>NW_028301602.1:5000000-7500000 GCF_987345545.1 Pholcus phalangioides
GTTTTTCTAGTTAACGAAGTAATAAAAAGATTTTCAAATTAAATGCAGTAAATGAATTATTTCTTTTTATCTCTATAAGAAATAGACACACGTAAATGTTAAAACACGTAATGTAATTGTAAAAATTTTGTTTTTACCCCCTTCTCAAATCAACAATTGAAAACTAAAAATAAAGGAAGAAACAAAACATAAAAAGCATTAAGATATTTTCGGAAATTTTTGCACTTCTTAATATTTTTTTAATTTAAAATAAAAATCATTTCGCTATAGTTCTATCATATGGAATTTAAAAAAATAAATAAATGTGAATATATATAGCGTAATACAGTAAGACCTCTAAAGTCCGAACTCCTTGGGACCAAGGTGATTCCGGATTGGGGATCATCTTTCGGATTATGGATCAACTTTTGCATATTTCCAAAGTTTTGATATTTAAAGTAGTATTGTGAAATTATGTACTTGTATTTTATTGTCTTCCTCTTCTCTGCTCCGTCTTTATAACTATGCAATGCTTGCATATTGAGATATGTATAAATAAATAACTAAATACAACTCTTTGAACACTTTGATTCATATTTTCCACTTTTAAAAGAAACGATGCACAATATATATATATATATGCGCATCGTAACAGATAATTTAATTAAAAACCAATAATTTCTAAATTCACATACCATTACTAGTTACCCATTAACATTAAAAATTAACTTTTTTTTTTGTAGTCGTTGCTCGAATCCGGATTTGGGAGGTCCTACTGTATCTTCGATCACATGAAGTGCATTTTCTTCTTTTTTTTGTGGTTTTATTCTCTTCAGTTATGCTTTATGAACACCGTCAATGTAAAATGAATAGAATGACTATCCCTAGAATGTAATTTTCACTATGTATGTAAAACTAATATGCTAAACATCGTCATGTTATTTTCAAATGTTCTAAGATTGATGCATTTTGAGGTTTGAATTTAATTTCACACGAGAATCGATATTTGATTTTTTTTCTTTTAAATTCCCTCCAGAAATCGGCGCTGTAGCAATAATCATGCGAGTACTAAATTCCATAATCATCGTGGTTCTCATCGTCGTATCGACCGTCATTCCAGACACCACCGCCCAACACAAGCACCACGGACATCACTTGGGGAACTTATTGGCAGCTGGGCTTCTGGCAAAGCTGTTAGGCGAACATGGACATCATCACTGTCCTCATCATCATCACCCGATACATATTCCCGTGCCCGTTCATCATCATGAAGGGCATGACCACCACCATCATGGCTGATCTCATTTATATGCTATATATAAAGATTCATTTCTTCATTTTTTTTTCATTTCACATCATCAGCGGCATTTCAAAATGTTTGATCTCCAATTTGTATTCCTAGTATACTTCCAAGTATCATATTGTATATCAATCAAGTTTGAATAAATATTTGTTTTTTGATAACATTTCAGATATTCCCTTTATTCGTTGACAAAGTATATTGTACTAGTCGTTAATTGATGGAACATTAATTATAAATAGGACTGGGAATCGATTAAAATTTTGAACTGATCAATCAAAAAATTTCAATCGGTGAATCAAAAAATTTTAATCGATCAATCAAAAACTTTCAATCGATGAATCGAATTTTAATCGAATATTCTCAAATCCTACACTTTGTGGCAAACTTATTTTTGTGTGTCAACTTTTTTTAAATTAATTAATGCTACAAAAATACACTTTATTAATTTCTATCCCCTACTCGTTAGATGAAAGCAAATATTGGAATAGATTAAGATATTAAGGCTGCATGCTTAAATTATTGCTGAACATTTTTGTTCTAATCCCCTAAATTTTTTTCCCTAAGATCTTGTCGTTTTGTTTTCTATAAAATCTGTTATTTTTGGGTTAGTCACTGATTTCGGAACTACTTCCGATCTTCATACTGTTATTTTTCCTTTGAAACTGCTTTCAAATGATACTGGTAGGGGAGGTTATGATTCCCGAATAAGAAAAGTGCTCTTCCCAGTGGAGGACGATAAATTTTTTCTTGTCTTCGATAACTTCCATGAAACTCGATTTGAAACTGAAATCACTAATTTTCGTTGAATGAGCTAGAATTTTCCCATGTCAAAAAATCCGATCAAAATGTTGATTCAAATACATATTTTTTAAATATTGTAGCACATCTGAACAATATTATTTATGGAGACATCTAGTCGGTTTCATAAAATAATTCAAATTAAATTATAAACTTTCAAAAAGAATTTTAATCGAATTTCAATAGGATTGGTCGAGTTGGTTAAATGAACTAAAACTTTTTACTGCGATTAACAATTGATGGATAAACCGACCCGATAAATCGATTAATTGCACTAGCTCTAATTACAAATTTTGCAAGAAAGTAGAGGGTGTATGGCTTAATTAAATCGTATAAGAGTTGTGTTGTTGTCTTTTGTTTTTTAATGGATATACATTCTAATCATGTTTGCGATTGGTTCACGGAAAACCAAGAATCAGCTGAGTAAACATATTGATGTTTGCTCATTACGACGCAAGAAACTTTGTTTTGGCAATCTAAGTTTCGGCAAAAATTTAAAAGCACTTATTTACGAGATTCGTTGAAGGAGTTAAACATCGTCGTTTATCCTCTCGGTACATCGATTCCGAAATTTAAAAATATGCAAAATATTTTCAACAAAGTTGTTTGTTTCGCCATTTTGATGTCAATCAGCATACAAGGTAAGTATATGTTCTTTCGATGAACAAAAGTATTTACAAATATTTGTTCAAACTATTTTTGATGGAAAAATAACTTCCGTATTTGATGCTCAAAAATCAGAAGTGCTCAACCTCCGGCCCGCGGCCCAAATGCGGTCCGCAAAGGGGTTTCACCTGTCCCCACACACAAAAGGTGTTTCGGTAAAAAAAATTCTGTAGTAAAAGGCTGATGATATTTCTTTCTTGAAAAATAAGGGAAATATAGAGAGGGATCCAAACGGGTCATGTCAATTACTGTATTGCCAAAAGAAAAAAAATTGTCAATAGAAAATTTACTTACTTTTAAAAAGGAATTTTTGACTATAATTGGCAAACTTTATTTAGTTTTGACAATTATTATCGAAAAAAAATTATCAAGGCGAAATGAAGTTGCTAACTATAGAAAAAGAAATTGTGAAAGAGAAGCAAAGGTGTTAATTATAGCAAAAAAAATAGTCAAGGGGAAATAAAATAGCTTGTTATAAGCTAAAAAAATTGTCAAGGAAATGTGGGTGTCAAGTTGGGTGATTATGAATAATATCCAAGCGTCGTTGGCAAGCATGATGAATCGCACTAAATTTACCACATTTGCCTGTTATTATGCATAATCGCCATTTCGTATTGGTAAATATGATAAATCGGTCTCATTGCTGTGATAAGATTTATTATTTTTAAAATCTTATTTGTGATCCGGAGTCTGAATCGGATGTAATGAACTCTGATTTTACGAATTTTTCTGAACACCCCCGAAATAACTGCTGCATTTGACGTATTCTGAAATTGGGACCTCGATATTACGAACTCCCATTAAAAAAGTTTTACCATCATTCCCCGATAATTTCAATTTGAAAAATTTTACAATCGCACCTCGATATAATGGTCTCTAATTTAACAATATTTAACTTATTTAAGATCGTGCTCCGATATAACGAATTTTCAGTTAACAAATTCTTTGATTTATCTGATTTTTTCTGCATATGAAAGTTTTTTTGCGTATGAAATCAGACCCCAATATAACAAACTCCAATTTATGAATTCTACAGTCGGTCCCCGATATAACTGGCTCCTATAAAATTTTTACTATTATACCCCGGTATAATGAACTCTCACTTAACAACTATTATGTGTAATCAACGACACTTGGGTATTTTGTATGCTCACCCGTAAAAGTGGTGATTTATCTAGCACTTATCAAATTCGACGACCCTTGGATATTATGCATAATCGCCGGTAAAAAGTGCTAAATTCTATCAAACTCACAAATCGATTGACGATTATACATAAGAACCGGTTGCACTATTAATGATAAACAATTTATCACATTTACTGTAAATTATATTTTGATAAATATTAATAATGTGATAGAAACGATAAATAATGTAAATTCATTGCCTATCAGTTTGAGGCCAATTTGATTGTAATTCTAAGGCCGGGATTACACAATAAAAGTTTGATAAAAGGTCTTTTAATAAACTTGGGAAAAAAACAACAAATAAGCCTATTATAACCGTTACGCTTATAGGTTGCATTTTTCAAGTTTTATCAACTAACATTTTTTTATGAAACTTTTACACTGTAATCCCGGCCTAAGGGACTTTTTTTCATACTTTCGACTGTTTTAATGAATTAGTATTTCTATCGTAGACTCCGAACACGCGCATTTAAAAGAAAAAAATTCAATTTTAACATTATTGGAAACATTCAATATTTTCTAATAATATTCAAGTCCCGTAGTAGCATTTTTTCTAGGATTACCGTCCTTTGCTGCTATCTGTGGAAAATAAAACAACAGTGATAGAAATGTTCGTTGTTCCATAACCCTAATAGTTATAAATTATTTTTCTCCATTCTATATGCAGTAATTCGATTGAATAATTTCAGTTATAATAAATTTCATATTGTTTTATCTATATAGAAATTTGTGTTGTAATCTTTTGTTTAATTTGTCTATTTTTTCTATTTTTATAGTAATTATGGCAGAGGGTGAGTTTTACTTACTTGCTTATATGAGACGCCAAAAAATTAAATAATAAATAAAAATTAGTGATTTTTTTTTTGATTTTGTTTCAACTAATTTCTTAGTAAACAATCATCAGAAAAAATTTGTGTTATCCACGCTTAGTTGCAAGAAAATAAAAATTTTGCTACATTGTTGAAGAAAGTAACCGATATACTTAGGGGCCATTCAAGTATTACGTAAGCAGATTTTCAGCCATTTTTGACCCCCTCCCCCTTGTCAGCAAAAGTCAGCAAAACACTGACACCCCATCCCCCCCCTCTCTCATCAAATTTCGTCAGCAGCTTATAATATTTCATATCTTCAAAAAGTGGTCGTTGATGACGTAAGCAACCTTGAAACCCTTCTCCCCCCCCCCCTTGTCATCAAAAGTTAGCAAATCCAAAACCCCTCCCCCAGATACTGACGTAATACTTGAATGATCCCTTATCACTAGAGCTCGGATTTTTATGACCTAAAAATCTTGAAAATACACAAGCATTTATGGACTGAAAAACAAAAAATATGGCCTTAATATTCAAAAATATGACCTGATATTTTTCCCATTATCTCATTTCTCTTTTCTTTCAGTTATTGCTTCTGATTTTACTCAAGTTAAAAAATAAACATGAAATATATCAATTTACCATTTTAATTGAAATCCTCTCACTAAATTCAAACCAAGATCATACCTACCTTATGGACACAATAACTGTTTTTCGTTGCTTTCTAGAATCGCACTGAATTTTATGAGATGCAGTTTCATATATATTTTTTTAAACTGCTATATATATATGTATATATTGTTTAGTTTTTCATAAAAGATATAAAACTCCTCCGAAAAATGACATTTTAAGTTATTCAAAAGTATTGTAATTGAAAGTATGCTTCTAATGTCAACGGTTGCAAAGATATCCAAACAATTTGGGAAAGCTTTTATAGGAGAATCATTCCGAGAATTTCGACATTACGTTAATTTTGTAGCAACCAAGAAAAATATGAAGATAAAGAAGGAACTTTTGTTATAGTTCTGCTTTTTTTCTGATGATGCAAATAAATATACTGTATCAACTGAAATCGTAATAGAAATTTCTTGAACGTGATTCAAAGAAAATTTAATGAATCAAAATTATGACAAAACTTCTATTCATCATAAATAAAAATTCTGTCTCGATCTTCTTCCAAACAAACATCAGTTCGCCCAAATTGATAAATTATGAATATAAATTTCCTAATTACCATCTTATTAACGTTAATAACAAAATATATTCAGAAATAAATTAGAAGACTAACAGATCTAATTCCATTGCGACTCTTAATTGGCATTACATAAATTTAATAGTTGAATCCCATTTTAACAAATAGTGTTACAGCGAAAATCTCGTTTTAACGAACACTTTTCTAATCCCCCAGATAAGTTTACATAGTAACAAAAGTAGAAACCTGGAATTTCGTTACAACGAAATGGTTTATCCGGTCTCTTGGAGTTCATTATAATGGGATTCGACTGTATTAGAAACTCATCATTGGCGGTACTTGCTTGGATGATTGAATTTTTTAAACTGGATGTTCTCTTAATTTGATGTGATAATTTATATAATGATATTCCTAAATCACTGTTTTTATATTTTTCGAAATTTTTATTTGTTATATATAATCACTATTCATACCTTCAAATGAATTTTGAAAATAAATTTCACAACTTTAATTTAAAAGTTTTTAAATATTTTTTTTCAATGTCTAATCTCAAGAAGTTTATCTCTACATCCAGACAAAGTAAGTTAAAACAAACATTAATTTTATTTCTGGGGTCATGTTGAATAGAATGAATGAAATAAAACTATATTGATGTAATTTTTATTAATAATTATCCTTAATTTTTTCCTTCAATGTAGCCTGTAAGTACTTCAGTGGGAATTTCGATGCCTTAGAGTTCCATAATGTGAAAAGAAATGGTGTATATGTTAAGTCGAAAATGTGAGATAAATGCGGTTATTATACACTTACCAAGCATTTTGGTAATTTTGGTAAATTTCCCTAAATTTATCACCTTTGCCAGCGATTATGCGTGTCCAAGCATTGTTGGTAAATTTGATAAATACTTGAAATTTAATGCCTTTATCTGTGGTTATACATAATACGGAAGTGTAATTGGAAAATTTGATAAATATGAAAAAAATTCCAAATGAGTCTAGTATATGTTATGAATGTAGTCGGACCCCAATATATAAAGATAATAGGTTTTATAATCATATTCCGATATAATGATGCAATGCATTAATGAATTATTATGCATAGTATACCATATAGTTATTATACCATGTGTGTGTGTATATAGTGTATCATATTTCACTGCTGGGACCCAGTTCATTCGCTGATATTAGAAGGAAACAATCTGGTAGAGACGATTATAATCTAAATTAAATAAAAATTATCTTCAATTTATTACCTGACCGACCAAAACAATGAAGCTCACTTATAACGAGAAGTCTGTTATAACGACAGTTTCCCCGTAATTGCGAACTCTCGTTATTACGGACTTTTACTGTAATTGAAATATTCGTTCTTAATCTGATGTGCAGCAGTGCCTTCAGAGATACCACCAAGGGGGTGCAAAGAGCCATAAAAAATCCACTGCGGATCGGTTATTCTACCGTAGGAGATTCTTCCGCGATCAATGTGTCACCACAGGGAGGGGGAAAGGGGGCCGCAAAGTTTCTCGCTTCTGGTCCCACGGACCACCACAATTTTTTTCTCGGTGGTCCGATTGTTTAATCAGTGGTCTCGAAAAAGCGGACCACCAATGATTTCGAATGCTGTAATGCCTGATAACTTATATATACGTATTGTATCATTATACCTGAGTACGATCGTAAAAAAATTTGTTATCATATAGCCTATATATATATCCGACTATATTCATCACTCATACTACACACATTTGGAATTTTTTTCATATTTATCAAATTCACCAATTTTACTTGGGTATTATGCATAATCACACATGAAAACGATATACTTCAAGTATCTATCAAGTTTACCAACGATACTTGGTTGCATAAAATAACCGGTAAAAGAAATAATTTTTTTAGTATTTATCAAACTTTCCAACTACACCTGTACATTATGCATATCCGCCGGTAAAAAAGTGATAAATTTATCGAACTTATCAAGACGATTGGTGAGTCTGCATAATAACCGGTTGTCACGTATAACAACCGATTTTCACATTTACCATAACGTGTATATAAAACAAATGCGAGAGATTATGGGGGGGGCGATGCACTCATAATCACCATATTTAATTTGGTGGTTCGGTGATTAGATAGACGTGAAACACAATTTAATCTTATGTGTCTATGGAGAAACGATTTCTAACAAATAAGTGTGAGCTCGAATATATTTGCCTGGACATTTCACTCTAGTAAGTCTGGGTTACTTGAAACTGTATTTTTTGGTTGCGTGAGAGGCCATGTGATCTTAACAGGAGCCCATGTAACTCTGTGTTGTAATAAAATTTTGCTACTAATTTGAAGAGTGAATTCCAATAAATACAGTATATAATAAATTTAATTTATCTCATTTCTTCAGTATGTAAGTATTAGTAAATTAATTGAAAGAAGGTTTTCTTGAGAATTTTTCCACACAAATTATCTAAATACCTAATTGTGGAAGAGTTTACGAAAGGAATAAAAATTCTACGTTGATTTTTAGATTGAAATAATATATGAAAAATAAAATAAGAAAAAACAAATGCATGTAGTTGTAATATTGACACTTTCGTTAAGCAACAATTGGAGGAAACTATATAAATTAAGTTTTTATACGGCCCCGAAATATAACAGATGATGTCATTTCCTATTGTTGTTTGTCTATATCGTACTACAAAAGTTTAATCTTTAATATTTGAATTAAAATTCATTGAATGTCAAGAGTTTCAAATGGCAAAAATGAAGACTATTAAACTGTAAAAATCAAGAATTTGAAACGGCAAGAATCAATAATTTCCAATGGCAAGAATCCATAATTTCTAATGGCAAGAATCAATAGTTTCCAATGGCAAGAATCAATAACTTTCAATGGCAAGAATCCATACTTTCTAATGGCAAGAATCCATATTTTCTAATGGCAAGAATCAATAATTTCTAATTACAAGTATCAATAATTTCTAATTACAAGTATCAATAAATTCCAATGGCAAATACCAAGAAGTTCAAATGGAACGAATCAATAATTTCCATTGGCAAGAATTACAAATGGCAAGAACCCATAATTCCCAATGGCAAGAACCCATAATTCCCAATGGCAAGAACCCATAATTCCCAATGGCAAGAATCCATAGTTTTCAATGGCAAGAATCCATAATTTCCAATGGCAAGAATCCATAGTTTTCAATGGCAAGAATCCATAGTTTTCAATGGCAAGAATCCATAATTTCAAATGGCAATAATCAATAACTTCAGTTGGCAGTAATCAATAACTTCAATTCAATAACTTCAATTGGCAGTAATCAATAACTTCAATTCAATAACTTCAATTGGCAGTAATCAATAACTTCAGTTGGCAGTAATCAATAATTTCAAATGCAGTATTCAATCATTTCAAATGCAATAATATCAATCATTTCAAATGCAATAATATCAATCATTTTAAATGCGATAATATCAATCATTTCAAATGCGATAATATCAATCATTTCAAATGCAATAATCAATAATTTCAAATGGCAAATATATATATCAAGAATTTTAAATGGCAAAAATCGATAACTTCTATCATCGATATCTTGGCGAATTTATATTCGGGAAAATACTAAGGAAAAAAAACGTCTTTAAGTATTACAGAAGATTAATGAAATCACTAACTAAACCTTTTTTTTATTTATTATCTCGGGGTCATATAAAAATTTTAATTTTAATTTCTCCCAATTTTCATTCCCCGGATGTGCCGCTATGACAGCTGAATTCGTTTCTCTTTTTTGTGCTGACAACATAATTAATTTTTCTTCAATTTTATAATTTTTACTTTCTTTTTATTTGGACATTCCGACTGAAACTATGTATAGCTCCATTACATTGATTACGACCATTTATTTAAGAGCACGGATTTATATGTTTTTTCTCTTCTCTAAAATAAGTATGTAAGTCAAATAGCTAATTATTTTCCATGTCATGAACATTAATGGCTAGAAATTTCAGAATTAACAGCGTTTCAGTTTAATTTTGGTTTCTGTCGTTAAAGTGTATTTTTGGTCGTTTGGTCTTGTTAATTGAATTATTAGTAACAAAAATTTAAATTAAAAGGTTCCCTGAAAACTGGTACAATTAATAAAGTCTGTTTAAAACTAAGGCTGTTCCGATTAATCTATTAATCTATTAATCGGATCGGTTAATCGATCAGTTGTTGTCGGCAGTTAAATCTTTTAGTCGAGTTAATCGCCTCTATCAATTCGATTAAAATTTCTATTATAAATTAATAATTCTGGGCTCTGATGGCAAAATGTTATATATATATATATATATATATATAGTCACTTTTTAAAAAATTTCAAGATGGCATTTGCCGACATGCGATTCTATTGCTTTTCGACTTATTAAAATTTGCCTCCGTTGTTTTCTCATAAACTGAAAGAGGCATAACATTTTGCCACCAACGAAAAATTGACGAGCGAGACTCCAGAATACGAAAAAACTCAAGTATTTTGAAAAAAATGTCTAATAACATTTTGGCATCTGAGCACAGAATTTAACTTGATTTATTTTACTAATCCGATTATAAAGATAGACGGCTTTTTTCTCACCCCAATATGCAAAAGGTCCCGGATGAAACTTGGCATGAAACCAAGAAAACATCTGTTTTCTTGGTTTCATGCCAAGTTGAACTCTGAACAAAAAGTCATAAGGTCTCCGCCGGAACTCGAACCCAGGACCTTTTGCATTCCGGGTAAGCATGCTACCATCTACACCACTGGAGACACGACCTTGTTTTCAGCGCCTCACACACAGTGCGTGAAATAAGGAAGGCATGCTTGTGTCTCCAGTGATGTGGATGATAGCTTTCTTGCCCGGAATGCAAGAGGGCCTGTTTTCAAGTCCCGGTGGAAACCAGATGACTTTTCTCTTCGAGTTCAGCTTGACATAAAATCCAGAAAATATCAGTTTCCCGAATCCGATTATGTTCAAAACTTATTTGTGTTCACAACATGACATTTCAGATAATTGACATACGTATGTCAAAATATTTGAATCAATGTCTTGATCAAATTTTTTACATGCGGTCAAATACAAGTCAATTCAATGAAAAACTAGTGATGATTTCAGTTTCAAAATCGAGTTTCATGGAAGTTTTAGAAGACATGGCCAAAGTTTACTGTCTCCACTGTGAATAGTACTATTCTTTTGTTAGGAAATATGGGTTCTCCTTCTCCACTAGTATTATTCCAGAGCAGTTTCAAGAGAGAAAAATCATCATTGATCATTTTTGTCGCACCACGGTCATTTTCTACACACGAGGGCTAATTAGACCGGGACCTACAATTTATTGCCGATTCCGAACTGCAGGCTTGTTTTTATACTTATCGAAAGGTTGCTCATACGCTTCTTGATTGTTCAGCATATTAAATGGCTTCAATACTACGTTTGCTATGTATGATTAGATTTTGAATTAAACTCGATTAATCCGATAAATCGATTAAAAGTTTTTGATTAACCAGTTAAAAATTTTAATCGATTCCCAGCTCTATTTAAAACTTATTGGACAGCTCCTCTAATTTTTCACCAAATTTCACAATTTTCGTACGTAAAATTACTGTGTGTGTGTGTGTATTTTAAAATTAAAAACATATTTGAAAAGTTGCAGGAAACTGAGCTTTAATTTAATGCGTTTTCCTTTCTAATTAATAAAGTTTTCCATAAAGTCTCATGGTTCTCATTCCAATAAATTTCAACATGGTACTCTAAATTGTAAAAAATTTGTTTTTCCTATTTTTTTTAAAATAAAATATTCTGTTCATAATCATGAAAAAAAAAATTCCAGATCGGAAATCGGAATGAAATTTCATTTTTATAAAAGCATAGAAAAAACAATTTTTTTGTACATAAATTTTACAAAGTAGGTTACTATGAAAATTTTATTAAACCTTTAATTTATCAAAATGTTAATTTCATGTATAAATTTGTGTGAAAACTAAAGGAATAATGGTTATAAACGAAAATTGTCAATAAAAATGGATTGGAAATATATCAAAAATTATGGATAAATTGTAAACCTGAAACTTATTATGGTCATTTTTGATTTTCATAAAGCTGGTAAGTTAGTGAATTAGTAAGTACGGTCAATTCGCGATATCGCGAACTCCGACAAGTCGAATATCTGTACAATTCGAAATTTCTACTCAGCCCCAGAACTTTTTTCGTATTTAAGTGTTAAAATTTTAAAGTTTTTTTCCTTTAAGTCGAAGTTTTCAGAAAAAAGGGAGAATCCCCCATTTAAGAAAAGTCTCTCCGCAGACAGCAGTCAGTCTTACAACACGATACTGACATAACATGAAAATTCAAGCATTTACTACTTTCACTTCAAAATATAGAACACAGATGGCAGCCCTAGTAAGTACACGAAACAAGCAAAAGCCAGACAACATACACATGTTAGGGCCATGCATATACGCACACAACACTTTCCGACATGTACTGATTCGTTAGAAATTTCTCAGAGGAATGTGAACGAGCGTATGTTCGGTTTAGTAGTAGTTAAAATCCACGGGTGTGGCATTCGTAATGCAAACGATTGTCAATCGTTTTAAATTGTGTGGATTTTTTTCTTTGGTGATCAAAAATGTAACAAGTATGAATCAGTTGCAGGAATCGGACCATGGACAAATACAATGAACTCGATGTAGAGGTAAATGTAGATACCTAAATGATACCTAATAGCATAGGCGTAAACTTCTATAGGGCCCATGGGCCCGAGCCCCCCCAACATTTTTGAAGACGCGGCTCAGCCCCCCCAAAAATTCGTATGAATATGGCTTATTCATTTTGCAATGATGAAAAATTTTTTTTTAACCAAAAGTTGTCCTAATTATGAATTAGTTAATGGAAACAATCTGCACAAAATTTTAGTTCTTTTAAAAAATCTGGATGGTCTTTGGCTTTCTTGTTCCATGACAATACGTTTATTTCATTTCTTCCCTGCCGTTCAATCCCCAATTGCACCCTCCATCGGTTCCAATCGGTCTCCATCGGTTACTGCCAGAAGGCACGGCTGAGAGGAAGATTCTTTGCGGTGTTGAGGGGGGCTCTTTCTTCTTTGCCTGTGGCAAAAACTGAGTGTCTCTCGATGGAGTGTCTCTTCTTTTGTTCACTGCGACCGGAGGACGGCCATGGCGCCGACATGAAAATAAGCCCAAAGATGCATGGTGGGGGGAGGGGGAAGGTTGAAAATTGGGAAGCAATGATATTGAAACCGAAATAAATTACACTCTATAAAGAATAGGTGCCAGAACCTAGAGGCTGAGGCCATTTGAGCCCCCCCCCCCTCGCAATAAATTTTGTAAGGGGACTGAGCCTCCCAGTAATTACTGAAAAAAACCATTGTGCAATGCATTCTCCCTCTCCTTCGTACACGTTTGAGTCTCGTATATGCGGAGGACCAATAACTTTTAGGCCCCCCCCCCCTCAATGTTTTTTTGAAAAATATTGGGGAAAAAAGCACATTCTAAATGCCCATTCATAACAGATCTTGAGGACCGATGCCGAAACATTTTTCAAGCCCCTTCACAACAAAATTTGACTGGGGGTGGGGGTAGAACATAGGCGTAAACTTGTATCCGGCCCGTGGGCCCGAGCCCCCCCCCCCACCATTTTAGAAGAGCCGGCTCGGCCCCCCCAAAAATTCGAGTGGATATGTTTCTCACACTTGGCTCAGAAAAAACTTTTTGACAAAAAATTTCTTTAAATAGTAGAAATCCATCTGCTCGAAATTTTATTTTTTTACTTTTCTTCAGAATCTCAACGCACTTGTTCTGTGACAATAGTAGTCTTATCTCCGAATCAATCCAGCATCCATTCATCCTAAATTGCGTCCTCCCAGAGTGGTGCCTGAAGGCACCAGTGTAGATAACTTGGGGGGGGGGGAGGGATCCTTTCTCTTGCTTGCACTGTCGGTAAACTCAAGAGCATCTCTTCCTTCTTTTGTTGAGTGTGACCCTTGGGGATGGGGACATGATGCAACACAAAAAAAGAAAAAAAGTGGGAGGAGGTAAAGTGAACAATGATTAAGCTTATTAACAAGTTCTTCACAACAGAGGCGCTGACATGAAGAAATTAACATTGGGTGGAGAGAGACGCACTGCATTGTTCTTCTAAAAACTATTGGGGGGGGGGGGGGGGCTCAACCGCCTTACAAAATTTTTTGGGCTCAAATATCCTCCACTCCTAGGTTCCGGTGCCTTTGAGGGGAATCAAATAAATAATAGTAAAATAAAATTAACACACAAAAAAAAAGAAAATAAGAAATGAATGGAAAATTTCAAAGCCCCCTGAGCCGGGTACTATTGCATTCTAATACTAGGAATATGAAATTTCCTCCTTATAAATCAGGGATTCTCAAACTATCTACGTTAGCAGCACTCTTATATAGAAATTTTAAATACGGTATTTCAATAAATGTTGAAGAGAGGTTAAAAGGTGAAATTTGCGTCCCCCCCCCTCTGGTCCGGCACCCTAGACATTTGACCCCTCCCCCCAGCCCTGTTTCCAGTACTCCAACACTTAGGTAGCCAGGGCCGGAACTAGGGAAGAAGGCAGTTTTCACAGGCGGAATTCTTGTGGGGACTGCTAATTCTGGGTGGGGGGGGGGGTGGAAGACGAAAAATATCATTTCGATCGGAGGAGGATTCGGGGAGAGGGTGAAAAAATTACATACTCTTCCCTCCCTCCACGACTAAAATGATCCTGTCTCCGTTGGACCGGGCTTTTGGACAGATCTTTCGCGAGGACCCCGATTTTTCACAGGGAAGTGCTTGGACCTGTCGTAAGCGTAACTTGTATTAAGTCGTATGTTAAGTGCATTAAGTCGTAACTTGTTTTAAGCCAATGGGATCGAGACTCCCCCCCCCCTTATTAATTTCGGAGAGCTGGCTCAATCTTCCCCTCTCCCCCCAAAAAAAATCGCATGGATACGTTTTCCACACCTAGACTCGGAATAATCACGTCACGTCAGTACAGTGAGTTTCGGCCTTTATACGAAGCTGTGACATGTAAAAAAAAAAGTGGCGATTTTTCCACAAACACTTTTTTCCGGCCATTTTACAGGATGCGACCTCTATTTATCGGAAAATACTGTAATTTTTTCTATGTTCCATTGCAAATTATATTGGGGAATTTTTCTGAAAAGGATGTAGTATTTCTTACTTATGTTATTCAAAAAATTGTGTTTATTTCAAAATGAAGAATTATTCTCAAGGTTTTAATAGGGTTCCTCCTTTCCCGATCAATTCTTTTTTACGGACGAATTTCTATTTGTCCAGCCGGTGACCGCAAAGAGGGGGTTTTACATACCCTGTTTACGTTCGCAGCACTGTTAGAAATTTTAAATATCTTGCGGCATCACAGTCGATCTCAAGGAGGTATTTCGATGCTTTCCCCCCCCCCTTTCCCGACAATAAAATGATCTTCACTCCTAGTTACAGCCCGTCTGTGGCATCTAGTGGCGTGTTTCCCGGGGGGGGGGGCACTCAGCGAGCTATAAGCACGGCCATGGACTCCCACATACTGGAGAAGGGCTTCTAGCCTGGGATCTTTGGCGGACTTTTTATTCCATGTATTTTTTTTTTTCTTCATGATAAAGGGGCCGCCCCTTCTGCAGCTGACAAAGAGCATTTCAATAGGGTTCAGTTTCGGCTGCTTCAATGCAGGTTTACTGAATACAATCACCATTTCCTAATTAGAAGGACGGGGAGTGTATAGCGTGTCGCTTATGTGGGGAATATGTCACCTGGAGGCATCCGTCCATATGGGGACCCCCCTTCTGATCCTGAAAACTACATTCTTCTTGACGCCGCCGGTCAAGGCTTTAAAAGCTTTTGTGCTTAATGGATGGCCATCCGTGAAGGACGCCGACATAGATGATCCTAATTGGAATATAAAGAAATTACGGTGGTGAAGAAAAATCTAGACGAGGTTTGTGATTCTGCAAAATAAGAATAGCTGTGTTTGGAGCCACTTGAAGTAAACTCCTTGTTTTTCCCCTGAAAAAAAACCCCCACAAATGTTGAGATAGACAGTTCCACAGTATTTTATGGTTTGTGTGGACCACATTCGGTTGTGCACGTACAGTATAACCTTCTGTTAGTAAAACATGTTGTATTACAAGAAAACGGAAAAGTTCCTCGTGATTCCGCACAGTTTCCTGACAGAAAAAGTAAGCAATATTAAATATAGCTACACATTTTTGATAAATTCATGCATTTTAAACATTTTCTTTAATGATAATTTATTCAGAATCTTCAAAAACAATCTAGATTTTGCAGCCCTCTAATAGTTATAATCAATAAAGCGTAGTATAAAATACTTTTTTTTCTGTTAGACATATCAATAAATTAATAAAACTTACCATGTTTTATTTTTTTCAATCATATTTAAAATTTATTTAAGAAAAATTTAAACTCCATTTTTCTTGCATACTTGTAAAAGGGACAATATTTGAACCGAGTTTTTAATAAGAAATTTATGCAACTAAAAAAATTATTATTTTTCTAATTTAAAACCTGATATATGACTCAATATATGAGAGTAAAATAAATCTTAAATAAGTGACATGTAATTTGATTTTGGGGGAAATATACACTGTATCATAAAATATAAATAAATACAGGGCTCGACAAAAATCATTAAAAAATTTAGGCACCAGCCAAATTTTGTAAGAGCCAAGCATGGTTTTTTCACGAGAAAAGTATCTTAAATAATCTTTTTTCAACCTTTCTGGGAATTGATGACCCCCTTCCCAGGGCCGCAACTAGATACTTTGTCATCTGGGGCAATTCGGAATTTTGGCGCCCCTTGCATGTAGAAGAAGCAGTTAAAGGGTGAATTCGACTCACATTCTGGTCCAGCGTCCGGAGCACCAGACCTACCTACTTTCTCTAGTTGTGGCTCTGCTCCTTTCTATGTTGGAAGACAATTATGAAATCGGAAAATTTTGAGCCATCACTAGATTCTGATTTAGCAATCACATATACAAAATTTTAGGCGCGAATACAGATTTTCCAGTCACCATGGTGACCTGGCACTTGGGGTTTGTCCAACCTTGGAATAAATAAAGATGCATATACTGTTCTGAATATATTTTTTGTATATAGTCATTTTCATGACCCCGCCCAGGGGATTTCGGGATTCATGAGATCTGGGGGATCCTGGCAGGATATACTCAGATTTACGGCATGACTAGATCTGAATAAATTGCCTATGGCGATAGACCGGAGTTGTGCTCGTTTCAATGAGAGAGAGAGAGAGAATGAAAGTATATTTTTACTTGGACCGTGATCAAACTAGAATGGGGCTCAAGGGCAAAGGCTACGCCCCCAACAATCAAATAAATTTTTGTTAATTAAATGCTTTTGGAAAATTGGCACCAACTCAAAAATTCTCTGGAAGAAATTCCGTGTGTCCCCCCCCCCCCAATAGATTGGTTTTCTTGGGTACGCTCATGCTCAGGGGTAGTCCCATTCCAAGGGCGTAGCGAAGAGGAAGACTTGGGGGTCTGGTCCCCTCGTCCGAAATGTGAGAAAATGACCGAAAAAAGGGGAAAAGATGACCAAATCTATTGTTCTATCACTTTGGTCCCCCCCTGCCGAACGAAATTTCTGGCTACGCCCTTGTCACATTCACTTTGGTAACAATACATTAAATGATTGTTATACAGTCGAATATGCTGTTATAACGAAGTCCAAGAAACCGGAGAAAACACTTCGTTATAAAGAAATTTCAGATTGTTTGCATTGTTCCTATGTATACTTATTAGAGGGATTAGAAAACCATTCGTTAAAACGATATTTTCGCTGTAACGGTATTCGTTAAAACGGGATTCGCCTGTAATTAGAGCCCGAATTTTCCACTTAAAAAAATGGCTAAATATGAACTAAAACTGAGAAAATATGTGCTAAAGAACAAATAACCAAGCAAAAAACGGAAATGCGTTTTTAAATGCATCTTTTCTATTTATCTCGGTGCATATTCATTTGCAAAAACATTCTCATGCAAATGATTTCTACATGTATTTTATTTAGGAATTTCTAGTTATTAGTACCGTAGCTGCTCACTAATAGAAAGAAAAAGTTGCTCGAAAAAGAAGCAAACTACACGTGCACACAAGTAACAAAACATGAATAATGTCAAAAATAGGCGGATTTTTCTCCTGAGATTTTACTTCTTTTTACTAGAAAAAAAAGAAATGACAAGCAAATAAAGCACCCGGGCTTCGGGTATGGTCCATTGTAGCTAGAAGGTCCTTGGAGTTGAGCAACCAAACTATTTGAAAATGTCGAATTTCCGATTCGATAGACGATGTTGCCTGATCCATAAATCCATGGAAGTGAGCATGAATGTAATAAGTTCAGACTTTTAATTGTTCAGTTGGTCATCTAAACCGCTTTGATGATACGAAATTCTATGGAAAACGTCTTATACTCTTAGAGAATCAACTGATTTGAGATCAAAAATCAATTTCACATGACTAGAGTTCCGTTCAATCGTTAATATTAGAACGAAATGATCTCAAAGACGTCCCAATGCAGATAAAGCAGCAATTTTCAATAATTTTATGTTCTTACAGAGCGAAACGTGAAAATTCGTTTATAATGAGAACTACGTTACAGCGAAAACTTTTCTTGTGGTTGTGAGCTGTTGTTATAACGAACTTTTATTGTATTTATGAGCAATATTAATTTGAAAAATTACAAAAATTTAATTAATCTTCCGCACAACTTGAAAATTTGCACTTATTCTGAAAATTCTTCAATTACATACATTTATACACACATTAATGCTAAAAAGAGGTTAATTTATATAAATGCAACAAACAGGACTAATCATAACAAATTTATAAATAGTGCAAAAAAAAAAATGAATAAATCAAAAATAAAAAGGTCAATTTCCCGTGACCTTTCATTAAATTAAGTTGTATAATAACCAAGAATGGCCACTGAAGCTGTGCTTTCCAAAGTGTGAAACATCGACCCCTGGGGGAAGGGGTCGATGCAATTGTCCAAAGGGTCGATAGAAGCTATGGGTTTAGTATAGGATCCTATGGGTGGGCTTGAGTTGGGAGAAATGAGAAAGAAATTTTTTTTAAAGAAGAGCTATGGAACACAAAAAGTTTGGGAAACTTTTCACTGAAGCAGCGGTTCTCAACCGGTGCTCCGTGTACACTTCCAGGGGGCTCCGCACCCACTCGAAGAAAATAAATCAGTAAATTCGATAAATGAATATAAGAGGAGAGCGTACGGGGCTCCACCATAGAAATTTTACGCCAAATAGAGGCGGCCACTGATGCATATTTGTGTTTGAGTGCAGGTGATCATTTGTGGAGATTTTACTGTATTTAGGAAAATGTAATGGAACCCTTTGTATATATCTCCCTATTACGTTTCTGACCTTACTTATTTGTACGAGGTTTTGCTTCAGTTGCTATACATTTCTATACATTATCCCTGTATACAGGGCCTAATTTCTTCATGGGCAAATGAAGCCTTTATAACTTTGAGCCCCCGAAATTCAAACAACATACATTCACTGACCAATTAACATCTTTGACTCTTGTCGCAAGAGCCTCCTAATTCCTGCTTTACCCAGGACCCTGCCTGTATACACTTCAATTAATCGACGTTTTCATTTCGATTCGAACTCCCAAGTCTTTGGAAAACACCTTTTCTATCAATCGAATCACATAATTTTTCAATTGGTGAAAACGTGTCACTGAAATACAGTGTTTTACGGTTTTCAAAAACCCATCATGAAGAAACGTTGTAAGCGGAAAAACTAAGCGGGATCGACTGTAGTTTCTCATGCATATTTTTTACTGAAAAAGTAATAAAATTTAAAATGATTGACTGGTTCAATCAGGGCTGCAACTAGATCCTTGGTTACCCGGGGCAAGCGCGCATTTTGACGCCCCCCTTGTAATGTTGAAGGAGAGGTTTTAGAATGAAATTTGCACCCCATCCGGTCTAGCGCCCGGGGCACGAGACCCGCCTGCTCCTCCCTAGTTGTGGCCCTGTGTTCAATGGCTTTTGACAGGTACTGAAATAATTATTGAACGGGCTACGGTATGCTGATAGCCAGGGCTGTAACTGGGATTTTTGTCGCCCCCACATTCGATAATTTTGTAACGGTGTTCTCTGTCAAGTAAAGGACGTTTTACATAACGTTTAAATAACACTTTTTTTTGTTAAATCTTGAAATGAATACCGTAAAATTGCGTGAGACTTTAGCAACAGTAATGTTATGATAGTATTATAAGTATATTTCTTCTCAAGCATAAGATTTTGAATCAAAACGACAGATTTTCCACAAAATTTTTTTTCGGAAACGTCTGTAAAAAAAAGGTGGGGGGGGGGGGTAATTTTCGGAAAAAGTTCGTTTTTCAGTACTGCTTTCGCATTTATACGACGCGTCGTATAAACGAGGTTCCATTAGAGCCTGAGCCCCCCCAACATTTTCAATAAGTTTACGCCTATGCCTAATAGATACCTAAATGTTCCTCAACATTGACGATATGGTAGTGATTTGCGATGAAATGTCAGATGTGGACTGTTGATTCACTGCAGGAGAAAAATTATAATTCTAGGGACGAAGAGATGTGTGATTTCTGTTCTCTTCCTCCTCCTCTTTTTATTCATCTCTGGTAGTTTTACATGCTTTACCCCAATACGATATTCGTAAAATAGTGATGTTATTTTAATAAAAAAAATCTCTCTCTTCTCTTCACTCTATTTTCCGATAAGCCGAACTAACGATAACTCAAAGTTTTTGTCGACCGCTGTACATTCGACTAAAGGTCGAGATTCGACTGTGCACTGTTATTACACATTTGTCACATTTGGCTCTATGCTAGTTATAAACATCAAATACGAATCAATCATCTTTGATTTTTTTTTTTATTATTAAAGATTCCAACCAATTAAAAGCATTGATTATTTCACAGGGGGTGAGTGTGCATTCAGCTGAAAATAATTGTCATGAATTTTCTGCTCTGTGTTATTCTCCTGTGTACTCTGTATTTAAAATTCAATTTTTCTTTTTTTTTAATACAGTAGACTCTGGACTATCCGGCCTAATGTCGCCGAGGGGGCAGGCCAGAGTTCTGCAAATGTTCTTTTTATCTCAAAACCCAGTCTTATCAATGTATTCTGACCTCTAAGTACAGGCCAGTACTTTAAAAAAAAAGTTATGTACTTTACTGTACGTTTTCAAAATTTATTCCATTTATTCCACGTATAAAAATATTGTACACATTCCAATATAAATTTTATGTCTTAACTTAATTGCAGGAAACATAAAATCATGTACACTTGTGTACAGTGTGAATACGTGTACACTTTTAAAATAAACAAAATACAGTGAAACCTCACTACAAAGATGCTTGATACAACGATAAACCACCTGTACTACGATATTCCCTTCAAATATTGTTTGGAATCGCCTATAGTCTCCGATGCAATGATATATGCTTTTACTACGTTAAACTCTATAACGATATTTTTTAAGATTTTCAAAAATTTATTTATTATTTATGAAATATTGTTTGGCCAAAGCTATACAAGAGAGTGCGGTGCTAAAAGCACAAGTTAAGATAATCGCAATGATATTTTTTTATGAAATATGCATTCATTCCTTCGAAATATTTTTGGAATCGTCGCATATTTCAGTTCTTCCGAGGGCATCTAACAATATCGGTATTCGGCACTACTTGATTACCGAAAGTGTTGATGAAGTTTACGGTATCGTACTTTTTGTGCGACGCAACCAAAGTAATATATTGCAATGAACCTCTTTACAGGAGCAATACACGCACACACGTATACACATCCAACCGAATTTTGTTTACCAATTAATCATTTAAAATTTTTTTGCGATGAATAAATACAGTACTCAAAGGTGCATTTTTTGGTTGTACTAACGATGTCGATTTAGAAAAGAAGGCAACAGAATCATATTTTGATGGCACATGATGACAATGTTGCCCCGCTGCATAACGTCAATCCCTCAAATATCATCGACGATATTTTTTTGTTCCTCCGAGTATCGTTATATCGAGGTTTCAATGTATTAATGTACACTTGATTCTTACAAAAATTAATTTATTTCCCTGTTCATTGATAAATGATTGCACAAATGGGTTACTCTCGGAACGCCTTGGCAAAGTGAATTATTCCTCATTTTTATCACAGAGAATTATTACATTTGTTACTTAACTAGGCCGGATTGATGCGAGCCGGGCAATCGAGAGTCTACGATATTTTATTGATGTTTTTCGGTTTATCGGTCAATCAGTGCATTAATGAATTATCATGTTTTTTACTAGGGGGTGAGTGTTTACTTGAAAAGAAAAATCAAAATTAATTTAATCACCAAAATATGTTTTTATTTTTATACTTTTCACACATATTCATTGATGCATGCACAAATTGTTCGGATGGATAAAATTTTAATTGAAAAAGTACACTTGTATGTGTTCTATCGTCAAAATTTAAAATGACGAATTTAGACACCTGAAATTTGACTACAAATAACATTCTTCCTCTGGATTAAATATTTGACGAAAGACACTCTCCCTTATTAATACGACCGAAATTATTACGGAAGGGGATTAGGAAATTATTAAGGAAAATTCATCGCTGCCCTCACAGACCCGTGAGGGCAGAGATGAATTTTTCCTCACTCAGCCAGTTTTCCGTATCTGTCGTATTAACAAGGGAGAGTGACGTCTTTCGTCATATACTGCCATCTGGTGGCGTTGATGTCATATGCGAGCTATTAGCATAATGTTGCCACCGTCCATTGCACGGAGCCATTCAGCACATACATACGCTCCAAGGAGAGGAAATTCTGTCTCCTAGCTTAGTTTGAGGACTGGAAGAATGGCCTTACAATTAGTGACATGGAGCCGGCGAACAAATTTCAATTCAGGTCAGGTCAGGTAGAGCCCTCGTCCGGCAACCGAGAGACCGGGGGGGGGGGGGGGGGGTCGTATCCCCGTGAGGGCAAAGATGAATTTTCCTTTCCTGAAACATCAATATTTCTCCACTCAGCCAGTTTTCCGTATCTGTCGGATTAAATACTGTTTATGTAAGTTCAGGCGTAATAAATAAATTATTTTATTACCAGGATGTAAGTATATGTTATTCAAAGTCAATCCCGAGCTCATGATTTAGCAAAACAAGTTTTAAAAATTTTAAGATTTATATGATTATTCTTTCATGGTTTGATTCATTATGAAATATAAGTGTATATATATATTCCATTTTTAAATTTTTTCTTCTAAAATAAATGTCACAATGGTTTTTTTTTTTTTTTGTAATGATGTACGTTTGAGTTTGTACGTCATGACGTACAAGTTGATGATCCAGTTTTATATGAGTAATAAAATCGCGTTAATTTTTTATTATGTATCGACAGATTATACAACCATACTCGGTTATAACGACATTGAAGATTCCGTGAAACTTTGTCGTTACAACCAATGTTGACGTTTCAAAGACCTCTTTTAAGTATAAAAAATGTAATCAGATACAATCAAAAAGCGTGTATGAATTTGTCGTTTTGTTAGGTTGGCCATGTTTGATCAGAAAAATAAGTAAAATCGAGACCATATTAACCATGGCGCATTGCCAATTCCTGCTAAAAATGTTGCCAATTGTCGGCCAAATCACCAATTATTCCTTATAAATAACTTGGGGAGAAATGCGGTGCTACATCAAATAAGCAGTGTTTAAAACGTATATGACAGGAAAAAAAAGTTGAACACAGCCGGCCGTCTTGGGAGCAGCACAGCCTTCCTCCCCCCCCCCCCCCCAGTCTAGAATTTCCGGCTACTCGATTTACATACTCACTATCGATAATTTGACCAGATCTCATTTTCCGTGAGACGCCTGGTCCGTGCCCGTGTGGGCCATATGCGTGTCATATTATCACCCGTAATTATGAAAAATAATAGAGAATAACGACAAAAAATGTGTCGTCATATGCGATGTCTTTGCGTTTTCACTGACGTAAAAAAGCAAGGTACATTAAGATTAATCTCCATGGGAATCAGTCAGAACCACCAAGTATTGAAGTTATAACCGAGGTGTCGTTACAATCGATGTCGTTATAACCGAGTTCAACTGTATTGTGCGATGGATAATTAAATATATTTTCTTTTATTTTGCTCGTTTCTACATGCTTTTAGTATGTACTTTCCTCAGTTTTCTCAAGGCCTGGATAATTTTTCACCACAGTTTTTGTGTGCAGTTTCGACTGTATGAAATATATATGTGTGTGTGTGCGTGTGCGCGCTACACGTATTTTGTTCACAAAAATTTAATTAAATGAAAATAAATGTGAAGAAGAATATGTATAACGCGTAAAAATTATGTCTTTTAATGCTGGCTTATTTGATACTTTCTCAGTATATGCAAACATAACCAACATTACCTACTGTGAATTCCCTGACCATCCTAGAATAAAGTTAATGCATAATTTCCGGTAAACTTTAAGCAATTCCTAGAGTTTACTAACCTATCAAGTTTACTAATACGAGCTAGCAATTATATATCGCATAATTACAGGTAAATGTGATTAATTCTCAGTATGTGAACAAAATTGATCAAACTTACCAAAATTGTCGGCGATTGTGAATAATCTCCGGATTTATCACAAGATACATATTCGCGATAAACCACTAACCGGAATCTTTTCCATCCTATGCAGAAAGTGAGTGTACGCTTCTTCAAATTGATTTTCTGAAAAACTCTCTTCACGGCTTTATTTATTTAATTATTATTTTCATTTTTGCGAGTGGTTATGATTTTGCGTGCAATTATTTCTCAAAATCTCTCTGTACATATAAATTTCAGATCTGATGACGGTAATTTATTTATTTATTTTCAAATTTCGTATAGTATGTCATAAAAATTGTATGTAATATAAGTGTGTGTGTGTTTGCATACTCGTTATTTCAATACTTTAGTGTACATGCAATCGCTAGGCCAGGAATTCTCAACCTGCTTTACCGCGACCCAAAATATACAACAATATTGACTTCATGACCCACGGAACTGTTTGCTTTTTTGCGGAATTATAGGAACCATCGACGCATTAAGTGCATTTATAACAGAACTGAAGTTAATTTGAACAAACCATCTGGGAGTCCTCTTCGAATCAAGTTTGGATATTCACCCATAGCTCAAGGATCACTGGATTATGCAAGATGATTTATACGACCCATCTCGGAAGCAATATGAATCAACCTCGAGTTGTGACCCATAGTGCAAGAATCCCTAATCCCTCTTCGAAATATTCTTCGTTAAACAGCTCTGGGAAGCCCGCGGAACTCGCGGATAAGCATTGAATAGGGGAAAGGGGCACGGTGGGTGGAAAAAGATTTTGAACCCCTGTCTTTAGGTATATTACATATGTATTTTACCACCAATCGCGAGTTTTACGGGGTTAGGGAGTGTAGGAGGCTCCTGTAGGTAGACGACCCATTTCTTGGTTATTAGTTCATAATGAAAATAGATTCACTAGGAAACGAAATATAAAATTTGCGTTGCGGCAAGCCGTTTCATTTATTACATGTCAATATCATTATTTGCGCTAATGCGGGAGCCGTCGTGACGAAATAAAAGCGAAATCGTTAATCTATCTTGAGTTCTTGACTTCAAATCGAAAAAAAGAAAACACCTTCTAACGGAGCATTTGGCTATAAGTCGACATTTAATTTGAATAGGATAAAGGGAAATTGCCTCTTCAACTGTGCGCATGCTCTCTTCAACAGATGACTCTCCTGTATTTTATATGTATACCCAGCAACAAAGGGTGATAATTTTGAAAATCGGTAGTTTTATGTAAAGCAAGTTAACATCAGTCATTATACTCATTATTATTCTTAGTGTCTCATTTCATGTGTTATGACAAGTTTTGTGCTGCAACGCCATCTGTGAATGAAACTCTAAAATGCTTTTTTAATTTGAAAAAAAAACTACGCCATAATTAGAATTTTTTTTAGGCAATTGCTTATGTTTTAATTAATTTTTATTATTTGATTGTTCGATCGTGACTCTTTTTTATAGGACCGCGTCTCGTGGCGTTATGCAGCAGATCATGGAAATCAGTCAACTGCAGACTCAGAGAAATTCAGGATCGAAATGGGTTGTTGTTCGTACTGAATAAAATTAATTGATAAAAATCAAAAATAAATGTAGTTGTGTCTCTTCTTGTGTTTTACTTAGGCCGGGATGACACTATAAAAGTTTGGTAAAAAGGTCTTTTGCAAAACTTGAGAAGAACAACCAATAATCCCATTGGTTAAATTCGCTCCAATGTAACCGATACGCTTATTTTGGTTGCATTTTTCAAGTTTTATAAAAGGACTTTTATAGTGTAATCCTGGTCTTACTCTGCATTGATAATGAATGGGAAAAATAGTTACTGGAATCCGAATTTTCGAAGTGCTTATTGCGATGGAAGAGGTTTTAAAATATAAAGATTGAAATTTTTTTGCGGAATTTGTCACACAAAATGCAAATACAACGTCACAACAAGCAAAATGCCCAACGAGGTGGCTAAGAAAAGATGCCCATAACAAATATGGATGTCATATATTTCAAAAATACAGCAACCCAATTAAAAATTGAATTACAAATAATATATATATATACATGATGAAATATTATGCAATGCGCATAAAGAATACTTATGGTTGTCTTATTCTAAGAATGGATAGCTTCTCGATTTACCCCAACATGTTTATCGTATTTCTTTTTAAACGTGTCAATTGTATACTTATGAAGTAGCAAATGGTCAGTCACCCTAGGTGACTTAAACACATTTGTGTAACATAAGCTACTTTACTGCACATTTACTCTGGTCATATATCGCCATACGGCAATTTCCAAGTTGGGTGGAAAATGAAGGCGCCATCTATCGGTGATCGCTAAAGGCTCGAACTGTTTCTGATTTTCTCACCCGGATTCGAACCCGTGTACTTCAACAGTGACCCTCACAGTGGAAAAGGAGCATCGTACCATTGCGCCACTCCGGCGCATAAGCTATAAAAATTCTAACGTATTCCCAAACTTCATCATCATTGAAGTGACATTAAATATTCAAAACATCTAAAGAATAAACATTATAAATCCGATCTTTTTTTTTATCTTTAGATACTAGTAGGGGAAAAATGGGGTTTTCAGGACAATAGGCACTCCCCACTTACTCCCCACCAGGACAATAGGCACTCCCCACTTACTCCCCACCAGGACAATAGGCAATCCCCACCTTACGAGGGGATGTCTTCCGCAGCCCTCCGCTAGATGGCGCTCACACGCGATAAGGGATGCCTCGATAAGAGGGATGACGCTTTACTGTTTTTTTTCCCTAAATTAAATTGTTTTATTGGGGGTCGTTCACAAAATAAAATTTTTTATGCCACGCCAGGGATCTTTCCTAAATTACATTTTTATTGGGAGTCATTATTAAATTAGAATTTTTTTATGTCTGGTTGTTCTTGAATTAAATTTTTTTGTCACACAACACTCCATCTTTCTTAAATTAAACTTTTTTATGTCAGTTTTCCAGTCAATAACGTCACCCTGTGTATACCGAAGCTAACAAGAAAGAGAGGGCTATGGCACTCGAAAGTCACGTGATCAACTGGGTTATACTTTTTCTCCCAATCATCCTAGAAAGTTAAAGCTAATGACGAAAATTAAAGTTTCCAACATCATTAAATTATCGCATGACGTCACATTTTCTAAGAGGGATCGTTCTTAAATTATCGTTTTCTCTAACTTACTTTTTTTTTTTTTCAAACAGGTTTGATGAGGGCTTAAATTATTTTTTAAAATAAAAAAATTATCGTGTTTAGCAAATACGATACCAAAGAACCTTTCCCAAATTAAATTTATTTTATGTCACATTTTCTGAGGAAGTTATTCTAAAAGGCATCGTCATTAGATTGTCGTTTGGAATTTTCTTTTCTATGCCAAGTGATGAGATTCTGTTCAAAGAGGGGTCATTCCTAAATCATAGTTTATATATATTTTTTTTCCTATCCCCATATTCAAATCTGACGTGATGCGATTTTCCACAAGCTCGTTTATAAATCAGCTAGTAAAAATGCATGTATAACAAGTTCTTAAGGAACAATTTATTTGAATATAGCACCACTTTATTTTCGTATACGTCCTTCCAAAATGATCGTTTTCCCTAATACACTCCGTAATGGGATTTTTTTTTCAAAGAGGGGTTGTATCGCTCGTAAAACTTTTTTTGTGAAATTTGTCACAACTCTGACGTCACATCCAATCAATTTCACATGCCCATGATTTCAGTTTTTCACAAGGGTCGTTCTTGAATTATCGTTTACACGTCATTAAATTATCGTTCGGGTAAACTTTTCATGCTCTGACATGTTTTTACAATCCTGTAACTTTTCTTGAAATATGAGTTCTTTTACCTAACTGAGAGAATTTTCCGAGCTGTAAAATAAAAGAGCTACCGCGCAAATGAATTACAAAGTCTTTTCTACAAATCAAGTTTTCATTTATTCAATATTTTAAATAATTTTCTTCAATCATGCATTTCAAATTTTCGTAATTAATCAAGCAATTTTCCGCGACGTTATGATTTTCCTACTGGAATTTTAGCGATGTCATGAAAGTCAAGACATGATCGTAATAGATGCAATATGTTATGTTATCATGCAACTGTAGGCATTCGTGCCCAACTGATAACCCATGGCGCATCCATGACGACTAAATATTTTTCCCCGCGAAATCATATCTTTTTTTTTTTTTTTTAACTTCCGACTATAGCATCGATAATGTAGAACTCGTGTTCATCACTTCAGATTGGTGTGTGTGTGTGTGTGTGTGTGTGTGTGTGTGTTTTTTTTCGCTAGCTTCTGTTATTTTTTTCAATGACATTCTCTCTAATGTTCTGGTTACAATAAAATAGTTTATGTTGGAAAAACTATAAATTGCGAAGGAAGGAGGAAAAGCTCCAATGCAATTCTTCCATCTACCGAGATATCACACTTAGTACGAGAAGAGGTTAAATAAATGTCGAACTAGCATAAAAAACTCTTGATCAGTATAGTTCATTCTTAATAGTCAACCAGCAGGCAGACTTTCTAGCTTTCATACAAAATAGTAATTTTTTACAGCATGCATTTGTTAATCTTAAAGAAACCCCCGCGACGTTTTAGTGGTCTCACAGTCAAATAGTGTGATAAGACAAAATATTTTATCCGAATTTATATGATTTCATGAAGTAACAAAACATTAAAGGTAATCTTTCAACGAAGAGTCGAGAATCACTTACCGAGGTGGATGCTCATTCATCGTTTATTGAGACTGCAAAAAAAAAAGTTAGCTTACATCGTTTAATACTAACTTCAACCTTTTACCTGCAAACTTGCGCATTTGTGAACATCGGGGAAAAAATAACAGCGATGAAGAAGATGCTATAGAAACAATAAAATCAAAAATGTAGTAATACCACAAGAGGCTATGAAATACTTTTAACATATATTTATTTTTATTGATTATTCTAGATAATTTCTTTGAATCGTATCATTTTCCACACAACTCAACATCATCATCACCATGATTCATTAGTGGATCTCCATTTGGATTTGCCCGCAAGTTTCCATCCGCAAGAAGTTCTGGGTACAACTGTGAATCTGATAATATCGGGGAAGTCGCCTCTGATGGTAAACTTGAGATGTCGATTAAAAGGACTTCATTGGCTGATTCACGATTACACACCCAATCTCGAACCCGTTGTTGAGTCTAAAAAATGAAACATTTGGGGAAAAAACCATTTAATTTAAAAAAAAATAGTTTAAGTATTAAATAATTTAAAGAATAATTTTGCTCTTTTCGAGTTTTCATACAAAAGATTTCAATTTTAGTGATGAGGATTATATAGACAACCGAAGAAAAGAACTTTTATTTATTTTTTGTTCCCCTATGAGATCACAAAACAGTTTATGAAACTATGACGGTGAAACTGAATAAATCATGCCGATCAAAAGGCGTGTTGCACTTCGATAGTATGTTTAAAATGTTGATACTAATAGGAAAACAAAAAAAATATTTTTTAGCATCGATTTTTATTTTTCTATTCAGCATAAAAATAGTTTAAACAAAATTAAGTGTCAGGAATATTATGTTTATTACAACTGACTACGTTCGAGAAACTTTTAAAAATAGAGCAGTCTATACAAAACGTATGATTTTAATCATAATTCACAGATATTTTTGAGCTATTACGCATTATTTCCTCGAAATTAGCTTATTTTTATACTTTCGCTGAACATTGTATACTGAAAAACATTGTATACTGAAAAACATTCTATAAACATTGTATACTATAAACATTGTATACTATAAACATTGTATACTATAAACATTGTATATAGTCATTTTTATACACTACGTGACTATACTAGTTGTCAATGCAATGAATATGCTAAATATTTTCTGAAATATGTTAGTTTTTATGAAACAATACATGAACTTTGACAGAAAAGAATTTCAATATTTTATATTTAAACAGTTGTAAAATGCAACTGAACATACAGCCAGTTCATTGCACAGTTAGTATCATCTGAAACCACGACTAAAAAAAATGTCATTAAAATATCGAACACACTTTTGAGGAAATGAGTTTTGCGCGCAGTGTAGTTACGAAAAACACGAATCTTCATGAAACACGTTTAAAAATTAGTTGAGATCTATACTCCGATTGAATTGACACAACTAGAATTTTTTTCAACACTTCACATGTATAAGAATAAAATAGTTACGTATTTCCATGAAAAAGAAAAGAATCGTCAATTTCCATGAAATTCGTCATTTGAAGATAGTCTGCAACCTTAAGTTCAGATCGAGAAACGCTCATAACGTTATATATATATCGATCGCTAATAAATGAGAGATGCACATCACACACGGTTCTTATTTTTACCTTTAAAACCAAAAACGATCCAAACTCTCTTGGATAATTTTCACCGCTTGATGGGTGTACATCATTCTTCACGCATATTTAAAATGCAGGTTTAACACTCCAATAAAGCCGAAACCACTGATAATTTTTTTTTATACTCTTCTAAATTTTTAAATTTTCATGGCAAGAAAGGACTGAAATTTTTCTAATCAGAGACTAATTCAACCTCAAGAGTCACAACAGGCGAAATGACCAAGACAGTCAAAATTAACAGGAAAACAATATAAAATAATTGTTTGATTTCACAATAAGAATCAATAAAACAGAATAATTTGAAAACTACTTACATCAATTTTCCTTTTTTTTTTCGTTGATGAATTTCCCTCCTCAGGAGACCTTTCCATAGATGACCGGGCATTTTCCCTTCCAAGGCATCACGCATCTCATGTAAGGATTCTATGCTCATTTCAAACTGAGTGAAGTCATTGAGTAAATCACACTCTTGCTGCATATTGTAAGAAAACCTAGAAAAATTCAGCTGAAATGTGAAGAAAATCGCTGTCACAGTGAGGTGAGTATCCCGACGTGCTCTTGGTATTTAAACTCTCTTATCAGTCAATGACGCATCATGACAAGTAACGCGAATAAAAGAATGAATACGGAAAGCCGTGACGTGGACTACAACATAATTTCAATTAGCAACTTCTTATCAAAAATATACTTCGAATCAATTTCACCGCGAGATACTTTTAAATAGTCAAAAGTGGGTGATAGCGGTTTAGCACCCCTCACTTCATGAACATGGGTTGCATATTATGGAGCTGTTGGTTTCACTTGATTATCACACACATTGGTATGTGAATCAAAGAAGAGGCGTAAGGATGGGCAAACACTCAAGTGACTCACTAGTGCCTCTATTCTGAGCCATTTAGGTTGCCATGTTAGCTGCGGCTGCAATCGCGGCGTAACACATCACCCCCCCCCCCAAATTTAGTTGAACTTTGATATTTTAGCATAATTCTATACGAGCTGAAATCCTCAACTTGGTCTAATCTAAGTTTATTTGAACTGGTGTCTGATAAACTGTAATCACCTCATTTCTTTCGTTTGATTCCAGCTAGTGCACTTAGATTTCCCATCTCTGTCGCTACACTCTATGAGTAAGTAAATTTCTTCCTGTTTGCTATGACATGCGTGTTAGATGACTAGGGTTATAGGTTGAGTTCGCGAGAATTTATTATTAAGGAATTAAGTTTCTTTAACTTGGAAACAGATGAGACATATCATAGCATTTATAAAGCGCCATTTAGTGTTCACGTTTTAAGTGATGGAGAATTCTCCCAGGTTTCATGGGTGTGTGGAAACATCACAACCTTGTGTGGTATTTGGATTTTAACCCGTACGAGATGGTTGTAGCAGACGTTAACCCGGATAGATGAAAATTATCACACGATTTTCGTGAAGGGCGAAGAAAAAGCGAAAACTTCGGTCTTCGATCCTATATACTATTAGATTCCCTGATGAATGTTTCGTCTGGTTTCATGTTCATGTCACCCAAAGCAGCTGAGCCATTGTGCTTTAGCTAAAGTTTTAGCGTTTTGGGAGTGGTTAAAATGTAAGAACTAGATCTGGGAAAGAGTTTAACCATTTTTTTTAAATTTTTTTATAGTTTCAAACAGAAAAAAAAATAATTAATTTAAAAAAAATGCGCTATATTGGCTTGTGGAGTGTAGAGACAGAGATGTGAAGAAAAAAAAAGTCTATACAGTGATCTGAGTGACGTAAGTAAGAGGGATTTTCTTCACGTGGAGCTTCAAAGTTGTTAAAATTTTCATTACCATTCTTCGCGAGGGTCTCTGAATATGTGATCGATACATAGTGTTCTCGCATGTGTCGGGTGATATGCAACTACTTCATATGGCAATTCAAGAATGGAGTCGAAAGAACTTTTTTTCATGTCTGGTTGCGACTTTCTTATGAGAGGTTGAATTATTTCAATTACGGATTTAGAAGATAGTGATATTTTCAAAAGACAGAGTGAAATTGATTCGAAGTATATTTTTGATAAGAAGTTGCTAATTGAAATTATGTTGTAGTCCACGTCACGGCTTTCCGTATTCATTCTTTTATTCGCGTTACTTGTCATGATGCGTCATTGACTGATAAGAGAGTTTAAATACCAAGAGCACGTCGGGATACTCACCTCACTGTGACAGCGATTTTCTTCACATTTCAGCTGAATTTTTCTAGGTTTTCTTACAATATGCAGCAAGAGTGTGATTTACTCAATGACTTCACTCAGTTTGAAATGAGCATAGAATCCTTACATGAGATGCGTGATGCCTTGGAAGGGAAAATGCCCGGTCATCTATGGAAAGGTCTCCTGAGGAGGGAAATTCATCAACGAAAAAAAAAAGGAAAATTGATGTAAGTAGTTTTCAAATTATTCTGTTTTATTGATTCTTATTGTGAAATCAAACAATTATTTTATATTGTTTTCCTGTTAATTTTGACTGTCTTGGTCATTTCGCCTGTTGTGACTCTTGAGGTTGAATTAGTCTCTGATTAGAAAAATTTCAGTCCTTTCTTGCCATGAAAATTTAAAAATTTAGAAGAGTATAAAAAAAAATTATCAGTGGTTTCGGCTTTATTGGAGTGTTAAACCTGCATTTTAAATATGCGTGAAGAATGATGTACACCCATCAAGCGGTGAAAATTATCCAAGAGAGTTTGGATCGTTTTTGGTTTTAAAGGTAAAAATAAGAACCGTGTGTGATGTGCATCTCTCATTTATTAGCGATCGATATATATATAACGTTATGAGCGTTTCTCGATCTGAACTTAAGGTTGCAGACTATCTTCAAATGACGAATTTCATGGAAATTGACGATTCTTTTCTTTTTCATGGAAATACGTAACTATTTTATTCTTATACATGTGAAGTGTTGAAAAAAATTCTAGTTGTGTCAATTCAATCGGAGTATAGATCTCAACTAATTTTTAAACGTGTTTCATGAAGATTCGTGTTTTTCGTAACTACACTGCGCGCAAAACTCATTTCCTCAAAAGTGTGTTCGATATTTTAATGACATTTTTTTTAGTCGTGGTTTCAGATGATACTAACTGTGCAATGAACTGGCTGTATGTTCAGTTGCATTTTACAACTGTTTAAATATAAAATATTGAAATTCTTTTCTGTCAAAGTTCATGTATTGTTTCATAAAAACTAACATATTTCAGAAAATATTTAGCATATTCATTGCATTGACAACTAGTATAGTCACGTAGTGTATAAAAATGACTATATACAATGTTTATAGTATACAATGTTTATAGTATACAATGTTTATAGTATACAATGTTTATAGTATACAATGTTTATAGAATGTTTTTCAGTATACAATGTTTTTCAGTATACAATGTTCAGCGAAAGTATAAAAATAAGCTAATTTCGAGGAAATAATGCGTAATAGCTCAAAAATATCTGTGAATTATGATTAAAATCATACGTTTTGTATAGACTGCTCTATTTTTAAAAGTTTCTCGAACGTAGTCAGTTGTAATAAACATAATATTCCTGACACTTAATTTTGTTTAAACTATTTTTATGCTGAATAGAAAAATAAAAATCGATGCTAAAAAATATTTTTTTTGTTTTCCTATTAGTATCAACATTTTAAACATACTATCGAAGTGCAACACGCCTTTTGATCGGCATGATTTATTCAGTTTCACCGTCATAGTTTCATAAACTGTTTTGTGATCTCATAGGGGAACAAAAAATAAATAAAAGTTCTTTTCTTCGGTTGTCTATATAATCCTCATCACTAAAATTGAAATCTTTTGTATGAAAACTCGAAAAGAGCAAAATTATTCTTTAAATTATTTAATACTTAAACTATTTTTTTTTAAATTAAATGGTTTTTTCCCCAAATGTTTCATTTTTTAGACTCAACAACGGGTTCGAGATTGGGTGTGTAATCGTGAATCAGCCAATGAAGTCCTTTTAATCGACATCTCAAGTTTACCATCAGAGGCGACTTCCCCGATATTATCAGATTCACAGTTGTACCCAGAACTTCTTGCGGATGGAAACTTGCGGGCAAATCCAAATGGAGATCCACTAATGAATCATGGTGATGATGATGTTGAGTTGTGTGGAAAATGATACGATTCAAAGAAATTATCTAGAATAATCAATAAAAATAAATATATGTTAAAAGTATTTCATAGCCTCTTGTGGTATTACTACATTTTTGATTTTATTGTTTCTATAGCATCTTCTTCATCGCTGTTATTTTTTCCCCGATGTTCACAAATGCGCAAGTTTGCAGGTAAAAGGTTGAAGTTAGTATTAAACGATGTAAGCTAACTTTTTTTTTTGCAGTCTCAATAAACGATGAATGAGCATCCACCTCGGTAAGTGATTCTCGACTCTTCGTTGAAAGATTACCTTTAATGTTTTGTTACTTCATGAAATCATATAAATTCGGATAAAATATTTTGTCTTATCACACTATTTGACTGTGAGACCACTAAAACGTCGCGGGGGTTTCTTTAAGATTAACAAATGCATGCTGTAAAAAATTACTATTTTGTATGAAAGCTAGAAAGTCTGCCTGCTGGTTGACTATTAAGAATGAACTATACTGATCAAGAGTTTTTTATGCTAGTTCGACATTTATTTAACCTCTTCTCGTACTAAGTGTGATATCTCGGTAGATGGAAGAATTGCATTGGAGCTTTTCCTCCTTCCTTCGCAATTTATAGTTTTTCCAACATAAACTATTTTATTGTAACCAGAACATTAGAGAGAATGTCATTGAAAAAAATAACAGAAGCTAGCGAAAAAAAACACACACACACACACACACACACACACACACACACCAATCTGAAGTGATGAACACGAGTTCTACATTATCGATGCTATAGTCGGAAGTTAAAAAAAAAAAAAAAAGATATGATTTCGCGGGGAAAAATATTTAGTCGTCATGGATGCGCCATGGGTTATCAGTTGGGCACGAATGCCTACAGTTGCATGATAACATAACATATTGCATCTATTACGATCATGTCTTGACTTTCATGACATCGCTAAAATTCCAGTAGGAAAATCATAACGTCGCGGAAAATTGCTTGATTAATTACGAAAATTTGAAATGCATGATTGAAGAAAATTATTTAAAATATTGAATAAATGAAAACTTGATTTGTAGAAAAGACTTTGTAATTCATTTGCGCGGTAGCTCTTTTATTTTACAGCTCGGAAAATTCTCTCAGTTAGGTAAAAGAACTCATATTTCAAGAAAAGTTACAGGATTGTAAAAACATGTCAGAGCATGAAAAGTTTACCCGAACGATAATTTAATGACGTGTAAACGATAATTCAAGAACGACCCTTGTGAAAAACTGAAATCATGGGCATGTGAAATTGATTGGATGTGACGTCAGAGTTGTGACAAATTTCACAAAAAAAGTTTTACGAGCGATACAACCCCTCTTTGAAAAAAAAATCCCATTACGGAGTGTATTAGGGAAAACGATCATTTTGGAAGGACGTATACGAAAATAAAGTGGTGCTATATTCAAATAAATTGTTCCTTAAGAACTTGTTATACATGCATTTTTACTAGCTGATTTATAAACGAGCTTGTGGAAAATCGCATCACGTCAGATTTGAATATGGGGATAGGAAAAAAAATATATATAAACTATGATTTAGGAATGACCCCTCTTTGAACAGAATCTCATCACTTGGCATAGAAAAGAAAATTCCAAACGACAATCTAATGACGATGCCTTTTAGAATAACTTCCTCAGAAAATGTGACATAAAATAAATTTAATTTGGGAAAGGTTCTTTGGTATCGTATTTGCTAAACACGATAATTTTTTTATTTTAAAAAATAATTTAAGCCCTCATCAAACCTGTTTGAAAAAAAAAAAAAGTAAGTTAGAGAAAACGATAATTTAAGAACGATCCCTCTTAGAAAATGTGACGTCATGCGATAATTTAATGATGTTGGAAACTTTAATTTTCGTCATTAGCTTTAACTTTCTAGGATGATTGGGAGAAAAAGTATAACCCAGTTGATCACGTGACTTTCGAGTGCCATAGCCCTCTCTTTCTTGTTAGCTTCGGTATACACAGGGTGACGTTATTGACTGGAAAACTGACATAAAAAAGTTTAATTTAAGAAAGATGGAGTGTTGTGTGACAAAAAAATTTAATTCAAGAACAACCAGACATAAAAAAATTCTAATTTAATAATGACTCCCAATAAAAATGTAATTTAGGAAAGATCCCTGGCGTGGCATAAAAAATTTTATTTTGTGAACGACCCCCAATAAAACAATTTAATTTAGGGAAAAAAAACAGTAAAGCGTCATCCCTCTTATCGAGGCATCCCTTATCGCGTGTGAGCGCCATCTAGCGGAGGGCTGCGGAAGACATCCCCTCGTAAGGTGGGGATTGCCTATTGTCCTGGTGGGGAGTAAGTGGGGAGTGCCTATTGTCCTGGTGGGGAGTAAGTGGGGAGTGCCTATTGTCCTGAAAACCCCATTTTTCCCCTACTGATACTGTATAAGATTTTTTTCTCCTCAGAGTACCTTAAGAGAGTAATAAAATACACTGCTGGCCACCGTAAATGCAACACCCTGAAGGAAGCATGCAAATAATATGAAATTTACAACATGCATTAGCGGAGGTGAGATATGCAAATGATTAGAATTTCAGCGCAGACGCACATCACGCGCATGTGGTGCCACTTCAAAACGCTATTTAAGGCTTGGAGATTTCGACGATTTGAATTACGGCAATTGTGTTTTTCTTGTGGTTTTTTCAAAAAAACGATCAATTATGCCTCGTAGAAAACAGCGATCATCCTTTGATCAAGTATCCGAGTTCGACAGAGGAAGGATAGTAGCCTACCGAGATTGTGGATTATCTTTCAGGGAAATCGGTAGTCGTGTTGGACGAAACCAAACAACTGTAATGCGGATATGTGATCGTTGGATGCAGGAGGGTACGACGGACCGCCGTGTTCGATCGCATCCACCTCAGTGCACCACTTCACGTGATGACAGGCGTATTGTGCGTATGGCAGTGACGGATCGCTCAGCCAGATCACGAACCATAGCACAGCACATTCAGTCCGTACCGCATCATCCAGTGTCTGCGCGTACCATTCGACGCCATTTACAGCAGAGTGGTCTGTCCGCAAGACGTCCATTGCTTTGTCTACCCTTGACGCAGAACCACAGACGTCTCCGCCGCCAATGGTGCGATGAAAGAAGGATGTGGACGGCACAATGGAATGAAATTGTCTTTACTGACGAGTCACGCTTCTGTCTGCAACACCACGATGGTCGGATTCGAGTCTGGAGACACCGTGGAGAGAGGACGCTGAACAGCTGCGTTATGCACCGCCACACTGGTCCTGCACCGGGTATTATGGTATGGGGCGGTATTGGATATCACTCTCGCACTCCTCTAGTACGCATTGCCGGTACTTTAAAAAGCCAGCGCTACATCTCCGAGGTGTTGGAGCCAGTTGTCCTTCCTTACCTTCAGGGCTTGCCCCACAGCCATATTTCAACAGGATAATGCGCGACCACACGTGGCACGCCTTGTCCAAAGGTTCTTCGTCAATCGTCAGATTGAATTGCTTCCCTGGCCAGCTCGCTGTCCGGATCTTTCGCCGATAGAAAACATGTGGTCCATGGTTGCTCAACGATTGACCCAGATTACATCCCCAGCTGCCACACCAGATCAACTTTGGCAACGCGTGGAAGCTGCTTGGTCTGCTGTACCCCAAGAACACATCCAAAGTCTCTTTGAATCAATGCCGAGGCGTGTGGCAGCGGTGATCTGCAATAATGGCGGCTTCTCTGGCTACTGATTTTGGCAGGAACCACACTTCACAGAAGTCTATAAATTTAATCATTTGATGCTTGGTCAACATGTTATCTGCAAAATAAATATTGTTGCGATATCTCTTGTCTTTCTTGGTGTTGCAATTTGGGTGGCCAGCAGTGTATAAATGTTACGGTAAAAGTGATAAATCCGGTTATTATTCATAGTATTCAGGTGTCGTTGGTATATTTGATAAGTGCTGAAAATTATCACTTTTACCGGTAATTACGAATAATATACAAAGGTCGCATAGTTAATAAACAGAAATCGTACTATATGATACACTACACATTATAATTCATAATTATATTGAGGTACGAACGCAAAATTTGCTATCATTATAACGGGATCCGACATAACATCATTACACATACTAGACTCATTTGAAATTTTTTTCATATTTATCAAATTCACTACTACGGGTATTATGCATAATTACAGATAAAGGCGATAAATTTCAAGTATTCATCAAAATTACCAACGACGCTAGGTTATTATGCGTTGTCTTCGATAAAAGTGATAATTTTTTATTTATCAAATTTACCAACAACGATTGGATATTATGCATATTCGCTAGTAAAGGTGATAAATTTATCAAACTTACCAAGATGATTGTTACGTATGTGTAATAACCATCACATTTACCGTGAAATAAACATCATATAGCCCATGCCACGGAAACATCATCCGTGATTCTAATCAGCGGCATCTACAGTACTTATAAAGCAGCAAATAGCCTGTTAGGGGCCGTTCAAGTATTACGTCAGCAAATTTTTAGCCATTTTTGACCCCCTTCAAACCCCTTGTCAGCAAAAGTGAGCAAAACTCAGACCCTTCCCCCCGTTCAGCAAAGTTTCGTCATCAGCTCTGCCCTTCTCAATCCTAACGCATATTGGTGGGATCAGAGACGTACATACGGGACGGGGGGGGATCATGGGGGGGCTCGTGCCAACCCTCCCCCCCCCCGACAATCAAAAATTAATTTTTTTTAATGCAAAAAATATTTTTTAATTGAAATTTCGGAAGAAAATATCTTTATATATTATTATAATCAATTTCTGTTAATTTCAATGCTATTTGAAGGGTGAGAACTCAAAATTTATCTTTAATAAATTCATTGCGACCCCACCCTCTAAGCCATATATGGTAAAGGCCCTTGGCCCACGGACCAAATATGGCCCTGGAGATTATCTGATGCCACCTGTCCTCCTCAAACCTAATTTTGTAAAAATGAACTAAGCGGCACATTTTCAGATCACTTAACACTTAAATGACTCTAGACACACTTCCAGAGCACTTAGGCGATCTGTGGCACATTTAGAGATCCCTTGAGTGACATGTGGCACAGTTTTAGAGCACTTAAGCGGTCCCCAGTGCGGTTCTACATCACTTGTTACCCGCGGCACATTCTCAGATTATTTAAGTGATCCGCGGCATATAATTACGAATCACTTGAGTGATGCATGTCACAGTTCCAGAGCACTTAAGCGGCCCGGACACATTTCCAGATTACTTGAGGGATCTGTGGAACATTTGGAGATTACTAAAGTGGCTGTGTAGGGCACTTATCAATAGGGGAGAGTGTTACTTCAGGTGCCCACAAACTACCGAAAGGTTTTTTTCTCCTTTTTTGCGCACCGAGTAAGATAAAACTGAGAATATTTCATATCTTCAAAAAGGGTGGTTGATGACGTAAGCATTATCTAACCCCCCCCCTCTCCCTTGTCATCAAAAGTCAGCAAATCGGAAACCCTCCACCTCCCGCATCGATGCTGACGTAATACTTGAATGGCCCCTTACCCCCGGTCATTCAAATACATTTGTGTGACAGAAGTTGTAAAAATTCTAACGCATTCCCAAACTTGATCATCTATAAAACGATATGAAGCATTCAAAAGAGCTTAAGAATAAACATCATGAACACACATATATATATATACAAGCTCTTTTTTTTTTAATCTCTAGACAATATATAAGATCATAATTATTTTTTTTGTTCCTCCTATGAGTACCTTAAGAAATTAATGAAATATAAACATGATATAGCGAAAATGCGATTTGAACAGCTGAGAGTTTGATATATTTTCGTCATTATAATCGTCCTGAATCAATTTTGCTCAACCCCCTCGATGTCATGAAACAGGAAGGAATATGTTACGAAATCGAGTGGATTCTCATTGCAAGACGCAAAAATCGCATCAAAATAGTCATCATCATCGTTTTTATTTACATGTTCGGAAGTTTGTTTCACTCACTCGTTCGTCGATTTTCAAGGAGAGATGAAGAATCTGTTTGCTATTGCTGTCATCGTTATTCTTGGCATCCAGGGTAAAAAAATCATAATTTCGTCGTGATTTTATTTCTCAAACTGTTGAATTATTATTGAAAATGAGTCTTTTTCCGTGATGAGGGGGTTTTTGAAATATTTTCGACTCTTTCAGCTGTTTTAGCAGCCGGTGAGTAATTGAAATTTATCATGTATCTCAATCATCCATTATTAATTTATTCTTGAGAGATATACAATCAGTTCTTATCGATTTTTTGAACAACCTCTCTTTTGCGGACACTTTTGGGACAAAAAATTTGTCCGTGAAAAGGGGGGGGGGGGGTTTGACCGGTAATCAGGGCTTTGAAATGCATACTTTTACTATATAAGGGGGGGGGATTATATTATTTGGTCGTAAAAGAGGGGGCCGTATCTGAGGGGGTGTCCGTCAAGAGAGGTTTTACTGTATTTCTATAATATGATCATAAATAACTATGATACTTATATACAGGGTGCACATTCTTACCGTGGTTTGATGGCTATTTCCTGAAACGTTGGTTTTTGATACCACTTTCAATTAGAAAAAATGTTTCAAATGAGATGTCACTCATTTCAAAAGATCTTAAATGCCGTTCAAATGAAAAAAAAAATCGTTGATAAAAAAAGTTGCAGAATCTACATTTTTATACGGTCCCTCTGTCCTCTAACTTCCAATTATTCTACTCAACTTTCTAAGTTGTTGCCCCGTCTTTCCTGTGGCCAAAAAAAAAATTCATGTTTCTGAGTGCGATATTCGCTGAGATATTTGAATTCACAAAATCAGAGGGAAAAAGTAGGAGAACAGCATAAATGAGGGAAAGGAGCTTAGTCCGTTAGTTTATACTGTTCTTTCCCTTTTTTTCCCTGGTCTTTGAATTCAAATATATCAGCGAATGTTGCACTTAGGAACATGAAACTTTTTTGTTGGCCTTATGACAAGGCAACAATTTTCTTATTGGAAGTTGGACGACAGGAAAACCGTGAAAAAAACTTTCAGAAAGAGAAGTGAAGAAACATATGGAAATAGATTCCGATGTGGGCTTGTGTTAATCGGGGTCTATTGACACTAATTCTGGCGATGATTGGCGCTAAAATTCAGCTAATAATGAGGGTGTTTTATGTTAGCTTATGTTAGCTTGCAAATGTTTTCCGGTAGAAAAGTATACAACATAAAAGTAACAACACAATAAATATGTAGGCTGACCATATTTCTTTTATAAAAATATGGGAAACTGAAAATCGGGATCCATACAAGATGTCACGAATTATCACCAACAAAATTGTCGAATTCAAGTTGCTAATTATAGCCAAAAAAAACTGTCAATGGCAAGTAAAGTTGTAAATTGCAGCCATAATAATTGTCAAAGATAAGGAAAGTTGCCAACTATCGCTGAAATTGCTGAAAAATCGCCGGGAAGTAGGGAGCTTCCACAAGACGCAATGGGGTTTTTTTTATAATTCACCAAACAAAACGTATACTTTTTTTACAAATATGTGAGTTGAATATGTTTATATGACATGATAATTATGATTAAATGCAAAAAAAAAGAAATAATAAGTCCCGATTTTAAAAGTTCAAGTAAATCTCATTGAAAATTTTGTAAAAAAAAGTTGAATTGGTCCAAAATTACGGAAAGGTCCCATAAAACATTGGTCATATGGCCACGATATACATAGAAGTTTCTGGCCCGCGAGTGACAGAAATACCGGATATCTGGCCCACAGTCTGAAAAGTTTACGCACCACTGCATTATACCAAGAAAACGTTACAAAATGATACAGGGATTAAGAATATAAGTAACTAGCTATAATACCCGACGTTGCCCGGGTTTTCTTCAATGAGGCTTTTTTGGATCACGTGATATCTCCCTCTTTCTTTGAGGGAAATGCAAACCGTGTCTAAGTTAATCAATATGGTGACTTTCTGCGCGACTTCATGAAATAAACAAATCTAGATTTAAAGAAACATAGAAACGAATATTTTTTTCCTTTTTTTTAAGGGGCGCTAGATATTTCGAACCCCCTCCCGAACTTCAAGATATCTATTTCTGCCTGCTTCAGCTTCCAAAAATGCTTAATTAAAACTGTGGAATTTTTTCGATGTACTTTTTACGGGCCCATAATTAATTTTAAAATATCCTAACCTACATGGATTTATGCAGTTGAATATCAAAAGACAATCCGGAGACATTAATTTTCATGCTCGAGAAGATATAAATAAAAAGTTGTAATCAATGTTATTGCATGGATATCCAACTCAAAAGTATGTCCGCCGAATTATTTCATATTTAATTTTCTGGGCTTCGTATATCTCTAAGTGACCTCAATATTTCAAAAATCGAGAATTCTATACAATTTTTTTTAATTATTGATGTGTGGCGGAAAACCCCGCCGAATTTCCGCATTTCTACAGTAAAAGCGGCAATTTTAACACTGATTTCTATGAGGACCACCCTTTCCCTGACCCTCAAAGCGATGCTGGTGATGATTATGACGTCTATTCAAAAAGCCTCATTAGCCTCTGAGAGTATTGAAAATGTGGCAAACCATTGTAAAGGCATATACACGTGTTAAACGCGTTGCTAGGGAAGCACGGTAACCAAAGTAAACGTTCGGAAAGTGATTGTTGAGGCCCAAAATCCATTGTTCCCCGACAGTTTTTTTGCCCATTTGGGGCACTTGCCCTGCTCTGACGAAATTTTAAAGTAACCTATCGTTTAAATCGCTGTGGTGGTCGAGTGGTTATAGTGACGGACTCGCGATGCGAGGATCCGGGTTCGAACCCCACAGTGGCGGTCGGCTGAAGTTGGTTTTCTGTGGTTCCCAACTTCAAGGCGCAAATGCGAGCCGATCTCCCCGTTAAAAAGTCTCGCCACAGAGAGCAACAGTCCTACAACGATAAATCGTTCAATCATAACACTTCACTCATAGTTAGAAAAACTGGTGGCAGATGGCTGCACTACACATAACAAGCATTACAGAGAAACAAAAAACTTCACGTCAGGTTTCACTACACGTACATTCCCGCATGTACCGATTCGTTGGGGGTTCCGCGGTGCATGTGTGGTGTAGCAGTGGTAGGTAGGGCTCGGGGATCCATGATGTTCTTGGGTCAGCCACCTCGTTGGGCGATTTGCCTGTTGTGACGTTGTATTTGTATTTGTATTGTATTTGTAAATCGGGTCCCGTTTGGTATATATGCAAAATTTGGCAAAGATCGATCTAAAATTGTAGATTTGTATAGGGAACGTACATACATACACACACACAGACAGACAGACAGAAAATCAATTTTATATATATAGAAGATATTATGGAACCTGATAAAATCACGTGCAAAATATGGTTTCTTTATAGATAAGGTGAGTTATTCCCACTCAATATTTTCTTTTTAGCTAGAATGTATTATTTTAATTACAGCGATCTGATCCAAAAAAAAAAGTTTGTGTTCCTGCCAAAGCCGCCCTTAGGGGTGTGCGGCAGGTGCGATCACACCGGGTACCGCGGTTGCGGGATTAAGCTCCCTACACACGATAATAGAACTGAAGCGGTAAATAGAAGTGAAAAAATATGCTTAAAATTCTCTCAAAAATTCAATTTTTTTTTGTAGTAGCTCTTTAAGACGAGATATCCGAGTTTCAACTGATTTAGTTCTGGAATTGTTCTCTTATTTATTCTGGATTTTCATCAATTCCGAATTTTTTTTCTCTCATTAATTCTGGGATTTTTACTCTCCTTGATTCTGGGATTTTTACTCTCCTTGATAACTGATTCCTTGATTCTGAATTTTCATTGGTGAGCAGATATTTTTGAGTATTCCATTTTATTCTGTGATAACGCATGAATATTTTTTTGCCCGAGATTCCCCCTCCTTCACAATATATATAAAATTAGGGCTAAATAACCCCAAAATCATTTCGTAACGGGCCCCCGTTGGATGAGGGCGGCCCTGTTTCGTGCGTAAGGTTCTGGAAAAAGGGCAACCGAAAAATCCTCATTTCTTAAAAATTTGTAGATGTAAACATATGAAAATTTTTAGAGTGATTATATATGATCTATACAAGTAGAACTAAACATTTACCCGTGAAAAAAAATTTTATGAATGCTGCACGTTCTCAGAAAAAATTATTGAATTTATGGGAAAGGTCAGAACATGGGAAAAAATGTAAGGAGTCTAGAAAGTTATGCACAAAATCATTTTAATTATCAATATAAAAGCACCTTTTTTCTCTATAATCTTTACCATCCTGGATATCATCGATCGAGATAAGCCGTAAATAACTTGCTCTGTGGAATTTTCTTCCAATCCTGTTTGATTGCTACCATATGGTCATGTTTATTTTCGTACTGCGTACTATTTCTATACGCTTCTCGTGCCAAAATGCTCTGCAAATTCTCTACAGGATCCAGATCAGGACTTGACCTCAAACCAAGATTTTGTAGACTTTGAAACATGTGCAGAGGCATTGTCCTGTTGAAACAACTACTGTCCAGAAGTCATAAGAGGTGCCTCAGGTAGTATATTTTCTGCCAGAATGTCTTGAGATACGCGTCTGAGTTGATTTTGGAGCTTATGAAAGCGATTGAAGTTTTCCCTTGTGATGCAAGACCTCCACAAACTATCGCTAATCCAACTCCGAATTGGCGTTTTGAAAATTTGACTCTCTGCCACAACGTAGGTCATGCCAGTAATATTTGAAACCATCTGGTCCATTAAACTTCGTCTCATCGGAGAAAACACCATTCCACTTGGCAAAAAAGATGCACGCTTTTTGGCGAATTGAACTCGCTTTTGTCAGTGATTTGAATTGTTTTTATCACATTAGACGCAGTTCAATTTGTGCAAGTTGTATTTCTTATGAATTGTGGAGAGCTTTTTTTTTCACGTAAAAACTGTTAGTAATCTTCTTTTTTGATGAATATTAAGAGAAAGAAGCCTTCCTGTGCAAGTTTTAGTCCATAATTCTCAGGACAATATATGCAACCAGCAGTTGCCAATCTTATATTTCCTCTCTAAATTTCAAGACTAGGCACCGCAGTTTCTCTGAGAGTAAGTGTTTCTCCCCTTCAATGTCCAATATATATGTTGTCTTTTGCCATCTTCACATTTTCAGAAAAAAAATTGACTTCACAGCGCATGACTAAACAAAACAGTCTCGACTGTTACGCCAACACGAGAAAAATTCAAATTTCTTTCTTCGACGTCAGAAAACACGCATGTTTGTCCTTATACTTTTCTTCCAGGTTTTGACCTTTACTATAATTTTAACAATTTTCTTCTGAAAAAGTATAGCACTCATCAAAATCAAGTGTGGAATGTTTAGTTCCAATTGCAATTGTCACTGAAATTTTCATGCACCTGCAAGCACAAGTTTTGAAGATACAGCGGTTTTTTCAGTTGTCCTTAAACTTTTTTCCAGCGCCTTATCATATTATTACGTGCAATCATCGAATTCTTTCTATCATGGTATGAGATTTTTTTTTCACTTTACATTCAAAACTTTTGAGAAGCCTGTAAGTACTAGTCTTGATATCTCAGCTATTATACTGAAACTTCATTTCAAACGGCTTCGGAGTATTTAAATTATGTTTACTTATCTCTCTGATTTAAGTTATCATTTAACGATAATAATGAAAATATCTATTCAAGTAAATAATTCAATCCATTTTATGCAATTTTTCCCCCACGGATATGCCCGAGAAGAAACTCTTTGAAGACAAAAATGCGAAATGTGGAATCACTCTTTAAAATTTGACTTTCCAATTCGTTAATTTCATAAACTATGCTCGCAAGTTTCTGCATTCTAAGTTTTTAAAAGGAATCTCTCTCTCTCTCTCTCTCTTTGCGTGCGTGCGTGCGTGTGTGTGTGTGTTACATGCGGCTTCACTCGCGTGGATTTGGTAATCCGAAAATTACTCGGTGATGATTCCTCCATACAACATTTGAAACTTTCATGATCCCTTGGGGGTTGAATTTTCAGAAAACCTGTCTTAGTGAGTGTCTGCATTATAAAATATGATACTAACCAAATTTCATATTTATAGATTCAGCAGTTTTAGCTTTGTGCCATGATTGACCCATATAATCTTTGAACTGCCTTATGATCCCTCCCCCCCTTAGTGGTTGAAATTTGAAAAGTGACTCTTTAGTGAGTCTTCACATCATAAGATGAAACAACTGACTAAATTTCATATTTATAGCCTCAGCGATGATTGCTTCATATTACTTCGCTTAGGAGTTAAGTTTTGTCAAATCCCTTTTTAGTGAGTCTCTACATTACAAGAGAAAAATACTGAACAAATTTCTTATTTTTCACTTCAGTAGTGATTTCTCTACATAACCTTTGACGCCCCCCCCTTAGGGGTCGAATTTCGTAAAACCCCTTCTTAGTGCGTCTTTACGTCATGAAATAAAACTACTGTCGAAATTTCGTGTTTACAGCTTCCGCGGTTTCGGCTCGGCGATGATGAATCCGTCAGTCAGTGAATCATTCAGGACATGTTATTTTATATGTATAGATAACATGTTCTGACTGAATGATTCATCATCGCCGAGCCGAAACCGCTAACGCTATAAATATGAAATTTGGTCAGTAGTTTTATTTTATGATGTAAAGACTCACTAAGAAGGGTTTTTTGAGATTCGGCCTTTAAGAGCATCATAAGGGAGTTCAAAGGTTTGTATAGAGAAATCACGTAGAGCCGAAACCACTGAAGCTATAAATATGAAAATTTGGTCAGTAGTTTTATTTTGTAATGAAGAGACCCACTAAAAAGGGATTTTTAAATATTCAATACCTAAGGGGGGGTCATGGTGGGTTTTAATGGTTATATAGGACACTCATCCGAGTCCAAACAACTGAAGCTATAAATATGAAATTTTGCCAGTATTATATTTTAAAGTACAGACACTTGCGAAGACGGGATTTCTGAAAATTCAACCCCCGAGAGGTTCAAATGTTATATGAGAGCCATCGCCAAACAACTTTAAGATTACCAAATCCACTCTATCGAACCCACGGGTAATGCTAGTTAATGTATATTTCTGTAAAATTTGTAAGGGTAACGATGAAATAAAGAAACACACTATGGCGTTATGCATCATATTCACAAAAAAAGTTGAAGAAACATCATGACTGAAGTACAAACTCTATTTTGCGGCAACGTAAATGTGGAGGGAAAAAATCATGTGAAATTAATTTTGATATCAAGGACGTGAGTGTTTTAATTTTTTCTTCTATAACTGATATTGAATCCAAAATATATTCTTCAACTGTCTCTTTTAATTTTTATTTAATTACTTTTAATTACTTTTTCATGCTCTCGTGATATTTTTCACATACGTAGATCAACTTCCTGAACTCGGTTATTCTGTTAAATTGCAATTACTTTAATTTCAAAATAATGCGTCACTCGCATTTGCTTCTTTTTAGTGGGTGAGTATAAAAGAAAAATATACAAATTATTCAATTACAATACTGTTTTATACTGTAGTATAATTTATTGTATTCCTAATCTCCTTTCTTCTTTTTTTTAAATCAATATTAAAGGCTGTAAGTGAATTTCATCGTACTGGTTTGAAATATTTGCCTCCGTTTGTTATATCTTTTATTTTTATTAATTATCTCATTACACACAAAAGAAATTTAAATTTTGACAACATAAAAAGCTTTTTTAAAATTTGAGTATTTATTTTTAAATTATTCCATGTAAGAGGCGTGCTCAAAAAGTACTTTCTCCGTTTTTCTTCTGCTCAATCCCGTCGGTTTTATTTTTTTTATTTATTTATATAATTACGTCACGAAAGGCAACCTATGATGCTACACACATCGTGGCATAGACATTCATACTTGAAACGTAAACACAGAAATACATACAACGTAACGCAAAAATTACATATTCCAAATGAAACAAAAATTACATAAAATACTCCCAATCAAGCCCAAAAATATATGAAATGTAGAAACGTAAGCAGGATAGAACAATAATAATAGAAATCTCAATACTGTAAAAGGAAAAAAAATCTGTGAAAATTATGCATATCTGATACTATATGCATAATTGTAATATACGAAGTGCATAGCTAACACCTGGCGCCGCAAATTACTGGCAAACCGTTGATCCTGGGGATATATAATTCCAAGTAGAAAAAGTATCCAAATAACGTGTGGGCCTCAGATACGTCATTCATATTGCAAGGGGTTGTTTAGTTATTGAAATTAAAAAAATAAAAAATCTTAATTTTTGTCCGGACACCCTGTGGTCAAAACCCTAATTAACATGTTGCCCTATTTTTCCTGAGGCCAACAACAAAAATTCATGTTTTTAAGTAATTCACCGCCATATTTGACTTCAAAAATCGAAGGAAAGTTAGGAAAGAACAGAATAAACAAAGGAAAGAAGCGCTGTCCGTTATTTCATGCTGTTTTTTCCCAGCTTTTCTCCGATTTTTTAAATCAAATATTTCAGCGAATATTGCACTGGGAAACGTAGAAATTTCTCCCCTCATTAGAGACAGGACAACGACTTTCTAATAGAGTTTTGTGGGTACAGGGCATCCGTATAAAAAATTATTATTTTTTAATAGCTGTGCAACCTCTTGCGACATGAATGACGTATCTGAGGCTCACATGTTGTTTGGATACTTTTTCTTTTTTGGAATTCTATGCCCCTAGAATCAACAGTTTGCCAGTAATTTGCGGTGTCAGGTGTTAGCTATGTATCCTGTATATTACAATTATATCAGAATGGATATCTTGACAGGAAAGGAGAAATGGCAAAAGTGGATAGATGCTATTACAAACATACGTTTTAGAAACATACTTTCAAATGGAAAAGGTATCGAGATAACGTGCCTATTTTATACGTACAGTTTTTTACTAAGGGCCGTATATATATATTGAGATACATAAATTTTGTATATGGTTTCCCTCCCCATTTCTCTAACACTTCCAATCAAAAAATTGCTGCCCTCTCTTCTGGGCGCACCAAAAGCATTCCATGTTTCTATAAGTGCTACATTGGCTTTGATATTTGAGTCCAAAATGTAACTTGAAAATGAGAGAGAAAATGAAAGAACCAAAAACACTTTCGATCAGCAATATCTCAGCTAATATTACATTCGGAAACATTAGGAACGGGTTTTTTGTTTGTTTTTGGAGGGGAAGCTCAGGATAGACAGCACAACACTTCTCTAATTACTGTATTAGAATACAGAGAGACCGTATTAAAAATAAAATTGTGTTTCTTGGTGCATATGCGACCGTAGTAAAAAGATACGACCAAAATGATCACGTTGTTTGGATGCATAAGCCAGGGGTCTTCAACGTATGGCCCGCGGACCAAACTTGGCCCTCGAAGCTTTTTATCGTGGCCCGTCGATCATTTTCCGAAAATGGTCAAAGGCATTGAAAAACGATTTATTCTAGAATTAATGAAAAAAATAATTTCGGGATTGATGAAAGAAATAATTCTAGAAAAAGAAGGAAATAATTAATATTTATATGTAATAATAATTCCTATAGAATAAATAAAAGAAGTAATAATAAAGAATGAAAACTCAGAATTTTAAATAACAACTTCGCAATTTCTGACAGAAATTGTTTCACAATCAATAAAAGAATAATTCCATAATTCTGTGTGTGTGTGTGTGTGTGTGTGTGTGTGTGTGTGTGTGTGTGTGTGTGTGTGTGTGTGTGTGTGTGTGTGTGTGTGTGTGTGTGTGTGTGTGTGTGTGTGTGTGTGTGAAAGAAATTATTTCAAAATATATTGAATTACTGAAATAAATAATTAAACAATCATTTAAAGTGATTTCAGATTAAAAAATTGATCTCAAAATTAATTAACTTAATCAATGATATATCAAAAGCTTTTTAAAATTCGTGAGAAAAAATATTTCAGAACTAATTAAAATTGGTAATTAATAAAATAAATAATTTCAGAATAAATAAAAGTCTTCAATTATTTTTGTCACTATTTAACTCGGGGCCCCATTGGTCCTTTCCATTAAGATGTGAATTTTTCATTACATAAGTTGGTGGGCCGCGGGCTTCGTGGAAAGTTTCAATTTGGCACGCCGTGTATGAAAGATCGGAGACCCATGCTGCAAATATAAGCTCATTTTCTCTGCGAAAAAGAATAAAAAATTCAAAAATTTTAGGATTTTTTTATGTTATTTGTTACTAATGTCATGATTCTACAAGCAAAATCAACTGTTTTTTCTTATTTATAAGGGGGTAAGTGCATTAATATGTTATTTGAAAAATTAATTGAATCACCAAAAACTGCGTGAAACATTATTGCACGTGTGTCATTCTTTTGATTAACTTTTCAACATTTTCTATTTTCCAGGCTGTAAGTGTTAGGAAAGGGAAAAAAATATGGAAAGGATTGTCTTTGTATCAGTAATTGAAATTTGTTATTGGAATTTGAGAAATACAGTCGGGTCTTCATATAACGAATTCAATCAAGAGCTTCGTTATATAGGAAGTTCATTACATAGAAAAACCTTGTGTTATAAAGTAAAATTATGAGAATATGCGCTCCGGTAGAAGTTTCGTTGCATGGTAAAATTCGTTATATAGAGATTCTGCTGTGCTTCATCTGTAGTTTATATCAATATGAATTGTTATAATTTCTGTATATTTGAGGTTGTTTTAGAGAAATTGTCAAATTATAACGAAAAAGTAACTGAAATTGAAACTCGATTCATATTGTCCTTAAAATTCCTGATTATGTTTTTAACCACTTTCTTATAAGGACAAGATATCTCGTCTTAGAGTAGATGGATGAAATACGTTATATAGGGCTCTCTTGCTTTATCTTTCCCTCTCATCATCGTAACGTTTCATTGGTTAACCCTTTGAATTGAAGTTGATTTTTTTTATCGTTTTCCTCAATAATATTTTTTCCCATTCTTTCCCTAACTATTCCAGTTCAATGAAACCCGAAAACTTTTAAATTTAATTTTAGTCCAGTTCAATTCCCCTAAGATTCCATTTGCCCAGATTTTTCGCTAGTAAGGTAAAAGAGAATAATATGGCCATTCCAAGTTTCAGTAATTTTCGCTAAGGCCTGTTTGATGAATTGGGAAAAATATACAGGGTCTTTAATTAAAATAACACTTTGAAATGGCCATAAAAAAACTACTTTACAAAATGTTATCAAACTTGGCAATAGTTTACAGAAGGTAATGAGATTCAATTTTGCGCAAAAAAAAAAAAGTTTAAAAACTCTCCACCAGTGGGGAATCGCGCTGTATGCAAATATTATTAAACGAAATAAGACATGAAGACATCGGTTTAAAATGTATTTAATCGCAAAATCGTTGCGATGCATGTAGCCATTGCAAAACCGCAATGGCTACATGGTTTACGCAGGAGGAATGCAAATCAGAATTATGCTCTTCCCCCATTTCTTGGCCACCCCGGTCACCAGACCTCAAACCCTGTGACTTCTGGCATTGGATTACCTCAAAGCTACTATTCATGGTGATAACATAAAGAATTTGGCGGAATTAAAAAATGCGATACACCGAAATGTCCATAACGTTCCTCTTGATATGCTAAGAGCTGCTGTTGAGAACGCAGTAAAGCGATTTAACTTGCTTTCCGAAAATGATGGACGCCACATTGAACATGCTTTATAACCAGGGCCGTCTTAAGAGCATCATGGGCCCCCCCGGGCCAAATGATTTTTCTGAGGTCCTACCAGGCAAATTTTCGAAAATCTCAACCAGATCCCATCCCATTTTTGTGAGGCCCCCTTTCTCTTGAGGCCCCGGACCGTGCCCCGGGGGCCCCATGCCTTAAGACGGCACTGTTTATAACACCTTTTAGAAACGGTTAAAAACATTTTAAACCGATGACCGATCATGTCTTATTTCGCTTAACAATATTGCATACAGCGCTATTCCCCGCTGGTGATGAGTTTTTGAACTATGTTTTTTTGGGGGATTGAATCAACACCACTAGAAATATATTTAGTGTGGTGTTGATTGAATCCCATGACCTCCTGTAAACTATTACTAAGTTTGATAACATTTTGTCCAGTAGTTTTCTTTTTATGGCCATTCCAAAGTGGAACTTTAATTATAAAAACCCTGTATAATGTTAAAAAATACTTTGAAGGGATCTTAAAGGATAAAAATAATGATCCAAGGTATATATATATATATATATATATATATATATATCTCAGAAGAAAATACGAAAAAAATTGGGTTTTCTTTTTTCTTTCAAAGAGTCTACCTCTTGATCATATTCTCCCACAGGGGAAAGTGATATGGCCAATGAATTGAACAACGTACATATCAAGCAAATTAACATGCATTTTCACGAGAATGCAAACATTTAACTAAAACTAAAACTTTACTAAATTCATAAAAAAATATACGTCGCTCCCGGAAAATAAATTGCGTAAGCTTTAACTGAATTAAAATAATGAATCAAAATTCTAAAAAATTTTCAAGGGAAGACACACATTTTCGGACAGGTCCTTTCTCATCCTTCTTAGTGAATAGAAATTGAAGTGCGGGGACTAGAGACCTGGTACATGAAATTTCTGACAAAAAAAATTCTATACTCGCACATGCGCAGTGAATATAGCTTACATGGCCATAAAGTCAACCTGTCAAATATTCTGAAGAAACCTACACGATATACAGAGTTTTATACAGGTTGAACTAACAATGAATGAAGTTGAAAAAGCATTTGACACTGCACATTTTTCTGATTAACTTAAGTTGTGGAATAATTGAAAAAATACAGAAAATTAGCATAAAAAATTTATAAAAATTCATAAATTTATTCCGATAATTACTCATGGTCACCTTACTTAAACTATACATCGTCTAAATTTGTTGTGGAAAACCCGTGAGGAAAGAAGTTAAAATAAAAGAGCAAGAACTCGTAAATTTTTTCGACGAAATTTAAGATTTTGTGAAATAAGCGCCATCTTCAAAAGAATCAGTAGTATAGCAAGTATTAAGTATCATCGGTGAAATATTAATTTTGTCAACTCGAAAAGTCATTCATTTCTCATTGAAAAGAATGTAAGTATCATTTTTCCCCGACGCAAATTGAACTTACTGTTTCCAGGTTTTTATTTATTTATATTTGTGATATCTCAATATTGTGTAATTAATTCAAAGCAACAATTTTTGTTGTTATTTTATATAGGAAAAAAAATTAATTGTTACATACTGAATAATGTTTAGTGGAGTGTCAAAGACCACATTAGGGAATGGGAAGAATCGAGGTGTCCATACCGGGATAAGACAGCCATAGTCTTTTTTTACGGGCAGTGTATTATAAATAATTTGGTTTTTTTTTTCCGTTATATTGCACTCTTATATTGAGCTGCTGTGTTTTGGTTATAAAGTGAAACCTCGGTATAACGACATTCTGCGAACTAACAAAATTTTGGTTGTAGTGGGATTTATCGATATATCGAATATCGTCGTAGCGCTCTTTCCAAATAAATCATAAATTTCAGCATGTACTTTTATAGATATGAATTACAGTCATATGAGCATACACAGGGTGGATACTTTCGATCATCCATTAATTTTATACACGTGATTCCTTGTGAAAAACTGTTAAAGAAAAGTGTTTTCAGTTTTGTGATTTGACCAATAATTATGGAGTTATATAACGCATTGTGTGTGTGAAAATTCGATGACGTCACTTTCGAATCCTGCCAAATTTACCGAACATGAAACAAACGTATAACTTGGCGTTTTTAAGGTGATAGCAATGCCACAACCCTGAGAATAATCAAGAAAGCTAAAGTTTTGTGCACATAAGTTTGTTTTTCCTCTCAAAAAACTTCATTTAACAGTGAAAGAAAGAAAATTACAGCATTTTGGCAAAAGAAATGTTGATTTTGGGAAAATACTTTTCCCAATAGATCTCCTTTGGATAACGCTATACAAATCTGGTGGTAAATTTGCTAATGTAGTGGGGCTAAGGTATCACGTAATAATAAGGTTAACATTACTCTACCCTAAGAGGAAAAAGCACCAATCAAAAAAATAACCGAACTTGGCTTCTAACGGGTTGAATATTTCAATTCATTTTCAATTACCGGCAAGCCACTGCATGGGAATTTTTTTTCGTTGGGTGTTTGGCGCGTAACTAGCCGTTCGAAAACTGACACGTCACAAAATTTCAAGATGTTATAGCTCCCTTAATATTCGTCCGATCCTAAAACAGAAAACATTTTTTTGGTATTAGTTTTGACAAGGAATCACGTGTGTACGAATCACTGTGTGTACGAATCACTGTTACGCGGTCGATAGTATCCACCCTGTATAAATCTTAAGATTGAGATTATAATGCACAAATCACGTATATCAGTATCAAGGCTGGACAAATCTCCAAAAGTTTGCAGGGCCACCTCAAAGTTTCTCATGTCCGAATCAATATTTTTTTTGTCAAACTAAAACACCTAACCTAATTCTGACCTTGCGCCAGATATCAGGTTACTGAAACATTTCATGCAGGTGTCCTGTAAGTGCTAATGCGATGTATTTACCTCATCAACCGTCATACCGTAGAAGAGGTATGATTCTTTCAAGAAACAAAGAAAGAGGTATGATTCCGATTTAGAAAATGCTCAAAAGGCGTTCAAAAATTACTCTGTTCAAGTGTGTCACAAGTTAAAGAAAATATAAATTTTTATACGGTGCCCCTGTCCTTTAATTTCCATCTAGAAAGTTGTTGCCCTGTCTTTCTTCCTCCTGAAGTCAACAAAAAATTCCAAGTTTCCAAGTGCAATATTTTCTATATGAGAATTCGAAAACCGGAGAAAAGTTTGGAAACGACAGCATAAAAATGAAAGGAGCATTATCCATTCGTTTTTGTTGTTCTTTCATAATCTTTCTCCGATTTCTGAATTCAAATACCTTAGCGAATATTTCACTTGGAAATTAAGATTTTTTTCTGTTATCCTCAGGAGATGCAGGACAACAACTTTTCAATTGGAAGTTAGAGGACAAGGGGATCGTAGAAAAATTTAGATTTTTTTTATCTTGTGACACACTATTTTCACTCTCAAAACTGGTACAGGGTAATTTTTGGACGCCTTTTCGGCATTTTTTAAACTGAAATCATACCTCTACGACGGACAGTTGATGAGATAAAGGCCATATTAGCACTTACAGGACACCCTGTATAAACGCGTCAGGTATGTGGTTCAAAAAATACATGCTCCCTGTACCATGTATATACAGTGTACATGCCTTGGGAATATGGCATTAGATTTGTTCATCCTTCACCAGAATCAAACTGTAATACATCTATATTTCCATGTGAACAATGTTATTTTTCAGTGCTTTTTTTTTCAAAACTAGTTACAATCAGTTTTTTTGTTTTCTTTTCAGGATGTAAGGGAGCTTCATTTTCACTGTCCGATTTTTATAATACTATGCAATGTAGTGCAAAAGCTTTGCTATAAGCTCTATCAAATATTATTGAATACTCTCTTCTCAATCATGATTATATTCAGCCTGTAAGTATCAGAATACGTGAAGGAAATCCTGATCACAATAATAAGCTCGAAGAGTTGTATTAAAGCGGATTTCTACTCCGGAATTTGTCTTGATAAATAGTCATATACGTATATAACGACGCATTCGATCACTAAAATTACAGCATTTACAGTGACGCATATATGGTTTAGCCGACTGCTCACTACTAATTTTTTGCAGCCCTGCTCCCATTGCAGTCTAATTTTTTTTTACAACGCTCTCCTCGAATTCGCCACCCTGTGCTATAACCCGGTTGGCCTCCCCCCCTCGTGCAAGTATATGTGTGTCTCTAAGTCACTCTTTTGGTCACTCTCATCCTCACACAGAACTCTGAGTCGCTCTTTTAATCACGCACATGTTGGTACACTGGATTGGTGAATTACATGCTTTTACATGTTGTGGGTCCCTCTTTTAGTCACTCAGTGACATGGTTGCTTGCTTTATAGGTCACTCTTTTACAAATACAACGCCACAACAGGCAAAATGGCCAACGAGGTGGCTGAGAAAAGATGCCCATAATAAATATGGATGTCATATATTTCAAAAATACAGCAATCCAATTAAAAATGCAATTACAAGCAATATATATACATGATGAAATATTATACAATGCCCATAAGAATTTTGATCGTTTACACGTGCTCTAGGTCATTCTTTAGGTCATTCAAAGGTTTTCACGCTCTCTAGCTCACTCTTTTGGTCATTCACGTGCTTGCATACGCTTCAAGTCACTCTTTTAATCACTCACATGCTTCCACACTGTTTTGGTCACTCACATGTTTGCACATAGGCTAGGTCACTTTTTTGATCGTTCACTCACCTGCCCCCTTGCTCTGTAGGGCATTCTTTGTTCGTGGCTTCTCACGCTCCAAGTCACTCTTTTGCCCACTCGCTTGCAATTTCTTTAGGTCACTCACCGACCTATTCCATTAGTCTCAGCAGCAGGGCCGTCTTAAAAGCATCAAGGGTCCTTGGGCAAGGTGATATTTTTGACGCCCTACCTTTCTTAGAAATGCTTGTCCTTAACCAATTCACATGATTACTCTTGATAATTTTAACCGGATCTCATTTTTACTCTTCGTTCTTAAGAGGACCCGGGCGTTAAGACGTCACTGCTGAGCAGACACAAAAAAAAAATACGAGAAATACGAAAAGAAATACGAGAAATACGATAAACATGTTGGGGTAAATCGAGAAGCTATCCATTCTTAGAATAAGACAACCATAAGTATTCTTTATGGGCATTGTATAATATTTTATCATGTGTATATATTGTTTGTAATTTGTGTTAATTGCATTTTTAATTGGGTTGCTGTATTTTTGAAACATATGACAACCATATTTTTATGGGCATCTTTTTATCAGCCACCTCGTTGGGCATTTTGCCTGTTGTGGCGTTGTATTTGTATTTGTATTTGTATTTGTATATATTTATGGTTATACAAATTTTGCCGCCCTTCTCCCATTCTACAATGTTCTTGGCCGCTCATTCGTCAAATTTACCGCTCTAGGCGTATTTACAGCCGGGGGGGGGGGTGGAATCCGAGAAATGAGTAGCCAAACATATTAGTAGAATTGGGAGAAGGGCGGAAAAATTTTTATAACCATAAATAAATCTGCCTCTGCCGAGACAGTAAGGGACTAGGTCAGTGTGTGATTAAAAGAGTGACCTAGAGCGTTTGCAAGCACGTGAATGAGCAAAAGAATGACCTAGAGCAGTTCTAAACCTTTGGAAGCCCGCGGTCCGGTAAATCTCTTTTGCGTAAGTGAAAAATGCCCGGTCATACATACAGCTAACAAGAAATTAATGGAAAAATGAAACCCCGAATCACTCACGACCCGGTGTGACTGGTGTTAGGGCCCGGTACTGTACGCCCCGGTGGTTGAGAAACACTGACCTAGAGAGTGTGAAAGCATGTGAATGACCAAAAGAGTGGAAAACCTACAGAATGGAAGACCAGGTCAGTGAGTGGCCTAAAGCAGTGGTGTGCAAATTTTTTGAAGCGCGACCCCCTTTTTACCGGCGATCCCTACATAAGCTGACCATATGTCCCGATTTTATCCGATAAATGTGCTATGTTTCGATTTTAATTAGGCAATATTGACTTCTAAAGATATTCTGGCCTAGGCCAGGATTACACTATAACATTTTCATAAAAGTTAATTTATAAAATGAAAAATGCAACCAATAAATTGAACAGATACATTCGAGCAAATGCAACCGGTGATCTTATTGGTTGAATTTTTCAAGTTTTATCAAAGACCTTTTACAAAACGTTTATAGTGTAATCCCGGCCTATGAGCTATTGGCATTCTTATTTATTTGTTTACCCACCAGTTAAATTGCGTTTTCGCTTTGGTTTTAGCTCTAATGGTTGAACTTATGAAAAACACAGACAGGTGAATATTTAGCTGAAACAATATTGTTTGAAAATTTCGAAACTTTGTTTGAAATTTGTTGAAATTGTTTGAAACTTTATTTCGATTATCAAAAATCAGAAATTCATGCTTAAAAAAATGCTTGAAATTTTTGCTTTGAATATTTTATTTTGGCTCTTTATTGATTTTCTTTTTCTTTTTTTTCTGATGTAATACAGAAACTGGACCAGCTGCTGCAGCGACATCTTCACCAAATAAATAAACCATTAGAATGTGTAACGATGTTTCTGTATTGTTAATGAAATAAATGTGAAGAATCAAAAATCCAAATCCGTATTTGCCTTTTTTTTTCATTTAGAGTTTTTTGTTTTAAGAATCTAGTCGAGTGTCGTCTTAACGCATGGGCCCATCCTGGCACGTCCAGGATGTTTCAAGAGAACAGAGGGGCCTCACAAAAATGGAATACATATGATTGAAAATTTTGCGAGTAAGCATATAAATTTGTAGGCAAGCATTTTTAGCGAGGTAGGGCCTCAGTAAAATCTCTTGGCCCGTGGGCCCATGATGCTCTTTTAAGTCGGCTCTTTCGTCCAATTGTTTTGAATCATTCGTTACGAATCATTGTGAATTCACATTTTCAAGTATCCTATATTTTTATGACAGCAGAAAACAAAAGCATGATGCCTATCTGTTCTAAACTACTTTTTACAACAGAATTGCTGTATGTATTTTTAATTTTAAGCATTAACCACTTGCCTGACATGCCCATCGTAATCTTTGCCCCTAGAGAAAGAGCTAACGAAAAGTAATAATTTAACTACATCTGCACAAACGCTATGGCTTTATGTAACAACGATAATGATATCTAGATACATTATCTCGTAATCTAATAACATGAATACATAATCTAGTTCAGTTACAAAATCTATCTAAAAACTAGGTTATTTATATTCCATGCAAAAAAAATTCAAATAAGACCTTTTGAAAAAAAATTGATTTAAAAAACAGTAATAAGTGAATCAAAATTTTAAAACCTGAAAACCTTGATTGATGGTACTAAGGTTAAAATGAGTAGCCATAACTCGTCGAATCTCCCTCCCTCCATCATTACCCTGCCTATTCTACGAGCAGTAGTGCCAGATGTCATAGCTGAATAAGTGCGTTAGGTTGGTGATACCTTTGGTTCACCTGACGCCATTTAGGTCGCAAAAGGAATGATAAAGTTATAGTAACTGGAGTCCAACCAGGATTATCCAAAATAAATGAAACAAACGAAAAACTTCACTACTATAACTCAGTATTAAGGGATTAGAATGATTAAATGCGGTTAATTATGATAATGAGTAATTTTTATTTTTTTTGACAAGGACTTCGCTTCATTAGAGCCAATGGGCTAACCACCAAGTACATACGTTCATATTTCCAGTTCTATCATGTTCATAGTGCAAAATCAATGTTCAAGTTCATTGGAATATGAGATCAAATCCTATCCAGAGAGTGCAGCCATTATCTTTTTTTTAGGCTTATCTAAGGCAATCAGTAGTTGATTAGTCCTAGAATGGATGGTCTTTGCATGTGAAAGAGTTCTTCGCCTAAAGAACCGGAGTTTTCCGCTGCTGTTGTATGATGAGATTTCTGCAAGGTGTTGGAATTGAGATTGCGATAATGTATCGAAGAATTTTTTGGCAAGTTTCTTTGCATATACTATGATATTCTTGATCTTTGAATTTCTGCGGATATTAAAGGTTGCGCACAAACCACGGCATACCTGTGTAATTCACTGGAGTGTTATTCTGGAACCTTTCAAGGTAAATTAGATTGCATCTCCCAGCTTACTGCTACACTGGTGCCGCATGCAGTAGTACCGGCTGAATAATAATCAAAAAATTGTGAGGATTTTTTTTAATTAAAAGATTAAGTATAATTTCTATATTTTTGTAATTGTCTGTTATTGCTAGTCACGCATATGAATAGAATGAAAAGGTAAAAAAATTTGGCATTTTCTTTGCAAAAAAAATTAAAAACCCCATCAGGCAAGTGCTTAAGAAACAATATGAAGTATGAAAGATGTCTAACAGATGACAGCACAATCTCTTCGCATAATTCGAACGAAAGGAAAATCTAGAATTTCTGCTTTGCCTGGAGACCATAGGCGGAGATAGACTTGGAAGTCTGGGGGAGGGGGGGGCACAATGATGATATCAATTCATATATAAACTGAAGAACCGAAAAAACTGGTTCAGGCATGCGTATGCAAATAAAGAGATATGGAACCAATCAGAGTACGGCGCTGCGGTCGGCAACGCCTATATAATACAAGTGTCTGGTTAGATCGGTTACTGCTGCTACAATGGCAGGTTATCGAGATTTAAGTGAGTTTGAACGTGGTGTTATAGTCGGCGCACGAGAGATGGGACATAGCATCTCCGAGGTAGCGATGAAATTTGGATTTTCACGTACGACCATTTCACGAGTGTATCGTGAATATCGGGAATCCGGTAAAAAATTAAATCTACGACATCGCTGCGGCCGGAAAAAGATCATGCAAGAACGGGACCAACGACGACCGACGAGAATCATTAAACGTGACAGACGTGCAACCCTTCCGCAAATTGCTGCAGATTTCAATGCTGGGCCATCAACAAGTGTCAGCGTGCGAACCATTCAACGAAACATCATCGATATGGGCTTTCGGAGCCGAAGGCCCACTCGTGTACCCTTGATGACTGCACGACACAAAGCTTTACGCCTCGCCTGGGCCCGACAACACCGACATTGGACTGTTGAGGACTGGAAACACGTTGCCTGGTCTGACGAGTCTCGGTTCCAATTGCTTCGAGCTGATGGACGTGTACGGGTATGGAGACAACCTCATGAATCCATGGACCCTACATGTCAACAGGGGACTGTTCAAGCTGGTGGAGGCTCTGTGATGATATGGGACCCCTGATACGCCTAGATACGACTCTGACAGGTGACAGGTACGTAAACATCCTGTCTGATCACCTGCACCCATTCATGTCCATTGTGCATTCCGACGGACTTGGACAATTTCAGCAGGACAATGCGACACCCCACACGTCCAGAATTGCTACAAAGTGGCTCCAGGAACAATCTTCTGACTTTAGACACTTCCGCTGGCCACCTAAATCCCCAGACATGAACATTATTGAACATATCTGGGATGCCTTGCAACGTGCTGTTCAGAAGAGATCTCCACCCCCCCTCTTACTCCTACGGATTTATGGACAGCCCTGCAGGATTCATGGTGTCAATTACCTCCAGCACTACTTCAGACATTATTTGAGTCCATGCCACGTCGTGTTGCGGGACTTCTGCGGGCTCCCTACACGATATTAGGCAGGTGCACCAGTTTTTTTGGCTCTTTGGAGTACATTAGATCAGTCGATTCTACCTTTGACAGTGGGGGGCAATGCCCCCTCCCCGTATCTCCGCCCATGCTGGAGACAAACTTGATTTTAGAGTTAGACATATAGGCGGAGTTAGACTTGAAAGTCTGGGGCACAATGATGATAACGTCAATTTATCTATACATGCATTAGATCAGTCGATTTCACCTTTGATACTGGGGCGGGGGGCCGTATCTCCGCCCATGGATTTAGAGTACATTGAATTGTGTTTTATAGCCTGTTTTTGTTTATTATCCGTAACAGTAGATCTCGATCTTTTGCCGTGAAATATAAAACCCATGTTTTTAATCCAAAGCACGGTTACGTTACCCAAGGGCGTAGCGAGGGAGGGGGGGGGGGGTACTCGGGGGACTGGTCCCCGTCCCCCCCCCCCCGAAATGTGAGAAAATGACCGAAAAAAGGGAAAAAGATTACCACATCTATTGTTCTATCACACGAAATGAAATTTCTGGCTACGCCCCTGACGTTACCCCTAGCCAGGCCCGTCTTTTAAACATACTTGTACATACATATACAGTGGACAAGTCATAATTTTTGTTTCGCACGTACATTCTTTAGGTCGGAATTCAATTATATTCGTGCAGCAGTTGCATTTTCAGGGAGTTTTTCAAGATGGCTTCTAGGAGAAAGTGCCTTCGAGAAAAGTGAGGTCTATTACATAAAATTTAATAAAATTCTGTAAAAAATTTTATGTGAAGATGGATATACCATGCATCCATCACATCTCAGTTGAAAAAATTTGAACGAAGTGGATTATTTCTTCACAAAAAAATGAAAATTTGAAGAAAAAAAAATTAAAAATTAATATTTACTGACATTTATGTTTTAATGTTTTTTTTTTTTTTGAGTATCAAAAATGCAAAAACATTTTGAAAATTTCAAAAAATGAATGCTCTGGATCTGAAAGGGTTATAATGAGGTCGGAAAAAACAAGAAATGCAGTATATTCGTTATACCCGTTATGGCTTGAAATATTACGTGTTTAAACTTTTGCGCGGTTTTTAAAATTTTTCTGATCCGCAATATAATTGCCACAGTAGAAATCCCTAAACCTTTTAAACATTGCCACCTATATTTTCAAGAATAGGCCTACACGTTTTTCTATTGGGAACTGATAAATCTACCTCTCCCCCAAAATACAAAATAATAAAACATAGAAAGAAATAGAAAAGCAAAAATATAATTTTCAGTTATATTTAATTTTCAGTTTATGCTATACACACAATCAAGGCCGTTGCGGGGGGGGGGGGGAGACTGGAGTCTGGTCTTGTTGGTCCCCTTCCCGAAATGAGAGAAAATGACCGGGAAAAGATGGCTAAATCTATTCTTCTATCACTTTTGCCCGCCCGCCCCCCCCCCAGAAATGAAAGTGGGTCCCTCTCGGAACGAAATTTCTGGCTATGGGTCTGCACACAATATTCCTATACTACCTTGAAGGGAAGGAGAACAACAACATCGTCCCTCTTCCCTTCTTTCATCAGATTTTGATCAAAAGCTGGCTCCGCCTACTGGCAGTAGATTGACAGGACACGGGGGGGGGGGGGGACGTTATCAAGAGAAAAAACTTAGAACCATATCTGCACCTATAAATGCCGAAATGAGAGCGTTTTAAGAACTCTAGATATCTTGGGACTGGAAGCGACAGAGCCTGGGCGTGCTCGGTTCTATGCTATCTTGGGACTGGAAACATTCCATATCCACTCTATGAAAACGGATATATCTCGGGACTGCCGCTGTAAGGGTTAAGCAAACGAACTTTGGTTTACGAACATAATTCGTTCCACGAACGTGCTCGTAATTCGAATCAAACTTCTCCATGGGAAATAACGCAAATAGGGATGATTCGTTCCACAATTATTCATTCACATAAAAATGACTGATAAAAACTGTATTTAATCAATAATGCAATGTAAAAATAATATAATAAATAATGCACTACACAGTAATGGTACACTACATGATAACGGAACCATTAATGAAATAAACAGAAGGATCAGGATTGGATGGAGCACTTTTGGCAAAAATTTAATTCTGAAGTCACATGCCATTATGCCTGAGAAGAAGTGTCTAACCAGTGTGCAGTGCCGTCGTAACGCATGGGCCCACCCTGGCATTTTAAGAAAAGAGGGGCCTCTTAAAAAATGAGATCGGTTGAAATTTTCTGGAATTTACTAAGTAGGGCCTCAAAAGAACCCCTTGGCCCGGGGACCCATGATGCTCTTAAGACAGCCCTGCGTATTGTTAGAAATCTTCACCCACTTTTGAGTTTGTTCATTTTAAAACATTGTTTACATTTTTTTTACTACATTGAAATAGAAAAATTATATTTGTTGTGAAACAATCTGGTGGTATAGTCTGATCATTTGGGCTCAGATTACTGTCATTACATTTTTTTCACACATTTCGCTATCTCTACGTGATTGAGAATATTTTCAAAATTTCAAAGCATATTTTATAAAAATTTTGATATAAAAAGTAAATTTACTCCCCGCTATTCCAATTCCTCTTCAGACTGGTTTTCGGTTCCCGTCTCTGACGAGAGCTCTTCCTTCAGAAAAACCTCCAAAACTTACCAAACCAAACTAGGCCACCAACGACCATTTATCAACCTCTTTACGATCATGGCCGTAATATTACGTCCAAACATACATGGAATAAATTCAAACAAGTTCTCTGCGTTTTCTTTCCTCTCACCATCGCGAAGCTTCATATTAACAATTTCTTTTTCTTTCCCTCCTGATTGTTTCCCCCAAACATATATAATGTATCTTTCTATATACATATAAGAATGAAAAATAAATCGAAATAAATTATCTTATCTAATTGCAGGTGTAACAAACACCCCGCCATAGATAATATTAGATAGATATCTTATCCATAGGGGATGTTAGTGTAGCTCAATTGCGCTCATGATGAACCATTTGTGATAAGAAAAATAATAATGCACAGTTGGGTTGACTGCACTCACCCCTATTTCCAAACGACATGTCATTTGCCCTAACCCCCAATTTCTGTGAAGTGCAGGTTAAAATTTTATGTAAATGACTTAGGCCAGATTATCCTTCAAAGATGATGTGTCACTCTCCCCTATTACTTATGAAAATTTTGACAGCGGGCTGATGCGAAGATAAACCCAAGAAAGAAAATTCAACTGGCCTTGTGGAGATCTCTACGGAAAGAGGATTATTAGGCTTTGTAGTCTAGTGCGCTCACCTGGCAAGTGAGAGGACGTCGGTTTGTTCCCAGCAAAGGCCATTTGAATTTTCTCCCCTGGATTTATCTTCACATCAGCCAGATTATCCTTATTTGGACGGCAAGTGCCATTAATTCCTCATTGTCTTATTATAATTTGAAACAGTTGATAAGGATATAAAGAGGGAGATGCACGTGACCTGAACAAGTGCAAGTTGAACATCTGAGACTTTTTCTAAGCCTTTCTAGTTTTACACCATGGTACAATTGATCTGTGGTGCAAGTAATAATAAATTTATAATAAAATCGTCATTTTCATAAAGTGACTATCATATATGATTTACTTTCAATATAACGACCCTCCAACATAATGTCCGATTTCGACAGGACGATGGGGATAGTTTTATTGAGCATTGACCGTACAAAGATTCAACTCAATACTTTTTTTATTATCATGTGTTGACTATAAATGAATTTGAATATGCAAGATAATTGTATCATGCAAGGTGATCACATTTGAAATATTTTAACTAAATATTTCGCTTTTATTCAGTACCAAAACAAATAACAATTACCCTTGGAGTTACTTTCACACACACACACACACACACAGTATGCTTGAATACCTCCTTGAATTACAAACTTTCTTTCCACCAAAAACCACCCAGTGCGGATAATATATAGCACTAATGTGCTTCTCAACCACCAGTGGTTCTCAAACTTCTTTCACTCACCACCCCCCCCCCACCCCCGCTAGCAAAGACACACGCTATCAATTTTCTGACAGGGCATATTGACAGAACAGAAACAGGAAATTCAGCATTGTGTTCAGCCAATTTTTTAAACTCTCCTATGCTTAAATACAGCTTAAGAAACAAAATATGGAAGTCAGATTGAAGCACCAGCAAGAACATGAAAGAAACACGATTCTGACAACAAGTACATTAGCGTAGCTGCCAACTTTTGAAAATGAAAATTCTGGAGATTTTCGCTCGAACCCGTATTTTATGCTAAAACCACTCCCCAATAAATACGACAGGGATTTTTCCAAATAAAATAGGGATTTTCCCTAAGTTAAAGCGTAGAGGAATAAAATCCCTACTCAAAAACTGAAGTCAAATTAAAATAGGGATTTTACACACATGGAAGTTAAATCCTTGGGAATAAAATCCTTACGCAGGTGAGGATTACACAAGTGAAATTGCAGGCCGAAAGTTCAAAATGATGATCTAAAAAAATAAATATTGTGTTCAATCAGAAACGCCATGAACAAACATTCTGCGCGAATGACCCCAAAATCATCGGAAGATGGAGGGAAAAAAAGCGTCAATTTTTGAAGAACACTGACTTTTTGTGACACTTGCTTGATGTTGTTTTTTTTTCATTTCACATGAGTGATGATGGCAGTCTTTCCATGACCAATGTTTATGTCCGTAACACAACTTGTACAAAAAGGAAAAGTCTGCCCTTTTCTGGAATGTTTGATCAAAGGATATTCATCGGAATAAGTATCTTTAAAATTGATTAAATATGTTTTTGCTTATCATTATTCATGTTTTGTTATATTGCACGTACGTAACATCACCAAAAGAAATTTTTACCATATGCGTGTCACTATAATCTTCAATTATTATCCAGGACTATTGGCTGCTAAGCAATTTCCCTGCACGATAAGACAAACAACTTTCTTGTTACCATCAGAGGGTTTGTAAAATGGGGAATTTCCCCATTTACGACGTTTGACGTCATTTCGAAAGGAGAAAAAAAAAAAAGAGGCTTCATTCCACAAGAAATGCCTAAGGGATTGTTTTCATACTAAAATTTGGGAGATTTAAGAACTTTTCGGGGGAGGAAGCTAAAATTCGGGAGATTCCCGGAAAAATCGGGAGACTTGGCAGCTATGCATTAGGGCCATGTATTTACATACAGGACAAGCTTCTGCACATACCGATTCATTAGAAATTTGACAGAGGAATGTGCATGAGGTGCATTTATTTCAAGTTATGAGGTTCCCAAAGTGGTGGTCACTGCAATGAACTGGGGGATTCGCTAGAGATTCTCCAAAATAAAAATGTCCAAAGAAGAAAATTATTTTACAAATAACTCTCTCAAAACTAAAAAATGCCTTTAATTAGCTGAGCTAATTACTACTATGTATCATGCAATATAATTTTATCAAATTCTACTTGTACAATGATCAATATATCAAATTAATAGGGGACTCTGAGAGAATCGTCCCGATTTCGAATTCTATATTTCTTAAAAATTAAAACATAAAAATGTGGGTGATAAGTAATACATATATGTGAAAATAAGGGGGGAAAATATATGTACGTTTTATATTTTTGTTAATGGTAAAAAAAAAATTTCGAATGATTTTTAAATCGGATGTTTCTTTCTTCATCACCCTTTATACAAAAATACACTTTGCTACACTTGCATTAGAAACACCAAGTATGTTGTTAAAAAACAAAATAAATATGTGTATGATATTTTTTAATGACTTTCAAAGATATTCAATTTTTTATCGCCAAATCAAAAGCAAAACAAGTGTTTCGAAAAGTGTTCACAAGACACGACATTCACTGACAATAAACCAAATGTCCCGAAAAACCAAAGATCAGTCTAAGGGGGTTGCGCTTCAAAAAGTTTGAGAACCACTGATGCACGGTAAAGTAGTAGTAGCCTAAGAAACAAATACGATGGAATGGGATTCCAATGGAAATAACAGGGTCGTCTCTGGATCTGGTTGTCTCAAATGGATACCCCGTGAACATCCTAACCAATATTTCCCAATCGCTCTTTAAATTACTGAATTTAAACCGCATGCAAATAATTGAAGGACAGACTTTCTCTGAATCTAGCTACCTATTCAATTCAACTCTTTCTGCCAGAAGGCTTGAAAAACTTTTGAGAGAGTTCTTTCTCGATACCTATTGGATGTGAAAGGTCGCATGACCATGTACTTATTAAAAATTCTTATAATTGATTGTTCGGTGCACTAAACAAGTCAAAAATAGGGAGATCACTTTGAACTGCTTGAAACCCCAAAATATCCCTCTATTATTTCCATTGCCAAAGTGCAACACAATGCCAATGATTTACAAATTACCCAACCACAAAAGCACAAAATTAATCAAGACCATTCTGACCAAAGTAGTTAAGGAAGTGTTTTGCAGAGCAGTGCCTAAATATGAAATAAATATGCACACAAAGCCAATTGCATAAAGACTATACATCTTCAAATAGATTTCAATGCAATATGTCCATAATTCTGTAATAATTTATAATTATAATCTATAAATTAAATTTCATATCTCTGAAACAGAGCAAAGAGTTTTTGTCCACACAAACAAGGAAAGAAAAATATATTATGGAGGATAATTTTCATTTATTATTTAGACATGGGTATGTAGATAAGCTCTGTTTGAAACTGTCAATATTAGTTATGCGATTCACAGATTTGTCTAAAATTGCACTTGGAATATATTTGTATGATGTTATCTGATCAAGTGTGTCTTTGAGTCCATCATTCTCTACATTTGAGACACATGGTCCATTAACAGCAATCTCCCCATGCCCAACCACCTGAAATAAAACGACAAAGAAATTGAGTTTTAATGTTTTTCTCATGAAAACCATTACCAAGAATGCATTTTATTCAACACAATGACAAAGAAAACCCAGTAGAATAACTCATTAAAAGAATGTACAGCTCGTTCTTGGGTTTGAAAGACATTTTGACAATTTCAAGGGACCCTTCTCTGTATAGAGGGGGAGCAGAACAGTAGAAATGGATAATTTCTGTTTCAGAGCACATGTTCATACTAATGACATTGTACTGCTATGCATATACAAGGCACCGTTCAAAATTAAGGGCCGATCACATATAAAAAACGAATGACAATACTGATTGGTTAGCGCATGCGTAGCAGCATTACTTGGTTTGTTGGGAATATAACTGTCATATTGCTGTCATTTGATTGTAGTCTGCCTTCGCAAGACAGTGTGTTAAAATGAGTGTGGTAATAACAAATCCCGCCAGTTGTGAAATTTGATCAGTGACTAGATTTCTAAATGCAAGAGGACATAATGCTGTTCAAATTCACCATCAATTGTGTAAATTTGAGCAGCATTATGTTCCATCACTAGTGATGAAACAAAGACAATTTCATACGTCAATGCTGAGATGAAACAACAATCCATGCAATGGCATCATTCCGGTTCACCTAAACTGAAAAAATTCATACACAAATCCAATCTCAAAGGAAAATCATGGCAACTGTATTCTGGGACGAAAAGAGTGTGCTTTTGATTCATTTTATGGAACCTGGAATAACCATTGCATCATAAGTCTATTGTGAAACACTTTCTAAACCGTGCCGTGCCATTCAAAACAGACGACGGGAATGCTAAGCTCAGGAATTGTTCTCCTTCACAATAATGCACGGCTGCATGCACTACGGAAACTATTCAAAAATTTAGATGAGATATTTTTGATCCTTATAGTCCTGATCTCGCCCCCAGTGACTACCATCTCTTCCGACATCTCAAAAACTGGCTTGCGTCTACACGTTTTGAGAAAAGCGAGGAATTGAAAATTGCAGTACAAAGCTAGCTGAAATCCCAGGCGGAAAAATTTTATGCAGAAGGTTTGAAGAAGCTTGTTTCACGATATCAAAGGTGTTTGGAACAACATGGTGATTATGTAGAAAAATAAAGCAATCATGTATTTATGAAACTATTAATAAATCTGTCATTTTTTCAATTGTTTTCATTTCATTACTGATTGCCCCCTTAATTTTGAACCGTGCCTCGTACATCATTGGGATAAATATTTTTAACATATTTGTATGGCGCCCAATATAAATATTATGCCACAGTTATGAGTGTTTCACGTCCTAGTAGTGATGCCATCTGTCTTGCATAACAGACGTGAAAGTGATAGATGCCTGAATTTTCATGTTATGCCAGTATTGTGTTGAAAGCTTGCCTGCTCTCTCAGAGACACTTTTCAAAATGGAATACTGGCTCGCATTCGGTTCCAAGTTGAAAAGTACAGTGATACCTCACTAACGAACATAATTCATTCTGGAATCGTGTTTGTTCAAAAGTGATTTCCTATGGGATTCTAATGAAAATTGTTTAATTCGATTTTTTTCCCAGGTACCGTTAAAAAATTCAAAGATAAGTTTTCTTTAAACACCAAGGAGTGCTACAAGAAATGTGTGACTGAAAACTAAAATGAACAGCTTCATAATTGGATAAATGAGAATTTTTAGGAAGATGAGAAATACTGATATTATTTTACTGACTTTATATTTTACATTATATATATATACATACACACACACACAAACACCATACCAAAGATGGTGTTGACATACCCAGTCGAGTTTGTAAATGTCCTCCATTCATTTGTGATTTGGTCAGATTATTTCTGTGTCTGATACATGCAGGTGGAAAAGTTAAACCATCCAATGTTTCCAAAGTAATATTACGTCACAAGCATACCCCCCAAGGGTAGGGCTGACAGGGACCCAGAATGATTTTCACCATTTCTTGTCTTTTCGCATTGTAAATTTGCAATGGAAAAGGCCCATGGAAGATCTCCCCCCCCCCCCCCCCACAGATGGATGTGATTGCCATGGTCGAAAGATCTATCAAAGAAATACAAAAATACACCAATCTTTCGATGGAAAAAGTGTGTGTGCGCTCATTTGTGATAAGACCTTGAGAATTTTTAGTATGAGTGGATAAAAGCAAACAATTTTCACTCAGTCTTTTTTTCACCCCCATTTTTTCTCTGCTTGAGGGGTTGTATATTACAATAATTTATGTATAGACAGAGAATCAAGTTATTGATAATATTGGAGGAGACCGCAAACCCAATATTTCTATAAGTATTATCGACAGGGTACCAATTTAAATCAGCTTAATTTTAAAAAATCATGATTTAAATCCTTTTTTTTTAATCATGATTTAAATTTAATTTTTCCTTTATTTAACTTCAATGATAATGAAGTAAAAGTGACCTAGTATGGTATGCATGCAATTGAAAAGCTATAAAGTTGTTGATTAAAAGAAATATAGAAGATCCGGTAAATATAGACCTCTATGTCATAGACTCTGGATGGATCAAACAATCCCTTGAACAGAATATTATGTGTATATACAGTAGAACTTCTGCTAACGAGAAATCTGCATACTGAGCAAAAACTTTGAACAAATTTTGACTCGGTTAACAAGAGATGATTCGCATTACAAGCAAAAATTTTGCCCTTTGTTTATTTATTCCCACGTCAACACAACTGAGAGACTGTTAACAAAACTAATGGTTTTTCGATTTCGTCCACACATGTACTGTGGAATTGTGAGTAATATCCTCTGCTACAGTCTCCAGTCAGCGTGCCTCTTTCAAAAAATTAACACGAATGTGCGAGCATGACTGTTTACAATACGAAACTAGATGTAGTATTGCAACCACTCGTCTGTGCACTTGGAAGTTTTTCTATTCTGCTTTGGAGAAAACTGCAGACATTACTGAACATGACTTTGAGGGGGGGCTAGCTCATGAACAGGAGCCAACATTTGTCCTTGATGAAGACCATGAGACTGGAGGTCCATGAGGATGACATTCAAGAATTAGTGGTAGAAAATGGCCAGGAGTTGACCATAGATGGATCTTCTTTGCGCACAACAGCAAGAGTTTATGGAAGGTATCTCATCTGAGGGAAGTGAGAAGAGAAGAAATTCCTCACATTTCAAATGGGATTAGGGAGTTGTGTGAAATGTGGGAATCTGTGCAAAATTTTGTAAAAAAGCACCAATGAAATAAAGTTGTATCAAAGTGGGCTATAAATCTGTCCAATGGCAATGAAATTTTCAATTTCCAAGAAATCTTAAAAAAAGCCAAAAGCAAAATCCGTCCTAAATAATATTCTCCTCTCTTGACTCGTTTAGAGTAAGTTAATTTTTATACATTATAGTATATGTTTATTATTGAAGTTATTATATTATATATATATTTAATTGTAATATATTTATTATATTATTATTGTATTACATTATTGACTGAATGCCATTATGTCATTTTTATGTGAATGAACAATTGTGAAACAAATCATCCGAGTTTCCATTATTTCCTACGGGGAAGTTTGATTGAATATACGAGCGATTTGGATAACAAGCATGTTCGCGGAATGAATTAAGCTTGTCAACCGAAGTTCCACTGTATACTGTTTTTTTTTCAATGAACTGAAACCTAATCCTTAGATACAGCGCAGAAATATAGCTGTTCTATTTCTAGATTTTTTGTATGGAAAACACTTCAGAAAAATACAGGGAGCTAAACTTATAGACATAACTGCACTAAGAATTTGCAAGGCATTGCAATGGGGCACTAAGGTTCCCCTGTGAAAAAAAAAATTTAATGAAGCCTTGAATTTTATGAACATAACTGTTGACATAATAGGTATTGTACCAACATAAATACTGTTGGACTTCCGACTTTTTCATTTTTCATATTAAAGTTTCAAGTTTACTTGTTTTTTACCAAAACTCATTGAATCTGTGAAAGAATAATCATAAATGAGCAAAATTTGACAAAAGGTAATGAAAATTGAGATAAAGTCACCCCGGTTGATGGTGCAAAACTATCCCACCATAACAAAGTAAAACTGAAATGTACAAATGAAATTTACCTGAATGCTGAGTTTTTTCTTTTTACATGAATCCATGACTGTATCCTTCAGCCAGCTTTTAAAAACATCAATGTCCAACTGTTTCAGGAACTCTATTTCTTTCATTTTCTCATCAAATAAATATGTATGGTTAAAAACTTTGACCCAATTTCTATTCACTTCATCCTCCATGCTTGGATCAACTAACTTCTTTTTGTCTATTAAAGATTCCAACTGCAAAACACAAACAAAGTTAAGAGCTATTTGTACTAGTTAAGCATTATGCAATTTAAAACACTTAACTATGAGAATGCATTGTGTTGCTATGTGCAAAGAAACTCTTCAGGTTCAAGTTAATTATAAGTAGGTTCGATACTCAAGTAAGAAACATTCAAGTACTTGTTTTCTCATATTATATCAATAAATATTCAATAACAAGTACAGTAGGACCTCAAAAATCCAGACACTCTTGATTTGGACAATTTGGGAGAAAAAAATTTTCAAACAGGGACTTTTGATGTTTTTCTTTACCCAAATTCTGTTTTGGCTTTTTCTAATACATCAGCCATTTTATTTCGTTTTGTACCCCCCCCCCCTCCCCCACTCGTCGTTGAAAATATTTCACTGCGATTTTCAAACTTCAGGGAAACAATGATGGTAACTGTGTGTCTTAATGAATGTGAATGGTCAGAAAGTCAGCTTTGATCAAAAGAAAACTTTTCTTTCTTTATTTCATTTCTCCATTCTGTACAGTTAACCTCAAGTGTTATAGAACCTGTCCAACACTCCATTTTTTTTCTAAGTGAATTTCTGAATTTGCCAAAAACATCTATGATATAGCAACAAGCTACAAATGAAAACCTGATGCTTTATGTATACGTGAGAAAGTTGAACTTTTGAAAAGCTAGAACACTGAGCATCAACATGAATATTCTGGTGATCCAGTGGTGCAGAGTAAGATGGCCATTGTGGTGGTCGAGTGGTCATAGTGAAAGACTTGTATAGTAAGAATCTGGGTTTGAACCCCACCAACATCACAGTTGTGTCGGCTGAAATTAGCTTTCTGCAGTTCCCAATTTTGAGTTTAACATGACGACCTAGAATCTTTCACAATTATTAGTTCTTCAATTCCTAAATCCTTGTTTAGACCCCCCTCCCCCAGGGACCACTTGGCTATCAGAAACCATCGGAGGTACCCGCTGGCGATCCGGTTCGGGCCATTTAGTTCAATTAGTCTGGCATTCCGGGGGTGGGGACCCCTGGCTGTTGGACGAGAACGGAACTAGAGGTTGAAGTTGCCAATGTCCTGCATAAATTCTGTTTACACCCACATAAGAGATCATGGAGGTTCATCTTGTTACCTCCCTCTTTCCTTGTGGGGTCCCGCAGCTCACTGGTGGGAACCACGTCAAGTCATTGTCAAACTCAGAAAAATTATAAATTATTTATGCAATATAAAATGTTTGTGTTTCGTAAAAATGTTTTACATAAATGTGCAATATTTTACTTTCATGCAGTCGGTGGGCCATGGACCACTTTGCGGTTAAATAACTTCATGAAATTCTTCATTGTGCAATAGGCCTAACGTTGTGAACCCTAGCCACAGGTCTCCAATTATTTGTATTCGTATTACTGTCAGATTCTGTGTTATATTATTTTTTACAATATTGTTTTTCTCCCGTGATAATATGTAAATAAGGTGTTGAATGTATTATATATTATAAATGCGGTGTAACCATAAATTCGTCCGTGTGATTGGTTCCTGTCATGTATGATGGGAGTGCTCTCAGATAAATACCGGAGACGCAACGAGATCCTTCACGATTCCAGCTCCTTAGAAACAGCTATCTAATCGTTAATGTGTTTCGCCCATTGAGGTGTACGCCAGGTAATCTCTCATTCATGGTGATGTACTAAAAGTCATACAGGGTGCCTCGGCACTGCTCTGGTCTCATCTTCCACTCTATGGTTTGATCAGTGGGCATGCTTCAACGTCATCTTGGTTTCAATGTTCACTCCATGGTTAGACCGGTAGCTTCACCAGATACCTCTTGGTGTGTTTTGATGTTACCCTGGTTCTGGCATCTGTCCGGCAGTTCAACTGTCATTAATGTTCCCGAACTGTCTCCAATTGGACTGTAATCCTGCTGACGTTGGACTAGTGATACAGATGACATGATCATGATAAATGTTTTCTGAGTCATCTCAACAAATGGTGAGATTATTCTGATTATTGATTTAGTTAGTCGTTATATTTGAGAAAAATTAACTTACTGTGATAACTAAGTGTCTGAACAATGTTAATTGAGAATGCGAGCTTTTAATATGTTCAACAGAATAAATGTCCTTTTCAAATGAACAAACTGGTTTGTTCATTGTTGTCATCTGCTCAATGAATAATACTGGACACAATGTAACAATTGAATCAGGAAATGCAAAGGGAACGTTGCATGAGGCAAATGCCACATGATCTCCCAATTAAAAAGTCTTGCCACAGAGAGCACAACAGGCTTACAGCAATACAAATCTTCAATCATTAGACTTCACTCATAGTTTGAAAAATAGATGGCAGCTTTATGACAAGCATTACACTGAAACAAACGTTACTTTAGATTCCCAACACGCACATGCTAAGGTCAATGGGTTGGCATATGGGGGAAGAACATCAAAAACAAGTTCTATACCTACCGAACCTGAGGCAATGACCGATAGATGACACCTTAATTTCCCACCCAACTCCACTGGTTGAAAATTGCTTTATGGCGATAAGACTGAAGTTCGCATGTGGTAAAGTAATGTATATTATGTATAGTACAGATTTTCTGTGGAAAACGTGAAATCAGAAAATTTACTGTTTTGCGCAATCTTCAAAAACAAAAATATTTTCCTGGTTTTCTTTTCGTATCTGAGCAATGACTAGAAAAGATGTTTAAGGAATAAGGATTTTTCCCCCATGGATAACAAGTAATAGCATGTAAATTATAAATTATGGTTTTAATTAAATTATCTGCTACTATACATATATCTAAATGGCTTTATTAATATTTGTTTCAAAGGAAATTGTGAAAAAAAAAAATTCTCAAAGAGGTACATTACTACTTTAAATATAAAAACATGAGAAATAAACAATAGTGGATTCATAATCCGGAATCGCCTTGGTCCCAAGGAGTTCGGATTTGAGAGGTCCTACTGTACTTGGTAAATGACCAATTTTGAATATGTGAACTGCAAGTCATTGGAACCAATATCAAGATAATGCTCATTAATATTTTGAGACTTTTCTTTTAGAAACCATTTGTATGCGTGTCTCAATCAGTGTAAACACTTCAGATTATAAAACTATGTTCCAACACACACATTAGCACTGCAACAATTGTTCTGGGAATTACGGTACCTATATCGCTGAACCATAAACCTATAATATGATTAAAATATTTCTGAAAATATCAATTTGGGAATGAAAGCATGTTTAATTTATATAAATACATATACAGAGTTGCTAAATGATATGGATTGTCCATAGTTTCTCTACGGATGTCAGCAATGAACCATGGAGCTACAAGAAACTCTCAATGCTACGGAAATTAGTTTAAAATAATCGGGTCTTTGAGTTTCTTGTGGTGTTTTCCTTATTTTTATAAATTTGCATCGATCTTTACCGTAACAATGAATTTGTATACGCATGTGAGAGAGTTCGAGAGAAGACAAACTCAGAGCCGATCTGTTTTGTCTGTGCGCGGAAGGCAATCTGTAAAACCCTGTCTAAACCCGCAGCTCTACCAACACCTTCTATAGCAGTTCTGTTATAGAATGAATGTCACTGAAGCAATTAGCAATGCCATTTCACCTGTAGCAATTAGATATAGCAGGCAGACGTATGCAAAATCTTTACCTTTTTTGCAGTATATTTAGTAACTATAAGTGAAATGGGCAACTTCAGTGCCTAACAAGCTTTGCGCAAAGACTTTCTGCTATACAAGGTGTTTGCTCTACCAGCAGCCCCTACAGATAGAAGGCCTCCACACATGGATTACCAAGTTCATTTGTAACATTGTTACAAGACTACCTAGCAAGTTTGCCACATTTTGAACTACAGCATCCTATTTTGTTTCTTATTTTGGCGTAGAATCTTCCTGGTTGGCTTCTGGTGGTGTGGTGTATGACTCCAAATTGAATATACAGACTTGAAGGGGGTTAAACACTATTTATTAAACTATTAGCAATTAAACATTCAATGTTCATAATTCATAATTAATTACATAAAATTGAGAATAAAGATCATCAACATGACCAGCATAGATGTAGTGGCAAGTGAGGTAAAGAGCAGCAATGCTTCCAGGTTGATTCCGGTTTATATGTGAATAAACTGCGATGCCAGATGTGCGCATCACAGCAATTTGCATAAGCCACAGGCTCACAAATACTGCATGGTGATTGGATATGGGGCATAGAAATTGCCAATTCTGAGCCCGATCATTTCTTTTCCGCACAACAGTGATACTAGCACGAGCAGGGAACTTTTTTCCCCTGAATATTCTGAGAGAAAATGGACTACTTGATGCCATGAGCAGTGTGCAGACGCCTTCTATCTCTAGGAATTCTGGCTCTACTCTATGCCCAAACACACAAAAACCTGTTTTCTGTCAAAACCACCCGCGCTGTGGGTTAAAAGCGGGTTTTGAATGGCTTAGTATGGCGGGTCTGGACCTGGCTTCATTTGCATAGTGCATGGTCAAGCTCCTGGAACGTGTCGGGTAGAATATTTCATCATAAGTGCCATAGGAGCTCTGATACAAAGAAAACAGGGATGGGGTCTAAAGTTGCTAGACGTCCGTATATATACGGCCCTCAAGGGTGTATGCTGGTTGGGATTGCATTGAATATTCATGAACTATTAAGGGACTCTACAACCTTGAAAATGTTGCTTTGGGGGGGGGGGGACTCGTGTGGTCTGAGCCCTCTATGGTTTAGTGCCACTGATGTCTTGTATTTAATGAACTTTGAATTAACCCCATGGCAAAGCTGATCATTCATCACTACTGACGAGCTTTAAGCCAATGTATTTAGCCGCCCCACCCCCCCCTCCCTTCCCTGCTTACCTCCACAGAAATTTCTCATGAATGAATCTTTCATACTTAGTTATAACAAGGGGGTTCACAGATATCTGATATAGCGGCAGTGGCATCAGAGCCTGGGGTGTTATGGGTACTCAAGCACTCACAGTAATTGGTAGAATGGGTCAAAAATCAAAATTTCCTGCATAAAGCTCAAGATAAGCACCCACAAGTCTGAAACACTTCAGTACTTCACACCTGTGTAAGGAGCACAGAAATTATTTGTGAAATTCTTGTGCATTATAGCACTAGAATTTCACAAAATATATGGCAGAATTAAACCAAATGCTGCTCATAATAAATTTATAAAGCTCCAAGTTTCAAGTAGTTTTAAGACAAAGCCTCACTTGAGTGTTGTATGCATCCGTTTCCATATTTTGCAGGTCATTCAGAAAGTTTTTCAGAAAAAACTCAATGTATCCGTCAACATCATGACACCTATAATCACATGGACGAGAGGGGGAAAAATACATCAACATAAATCATAACTTTTTCAATATAATTCATTCTAAAAACATCAATAATATAACCATTCCTGTAATCAATTTAAAAATACATGTGAATACATACTGTGCGTGAATTCTGTGTTTGCCAACTAACTGGTTTTATATGTTTGGATTTGATATGTATATTTCCTTTGTTCAGATTAAAATATATATAATGACATTATAAAATATTAACCAATTAGTACTGTAACAAGGTTGTTGCATAATTCAATTAACTCTCTAATTTAACTTATATTGACCCACTGGAAGGACTATCAGTCCCTTGGGGTCACAGAGTGTCTGTGTCATCGTAATGTTACTTTTTGTGGAGTTTATCGTTTTGTGTTTTTCTCAGTTTGATTGTATGTTTTATGTGTTGTGTCAGTCCAATAATAAATAAATAAAAAATAAACAAAATTTCATGAGTCAATATCAAATCTCAACTTTGTTTCATGTAAAAAAGGCATCAAAATCAAATTTAGAGAAACACTTATTCACAATCTAGAATCGAATACATGCCTGTAGAGATGATAAAGAAAGAATTGTAATTTTTTTTAGGAATGTCAAATAAAAAATATAAAATAAAAGCCATTTAAAAAAAAGCACATAAAACTAACACATCTGAGACAAAGTAGATAAGTCAGACATTCAATTCATTAATTCAAAACATTAAAAAAACTCATACAAATATACAAAACAAGAGCAAAGTGGCAAAGCTATGGTGGATAAAGTTTTGCTCCTTCTAAATACCAAAAAATTAATTTACTATTGACATGAATAATTTGAATAATATTGTTTGAGGCTTTCATGGCCGGCGTTCAATGACTTGCAAACGGTTTTTGGGCCTAATGGTCTAAGAGATTTCCTACAAGCCAACCAATGTGGTTCTTCTGCGGCCGATAAAGTCGCAGAAGTGCATATAGAGAACAATCAAGCCAAAGACAGTAGATGTACGAAGCCTTTTTCACTTGTCGAGGAGACTTACGTCCGAATAACCTCAGATGATGCCTGCCACAGATGTGGGTGAAATGTCAGGAAGGAAATCTCTTAGACCATGGCCTAATAGCCCAGAAACCATTTGCAAGTCAATTTGAATAATGTTCTTTTTTGTCTTTAATTATGGTTTGAGAAAGGTATAATACAGGAAAGCCCATTATGATGCAAAGGAAGTAGGTTACAATTTCTAAAACTATAGAAAGAATAAAACTTTTACATCATTTTTTAATAGGGAAGATGACATCCAAGGTATGGGTGTGTCATGTGGTGATAAAGCAATCAACGATATTGAGGTGGAAAATGTGGAAGTCTAAAAACTTCTAAGAAATGCATGTGCAAACAGAGCACAGGATCAGACGATATTTTTCCTAGGGTCCTTAGAGAATGTGCTAATGAACTGTTGGGGCCAGTTGCACAGATTTACAGAAGTAGTGTTGCTGAGTGTATTGTCCCAGGGTATTGGAAGCTTGTTAATCTGGTTCCAATAATACATAAGGTAAGTAGAGAAAAAAGGGTAGAAGAGAAACAGTCAAATTTTCATCCAGTTAGTTTGACAAGCTCTTTCGAAAATTTTGGAAATTATTATCAAAAGGCAATTGAAGTGGATAGACAAGAATGATGTATTGTCGGAAAACCAGCATGGGTTCAGGAGGGGAAAGTCACATGTAACTGACCTCCTTTGCGCTTATGATCATGTGACTAAAGCTTTGGGAAATAGCAAAAACGTCAAAGTAATTTATCTTGATTTCCAGAAGGCATTCGATCGGGTCCAACATGGTAAACTCTTACCGTTTACATGAAATTGGGACTGGAGATAACTTGAATTAAATAGAATCATGGTTGAGAGATAGGTCACAGCAGGTTATGGTGAATAGGGATTTTTCTGATTGGACAGGTGTCAAAAGTGGAATCCCTCAAGGAAGTATCCTGGCTCCATACTTTTTCACTTTTTATTGATAAATTTGATCAGGGGTATTCATGGGATTGTTAACAAATTCGTGCAGATGACGCGAGGCTAATAGGGGTAGTCAGGAACAGATGCAATAAGAAGCTCCAGACGAGCTTGAATATGATTGCAGTATGGGCTAATAAATGGAGCGTGAACTTTAGTGTTGATAAGTGCATGGTCTATAATTTTTGTTTGAACAACCAACGTTTCACTTACAAGTCAAAATGGTATTACTATCCCGGATGCAACTAGGGTCACCAATTTAGGAATTCTTTTTGACAAGCAGCTTAGGCTTTCTGAACACTTTTTTACCACTGCTAAATATCAAATATAATGATCCGTTTCATTCTTAAAAAGGTCTCTTCACATTCTCCTAAAGTCATTCTTCCGCTTTTCCTTAGTTCATTCTGCACTGGAGTATGTAGTAAGGTTTTTAGACCATACCTAAAAAGAGACATAGACTTGGTTGAGGGGTGGAGAGAAGAACTATGCATGCTCTGGTTGGTACGCAAGACTTGAGCTACGAAGGGAGACTTGATTCAGGGCTCTCACTCAAAAAATAAGAAAAAATAGGATAGGGAAGGGTACCCCTCCCTCCCCCCAGACATCATAGAATAATTAAAAAATCTTTAAAATTATTTTATTTACAAAAAAATTTTAAATTCTTGTTTTTTCCAAAGCACTATTTCAGTTTCCTGTAAGATTGGCTCAAGCTAAAGCAAAATCAGAGAAATGACTTGGTTAGAAAAACAATTTTTGGCCAAAATAGGGTACTAGCAACCACAGATAATTATTTTCTATCTCTCCTCACAATATAAATTACATATTTTTTGGAGCCCTCCACAGTCCAGTCTGTCAACTCTGTGTGACAAGCAGAGCAAATTATGAAGACATGCAAGAGTTCTTTTAAGAATATATGCTTTTCAATACCACTTCCAAAAGCACAGTACAAAATGTGTAAATTACCAGGTTCAATGTAAATAAGTCTAGGTGAACCGGATGGTTTTACTGCATAGTCCATCCTTTTTTTTTAAAGGAATCTGTTTACATTTTACTGTTCAATACCAGTGTAGTCATTTTTTGACAAATAAAGAATTTTCATTTCTATGTCTTTGCCGAGCATTGTAAATATTGTTTATGCCTCTGCATGCCTAAAAATACAGAAAACAATTGAATGCTATGCTCAATTGTCTTATAATAGGGCTATGTATCCAACTGCTTTGTAATGCAAACTATTTAACCTATACACAAAATGTGCACCATAATTTCGAATGATTAATATTAGTTACTGTCCAATACCATGAAGTTCTGAATACAAAATTATTTTTCCCATCCAGACAGAAGATTTAAATGACTACTCTACTTGTTGAACCCTCCAACTAAGCAAATGAAAAATTAATAAACCAATTACTCCACATGCACCTCCTCCCCAAATAACCTGAAAAATTATACAATTTCTGCTTTAGCAGAATCATTAATTGCAATCTACTACAATTGTGTTTTCTGGCAATATATCTATGATTTCCTCGTCGATTAAAATCATTTACACAAATTTTATTGGTAGGATTTGGTAAAAAAGGAAAAGTAAGACAAAAACTAGAAAATAGGACAAAACTGAGTAGGGCATTTTATAAAATGGCAGGAAAAGTGGGAACCCTGTTGATTTCTTCAATATGTTTACATTGGAAGAATGCAGGTATCAGGCAGATATGATCAAGGTTTATAAAATTTTCAACAGGATGGATAGGATGGACCATAAATTATTAATATGCCATCAATCGACTGCTTTGACGAGGGGACACCGGTATCGATTTTTAAGGGATAATTCGAGGTTGTGGTGTTGCAGGAAATTTTTCTCTAATAGGGTTTTGAATAAATAGAACAGCTAATTTGTGAGAGTACTGAATTCTAATACAATTGTCATGTTTAAAAAGAAGTACAATAAACATATTTGGATAAATCAAGAAGCTATCCGTTCTTAGATAAGACAAAAGCATAATTTTTTTATTTGTAGGCAATGCATTATATATATATTTTTTGGTAATATATATATATATGCTTTTATATTAGGTTACTCTTTTTATATTGGTATTTTGGTTATATTTGGCATCTATATTTTTTACGTGCATCTTTTTTCAGCCACCTTGGTGGGCAATTTGCCTGTTGTAGCCTTTGTATTTGTATAAATTTATGGAATTATTAGATTTCTGATTATGATGTATCAATTTTTTTTTGAGATGTTATGTAGTTTAGACCAGGCCTGGGTTTATTGGGCAGAAAGTTATGTAATAGTCATTATGTACTGGTCATCATAATTCATATTTACAATCGAGTAACTCAAGTAACTCAAACAGACCTCAAAAATGCAGTTTTATCATTGTCTATAATAAACCTCGTAAGACATGAATCACTATAAATGCATGCTCACACAACATTTCCCTCTTTTTTTAGGAAGGGGGTTATCAGGTTTATAATTCTTCTAGCTATAATACCCCACGCTGCCCTAGTTTTATTCTATTACTGAGAGGATTGAAAAAGTGACAAACCATTATAAAGACAATAAAATATTATACATAATACTGGCAGCATTAAAAAATGGCAAACCATTGTAATGGCATATGCACGTCTGAAACGCATTGCTAGGGAACCATGGTAGCCATAGTAAACATTTCGAAAATGATTTTTGTGGCCGAGGAATCATTATTGCCAGACAGTTTTTTGCTTATTTCGGGTATTTTCCCTGCTTTGATGAACTTTTAAAGTAGCCTATAATTTAATCCAGGCTCTGTTTGGTATATATATATGCAAAATTTGATGACAATCGATCTAAAATTGCAGATTTGTATAGAGAACATACACACACACACACACAGAAAATCAATTTTATATATATAGATCACATGTATTTTATAATTAACATGTTATATGAGCAAGTGATAGATGTTTTTACTTCTTGTATCAGACAAGCTAGATTGTATTTTTGTTTTAATTCAATGAGCAGATTTATTAATAATTAAATCAATAAATAGGAAAAAGTATAATGGAAGCATATTTACTTGAACCTGTTGGAAGGCGTAATAATTCTTATGTCAAAACCAAGAACATCCCGGATGTTGCATACTGAAGAATCCACATTATATCCCAACTGACATTTGGTTCTCAATACATCAAAGCAAGGTTCTGACATTAATTCCTAGTATAATAAAATTAATAATTGTAGCAAAAAAAAAGAACTTTCGACACCACAATTGTATTAAAAAAACTGTAATAAATACAGGGTTCCCAGCATAATCTGCCTGATCATTTCCCTGACCAAAAATCTAAAATTTTTCTGACTTTCCCCGACCAAAACTGTTTTTTTTTTTTTTAATAACGTGATCCTCACGTATTCCCAAGGGATCAGCATGATCCGTCCAGGGAATTTAGTGTTAGAAGAAATCCATGCCCGAACCAGGCGGAAAGAAATATGATTCAAAATCTTAACCTTCAAAATATTTTACAAGTTTTTTTTTTTCCTTCACAAAATTTTTCCTGACACTCGCCAAATATTTGGCAGTTTTCCTGGTTTCCAAGTCAATTGGAACCCCAAAATACTTTCCAAACATTCAAAACAAAATGTACATAATGGCTGCATTAGATGTCCAATATTTATAACTGGATACTGAATGAGTAAATTTGTTTCCAACTACAACACCACAACAGTTGATGATCAATGATTGCAGTCTATACTGATGTCCTCCCATACAAAAGGGATATTGACCTAGGAACCTGTTTCTCTATGATTTTTCAATTTTGAGGGAAAAATGCTAGCCATCCCCCTACTTGAAAAGTCTTGCCACAGAGAGCAACACACCCAATAATGGTGCAAATATTCAATCATTACACTTCACTCACAACTTGAAATACAGTTGGCAGCACGCACACAATTAATAAATACATGCACATATACTGTTAGACAAACACTTCCAGCACAACTCACTTTTCCCTTAAAAGCACGTAAAATGGAAGTAAATTGCCTAAAATAATTACACAAAGTGGGGTTTGCTCAATTCAGAAGAGTTGGGATCACCGTTCTGCTGAGTTTCATCGCTTTCTCTCCCATCATAAGAATTTTGGTGTTCAAATGTTTCAATTGCCTCTCTATATATTCAAGGAAAGAAATTTTCTTCATTTGCTAGGATCAGGGTCATGGGTAATTTGCTTTTATGGCCAATATTGAGAGCATGTTCGGCTACCACTGATTTCTCATTGATTGACATTTTTGATCTTGATATACAACTTCTTTCATGCCTTTTTTAAATTTTTATTTTGTTCTGGTTGCTATCGATCTCATTTTGTGCCAATTCATTTCCACATGTGCACAGTATTCTGTAAACCCTGGCTGTCAGTAAGGATTTTTCCCTGGTATTTTGCCCATTAAAGTATTAGTTGAATTTTTCTCATGGGATATTATACTGATGTCACGTTTCTTCATAATTTTCTAGTTTTTCTCTTTCTTCACTTCTGTCCCTCTAAAATGTTTTAAATGTATAAAATTTTGAAAAAAGATTCAAAAAGAGAGACATATTGAACACATTATTGTAAAAACAACATTCATTATTACCAACTTGTGGAACACAATATTAAAAAGCAAACTAGAACCAGAAATCCATGATGGAGGTACTCCATGTACCTGAATAACATATAATAAAGATCCAACACTTCCCTGTGTAAATAATTTTTCATTTTGATGTTCTCTGGCTTTCCTGAAGTTGCTATTTGATATCATGAAATTGAAGTCATTGATCTTGATTATGCATTAATTAAAAAAACAATTAGCTTGTAAGGATATCCAAAATTGAATTTTTACCCTATAAAAATAAATTCTCTGAAATGAAGTTCAGTGTAACAGTTTCATTGGCTAGCTTTTGAAAGAATTGTAAAAAATTGAAATTAAGCAATAAATAGAAACACTGAATGTAAAGTCATCCATCAAAAAGAAAGACACTTCAGAAAAAGTTTTACATACCAGCAGCAGATCCACCATGCATTTAGTACTGATGTTTTGAAGTCCAAATTGATAATAGTTATACACAACTGAATGGCAATCTTCTTTGTTGAAACTATAAATTCTGCAGCACGATTCACCCCAAGGCAATAGCATACAACGTGGCTGAAATGTGCATAGAAAAAAAAAACTAGAAAATCTTAAAATATTTTTCATTTATTTTGCCACATTACAGTGAATTTGTTTCGATATGTTTTTAATTGTTGAATTTGATGGAAAACACTTCAAAGAGTGACTTGTCTCCCCAAAATTTGAATACATTTTTCATTTTAAATTGACACTACTCACACCACTAATGCTAAAATTCTATTGCTAAATTCTAAATTTTTATTATTAAATGTTATTTTTTTAAACGGCTGCCTGGCAGTCGAGTGGTTAGGGAACTAACTTCTCACTGTGAAGGTCTGGGTTCGAATCCTGGTTCGGGCATAAATGTTTACTAACACTAACAAATTCCCTGGACGGATCATACTGATCCCTTGGGAATACGTGAAGATCACATTATTAAAAAAAAATAATAAAAATTTTCAAGGGTGATCTGGTAAGCTATTGACTAAAATTGATTAAAAGCTGCAAACATGGCCCTACCAAAAAGATATGAATTGTAGAAAAAAATCATGGGAGACATTTAACAATTTAACACATGGTTTTTTTTTTCGATGGAGAGGAGGAGCAAAAATAAAATTGGGAGAAAATATCTAAATATTTAGTTTCTTAACTGCAATGAATAAATAAATGTGAAATCAAACAATTTATCAAATAGAAGTAAATTTTAGTCAGTTGTTGAGCATATATTAACTGATGTGAGAGTTTAATACAATTCGATACTCGGATTTCATAATCATTGTTTATTAGACTTTCAGTATTCTGGCACATATCGGATCATGAGTACATCGGATTACCAAAATAGCCATATTAATAGAACGTGTGTGAAAAAACAATGCATTCAAATTGTTTAAACTACTATATGCCAGATTTTTACCAATAAAACGCTGAATAAAGCCAAAACTGAGCTAAACTTTAAATATGAATTTATAATATATGTTTTATAAATTTACTCAAAGCGAGTTTGCATAATGAATTTGTGCATATCTTTTTTGTAACATAAAATTTTCAATTATCCTTGTTTTTTCCAGTACCTAATCCACTTTAAGTGAAAAACAGGGGAGTGCATATTACTTGACAAGGGCAACCAACTTCCTACCTTTTTCAAGCTTTTAATACAGTGAAATCTTGATATAACAATACTCTAGGGCCCAAGAAAAAGTATTGTTGTAGAGACATTATCATTTCGAGAGGCAGTAGTTTCCAGCCATTTCCAACGAAGACTCCAAAAAAATATCCTTGTAGAGGGATTTATTGTTATATCGGGTATTAATGTATAGCAAGGTTTTCCTATAATCTCTTTTTTTTAACGAGAGTTAAAAGTTTCGACCCCAATGACATTGCACACAGAAGAGAAACAGAGATGCAGACATGACACTATCACACATTCAGCAGACTGAAAATCAAATTGAAGCAAAGACAACTATTTTGATGCGATAGGTGGGATACAGTACAAAATATTGTTTTTCTCTGAGCAAGCAGACCCACGCAGGGGCATGTGGTGTCATTTTCCATTTCTCCACATATGCAAGGAGAAAGCAACCCTCATAGACAACATCTTTATAAGGGACATGTAGTATATATAGTCCCTTGAGGCTACACACAATATAATTTTTTTTGTCTCTTTGTTTGTCATGTTTCTTTTAATATGTATTATGTATTGTTAATGTTTATACCCACATATTTTTCCTAAAAGTGGTTCAGAAAGAGAACAAATAAACCAACGAGGAAACAATGGATTACTGGACAGGCTGGAGTATCGAGGGTTTACCACAGTGTTTCCCAAAGGGGCGATAGAAACTTCGGGTATAACATATAATCCTAGGGTTTAGTTAAGTTGGGAGAAGATTAAAAAAACATTTCCTAAGAAGGGGCAATGGAACAAAAAATTTGGGAAAGTATGGTCTACTACTACTACTGAACCACTATAACGGTATGAACCCGCGGCGAGTGGAGGGGGACCACCTCATTTAAAATAATTTTGTTAATTGTCTCTCACCCAAATATCGCAAGTCAGGTCATTGGTGCCGGTCCAAGGTCGTCGTTAATCTTGAGCAATTGGTAAACATCGCTCTCAACTGACTGGTGAAATGACATCATTCCTACTGCCGCTGCATCGGGATGCCGCTGATGGGGAAAATCCGGAATGTATGCAAATCGATGATGTGGTCGGTGGTGATTGATCACCCCTTCAATATAAAAGGCAGTGATAGTGTCGTCACTTGTATTCTCACTTCACTCGTATTCAGCCGTACTTCGCCACTCATTGGTTAACTCCACCTGGGGAGTTAGGGTGCCATTGCTTGGAATGCCTCAGTAAATCCTCCATGTTCCTGAACTCTTATTAGGACACTTCTCATCGTGTAAGGCCTGCTAAGGTAAAAGAACAGACGAGTCGACTTCGACATCTAACTACGAAATGGACTTACTCCCAGTGAATGAAGATGTGGACAGACAACTTGATGATATTAACTTTGTCAAAATTTGTAAAATATTCTGAATCAAATTCTTAAACATTCTATCCAAATTAAATTTTAATTGAAGCTCTAATTCTCGACTCTAGTTGTGTTTGCTCATGAGGTTCATTATCTTTGATCCCGGTTGTGACAACTCAAATGTCACACCACACATGCACCTCATCCCGCGGGTACCTCCGCCCGTGAGAAGGTATTAGGTAATACTACATATTTTCACTATATATATCAACACAATAAAATATCATGACATATTATGCATAAATAAGAAATATAAGAAAACAAATCATGTGACTTCACGGGATCCTCTCTCTCTCCTAAGGGACCACTTAGTGTTAATGGAGAATGTGAGCCCTAAGGGCGATATGTTACATACCCCTTACAAAAAAAAAAATTCCAAGAATTTTTTTGCCACCATCGGGACGTCTTGTGCGAGACGCCGGAGTACCAAAAAGACCCATCATTAACCTCTATTAATTTCCTCTTATATTGCCTAGTATGTTTACATTACCATTAAAAGAGAAATTATCCGTGGACAACCCAGTGTCCCTCCCTTCCAAAAATCAATGAACTACAACTTTACTACGGAACTTGTCACCGTAAGAAGAATAGTAATAAACGTCCACTCTGAGCTCTTTTCTTTTTACCAAGACCCTCTGCCAACCCTGTTGGGCTGGAATTAGAAATTTTTATAAACCAGAAAAATGTTTGAAGTCGGAAATGAAATTATCTTAGGTAAGGTTTGTTCCTCCATATCATTAGTAGAGGCTGGAACACCTTCCAATTCTGGATTTACTATTGTTTCTTCAAAAGTTCTATTGAGCCCAGAGGGGGGTAGTTTCATTAAATTCTCCCGACGTGACTTTGAGGGAGTCTTGCGTGACCTCACCGGTAACATCCAAATGAGGAGCACCATGAAGTTCTCATACAAATTTCTTTAAGTCACATGCATTAAATTTTCCAATGACCTTTTGTTCTAAATCAGTGACTAAATAAACCATCAGTGAAACTTTATTATCAGTGGACCATCCTATCTGGGTTTGAGTTTAGCCATGACGTTTCCCTGAGTGTTGGAACATGAACACAATGATATTTTATATATATCAACACAATAAAATATGATGGCATTATGCATAAATAAGAAATATAAAAAAAACAAATCATGTGACTTGACCGGATCCTCTCCCAGGGGACCACTTGGTGTTAATGGAACATGGGAGCCCCTATAGCGATATGTCACAACATGTTGGAATGTGTATCCCCGTGTTGTGAACATAATGTGAAGCTTGTTTCAGTGTAATGTTTGTTATAGTGCTGCCATCTGACACCTATTTTTTCGCACTATGAGTGAAATATAATGATTGAGGATTTCACTGTTGTAGGTTTGTTGCTCTCTGTGGCGAGACAAAAAAATTATTATCAAAAGTCTACTGTACATACTATGTTGGTGTGAATTCATGCATAAAGTTTCCTTACTAAGTAACAACTCATACCTTGTCCTGATTGGCATACAAAGTAAAATTGTTTTTAGATAATGTTTAAAAGATGTAGAGAATAAATACATACATAATGAAGTTTGTCTTTGCTTGAGCATCCCAGTTCTAATATTTTAGCAACTTTTTTAATCATTGTGATAGCTTCCTACATATGTAAAAAAAACATTCAATTATATAATACATTTTTTAATCAAAAATAAAATTTAATAAGATAAAATTAAAAAAACCCAGCAAGATAACACTTGTGAAACAGACTAAAATGGAATCGAAAAGTAAACTCATTTTATTTCATGTTTATCATCAAAGTGATATAAAAATGAATAATTTTTACTTGAAACAGAACATCATTCAGATATAAACCATATGAGTATACAGGAGATAGGTCGAACTCCAATAACTAATATCTGTTTAAGTCGAAGTTTTCACTCAGCCAGAGAACTTTTTTCGTATTGCAGTGTTAAAATTTTCCTTCATATATAACCCGTTTTCTTCCTTTCCTTTCGTCAAAGTTTTCGGGAATGATATATATTTTTTTTCAATAACGTGATCCTCACACATTCCCAAGAGATCAGCATGATCTGTCCAGGGAATTTGTTAGAGTTAGTAAACACCCATACTCAAATCAGAATTTGAACCCAAACCTGCACAATCAGAGGCTAGCTTCCTAACCACTTGACTCTCAGGCAGCCATTTAAAAAAATAACATTTAATAATAAAAATTTAGAATTTAGCAACAGAATTTTAGCATTAACCACGAAAAATTTAGCATTTATTAAAAGAATTCAACATTTAGCAATAGAATTTAGCAATATTTCATAGATTCATTTGTCTGCTTGCAAAAAGTGAATGACTTTGGCCCAAAAGAAGGATAAATAAGAGCCAAATGATAACAAAAAGAAAATAAAGACAAATAAGATGGACAAGAAAGAGAGAAAATCACAAATTATAAAAATTTTTGAGAGAAAATAATCTTGTATACACTTTATTCGTAATGCGTTTTGTGCATATGAGTATCATGTATGTATCTGTTTCCATAATATATTATATACACCTAGTTTATCGCTAAATATTCTTATTAAATCACATATGATTGAATAAGAATAACTTATCTTTTCAAATTTCTTTGTCTCCAGTAGTTTGACATGTTTTACTAATAGAATATTCGTAAATAGCACTGCTATTTTCATAAATATTTCTTTTCCACTCTGAAATTTGAATTTCCAATAAATCGAACTAACGATGACTCAAAGATTTTTGTCCTTGCTGCACATTCAACTTACAGATTTAACTGTATATTCACTACATGGTTTATGAAAATGAGCTTTTTACAACTTTGATATTCAGCAAAAGAAATAATATAGTGAAGTTATTTTGCTTGTACATGTAACTACTACTACTGAACCACGCATGCATCTCGTCCACAATCCTCTGTGGAACTTCAAACGAATTGGCACACATTGAAGTGTGCCTGTTGTGAACCTATGTAAAATTTGTTTCTGTGTAATGTTTTTTATGTGCAGTGCTGATATCAATTTTTCTAACTATGATTAAAGTGTAATGATTTAATAATATTGTCGTTCTTAGGCTGTAACAGTGTTGTACATGTAACATCAACACATTAAATAATTGATAAGGCTTCACGATACATTATTTTTTGCAGCTATTTTCTAATGAAAGAAAAGTTCTCAAAGCAAAGGGCCTTCAACTTGTACCTACGATGGTCCTTAGTCCAGAAAATCTCTCTCAAAACAACACATTGAGTTTTATGTGTATGCAAACAGTTTTTTTTTTAAGCTTCATTTATAAAAAAAAAAAATTATAACTCAAATGCTTAGTCATGAAGGGCTTGACAAATTGAATAACATTATAGGTGCCAGTCACATTTCTTTAGGATCAATTTTTTTTTTTATTTTCTTCCATTATTTTCTATTTTGTAAGATACACTGAAACAATTTCCAGAATTTTTGTGTTGTTCCCAGACTCTATTTTAGTGATTACACATAGAGAGTTATAGTCACCAATACCAATTTATTAGTTGCTTTAACAATCTGGTACCTTGGATTCCTCAAGGATCATAGATGAAGTAACCAACATTAATACACATGTGCTGGAATGTGCTTTTTAAGAATTGGAATACTGCTGGGATATTTTAAGTGCGAAAAACAGTACTCATGTTTAATGGTTCTAACTATAATTTGTAATTAGTAGACAAATTTTAGTTTAAAAGCAACAGCAAATCATGATTTATCTTTTTATTCAAGGGGTTTTTGGCAACAAATTTGGATGATACATAACTGAAGTGCAAATAAAGAGGAGGGAAAGGTGTATTGAGTAGATTTTTATTCCCATCACCCTCACCCTATATACATTTTACTCGTCAAAACTATATTTCTTTTCTAACATATAATTTCCACTTCAGAACAATTATCACTGATCACTAAGGCATGAGACGAGATCAATGGAAAAAAACCTATGGTAAGGGGATAAAAAAAATCAACTTCCATCCACAGAGTTATCAACGATATCAATATTGGGAAGATGATAGAGAAAGAAGAGAGAGAGCTCTGATATATATCTTCCACCTACTCTAGGAAGATATATCTTTTCTCAGGTAAGTGGTTGGATTTTCTATTGTGAATGAAATTCAACAGGAAAAAACTTTAGCATACAAATAAAAAGGAAAATAATTTAAAGAAAAATCTCATGTAAATATCACTTACTTCCTTTGATATATTGCCCTGCACTAAGCCCTCCACAGAAGAAGTGGAAAAACAGTTCTTAACAAATGCATTTAAACCTTCTGCTGTCACTTTTTTTATAGCTTCCTTCTTCTGCATCACATGCGAGGAAGTAGTCAACTGAAGAAATCGGCTCACAGAACTAGTAGTGGAATCAAATACAGGTAAATAAAATTTTAAAAAATCTTTAATATTTTTTATTAAAGGAATTTCAAAAACTATATTTCCTTCCCGATGCTATTTATTTGACAAAAACAAAAAGTAAATATTTATAAAACTCTATATTAAGAATTTGTCTGTCATTTCTCTCCTGAGTCACTGTGCACTTGCACTGTGGAAATGGATCAAAATCATAAACTATCTTCTTCAGCTATGACTGACTGAATTTTTTGGTGCTGCAATACTACTCTATGACCATATCCGTGCAACTAGTAAACATTTTTCTGAGAATGAAATATATGCAGCTTCTTGACTAAAAAACCACTTCCATATTTGAATCTATCAATTTTTAGAAATTCTAAGTTTTAAAATTAATTATTATTATCAATAATATAGTAGTCTTGACAATTAATTTCAGATGATTTGAGGTGCTGAAAATGTTTGAATTCTTTTTTTTCTACCAGAATGTGACATGTCTCAGTTTTTCCAATAATTCAAGTATGTATTCATGAAAGGGGTTTGGCAGTCGTGAGACATACATCATGGTGGACTCACATTTGAACCCTACTGAGAGAATAGTGGTGGTTAGCTGAAGTTGGTTGGGCCCGGCTTTTGAAAATACACTAAAAATGATATATACACTGCTGGCCACCGTAAATGCAACACCCTGAAGGAAGCATGCAAATAATATGAAATTTACAACATGCATTAGCGGAGGTGAGATATGCAAATGATTAGAATTTCAGCGCAGACGCGCATCACGCGCGCCTGTGGCGCCACTTCAAAGCGCTATTTAAGGCTTGGAGATTTCGACGATTTGAAGTACGGCAATTGTGTTTTTCTTGTGGTTTTTTCAAAAAAACGATCAATTATGCCTCGTAGAAAACAGCGATCATCTTTTGATCAAGTATTCGAGTTCGACAGAGGAAGGATAGTGGCCTACCGAGATTGTGGATTATCTTTCAGGGAAATCGGTAGTCGTGTTGGACGAAACCAAACAACTGTAATGCGGATATGTGATCGTTGGATGCAGGAGGGTACGACGGACCGACGTGTTCGATCGCATCCACCTCAGTGCACCACTTCACGTGATGACAGGCGTATTGTGCGTATGGCAGTGACGGATCGCTCAGCCACATCACGAACCATAGCACAGCACATTCAGTCTGTACCGCATCATCCAGTGTCTGCGCGTACCATTCGACGCCGTTTACAGCGGAGTGGTCTGTCCGCAAGACGTCCATTGCTTCGTCTACCCTTGACGCAGAACCACAGACGTCTCCTCCGCCAATGGTGCGATGAAAGAAGGATGTGGACGGCACAATGGAATGAAATTGTCTTTACTGACGAGTCACGCTTCTGTCTGCAACACCACGATGGTCGGATTCGAGTCTGGAGACACCGTGGAGAGAGGATGCTGAACAGCTGCGTTATGCACCGCCACACTGGTCCTGCACCGGGTATTATGGTATGGGGCGGTATTGGATATCACTCTCGCACTCCTCTAGTACGCATTGCCGGTACTTTAAAAAGCCAGCGCTACATCTCCGAGGTGTTGGAGCCAGTTGTCCTTCCTTACCTTCAGGGCTTGCCCACAGCCATATTTCAACAGGATAATGCGCGACCACACGTGGCACGCATTGTCCAAAGATTCTTCGTCAATCGCCAGATTGAATTGCTTCCCTGGCCAGCTCGCTCTCCGGATCTTTCGCCGATAGAATACATGTGGTCCATGGTTGCTCAACGATTGACCCAGATTACATCCCCAGCTGCCACACCAGATCAACTTTGGCAACGCGGGGAAGCTGCTTGGTCTGCTGTACCCCAAGAACACATCCAAAGTCTCTTTGAATCAATGCCGAGGCGTGTGGCAGCGGTGATCTCCAACAATGGCGGCTACTCTGGCTACTGATTTTGGCAGAAACCACACTTCACAGAAGTCTATAAATTTAATCATTTGATGCTTGGTCAACATGTTATCTACAAAATAAATATTGTTTCGATATCTCTTGTCTTTCTTGGTGTTGCAATTTGGGTGGCCAGCAGTGTATATATACAAATATATATATACATACATTGAGTACATGTGCTTTACCCCCCCCCCCCCCCGCCCCCGGAAAAAGTTGAAATGACGGTCCTGTCCCTGTAAGCTGTTTCTCACATCCCAACAGTTTCTGCTGCTTTTTTCCGGAACAGGAAAAAAAACTTCAAAGCCCCACATTGTTTATATAAGTCTGCCATGCCAAAACACGAGAAACAGGGTAAACAGCTTCCACAGAAAAAAATTCAAAGATATCAAACACAACCTTCGCATGAAATTCCTGACACATTGATGCAGGAAAAGTGGTTTCACACTTTGGTAGAGGGAGAACCGCATAGTATGGATGCTCCACTTACTGTAAGACGATTCTGATTACATTTGGGTACCCACCTCATACAACCCCTGGCCCACCAAGAAGTTCCATCTGTCTAGAAAAGTGTCTCTCAAAAAAGGATCCTCTGCATAATATAATAAGTACACTAGAGTTTGTGGTCTGTGAGCAGTAGTCATCATACATCTGGCTCACAGACCAAAAAGGTTATGCATCCAAGACCAGAAATGGTAAACGCAGTAAGTATTAAAAAAAATCTGCGTAAAAACATAGTAAATACCAAGGTTGTCAACCTGGAAAATGATGTGAGTGTCCAACTCCCTCTAAGTAGGTGAAAAATGCACCAGTAGATGTCGCTTAACATGTTGGTCTATGGTGGCTGAAACTTGTTTTTTGCTCTCCTGTAAAATTTGTAATTTGGCATTTACTGCATTTACCATACCTGATTTTCAATTAGATTGTTGATTTAGAAACAACAATGACACTAGAAACCAAAAAAAGGCTTGAGTTTGTAGGTTCTGAGGAATATCTATTTTTTCTAGAGTTAAAATACTTTTAAAAAATATATTTTATAACTTGTTTAACCAGTCATCTAGTCAATTAATTTCTCTGTATGCTATCCACAGAAAGAAAGATGCACCGTGGCTTTTTTTACCTTTTTAGGAAGTTTGAAGCTAATAAAATATGTTCTTTTAGTTGAAATTTTTTGTAAATACATTAAACTGAGTTTATCATGCTCTTTTTCAAAATCAACAATGGAAAAATAATTGAAGTAACTAATCCATCTGCTGGCAAAATAATAAAGTAGAAGGATGCCTGTGCAGGTGAATTGTATGGTGAATTTTTCTGGTATGTATGCCGTCATACATACCACCATCACATATGGCTATAATATGTTATTCTGTCATTATGAAAGGCCATGACGTGCTATTCCATCATAGCCACACAGATGGCTGGTTAGCCCTCAAACTGCGCTCAACTGTCTATTGTTACTTATAATATAAGCCTTGGTGAAAAAATTTTGTAAAAGATTTAAAATGTTTTATAAAATAAAAACATTGAAATATTTTCTCAACAATTTTTGTCCATTAAAAAATTCCTGAAATAAAGACCAAAACAAGAGGGGAGAAGTCACACAAGATACAAGATTTTATTTTAATCCTATATGTAATATTATATCTGCATTTTGAGAACTTTCTCTGTGATCTGTGGTAAATCATCTACAGCGGTATATAGCTTCTAATTTACGTTTTACACGCTCTAAAGTTTCTGATATCACATATAAAAAATTATACTTGTAAAAAAAGAAAGCACAGATTTCCAAGCAATAGTTGTACAATCATGATTTAAGAAAGTTGCAAATGAGAAAATAACAACAAAAATATTTTTTCATTCTGTTGCATTCAACATTCAGAAAAATAGAAAGAAGAAATAAGGGTATAAAAAAAACTATTTTTATCAGGTTCTGTGCAATTTTGGCATAAATCATACAGAAAAAAAAAATGGTATCAATGATTAGTTCAAAAAAAGGAATTATGAAACAACTTATGATTTCTGTGTTTTTGAAAACACAGCAACTAACAACATTATAAACCAAAACTATTAAACTAAAAATTCACACTCCTTTTACTAATATTTTTCTATGAATAAATTTCATCATAACTTACCTGCATAATTTTTCTGGTTTTATGCAGCAGTTGTGGTATGCCATAAGTATATAGTCTTCCACAGTCTTGAAAACTTCACTGTCTTCTACACATTTTGAAATACGAACCAATAATGTCTCCAGCATAAGCTAAATGAGAAGAAATAACTCAGAACATAATAAATTTTTGTACTCTTTCTACATTAAGAGATATGGAAGTAATGGCAGAATGCTTTACGTAAAAATAAAAACTTTTTTAATCATAAGTGCTGTTATAATATTAAAATTTCTCAAGACGACATGATATAAATTATTAGCTATATGCAGAATTTTACAAGTAGGTCCTGCCTTTTTTTTCGTGCCCTTGATTCAAGAAAGAAATATAATGACACACAGGCAATGGTCTTTTAGAAGTTGAAAACTGCTGGCCTAAAGTGACCAACTTGGTACTAACCTGACACCCTTAAATCCTCTCCTACATTATCAGAGATCAACCTAGTAGCAGATTATTTGCATCAATCATAACGAGGTAGGGGCTGATGAGATTATCAAGACAGACAGACAGGTCAACACGAAAGAAATAACAGGAAACCCTGAAATCATAGTGCTAGTGTGATTGGAAGTTTGGGATTTTTAAAATTTTGTACCTATTGGGATCCACTTTTGTTGACTAAACACTATAAAGTTCAGAGAAAAACTAGAAATCAAGACTATCAGAGACATCAAAATGAAACTGGCCGGCTATGGAATGGCACCACTGCCAAATTCTAAAGGCAGCAGTCTGTTTCATTGATTTTTGTGATGTGAATGCATTGTGTGGTTGAATCTCTTGATCCTGAGGAACTCATTAATTCTGCTTGTTATATTAAGACACTATCCTGACCTAGCACCCTCAGATTAACATTTGAAGAGTACAGGGGAAAAATGACTGACAAAAATTAGGTTTGGAGAAAAACGAATTTGAAAGTTTTCGAACTTTTAAACGTATATGAAAAGTTTATCAAATACCTTCGAACAAATTTTATTCATGTGGTAAAAGTATTCATTTAAAAGAAAGTGTAGAGTAAAAAAACGTTTTAAAAATTCACGGTACTAAAAACTAAATTTCAGGAAAAGAAAGGACTCCTGTAAAGTCATTCTTCCCCAGCAATCTGAGCATCCAGGAAAGGGGGGTTATCTAAGTAGTCATTGTCAGTCCCTTTGTCAATGTCTTCAGCTGTTAGCTTTTCGTAGAATTCTCATGATTCTTTTCATGTCAGAAATATACTAAGCTGAAGAAGGTCTTTAGCTTTTGCAGCTTTGATTGGTAGTCTCCTAGAATATGAAGGTTAATGATACAAACTCAGTGACAGTAGATTTCTTCATGGTGGTTTTTTTATGTTTGTTGGCTCAATTAGTGAAGATAGGTATTGACGAAAAAACAAACACTTTTGGTAGTGCTAATTTATTGAATTCCCATATAATCCTCATACATTCAGCTTCAGGAACAGTTTGGAAACATTTCAATTTCTTGCACAAGCAATCGGAGTGAAGTTTGTGTGTTGTCAAATGTAAAAATTTCATTGCATCTTTAACCCTACCTGTTTTCTTAAGTTTTTTTGTTGATTTATTTTGCTGGTCTTCAGGAGTACTGGAAGAGCATGAATAATCACTGTCCATCGTGTACAACAATAAAATTATTTCAAAAAATTGAACGTAAAAAAAGTAAACATTACTAAACAAAGGGAAACACAGAAAAATGACGCTGATAATCATGTTTATAAGGGGATTTCTCCATCAACCGCTAGAGGTCACATGCAATCAAGTTGTTTTTCCCTGAATACCAGTAGTAAAGTTGTTTTTTCCCTGAATACCAGTAGTAAAGTTGTTTTTTCCCTGAATGCGTGTAGAAAAGTCATTTTCGCCTGAATGCATGTAAAAAAGTTGTTTTTCCCCCAGTACCCTGAAACTTCATCATTATTTTTTATGGCTCAAAAGTCATTCTACCCTCAAAATGAATGTACTTGGGGATACTCCCCGAAAGCTAGAAGATGACACTGCTATCTTATTTTCAAAAAAATTGATATAAAGTCGTTTTTCCCCTCGACCCTTCATTTTTTTTGGTTTGGTGAATGGGGAAATGTGAGGCTAACACTATGACACCAAGAATGATATCCAGGAAGCTGGAATAAAATTCACTTCAGGAACATTCTCAAGCTTTGCAGGATGATGGCGCAATGTAGAATAATGACACAAATCTTTGAAAGGGAAGAAAATGCAGTAAATTAAGACAGCATACAGACATGCTTATTTGTCTAACACTAGTATGAAAATTCTAAATCACACCGTAATTGACAATAAAATTGCCACTGCACAAAATTCTGAACTTATGGAAACAATTCTTGCTAGTTTTATTTCTGTGTTATGACCATCATATGTGTCAGTTATGTGTCATCAGTGTCAGTGAAGTTGGACGTCTTCCCACAATTTTAAGAAATGCTAAGCAAAGAAATATACAACAGACTCTATTTGCATTATGACTCACATTTTAACGAAAACTGTTGAAGCGAAAATCTCATTGTAACAAAAACTTTTCGAATAATTTTATAAGTTCACATAGAAACAATATATTTCAAATTCTGATGTTACAAAATGAAGAATCCGTTATAATGAATTCAAAAAATCATGTTTCTGAAAACCAACAAAAGAGTAAGTACACAGTAAGTAACAGAAAGTACAAAAAATTACCCCGTAAAATCGGTTTCAGAGAATTAACTTCTGTTTCAAAATGTGTGACCTTGAAAAGAAACAGTTTTCGATGAAAGAAAAACTGAAGACCATTTCTGAAGTTGATGCTGGAGTAAATAAAAACAATGTGGCATTAAAATATAGCATGTCCACATCTGCTCTGTCAACATATTTGAAAGATCTGACCAAGTTGGAATTTAAAATTCAAACAGCAGTTTTAGGAGCCTATAGAAAAAACACTAGACATTTCAAAATGTGGATATAGCTGTTTTTACAGGGCATTTGTTCAAGACATTTTACAGAAACATACATGGTTTCACAACATTCATTCCTCAAAATCCATGATCACTGCCCATGTCAAAATATTTCACAATGTAATTGATAGAGTTCATGAATACATCTACCTAAGAATAATAATACAAGATGGCCTAAAATGGAACTTGCAATGTGAAAAAATAATAAAAAAATTAAGAACATATGCTGCCATTTTATATAGATTAAAAAACACAATCGACAATAACTTTCTAAAACATTTATTTTATCCTTAGATATACTCAATAGTAGCATGGAATCATTGCTTGGGAAGGTGCTTATCAAACAAATATAAAAAAACTAGATATATATATAATAAAATAAGATCCCAAAGAACAAACATTACAGCAAGCGATTATAGAACAGAATGTCACAAACTAACTAAGACAAAACTATATTTATAGATTAATAAAATTCTCATTCTTAAGCAATAAATGGTTAGAAGCGAAACAAAATAGAACCTCATCCAAATTGAATAACTTATATCAAGTGCCTAAAACAAATAAAACACTATTCCAAAAGAGTTATAGATATACAACGCGAAAATAATGAACCATGCAATTAATCATACAAATAGTAATATAAGATCCAATAATAGTTATATTCTCAATAGACACAATAGTCTAGAATCCATACTACAACAATAATGGCTCATAAAACAACACAATTAAAATAATTCATTCTAAAGACATCAAAAATATAACCATTCCTGTAATGAACTTAAAAAATACATGTGAATATACATTGTATTCTGTGTTCGTCAACTGACTAATTTTATATGTTTATAATTAAATATATATATGTATATTTTCTTTGTCCAGTTAAAAAATATCTAAAAATATATATGACTTTATAAAATATTAACCAATTAGTACTGCAACAAGGTTGTTGCATAATTCAATTAACTCTTTAATTTAACTTATATTGACCCACAGGAAAGACTATCAGTCCCTTGGGGTCACAGAGTGTCTGTGTCATCGCAATGCTACTTTTTGTGGAGTTTTATTGTTTGTGTTTTTCTCAGTTTGATTGTATGTTTTATGTGTTGTGTTCAGTTCAATAAAAATAAATGTGCCAGTTACCAACCGATTCATAGGAGAAGAGATTTCGAATTTGCGAGGAATTTTGTTGTTTGCTCGGCTTCCACAATACTTCTACAAAAATAAATTATTGTGAATTATTTGCCTGAGATATGTTTAGTAAATAAACCTTACCCAAAAAAAATCAATGCCTAATTGAGTTTTTATTTGATTTTGAATTGATTTGTGTTGCTTTGAGTTATTTTTGCAATTTAACTTCATTATTTTAATTATCTAGAATGTAAATAAGTATTTTTCCTCGCAGAATTGAAATTTTGCTACAATGAAATTTTTTTAATAAATGTAAATGTTGAACAGGATTTGACTGTACATTATGAAAACTAGAGATTGCAGAAGATTTCCGATTCCAAAAGATCTTGCTTTAAGATACATTTTTTTTATCCCATTTCTCACCTCCTTGATATGTCTTTGTTGGTAGTACAGTTGAAGTTTACTTTTATCAGACTCATTGACCCACAAGGTTCACAGGATGGTTATGGTTAAGACCAGGACCACTATGTTTAAGAAATTTGCATTTATTTTTATTCATTTTTAGAAAGTAACTCACCAGAAGTTTGTCATTGAAACCAGAAATCTTAATCGTAAACCCTTCACCACTTGATGATACGATACATTCTAAACCAGCAACAAGAGCAGGATAAATGTCATCACACAGCAGGAGATCCATAAAAGCAAGGTACATGTCTAACATAGCTGCACTTTAATGAATGAACAGATATGATTTAAAGAAGGCAATAAAAACACTGAAATGCACGAGGAAAAATACAAATTATACAATTAAACAATAAGCAGCTAATTTCATTGGATTTTCAATCTTTTCATGGAAAAATAGAATCATAAATGTCATTGGTATATGCTTTATCAGAGTCGAAAATAGAATTTTTCTGGGTGGTTGTAATATGATCAAGGCTATCTTCTAGTTTAAATGGGATTTTCGCTTTTGAGTGCAATCCCAATTGAAAGATTTCACAGTGGTACATCACAATCTAACATTTGAATTAGGAGAGACTGTGCAAGGGTACATGTGAATGGCAAGAATTCTGTCTCCTTTTACTGGCAAAGAATTTGATGCTGAACTGGTATTTGCTAGCATTTTTTGAGCTTATTTTCAACACTGCATTTTTCAGAAATTAAGAACTCTGTGCATCCACCGTTATTATGTTTTCGGGTAAAATAGAATAGTTTAACTTTAAAAAAATGGATGTCGATTTAGCATTGAAAGAAAAAATAAACTATAGACAAAGTGCAAAAAACTTTGAACATTTATAGGTCAACTGATGAAAAATTTTGGGAGTAGGTAAAAGGTGTTAGGGTGCTGGAGAAATGAAGAATTTAGACAAGAATAGATTGTCAATAAACAAATAGATAGCAAAAGCAGCACATAACTTACCAGAAAAAGACAAGTTTATCATAATAATCCAGTTGATTATGTGGTAAGGCTAGGTTAATTTTTGAAAATTTAATGATTTCATGGAAATTTATAGAGTGGTGTATCGCATATTTGACAGAAAAATTAAAGGCAAATCGCGAGGCAGGTTCCGCTGATTGAAAAGTAGAACATCCATAGTTTCCTCATATAGTGAAGGAAACTGCTAGCATATTTGTGACAAAATATGAAGATTTAATTGACAATTTAACTGGTCTTCCCTATCTGCTGAAGCAAAGAAGAAACAATTAGAGATGCAAGAATAAATAAAAGAAAATTATAAAGAAAAATCCTATCAAAAATTTTTGGCCCAACAAATCATTTGCACCTTAAATCAAACAAACATATTTATTTCTAATATTGCAATATTTGTGTTATCATGTATAAATCAAACTTAATACACACAGAAAATATTTCATACAAACAATTAGAACAGATGTAGCAAATTTATGAATTAAAAAATTAAGGGAAGACAAGTTTTCCCAACGCAATTGGTATATTTGAAAAGTATGATAAACATAATGGGATAAATTGAGAAGCTATCCATACTTCGATAAGACAACCATAATCTGATTTTGGGCAGTGCATTACATATTATTAGTTATCTTTTTTTTTTCTTTCGTGATATATGCTTTATATAGTTGCTATATTTTGGTTAAATTTGACATCCATATGTTTTATGGACATCTTTTTTCAGCCACCTTGTTGGGCAATTTACCTGTTGTGGCCTTCAACTTGAAATATCTGTAATAGTCACTAAGGTGAATAATTCTTTGTTAGAAATGAAATAAACATTCAACAATCAGATTCAACTGTGGCAAATCATTTGGTCTTGCACTTCCATTTTTTACCATTAATGAATATTTCAAAATGATGTAGAATTTCTGACATTGAATGTAATAAATTGTACCAAATAATTGTAAGAGCAACAAACCCATTCATGTGCAATAATACTAAGACAAACTATTTCAAGTAACCACAGAACTTTTTTTTTAATCATTATTTTTCTCCTAAAAAACACTGACTTATATGCATACCTTTCAGGACTTGATTGCCACATAGGACCAGTAATATGAAAATATGCATATCCTGTTTAGATTTAGAATAAGCATAGCATTAGTATAGTAGGAAAAAAAAAGCAATGACAACTTCACACAAAATAAAAAAAAACCATCATGAATAATGGAAAATTTACTCCAACATACAAAACAATACAGAGTATAGATAGAGATAGATTGAAGATCAATTCTACAAACATCCAATATTATTCTTGGCTTATCAATGACATAAAAAAGGCGGAAATTAAGTCATTGTATTGCTTTATAAGACTTTTCATTATAGAAGTAAATAAGAAGCTTATTTTCAAAAAAGAACATTTCCACCTCTGCTAATTTACAGAAGTAAAAAACGTATTCCAAAGGATATAAAAAGTAGAAAATAGCCCAACAGGTGGCATGTAAGAATGGTAGAATGAATATTTAAATACAATGTTTCTTGATCAATATTCAAAAGATTCCATTTCAAATTTGAAAATGTTCTGCTTTGAAACAAAAATAATAGAAATGTTACTTTTTGATTAAAATTTGAGCTGATCAAGTCTAAAAAAAACTTTTACGTCACCTGTTGATTTATTAGCCCAGGAAGGTGCCCTTACTACCCTCTCATCATTAGCATAAGAAACATGATCATTCTACAGTAGAACCTCCCATAAAGGACACCCGTCAGCAGACACTAAAAGTGATGGACACAATTTTGAGTTACATCAACAGGACTCAATGTATCTCACTATCTATTAATGAACACTTCTCATTAGTGGACAAAATTTTTAGTTCCATGGGTGTCTGTTGAGACATGAAAAATACTGAAGTGCATGAAAAAGTTAAATATGTTCTTTTTTTTATGTAAGCAGCTAACTTTACATTGTAATTTCTACCAAGAATGTTCCTGTTTGAATAGTTCTAGTCACATAATCTGACAGAGCTAATCCGAAAAATTCATAAACAACTAAATATTTCAGAAAAAAAATAGAAATTTTGTCTTTTGAAAATAAGGTCCTGAAATACTAGTTCACTCTATAAATATGTTCTTGATGCATAGTAACCTAAATCATAAGAAAAAATAAATATATCTTGGCTAACATTAACTTACAATTACATAAATCTCATAATATATAAGCATTAGTCATGATAATTTTTTGTTAAAAATTATTTTTAAAATTAAAAGGGCACAGGACAATAAGATACTTGCCTAAGATACCAAAGGATGTTTAGAGGTGTCATGAATTCGATAGAGAGTTTGTCCTTGTCAGAAACTTTTCTGACGTGGAGGTATAACAGAAATGACGATATGACTATAAATGACACCAAAAAAGATTGCAATTGTTACAACCACAGGGAATCCCCCCACACTGAAAGGTTTGCGCACCATTTTCTCTGTGAATATAAAAAAAAAGGCTGCTGTTCAAAATCAGCATTAAATTGTAGGTTCCAGTCTTGTGAAGAAAGTGACCATGGTGTAACAAATATGATAAAATAATTACTTTATAAACCTAGCAGCTAGTTGGGAGCTATCTCGGAGCCCCTAGTTTAAAGCTGATACTTATTCACTATACTTTTGGACATCACATCAAGATTTGTACATAGACCAAACAAGCAAGAGATTAACCATACAACTGCCAGGTGGCTATAAAGATTCAGCAGTTTTTCATGTCATAAGGTTGAAAAAGTCTCATTTAACCAATATTCCAAGTTTGTACCAAATTTTTCCCAAAAAAGTTCTTTCTCACTATTACCACCACAAGTGGTAATAGTGAGGTTTACATTTTTTATGTGTGTTCGACACACAAAGGGTGTTGTCTTCAGAAGAAAGAGATAGTCAACAATAGGCCATATGAGCTCATTAACTTGGCGTCCCTATCAGAACTGGCCTGACATTTCTTCAGGTTGCTCAGTGGACAGAATAACTCACATGATCAATTCAAATGATAATCAAAATATAAGTGAGCTCCTGCAGCAATTTTTCCAATGACTAGATTTTTTCTTGATTGGCTGTTGTTATTAGGGTTGGTTGAGAGCTAGCAGAAAACTGCAACCAGCTAGTTAGGTCATTTTGAGTTTTTCAACGATTGTCCTCTGAAATGTATTGGTGTCATGGTGTTGACATAGCTGGGGTGAATTTATTATAATATTTGTCAATTCTTTTGTTATCTCATTCATGTAAATTCCTTAATAATAATGCAACAATACTTCCTGAACCATTCAGACCCAATGGAATTAAAACTATTTTTCAAATTAAATTTCTTTTCAAAATATCTTTTTCCCAGCACTAGCATTTGATTTTTCTAACCCTAGTTCTTCAACATATTGTTGATGCTCTCCAAGTCTTACTTTTATTTGTCTTTTCTCATTGATCCTATATAACAGAAGAAGCAATTGCTGCAAAAAATGTAATAAATCCCCAGTAGTTTGTCTTTTGGAATCAAAAGCAGGAGTCACCTTCACTTCAATCTTTGTGTCTGAACTGATCAGACACATTATCATTCTGCCTTCTAAGCAGCTGTGGAGAAGTGTCAAGTAATAGTCCTGACAGAGACCCGGAGTCATTGAGATCATATAATCAATTATAAGTTATCTCTTCCCTTTGAAGACAGCACCAATTGTGTGCCAAAATATATATAAGAAATTTCACATGTGTAAGTAACCTTTTATGTGTCACTTGAATCACTGCCTCAGATTGCAACAGAACAATGATTTGATTCTTAGAGGAGAGGAGTAAACTTTTCTCAAAGAGTTCTTCTCAGCATTAATATGAAACGTTTCTTTGTTTACTTGTTGTAGGTTCAAAAAAACTCTCTCTCTTTCTCTGTTGTTGCCACCTATGGGCCTAGTCTTAGCAATAGCATCAGGAAAAACACTCTCCTTAATGTGTTGTGGGCCACCTGGGGGGGGGGGGCTATCGCTGAGTTAAAGGGGCCTATAATGTCACTAATCACTATGGCATTCTACTCCATGTGTATGAGAAAAGAGAAGTAGTGGTTTTATTCCTGGTGGAGACAAGTAAACTTCCCTCTTCGAGTTGATTTTTTTTTATATATATAATTGATATCCAGAAAAAGTATCTTTCCTTCATGTGAACCTGTATGTTGCACAGTTCTATTAAAAGGTGTGAAATATCTGAATGTATGTTATAATGAGATGCAGTGCAACAAATGGCTAATAAAGATTTGGAACATATTTATTGAGGAATCATTATCTCAGAGCAAGTAGCACTAAATAATATTTTAGAACTGTGACATCTCTTCTTATGAAAGAAACATTTTAATTTTCTGTGCGTGATACCAAACACGTTTATACATCACTTTAGCACACAGGAAAAATTAAATTTAAGAATAATAACATACTGACTTACTTATGTCATTTCTAATAGAGAGAAAAAAAGTTAACTAACCTTTTGGAACTTTGAATTTTGCATCCCCTTTGTACCAGAGACAACACTGTTCATCTTCAAATGCCTTTACTGGATACTAAACAGGAAATTAAAATGAACACGTGCATTAATTTCTCTTCAATTGATGTACCTTTTGCCTTATATATGTCAAATGCAATTCATATTTTATTGAGAACTAGCTATAATACCCGGCGCTGCCCAGGTTTTCTTTAATGAGGCTTTTTGGATCACGTGATATCTCCCTCTTTGTATGAGGGACATGCAAACCGTGTCTAAGTTAACCAATATGATGACTTCCTGTGCGGCTCATGAAATAAACAAATCTAGATTTAAAGTAACGTAGAAATGAAAATATTTTTTTCCCTTTTGCAAGGGGTGCTAACTATTTCAATCCCCCCCCCCGAACTTCAAGTTATTCATCTGCCTGTTTCAGCTTCCAAAAATGCTTAATTAAAGTTGTGGAATTTCTTCTATGTACTTTATGGGCTCATAATTAATTTGAAAACATACCAAACTATATGAATTTATGCAGTTGAATATCAAAAGACAATACAGAGACATTAATTTTCATTCTTGAGAAGATATAAATAAAAAGTTGAAATCAATGTTATTGTAAGAATATCCAACTCAAAAGTAGGTCCGGCTAATTACTTCATATTTAATCTCCTGGGCTTTGTATATCTCTCTAAGCGAACTCAATATTTTAAAAATCAAGAATTCTATGCAATTTTTAAAATTATTGATGTAGCGGAAAACCCCACCAAATTTCTGCATTTCTACAGTAAAATCGTCAGTTTTAACACTGATTTCTATGAGGATCACCTTTTCCTGACCCTCAAAGCAATGCTGATGATGATTATGACATCTATTCAAAAAGCCTCATTACTGAGAGTATCGAAAATGTGACAAACCATTATAAAAGGCATAAACTGTTATTCAAATACATATACTAACAGGATTAGAGAAGTGGAAAACCATAGTAAAGGCATATACATGTCTGAAACGCATTGCTAGGAAACCACGGTAACCAAAGTAATTGTTCGGAAAGTGATTGTTGAGACTCAAAAACCACTGTTGCCCTACGGTTTTTTGCCTATTTGGGGCATTTGCCCTGCTCTGACGAAATTTCAAAGTAGCTTATCATTCAAGTCGGGTCCCATTTGATATATATGCAAAATTTGGTGACAATCGATCTAAAATTGTAGATTTGTATAGAGAACATACACATACGCACACAGAGAAAATCAATTTTATATATATAGATTAATATGAATCAAATGGCATAAACAAATAGGGAATGATTTGACATGATTCACCATATCAGAACAAGCAGTGCTTTTAAAATATAAATTTTAGAACTAGCAATGCTCATGGAGAGTATGCACAAGTTTTAATTTTGAAAAAAAAGAAAACACTAATAATATTAATGATCAATATCTCATTAATATGATTGTACACAACTCTCATATATTCAGGGTTGTTTACTGTTCATTTATAAAATACAATTTTGTGAATAACTTGTTTAGCTTTCCATTATTGCCTACATAGTTTTTGTGGCATAGTAATTTATCTATTTCAAGATACTGATGTAATGGTGGTGAGTGAAAACTGAAGAATTCCTCAATTTAAAAAGCCTGAGAAAAAAAAATTCTGTAAATTTGTCAGGGTCTGCCGCAGACTAAAAAGGTTAGCAAACAAGAAAGCACAATCAAAGCACATATGCTTTCGTTAATACATATTTTTTTTAAATGCCTCACTTAATTTATCGAAAAAATTTCCAAAACTTTAGAAAAAAAAAACATGAAGAAAAAATGGAAATGATATATAATTACCATTATAAAAATAGTTAATGGAATTTATTCCACAAACTTACTTCATCAGGGACATCTTCATGATCGATGAGGGTAAAATTTTCAGCTAAAATAGGGAGAGGAAAAAAAATAATCACCTTATTATGAAACTAAGTAAGTTTAAAATAAAAGAATGAAATATTATTCTTTGAGGTAAACAAATGACTAAAATGTTCACAAAATCTTAGTTTTATTTCTTTTTAGAAGGCATAATATTTAATTGTTAAAAAAACATGATTTTTGCAGTTAGGAACAAAACATGTGATTAAGACAAAAAAAAAGTGAAAACTTTACAAGAAAAATTGGATATATTGAATATGCTTGGCGAAAGTAAGTAAATTGCTGATGTGGCCCATCATTACGGAATCAACGAATCTGTGGTGAGATATATCAAGAGAAAGGAATCTGAAATTTGAGTAGCTGTAGCTTTGGCAGCAAAAACTTTGCATCACCTACGGAATCCATGTGTTACATACCATAAAAAACACAAACACAAAGCCACAATGGTGACCTATCATCAAAATATTCAAGCAGCATATATCATCTAATTCAGCAAATGTTATCGAAACGTTTTAAGTTATTTATATTGAAATATGTCTCATATAAATATAGGCCCCATTTATCTTGATATTTCATGTATAGTTATAACAGATGTAAATGTTCTCACACTTTCGTGTAAGTAAGGCCTGTAAAGGCATGAATCATGGACTTCTCATGTTTTACAAAGAAATTTGTATTCATTTTTCTTGGGCATTCTGCTGATTTATTCATTATATATTTATTGCAAAAAGTTGAAATAATAATTATTTCAATGTAACTTTGATCATTTTTCATTAAAATAATCTATCTCAACTCTCTGGCTATAAATACACATGATTATGATTCAGCAGAATGCTCAAGAAAAATTCACACCATTTCCTTTGTAAAGCATGAAAAAGCAATGATTCGTTAAATCATAAAAATTTTGTATTTTTCAAGTCTTTTTTTTAACAGGATTCCAAATGAAATAATTCAAAAAAAATAAAAAGATGTATATTAACTGACAAAGACTTCTTTATAAAAATAAAATGTGCTAAAATATTAAACTACCCAAAACACACCTTACCAATGAATAAATTTTTATCTGGTAAATGAAGATCTGGGTGAATTGTATCTACAAATGAAAAATTTTTTAATAATTAGACAATTTTAAGAAACACAATCAAATTATTCTTCAAATAAAAGACGTGTCCATAATTTAAAGATAGATTCTAAAACTAATGCTCTTTCCCACTAGCTATTTTTCAACCTGTCTAAACCAGAGGACCAGTAAAATGCCTGAAGAATACTTACAATTAAATTATGTGAGTCAAATCTTTCATTTAAACCTATGTGAATAATTCTAGTATACAGTCAAATAATTTTCATTTACTTAAAATTAAATTTTCAACTCCTGCCTGTGGACCAACTGTCTCCTCTATGCAGATCATACACTGAGAAATACAGATATAAAAAATATTTCATATAAAGACCTTTTCCCAACGTAAAGATCTATTACTATGATCTTTTCCACTATTATGCATACTTTCTCTCCCTTTCTGAAGACCTGTTTGCATGCGCAGGGCCATCTTAAGAGCATCACGGGCCCCCAGGCCAAGTGATTTTTCTGAGGCCCTAACTGGTAAATTCTAGAAAACTTTTACCAGATCTCATTTTTGTGAGGATCCTTTTGTCTTAGGGCCTGGGTGGGTCCATGCATTAAGATGGCACTGTGCATGGGTAAAGTAATTTAGTAGTCAACTGAATTTTAACTTAATTTTAAGTAGTCAAGCATTTTATATTAGTCCTTACATTATATAAAAATATTCTAATTTAATATAAAACCAAGAATGATGAGTTTACAAAGTCTACTTAAAAAAAAAAAAAGAAACTGGATTTTCTATTTTACTTGTCAATTTAACCACTAAATCAATCAATAACTTATTATTTAATGAACTATTTTTGCTTGAACTAACTCAAAAGTTAAAATTAAGCAAGTTAAAATTTCGTTGACTGCTAAATTACACACCCCTTGTAAAAGGACCTTAAGTGCCACCAGCCTCCAAAACAATGTTTTAAGAAACTAAAGCACTGACAGATAAGAGGAGAAATATGGTACATTCAAGAAAAAACACAAAACATATTATGAAAATGAATTTCTCTCACCTTCCCATAATTCTATCCATTTAGATGGAATTTCTGAAATGAGATAAAGTGTGTAATGGAAATAACATAAGAAAGTAAACATGCTTGTAAGTAATTTAATTAATTTCATTTCTCTTTCTGATTTGTTTAGAATTTTGAACACATTGAAAATAGAAGATGTACTAATTATAATGATGTTTCACTTTTTTTTATTATTTATTTATATAATAATATCGGCTGAGACCTATATAAGAGAATACGTTGGTTGATGAAGGTGGATTTCTGTTTTTGTTTTTTTTTTAAACTAACCACATATGGTATTAGTCCCTTATTAGACATAGATAAAAGCTGTCGTCTAAAAAAGCATTCATTTATATACTTGACTGTGAATGAAATGACTAATTTTTCAAGGTGCTAGAATGGTTTTAAGATGCACCTTATTATATCCTGAATGTGCTTTAACGTAGGGGATCCAGCAGGCCAAGGATATGTGTTTCAAGCATGACATTATTCTCCAAGAGGATCCAACTTCTAATACTACTTAACCTCGCATACATTCCTCCATAGAATTTCCAATGAGTTGGTACATACCGAAATGTGTGTAATGAGTGTATGTATGGCTCCTAATGTATTCATGTTGTCGTTCCAAAGGATCTAGTAATTAAACAATTGTAACCTTAGACCAAAACTATCTGTTGTTGAGCAATGCAACATGTAAAAGTGTCACAATGTATTCCTTGAGATGAATTCTGCAGATTTAAGGAATTATTTCACCAAAGAAGTTTAGGAAGAAAGGTTGGTTCAAATTTAAAGAATGATTGGGTTAAATACTCAAAGTTAAAAAATATCCAAAGCAAAATTAATGTTCTTGTTTAAAAATAAATGGGCATCGTACAAACTATCAAGAAAATTGAGAGATTATGTTAACTTTTCATTGAAGACAAATCATTTTCTTTCCAAATATTCATTTCGGCATAACATCCATAAAATTCAATTTCTCAGTATATTTCGGGCCAAAAAAAACACCATCTCTTAATACAAATGCCACATGGGGGAGAAAAATTGCTGTAGTTAAGGGAGGCTCCAATGCCTCCACTCAGCATTGTTACAAGGAATTGAAATGTGTGTCTCTGGTGTATTGGTTAGCGCACTTGCCTGGTATGCAAGGGCAGCTGGGTTCAATTCCTAGAGGAGCCAAATCACTTTTCTTTCCAAATATTCTTTTCAGCATAACATCCAGAAAATTCAATTTCTCAGTTTATAGGAAAATATTCACTAAAAAAATAATAAACTTCACAAAAATAATCAGATCACCTTGAACAGTGTACTTGCACTGCATCCATGGTTCAGCTTCCCAAACAACATCATCATCTTTATACTGACTCGATACAATGGCAATATTCACGTTATCAATGGTCATACAATCAAGGCAATCTGAAATCAACTGCATGAAACAGGTCAATTATTTCCAACACATTATTATCTTGAATTCAGAAATTTTGTAACTTTTATCAAAAAATTGCTGTTAAAAATTTAACTGTGAGAGCTTAAATAAAATCCCTGGTTATATTGTGTTTGAGTAAACTTTTCCTTCGTCTGCTGACATGCATAGTATGAGAGATGAGTGATTACTGTAAACTAAAATTATTAAAAAGAAGGCTTATATAACAGCTTTGAGAATTGATTCACCTTTGACTTCATTTAAAAAATTGTGACATATAAACTAAAATGATGCTTTATTTTGACTAAACATTCTTCATTTTTTTTTTCAAGGACAGCTACATACATCCCAGCTGCTCTATGGAAAACTACGACACATTACCAGCATATTATCATAATTAATGCCCATTCACTTACTTGCTCATCATAATCAAAATATAATTCATTCCCATTGAGGTAATGTTCAGGTGGGAATCTGAGCATGTTTACAGCCACGGGTACAACATTTTCGATTGGGTCAATCTGAAACATTAAAAATGAGTCATCCTCACTGACATTTTTTTATCAGACAAAAACTGATCAATTATTTTGCAAACTTCAATAAAAAGAACAGCTTGATTTTTCAAAAAAGCTCATTGGTGAACACTATTGTTTACCAAGAACATATTCAGTGCTATAGCAGTTTTCGATTCAACATGATAAAAAAAATAATTCAATATATATCTACAGTAAGATATAACTCAAACTAATGGATATATTTTGAGAAAATAACAATATCGAGTGAAAAATAACAAATTTTAAGTGGCAAAATCAGGAACATTGTTACACAGGAAGGAAATGCCAAGAAAGATGTTTTTAGTGTATATAATGATCAGAAATACATAATCTTAAAACTGAATGTTGTTTCAGCTATTTGCCTGTGACCTTAACAGGGATTTTGCAAGTACAGTAGGCACATTCTAGTCACAAAATTGTGCTTTTGTTTTTGCTGTGTTTTTTCTTAACATTGTAGTTATTACAACATAGTATAATTATAATCTATAATTCAGTAAAAACTGAATAAGTTGAAAAAGTTTGAAACATAATGCTCCAAAGAATAACAGTCTCCTTTATACTGTAATATATAGAGCCCGGAAGTTTAGGCACTAAAAATGGTCAAAATTGGCATTTATAATTAATGAAAACAAGCAAATGTAACTAAAAGCTACCATATTAAGGGTCCAAAAATTGGCTAAAATCTTGACTGCACTCACTGAATCTTCCACTTCAATAATATAATATAATAATTTCATTATCAGTCAAATTAATTGGATGTTCTCATGTTAAAGAAAAAGTGTTTGTGGTCCCTCAGAATTAGGAAAATTAGTACGGAGTTCGATTCAATCGAATACTTAAAATGTAATTAGCTGAAATACTTAAAATGTAATTAGCTGAAATTAAAATACTAAAATTATAAAGTTTTCATATGGAGTTATTTAAAAAATATTTTTATGATAATGATATATTTTCTCAAAATTTTCCAATATTGAGTTATGCATTTGATTGGTTTGCATCAATTTTAAAAAGCGATTTCTCAAATTTAAGAGATGATTTTTCCACATCTAAAATAACTGACCACAATTGTTTGCAGTGCATTTATTTTGTGTAAAAAAATTAAACCAAAATAACATGAGGTCCTGGGCCAGAGCCCTATCAGCTTCCCCCCACCCATGGTGTAGCCATGAAGTCACCCAATGGGCTATTGGGACAGTCACTGGTCAGCTATTCACCTTCAATGCTGTGCAATGCATGAGCAAAACATGTGAAGCAAGTGGAAAAAACTTCTTATACATGGGTTGCTTTCGTGTCTAAAACTCACAATCTTGATGCGAATTTGATGGTATGTTGATTTCTATCTGAAAGCCACATATGGAAGAGATGAAAATTCTGTCACTTCTATGCCCAACACAGATTTTCCTATCCCTCACACATTTATGCCTATTTGTGTTTAAATGAAGCCAGGACGAGAAAGGCTTTCTGATAAAAATTAATACTGAATGTTGAAGATTTTGGAGTAAGAAATTTTTTTGAACTTCTCAATGCTAAAAATATCCAAGTTCTACAGAATATGGCTTCTGAAATTCAAGAACAAACTTAAAATAATGTTAAAATGCATTTATGGCAGGAAAAATTGAAAAAAGGCACGAAAAAGCAAAAAGTTTGAAAATAGGCAAAAAAGGGAATTTATGGCATTTTGCCTGAACTTCCGATCTCTAGTAATATACATAATGTACAAATGGAGTAAATAGTCAATATATCTGAACTCTGAAAATTATAATTCAAAACTTTTTAACACCCGAGCCCCTGTAAATCATATCTTTCTATAATTTATATTATCAACAATTCCACTCATAGATTGCATTGTGTTTTGTCATTTTCAGGGCATCATCTTAACTTAAGTACAGTGGATGCTTGTTTTAATGACCCCGTGTTATAGCAACCATTCCATTAAAACTACCGGTAGGATAAGTCCCAAATGTTTTCATACAACAAATAAGGTATATGTTTTTCCTTTCAATATAACATCCATTTTCGACAGGACGACTGGGTTGTTATAACAAGCATTGACTTTATCATCTTAACCTCACCATCCTAAGTAAAACCACAAATACCTTTGCATTCATCAATTTTTAATGTAAGAATTTTCAAAGGAAAAAAATCATGAGGAAAATGGCTCCCATGTTTGACCAAAATATAGGTATGGATATATTGATTGATTGCAATTATTTTTATTGTTATGTTATTTTATTGTTATGTTATTTTATTGTTATGTTATTTTATTGTTATGTTATTTTATTGTTATGTTATTTTATTATTATGTTATTTTATTGTTATTATGTTATGGGCATCTTTTTCTCAGCCACTTTGTTGGGCATTTTGCCTGTTGTGGCGTTGTATTTATATAATTGAAAGTTTTGTCAACAGTTTCCACAAAGGTTTCTGATTATCAATGGAATAATGCAATCTGATGTTTCAGTGATCATTTTTGTGTAATATCTTATGAACATTATCATGTCATGTTGATCAATGTAATGAGTATCTTTAGCAACCATTCCATTAAAACTACCGGTAGGATAAGTCCCAAATGTTTTCATACAACAAATAAGGTATATGTTTTTCCTTTCAATATAACATCCATTTTCGACAGGACGACTGGGTTGTTATAACAAGCATTGACTTTATCATCTTAACCTCACCATCCTAAGTAAAACCACAAATACCTTTGCATTCATCAATTTTTAATGTAAGAATTTTCAAAGGAAAAAAATCATGAGGAAAATGGCTCCCATGTTTGACCAAAATATAGGTATGGATATATTGATTGATTGCAATTATTTTTATTGTTATGTTATTTTATTGTTATGTTATTTTATTGTTATGTTATTTTATTGTTATGTTATTTTATTATTATGTTATTTTATTGTTATTATGTTATGGGCATCTTTTTCTCAGCCACTTTGTTGGGCATTTTGCCTGTTGTGGCGTTGTATTTATATAATTGAAAGTTTTGTCAACAGTTTCCACAAAGGTTTCTGATTATCAATGGAATAATGCAATCTGATGTTTCAGTGATCATTTTTGTGTAATATCTTATGAACATTATCATGTCATGTTGATCAATGTAATGAGTATCTTTCTGACAAAAAATACCTGGGACTTGTACTTGAACAATTGCTCCATAACTAATTTCTGCTCTTCAAATAAGTATTTCTTAGGCCCTTCAGCTCTTAACATGTTAATATACTGAAATACAGTGCGCAAAACCTGAAAAATACAGAATAGCAAATATATTCATAAGTGATTACAGTGAAACATCACTACACAACAATACTAAATACAATGGTATTCATTCTTGTTTACATTTAATATAATGTTAAATTGTTCTTGATACAACGATATCTTTTACTAGGATATATTCCTTCGGTAGATATATTTGTTTGAAAAATTTTGAATCCATTAAATTGATTTTTTTCCTCAAAATCAGCTTTACTTTATTTCCAATCATCTCAATAGTTTTTGCACTTCTCTGGGCTTCTAATAACATCAGTATTTGGGTATATTCAGTTCGAAATTACTAAATGTACACTCAATGTAGTAAAATAATATAGGATAAATTTAAAAACTATTGCATAGAAATCAAATTCAGATAAAGAGAATTATGTTGAGAAATCATTTAATGAATGAAAGTGGGATAGATGGATTATTCAACCAGTCATCTGGCCAATTAATTTCTCTTTTTTCCCCCTTTTTTAAAAGTTTGAAGCTAATAAAATATATTTTCCAGATTAAAACTTTTTTATGAATATATTGAAATTGACTTCACATGTTCTTAACTGTGTTTAAAAGAATTAAAATAATTACTAATTACTTTTGAAAAATCAAAATAATCAGAGCAAAAATTGGCATGACATCATATACCCTCATAGCCAGATGACTGGTTAAGGTGCATAGGATATATATATATACCGTATATAAGCCGACTCCCCCCCCCCCCCACTTAAGGACCACCAAAACCACAATAAATTGAAAACCTGTGTATGAGCCGACCCCCAAAAAAATCCCTGCACATTTTAGAGAAAAACATTCTTATATTTTCATGCAAAATGAACAGCTTGCGGAAATTTACAATAGAAAATGATTCAAACTTTTTCATCTGTTTCTTCTAAGTCTCCAAGCTCATCGTAATCCATCAGATCATCATAGGGGGTATGGCATCTTCGTTTTTATTCTCATCTGGGCTGTCATCGCCATTGTCACTTTCAAAGAGGATATCATCTTCTGTTCCGTCCATCGCATTGCTGATGCAATATTTTTTGAAGGATCGGGTGGCAATTTCAGTGGAAACAGAATTACACGTCTCATGTACCCATTGGCACACTAGGCCAATATCAGGATTTTACAAGGCACCACTTTTTTGTAGTTTGTTTTTCATTGGAACTCATCCATTTGATCCTTCAATTCCCCAAATAGTGTTTGAAAGGCTTGTAGATGCTCACATCTAAAGGCTGTACAATCGATGTTAGCCCACCTGGTATCAAAGACAATGATGTTTTCGATTTCTTTGCTTCAGCTTTGACATTATCAGTCCTGTGGGGTTTGAACATATCCCATATCAATAATCCTGGTTCCTCAAACACTGCTACAAAAATGACTACTTATAGCGGAGGTCGGTATTTTCTCATCAAAAACTGACCCGAGTATAAACTGACCCCCCCCCCCCCACTTGGGGAACAAATTTTTCCACAAAAAAAATTTGCTTATACACGAGTATGTACGGTATATAAATTTTTTAAAACACTCAGTTCACAGCCGAATTTGAAACTAACAATGAACTTTCTTTCTTTCAAACAGAAATCACAGTTCCAAACCTTGGTCTATCCTAAGCCTTTTGCGATCTCATTACCACCTTATTTCAGATCCTGTCATCCCATGCAACAGAAACTTTCAGCGTTTCATATTTATGTAGCGAGAGCATTTAACATCTGTTCAGATCGGAACACATTAAACCCTGAACTTGAAACCATCAGAGCAATTGCAAAAGACAGGGAGTTCAATGCCAAGATCGTTGAAGAAATAAGTAGAAAATTCTTGAAACACCGGCATGAGGAACCACTTTAGAAAATATTGCAGAGAGGCCACTCAAAGAAAGTGTATCACACCCTAGGACCCAATACTCTCACTGAAGATCAAACCGACTCTTAAAAAGTTCAATCTAACAACCATAGATGTGCCCACTAAAAACTTTGGTTTCATGCCCCCTAAAGATGCTATACCACAGGATAAACAATGGGGCATTTATTACATTCCGTGTTGTGATTGCCCTCTTCGTTATATAGGACAGAGAAGGAGACCCATAAAAGCCAGATTAAATGAATATGTTCCCTGTGTTAAGAATCAGGAATGTGAAAAATTGACCGTCACTGCTCACTGTTTGCAAGATTCAAATTTCAGGAAGTGAAAGTTTTTCACAAAGTCAAGTCCATAGTTGTGATTTAGATTTCTACGAAGGCACATATATTCAACTCTTCAAAACTACACTAGTAAATGATAGTAAATCTACACCCCCAATCGCAACACCATGGCTTAAATTCCTTCTGAGCAGGAATTCTAAGAAAATTTGAATAGACCAATTGGGTAGCACTATTCCGCAAACATCCAATCAGGATGCTGCATTAGTATCTCACGCATGCTCACAGCTTCATTCTGACCACAACGTTTGAAGTGAACAAACATGCTTTTTCCGCTGAGCAACCGAGCATTAAGATTTGGTATTTAACCAAAGTAGGAAACTGTCAGCGTGACTAGTGGTTAAATATTTTTCCTGTGAAGACGACGCCCATTGGTGTGGAAATGCATCAGGATTTTTGTATTTTCATGTATTTGCCTTATTCATTGGCGTCTTAATACTCACATTTATTCATTATTTTAATCATATCAATTATTAAAATATAAAAAATATGGCTATACCTCAGGAATGTGTTGCATCCCGTGCTCTGATAGAGTAATGGTCACAACAAATAATGAGCATGTCGAATTCATTTGGAAATCTGTGTTATCATTTCCAGCTACTAGTTTCACAGCCAGTGCGCTGAGAAACGAGAATATAATTTTTTTTAATCAAGACCAAGAATGTTTAGAAGAAAATTTTCAAAATATAAAATAAATTTCTTTAAATCAATAATCAAAATTGAGCAATGAATCATGACATACATTTAACTTTGGTCATACCAAAAGATGTTCAGTCACCAATATAGATGGTTATCAAGTATGATGAAATAGTTGCATGCCTTTTGTTGCTACACTGTACTGCTGGTCCCAGTCCAAGCCAACAAAAACACAACCACCAGGTTACAATAATTTTCTCTGAGGCTTACATGGTGGGTATAGCAGAATATTTTGTGATCCCCCCCCCCCCCGCCAAATTTTTAGCCACTATGTGTATATCAAATCTGCTACATTTTGAATAAAAATATTCAACATCTGTTACTCCTTCGTAAACATGCCCCTTACATTCCTTAAAAGAAATCTCCAGTTTGAAAAAACTGGGTTTGAGTTCTGGCTGAAGTATAAGGAATTTCGTATAACCTTCCAAAATTAGCTTCAAACTGCATGTCCAACTTGGCCAAGTACCAGTAAATCCTCATATATATACTCATTTATTAGAAGTCACTTTGGTGCAACCTAATAAATAAAAAATCAGCAACTGACAATGAGAATTAACAATCCAAACAGCTTGAAAAAACATGTTGCAAATACTTTTGATATGCAGGCCTAGTGTTTCAATTCATAGGATTGCACAAAAATGTATATATATCAACATAACATTTATATCTGCCTTTGGAGTATTGCGATAATATAAATGAAAATGATGAACTATTTTTGATTCAAATAAACTATTTTGCATGAAATGTTAACCCTTCGATTTTGCACAGTTTATACACAGAAAATGAAATGATTTTTCCTGTAAGAATGCATCAAGCAGAATAAAATTCTATCACTAGTTAAATTCAAATATTTATTATGTGATAGACTCACGATTTCTTGAGGTACGAAAGTATACTGCCTTTCCCTTCATGTCCGATTAATGTAGACATATACTGGAGGGGCTTTGATCTGTGAAATTAATTGAAATGAAATGACATTGTATATATAAATACAAAGAATAGAACAAATTTTGCATGTTCAAAAATATGTTATATCAACTTTTGACAGATCAAAACTTTATCAAATTTTCTCAGCTAACATCTCAGTAATAATTTAATTTTTACATATATTTACATTGAAGAATGTAACATTTTTTAAAGGATAAAAGTGAAAAATATATTGGGAAATAAATTAATATATTGGAAAAAATTGATTTATAAAAAAATATATTGGAAATAAAAAACAAAATTTGCAGCTACTACTTCAAACACCCACTCTGGCCATATCGCTATATTTCAATTTACTGCCATTGAGATGGAAATGAAGGCGTTGTCTATCTGTGGTCGCCTCAAGTTTGTTAGGGAAAATATCTTATCTATATCATTCCTTGGGTTCAAACCTGGGACAATGACAGCAACTTTCACTGTGGTAGACGAGCATCTTACCACCACGCCATTCGGGTGTTAAAGGGAAAAGAAATTTGCAGCTGGTATGTATTAATGGTTATTGTTGTATTATAATCTATACATAGTTAGCAAAACTGACTTGATTTTTTTTCAAGCAAGTAGTCAGAACATTCTTACTGAATGTGAAAGTTCTGAATTTGATGTTTTTTTGATGTTTGAAACATTGAGCTTTTAATTCATTCTTACCTGTAATGATCCACGAGAGGAGGCAATGCCCATGTAAGGATTACTTCATGCATTTTCTTGATTGGCATGACTATTAATATATACAAAAGCATGTCATGCACTTGAAATTTCAAAAACTTTTCATTCAAATAAACAATACTGCATAATTAATATGCAGTAATACCCAGACTTACATTGCCCTTCATTTATGGCATCTCATCCAATTTTTTTCTTACCAGTTAGATGCACTTTGAGTGAATCTTGAAGGATATTAACAACACATTCTTAGAATGCAAATGTTTACTTACAAGAGACACATTGAAAAGATGAATAGATAAAGAATACAGAAAATTTGCAAATTTTCATCTTTTCTCCTCAACATAGAGGGACATTATTAGAAGGAAAAAAAAATTTACCTCAAAACACATTGTTAGTCTTAGAATGATTTACTGATGTAATGCACACACATTTACAGTAAAACCTGTTTAAATTAGCCAGCCAAGAAATTGTGCTTTAGTGGTTACTGCACACAGGTGGTCACTTTACAAGAATACACGATACATATAGTTAAACCCTGCTATAGTAAATGTGACTTACAATTAACCTTTTAAAAAAAGAAAAAAAAACGAAGAAGGGAATGAAAATTAAATAGAACACATTGCTGTAATATAAAGGCATTAGTATACAGGTATCCCTGTATCACTTTATGCGATCTCACTTTACACATTTTTGCTATAGCATGATTTTGAAAAATCAATGCAAGAAATCCCAACCTATGAAATTTGGAATGGGGTTTGAAATTTTAATTTTGAAAATTGGCATACAAATTAAAGATTTGGCATGACTGATTCTGTTCTAATAACAGAATCTGTTGTAGATGAGACAAATGCAGATGAAACACTTAAATCAAACTCATCAGAGCTCACCGATGAACATCTTTCTGGTCACACATTAAAAATGCAAATCGAATTTTCAGAAAATGATCAGAATGATTGTCATATTTACAAAGGATATTCAGGATTCTCTGGCTTTTTACAACAGTTTTTGTATGGATGAAGAATACTTTTTTTATCTGTCTTGACTATTTCATAAAAAAATTATCAGCATTCGGCACTTGCCAGAACCAGTCCATCAATTAAAAAATAGTCGGTAGAAAAAAATTATCAATTTATCTGCATGGTGTAAATTCATGAGATTTATTTATAAGTTAAATAATTGGTTTATTCACAAAAATCTATTATGCTGCTGGAGTTAAGTTTTTTTTTATTATTATTCTGTGAAAAAAACCTTTCTTCCCCATTGCTATCTTACACATGTTAAATTCAACCCACTTACCGCAATTTCATCTTATCCGATTCTGGTGTTAGGATATGTTAATTTATTTTACAAGGGGTCACGCAAACTGTGGTTTAAAAGCCACATGTAGATCATTGGTACGTGCATATGGCTCTAAAGTGAAGTCGAAAATTAAGATCCACCACAATATATATATTGTTACAATCTATAGATGATACAGGGGTGCAAGTGCCCCTCATCCATTTCGGAGCAGCAAATTTCATTTTTGGAGCAGAAATTTTGAAAATGGAGCAGAACTAAACACAAACTATATCTGCAATATAAGGAGTAATTTTTCTGTGAAATGTGAAAAGTTTTGCCCCAAATGGTTGAAACAAATAATTCTAAATAAATTCCATTCACAAATTAAAAGCCATTTAAATTTTTTCTGAATTATCTTATCTGTCATTAATAAAATGTGTATTACTGAAATGACGAATACAAATTATTACTCTTTTCAAATTAAGCAAAATGCATACTGAAAACCTAGGCAGCAAGAATTTCTGCTGCTTGAACACCAAAATCTTATTCCTCCTGATATAGCAAAAAAAGTGCGTGCAGAATATAATAAGAGTTTCCATGAAAAAAAAAAATTGGCTTCTCACAGAATTTAAAGGAATTATTAAATTTAAAAGCAAAAGGCAAAAAATGAGAAAAATATAAATACCTTATTTACTTAAAGAATTTCTCAACCTAATAGCATGTTAATAGATTACAAATCACGATTCGCTTTCAGAAGTACAGCATCTCAATGAATATTTTTTTCCAATTTTTTATGACCTTGAACATAAGATTTTGTATGTCTTATTCCATTAAACATTAAAGCATTGCATGGACAGATTTTTCAATGTTCGAACAGACTTTTATTTATTTGTTAACAATGAACTCTTTTTCACTGTCTGTGTTACCATGTGCTGAAGATAAAAAAGTCTTCACCAAAACTGGCAAAATTTTGAACTTTGGGCAGCTTTCAAAGTTACAAAGTTTGAATATGTCTGCCCAATATCTATCTATTCTCTGAACTGATTTCACTTCTTGTAATTGTTTGGATTGTAGTGCAACCCATTCATCACACATAATCAATAGTTCTGTTGGTGATACAATGTTAAACAACATCCCAGCAATACGTGAGGGAGTGCGAAAAACAAGAAAGGGTGCAAATATTTCATTCTCTCCAACAACATGTTTTGGAAAAGTAGGACATTAATATATATTAGGTATCTCACAGAAGTTATGTAAAATGAGCATGCTCCTAATACAAACTCCTTCCTCTGACTATTGTTAAGAGCATGCCCCTCCCCCACCAATGCAGTGGCGGACCGTGCGGCCATATTTGGCGCCGCTCAAGGAGGGGTGCCAAATGGAGTTGAAAGGGTGAAAAAGGTTTGTCGACCAAAAAAAACGTGGTCAGTAGCGCCAAAAAAAAAAGGTTCTGCATGGGTAGATTTTTTTCCCTACGGAAATTTCGGTAATTTAAACGAGTAAACCAATCACCTTTTCGATGTATGCCGTCTTTGAACGCAGGTTGGCAGCCGCGAAATTACCGTTATTTTCAGTACATAACCTATAACCAGCAGGAGAAAAAACGGTCTCCGAAATCGGAAAATTCGGCATATTTATTCAGGGACTTTGATAGCCCGCCGGTTATACCAATAACAGTACAGGACTTTATACTTCAAGGTAGTATAATTACTTTCCAAGGTCACGAGATAAGGCGATTGTGGTAGATGGTGGGAAGTGAAAATAAAATTGAAGTTTCTCTTCCCCCCCCCCCCCGTATCTTTTTCCGTGTCTCGGAAAGAACGCATCCCGTGAACAACATTTTCATGCGAATTTTTGCTTAATTAAGGGTATTTGACGTACTACAGTGCATTAGCGGTACCTCCGCGAACCACAAACAAGAATTGGTGCAAATGCGCAGGGATTCGGCGCCTTGGCGCACCATGTAGCAAGAGAACCGTTTCGGCGCAGTTTGGCGCAACTCTTGCACCCCTGATGATAGATGGCACTCAAAAATATCGAAATCTGTTGCCAACAGCAGTTGATACCGTTTTGGTGTAGCGCAAAGACGTGCGATTGGTGGAGGGTTGACAGAGAACATTCCAGAGGGTTCTGCCCCTCCAGACAGTGGCACTACAAACCTGGTACTATGAAATAGAAATTTGTGGAATATTCTTTTTCTCAAAGTTTCAACCAGAGCTATAAATAGCTAGGAAATCACAATAGAGAGACTCGATAAAAAAGTCAGTTGTGATTGAACTTTGCGAGAAAGTTATTAGCTTGTAAATAGTTGTAAATTGCTGTTTTGTAAATTAATGTGTGTTTGTCCATCAAACCACTTCTTGTTTTGCAATCTTGAAGTCTCGTGAAAATTGTCCGGAACTATATATATATATATATATATATATATATATATCTTTTTAATAACTGCTAGATTTGTGACAGTTGTACTTGATCTCAATATTTTTACATGCTGGTTGAAATAAAATAAACTAGAAAAAGAAAAATGCAATCTGATTTCACAGCACAAATGGTTATAAAAGACTCACAAAAGGCAGACTCAATGATTTTCAAGACAGTCAGACCTAGGTATAATGTCACCCCTCAGTATGAGACAGAATAAAAATGACTTCCTAAGGTTTATATAAAAATGTTTATTCAAGGTGATTTGATAAAAATGAAGACTAACCTGCTATGTATGCTAGCAGAGACTTTGTAAACTGACGTTATAAGCAGGTGGCGTTAAAAGAATGTGACATTATACTGAGGTCTCATTGCACTTATAATAGTTTTCTGAAATAATTTTTGAATTTATTTTTTTTAGTGGAAAAGTTCGGCTGATCCCTCTTAAATGTTTGCCAGTCCATGCTTTATCAAATCTAAAACAATCAACTTACTTTTATAGAGCTTGTTGAATTTTTCTGTTTTAAATGGTTCCTGTAGAAATTTAAGAAAAAAATTAATAGACTATTTTTTACCATGATTTCCACTAAATATGTCAAAGGAATGTGCAAACTTCATGTAAAAAAGTGACAAGGAAAAAAAACAAATATGGTATAAATGCTGTACCTCTCTATATGGTATATTATACCAACCTCCATAATTTAAAAAGACAATTTTATTGTTAAAGCTTCCACTCTAGGTTTTTATTTATATAGAAAATATATTGAAAAAAAAAGTGTGTTTTCAGATCATGTGTTTTTTCAGTGCAGGCCTCTTAGTATCAAACTAAACAGTTTAGACATTCTGGTAAATTATCTTATACCATCTGCATGCATCAGAAACAGAAATGAGCTGACCAAATCACAAATGGATGGGGACAAACTCAACTGGGTTGTTTCAATGTTGGTTGTGTATAGATCTCCATCCAGTATCTTCATCTTCCTGTAAATTCTCTATCATTATGGAGCCAGAAAATATAAGTTTTGAAATTACGATAAGCTGAGGCATATTTAGAGAAATTATGGTGTCAGAACAAAAAATAAATAAATTATTGAAAAAATTACCAGGAGGAAACACACACATACATTATACACACTTATAATAAACAAGATATTAACTCAAAACGTATCTACCTGAAGAGAATCAAAGGAAGGACGAAGCATCTTTCTGAAAATTGGAAAATAGTAAATGTTAGCAGCATTTGATTTTATAGTGCTCCTACCAGGAGATGAGATTTGGCTACGCACGTCATGTCAAACGATTCTATTTTATCCTAGAAGGACATGCCAATCGTGAAAGCTGAGTCACTTATGAACTTTTCTCAATTTGCAATCGTTTTACCAAAAGAAAATTGAATAAAATCATTCGACGTGACGTGGCATGACGCAGCGAAAATTCATCTCGTGGTCGGAGGACTATACTTGAAGCAAATAAGCATATAGAACAGGGCTGAACAAATCTATTAAATTTTTATTGTATTTTAATTCTATTGAATTTTTTTCAACCACATGCCCAATGTGGGTACATGAAAGAAAACCAAAAATTGTTTTTTTTTCAGATGGCGATGCAGGTGTTCTTCCAACAGGTATTCTTTATTGTGGCATTTGAAATAAAGACATTACTAACTTTTTCATATAGTTACTGAAATATAAATGCTGTGTATAATAAGGCAAATATGGGTCTATATAGTATTCGCAATAAGGTTTGTTCATGGTAGCTCTGAAATAATTAAATTTTCTAGTTAGGGCTCTGTTAGGCAATTTCGATCGGCAAATTGAATAGTAAGTAATTTAGGGACTTTTTTTAAACACCAGCTGTGTGGAAAATTATAATTGGTGGTTTGACCAACCTTAGATTTTTCAATTGGTGATTGCAATAATTTCATAAGGATCATCATTGATGGTCCAAAAATTGATAAATTTGACACTGGATCTCATTGTATGGGTTAATAAGGGAGCAGATAGAAAAAGAATTCTGAGAAGGGTGGCAAGACAAATATGATTGGGAAAACTCTGTGATAAAGGTTTTCATCATATCAACAGAGCCAAAGTCATGATAAGGCAGATTCAGATAATGATTTATACTAACCCTTTTTTACATATATATATATATAAATAAATAAATAAAAGAATTTCTTTATCTGAAATAAAGGTATTTTATGTTTTGAGCTCATTTCAGCATTAATGCTTCAAAGCAACTCCTAAACCTAACATAATATTTTTACTTGTGATCTAGCTGTTTATGAAGTTTCTACAATTGCCAGCAGATGGCTTAAAAGTAGGTAGTATTTCCGGCTAACTGACAAACCAAGAAAAGGATGATTGTTAACCCATGCATTTTGGAGTGAAATACTGAAAATAAAAGAAAATGGAAGAGAAATATTGTTGTACATTCTTCAACAATGATAGAAAGATAAGTTTACAAACACTATAAATGCAGTTTTCATGCCTATTGTGATTATACTTATTCTATGTAAATCAATCACATATATCGTATGTGTTGCCAGTAGTGCAACATCCCATATATTTTCAAAATATCATCTTTTTTTCCTGCCACACATTCAGGGTACATTTGCTTAATCTAATTACATCCTCAAAAGAAATTTCCCATAGATATTTCAATGCTAGCCAATAAACCAGTTGTCTGGCCAATTAATTTCTCCTTTTCTCTTTTTGGAGATTCGAAGCTAATAAAATATATTTTTTATTAAAATTTTATATGGATACATTGAAACTAAGTTCATCACGCTCTTTTTTAAAATGATTAATGAAAACAAATTTCATCATTGAAGTAATTAATTATTAGTTTTTTTAAGTTATCCAAAAACCCACATGATGCGCTATTCCAAAGCCAGATGACTGGTTAACCCTTTAAGCAATTTTTTTTATGTTTCCCTAATCCATCTTAGAACTTCCACAGTGGGAATCACTAAACCTTCTAGAAATTGCCACCTGTTTTCAAGAGGAATATTTTTTTTCCGATTGCATAAGCTGATCAATGCTTCCCCCATCCCAACACTGAAAATGAGAATAAAAAATAAGGAAGAGAGAAACTCTATCATTTTTTGTTATTTATGTTGTATGCATAATCATCATACTATTTCAAACAAAAAAGAAAAACATCCTGTCAGACCAGACACAACCCAGGCTCTGTCCCTCCCGGGATATAAGCCTTTTACCAGTGTAGGTTGAAAAAGAAAAAAACATCCCCTCTCTCTTTTTTTCCGTTATCAGACTTTGAATAAAAGCTCACTCCACCCACTGGCAATTATTCAACAGGTTGGAGGAAGGATCAAAAACATATGTGACAGTAAAAACAACCTCTGAGCAGTAGGTAGACTCTGACTTGCCAAAATGAGAGGGTTTTAAGAACCCAAGGTATTTCAGAATTGCAAAATGAAGATAAAAGTTAGACGAGATATCTTGCCATTGCTGCTGTTAGGGTTAAAAGGTTAAACATGTGTATATTTATTCATTATTATTTTATTTATTTATTTTTATTTTATTTTATTTTATTTTTTTGAAGAGAATTGTGTAAAAAATACTATATAAAACTATTTCATGCATTCTTTTCAACATCGAGAAATTGTTTTTACAATGAAGTATAAGTAAATCCAGTGTAATAATATTTAGTAATACTTTTCAAGAATAAAATAATACATTCCTTTAATCAGTATTTTATAAGTAACATGACTGGTCTGAGATGTAAATTTTCTGAGATTTGTCCAGCCCTGATACAGAATAATTGTTAGGAAAGCAAACTAAACATATTGGCGGTTATGTAAATACGCAAAAGAAATCATCAAAAACATTTGGAGAATGTATTTCAATTCAAAATTTCTTTTGCAAAAATTAAAAATAATTACTTTTAATTATTCTTTTGAACAATTAAAAATTAATTTTAATTATTCAACTACAAAATAATTTTTGTAAAGAAATTAAATTATCTTTTGCAAAAATTAAACCGTCTTTCAATGCTATAACAATTTGTTCTGGCCCAGTGAGGTACTCAACATTTCTTGAAGAAATAGTTTATAAACATTCAATCTCTGTGCATCCCATGATACATTTCCACTCTGTATGGATACTGACGTTGAAACAACCTAGGTGCCATGAACCCCAAATTTTCCCACAACCTAGGTTCTGTGGACTTCTGTTAGTAATAGCAAGTTAAATGACTTCACTGTGGCTATTACTAAACTCCACGTGCACCTTGTCCATGCTCCTCTATAGAACCTCTAACGAACTGGTACATATTGGAGTGTATCTGTTGTGAACCTAAGATGAAGTTTGTTTCTGTGTAATGCTTGTTATAGTGCTGCCATAAGCCATCTATTTTTCAAACTATGAGTGAAGAGCAATGATTGAAGATTTGTACCATTGCAGGCCTGTTGCTCTCTGTGGCAAGACTTAATGGGTAGATCGGCTCACATTTGCTCCTCAAAGTTGGAAATCACAGAAAACCAACTATGGTCATTTGCCACTTCACTGTGTCTGCATATCATGAATACAAGCATAAAAATAAAAAACAAATAGGAAAATGTCTACATAGATAAAATTAATGAAATGACTCACTTGCAAGGCATCTGGGAGAATATCTCTGTAACATATTTTTCTAGAGTTTCTAATGAGTCTATTGGAGAGAAAAGATAATAATAAAAAGACTTTATGAAGTATAAAAACTACATTAACAATAATGCAAATTCAACTATTAAAATAAATATATAGAAAATTAATGTTTTTAGGTAATGACAATACATTTTTGAAATACAAATAAGCACTTTCTTTTATGTGTATAAAATAAAGCTCTGAAAATTTTCATTATTTTTGAAACTATCAACAGAGTGATTTGTGAGCAATCAGTCATTGTTTAATTGAACCTTGAAAGCTTCAAGATACAGTGAAACCTTGATACAATGATACCCTGCAGACCAAGAAATAATATTGTTGTAGAGGGATTATCATTATATTGAGGGTAGCATTATCATCAAGCGTTGCCAAATTATGCTGTTGGTGGCATCTTTTCTGAATTGGTGTTATTGGTACCACCATAAAATGCATTTAAAAAATTTATTCAGCAGCAAAAAGTTCTGATTAGCTGAATACAATTCAGTTGGTTGTTTTACCCTGTAAGGTAGCTTCCTTCTCAACACTTTGATGTATTTACACAGAAAGTATTTCCATGACAACTCTATTAGAACTTTTGGAGGATACAGTGCAAAATACCTTGTTCTTAACCGTTTAAAGGCTGAACTATGAACAAAGTCACTTATTGTCGAAATTCGGAATTTGAGGTCCTTTTGCATGCCTATACATAGATCAACTTTGAAATTTAAAGAAAAAAAAATTTTTTTTTCTTTGTTTTTCATGATGTTCCATTAATGGAACACCATGAAAAATGGTGCCAATGTTCCATAAATGGAACATTGGCATCTAATGTAAGATACCTTTTTGATATGGTTACACTCAGCTGAACACAAGACTATCTAAGATTGCCGAACTCGGTTTGATTAGTCTGAAGCTCGCAAAAACATACATTTCAAAGATTGCAAGAATAAAAAAGTACTCACCCAATATAAACAATCCACCCCAGAAACCACATTCCTCTGTGTCATATTACCCAGAATCAGCCCCTATACATATGTCAAACGATTACAACACCCTGGGGTTCGAACAGGAAGATCAAAGCAGCGCACTGTACATTAGATATCCCTAGAATCCCGCTCTCTTGAAATTGTCTTAGCCCGCTCGCCAATGTTCCATAAATGGAACATGCAATTTTGAACGTGCGTAGCTCTTTAACATTTAATAGTACAAAGAAGCTAAGTGATTTACTTTGATATATATTAAGTGGTAGAAACATAAAATAATTTTCAATTTACTTCAAAATGTTTACTTACTGTCAAAAATGTTTATATCAATCTGAAGTTCCAAATTTATTTTAAAAAATGCTCTGAACTCTTGTCACAAAACCTGAAATGTCTGAATCAATCAATCAAAACAGCTGGAACTTTCTCAATCACTAACTGCACCCCTATAAAGTCTAGCAGGGATGGTCGAGGGACTAGAAAATTACTTTCATGTATGTACAAAAACCATGAACTAGATCAGGGCTTGACAAATCGAGAAAAAATCTAAGCACCAACCAAATATTTTAGGAACCAATTGTATTTCTTTTGCCAAGCTCATAATCACACATAGAAAAATTTAGGTGTCAATATCAATTTTTTAGTCACCGTGGGGCCCTGACACCTGGGATTTGTGAAGCCCTGAACTAGATAAATTCAATAACTTGTAACTGTTTTATTACACTTATATCAGATGTACTGATATAAGTGTATTTATCAATTTGAAAAGTAAAAAGAAAAGATAATAAAACATTGCATAATCACAAAAAACCTTCCATTAAAAATGGCAGCATAGTGAAATAATTTATAGCATTTGACATAGCTACAGTACCACGTTTTCCATAGGGGGGGCACAAAGTTAACTTTCACAATCATCTGTTAATGTAATAACATAAATACAAACAATCATAGTCTATGTTTTGCAAAAACATACTTCTCTAGATGCAATCAACCAAAAAAAGTAAAAATAACTGTAATATTTCTTTATACAATCAAAAATTTTACCTGTAGACTGTACAGCGAGGGTCATTATATCAGCAGAATAATATTGATTGTAAAAATCTCTTAGTGCTGCATTGAGATTGATGCCTTCCTGATCCGGAATTTCCTTGAGTGATTTCTTATTACCTAAAAATAGAAAATTCAAAAAATGAAAACTTTACACTTCTAAAGAGAGAAATCTTCCTAGAAATGGTAAACTTTCACAAAATTTATGAATTAAAATTAAACAATTATAATTTTTATTACAAAAAAAACTATGTGAATTGAAAGAACGAGTAAACTAAAATTTCAAGGCAAAAAACCCTAAATAGTATGCAATTTATACAATACTTAGCTAGTTTCAAGCTTCAGAGAGTGCTAATTGGCATTTCTCATTGTGTAACTGTCGTCCCTCTTTTGCTGGCACGCCATATAACATTTAAAATGAGCAAACAATTAGTGTTTTATAGACTAAAAGCACACAGTTTCGGTATTCATTCAACCACGTGGAACACTTGTCTATGAAATGTGGAATACTTTCAATGAATTAATGAATTCAATGACAGATTTTATTGTAGCCTATATAGGCCTATCTCGAAAAGAGAAACCACAAAACATTTCATTTTCCAAAATAAAATATTTCAACTTACCATACATAAATTTTGACATTGGATGCCCTGGTTTTGCTATACTACCCAGTAGCATAGATAATTTTTCGGAATCAGCTGGCATTACTAGTTCAAATTCTGTATGATAATAATATGAGCACAGTTCAAAATTTAAAAAAATAATAATAAATAAATAACAACATGCATTACAATAGAGATGAAAGCATGTGTGTCCCCAATATCATAGCTTTAATTTCAAAGACAATAAATTCATGAAGCATAATAAAAAATTAACCCTTGATTGATAATGGTCTGTTTGAGTTTCCTAGAAATGGTAAACTTTCACAAAATTTATGAATTAAAATTAAACAATTATAATTTTTATTACAAAAAAAACTATGTGAATTGAAAGAACGAGTAAACTAAAATTTCAAGGCAAAAAACCCTAAATAGTATGCAATTTATACAATACTTAGCTAGTTTCAAGCTTCAGAGAGTGCTAATTGGCATTTCTCATTGTGTAACTGTCGTCCCTCTTTTGCTGGCACGCCATATAACATTTAAAATGAGCAAACAATTAGTGTTTTATAGACTAAAAGCACACAGTTTCGGTATTCATTCAACCACGTGGAACACTTGTCTATGAAATGTGGAATACTTTCAATGAATTAAATATGAAGAAAGCTTATGATATCAGTCAAATTAGGCTGCCATTTAATTGACATAAAGTACAGTTGTTCCTTGGTATTCGCAGAGGTTATCCAGGAGAGGTTTCCAGGGGAGTCAGAGCAAATGTGGAAAATCTGCAAATGACACAAACTATAAACTCTTATTTTTTTGGCACCCTGCTTTGTATTGCAGAAGGGAAAGGATGTATCTAGTGATTTTTTGTGATGTTTTCTGAAAGAATATTATATAATGTTTTTTAGCCATTTGTTCTTCATTTCAGTTAATGTTAGAGCACATGGTAACAAGGCTTCCTTTACCAATTTTTCTACATGTGAAAAACATGCCATAAAATCATATGGTACCCTATAAAATTTCAGTTGGGTCTGTAATAAAAATAATCCATTGCCAATTTAAACTTACAAAACCCTTTGCACTATGCTGCTCAAAATGGCCTTATTTTCCCCACTTCTTAACCTTGATCACCTTCAAGGGGTATTACTAGGGTTTCAGAATCAGTCAGATCGATTTATCCTTTCTCTGTCGATTTCTGTATTTTTCATTCAAGTTTTTGAATTTAAAGAACATTTAAATGTCTTCTAGGCAAAACTTCCGAAGCACTAGAAAAATCTTTAGGAGAGGGATATTTAAAAAATATACATATATATTCAACGTGTACAATTTGTATTTTGCTTCAATATCAGAATTATCACCACAACAGTATTTTCTAAAAAACTGAAAAGAGACCGCTAATGTGAAATCCACAAATACTGGAGGGCCAACTGTAATTTGAACTGTGATCTTTCAGAGGTCTTAATTAATCTTTCAAACTGTTATTTGGCTGAGAAAAAGTTAGTTACATGCTAAGAATAAAGTTTTTCTTTAACACGACACACTTTAAACTAAGCCTTCAATTAAAATCCCATACCTAAACTTACACCAAGAATTATTCCTCACTGAAAGGGACCAAGAAAATTTAAAGCCCTATTAAAAAGAAAGATTACTATGGCATACAAGGAAGTTATGCATCCAAAGTTTTTATTTTCATACAATCTAATTTGATGATCCTGGAAGGAGTTAAAATGGCAATGCTGCAAAATCTCAAGATCAAAAATATTTCAGTCCACAAAAATGGATCAATTTAAGAGGACAATGATTACACGATAATTAAACAATTTTTACATCGTTTTATGGAGACCACAATCAAGTCTAACTGATAACAGATGGTAAAACGAATACTGTCGGGAGAATAAGAAAAGAACTAAAATAAAAGTCTGTTTTCTACTTTTTCGTTGACTTTGATCCACATGCATCTGTGAATGATATAGTAACAGAGTCCAATGCCGCCTTCGCAATATGCACAACAAAAGTATGTCTAAGTCATACTTATTGTTGTATTCATCATCATTGTGTTCTACAGTAAATTATGTTAATCTACATCATATATTGAGGAGTAAATATGTTCACCAGTACAGTGTGTAAGCGTCACTTCGATAAACATGGTAATATTTGTGAGATGTGAATAATTCCCTTATCACGAGCTGGGTCAACAATTGACAGCTCTTCGTCATAATCATCGTCATGCACCACATCGATTATGCGCTTTGGTTTGTTTAAACTATTGCTCACCCTTTATGATTTTTTTTAATTTAATGCTTACGTTTGAAAATGTAGCAAACTTTTTTTTTATCCTATGCTAAATATTTATCTCATTCTACTCACATTTGACTAATGCAAATTAGCTAGACAACATCAACAGAACTAAAAACAAGTGTGCTATGTTTGGGCTATTGTATACAATAACGTTGTTCTTCCACACTGTAAATTTTTTTCATGTTCACGGAAGAGTAAAACTCTACGAGTTGAAAAATTATATAGAAAATTTAGTATCAGGTAAACTTACCATCATGAACAGCATCTATTTCTCTATCCATAGAGTCCACTTTAAGCAATGGAGAAATGAAACAATGTGCAAATATATCAAGAGATTCCCTCAGGTACTTGGGAATAACCTCCATTTCGTATGTGGTCTAAAATATCAAAATTAAATTCATCAAGCATACTTTGGTATTGTCACGAGATATGGTAAATTAATTATTGTTATAATGAATGCATTACATCAGTGGTTCCGAAACTTTTTGAAGCCTGATCCCCTTTTTTGACAAGAATTTCATTAACCTGCCCCCCTTTTCAACTTCAGTTAAAATTTAATGGATAGATGGCGCTTTACAGATGCTATTCATATATGCATTATCAACTCTGAATATTTGGAAAAACCAATATTCTTGATGAAGATACGCTGGTGCTCACACTTGTATATGTGTATGCAGCGGATACATCAACCAGTGTCTGACAGCCAATGAAAGTTGAATAATTGTATATATATAGGGCTTCCTGTCATCAAAATCCCCAAATACATGATTTCATCAAACCCGATAATTAAAATTTTATAGGGCTGTCTGCACGCACAAATTATTTTTTTCATTTTCTCTTTTTAAGGTTTTCGATTTTTTAATGGGGGAAGTTTCTTTTCTAAACACCCTGTAATTTCTAATTTATTACATTTATTACATGTGTGCTTTACTTTTGACTGACTAGTGAGTGCATACATGAATAATAAGTAGCTGAGAGTAAAGATGTGTTTTAGGTTTGTCATAATGCAATGAATGAGGGCTACAAGCCTTTACAAAGGACTGTCTTCTCCATCTCATTTCTTTTAACTATTGGTTGCTATGGTGACTTAAGTTAATTCTTTTTGATTACCGTATATACTCGTGTATAAGCCGAGTTTTTATGTGGAAAAATTCGGTCCTCAAGTAGGGGGGTCGGCTTATACTCGGGTCAGTTTTTTGATTAGAAAATATCGACCCCCGCAATCAGGTGTCATTTTTGTTGCAGTGTTCGAGAAACCAGCATTATTGGTATTTGATATGTTCAAACCCCACAGGACCGATAATGTTAAAGCCGAGGCAAAGAAATCGAAAACATCATTGGCTTTAATACCAGGTGGGCTAACGTCGATTGTACAGCCTTTAGATGTGAGCATCAACAAGCTTCTCAAAGACTATTTGAGGAATTTGTGGATCGAATGGAGATAAGTTCCGATGATAAATGGCTACATGAGGCGTGGAATTCTGTTTCCACCGAAATTATCATCCGATCTTTCAAAAAGTGTTGCATCAGCAATGCGATGGACGGAACTGAAGATGATATCCTCTTTGAAAGTAACAATGGCGATGACAGCCCAGATGAAGATAAAAACTAAGATGCCGACCCCCTATGATGATCTGACGGATTACGGTGAGCTTGGAGACTCAGAAGAAACGGATTAAAAAGTTTGAATCGTTTTCTATTGTAAATTTCCGTAAGCTAAATAATTTTGCATGGAAATGTAAGAATTATTGTTTTCTTTGAAATGCACGGATTTTTGGGGTCGGCTTATACATGGGTTTTCAATTCATTGCGGTTTTGGTGGTCCTGAAGTGGGGGGTTCGGCTTATATACGAGTCGGCTTATACACGAGTATATACGGTATTTTGTTTTTTGGGCAGTTTGATCTGCGTATTCGTTGTGTTCAGTCACACTATTCCTTTCGTCCTTGTATTGTGCTTAGCCTAATAAAATAATTCACAGTGTTTGATCCGTTTGTAATAAACATGACAATATATTTAATTATGTTGCAAAATAAATTTATTTATTTTCAGATATTTAAATTTTGGAAAATCTTTCATGACCCCAGCCACCCATTATGGAGTTGCAAGTTTGGGAAGTTAGTTTATCCCACAATTGTTCTGCTTTTTCCTGAGTGTGTAGGAAGCGACATATCACATCTACAGCTTTTAATGCCTGAAGGCAAGATGGTGCAGATACTTCTTCATCTGGACTTCCTAATTCTATTTCTATGAAACATGAAGTTTGTACAGTAGGCCTAAGTGTCAATTCCCAGACTCAAAAAATCTGCAGTTTGTCATGTGATGAAACATTGTGCAGCTGAAGAAAACATGTTATACAAATGAAAGGGAAAAGTGAAAATTTTTGGGGGTGACCATATGACCCATTTTCCAGTGACATTCCTGTAATTTATAGCCTCCTAACTTGTTTTACGAAAATCCGCCTGTTTCTTCCCATATTTTCAATGAGGCTTACTTGAATTTTTATTCTGCACTGAAATCAAGCAGACTTTTTGTGACTATGAATATTCATCTCACATATTTGTCATTTTTTTCCCCTATGGAATTCATTTTAATCTACTGTGATTTCCAGTAGCACTTATTAACCTTTTTTTTTTTTTGGAGATTTCAGCAAAATAATTGAAAACTCAGTTTTGGATGTCATATTTCGCAACAATTGGCAATTTCTCGTATTTTTCTTGAGAAAATGGTCACTCAGATTGCAAGGATTAATGAATCTTCTTTTTGAGAGTTTTGATTTCTGACAAACAGAAGTTAAGGATTAATAGGGATTTTTCTATACAGATAAGAAAAATCGAAAGAATCTGGTATACCATCATATTTCGAATCAGACTTTGATAAAGCGAAAAAATCTGAAGATTTTAATAAAGCTAAGAGAAGAGAAATCTGATAAAAAATCTTCAGGGTAAATTTAAAGCATTAGCACCTATGCGTACGCATAAACCTGCTTTCTTTTAGATTTGCGCTAATACTAGGACAGGCAGTAAATTTATAGAGTATGCTAATGGGTAAATGTGTCCCCCCCCCCCCCAGTAACTATAACATCTGTTACTTTGAGAAACAAAAAACAGACACAACACAACTTACGTTTTCACAATCAGTTGTTGCATTATCGGACCCACCATGTCTTGATATGAAGGCGTCATAAGCATTCTCTCCAGGATACTTTTCACTGCCCATGAATACCACTGAAATGGGAAAATAATAATTTTCTGACTGTATTTGTAAAATAGAAATTTTGGGTATTGATGAATACAGGATGCATAGCTAACAACATGCATTGCAAATTATTGGCAAGTAATTGTTTCTTACACATTGAATTAGAAAAAGTATCCAAATAATGTGTAGTGTTTAGATATGTGAATAATGTTGCATTATTAAAATTAAAAAATTGACTTTTCATACAGTCCCCATATACCCAAAACTCCAATTGCAAAGTCGTTGCTCTGTCTCTCCACGTCTCTCTGATGCCAACTAAAACAATTCCCTGTTTCTAAGTGCAATATACAGTGAAATATTTAAATTTGAAAAACAAAACGAAGGAAAGTTGGGAAAGAACAGCATTAAATGTGAGAAAACCATTTTGCTTCATTTAATTCTGTTTTTTCCCCAACTTTCCTCCCTTTTACAAATTACAGTATATCAGTGAATATTGCACTTAGAAACATGAAATTTTATTAGTTGGCATCGGAAGAGACAGGGCAACAACTTTGTAATTGGGTTTTTGGGCATATGGGAACTGTATTAAAAGTAAAATTTTTAATTTCAATAACTATACAACCCCTTGCAACATGAATGACATATCTAAATACTACACGTTATTTTGATACTTTTTAAAATTGGCAGTATGCCTCTGGAATCATTGGTTCCCCAGTAATTTACCGTAAGTGCTGTTAGCTATGCACCCTATATATGAATATATGGTAAATCTTACTGTGTTCCAAGAAATGGGCTAATCCAGGTAGCTCTGGCGGATCACTAAAGCTACCAACCCCAATGCAAAGAGCAGCTGCAGCCTGGTGATAATGGAAATATTCACTCATTATGAAAATATAGAAAAAGAACAAATTGCAAACAAAAAGTTGGACACATAGAAAACAGGTCTAAAGTTTGATTTATATGGATATTGAGCTAGATTTAAACATAAATTTCATTATTCTGCAGTAAATTTTATATGATTTAAACACTGCTGCTCAGCATTTCTAATCCAGCATACAGGTAACTCTTCTTTTTCAATTTTCAAATGGAATTAACATTTTAGTAAGATTTTGAATAAATGAAAGCCATAATTCCACTACTTCACTGCTTTTTAGCCTAAAACTTTCTCAGCCTTGATGCGGGCTACAAAAGCCTGTATACATAAGTGCCGGAATCTAGGTGCTGAGGTCATTTGAGTCCCCCCCCCCAATAAAGTTTGTAAGGAGGCAGAGTCTCCCCAATAATTTAGGAAAAAAACAATGCAATGGACCCTCCCCTCTCCTGCGTACGTGCCTAAGTCCCACATTTACGGGAGTGGACGGCCAGGGACTTTCACACACGACCCTCCCAATCCCAATGTTTTTTTCATGTCAGCACCTCTGCGTGTATATCTGAGGGGCACTGCAGTACCCCCACCAAGTCGAGCAAAACAAGCACGACCTTAACATCCTTTCCTGGAAGCAACTTGGGCACTTTTGAAACCTTCATATCTCTGCATTGAAGCTACTCATGTAGCTTATTACATGCTACAGTCCCGTGATTCAAAGATTCAATTAATTAAACAGGCAATAATAAGTGAAACAAGGCAAGTTCCAAATTAAAGCAGTTATTGTTGCAACACATTTTAAACACGTTACACGTTAGAGTTTAATATTAAGCATGCAGGGGTCTGTCCAGCCGGAATTTGGGTCCGGAAAACGGACCCTTCACAAAATTCCGGGGCTAAAAAACGGACCCTTCACAAAATTTGGAGGATAATAAACGGATCCATCACAAAATTCCAGAAAACGAACCCTTCATGAAAATTACGTCGTAAAAAACTAACTTTTGCGACTGCTGTGCGACAAAATTCTTATCAGTTATGACCCTAGTCGTAATAGAAAGCCATTGATCTTTTTTTTTAAGCATGCATGGCCCAACACCACCACCCCCTCCCCCATAGATGAGTAATCTTATCTATAGAAGTTGTTGGTTGGATACCGGAAAACATGACCTTGAAAAGGCGATCGGAGAAAGAGCGTGACCTTGAGAGGGCTTTCCTTGTTTCTAGTCTTCTTGTTAGGACATCCCGCTGCTTGACCACGGATTGACCGCGTCCGATATTTTATCGCACAACCTATGCCATTATGCAAACGCTTTAGCCCAAAGCCGCTTGTAAGTTTAATGTTACTCTTAATGCAGCTTTGCTTTAGCCCCGCACTTCTCCTCAAATGGTCTTTGAATCACAACCTCTTGTTAGTCGTAAAATCGGCGTAGTTGATGCTTATTGTAGAATTGGATTTTTTGTGCACGTTTTTTTTCCAGTATTGCGCTTTCATTTTTGAAAATTTAATATGAAGCGTGGTCGACAACCAACAGGTGGAAATTCAAGGAATAGTGATTACTACATTAAAAAAATACGGCCAACTGACGTTCGGGGATGCAACTCCATAACATCGTTTTTTAAACGAGGATCTGAAAATGTCACCAAAAAGACGTCAGATACAGATAATTCCAATTGTGCTAACCCGGAAAAAATTACTGAAACATTGCTTCCTTCATCGGTTTCGAACCACGCTGTCGAAACCTTGGAAACGGCGCGATACATTACCGATTTATCGGAGGCGCCTAAAGACATTACCGATTTATTAGAAGCGCTGAAAGACATTTCGGATTCTTCGAAAGACATTGCCGATTCGTCGGAAGCGGCGGAAGACAATTCCGTTTCTTCGAAAGACATTACCGATTCGTCGAAAGCGGTGGAAGACATTGCTGATTTATCGGAAGCGCTGAAAGATGCTACGAATTCGTCGGTAGAGCCGGATTTTAATAAAATTTCATCTGCAGAAGCTAGAAAAATGGGTCCAAAAATACCGAATTTGGTGAACATCGCACGTTTTGAGAAGCTTCACAGTTGGCTATGTTACAGCATTTCTGCATCTGGCTTTCTTTGCAAAATATGTTCTACATTTTTTTGATAAGGGACCCTGGATTGACCAAGGGGTGCAATTTGGTGATCACCCAAGACGATGTGTCAACAAGCATATATATAGCCAGAAACACAAACAAGCTGTGAGTGCATCCAAAACTAGGAAAATGATAATAAAAATGAAATGAAATAGGAAAATGAGGTTGCTGTTTAATTAGTATTACTTTCACTGCTATTTTGAACGTTTTCACAAAAATGAGGTACATTTTCACAAAAATAAGGTAAATTTTCACAAAAACAGGACCCTGTGCAAAAAGTCTGGACAGACCCCTGGCATGTTAGTTCCAAAATCGACATCGGTGACAATACTCAGATTCACAAAATAACTTGAAAGGTCTCACCCAATTCAGCTGAAGACCATCTCCTAATATCAGCAAGACATCATAGAACACCTCATAAGTCCTATGTCAAGAACGAAGTGTCCAGTTTTCGTGTGAGGCGAATGATGTTGACCATCTGAGAAAGTTCACCTCAGGAACCCATAGGAGCTGAGCATCTTTCCAAAGTAGCACAGTTTTTAGAATACAATGAGAATCACGTCCACCAACAAACACGCTAATGATCAACAACACAACATTGTAGACTATAGTAGCACATAACTGCAAATTGATGTAGCACTATATGGATCACCTGACCCTTTCAAGGAACCATTTTCCAACTGACGAGAATGCACGATAAAACAATATTAGTTGACTAGAAAATATTATATTTTGAACAACTAGCCGGAGTAGCCTAACTCAAGGAGATCACTTTTTACAACATTATTAATATCACAACAACAGCTGCTAGTTGTTAGTAGAGGTTATTTACACATCAGCTCCACTAAGTGAAGTGAGTAGACTGAACAAAGATAGAAAACTGAATGCCACACTTCAGGTTTATCCAGGCCTATTTATACTAGCCGAGAATAGATTTGTTCTCGGCGCACTAGAAGAACCCATTTCTTCCAGCATATCAGGAAAACTATGATGTCAATCCATTGATTTGCATATCGGCACGTAGAAACTTATTTCGAGTAATCTGTAATTCTGGATGGCAACAGTTCAGAATTCGTAAAAGAAGCCAGCCAGACTTTCCCCACGATTTCGATAAGGATATTGTGGGTGAGACCATGACAAAGGATGCTTGGAACCAGCGGAAGTCCGCTGGTTAAACTCAGAGACTCAAAACTTGGCATATCTAGAGCATTTTACAAATTCAATTAAACCTATTAATTTCACTTTTTTATCATTTGTAGTTCTTTAGTTCTTGAGATATTTGAACTCAAAGTTTCGATATTTTGACACTGACTGACTCACTCAGCGATCATTAAAAATCCTAAGCACTTTTAGCAGCCCTAGAAACATGAAATTTGGTATGAAGATGGTGTTTAGGATACAAAGCAAAGAAAAATTAAAAAATCCAGAAAATTCCTCTCAGAATTGGAAATACAGGAAAATTCGGGCTATTACCAATTGCCACTAAAAAACAATGAGGAGCAAACAAATCTGTGTCGGGTGTCCGGAAGAAGACTATTTATTATACAAAAAAGGACACAATATATACAAGCACACACAAACACCTATGCAGATAACTGCAAACAACCAGTTCATGGACATGCAGCGTCATTTATACATAGCAGAGATAACATAAACCTGGGCGATTACCTTTCTAACAATTTAAACCAGCATTTCAAATGCAGTAGAAATCTGGCCTGTCCAGCAATCTGGCGTTTTTTAGGCTGGATTTGTTCGAGCCACAGAACATGTAACTGCATGCCTTTGCGCAGAAGTTCATATTATTTATATGGGCTTGCTTTTCCATTGACTCTCAGTAATTCGGGACACTCCGGTCTGATATGTGCTAGATTAACGAGAGTCTACTGTATGGTAAATGAAAAACTTGAACAACAGCAATCAAAAATCTCACCATTTTCGATTTTGTGCCAGAGAAATCCTCACTCGCTTCTGATCCATCGCAGCTCATCTCTTCATCTTCCTCCTCGTCTTCATTGTCAACTTTATCACTGATGTTGTCTTCAATCTCTTCTGATGGTGACAATTTATGATCATCTGAATGTGGATCTGATATCAGAAGCACTCTAAGACCATTGTTGAGAGTTAGAGTCCTGGATATAAAATCCTCATATAAATATATCATTTCACAATTCATATAAAATTAACAAAAAAAATGGATACCAAAGTCAACGTTTTTCAATGGATACCAAAGTCAACGTTTTTCAATGGATTAATTATTTTTAAAAAATTTCGCCAGAAAAACTACTGAAAAAAAAAAAGATTCTCTCTTGCATTTATGACACCATTTTTAGGAACTTTTCAACAATATTTACTGCAAATGTGAGAAGCAGGCAAAAAATAATGCACTAAACCATACAAACACCACCATTCACCAGTGAAGCCACTCCTGCCACTATAACGCAGAACCATAACTAGAATTTGTGGGGGACAAACAAGATTTAATTGCCCCACCACTCTAAAATTGGATTCTACAACAGTATTTTTGCTTCCACTTAATATTCCCTCTCCACTCCAGTTCCTGCTACAAAGCATCAATTTTGCCCTCACTGTAACATTCTAATGCCTGTTTAGCAATCATACATGCTGACTGAAAAGAAATTGTCAGTCTTCTGTCACTTAATAGTAAAGCACTTGAATGGACTTTGAGAGGAGATTGGTGTTTCCTCTACATGTGGAGGCATGTGAATTTTCTTCCCAAACTTCATATTTCTCTGCTAGGTATCCAGTCTTTCATAATTTCTATGATGAAAAACACTGATATGGGAGAGCTGAGTTGTTCGGGTTGTCCAGAATGGTGTATTGCCACCCCAGAGCACGGACACCCAGGGTTGGTTAATAAAATATAAGCTGACTTTTTTTGCACAGAAAATATTTCATAAATTTGGAGAGTCTGCTTCTACACGCACACACACGTCAGTTTGAGAAAATGAGCCTGAGTAGTGTAGTAGTAAGACGCTCCTCTTCCACAATAAAGATTACTGTCATGGTCTGTGTGATCGAATCCAGGAGAAAAACATCGAAAACAAGTTCCTTACCTACTGAGCCTGAAACAATCACCTACAGATGACACCTTCATTTCCCACCTAACTCCACTGGTTAGAAATTGCCATATACAAATATGACAGGAGTTGGGGTGGGTAAAATAGTTTTTGAAGGAATATTTGTCCCAAGTTTTATCAATCCCCCTCCTCCCACAATAGCGAAGTGCACTAATTCTGTCCCACAAAGCGGGTTCAACTCGACCCACCAGAACAAAGCCATGTTTCAGCACTATGGGGAAGAGGGGGGGGGCACTCTGGCCTAGCAATACACTAAGAAATCACTATGCAAGGTCATCTAAGGCTCTTCATTCACCAAGAAGCCTACAGGCAGTGGCCAAGCAAGTCCCTGCATTAAGACAGTCCTTCATCAAAGGGATTTCCTAAAACAAAGATATCAATCTACACATCAAGATAACCACAACAGTTTGTGGTCGGGGAACAGTAGCCATTTCTTATATCCGGTCAGCAGACTGAACATTATATACAGCCATGCCTTTTTGCCAATGTTATAACTACATCTCCAAAGGAAACATATTTTCTGGATATTATGCTGAGTTAAACTCGGAAAGAAAGTCATCTTGTCTCCGCCGGGACACTAATCCAGGCCCTCTTGCATTGTGGGCAAGCATGCTATCATATGATGGAAAATATTTTAATGCTGTCTCATAATGAGAGAGTAAACAGAAGAAGGAAAAAATATTTGGAAGATTTTGATCATTTTTCATTGTAAAAAAAATTTTATATCTTTTCCAAATGTGTAACTTTTTAGGATCAGATTATACTTCAGTTTACAATTTCTTACTGTTTTGGTGTTCCTCAAATTGGGGGGGGGGGGGGAAAGGCACCATATACACCAGCATATACAGTATTTGTGTTAGGGTAAATGTGATAAATAAGTTATACACACTTACCAATCGTCTTCATAAGTTCGATAAATTTATCACTTTTACTGGTGAATATGCATAATGAATTTGATAAATACAGTTGAATCCCATTGTAATTATCATTATAGCAAAAATCTCATTTTAACGAACACTTTTCTAATTCCCCCAGATAAGTTTACATAGGAACAATGCAAACACCTGGAATTCTTTTATAACGATATTGAGTTTTTTCTCCTGTCTCTTTTTGAGTTTGTTATAACAGAATTTGACTGCACTTTAAATTTATCACCTTTATCTGTGTTTATGCATAATACCCTGGTGTAATTGGTGAATTTGATAAATATGAAAAAAATTCCACATAAGTCTAGTGTGTGTGATGAATATACTTGGACCCCAATACAATAACAAATTTTGAGATGGGTAATGAAATACTACAATATAATGATACAATACATGTATGAATTATCATGCATAGCAGGGATGAACAAATCACAAAAAGATCTAGGCACCAGAATAATTTTTTAGGCCTGAAGAAAAAGGTTGAAAATAATTCTTCTTTTGACTTTTCCAAGGGCATACTGACCCTCTTTCAAATTTGTAGATATGCTGCTATGAATTCCAAACATTTCATGCTGCTCTCAGTCTGCAATTTAGTAACTACACAAAAAAAATTTCAAGAGTCAATACCATTAGTCGTGATGGTGACTTGGCACCTAGGATTTATCCAGTCCTGATGTATATTAGGGGAAGATGGGGCACAGTGGACCACCCCTTAAAAATTTATTTCCCATTTTATGAGCTTGATATTTTTATTTATGTTAGACAATTAAATAATGAAGGTTTACAACCAAAAACGTATATGGTCAATACATATCTTAGCCATTTTGCAGAAGTTTGCTGTTTTTAGCTGCATAAAGTAAAATATTGCTCCATCGATATTTGTGATTTCTTAACAACAAAGACAGGAAGAATGCAAGAAAAAGCACTTAGCGCTGAAGCATATGATACTCATAGGTATACAATAATAAAATTTACAATTTTGAAATACCATATGTGATTTGGAAATTTTAAAACCATTCTTAAACCTTGAACTATTATTTAATATAATATAGTTTGATTGTCAAAAAAAACCACTAAATTGCTAGTTTAAACATCATCTCAATTTGCTAATTTAAAATTAAGACCAGTAAAATCCAACAGTTTTTCCCATCTTTAAAAAATAGTTGGATCATTGCGTTCTCATGTGATGGGTTGAAAATCATGACTAGTAATTTAAATAATTTATTTAGGAATGCACATTCAAAAATACTATTTTTCCTATGTACCCATACATAAACCAGGGTTATTTTTTCCGCTCTTGAAATTAAGGAACAAAAATGCAAATGGAAGTCGTACAATTTTAGAATAACTTTCTCATATGCATTTGAATGTTCTCTTGTTGAGCTTCAACCTTCCCTTAATAATAATTTACATCCCTTTTATAGTTTTCTTGAATGATTCAAACTAAAATTCATTCCATTTAACACAGCACTAATTTCTGTGGTACATCAGTTTACATTCCAAACCTGTATTTGCATTAAAATATATATTTTTATAGCATGGTCCACTGTGCCCCAGACTGGGATACATTTTTTTTTTGGTTTGCAAAATATTTTTTCCTACAAATACTATTGAGATTGTTTTGAGAAAATTCATAGGTAAATATAAGTACTAGAGGGTTATTCATGATTTTTTTTTTCAGATTAATTGGTTCATAAATTTCAGAGGAAAACAAAAAACTTCAAAAGCGGTCCACTGTGCCCCACCTCCGCTTATATCATATGATTTACCATGTTTACCAATGGCGCGATGCCCTGGTACTGTTGTAATTGCCAGTCAAATGTAATTAAGGGAAATTTACCAAACTTACCAAATGCTCCATGGTTATGCATAATAGCTGGTTAGTATGTATATTAACCAGATTTACCATTATATGTGATCTCATTTATTAACCATTTTGTGTTTTTCTTTGTTTTCACAAGTTTTATTTAGCAAATGTTTTTTTGTTTTTTTTTGGTGATACTCTGCAGCGTTTTCTTTATTTTTCTATAGATTGTGTGTTTAATTAACTTTTTAGTTTGATTTTATCGCCAGATTTTTAGGACTGCACATTGTGGGATTTTTGAGATAAGTTTTTTTTATTGCTCTTAACTTTAATTTTCGTTGTGTATTTTTGATTGCATTTTTTTCTCACTCTCATTTTCATTGTACTTTCGAAAGGTTTGTGACAGTTGTTTTTTGTTGTAAATAATCAGTTTCTTTGCCCTACCCAAACGCTCATATAGGAGGGAATATCCGGTTCTTTGATTCATGCCATTTTGGTGTCTCCCCACTTCTTTGATGAAATGTAACATTACCATTATACCTCCAGCGGAAATAGTCTTTATTCTAGTCATTTTTACAGATTTTATTTTGTCTTATCTTTATTTTATTTCCGGGGATCTATCCATGAGAGATCGTATGTCATAGATCAACCGTCATGTTTACAATTTGTGTGTTGCCAATTTCCATACGTCAAAGTTCCGTAATGGTATTTTATTCCGTATAAAAATTTGAATGAGATATTATTTGTTAAAAGGTCTATGTTAATTTCAGTACCATCAATCCTCAATATTGATTTGTCATCCCCTATCATGTGAATGAAGAGTTTTCCCATCACCACTTATTTGATTTCTGCATTCCTTTGCATCTTGGTTGATTGCTGAAGCGTATTATGCAGCTTCACTCCGTGCTAAGGGTTGCTCTCCTTCTGTGAAATATGATCAGTCTAGATCAGTAGTTCTCAACCTTTTCTGGCTCGCAGAGCCTTTTTCAGTGTATAATTTCTATGGCGGACCCTGTTTAGCTTGAGGAACCCTTTTTAGTATATTATTTATGTGGCGGTACCCTTTAGGTCTCCTTTTTTTTTTGTTTGTTTATCAAATTTATTTTATTATCCTCAAGTGGCCACAGAGCCCCTGGGAAGTGCACATGGAGCACCGGTTGAGAACCGCTGGTCTAGATATAAAGAATTGAGAATTTACCACACAAAAATGTTATTGTCAAAATAAGTACCATCAAGACGATTTTATTCTTTTTTCCCCCCCCCCCCCCGTTTCTTGCTTGCGACGCCATTAGAGAAGCACAGCTTCTCCTCTAGTTGATAGTCTCTCTAAGTGTCCGGTCTTCTGCATGTGAAAATACGAGGGGAAGCCCTCTCATCAAGGATGGAACATGTAACGTATCGTTAGACCCCGGCGCAAAATTCTACCTTTGATTCACAATCTGATTGGTGGTTTGGGTGAAATATTTTGTTTACCTATCAGAAGGTGTATAAATATTTACCTTTGTTTTCCAGGAGGTCAATTGCGATTGCCATACAATCGGCAATTTCAACAGACTCATCTCGGTTGTTTTGTTGTCATTTTGGAATTTGAAATATGTAAATTCCGCCGATATTTCAACTGTGACGTATTTTTTTGTACCCTAGTTGAGACGTAAGGTACAGGTAATCAGATTATGCCATGAAAGATACCGGTTCCTTAATGTATAAATACTTCTTTCAAGTCGGTTGCAATCTGCTCATTCTGATTGAAGCTAACATGAAGTGAATTTACTAATTAGTGCCGAGATACTTTTATCAGCTGGTACTTTACAAAATAATGTTTACTTTCAGCTCTATTGCAGACTAAGTGGGGCGATCTCATTGAGGACAATAGGGTCCTTTGCCTGCGGCGGTTGTTACAAATTTCAAAGTTGACGGGATGTCTGATCATGGTCATTGAGAACGTGTGATGATAACTGGATATTGGGTATTCCTCTACGACAACGCACTAAGACTTGGAGGTGACACAGTTTGTCAAAACTGCCATTGGATAACCACGCCGGTTGATTCATCTACGACATAGTTTCGTGTCTATAATTGACAATGTGGTTCCTGAGGAAAGCTGATGATTTCGCGTCGTTAAACATGCAACAGAAATAGTCCAACAGCAAATGTGATAGCTCGTTTTCGAAATGGCCACTCCGCAAATCTTAAAACTGCATGTAACGTGCCGATGGTCCCCCGGCGTAAAAGTCTGTAGTCGCCGTTACGTAAATCGGTTGTTTACATTAATATTGTTACTATTCATCGGCAGCGGTGATCGTATGGCGACGATCAAGGCCGATCGTGATGTCCGCCTACGATCGCATGCAAAAGAGGTGACCTTGAAGGCCGATTGGCTTGATTAGACACGTGCAGTCAGAAGTTTTTCCTTTAAATACTGGCCGTACGTTGTAACAGCTCTCTCTCTGATTCTGCGTTCATCCTTTGTTTGTTCTTTTCAACTGAAGCCCTCTAGTAGGGCGGTTCACCGTCTTGCTACCGTATCCATTGGCCTTAAGCTGATTAGTTAAAATGCAATGATTTACAGTGTTTGAATCAGTTTTCCGGCAGGTCCGGAATCGAAAACATTAATTCATCTTCACAGTCAAAGTTCTTCATTGCTGATCAAGGTGGTCCGGCCCTCAACCGAGAGGCCCCCTGGAGCTGATCAAGGTGGTCCGGCCCTCAACCGAGAGGCCCCCTGGAGCTGATCAAGGTGGTCCGGCCCTCAACCGAGAAACCTTCTCTGATACTTGCAGGGAAAAGCTACGTCGAAGTGACTAACAACATCGGATGTCCGATCAACATAAAAGTTTGACTGTTGATGATCATCAATTGGTGAGCCAGTATCTTTCTGTTAACGTGAAATAGAGGGCTCCACGTTATACTAATGTATTGTTAAAATTGATTAACTTATAATTGAATTAATAAATATTTCATGCGAAAGTTTATTTACAATCATTTTCCACTTGTCGTTTGCCACTTTATTACTGGATATTTCGAACAGGGCAAGCACCTCCTATAAGGGACATTGCAATTTTGGGGGCTCTACCGTGATCTGATCGCAATACGTTGCAAGAATTCCTGTTGCAATTTATCTGAAGAAACAGAACACCATGCATGTAAATATAACCTAGGGAAGAAGAAACCGTATACAAATCTGCATCACACTGGATAAAAGGTGTGGATGTCAGCCCTATATGAAGTTATTCCAACATGCAACCATTCTAACAGTTGTAATGTACAGTGTACGGATAACAAAATAAATTCCTGTTTTCCCTACAGAACATTGTTTCTTCACAGTTTGGGTGAATTTGACCTAGTCCATGGTTCTAGGTATACCAAAAGTGCTGTGGTTCAAGTGTTAATCTGGATCCTGTATCTTGTCCAAGACATATGGGCCAAGCCTCTCCATAGTTATGTGCCACTGTCCGCCTTTCAATTATTCCCCCCCCCATGACTATTTTTAAAAATTCAAATCAATTTTATTTTTTTCAACTTGAACATGCTCTGATGAACATTTAAAGTGCTTTTTATTTCAGTTCGGGTCTGTTTGTCAGGAATATATTCCTTATGAAATCAATTTTTCATTGGCAACAATAATGTTTAAGCCAACGCACTATTCTTGTCTATTTTGATGACATTTTCATTTCTTATCATCACCAGCACCATTATCACCAGTGTCTTAGGTCTCATCAGCATTGAAATTTATTGAGCAATATAGGCAAAGCCCTCTTCGTCATCGTGCATAATTTGCTCATGAACATTTCATTTTTTTTCTGTGGATGAGCATTCTTCAGTCAGATGAAAAAAAGACTTCAGTTTTTGACAGAAGTCGGCATGATACTTACGAAATAAATTTTAGTATTTTGTCCTAAATGTGTCTCACTGGCATGGTGTCAAATAGCAATCGCACCAGGAAATGCGATTGGTGATAAGTTTCCGGAATGAGAACACAAAATCCAATGTAATGTGTGGGTCTGTGAATTCCATTACCAATGCTTTTTTTTCTTTATTGGCTGCAGAATTTCTCCTCGCAATGTTCTAGCTTGCCCAAAAAAAAGAAGAAAAAGTGCTAGATTCCTTTTTTTTTTTTTTTGTCTACTATCCTGATGTTAAAGATGTTTGATGAACACAAAAATTATAGGTCACCAATGGACAAAGACCTTGGTAAAATTGAAAATCGCCAAATTTGGCAAACCCTATTTACGGGACCTATCCACAGCCGAACCCCCCCCCCCCCGACTCCATAGTGAATTCGAAAAAATAGTAACAAGCCTTGTCTGCCCAACCCTTATTGGGGGGGGGGCATTGTCCTTGAGTGCCAGGGTATTGTTCAGGTCACCTGAGTGGTGAAGGGCCTTGGGATGGTTTGAGTAGGCAATTATTGAAGCGAATGACCTCGCATCAAAAGAAAATGTGTTTAGGAATGACTGCTGAACGCCGGATAAGAGAAATCAATCATTTATTAGAGAAAAGTATTTCAATAACGAAGAAAATCTTACTTATATAGACAATTATCGTTATCTGATTTTTGGACGATATTATCCATGGCTGTAGGATCAACTTCAACTAAATGGTATTGATGCCATTATCTCATGATGCACAGCTGAAGAATATTCATGTCCTCGTCCTGACTTGAGTGATTAATGTCCTCTATACCTAAGGGCTTTAGGACAAGGAAAAAAAAGATACAAATTCTAATTGAACATGAATGGAATAAGGCAAAAACAAGAAAAAGTTTCAACAATATTAAATACATATATATCCAAAATTAGAAGAAGAAAAACACTTGGTGAAAAAAAACTGGATAACAATTTGATGGGAAGAAAACATAATTTCACATATGCATATATATACAAAATTTCTACTTCAGTCACTATAGCTAGCACGAAACAATGAAAAATAGGAATGATTTCAAAATCGATTACAGCTGACAGATATAATTCAAATTCTTCAATTAATAATTTAGGTGAAATTTTCAAGATAGAGATCCAGTTATAATCTTGAATATTTGAGATGCCAATGTTTATAAATAATCGCTTTCTCTAAATGTCCTACTTGCTACAAACAAACATGAAATGATAATTTATATCTTCACAGCTGCAAAAATCATAAGTAGCCGAACATTCCTGGTTTACCCTGAATAGATAGCTTTTGGTTGGGGCTCTGTTAGCTAACAAGTGGTAGAAAAATGTCTTGAAAAATTGAGTGAAAACTTTTCAGTCAATTTGACGAAACAATCCGCCTGAGGGTAATTTAATTGATCCCTAATGAACTGGTAAACATGAAGTTTCCATTTGTTTTGGAGCAAATTCAGAATATCTTCCACATATGCATATTCTGGAGGTAGAGTGACAGGGTTGTTAGCTGCTGAATGTGTGAGTCAATAAGCAATTTCATTGTATAAAATGTTTTTGTCACCTGGTGACCAGACAATTGATAGTGGCTTTACAAGAGGCATGTACCAATGCACAAAAAGTGGTTAAAATAGCAGTGAGACAAGATTAATTGTAGACAGTTCTGAGATGGCTGATTTACTATCTGTCAGGATCACATAATCACTTTTTCAGAAATAAATTTAGATACAGCCTTGGTAATTGCCAAACACTCCGCGGAAAATACAGATGAGCAATTATTAACCAAAGCTTGAATACAACATAAATTTTTCACACAAAAAATACCAATGGATGTACGTTTGTTTAGCAAAGAAACCAAACCAGCATTCAAAAATTTCGTTCTTGGGTCATATTCAAGACAAAGAATTGGGTAGTCAAAGCCGTCCGGATGGGAAGGGGAACTGACAAACCAATGTATATGCTCTGTGTGTTTGTGTATGTAATGTTTTTCTTGATTTAAATAAAGTGATAATACAACAGAATTCCTCTAAAGCAGTGGTTCTCAACCAGGGCTCCGCGACCACTCGAGGATAATAAAATAAATCAATAAATTTGATAGACAAAAAAAAAAGTCTAAAAATTACAGCCATATAAATAATATACTAAAAAGGGTTCCTCGAGTTAAAGAGGGCTCCGCCATACAAATTATACACTGAAAAGGGCTCTTCGAGTCAGAAAAGGTTGAGAACAGCTCCTCTAAAGTATATGCGTGCTCAAGCAAATGGTCTAGAGGTTCTCTTGAGCTGATATAATTTTAGAGTTTCCAAACTAGCTAAGGCTTCAGATGCTGTAGGTACCGAAACACATTTTTGTAAAAGCTCTTCTTCATTACTACTGTCTGCAATCGTTTGTTCTTTGTTTTCTTGTATCATACGAACGATATCATATTCCATTAATGGTTCCGAAGTGAAGCCGTCATCATCGGAGGAAAAAAATTGTCTAGTGTCACTCCATTCGGAACAGACATTTCTTTTGTGATTGTTCCCACAAAGCTTGCAAATTGGCGGGTGCACTTTCATCAGCGTTATTCAGTGTTTCACAGAACTCTGCTGCTATTAAATTTGCTTTCTTCTACCTATTACAAATAACTTTCGGAGTGATATCTTTCCAGGCTCCAGCTATCAAATCCATAGCTTGCTTGACGTCAGACTTCACTATTATTAAGATTTCACTTTATTACCAAGAGTTGCATACGGAGCTTTCCTTTTACAGCCTTAATTAAGTCAGGTGGTTGCAAAACAGATGCAGTTAGGGGGCATGTATTTGATGCGAATGCTCTGTAACATTGGAGGTTCATTGTGTGCTGTGCAGTTGTCAATAAGGAGCAGGGGATCTTTCTATTTTTTCGTTTCATTTCTCCATCAAACTTAACTAGCCACACATTAAAAATTCCAGTAGTCATCCATGCCCTTCGACTGGATTTGTAATGATAAGGCAGTGATTTCTTGTTCTTCAGGCACCATGGATTTGCAGATTTGCCAATCACTAAAATGTTTCTTTTTTCAGTTCCGTTCATGTTGCAACAAAACAAAGCAGTCAAGCATTGCTTGGAGTTTTTGCCACCAATGCACTTTTCTTTTTTAAATGTCAAAGTTTTGTCAGGCAACAGTTGGAAATTCCGGCTTCGGCAGCGTTGATCGGGAGGGTGGTATGATTTCATCACTTTCGCTATTTCACCAGCTTTCCATTCATACACATTTTTCATGTCAACTAAATTTGCTTCCTTGCAAATCTGTGCTACCACGTCATACTGTTTTTTGAAGTGATTCAGCCAGCCGACATTTGCTTGAAAGTTTTCGCACCCAAAACCATGTGCAAAATTCCAAAGCTTTTTCTCGCATGAGTGGACCGGTTATTGGCACAATTTGGAAAGGAATGTCTTGAAACCAGGTAAAGACAGTTGCATCCACATCTTAGAAATTCAAAAGTCTGATCTTTTTCCTATGGGATCCTATAACTGATGTTTGAATTTGCAATTTTGTCCGATTTTTCAGAAACATTGAAAGAGTAGATGGAGATATATATGGCCGTATTTTGATGCCACATTGTTTTTCTTTATACCAGCATCAACTTCAGAAATTATGCTAAGTTTTTCTTCAATTGAAAACTATTTCCTTTTTAGAAATTTTCACTCATTTTTGATACAGAAAAAATATCAAATATTTGCCATTTGTAGCACTGATTTGATTTCTTTTCACACACTGTTATTCGTTAAAATCTCTTCCCGCAACCCCACAAGCCACAGGAGGACAACTTTTTCCCCAACAGAGTATAGCACAATTTACATCGGGAGGGGGGGGGGGGAGCAGAGAAAAAAACTCAAAGGGTTAAGGGAAATTGGCATGACACAAAATAGGCCTATGTATTTTCTAAAGATGGTGGTGCAAAACTTTCCTTTTTTTTCCCATAAGGGAAAAAGTTGCCAAACAGAACTATATTCACTCGTTTGTTGATTTTCCGGCACTTGTTTTTGAGTTTGTTATAACAGATTTTTAACAGAGTAAAGTTAGGCTTGTCGATTGATAGAGTGAAACCCCAATGATCCATCCAATCTTTAACTATGGATAAAGCGTTTTTGAGCTCAGTGCTGATATAATTGGGATCATTATTACTGCACCAAAGCAAGATGTCATTGGCATATATGAATGGATGAATTGAATTAGATAAATGAACAAGCAAATCATTTAAAAATATATTGAACAACCACGGTGAGAGAACACTTCCGTGGAGAATGCCACAATCAAAGTTGACCCACGATGATATATTTGTTTTCTCCAACTGATAAAATACTTTCTGTTCGATAAGAAGTTTTTAATCCAATTAAAAAAAATTACCATGAAAACTGTGATCATATTTAATTTATAAACGAGAACAAAATGAATCATTGCATTGTAAGCTCCTTTGATATCCAAAAGCTATGTCTACACTGGTGTGTTTTTTCTGCGCCAGTGCGCTTTCCACTGGTGCACGTGTCATCAAGCGTGACGTAATCACTAAGGCCGTGAGGACCTTAGACGTGCTAGAGGACTATTTATGGTAATGGGATCTAATGCTATCATTGCTCGAAGTATGTAAAATAAGTTTGCCTTTGGAATATCACTTTTCCCGGAGACCCATGGTGCTTTTGAAACTCTCGACTCTTCCCCATGTTTTCAAACATTTCATGAAAGCACACGAAAAATACTTAGTCAACTGTTACAGGATCACCCTTAACGGATGACTGAAACTTGTTGAAAGGCGACCATTTTTTCAAGAGGCATTCCTCTTTCTTCTGCTCCACTAGGTGTGGATTTTCATGCAATTTCTTTTTCCTTTCCTGTCTTGTTTTCATGTTTTTGATTTTTATGATGTCATCCAAACAAACATTGACACTTTTGAAGATTTCATATCACGTAGTCTATTACAGGATATTATTGACGGTAAATTCAAATTAACAGTAATCATAATTACTAAATTATGAATTAAATGAACATCCTAAAAATGATTTTTTTGGTCGAATTTCATATTAAAATGCAGTTTTTTTATATATTTTAGTGAGGGGCTCACATTACAGAAGTTTGCTTTGTAATTATAAAATAATTCACAGGCTCTTCCCTGGGCCACCTCAACGCATGGGGCAATTTAGACACAGCGTGAGGACCTTAGATGTGCTAGAGGACTATTTATGATAATGGGATCTAATGCTATCATTGTTCGAAGTATGTAAAATAGGTTTGCAGTCGGAATATCACTTTCCCCGGAGACCCATGGTGCTTTTGAAACTCTTGACTCTTCCCAATTTTTTCAAACATTTCGTGAAAGCACACGAAGAATACTTAGTCAACTGTTACAGGATTACCCTTACCGAATGCAGGACCCCTTTGATAGTGCCATTTCTTGAATGGACAAATGGGGCATGTGTCCTTTGCCCTTAAAATTTTAGGGCTCCAAAAATTTTATGTATATTATTTTTTTAACCTTCCTTTCCGTAGAATATTGCCAAACGTGGAATTTATTTTGAGTAATTATATAAACTTGTTATATAATTATACTCTATAGCAGTCATTCAATCTGATGCTCGCGAGCACTTTGGTGTTTCCTGAAGAACCCAGAGTACTCGACTCGTGTCCTATTTCATGCTCGTTAGCACTTGATACACATCCCAATTTCAACACTTTGTGGAACTCAATCCTGATTTCAAGAATTCATATGCCAAACTTGCCGTATTGGTGATTCCTTTTGGATGATGGGTACAGGCAGCATGCTTGCAAGTAGAAAAAAGTTGCCTCAAAGAAGATTGTATAATGAGGGATAGGGAGGAAAAAATTCATTTTTGCCTAGAGCCCGAATTTATGAAAAACAGGTTGTGGCCTTCAGCATACGAATAATTTTCGCTATTTTCTCAAAACTGTACAACTTCATGTAGATTTTGTGTTCGTGAACATTATTGTAGCTGCAACCACAGGCATTTGCAGGACCAACTTTTGGGGGGCACACCAAATTTGAGAAAGAGCCCACAAGAAATCTCCTCTAGAGAAATTTTGTGCTACTAACTGTCGAAAGTATGGTTTCTTTAAGTTTAAAAATTGATTAAAAACATATAAAAGAATTTTCTTCTGATTTTCTGATTTTTGCACTAAAATATTTTAAATTTTGATCCTCTTGGGGGAGAGAAAATCACGGGTCACCATATTCTGCTACTTTTTATTATTACGAATAATAATTTCATCTCAACATTTAAAAAAAATTCACTTCTATTACCTCGAATTCAGTGCCCTGGTGTATCAATTAACACTTGAGAAAAATAATACTGCATCCATTACAATTTTGAACAAAATGTTTTTTAAATACGCATGAGATTACGCCTCACCAAGTGAGTACAAAATAGAGGGATACTATTTCATTAATTTCTTTGACTTGACTATATTCGGGTAAAGTTGACGAATGACTTAATTTAATTTTAACTTATTCCGAAGTTGTGCATTTTGAATGATTTCCCCTATATTTTCAGTCTTTTATCGTGCAATTTTCCCTCACTTTTTTTACATTAAAATGGGGAAATTGTATCCACTACGACAGTTGCATCAGCATCTGAATTGAAAGGTTTTGTTGTATAGGTGTAGACAGAAAAAGGGCATGCCATGCGATAGTGTTCAGTGGTAAAGAAAAAAAAAATGAGATTGAAAGTTGAAAGCTGTTGAAAGAAGGCGCACTAGTGAAGACATAGCTAATGAGACCAATACTCCAACATCGGAAACACTGACAATATTATATTTTAGATCTAAAGGCAAATTTTGCGTGCCAGTTATAGGTTTGAAGCTATACATGTTGGAGGGGAATCAGTTATATTTAGTAGTTATCCAGTTCAAACAAAAAAGTATTATGCGCTTGAAGATTATCATGATTACATTTGTTAAATTGAATGATTGATAAGAGGATGGATGTTTGGGGTTTTTGTTTGGTTTCAGTATAAAAATAAGTTTGCCTTCTTTCCAGCTTGATGGTATAAATCAGTGTTTCTCAACCGCCGGGCTGAGACATCATTCATACTGGCCGCGACGCAAGTTCACCATATCTACAGACAAAATGATCGAGAGTCGAGATTCTGCGCCCTGATTGGGCGAAACGAAGGTTGCCGGAGCGCTATCTGTTTGGCTACTTCCCCTTTGCTTGGCTAGTTTCTCTTTCCACGTCGTGTCATTCTTTATCAGTGATGGTAACAATGGGAAATTTCCCATATTCGTGGGAAAAATTGCCAAAATTTGGCCAAGTGGGAAATTTTGAGAGTTCATCAAACAAAAGAATTTTTTGAAAAAAATAGAAAATATTAATGCAATGCAATACTTTTCTATTGTAAAATACTTGACTAATTTTCACCGGTAGATGGCAGCACATTTATGGTCTGCCTATGAATTTACATGTATACTAAAGAAAATTTGAAGACGATCCCGCCAGGCTCGGGTGAATTTGTGTTAAGATGACACTGTTCCACCCGTGTAAGGCATACATAGACAAGTTCCGGGGGAAGGCCATGATGATATGCAATATATAATTGTCGCCATGGCCCGCAAGGTTAGGTAGGGCCCGGGACAATCATTTCCCTTCATGCTACAAATTCACTGTTGAAGGGCCCAAGAAAAGTTTGGTCTGCGGGCCCACAAAATATCCCAGCCTAGGGGCTTTGCTTCAGGCTGTGGGGGCATGATTATCCATAATCACCGGATTTATTACATTTATGATAACTTACACAAAAAATGTATAGGTTACCCCTCATCCTTCAGGTGGGATCTTTGGCGTCCAATCCCCCACAGTAAATTTGTTCTGTAAAAAATATAAAAAAGTTAAAAGAATCATCCTGAGCTCTGTCAGACCCGTAATTGTGGGTGGACATGGGTCACCAGCAGAGACGGAGATAGACTTGAACATCTGGGGGAACACGATGACGTCAATTCATATATTATATATATATGCCTACGGCTGGGATCTCAGGGCCGCAACCACAGCCCCCACATGGGCGGGGCTGACAGGGCTCTAGCTCTGGGACCCGAGACAATTCTCATAATTTTTTGCTTTTTCACGCTATAAATCAACTATAGAAGGACCCGTGGAAAACCTGACCGGGGGGGGGGGCGTAAAAGGTCCCAGCTCCAGGATGTGGGGGCCATGGCCGCAACTAGGGAGGGGCAGGTGGGTCTGGTGCCCCGGGCGCTGAACCAGAAGGGAGAGCCGAATTCACCTTTTAACTGTTTCTTCTAGATCAAGGGGTGCCAAAATGGCGGCTTGCCCCGGATGACGAAGTATCTAGTTGCGGCCCTGCTCGGGGTATACAGCTCAGGAACCAACTTTTGCACGGGCCCTGGGCATGACCCCCCACGAGGGTGGGGCTGACAGATCTCCAGCCCTGGGGCCCAGGAATAGGGACGCTTCTCAGTATTTTTCACGTTATAAATTCATCATATAGGAGCCCGTGAAAGATCCCAGCCTAGGGAGCCCTGCTCCAGGATGTGAGGACCATGGCCTTGGGCAAAGCAGACATTAAATAGCCCCACCCCTCAACTTGGGGGAGGGAATTTTTTTTATTATATAATCTGCACTAATAAATCCGCGTGAACCGAATAGGATCATTTGCGGTAGGCAGAAACGTAAAAAAACTTAATTATGCTAGGTGTTTGTATTTTCCTAGCGTGACGCATCTGTTCCATCGTTTGAATATCCACATATTTTTGCCTTTTTACACAATATAAAAGGAAGAGAAAAAGCGATGAAATGAAAAAAAAATGATTATTTCTTGAAATTAATATTCATATCACAAAAAATCCAATGAAAAGGTGGGGGGGGGGGGGTTTCTTTTCAATATTTGCTATTCTGCTTCAAGTATTTTTTTCCCGTGGTATTTATGTTAGGATGTTTGCTAACATTATTATTTTGTCGCCAACGATAAATGGCCAGGCCTGACCACCCTCTACTAAATTAACCAATCAGGGAATAGAATACGGGCTTCCGAACATTTTGTCTGTAGATATCGTGAACATGCGGCCGCGACTGATCTGCCGTTTCCTTTTCCCCCCATTCATGTTCCATTAATCATGTGTTTGACAGGGCCTTACACTTACAAAAATAAATGAAACCGGGCCACAGGCTTCCAAAGGTTGAGATCCTGGTATAGATACTGAAGACCAAATGATATTGAATTCAGCCAACAAAAACTACAAGTGTTCTCTTGATATTAAATTAAATCACTCCTTGTGATGAAATCTTAATCATGATGGGTGATTCTATTGTCGTTTATTATATCCAAGTCCTTATGTAATTGATCAGGTTAAATTACAATTTATCAAATTATAATTAACCTTTTAAATTAGAATAATAAGAGTATGAATTTTCACAATTTGCAAAAATCCATTGCCGATGGCAACTGCTGGACCTAAATAATGATTTCCAATGTTGATGTTAAGATATTGATAAGGCTGATTGCACAAACTATTTAAGTTAATGTTATGTTGATAGAGCATTATTATTTTTGTATTGCACAGATATACAGGTAATGCAAAAAATTAATTGATAAATAAAAATTATTGAATTTAATGCAATACTTTACTAATTGTAAATAGTACATGTACTCAGGGCCGGAACTGGGGGGGGGGGGCAGAGAGGTTGATTGCACCAGGAGGAAAAAATTTAGGGGTGGCAAGTTTTAGGGGTAAAACAAAAAACACCATTACATAAAATTATATTTTAAATTAATGGGGGCAGTAAAACTCCTAGTTACAGCCCTGCTTGTGCTTACTTGACTACATATTATCACTGATAGATGGCAGTATATTTTTGTAAATATACGCACCCCCCAAAATATCTGACCATGAGCAGCCACTGTAAATGATGAAACGTGGATTTAATTTCTGATTTTGTGACCCATTTCGGGTTCTTAGGAATGTCGAGTTGATTTGATTGTGAAATATTTTTACCCAGAGAATTGTCTGCATCTTTAAATACTTTCCTGGCGACAGATTAAGGAACATGGTTTCGACATTTATGATTTCCAGTATTTTTTGTTATAATTTATATATTTCACAGTTATGGTCCGATGCCATATGATGAGCATTGTAATTCGAGCAATTGAGATTTTCAGATGTACAATGATCTGAAGAATGGGATTCAAAACCACATTTGATGCAAATGAGTATTGTATGGGGAAAATATTTTGTAGCGTGGGTAAGTTTATAGCATTTCAGGCACTGTCTGGGGGGGGGGGGGGTCTGTCTATGAATATTTCTTCTGATAAACAATACTATAATTTTTTCTAGCACTTTTGTTCTGGTAGTTGATCCGCGTTGGTAGTTGATCAGTTTTCGTGATTGCATTTTTAATTGGGTCGCTGTAGTTTAGTAATACGACATCCATACCTGTTGCAGGCCTTTTTCTCAGCCACCTCGTTGGGCATTTTGCCTGCTGTGGCCTTGCATTTGTAATTGATTTAACTTTAAAAGTGAATCTTCCCACTTCCAATACACATATAAGTTATTCATTTCTTCAATTTTAGTAACTAATTCTTTCAAATCCTGCGCTTCAATATCCCTCAGTGAAAATCGACTGGATTTAGAAAGTAAAACAGAAGTAACCGCAACTGGATGGTTTTTTGGAGCCGATTTCGAAAAAGAATCTCCATTTCCTTAAATTAGCATAATACTAAATTTTTCAATACCAGGATTCGAGGTCTGGTGGCTTAAGAATATCAAAATTTGTTTTGTTTGATAGGGGTCATTCAAGTATTACGTCAGCATCGGGGGGGGCGGGTTTCGGATTTGCTGACTTACGATGCCAGGTGGGGGAGGGGAGTTTGAAGGCTGCTTACGTCATCAGCCACCCTTTTTTTGAAGATATGAAGTATTTTAAGCTGCTGGGGAAATTTTGCTGACGGGGGGGGTCCAGTGTTTTGCGTTTTGCTGACAAGGGGGGGGGTCAAATATGGTTCTAAAAATGGCTGAAAATCTGCTTACGTAATACTTGAATGGCCCCATACCACGTTGGTAATAGGGTCTACATCCATGTCAGATCAATTAGCCATACTGCGAAGGGGGGGGGGGAAAGAAGTGAAGACTTAAAAGCCTCCACAAAACACCGCTTACGCGACACCCCTAACAATAAATTTACTAATAGTTACTCACTAATTAGATTTGCGAAAAACACTAACTAACTAAAAATTGATTCGAGGCACAACAGTGCTGAAAAGAAGGGGGAAAAAAGCAAGCACTCGATAAATATGACACAAAGAGAAAAAAAAAAAAGTAGGCTCTTACCGACGGTCTCTCAAAAATCCCAGTGAGCTATTCAGTGGGCCACGCGGATGGACGTGTGGTAAACATGGACGGCCTTAACGTTGTATGGTATATGCAGGATGACCATACGTTCCGTATTTTTCAGGACATCACCCGAACTCTTCTGATGAGGCTTTTTGGATCACATATTTCCATTTCTTCTCTAAGTTTCGATTTGAGCATATTTTAATATTCGGAAATTTAGACGTTCCAAAGGCACAATCTTATCAACTAAAAAGTTGTGTTCGTTTAGAATTGGATGAAGGCATCCTCATCAAAGCTGTATTAAATATATAGCTAATATATAGATGAGGGGGTTATTCAAGTATTACGTTAGCATCGATGGGGGCAGGGGTTTTCGATTTGCTGACTTTTGATGAGGGGGGGGGGGTTGGATGATGCTTACGTCATCAACCACGCGCGTATCGAAAGAAACCTTTCGATAGTTATTGGCCACCTGAACTAACATTCTACCTATTGATAAGTCTCCTACGGAGCCACTTTAATGATCTATAAATGTTTCACGGATCCTTCCAGTGCTCTGAAAATGTTTCCGGGCCGCTTAAGTGCTCTAAAACTGTGCCACATGTCACTCAAGGGATCTCTGCCACTGCTCGTTTAAGTGTTCTGCAACTGTGTCACGGGTTACTTTGGTGATCTTTGAATGTGAAAGTGATCTTTGAGGCTTACTTCAGAGATCTGAAAATGTGCCCCATGGGCCACTTAAATACTCTGGAATTGGGCCACGGGTCATTTAAGCGATTTGTAAATATGCCGCTTAGTTCATTTTTAAAAAATTAGGTTTGGGGGGGGGGCAAGCCACATCAGATAACCTTCAGGGCCACATTTGGTCCACATGTCCTCACTATGCTGAAAAAGATTTTAAAAAAAAAGCATTATCTCCAATATTTTTTCTCCGGGTTAAAATTTTTTTGGCACCTAGATTTTTTTTTCCCCCCGATTTATCCAGCCCTGTGCTAGGGTTACTGGCGAGTGACAGAAACTCTCAATAACATTTAAAACCTTTCAAGAGGGTAGTGTTGGTTGTTGATTTGGCATTGTCAAAAACTTGGCGGTGAAAAGGCAAACTGTACACAGTGATACCTTGGCTAAGAAAAATAATTTGTTCCAAAATCACAAACATTAGCTGAAACAAGGTTTCTCACCTTGTTCGTTCTATGAACTGCCTGCAATTTCAAAGTAACTTTCATAAAACACTTGGAAAGTACTATTAAAAATAAAAATCGACTGGAGGCTGACATAAATAAATTCACAATTATATGAAGGATAATTTGAGGGAAAATGAAAAAAAAAAATTTCCACCTCACACTATGTATACTATGGAGTCAGGTTCGTGAGCCACAGTGAAAAAGAAAACGTGATGTGGTTTGCAACCGACCCAGGGTCGTAGTGTCTTTTCAGGAACTTGTATTTCCTTGGACGAGCTGTTCAAAACTAATGAAAGAGAAAGTGGAAATTATCTAGTATCACAAAAGGTATGGGAATTTTTACAATCTTTTTCCATCTGCGGCTCCCTCCCATTTCCCTAATCAACACTTATCCGCAGCTTCCATTGAGAAGAAATATAAGGCTTATTTCTCCTCTAAGGCAGCTTCCCAGAGCAGTTTAACAAACGATCTCTTCCAAAAACCTTTGTCAGGGCTGCCACTCCATTGCACCCGTGACAGAGATTGGCATCACACAGTTTGAGAACCCCTGCTATATATAGCATTAACCTTTGTCATCATATTTACAAATATTTCTAACCTGGTAGTGTCACACATGATCCGCAGAGAAATATCAACGAGGTGCATGTATGGTTTAGTAGTGGTGTCACACATGAACAGAAAATCTGATTGATGCGAATAGGTACAAGCTAATGTATAAAGATTGTCTTTTATAGAAAGTTAAAAACAAATACAAATCCTTCAAATATTAGTTGAATACATGTAAAGCTGTAGATTAATAACATGTTTTAGTATTATTAGTATAAACCAAGGCTTGACCAATCCCTGACAGCATCGCGACTAGAAAATCAGTATTGACGTATAAAAATTTATATTTTAAAAATTTCTATTCTATATTGGAAAAACAGTATAAATTTTTACAAAAACGCTTGCCGATGGCTAAACTTCTAAACTTAAATAATTTTTTGAACGTTGTTAAGATTCGATTAAGCTCACTGTGCAAACTGTTAATGTTGCATTGATAGAGGGAATTATAATTTTTGTAATGCATAGATATACAGATAAGGGATCATTTAAGTATCATGCCAGCATCGAGGGGGGGGGGGGGGAAAGAGGGTTTCTGATCTGCTGACTTTAGATGACAAGGGGGTTAGGAGGGTTTGAAGGTTGCTTACGTCATCATCCTTTTTTTGAAGATATGAAATATTCTAAGCTGCTGACGAAATTTTGCTGACTTGGGGGGGGGGGGGTTGTCAGTGTTTTGCTGAATTTTGCTGACAAGAGGGGGGTCAAAAATGGCTAAAAAGTTGCTGATGTAATACTTGAATGACCCCCAATGTAAAAAATAATTTGATAAACAAAATATAAAATTTTCAATGCAGTGCAATACTTTACTAGTTTTAAATACATATACTTGACTACATATTTTCACCGATATATGGCAGTATATTTACGGAAATCTGCGCCGCCCCCCCCCCAAAAAAAAAAATATCCAACCACAAGCCGCCACTGGTGATAGTGCATCTTCAAGAATGGGATGGGGTCAATTGATATATAAGTCCCAGAAAAGGAAGGGAAAAACCATTATCTAGGACTGTTTCTTTGAAACAAAACCAAGCATGACTCCTAAGATATTTGGCTGGAGCCTAGATTGTTTTTTTGACTTATGACCTGTGCAAGGAAAAACAACTCTTTTCCCCCCCCCCCCTTTATTGTGAACCATCAATCTGCTTAATTGTTTGAATCGGAAGCGCTGATACAGAGAAAGTATTGGTGGAGGGAGTCTTAAGGTTGCTAGATGTCTCATAGATAGGATTCAAGGGTACAGTCTCTAAGTGTGCGTTGTGAGTAGTTGGTGTAGTGATTTGTGTCTATTTAGTCCTTTAAAGTGGTTCTTTTCTACACTATTTTGGGGAGCCACTGATAAATGATAGGACCATGGGAACTGAGAGTGGAAAAAGTTTGAGAACCACTGCCATATAGGAAGTGTGTATTGTATATTTATAGCATATACCGCCTATGCTTGGCAAGAAATCCCCGCCCCCCAGAGACACACTTCTGTATGCTGTGCCACAGCGGATGGTAGACACACACTCAACTTCCAAATTATGAATATAAAGTATATTTATTGTAATAAATAATTATTTTTAATACACAACATAATCATCATTCCTTGAATTACTCCATCATCAGGATATAACCATGACTAATTTTTATCTCTTCACAAAGTTTATTCGGGAGGGACTATTAATTTTTTTTTTCAGTGCTTAATAAATCCTGGGTGCCAGGTCTCTATGGCAACTGAAAAATTGGTATTTTTGCCTAAAATTTTCCGTATGGTGTCAGCAACAGGAAATTTTCAGAAATTTAAAATGGGCCATTAAATCCTGAAAAAGTAAAAAAATCTATATATATAAAATTGATTTTCTATCTGTGTGTGTATGTTCTCTATACAAATCTACAATTTTAGATCGATCGTCGCCAAATTTTGCATATATACCAAATGGGACCCGACTTGAACGATAGGCTACTTTAAAATTTCGTCAGAGCAAGGCAAAAAACTGTCGGGCAACAATGGTTTTTGGGGCCCAACAATAACTTCCCGAAGGTTTACTTTGGTTACCATGGTTCACTAGCAATGCGTTAGACGTGTATATGCCTTTACAATTGTTTGTCATAATCATCATCAGCATCGCTTTGAGGGTCAGGAAAAGGGTGATCCTCAGAGAAATCAGTATTGAAATTGCCGATTTTACTGTAGAAATACTGAAATTTGGTGGGGTTTTCAGTCACATCAATAATTTTAAAAATTGCATAGAATTCTCGATTTTTTAAATATTGAGTTCGCTTAGAGATATACGAAGTCCAGGAGATTAAATATGAAGTAATTAGCCCCAGACCTACTTTTTAATTGGATATTCAAGCAATAACATTGATTTCAACTTTTTATTTATATCTTCTCAAGCATGAAAATTAATGTCTCCGTATTGTCTTTTGATATTCAAACTGCATAAATTCATGAGGGTTAAGATATTTTAAAATGAATTATGGGCCCGTAAAAAGTACATCGAAAAAATTTCACAGCTTTAATTAAGCATTTTTGGAAACTGGCAGAAATAGATAACTTGAAGTTCGGGAGGGGGATCGAAATACCTAGCGCCCCTTAAAAAAGGAAAAAAAAAAAATATTCGTTTTTATGTTTCTTTAAATCTAGATTTGTTTATTTCATGAGTCGCGCAGAAAGTCGCCATATTGGTTAACTTAGACACGGTTTGTATGTCCCTCAAAGGAAGAGGGAGATATCACGTGATCCAAAAAGCCTCATTGAAGAAAACGCGGGCAACACGTCGGGTATTATAGCTAGTATATATATATTACCTCCTATTTTTTTTTTCAATTTGTCAAGTCTTGCAGTAAAGATCAAACTTGTAGACAGGCATATATACATGATTGCGAATTGAAACTTTTTTTGCATGCTTTTCTTGAACTTCCTATAAATTTAGTGTAATATTACTTTTCAGCACATATCTGGGCAAATTGAAAAACCTTAGAATATTAGCTGCAGATTTACAAGATGGTTCACACTTGAAAACCCTTGAGAAATCCATTCCAGATGTTTAGTGACTGCGTTAAACAGAAGAATAATCGAGGATTCAGTAAGAATCATTTTCTTTTAATCTTCTGATTGTACAGTTGGCCCTCTCTTTGCAGGTTTCATATTCAGTTTTCGTATTTGCTGCTTCTCTTTTTTTTTTTTCGGAAAGCACTCTTGTACGGCTGTTTCTAATATTTTATTAATGTTATTTCAGGTATTTTTCAAATTAGGATTTTTTTTTCCCGGGAAATTGAGTGCAGAATGTTTCTAATTAATTACGGGGGGGGGGGTTGCCTGGATGTGTGCACAAAAGAAATGGTTTGTCACCACCACCATGACAAAATTAATGATTTTTTATATTATTTTTGTTTTTCAAATTTTTTTTCTTGTTACAGACCTGCTGCTACTTGAGAAATGTGGTGCTAGAAAAGTTCCGATTGAAAAATGAGACATATGTAAAAAAGATACGGATCGCGAACAGATGTATTTTTATGAAATAAAAAAAGTTACATACTTTAATTTCATTTGTCTTAAAAGTATGTCAATTTTCTGTATAAATTAAAATTGTTGAAAGCACTAATTTTCCATACTTTATTTTACTACTTTTTTTCCAAGGGTTTTATGCAGACTCATCTGAACTTAGAGCAAAAATTCCAAAGCTCTTGTTTGCTTTTCATAGTACTAATTATAATTCTGTATGTTGCCTTTGCATTTTTTTTGAAATTTTGTAACTTCAATGGTTGCATATTGCAGTGGCGAAGTGCCCTATACTTGAGTGCATAGGGCACGAGAAAAAATCTGGGAAATCTGGAAAAACAGTTTTCCTGAATGGTAGTTCTATTGTTAAGCCATTTAATGTAAAATGAGTGATTAAGCTAAGAGAAATTTTTAACAGGGGTGGAGAAGAAAGAGAAAGCTGACTGAATAGTATCAGTGTATACCAAATTGAACAATCTGCAGGTTGTAGTTGTAGAAACTGATCTTTTCTATCCTCCCTTTACTTCAAACCAAGCGCAACTCCAGTCTATCTCCATGGGCAATTAACTACCGAATGAGTTGTGCTGGAAGTGTACATGTGTACCTAATAGTCACGGCTATTGATTCAGAGCCATGCCAAGCATGTGAATCAGGAAGGCATTACACTATAAAAGTTTGATAAAAGATCTTTTGCAAAACTTGAAAAAACAATAAGTGCATTGGTTACATTCACTCAAATGTAACTGTAATGAGAAATCTCACTTTCTATCTCATTGTGTGCTCCATTTTCCCATCAGGTGTATTTGAAAAGTATGAATGTGTAAATAAAAGTGTAATAATTAATAATCTGAGATTTTATGAGTGTTATAATACATATAATTAATATAAATAATTTTATAATTATTTCATCGGACAAAGATATAGAATCTCTGAAATCAATCATAATATCTAAAGTTGTTCCTGAAATGATTGATAGTGTTACAGCCTTTCACAGTGTACCTACTAAAATAAAGCCTATTGTGATGCAGTTCGACAATAAATCAGACACAGATTTCTCAAGGCTGCAAGATCGAAGAAACTACTACAAGCATCTCATATAGACAATAGACTTAGACCCACATCTATTTATTTCAATGCTCATTTATGCCCATATATGAAAAAGGTTTTTTTCCATTGCAAACAATTTAAAGAACAGAATAATTTCAAGCATTGTTGGATTAGAGACGGTAAGATTTTTTAAAGACAACATGATGACTCCAAGGTGTTCAGAATCACTCATATTGATGATTTGAATGATATCTATTAATTTTAATTCTAATTACACTGAACTGAGCACCCTGGACAAATTAAATAAATTCCTCTCTCCCAGCAATAATAATATTCCACACCAACATTCGTAGTGTTAGAGCAAATTTTGATCAATTGTCTACTTTGGGCGACAACATTGAAACTATATCATTGTTTTGTCTGAGGTTTGGATCTTTGATTATGAAACCAAATTTTTTAATATTCCTGGATTTAAACTCTTTTTTCATGTTGTCACCAATATAATAGTTCAGGAGGTATATTGGTATACATAAACAAATTCCTCAACTTTAATCAAATATCTTCTATAACTATGCATACTGCTGAAATAATAGCCCTAGTTGAACCATCTTTAAACATGACCATTTTTTCTATCTACAGATTCCACTTATTCCCAGTAACAGAATTTATCAATGAATTGAAACTTATTTTAAATAATACCAAATTTAAAAATATCATGATCATTGGTGATATCAATATTGACCTCTTGAACACCGAATCAAATATTTGTATTGAATATATAGATTATCTATGTAGTTTGGGGTTTCAACCTTTGATTCAAAATATAACCAGACCTCAATCGGGAACACGTCTCGATGACATTTTCTTGCGTCATTCCTCAATAATTACTAATATGTATTCATCTATATTTTCCACTGATCTGATAGATCATAACCCTATACTCTGCAAATTGTTATTCAGTAATATTAATGTGATTAGTAATCGTCGCAAACTAAAATGTTCTGCTAAAATAATTGACTACAACAAGCTAATTAGGTATCTGCAAAACTATACATTTTCATCAAATGCTACTGAGATCTGTGACTTGTTCGATGAATTCGTATCCAAACTTCAAACGATTGCTCAAAACCATACTAGAAACATCAACCACACAAGATATAAAATCAAACATACTCCTTTGATGTTTCTATAAATATAGCTTATAAAAATGTTGCTCGTATGGTAAAGTCCCAAATTAGAATTGCTAAAAATAATTATTACTCCGAACAATTTTCGAAATGTAACACATCTAAAAAACGCTGGAAGTTATTGGATGAAATAATATTCAAAGATAATAATCAAAATTCATTACTAACAAACAGTGATAACAACACCCTCGCCCAAAATTTCAATGCCCACTTCGTTATCATTTCACCACTCAATATTAATATAAATGATGATTATAAACACTATATCCAGTCACACATAGTCAACTCAATATACCTCACTCCAACTTTTCCGAAGAAATTTAAAAAATTATTAACACTTACCAGCTACTGGGTCTTCCTCAGATACGTTGAACTCGAAAGTTCTAAAAATACTTTCTAATAACATCTTAAACGTACTCTCCGACTTAATAAATAATTATATTACAAATGGCGAATTTTCCAAATCATTAAAATTAGTAGTTGTAACCTCAATTCCATTCAAAGCTTTTTGAAATTATTAAGAATAGAATGTTTTCTTTCCTCTCGCATGTAATTTTTTTTTTCTATTAATCAATATGGTTTTCTTCCAAACAGAAACACAGAGACTGCCCTTTTAACATTCATTAAGTATATTGTTGAAAAAATTGATACATCCAAAAAGGCTATTCCCATTTTCTTGGACATAAAAGCATTTGAGAGAGTCGACTGTCATATCTTACTCAATAAATTACATATTTTTGGTATCAGAGGTAATGCACATAAATTAATTGCTTCTTATCTTAGTCATCGATCTCAAATAATTAAAATTGGATATAGTCTTAGTAATCCATTAGAAACAATCAAAGGCGTACCTCTGGGCTCTGCTCTAGGACCATTATTATTTCATATAATCATAAATGACCTTTGTAACATTGAATTAACTGGTAAAATCATCACATTTGCAGATGACACAGTATTGCTTTATTCAACTGATGACGACCATTTACTAGCAAGTTCGATAAACATCGATTTATAGATAATTTGCAATTGGTTTATCAGTAATGACTTACAAATAAATGTAACAAAAACTAAGTTTATGTAGTTCTCTTCTATGGCTAATATAAACTCTTCAACCATAATCTGATATTCCACAATAATAATTGCCAAAATATTTCAACTTGTAACTGCTAGAGTCTCGAACAGGTTTCCATGATTATATACCTAGGTATTCATATTGATCACAACCTCAGATGGAAAACGCATGTAAAATATCTGCAAAGTAAATTTCGCTATGTAATTTACAAACTATATTATCTAAACCATATATAGATCACTCGTTCATGTTAACACTTTATTACTCATTATTTCATTCCCTTCTATTATATGGTTTGGCGATCTGGGGTGACGACTTCATTTCAAACCTTACACCAATAATGAAATTCCAAAAAAGAGCAATAAGACTCATCACAAGTGACTATTTGACTCCTTCAAAACAACTTCTCCAGTCTTGGAATCCTTCCCCTACATCAGCTTTATTTCTACAAATCTACTTTAATTATTTTTAAATGACAACTTGCTTTACCGTTGAACAGTTCCTGTTTCTAAAATAGATTGAAAAACATATACTCTACCACTTATTCACAAAACTCTTCTGAAGAAGCATTTTACTTACCTCATCCCGAAATTTTGCAACTCTTTACCACCTGATATCCTTAGGATTACTAACTTATTACCTTTCAAAAGACACATGAAGCAATATATTTTTTCAATAAGTGACATCGAGAGTTTCTTTTGATTTGCCTTATGCTCCTCAATCAGTTAAATTATGAATCTATTTGATATTATGCATTGCAACATTACATTGATTTTTATTTGTATATACTTATCTGAAAATCATGCTATGTGTATTTCATATAATTGCACTCCTTGCTGTTGCCAAAAATACTACAAATTATGTGAAAGTTTTGTTTTGACATTTGATTTTTTTGAAACCCCCTCCCCATTTTCGTAAAACTATGTGTGTGTGTGTGTTTTTCTAATATTTTGTTTTAGTTTGTTGATGTTGTTTACTAATAAGCATTTGTGTTCCTTATTATTCATTATAAACTTGCAATGTATCATCCAGTATGGGTCTCTAGACCCCTTGGCTGATTTTTTTTTTTGTTTCATCTTGTATTTATGTAAAAAAAACAATTTACATTAAATTTTCAATTAAAATTTTCAATTTTTACAAAACAAAAATTTATATATTTTTATTTTTTGACACTGAACTTTCACTGCCAAAACTGCTACAGAATGATCTCTAAACACTTTCAGCATTTTTTTCAATGGGAACTATACCTCTATGACAAACAGTTGATGAGATAAATACCAAATTATGGCTTACAGCAGTGTTTTTCAACCCAAGGACCAGTAAAATGTCTGAAACAATTTGATGGGCCATTTGCACCCCATATTACGGGACATTTATCTGTTTTTAGTCGTTCTAAGTTTCTTTTTATACATTTGTCCCATTTTTTTCAGTGATATTTATTTAAATTTATAATGTTCACTAAAATCGTTAATAAACAGTGTTTTATAACATGATAATTATGTGTATAAATACAAATATTCATCTCACATTGTCAAAATAAACTGTTTTTCCTCAGTTTCTCAACATTTTTGGGGATTACGCTGATTTACGGCAATGGTTCTTAAAGACAATTGCTGACATCCCTTATTTTACAGTAATCAGGTCATTTGAAAGTGTTTTTTCGTGAAATTTTTTTTTTGTGATTTGTAACAGTCTTTCATTTTTCCACACTTCACCCCCCTTTTTGCACTAATTATCAAATTTGTTACAAATTGCATTTTTCGGCTTTAAATTAGTGATACCTCAATTAGTGATATCCCATATTTAGGATTGCAATTTCCCGCATTTTCCTTGATGAGGTAAAATGAACCAGAGTATGAATGTACAATTTTTATTTGTGAATCCATATGGATATTACTATATTATAAATTACAACAATTGAATAATTTTCCATCCTAATTGGGACTGAATTATCAAGTCTGCATGTGGACCACCTACACCAGCAGTTCCCAACCGGGGATAAGCGAGAGGCCATTGGGGGTAAGAGAAAATAAAATGGTAATGGCAGCCATCCATCTAAAAAAGAGCAAAATAATTAAAAACATTCCCCATCAATAAAATCTTCTATAACAGAGGGGTTGCGTCCGCTGGAAGGGGTTTGGCCTTCTCCTCTTCTGACCTGTGCCCAACCTATGAACTAGATTTGATTGTTGACGCATGCCGGACTCTGCATAAAAACAAAAAATTAATTTGTGTTGTGTTTAACTTTTTTTGTGAGCGTGTGTATTGAGGCGTGTGCATGTTAATCTCACAATTTTCTATGTCAACTTGTCTACCAAGCACCTACTACTCGCGTGATTTGTGCTATGGATCAGTGGCTAAAAACTAGATCTGTGCGGAAGCAGACTGAAACACCAAAATGAAATACTGTACACCTGTTAACGTGAAAACATATTTTGAATCTTCCAAAAATGATTCTGCCAAAGCTACTGAAACCTCTTACTACATTAGCTATCATATTGCGAAAAAAAAATCTCACTATTGGTGAAAATATGCTGTCAGATGCATGTTTGCAGAGGAAGTGCTCTTATAATGAGTTTAATATCTCTGTCAAATAATACGCTGTGTCTCGAAGAATACAGGGCATGGCAGACGATGTTGATGAGTCATAAGCTGCGTCAAAGGTTGTGAATTTTTTTTCTATCCAAGTTAACGAAAGTATCGACGTTGCGCAATATTCTGTGCTACTTGTAATTGCCCAGTACTTGAAAGACTTAGAATTCAAAGAATATCTTTTTATTTGTCACCCATTTGAAGGGGTCGTACGACTGTAAGACTTTTTGAAGCAATAAATCATTATTTCCTTGAAAAAAGAATTCAATGGTCAAAATGCATTGGGCTCACTACAAATGGAGGAATATCCACGGAAGGTTGCTACTCAGGCCATCGTGCACGCATGGCAGAAGTCGCTCTCAAAATGAAATGGACTCACTGCCATATTCACGGCTCTGCATTGAAGCCGTTGCCTCCAAATTTGCGAAGCGGTCAAGGTTGTCAAATTTGTGAAGGTGAATTCTACCAACTACAGGTTGTTTGAATTGTTGTGTGAAGACATGGACATCCTTCACAACGCTTTGCTTTTGCACACCGAAGTTAGGTGGTTGTCCAGAGGTGAAGTCCTGACATTGCTGTTCAAACTTCGGCATGAGGTAGCTCTTTTTTTTAGGAAGTGTTTGAAACACTTCACGATTTCTTGCCACAAGCTGAGTTAAATTTAACAGTCGGCCACTTGGAAGGATTAAAATCCTTGTTTGAAAAATATTTTTCAGAGTCTGAAATGGGTGATTGGTGGACATCTAATTCTTTCAAAGAAGAGTATTTTGAACCGGCTTCATTGTCGATTCCAGAAAAGAAGAAATTGCTAGAGCTCACATCAGATACCACTCTGAAGATTCTCTTCAATGGTGGAATGGTGAACCTAGTCAGTTTTTGGGCTCATCGCAGTGACGAATACAGTGAACTTTCTAGAAAAGCCATAATGTTTTTGTTGTCGTTTGTTAGCACGGAGCTTGTTGAATGGGCGTTTTCTACATATACTTACATAAAAAATAAATATGGAAGAAAATTTAACGCAGCTTAGGATTTAAGTTTGTATTTATCCTCTTTTGAGTTTACTTCTTCAAAACTTTGTAATTCAATACAGTCCCAAACATCACATTAATTTCTTTCACAATCTTTGTGTTAATTTGTTTGCTTATTCAAAAAATAAAAAAGCTAAGTAATGAAAAAATAGACCATTTCATTTAATTCAACATGAACCTTTTTCGAAGTTTTTCGAAAACTAATGGGTGAAACAGATTGGAGGGGGAAGGAGTCTGGAGGATTTGGGGTTGGGGGTATGCGGAAAGGAACCAAGCCAGCTGGGGATACGTGGACTGAAAAAGGTTCGGAACCACTGACCTACACCATCGTCGCAGACCATAGGTTGAGAAACACTGGCTTACAGGACACCCTATAGTATGAGAAACTACTTTGAAATTGCTGTAACTATATGACTAAGTGAAAATGATTTTTAACAGTTTTGCATATGATTTTTTTTTTTATACTAGGTCATGATAAACTTATTGACATGTTGCATTTTTTTTTACTTGAATATTTTACAGCAGTATTTTTTTGATTAGATAAAAGAGTGAAATTTTGTGTAGAATACTACATGTTTTAGTCAGTGGTATCTTCCAATTTATGCTTTTTAAAAAAATTGAGGTTATTTCCCCTGAAGTTGTAATAAAACTGCTATATCGGAAATAAGTCTGTGATTTCATTGGACATTAAATTTTCTCTGCAATGTAGCTCTGGTTGCCACAACAATCACATTAACCTACAACACAAATATGTATACATTAAATTTCAAAGCCACACATTACCAATTAGGGTGGGGGGAGCAGGCGGGTCTAGTGTCCCTCCAGGCTCTGGACTAGAGGGGGAACCAAATTCACCCTTTATAACTGCTTCTTCTACATTACACAGGGTGCCAAAATGTGTGCTTGCCCTGTGTGAGAAAGTATCTAGTTGCGACTCAAGATAGATGGCACATCTACTGAACACAAAACACACTAAATGCTGGGTGCACACACACTCAACTTTCATTAACACAAATCTGGCATACAATGGTGGATTAAAGTCGGTCGAGGTCCTGGGTGCAAAAGTAAAATATTGGGCCCTTAAACTAGAAAAAAAGCATGTAGTTTTGGTTTGTCTGTGCCCGCCGTTAAATCTGCCTCTGCTGATATAACTCCTATATTTAGGTGTGAAAATATGTGACAATTAAATAACGACAGATCAGAGCGGTGAACCATCAGGGAGGGAAAAGAAAACTATTCTACCAGGAAATCGCTTCGCAAGAATTTATATGACACGGAAATCAGAAGATGAGTGTCTGAGAGTGGGGACTGAGAGAATCTTATTTGCTTTAAATTTAATCAGAAATTATTGAAGGAGCTAAGATTTTTTTAAAGAAATGAAAAATCAATCAGAAGGGAATTTATAAATTGATTTATTAATAAATACGTGCCTCTAAATTTTAATTACAGTGGATCCTGCTTATAACGTTTTTCAAAAACTATCATAAAAACGTAAGCAGGAAAACACTTTAAACGAGAAATCTTAATGAGATTTATTTATAGAGTTGGGACGATGAAAATAAGTCAGACTAAGTGGAAAAATGTTTCAAATGGGAACATTATAAGCAGGATCAACTGTATATTTGCCATAGATTTATTGCATGTGTTAAATTCCACATGTTCAATTCTCAGTATGTGTTAATGGGCTTCTTTGCAAGCTTTTCCTACTAATAGACAATGAAAGTAAATGAACCTTTGGATAGAACATGTTTTTATAAATGAATTATTTATTTGATTCACAGAGATACCTCTCATGTTCCTACCCAGAACATGGCCCGCCGCTCAGTCTCAATGAAAAGATATAAGCAGGTGATCAAAGACCTGGGGCATGCTGGAAAAAATTCATAGATATACCAGTGAATAATGGGGGAAAGGGGGGGGGCATACTTTTTTTTCAAGATAATTTTTTTCGAAAGGGACCCACTTTCACTCTGAAGGGGCCCAAATTTTTCGAGTACCCGGGACTCAGGTAAATTAGAGTACAGCAGCATCTCTAATAATTCACTTTTGTTGTGATATACATATATATTTTATTTTTTTCTGACTACTTAAGACATTTCGATTGATGTATGATCAGTTGTCAACCTTTTTATATTGTGTTTGACACTTCTATGTCTTATTGTTGAAAAAAAAAATTAATGCTAAGTATTGAGAAAATTATACATGAAGAAATGTGCTCATCTTCAACAAAACTCAAAAACATTGTTTGCGATTCCTGTTTGGATGACTAAAATTTAGATGTAACTTATTTACCGATAAACTTATTATAAATGTATAATAAACTTGTTTAACTCACATATAAAAATGCATAAACATGTTTTCATCTCCATAAATGTGTTATAAGCTATCTTAACATTAATGAATAAATTATAAGCGATTAATGAAACATCAGCCTCCTTCCTTACACTGAACATTTTCTTAGTGGATTTTTTTCCACATCTTACCCCAGAATGTTTATTTTCAAATTGGCAGTTGAATTTTGAAGCTTTGAAAAATGCTCTAACTTTAATGACAACCTAATACAGTGAGGGAAAAAAAATCATGCTGACAAGGAGCTAAAAGAATAAACATTTTAATTTCTGCATGCAGTGAACAATTATATAAATTATAAAGTATATAAAATATACTATACTTGAATAGCACGCATATTATATTCTGTTTTTTTGTTGAATATATGTTAATCTAGTCCCCACCCTAGTAAATCACACAAGTGAATGTTTCTGAAACATCCATTAAAATTGTTCGGATGGGAAAGAAAACTGTCTCTCGCGAGCACATTTTCTTTCATCCTTCAAAGTCAAAGTAGTCAATGCGCTTTGATTTCTTCTCTGCAAGGCTTACTTGAACAGGTACTTTAGATGCTGTGCTGATCACTGGTGCAGGCCCTCTGCGAATCCCCATCTCCCTTTCAACAACTGTAGCTATGCTGACAAATGGCAGCCAGCTACGTTCCCTGAAAAGCAAAATACTGAATTACAGTCAAACCTTGTTAGCTCGTCACCCAGTTAACACGTCACTCCACTTACCGGATCACTTTTTTGGAAGTCCCAATTGTCCTCAGGCAGGAATTGGCAAGCTATGGCTTACTCCGTTTAACGAGTCACTCCGCTAACTAAGTCATATTTTTGCTCCCCCAAGAGTGACTCATTAACGAGGTTTGACTGTACTTCTTAAAAGTGTGTCTATTTATTAAAAACTAATAATAAATTCACTGAAGCAAACAATTTTGAAGCAGCTGAAAGGACTTGATTCTTGACCTCATGAGAAATTTTTTAAACAAAAATGAATGAAAAAAATAATTTCTCCAATTGCTTAAACTAACCCTTTCACCAAAGTAATTTAAGTAACAATTATGGACCACATACAGGGTGTCCTATAAATTCGTAAATAGTTTACAAATTTATAAAAAATTAAAGAAATTATGTTCACAAAAAAGGGAATTTTTTTGGTGCAGAAAAAAATTAGTTCAAATTTGTCTATATATGACCAGAGAAACCAGTCTAGCAGGAGTGATTGGACCTACACCTTTCTTCAATTTCTTTCAAAACGTTTGTAAAGCTTCAGCTGATAATTTATGGTGGAGGTAAAACAGCTTCACCAATAGTGCTTTACTGAATGTCTCAACATCACAATGAAAACCTTATTAAACATCAATTAACAGGAAATTCAGAAATATACTGTTAACTGTACACCCTACAATTCATAGGACTTGGATTTGCATATTTCCAGTAATTTGTTTTTGTGCAGCACTCTCTATCAACAGAAATTTCAACTATTTGTTTTCTCTGCACCAAAAAAAAAAAAAAATTGCCTTTGTGAGTAAACTTTTTCACAAACTGCATTTAAATATACCAATTCCCTCAATTTTAATGAGATTTTAAACAATTTTGAATTTATGGCACACCATATATATTTCTGGTTCCAGCCATGAATCTTCAGAACTAGTGTCTTTGTTTTTGGAGTGAGTTTATTGTTCTTTTGTTATCGACCTACCAACTATCATTCAGCACCTTTCATGAAAAGCTTACGGTGAATATTAGATTATAAGGTGAATGAAAAAATCATTCCCACCACGACAGTAAAAAAAAAGAGCCAGGATGAGTTTCTTCCACCTAGAATGAACAGGTAAACTTGGACTTATCAGAAAAGCAGTGTAAATAAATAATTTTTTGACTTGTATGTATATGTACTTGATTGAAGTCAAAAAGAAAAAGGAGCAAAATACACAAAAAAATATTAAATTGTAAAACTTAGGTAACAAGAAAAGTTAATTAAGCACATGCATATGCAGAACAATTTTTTCTCACCTAAATGCAGTTATTACAACATTTTTCACCGGTTCTTCATCGTAACTCTGAGTTTCACAACCGAAAAATTCAGCCATTTCATGAACAACTCTACGCTGGTCTCGATTCATCGGTGGAAAAGCATAACTTCTAGACTTTTGCTTTGACTAATTAGAGAGCAAAAAAATATAAGAAAAATGAAATTTGATACAAGAAAAAAAAACTTGAAACTAAATTTTCTTAGTTAGCAATGAAGCTTTGTTTTCACTTTATTTCTAAAATTTTAGCTATGTTTTTGCTCTAATTTCTGCTTTGTTCTGAAATACATCCTGCAAACTTTGCAGCAACCTCTTGTGAACCACCTTTAGAAAACAATTGGCATGTGCAATACTATTAGTTTAGATATATATATGTTATGCAGTAAATCTGATAAATCTGGTTATTACCCATAATCACAGAGCATTTTGGTATGTTTAATAAATTTCCCTAAATTAATCACTTTTACTGGCGATTATGCACAATATCCACGTGTTGCATCGTTATTAAGCATGATAAATCATGCTTCAATCATTCAATACTATATGATATACTATGCATGATAATTTGCATATGTATTGCATTGTTATATCGGGTACCATCGCAAAATTTTTTATCATTATATTGGGATACAATCAAAAAATTTGTTATTATATCAGGGTACGATAGTAAAATTTGTTATCTTTATATCAAGATACGATTATATTCATCACACATACCAGACTCATTTGGACTTTTTCATAATCAAATTCACCAATTACCCTAGGGTGTTATGCATAATCACAGATAAAAACGATAAATTTCAAGTATTTATTAAATTTACCAACAACACTTGGTTATTACATATAATCTTTGTAAAAGTGATAATGCTTTCAATATTTATCAATTTACCAACGAAAAAGCTTGGGTATTATACATAATCTCCAATTAAAAGCGATAATTTTTTTAGTATCAAATTCACCAACGACGCTTGGGTATTATGAATATTCGCTGGTAAAAGTGATGAATTTATCAAACTTACCACGACGATTGGTAAGTATGAATAATAAAAGATTTATCACATTTACTGTAAGATACACATTGTCTGGACAAAACGCTTTTGGAGGACTCGTTTTGTTTGTGTTTAATGAAAATGCATTTAATTTTTTCCCATTTTTTGTAACCCCACCCCAGACACAGGTTTGGAAGAAATGGTACATGCTTTTTTTGTTATTTCATTAGGCTTTCAATTCGTCTTCCAGCCAAAGAATTGGGAATATAAATAGTAAAAACCAGAAAATGCAAGCTATATACCAATTTTTTTTAATTCAGTGGGTAGTTTATCTCCTGCAAGCAATACAGTGGTGTGGGGGAGAGAGGAAGGAAACTACTGTAACAAAAATGGAGTTTTTATAATTTACTTTTCTCATATCAGAGGTATGTAGGATTCAAAATTTAATTTAGTAGTCTGTTGAGTCCAAAAGGTTGGACCACTATTCTAGACAGTCACATCAAACTGTAACAGTACTATTGATACTGAACTGATAGTGTACTGATAATTGGATATAATGCGTCAAAGAAGTGCAGTAGTTGCAAAATGTCAATGGTTACAAGACATGGGTAGTGAAACAATCATTCGTTGCAACATTTATTACACATTATGAAGTATGACACTTCCCCCCCCCCCCACTACTTATTTGCATTTTTGTGTGAAGGCTATGCAGTAAAGTAACACATTAACATGCTTCATACCTGTTTGGCAAGTTGAACAAGCTCTGAAAACTTATCATAGACACTTGTGACAAACTTTGAGTTTTTCTTAGCCTCTTCTTTTAGGAACTCTGAATAACCTGGAGCTCCAGGCTTGCTAGACAGATCTGGATTTTGGATTTGAAGAGCAACAGCTATCCTTTTATTACGCTCATGAATAGCACAGTCCTCATTGCATAACAACCTTAAATAAAAATGAAAAAGCATTAATATATACAGTCCACTCCATTTATGTATATGACATCCATATACATAATGATCCGTTTAAATATATGACATCCATATACATAATGATCCATTTAAATATATGACATCCATATTTGTTATGGGACAACTTTTTTTTCAGCCACCTCGTTGGGCACTTTACCTGTTGTGGCCTTGTATTTGTATTTTGTTTAATGTGATCACATCGGGACTCTGTTTCTGATAATAACAAATGATAACTATGTCTGAAAAAAGTCAAGTTTGCAGGTACGGTGACAATACATCCTGTTTGGTCAAATGGGGGTGAATAGTAAATAGGTACTGGTAAAACGGGATAACTGTTTTTCTTTCCTACATAATTGGTTGCAAAATGTTCAATCATACCAATTTTTTAAAAATTATTGAAAATATATATTACTGAAATGACTTTATGTAACTACCCAGATACATCTATATATATAAAATTGATTGTCTTTGTATGTATGTTCTCTATACAAATCTACAACTTTAGATCTATCGTCGCCGAATTTTGCATATATACCAGTCTATATATAAAGTCTGTCAGAGCTGGGCAAATGCCCGAAATGGGCAAAAAATCTTTCGAGCAACAATGGTTTCTGGGCCCCAACAATGACTTTCGGAATGTTTACTTTGGTTACCGTGGTTCCTAAAAATGTGTTTCAGACATGCATATGCTTTTACAATGGTTTGCCACTTCTTTAATGCTGCCAGTTGTATAATAGTTTATTCTTTTATAATGGTTTGTCGCTTCTTTCAATCCTTGCAGTAATTGAAGAAAAACCGGGCAGCACCGGGTATTATAGCTAGTATCTAATAATTCTGAAACCAGATCTCAAAAGCTGTAATCATGAAAATCATGGTCACACAGAATTTCAAAGAAGTTTGTGGCGCACTTCATGTACGTAATTACCTATTGTATTTATTTTTCTTTCCAAAGATGTCACCCAAGTTCACAGTTTCGCCAGATTTTATATCATTCATTTTTGCAGCCAAGCGTGAAGCAGAGACAAGACGATAAGCACCACCAACATCCTCAGAGCACGTTTCTACTTCCGATCGGAAACCACAAGGACATCTAACTGTAACCTAACATAAAAACTCAAGATAAGTCAACAAATATTATGAAAAACACACATTTTAGCATTTCATGAATAATGAATCGAGAGGTAAAAAAAGTAAATTAGTTGAAAACATACACGGATATGAACATTTAATATAAAAGACACAAATTCAAGTGAGAGAAATTGAAAAAAGAATTCACCAAACCTACATTTTAAGTAACATGGGTATGGAAAGAAGAAAAAAATAGTTTTATATTGAAAATACACTAATATATACAGTGAAATCTCCAAAAGCAGTCACTTCTATGCAACAACCAGTTATTCTTAGAATAACTGGTTGTTGGTACCGGTAACTGGTTGCATCAGTTGACATGATACTAAAACTACCCCTATTCAAAGCCCTACCTCTGCAGGCAGTTGATGGAATACCTTTCTGTGGCAACTTTTGTATTCAGGGATAAAAAATATATCACAAAGCTTTTTCCAGAGGCATGTTCCTCTGATTTTTCATAGAGAAATGATCAAAATAAATTTTAACGACAATGAAAATCAGGAATTAATTTTCCAAGAAAGAAAAAAAATGTAAGTGATCTATATACAGATGTGCCAACTTTTGGAATTCAGAAATCCGGAGATTCTTCCGAAGGGGGGTACCCCCCCCCCCACTCACTCATAGACTCAATCAAAAAAAAAAACACAAAAAATTTTTTTTTGAAAACATTTTTTTAAAATAAATTATGAAAAAGTTCCATTGCCGCCCCATCCCTGAGCAGAATATAATTCCATGTCAGTCTTTCCATGCAGAATAGAGAAATCACATTTACTGTTCATAAAACTTGAGTTTCCTTTCGTGGATGCTATCAGTGATTGATAATCTTGAGTATACGAACTCTCAAAAGCTTTATATTTAGCTGTATATAGCTTAAAGTTTTATATTTTCTTTCTGAAGACGTATTTAATCGGAGGAAACAATTAAAAAACTTCAAAATACAAAGCTGCTGATGAAAAAACTTGTGTTTACCGCATGGCTGTAATACAATAACGATTATACAGGAATTCGGCAACCAAGGTCATGCCCCTGATAAATGATTGCCGATAAACGCTACTTAAAGTCTTTGCCAGTTGCTTAAATGCGGTCACCAAGACTTTTTTATACGGCTGCTCGATGGAAATGACCATGGCTGTTCTCTATGGGTGTTTTCCCTAACGACGACTACTTTCATTGACGTCACGACAACGTGAAAGCTCGCAAAACTCTAATTTTCGGTGAAAATCTGGAGAAATTTTTAAAAATCCGGAGAGCGGGAGGAAGGATGAAAAATCTGGAGTCTCCCACCTAAATCCGGAGAGTTGGCAGGTCTGTATATATATATATACCTAGTTTTTCTCATCCAAGCTCACAGACCCTGAGAAATCTCTCTAAGGACCCCTGGTTAAGAGCCACTACTTTACGTATATGTTGTGAAAGTTTAGCATGAAATGTGAGAGGGTAAAAAAAAAAAGAGCCAACATTATGTCCTTGACATGTTTGGATATGAATACTTTTGTGCATCTCGTTACTGTATGAGATGACAAACCTGTTATCCTAGTGTTTCTCAAAGTGTGCAGCAATGGCTCTTAGGGGCGTTGCCAACCTTCGTCAGGGGCATCACGATGAGCTGGAAATATTGATATGTGTGCTTGTTTATGCTTTGAAGTGGCTCTTTTATGAATGCATTATATCTACTAAACAAATATGAGGAGCAGTAGATGAACCATAAATAGAACAAGGGCGATATGAGAAGTAAAAGTTTGAGAACTTTTGTGCTACGCAAAGTTGAAACAATATTCACATTAATAGAGTATGGTTAGATATGTCTTAACAAGATACATATCAGCAGAAACCATCAACTTTTACTTGCACTGTATATGTTTCAAAATAAAAAAAAAATTAAATATTGTCAATTTTGTTGGTGTTTGTTGGTGGTATCATAGCACAACATAGCTGATATGGTGACCAAACTCAACAACAACCACACAACCTCTACTAGACAGTCACCTTCACCGACACAGTCACCTTTTCCCCTCCCTCCCTCTCTCTCTTTCCCCTTTATAAGCATACAACTTCCATGAGAGAAGACAGTATTGCATGACCATTATGCCTTTTCTTTAAGATAAAAACAACCAGTATTAACTTTGAAAATACTTGTAATAACATTTTCAAACTATGAATATTAAAAAAAAAAAAATGTATCAATACCGCATGCTGAACAGTACCATCAGGGAAAAAACCACTGCTCATGACTAGAAAATTACCAAATAAGTCATAAATGTTACATTTCCTAGTACATCAAATTTTGTGGCACACATACCTTTGATTTGCAAGGATTTTCTGGGCATTGACCATCATGACAAAGAGCATCACATGGGTGTCCGCAGCTTCTTTGTACTTCACAAGGCTGTCTGCAAGTTGCACCCTCTTTTAGACAAGCTCCTAAGTGACAGATTTCACGGCAGTTGTGTCTTCCACAAGGAAGTGGCTTACCACATAGCTTGCCACATGATATTCCATCAAGGAAACATTGTACATTTGATCGTTTCTGAAAAGACAAAGGCAATAGATTTTGAAATCCATCACAAACACCATTTAAAAATTTTAGGTACAGTAAACTTTAACTGATCTTTACAGTTTAAAATTCTCCCAAACAATAGCAAATCAAATGTTCCATTTTTCGAAATTTTTTATATTAGGAATTGAATATTGATTATGTATTTTTATAGTACTGAAACATTATAGTGTTTTCTGTTTAAGAAATTTTTATTGCATGGCCCAGATAACGGTCTTAAGATAAAGATATCTTCAGATAAAGATCTTAAGCACGATCAACAATATTTCAGAGTATAAAAAATACTCTGGAATGACGTATATCAGTTATTAGTTCCGATACAAATCACAATTTCATGAATATCAATACATACAGGTTATATACCTGTTCATATAATGATATATAACTTATGACTCTCACTTCATGTTCTCCAAAACACATTTTATCACATAAAACTGTGCAGGGAGGGCATTTTGCATCACTATGACAAGCATGTTGGACTTTGTGTTCACATTCATGATTTCTTGTACAAGGCTGATCACACTCGGGTGGACGAGTTCCACATTGTATGGGTGGATACAAAACACTATGACCACAGTGACATCTTAGTTCATCAAAACCTTTAAAAAAAAACAGAAATGCCATAAATGCAAAAACAAGTTAATGTGAAAGAAAGTTTTTTTACACAAAAAATTGATTTGAATATCTAATGTTCTCTAACCCTTTCCACGGCAAGGTAGAAATCACTAAAGCTCGTTTAAAATGCCATATCTTTTTCTAGGTAGGCTTGTCTCAGATTTTCAGCAGGTGCAAAGTAAGGGGATATAGAAATAAGTGTTCCATTGAGAAATGAACTCAACAAAATATTTGAGCTTGTCAATGCTAAAATAAGAGGCTTTTAAGGAAGCCAAATCTCTCATCAATGCCACTGAGAGGTTCTATTGCCAAGAATCAAATTAAACATAACTCAATTAAATTTCAAGAATGAAATTCTATGTTTTCATTCTTGTGTACATTTGTATTTAGCTCATCTTCACGAAATAGGACCAAAAATGAAAATAAAGTTACAAAAAAAACGTCAACCAAAAAAACTCTTAGGGACACTTCTTTACCTGCTAATAAATTAAATATAGTCAGCAACAAAGTCTGTTAAAAATTAATGGTGAAAAAAATTAATTTAAATTTAACCATTTAAGAGATAGGCACATTCAACGAGGCATTTCGTCTGTTTAAGCACAGATATTTATGTTTCACAATTGCAACAAGTACCATCTCTTTTGATAAATCATTTTCAACTTGGACAAGCATTAGTATTCGGAACAATTTTTTTGTCAATGAATTTGGCTGTGGACACCCAGACAAAGTACATTTCCTTAACAAATGGAAATTAGTTCAATTTTGAAAATTGATTGATGAAAAAATTAACTAAGTTGTGACGTTTCAGAAACTGGAATATAAATAGAAAGTGACAAAAAAAGTTCTGTGTCCAAAATATTTAATGAAAATTGCTGGGCACACAACTTAGGTCAATTTCTTGAGAATGAACCATTTATTTTTGCAATTTGGATTCATTTTGATAGAAGATTTATGATTCAGGAGATGAGATTCATGATGATAGAGGTTCCAACAAGTTTTGTAAATTCAATAGCTTATATTTGAGGATAATAAAATATATTTTTTGATTAAAATATTAAAAATTTTTATGAATGCATCAAAACTGAGTTCGTCATGTTCTTTGCTGTTTTTTAAAGTAATAAAATAATAATAATTGAAGTAATTACTAAAGAAATATTGAATTCTCAATTATATATGTGGAATAAATTAGAAATCAGCATGATGTGCTATTCCATCAGAGTCAGATGACTGGTTAATATGGTAGATTTATTTGACTATTGTAATCTAAATATAGAAAACTTTGAATTAGCAAAAAGATGTAAAAAAAGTCAAAAGAAATGCTGTGTGCACTTTTTTCAATCTGCACATCTTCAATTTCCTGATTTAATAATTTTATGACGATACATCACATGCTCAAACAAAATTATGTTACATCAAAGAAATCTAAGTTTTAAGACTTCCATGGAAAATTATTGAGTGTCTTTATAATCACAGTTTATACTTCCTATAAGACTGCTACTGTAATTAAATAAAATGGAAACATTTTTAAAATCTAACTTATATTTTTATCAAAATGCTAATTTCATAATTTTTGATTAAAGTGTACTCACACAATACAAATATATGCATGATACTTAATGTGTACATGCATTTCATAAAAATTACAAGAAAAAGTGTATCTATTTCATGTGCAGTAAAATGCAGGTCAACTAAACTTACTGACATTCCAACAAGGCGGACAATTGCAGGCATGACATATTTCTTGACATTGGTGATTACCGCACGAAAGCTTCTTGTTGCATACTAATTCACACACATGATTCTTTATGACGCAGCAATTATTCAAGCATTTGTGACGTCCACAACTCTTACGCTTATTGCACCTCTTCTCACACTTGAACACATAAGGCATGACCAAATCTTTACACGAGATTTCCTTAGATGTAGAAGAACATTGACATCTCACAACAGTAGTCGAAGGACATGGAGGACATTCACCAACATGACACTCTGAAGCACATCTGTGATGGCAATCTGCACACAAAATAAACTGAAATTTAACAAATGATGGCAATATGAAAACATTTTGCAATGATGCATATATTCATTGTATCAAATCATTCATGATTTTTATCTTTCTTTTGTACATGACCCATTTTATATTTGATTTGAAAAAATTCAGCTCCCAATAATATAACAGCGATATGCCCTGACAGCAAAAGAATGGAAAATTGGCTCATCAGCTGGACCAGCACCATTCTTCGTTTATGTCATTCTTGTAGTTCATTTTATAACTGTGCAGAATGGTCGACATAAAAAGGATAACTGTGTTCTTCAATTATCCGTGACTACCTTCCCCAACATTATCATGGATAATTGAGGTTCTACTGCATTTCTGCCATTAATGTGTGAAACCCAGCATATTAGTAGTGTGGCTATCATTCAATAAGTAAAATTTATTATTATATTTTTTGCATGGATAATATGAATATATACAGCAGATAGTCATTTTAAACAGGTGAAGTACATAAATACTTCCTTTTTTAAAATTTTACTATTTAAAGTTTTTTTTACTCCTGGCAGTTTATCCATGTTTACCTTTCCCACCATTAGTCCAGATAATCAAGGTTCTATTGCATGTTCCCATTTTTAAAATTTTGATTGAATGACCATACTTTAAAACTATTAAATCAATATTTCAATCAAAATTTTTGGCAAGGGGAAATTTAATGAAAACTGGTGATGATTTCAGTTTCAAATTGAGTTTGATGGAAGTTTTAGAAGGTAAGATCAAAATTTATTGTCTCCACTGTGAATAGCAGTTTACCTACATGGGAAAAATCAGTTTTCGCCACCCCTCCAGTAACATTTGGTAGGAGTTTCTAAGAAAATAAGCAATAGTATGAAGATCTAAAGTGGTTTCAAAATCAGTGACTAACCTAAAATAACAGATTTTCTAAAAAAAAAGATCCAGGTGAAGAAATTTCAGGATTTGACAAATATGTTCATCATATTAAATTCCTTCAAGCAGGCAGCTTTAATTTCTTAATGTATTCCAAATTCCAACATTTGTTTACATCTGACAAATAAATGCGTGAAATGAAATATATTTCTATAGCAATCAATTACTATTCTATATAGTTACAAAAATATTCCATTAAAGTCAGATAAATCGATTAAAAACTTTTGATTAACTAGTTGAGAATTTCAATCGATTTCCAGCCATAATTTTATTGCTTAATTTAATATGAGTACAAGACATTCATATATCTAATGATGAAATTTGATATTTGCTTTGAGAGAACATGATCAATAAATAAGTTGAAAACTTTAGAAGAAACCTCATTTAAATTTGTACGTACTAAATAATTTTAGAAAGTTAGGCACTAGCCATAACCAAATGCTCCTCGTGCTTTAAATTTTTTTATTAAATATTCCTCAGGATGATTCTAAAATATCTTACCTTTGGGTCCACAAGGAAGTTCTTTATCACACTTTTCTCCACACAGTGGGATAGCATCAATACAAGTGACCCTCTGGGAAGCTTTGCCTTTAGCACACATGTCTATCAGGGCTGTTTTGCCACAAGGGCACGTGAGAACAAGTTCCGGCATCAACTTGCATGTTTCACAAGATCCTGGATGACAAGTTGCCATACATTTATGATGGCCACAGGCCAGATTTTTTCCACATGTTGAATCACAACAGTAATGTTGTTGGCCACACGTCACTTCATCACACAGCACTTCTCTTGTAGATGCTCTGCAATAACATTCTGTGAGAAAAACATGCACAGAATTTAAAAGCAATCGTGATACAAATACAAATACAACGCCACAACAGGCAAATTGCCCAACGAGGTGGCTGACTTAAGAACACCATGGATCCCCGAGCCATTTTTGGAGGCCCTACCTACTACTGCTACACCACACATGCACCCCCCCCCCGCGGAACCCCCAACGAATCGTTACATGCGGGAATGTGCGTGTACGTGTAGTGAAACCTGACGTGAAGTTTTTTTTGTTTCTCTGTAATGCTTGTTATGTGTAGTGCTGCCATCTGCCACCAGTTTTTCTAACTATGAGTGAAGTGTTATGATTGAATGATTTATCGTTGTAGGACTGCTCTCTGTGGCGAGACTTTTTAACGGGGAGATCGGCTCGCATTTGCGCCTTGAAGTTGGGAACCACAGAAAACCAACTTCAGCCGACCGCAATATGTGATATTTCAATATGAATTTTATTTATAAAATTTATTTTAAATGGTATGAAAATTTATATATGCATTCACAGAAAATTGGTACTGAAACAAATAACATTCATAATAAGCATAGCTGATCAGGATTTTATCGAGATGGTCATTTAGTGAGCAGTATTTTGGGATGAAGAGTCATTTTAAAATCCTAGTGGTCATCCAATCTCGGGACCATTTTCATGAACTTATTCAGCTTATTTTTCTTCAACTAACACTTTCAAAAATCAAAGACCATTTTCATTCATTGCTTTATTTAGTGCAGTCTGTTTCTGCTACAACCAAGTGCTGGGGGCCAAGGCTTTTGTTCACTATAATCGGAAGTTCATTATATCTGATCTAGTAAGTACACAGGAAATAATATATATGTAGCATGCATGAATTTTAAAATGTTATAGGCCTGATTGATCTCTGTAGAGATAATTTTTTAAATGTGGCTCATCTTGAAGTTGGAATACCACAGAAAACCAATTTCAGGGGACCACCACTATGCTGTCAGTGGGGTTCAAACCTGGGTCCTTGTGATACAAGTCCATCATGATGCCCACATAACAGCGTAGCAGCTGACGTGACAAGACCAAAAATTTATTTTCATTCTAAACCAATTTCGATATAGCAGAGACAATGTATATAAGATGCAAATTGGTGAAAATGTCATTTCACAAAGTTCTCATATAATATATATTTTTATATGGTGTAATGAATCTTGAGTTTTCAGCTTATTATAGTAGCATTCAGCAGTGGAAAAGCTTAATATTTTGAACATATGGGGTCAATCACGGATAACTTCATTTCTTAATGTTTAAAAACCTCATATAAACATTATATTGACACAGTGTATGAAAAGCAAAATGTTTCGCAAGATTTGTAATCCTAATATTGGATGAGACAATGGTTGACCACCATAGTATTTAACCTATTAACGACAACTTTGATTTTTTTTAAAACAAAAATGAGTGGAACCACTTCCACCATTTATTGGCAAAGAAAAACTTAAAATTTAGAATGACAAATTTTCTTACCAACCGGCATTAATGGGTTAAACATTCTTGAGAAGTGGGGGAGGGGATTGAGCTGGAAAATATCCCAAGATGAGAATAATTGATTAATACCTGATTAATTCAAGAGGGAGAGGGGGGAGGGTATAAGTATTTAAGCCAAAGTTTATTGGGATGAAAAATTTGGATTGAAATCAACTGGCAGTGTGGCCTAATAAAAAGGTTAAGAACTAATATATTGGAGAATAAGTCATCTTCCGTTTATGTCAGTGTTTCCCAAAATGGTATGGAGATGGAAGGGCCCCGAGTGGGGAAATAGAAACCTTTGGATTCAGTATAGCATCTTATAGGTTGGCTTGAAATGGGTGCGATAGGAAAAAAAATTGAAGACAGGAACAAAACGTTTGGGGAAACTAACTATGGCTGGGGTAATTGCAAATCTGTGATGAACTTATAATGGAAAAGATGTTAATTTGGTAAATTTAGGCACCTTGCTGAAGAATAACAGCACATGGATTGCATGATCCTTTATGACAAAGCTCTTCGCACTTGTGTACACCACAATTCAAAATTTTTTCACATTTGTTGCCGCATATAACTGGCTCTGGATTACTGCAAAGGACTCTCTGCAAAATTTTAAAATAAAACAAATTGGTTCAAGGGTGAAATAAGATATAAATCATAAGGACGAAACAATGTTATAGTATCTACATCTTTTGAATGAGGATATGTCTAATATTCATATGTACACAAAACTGAGTTTTCTTAGATACCTTAAATAATTAAAAAAAATTTAAGTACCAATTTTATGCTTTAGTAACATGTTTACATTTTAAAATTAATTTAATTAAAGCAAATAAAACAATCATATAATGACATTCTAGCCATGGAAATGGACAGCTGTTTTTCGAACACAGAATGTTCTGAAGACGGTTCTCTGTTGTCAGGGCCAAAATGTGTATACCAGTGGGGAAAAAATATTGTATATCATTTGTTGTGGAGACCTGTTTCACTTGTTTTTTTTTTAAATTAAAAGCCAGGTAAAGTTTCCTTCAAATTAAAAAAGAGGTTCTCAGAGCATCATTGAGTTTGTTTCCTCAAAATTTCCCTCCAAAACTTGTTATTGCCATAACCAGGAGGTGTCTAAGTTGAATTTTTCCTGATGATGCCAACCTCTAGCGTTGGAGTAACATTGATAAACAATGAACTCATAACAAAGATAGTTTTTTGCCCAGAGAACCTATTTTTTAAAGTTTCTTTTGTCACTTCAAATTTTATTAGTTTATATTGTAAAACCATTGAATAGATTTACGCACCTTAGAACTCTTTCCACATTCACAGGGCCGATTAACTGTAGCTACGCATGGGGGGCATGGACCTGGATGACACAACAAAGTGCACTTATGGTCACAGTTTTCTTCTTCCCTTTTTCTGCCGCACATTTCGCCACAGCTGTGAGGTGTAAAATGGGGATTGACATCTGGGTCTTGCTTTCTTCCACAAAAACAGTAATAGTGATGAGGAATATTTGCTGTTACCTTCTGGCATGTAGGGCATCTCCATCCTACATCTACTAAAAAATATAAAAAGTGAGAAAATACAATAAGTATACAGTGTGTATTCAAAATGTTGGTGAAATTTTCTTATATATATATATATATATATACATACCCACACACACATTCAACACCTAATTATATGAAATATGAAGGAAAAAAAAACAAGTACAAGTTATATAATGATTGTTAAAAAGATAATGAACAAAGCACAACATGAGGAATCAAACACACAAAAAAGACATCCCTGTTCTGAGAGATCCATTTTGTCTCTCTGAAACATGTGTCTGATTTTTCCATTTAGCTCATTTAATCTATGAGAAAGTATATGCTTAGTATCTGACATCTGCAATAAATCAAAATACACTGATCATCTTAAAACGCAAACAATAGAGAAGTTTCAAATCAACCTATTCAATCGATTCTTCAGTTGAGAGTGCAGATACTTAAGAATTTTTTGGAATCTGACAAATTTCTCGGTATGATGGAAAATACAAGTAGTCTTTGCATATTGGTCACCCTCTCTTTTTCTCCCTGGCATATTGGCATACCAACTAATGCGGGAGGGGCGGGGGTCATACAGTATTTTTTTTTAACTGAAACAAGACAGATCTCTTAGAGTGGACACCTGTAACTGATGTATGCGAATAGACATAAAAAAAAAACTTTCCCGTCTATAGGTGGTTAGGGAACTAGCCTCTTAATGTGCAGGTCTGGGTTTGAATCCCAGTATGAACATGGATGTCTACTAACACTAATTCTCTGGATGGATCATGCTGATCCCTTGGGAATACGTGAAGATCACATTATTTTAAAAATGTAAACATGGCTTATTTTTGCATGGCTGACTCATTCTTAAAGTTAGTTGAAAACTCTTCAGACTACCAGGAATATGTTGTGTTAAAGTGAACTTTCAATCTTATAGATACTCACTATCTTTGTTCAGAGATATCAACAAGTATTCCCTTTACAAAATTTAGAATGAAATACTGCTGTGAAATGGGTTACATCATCGTTGTCTAGAATGATCAAGAAATTTTTAGACTGGGAAGGGGGGGGGGGGTGGTTGCAACTTCAAGCTCACGTGTGTGAAGAGGTTCTAACAAAAAGCATACATTAAAAATGTATCAATATAGACAACACAATAAGTACACCCCTTTCTGCAGTAGTCATCTTGTATTATTTGGCCAACTAACTGAAATGGTTGGGCACTTATGCTATAAACAGTTGAAATGATTATCCACCAGGTGACACTGCATGAATCTTTTTCTTTAAGTTAATTTGTTGTTATTCATTTACTCTGCATTCAGGTATTGTAAAACTGAATGCAATTTTTTCTTTCAGAATTTCTAATTGTGATATAAATGTAACAATATTATTCGATTTCATGTTAAATAAAACTTTAAACTTAAGTTCATTTACTAGGTAAAAAAAAAGTAAAGCCTATCTTAACGAACACCCCTCAGATGCAGTTACCCTTCTTTTACAGCCAAATAATAATATTTCCCCTTATATAATAAAAGTACTCATTTCGAACTCCGGATTAACTGCCACCCCTGTTTTACAGACAAATTTTTTTTTGTCCCAACAGTGCCCACAAAAGAGGTTTTACAGTATAATAGGTCTACCTACTAAACAGTGAACATCTTACTAAAACACTAATATTGATGTCTTTGGGACTACACAAAAAAAAAAAAAACTACATTCTAATAAATTTTAAAAAAAATTGAAGGCAATATATGGATATACCAGTTCCTGTAGTTTGAGTTCTTGCCCACTTTTTAATGCATCGAAGATGGAAAATGTGAAAACATTTACAGCAGTTCCAGACATAATCACGAAGCTTGATATGCTCGCAGCAAACCATACATTCACACTCCCCTTTTTCTAGTTGCTGTATAAGGGAATCTGAAATAGAATCACAAACTTTTGACACATCACTCTGATATTGACAAACCAAAAACAATATAAAAATTTGAGAGAGAAATCATTCTATTAACACTTACAGCAGCAATACTGAGATATCTCATCTAACTTGATCACTTTATTTTAGCAATCCTAAAATATATTGAGTTCTTAAAACCCTCTCATTTCAGCATTGACAAACCCAGATATCTTTGTAAAGTTTTCTTCTCCTGATATCATGTTTTCCCTCCCCAACCTGTTAATCAAGTGCTAGTGGGCGGAGTCAGCTTTTGTTCAAAGTCTGATAATTTCTTTCCCTTTGAGGTAGTTGTACAATTAAGCGTGCAGCATAAATAACAGACAACTGGTCTTTTTTCTTTTCCTAATTCTTTATTATTATTTTGTGTTCAGGGAAAGTATTTATGTCAGCTCACGCAATCACAAAAAATATTTTTCTTGAAAATAGATGGTTTTTAGAGGGTTTAGTGATTTACATTGTAGCAATTTTTTTCATAATGCAGATGAGAAAAATTTTAAAAACTGCTTAACCGTTTAAAGGCCGAACTATGAACGAAATCACTCACTGTTTTGAAATTCTGGGTCCTTTTGCATGCCTATACATAGATCAACTTTGAAATTTGAAGAAAAAACTTATTTTCTTTGTTTTTCACGATGTTTCATTTATGGATCATTGGCACTTCGGGAGAGTTGAAAGCGGAAACTGGTATCGCCTATATTGTCACGATTTTTTATTTCTGGAATACAGTTATCTCACCAAATTTTCTATTTTGGACTACAATTTCAAATTCAAACACATACCAATTTTTTTAGCATAAAAATGTGTGTGTGAGCGAACAAAATTCAAATTTTTTTATAATGTCCGTGATAAAAGAAGGAAAACATCTTTTATGGACCCGTTTGTCACATTGGTATCATTTATAGTGTTTTTTGACAAACCGCACACCGTCCTTGTGTCGCAGACACAATATAATGGCCATCAGATGACCAGACATCTTTTTTCAGTTGACAATGTGGACCTGGATGAATAATTAACTCCTCCTTTTGTAGAAGGTTCATTGTTACTCCTCTTCGGAATTCCAAATGCAAAATAAGATCTGTTCTCGCAACTCTGAATGAATTATCCCAACGTGCTATAATGGTTATATGGCAAATCTTTTCAAATGGAATCCAGAGCTGAGGTTTTTGATTGGATTCTACAAAGAATTTTTTTTATCCCATGCATTGTTTTTTTTCCGGATAGCTTAAAACTGCCTTTTCTTGAAACCTTCATAGGAGTTGCACTTTTTCTGCCCTACAATTTTTTAAAAACGCATTACGGGAATTGCTAATACCTCATCTTCGATGTTGCAAAATATATATCTAGTATTCCACATACATCAGTTGGAACTGTTGTCACCAGATCATTTTCAACAATAACATCATCCGTGATGTTCCCATTTTCATTAGCAAGTAATTGGCATATATACGCGAGTTATAAATATACTACTAATTATGTACATATCTAAATGTTTCTAAATATCCTACAGCTTCGTCTAATATGAGATATCTTCCGGTTACATACAGCTGAACATAAAAAGACTATCTACGATTACCCGATCACAGTTTGATTAGTCTGCAGTTCACAAAAACATGTATTTCCAAGAATGCAAGAAATAAAAAGTACTCAACCAATATAAATATAAACAATTCACCCCCCAGAAAGCACATTCCTCTGTTTCACATTACCCAGAATTCGCCCCCCATACATGTCGAATGATGACAACACCCTGGGGTTCAAACGGGAAAATCGAAGCAACGCACTGCACATTAGATATCTCTAGAATCCAGCTCTCTTGAAAGGCCAATGTTCCATAAATGGAACATGCATATTTGAAGTGCGTAGCTCTTTAACGTTTAATAGCGCAAAGAAACTAACTTAAGTGGTAGAAACACAAAAGAATTTTCCATTTACTTCAAAATTGAAATTTTGGCAAATTTTTATCGAAATGGGGAAAAAATACCCAAAAAATATCAAATTTCAAAATTCTGTCAAAAATGTTTATATCAATCTGAAGTTCCAAATTTATTTCAAAAAATACTTTGAACTCTCATCTATATATGATAAAAAAAACTGGAAATATTTGAATCAATTTATATCTGATATTTTTGCAAATAAAAACTATGTTCCATTTATGGAACATTGGCCTTTAAACGGTTAAAGGGTCAAATCAAAGAATATAATATTGAGCAAATCTGGTTATTTAACTATCTAATATCATCAGCTAAATAGGCTACAACTAAAGTGTTTCAATACTAGAAGGGCCAATACAAAGCACTTTTAAAACCTGTTTCGTTCATAATGTATTAGGTCTTCGCGGCCATCGCTTGCACTATGATGAAAAGATTTTGGTCTGTTCAGTCATTATGGATGAGCCGTAAAACTTGATTGCTCGTTTGCACGAGTGATGAGCATCTCCAGGAGATCAAAGAATGCGAAACCAAGGATAATGTCTGTATTTATATAGTTGTCTGGATGAGATAGTTTAACTGAGCATTCTCAGGATAAACCAGAAAAGAATCTTTTCTCACACACACATCTTGTTCTTTAAATACATTGAATTTCACGTTTATTACAAGCAGATGCATAAGAAAATTAGTATTAATATAGACAAAATTTTTCTGTCTTCATAAGTGCAACATATAAAACACCTAAAATCAACAGGGTATTGACAGAAATTTCTTTCATAAGCAGACAACTGGTATTTCAAGGGCAGAGGTTGGAAACAACAAGTAAATATACAATATACAATAAATTCAATCATGTTTCATATGAGTCATCCAGTTGCAAAACTCGTAAAGCGCCCCACACACACATAAACCAGATTTTTTTACAGAAAGTGAAAAAGAAAATTATGTAGAGGTATTCATAAAGCTGAATGCTTGAAATTTAACATTTCAATGTCATAAAATTAACATTTTAGCACGCGGTTAACTCACGAAACACCCTATAAACAGTTTTTTTTCACTTCCTGTAAAGGAATCTGAATGGTACTAGAGTGTTTTACAACTGGGCAACTCATACAGGTCTATATCAGTCACTTTCTTAAATTACAACAGTGAGGGGGGGGGGGGGACTCCACCCCAAGATTCCATCCTGTGGCTACAGCCTTAAGAATCCAGTGGATATTTTTTCCATGAAGGCTTCTTTTGTTAGAAAATAATACACGCATTGCACTAGAATTTTTTTCAACAGGCTGTTCGAGGACCATTGCTTAGGGCAAAGATTTTCAACCTGTGGTCTGCGAGTACTTTGTAAGGGAGTCTGCAGAATCATTTTTTTCATTTGTTACCATTGCATGAATGGCACATTTGTGATATGTGGAATTATAATTTAACCCCTTGAACTACTACTTCTTAACCGAACATGTACCTCGTACACATTCCTTTTCGGAATTTCTAACGAATCGGCACATGCTGGAATGCGTGTTCTGAGTGTATGCTTGGCCCTAACGTATTTATGTTGTTGAGTTGCGCTTGTTTCGTGTTCATGCTGCCATCTGGCTTCCATTTTCTGAAGTAAGGATAACCCTTGATAAATGCTTGAATTTTCATGTTTTGTGAGTATCGTGTTGTAGGCCTGCCTGCTCTCTGCGGAGAGACCTTTTCACATGGGAGATCAGCTCATATTCGTGCCTTGAAGCTGGAAAACCGCAGAAAGCCAACTTCAGCCGACCACCACTGTGCCGTCAACGGGGTTCGAACCTGGATCCTCGGGACGAGAGTCCAGCATGATGCCCACACGACCGCACAGCGGCAACCCCTTGAACTGCAATTTATTTTCGGGCAGCTCTGCTTAGACATACAATTTCATGGCGAGTTGGACTCGTCATTTCAGTTCAAGGCTTTAATCAATTTTTTCATGTTATACAAATGATAAAAACAATACAATTTGGATTTGATGGGAGGGGGTTGTCAAACCTGCCTTTCTGTTGCCGCAGGGGAGGTCTGAGGAACAATATCTGGCACTACAAAGGGTCTGCAGTGCACTGACTTTCACTACAGGAGATCTGAGACATCAAAAAGTTTGGGAAACACTGGCTTAGGGGGATCCCCAAGCTTAATTTGAAAAATTCCTATTTTTGGAAAATAACTTCCATGGATAGAGTAAACGTTAAAATGTAATTTCCTACATTATTTTTTCCAAGGACATTGCACATCTGCCTTTCTAGCGGGCGGAGGGGGGGGGTGTAATATTCATATAGGTTTGGATGGAAATTTGTGAAATGAAAATTGACAAGAGAAGATTACCTCTCTGAGTTGTAGAAGCCTCTTGATTTTCTTTGTAATTTTCAAGTCTGTGTACCGACGCTTTGATCAGCTCACGATTTCTCATGTCCCTTTGCTGTGATGATCCATCATCATCATAAAAACCCCTAGACGAAAAAGTAGCGCCTTCCTCTTGTACTGGCAATCTTTCATTTTGTTCATAATACGAATGAACATTTCTTCCTCTTCTAGGTTGCGCCCTACGAGCCTTATCATAATCCTGATAAGAGTTCCCATTGTTTTGTTGATTGTAATAGCTTTTATAGTAGTTGCCACGATTATAATTATTATTATCCGAATTATGAACATAGTTACTATGATTGTTTTTATAGTCAAAGTTTTTATAGTTTTGGTCATAGTTGCTTTGGCGATGCCATTGTCCAGATAGGCCTACATTTCCACTACGTGCCATATCGCCTTTGTTGTTGCGATTAGTGTCAGCTGCACCATGAGTCAGTGATGAATCAGTATTCTGTCTGACATATCTACCATTCACAACGCAACCCATGGAGTAAGCACCATTTCTTGAATTTGATCTAGGTGAAGACTGTGGATTTCTGGCTGCTTGACTGTTACCTCGCTTGAAGGCAGTGGCATTATCTCTGGGATAGAAACAATCTGCATTAACATTCAATTCACAAGCCTTATCTCTTGAGTTACTTTGCTCTTGTCTCCTTTCATCTTTATTCGGCATAGGACGACCAGATTCTTGACTGGACACGTGCATTTTTGTATTTGGATTTTCAAATGACTGAGTGCTGTTTTTAAATCCATCTCGTCCTGCCATTTTACTTCTATGATTCTCTGACCTGTATGATGATGAACCTTGTTTTGAACCCCTGTGATAGTATTTTCTTGATGGACCAACCCCTCTTTGATGACTTGGCTGTCTTGTTCTCGTCGATTGCTGGTGTTCGCTTGGAGAACTCTTCTCTTCTTCTCTCGACTCGTCCATGATCAGCACTTGGAGGGAAGAGAAAAATCATAACATCAGCAAACATTATATATGCAAAAAATTACTTTGTATTCAAATGAAGTGTTTTTCTGGATCTTAAATGTTCAGATAATGTATTATTCCACAAACGCCAGCCATGACTATTGAAATTGTGAAAAATGAACAGATTTCCCCCCCTCTCATTCGAGAAACCTGTACTTATATTGTACAATACATACTACCAAAGACCACACATGTACATTGTCTTGGGTGACCAGACATCCTCTTTTGTTATGTCATTTCAAGCATCCTCCTACCTTTAAGTGAAATTTCCATTTTTCCTCCTTTTCAGGTTATTGACAAAATTTGTGTAAAATATTGTATTTTTTACTTGCATGGGACATAGGGTCCCCCCCCCACCTTTCAATGCTAGCAGCCCCACTTAACATAACTTCTGATGATTTTGTGCTGTCTTAAGATGTCAATTCAGTTATAGGACACAAAAATTAAGCGTGCCAATGTTAATTTTTTTTAGTCATCATGACGCCCTGGTGTCTGGGATCTGTCCAGTCCTGTTTTGTAGGTCACTCATTCATCTGGTCCCTCAATCTTTTGGTCACTTACATGCTTGCAAACTCTCTAGGTCACTCATGCTACACAGTCATTTGCCGTATAAGTTACTCTTTCTCAGGCCCAGTTTTCTGAGCATTTTTCAAGTGCAAACAAATAATATTTTTATGATAAAAAAATTGCCCCCTCTTCAGTTGGTGCTTTAAAAAATCCCCATAAAAATTGGCAAGTTCAGTTGCTGCCTTGCGCGACCACATAGTTTGCAGGATTGAGGGTCCAGCCCTGCGCTTTCTGTCACTTGATGGCCCTGTCTCTCGCACTTACAGGAACAGCTATAGCATGTAATCTTACTACTTTACCGCACACCAACTTCGGTCATATATCATCATATGGTAATTTCCAACCAGTGGAGGTTGGGTGGTAAATGAAGGGGCCAACTATCAGTGGTCAACCCAGATTCAGTAGATAAAGAACTTGTCTCCAATGTTCTTACCCAGATTTGAACCCGTGGACCTTGACGGTAACTTTCATGATGGAAGATGAGCATCTTATCACTGCACCACTTGGGTGATGCGTAATCATACTAGTTGCAGCTGTGCGGTCAAGTGGGCATCGTGCTGCACTCTTGTCCCGAGGACCCAGGTTTGAACCCTGTTGATGGCATACCAGTGGGCGGCTGAAGTTGGTTTCCTGCAGTTTTCCAGCTTTTAGGAGCACATATGAGCCAGTCTCTCATTGTCCCTGTGGTTCCCAACTTCAAAGAACAAATGCAAGACAATCACCCTGTTAAAAAGTCTCGCCACAGAAAACAACAAGCCTACAACGGTACAGTTATTCAATCATTATACTTCACTCATAGATAGAAAAACTGACGGCAGCACCACACACAACAAACATTGCACAGAAAAAACAAACTTCACGTAAGGTTCATAACACATATACACACGTTCCAGCATGTACCACTTCGTTAGAAATTCCGCAGAGGAATATGGATAAGGTGCATGTGTGGTTTTGTAGTAGTCAGTCTTTCATTTGAAAAAGTCTCTCCACAGAGGGCAGGAAACACAATGGTAACATTAAAAAAAAAAAGAGACAGTTACATCTTGATTTCAGAAAATGGAAAATAGATGGCAGGACAAGCACAATTCAACAACATAAATACATTAGGGCCACACATACAATCAAGGCACACATTCTGGCATGTGCTGATTCGTTAGAAATTCAGTAGAAGAATGTGTACAAGGTGCATGTAATTGTAGCCGCTGTGGTGGTCGAGTGGTCATAGTGACGAACTTGCACAGCGGGAACCCGGGTTCGAGCCCCACCGTCACCACAGTGGTGGTCGGCTGAAGTTGGTTTTCTGTGGTTCCCAACTTCGAGGCGCAAATGCGAGCCGATCTCCCAGTTAAAAAGTCTCACCACAGAGAGCAACAGTCCTACAAACAGTACAAATATTCAGTCACTACACATCACTCACTTCACTTCTGAGATATAGATGGCAGCACTGAAAAATCATACACAACACTAGATACACACTCAAAACTGTTAGGTACACACAGTTACACTTCCAGCACAACTCACTAGGTAGTAAATTGCCTATGACAATAGACCTGAGTTGTGCTCGGTTTGAAAAAAAAAGAAAGGTGCATGTAAGGTTAAGCAGTAGCAGTCATACTAGTCATGGCATGAATCAGAGGTCTGCCAAATTGTTTCAGAGATCTTACTGGTTCTTGGGTGAATGAAGATTGAGTAATGCTTCTCTAGGTCACTGTTTTGATCCCTCACCATGTTTGCGCAAACTTTGAAGGCAGTGCCACAGTTACTATGGGACTCCCGGAACCTCTCCTTCAACATTACAAGGGAAGGGGCAAAATATATGCTTGCCCAGATTGATCAAGCAGCTAGTTGTGGCCATCTGTAGATCCCCCGCTGACTTTATCCCTTGCTCTCTAGGCCATTCTTCCAGTCACTCACATGATTGTAAACCCTCTAGGTCATTGGTTCTTAACCTTTAGAAGCACACAGCCCGGTTGGTTTCATTTTTGTGAGTGGAAGCCCGGCCATATGCATGACTAATGTGATATAAATGGATAAAAATAAAACAGCGAACAGTTCATGGTCTGGTTAGACTGATGTCAGGGCTCAACGGTTCAGAAAACACTGCTCTAGGTCACTCATCTGATCATTCGCTTTGTAGTCGGGGCGGATATGGCCCCTTTTTACATGCTCGTGTAATTTTCTCCGCCATTCAATCGTTGAACTTGCCCCCAGTATGGGCCCTCTTCCATTCTCTGTAAATATACCTCTGGTTGAACACTAATTACTCTACAAAGTCTTATATTAGGAGAACTTTCACAGGATTGTGGACAACTTTTTCATGGTTTGTGGCTCAATTAAGTTGACTTTGAGAAATTTTACCTAATTTTTATATAACACCAGCAATTTAGAATAATGATGAATTTGAAAGCTGGAGTTTAGTCAATACATTTATCGATGCAATAATTATTTGACCTACTATTAACTAAACGAAAAGCTTTTGGGATAGTTTAAATAATGCATCAGCCATTTCTCAGCGAATTCAACATTACAAATCATGTTGGATGATATGAAATAAATAAATAAATGCTACCTTTAAGAGGCTCCCAGTCTCTCTTGCGAGGTTTTTTTTTTATAACCAAACTCTGGCTTTTATATAAACATACTGAGGGTTACGTAACAGCGAATTGAATGAACGGAAAAAAAGAAAAAAAAAATTGCCCAACATTTGGCAATTTTGTTGATGTGTAAAATTAGTAGTAGTAGTAGTATATAGGGATTTTACGATCATATCCATGAAAACTTACGATCGTCATACGTTTCTGGGGAAAAATATGGTCAGATTGCAAATTAAAGTCCATGGGGGGAATATTGCAGCTTTTACCACCACTGACCTATAAGTAAACTGAAGTGAAGACTCCCTATGCAATAATCACTGAGCTATAAGTAAATTTTACTTATAGCTCAGTGGCTTTTACTGCCATCTTTCTGGAAATTTGGGAACTGCATTTAGGACCACAAACACAGAGAAGTAGGACTTAATAATGTTATCTATTATTTAGAAAGCAAACGAAAAACAAAAATTTAGTAGTATTTCTAAGACCTAGGTGGCAGCAAATTTAAGAATGAATAAGCTGACCATATTTCCTCGAGAGAAATACGGGCCATTGGGATTCAAAATACTGGAAAATACAGGACATGGCCAGTCATCACCAAAAATGACGCCAAAACCGATCAAAGTCGCCAAATATTGTTGAAATAATGGAGAAATCACAATGGCGGGAAAATGCAACATTACTGCTAATTGCAGTGGATTAAAATGAATTCCACGAAAAAAAAAAAAATTCACTAAGACAAATGTGGGAGATTCATATACTCATTTATAGGTGTAGTTATCATAATATAATTTATAAGTTGAAAATAATTTCAATCTTTGACTTCAATAAAGAATAAAAATTCAAGTAGGCTTCTTGCAAAATACGGGAAAAACCGGGACACTTTTGCTAAAAAGTCGGTCAAAGTATTGGTCAAAGCCGTTCAAATGTCTGTATGTCAACAAACATGGCGGCGCACTCCTTGGATTTGTAGGCAGATGATGAAGCAATGTTCCTGATGATGCTACGGATACAGGGTACCATATCATTAAGATCTCCGTAAAAAGCGCCAGAGGAGAAAAAAAAAGTGAGCCGCGGATTATCAAGAAAACGAGAAAAAAATATTTAATGTACACACACTGAGCTATAAGTAAAGTTTACTTATAGCTCAGTGTATACACATTGGCGCCACAAGGGGGGGGGGGGGGGGGTTGGGGTTCTGCCCCCCCCCCAGCCAAGATTATAGTGTATTTTGCAGGAAAAAACGAAAACCCCCTCGAGAAAATTCTGGGTGCGCCTATAAATATACAGTTTAAACCATGGATAATAATAAATATCCATAATACCTCCATGATCATTTGATCATTTTTGTCGCACCACGATCATTTTCTGCACACGAGGGCTAATTAGACCGGGACCTGCAATTTATTGCCGATTCCGAACGGCAGGCTTATTTTTTATACTCGTCGAGGGATTGGTGCGCTAACCCCTCGATGGGGAACTCCCTGCGGTAGCAATTTTTTCTGTGGTCATGTCGCCGTTTTTTGTTGTACCCGTGTCAGGAAAGTTTTCTGACAAGGACGAACCGGGTATCGAACTCGCGGCACCTCTGCACATCCTTTGGTACTTTAGGCGAGTATCTTATCGACCTGGGCTAAATACAGATAGATTAACGTCCTCTATGCCTGCTTAGGGCTCTAGGACAGCTTTCGTTCATAACGTCAGAGTGCGATCTTGTACAAAAACAGTTGCGAAGATGATCATTTTACTGCCATCTAGTTTTCAATGATGGCATGAATGAGATGTGAGTTTCATTTTCCTTTTTTTATATATATGTCAGATGGCAGCAGCTGCTCCATAATCGGTTTCATTTTTCTGGATGATGTTTTCCTGCCTGTTGATGGATGGGCCAATGTTATAAATTAATATCCAAGAACTCAGGGAAAAGGTATTGATGCAGGGGCCTGAAATTCAGTGACCAAATTTAAACAGCACATAGATAGGCCTATTCAAGGTTGACAAACACCTTGAAACCTATAGGGAACTTCTAAATGTGTTTTCTTTGGAGGAGAAAGATTTTCTTAAGCTTTTTAAAAGCCTACGCACTTGAGTCAGACCGATCTCAGAATTATTTTGAATTTTTCAACAAATTCTTATGCCTTTATTTATTGCATGTTTCTTTTTCTTTGCCTTTTGGCAAGACAGGCAATAACCCTCTACCTCTAATATATATATGATGTGTATACACATATGCATGAGCTTACATAGGATTTTCTCAGGGAGAAGGGGCATATTTTTTTCTTCTCAAGGGTTTTTTACCGGTTTTGCTACAAAGATACACCATAACCTCAGCTCAGGAGTTGGACCCAAATGCATATGCCAATTTGTATACACATAATCATCATGCCATTCCCCCAGACTTTCAAGTCTATCTCCACCTATGTATATTTGACATGCAAAAGTGTAACACTTGTTCAATCTCTGAAAGCGCTGCTGTGGTGGTTTGGCTGAAATTGGCAACTACAGATGAAAATACCAGCCCCACCTCCCTCCCAAAAAAAAAAGGTCTCGCTACAGCAAATATGAAACATAAAACTTCAGGCATTTTCCGCTTGCACTTGACGCACTTCTGAAACACAAATCACATTTGGACTGCAATTACACACATGCAACACTTTCCGACATGAACCAGTTTAGAAAAAGAATCAAAGCTTTTCTGTATATTGTTGTCGGAAGGAAAGTTGTTCTCGGTGGAGACCAATAACTTTTTTGTCCGAAGTTTGTCTCAGCACCAATATCCAGAAAATCTCTGATGTGCACCAGTTCAGTAAAAATTCTCCAGAGGGGGAATGGCTTTTTTACCCTACGAAACTTCAAGGAATGGTGCAAGTATGGTTCTACAATTATAGTGGAATTTTATCTGTGGTGGTGTCCGACGGACACCACCACAGAGGAGTTCGGAAACAAAAACAGATAAAAACAATCACTGAAGTTATGTCATAGATAACATCACAAATGTTGCAAATCTTATAAAAAAAAACCCAGTTGGACCTGTGAAAGCATACAGGGAAAACAGTGGTGGCAATTTCAAATATTTGAAGTAGCATTACTGAGATTGTTCGAAAAGTCTGTCTTTATTCTTTTTTCTAGTCACATGATTAAATTATCCATCTGCTACTACGGCTCGACAAATCCCAGGATGCCACGGCAACTAGAGAATTGGTACTGGCACCTCTTTCTCTGAATTACAGCCACAAAATTTTCTGATTTCATAACTTTATCTCTCAACATAAGAAAATACACTACTGGCCACCCAAATTGCAACACCACGAAAGACAAGAGATATCGCAACAATATTTATTTTGTAGATAACATGTTGACCAAGCATCAAATGATTAAATTTATAGACTTCTGTGAAGTGTGGTTCCTGCCAAAATCAGTAGCCAGAGTAGCCGCCATTGTTGGAGATCACCGCTGCCACACGCCTCGGCATTGATTCAAAGAGACTTTGGATGTGTTCTTGGGGTGCAGCAGACCAAGCAGCTTCCACGCGTTGCCAAAGTTGATCTGGTGTGGCAGCTGGGGATGTAATCTGGGTCAATCGTTGAGCAACCATGGACCACATGTTTTCTATCGGCGAAAGATCCGGATAGCGAGCTGGCCAGGGAAGCAATTCAATCTGACGATTGACGAAGAACCTTTGGACAATGCGTGCCTCGTGTGGTCGCGCATTATCCTGTTGAAATATGGCTGTGGGCAAGCCCTGAAGGTAAGGAAGGACAACTGGCTCTAACACCTCGGAGATGTAGCGCTGGCTTTTTAAAGTACCGGCAATGCGTACTAGAGGAGTGCGAGAGTGATATCCAATACCGCTCCATACCATCATACCCGGTGCAGGACCAGTGTGGCGGTGCATAACGCAGCTGTTCAGCATCCTCTCTCCACGGTGTCTCCAGACTCGAATCCGACCATCGTGGTGTTGCAGACAGAAGCGTGACTCGTCAGTAAAGACAATTTCATTCCATTGTGCCGTCCACATCCTTCTTTCATCGCACCATTGGCGACGGAGACGTCTGTGGTTCTGCGTCAAGGGTAGACGAAGCAATGGACGTCTTGCGGACAGACCACTCTGCTGTAAACGGCGTCGAATGGTACGCGCAGGCACTGGATGATGCGGTACAGACTGAATGTGCTTTGCTATGGTTCGTGATGTGGCTGAGCGATCCGTCACCGCCATACGCACAATACGCCTGTCATCACGTGAAGTGGTGCACTGAGGTGGATGCGATCGAACACGTCGGTCCGTCGTACCCTCCTGCATCCAACGATCACATATCCGCATTACAGTTGTTTGGTTTCGTCCAACACGACTACCGATTTCCCTGAAAGATAATCCACAATCTCGGTAGGCCACTATCCTTCCTCTGTCGAACTCGGATACTTGATCAAAAGATGATCGCTGTTTTCTACGAGGCATAATTGATCGTTTTTTTTTGAAAAAACCACAAGAAAAACACAATTGCCGTACTTCAAATCGTCGAAATCTCCAAGCCTTAAATAGCGCTTTGAAGTGGCGCCACTGGCACGCGTGATGTGCGTCTGCGCTGAAATTCTAATCATTTGCATATCTCACCTCCGCTAATGCATGTTGTAAATTTCATATTATTTGCATGCTTCCTTCAGGGTGTTGCATTTACGGTGGCCAGCAGAGTATAAAGTCCTGAGAAAGTTTTTCTTATTTGACAAGCCCTGACTTAACTGTACACACAACTCTTAAACATTCCTCTGTGCAATTTCTAAGAATGTGTACCTAGCAAATATGAAAGTGTGGCCCTTAACATTTTCGTCGTCAGAGATAAGATTTCCACCTGTTCTTGCTCTGGTGCTACCATCTGCTTTCTATATTTTGAAGTGAGGATGGTGAATGCTTGAATTACTCTCATCGCTTACAAGCTTTTGGCAACAAATTTAGATTATCTCTGTTTGACAAATCAGCAATACATCTTGTCATAACTTAACCTTGTTAGAAAAAGGAAGGGAAAAGACAATAAGTAGAAAAGGAAAACAGTATCATGGATAAGAAAAAAAATGTATACAGTAAATTTTTCTTTTTTTTGCCCTCGCCCTATCTGTTCTTTTTTGCCTTTACACGAATATAGTAGAAAGATACATTATACATATGGGGGGGGGGGATCACTAAGAGTATAGAAAAAGCAGAAGGGAGGAAGAAACAACTTTGGTTCATAGGGTTACAATAAAGCTTCACAATGATGAGGACAGAGGAAAGACAATCACAAAGAAGTGGATTGAATTTATACTACTGGTGTTTGGACAAAAAAAATTCCATCTGCAAACGTAAAGGAGTTAAGTTACAATCTGTGCATTCCCTTCAGTTTCATCATATATAAAATTGTAGGCACCCAACAGTGTTGCAAAGTCTCCCAAAAACAAGTATGATTCAAACAACCATATTTCGGTGTTAAAGTAGTTGCCATGAGCATTCAAATTAACAGGAACTTTTGATAACCCATACATTCTGTTTAACCACAATCATTCTGTACACACTGAAAAAAAAAAGGAAATAAGAAATAAAGGGGAATTTTTTAGATTATCATAGCATTTATTCCTTCATGTGCGAGTGTATTCAAAAAACAAAAAATATATTCATTTATTTTCACTTTTGTTGATACATCATGAATTTCAAAATAAAGCTTTAAAATTTTGTTTTCTTAAACAAAAATATACAATCATTCTGGGGAGGGGGGACATATTTATATTACAATATGAAATACGTGCAATACACAGGAAAGTCTTGCAATTTTGCCCCTTTTTCAAAAAACGTATTAAGAGTCCATGATTTCGGACATCTGCTGCACATTACATCACTTTGATATCTTATAAAAAAGAAGAATAAATTTTAAATGAACAAACATGATAAAAATGGCGTTTCACATCATTTTCATAGTACAATGGAAATGAAGTACAGTATTTCTTGGTGGTCCAATTTGCTGCAGCACTTGAGTTTTTTACAAGAGCATAATTTTTTTTAGGCTTGGTGTAATAAGGATACAGAGCTTATAATATAATTTTGAAAATATAATCTCTCCTAAGAAATTTACCCTGAATGTAATGAAACAACCATTCAAATATTGACTATAATTCTACCAGGGTTTGACAAATCCCAGGCATCAGAGGCAGATTTAACAGTGGGGGCCTACCCAGCAAAAACCCTACTTTACACTTCTTTCTTATGACACCAAGTTTGGTCGGGGGGGGGGCACAGTATTTTCTTCTGCACTAGAGGCCTCAACCAACCTCAATCCACCGATAACTGCTGCTTAAATATATTTTTTTTTGTTTTTTGGATTTGTCAATCCTGCCACTACTACTTAGAGCTGATTGGAAACATTATGAAAGAATTTGTTAAATATTCATTTTTAGAAACACAATAAACTGTAATTGGACAATAGTTCAATTCTGTCCTATCCTGGAAAGGTGCAATGGATTGTCTGATGTGGTGCTTAAGCTCACAAATATAATTTTATTATTTTTTCGAACTGCTGTGCTTACACCAAGAAATACTGTAATTTTCCCTTTGTGGCCAGGGATGTCGGAGCTGGGGAGGGGTGATTGTCCCTGTTTTTTCTACAAGAAAAGTGTTTCTGGCGGTTTTGATTATTTACAACCCATCTAATAAACTATTGTAGCTTTGAATATATATTTTACAGGACGTTTTCAGGAGTTGCTCAACAAAAATGTTAAAACAGTGAAACCCTGACACAATGATACTCTAAGGACCAAGAAAAACAAAAAAATATCAGTGAAGAGCCATAATCTTTATATCGAGAGACAGCAGTTTAACATTAGTGTATAGACATTTCTAAACAAGATGCAAACTGTTTTTGCAGAAAACTTTGTCATTGCAGTTTCGCAATGTCAATAAAACGAAAAAGACTGTGCTTGACAGTAGATGAAAAAAATATTTTGCAAGAAATTAATGTACTAAACTCTTTCTTCAAAGACAGAAATTCCCAAAAAAATACGGGATTCAAAAAATTACACAGAGTGCTCTAATCGAAGATCAAAAGATTGTTTCTACGGCAAGTGGCGCGATTCACGTGAAATGTCATCCTACATCTATTTTATGGATTCTTATATTTACCAAAAAATGTGGCGATGAAGCAAACAATAATAAGTGATGTTTATGGAAATCATCAATAACAATGTGAATAACTATTTTTTATTTCCATTTTTTTTCATCATTTCCCCCATTTACAAGCTTTTGATTTTATGAAATAATTATCAAGTCTGTACGGGTTTGTAAAAACGAGCGTTAACTGTATAAGGAATCCTTTTTTGCCAAAAATTGGGTCCCAAAAATAGGAGTTTCTTATACATAGATAGTGTAATAGATATAGCTTTTTAACTTTTCTCAAAATATTAAGCCCAAAAAAATAATCAGGGGATTCCTCATACACATTAAAATTTTGGTGCTGATCACCCTCTTTTTAGCTTCGGACATCCCTGACCACGACTGATAAAGGATTATTACACAGATATGAGAAATCATAATAAAAAACATGAATGAAGAAAGCACAAATATGAAGCAAATAAAAAAAAAAATTCAATATTTACATGAAAACACACTTTGATTCTTTACAGAAAATGTCTATATTCATTGATAGAAAAACAATTAGTGGTAGAATTGTATAATTGGGAAGTCAAAAAAAATTCCTTAAAAAGACAAAAAATCGTAAGAAAAATTAAAACACGAATCTATACAACATAGAGCGGTATCAGAGTGCAGCTTCAAAATCAGAAAAAGCCATCTTTTGTGTGGATTTTTCAAAGAACTTTATGTTAATTTTTTCTTAGCAAGAAGAAAACGTGATACAAGGCACACATGATCAGACGACAGGTGAGAATTTGGCAATCCACCAATGTCCCGGACATCCTTGGGGCACGGAAGTTTATATTGACCGATAAGTTTCAGCTCTCCTTCCACCCTGCTAACATGATTGGTACATTCTCCGTGAGATTTAAGGCAGCGATGGTGCTTCAAATTGTAGAATATAAAATCTACTGCAGACATAGAACTTTCAGTGTGTGATGTTATCTCGTCTTGATCTGGGATGTCATGAATGTTACGATACACAGAATGAAAATGAAAGGGATGCGAATAGGAACACTTCACATGCCAATCTTCAGATGGCTCATAAGCAATGGCATCTGAGAATGTCATAGAACAGTAATTTGTTGATGTAGTCGCCATTTCCCAAGAGTTATATGAATATGGCTGACTTTGAGATGAGCTTGGTTGAGAAATGTTGATGGAATTATTCCCAGACCGACCAGCACGAGGATTGACTACACCCCCTGATGATTTATTAGCCTTTTTCTTTATGTACCGAGTTTCACTGTTCACGCCAACATCTGTCAAATCTAATGCATCCATGGTGATTATACTCCCTTTATTGTACCCCTTAGCTTGGCCAGAAATATTGCCAGATATCATCCCTTCACAACTGATTTCTCCGCAACAGATAAATTTGTATAAGGGTGAGAGTGGCTCACAGTTCATATCACCGCATAAAATGACAGGATTGTATACTTGGAGGCCTTTTGCTGTACTGGCATTTATCAGCTTTCCAATTTCCGCAATGAGTAATCGAATCTGTGATAATTTGATGTCTCCCCTTCTAGGATTATACAACAGATGTGTCGTAGCAACGCAAAGTCGGATATCACGAAAAGCTTCATCCCTAGGTCTCAAAATTGCAATAACTCCTACATTGTCTCTGTCTAATATGGCAACATCATCTTTTTTGTACTCCACTGCTTTGAAGGCAGCCAGAGCAAAAACTTCAGACTTGAAAAAAATTGCACAACCATCGGTTTTTTCCCCAGATCTTTTCTTATAGATGTATTTATACCCTATAAGAGATAAAAATAAATTGAGTTCACTAATATAATTATTGTTAGTATCATACTTCATAATATTCATAAATATCATAATTTAACTGTATGACAATTCAATTTCGCATCCATCCACACACACACAAATAATACAAGTATGACATACTACATGATAACTATAATGCTTTGAATGACAAAAATGAAATAATATTATGTTTTGGAAAAACCGACTGCAGGGTGGGTAGTTAAAAAAACCTGTTTGTGTGTCTGGATCAAATGTCACTAATTTCAAACAGCTCGCGTGATTAAAAATAAGTAATGTCACATAGGCAGGGACGTAGCATGCCTTCTTGGAGCCCCGGGGCAGACATTTTCTTGGGGGGGGGGGCCCTCTTAGGAAGGGAAAATTATGCTCAATAAGTGTAAATTTTTTGTGAGGCCCCATTCAGCTCGGGTGCCCTGGCTGCCCCAGCCTAGTTACAGCCCTGCACATATTAAAAAAATGTGACTACCCAAATCTGCAAGTTTAAGGACAAATTTTTTGAAAGCGTCATTGTGCACACTGCAATGGCTACGAGCAAACGAAGAGAAAATTTTTTTAAAAAATCGGTGCCACCAAAAGAGTAGATGCAAATTGTTCTGTGGATATGTTAGCTCAGTTATCATCATCAGTGAGCCACCTCCAGAATCATATTTTTCAGATGAGGCAACATTCTATGAATCTAAAGGCCAGTACACATTACTATGACGTGGGATCATATCAGACATCATATGGTTCAACAGGCCTACAACGGTAAAAATTTTCACACATTACACAGAAACAAGCTTCACATTAGGTTCACAACACAGAGATGCGCATTCCAACATGTATCAATTCGTTAGAAGTTCTGCAGAGGAATATGGACGATGTACATGTGTGGTTTAGTAGTAGTAGACATTATATGGTGTGTACAGTGGTCTGATGTTTGAAGAGATGCATAAAGGCCGAAACACACTATGACAAATTTGTTAAATCTTATTTGTCGAAATTCTGTGACATACAAACTATGTAGAATTCCCATGTCACAGCATTTCTACGAATCAGAATTTACAACATCTCCGGCATGACGAGAAATCTTGTTACATCAGTATAGTGTGTTTCAGCCTTTATGCCATTAGTTGAAGTGATGCCATCAGTTAAGGTTTATTTTAAAATATATTATTTAAATTTTAGAGCATACCACCTTCAGAATTACTGTCACAACAACAGGAATTTAGTATCGCTTAAATATTGTGGAAAGAGTAGGTTCTGCATGTAATTTATAGCATAATGTCTGGATGAGACACGGTAATTGAACAAGGTGTAAAATGGATTTGGAAAAAAAAAAAAACCACAAAATTTACCGAGATAAAAAAGTTTTCATCACACACACACACACACATATATATATATATATAAACAAAGTCGATGCTTGTTTTTACGAACCCGCACACACTAAAAAATAGTTCAAGTTTGTAAATAGGAATGATATTTAAAGGAATAGTACATTGTTTGGGACCAGAAGATTAGTTTGTAAAAACGTGAAGTTTTTAAATTGGAGGTTCGTAAAATTGAGCATCGACTGTACTAGGCCAGTAAAAATGCTGAAATTACCCATTTCTTTCATGAATGGTCTGAAATGATCATTGAGATGATTTTCTTGTACTTCTTGTAGACAAACAACCTGAAAGAGAATGTAATCAAACTGATATGGTAAAGAAGTCCTGGACTGACAAACATAATAGAAATCACCTGAGTGGGTTGAAATAAATTTGAAACTTTTCTTATTCAATTTAAAGTAAATCCTGCAACAAACAATCCCATGATAGATGATACTGAAGGCGTGTGAATTCTGCAGGTTATAATAAAATTATGCACGACAAAACGATTAGCATTTGACCTAATCAGGAGCAATATCATTGAACATGCCCTAATCAGTGTCACTATTTTTTTCATTGTGGGATAACTTGTGTGCACTAATGGCCTAGAGAGGTCACTTACGCTTGCAGTAATATAGCTACTTGCCTACTTGCAGGGTCATCTAAGCAGGACAATTTAAAGGGTAGAGAACAGACAAAAAAGAAAATGCCAGCCCTTTATATCAGTAAGTTTTCTAGTACACCATGTCTACCTACATACTGGTGACCCAGCAGAAGTGTATACAGAATCTTATACAAATACAAATACAAATACAACGCCACAACAGGCAAAATGCCCAACGAGGTGGCTGATAAAAAGATGCCCATAAAAATATGGTTGTCATATATTTCAAAAATACAGCAACCCAATTAAAAATGCAATTAACACAAATTACAAACAATATAACACATGATAAAATATTATACAATGCCCATAAAGAATACTTATGGTTGTCTTATTCTAAGAATGGATAGCTTCTCGATTTACCCCAACATGTTTATCGTATTTCTTTTTAAACGTGTCAATTGTGTTACAATTTACTACCTCCGGGGGTAAGCTATTCCATTTATTAACAACCCTATTGGAGAAAAATTCCCTGCGACACCATAACCTTGCATTGTCCCTCACCAATCGATACTGGTGTCCCCTTGTAAAAGCAGTCGATTGGCGGTGTACTAAAAGTTCATGGTCCATCCTATCCATCCCATTGAAAATTTTGAACACTTCGATCATATCTCCTCGACACCTGCGTTCATCCAATGTAAACATATTCAAAAAATGAAGTCTTTCTTCATAACTCAAGCCCTGTGTGCCAATAAGGACACGCGTAGCTCTTCTCTGCACCCCTTCAACCAAGTCTATGTCCCTCTGTAGGTATGGTCTCCAAAACCTTACAGCATACTCCAGTCCAGGGCGAACTAAGCCTCGAAAAAGCGGAAGAATGACTTTAGGAGAACGCGAAGAGACCTTTTTGAAAATGAGACCAAGCATTCTATTCGCTTTTTTGACAACCGCTGAACAATGTTCAGAAAACTTAAGTCGCTCGTCAATGAGAATTCCCAAATCGGTGACTCTAGTTGCATCCGGGATAGTGACACCATTCAACTCGTAAGAGAACCGTGGGTTGTTCGAACCAAAATGAGCGACCATGCACTTATCTACGCTAAACGTCATGCTCCATTCATTTGCCCATGCTGCAATCTTGTTTAAGTTGGTCTGGAGCAACTCCCTATCGCTTTCATTTCCGATTACCCCCATTAGCTTCACATCATCTGCGAATTTGCTAGTAATTCCATCGATACCCTGATCGAGTTTGTCGATAAAAAGTGAAAAAAGTATGGGGCCAAGGACACTTCCCTGAGGAACTCCACTTGTGACGTCTGTCCAACCAGAGAATTCCCCGTTCACCATAACTCGTTGCGACCTATCTCTTAACCACGATTCTATCCAATTCAGCAAGTTGCCCCCTATTCCAATCTCGTGTAAACGCTTCAAGAGTTTGCCATGTTGGACCCGATCGAATGCCTTCTGGAAATCAAGGTAAACAACGTCGACATTTTGGTTTTAACCAAAGCCTTAGTCACGTAATCATAGAAGCAAAGGAGGTTAGTTACACATGACTTCCCCTTCCTGAACCCATGCTGATTATCCGACAATACATTATTCTCGTCTATCCACTTCACAAACTGCCTTTTGATGATAATTTCCAAAATTTTCGAGAGGGAGCTCGTCAAACTCACTGGACGATAATTAGACACCACTTCTCTACTACCCTTCTTAAATATCGGAACAACGTTAGCCAGTTTCCAATCTCTCGGGACGATACCCTCAGCAACACTACTCCTGTATATCTGTGCGACTGGCCCCAACAATTCATTAGCACCTTCCCTGAGAACCCTGGGATAGATATCATCTGGTCCTGGTGCTTTGCTTGCACATACATTTCTTAGAAGATTTAGGATCTCCACGTCTTCCACTTGAATATCGTTGAGCGTTTTATTACCCCATGCAACACCCGTATATCGAATATCATTATCTCCATTAAAAACCGACGCGAAAAAGTCATTGAAAGCACTACACATGCCTACATTGCTCTCTACTTTTGAGCCTCCTATCGAGAGGGGGCCAACTGTCCCCTTACATCCATTATTGACGTATCGAAAAAATGATTTTGGGTCAGAGCCAATGTTATCTGCCAACCTAGATTCAACTTGCTTTTTACTATCCCTTATCGCTTTCTTCAACAGTCTTCTTTTATCAGTAAACAATGATAGGTCACCTCGTCCACTTTTATATTCCCTGAATGCTCTTTTCTTTTCAAGATAAAGGTTCCGCACGCTATCCGTGAACCATAGAGGGTGTGATGTACAAACACGCTTTTTTCGAACAAAGGGTATGACGTCGTGCAAAACAGAGGACAGCTTCGTACTAAATTCTTCCCATTGACTTACCACCCCTACTGATTCCAACCGGTCTTTGAAAACTTCCGCTAACCTTCTTCGCAAAACATCAAAGTTAGTTCTCCGAAAACAAGGAACCAGTCTTTTGTTATCAACCTTACCCGAGGAAAAGTTACAGTGAAATCTGACGATACGATGATCACTGGAAGAAAACTCTTCCCCCACCGAAACATGTTCAACTAGATCCTCAGAACTAGTAAGAACTAAATCCAAAATAGCAGTACCCCTAGTGGCTTCTGATACATGCTGATACAAAAAATTTTCGAGCACCAACTTAAGAAAGTCTCTTTCATACTGATTTCCAGATGAAAGGTTCTCCCAATCAATACCCGGGTAATTGAAATCCCCTAGTATGAGAACCCTCTTTCGCTTACACATGTAGGAAATTTCATCATGCATTTTGGCGATGTAGTTTTGATCCCTATTCGGTGGATTGTAACAAACCCCAACAATAAGCTTATGACGTCTTTTGTTCTCAAGTTAAACCCATATGGTTTCAATCTTAGAAGATAAAACTGTTAAACATGAAGGTACACATTTTCTTATTCAATTTAAAGTAAATCCTGCAACAAACAATCCCATGATAGATGATACTGAAGGCGTGTGAATTCTGCAGGTTATAATAAAATTATGCACGACAAAACGATTAGCATTTGACTTAATCAGGAGCAATATCATTGAACATGCCCTAATCAGTGTCACTATTTTTTTCATTGTGGGATAACTTGTGTGCACTAATGGCCTAGAGAGGTCACTTACGCTTGCAGTAATATAGCTACTTGCCTGCTTGCAGGGTCATCTAAGCAGGACAATTTAAAGGGTAGAGAACAGACAAAAAAGAAAATGCCAGCCCTTTATATCAGGAAGTTTTCTAGTACACCATGTCTACATACTGGTGACCCAGCAGAAGTGTATACAGAATCTTAGAAGATAAAACTGTTAAACATGAAGGTACACATGTGTACCTTGATTAAATGGATTTAATAATTTTTTTTTCCAAGTCAAGACCTGGGGTACACATGAATGTATCTAACTCAAATAGTCCTAGTAAAGATATCAAATCAAATTTAATTAATTAAACATTTTTCTAAAGGCCATTTTGACACGCAATAAACATAATAAAAAAATATTTTTAATAGCCAGTTTTTGTTTCTTAGGTTTGAAGAGGGTAACCAATATGAAAATAAATGTAGTAGGGCATCCTATATGGTACAAATATGGGAGTATTCAATGCTGTTCATTGGTAATGGGGGGAGGTGCTTTATACTGTATATTTGTGAGTTACTTGTAGGAAGGGGTGCAGTCTACTCACAAAAATATGCAAGACAGATGGCAGTAGCAAGAACATGAATCAGCACAACTCTGACAACATAGATACATCAGGGCTACTCATATACACACACAAAACACATTCCTGCATGTAGGGGAGAATGGGAAGGGGTATGGAACATTTTTCAAAAAAAAATTTAAAAAAAATTTCTGTAAAATTTTAAACCTTGCGATGGATAAATCAAGAGCCTTAGCACTTTTGAGATAAGGAAAAAATATGACACTCCAAAATCAGTAATTCATTTTTTTATGAGAAATTTGAATTTGGAAAAAATTTGTCCCATTCCATATGGGAGGAATGGGACAATAATTAAAATGGAAAAGTTTAATTAACACTGAAGTGCTATGAAGTTAAACTAAATTTACAATTGAAAGAACTATTCAAATTACAACCACAATATTGATAAAACTTTGGAAAATTATATTCCTGTGAACACATTTAAATAAAATAATGACACATTGTATGAATAATTTGAAAAAAAATTGTATCTGTTCAAGAACAACAAATTACTACAGATTCTCACAAACATTAATCAAAATATCTGAACAAAAGATCTTAAAATTTTAAAATTACACAATTGCCTGTTTCATATTTTTTTAATCAATTTTATCTCATTACTTTATGTCTTCATGCAAATAGAAAACCTAATAACATTGTAATGTACTTTGGTTCAAATTGGCAGCTAAGCGAATGGAAATATTCAAAATAAAAGAAAAAAATACATATATATTACTTTTATTTTATTATTATTTTTTGCTAATTTTTATTTATTTTTCTTGCATGTGTAAACACAGAAAATATCAACCTTGTAGGTTTGATGGAAGGACAGTTATCTTTTGGAGCCACATAGACGGCATTTTTGTATGTGTGTGTGTTCTCAATTTCATGGTGTATCCTATTGTTATACTTTTGACTTTTGTATGTGTTTGCAAAGTTGAATGCTTCTTAATACAAGAAAACTATCTAATAATCATATTACCAAGTATTTTCAAATAAAAAAGCCAATTAAAGTAATTAAATTGAGGATGTCCCATTTCTCCCTCTATTGAATTCATGCATAAAAAAGCCTCAAACAAAAACCAAATAGTTTTAGGCTTCAATGACTAAATATATTTAGAGACGTTCTCTTCTTTCTATTATCCATCCAATTTGTATTAAATTATTTATTTTGGCTATGAAACCAAAAAATTATTTAACAAAATGAAAAATGTAGGCCTATTTATTTACTTTTTAATAGCGAAAATGATTTTAAAAAAAATTTATAACAAGGTAAATATTTTTTGCCCAAAGTTTGTTAGCAATAAATGTTAAGCATTGAAAACTTCATACATTGGAAAAAACAGGAGCAAATTACTGCACGAAAGCAGTTGTCCCACTCTTCCCACTGTCACACATCTTCCCTACTGATCATTAGAGATTCTGCAGAGCAATGTGTATAAGGTGCATTTATTGTAAGTAGTGTAGCCTCTCACACAAGATTTATTGGGAGGGGAAGCACAAGTGGCATGAGCCTTAGGCTCCAATAGACAAAGGATGGATAGTGTAGGTCAGTGGTTCTCAACCGGGGGCCATATGGCCCCAGGTGGGCCCTAGGATATTCCAGGGGGGCCACGGATGAAAATCTCGCAAAAGGGGAGCCACGGCTACTGGTAAGGGGGCCACGAAAAAATTTATGAAATTAAATTTTTTTTGTCACTCTGATTAAAAAAATTTAATTGCAAACAAAATGCATAGAATAGCATATATATAGCATATCTTTTTCGCAAATTTTCCCCTATTCAAGTAACTGTCGATAAACAAGTCAAATGTCGATAGGCGCCTACTACTGGCCTGCAACATCCCAAATAATTTCAATGCAATTTTCCTATCCTGCAAGAACAATGTTGTGGACATTAGAAAAAAAATTCTTAAAGGGCGTATGACCACATTTAAAGCAATTTAAATCTGTTTATTTGAGACTCACTGCGTCTGCTGATTTTCAGAAAAGTACAATAAATTCTCACGTAAGTCTTCACTTTGAAATGTCCGTAACCGGCTGAATTCATCTCTTTGTATCTGTCAACCTAAAATTTATGGTTTTTAGTGTTGATAATACGCATGCAAAACCAATTCAGCGACGCATTTTCACAATCTACAAAAATCTTGTGGATTTGATATATAGAAATGATGTCTAAATACCAAAGATTTAGAGAGTTCGAATCAAAATGAAAATGCCAAATAATTGAAATTATTCTTCGTATAAATGAAATATTTTAATATTGAAAGCTATATATAGAGATTAATCGTGACGGTAGTCAAACGTCTCATAAATGTCAAATTTTGTCGTAAAACTGAGAGTGAGGCGCGAATCCCCTTGCGCACAAGTGGAATTTCGAGACATTTACGCACAACCGAGCCCGTCTTGGTAATTTTTCTTTTTTTCTACCCACCCTTTCTTCCTTTTGTTTCCTTCCTAAATTTAAAGAAGTAAAAAGGACATAATTATTATAAAAAGGACTGTTTTCAGATCAAATTGCCGAAGTTCAATTACTTTAGTGCAAAAATGTCAGATTTTTTTTTTTTGGGGGGGGGGGGGGGGGGGAGTTGAATACAGTTAAACCCCATTATAATGAACGCCAAGATATCGGAGAAATCACTTCGTAATAACGAAATTTCGTTACAAAGGAATTCCAGATTTTTATATTGTTCCTATGTAAACTTACTCGGGGATTAGAAAAGTTTTCGTAAAAACGATATTTTTTCCCGTTATAACAGTATTCGTTAAAACGAGAGTCGACTTTATTTCGTTCCAAACTATTTTTTTACGTGTATATGCAGGCTCATGGGTAACAGGGCGTATGGCACTTTACTGGCGGGCCGTTAGTCTTAGAGACATACCCAACATATACCCAACGACATACAACTAGAAAAAGTATCCAAATCACGTGACCAACTCAGATATGTCATTCATGTTGTAAGGGGCTGTATAGTTATAAAATAAAATAAAAAACCCCAACTTTTTACACCGTCCCCGTGCGATAAAGAACCCAATTAGGAAGTCGTTGCTCTGTCTTTCCCCGATGCCAACTAAAATAATTTCACGTTTCTAAGTGCAATATTCACCGAGATATGCGAATTCGAAAAATTGAGGAAATTTGGGAAAAAACACTAACAGATAAAATGGTTTCCCCGTATTTAATGCTGGTTTTTTTTTTTTCCAACTTTCTTCGAATATCTCAGTGAATATTGCACTTAGAAACGTTGAATTTTTTTGTCGGAGACCGGGAAACAACTTTCACATTGGGTTTTGGGGCACAGGGTGTCCACATAAAGAGTTAACATTTTTATTTTAATAACCATGTAACCCCTGGCAACATGAATCAAATATCTGAGTACTACACATTATTTGGGTACTTTTTCCAAGTGGAAGTATGCTTCTAGGACCAATGGTTCGCCAGTAAAATGTCATATGCCCCGTTACCTATGCGCCCTGATTATAGTATAGACTGTTATGCGAAATATTGCCCTGTGTTTAAGCCAACTTGCACGTTGCTTCGTCCGCCTGCGAGAGAGCGGTCATATTATGAACCAAAAAGCCACTTGAAGGTAACTTGTCATCCAACGAAATATCAGATTTTCACGTATCGAAATTGAAGTCAACAAACTGATAATTTTCTTATTTGAAAATCTGATTATTTATATTTTCCGATGGGCTTGAAATCCTGATAATGAATCATTATTATGTTCACATGAACAGTGTTGTCACTGCGTACATGATTTCTCTGGAATGAAAGGTTCAAACAAATATTCAGAAAAATTTCACACGTATTTTAGTTAATTTTTTTGAATTCATAGTAGAACTACAACATGAACCTATATCCTTGATACATGTATTAAAACGATGTGTAAGGAAGAACTTTTCAATTGTGATTCATTTCTGTGTGGCTACTCCCTCATTACTACTTTTATCCGCACATGAAGAGAATAAAATTAATAAAACTGCTTGCTACCACTTTTTGCGAATTTTATCATTATAAGAATGCGTATTTTGGAAGCTACAACTGACATTTCTCAATGAAACCATAACCGTTTACACACAAAAAAAAACTAATTTGGTAACAATACAAATTTCATCCACTACAGTAACTTGATGACATTGTACCGTCTTTAAGCGCAGAGTTGCATTGTTACATTGATTGAAAATCAATATTCTATTTTTTACTGTATTCTGTTATGTGTTTGTTTTGATTTTTCATTATTTTCATAAATTAAAAATTAATCAAATTAAATTCTAACATATGTATATACTTCAGACAATTTTTGAGTAACTATCTTCTAATGGGAAAACGGGGGGGGGGGGGGGAGAAGGAAGGGGGAGTAGAAAATTATTCATGTTCACAAGGGGGGCCACAGGAATGGGAAATGGGTGAAAGGGGGCCATGGACAAAAAAAGGTTGAGAACCACTGGTGTAGGTTATGAATGTGCAACTTATGGAGGTTTCCATTTTTTTATTTTGAAGAAAAACAAAAAATTTTCACACATACATCTGCGAAATGGCCAGATATTTCGTTCATGAGGTTTTCAAGTCTGTAATCCCAATCGAGAAATTCTTTCTTGCAATGCGGATATAGATACATATGACTTTCTAAAAGCTCTTGAGCAAGTATGTTATAAGACATGATGGTGAAGTCCAGGCCAACATCAGGAACTTTTCCCCGAACATACCTTTGGCCGAAAGCTGAAAGTTGCCACCAACGTTTTCTGGAGATATGATCTCTTATCTTCTCTAAAATAAAATGATTATGGTTAAACAAATTCCATATAATTGAGAGTGAAACAAAATGAAATCAAGTCTATTAGATTTTTCACACATTACAAACCAAGTTCAAACTTCTTTTAATCGTTAAAAATACCATCCCTGTATAAGGAATGGCTGGTACTTCTACAGCTAATTGATGGTCCTTCTGATATATTGATGGTCTGATAGCCAATCACTTATACTAATTAAACTATGTTCAAATTGAAACAGACATTTTTTTACTTTAAAATATTTAGACATTTTTTGCTGTTTTTTGCATTTCACTATTTTTATGGGTCATTCTCACAAAATTGTGTCCCCAACAAGTTGCATTAAATATTTTGGACGCAAAACTTTTTTTTTTCATCACTTTTATACTCCAGTTTCTGAAAAGTCGCGATTCTGTTTTTAATTTTTTCATCAATAGATTTTTAAAATTTGCTCGAAAAAACTTTCATTCCTTAAAAAAATTTCTTCAAGTTTTGAAATAATTTTCCTATCTTGAAACAAAAATATGTTATTTTTCCCCAATAATATATATTTTTAGGACCATTATACTTTCATATTTCATTTTTTTATAATTTTAAATATTTTTTTCCCAATTGTTTATAGCCAAATGAAAATTTTAACCATCATGTTTCTTTTCCATTTCAAACATTTAGAAAACATTAGTTCAAATCCTGCAACACCAGTCGCAACCTATCAAATTTTGTATTGAGAAGGTTAAGAAGAATATGGCCATCATTTGAACCTCCTTTAACCAGTCAAGTGGTTACGACGGCATTTGCTGTTTCTGCCATACGTAATGGTGATGCTTACGACGGCATTTGCCGACGTGCAGACTTCTTTCGGCCATTCTCACCATTGAAGTGGTTAAGACAGCATTTGCGGTAGTGATATATGTAATGGTGGTGCCTACGGCGGCATTTTTGCAGACACGCAGACTTTTATGTCCTTTTCACATAGATATGACGAAATAATTTGTCACACATGTGCTGCCATCTCTACAGCCATCCTTCTACTTTATTATCTCATCACTAGATGGGGTTGAACAATTATATTTCAAGGTCTGAGATTATTATTACTATTATCTTTGTCATGTTTTGCAAAGCTGCATCACCATCGCTTACTCATATATCTTTTAGCAAAGGTTCAACTACTATGGGTCCACATAAATCCATCAACAGCATTTATTTTAGTCACAGGACATTATGACCCCCCCCCCCACTTTTGGGGTGTCATATTACATCTTGACATATTCGAGCTATAAAAAAATATTTTAATATTTCAAACTTCCAAGAAAAGGAAAAAAAAGGGAAAAAGCGTGCGCATCTTCAAAAAAAAAAGTGGGCACTGCTGGTAACGCTCTGAGAAATTAATTGGGACAGTTGACTAATTAAAATCAATTAGAATTGTAAATTAATTCATAAATTAGGTTTATTCAGGGAAAAAAGAGATGAGTGTTTTTATTAAATTTCCTTCTCTTGGCTACTTTTTTTGTCAGAAATATGTAATTGAAAATAATTTTCATTTCACCACATGTTTGTTCACAGACATCCATGCCCGAGTGGCATGGTGGTAAGATGCTCGTCTACCATCGCGAAGGTTGTTGTCAGGATCCCGGGTTCGAACCCAAGGGAGGATATTGATAAGATATTTTCCCTAACGAACTCGAGGCGACCACTGATAGACAGCACCTTCACTTCCAACCCATCTCACTAATGGCAGTAAATTGCACTATAGCGATATGGCCAGAGTTGGTGTTTGGTGAAGTAGTAGTAGTTCACAGACATCTGCATGCAGGACCATTGTTTATTTAAATATACTATTATATTTTATGTTTCATGATATTTTTCATATTTGAATGGGTTTTTATTATTGTTTTCCATGCTGGAGATTTTTTTTTTTTCGGCGTCCGCAGTGTCTAACGGCCTTGGCGACTTTTGATCGGGACGTCGGACATGTTTGGCGATGAAAAAAAAACCGCCAGAAATCGCCAATCTCTGGATTATACAGCACCTGTTCTCAATTGTTTTTTTTGTTTGAACAGTATTATTTACTTTTTGGCAATGTGCTGGCGATTTTTTTCTTTGGCAAGAGACTCCGAAAGCATGACTCAGTTTCACTCTTGGCTACTTTTCGTAATGATTTCGGAAGTTTTTCGCACCAAAGAAAAAAAAAATCACCCACACATCGCCAAAAACTGTTTTCGACCATATCTTGTAAGCAATACAAAGTGAAACACCACTTTCAAGAACATTACTTTTCGAAACAAGGTCCTTACGGCGATTGGCAACTTGTCGATGATCCATTGGAGTATCAGTTCTTCGTTGGTTGTGTCGATGAGCGCAACTCGTTGTCTTAGATAACAGCAGCTCGGATTCGTCGATAACGCCTCCTCCACATAGATATCGCTTGCTATCATTAACTGCGGATGATTCCGATATCGTTTCTCTTTTCCTGGACGCAGTAGCGGCAGACGGCTTGATCCTCGTTGGAAACTTTAATCTAGCGCTGCGAAGCATTCAATTATTAACTTTATATCGGCCAGTAAAAATAGCCTACAATTAATAATAATCTACGAAAACGAAACTATATCGCCATACCCTATGTATCACGAGGGAAATCACACAAGGAAGTTTATTTTTGTCTGCAGCACCACAAATAGACTTCAGGCTTTGTAACGCATAGCCTGAATTGATGTTCGTGACAGTAACCTCGCGGGGGGGGGGAAATTTCCTTCAAAAATTCCCCCTTCTGACTAAATTTTGATCCCCCTCCCCACACATTCCAAAAAATGTGTTGCCATCTACCGGGAAAAATACATATTCGAGTATTTTTTGCACTTGAAAAGTGTTGCATACGTCCCATATTTCCCGGGACAGTCCTGGTTTTCTTTCTTTTTCTAGCCATCCCGACTTTTTGGCAAAAATGTCCCGGTTTTTTCCCGTTTTTTGCGTTACGGACCTGGCTGACAGGGCTCAGGCCCTGTTGCTCGGAACGATTCTCAATATATATATTTTTTGTTTTTCACGGTGTAAATTCATAATAGAGAGGGCCGCTGGAGATCCCAGCCTCCGGGATGAAGGGGGTCATGCCTAGGGTAGAACTCCTTAATACACTATATGAAGGCGTCTTAGCCTAGGGTACAAATATAGCTCACGCTGGTTTCTGAACCTGCAACTCTGCAAATCGGTGCAGTTGCTGATTGTTTAAAAACTAGAATTTCGGCTTTTTTAACCAATCCGTAACGGCGCCAACCCACAAAATCGGAAATCGTCGTGCCCGTATGTATGTGTGTTCGTACACGTAGTGAACAGCCAGTGGGAATGCAGGCTGACTCATCATCACCCCCAGTGCTTTGTAGTGTAATGTCAGTATTATTGCAAGTCAATAGTTGCTCCCTCCCTTATGCCATTTTGTCAACGTTTAGACGTTACTTTGACTTTACATTACACAGAAAACTGGTTTTTCCACCCTCGATGAGTTCTCTAAGATAACAATTCGCCTTACCCTAGTCACACCCAGGGCCACAACACGCGACAGACTCATCATATAAATTGAGTCGTAACTAGATAATTTGTCAGCCGGGCCAAGCAAACATTTTTCGCCCCCGTATTATGTTGAAGTATCAGTTAAAGGGTAAATTAAGCGCCTCCTTTATTCAAGCGCCCACGACACTAGAACCACCTGTTCTCATCCCCCCAGTTGTGTCCCTGGTCACATCCGACTCAATTCAAGGCCAACGAAGCTAAAGATCATGAGACTATCTGTCCGGTCCTCCGGTCGGTGTCGCCAACATCATTCGTCGAAAGATCACGTGACCCGGTGAAAACACACAATCCCCATCATTTTCTAATGGCATAATAGGAGTTTAAAACACTTAATTCCAGAATTAAGGAAAGATATAATTACAAAATAAATGAAAGAGATAATTAAAAAATCAATGAAAGAGATAATTAAAAAATCAATGAAAGAGATAATTAAAAAATCAATGAAAGAGATAATTAAAAAATCAATGAAAGAGATAATTAAAAAATCAATGAAAGAGATAATTAAAAAATCAATGAAAGAGATAATTAAAAAATCAATTTTAAAGAGATGATTTCAGTATTAATGGAAGATGATTTCAGTATTAATGGAAGATGATTTCAGTATTAATGGAAGATGATTTCAGTATTAATGGAAGATGATTTCAGTATTAATGGAAGATGATTTCAGTATTAATGGAAGATGATTTCAGTATTAATGGAAGATGATTTCAGTATTAATGATGAAAGAGATGATTTCAGTATTAATGATGAAAGAGATCATTTCAGTATTAATGATGAAAGAGATGATTTCAGTATTAATGATGAAAGAGATCATTTCAGTATTAATGATGAAAGAGATCATTTCAGTATTAATGATGAAAGAGATCATTTCAGTTTTAATGGAAGAGGTAAATTCAATATTAATGAAAGATATAACTTCAGGATTAATGAAAGATATAACTTCAGGATTAATGAAAGATATAACTTCAGGATTAATGAAAGATATAACTTCAGGATTAATGAAAGATATAACTTCAGGATTAATGAAAGATATAACTTCAGGATTAATGAAAGATATAACTTCAGGATTAATGAAAGATAATTCCAGAATTAAGGAAAGATAATTCCAGAATTAAGGAAAGATAATTCCAGAATTAAGGAAAGATAATTCCAGAATTAAGGAAAGATAATTCCAGAATTAAGGATAGAAAATTCCAAAACTAAGGAAAGTGGTAGTTCCAAACTTAATGAAAGTGATAGTTCCAAACTTAATGAAAGTGTAGTTCCAAACTTAATGAAAGTGATAATTCCAGAATTAATGAAAGAAAAAATTCTAGAATTAATGAAAGAAAAAATTCTAGAATTAATGAAAGAAAAAATTCTAGAATTAATGAAAGCGATAATTTCAGCGTCATTGAAAGTGATAATTTCAAAATTAATGAAAGAAATAATAATTAATAAAGCAAATAATCCTAGAATTAATGAAAGAAATAATTCTAGAATCAATGAAAGAAATATAATTTAATCTTTTTTTTATCTTTACAGGAGTTCCCTATCCTTTTTTTAAATCTTACGCAATTAACGCAACATGAATTAACGCAAATAACGCAATTAACGCAATATGACTAAACTGTAAATTTTAGTGAGGAAATTGATAGACAGGAACTGTTAGGCCCTTCTCACACGGGGAAACTAAAATCGAGCTCGAGTTGCTTCAACTTGAGAGTTGAGTTGACTAGAACGAGTCGAGTTGCCCGTTCTCCCTCACACGGCGCTACTAAAAAAATATTCAAAGCCCGGGAAACTGAGTAAAAACAGCACAGTCTATAGTTTTCCTTCTTATCTTCCGGTACTATCTTGTTAGCCGGGTTAAGAAAAATAATTTCTATTATACGTGAACTTGCTACACAGAATTTCAGTTCACAGGTAAATACAAAATTTCATTATTTAAATTGATATCATTTTGAAATGACAATAAAATGGTAAAAATTAGATAATTTTTTAGTATAATTTCATGTTTCATTCGGAAAAAAAATTCGCAATAAAATGTCTGTTTTTCCTCTATAAATGTGCCTTTCAGTACCTATATATGTTGGATTTAATATATTTTTATTGCTTATTAGTTAAAATATTGTCACGCAGAATTTTAAGTAGTTTCATGAGATGAAACGAATAGTACTAATAGGCAAAACTAGAGACAAACAACACATGAATTGTTGTTTATGTTTCAGGGAATGATTTTCCCCGAATACTCCCACACACAGATGTGCGTGTACGTGACCTAGATTACAGACATTCCAAGCAAGGGGGAAAATCAGGGACCATCCCTGTGGAACACGTGCTTGTTTAGGTACATGTAAAAGTAGACAGTATTTTCTGCAGGTTCTTATCCAGGGCCGTCTTAAGAGCAACATGGGGGCTTCCAGCCATGTATTTTTTTTTTCTGAGATCCTACTTGGCAAATTCATTTGGTTATTCCTGAAATTTTTTACCAGATATAATTTTTGTGATGCTCCATCTTCTTTTCAAATCGCCCCCGCGGGGGAGTGCCCGGGTGGGCCCATGTGTTTACCACGGACCCGTCATCTAGGGGATCAGGGGGGCTATTGCCCCCCGGCTTTCAAAAATACACTATAAACAGTATATATACGTACATACAGTGAGTATATGTTCTTTGCCCCCCCCCCCCCCCGAAAAAAGTTGAAATGACAGTCCTGGTTTACCATTTCATTCAGTGGTGTCAGAGCCAGGGGTGCAAGCTCAAGCACCCACGGTAATTTGTGGCATGGATCCGAGCACCCCAGGATTGATTAAGAAATTAAATTTTCCGATATAAAACTAAAGACGAGCACACACACCCAGTTTCGAAACAATTCCGACGCCCCTGATTTCATTATAATTTCAAAATAATATCAATTTAAATAAAGAAATCGTGTATTTACCTGTGAACTGAAATTCTGAAGAAATTTCATTATATCCTTTCAACTGATAATTTATTATATATGTACTCTGGATTGTTTTTCAATATGAGTCCAAACTCGCATGACGAAAATATGAAGGAATGCTAAAGGCAGTTTCTCTATATAGTTTCTTCAACAAAAGTTGGCGGCGACTAGCATGTCAGTCGCCAAGTGACTGAGTCGCGTTCGATATTTCGTCGCCAAGACACTAATTTCCTCGTGTGAGGGAGTCTAGAGCGATATACGTACTGGTCTTCGGGAGAAGGTTTCTCTTATCAGTTGCCGAACTTTAGTTTCCCCGTGTGGGCCCTCCTCACACGGGGAAACTAAAATCGAGCTCGAGTTGCTTCAACTTGAGAGTTGAGTTGACTACAACGAGTCGAGTTGCCCGTTCTCCCTCACACGGTGCTACTAAAAAAATATTCAAAGCCCGGGAAACAGTAAAAACAGCACAGTCTATTAGTTTCCTCCTTATCTTCCGGTACTATCTTGTTAACCGGGTTAGGAAAAATCGAAGCAAATGAATAAGAAAAATAATTTCTATTATATGTGAAATTGCTACAGAATTTCAGCTCACAGGTAAATACAAAATTTCATTATTTAAATTGATACCATTTTGAAATGACAATAAAATGGTAAAAATTAGATAATTTTTTAGTATAATTTCATTTCATTTGGAAAAAAAAATCGTCTGTTTTTCCCTCTATAAATGTGCCTTTCAGTACCTATATATGTTGGATTTAATATATTATTATTGTTTATTAGTTAAAATATTGTCACGCAGAATTTTAAGTAGTTTCATGAGATGAAACGACGAAAGCTGGTTCCCAGAGGCAAAAAATAAACTATAGGCAAAACTAGAGACAAACAACACATGAATTGTTGTTTATGTTTCAGGGAATGATTTTCCCCGAATACTCCCACACACAGATGTGCGTGTACGTGACCTAGATTACAGACATTCCAAGCAAGATGGAAAATCAGGGATCATCCCTATGGAACACGTGCTTGTTTAGGTACATGTAAAAGTAGACAGTATTTTCTGCAGGTTCTTATCCAGGGCCGTCTTAAGAGCAACATGGGGGCTTCCAGCCATGTATTTTTTTTTTCTGAGATCCTACTTGGCAAATTCATTTGGTTATTCCTGAAATTTTTTACCAGATATAATTTTTGTGATGCTCCATCTTCTTTTCAAATCGCCCCCGCGGGGGAGTGCCCGGGTGGGCCCATGTGTTTACCACGGACCCGTCATCTAGGGGATCAGGGGGGCTATTGCCCCCCGGCTTTCAAAAATACACTATAAACAGTATATATACGTACATACAGTGAGTATATGTTCTTTGCCCCCCCTCCCGAAAAAAGTTGAAATGACAGTCCTGGTTTACCATTTCATTCAGTGGCGTCAGAGCCAGGGGTGCAAACTCAAGCACCCACGGTAATTTGTGGCATGGATCCGAGCACCCCAGAATTGATTAAGAAATTAAACTTTCCGATATAAAACTAAAGACGAGCACCCACAGTTTCGAAACAATTCCGACGCCCCTGATTTCATTATAATTTCAAAATAATATCAGTTTAAATAAAGAAATCGTGTATTTACCTGTGAACTGAAATTCTGAATAAATTTCATTATATCCTTTCAACTGATAATTTATTATATATATACTCTGGATTGTTTTTCAATATGAGTCCAAACTCGCATGACGAAAATATGAAGGAATGCTAAAGGCAGTTTCTCTATATAGTTTCTTCAACAAAAGTTGGCGGCGACTAGCATGTCAGTCGCCAAGTGACTGAGTCGCGTTCGATATTTCGTCGCCAAGACACTAATTTCCTCGTGTGAGGGAGTCTAGAGCGATATACGTACTGGTCTTCGGGAGAAGGTTTCTCTTATCAGTTGCCGAACTTTAGTTTCCCCGTGTGGGCCCTCCTCACACGGGGAAACTAAAATCGAGCTCGAGTTGCTTCAACTTGAGAGTTGAGTTGACTACAACGAGTCGAGTTGCCCGTTCTCCCTCACACGGTGCTACTAAAAAAATATTCAAAGCCCGGGAAACAGTAAAAACAGCACAGTCTATTAGTTTCCTCCTTATCTTCCGGTACTATCTTGTTAACCGGGTTAGGAAAAATCGAAGCAAATGAATAATAGTTTCCCCGTGTGAGGAGGGCCTAAACACACTAGGAACCCTTCGCCCTCCTGGAAACTAAAGTTCGGCAACTGATAAGAGAAACCGTCTCCCGAAGACCAGTACGTATATCGCTCTAGACACCCTCACACGAGGAAATTAGCGTCTTGGCGACGAAATATCGAACGCGGGGGGGAGGGGGCAAAGAACACTTACTCATACTCACTGTATGTACATATATATACTATTTCTAGTATATTTTTGAAAGCCGGGGGGCAATAGGCCTCTGATCCCCCTAGATGACGGGTCTGTGGTAAACACATGGGCCCACCCGGGCACTCCCCCGAGGGGGCGATTTCAAAAGAAGATGGAGCGTGACAAAAATTATATCTGGTAAAAAATTTCAGGAGTAACCAAATTAGTTTGCCAAGTAGGATCTCAGAAAAAAAATACATGGCTGGGAGCCCCCATGTTGCTCTTAAGACGGCCCTGGATAAGAACCTGCAGAAAATACTGTCTACTTTTACATGTACCTAAACAAGCACGTGTTCCACAGGGATGGTCCCTGATTTTCCCCCTTGCTTGGAATGTCTGTAATCTAGGTCACGTACACGCACATCTGTGTGTGGGAGTATTCGGGGAAAATCATTCCCTGAAACATAAACAACAATTCATGTGTTGTTTGTCTCTAGTTTTGCCTATTAGTACTATTCGTTTCATCTCATGAAACTACTTAAAATTCTGCGTGACAATATTTTAACTAATAAGCAATAAAAATATATTAAATCCAACATATATAGGTACTGAAAGGCACATTTATAGAGGAAAAACAGACATTTTATTGCGAATTTTTTTTCCGAATGAAACATGAAATTATACTAAAAAATTATCTAATTTTTACCATTTTATTGTCATTTCAAAATGATATCAATTTAAATAATGAAATTTTGTATTTACCTGTGAACTGAAATTCTGTGTAGCAAGTTCACGTATAATAGAAATTATTTTTCTTAACCCGGCTAACAAGATAGTACCGGAAGATAAGAAGGAAAACTATAGACTGTGCTGTTTTTACTCAGTTTCCCGGGCTTTGAATATTTTTTTAGTAGCGCCGTGTGAGGGAGAACGGGAAACTCGACTCGTTCTAGTCAACTCAACTCTCAAGTTGAAGCAACTCGAGCTCGATTTTAGTTTCCCCGTGTGAGGAGGGCCTTACTGTGTTATTCAACGAGTGACGTTATTCAAGTGAGTGATGCTCCCCTCAGTTATAAATATGCTCGATCATTAAGAGCGCAAGAAAGTCATCAGCGCATCAAGTGAAAGATCAAGCGGCTTTGATCGATGCTGCGGATTCATGCCCGCCATGTTTGTTGGTATAAAAAATTCGGACGGCTGTGACTAGTGGTAAAAAAATACTCTATATCCAGAATTTCCTGTCATCTACAGTTTAAAAATAGTACTAATACTATATAACATAGTTTTTCGTTTTTTCTTTGAATATTAGATAACAGCAAAAGTCCTATCTTTTTTCTTCTGTTTGAGATTAAGTAATGAAGTTCTCAAATTACTCGATAGGTAGCAGCAAAAGCCATCGTGGACTCCAAATTGCGTTAGAACACAGCTAACCATATAAGGTTCAAATATTTCGAATACTTTTGAGTAAACTGACCATATTTTCTTAACAGAAATACGGGGAAATTGGAATTCTAAATACCGGCAAATACGGGACATCACCAATTATCACCAAGAACAACGCCAAAAGTGTACAAAATTGCCAAATATTGGCGAAATTGCGAAAAATCGCAATGGCGGGAAACGAAGCGTTACTGCAAACAGTGGATTAAAATAAATTTCACGAAATGAAACGTTCAACAAGAAAAATTATTCTTATTTGTAGTTGTAATTATCAAAAAAAATTTATGCGATGAAAAATAATTTCAATCTTTGAGTTCAATAAAGAATAAAAATCCAAGTAGGTGTCATGTGAAAAAACTGGAAAAACCGTGACACTTTTGCAAAAAAGTCGAGACGGCCAGAAAAACAAAGAAAACCGGGACTGTCCTAAAAAATACGGGACGTATGGTCTCTCTAGTTTAGAGGATAATTTTGGATGTAAATATTTTAAGAATCTGGCAACTCTATATATCTTGCGTTTAACTCCTTATTCCCGGGTTCTCAATTCCTTGGGTTGGACGCGAATTTCTTGGGGGTTTGAAAACCTCGTGTTTTGTCCGTATTTTAACGTATTTTCGTTGTAAAAATGAAAGAAACCGCAATACGAAACCTATTCGAAGCTGGTGAGATTAAACTTCATTTATTTAAAGATAAAATACAGCGCTTTTGTGTTAGTTATTCTTGAGCAGTGTTGGTTTAGATATAAAAGAAACTTTCTAGGAATTTCTATGTTTTTTTTAGTTAATTATTATAAGAAGCTTGCAGCTAATTATTGTTTTGTATCATGTTGATAAGCTGAACTCGACCTGTAATGAAGAATAATTCTCTTCACTCCGGGTGACCCTTAATTAATGGTTGTTTAGGTAATAGAAATTCACATTTGGAGGGAATGGGCCTTAATTTGGGGAACACTTAAAGCAAAATTTCTCAAAGTGTAAGTCGCGACTCCTAGGGGGCGTCGCCAACTTTTGTCGCTCGTGGTGGGTGGGCTGTCCATGTGGCCTTTTGCTATGAAGTAGTTCGTTTCAAGACCATAGTTTTTTTATTTTAAATCGAGCGCAACTTTGGTCTATCGCCATGGGCAATTTACTACAGAGCGAGTTGTGCCGAAAGTGAGTGTGTGTATCTAACAGTCTCTGAGTATTCAGTGTTGTCTGATTTTTTAGTATTGTCATCTATATATTTCAAAGTGTGACTCAAAGTGCAATGATTGAATATCTGTACTGTTGGCCTGTTGCTCTCTGTGGGGAGTTTTTAAATTGGGATATCGGTTTGTCTTCACGGTTGGTTGAAAGTTGCGAACCACAGGTAACCACCACTGGTGCCTGAATCTGGGTGCTGACAATGCAAATCTGTCTCTATGTTTGACTTGTGGGTACAGCTTACCCACAACATAAACCTGATTAGCAGAAAGATAATGAATCTATAAAGTTAGTGTTGTGCAGTGAAATACTAATTTAGAATTTTAATTGTTTTGTTGTTGAAGTAAATTGTTTTAAGGAGATGGAAATTCTATGTAAGAAACATTTTAGAGTGTCAATCAACTGCTGTGTCCAAAATTGCAGAAGTGGAAAATTTTCTTCATATTATATGTATGTTACCAGATAAGTAGTTGCTATAGTTCTGTATGCCTCGAAGTTGTTCCTAGGACTATTTCATGCAGGTTTGGACAAATTGAAAAAAACTATTTGGCTCTAAGCAAGGTTTTTATTTAAAAAAATTGTTGTAAATGTTTTTCAAATTTCCTTGTTCGCATGACTTTCACATGTAGGAAGACCTGTGCCACAGAATGAAATCTGAAAATTTTTGTCATCCTTTCACAAATCCCGAGGGCCATATTGCCATGGCGACTAAAGAATCAGCATTGTTGCCCAATATTTTCTATGTGTAGTTACTAGCGTGGGAGCTCCAAAAATATTTGTTTGGCACCTTGTTCTTTGATTTGTCTAGTCCTGTTGGGACTGTAATTTTCTTTGTGGCTGAATTGGAGTCTGAGTACAACTCAGAATTTTCAGATGTCGTGTCACCGATTTAACATGGTAGAAGGGGACCAAATCCCGGGAAAGACTAAAAGAAACATATATTAGTCATTCTCAGAAAAATGTTTGGATACAGTAAAATCTTTCAGTTCAGACGTCTCCCTACATTGGATGGTTTTGAATTTGACCACCCATATTCCTATAGCACAATATCCACAATACTGTACCACCCCTACATCTTGGGACACCTCTTTAATGACTATTCACCATTCCGTAGTTACGAGGAGGGTAAGACATGGTTGAAGGTAAGAGCCGTGGTAAAAGAAAACCTGTGTTCTCTATAAAAAGTTTCCTTACTCAAAGTAAGAGATGATGCTTCACTCTGATTTGTCAAAGAAAATCGCGTGTTAAAGGGCAAAAGGAATTCTCTGCTCCTCATGGTTTTTGCACGTGGTATTTCTCCTCCCCCCGGGTCAGTTATAGTCATGGATAACAAGCAAGTCAGGAAAAATTTCTCCAATTTAAAAAATGAAATCCTGATCACTTGTTAGCGAATTCAGTGAAATAATCGGGAATAAAATATTATAATATAATGTGTGGCAGAAATATGTGTGGGAGGTCCTGGGGAAAAAATTTAATACATCCCAGGAGTGTTCCCCAGGACGACCAGGCAACTTCATGTTCGTTACCGTAACATTTGCGTAATGCATCCGTGTAATCAGCGATCTTTCACCATTTTCAACTCTTTCGAGAGCTTGAAGTTACAACAAATATCTGTGATAGGATGCCATGTTTCACTAAGTAAATAATACTAGCATGTACGTGTTTACCAGCTCGGTAATGCTAACCACCAAAAAACAGCAGTAAAAGTTAAGGAGAAAAGGAGTAACTCATCAGTTAAACTGACAGAGAATACTGTTTATCAGATAACTGTCATTTTAATAACTATCTGCCGATTAAATGGTGGCAGGGAATACAGCTGTAACTTGAACGATTTTAATAGAACCTGTTGGTGTTCAACTTAGGTTTTACTGTATTACAAAATTTGTCTAATATGGTCCCTAATTTCTTTTTCGAATTTGCCAATCCCCCGCCTCAGAATCTAATTTAGATACTATCACGAATAGAAAATATTTAGGCACCAATACTGATTTTATTAGTTGCCATAAATTGTTGCCTGTCATTGTCGAGTCTTGATTTCATGCATTCATTTTTGAGATAACATGGCAACTGTGAATGATCTCAAATGTGTAGTTAATTGCAATGTTTACTTTTAATTGTATATCTTTTGTAGGTCAACGCCTGAAAGTGTCTTCAATAGATGTTATGTGTGCTGCCATGGCATATCACAAAACTGTGAAACTTTTGGATGTTCATGATCCGTATTATAAAAATGTATGTTAAAACTTGATAGTTATATCTACCTCCCTCTCACCTGCTCCTCCCATTGACGAAATTTAAAACTATTTTTTCTTTTCTGTGTAGAATCTTCCTTCATTGATCCTAATGCAAAATTTTTTATATCATTCGGGTTGTCAGTTCAAGTTACTGGCTGGAACAGCTTCGGTATAAGGGACACGCCAACTTGGCGACTTTTTTTCTGACGATAAGTCGCCGGCGCACTCTATTGTTCTGCGTTGCCGTTGCCTGCTGGGTTTTTGTTGTTCTAGAATGTTCTTTGTTAAAAAAAATACAGTGAGATGCCGCTGGTGGTTTTCTATTGTTTCTAGCACATCTTTTATAACTTCCAACTGCCATTTTCAAACGTGTCTTCATTCTATCTCTCTCTTTTTCTTCCAAATGACATCACTTTATAGCCCCAGTGTTTTGAATGATTTGAAAAATCGTTGGAGATTAGTTCATTTTCTCTTCCTTCCGTATATTTAATGTAGTGTGTGGGTCAGATTATTGGATATCTCTTTCCTCAGATTGTACCTTTAATATTTTCCAATATTTATTCTTTTCTACATACAGGATGCCCCTGTATACTTTTTATTTATTTTTCTTATTTTATTTAAAAGAACCTGGATTCCCGGAAAGAGAGTCTGGGTTTTAATTAATAATTATTTTTATTGTAATTATGGTTGGTTTTAGCATGTTTATGCTTGCTTGAGCATCAATAGCATCCCACAGCCTCATATCATATTTATTAACCCAGAAATCATATTTATAATCCAGATCTTATTTTTTTTCATGATATTTTTCATATTGTTTTCATTATTTTCTATGCTGGCGATTTTTTTTTTCGGCACCCGTAATGTGTCGAACGGCGTTGGCGACTTTTGATGGGGTCGTCGGACATGTTTGGCACCGAAAAAAAAGTCGCCGAAAATCGCCAACCTATCCCTTATACCAAAGCTGTTCCGAATAACTAGAATACGAATATCGATAATACACTATAAAGAAAAATTATTACCAAGGGGAGGAGGGATCAATACAATGAATGTACCTGACTGGTGTTTGTGGTATTGTAATAATCAGTGGTATTGTAATAATGAGATCGGAAATGCCTATGGGACATACATGTCCCACTGGTAGAGAAAATGTTAAATAATTATTTATTTTTTTGGTTTATATTCCCTGCAATCATTAATTTTTAAGTCTTTCTTATTTTGGTAGATATTGGCTGCTGGAGCTCTCTGTGCTGTTTTCACATCGTCCAGAAAGGAGCTGGATTTTGAAAGTGTGATTGCTGTTTATTACGAGTAGGTATGCTTATTATTTTTTAAAGTTTCCTGTTCTCACTCTCTCTGTGTTCATGGCAAGAAATTGATGCTGTTGTAAACAGGGTTGTCAAACTTTCTCCCGGGTAGATACCCATTTCCCCCCCCCCCCCCGGGCTGGGTTTTTTATGGGGAAAATGGGTTTTTTAGGGAATATTCGTTTTCGAAGAAAATGTGTTACTTTCAGGTTGAAATTTGAGTTTGAGCTTAGTTTATGTATTCCAAAAATTGCTGCATAGTGCAGTGTTTAGAATATGTATATTTTGAAATATTTTTTAATGATTTTTTAGGAACAAAAATGTGATAATAAATAATTTCTTGGAATCACAAACACCCTTTTTTATAATTCTTCTACCTTTTTATGTAAGCATTTAGGTATGAGATCCACATATTAAAATATTTTACAAGAAATCACTAACAGGAAATTGTAACCATGGACCTTAGTTTAAAAAATATACCTGATATATGTGATAAGCATACCTACAGAAATTTATTTATAATACGCACGCACGCACTCACGCATGCACGCACACACACACACACTTCAAAAAATATTTATATGTTTTTGCAATACTTTTTTTTATAAGTTTTATACAGGTACATCAGACTTTCATAACTGAAATATCAAGAGATAAAAATAACATTATCTCATAATGAAAAGAAAACTGTGGGATTCTTGAATTGAACATTGGCAACGAACATCTTCATCATACAACTCAAGGTTCAGATATAATTACGCAGAAGTGGGTGTGTTTGTGTGTGAACAATTATTCCCTTACTTATAATCATGGTCAATTTTATTGATCAAATACATAGTTTAACATTCACCAAAAATGTATATTTAGACATAATAGAAGATGTAGGCTTACACATAAAGGATGTGCATTAGGGTGGATCGAAAAAAAATATTTTATCTGCAAATCGCTATAGTGCGGAAAAGTAGCTGCTTTTAAGAAAAAGGAAAAACGACGTAAAAAAATTTAAAATCGATTGACATCGTGCTGACCAGATGTATGTGAGGTTTTTACTGCTTGCAGGTGGCAAACTGGTGTATTGTGGGTATTTGCAGTATTAGGGTGGCTCTCAGCCATAGGTAATTTTTCAAATGTTAAAATTTTGCTGCTCCCACCCCTCTAATTCTGTTCCAGTCAACAAAAAAAAAGGATCTATACAAAATTTTAGCTCAGTCAGAAAACTGAGGTGGCCCTGAAATCAGAACATATATAGTAAGTAATATTAATTCCATTCAAAAGAGTAGTATAGATGTCCCTATTTCAATTTTTTTTCCTCATAGAGGAACTATGAGGACACATCCCCAGGCAACACCAGCAATTGCTTAAAAATATTCTGAATCAAATTTTCCAAACAAGTTTTGTCTTGATTCGAAAAATACAGTAGAGGTCAATTATAACAACAGCTCATAATCATTGTCAAATCAGAAAGCTTGATATAAATGAATGTTTTTTTGTAGCATTGGCTCTTTGACAATCACCTGCAAATCACTCGTTAAATCGGGATTCTCGTTATGAGCCGTACTCGTTGTAACACTGTACCTGAAATAACATGAAATATTTGAGAAATATTAAGTTTTTTTTCAATTCGCACAACTTCTATTAGAGAAACACATTTTGATTTACAGCAATATTAGAACATTATTTTCTCCTAAAACAGGATTTAGTAGCAGTTGGGTATTTTTTCCGGTCTCCTGCAATGATTTGTTTCATAGATCGTTGCCAGAGACAATGTTTTTTTAGAAATTGGATTCAGAATGTGCTGGGAGTTGCAGAAAATAATGAAGACACATTTAGGCAAGAGGAAAAAAAATGTCAAGATATATATATATATGGAAGAGTATACTGCGTTTGAACACAATTAATCATAGCGTATGAGGAATTAACTTTGCTTATTTTGTTCCAACTTCAAGGCATTTGAGGGATCACCCAGCGGTTGTCTGATTGAGCTAAAAGTTTGCTCAGGTAGCTTTTTGTTGTTGGTTTTAACAAGATGGGGGTGTAGGAGTTTAAAAGACATCAATCTCCTCAATAATTTTTTCTACTTCGCTTTGTAGGATCATCTACTACAACAAAGCATTCGAAAAGATGACCACCTATGAATACAGATCACTACAGCAGCATATACCAGTGACTTCAAAAATTGTTGCTCGAGTGATGAACTATGAAACAGTGAAAGCATTGCCTATGAATGTGAGTAAAAGTCTGTTATACACACACAGATGTTTGATGTGATTGACGCTACTCAAAGTTGCTATGATTTGACTCAAAAGACAGAATAGTACAAAATGTAACATAAGCACCAATGAAAGTGTTCGATCAATTTGATCTTGCAAAAAATTATCTTGAAATTTATCCATAGGGAAAGATGTGTAAGGTTTTTTTTGCAATCGAGCGGTCTTAGTGAAATTTAGGTCTATTATTTCGATTATCAATTGACTACGACAGTTGCAGTTGCTCTGCACGGCTCTGAAGGGGCTAGGAAAGTAATGTTACAGAACCACCTTCCCATTGTCAGTTATGTTCTGTATACATGTTTTTCTTTTTATGATACTTTACTTCCACTAGTGCAATGCTGCTGTTGCTCTTCGTGTAGTTTAGAATATTTCTGACATTGCATGATAGCCTTCTATACGTTTGGTATATTGCATATTTGGATTAATACATGGAGCCTATTATAGATTTCTTTCTAAAAAAAGTTACTGCATTCTCTGAAATTTTGTTCATGAGGTGCCTGAAGAATCAGTGGTCCTTAGATCTCATGGAGGAATTAGAATTAAAACTTTTTTTTTTGTGACATTCAGGCTTGAGTTTCAGAGTGGTCGCTAGTCATTTAAGACATATTTTACTATCATCCAAAATCAGATCCTTGACTCTTAACACTCCGATGGTGGCCCTTGATCTAAGAGATCCCATGCTCCAATTTTTTCACGACCATTCCAGGAGTTTAAAGGAGAGGTGAGGGCTTCCCCCACCCATCTTCCTACTAGGAAGAGCACCACCTGATACTATATTAGTCACCATTATTTGGTGCATATCGTACTGTTAAAAGTCTGGTGAATCTATGAGTTCCTTTTGCCATCAAATAAGTAAATATCTGTATTCTTAATTATATAATTTTTTGAATTTTTATTTCTTTTTTAAAATTTGTTTGTAGATAGTCATAAATATATTGTTGATATCAGGTGCAATTAAGTGAGAGTAATTCTAGTGTTCTGCAATAATTTTCAAATCTGTATTTTATAAATACAACTATTTCATTTTCAAAGTAATTTTTCAAGTTTTTGTTCGAGAATTTTTCATGTTTTAGTTGATATTTCTTAAGAGTTTTATATTAATACATCTGAATTATTCAATCACTTTTCCCCGAATAATATGATGTGTATTTGTGATTATGATTGATTTTTAGTCATCTCGCAGATCTGATGCCACCATTGGTGTTACTCCAAAGATGCCACCATCACAGTGTTAAACTGTGCAAATAGTTGAAAATATACCTTTTTCTCCTATACTGCAAATCAAAAAGTTATCACACTATCTATATCTATTCTCAGAGTAATTTAAGGGGATTGATGTAGAGCTGTGTCACATGAGCAAAATTCAATATGCTCTGAAGAGGGATGATTTGAAGATCTTGGGGTGGGGGGTTTGTAGATGGTATATACAGGTCATTCTCATATTAGACAGAAAAAAATGAACGAAAAGTTATCAAAAATATGAATTTCCTTGTTACTGTTGCTTACATCAGGTTTTAATTGCAATGTTAACCAAGAAATCAAAAAAAAAAAAAAAAAAAAAAAAAAAACATTTCCAAGGGGGCACTTCCTTACCTGCTGATAGATAAAATTAGCAGTATATTTTTTTCACAATTAGTGGTGAAAAAAAATTTTGGTTTAATCATGTTAAGAGATGAGCAAATTCAATATGGCATTTTGTCTGTTTCAGCACTTGATATTTATGCTTGACAATTGCAACATGCTCCATCTATTTTGGTAGCTCTTTAAAAAAAAAATTATGGGAAAAAAATTGTTGAGGGATTCATTGTTATATTGAGCACCGTTGTAGCAAGGTTTCACTGTATTCCCATTACCATAAGGGGCTGTTCAAGTATTTACGTAATTTTTAGCCATTTTTGACCCCCTCCTCCATCAGCGAAAGTCAGCAAAACGCTGACCCCCCCCCCTTGTCAGCGAAATTTCGCCATCAGCTCTGCCCCTCTGAATCCTAACTCATATTTTCATAAAGGGTGGTTGATGACGTAAGCATTATCTAAACCCTCCTCCCCCCTTGTGATCAAAAGTCAGCAAATCGGAAACCCCCTCCACCCCATCGATGATGACGTAATACTTGAACAGCCCCTAACAGGCTGCAAAACATTTTGACCATACTTTTGCTTCACACTATCAGTGAGTTTTTTGAGCCATTGTTGTGCAGGCAACCAACAAATGCATGCAATACATGTGACAATTTATCTACTGTAAATAGTGGAGTCACCATTTGTGTTAATTCAACCACGCAACATCGAAGTAATAGTTGTATCTTTTCTAATTAGAGTTGCTATTAGTTCTTATTTTTACTGTGAATCTTTCATCGTGCTGAGTTTCAGTGATGCTTTCATGCTCATCTATTTTTATTTATGTATTTTTTAATTTTCAGTATCTTCTGTCTTACTTGAGGGTTTTACAATTCTCTGTGAATGCCAAGAATGTGAAGAAACTTGATAAACTTCGTGAGAATGCTTGGATGATCATGCAGATCCTTGTTCGTGACCCCGTTGTCATAGATCAGAAACCAGAATATTTAGCTGGGACGATTTTATACTTGTCATTCCTCAGGGAGGCCATTGCCTTCCCTACAAAAAGTCCTATGCAATGGATGGAAGTAAGTAATTGATCACAATGCAGCACATTTGAAAAATTTTATTTAATGGTAAATTGAAGTGTGAATATTTTGGTGTTGAAAGAGTCATCTTGAAGTCATTGAAACCTCTGGTAGTTGATCAATCTGTTATATCTATATTTTTTTTCGATTTCAATTTTAAATTTATTAATATATTAGGGTAATGAACACTATACATTTGATTGACGAAAACCACCAAGGTCCCATAGTAGTTACTACAATGAAGTTAATTAAATAAAATTTTTCAATCATCAAACAATATAAAGTAAAATGTCGTTATTTAGTAATTTTTGAGAGTAAAAACAAAAAATTATGAAAAAAGTGAGCAAAATAAAAAGGGATAGGGGTTGTGGTGGAAAACGTAATTACACAAACACATATAATATATAAAATACGCAAACATATAATTATGCAACAGGCAGGGGTGCTTTAGTGATTTCAAAAAAAAAAATCTATAAACCAACAAGAGATCCCCAAAGCAGAATGTTTTGCATAGTTCTGCAATCAACCCTTGGCTGACAGGAAATATTCTGCAGTAAAAAGTCCCATATAGTGTTTCTTTACGACATTTTTCTTGAAAATTCTTTTAGATTGTTCTGTGAATACATAACAGATTTTGGCATATTCTGCTTTGGGGCATGAGATTGTGTATGAATTGGACTGACACAACAGAATTGACAGCATGGATATTTTTAAAAATTTAACCGGGGTGGTCAGTGACAAAGGAGTGATTTATACAATTGAATAATCGACGTTAGATTTTCCCAAAATTCCAAAACAAACATGGCTAGATTTGGAATTTTGGGTAAATCTGACATCGGTTATTCAATTGTATTATCAAACCCAAAAGGTAATTCATTTCCAATTTAATATGGATAATAATAGTGATTATCAATCTGAGGATGAAATTGAAAGTAATTTCCAATATTGAAAATTTGCAGCAAATGTTGTTTAAGATTTTTTTTTGAAAATTGAAAATGTGGTAGACTGGTCACTTGGAAGGCCATTATAAAATTTGGAGATTAGAAAGTCTATAGGTGTTTATTGAGAATAGTTTGTTGAACACTAAAAGCATTGAGTGTATAAAATTGTGTCTAAGCCATTTGTCTAGTTGTTTATTACATTTTACATAGACATTGGGCAAAGAAATGTACACAGTTATTCAAATTGAATCTACTTATTTGAGCTAATTACTCCGTTAAGAGTTGGAAAATTAGTAGGCCTATGTTGTTGGTCGATACAGGTTATTTCAACCATATCTGACTTTTGCATGAAAAGATTCAGATGAGGTGAAAGTTGCACTGTTGGTCTGCAACTATGTATGTCTGAGGTTACTGATCTCTATTTTTTTTAGGAAGATGCCATCTTTTGTGATTAATGCAAGCCTTGCTTAACCTTTTGCCTTGTGCAATATGTTGACCGCCGAGGAGCACACAGTCGGAAAATATAATAAATACCTAAATTGAATTCATTTATGTAATCACCAAGTGATGAACATCATTATTAGGGGTGTCAATGGAAGGAAAAACACAAGTTTCTGCAAAAAATAATGTATTTGACATAAAACCAGTCAAATTTTAATTTAATGCTGTGGAGTGAGCTGAAAAAATAGCTGTGCTGAGCTGGTCAGATCAAATGCTCTCGATGGAAGGAAATTAGCGAGAACCTATAGCAAATCGTTCCACTCACCTGTCAGTAAAGGAAAGAATTGCATTGCCAGTAAAATGCTGCAAGGGGAATTATTGAATCACCCTGTACTAATATTGAAGAAACGATACGTTTTGAAATGCACATTTTGAAATGTACATAACTTAGTTTATTTAGTCAAAGCTTATTGTCTGTGCTTATTAGGTAATGTTGAAAGACTTCCAGAAAGAGACACTCTTCGAGGTGATTGCAGCAGTTCGCAAAGCAGTACCAGCATCTTACAGGTGAAAAGTTCCACAGGTAAATACAAATTGTATTTTGAGACTAGTGTTTTTCATTTTGAACATGTTTTTTTCAACCACATACCATAGTTTATTGCATACAATCTGCAGTGGCACTAAATCTGTGAACAAAATATTGTGGCATATATAAGTGCTCCAGTTCATTAACCCCCTAACTGCAGACAGCATTATACATGATTCATTACCCAGTGCCATCCTTATTTAGATCATAAAGATTAAAAGTATAAATATGTGGCAGTTAATGCATTGACTCCCTAGGACATATATATATGCCATAGCTGCCAAGTCTCCCGAATTTTAGCTTCATCGCTCGATCTCCCGAAAAGTTCTTGATTCTCCCAAATTTCACAAAATCACAAAAAATCCCTAATTGTCCCTAAAAATTCCCTACTTCATTAAAAAAAATCCCCGCTTCTGAAAACAATCCCTAAAGAACTTTTTGTGGGGCATGAAGTCTTTTGCCTCTGTTTTTTTCCCCCTTTCGAAATGATGTCACACGTCGTAAATGGAGAAATTCCTTTTTTAAGGAAGTTTTACAACCCCTCTGATGGTAACAAGAAAGTTGTTTGTCTTATCGTGCAGGGAAATAGCATTGCAGCCAATACCTCCTGGATAATAATTGAAGATTATAGTGACGCGCATGTGGTCTAAATTTCTTTAGTTGAAGTTACATACGTGCGATATAACAAAACATGATTACTGATAAGCAGAAACATATTTAATCAATTTTAAAGGTACTTATTCCCTGATGAATTTCCTTTCATCAAATGTTCCAGAAAAGGCTGACTTTTCCTTTTTGTACAAGTTGTGTTACGGACATAAAAATTGGTCATGGTGGAAAGACTGACATCATTACTCGTGTGAAATGAAAAAAAAAAAAAACATCAAGCAAATGTCAGAAAGTCAGTGTTCTTCAAAAATTGACGCTTTTTTCCCCTTCATCTTGCTATGATTTTGGGTTCATTCGCACAGAATGTTTGCTCACATCGTTTCTGATTGAACACAATATATGTATATATTTTATTAGATCACCATTGACGTTTTGGCCTCCAATTTCACTTGTTGTTTGCATAGGGATTTTATTCTCAAGGGGTTAACTTCCATGTGTGGAAAATCCCTATTTTATTTGGAAAAATCCCTTTTGTATTTATTAGGGAGTGGTTTTAGCATAAAATACGGGTCAGCGCAAAAATCTCCCTAATATTCATTTTCAAAAGTTGGCAGCTATGATATGCCCATGGCAGTTAAGGGGTTAACATAATGAGTGAAACATTAACATAATGTGTAAAAACGCTGATAACTTTTCAATTTTCATATATAAGGCAAAATATTTTAGTTCGATTTTGGGCTCAACATTATGATGACCAACACAGCTGTGATCTGAATCACTGCTGTTGGAATCTTGAAGGCTCTACACTATAAATGCTGGGGTTCCTCTGAAAATTACAAATAAATATGATTGGATTTTGCTTTTTCCTTTTTTAAACATACAAACAAACCAGTTGCAACCTCACATTATCACAGCTTTTCCACCATGCAAGATTCTGGAGGCATGACAAGTCTTTTATTTACCCACGGGAAATGGATCCCAGGGACAGCAGATTGTCTTCTCAAAACCTGTCACCCTGTCCATGTTGACCCAATGCGGATCAGAAAAAATTTAAAACTAATTAACAGATTAATCTGCGCACGGATAAAATCAAGGTTCTACTGTATTTCATCATGAAAATTGCAGGATATAGTTAGTTTACAGCATTACAGTGATTACTTCAAAACGAAAAACTGAATTTTGGACAAATTTGTCAAAGTTGTTGAATTGTGAAAAAATAAAAGACTGCTACAAATCTCAGTATGGAAAAATGTATTTCAAGAAAAAAAAATGCTCATGGCTAGGTGAACATATTTCAATAAGAAAAATAGGGCGAATTCAGATATTTAAAGGCAAAATATGACAGATCACCGATTGTTGCAAAAAATGTGCATAAATTGTTGAAATCACCAACTGTTGCTAAAATTATTGAAAAAAAATTACCAATAGTTGGGAAATAAGGGGCTTTTGGAAATCGCAGCAAATTAAAATGTTATCAAAGGAAAGAAAAGACACATGAAATGAAAATGTATAAGTTACAGCCTTGATAATCATAATAACTTATCAATCATGGAAAACTATTTTCATTGAGTAATAAAGTAAAGATTTTAAATTCAAATAAGCTTCTTTAAAAAAAAACCAGGACAATTTGTATAAAGAATGTTGGAAAAGCCAAATATGTGAAAATACAGGAATGTTTCGTAAGATACTGGACACATGCTCACACTAGCCATGTGGTAATCAATGACCTGCCAGATTGTTTTTAGAGATTTTACGATTTTATTGGTCTTTTTGGGTGTAGAAAAGTTGAAATGCTGGTTTAGACATATTAACCATACAATTCATGAAAAAAGTTTTTCCTGTATGTTTTCTTGATTTTTCCATGCTCATAGAAACATTAAAATAAAAAAATGAATGTTATTCCTTCTTGAAAATAGGTGATTTGAAAGAAAATTAAATTTGCACTGAAATTAATGAAATTTTTGTTTTGTAAATCGTGTGGAATCTCACATGTTCTGTGGAAGAAAAATTAAGTGCTTTTATATATGTAAGAAAAATATTTTCTTCCAATTTAAAAAAATGCTCCCAATTGGGAACATTGACCATTAAAAGACTAAGTGGTAATTGGAACTGATTTTTCCCCAAACTTTATTAAGATGATCCCAAAATTTTGTAACATTCTGGTTGAGTAGTTAGGTCTGTTCAAAACTGTTTCAGTTCAGGAAACAGGAAAATTTTAATTCTGGACACCTGTGCATCAAGTGTTTTTTGTTTATGTGAAGTCCTGAGGATTATTTTTTCACGGCTATTCACACATTGTGTTTGAGTTATTGCTGTCTTTTTTATTTAGTCCTTTTTCCATGTTAAGAGTCTGGAAAAATTTGTCATCCCTTTCTTCTAATGGTTACAACAACATTCTCGTAAATTTATATAATGACATAGAAGATTGGCATGTGCAGAGATAACTTTTTTGTTTTGTTTTACAGAATGAGAAAAGAGGCAACATCATGTGCTTGTGTTTGGAGTCAAAAGCCAAATGTAAAGATAGAGAGTATAATTATTTGAAACTGACAAGACATAGTTGTTTTTTCCACTTATTCAAGTTTCCTTGAAAAAGTTTTGTTTTGGAACGATATAAGTTTGTTGTGTATATATATATATGAGACTTTTTGAGCTTATTTTAAAAAAATGAAGTCAATTTTTTTTTTTGTTTCATAGTGTCTGTTCATACATAAACTTTTGATGTTTTGTAGTAATGTTATATACATGTTGTACATGGGCGACTTTTTGACGTGTTAAAAACACGCTTTTTTGTTAGCGCAGGGGGAATAAGTTGCCTGAGAATATATGTAAAAATTGGTCTGTTATTATTTCAACTTTGTATAATTTTTACCCTGACAGCCATAGGGTCTTTAAAGAGGTTGTGCTGGACATTAAAAACATTGAATATTTTTTGTATCTGAAATCATTTTATGAATTGGATGAGAGTGCAGTTCATATGTATTTATACAGGTTGTCTGACTCAGTTGTTTATATTTCTGAAAATGTTACAGATGGCAGTGCACATCTCGAACCGGAAACGTGTTACTTAAACATCATGAATACATTAGGCCCTTGAATATATACACGACATATTTCAAAATACACCAGTTTATCAGAGGAATGTTTATCAGGTGCATGTATGTAGTAGCCATTTTCACTGCAACATTTCAGGATATTCGTAACTGGAAAAATTGTTTTTGTTAGAGCAAGTTTTTTTTGCTATTGAATGGTATTTAAATATTACTAATAGAACACGGGGCCCTCTGTATGATTAATATTAATTAAACAATTACTGAATTCCGTAACTTTCACAAATTTTTTAATGTACTTTAAATCTGTAATTTTAGGACAAAGCATTATTTTCATATTCAAAACTATTTGGTTGGCTGAGTTTTCTTGCCATCGCCATGCTCTTGATCTAGAATTGTTTACAAAAAATGAGAATGCGCTGGGATGCTTCTGATTGTTGGCACCTTATTTCTTCTATTTAATGATTATCCTCTTAGAGGTGTGAAACCTCTTAAAACTGATTAGTCAAAATTGTACCTTAAGTGAAAGCAAAAATGTTAGCAAATTTTCCACCCCTGGAATTACAATTGCTGCAAACTGTTACAATTTCTGACATCTGTGCATTCTGTTGCAATTTTGACAATTTTCCCTCATTCGCTACATTCTGTTACAAAAATGCTGAAATTCTTCAATTCTGCGCCATCTTGTGCCAAAAATAAAATTTCCCCAGAAGAAACTTTGAAGTTGCATGACGATAGAAGCTGACTTTTCGATGATGTCATTTGTTCTCCCCACAATTTTATTTCTTGGGGCCGCAAATGGAATTAGCTTGAGGTCCCCCTCCCAAGATTTGGCGCTTAGGTTTCCGACAACATATAAAATGGGAGTCAAGCTACGTGAATTGTCGCTCATCCTCAGAACAACAAAAAACAAAAACCCTTCAATTGCTGTTTGCGACTATTTTTTTTCCAAAAAAAGTTGACTCCTTTGATTTATTTTCACATTCAATCCCAGTACATCTGTTTTCACTCCCTATTTTTAACTGATTTTAGATTGCTCCATGTATTTTATTTTCTATTATTCATTTTCTACTATTCTTCTGATGTGTCATTTCCTTTTACACTATATACCAGCATGTTTAATGTTCAATGGAAAATAGTTTCCAGCTGTGCATTAATTAAAATTACTTTGGCTAGACCATGGTTGCGTGGTTGGTTTGTTTGAAAGGTATTTGATGTAACCAGCAAAGCTTATTTAGGCAGACTACCTGATGTCAACAAAAATTCACAACTTTTCTTTGAGTATATGGTAGACACACTGATGACGAAAATCGTACAGTAACAAGCTAGCCCTTGTAGCTGTAGTGACCATTTTTGTCACATATTCTGCATACCAGGGCTAATTGTATTGGGATCTACAGGTTATAGCCAATTTCAAAACACAGTTCCAGTGAACAGTGATCGCCCTTTTCAAGATCTGAATACTATGAGAGACATTGGGTATATCATAAAATACGAGATCTAACAAACCTATGAAATAAATCACCCTGGACCTGTCCCTTTTTATTAAGTCATCCCACGTGAGCTACAGTATTTTGAGATGGAGTAGTTATACAGACAGCTAGGTACTTCCACATCTGGGAATGTGATTTGCCTAGGTCGTTATTTTCTATGGACACTTGGGTCATAATTTTTCATGGGTCCCTTTATTAAAAAAATATCCTCTGTCCAATCATGTGAAGGAGCCTGGAAGGCTTGAGGCAAAATTCTCACCTGGCAAGACATAATTTTGGTGCATCTCTGGCATTTAAGCCGTGCGAGTAAAATTATCGGGGAGAGAAACTCGCAGATTTGTATATGCCACGCATGAGTAATATGGTGAGAGATAACATAGGCATTTTAATTCAAGTTCTTATCCTGGGCTTTATATTCACCCAGTTCATGAACTTACACATATTTATTGTATACTCTCCAAGTTGTGTTCCAGCTAGTTGAAATGAATCAGAAATTACAATGGTTTCTGCAAATTATTCCATCCAATACAGTCACGGATTGAAATTTGCAGAAAACATTTTCATTCTCATTTTTGATTTGGAAGATAGATGGCCACACTTGAACACATAAAACAAGTGCAACACTTGCATGAATTATCTTTTCGTTACTTTGAAACTAATCACGGCCATGGTCTAGACAAAGCAATTTTAATTAATGCTCATCTGGAAACCATTTCCTATTGAACACTAAACATGCTGGTGAATGACAAAAGGAAATGCATATCAAGAGAATGAATAGTAGAAAACTTGGAAGTAAAATGAGAGACTGAAAATCTGTTAAAGATGCTGGGAAATAAAATATACAAAGCAATCACACATCAGTTAAAAATAGGGAGTGAAAACAGATGTACTCGGATTGAATTTTTTGTGAAAATAGAATCATTCTATTAAATTTCTAATAGTTTAATCATTAGTTTAAATCAAAAATAATTTAAGTCTATAGTTTTTAATCACTATTAAATTTCTGAGAATTTCGAATAAATAATAAGAATGACTCAGGAAAAGAAGTCATCTCAAATTATGTTGAATCAAACTGAGATGATCAACAGCGAACTCAAAAAGAAACACCATTTTAAATAATGAAATGAGTAAATTCTGGTAAAAGAAGCAAAAAATATATCAAATGTTCAAAAATGCTTGAAACTGAAGAGAACAAAAGCACTACTTTTTAGACTTGCATCAGCGGCAAAAACAAGAATTAACTTTTACAAACAATTGCCTTTCTAATGAGTGCTTCAAGGCTCTCCTTTAGTGATTTTTTTTTAAAATGAATGATTACCAAGTCTACACAAGCTGAATCTAAAAACGCTCATTTTCAAATTTTTGAAATCTAAAAAACCGTATGTTAGGCCTCTCATTTGTTGATATTGTAGAGCAGCGGTTCTCAACCTTTTTTGACTCACGGAGCCCTTTTAAGTAAAAAAAAATTTATGGCGGGGAGCCCTTTTTGTAGGGGCCAATTTTTCAATTATTCATCAGTTACTGATTTATTTTTGATATTTAAAAATAGAATTATTTTTTAAAATTTTACTCTTATTTTCCTCGAGTGGCCGCGGAGCCCCTGGAGAGTGCACAAGGAGCCCCAGTAGAGAATGTAAAAATATAAATATCGAGAGAGAGAAAAAGTGTTTTTTTATACGGTATACAGATTTAAAAAATAATTTGAAAATGAGTGTTTTTAGATTTAGCTTGTAGACTTGGTAATCACTAATTAAAAAAAATCACTAAAGGGGAGTTGAAACACATTAGAAAAAAGCAATTGTAAAAGTAATTCTTGTTTTTGTATCTTGGTGGGGAGGGGACACCCCGTTCTTCTGAGGTGAGACAATGCCTTCTAAAGCAGCCTTGCTCTAGAAGGTATTGCGTGAGATAACTGTTTTTTGAAGTAAAAAGGAATCCTGTGTACGCTGCCACATAGTATATGTATATAAAAACTGTTTTTTTTTGTTTACTGCTAAAATTTTAGTGCTACAAAACGTAAGTGCTGCTACGAAAATAATTCCTGTTACAAAAATCAAACTTTAATTTTCCACCCCTGTAATTATTCAATTCATAATTTTTTACGTTATAAAATGTAAAAATATTACATATAATGGGATAACATTAGAACGTAGCTGTGTAAATTTTGGTAATTTTTTGTTCGATCTTTGAATCCGAATTTAATTGCATGCAGATGGAAGGAAAATATAAAAGTGGTCAAACGCGCGACTGTACCCAATATTAAAGGAAGAGCATTTTTATGGCAAAGTTTGACATCAAAATCATGAAATCAGAAGGATGTCATTTCAGTCCTTGGATGCAATTTGTACAAGGTGTTTAATTGGAATGTTGATCAAGTGATCGCAAGCACGAAATCGTATACGAGCATCGAGCACTCTGGCTAATTCGGGGAGCACCGTGTTGAAGATGCCTGCTCTCCAGGCTTGTGGTTGGGGTAACAATCATGCAAAAGTACTAATATGGCTTTCAGAGTAGAAAAAAAGACTCGTACCAAAGTTACCTAGGAATGAGGGGTGACTATGACACAGCAGAATTATCTCTCCCTATTTATTTCATAAATAATTTTAACAAATTCACACACAAATAATCGGGCATGGTAAATAAGTTGAAGGTTGTACAACATTTTCTCCCAGAAAATCATGCTATTAACGCTCACAGTATGGATACCATATTAAGAAATGTGCAGTTCTTGTCCCCGGTTCAGGGCCGGACTGTGGCAGGTGCGAAGGGTGCGGCTGCACTGCGCCGCAAAAGTTAAAAATGATTTAAGTTTTGACTAAAAAATAACTTCAATTTACTTTTTGACTTAACAGAGCAATAGCTTAAAATTTTATTCGTAAAATTACATGGGGGAGGTACAGGGGCGGTCTTAGGGCAGTGCGACCGGTGCAATTGCACCGGGCGCCAAACGAGAAAGGGCGCCGAAACGCGTTAAATATACATTACTAGAAAAATTTCTTTGAGATACGTATTTATAAAAATGTAACTATAAAATATACATGAAAAATTACCGAGATGAGAAATTTTTTTTCAAAAAAACCCCAAAAAAAACAAAGGTTTGAGTGTATATAATATTACGGTTACTTTTCGAAAAGAAAATAATCAATGGGCAGTGCACCTGTATACGTACAGTACATAGCGATTTTGGTCAGATATAAGTACACTCTCTCTCGAGCTCTTTTCGTTTACCTCTGCAAGAGATTTGGGGGGGGGGGTGCGACGAGAAGCAATTTCTTTGTTGTTGCGCAGTAACAAATAAAAATGATGGAGGAATCGTCCTCGGTTTCGACCCAATTTTTCTACTAACGAGAGCGAAAGTTCTGTTGTGTTGTGGAGAGTATTACAGGAATTGAAGGTTTCTTCTGATGTGGGAGAGATTTTGAGCCAGAGGCCTTTCATGCCTCTTTTTTCCCGACTTGTATTAAAAACGCTGAATCGAATCGCCAACAGTACAGTATTCCGAAAAAAAGAAAAACATTTAAGAAAACAAATGAGTGAATTAAAACCTATGATTAACTGACCATTTTAAAGAGGGATCCTGCACTTGGGCCTCGTTCCTACCTGTCACACGAGGAGAAACAAAAATGCGCTCACACGAGAAAGCTCATGCACTTTAGCGCTCCCGATCACTGGCCGGTCTCCCGACTCGCCAGACTTTCCTATTAGTTTCACCAGGGGCAGCTCAGTGGCACTGGGGTGTGCTTTAAAAGATCGTCAAATCCGAAGTGAAAGGGCAAAAAACAATTTTGAAAAATTATTTGTGCCCGCTGTAGGAGGGGCACCAAGTCTGAGGTAGACAGGGCGAAAAAAAGTTAGGGGAAATTTGATTTCTGCCTCCTCTGTAGGAGCACCAAATCCGGCGTACAGGGGTGAAAGAAATTACAGAAAACTATTTCTGCTCGCTTTAGGAAGGTCGTTATATCCGAAGTGGAAACGCAAAAAAAAATTAGGAAAACTTATTTGTGCCCTGTCTACGAGGGGCGTCAAGTTCGTGGTAAAAGGGCGAAAAAAATCGGAAAATGATTTCTGCCCGCTCTAGGAGGAGCGCCAAATCCAAGGTTAAAGGCCAAAAGAAATTCGACATGATATGTTATCACATAAAATATCGCTGTCCCTTTGAACGCATCAAAACGAAGCGATTGAAACTAAAGTTTTTTTAATTGGGGAGGGGGGGGGGCAGGGAGCCCAAAAATAGGTCCCACTCGGGTAGAGATTTTGTCTTGCGCCACCCCTGAGTGCAACGTATGTTGTGTGTGGAAAATTTTAACAAACCGTACATATACACAATTAATCATCTTTTCGGAGTTTCATAGATCTTGTTCCAGATACCCGGTGAGTAACGGTAAAGCCTCCTATGAGGCTTCCAGACAGTATCTGTCTAGGAGGCTTTGGTAAGGTGTGGCCACAACGGGACTCTAAAAAGACATATTTTTCCTTTCAAGAAACAAATGAGGAACGTATGTTGGAAATTAAATTTGATTCTTTTTCCAACCGACTTTCAAGAGAGGCCGAAAACCTCAATATAAATTCGATAAATGAAAATCTTAGTGAAATTTTCGATTTTAATTTTAATTGTATTAGTTTTCTATAAGATTTTAATGTAAGAATTTTAATCATCTTAAAGTTATTTTAAAGGTAAGTCATTTCGTCCACGTTAATCTTGAATAAGAATTAAACATTTTTTGTTAATCGGCCGATGCAAACTTCACTAGTTTGAAAAAAAAAGGCACCTTGGCCGCAGCGGTATGTAACCCACATGAGAAAATTTCATTTATCAATATAAAATCACTCTCAAGGAGAAGATGGGAGGTGTTTAACACGGTCTTGTAGAGAAAATATTAGTTTTTGTACTGGCACATCTATCCAGACTATAAATATTTAAAAATATGTTTTTGTTAATAAATTTTTAACGTAATTATAACTAATGAAACCTCTCTCGGGAAAATAATAATTTTTTTAACCTCAGGAATGTTCAGCCCAAACTTCAAGAATTGTGCATTATCGTTGAAATTAAAGTTGAAGTCCCTGCGGTTAAGAAAATTCTACAGAGAGAAAAAAGCAACCCCTTCCCAGTGCCATCTTAACGCATGGGCCCACCCGGAAGCCTCAAGAGTAGAGGGGCCTCAGGAAAATGAGATCTAGTTAAAATTTTCTAGAATTTACTATGTAGGGCCTCAGAAAAACCACTTGGCCAGGGGAGCCCATGCTCTTAAGTGGGCTCTGCTCCTTCCCCAGGGCCGTAGCGTGCTTTCTCGGAGGAAGTCTTTTCTTTGTGTCTCCTTGAAATGGTTATGCTTAGGAAAAGGAGAAGTTACAAGTGCTCTCCATTCGGCTCGTTTCACCGCCCAACTTGGCTCAGAATAGTTACGGGCCTGCCCAAGTTGCATGGCTTTAGCTGGTGTTTGCCTGCCTCTTCCGGTCCTTAGTACTGGGTCTGAAAGGGATAATTTCAAATGAAATTCATGAGCTTTATAAATATAAACGAAATCATACGGAAATATCACTTCGTAACGAATCTATTTTTCCAGTATGGACATTTTTACTAACTCTCTGTGGCCTTACAGCACATAATGCGCTTTGTTTGTGTATACGTTGTTAAAAGAAGGTGAGAAGAGAAAATCTATCTTCCAAGAGAAGAGAACGTGAGTTGGAATGTGGCTTCCGTCCTGGAAGGTTGTCTGTTTTGAGTGTGCTTCAAAATAAAGGCTTCTTCGTTAAGTTCCGTAGTTTCGTGTATAAATTGGACACCCATCCAATTTCAAGAGTTTGGGGATATTCCGCCACCTCACGGAAAATAGACGCACCTTCGACGCGACGTCCCCTTATAACTTTAATTTAACCACTTTTATTATCATCTTAGCCTTTTTATTACCATCATCTTTTACCATAAAACTCAATTGAAATAAGTATGAAGAAGATAGATGCTGTGAGATTAGTACCCTGCGTAAATGTGTGACGTTTTGCTTTTTTAATGTTTTTAAATCTCTTAATTAAATATCTTAACAAGTTAAATTCTCTTAACAAGTTGGGTTTTTATGTTTGTCTACAAGTTAAATCAAATTCTAGAAGAAGTTTTTCCGTCTTTGTCCCTTAATATCCAACCAAGAGGTGTGGGGGGGGGGGGATGGGGGCGACAAGAGTCTGATAACATGGTAGAATGAATCTTTCCCGTATTTTACGGGACAGTAATGACTAGCAAGAAATGCCTCCTCTGACGCATCACTCTGGATTCGCGCCTGGGGAAGGGAGGGGGGGCGCTGACTACTGTTTTTGAACCGGGCGCCACTGGGTCTAAGACCGGCCCTGGGGAGGTATAATGCATGCTTGCCCAGTTGAAAGAGTACATTTGCGGCCTCTTGCGGGTAGATAATCGGTTCTCTAGCACTGACAGCACTAACCTTTGGTTGCCTGGGGGCACTATCGTCCAAATTTATTGTCGAATGTGGTTTTTTTATGACCATGAAATAATAGTTTGATAGTCATTCTCGTATACCAATGTGAACCGGGTGTGCATCAGGGGTATTCGTAGACACTGGGGGGGGGGGGTCTTGGGGAACCATTTTAGAGGGCCGACAAAACTGCTTTTTGCATCGGGCCGCAAAATACTTGAGCCCGTCCCTGACCTGGTTTACAGTAATTATATTCTAAGATGACATTCGAAGCATTTTTTTGCACTAAATGTATGTTGCATCTAAGCCTAACGCAAATAAGATTCAGCTGTTGGTAAGAGTAGAAAAACACACACACACACCCTTTATAGTGACTTGTGCAAGAAAAAAAAACATGCACAAGAAATATAGAAACATTTTTTTTTTAATTCCAGCTATCTAGACATTACATAGAAAGTAACAAATACACCACACACGGAATATGTATTTTGCTAAATATATGATTTGGCTAACAACATGAAATACAGTTCAGAAAAAGTCTTAAGACAGTGTAAAATATAAATCGCCTATAAATTCCTCTCTGTATATAGAGTTCTATAGAAAACAATCTTCAAATGATTCTCGACATCGTAATCGTTAAAAATTAAAAACCCCACAGGATAGCCCCTTTTTTTGCAATTGTTCGCCCTTTGCATTCAGGCATCCCTGGAGCGACATCTGATGAACAGAACGAAATCATTGGTGAATTTATATCAAAGCTTGTGTGCTTCAATCTATATGCGAGGTCCTGCCTCTCAAAGATGCTATTTTGACTTTAGCTCAATTCAGTTCGTAATGAAAACTTATTTCGAAACATTCCTGATCATTGGATACTTTGGAAAGATTGCGAGTCAAATATTTATTAAAATCATACCCTGTTTGAGCAAACTAAAAATTACAGTGGAACCTTTGTATAACGGACATCGCGGGAATTAAATTTTTGTCCGCTAGCGAAAGTGTCTGTTAAGTTATAGCGTGGTCATAAATCGACTTTGTCGATATAGGAGTCCCTAGCGGCTACAAAAATCAACGAATGCGAATGAAATTAGAGACAAGTGTTTCAAAGTATGCGCTCGAGAATGGAGAAAAAAATAACCAAAAAACCCCTAGCTCTCGCGGTTACGGTCGCGGCAACAAAATTTCCAAAAATTAAAATGACAACACATTTTTATGCATTGGAAAATGATCGGCGTAGCAAAAAGCCATGAATGACTTTGAAACGATACCTGCATAATCATATACGCCGGCGCAGACAAGGATCTCGCCAAGGGATTGGTGAGCTAACCGCCTTGGAGGGGGAATCTTCGGCGGCAGAAATGTGATCTGCATTGGTTGTTTACACGTTTCTTTGCGTCTAGCCAATGCCGTCTTAATGCATGGGCCCAACACCTTCTATAGCAGAAAGCGCGAAGCTCGTGATGTCACTGAAGTCGCCCATTTCACCATATATTTATTGGATTCACCCATATAGTTATTTGATATACTGCGAGAAAAGGTAAAGATTTCTCTCGCATACGTCGACCTGCTTTATCCAATGGGTACAGGTGAAATGGACGACTTCAGTGACGTCAAAGCTTTCTGCTGTAGAAGGTGTTCTCACGGCCCGGGGGTCTCAAGAGAAGAGGGGCCTCACAAAAATGAGATAGCTTTATTCGAGTAGAATTTGCCTGGTAGAGCCTCAGACAATAACTTGGTCGGGGGGGGGGGGCCATTGTGTATTTTTAAGAGGGCCCTGCGTCTAGCGCCGGCATTTGTGGTGCTACAGGCACCGTTCCAACTCCATTTATACATCATTTATGATTTTTCACTACGCCAGTCCTTTTGTAATGCATAAAAGGGAGTGTTGCCATTTGGATTTTTCGAAATTTTGTTGCTGTAACTATAACCGTGAAAAATAGGTTTTGTTTCTCTTATTCTCCAGCGCTTACTCTGAAGCACCTATATCACATTCGAATTCGTTGATTTTTGCGGCTGCTAGGGGTTCGTATATCGGAGAAGCTATTTTATGGCCACCCTAGTATATAGCGAAATACTTCAAGACCCAGTTTCACAGTCTTCAAAAGTGTCCGTCATGGAGGTTCCACTGTATTGGTTTCCCCCTCCCTCCATCATTAGACTAGACAATCACGATATCCTCATCAGCGGACGAGGGTTTTTTTTTTAACTACCATCTCTTGTATACGGTAGGGCTTCTGCTGTAGGTCGACATGTAAGGCGTGGTGGTCCAAGGGCTAGGGGCCGGTCGACTGGGGTAAGCGTAAGCTACTGGAGTGACTGGCCTCCTGTAATAAGCGACTGGCCACCTCTGGGTGACCATTTGCGAAGGGTAAGCCACTGGCCTGGCTGCTGCCATGTAAGTCTTAGCTCCAGGAGAATACAAGAATGGACCCATCGCAGCAACTGGTTGAACTGATTGAACTGGTTGGCGTATCGCGTAGTAGCTTTGAGTGGGTGCGTACATCACCTGGGCGGGCTGCATTCCCTGCATTCCTGTGTTCGATGATGCCGGACTACCGTAGATACCACTGTCAGTAAACAGAAGTTGCTGGATCGTTGCTGCTTCGTTTGATGAAGATGGAGAAGAGGCCGATGATTGAGATGCTGACGACGTGGAACTCTGTCCACCGGTGTGGTATTTCAAGCTTCCATACTCGTCGCTACTGAGTCCTCCAAGACCTCCGGAGTCACCGTAGGTGCTGCTTCCGGCGATGTTGACTCCTCCAGTTCCATCAGAGGTTTCTTCTCCAGTACCTGCGTTTATGTGGATGATTCTTGTTGTATGCTGGGGAATTCTAAAAAGACACGGAATTTAATAGTAATTATCGGTATTGCTCCATACCAGAATATATGGTGAATATATATGAATATACATGCTTCACTACCGAAAAAACCGAGAAACACCCAGGCTCTCTCACACAAGATAATTTCAGCACATTGTCCCATGGAAACCCGGGTGCCTCCGGAGATCATTTGAATTATGAAAATGACATCGCCGACCATCACTGGCAGAAAATACAAGTTTTTAACCATGCTTCGTAAGGATCGTCTTAAGAGCAGTATGGATCCCCCTGGGCAAAGCGATTTTTCTGAGTCTAATATAATAATTCTGATATCTAATTACCAATTTACATGCTTACTATCTAAATTTTGAACCAGATCCCGTTCTCATGAAGCCCCCTCTACACTGCAGGCCCCCTGGCCGTGTCACATGGGCCCACGGCCCATGTGTTAATACGGCACTGTGCTTTACACCAGTCTCCATCTCTTGATGTTTTAATTTCGATTAGTAGGCCTACTGCGTAGTGCTTGTCATTTTGGAAATTAGAATAAGAAATATGCCAAACGTAAAGGGAATGGCAGATTGTACTCACGGTATGGGTATTATCTTTTCGGTGACATGGTGATGCCTGCTGCTGCCGCTGGCACTCATGTGGTGACCGTGATGATGATGATGCCCCCCTCCGCCGCCGCCCATATGAACTGGCACAGCGATCGGTACGTAATGACCATGGCCACCGCCGCCACCTCCTCCGCCTTCACCGTCTTGCTTTTGCAGAACCTTGGCTACGATTCCGGCTGTCAGAAGCTCGATGAGCTTATTGTGTCCTTTTCTTCCAGCTTCGACTTCGATAGTCAAAAAAATTACAAACAAGCTGCTGAACAAAGCCCATTTGCACAACCGCCCATTGAGATTGTCATGTTGAATGAACATCTGTGAGAAATAGGAAGGAAAATATCAATTTTTTAGTTCACCGTGATGCATCAGTCAAAATATAAGAGATGTTTTCTAATAGAAATTTCAAACAGATATTGTACATACCAGAAGTAATGAACAGGAGCAAATCCAGGGCGGGGGAAAAAGCAATGGGGATATCCCCCCCCCCTCAAGAGCTTGGGATCGAAAAATAATGATTCTGTCCCATACAATGTGGAATGTATAGGTACAGTACAACCTTTACTCCACACTTTAATAAATCCCTGGATCCGTGCCTGGTAATGGATTATTCCCGAAAATTATCAGATCAAGTTGTTTGGATTTTACAAAAACACCCGAGAGAGAATGTGAGTTTCTTGAAAAAAGAGAGAGAGATACCATCTAATGCTTTAAAAACTTCAAGGCATGAAAATTTGATTCTATATATCCGAAGGATTGTTGTATCCGATCTAAAAAAGAAATATGATACAAGGAGGGGCTGGAAATATCGTTCGTTGTGTATCCGGCGGTTCATTACAATGGCGTCGTAGTCGAGGGTGCAGTCTCAGTATTCTGTACCACCGGTCTAAGCGCTCAAATAATTCATTCAGAAATCAAAAAATTCGCCATATAAAGCTCATGTCGAACACCCCCCATAGGTGCATAACACTTCCGACGTTTCTGGTTCGTTATAGGTTGGGAGCGCTATAATTATTTCATAAGTATATTAGGGAAACACCCACATAATACGCTTTCGGGCATGCACCAATGTCTTAGAAAAATTCATCAGAAGAATGTTCAAGAAGTTGGATGTATTAAAACACACATGAATTATGCAGAATCTCCGTTATTAATACCTTATCAAAAATCATCTCAGTAAGTTTGAAAATTGAAGTACTAAGAGAAAAAAAATCACTTTTACCGGTGTGATGATGTATATTTTTCTAAATGGCAAATTTGATGAATGTGTGGAGAAATTTATCACAGAATTTATCTTCGTTTTACCACTTATGAGTTTCGCTCGTGTATTAAAGGCATTTTGCCATAAAAACTTATTTTAATTTAAAATATAAAGGATATAAAGGAAAGTAAAAAAAAAAATTATCATTCTTTCTTCATACATGTCACTACAGGGAAACTTGGTTAATTCCAACGTGGTTGGTTCGAATTTCGGATAATTCGAACTTTTAAGAACTCCCCCTCGAGAGTTTTCTATCTAATTTAATGTTAAAATTTATAGTTTAATTCGAATTTTTTTTTCGAATATTTTGGATAATTCTGTGTTGGAGGAACAAAAAATCACGATTAAATGATTATGAGCTGATGTAGACAGATGGGGAAAATCCACGAGCAATCAGACGTTGCTTCTCTCGACAAATTTGTCCAATCCTCATTATCAAGGGGCTAATTAGTTCATTGCTGACCCATTTTGAAGATTTACTGTTGACCAATTGTTACTGTCTTTAAAAATAAAAGTTAAAAATTCGGACTTTTTAACCTTAACTTGTGACTCGAAAAGCTTGCTAACATTCTGTCCGCTGAGCAACGTGTAAGGGATTGTCGGGCCAGTCATAAAGATAGGCTTTATAACTTGTAATAAAGAAACGAGCACGTCTTCCTTTGAAAACGATACCCATTGTATGTCAGAATGTACGTGTCTCAGAATTTAATTTGCTTTTCTATTTTCAGAATTATCTTTGCTGGATTTATTGTTTTTAGCAACTCATGTTCGGAAAAAAAAGATTTGATGATCCGAAATCGCCAAACTATCATTGCCCTCCAAAGCGGCAAGCTATGCGTTTGGTGAACGTTCGGTGAATTTGGCGGGATTATGAAGGGACTTCATCAATTTTTAAAGTGTTATAACTTCATAATTATTGGTCAACTAAAAAAACGGGAAACACTTTCCACATTAATTTTTCACAAGGAATCACGCATGTAATTATTGAGCGGTCGATAGTACCCACATAGTGTTCTCAGAAACCACCTACGTTCTGTAATTAGATCTTATTGAAACATCGCAATGCTTAGATCCCCTAACTACCCTTTCAACTACTGCAACCTTCGAAGATAGGAAATTGAAGTGTTTTTCGTAGCCGATTGAATGAATGAATGAACGCCAGGACTCTGCCACCGAACTTATCCCGTTGCCGAGGTCTCTTCCGTCCCAGCTTCATGACAGAGTCTTGAACAAAGTATGCGTACTTAACAGTCTGAGTACGCATCTAATGGCGTGTCTGCCTTTTCAGTGCTGCCATTTATATTTCAAATTGCGAGTGAAGTGTAATGAATGAATATTTGTACCGTTGTGTAGGTCTGTTACTCTTTCTGCGGCAAGTCTTTTCAACTGGGAGATCGGCTGGCATTCGCGCTGTTGGGAACCGCAGAAAAGCAACTTCAGCCCACCACCACTGTGGAGCCGGTTGTGAGGGTGTTTCTTGTAGCGGTAATGTTAACTGATTTCGCCCCACGTGATTATCAGATGTTTGGTTCATTCACAAAAAAAAACCATCTTGGAATAAGACTTTGCAATTCCGATGGGGAAGAAGACGGTGCACGAATGGTAACAACGAAAGCACACACAATTTTTCTCTCGTTCTCATGTTTTGAAGGGTTCCCGTGAAGAACTTGAAAAATTAAATTAAGTTATCCATCTAAAACTGTTTTACAATCCAAGGTTATGTATGTTTAGTTCAGAAGCGTTCAATTTGAAGAGCAACGGATATATTCTATAATGATTTCACAACCGTGGTCGCAGGTCACTCTAGTGCTGTCTACTTCACCAACTCTGGCCATATCGCTATCGATTTACTGCCCTTAATGAGATGGGTTGGAAATGAAGGAGATTTCTAATTGGTGGTCGCCTCAAGTTCGTTAGGGAAAACATCTTATCGATATCCTCTCTGGGGTTCGAACTCAGGACCGTGACAGCAACCTTCGCGGTGGCAGACGAGCATCTTATATCCCCGCGCCACTCGGGCGCTTCTGGGGTCCAAGCGCTGCTTGGGTCGAGAACGGTTTTAACACTCGTCGAATAAGGAAACTGATTTTTCTGCGATCAATGACACCCACAGATTCACAGACTATTCCGTTTATGGATGCAAATGAGTTAAACAGCACGATTGTTACTTTTTTTTGATAATGATGAGGATCATCATTTTCTTTGGGAATAATCCGGGTTGGATTTTTGTGTACCAAAATAAGTCCATTCGCTTTAACAACAAAAACTGTAATCGATCACAAGATGATGCAAATACGAAAGTAAAAAATATTTAGCAAACTTATAGTCTATCATGATTCACACTAGTTGAAATATACACTTCTTTTTGTTACACTGTATTTATTATTCATATTAGAGGTTCGTGGTGTCCATGATTTATCAGATGACTTCCCGGGTCACAGTTGAGCAAGTATGGTCTCTAGTCCTAGATTTCCCAAACTTTTTTCACGTTACCTTTAGAAATGAGATTAGAATCAAATCAAATATTTCATTGTACTCGTGGAACTTCGGTGGCACCCCCCAGAATTCCCGTTACACGTTGTTGAAGGGGGGGGGGGTTATATAATCACACTTAATATAATAACGGCTCTACTACTTCTTACTAAAATTACTACGCTCTAATTACTTCTTCTAATATACAGGGTGATTCACGAAGATGTATACAGTTTCCAGATGCTATAAAATAGTAAGAGTTGTTGACACGGATGTACTTTTAAAGAATAAATGTCCTGCTACTGAGGAAAGTGACAAAGGCGATAGCACGTGTTTCCTGTGACTAATGTCACAAAAGTGATTATAGCCAGTTTCCATGAGGAAAACTATCAAGGTCGTGGGAGATTTTTCTGGATATATCGTGTCTGACTGACGTCACTTGCAGAACTGCAGTGACAACGTAACTCTTTATTTGGATTGGAAATATCGTTGCACAACAATTACGGATTCCGTTTTGCTTAATTCAAGAACACAAAACTCTTTCTCCATTACATGCACAGCCATTTTGAATAAATATAGATGGCAGCACTGAAAATTCACACACAACACTATGTGCTCACTCAGACTAAGGTACACACACAATCATACTTCCAGCGCAACTCAATCAGTAGTGAATCACCCATGGATATAGACCGGAATTGGGATCAGTTCAAAAGAAAGAATTTTTTTGAACGAATAGTCTCGTCACATACGTACTATGGCTTATGTTGAGGCGCCTATATAAAGGTATTCTAGATGCTCTAGCCTTTGCCACTTCCCTCAGTAGCGCTACACAAACTTTATGAGAACATCTACCTAACAGCTTGCAGTTGTGGTTCGCGTTTTCCAAAAAAGAATCTTAAAACTCTGCTTCTTTATGTATCATTATGAACAATAATTTATTCTCCCAATATCTTGCTAAAAGCCTGACCAGCCTAATGGCCTCTAGGCCCCTAGGGTGCCATACATGGTAAAATAGTATTTCCTTCTAATTAATTGATTAGGAATCAGGGTTGCCAAATATATTTCAAACCGGAACTACCCACATTTGTTGAAAAAATGAAGCAAGTTGTATTCTTTTAAAAAAAAATTCTTGAGAAAAAATTTCAGTGATTTTGAATTACACAAGAATAAAAAAAACTACGATTTTTCGAGACTTTAGAGCAGAGTAGGCAATACACTATATAGTCAAATATCATACACGGTAAGTGGACACCTGAACGTGAAGACCCAGATGCAGTGCAATTTAAAACCTTTAAGGTGCGTAGTTTTGTTTTGATTGAATACCGACTCTAAGAGGATATTTCAGTTATCTTATAGATAACTGATCTTAAGTCAGCCACCTCGATGGGCAATTTGCCTGTTGTGGCGTTGTATTTGTTTGTATTGTATAACAGTACCCGAGTGGTGCAGTGGCAAGACGCTCGCCTGCCACCATGAAGGCTACCGCTGGTCGATTCCGGAGAAGAGGGTAGATAACAAGTTTTTTTTATCGAACTTGAGGTGACCACCGATAGATGACGCCTTAATTTCCGACCTAACTCGATCGGTAGTAAATTGCTGTACGGTGATATTACCGGGGTTAGTGTGAGGTAAAGTAGTAGTAGTTACAGTAAAACCCCGTTTTAACGAATACCGTTATAGCGAAAAACTCGTTTTAACGAACACTTTTCCAAGTCCCCCATATAAGTTTACATAGGAACAATGAAAAAACCTGGAATTCCATTATAACGAAGTGGTTTCTTTGGACTCTTGGCGTTTGTTAAAACGGACGGGATTCGACTGTATATATTTGTAATAATTAATTTAGTCACGCCCCGTTTTCATACAAAGAAAAAACTAGATGAGTTTTTAAGAGGATAACACCTATCATCTGAATGTTTGTTCCGCGTCCGAAATCTTTAAACATAATACAAATAACACTCACTAAGTGGATAATCAGTTTTTCAACTCATTTGTTTCACCACCAACTTGCACAAAACCCTTCAAAAACACGTTCTCACATAGTAGGCATGCTTATATGAAAAGCTATGTTTGCATAACATTTTAATTTAGTGTAAAGCAAACAACACTATTTTTCATGACTTGATAAGTCGACAGATAGGTTAAGTGGATATTTTACTTTCGGTCCCAGTGATGCTATCCAATAAAGATAGCCTTTTATCACGTACCATTTTCTTAAGCATTCTACAGAGTAGGCTTTCAAAAGTCATTGAACATTTACTTATTTTCTAAATGGTTATAATAGTTTCACTGTAAAACTCTAAAATGGTTAACAGCTTATTGCCGCAGAAAAATTTCGATTCATTCACTATTTTAAGATAAAATAATGTGGTTAGAAAATTCCATTACTTACCTTGTACAAATATTAACCAGCAATGAAAAGTTGAAATATTTCCTTTTTCCTGTGATTAAACACTGATGTACGAGTAAGCACCTTCAACAGATGATTCTCTTGTATGTTCAAAGTTCAATGAGAATCCTATTTACGGCTGCAGGAACAAATGCTCGGTGAATCGGCGTGGCCTTAATGACAGGCAAACCTCGTCCGGTGGAGTAAATATATTTTACGATGATGCCCAGATGAGTTTTTGAGGATGAACGACGTCCCCACCACGGCTCGGTTGAGATGATTGTGGCCGTCGGGCCGTGACATCCCTCACTTTAAGTGCGACACACATTTCGGTTAGAATGTGTGCGATCATCATCGACAGGCTTACGTCATCGATGACGTCGAAGACGAGAAGAGAAAAGAAAAATCTTGAGCCAAATAAAAAAAGTATCATAGCAGATTAATTTGAACCATTAATACGCCTCGGGTGAGTTTCCAGCCATATCACAAACACAAACAACTGAACCTTGCCGCTTTCTTTTGAGTGTCAGTGTGGATGCTTCGAAGTAATTTAATGTAATTTAAAGCCACTTGACGCCCATTACTTTTTTCTTAAAGAGCTTAGATTTCTTTCCCTGATTTCTACCATTGAATCGAAGTAAAGGGGACCCAAAAAGGAGTGAAGGAGAAAGTTCGAGATGTCTAATAAACGCGTTCAATGTACCGAAAAGGAATTTGCGAAATTTCGAAAAGTGAAATAGCATAAGAACTTATAAATAACTGAATCTGACACACATAAAAGTTTATTGAACATGTGCATAAGAGACGATTATTTCATTATAAAGCACTTGTCATCCTATAAATGGCAGAATGAAGTTGATTTTGACAGAGAGATGTATCAGTAAAATGGAGATTTAGTTTAACCCTTTAATTAGCAAGCATTTGGAATATCCAGAGGAGAAAAATTTTGAGGGGTTTATATTGAGCAAATAAGGTACTCTAGATGCAATTACATATGACAATATATATATACATTGTCAATACTTAAAAAATATGGTTTATTGCACTTCAGGGGAACACACTGTATTTATATGATTTATACAGATTTGAATAGTATAAAAATGTCATTTATTAAAGACACAGATATTTCTGGATATTATGCCGAGGTGAAATCGGAAAAAAAAGTCATTTGGTCTCCACCGGGACGACAACCCAGGCCCCCTTGCAAACCGGCAAGGCTTGCTACCTTTTACACCACTAGAGACATGACCCTGCCTTTTTTATTTCACGTACTGCGGCGTGAGACAATGAAGTATAGAGGCATTACAAGCCTTCAGTTTACATTCAGAAAATGGCCCGTAGGTGTGTACCCACACAAGCATTTTCCTCCAAAATACAAGGGTCAAAAAACCATTCTTGCTTTTGGTTTGTCAGGGAAAAGGAGACACGTATACCTTTGAGCCATTCTGGTGGTAATTATAGAAACTTCATGAACACCTCACAAGTAAAGATCTAATGTTTAGGAGTTGCTAAGAAGCATCAGTGCTGAAACGAGCTCATAATATACAAGGCTTTTATCTGAAAAACTATAAGGAACTCATGTTGCTTTTTTTGAGAGTAACACAGCCAAATAAAAGGTTAATAACAAAAATGCGACCTTTAAAATATGTATTCAAACAAAGCTCGCTGCCCGGGGCGGGGGGATGTCTTGCAGTGTGTGTGGGGGTGTCAACATATTTCTTTTTTTTTCCTTCTAAATTTTCATGTGGCGTCTAAAATACGTTCATGCACATTTCAGAACTAAGATTTTTGAAATAAAAAAAAATTATATATTGGGGGCCATTCAAGTATTACGTAAGCAAATTTTTAGCCATTTTTGACCCCCGCCCCCCCTTGTCAGCAAAAGTAAGCAAACAAAACACTGACCTTCCCCCCCCCCCCCGTCAGCAAAATTTCGTCAGCAGCTTAGAATATTTCATATCTTCAAAAAGGGTGGTTGATGACGTAAGCAAGCAATCTTCAAACCCACCCTCACCCCTTGTCATCAAAAGTCAGCAAATCCGAAACCCCCCCCCCTCGATGCAGACGTAATACTTGAATGATCCCTTGAGAAAAAAAAGATGGCAACCTATACAGTAGGAAAATATAAAACGCTACAAAAATATAGGGTGGTTGTGTCATGTACACATTTTAAAAAGGACGTAAGAAATCTAACAACTGACATAAAAAGGTGAGGTTTGCACTGAAGTACTTATCATGACCTATAGTTTTTTGATTAATTAAAAAAAAAATTTAAATTCATGTCACCAGGTGACACTTTGTAAAAAAAAAACACACACACAATAACAACAACAACAACACAACTCGGAATAACACATAAAATACAACACAAACAGTGCATAATTTATAGTTGTTTATGACAATTTCCTTTACATAAAACTGCCACATTTCAAAATGAGCGCCCTTTTCAGCCACCTTGGGCTACATCTAAACAGGTAAAAGGGTGCTTGCTCATGTTGAAATATGTTAGTTTTCTGTGACGCAAATTGTCATAAACATTAATTATGCAGTATTTGTGTTTAATTTTATGTGTTATGTAAAGTTTTTTTAAATTTACAGCCCCACCTGGGAGTAGGATTTAAACATTTTGTTTTTAAATTTAACAAAATAAAATTCTATACCAGTGATTTCCAACATTTTTTGATGTCGTGGACTTCCGTGGTGAAAATCAATGCTCCGCGGATCCCTTGTAACAAAGGTTAATTTCGAGTAATCCAACACTCCCATGGTCCCACATCCTGCAATAGTTTAATCTGCAATAGCACAAATTATTCATGGGCCCGTTTATAGTTCATTTATTGTGTGAGAGAAAAAAATATAATAATCGTCTCGGGCATCCCGGCTGGAGCGATGTCACCCTTGTGGGACGTGCTCACCTTGCGTAAAATCTAAAACGTATAGTTTTATCATTTGCATATCGTAAAAAATTGAAGTAATAAATACAATTTCACAGTACTAAATGTATCATTAATGCAATTGTAGTAAATGAAAATAATATTGTGGACCTCCTAAAAAGCATTCACGAACCACTGTTTGAAAACCCTGCTCTAAGCTATGATAAGTATTAAGTGCTTTAAACCTAAAATACTATTTAGTTATAAGTGGGGTTAATAAATTAGTATTTGCTCAACCCCGGCCTAGCGAATATGATTCTCCACATGGGATTCCCGAAGGGTTCTATTTCTTCCAGTAATAAATTAATATAATAAACTATCACACCATAATATTCTCATTATTTGGAACAATTTTCGTAGCGTAAACAGTTTTAAAATATTGTTGTGGAAATAATGTAATTTTATGAAAAAAATTTTTGAGAAAAATTTACCAGAGAGACTATACAGAAAAATAGTTTTTTCCCTTTCGGAGTAATTTCAGTATTTGTAGAACAATTCTTCAAACAATTTGAGCTAGGGGTGCCGTTTATTCTTCAAAAAATAATTTCATTGAGTTATTTTCGAGCAAAGAGATTTGCTATTGGAAAAAAACTTTCTGCACTTACAGCAATGTTTCGGGGTTGACTAGTTAACCCTTTAAGCGGGAATCATTAACCCCCATGTAAAATCCCAATATCTTTTTTTTTTAAATTAAACTTTCTTAGGATTTTCAGCAGCGATATAGGGAAAAGTGTTCTATTGAAAAATCAACTTTGTGTAGACAATCAATCAGTGTCTGGGCTTCTCAGTGTTAAATTAGCGATTCAAAAGGCGAGATATCTCGCCAATGCCGCTTAAAGGGTTAATAAATGAAATCAAAGGAATGGAAAGAAAAGGCCGAATTCAAGTGACTTGTGTATCGAAGATTCTCACGGTGTCTGTTAAATCACTGGAAAATTTTTCAACATTGTAAAATGTCTGGGCTTTTCACTGCTAAAATAAGAAGGAAAGAGATTGACGAGATGACGCCTAAAGGGTTAAATATACTGTGCAATTCATTAATTTAATAGCTTGAGGAGTTTATTATGGGGAACTTTATCAAAGACTTTTGAGAAATTTAGGAAAACGGTATCAGTTTGTGGGTTTTGATCAGTGGCTCCCGAGAGGTCGTGGATGAAGAGGGTAGTAGAGAGAGAGAGAGAGAGAGAGAGATTACCTTCTTTTCTGCTTCTAATGAAAAAAATTTTTAGGCATGTATAATTTTTTACAGAAATATGATCTGGTTCAACCTTATTCTTCTGCCGGGATCCCGGAAAATGAGTTCAGATTCCCGGTTGCATTTTAGGTGCGGGATCACGAAATTGTTTTCGCTATATCTCGAGAAGTTCGCAACGCAAATAGACATTATTGGTATCGTCTTTTAGCTATTCCGAAGACAAATCTAATGATATTAATTTAATCAGTACCTACTACGCAAAGGTAGGCACAAAGAACGTTAAAACTTGCGGCTGCCTATGACACAGCCTACACGTTTTTTTTTTTAAATTTTATCTACCCAGTTTTTTCTTATTTGTGAACTAAGTTGTTATACAGGTATTAGTCTCGAGTAATTTAGTACGTACTAACATAATAATAATTAGTAAGGAAATGAATTAAGGCACACGAGAGAGAGAGAGAGAGAGATTCACAGCATTGTCTGCAGTGTCATCTTTAAGAAAGAAAACAGTATCTTACATTCTTGTACTGGACTACAGATAAAGCCAGTGTACAAGTTGTTGAACTGAACATCGTTGAATCAATTACTGTAGCATGATATACTGTTGGAGAAGCGTTGTTGTCAAAAAAAATTGTTGCTTATTTTAAAGCTGAAAAATTTCAACATTTTTTTTTTCACTGATTTTGTTGAAATATGTTGTTCCTCTTCCGGTAAATAAAATGTAAAAATTTAGTCCATTGGAATGAGGAAATTATTATTTTTTTTTCAAAATATATACAGTGTATTGAGAATTCACTGCCAAGCATAAATATATATGAAGAAAAGCACAAAATTCAAATTTAGTTCAGTATTGGTACGTTGCAATTCAAAAATATGTTGATTTCAAATAAAAATATGCATTGAACTCGACGTACATGAGCGGAATTTCATTGACTTTTCATTGACTCATGAATTTCATTGGGTGGGAATCTGTTGTTGTCTTTGATGGATGTATGCAAATGCGAAAATATTATGTTTGCAAATAAGTGATTTGCTATTCAAAAAACATGAGCTGTATGAAAAAGTTCGAAGAAAATTGTTTCCAAGATTTTGGGGCTAGATCAGCTTTTTTGTCATGATACAAAAACAAGTAATTTAGAGGAGTTCTCGACGGTGGCTTTATTGTGCATAGGGATCGAGGAAAAAACAAGAAAAATATGCATCCGTCAAGAAATATGACGGATGGCAATTTTTGTTTTCCTGAGGATCATTGTGTCATTTCCCACACTGTTGAGTTGGCCAAGAATAATTCCGAACACTAGATCCGGAAAAAAGTTTTAAGTCATCCAAAAGATAAAACACCGTCTTTATAACTCGCAATTGCATTTTTAGCCGAACGTAATTTCAAAATATAGTGATAGACAGAGTTACGAGCGTCTCGACTTATAAATAATCCAAGTTACAAGTCAAACATATTCATTTTTAGTGAATATTGTTAGGCTTGTAAAAAATATTCACTAAAAATGCTTATATTCGACTTCAATTAAGGATTAACGTTCCCGGGGTTTTTCTCAATTCCCGGTGGTGAAAGTGGGAATTTAAGTACTCCGATCCCGGAATTCGGTTATGATGAACATATCAGCAATTTACGTAAACTTAAATTTATTTAAATTTGGACTTAAACAGAAAAAAAAGTATCATATTAAAAAGTTATTAATATTTTTAAAGTTTATAAATTAATATCAATAAAGTTATATAATAAATTAATAGTTGTCTGTTTATTAATTTGTTATTAAAAGAATTTGAATAATTAATACAGTACATTGATTTGTAGAAATAATTTGTTCTCTTCTCACCGAAGGTTGGACTCCAAGTTAATGTGTCTGGGAGGGAGGAGGGGGAGTGAATGTATCTCTTGGATATTGGCAATAGCTCCTAGTCCTAGTACCTACAGTTGAACTTATCGATGACAGACACCAATGGGACCAAAAGTTTTGTCCGTTAACGGAGAGTGTCCGCTAATGGAGCGGTACGGTATGCAGCAGAACCTCGTCTATACGACGCGACGTTTGGCTTAGGTAGCAATTGGCTCTTGTACATTTTAATGTTAAAATGTTTTCGTGTTGATACAAAAGTGATACACCAGCGGTTATGCACAATCACCAACTGCCTCGACAGAGAAAGAAAGTTTAAATAAATTTCATTTTATTTATCATTTTTACTGGTTATACATAGCTCCAAAATAAAGTTGAAAAGTCTGATAAATATAGAAAAATTTATAATTTTTCTTCTCTTCATTAAAACAACAATTATTCTTACCCGTATATGTGCACTACAAACATTTTGCAATAAAAATTAAATTAAATTAAAATAAATGGGAGAAGAAGAGAGAGATAAGAAAAACACATTCAAAGAACATTCTAAGTTTATATATAAACTTAGAATAAACTTTATAACAAATATATTGTTTATAATTTGTGTTAATTGCATTTATAATTAGGTTGCTGTATTTTTGAAATATATGACATCCATATTTTTATGGGCATCTTTTTATCAGCCACCTCGTTGGGCATTTTGCCTGTTGTGGCGTTGTATTTGTATTTGCATTTAATTTTGGCTTTCTTCATACGTTATCAACAAACAAAACCAACATTACCATTCGAATTCAACATCCTCGATCATAGATTAATTAAGTAATTAATTGACGATTTATCACATTTAGCAACACGAGCTTGGTATTAAACATAATGTTAGTTGGATATGATAAATTCTGAGATTATGACCAAAAATTAATAAATTAGAGTTTGAAAAAAAAAAAGAGTTTTCCTGATTAACTGTCCGCTATCGGGAGCTCCGCTAACGGGAAGTGGAATATTTTTTTATTATTTTTTGTCACAAAAACATCTCCCTATGCATCACACAGTGTAACATAGGGCCATATGTAATGGTACAATCAGAATTCGTATATACACATTTGCCTCGGAAAATATACAAAAGAAAAATTATAATACTTTATACAATTGTGAAGAAAAACGATGGTTTTAAATAAAATAAAAAAAAATAGAAACAACAACAACAATAATAAAAATAATATGAAAAACAAATACAGTAATATGAAAAATAATAATAATGAAAAAAAATATTTATTTGAAAAACTCTGTGTGCCCTTCCAGAGAGAAAGAGTGAAATACATTAGAGCTCTATGTATCTATGTAAAAATCCACGGGGCCGAGGATCCGCAAAGTTTCTGTTAACGGGGAATGTCCGTTATGGGAGGCTTCAATGTATGTGTCCGAGAAATATCTCTCGCATCGTGGGGTAATAAATATACATGCCGCAAAAATTTTTATGTTAAATTTCTTCATATAAATATTTTTAATAAATAAATTGAAATTCAGTTTAGGTTTATGGTAGTTTTTATTTTGGTTCTTGTTCCGTGGACATGCATTACCGGACATGCATCAAGTGACTCAAAGTCAATAAATCGTTTTTCATTGGTGTACCCGAACGTTACTAATGACTATGCAAATTTTATCTTCCCATATTTACATCTGATTATCACGATACATTTCAAGGTCTATTTTACGCTGCTCATCTATTTTCAGGTTGCTATACGTTTCAAATGACATCATAAATTACAAACAAATAGGTAATATCGGCTGAAGAGTGTTTCACATGGATAGTAGAGGGAGACATTATCGTACGTTAGTGGTGAAAATAACGTTTTTCCCCCCTTTGTAACATGGCAAAGGCTACCGAGTTATGTCAATTGAAAATAAGAATTTTTCGGACAATGTCACATGTTTGAATATTTTTACATCTATTTCAGTCATGAAGTTCAGTAAACGTTCACTGTGATGTGGTGTATTGAACGCACATTGTGTGTGTATAACTGATACATTAATATTGTTTTAATTACATTCCCCAGCCTGTGGCACAAGTACCATCGGAATCGCGTAACGGGACATTCAGGTACGGGAAATAATCGGTATGAAAAAATGTGATAAACAAGTACCCAGATTTAGTTACAATAAAAAAATGATTACGTAAGCTCCTCACATCTTTTTGGGATACACTTGCCTTCTACGCATTTCTAGTAATCTAGTAATAGTTCACAAGCCTCGTTCGCATGTCTGGGGTACAGCAAGCCTCCGACGCATATCTAGGGATGAGTAAGCATTTGACAGGGAGCGGCAGATATTCAGAAAAAATAATTTATTGGAACGCGTGATTTCCACATGCTGTACTTTTACGCTTTTTATGATCAAATTTTATAACATGGGTGCACAAATTCGGTGTAAGGACTGCATTGTGTGCAGAAGTGCTATTGCGGGCAGTGTTGCCATCAGTCAAAAAATTTTCCAACTAGATTCTTCATCCAGAGCAACTAGAAATCGGGCTTAAATAACCAGAATTAGTTTTAGTAAATAATTGTGATTATACATCCCGTATTTTCCCTCACGTTCACAAGAAACCATTAAATTGAGTGAAAATACGGGACCATCCTGTACAGAGGAAACTTGACTAAACACTGGAAAAACAACTTTCAAACAACAAGAGAAACAACTAGATGGATATGTTTTCTAATTAAATGGCTGAAAAAAAAAAAAAAAACAGATTCAGTTGGAAAGTAACTAAGCTGCCGACACTGATTGCGGGCCATTCAAGAGCTAAATTACTTTTTCGAGGGTCACACGAATGGGCTCCATGTCCTGTAGCATTTTCCCTAGGCTGGGATCATTGGTAGGCCTTCCCGGCTAGAGTATTAACCGGCCCCTCTATAGTATCGTGTGAAGAACAAAAAATTACTAGAACCACCAGGGCTGGATACCTGTCAGCTCCATCCTTGTGAAGGGCCATGGCCACATGTGAAAAGACGAAATAATGCCAAGATCTATTTAAACTTTGCTTCGATAGTTGTATAGGTCTTTATGAGTGTTAATCAATGTCAGTAGTTCTCCTAATTCGATTTCTCATATATATTACATTTAACTGCAGCTTGCATATTGTTTTTTCAAAAAATGATCTGCGGGCCGGATAAAACTCTCGAATTGGTCAGTTAAACCCTTCGGGCCAAACTTTGTGTGCCCATGCCTTAAAATGCACTACTATCAGGAGAATGGGCTTTAAGTTTCATGGTCAATATCGTACGTTTTGATGAGTAGTATGACATGTATTATATTCGCATACAACCGTTTACAATTTTAATATTTGACCCTGTTTTTTCGTAAATTTTAAGCAAGAATAAAATATTAAAATGAAAAATTGAAATTTTGATACGCTTATACATTAATAATGTACTTATTTTAACTCTTTGAATACTGATGATATTTTAAAGTACCATCAACTTTTTAACGCCCGTAACATCTCTTGCATACGTTATTGAGTGTTGGTATTTTGCAGTATAAAGGCTGTAGAGCTACTTTACGATTACCAGGTGACAGCACAAGTGTGAAACGATTAGTTTTTTTAAATGTATTAATTAATAAAATTCGGTTAGATGTTTCGCTTCCTGTAAAAGTGTTTACTGCATTACACAAAAGTATTACGCAATAAAACACTCTTCTGCAAAATGTTCTCCAACAAATTATTGCTTTCTTTGTGATGAAATAAATAAATATGCATCAGATTGGGGGTTATTCAACATATTTGGATTTGTATTTTTAATTTTCATTGTAAAGGTATAGTACTAACGAAATTTCCAAGCATCAGGTTAATTAATTCGTTGTGCACTGAATAAATTTTTGAAAAAAATTTTTTTTCATTTTTCAGGCCTTGGTTAGAACTAAAATGACCTACCTAGGGCGGCCTGACGAGGTGCCAGAGAATAGACTAGATACCTGAAAATACCTGAGTACTTGGGACAAATCTCGAAATTCTCTATTAAAAAACGGGACAAAACACATAATCCATTAATAACAACTGAAACATTTAGAAAACTCTCTTTTGGGATCCATTGTAGTATAAAATTGCGAACTTACAATGTATTACGAAAATATTATCGCACTGTTTCTACACAAAGGCACCAAAATGAGTAAAACATCAGTATAGGGCTATGGTATATCGGACGTCCCTAAGTGAATCGAAGGGAACCATGCACACCATGAAGGGGAAATCTTTTTTTATTTTTTATTGCACCCAAAACTTTTAATTTGTTGCGCAATCAGAAATCTCGTTTCTAATTACATTTTTAATTTGGTTGCTTTATTTTTGAAATATATGACATCCATATCTGTTATGGGCATCATTTTCTCAGCCACCTCATTGGGCATTTTGCCTGTTGTGCCGTTGTATTTGTATTTGTAAATGCTTTATTTTTTTGAGGTCATTTTTCTAATTTCAAAATATTCCATATGAACCTCTATGTCGTTTGTGCAGATTTTTTTGAAATTTTTACTTTCATCGAAAATGTTAGCGCTCTCTAGTGGCTTCACAGAGAACAAAAATAAAATAACTAAATGTAACTACTACTAAACCAGACATGCACCTCGTCCATATTCCTCGTACTGAGCACAGCGCCAAGTCTTGGTTTTTTTTGTCTTAACTGGTAATATATGTCATAATTTTCAAATGTTTTATCTAATAAAATATTACACATATAACAAATGATATATATTTACAGTCGTCGGATGAATTCTAACATTCGATTAAGCGAATAATTTTGGTTCCATAGAATTTTATCCGTTTAAGAGGGAGGGGGAAATCGTTTATCCGTTACCCGATTACCGGTTATATTTGAAATAATTCTATATCATTCGATCTTTGATTGCACAAAGGAAAAGCGAGACAAATAGGTGTACCGAAATCCTTTTTCCGGACAGTGAATTTAATAGCGGAAAACCGGAACCGTCCAGGAAATCCGGCCCATGGGCGGAGATACGGGGGGGGGGCACCCCCAGCGTCAACGGTGGAGTCGACTGATCTAATGTATATAAGAATTGACATCATCATCATCGTGCCCCCAGGAAAATAATGACCGTGCCCCCCCACACTTCCAAGTCTATCTCCGCCCATGATCTGGCCACACTAGACTGAAAGATTTTCATAATTTGGTACTGAAATAGTTAAAACCAAAGAATCTACTCGGTATATTTGAAGTTTTCTATCACAAAATATCCCTGAAATATTTATTTTTTTCTACTGAAAACATTCCATAAGTTTTTTGGGGCGATAAGAAATCAGAAAAGAGAAGGTTATTTAACTTCTTTTTTTTTAAAAAAAACTTCATTTTCTATATCGTTTTTTTTTTACTTTTACTCTTATTACTTTTATCGTCTGTTTTTTTCCGATTTTGTTTTTATATTTCTCTGATTTTTTTTCTTTCCATGTCGTGTATTTCATGCCGTGCAATTGCGTGTGGCGTGCCGCCACGGGTGTTGTTGACCGTGCCGGTCGAATGGACGGTAATAGCTACTAACTGGACACGAGGATGAGCAAACTCTTACTGATGTACAGTCAGTCCAGTATGAGGGTTACTCGGTCGTTTCACCTTCACTTGAAGAATCTATCATGCGGTTAGAAATTTATAGCCGTTTAATGCATAACTTCCTCACTTGACGGTCATTATCAAAGTTATATTATTGACCGATATGGTTTATTTCTTTTAGGCATTTTGTTCATGGCCGTGTAATGTGTTAATGAACCTGTTACCTTCACTTTTATTTCTGCGCAGCTCCACTTTTCAATTTATTGCAGCATATAAAGCAAGAAAAATGCGCACCATAGAATCGACGGACATTGTTTAATTTGCTTTTTTTTCAGGAACCTTAATGAAACTGGTAGCAAAATTTTGAATTTTTATTGTAATTAATATCAACTATCATAAACTTAGACTATGATATACGTATGCTATACGTAGTTTACATACATTAGAATGCATGGAGTGGCATATCAAAGAGTGGAACGGGTCCTGGGGCAGGCCTTCCTAAAAACGAAATTGAAAAATTTTATTCTTTTCTGAGTTTAAATATTTTATTTCAAAAAGTAATTGTGTGTGTAAAATTTTTCATTCATTCTTTAGTTTAAATGTTTATCCACCAAAAACTCTGAATATTTTTATTCATTCTGGAATTTGAATATTTTTCCTCCGAAAAGTCTTTAAAATTTTTTATTCTTTCTCGAATTTAAATATTTTTTGCCGAAAAAATCATTGAAAATATCTATTCCCTCTGTGATATTCATATTTTTCCTCCAAAATATCATTGAAAAATTTTATTCATTCTTCAATTTAAATATTTTTCCTCAAAATGTCATTTTAATTTTTTATTCATTTTAAATCTAAATATTTTCCGGGGAAAAAGGGATGGAAAATTTTTATTCATTGTTCAATTTAAATAAAAAGTATCTTTACTTTTTACATAAATATTCTGTTTCTCTCTCTCTCTCGATACGGTGTTGCACTTTTGAAAGATAAATTGAAAACAGTCCTAATAATGTTTGGGCTTTTCCTCGGTCCAAGAACATTTTGATACAACCCTATTTCCATTACCTTCTTAAAGAGAAACCCGACAGTGCTTTGGTCTAGGGATACAGGGAATCGATCTTACATCTGCCGCCTAGCAGTCGAGTGGTTAGGGAACTAGCTTTTCACTGTGCAGGTCTGGGTTCGGACATGGATGTTTGCTAACACTAACGAATTCCCTGGACAGATCATGCTGATCCCTTGGGAATACGTGAGGATCGCGTTATTATTATAATTTTCTAATTTTTTTACAATATCTTATATATAAATGTGAAAGTATGTATGTATGTATGTATGTATGTATGCTCTTTATACAAATCTACAGTTTTAGACCGATCGTCGCCAGATTTTGCATATATACCAAACAGGTCCGGGATTGAACCGTAGGCTACTTTAAAAGTTCGTCAGAGCTGGGCAAATGCCCGAAATGGGCAAAAAACTGTCGGGCAACAATGGTTTTGGGGGCCTCAACAATCACTTTCGGAACGTTTACTTTGGTTACCGTGGTTTCCAACAATGCGTTTCAGACGTGTATATATGCCTTTAGAATGGTTTGTCACGCCTTTAACGCTGCCATCATTACAGTTTATTCCTTTATAATGGTTTGGCTCTTTTCCAATACTCCCAGTAATTGAAGAAAACCCTGGAAGCGCCAGATATTTTTGCTTGCATGCATACAGGGTGTCCTGTATGCATATGTGGCCTTTATCTCATCAACCACCCATCGTTGAGATATAGTTTCAATTTAAAAAGTGCTTAAAAGGAGTTTGAACAATATTCGCTGCAGAAGCTGGACATCTGACGTCACTAACAACGGAGAACAACAACTACGACGATAAAACAGGGAATAAAAATGTTCAACGCCAGCTGATGAACTCAATGCTTGCCTCAAATCATCAGCACTCTACTTCACCAAACACCAACTCTGGCCATATTGCTACATTGCAATTTACTGCCATTAGTGAGATGGGTTGGAAGTGAAGGTTCTGTCTATCGGTGGTCGCCTCGAGTTTGTTAGGACATCAACACTCTGGCACGAAGCTAAAAAATTATTATTATCCACCAACATGCGAGTTCAACTGCAAAATGACTCAGCACTGCTATCGTTTTCACATCAGTTGATCAAACTTGGCAATGGAAGAATTCCCGTAGACCCAAGCACTGGACTGATAACGTTCCCAAATGGATTTTGCCAGTTCTTATATATATAAACTCAGTTCAAGAACTTGCAGACAAAGTCTTCCCAAACATTCAACAAAATCACCGAAACCATGAGTGGCTTTGTGAGAGTGCGATTCTGGCACCGAAAAATGAGTGTGAACAAGATCAACGGAAAAATCCTAAAAATTATTCCGGGAGACTCCACATCTTACAAATCGGTTAACACTGTCACAGACACAGCGCAGACAGTTCTGTATCCTGCAGAATTTTTGAACTCCTTTGGATATTCCGGGTGTGCCACCACACAATTTGACCCTCAAAGTCGGAGCACCTGTAATGCTTTTAAGAAATTTGGAGACACCGATACTCTGCTATGCCAACAGACTCTGCGTGAAGAAATTGCACAATTACATCATTGAAGCAACGATTCTAACTGGATGTTACAAAGAAAAAGAAGTCTTCATTCCACGTATCCCACTCATCACCGACGAAATGCCATTCACTTTCAAGCGGTTACAGTTCCCGATTCGTTTAGCTTTTGCCATGACAATAAACAAAGTGCAAGGCCAGTTGTTAGCAGTGGCAGGTATCAAGCTACTTGAGCCCTCGGACACCTTTTCGTCACCTGTTCGTGTGTTGGTAATAGCAAAAATTTGTACATCTACACACCAGATGGAAAAAGAAAAAATATTGTGTATCCACAAGCGATTGCCTGAAGATTTTAATTAAAATATTTAAAAATAAAAGTAATTTTTTCTTACTTGATGCAGAAATTTTTTTGATTAAGAAGTAATTAATAAGCTATACATATATAAATTTTTTACGGGGCGGGCAACGTCGCCGGGTATCAGCTAGTCTTATATATAAATGTGAAAGTATGTATGTATGTATGTTCTTTATACAAATCTATAGTTTTAGACCGATCGTCGCCAGATTTTGTATATATACCAAACAGGACCGGGATTGAACCGTAGGCTACTTTAAAAGTTCGTCAGAGCTGGTCAAATGCCCGAAATGGGCAAAAAAACTGTCGGGCAACAATAATTTTGGGCCTCAACAATCACTTTCGGAACGTTTACTTTGGCTACCGTGGTTCCCAACAATACGTTTCAGACGTGTATATGCCTTTACAATGGTTTGTCACATCTTTAATGCTGCCATTATAACAGTTTATTCCTTTATAATGGTTTGTCACTTTTCCAATCCTCCCAGTAATTGAAGAAAACCAGGGAAGCGCCGGGTATTATGGCTAGTGTGCAATATTTACTGAAAAAAAAACTTATGGATCTTCCTAAAAGTCTTAGCTTTGAATTTCACTAAAATCCCTTATGAGGAAGAGAGAAGTTATATGATAATTTCCTTTTTGAGTTGCCTGTTGGATCATCATCATCATTATTATTTTTCTTTATATTTTTAACCGTGCGCAAACAAATTCAATGTGAAACTGATGACCTCCCACAAATACTTTTAGTTTATTTTATAAACAAATTATACAAATTTAGTCTAATTTCGTCTCAATAAACTTTCCATTCTTTTAGAGTATTTTCTAACTATCACTCCTCTTATTGATTGATCCCCGTGTATGCATTTGTTAGCGCAAACGGTTTTTCAAGTTCTACATTCAATAACTGATCAGATTTAGGGCTGGCCCGATTAATCGATTTATCGACTTGTGTTAATCGCAGTTAAAAATCAATTGAAATATTTATTATAAGTTTGTGAATTCGCTTGATTTGTTTGAAAAACCGATTAAATAACGAAACAGTATGATCGAAATCAGTGAATGACCTAAAATAACCGATTTTTTAACCTTTTCAGACCAGAGCATTCATTTTTTGGAATTTTCAAAACATTTTTTCATTTTTGTTACTCAAAAAATGCATTAAAAATATAAATGTCAATAAATCTTTATTTTATTTTTTCAAATTTTCAATTTTTGTTTTTGTGTTATATGTATAATTCACTTCGTTCAAATTTTTTTTCCAGCAAGATGTCAGGATGTATATTTATATTCGCATGCAATTATTTTCCAGAATTTTATTATTGCTAAATTTAATGTAATAAATACACTTTTCTCGGCGAAACTCTTGGAAATCATCTTAAAAATTCTCCTAAAATTTCAACTTCAAGTGCTGCTCTCTGATGAAAGCCCCTAAAGTTCATATTCACAATATTTCTAACTCAAAACTTGCACTATATTTTAAGTCAGGGCTTAACCCTGACCCCTGAATCCCTTAAGACCCTGAGGTCAAAAGAAAAAAAATTCTACAGTGACGACAAAGCAACCAACATATTCGTGGTACCAGGATCTGAAGAAAAAAAACAAGATTCAAGTGAAGATATTGCAGGTTTTGACGAAATTATATACATTTAGCATATTAAGTAAATGCCTTTAAGCAAAAAAAAGCAACCTTAATGTATTTACAAAAATATTCGATTAAATTTTTGTTAATCGGTCGATTAATCGATTAAAAATTTTTGATTAACCAGTTGAAACTTTTAATCGATTCACAGCCTTAATTAAATTATATTGAGAATAATTGGAATTGTGTAAACTGAAACGGTGGGAGAAAATGATCGTATTCACGACTTCGTTTTCTCCAAGTGTGTTTACGGCCGAGTGATATCCAAAAAAAGGGTGGTCTACTTTAAAATCGAGAAGAGACTGCTTATTTTTAACTCGGTTTTTCCCCCCCGTTTTGTATATTTCGTGCATCGGTAACATTCGAACCGAAATCCAGCTCCGACCCCGAAATTATTATTCGGATGTACGGGCTGTAAAAAACAAAAGTCGATCCGCTCCAAAAAATTGAAACGGGCATTACTGATGAGCGGAAATTTCGTCCCAGAGACCTATTAGCTATAAAAACGCCCCAAGGGGTATGTATCAACATATGGAATTTCGGAAATCCTAGACGCGACTTATTTAATATTTCAATATTTTAATTTCAGAATCGATTACTATCATATAGACATTGCATATGAATATTATTTAGAGTAGAATGCGGATGTATTTTCAGAATATGTTTACGGATACGATCCGTGCTGTTTTCTTTCCACCACTTTACATGGAAAAATAATCGATTCCATATTTTGGATAAATATTGTCATTATATATTATTTTTGTATAAATAAAATAAATTTTAATTCATAAAAAATTGATTTTTAATTCATAAAAAATTGATTTTTAATTGTTAAAAAAATTGATTTTTAATTGTTAGAAAAATTGATTTTTAATTGTTAAAAAAATTGATTTTTAATTGATGAAAAATTAAATTTCAATCGATAAAAAACTGCATTCTCATTTCTTGTTTTGGCAAATGTATTTATGTGGTGAATGATCCATAATTCGTTGAAAAGACTTTTCTTGAGGATTTACTGAGGTTTATAAGCATTGTTAACATTACTATATTAATTCTTTAATATATTCAAGTCATTATCATCTTCAATTGTTACGATAATTAATAATTTTAGAAATGTGAAAATAATCGTTATTTTTGAAAAGAAAAAGAGAAACTGATGTAAAATCACGTCTTTAATTACATAATGATTTTTTCCTCCTACAAAAGTATGGTAGAGAAAATTTACAATAATCGAGACAATGTTAAAAAAATGTTTACACTTAGTTTTAAAGACGCAAAAATGATGTAAACCAGTGTTTCCCAATTTTTTTTGTGTTGCAACCCTCTGTAGCGAAATGCAATACATGGAATCAAAAATGTATTTTTAAAAAATAATTTACATATAAACAAATCAATAATTTACAAATCTTCTCAAAATTGTATGTGCAAGCAAAGCTCCAGAACCAAATGATATCTATCTCAGGATCCTCAGGGGATGCATCGATTGATAAGGGACAATTCTAGGTTATGGTGGTGCAAGGAGTTTTTCTCTAATAGGGTTGTTAATAAATGGAATAGCTTACCCCCGGAGGTAGTAAATTGTAACACAATTGACACATTTAAAAAGAAATACGATAAGCATGTTGGCGTAAATCGAGAAGCCATCCATACTTATACAAATACAAATACAACGCCACAACAGGCAAATTGCCCAACGAGGTGGCTGACTTAAGACCTCTATAGAATACGACAACCATAAATATTCTTTATGGGCATTGTTTTATAATATTTTACCATGTATATATGTTGTTTGTAGTTTTTGTAATTACTTTTTAATTGGGTTGCTGTATTTTTGAAATATAATCACATCCATATTTGATATGGACAACTTTTCTCAGCCACCTCGTTGAACATTTTGCTTGTTGTGGTGGTGTATTTGTAGTTATATAAACATTCAAATGGTAAATTACAATTTTACAGCTCTAAATGTGCTATTTATGCAATGGAAATAAATGAAATGATTTTGCGGACCTCTGGAGTTTCCGCTAACTACAGGTTGAAAAACACCGTCAACGATCGAGGCAAACAGCATGAAAAATACGAAATTATTCAAGACATTTATTAAAGACATCAAGTGTGGCATCTTTTACTAATGAAAAATAATTAAATAATTAATTTTTCTCTAATGAACCGTTCAAAAATCAGCTCCAAATTATGAAGAAAATACTATACGTTTGTGCAGTACTTTTAGTGACTAAATTTGGTTTTTTTTCAATTATTTATTTATGAATTTAATCATAGAGCTACTATTTTCTTTCTTAACAGTCAGAGATTTTATGCTTGTATTTTATATTGCCTTAAACCAAAGTAAGGTAAATTCCTAACTTTTTCCCTTATGCTTCAGGTGTATTCCCTGGATATGCGTAGAAAATTCTTGCGTATTCATTGAAATGTGTTGGGACAAGCAGGCATGGGTAAGGAAATGCCTAGGAGTCTTGTTCCTTAGAAATACGTTTAAGTTTGCGTATTCCTAGAAATGCTTAAGGAGCTTGCGGACCCCCCATGTAACAAAATTAAAGTTTGCGCTTTTTCGCGGAATGGCTCATCAGATATTCCCAGCTGTACAGGTTGGGAAACAATACCCTAGAATAGCAAAGAATTTCAAAAGAAAATTCTTAGCAACCTTAGATATTATAGCCCATTATATTGTGATGTGAAACATCAGATATTACAATGCGTTTTATTAACGTGAAACATCGCATACAATGGCATCGTATTACTCTATAATGAACGTTATCGTTTGCTACAGAAACTTAATGTTTGATAGAAAGAATGTATCAATATTATTATCAGTTATTTTATCGGAAATATAATGCGTACACACATATTTTGCATAATCATTAATAATAATAATAATAACGTGATCCTCACGTATTCCCAAGGGATCAGCATGATCCGTCCAGGGAATTTGTTAATTATTTTTCGAAGTATTTAATATTCGTATTTATCGAAGTATATATATATATATATATATATAATTCAATGCATCAATCTACATTTTCTTTAACATTCACAGTGCTTGAAACCATTTTCTACTGATTTCCCACCTCTATTCCAATTTAAAAACCGAAAGGCGATCTAGATTCCCATCTCTATCCGAATAAGAAAGCACGCATTAGTACAAAAAAGGTCGAAATCACTCCAATTACAAAACAAAACATCCATCCACCCACTGAAAAAAAAGTCGTATAAAAGCTAATTTTCTTCACTTTTTATCAATAAAAGAGGCTATAAAAACTACCACAAATATATTACGAAACAGTTGAGAGAAAAGTATCACTAAAAATCGATGAAGCGACAGTAGAAAGCAATTCTTGTCATAAGAGAGTGAAAGATTGGAAAATGTTGCTTTTTTTTTCACCATCATGATTTAAAACGAGAAAAAAATTAACCCAATTTTCATGGGAAAAACGTCGCTATTTGTTCAGTTGCGGACTTGACAAAACGATTCCCCCCTCCTATTTTTTTGCTGCTGTTGTATATTGTATATTGTAAAACGAGGTCGGTATTAGTACCATGACGACTCCCTTCTTTAATAACACCAACACTTGTTGTTCATCATCAAGGTGCTGCCAGTTCCACACGAGTAGATATTTGAGAGCAGATCCCAGAAAGAACCAAATTGGCTTCTCTTTTTTGCGTCGACTCCACCACAGAAAAAAATTGAGCTTTATATCGACACCATTTCTCTCTTCTTCAGATAAAGGAAAGAGATATTATTTACCCTTCTTCATTGTCGTATTTATTTATTATTTGCTTCGCTATTTCACATATCTCTTATACGCATTTCTTGCCATTGATACTGTAATAATGCCGAAAGGGGGTTTTGAATACCTCGACATCGAAATACAAATAGTTTGGACAAGACTTCATGGTTCGATAGCTGCTTGAATTATAGAGTATATAGTATACATTGAGATATCTTTGTCTCGATGAATTTTTTTTTAAGTTGTCAATCTGTCCCGTAATTTATTTGGATTTTTTTTGCAGTTTATTAATTGACGGCGTGAATAATAATTATTTTTTAATTTACCTTTGCAATGTTATAATTATGTGTCTGGTATGAGATTGTGTGAAATGTGATTATAATTAGAATTCTGAGTTCAAATTATCTGAAACTAGCTGTTACCCGTGGTTTCTCTCGCATGGATGTGTTAATCGAATTCCCCTCCCCCCCCCAATATAAAATTTGAACCCCTCATGACCTCTCTTGAGAGGGGGGGGGTGAATTTTAACAAATCCCGTCTTAGTGAGTCTCTACATTCTAAAATAAAAATACTGACCAAATTTCATATTTATAGCTCCTGCGGCTTGGCATTATTTCTCTATATTACCTTTAGACCACCTTATGACCCCTTTAGGGGTGAAATTTCGAAGACAAAACCCTTTTTAGTGGGTCTTTGCATCGTCATGAAATGAAACTACTGACCAAGTTTCATATTTGTAGCTTGAGCGTTTGAATGAAGACTGTGTTTTATTTCCGAGAAGTGCCATTATCTCAAGTTTTGGTTAACCAAGTCAACTTTTTCCCTCGAGAAGCAGCAGTAAAAAATTTTTTTTTTGGCATATGCTTCGTTTTTTATTGCAAAAATACGCAAATGCCCATCTTTTTGAAAATTCTATGCCAATGCTTATTCCCGGCTCCAATTCACAGCCTTTTCTCAATAAGCAGATTTGAGAAAAAGCAACCTCAGCGTTCAGTTGGTTGATCCTGGGAATCTTTTCTCAAGTTTTTTCTTAATTTCAATCAAGTTATCTAATGTTGTTTGCAATCAAGAAATAATTATTTAATTTTGGTTACTTTCTTCTCTGTTTAAAAAAAATCTTAGTCCATTCACCGTTTGCATACGAGTTGTCACATTTGATATTTATCCACTTTTTTTACCATAATGCTTTGATAAAATTAACGCTGTTTGGAAAGTATATGTATAGTATTTTATACTGTTGAAGTTCTAGTTTTTTTTTGTTTTGCTGTATTTTTTTGAATGATTTATATAATTTTCGATTTGTGAAAATTCATTTAACTTTCTGTTCAATTTTTTGTCCTATTTTTCATTTTTTAAATATTTATGCCTTTGTGTTTTGTTTTTCTTAGTAACGTGAAAATTTTTCGTATGTAATTTGTCTGCTTTTAACGATAAATGCTATTCTGCTATATATAAACCCATATTCACATCACATACTTTCCATCTTATTTTTTTAAACAAATACATTTTAATTTTATTATGTAAAAACTAATTGTTCACCCATACTCTCTTTGTAACGGGGCATTTAGCCCTAAACAGTACAGATTTAAAAAAAAATTGAGGTGGGCTGTAGGTACACACGACCCAAGTTTTGATGTGAATACGTTTTTTGTGTTTACCTTTGCGTGGTAGTAGGTACTAACATAATGAAATTGGTATCATCGGATTTGTCTTTGAAATAGCTAACAGGCAATACTAAGTACCGCCTATTTGGGTTGCAAACTTCTCGAGATATAGCGTAAAACATCATTACGAATGCGGGCCGTGAGCCTAATATTAGACCGGAAGAGGTATTCGTACAAAAGTAATGCCATTGGATTTGCCTCAAGAATATCTACCAGATTTCTGTTTGCGTTGCGAACCTGTCGAGATATAGCATAAAACAATTTTGTTATGAAAGTGGGCCGCGAGTCTTGTGCTCAGATCAGAGGAGGTATTAAAACCAGAGTAGTATCACTGAATCTGTCTTAAAGAGATCTACTCCACAGACATCAAGAACCATGAGCGGCCGTTTTTTTCGAAAAAACGGCCACTCTGCAAACGTTAAAACGGCGTTCCTTTTGAAATTTATCGGGAGAAAAAGAACACCACATGCATGTAACTTGGGGAGGAAGAAAAACCGTATGCAAATCTGCGTCACAATGATTGCCTCAATCACTGACTGCCCTCCGACGGCGTATGTGGTTTCAGCACGATGGAGCTCCAGCCTATTTTGGGCGAGAGGTACGGCGCTATATGGACGTCATTTTCCCAAACCGATGGATCGGACGAGGTGGTCCTGTAGCCTGGCCACCATGATCATCCGATCTGTCCTGTCTTGATTTCTTTTCGTGGGGGACAGCTGAAGAGTCTGGTGTATGTAACTCCTCTTGACTGAAGAGGACCTAATCGCAAGACTTTCGGCTGCTGCTGGGGAGGTTCGCGGCATGCCTAGAATATTCCAGATCGTTTGCCAATCCCTCCTTCGCCTCTGTTCTTCTTGCATCACCGTTGGCGGTCGCTCTGTTGTGCAATTATTGTAAATTATTCATTAAAATTGCTTTGTTAACGTATACGTTATTCTTGTGTTTTCTTCTCGTATCCTCGGTTTTACTATGTTGCGCCCTGTAGCACGTTTGCATTTCATTTTACATCATGCATTCTTTGACGAAAATTGTTTGTTTTTGTGTTTACTACCTTTTCTGAATCACCCGGCATACTTCGAGTCATGAGAAGGATGACCACCCACTTCTGGCCCAGGGATCCAGAGAACGATCTTATCTAAAAAAGTTTTTGTTCATTATAAATTTTGTTTGATTTCATTCAATTCGATAAGTACAAGGCATCGCTCTTAGGGATCAGGGTAAGCTGCTCTGGATAGGACGGGGGCCACGAGAATGAAATGTCGTCGAATGGAAGCCATGGGCTTAAAAAATGTTGAGAATCACTGATTTAAAAGACCTTATTCACGTCAAAAGAAGTTTTATGCATTTTATTTGGTCTAGTTTCTTTAGTATATATCTTTTCCGAAACTTATTATTAGGGGAATATCAATGTGGTAATCGGTAAGTCAATATATAGTCAATGCATTCTTTATTGTGAGCAAATCCTTTTTGTATATGAAACAACGACCTAGAACTTTCTTTTTATTTCCCCTAATGATATACCATAAAAATAACATCGAATTTTCAAGCACTGCTCCATTTTGTTTATTTTTTGATATCGATCAAGACACTTTAGAACGAAAACGTTTGACCCTCCTTTTATTTATTTATGAGCCAATTTTCTTTGTGCGTAAATTATAAAGATTCAGACAATAAATCTCTCGAAACGCCATAATCGTAACTTCACGGGACATTAGTTCATACGTGTTATTTTTCTGGAATATAAAAAATAATACTTCTCTTTTCAAATCGAAATATTCTGATTGTCCATACATATTGGCAGTTGCATGAATGGTGATTTGAAGGGATTATGGCACATTCGGTTTCATGATAATGATCATCATTGGATTTTGTGCAAAGTTACAATAGAAACGATCGAAACGTTGCAACAAATTAGAGCAGAACTTTCAAATATTATTCAAGAACTTTTTAACATTTTTTTACCTCTCTCACTTCCATTTCAATAATACAACTCCAGAAGATTTTGCTTTCAGAAAATTACAAACCTTATTTGAGGAGCTTATTTTCAAAAAAAGAAACATTTCCGCTTTTGCTAAATTTATAGAAGTAAAAAAACTTTTTTTTTCGGAATGGACTGCTTTACAAAAGTAGAAAATATCCCAATAGGTAGCAGAATACGGGTGTGGTATAAGAATGTTTGAATGTAATGCTTCTTGATCAATATCAAAGGGAGTTATCTATATTCAATATTTGGAAACGTTCCATTTTGAAAGAAAATTAGTGGAAATGTTATCTTTTGATCAAAACTGGAGCCAGTTAAGGCTGACAAATTGAAAATTTCTTTTCTCGGCTCCCTTTTGCTTCCGGAAGGTTTCTCTTAGCCAAGTAAAGAAGCCTTACTTCTCTCTAGTGAATAACTTAAAAAACATGATTATTCTACAGTGGTACCTCCCTTAAAAATACTCGCCACAGAGAGCAACAGGCCTACAACGGTACAATTATTCAATCGTTACACTTCACTCATAGTTAGAAAAATTAATAGCAGATGGCAGCAATGCGCATAACAAGCATTACACAGTAAAAAAAATTCACGTTACGTTCACAACGCGTACACGCACATTCTAACAGGTACCAATTCGTTAGATACTCCGAAGAGGAATGTTCACGATGTGCATTTGTTTTAGTATTAACAGTGGTTCCTCCCATAACGGACGCTCACATTAGCGGCCAACTCTACCAATGGACACTTTACTGAATTACGTCGATGGGGCTCAATATGTATCTTACTGTACATTAACAGACACTCCTCGTAAGAGAACAAAATTTTAGGTTCTATGGGTGTCCGTTATCAAGAGGTTCTACAGTAGAATGCGACTCTGAAAGCACTTCTGAAAAATGTGCCATTTTGAAAAATAATCGCTTATATAACGCCAATAGAACAACCGCTTTGTTATGTTCAATTTTGAATGAAACATACAGAAGTGAATAAACAAATTGTATGCGTTCCCTTTTCGTAAAAACGACCAATTATAGAAAAAAATTTCGACCAAAAACCGTTTGAATAGACAGTGTTGCATTATGTGACAGAGCTCACCCTAAAACAAAGGTCTTCAAACTTTTTCTAGTCGCGAACAGGGCCGTCTTAACACCATCATTGGCCCCTGGGCCTAGTGATTTTGCTGAGGCTCAACCGGCAAATTATCGAAAATTTGAAATATTTCTCAAGATATTTTTGTGAGGCCCTTCCTTTTTTGAGGTCTCAGAGCCATGCCCAGGTAGGCATTGGTCGCGAGCACCACCTGTACCTATCATCAAAAGAAGAGTACCTTTACGGTAAGCTTGACATGCGAATACATGATATCAGGATGATTTCACCGGTTGAATGCAATTTACACAAGGTGTCTAATTAGAATGTTGATCAAGTGCTCCCGAACATGAAATCGAACGCTATCATCGAGCACTGAGGGTGCTTCAGGAGAGCACCGTGGTGTTCGCGAGCAACTGGTTGGATATGTCTGCCCCAAAGTTTTAGGAGCCGTTGAAAAGTGCATTTCAAAAAAAAAAAAAAAAATAGAGGAAATTTTTCCTTTTGAAAAATGTTTCTCATTTGAGGTACATTCAAAAGCTGAAAACTTTTTAAAATAGACCGATAAGTCGCAAAGTTGATAGTGTTGCTGGTTTTGGGTCTCACCTGAAAATGGTTAAGAACCCCTCCAGTGTCACACATCGTCCGAAATATTTCCGGACACTGTCAAATCAATGATCGATCCATCCTACAGCATTATTTGAACATACGGTGTAACCACAAAAAAAATCAATTTCCATCCCTCAAACAAGGGCATAGCGAGGAGGGGGGACTTGGGGGTCTGGTCCCCCCCTCCCAAATGTGAGAAAATGACCGAAAAAAGGGGGAAAAAATGGCCAAATCTGTTGTTCTATCACTTTGGTCTCCCCTCCGGAATGAAAGTGGTCTCCCCCAAACGAAATTTCTGGCTACGCCCCTGCCCTCAAAATTACAGCATTTTGCAGGATTTCCGTGCATTAGCTCCGATGAAGGCAAGAAATTACTAGAAGCAGCATTTTTCCTGTAGTTTGACATACATACACTGACACACACAAACACAAGGCTGTCTCAGCTCAACAAGCAATTCGTTCCGTTCCTATGGTCCGTTTCATGTCGGTGGTCGCCCGCCTTGTTAAGCCTTTTACGCTTGACGAAGTATTCCTTCAGCAAAACTTTGTCGAGAAGCAACGAATTTGCTCACGGATCTATGGAGACAATCCACAAGAAGAGAAAAGAAAATTGATCATAATTTTCTTTCTTTTCTTTGTGTGTGTGTAGCCCGAGGTTGTTCCGTTTGCTTAATCGAGTGGCTATAACTCTATCTATATCCTTTAAGCATTACCTGATAAAATAGCTTTCCGACGAGATCCAAAGTAATCATCGGAACATGATTCTGCCGCAATTCAACTGTCATCATTTCCATTCGTGCCTATTCTTATTGAATTTATTTAAGAGATAAGAGGGGAATGAAACGATATGCATATCTTATAAAATATGATCAATTTGAAAGAAACAATAGGAAGTATTTGTTTCTAAAAATTTTATGGGCACTAAAAATGTTTATATTTTCATATGGGGTTTTCTTATCACGTAAACATTTTGTTCTTACATCGATATAATCTTCCCTAAAGGAATGTTGAGAAGAGATACATTTCTGCGCTCGATAATATTTTATAGCACTGCTACAAATATATGAATAATATACAGCACCACTGCTATAAAATGCATATAATCAAGATAAATTTATTTTTATTTGCACCATCAGTTTTTCAACATACCAATGAATTACTCTCCAGCTTTTTTAAGATAAAAATGAAATTAGCTGTAATGTGATTGTGCTTTGTTTATTGTACATGTTTTTTTTAGGACCGAAATAGCTTGTAAAAAACAAGTAGATATTTTATCTTTCATGGATATACAGGATGGAAACTCAAGTCAGTTTCACCTGAAATTACTCGTGAACCGCTGACTACAGAAGCATACTTTGAACAGTGAATTAGGAAAAAATATTTAAATAGCGTGCTCGTCTCAGGCGTGTCATTTATTTTACTAAGGGCTGCATATGTACCGAGATAAAAAATTAAATTTCTTTATTCGGTCTAGTCGTTGTGGTGGTCGAGTGGTTATAGTGACGGACTCGCGATGCGAGGATCCGGGTTCGAACCCCACCGTGGTGGTCGGCTGAAGTTGGTTTTCTGTGGTTCCCAACTTCAAGGCGCAAATGCGAGGTGGTGTAGCATTTGTGGTATAGCAGTAGTAAGTAGGGCCTCCAAAAAATGGCTCGGGGATCCATGATGTTCTTAAGTCAGCCACCTCGTTGGCAATTTGCCTGTTGTGGCGTTGTATTTGTACCTCTGTCCGCTATTTTCCCATTAATAAGTTGTTGCCCTGTCTCTCCCGAGGCCCCCCAAAATAAATAAATATATAAAAAATACACGTTTTCAAGTGTATGCAATTTGAAGTGCAATAAAATTTGATATATTTGAATTTAAAGAATTTCTGAAAATGAGAAATGTGAAGTTCAGAATGAACGAATTTGTCCGTTAGTTTATGCTCTTCTTTCCTTCATTTTATTAGCGATTTTTTAGTTCAAATATCTCAACGAACACTTATAAAACATTAAATTTTTTTTGCGCTCAGGAGCGACAAGGCTACATTTCTCTATTGAGAGCTGGAAGACAAGGGACCGTAAAAAAAAATTAAATTTTGCATCTTGGAGCAGATTAAATAAATTACAAATTTAATAGGTGGGTGGAAATTTTGTTTAAATACTTTTTCTAATTGAAAGTATGTTTCTATAGCCAACGGTCTACGACTTATTCGAGGTGAAACGGACCTTAGTTTGACCCTGTATAATACTTCGAACTTGAAAAATCTCATTTACATGTATAACCTCCTCCGTATAAACCAGGGATTCTCAAACCTTTCGCACTCCCGGTACCCGTGATATTATTTTGAAGTGCATCGCGGCACAGACATCCTACACTCATCCTAGAGCTGGTGAATGAAAATACTCTTCTACCCTTAATCTCCATGATACGCTGATCGGGAATCACATGCTTACTAATGCTACTAAACCGGACGTGCACCTCGTGAACATTCCAATTTTTTTTGCTTGTACGTATTATGCGTGCATTTTTAATGAAGTCAGCCTGATTGCGCTCTGTGGGACGACATTTTTAAATAGAAGACCAGATCGTATCCACACCTCGAAGTTCAACGTTGCCTCTGCTTTCAAACCCTCTCAACCGACTGCACGGCGGTATTAAGGCTTTAATTTTGAGGTTTCTCTAAATTATTATTTTCAAGTAGCACACACACTTTTTAAAATACTAAATAAATACAGTAAAACTCGTTCATACGGTTCAAGATGGCACCATTATATGTATGCTCTCTATTAGGTTAGTGTCTTGTCGAATTATAGTTCCGTTAATTACTAGACACCTCTGATTTTGGTGCTGAGAATGTTAATCAGGTTGTTACGGTCAAAAGTTCTTAGCGTCAGACATGAACATATGTACTAGCTACTACATCAACAATTTGTTGTATTAAAAGGAATTCATTCCATTATATTTGAACAAAACTTCTTCCTGATATGAAATTCAAGAGCTCAATTTTTGTTACTTTTTGAAGTCTTGAAATTTTCCTGAGACTTGGTTATATTAGGACGCAAAAAATGGAAAAATAAAAAAAGTAACCCATTTTAATACCGGTGAAATTCGGTGAATTTCTATCAAAATTTCACCGGGTAGATTGCTTTCAAGCAATAAAGAAGGTGGAAAGTTTAGCAATTTAGATTTTTTGTTTCGGGGTGGTATTAAGGCTTTCATTTTTAGGTTTCTTCAACTTACAGTGAAACCTGTACGAAATGGAACGTCAACAGACTGAAATAATATTCCGTTTCAGACAAGTTTCCGTCTCATACAGGGTCCGTCTTAGACAGGACCCTGTATGAGGACGTCTGTATTACTTTCAGGACGTGCCACTGTCACAACGGAACGTCGTCTTTTTTACTAATATTTTTATTATACTTGATAACAATATCTACATTAGAATCAATCGTAGAAGTTTCATTCCTTTCGGACACTCTTTGAGAAATAGTTTCTGTAAGTCGAATTTTTAATGTGCGATTGTTATAATGAGTTATATAGTTATAATTTTTATGATGAGGTTATTTTCCCCACTATAAACCATAGTTTCTCAAACTTTTTGTTTCATCGCCTCCCCCTCCCGTCAAGTGAACCTATAGGATCCTATGTTATGCCCGTAGCTTCTATCGCTCTCCATAGACGATTCCATCGCCCACCGGGGGCAATATCGCCCAATTTAGGAAACATGACTATTCTGAATTCCTAAAAGTATATAGTCATCTTTTCTCTCTTTCACTTCAAGGAATTTATTCTTGAAATTTATTCACTGTGAGAATCAAACGTTGGTGATAGCGAAGGATTTAAAATGCGCTCCGATTTCAGGTAAGTTTAAGTTGCTCGTTGCGTTCTGCACTGTACCATTTTTGTATGTTTATTGAAATCGAATGATAAAAATTTACTCGAATAATGACACAAGTGAGACAAAATATCGATTCAATTGAAATGTTTATCACAGAATAGCTGCAGAATTACACCAAATCTGCCATCCACCGGAATTATTCACTCGGTATGCGTGAAAGCGTGTGTACCATCGTACGGCTCGGAGTCCGACTCGAGGTAGGCAGGGTCTTCGTTAGCCAAGTGGTTCATCAATGGTTGCAATTCATCCACCTCCAAGCAACGTCGTCCAAATGACTCATGGCAAAAAAGAAAATGAGCGGGCGCAGTGTGCAATATGTTCTTTGTACAGAGAGTGGTTTCGCCTCATCAACTTCATTCCATGTCTTCAATATGCAGCGAGAAATCACGTGGATGGTCACTGAAACATCAAACAAATGTATTCAAAATTCAAAGCACTTTCGAATAAAAGTTCACAGCCTACAAATATTTATATCAAGGTATATATTCATTGTAAACTCATTAATTCTTGGTGAATAAGCCTACATTGAAAGAAAAATAAAATAACTAGTAGAGGGCAGTGCTTGGCTTGAGGTGTTTCAATTTGTCACTCTTATGGGCCTAATCCTATCAATATAGTGTGGTCATTTACGACTGAAATTTTTATCATGATGGACGTATTTGGGGATTCCGAATAGGCAGACACTTATTTTCCGAGCATGACAAGCCAAAAAAAAAAAAAAAACACATAGGCCTACTGGTGAACAAAAACACATTGTAAATGCTCTAAATAAAATACTTTAAATAAATTTGTTGCAGTTCTTGGATTCTTCCCGCCTGTGTGTGATAGCAATCTAATTAAACTATTAAACTGGTCACGAATAGCTCCTAAACAGGCCGCTAGAGTAGGGGGGCCTCCCAACCTGTATACGCGTACCTTCGGTATGAGGGGGAGGGTTACGTACGTGCAATTCAGGAATACCCGAAAAATTATCAGCAACGATGGATAAACGGAGTAAAAAGAAATCAAAGAATTGCAAGCAATTATTTATGGTGCAATAAAAGTGTGTATGCAATATTATCTCACATTTCTTGTTATACGAAAGCCTTTTGTCACTTCTGTGGATACACCAGTGACATCTTAACACATGGACCAACCCGGGCTCTCCCCGGAGGCGTCTCATGATAATGAAGTCTGGTTAAGAATTTCGATATTAAGCTCGTGAATTGGTAGGCAAAGGTATATCTAATCAGAGGGGGGGGGGGGACTCAGAAAAACCGATTTGCCCGGGGGCCCATGATGATCTTAAGACGGTCCTGGGATACGTAAGCTTCCTGTGAATTTCTATTTAGCGAGTCTTTTATCAATTTCTAAAGATGCCCGACATGTGCGCATTTTGAGGGTAAGAAAGCTTCATAAAATACGCATGTCTAGCGGTAAGCAAATTTCTTACGCATTTGAAAGGGTAGATAAGCCTCCTACCGATTTCTAGGAATACGCAAGTCTCTTATGCATCTATGAAGATACGCAAGATTTCTGAGCATTTCTAAGAGCATACAACGCAATCTCTTACGAATTTATAGGGGCTATGAATGCGTAAATTACGCAAGGTTCAGACTTATTCAAAAAGGTTCTTGAAGCTTGAATGTTTGGGAATCATTTTGAGCTATGCTAGAGATCGCGAACAACTCACGTCTAGAAATTGATTCATTAAGAAAAAGTAATTATTGTTTGCTCAATCACCTCTCGAAGTTTGTACTAAGGATTCATAATTACCCATGTATCAGTGGTTCCCAAAATTTTGAGGAGCGGCCCCCTTCTGACGAAAATTCTAATGGTGACCACCCTTATTTTCCAACTTCGGTTGAAATTTAATCGCTAGATGGAGCTGCACCGATAGCATTCATATGTGCGTAATCAATTCTGCATTTTTTGATTCTTTTGAAAACCGACATACTGAGATCCAGATACGTAAGTGTCGTGCTTGATGTGTGTGTGTGTATGCATTGTGTACATCAGCCTGTGTTTGCCAATCAATGAAAGTGGAATGGTTGTAGGGCTTACTATCATCAAAATCTGCAACTACATGATTACATGATTTCGTATAGCCTGGTAATTAAAATTGTAATCCTGGTAATCATGTAAAATTTAAATTTTGCAGGGTCTGCTAGCATGAAAAAATAATATATGCAGAGCGCATAGCAAACAGCGGAATGACATTTTACTGGCGAACCGTTGATCCTAGAGGAATACTTCCAGTTAGAAAAAGTTTCCAAATAACGTGTAGTACTCAGATATGTCATTCATGTTTCAAGGGAATGTGCAGTTATTTAAAAAATAACTTTTTGTACAGTCTCCCATGTGCCTCAATACCCCAATTGAAAAAAGTTGTTGCAGTGTTTCTCCTGAAGCCAACAAAAAATATTTCACTTTTCTCAGCGCAATATTCACCGAGATATTCGAATCAAAAAAACGGGGGAAAGTCGAGAAAAAACAGCATTAAAAGCGGGTAAAACGGTCTTCCCGCATTGAATGCTGTGTTTTCCTAACTTTCCTCCTTTTTTCGAATTAGAATATCTCAGCGAATGGTGCACTTAGAACGGTGGAATTTTTCTTGTTGGCATCAGGAGAGACAGGGCAATAAATTGAGTTTTGCGGCAAATGGGAACTGTATGAAAGTTTATTTATTTTTATTTTATAAAGATATAAATAAACTATAGAACCCCTTGCAACATGAATTACATATCTGAGTACTACACGTTATTTGAAAACTCTTTCAAATTGGAAGTTTATCAGTGGGAAAACTGGAATTAACGGTTCGGCAGTAAAATGTCATACACCCATATTTCTATGCACCCTGTACATATATTTTCATTTTCAGCGTTTAAGATTTTAAATTTTAATGGGGGGGGGGTTTCCTTTTAAAGACATCCTGTAATTTCTAATTTACTAGTTGTGTGCTTTACGTTTAACTAGTGAGTGCGTACATGAATGATAAGTAGCTGAGCTATGAGTTAAGGTGTGTTTTAAGTTCAACATATATGCTTATTCACGTTGAGAAAGAATATAAATAAATTTATTTTAAGACATTTAAAATTTCGAAAATCTTCCGCGACCTCCCCCTTCGTTGCTCGAACGGCCCCTCAGGGGGTCGCGACCCACAGTTTGGGAACCACTGCTTTATATTATTTGGATAGCGATTTATATATTTTTCTCATCATACATTGAGGTAAAAAAAATTATTGCGAAATTTAAATAACTAAATAAGTCATCGTACGATAATCAAAAACGTACGATAACATAACACAAATCAACGTATTTGTACTGATGCAGAGAACACAATCCGCTCGATTTGCTCTGTCACGAGGATCATCATCACAAATAGCTTCGGGGTGTTCCTGTCCTGAATTTCGAAACGTACTCTACATACGGACTCCATGCCTAAGGGCTTTCTTAGAGCATTTGTGGGAATACAGACCGGTATATATGCACGACTACAAGTAAATAACCATAAATACATATATATAAGGAAGAAAATACAACGTTGGCTCGCGAGTTCCGTTAAATATGGAGGGCAAAAACGTTCACAGTGAAACGAAATCCCTTGGTGATCAAACGATTGCTTTGATGATCATTTGGGATGGTACTAAGCATGAAATCTGTTTCCTTCGGCGATTCTCGGAGTAATATTTGATACACACGAGTTTTTCGGGAAGAGTCTACTGTTCAAAATGGATGATTTTAAAGCTTGGTATTATTTGGTTCAGAATTTTATCATATTTTTAAATACGATAATAAAGGCCCATAGCATTCGATAATACTCGTAATATAGGTTTTATAAAAATAGGGCAACAGGAATTTTTAGGAGTTTAAATTTATTTATGTATTTAGAGAAAAAAGATTTTTTATAGAGATTCCTGTTGTATAACTTCAGGGTGACAATTTCCAGACTTGAAAAATCTGTAGTTTATCACGTGATGAAACACTGAAGGAAACATGTCATACGTATAAAAGGGAAAATGGGATTTTTTCGTATATATATTTAAGGTTAATTTAATATTTTTATCCTTCACTGATATAAGTACGCGGCCTCTCATTTTGGTTCGAACAACCTACGTTTCACTTCCGAGTTGAATGGTATTACTATCACGGATGCGACTAGGGTCACCGATTTGGGAATTTTCATCGACGAGAGGCTTAGGATCTCTGAACATTGTTCAGCGGTGGTCAAAAAAAGCGATTAGAATGCTCGGTTTCATTTATTCAAAGGCCTCTTCATTTTCTCCTAAAGTCATTCTTCCGCTTTTTCGGGATTGGTTCGTCCTGGACTGAAGTATGCAGTAAGGTTTTGGAGACCGCATATACCTGCAGAGGGACATTGACTTCGTCGAGAAGTTGCAGAAAAGAGCTACGCGTGCTCTTGTTGGCACACAAGATTTCAGCAATGAAGAAAAACTTGATTCCTTGAATATATGTTTGCGTTGGAGGGACGCAGTTGTCAGGGAATATGATCAAAGTGTTTGAAAATTTCAACGGGATGGATATGATGAACGATGGGACAATTCCAGACTATGGTGTCGCAGTGAGTTTTCCCTAATAGGGATGTTAATTAATGGAATAGCTTACATCCGAAGGTCGTGAATTCTAACACAATTTACATGTTTAAAAAGAAGTACGATGAACATATCGGGATAAATCGAGAAACTATTCATACTTAGATAAGACAAACAATTTTTTTATGGGAATCTTTTTTTCAGCCACCTCGCTGGGTAATTTGCCTGTTGTGGCCTTTGGGGTTGCATTTGTATAAAAGATTGAAATCATTTCACCAACTTATAAAAGAAAATTATGACTGTAAATATGAATATTGTATCTCACATGTCATTTTTTACGTTTTCCTTTTTTTTTGTAGAATTCATTTTTATCCACTGTTTCGCAGTAACGCTTCTTCTTCCAAATTGACGATTTTAGCAATAATTGGCAACTTTGATTATACTTTAAGCATCATATTTGGCAACAATTGCCTATTCTCCGCCTTAATTTCCCATATTTTTCAAGAAAATATGGTCAGCTTATAATTGCAAGGACTGAAAAAAATATTACTCAAGACATTTTTCATTCAATCGAAGCACAATTTAAAATTTTTTAGGGATTTTTGTATAAAGAAACGAAAAATGGAAGAATATGGTTTTGAGGATTTTAATACGGTTAAAAAATTGGAAGCCTTCCGGGTAAATTGGAAGCATTGACACCTATGCAACTTACATTGCTTGCGACCTGTGATGTCCGTGATGATGGTGGCCATGATGATGGTGACCATGATGAACTGGAACGTAAACTTTCTTAACGTGGTGGTGATGATGGTGGTGATGGTGATGTCCATGATCACCTTGCAGTAGTTTAGCTATGATCCCAGCTCCTAAGAGCGTCTCCAGTCCGTAGCCATGTTTATGATGGATTGCGTTAATCATCGTAATTCCGATGAAAAAGATCACAATGCAAAGAGTGACAGGCCTGAAAAGCTGCATGTTCTCTGTTTGTGAGTGGATGATCTCAGAAATACTTAAGGGCCAATTTGTGGTTTATTTGTATGTTCCTGAAATTGAATGATCGGAATTAATAAAATGAATGTTAAGTGTGATAATAATACTACACATAAGAAAATTATGCAGGAGCACTAATAGAATGGTGAGTCATTGATAGCGGATAACACATAAACTTGAAATTCAGATTTAAGAACACTACTGCCAAGCCGTACGTGCACCTCGTAAACATTTTTCTGGGGCAATATTTCTCAACCTTTCTGAACCCAAGGACCAGTAAAATGTATGAAACAGTTCGACGAACCTGTTGTGTCCCGTATGATGGGATATTCGATTTTTTTTATTCATTCGCTCCGTTTTTTCAACGGTGCTTACTTGAATTTGTAATATTTACTAAAATCGTGAATGAGAACAGCGTTTTCGTAGTTATTGTGATAATTAGAGTCCCTGGAATTTCAGGTAAAACACCGTAAATGCATTTTTTGCCTACTTTTTAAACTTTTTTTGTAAAAATTGTCTATTTTGTATTTTTGCTGAAATAAATTCCTATTTCGGTAATGTTTTATGTATATTCGTGACACATATTTATACATATTTAGAGAACACACGCGTATTTTAAAGGATACATTCTGTAGAACTTGGATGTTTATAGCATTGAGAAAATTTCAACCCTTACTCAGGGCCGTAACTGGGGGGGGGGGGAGCAGAAGGCAACTACCCCGGGTGGAAAAATTTAGGGTGCGGCAATTTTAGGTGGGTACAAAGAACACCGTTACAAAATTGTTGAGTTTTAAAGTTTTGGTGGCAGCAAAATAATGTTTGCCCCTTTCCACAAAGATCATAGTTACGGCTATGTCTTAAGGGCCGGTCGATTGCCTTCCAGATGGAATGGTTTGGATTTTAAAAGTGTTCCCGCGCAGCAAAGCAATTCCCCCCACCCGGTGCTGGAATAGGCTGGGGATTTCGAAACTTCTCAAACAAGTTTTTCAAGTAACCAGAATCATATGCAAAAATTAAGTGGAATTTGTGTAGTTAAGAAAACGAAAGAACAACGCGCGAGTAATTTGTTGACTAAACTACCAGAAAAAGATGTTTTTTTCTAGCGCCCTCTGCTGTTGACTTAAAAAATTAATCTCTGAATTGATGCATTTTATTGGAATATTTTTTCATTTTTCAGAGAAATTTTTTCTTACGTTTTAAATTATAATTTTAAAATAAAATTTACTACATCTGCGTGTGAACTCAATTATAGTAAGATTTGATGCAATTAGTACTGGTTAGTAAAATTTTTACTTTTTGTTTTGGTCAGTGGACAAATTTTGTTTCATTTCGAGTCAGTTTAAGTTTCGATTTCATGCGCGCGTAAATAAATGGATTTTGTTTCTCAGCGCCATCTACCTTTAACATTAAATACTACTTTCTAATTTTGGTCATATGTCTTCACATTTTCTATCGTTTTTTACTTATCCAAGAAATCGATTTCTCAATAATTTACAGGATAATTGATTACTTTGATTAACTGTGCCCGTTTATAAAATAATCGGGTTCAGTGAAATATCAGTTAATACGATGTTTCTTCAGTGTTTTATGTGCTCTGAACCATTTAAATAACTTTAAAACTTTTCTTTCAATGGAAATTTCTTTTTTAAAAAACTATTTTTTTCTATATATTTTCTATACATTTTTTTCTATTTTCACGCCAATTATTATAATCTGTTATTGAAACAGTAGATGCAGTCTAATGCCATGTTTTTAGTTACTTTTACTTTTTTCCCATAAATATCTTTTTTTAATGCCAAGACCAGCAAACCGTCCTCACCAGGCCAGAGAGCCACAAGCCAACCAGCAGCAGGACCCGTTAAACAATTTCACCCCCCCACACTTCCCCACTTGTTGTGCACACTCTCACACACATATCAATACATAAATATGGGGGGACCATGCACCTGAACACCTGTCCTGCGGACACTGGGGGAGGGGGGTCGATGCAATAAGAGGCACTGTTTCCACACCCTCCTTATAACAAGATCATGTTCCCACCGCTCTGTCTCTAGGAAGAGTTATAAACAGGTGGTCAACAAAGACCTGAGCACCGCTGGAAAACCTAACAATATCAGGATCATGCACAGTCTCACCCCAGGACTCTTTTCTTTCAAACCAAGTACAAGTCCGGTTTACCGCTATGAGCAATATACTGTTAAATGAGTTGTGCCGGAAGTGTGCATGCGAACAGTCTGAGTGTGTATGTAGGCTTGTGTTTGATTTTTCAGTGCTACTACTAAACCAGACATGCACCTCGTTCATATTCCTGTGCGGAACTTCTAACGGATTGGTACATGTTGGAATGTGCGTGTACGTGTAGTGAAACCTGGCGTGAAGTTTGTTTCTGTGTAATGCTTGTTATGTGTAGTGCTGCCATCTGCCACCAGTTTTTTTAACTACGAGTGAAGTGTAATGATTGATGATTTATCGTTGTAGACCTGTTGCTCTCTGTGGCGAGACTTTTTAATGGGGAGATCGGCTCGCATTTGCGCCTCGAAGTTGGGAACCACAGGAGACCAACTTCAGTCGACAACCACTGTGGCGACGGTGCAGGTTGGGAAACTGAAAACCAACGTCAGCCGACCTGAAGTGTCCGATGGTATAAACAAATTGGTCAGTAGTGACCATTAATATATCAAGTACACTATGGTAGACCATTAATATATCAAGTACACTAAGGGAAGGGGTGTTACCCCTATTGTACCCGCTCCCTCTCCGCGTATGACTATCCATAGAACCCAAAAGAGGGAGACTAAAAGGGGGTTATCTTTCTAGGTGGTATAGAAATCATAAATTCATAAAATTTTTGTATATAAATATCAGTACAGTACTCAGAAATCATCTTTATAAGTTGAAAGGAGTCCGACTCCCGGTCCAAAGAGAGCTATGCACGAATTTTTTCTTTCTTCAAGTACACTATGGTACTGTATATACTGCCACTGTGATGGTCAAGGGGTCATAGTGACGGACTCGAATGGGTTCGAACCCCAAAGTTGCCACAGTAGTGGTCGGCCGAAGTTGGTTTTCTGTAGTTCTAAACTTCGAGGCGGGAATGCGAACCGGTCTCCGCGTCGAAAATTTAGCTACAGAGAGCAACAGGCCTACAACGGCACAAGTATTTAACATTAAAATTCACTCATAGTTAGAAAAATTGACGACAGATCGCAGCACTAAACATAATAAGCATTGCACAGAAACAGACTTTACGTTAGGTACACCACATATACATGCACAACTTCCAGCATGGCCCAAGTCAAGGAGGAGGAAGAGGTGCTGTATTGTTAAACGTGTTACAGTGTTAATGGACGGTCCTCGTATAACAATCTGATTTTTTCCCCTTTAAATATTATATTTGATCATTTTTGTCGCACCACGATCATTTTCTGCACACAAGGGCTAATTAGACCAGAACCTACAATTTATTGCCGATTCCGAACGGTAAGCTTGTTTTTTAGACTCATCGAGAGGTTCGTGCGCTAACCCCTCGATGGAGGACTTCCTGCAGTTATAATATTACCACATTATAATATACTGCCATTATAATATTACCACTTAACTGTACATGACCGCTAAAAAATTCATCTGTGGATTTTCTAAATCACTGCTATAAGCCGGAACGTGTATTCTGAGTGTATATGTCACCCCAACATGTTTATGTCATCAGAGTTCCGCGTATTTCACGTCCTAGTGGTGCTGTCATCTACTACACCAAACACCAACTCTGATCATACCGTCACATTGCAATTCACTGCTATTAATAACATGGGTAGGAAATGAAGGTGCTGTCTATCGGTGATCGCCTCAAGCTAGTTAGGGAAATGTCTTATCTATAATCCTCCTTTGCATTTGAACCGTGAACTATTTGCGTAGCCAAAGGGTTAAATGTTAAAAAAATCATGTTTAGAAGATGAACCCCGGCAATCTGAATTATCAGCGAATCTGAAAAAGTCCCGGTCCAAATAAATGGAGATTTATTGCAATGACTCACATATATGGGTAGTACTAGTCTTTTTGTGAGGAGGGACAAACGCGATTATGCCGCCTCCATCACAGCAAAATAAGATTATAATAATTTTGTTCCTGCACAATTTGCCACCCTGAGCAGTTGTTTCCAATCTTGAGGTCAAGATACTTCCATCACAGAACACCATGAATCCAACGATATGGAACGAAGCTATGTATATTTCTAAAATCACTCGCCTGAACAGTGAGAGATTGGTGGCAATGTGTATTTGCCCTCAAACTAGCGTTGCCATTGAAGAATTTGACAAAAAAAATCCAACGAAGCAATACTAAATTTTATACTAAAATATTAATATAAATTGTTTTACTGTGCTAGAACATTAATCTTTAAAATGAATTACCTTTTGAATTAGATTACAATCGCTGGTCGTTCAATTGTATTATAAATGGTTGATTGATTAGATGAAATGATAAATTTATAATTAAAAATCTCATAAGCATATGATATCATTCATAATACTATTCACTCCAAAAAATATAATCCAATTCACTGTCATATTTTAATCAAAAGATGGCAGCACTAATGACAATGATGATAAATCGTAGGAACCAATACGTAAAAAAAAAATATCTCCGATTTATAAATAAATTATGAGTTAAGTGTGTCAGATATTTAAAACTGATTGGTATATATATATATTTCAACTTAATAATATTTACTAAGCACCATCAATCCCAAATTTGTATTTTTATTTTATTTTTTCAATGACAAGAAAATTTTTTATAATTTCATTAAAAGAGGGCAGCACTGCTATTTTTGAGACTTCCGTTCTATCGATTTGGTGAAAATATTGTGTAAAAAAAAAAAATTATATAGCACAGTGATGGTCCCAACGTGGGCGTTAACTCCCCCTGAGGCGATGGAATATTCCAGGGGGGAAGCGGTAGAAGCAACGGGTATAACATAGGATTCTATGGGCTAGATTGCGTTGGGGGGCGATGGGAGAAAATAATTTCTGAAGAAGGGGGCGATGGGTCAAATAAAGTTTGGAAACTATGGTGTATAGGGATATCCGACGTCTTCCTTTGAGATGACATGTCTTCCTTCTTGATGTCATTTCAAGCGTCCTTCTACGTTTGGAAAAATTAACCTTTTTGTCCTCCTTTTCTGGTTTTCGGAATTCTTTCTTCTTTTACCTGACAAATTTCTTTTTTCGCTCTGAAACATATATCTCTCTTCATTGACAAGAGTGTTTTGGACCCCCCCCCCCCGCACATTTTCACACGCTTGGACCGATCGTCGCGAAATTCCCAAAATACAAGAACCCAAGTTGCCTGGGGCAGACTCCAACTTCAACTTGTCTCCAAGGCAGACCAACACCATCTATATATACTATACCGGTGTTGGGCAGACGCTATTCTAACCATGGCACAGCTGGCTCCAGGATATTATGATGAAAGTAGTCCTAAAAAACAGCTCTGGAAGAAGAAATTCGCAACATCCCTTTTGAGAATGCCATCGTTTGCTAATGAAGAGCAAATGCTTTGTATTGAACTGGGGAGGGAGTGGGGGGGGGGGTTGCTTTCCTTTTCCCCTATTCAGAAGTAAAGAAAATAGCATGCAAATAGCACCCAATACTGATTCCTCTGGCAATAAAAGCAACGCTCCCAAAAGAAAAAAAACCCTTGAGGGTAGAGGTTAAAGGGGCTGTTCCACGATTTGCATTAGACTAAAAGGGTAATAAAAATTCGACTGAAGAAAATAAAATGTCTTTGTTCGACACAAACTGAAAATTGTTTCCGGCAACCACCGCAAGTCGCCTGAAAGTACCGCCGAGCTTCAGCAGTTAGCATGAAACTAGAAGGTGACCCGGGTTTCGTGGAACAGCCCCCCCCCCCCCCCACGAAAGGATAAGAAAGCTTAGCCAATAAAAATGTAACAAAACCAAGGTTTTTGCCCGAAGAAAACTTCGTCATGCTCCAAGCAAAGGCCGCAAAGCAGTACAGCTGACCAGATTGGAGGGAACAATTCGTCATAAAAGAAGGGAGACGGATCAGTATTTGTTCTTTTTTTTAGCCGTTTTGTTTTAATTGGGAAAAATTATTGTGAAGACTCATTTTTGTGGGTATAGTGACGCCATCTATTGTAAAAATAGAGAAAAGTGACGTTATCAACGCTGCTCGAACAGCGTCCTTCTTTTTCAGTTTTTGGATCTGGTAACCATAATGTAAAAGAAAGATGACTTTGGAAATATTTTCAAAACCTACACTCGTTTGAAATTTTAGAGCCTGATAATAACGGTCTCCTCGATAAACGACGCAATCTTCCGCTATTTACGCATTAACTGAATTCTTTCAAATGTAAACGATGAAATGTAAATCATTAAAGTTATTAAAAAAACCCTACAAATGGCGAAAAAAACCTACTTTAAATTATTGTAATATATGACATCAAAAATCATTGAAGTTATAAAACTCTTGTCCCACCCATTTATTAAAATTTTACTCTAGCCTTGTTATTCACATAAAAAGGGCGTTCGTAGTCATACAGGGTATTTTACAAGGAATTTCTGAAGACAATTGAATGGTCGATTCCAAAAAAAGCAAAAGATACTATATTTAAAAACATTTCAGCAAAAAATCAGAAAATTTAGCTTTTGTGATTTCATTCACACAAAATGTTTACGGAGAAAATATAAAAATTGAAATTTCTGTGCTGCGCTTAACAACGAATATTGTCTGTTATACTGAAGTTTTTTTGTCTTATCCAAAGAAATTTACTCCCCGTCATTCGAAGAAAATTCCACCGATATATCCATAATTAAACAGCGAAATCTCTTTTGCGGACACCACACCGGCGGGACAAAAAAATTCGTCCGTGAAAGAGGGGTGACCGTTAATCAGGGGTTTAAAATGCATACTTTTATCATACAAGGGGAAATTTTAATTTGACCGTAAAAAAAGTGGTGACCGCATGCATCTGAGGGGTGTTCATTAAGAAGGGCTTTACTGTATTAATTGATTTTTGCGTTTCTTCAAAGTCTAATAACGAATTAAGTTCAAGAATATCTTAATGTTCCAGATTTTTTTTTTGAATTTTACGGATAAAATATCTTTAGCATAATGAGGGAAATTACAAGTATTTAAAAAAAATTTAATTAAAAATTTGAGGAAATAATTTTTTTATTCACATCTTAAATTAAAATTTCTTATTTCACTCAACATTAGATTTACGGTGGTATACACATCACGTTACATGTTTTTGTGATCACTTGCATGTTTAAATTTTATTTTAGAATCAATCGTAGAATTTGTATTCCTTTCAAATACTAGTTATAGCAGTACAGTGATACCTCGGCAAACGGACCCCTCTTGTTACGAATTGTTCGGACAACGAAGACTTTTTTTTCGGGATTTTTCTGCTCTGCTAACAAACATAACCGTTGATATGAATGCACGCATTGTCATAAAATAGCTGCGTCGTGAGCTGAATTTTGGCACCAATCATCATCATCAGAATCATTGTCACTAGAGCCCGATTAACTCATATGTCCACCTCGGAATCTTTTTCCAGATGCACCTATACTTTTTTTTCTGGAATTCTTTGAACCCTTTCATGTAAAATGAAATATTAGGCAAATAGAAAATGCATCGAAGAAAAAGGGAGCCTATGTTTTCAGAGCACGCGTTCTTTCGGCGCAAGACTCTTAGCATTAAACTGAACGGTATGGACATTTTAGGGGCTTATATCTGCATGTATCAGACACAGAAATGTTCTGACCAAAACTCAAATGGATGGGGGACACCTACGAATTCAATTGGGTTGTGTCAAAACGAGCTTTAGTAGAATAAAGCCGGTGTTGGTTGCGTACATACTATATTGTTTCATTTTCTATGCATCAAATAATATTGATTGTATGCCACTTTTTTTTTTCTGTTTTGCATTGATCACCGCCGGCAATTGTCTTTATTGAGTTGCCGAAATTTACAACCACTTGATGTGATCATATAGCTCCAGCCACCTTGTTGGAAAATTTGCCTATTGTGGCTTCAGATTATATATTAGTATATCAGGACCTTGGGGTTCTGATAACAATAATTGATTGATAATGTATCCGAACGAATCCAGATACAAATAACATGACCGGAGGTCCCAATTCATTTGAAAAAATGAGACAGCTCAATTTTTCATAGACAACGCTGATTACAAAATATTTAATGAGGCTGCTGCATTTCATTTACAATTTTTCAGAACCTTATCAAACTATTCTATATTATATCGCGCATTTTCCTCTTCTCCTGACATGCCAACTTGAATATGCTAGCTTTAAATAACGAGGAGTTACCCTATTATTACATATATTATGGGATATTAGAGAGGAAAAATTAGATAAATTCGGAAAATTTTTAAACAAAGCAAAAAAAAAAAAAAAACCACCAATATACAATATTAATATCGGAACAGCTAATAATTTACGCATAGAAGAAGTAAATAAAAAAAATTCATATTTATTACCAATTAGTGCTAATGAAGATATCAATAAATTTAATTTGTTAGCTACAACTATGTAATAATTAGATCTTCACTCGTTTTTCTCAATTTACTTTGAATAATTCTCAAATTATTTATTCATGTTAATGAAGAATTATATTTAATGTGACGCTTAACATCTTTTGATATCATACTCAGGAAATGTTTTCTTCAGCTTTACATAGGGTAAAGATCTAGCGCGAAAGATTAACTAGCTTTGTTATAGCATATTGGATCAGTAAGAGGATTATGTTCCTGATAAAATTTTTAAGTCAATGAGATCATAATGAACTAAATACATCGAAAACAAAGCGATGTTCAAAAAAAGAAAATGTTTGGAAGATCCGAATGGCAATGCTTTTTTATGCATCGATTCGTAAAAGAATGGCTTACGATCGCTTCTAATCTTCTTTTAATCCTTTGGATTGGTATTGTACTCTTCTTCCTAGGTTATGATAAAAATAAATAGCTTTGGAACTCCTCTATTGTTTTCTTGGTGTAAAAATCTTTCCTTTTCTTCAGACTTCATTTTACGCAAATTAACTTTCTATTAGTTTCTCAAATCTTTAGTAAAATAAAATGAAAATTTATTGAAATTTGAAACATTATTTTTTTTTCAATTTCAAACTATTTTAAATTAAGAAAATGATAGTGAATAATTTTATAAATAATGTTCATATATTTGATTTATTTTGCAGGCATTTATAGCCATGTAATGATGTGATAATACGATTGATATGGAAAATTAGAACGCTTTACAAGAAATTATCTAAATTATAAAATCTCGAAACATATATTTGAATAACGATAATTATGGAAAAATTGTCCAGATATGAACTTTAACTATGATGAATTATTTTCGAAACACTGCTTTCTGGAAATGATCGTTATGGGAAAAAAATTCACTTTTAGAGTCATGCAGGATACCTGAGTTTGGACTTTTGGTGAACCTTCTATATCGATCTTACACTAAATTTTATACCTTAAGAAATTTTAAAAGTCTCCTCTCACCGTAGACTAGAATTCCAAAATTCATCAGTTGTAAACAACGTGCATTAGATGTACTCACATTTTGCGAAATATATTACGATCTACAATTTATGAATATTGAAATTTTAGGGGTGATATTATTTTTAGTTCATGTAAACTTATTTACGTAGATAACCTGTTGTCTTTATTTTGTATATTTTTCTGAAATATACATTAAAATATGTACTCACTTTTTGTATGTAGTCTTTTGACGGTATTATCCAAGGGAGTGGGAACTGTATGTGTCTGAACTGTTTGTAAGTGACCGAGTCAGGTCCCAAAATGGAAGGTTATGGTTTTTATAGGTAATTTTTAAAATAACGTTTTTAGAGTCTAATAAGCATATTATTATTTATTGGCTTACTTTCTGGGCTTGTTTGTATATTTATTTATTTATTTATTGGGGTGTCATGACATCAGCCCTAATTTCAGCGGTGAATTTTGCGGTTGCGGTTGAGCGGTTTAGCGAGCGAAAAACCTTCTTATCTTGGCACCTGGTATCGGAATCAGGAAGCGACATGTTTCCTCGAGCAACTACTTGGCTTAAATGGACCGAAAAGCCCAGATCTCGCCGCTAGACACATCTCTCCGTCTAACAGATAATAAGAGACGAGAGAAAGTTTTCTGAGGCGGTCGGTCCACTTATTCAATTTAATGAGTGACAATCCAAACAATTTTTTTTTTGTTATCTTGGATAGAATCTACTAGAACTTTCGGATTTATATGGGAATTCCCAATATTGCACTGGCTAAAAAAAGTGTAATTGTGGTTTTTCTCAGCTACTGCGCACCAGTGACATTTCTTGACGGATTAGGTGTGTTTGTGTGCACTAGTGCGACATTTCACTTCACCATGACAAATGTTCTCGTTTTGAGATTTAAAAAATAATGACGATTAATTGATTCTGACCTTCTGCAAAGACATAATTTTCTTTCTTTAAAATGTTACAGTAGTAGCTCCATTTTTTTTTCTAGTTTTCAGGGATGTTTGATTCTAAATGATGTCAAGTGAAAAACTGTACGTTATAAATATTGTTATCAAATGATTATTTTGCAGTAAAACGAATCTTGTAGGTCTGGTCTGTATGGTGTCAAAATCCTAGGCTATCCAAATCTTAACATTTTCTGTAATAAAGCTACGGCTTACATAGTTTATAGTTACTTTTTAGCTGTGTGTTGCGGTTATGTTCAAAGTGACATTTCAATAACTTTTTTTTTTCTGATTTTCCACCTTCGAGAGGTTAACCCTTTAAGACCGGGAAATTTTTGAAACCTTGAATTTTTGGTAGTATTTCACTCGTCCGATCGTTCGGGCTCAGGCTTGAGTTTTAACCCTCTGTAGTTCACCCCACATAAACGTACTAAATTTTTTTTCACAAAAACGGATGTAAATTGGTGCAGGTAACTTATTTTTAATGATGTTTTCCATTAGCTAAAATGGATAATTAAGAGCAAAGCATGGCCTTTTGTATTATTGTCTTATCTATAAACAGATAAAATCTTACTTAGCAAAGTTGAATAGTTTTTTCTTTGGGGGGGGGGATTTTACTTCAAATTCACTCAATCTGATGTGATTTTAGTAAACTCTGAACACAAAATTTCAGCACCTCTCAAAAAATCACACACAAGGAATCAATTCTTTCTAGATAGAAAAATATTGCGCTTATGTGCAGTTTTTTTTGTACTGAAATGACACTAAATGATGCAACTTTAAAATACCGAAAAATTGGTATGATGGATTTTTTTTTACCACTTACTTACCATGTATATTCAAATATATACAAGACCATAGAGGGTAATGAATATTTGTTTTTTATGCCTTTACTTTTGTGTGATACAGTTGAAAAATTATTTTTTTTATTCCACGATATTGCTAATATTAAATCAGCAAAAATAAAAAAAGTTCAGAAAAATGACCTAAACTTACAAAATTTATTTTTATTCAAGTTTTAGCTTTTTAGCTGTTGAATGCGTGACCAACTTGTGACCAACGCTACGGCGTGTGCCCTACATGCCAATGACATAAAAGTCAGGGGCTTTCTCCTCAACTATTATGTCATACAAGCTCGCGGAAAACCTGAAGCTTTCCAATAACCCCCGAGCGGGTTCATAGGGGTTAACCCGCTCTTGAGAATCTACAATTATTGAGTTATCTACAATTAATGACATTTCCGTGCTTAAAATCTGAGAGAGAGATTTCTTATATAAAGATTCTGAGATTATATGAGAAAATGGTTGAGATGATATTTTACCATCATAACTCTCATGTGCGAGCATTATCTTTTATTTTTCTTTGGCAGCAGTTACCCTAATTTATCGGGAACGCAGACTGTTTAATTATCCTTTGTACAGGTTGTTTCATGTAACGGAATAAAGTTATACAGTTGGTGCTAATACGAAAAATATCTTCAAATTAATGAGAGTTTCATTCTCATAAAACGATAATTTGGGAAAATACAAAAATGTGAATTTTTTCATAGCTCCTGATAAAAAGGAGTCAATTAGAGAGAAATTTCCGCTTCTGTCTATTATATCAAAAAAAATTATATTTTGATATTTTCTGAGACATCAGTGATTGAAATTTTTGATTTTTGTTTCCTCTTTTAGGAGCTAAAATTACCAAGTCATAAATAAAATTTCCAGACTTGGTGGCAAAAGTCAACAATTTTCATCCCTGATATTCTGACGAATTTTCATTCAAATAATCACGAGAAAAAAATTTTTTCGGCATGAAAGGGAGTATTAGAAATTTTACTAATCGCCTTCAAAATTTTTGGTGTGGGGGGGGGGGATGTCGTATATGAAAATTTTTATTCCTACATTAAACGTTAATTAATATTCTATGAATGTTACACTATTGCAGATAAACTTTTCACTTTTTGTTCATCATTTTCACATATATTAATTCAATTTTCTACATTTTGCTTGTTATCACTTTCATGTATTTTATTTCAGTTTTAGAACCAATTGTAGATTTTTTATTCCTGTCGGACACTTTTCCCATAAAACATCCCTTTTTAAAAAAATCCCCATCGTTCAATTCACTCAAAAGTATCGAACTTGAAATATAAAACAAGAAATGAAATGGTAAATCTTGCACAATACAACAGAACCTCGATAAATCGGCAATTATTATTATTATGACTGACATAATACTAAATTCAATGGGGAGAAACCTCTTCAACTCGACACAAGACAGCTAAATCCCACTTGAGCTGACTATGATATATGATGTGCTATCGCAACTAATTTTTCGAAATTTCCCGTCGATTGTCCAGTTAACAAATTTTCACGACGTTTCTCTCTTCTGGCGCCGAGGTAAGATGATCGTCTTCCACTATGAAGGTTACCATTAAGGTGCATGGGTTCGAATCCGAGCATAGAACGTTAGAAACAAGTTCTTTACCTACCGAGCCTGGGGTGATCACCGATGGATGGAGCCTTCATTTCCCACCCAACTCCTCTGGTTGGAAATTGGCGATATATATAACCGGAGTTGGTGTGCGGTGACGAAGTATATCTGGTAAGATGCTCTACCACCATGAAGGTTGCTGTCACGGTCACGGGTTCGAACCCGAGGGAGGATATAGGTAAGGTATTTTCCCTAATGAACTTGAGGTGGCCACCAATAGACCGCGCCTTCATTTCCAGCCCATCTCATTAGTGGCAGTAAATTGCGATATGGCCAGAGTTGGTGTTTTGTGAAGTAAATAAGTGTATATATACCAGCAGCTGGCGACCACTGTGTGTGGAGCGTTCGTGTTACCCAGCTGCTTTGTGAGCCTCAGATGGCCTGAGGTTGAGAGTTCTGACCCCAGCAGTGTTATAACGATCGGTCGTCCACGCTACGCCCGATGTCGATATGGTTGCCCCGGGGGAATCCGAGGCGTCCAGGCCGATCACTAAGGAGGAGTTAACCGGCCCAGGGCGGAAACGCAGTGGTACGATTCTCATCTTCCACTACGAAGGTTACCGTGAAGGTTCGTGAGTTCGAATCTGGGCATAGAACGTCAGACGCAAGTTTAAAATCATCAACCTACTGAGCTTGGGGAGACCGCCGGTAGATGGCACCATCATTTTCCACCTAACTCCACTGATTGGAAATTGCTGTATGGCGATATGGTTGGTGTGTGGTAAAGTGATAGTGATAGGAACCGAGAGACACCCAGGCTCTCTCACACTCGGTGATATAAGCACATTGTCCCTGGGGACTCGGGTGAATCCGGGAAAACCTAACCATTTATTGATCTTGAGAAAGATGTATTACATATCTTTGTGTGGTAAAGTAAAGTAGTATCTACTTTGCTTGAGTCTGCGACTTTCAGTGGCTGTGGGATCACCCGCTTGCACATACCATCTTTGCCTCATTTCTCCTCCAAGTTGGAGCGATAAGTCTGATGGCTTTGGGCGAACTCAGGGGCATCACTGGAGGCGGTAATAGTTGTAGACAGATTAGTGCGAGCGGTACATTTTCATAATCTTTTCGTCCCCTTCACACTAGTATCAAAAGCCCTTCCGAATTACATTTCCCCTGAAGACGGAGCGTAGAATCGGTCGGTTTGTCGGTAAATCGAACAGAAAATTGACAAGTAAAGTAAAAAACAATGGCTAAGAGACAAATCTACATCGAAAAAGTTATGTACATACTCGTATTTTCATTTATTCAAGTATTATACAATGACACAAACTTCTGTTGATGTTACAATGGCTTTTGGCACACACTGCTTCCGATCACGACGGGCTAAGGTCATGGTAAAGTTTCAGATCGTCTGATACTCATGAGGTTCAGATTAGGTTGGTTGTTCAGACTGTGGCTGGTTCTTTTTTGATGTGCGGAGAAACAAAGAGACCTTCATGATGTTGGGAAGTTTTCGAGGTACTTTAATCTCTATTGGACTGAACTCGTCTACCTTCATACTAGACGAACGCTGAACATCTTGGATCGAATTCGGGATGTTCTTAGGTATGAAATCAGCATTTTCATGTTCATACTGCGTTGACAATAACTCCCGACGATCATTGTTCTCCGGTGAGATGCGCGAACCAAATATTTTCGACCAAGCGTCCACGTTGGTTGTCTTGAGGACATCTTCGTTGGTTTCGCTGAAGTAATCATCTCTCAATGGATCATCTATCTTCCTTGGATCCTGTGAATTGATCATCTCTGTTTCGCCGAACCGATTGTCCCATGGCCTACGGAAGTCTACAGCTTTCGTGTCGATCGGCACTGGTCTGACGGCGAAATTCTGAGTCAGGTCATCGCCTATGGTATTCTGAGGAATTGGTTGAAGTACTTCGGAGTACTTGCTCATTCCGTGTTGGAGGTTATCGTGTTCGTGATTGTGATTATGTCTACTGAGGTGATCGTGTAAATGCTTCGCAAAATGATCGTGGAGACTTAAGTGGCTGTGCTTATGATAGTTGCTGTGGTGATGATCATGGTGGCTTAAATGGTCGTGCTTGTGGCCGTGGTCGTGGCTATGACCGTGCCCGTGCTTATGAGAGTGATCGTGACCGTGCTTATGTGAGTGACCGTGGTCATGCCCATGTAGGTGTCCATGTTTGTGGTCATGGCCATGCCGGTGATCATGATGGTGATCGTGGCCATGTTTATGATCGTGGCCATGTTTGTGATCGTGACCATGTTTATGGTCGTGTTTATGGTTATGCCCATGCTTGTGATCATGGCTATGATTATGGTCGTGGCCGTGCTTGTGGTCGTGACCATGCTGATGCTTGTGATGATGATGATGATGGTGATGATGATGCATAGCTCCCCCTTTATTACCACCACCTCCTCCTCCTCCTGCTCCGATGACTATTACTTCTGTTTTGTCCGGATAACTACAACAACAATTTAACAAATGATAGAAGTCAGATATATAAATGAATATGATAAGTATTACTTAAGAGATAAGTACGTTAATGTATATAATGAGTATACTTCCCGTACTTACATCGGCAAAGGAAGAATACTGCTGCTATGCTGCATCATACCGTGACTCATGGCACCTCCTCTTCCCATTGGATAATATGGCATGTATGGCATCATGGGTTGAGGCATAGGAGGTGGCATCCATCCTTCTACTGATATTACCAGGTTCATCAGAATGAAAACAACTACTGCCGCTATGATTTCGGTGCTCAACAAACTCGGTCCAAACATTTTTCAGAATCCGGGAAGACAATCCTGAATATAAAGTGACAATCGTGCATGAATTTACGGTCCATAAATCAACAAGTGATTACACATGTGAGCAGAAAATAAATCCTAAATAATATAATATGGCAATAGTTCCTAAAAATAAAAATACGGCACGTAAATTTTAAAGTTGTTAAAGACTCACATATGAGTAGTTATAGTTATTTCAATGCTTTTTAATCATGGCAGCGGAAGTATATATCGAATATTTAATTGAAAATATTTAAATTGAAATTTCTGCGAATACACAAGCCGACGTTTGATATAACGATCCCACTCGTACCACGGAAAACGGACGTTATATTAGGACGTCATTATATATAACGAACGTTTGAAAAAAAATTTCCTTTATAAGAGAATTCATATTTGAATGGAACGAAAAAAAAAATATTATATTGATTTTTTTTTTCCATGCAAAAAAACCATTTGCAATAAAAATGCAAAATGCCAGAAAATAATAATAAAGTTGTAAGATTAATTGCACGAAAACACTAATGTGCAACGAATTCTCCAATACTAGTGATCATTTTTTGTCGCACTACGGTCATTTTCTGCACACGAGGGCTAATGAGACCGGGATCTACAAATTATTGCCGATTTCGAACGGCAGGATTGTTTTTTATACTCATCGATAGATTGGTGCACTAACCCCTCGATGGGGGAACTCCCCGTGGTAGCAATTTTTTTTTCTGCGATCATGTCACCGTTTCTATTGTACCCCTGTGTCAGGAAAGTTTTTCTGACAAGGACGAACCGGGTATCGAACTCTAAACATCCTTGGGTACTTTGGGCGAGTATCTTATCGACCTGGGCTACCGCGCTCTCTCGAATATCAAGGTTCAAAGTGAAACACAAATTTTTCAAATGAAAAATATGGTTATTGTGAGTTGAGACGAGTTCAGTCGTTGTATTGACTTGAATGGTCTTTGTAGTACGTTATATTGTCTGTAGTTGTGTGTGCGTGTGTGGTTTTCCTGTGAAACTCCGCGAGCCGGTCTCCCAATTAAAAAAGCTTCTCTGCAGAAGACAGTAGCCCTTCAACATGATACTTACATAACATGAAAATTTAAGCGTTTACCATCCTTCTTACTTTCAAATATGAAAGACAGATAGCAGCACCAATACGAAATGGAACAAACATAACTCTGACAGCATAGAAATGTTAGGGCCTCGCATACACTCAGAACACAGATCCCGGTATGCTCCGATTCATTAGAAACTCCGCAGACGAATGTATAAGAGGTTCATGTGCGGTCAAGTAGTAGTATCTACTGGCACGGCCATATCAACCCATTCTGAAGCTGCTGAGGGCATCAAGTGCATAGGGGCCTTGTATTAACCAGAGATTCGGCACTATGCGAATACTACTACTGCCTGATTACGACATGAAGTACGAAAATGTTTATCAACAAGAAGGGGAGAGAACACTTTCTAGCCTCCTATATAGTTTTTCAGGCTGGTAATGATAATTTACGGGGGGGGGGGAGTTTATTTATATACAGGGTGTCCTGTAAGTGCTAGCATGGCCTTTTTCTCACCAATTGTCCGTTGTAGAGATATGATTTCAATTTAAAAATTGCTCAACATGCGTTCAAAAATTACCCTGTACCAGTTTTGACAGTAAAAATACAGTGTGTAACAAAATAAAAAAATCTAAATTTGTATACGGTCCCCTGTGCTCCAACTTCCAATTAGAAAGGTGTTGCACTGTCTCTCCTGATGCCAAAAGAAAACTCCATGTTTCTAAGTGCAATTCACAGAGATATTCAAATTCGAAAATCGGAAGAAATTTGGGGGTGTTAAATACGGGTTAAACAGTTTTTCCGCATTTAGACTTGACTTAACCGCACTTAAACTTTTCAAAAGTTTCTCCGTTTTTCGAATTCTATATATAATATCTCTGTGTAATGTATAACACTTAGAAACATGGAATTTTTTTTGGCATCAGAAGAGACAGGATAACAACTTTCTAGTTGGAAATTAGAGCACAGGGGGACCATTTAAAGATTTAGATTTTTTTTACTTTGTTACGCACTGTATTTTCACTCTCAAAACTGGTACAGGGTACCTTTTGAACTTTTGAGCATTTGTTAAACTAGAATCATGCCTCTACGATGGACGGTTGATGAGATAAAGGACGTGCTAGCACTTACAGGATACCTTGTATCAATTGGGCTTCAGCTTCAAGTAATAACAGTTTTATATGATATAAACTGAAGAGCCAAAGAAACTGGTACAGGCATGCGTATGCAAATAAAGAGATATGGGACCAATCAGAGTACGGCGCTGCGATCGGCAACACCTATATAACACAACAAGTGTCTGGCATAGTTGTTAGATCGGTTACTGCTGCTAAAATGGCAGGTTATCGATATTTAAGTGAGCTGGAACGCGGTGTTATAGTCGGCGCACGAGAGATGAGATATAGCATCTCCGAGGTAGTGATAAAATTTGGATTTTCACGTACGACCATTTCACGAGTGTATCGTGAATATCTGGAATAATCCGGTAAAAAATTAAATCTACGACATCGCTGCTGCCGGAAAAAGATCATGCAAGAACGGGACCAACGACGACTGACGAGAATCATTAAACGTGACAGACGTGCAACCCTTCCGCAAATTGCTGCAGATTTCAATGCTGGGCCATCAACAAGTGTCAGCATTCAACGAAACATCATCCATATGGGCTTTCGGAGCCGAAGGCCCACGACACAAAGCTTTACGCCTCGCCTGGGCCCGACAACACCGACATTGGACTGTTGAGGACTGGAAATATGTTGCCTGGTCTGACGAGTCTCGGTTCCACTTGCTTCGAGCTGATGGACGTGTACGGGTATGGAGACAACCTCATGAATCCATTTGACCCTACATGTCAACAGGGGACTGTTCAAGCTGGTGGAGGCTGTGTGATGGTATGGGGCGTGTGCAGTTGGCGTGATATGGGACCCCTGATACGTCTAGATACGACTCTGACAGGTGACAGGTACGTAAGCATCCTGTCTGATCACCTGCATCCATTCATGTCCATTATGCATTCCGACGGACTTGGACAATTTCAGCAGGACAATGCGACACTCCACACGTCCAGAATTGCTACAAAGTGGCTCCAGGAACACTCTTCTGTCTTTAGACACTTCCGCTGGCCACCTAAATCCCCAGACATGAATATTATTGATCATATCTGGGATGCCTTGCAACGTGCTGTTCAGAAGAGATCTCTACCCCCTCTTACTCCTACGGATTTATGGACAGCCCTGCAGGATTCATGGTGTCAATTACCTCCAGCACTACTTCAGACATTAGTCGAGTTCATGCCACGTCGTGTTGCGGCACTTCTGCGGGCTCGCGGGGGCCCTACACGATATTAGGCAGTTGCACTAGTTTTTTTGGCTCTTCAGTGTATATATGAAATATATGAATAAACTTCAGCTTCAAAATAAGCAAAAAGATTTTTCGATGAAATAAAAAGATAACATCAAACCGAAGTCCTGATAACTATAAACACTTTTTTTAGTGATAACAATACCAGGATGATAACATTATGTGTGATTATAATAAGCGGCGTTGACAGACTGTATTTTTAATATTTTGTGTTTATATTTTTTGGATCCCGTATAAGACTGATGGAACGTGGTAAATGTGTAGAGGGTGTTTTGCGAAAAAAAGAGTGTCTGAAAAGAATAAAAATTCTACTATTGATTTCAAAATAGAAGTAAAATTATCCGAAAATACGAGCAAAAAGAGAGAAGAAATTGAGCTGTTTCATCTCCGTGAATTTATATTTGGGGTTACAATTTTTTTTTATGAAGTGGATAGGGGCGTAAAAAATGTCGATATGAACCTTTATTTATTACAACATAAATTACATGAAATCGCAGTAAAATCGACCGACATATCAGGGCCGCAACTACGATTTTTTTTGGCCACTTTCCCGATTCGTGATGAAATTACACAATTTTTTTTAATACAGGGTGTCCCACAAATTCGGAAATAGTTTAAAAATTCATAGAAATTGAAGGAATTCTTATTGCGGTTTTAGAAAAAGTAATTCTCACGAAAGGGGTTTTTTGGTAAAAAGTTTTTTTGAAAAAAATTTAGTTCAAATTGCTGTCGACAGTGGGCGCTGGAGGAAATTCCGGCAGGAATGATTGGTTTCGAACCTTTCTTCAATCCCTTCTGCGTCCGAAACATTCGTAAAGCTTCACTGAGGTAAAACAACTTCATTCATGTTAACATCACAATGAAAATACTATGTAAGCACCAGTAACAGGAAAAATTTAGAACTGAGCTATTAATCGTACACCCTGCATTTCATAGGACTTCGATTTACATATCTCTAGTGATTTCCTTTCGGGGAGCATCCCCTATCGACAAAAAGTTGAACTAATTTTTTTGCACCGGGAAAAAATCCCCCTTCGCGTGGATAACTTTTTCTCAAACCGCATTCAAATACATCAATTCCTTCAATTTGCATGAATTTTTAAACTGTTTACGAATTTATGGAACACAATTTATATTATGACTAGTTACCTAACCCTTTGAGCAGCAATTAGAAATCAAAATGTCATATTTTGGATGGAATCGTATGTCATATTTTCATTGTCAAAATCAAATGTCATATTTTTATTGGAATCGGCAGAGTTATGATGGGTTTATCATTACCCATTGGAATCCCGTATCACTGATTATGATTTCAGGTTTTCGAAATGTCATATCTTTTGTAATGAAGTATCCTTTCTTCCGATTTTCAGCAGGTGCAATCTAGAGTGTATAAGGAAGTCTTCCATTGAGAAATCAACTTGGCAAAATATACGTCCTTGTCAATACTAAAATAAGAGACTTTTATAGAGACGAGATATCTCGTCATTGCCACTTAAAGGGTTAAATAACGATTGAGAAGTTTAAAACTAATTGACATTAATTTAGCATGTTTTTTTTTATTATTGTAAATTTCGTTAATTGCACATTTAATTAATATAAACGAATTAATTTAATTAAAATAATTTGTAATTATTATTTCACAAAAATTCTTGTGTGCCACGGTACAAAAGAAATAGGAAAAATTGTTATTTTTTTTCTATTCTAAAAAAAAATTGTTTTTATTCATGATCATGAAAAAAACATCTCAAATCAGAAATCGATAAAATTTCTAAAACTTTCATTTTTGAAAAATCATAAAATAATCGAATTTCTTTTTGTAAACAAATTAAAACAATACTATGGAACTCTCTTTCATTATATCTTTTAATTTTCAAAAATGTTCGTTTCATACGAAAATTTATATGAAAATTACTTGCAAATAAAAACAAAAGCGTTGCGCAAACGCGTCAGTCAAAAATACTCGGACAGGGACTTACCTAAGAAATATATAGTTTTTGCATAGATCAGAAATAGTATCCAAAGACGATTTGTTTACTTCAGGACTGAAGTTTTGGTTTTTGAATAAAACATGAAACAAACATTCACTGTGGCAAGTCGAACATCATCTGTAATTTTTTCTACTTTTCTCCTTGTAATATATGGGGCTAGAAAAAAAAAAAAAAAAAAAAAAAAAAAGGCAAGAAAGAGAATTAAGTGCTCGAAGTATGAAGGAGAGAGTTTGCGTGTCCACATGAAAAAGTTACGATGAGTCTCGAAAATTGACTTAAGACTTTCTAAAGATAGTTCATAAAACGCCCCAAGAACTCCACATAAATCACCATTGAAGAACCTTTCGAAAAGAACGGTTTTTTTTAGTCGTGATCCTTTTTTCAGTATCTTCACGTGAATTACGGTGTTTTTATTTACAATATTACGAGGTCCATATATATTTTTTAAATGCTTTTTTACTCGTTTTTTCCCCTTGGATCGTCCCTGTGATCTAGAGTTTCCGTAACCTAGTTTTTTTTTACAAATGTGTCTGGACACACGCAATAACCCTGATAATAAATGGAAAGATTCTCTTTTGACTTACTACCGCTTTCTTTTTTAAAGAAACAAAAATTATCATTGTGTTCTTTTAAAAAGAAAATAATGTACTCAAATAAATGATAGTTAATAGTATCTAGATTCACATGAGAAAATTTCTTTCTAAAAAATGTTCTAATTATGAGTCTGGTTGAGAGGGTTTCTCAGGAAGGGGTGAGTTCATGTTTTTCACATGGTTCCCCAACACTGTGGTTGCCATCATCTAAGGAGGTGTCTAAGGCACATTGCTGAATTAGATGAAGTACGAAAAAGCCTGGATAACCAAGTGGAGATCGAGATGTTGTTCGGGAAGAAAATTCACATTCCTCTGTGAGGAAACGAACCCCCAATCTCTCACTGTCCGGGCGAGTGTTCTAATTATTGAACTACAGAGGACAGACATTTTCATTCCTTAGAGCAGCGGTTCACAACCGGTGCTCCGCGGCGGCTCGAAGAAAATAAAATGAATCAGTAAATTTGATAGATAAGTAAATAATAGATGCCTATAAGGTTCTGCCATAAAAATTAAGTACGAAAAAGGGCTCCTCGAGTAAAACAGGGCTCCGCCACAAAGATTCTACACTGAAAAGGGCTCCGCGAGTAAAAAAAGGTTGAGAACCGCTGCCTTAGAGCATATGTATGAATGTTGAACGGGACTGCGCATGGACAGCCTCCTAGCTTAGCTAATAGCTCTTACGACGTTAGCCCCCAGATGGCGACATACAGAGAGAAACGATGTCACTCTCCGCTGTTCATACGAAGTACGAAAGCCTGGATAACCAAGCGGAGATCGAGATGTAGTTCGTAAGAAAATTCACGTTCCTCTGCGGGGAAACGAACTACCAATCTCTCACTGTCCGGGCGAGTGTTCTAACCATTGAACTGCAGAGGACAGACATTTTCCTTCTTTAGAGAATATGTATGAATGCTGAACGTGATTGTGCGTGGACAGACTCCTAGCTCAGCTAATAGCTCTTACGACGTTCCCTTATACAGTAGATGCATTGCAGGCTCGTGTCAGCAGCCGAATGGACTCTCATTGCGAGAACCTTGCTTCGATCCCTGCACGTTGCACAGCAGTGGTTTTGCTAGGGTAACCTGGTGGTGTGTTTATAAATACGCAAATTAATTCATTCTGAAATCTATTCCCCTTCGTAAATAAGTGTTAGGAATCCTTTACTTCCCATTCAATGAATTGAGACACAATATTTTTCTATAAAATTATGTTTTCCGAAGATCAAAAGAAAAAAAAAGCCCCGTTTCTAAAAATTACCACAAATAAATCGATAGAAAAATTCGAAGATATTATTACCTTTGTTTTTTTCTTTAATGTCTACAAAAATGGACAATGTATGATTGTTTCTTATTTTAGCCAGCGTCATATAAAAGAATAACAGCACGTTAATGGATGTGCCTCGCAATTTTTTCGATTATTTTCGCTCAAAACTCAGCATTTGCTCTCCAATCCTCCAACCACCCTTCTCTACGGAATAGTGAATCGCGTGCCACACGAAAGCCACATCAGATTTCAGAACAAGAAGAGAATATATTGATTTATTATTATCATTATTTTTTTTTTTGTTCTTTCTCTTGTTTCGTCAGACCATGAAGCATTTTTAGAGAATCCTCTTATTTTTAGGTGCTCATGATTTGACGTGCGCACGTCTCTGTCAAAGTGTGCGACTCGTATTATTATTATTATTTGTCAATACAAAGACAGAGGTGACTGAACTCACTTATGTACCAGATTGAGAACAAATCTTTCGAAGTGAAGTTAATTATATTTTATTGAAAAGTCATTAAAAATATTTGAAAAGCATATGAAATTCAAGAAATTAATTTTTTGACAATTTTTTTATGAATTTTATACATAAAACAGTCTTTTTTTATTGCAAGCATACTGAGATCTGTTGAGGATAGCACCTATAAATTAAGCAGTAAACTAATGTATTCTGGTGCAATAAGTTGAACGAAACTTCATTGCCTAACGTAGTGTGGTCCATAAATACTTTCTAAGGGATCTCAGCTGGACCGATGCAGGATTTTCGGGACCACGTGGATGGGGGAATAGCGCGAAATTGACCTTCGCTAAGGAGGGTTCAGTGGAGAATTGACCTCCACTGGGGGCAGGGGGTACCGCGGGACATTGACTTATTCACTTCCACTATAGGAGGTCCGCAACATCAAAAAGGTTGAGAAATATTTGTCTATCGGATCACCAAGGCCTACCAGACTTGACCATAGCATAGAAAAATGGTCTCAATATTGCGGTCACTAGAAATGGAGTAAGTCGAATAACTTATAGCATGGTTCTGATACTGACTTGCCAATACTTCGACTAACGGGAATTTAATTTCTTATTTTTAGACGTCATGGTATGTATATTTACAGGGTGGGCAAAACGTCCGTAGAAACTTTAAAAATTCATAAAAACCGGAAAAATAACTGAAATAAAAAACGGTTTTTGTAGAGTTACCATCGCTAGATCACGGAAATTTTTTTGACAGGAAAAAAAACAACTAAAAACAGCCTATAGATGGCGCTGGTATGAGCGGTACGGTTCCGGGTGTATCGATCCGGTCCATCCAATCTGTCGGAACTGAAAGATGTGATCCGCCGAGAAGTGTCATGTATACTACATCCGGACCTTCTGTACTCTGCAGTTGCTGGATTTGTGTCTCGCCTGCAATGTGTTATTCCCTGTGGCGGTGGTCATGTGGAACACATACTGCTGTAATAAATGATTTAGAGGCATTCTATTCGTTATTTGAGCATATTTTATTTGACTTGTATACGTCAGCCCCACCGATCGGCCGTCTTTTTTTAGTTTTTTTTTCCCCTGTCTTTAAAAACTTCCCGTGACCTAGCGATGCTAACCCTGCAAACCGTTTTTTATTTCGGTTATTTTTCCGGGGTTTCTGAATTTTTAAAATTTTTACTCACTTTTTGCTCATCCTGTATTACCCGTCCTGTATTTTTATCGGAATAAAATCTACAAAACTTAGTTTAAAGTATAAACCATATCTGGAAACAGGCCCGTTACTTCAACTTTTTCCTGGGGGGGGGGGGGAGCATAGGCTCAATATATGTATGCATGGTATATACATATTTCACCTTGTTAGTCCATTTCCGTTGTACCTTTCAAAGCAGGGGGTGGGGGGCGAAATGACGGGCCTGTCTGGAAACCGGTTAGCATCTTAATGGACTTGATGGGGAATTATTTTACAAACAAACGCTCAAGGTGTCAACACAACGTATTTGATTGTATTGACGCAAAGAAAAATAGGCTCAATAAAACAGCTTGTGTTTCTATAATTACTTCCCGATATACGCCATTTTGAATTCAGCAGTTTTAGAAATGCGGTCTACTGGAGCCATGAGTACCTTGATCAAAGATCAAGTCGAACTGTATTGCGCCTGATCATTTCGATTTTAGTTGGAAAATATTTTACTTTGAATGCATTCCTACTTGAATTTTTGTCATTGAGGAATCGGAAAGTGGAGACTGTTATCTGAAGATTACAAAAATCATCGTAACAGTACCAGGGACTCCATGGCAAATGATGCTCTGCCTCCCTTACCTAGCTAGAAGTACTAGTCTACGAATTTAAATGCAGGGGTATTCGAAAATAATCATCGGATTTCAAAGTAATATATTTCAAAAAGTATTACAGATAGCAGGATGGATAATTTCTCTTAAGCGGCAGAGACATTTAAAGTTGTTTGTTTTTTCCACTACTTATAAGTTTTATATGTGGCCTCCTTTCGTTACGTGGCACACATATATACGGTACTCCAATTCCTGCCCCATACCCAATACATGTTCGTAAAAGCGATGTTAATTTGGTTCTTGAGCTTATTCAAGAACACCATTCCGTTGGCTCTGGAGACATTTGTACAGCGTATCTAATGAAACCCCAAAAAGTCACAAACAAAGGGTAAAAAGTTACAAATAGTAAAAGATCAGAAGCCCTTATAGGCTCGTCTGATGGGACGGCGAAGCAAGTGATGATGTCGCATATTTCACAATACAAAACACTTTTGGAATATTGAATGTGTGTGAATAAAAATTTAACTTTTGCTCTTTCACGCCCCGTTTACTTTTGAATAATACAATTTATATGTTTTAAGTAATATTTTTTTAAAACCCGATGATTATTTTTGAATCCCTCTGTACTTTCAAAAATCACGATACTCAAATATCACTTATCTTCCATGTACCTTTGTCGCACTCGGGTAGCCCTTGCGTTAAGACAGTCTTGTGGATGACACTCAACCAAGTGTGAAGAAGGTTGTCATCTTCATCAACGAGCGCAATAAGAGTTCAAAAAAATGTTACTACAGTTTAACTTTTCCACGTGGACATCTCTTCATTCTACAGAAAAAGCATTTCTAGAGAGAGAGTTGGCTTCTTAGTAGTATCACTCTTCCAGATCGCCTTATCCAAGAGGTGCTATCCCCGGGATAGGCATCCCCCTTCCTTTAAGGTATCCGACTACCTTTCTTGTCACTTTTCTTTAAAATGGTTCCGGAGTGAACTTTAAATACATTTTTTGTTAGAAAGTGTCTCGAAATGGTCAAAACAGTGACAAATTTTGGTCTATCTATTATATATTTCTATGAAAAAGTCGTTTTTATGTCAAATTTTAGGCAAAATTCATGTGATAATCGAAACCTGATTGCAAAAACTTTTATCAATGAAATGCTTTGTGATTTTCACAGTGCATTTAGCTAGTAATGTTGCAGGTTATGAACCAAAATTTAAAGGATTGCATGATATGTTCATAAGTTACACCAAAATATGTTTAAGTACGTGTGAATTTTTTGAAATTTCATCCTACATTTTGTCTATAAAACACCGTAATTCAAAAAATATACGTGATAGACCTTAGATTTTGGTTCATAATCTCAACGATTTATAGCAAAATATCACATTAAAATTTCGTAAGGATGCAATGCATCAAGTTTTACAAATCATGTCACAAAGTCAAGTAAAATGTTAAAAATAGCATTCTTCGTAAAACACGTTTAAAATGTTTATTCGCGTATTACTTGTATGTAAAAACGCAACGCTAAAGTGAACGTAACTTTGATTCTAAGCATCATATTAACAAAACAATGCCCGTTTTGGAATCACAACAAATTAGGGCTCTTATAAAAAATAAAAAAATGGAAATTCATATTTTCTTCCAAAATGACGTTTTCAACGTAGTCGGATAACTTAAGAGCCTGGTCACCCAAGCTATCTAAGGATTTTACCGTCAACGGTATATAGTATACCTAGAAATGGTGAAATATGGTCACTGAAAAACGTGGGTGACTACATATTAGTATTATAGGTGCTTACAATAAAATATGCATGTAAATGGAATGACTGGAAAATTAATTGGCAATTTTACGTACCATGATAGTTTCATAATCTCTAAAAAAAATAAATTGCAGCACTAATTAAACACAAAAAAACCTTTATTCAGAAATAAAATTACACATAACCCTTGAATATGACCAGATATTGAACAATAATGAGATGAGTTTCAATCGCAATCAGATTCCAACAAATTTCATATCAAAGTTAACATTTGCAGAAAAAAAAAGATTCCAATATCAAAAACTACAACTGAAATTTCAAATTAAATAGACCAGGTAAAATTGAATAGAATCATATAATGATTATACTTTCGTTTTGATAAGAATATTATTATCAATTATGTTTTTCATAACTTGATTTATAATTTGTTATCATAGCTTCCTATTCAAAAGCCGGGCATGCGCATTAATTTGAATGAATATTTTGACTTACACCCTGAGGAGTTTAAATGTTTATCAAACGCATTATGTCTAGTCCTGACTGATGTTTCAAGTTTTTGTCCTGAAGTGGCATCTCCCTCTTTGCGAGTTGACATTATATACCTGATGTTTAGGCTGGGACGGAACGGTTATTTATAATGTCCAGCTGTGTCGTGGTTGGTGAGTTCTGACATTGAATTTAACAGTAATTAATGATCTGACGTTGCACCAGGCTTATAAAGGCTGTCCTAAATTGTTTGCACAGCAGATATCTCTGCAACCTTTAGCTTTAGAAACATACTTTCTATGGCAAAAAGTTTTCAAATGACGTGTGGTTACGTACAATCTCAGAATTAGTTTGAGAGGTCGTGTGCATAAAAAAAAAAGAAATTAACTTTCCATTCAGTCTCCGTGTGCTTGAAGTTCCAAATTATTGAAATGTAGAGAGCTCTCTGGAAAGTCATTTGCAAAAACCGATATATTCATATTTTCAAACGCAATATTCATCGAGATAATAAATACATAAAATCACTAAATATTTTGTTTGGCACTTTATCACTGCATTAGCAAGTTTTCATTAGCTGAAAAGTTGCAGTTTTTTTAGGACTACACAAATAGAATGTGCTTGACCATTTCAATTCTTTTATTCACTATAAATAGCGATAACAGTTTATGACAATTGCAGAGTTTTTATAACTTTGAATTTAATTTACGTTTCGTTGCGCTATTTGTAAACAACGCATCAATCATTGGCGACAAATGCTGAAAACTTCAAAGTCAAATATCTCCATTATAATATTGCATTTAAAAACATAAATTTTTTTGTAAATGACCTCTCAGAGCGCTACTTTTACATTTCAGTCATTGGGGGTTTCAGCACACATTGTCTATACAAAAAGTTAATTTTTTACTTGTTTATGTATGCAAATCTCTTGGGAAATTTAAGACATTAACGACTGCAGAGATATCCGCTGTGCAAACTATTTGGGACAACCTGTATGGTTCCATTCCGTAAGATTCACCGAAGATGGGAATACGAAAAAAAGTACTGTGGATCAAATTTTGATTGATAATTCAAGCAATCTGAAGCCAAAGGCGAGTAATTGGTCACTTCTGAATGACATCACCCATGAATCGAGAGGATCGTACTCTCAGGCCAGAAAAATATATCACAATCCTTTATCTTCTTCAGTGCGGCTACAAGACTTATGGTTGCTCCTAAGTCAAGTTGTAGATACAAGGGCATTCTCTCAACGCCATACTGGACATCTAACGGCTGATTTTAAGAGTGATAACGAAAAAGGAAAGCAGTAGCTATTAAAAAAATTACTTCACAATTGATTTCGGAAAAGACATACACGTCAGAAGTGTTACAGACCTATGGGTGCTCAGATTAAGCTTTTGTACGAGTTTTAATTTCTGAAATAATCTGAGAGCTTTCGGCTCCGCGTTACAAAATACTGTGGTTGCATGAGCAACGATAGCACCCTCGGGTAAGACGTACTGAAGGGAGACTATTCAGAACAACGATTGCACAAAATAGTCCCCCTTCAGTGAAGTCTGATCCGAAGGTGAAGAAAGACTATTTAAAACAAGGTGCAAGGTGCTCAACCTTTAGGAAAGTGTGGTGTGAAAACGTGTTGCGGAGAGCCACTTGAGTGATATGTAAATATGAAATGGATCACTTAAGTGAACTGGAAATGTGCCACGGGCCGCTTGAGTAATCTGGAAATGCACCGCGGGCTATTCAAGTGATATGTAAATGTGCCGCTTGGTTCATTTTTAAAAAATTAGGTGTGAGGTCACGAGCCACATCAGATGACTCCGACGGCTACATTCGGCCCGCGGGCCGTAGGTTGAGTATGTATAATTTAGAATGAACAAGTGAAATTCTAGAAATATTTAAATGTCACGCGTTGTATTCCTGAATAGCACATTCCTGCCAGAACTTTGAAACACCGTGTATGTGGATTGAAATCAAAAGTGGAATATCCGAGTGGTACTCAATGACTTCACCATGACAGTCAATGAAACCCTCAAACCAAGCCCTCAAGGGTGATGGAATCTTGATTGGTCAAGTTCTCTTACCAATTGTTTCTCGTGGATAGCTTAACTAAGGCTTTTCGGTGTAGCGATAGCCGAACAAGTCGTGTTTGAGAGGATGCAAGAAAGAATGGCGGGCTTCGAGTTTGTGCTCGTGGTGATGACCATGGTGATGTCCGTGGTGGTTGCCGTGTTGATGGTGATGGCCGTGATGCTCTTGGTGATGGTGTCCGTGATGATGGCCGTGTTTGTGACCGTGGTGATGTCCGTGATGATGGCCGTGGTGATGACCGTGATGGTGGCCGTGTTTGTGTTCGTGGTGTTCTTTATGATGGTGTCCGTGATGATGTCCGTGGTGATGACCATGGTGGTGACCGTGCTTATGGTCGTGGTGTTCCTTATGATGATGTCCATGGTGATGGCCGTGATGGTGACCGTGGTGATGACCGTGTTTGTGTCCATGTTCATGACCATGCTTGTGATGATGGCCGTGTCCGTGTTTGTGATGGTGACCGTGCTCGTGTTTATTCTCGTGGCCGTGTTTGTGAGCGTGGTGATGTCCATGATGATGGCCGTGATGATGGCCATGGTGATGGCCGTGACCGTGTTTATGCTCGTGACCATGCTTGTGTTCGTGTCCGTGCTTGTGGTGATGGCCATGCTTATGCTCGTGTCCGTGCTTGTGGTGATGAGCATGGTGGTTATGATGATCGTGGCCGTGATGGTGACCGTGCTCGTGTTTATGCTCGTGGCCGTGTTTGTGATCGTGGCCATGTTTGTGATGGTGTTCGTGTTTGTTTTCGTGTTTGTGGTGATGATCATGATGGTGGCCATGATGATGATCATGCCCGTGATGGTGGTCATGTCCGTGATGATGGTGATGGCCGTGGTGATGACCATGATGGTGATCATGATGGTTGTCGTGGTGATGATGATGGCCATGGTGGTGATGGTGTCCATGGTCATGCCCGTGATGGTGATGATGGTGGTGGTGGTGATCTTGCTCGTCCTTGATTATAATTTTCAACTTCTTCTTCCTAACAAGAAATTATGAAATGTTAATAATCGTAGTAATATATAAAGGCAAAAAAAAAACCGCATGCAGTTTTCAACGTCACGTTGGAACCGCAAAAAGTACAATAATTACTGCAAAAAGATTTATTTGATTAATTATTACAAGAGTTATTGGAAGTGGGGGCCTCTGACGTCATTGCACAGTCTGCAGAAACGTAAAAACGATTCCCGGACGCGCTCGAAGATATCAGTTATGCATTTGATATCTGCCGAAGCGACAACAATCCGCGCTATGAGACTTACTACAACAATTGCGCTAATTTTTGTCGTCCGTAGCGCGTGATCCTACCCCAGCGCATGCATTTCGCGACGCTGTTCACGTCAGACATGGTGAGCGAACCCACTCAGCGATCAACTGACATCCACTTTTCGTCTCCTCTGCACTCAGAGCCTGCATGCGTTTCTCGCGATTTTCACCCTCTCAACGTGGTTTGCGACACCATGTTCCATTGCAATTTTTATTCCTCTTGATGCCTATTAACAACCCTCCGCGTTCGTGTGGGTCCATTAACAGAACACCCTGTATATAGATATGTCAAAATTAAAGAATGCCTTTATTCAGCTGAGCTAATTACCATGTATCATACAATGTAATTTTATCATTTTTGTCGTGCCACGGTCATTTTCTGCACACGAGGGCTAATTTAGACCGGTACCTACAATTAACTGCCGATTCCGAAAGGGCAATCTTGTATTTTATACTCATCGAGAGGTTGGTGCGCTAACCCCTCGATGGGGGACTCCCTGCGGTAGCAATTTTTTCTGCGGTCATGTCGCCGTTTTTGTTGTACCCTGTATCCTGCAATTTTATCATATTCTACTTGTACAATAATCAATATATCAGCTCCGTCATTCCAGAATCACGAATGTGCGATGTCTTTGCAAAAAAAAAAGAAAAAAAAAGAATGACATTTGAATGGTTACCCTACCCATGTTACTCTATGAAAGAAAGAATCGCCCGATTTCAAAATCGTATATTCCTTAAAAATTAAAAACACAAAATGATAAGTAATATGTGAATATACTGTAGAAAATGTGTACGTTTTATGAACAATTTTTGTTAATGGTCGATTTCAAGTGTAAAATCTTTTTGGAATCGGATGATTCTTTTTTAATCACCCTGTACACGAAAATCAAGGACCATACACCTCGCTACACTTCCATCTCGCATAAGGGGCACTATATAAGTACATCACAAAATCAAAGTAAATATTTATGACATTAAAAACAATTGAATATCTTTCGGAATGTCCCGCCTACGTAAGGGTTGTTTTTTTTTGTCAAAAGAGGTCTCGCGCTTTAAAAAGTTTACGTACCACTGATTTATTGATGAACGACAAATGCATAAAGGTACTATCATGCCGTTGCCGTTGCTAGTTGATGCGAAGTACCGAGCACTAAGCTCTCGTCTTCTTCGTCTTGGTTTCTCTACTTAGGTAGAGATATTGATCAATCAATGGCAAAATGGTTGCTTAAAACTCTGCACAAAATGCTGTCCACTGCACAGAATTTTTTACATTCATTGAATTCAGTCACTGGTTTTCCTAATTTACTAATTTTACAGTTTTATGTCGATAATGATTAATTACTCTATGAAGAAACAAATAGGTTCCAAAAAGCTGTATAGTATGGTTTTTTTCCAATTTAACTTTTTTTTCTATATGGCGTATTATATCTGTATTCGAATATACAACGGTTGTATATAGCGTTGTTTGTTTACAATAATAATTAAAAAAATCCATTTACTTGGAAAAATTCCTTTCAGATTCATTAAAAAAATCTCAATTTTTAATTTACACATATTAGCGTTTGTAATTAAGTTTGCCACGTGACCTTATTCATTGGAATCAGATCACACTCTGAATGCATCGCTGCTCATTTAAGTGCGGCACGGATCTGACGGATTTCTCGTTAATTACACGAGTTGATGAATTTCTCACCGATATTTTCGCATCAATAATAATCATACTCATTAATTGTTTTGTAAATAGTACGAGCAAATCTCAGTACAGATAAGTTGTTCTTCCCGTTGCACAATTAATCAGTAACCACCTCACGTTCTAGTAACCCTTGTAATTCCTCAAAACTCTTTCTTCCGTAATCCCTAAGAAATAGCGTAGTTATAATGTTCTCCGACTGCAAGCTATGATGTGGAACTTTGGCGTGGGAAATTGCTATCAGACGAGTTTACTTTGAGTATAGTCTTGACGATGTCGTTCAGAAATACAGCTCAGCCGTGACGGCCATTTTGGCACATCGAGGAAGTCTTGTTGCCATTTGCGGGAGCATCTATCTACTAGTTCCGTTGAAGATACTCATTTCCTTTTTGATATTATCATATCTAATGAATTTCGATCGGAAATCGATTACGTAAAATTCACTCGCATTGTTTTTGTTTTGAATAAAACATTTCGTACGGACCAAAGTTTTCGGTTTGTTTCCGATATTTTTCTTAACGGGATATCTAAAAAAAAATACGGAAGAAGATTAAGTATTGTTCATATTAATAAGTATACAGGTTGGTAAAACTTAGAGATAACTTCGGTTCCATGACAAACATCGCCAACAAGAACATCAAATGAAAAATTTAAAAATTATAAAATAGAATGAAAGTAATTAAAATATGTGACAAAACCACCTGGCAATGTGTTTTTTTTGTTACTGCAACGTTTTGATGCTATACGGTAACGTCTAATTACCGTAATAAGAAAAAAAAATGAATGTTGTCACATAATTTTTCTTGGAAGCTACCTAAGTCAAAGAAATTATTTTGGTGAAAGTTAATATATTTAATTTCTTTTACGACTCATCTGTAGAACATATTAAGCAAAACATTTTTCATGTAATGACATGTTAGAGAAATTCACAAAACGTCAAGTTTAATGAATTACATATATATAAGCATAATCCTTCTATATATATATGAGACAACACATCATTCATTAAGACTTTGAAGGGATGTAGGAACGTTTATATCAGGAGAGATTGAATTGAATCGCGAGAAATTTGTATTAATTATATACAATGGGAGGCGTCAGGGTACTATTGAAAGAATGAATTAAATGGATAAAAAATTATTGGGGGGGGGGGGGTGTGATCATTAAACTGATTTCGTGTTTCCTCGAAGACTATTACAGTTTATGAATTTGCTTTTGGACAACAAGTATGCGTTTTGAATAACGAACATCTGTACGCTACTCGAAATATTTTTAGCCGCTAAATAAACTCAATAGTTATAAACCTGAAATTCTATCTTTTATATTTGCAAATTATTCTACTCCCTAAATATCAATGAACGTTTGCAGTTTGCCAAACGATCACCTTAAAGAATTCGGGAACCCCAACTGACAGACTGCTCAAAATGTTATTCATCCCATCAACCACTGCTTTTTTTATCGACAAATCGTTTGCTATAAGAGCCTATGTCAATGAGGGAACGTAAAATACCCACATAAGCTCAAGTCTTGACTACAAGTACGGAAACAGTAATCGAATACTCGAACTGGCTAAACAGCCAAAAATTGTTACAGCATTCAGTCAGAAGTTTGAGGCTAGGCTTAGCCGTGATGTAAAAACAGTCCACGTAATCCCTAATTCTGACCGGCACTAAAGTCGCTGTCCTAGAAGATAAAATGCCAACCATTTCTCTTACAGCACTTTGAGATGCGCTGACTTTGACGAGATTTGGTAATCCTCATGAACCTACATGTTTTCAATGGCTGTTTGATTTTTCGGAATGGCATGCATGTATCCAGATATCATAGCCTATATGACAATGTTAAAAATATATTTTTCACTCCCTCTGGGAAAGTGTTTCCAATGAAAGCCACTGAGTCTGTATCTGAAGTTCATCTTTGAGATTCTTCGTTTTACATTGGAACTCACAGTTATGATTTCTAACTATTGCTGTTTAAGGTGCAATGAAAAAAGGTGTCACTAATTTTTCATAACTTTCCATACATTTCCATACCATTAGCTACCCTTGAAATCATGAAAAACCATAACTCGTACGTTCATGAATTCGTGAATGATTACTCACATTAATTTTTCACTGATATATATTTTTTTATATATAGTTGGCTTCAGATTCCACTTTCTTTCAAACATGAAGCTCAAAGAAGATGAAAACTCTGTAACAACATGTTTCCGCATGGATAATGATAATATTTTTTATACCGTCAACCTGGTGGAGGGTTACTAAAACCTCTAAAGTAGATCTCGCATCAAATAAAATGTTCATGCATCAAAATCATAAAAATTAAAAGGATATGTCATCATATTTTGGGGGTGCAACGAAGTAATTTCTCCTATAAAAAATGTGTACTTACGGGACATGGTGGTAATGGTAATGCAAATCAGCATCTACCTCAGCGACTATGAACACGAGGGCAGCCACTGCGAACAGCCACAGCTTCATGTCCATGAACGTGCTGCGACTCATTTTGATCTGTAATCGTTCAAAAGAAAGATAACATAGAGAAATAATTATACTTAATAAAAACTTTTTTAAATAATTTGTATTTCATAATTATATGTTGCCATTTCCAAGACAGCGGTCGGCGTCATGCATCGCTATTTCTTCAACGCGAATCTTTTCAGCTTTGAATAAGAACTCGCTAATTATTAATACACTGTTCTTGCTTTACGAATATTAAAAAAATCCACCCGCCTTCATTCGATACGGAGGTATTTTTATTATTGATTTTTAGAAAAAATCAATCCTGATCGATTTGACAGTTTTTATACAATTGGTATTAAAATTTACTTATTTTTTCAGATTCTTATTGATCTGTTTTTTGACGAACGTTGCGTTTAAGCAACGTTTTGTCTAATTTATTTATTTTTTTAAATTTGCAAATTTGAATGCAAATTTTTGTATGAAATGAACATTTTTAGGGACTAAAAAGTCAAACGAGTGCCATGCTATTTTTTGTGGCTTTTCAAAATTAATAGACGTGGTACTTCAAAGTACCGTCAGCACTCTACGCTTACAATAAAAAAAAATAAAAATTCAAATATATTGAATAATACAGTTGCAGAAATATATATATATATGCATTTTACCACAAAGAAAACCATAATTTATTTCATTTACATTTTTAAGGGGAATACATGCATTGTAATTGCAATTACAAATGCAGTAAACATTTTTACAAGGGTTACACACCTAACTGAATTTTATTAATTAATCTATTAATATAATTTGTTTTTCGCAAATAAATACCAGTGGTGATACTAAAAACTTGAATATGGATAATATATAAATAACAGTATAAATGTGGTTGTACACTACGATGATGGTCTGCCTCCCGATACAATGATAACCCCTATCACAGATTTTTTTCAGGATTTTGTTTTAGTTCGCAGAATATCCTTATATATCGAGATTTCATTTCTTAGTTCTAACAATAAAAACCGCACATCCAAATTAAATTAAATTTAAGTTCACCATTGTTTGCATACAATTTACACCTCACCATGTACTGACAGTACTTATAAATACCAGTCACACAAATTTGCTTGGCATTTGAAACACAGGAACTATTTCACGAAAATGGTGACGACCCGTTAAATATGGGCAATAATGAATAAGGGGGGGGGGAAATGTATTATGTTCACCTCAACTAATTTCTTATTAGTACGCTTTCGCAAAATTGCAACTATATCTGCTTACGATGATGACCGTGAAAGTGAATCTTTATTCGTAAATCTTATCATATTTAAAAAACTAGTTGTATCACATTTTAGCTGTGATCTGGTAATCGTAAAGTAGTTACACAGCTTTCATCCTAACTCCCACAACGTATGTAAGGGGTGTTACGGGGGTTAAAAGTTTGTAGAACTGAAAGAGTTAAGCTGGGGGGGGGGGAAACTAAACAAATTTTTATGAAGCAAAATGTTTTAAATCAACCACGATTTCTCTTATTGTGTGAAGCGTAAAAGTCTGACAGCGTTTCGATAAAATGTTCCTGGATACAGCGATGGGAAGTATCTTCTGTCATTTGTGATAATATCATACACGGATAATTCAAAATGATTGGTACAAAAAGAAAATATGTCTGCGACTGCTGTAATTAATGTATTTCGCACATATCAACGCAACGTTGATATAACGAAAAATTAACTCTCGAGTTACACTTGGCAACACTTTTTTTTTTTGAAAAGCCATCATCTCCCAAATGTTTGCTAGAAAAATACTGCTAGGTTTTAAATACAAATGTAAACACAAAGGCCACAACAGACATATTGCCCAACGAGGTGGCTGAAAAAAGATGCCAATAAAAAACATGGATGTCGATTATAACTAAGATACAACAACCCAATATAAGAACAGAGCATTACATCACGAAAAAGAGACCTAATAATTAATAATACACTGCCCATAAAGAAGATTATGGTTGTCTTATTTCTAAGTATGGAAAAACAAACAGGTGTGGAGAAACAAACTTCTGTCGAGAAGCTTGTTTTGCCACACCTGTGCCAGCATAGCATGATCTAGAGCCCCTTGAAATACCAGATTGATCGGGTACTTAATTGAGTTATCGACATCACTTATCCGATGTTACAACTGTTGTGAATCCTGTGAAAGTGGAATTTTTCCAAATGGTGAGAAAAATTACAAGCCATTCAAGTTTTCCTCATATTTCCAGCCATAGGCAGAGATAGACGTCAAAATCTGGGTTGGGGCATGATGGGGATGTCAATTCTCATATATACGCATGTACATTAGATCAGTAGCCTTAACTTTGGATGCTGCCTTCCATATTAATTGACCTTCCATATTAATGTTTATATGTGTGAAATAAATTACAGCAGTTACAGGAATGACTGAAGTATTAATGATTTATTATATAAAGCTCATTTTGAATTACCCTGTACATTTGAATTGAGAAATAAGAACGTGAAACCTTATATATTAAATAAATTGATGAGTCATTAGTTACTCATTTTCTTTTATACCCCTATAAGTTGAATATTTCACTCAAATAACCCCGATAGAAGCTAAAGTTCCACGGTTGATTCAAAAATATAACTAAAATATAAAAAATTATCATCAAAAATGAAAAATTCAGCTGTGATAGTTCCCACCTTAGTGAAAGAAGGATACAGAGCGACTCACGCTACCCCGAGTTACGCGATTTTCTGTGAAAAAATGCACATTCCTCAAGTTCAAGAATAATCACAGGCTAATTGATGAATTGGTGGCGATTATTAAGTTATAACCAAGTAAAAATTGTTTTGTCGATCACAGATTAGTACATGTACCGAACTATGCCGATTTTTGAGAGTCTGCAGTGCAAGCTGGGGAAGTTAATTTTTAGAAATGTTATTTCAAAGGTTGTTGTGGCATCTGCCATTTTTGCAGACTGTTCAAAATTTCATATCGATATTTTCAAATCAATTATTTATGAAAAAGAACTAAAGCATGCTAGGCACATGATATTCGTTTACACAAATTTCATAAAATATGGACTTTTTAAGGATTTGATTGCGGCTAGGAGGCGAATGAGATTTTATGAAGCCATCTCATTATAGAAATAACTTTTTACTTTCTATTTAGTACGTCGTGCAGGAATAACTCCTTTTTTTTATGGAATTCTAACCTAAAGATGTGTTTTTCCTAAATTTTGGTTCCTGGTTAATTAGTAGATATTTGTCTCTATACAGCCCAGATATTAAATAAATGTTTGTTATTATTTAATAATTTTTATAGATAATTTATAGATTCCTTATATAGTAAAAAAGGTTTACTTCTAAAAAAAAATTTGATCTTATATTTTTTAAGATATCCATAATTGCTCTTTTAGCCACTTTTGACGAAATCTTTCAATTCTTCTCAAGACTTAGGTATTTTATCACGTAAAAAAAGAGTGGAAAATCAAGAATTTTAATCATTGATATCTCGGTGCATTTTATGGCTGATAATGTTTCAAATGCCAAGTGAGAAATTTATTTCAACACCATAAAAACAAGTACAAATTTTAATTTCTTTTTTTGTAATCGAAGGATTGCATAAAAATTTTATTCCTTATATATTCCTCCATTCATCTTACAGAAGTAAACTGTCATACCTGAAATTTTCGCTTTTCGATTGCCATTTTTCACATTTTACTCACATTGTGGAACTAATCATTTATCTTCTCTTTTAAAATTTTGATTTATTATAAGAAACAGTTTGTCCTACAAGACACCTCTACATAACAATGAGAATGCTAATAGTCTATAAGGTTTTCGCGGCCATCATTTGATAAAAATTGTTTTTTCGGGTTCGAAGACCGTCGTCCGTTTGAGTTTGTTCTCAACGTTTCCCCAACACTAGTGGTTGGCATCATCAGGAGAATTGATAAACTCCGGAAAACTTGACTTTGATCCAGTTTATCAATTCTCCTGATGATGCCAACCACTAGTGTTGGGGAAACGTTGAGAACAAACTCAAACGGACGACGGTCTTCGAACCCGAAAAAACAATTTTTATCAATGAGAATGCTTATGAAAACTTTTTGAATTTTAAGCATTTAATGAAAAGCTGCGAGTTGAATGAAATGTTTGATATCAATATCCATCAAGATAAAATAAATGACGTTATTTTCTCTGTATTTTTCAAATGGTACATCAGATAATGCCTCAATTTATATAATTATAGCATAAAAGTAAAAATTCACAAACCAAGAAGAATGAAATTTTGATCTTCAAATGCGATGCTGATATAACTTATAAATTATATAAACTAAATTATTTTTCTAATACTATATTCAATGGTCACATATTTTCGTTCAGTAATAATAAAAAAAACCAATCGTTCAATTACATTATCTTCAGAAATAGACAAGTAATTAGAAAAAACAATTACTATATTATCATCGTATGAAAAGATTTTTGAAGAGCTTCTGCAGATTTTGGCTCTTTGAACTATTTTAGATTCCCAGTAGTTAAGGATCAGTCTTAAAAAAAAAAAACCTATATAACTTGAATAATATAATAATAATTGATAATCCTTCATAGACTTCATCAGAGGATTGATGATAAATCACTCAATTAAATTAATGACCAAATTCAGAATTAAGAAAGTTATTTTAGGTAAAGTTGATGACTTTTATGACTTACGTTTTAGCCGACTTAAGGCTTTCCAATCAAAGCCCGGGTAAGTAGTTTTCCCCGATAATACGTATCCAATGTTCACTTATAAGAAGTCCAGAATGAGATTCTTGTGGCTTCCCTGAACTTTGAGAATCAAATGAGTATTTTTCTGATGCGGAAAACAATTTTACCTTAATGATTTTATACGGCACAGGAAGTGAATGTGAACATGATCTAATCCTAATTTTCTCTCCTGCTCTCGAAAAACATTTTTTATTCTTCTTCTTAATTCCTCGTAATCTGTTTAGAAAGTAAAAAGACACAGACGGTCTTAATCTATCTTATCCTACCTGGAGTGGTCACATTTCCTGTTGAAGACAGTCATCCGTCTCTGTTTCTTTATCTTGTTTTCTTTTCCCATTGGTTTTCTCATTAATCGGTTGCATAATATCGCCATTGACAGGTAGAGACGACGTCTCGGTGATAATGTGAGAGAATCACTTACCACTGGTTCGTAAACGCAAACGAAGGAGAAAAAAGAAATTCATTAAATCATCTATTCCACTTTCGCTGTCGTTTCGCTGCGGGACCGAACTCGGACTCGGTACCTATTCGTACAAAGTTCGAGGATTAATATATTGATGTCTTTTTATCTCTCATTTTTGTCGTGCTTTGTCATAAATGCGTCGCTGTGCATTTGGGTGGACGCATTCTCTGTTGGATAATGAGTATTAATATTTATGATTTATTCAGTAAAAAACAATTTTTATAGGTCAAAAAATGCTGAACTCGTTTCTAATTTTTACGTCGAAAATATATGTGTGATCATTAAATTAATTTCATCATAAAAATAGTCATTTTTATTACTGGAATTGAAGTTTTGCATAATCTATACCTTCTCTGGATGAAAAAAAAAAAAATCTCGCAGATTGAAACTTCGATAATTCTTCATTAAATCCTGTAGGTAGCGTATATTTGAATATGCATGGCAAATATATGGTCAAAAAGCCATTACGCCAATCTTTCTTTTCTCTCCTTTCCTTTCTTTTCTCTTTTTTTTTTTGGTATTTGAGAAAGCAGTTCTTTTACAGTAATTTCAGTGCAAAATATATGGGTACATGAATAAGTACAATACTTTTTTATCTGGATAGAACTGATTATTTGTCGGTGTCATTTTACGATTTCAGAGATTTATAAAAGCGCACCAAATTGAGATACAGAGAAAGAGGGAAAATGGGAATTTAAAAGGAAATCAAGCAAAAACTATTCAACTTTCGTAAGCAAGATATTATCTGTCATGGACAACATAAATATAAAGGCAGACGGTATATTTTTACACTTAAATATCTCTCTCGGTCACACACACACACACACACACACACACACACACACACACACACACACACACACACACACACACACACACACACACACACACACACACACACACACACACACACACACACACACACACACACAACACTACAAATATGCTGACAGCATCAATTCACGACCGTTTTTGTTAAAAATTGGATCTTTGGGATCTTTAGAAACAATTAGCATACATGAATATGGTAGAACCCCATTAATTCGGACTAATTGAGGGGGGTTCGACCATTTATCATTGATGATAGGCCTTTCATATACCTCTTCACACACTTCTCTTTCTTTTCATATCTCTTCACTTGCAACCCTGCCATTTATTTGAGTTAACGGAAGTCCGGGGTTGTGAGTGGTTAAATGTATCTATCTAATTCGGAATAATTGGGACCGGAACCTGTTCTGATTAGCAAAAAATTCATATTTTTTTTACCGAGGTTCAATTTTTAGTTAGGATTTCTGTTGAACTTTCAATGACAGTAGGTATCTTAACTACTTAACGGCACATCCACATCGTACATCTCTGCGGAGTTCCCAACTAATAGGTAAACGCAGGAACGTGTTATATGTGCGCGCCCGCGCGTGCGTGTGTGTACGCGTGTCTCCTAATATATTTATGTTTTTAGAGTTGTGCTTGTTTCGTGTTCTTACTGGCGCGGTCATCTGTCTTCCATATTTTGAAGTGAAGATGGTAAATGAATGAATTTTCATGTTACGTATCATGTTGAAGGGCTACTGCTACTACTACTACTAAACCCCACATATACCTCGTCCACATTCCTCCGCGGAATTTCTAACGAATTGGTACATGCTGGAATGTGCTTGTATACGTGTTGTAATCCTAACGTGAAGTTTGTTACTGTGTACTGCTTGTTATGTGGAGTATGCTGCCATCTGCCATCAATTTTTCTAAGTATGATTAAAGTGACATGATCGAATAATTGTACTGTTCTGGGCCTGTTGCTCTCTACGTCGAGAGTTTTTAAACGGTGGATCGGCTCGCATTCACGCCTCGAAGTTGGGAACCACAGAAAACCAACTTCAACCGACCACCACTGTGGTGACGGTGGGATGCTGAAGGGCTGCCTGCTCCTAGCGGAAAGACTTTTTAAAATGGGGAGACCAGCTGGAATTCGTGCCTCGAAGTTGGCTTGGCGATGGGCAATTCACTAACGATTGAGAAGTGCCGGAAGTGTGAGTATGTGCACCTAACAGTCTGAGTGCGTATGCAGTGTTGCGAGTGAATTTTTAGTGTTGTACAAATATTGAGTGGAGTGTGATGCTTGAATATTTGCACTGTAAGTAGGCCTGTTGCTCTCTGTGGCGAGACTTTTTAACGGGGCTCGCATTCGCGCCTCAAAGTTTGGAACCACAGAAAACCAACTTCAGCCAACCATCACTGTTTCGGTGGTTGGGTTTGAACCCACGTCCTCGTAATGCGTGTCCGTCAGTTTGACCACTCGACCTCCACTACGGCTATCTTGGTGGATTGTATTTTAGCCTTCCTCTATAAATTCATCAAACGTGTTATGTTCAATCTTGGGAATGAGATTGAAATTCCGAATATTTCCTGTCACCTAAGAGACAAGTCTACGAGTCATCATCAGCTTGTCTAGTTTTAGTAGCAATTGAAGAATTCATTCGCTTCGCTGAGCAACTATCAGAATTGAAAAAAAACGTTAATTTAGAACACAGTCTATTTAATCAGTTGCAATAAGAGTAAAATTCCAGCATGTAGTTAATAACTTGCTCATACGATCATGCATGCACATATAGATGCTCGCCACAGCAGTGCTTGCGAGCCAGACCACCACCATCTTGATATCTCACATGAGATAACGATGGTGATGGCCAGACTAGCAAGCTCTATTCTCCTAGGGCACTTCCTGTCAGAGAGAGAAGAAAAGATCGCCATAGGGGCTTACGCAGGACAACCTTTGGAAAGGGGGAACACTAATGGGTCGAAAGTTAAGGGGGGGGGGTAGGAATAGAGAAATATTTCAGAGAAGTATTGACTTCATAGCTTTCCAAAAGCATTTTAAATTTACAGAATTTCATTCAAACGGCATATAGACATTTTTCTTAAATATTTTAATATTTTACAAAAATATTTTGTCTCTTCAGAGGGGGGGGGGGGACTCTATATAACACCCCCCCCCCCACTGCTTACTTCGCTGGGGAAGAAGCAACCGAAGCCTTCTAAATAAAGACTAATATCAGTCTTTGAGGCTAACCTTAGTACATTATTGTGACAGAAAGAGGGATAAAAATGGTCGAAATTTTGCTAACGTAATACTTGAATGGCCCCTAACTTTTGAGCTGACTGCTTTGCTCATCTGTTTTGGTCATACATATATTTTTTGCATACTACATCTTTCGTTATGTCTGGCGGAATTATAGGGTAATCGAAAAACAGTATAAAGAATCTCCGAATCTCTCTCCGAGTGAATCCTAACCACTAAGAATCGGTGTCACTGCCACTAATTTTGTATTTAGTTCTACCAGAATGATTTTCAATCATTTGTTCCATTCCTTGAATATGGTCTAGTTGATTAAGAGTCTATACATGTCTGTGTCCATTATAAACATCTTCAAAAATGCTTTCCTTATTCTAGTCGTATTTTTCCCAATTCAACTTTAAGAGTCAGTTGTGGTTGATATGACTCCCTCTCTTACGATTCCCTTTTGAAATGTTTTAATTATCCTCATAAACAAGTTTTTGAATTCTCTTAAAATGTGTTTCGTTGATTACTGAAGCGTTTTCCGATGAAGCCAGTTTGATGTGTTTCCTTATACGTCTTAAACTTTCTTCAATTACTTCAGAATATAAGGAAGATTATCATCTCGTTTCAAACATTTGACCATCAAATCTGAGAAAAAAATATTTTTATTAACTTAAGAAGAAAAAAAAGATATTATTTGAAAATAAATTGTAAAAGTTTTATTACCACATATACAGTCAAACTTGGTAATAACATCGAATATTTCATGAAATATGTTTCGTTATAACCGATGTGTTGCTACAACCGAAGTGGGCGTTTCCAAGGCTTTTAGAACACCAAAAGTGAAATTAGATGTTAACCAAAACTTAAAACGAACTTATTACTGCCAAATGGGGTAAGAATTAAAAAAATTTAACACGTTCTTCGTTGTGGTAACCTTTGAATTAGCGCAAAGTGATTTTGTGCCACTGTTACACAGATCCTATCGTACAATTATTTCTTGAAATTTCAAATTTCAATGAATGCTTGTTCATGTGAGAGTAGAAATCGTCGGTGACAATACTCAGTTTGAGATAAGAAATGCATTGATTGTGCGTCATAGTAAATCGCATATTTCCGGTACTCGGTGAAAATTTCTAGAAAAATATTTCAATCTTCAAGAATCATGTACGTCTTTTCTTTTTTGTTATTTTTTTCTCAACGCAATAAAAATACACGTCGTGTCCCCTAAAAGCCTCAAGTAATCAGCTTCAAACAAAATAAAATAAAATTTCAAGTGGTGACAACGCCCAGGTTGAGTGTTACGTAATCTTTTCTATAATTTTTGAGTGAGAGTTACCTCTCTAACAACTTTTTTTTTCTACAGCACCAATTTCCATATTCGCAGGTAAAAAATTCCTTTTCCCATTTTCTTCTTCAGAACTAAAGAAGTCTAACAGAAATCTCGTCTTTTTAAAATCTGTTTTCATTTTACATAGTTTGCACAATAAAATCTTAGCAGCGCATTATCCTGTATTTAAACGCAGCAAAAATTTCTTGCGTAGTTAGAATGGTGTAATATTCTTCCAGAGCAGAAACATCTGTGGCAATACTCACCCCGAAAAAGGGCGCAAACTTCTAATAATTTTTACAAATTTTCGAGGATTCTAATTTGAGCAATGAGATTTGTACAAAACGCTTATTTTTGCTCCCCGCAACAGTAGCTGGAGCACCACACACGTCAAAATCACCTGGCAACAGAGTAAACAGCTGTTATAAAAGTTATCCCATAATAACAAAAACTGTTTGACAATGACTTGCTACATTTTTTTCCGCATAAAATTCACCAAATAAAATTGCAAATATCATATAATGTAAGCAAATATCATTTAAGCCAAAATAAGAGAAACAAAAAAAAATGACTGAAAATTTTTCTGAGATTATTGTGAAGTAAATTTGGATTTTTCCAACGTCTGACAACTCTCATCTTGTCTGGCGGTATTTCATTATGATTGGGAGAGGGGGAGACCACGTTTTTTTAGCAAGAAAAATACAAGAAATCGGAATCATAAAAGGGGGACCTCGACAATTCACATCAGAACCACATGCGACCACTAGTCGGCGAAATTGTCAATTAGTGCGTATAAATAGCTGAATAGTGAATTAAAATGTATTTAACAAAAGAAAACAGTTAACCCAACAAATATGTGAGATCAATGGCATAGGCATATTAATATTAAGACTATTTCGTCTGAACTACCAAACGTTACAATTATACCCTTTAAGAGTTGTGATGTCTCGCCCGAATACTTAAAAGCAAATAAGAAACAATGATAGTAATATCAGATTGCAATAAACTATCCACATTGCACACAACAATAGGAAGTCTCAAACGAAGGTAATTATTGAACAAATAATATTGTTAGAATTTGTCACAACAATGGGAAAATATTTACAAAACCATATAAATAAGACTCAAACGAGTAACTTAATTCAGTATCGGAAACCACCATCCGGGGGTTCCGAATACCATGAAATATGCCCCAGGTTGGCTCGATTCAGTTTTGATGGACAATTCGGTTCGATTCATTAAGATCGAGCCAACCGCTAGGGTCTATGGATAAACATGTAGGCTTTTGCTCATTACAAAGTGGCAGAATTACTGACACGAGTTTCCTGCGACGTTCAGTGGGAGATTGTTAATCTCCAGGAGCAAGTCGGCTTCTCGACTACATTCCCGGGAATACTATAACCAGGTGCGCGGAGTTCCTAAGAATCAGAAGAGAAGATCGAGTTGGACACTCTTCTTCAAAAGGGTGATCAATTCGCTCTTCTGTAGAGTTTACCCTTGTGGGAACTCATGGGAGATCGGTGCCGAAAGCTCCACGCTCTATGGAGTGGAGACTTATCGAGGCTGATTCTGAAACTGACTAATGGCAGAACTGCAGACGCCAGCCACTCACGTGGCCCATGCTTTTCTGAAGCATGCGAGACGGCTGGTGATCCTTAGCCCGAAATCGTCTATCACTACCTTCTCGTTGGTTGGGGCGTTAGTAGCTGAGACACTTAGTGTCTCCGAGTGGGACGCGTAGTGTCTCCGAGTTTCGGTGAACTGAAGTGAGAAGGCGTGCACAGAGGATACTCAGTTTACCATCTTGCAGGCTGAGGTGGAGAACAAGGTAACCTCCGTGTGGCGTGTGGGTGTTCAAGTAACCACACGCGCGCTTTAAAAGGTAATGAATCAGAACTATATATAGATTAGAAATGAATAGATATATTTTTTTTATTTTTATTTTATACAAAAATTGCCACGTTTTTAAGACAAATAAATTACACTGGTCGAATGGTCGACGCGTTTCGGCTCTTCAATGGAGAGCCGTCATCAGGACCTCGTGGTCAGAACTCACACGAATGAAGAGTGATGTTTACGTCTGGTCGTCCGAAGAGTTCGCCTTTGTATTTGCTGCGTCCGAGTGGTCTTTGGATGCGAATTGGGGAGCCATCTGTTGTAAAGTGTTGAAAGTTTTTTCACGACTGAGGTTAATAAAGCCTGTCCAAGCTGACGAAATAGGTGGTGTGTTTTTTTTGTGATAATAGATATATGTTATTTTAACAAATATTTCTTTACCTTTCTGGTATATCTGTTACTGCTATATCTGGCGAAGACTAAAAAATGCAACGGAATGTACAATTACATTAGACTTTCGCTGAACCGGCACATATCACACCAGGATGTGCCGGACTGCCGAAATCGCCGGAAGTTTGGAAATTACTGGAAGTTTGTTGAAAAAGATTATTTGAATAATACAGTAGACACCCCTTGTTAGAATCATGGATAATGTTATCAACTGGATATTGTTATAACTTTTGCAAAGTATGGAACAGGCCAACATAATAACATGGAAAAAAATTTGTTTATAGTTATCACGATTTCGATTTTTGTTTTTTCTCCCCTTCAAAAGTTTTTGCGTATTTGCACACTGAAGTTGGGCCGGACCTTTCCCCCCAATGAATTATCGTTATCAACTTACAAGACAATGTAGGAGATCAAAAGGTGTAATGTCAGAAGATGTAGTGGTCCACCTATACTGGAGACAAATGCGCATCCCTTCCTTCAGTTCTTAGTCAGTTTCTTTAAGTTTCACAGTAACTCGGTCGAAAGATTTTCTCAAGGGATCTATGGAACATACCGTGCATTCAGTGGCGGATCATGATTTTGGGAGGCCCCAGGCGCAACCTGATCTGGAGGCCCCCCTATCAGGGGCGGAATAAAGGTAGGGGCTGTCACCCCCCTCCCCCCCCCCGAGAGCAGAAAAATTAAATGGAAAAAAAAATGTTTTCTACGTTTTTGACTGAATAACAAACCAAGAAAATAAATTTGCTTAAAAAAGGGAGAAAATTCAGAATTTTTTCCAAAAAAAATCAGAACCGTCCTGAAAAATTGAACACATGGTCACAACCACCGCCCCCACCCACAAATTTGCCTTTATCCACCACTGCACCCTTTTAGCCCTAATAAGAACGAGATGGTTCACTAAAATGAACAATATTATGAAAATCATAACTTTTTTTTTATTTTTGCATCACCAAAACCATAAACACAAAAATAAGATAAGGAAATATAATGATATTCTCTGGTACTAGATGAAAAATAATCATACTCCCATTAAAAAAAAAAATCACAGTAAAATTCTGCATCATATTTTTAGTAATCTAAGATGTCCGTCCTGGTGCCTTCAGCCACACGGCAAAAATGGAGATCCGTCATAGTTTTAGTAATTTAATATTACTGATTAATAAAGATTTGATATCTCAAATATAATATATTTGATTTGATATAAAGATACTGATAATATTTAATAGAAAAACATTTCTTCAATAGAGGGAAGAAATTATATCAGAGTAAATATAAGAATTATATTTTTAATGGAAGAAATTAGTTCAGAATGAATAAAATTTAATGAAAGAAATTATTTCAGAATGAATTAAAATTATTGTCAATGAAAGAAATTATTTTAAAAATTTTTTTTAGAAATTATTATTTTTTATTTGTTTATTCTATTTTATTTTTACTATTATTATATTAATTATTATTATTTTCTCTTTCAGCCACCTCGTTGGGCACTCTGCCTGTTGTGGCCTTTGCCTTTGTATTATTTGTATTCAGAGTGAATAAAAATCTTCTATATTATGCCCCCCCCCGTTTCGTTTAATAACGAAAAATGCCACAGTATAACATTGTGGCCCGCGTACTTTATAAAATGTTTCAATATGGCCTGCTATGCCTCAAAGGTTGAAGACCACTGCAGTAGACTCTCGCTAATCCGGTACGTATTAGACCACGGTGTGCCAGATTTTACCGAAATTGCTGGATATACTTTGAAGAAACCCATTGAAATAATATATGAAATTTCGTGCAAAGACATAGTCAGGACTTGATCAGCAATTAAGAAATATTAGAACGTGTTAGGGGTTAGGGCATCAGGAGAAAAGTGACACCACACCAACTAAATATCCTGGACTACTGGACGTGCTGGATTAGAGCACGACCGAATTCTCGAGAGACTACTGTAGTTGAATTGAAATGCTCAAATAAAAATTTATCAGATAATTTATATATTTTTAGTTTTGCTTACCGTTATTTTTGGAGATTCTGCAATCTAAATCCTAAAGGAAATCTTGAGGATCGGCATGAAAATTTTTTTCATTACAATAACACACATTACAATTACATTAACAGTAAACACTTTTCGGTCTGACACAAAGATGTTGTCTACCCAAGCCTCCTTGACCAATCCAAAAATGTAGCTCTTTTTTTTAGAAAGAAGGAAAAGAAACCCCCTTGATTTTTTTCAGCCGGGGAGGGAGTGTTAAAAGAGAAACAGAAAAATCACGTGATTCAGAATGCATGTCATTCAGCATTCATTTCAAACCCCACTTTTTTTTTGTCATATGGTCGTATGGTTACAGTCATAGATTGCAAATGTATATGTTGTTTGAACCAGCTTATAGTATTTCATTCAAACAAATGGGAGACAAAATCACAATAAGAGCTCTACTACAGCTTTGTCTACTACATTCATTTTAATTAGTACGAGTGTCTCTTCCTGTCGATGTCGCCGCTTGCCGATAGCCATCTTGCCATCCATTATACTGTATACAAAAGCTTACACCAAAGCTGTCGTATTATCGGCGCCCATAAAAGCATTTAATACTGTGGAATGAGACATCTGTTTATGCCTTCACTCCAATTTTCATTTCGGACAGACATTAGGACCTGCTGTTCTCACCCCTCCTCCTGCTTGTGCCCTTAGGGAAATACTGTTTGAAAATGACCCTCCCTGAATGATCGCTTTACAATGTCTCTTCTTTCTTTGTCGGGGAAGAACTGGCCCTTGAGAGCTGCGTCTTGTAAATTGTTCTTTTCTTTCAGTTCCCGTTTTTCTTCCATAACTCTAAAAAAAAGGGAGAGCAGATACTGTACTTAGTTCAAGAGCTTTGTTGATACGCATGTAAATTCATATGTAGGATGAAGCACACAACTATTTGGAGGCCCCCCGCTCTGCTGAGGCCCCAGGCGCGCGCCTCATGCGCCTGTGCGGTAATCCGCCACTGCGTGCATTTAGATACAAATACAAGGCTACAACAGGAAAAATGCCCAACGAGATGGCTGAGAAAAATGTGCCAACGCGAAGAAACCTTTTTCAAAATGAAACCGAACATTCTATTCTATTTTTTTTTTGACCATCGCTGGCATTGTTCAGAAAATCTAAGCCGCTCGTCAATAAAAATTTACAAATCAGTGATCATAGTTGCATCTGGGATAGTGGATTCCCAATATCATTCAACTCGTAAGAGAAACGTAAGATATTTGAATCAAAATGAGCAACCATGCACTTGTCAACAATAAACGTCCCGCTCCATTCATTTGCCCATGATGTGGTCCTGTTTAAGTTGGTCTGGAGCAACTCCCTTCGCTTTGGTTCCCGATCACCTCCCCCCACCTTAGTTGCACGTTATCTGCGAATCTGTTAACAATCTCATCGATACCTTGATCGAGTTTGTCGATAAAAAAAGAAGGACACGTCCTTGAGGAACTCCACTTTTGACGCATGTTCAATCAGAAAATTCCCCGTTCACCATAACCCGTTCTGACTTATCTCTTAACCACAATTCTATCATATTCAGCAAGTTGCCCCCAATCCCGATCTCGTGTGAATTCTTCCAGAGTTTATCATGTTGGACCTCATCAAATGCCATCTGAAAATGAAGATAAGGGGTCGTTCAAGTATTACGTAAGCAAATTTTTAGCCATTTTTGGCCCCCCCCCCTTGTCAGCAAAATTTCGTCATCACTGTCCATACCTCCTAACGCATATTGGTGGGATCAGAAACGTACGCAGGAGGGGGGGGGGCATAGGGGGCTCGTGCGCCTCCCCCCCCCAGACGAAAAAAAACCCCATTTTTTAATGCAAAAAAATATTTAAAAAAAAATTAAAATTTCGAAAGAAAATGCCTTTATATGTTATTATAACCGATTTCTGTTAATTTCAATGCTATTGGAAGGGTAAGAACTAAAATTTTCTCTAAAAAATTCATTCCGACCTACACTTTAAGCTATATATAGTAAACCCTTGACCCGCGGACCAAATGTGGCCCTGAAGTTTTTTTGATGAGGCTTGCCTCCCTCAAACCTAATTTTGTAAAAATGAATTAAGCGGCACATTTACAAATCGCTTAAATGACCAGTGGCAAAATTCCAGAGAATTTAAGTGGCCCGTGGCACATTTTCAGATCACTGAGGTAGGTCTCAAAGATCACTTTCACATTCAGAGATCACCTAAGTAACCCGCGACACTTAAACGATCCGTGGCACATTTGGAGATACCTTGAGTGACATGTGGCACAGTTTTAGAGCACTTAAGCAGCCCCCAATGTGGTTCTACATATATCTCTCAAGTTACCCGCGGAACATTCCCAGATTACTTAAGTAATCCATGGCATAATTAAGAATCACTTTAGTGATGCGTGGCGCAGTTCTAGAGCACTTAAGCAGCCCGGAAACATTTCCAGAGCACTTGAAGGATCCGTGAAACATTTAGAGATCATTAAAGTGGCTCTGTAGGGCAGGGTTTTCCACCATGAAAGCCCGCGCGGAAACCTTGATGGTAACGAGGCTATTCCGCGGGGCCCTTAACAAATTTTGAATATTTCGTCAATATACAGGGCGTCCTAAAAGTCCGCATTCACTCGGCGAAACAAGAATCCTCACTTGCAGTAGATAAAAGTGTCAAAAAATATATATATATTTGTGAGTTACACATAGTGTGACCATATGATCCATATTTTACGGGACAAAATTATTTTTCATAATATTCAGTTATTTCAGCGTTTTAATAAAAATGTTAATTTTGTTAAGCTTTCTAAAAAAAACTTGCTTTGAAATTTTTAAATCGTGAATTCGTTATTTTAACATGAGCTATGGATCAATGGAAATGTCCGTTTTTTTTTTTCATATGGTTATCCTAGTTATGCACATAGCTTTAGGATAACGGAAAACATGCTGGTCAAATGATGGCCACTCGTGGGAAATTTCCCTTACGCTTTTCTTTCAACATTAAACAAAAGAATAATTTGAAAAAAACGCAGGTCAATGTCAATGCCTTACTCGGGACCTTCTTCCGAGAATGATCATTTCTATACATTGAATCGATGTAATTATTGTGGATTACAAAAATGTATCACTATAAGTGTTTTTAACTGCATATTGTCATCTCAAAAGCCCTAAGTTTTAATGATCGACTAATTGACTGATTGGTGACAGGTACGTTATCAGAGGCCGCAACCAGATGCTTGGTCAGCCGGGGTAAACACGCATTAAGGAGTTCCCCCTCCTTTTAAGGTTGGGGTGGAAGTTAAAGAGTGAAATTTTCGCCCCCTGTGGTCCGGCGCTTGGTCACCAGAACTCACAAGTTCCTCTCTGGTTGCAGCCCTACTCAGAATAGTTTAAAAAAAACACCCCTTCAAAGCACTGAACAGGCAATCAGCAATGTTGACAGTTTACCGCGACGACCTTGAAAAAGGTTGGCGATGCCCCTGAGAGAGACTTTGAGAAACACTGATATCCAGTATTTCGGTTCTTCTGTTTTAGACAACTTTCATAGACTTGGACTCGATGTCCAACTATTATCTGCTTTACTGAGATATAGAAAAAAAAAACAACAAAAGAATAAAACTTTTTCAAAAACAGTGAAAAGTTACGCTTTTTCTTTTCCCTTTCAAATCTTCAGAAGCACAATATAAGAATACTCAGGATTTAAGGAACGGTGATGAAATGCGAATTAGTCATTTAAGTAATTTGTAGTATTGTTTTGAAAAATTTAATATTGTGCCTAATTTTTCTCAAGAATTATTATTATATAACAAACAAAATGCAATTGAAACCATTGAATTTTTGTGATATTTTCTGTGAGGTCTATGGGAGAAGTGGGGGGGGGGGGAGGTCATTTTCAAAGAAGTTTCAATTGTACGATTTTCACCCTTATACGACGTTTTGACGTGGCCTCTTGCACATTGTGTAAACGAGGTTCCATTTGTGGTAACGAATCTGTAGCATGGGAGAATCTGGTGGGGGCACAGAATGCAAAGGAACAATTTAATACTTTCGAATTTTTGAAGGAAGACCCTCATGAAAATGCTCATGTAGGTCTTGAGAGTTTTGGGAATACCAATTCCCAGGAAGGCATCTTGACTGTTGTTGTCTGAAGGACTTGTGTGCGAGAATAGGAAGAAAGAAAGAAAGGATCCACAACAAGAATATTGTTTGTCTTCTACTGGTCGATTATCCAATATTTTCTCTGAATTATTTGAGAGTACCTGTTCTCAACAGAAATAAAAATAAAAAATTGCTTCAGGTGAAACAGTAACAAGAAAATTTTTCAAGCTACCAGGGTTCCGGGATTTTGGGGTTCCGAGGAATCAAAAGGGACGGACCCTGGTAGCTTGAAAAATTTTCTTGTTACTAACGGGATTATAAGATGGTGGTTTATAGCCGTCCATCCCAGAAGAATCTAGTAATCGTCCATTGATCGAATGATTGCCGATAATCTTGGAATATAACATTTCGAATCACGGTGAATAGTCGCAGATTGTCATCATCTAAGCCGCAAGTCGTTACAGAAATTGTCACTGGAATCGTCACCGGGTGAACTAAGATAACCACAATTCATTATAGCCGAGTAAGTCATACTTAATTCGTCCTTGCCATCAAACACTTAATTTATCTCCTTGTAGGTGAACTTACTTCGGTTTCCCATTTATTGGTTACTACTGTTGACGCCGACGTGGTCGAAGATCATATTTCCTCTTAAGATCAATCCCTGGTGCTCTTGCCGGTTTGAACTCGTCATCGTTTCCCACCGCTCAGACGCGCACTGCCAGTCTTCTTAATATGTATGCGGTGTAAGTTGTTATCTCGAGGAACAATATAATCCACCGCACCCGAGCAAGCCTCATTGGGCTCTTCAAAACTCTTCTTTTGAAACACAGTCGACCGTTTTCGGGGATAGCGCCAAAATGAAATTTTTTTGAATATGGGCAAGATGTCAGGTAATGCCATAAAGATCCAATCTCACCACAAGCACACATGGCATTGTCCGACTTCTTGAAACGTTCTAGATATGTCGGTAATGGGCCGTGCTCAGTTATCATTTACTGTCGACCACCCAAAAACGACATCACGTGATTAGTCGTCAAAAACTAAAATGGAAACATTCTTTCCATTTTAGGAGCGTACGAATATTTCGGGAGTTGTAACGTTTGAGAAACCTTGTGACATGTTATGATGTGTTGCCCAGTATTCCTGCGCGATTGCGCTTTCACTCTCCGTGTAGAGTGTTGTTATAACACTTGGTTGTCTTCACCCGCTACATTGGCAAATTTAATTCATCACCAGATTTGTGAAATCTCATTTAGCCAAATGATATCTATTTGAAGATTGTTCAATCAAAAGCGACTTTTTTTTTTGTCAAAATGTGTTCATTCTGCCGCCTTTACTGTCAAGTCAAATGTATACATATTGTGTGTGTACATTCGGTGAATTTGGCAGGATTTGGAGAAGTGACGCTTAATCAATTTTCAAAGCGTTATAACTCAGGAATTATTGGTCAAACCAAAAAAAAACTGAAAATACTTTTCATATAAGTTTTTAACGAGTAATCACGTGGTGTAGTTTTCTGGGTGGTCGTTAGTATCCACTATTTAGATTTTGCGGTACATGTTCGTCAATTTTTGTTGCACCATGTTCTTCGGTAATGTATCGCATGCTTACTGTTTGTTTGCTGATGTACAGACTTTTTTACATTTTTACAAAATGCCAAAATGCTGAGTGCACATGAAACAATGTACAGTGTGCAGGTATTTTTAACCTCGTTTATGCGCATACCCCCCCCCAATCGCAATTGTTGCACCCCCCCCCCCGAAATCTTTGCAAGACTGTTTTTCTGCTTGCTTTGTCTCGTTAATCATTGATTGTTGCGCTGTGGAATATTATATCGAATGTCATGCTTTCGATTTTGTTCTACTCTCTGTACGGGTCTATATATATTTTCCATTATTGTGCATAGCAGCAGGCATATTAAACAGCACAGCGTATAGGGTAGATTTTTTTAATCTCAATTTAGAACATGCTTTTGCCGATCCCTCATACGCATTTCTGTCCCAGATATTTTGTATGCATAACCATATTTCTGTTGCTCATATAGTTTTTATATTTTATATAAGAATACCCCCCCCCCCCCGTGCAAGGTAATCGGCAAGGTCCCCAGACGATCCGCCGGGCCATTAACGACGAATTGAGGAATTTCTAACCAATATTGGTCCGCTCCGGAATCTATGATCTTAGTGTATGGGTTACCCTGAAGTATTTATGTTTCAGAATTATGCGTGTTTCACGATCTACGGTGTGTTGCCATCTGTCTTCCTTATTGTGAACTGAAAATGGCGAATAACTGAATTTTCATATCAACTAAGTATGTATCGTGTTGAAGGTCTGCCTGCTCTTTGCGGCCACAGCAGATAGTGATGCTAACAGCACGAGGTATTCTACCTTCGCTAACCGTGCCCGATATGCTTAACTTCAGTGATCTTACGAGAACCGGTGTTTTCAGCATGGTATGGCCGTTGGGAAGAATATAGAACAAGATATTTTCCCCTAAAGCTTGAGGCAACAACCGATAGATGGTGCCTTCATTACCAACCCAACTCTTCAATGGCAGTAAATTGCGGTGCAGTGCTCTTTGCGGAGAATCTTTTAAAGTGAAAACCAGTTCACATGCGCGCCTTGGAAAACCGCAGAAAACTTCATCTGACCATCTTTGTGCCGTCAACGGGGTTCAAATCTGGATCATCACGATGCCCACACATGACCACCACTCACATGGAAACGTATAGCTAAAAATGAAAACGAACATTGTATTTTTAAAATGGAGGATTTGTTTATTCATTTATATATTGACAAAATATCCCATATATACGATGGTCATATGAAACAGAAATAATGGTATATATAGATTTCCAAAATGTGATTTGGTGGCTTGGAACAGATTTGCTGACATGATAAGCTTAATCACAAATCATCTTCTTCACTCATGACTAGCATGCAAAGTTGTCGAAAGAAAATATATTAAGAACACGTGTTTCGATTGCTGCGGAGTTATCTGAAATTTGTGTCTTTTGAGATCAGAAGTTCGATTATTCAATCCTTTGTTTGAGTTGTGCATCAAGTATATCCGCCGCACGTCAAGCAGAAACAGCAACTGATTGAGAGACCGTACAGAATCGGGGAAACGAATCACTTGTGATGGCCATGATGGTGCCCATGGTGATGACCGTGCTGATGTCCGTGATGGTGACCATGATCATGCCCGTGGTGATGACCGTGTTCATGCCCGTGATGATGACCGTGTTCATGCCCGTGGTGATGCCCGTGATGGTGTCCGTGGTGATGACCATGTTGGTGCCCATGGTGATGACCATGTTGGTGTCCATGATGATGGCCATGGTGATGGCCATGATGATGACCATGGTGATGGCCATGATGATGACCATGGTGATGACCATGGTGATGACCATGATGATGACCATGATGATGATGGTGTCCATGATGGTGACCATGGTGATGACCGTGTTGATGGCCATGATGGTGACCATGGTGATGACCGTGGTGATGGCCATGATGGTGACCATGTTGATGTTTGTGATGGTGACCATGATTATGTTTGTGATGGTGACCGTGATGGTGTCCATGTTGGTGATGGTGTCCATGGTGATGCCCGTGGTGATGTCCGTGACTATGATGGTGATGGTGACTGGAATGAAGATGGATCACGTGCTTGCTGTGAGGGGAAAAAACATTTTTAGTCTCCGGTGGTGATGATGCAAGAAGAGGAAGAATATTTTGTTCAAATTTCACATGACTGCAAAGTAGCAAATCTACTTGGTAATAAATAAAAAATGCAAAGAATATGTAGGGGAAAAACTTTATTTAACCATATAAAAGGTACTGCATCTACTTATTCAGGCACAATTCAGGATTTTGTGGAAGATTCTAATTGAAGCGCTTCTTCTCTGATGTCGGAGAATATCAAAAGACAAACCAAAAGGTTAAAGAATAAAGAAACCTCTACATCAGAAAAATCTGGACGATCCTATTTATCAGAAAAATCTTAGCCAGTAATCTCTAACGACATTATATGGTCATCACAATTTAGTTAAGGCACTCCTAATCCGTTCAGGCTATTGACAATAAATTTTTGATGGTCTGTATTTGAAAAGTATCGGGGATAAAATTGTTTTCCTTGTTCCCATGTTAGAAGAGGTAAAATAGAATGGGAAAAATAGATTTGTGTGCGGCAGTGTATATAGATTTCGATCATTCACACCCCCCTTCTTTTTCTCTCTCTATCTCTGTCTTATAAATATACAGGGTGATTCTAAATTCATGAGACAAACTTTAAGAGGTGATATGACACCTAAATAACCGTTTTTGATCATAGAACGTGCTGTCGAATAACAATATCAAGAGTTGGGGGGTAGAGGGTGTTTTTTGAGATTGATTGCACAACAGCACTTCATCAAAAACATATACCATTTTGATCATCTTTGTCGCACCATAGTCATTTTCTGCACACGAGGACAAATTTAAACCGGGACCTACAATTTATTGTCGATTTCGAACGGCAGGCTTGTTTTTATACTCACCGAGAGGTTGGTGCGCTAACCCCTTGATGTTGGACTCCCTGCGGTAGCAAACTTTTATGTAGCAATGTGTCACGAATTTTTTTTGACAAGCACGATCTGGGTATCGAACTCGCGACACCTCTAAATCTTATCGATCTGGGCTACCGCGCCCAAACAAATATCATATTTTTCCTATGGATTTTCTGAGATATCTGCCATAAACCCTACTAGCGTACTCTATGCACCTTCGGATTCGATTGGAGTTTGTCTTTTATTGGTGCAAGGACCATCAAGGTTATGTTGCGCTAAACAATGATCAAGCGGTACAATGACTTGTAGTAGAATTTGAATTATCCAGATTGCACCACGAGAAGGCCTACCACATTGCAATACCCTACATCCTCGAATGAGTGATTGCACTTATTGCAGCAAACCCGTCAGAAAAATATGGGATTCGTTTTTGGTGATGTTAAAAAACACCCTCTACTGCCTTTGCTATTGTGATTTGACCACACATTCTATGACCGAAACCGCTTGCTTAGAAGTCTTATATCACCTATTAAAGTTTGTCCCATGAATTTAGAATCACCCTGTATAGTAAAAACTTACATTTTTTTTCCTCCGCATGACAGAATCACGAATGTGCAATTTTTTTTTTCCCATCAGATGGTTGCGTGTGAATCTCTTATTTTGCTATATAAGTTTTGCCTTAAACGCGAATGTGTATCCCTATTGAAACACCTGTTACAAAACATTTTAGGAAAATAACTTCCAAATAGATTATCATGTGTGGAGTAAACATTCAAACGTCATTTCCTACGTTAGTTTTTTTCCCAAGGACATTACACATTCGTGCTTCTGGCATGAGGAGGGACGACAACATTATGTGTGGGGGGAACAAACCACTAAACAAGAGTATAGAAAGAACCCGGAGGGGGGAAAAAGCAACTTTTCCGCACATAGGGTTACGATAAAGAAAGAAACACAGAGAGAGAGCTGGAATGAATTTATTACATTTGCGTTCGGGTGAGATATGATGTTCGGGATTGCGTAATTGCAATCCCTACATTCTTAGCAACGTAGCAACACAAGAGGCATTAGCATGCAGCTGATTGGTTACTATGAGCAAGAAAGATAACAAGACGTCACGAGGGCTCCGCCCCTCTTTTACGTCAACTATCGGAACAATTCCACATAAAGTGCTACTTCATTAATAAAAAAAAATTAAAAATATTTTAAATAGTAACAAAAAATTAAAAACTTAATTTTTAATTTATTGAGATTTTCAATAATAAATGAAAATGGGAGAAACTTACTGAGGCCCCATTTTCACTGGATAATATACTGGGTAATAGGAATGATGACAGCATCCAGACTCAGTTTCCGTGATGATCGTAAGTATGAAAACTATTGTAACAGTCCATAGTTTAATGTCCATCAGCCACATTTTGGATCCAGATGATTTTGCCTTCATCATCCTCACTACATATAAAATGAATTAAGGGAATAGTGATTGATTCATAAATCAACATCAATGACAGCAATAGAAAAATTTATATAAATTTTAATTAAGTTTTATACATGTTTATTCAAGATAAATTTCCAATAATTTTCATATATGTATCTGACGGTCGTGGCTATTTATTTACGTTTGTTTTGTTACTGCAGTAGAAACTTCAGCATCTGGAAATTGTACATTTCGGACATTTTGGACAGATTAATTGTTTTTTCTACTCGGGCTTTTAACGCTTTTGTTACCGAAAATACGTTTCTGTTGTTCATCCCCTTTATCTACCACATTATGAAACGTAGAATAAGAAGAAAATGATGATAAACAGAAAAAAAATAATAATGGCAATATAATAAGAAATAGTTATCCTGTAAATTATTTGGTAGGTCATTTTTGTTTCACTTGAAGACAAAAAAAATGCAAAAATAATACTATTTTTATACACAGTTGTTTAATATATAACGATTATTTAATCTGGCACTTGAAACTACCGTCTGTGATAAAGGGTCCTCTACAGATTGTTTTAAATTCAGTTTCTCTTCCAATACCATAGATGAATGGAACAAGCTCCCCTCAACTATTGTTAACTCCCCCACGATCTCCGATTTCTTGTCGAATGTTTCAAAGCATATGATGATAAACAGAAAACTAACCTACCGCATCCTCTTGTATAGGCCTTGGGCCAACAATATTGCATAAATAAATAAATAAATAAATAAGGGTTAATATAAAACGATGTTTTTCTTTATTTTTTGTAATAATTTTGTCTTGTTTGTAGCGATCTTGATGGGTGAACGTCGTTCGTCAAACAGAGACCAGTGATTTCCGATGTGATTTGAGGATAAAATTTTTCGAGATCTAGTTTTCTGTTCCTTATTCCAATATAGAAATAGCCAGTGCAAACGTTAGTAAGTTTATTTGCATATTTCGGTTCTCTCTCACATGACGATATAAAAGACATGTGATATACTATGATATCAACTTTTCAACATGGGTTACTTCATCATTTAGAAATAGGAAACGTAGGCTATACGTAAAATATTCATATCCTAAAAACAAAATTCAAATTTTTAACATCAACGACTTTTCGAATTCGATTTAAGTCGAAGCTAATTCAATACACCGGTTCCAAATCGAAATACATATATAGCGATCAGGAACTTAAAAATAAGTAGAATAACTTTAAATAAATAAAAAACGTAACTCTCTTAAATGCGTAGGTTTTGCATATATGCAAAGGGTTCTTAAAATGTTCATCACTGCAACCAGTTTGAAGATAAAATATCAAAATCGCCTTTGTGCGCATTACATAAGGTGAGGTCATATTCTTTCCATTTTACACAATGAATTCGCTGGTATATGTCTCAGTTAAACGACAGTAATTTTTTATTGCAAAGCACGTGTGGATGTGATTTCGTTAATTTGTTGAAATTTTTTGATTGCATTTCTTTTTTGGTTTTACCTTGAAGTTTGCAATCTGAAGTTTTTCTTAATATAGTTTGAACCACAAAAAAGACAGTTATGTTATGTGGAAAGTAATATTACTCCCATAGATTTACTTTATGTACGATTTTCGAGGCTTTGCACGTCTTCCCCTGTATAAGCAGTAAAATTCGAAATAGACATTTTAAAATGATTTTCCCGGGTTTCAAATACATGTCATTAACTATGAAAAAAATTATCAGCTGGAAGAAAAATTGAGGTTTGAAGGAGTAAAATAAAAATATTAAAATTTTAAACAAGAATTACCAATTAATTAATTGAAAAAAATCACACATGTCATCTTTCATAAGAAATTATGCTATGGTAAACATGCCACGAGACATTTTCTGTAAGCTTTTTCCGAATAACTAACCAGAGAATGAAAAGCGATTGCATAACCAAAACCAAAAAACTTACTCACTTGTTAACATATGTAATCCAAAGCATGTAAATGATTATCGCTTCTAAAATCTTTGGTATTTATATAATTCCAAAAAAACTTTCGATGGCATTTTTTTTCCATGTAGACATTTCCTGTGTCATGTTTGGTTGGTCGAAGATACTAGACACCTTCTTCTTGTTCTTTCTCCCCACTAAAAACTTTCAAGTCTTCATTCTCTTTAGTCAATTTTTTTGCATTTATTTACTTATTTTTTCCCCAAGGAATCAACAATAATATTTGTTACGTTAAACTTCCCTTTTCCGGACGAGTAACGATTTGCAAAAGTGGGAGGGAATCATTTTTTTTTTCTTATTCATCTTACAAGAAATAATATTACTTTTTTCGCCTGAGATGTTCCGGTGGTGACAGTCGCGTGCAGACACTCTTAATAGCTACAAATTGCTATTACTACTACGGAAAGCTGCTTTCCTTCAGAGATTTAATATATTTAGAATAATTTATTTTTTCGGGTTTTCCGAGATGATAATCCCCGACAAGACTATTTGCTTCTTTTTTTCAAAAGAAAAAAATATTTCAAACTGTATGTGTATCCGTTTTGCGTGGAAATTCCGGACACCTTAGCGCTATCGTGTCTCAATTTTGGTTCAATTTCAATTCACTTTCAATTTTATTGTCTCATTATTATTGTTACAAAACATATAGATCAAACAAAGGAAAAAAATCCATCAAGGGATCCTATAGGATCCATACTGGTGGACACACCAATTTTATAAGGGCACAGTGATTTTCAATAGTTGAATCAAGTATATAATTTATGTGCATAAATACATCTATTAAAATGAAAAACTAACGAGAAAAGAAAAAGAGATATCTATAAAACAGAAAAAATCTATAAACATAATATTTGTTATATAAGTCATGATTTTTACACAAATATTGATATTTATTGGTGAATCTGGTGTATGCAATGAAATTAGTGTGTAATCATGATTAGCAAAAAAAAGGAAAAACAATATAAAAAAATAATAACAATAATAACATTTTATCATGCGCAATGACCAGAGGAATATAAACGTATCAATTAAATCTAACGTATCAATAAATATTTTATCTATAGCTCGAAAATTGCGTACATATATATACGCGTATATACAGTATATGTGCACACACACACATATCTATACACCGGGATTTTAAAAATGGTCTTCGATGTTGTTTATGGTAAATAGGTAATTCCTGAGTCGTTTTTTTTAACAAAGGAAGAGATGAACTGAGGACGTCGTTTGGGAGATTGTTATATGTTTCAATATTGTATGTTATAAATAAATAAATATATATAATAAATATAATACAATAAAATATAAATAAATATAATATAAATATATTAATATTGATATGTTATTGTTTCCTCTGTGAAATTCTTGATTTTCGTTAAGCCTTCCGTTCATTCCCATAAAAAAGTATTGAAAAATGTTGTATCCGTATTTCTAAAATACGAAACTAATATTTGGAAATAAAATTGATTTGTCTCCTTCGGGAATTGAACCCAGGCTCCCTTGCATACCGGTTAAGTGCGCTGACCAATACACCAGAGACACACTTCTGAATTCCTTGTAACAAGTCTCTTAATACGAAAACGCCAATTGGGGCGAAAATCGATGTAGTTGGGGAGACTTTGACCTCTGAAGACCAGACACACCCCGCTTCCCATCTCATAGAGATATCAAAGCGTTCCCGGAGGATGGGTGTATCCGGAAAGTTTTATTATAAAAAAAACAAAACATTGTCGCCTCATACGAAGGCAACCAAAAAAAAAAAAAAAAAAAAATATATATATATATATATATATATGAAGACGATCGTCAATCTAAAATGATATAACAAGTTGGGGAGACTGCAAGGTCTCTACTCAGCGCTTCATGCTACTAATGCGTGTTATAAGGAATTTGAAAAGTGTCCCTCTGGTGTATTGGTTAGTGCACGTTCCCGGTATGCAAGAGGACCCGGGTGTTCGATTCCCAGAGGAGACAAATCACTTATTTCCAAATATTAGTTTCGGCATGGCATCCAGAAAATTCAATTTCTCAGTATATTTCGGGCCGAAAAAGTAGATTCTCTTAACAGGAAAATAACACTCCGGAAAATTGACGAAGAAAACTTATTTAGGGCCATTTTTCTTGAGTTAAAACCATGTTTGGCTGCTTAGAAATTTGTTGGCGCCTTTGTTTCTTCGATTCATCTAGTCCTGGTTTATAATGTCTCCGGTTCGTTATTACTTGTATTATATAGTTACTTCACATCGGAGAAAACATTTTGTGCTTTATTTTATAGCTCTCTCTCTCTCTCTCTCTCTCTCTCTCTCTTTCACCACTAAAATTCACCTCGTTTGTGTGATTTTTTATATTGTAATTCTTATATACAAATGTGAAAGTATGCATGTCTGTATGTATTTTTGTTCTTTATAAACAAATCTACAATTTCAGACCGATTTTCCCCAAATTTTGCACGTATACCAAAAAGGACCGGGATTGAACCGTGCGCTGCTTTAAAAGTTCATCAGAGCTGGGCAAGTGCCCGAAATGGGCGAAAAATCAACAGGCAACAACGGTTTCTGGGCCCTAACAGCCACTTTCCGAATGTTTACTTCGTTTGCCGTGGCTCCTTAACTATGCGTTTCAGACATGCACATGCCTTTGCAATGGTTTGCCACTTCTTTGATGTTGCCAGCAATTGAAGAAATCCCGAGCAGCTCTGGGTATTTTTGCTAGTACAGTATAATTCCTTCATTTAAGTTTTAATAGTCGAATAGGTATAGTACATTCGGGTAATATGTAATATCTCTTTTATTTTTTCGCTTACTAGAATTTGAAACATGGTAGAAACCTCAAACCTGTATCTCTATAGAATTTGGTGTTTGCATTGACAAGTGTATCATATTAATAAATAAATCAGTAAATATCCCAACAACGGCCATTAACAGGACAATGAAAATGTCGCTGCTGTTGAGAAGTGGCCGTTATTGGAAATGGCCGTTTTATTTCTGGCAAAACAACTAAAATTTGGGATCTATGCAACATGTAAAATGATAATCCGTTCTGTAATTGATTACGATAGTTATATTATTAGGAATATGTTTATAACTAGGAATGTATGGTTATATATTGATACTATGATTACAAATTTGGTTAATCGACAGCGCCACAACCAGAGGGGATCAGGCGGGTTTGATGCCCCGGCCGTCGGAGCGGGTGGGGGGATGTGAATTTCATCTATAAATTCTCCTTCAACATTACAAGAAGGCGACAAAATATGTGCATGCCCCCGGTAGACCGAGCATATAGTTAGAGAGCTGCTAATCGATCAACGCTATTTTGGCATCCTAAAATTTAGGTTTGCATTGCTGAGGTAGAGCAGAACAGAACGATTTAGCGCGAAAAATGGATGTAGACCAAGACGGTGTATATATACCAGCAACTTCCGAATAGTTATTTATTCTCACCTACGATCAATTACTTCACCAAACACCAACTCTGGCCATATCGCTATATTGCAATTTACGGCCGTTAGTGAGATGTATTGGAAGTGCAGGCGTTGTCTATCGGTGGTCGCCTCGAGTTCATAAGAGAAAATATCTTATCTATATCCCTCTTGGGTTCGAACCCGGGACCCTGATAGCAACCTTCACGATGGTAGACGGGCATCTTCATGCCACTCGGGTGCCAAGTGATGCGAACAGCACGCGGTGTTCCCGCTCCCAAATACCAACTGCGAACGATGCTGCTTAACCTCGGTGATTGGACGAGAGCCGGTGTTTTCAGCCCAATTAACTAGACAATACACGCTCAACCCATGACACGTTTGTTAAATGTTACCCACACACATTTATAGATTGCTTTAGTGACCCGCAAAGCATTTTAAAGAACACTTAAGTGGCCCATGGCACAACTGTAGATCACTTTATGGTGGCCCTTTTTCCTTCTCCACTGCTTTCAATGTACCCATTTAGAATTTGTACCTAGGAAAAAAAATCGCATAAATTTTTCCCGCATAGAGTTTGAAGGAAAAGAACTCCCTTGAAAAGGAACTTGAAAATAATTTTTCTCATAGCAATATGCGTAATAATATTTTTTTTCCGACTCCATGTTGAAGGTGGGCCATTGTTCGGAGATAACCTGTAATGTTAGGCCTGTGGTACACGTTCTGTTCCAACAAAATGTGGCCATTGTTCGGCGGTGGCCATTAGAATAGGTTACTATATTATAACTAAAAAAAAAATGACACTTGAAAGAATCATTTTCATAGAGGTTATAATACGGATCTTGGTCGGGTAATGTAGAATAGAGGTGCTCAAAATGAAGTAGACCAATTTGAATTCATCAAAACAAGATTTAATGAGTCTGTGACATTAAAAAATGAAAGTTTGATAGTTTTTGTGGTTGATGATGCGGTGTTGCTATAGTCTGTTTACAAGAGCACAAACGTCCTTCTCTGTCCCAAAAGAGTCAAGGTGGGCGTCAGGACACACATTATTTCTCTCTAGACCTTTCTTCTTCTTACTTAAACTTTCCATTTTGAAGATATATTCTATCCCACCTCCAATAATGCTTATTATGTTCCATGTTACACGACGCACCATCTTTAAAGAAAGGAGAAAAATCGCGTTCCATCTCTAACCGGAGAGAAATCGCTTGCTAAAACAGCACAATGAAATACAGCACTTGTGATGCACATTGCGCTTGGTTCCGAATTGTTGGGCACATTTCCCATAATTAATAAATACTTTTGAGAACTTTCGTGAGTAAATTTCTGGAAGCGGAAAAACATATTCTCATATAGCTGTGTCCGGGAAATTCACTGACAACAATTCGACGAATGAAAAATTCATCCATCACCGAGAAAATTCACCGACAACAGTACCACATGAGTGAATGAACGAGTGAGCAAATGAATGAGCGTGTGAGTGAGTGAGCGATTAGCGAGTGAGTGAATGAGCAAATGAGTCGCTGAGGGAAAAATGAATCAGCAAGTAAGATAATGAGCCAGTGAGGGAGCTAATGTAAGTGAGCTCTCTCTCATTCACCAGGTCGCTCAATCATTCACTGGGCAGATCATTTTGTTACTTCACTTACAAAGTCACTCCTTTCTCTCACTCACTCCATAGGTCACTTGCTAACCACGTCAGTCACTTAATTCTAAGGTCACTCACTTTCTCACTTTGCCATACGCTCACTAGGTTGCTCACTCTGTTATTCCTCGACCAGGTCACTCGCTCTGTTACTTCCTGATTAGGTCACTCGCTCTGTTACTCCCTGATTAGGTCACTCACTCTGTTACTCCCCGATTAGGTCACTCACTCTGTCACACACACACTGCCAATCACCATTTCGTTCACTTACTGACTAGGTCACTCGCTCACTCTGTCACACACTCAATCACCAGAGCACGCAATTACTCACTACGTCTCTCGTTTTGTCAATCGTTCACTATTTCACCTTTTTTATCTTTAGGCCGCTCACTCTCCAACACTAACCACTTGTCACCCACTCGCTAACTACTTTATCATTCACGGACTCGGTCATTCTCCGCCCACTTACTAGCTCACTGACTCGTGTAGAACTGTTGTCGGTGATTCTACTACTTAATGCTAAATTGTATTGCTAAATGCTAAATTATATTATTAAATGCTGAATTATATTATTAAATGCTGAATTATATTACTAAATGCTTTTTTTAAAAAATATCTCTCCTTCCCGAAAACTTCGAGTTATAAGGGGAAATTTAAACACTAAAATATGAAAAAAATTCTGGGCTGGGTGAAAAGTTCGACTTATCGAGTTATCGATTCGAGTTATCGGAGTTCGACTTATCGCGAATTGACTGCACATAAACCTTACTAAAATTTATGTCGGTAGCTGAACCGAATCGTGTAAAATTTATACAATGTAGTTTCTGGCTCCTCAGACATGAGGAGTGTGTGCATATGACGTCAATCACATTGTAATGTGCATGAAAAGTATTTCCTCATCATTAAACTTCGTATAAACGAGGAAAAAGTTATTCTTATAAATTAATGAGTTAATTTTTTCCTCGTATGGGGAAAAATATCCGGTGGGATGCATCGATAGGTATTGATAATACATGTGAGAAGCGTATGTTTATATATGTAACTGCCAAAGCCAGGTTTGAAATCGGGCTTCGAACCAACTTTTCGATCGAATCAATTTTCGCCGGGCTTTAGCCGGCCTCTATATATCGATCCTTATGATTCGGGGGTCATCGCCACGTTGGGGTATATTTGTGACAATTAATGGCCATTTATAATTAGCCATAAAAAGTATGGTTAGCTATGGCAACCCTAACGATCAAAGGAATCTGAATATCGGTATATCTTAGTGATGCACATATGTAGGGGGGTGTATAGGGTTCGACCTGTAGGGGCTATCCCGAAGTCTGGCTAAAGCCCGAATTTCGGACTATACATTGTAGAAAAGATTAGAATCTGAAAAACGTAATAAACAAGCCAGGCAGATTGAATAAAATATTTTTTGTCACTTGAAACTCAGCGTTTCCCCAACACCTTCGATCAGCATATTCAGATGTTCTCCTGAAACCATCTGAAAGTGAAAACGTTTCAAAAAGAAAACATATTTATTTGAATTTATGCATATAACACCATCTTTATATACAATGAGTTTCTTGACCAAGTTGACCATATTTCATTGATGAAAATACGGGGAGTAGAGATCTTGAATACGGGAGATATATATTTGAGAGGAAATATCTTCAATACAGGACATCGCCAGTTTTTGTCAAAAAGATGCTGAATGTCAAAAAAAAAAAAAAAACGCTAACTATTGCTAAAATGAAATTGTCCATGATTAGGACATTAAGGGGGCCGCAGGGAATTAAAATGTAACGCAAAAATGACCGTCTACAGCCATAGTTATCGTAGTCTAATTTTTAGGTGACGAAAATTATATTCATCCACGATGTAAGTTACAATTAAATTACAGATCCAACCAAACTTCGTTGAAAATACGGTCATTTCTATACAAAAGTCGGAAGAAACGGGGAAAATTCAGTAAAAATAATTGGGTTACATGAGGCGAAGTTTCTCTTGATTAGGGTTATCAGACGTCTCATTTTTTGGTATGATTTTAAGCGTCCTCCTACGTTTTAGAAAATTATTTTGTCCTCCTTTCAGGTTTCTCGAATTACAGTAAAACCTCGATAAGTCGTCACCTCAAGTTATCGAAAAATTATGATGGCTTAAGCGGAGTGACGACTTAAGAGGAGTTCCGGCAGTTTTAATGTGTATTATTTTTTTTCTAGGGAAATTTATTTTTCCACTTTGAAACACATATAATTATTTCTTCATTAACATGAGTATTTGCGTGCCAGTTTTTTTTTCACACATTTTACACGCTTTCTCCATTCATTCCCCGTCGAAATTCCCAGAATACAAGAACCTAAGTTGCAAGCTATGCAGCGATACTATTCTAACCACGGCCTAGCTTGCTCCAGGACGGAGCCGCAACTAAATGCTTGGTCAGCCGGGACAATCACGTAGTTTGGCGTCCCCTTGTAATGATGAAGGTGAAAGGGTGAAACTTTTGCTCCCCTCTGCCTGCCCCCCCCCCCTCCTCTGAAGTTGCAGGCGCGTGCTCCAGGTAAATATGAAATAAGAGTCGGAAAAACATCTGTCGAAGACGAAAACCACTATATACATCCATTTTAAGAATACCATTGTTTGTAATTTCCAAAAACAAAGACATTTCCAAAACAAAGAAAACAAAGTGCAAACACCACTCAATACTGATTCCTAGTGGCGCCATCTGCTGTGAACATTGGCAAAAGTGACGTTAAAAAGGATGCTCGGGCAGGCGTCCTCCTTCCTCAGTTTTCGACTCTGTTAACCCTACTCATAACCAAATTTTAAATTGTCTTGTCCGTGGCACCATCTATTAAAAAACAAGGACACTAAATGAAATTTAAATTCTCCAATATTTGCATTCGATGGTGTGGTGAGTTTTAGTACGTACATCGAATTCCAAGCATCAACGGAAAAATTTATTCACATGCTTTAATTGCTTATTTTTTTTTATTATTTTGGTATACAAACAATGAAATGAAACACGACTTTACCGTATATGTATATGACATGGCATTATGTAAAAAAAAATGTGTCAATGGAAACACGAAGATTTATCGTATCATGAGAGGATGAAATTCATCGTTCAGTGACAGTTGGTCTCCCATCATGTGATGCCAGTTGGTCTCCGATGGTGTACGCAGTACCGACTCCAAGAGACTGTTGGCCGTATTCATTTGGCTGTATTCGCCGTCATCGACGAGACCCCTGTCCTTGTGGACGACTATTATCCTCTCTTTCAACATTCTACAAATAGCATAATAAAAGAAAAAACTGTTACAATGTACTATATTATAATTACAGCCCGGAAGTTTAGGCACTAAAATGGTCAAAATAGGCAGGCAAGAAAGGCACTAAAATTCTTAAAATAGGCACTAAAAATTCTTAAAATAGCGCCAAAAATGCTTAAAATAGGCACTAAAAACAGACATGTGCTTTTAACGAAAAATAACAAAATGCCGCGTTTGTTTTTGTCGGGCTATACAAGTTTTGCCGTCCTTCTCCCATTCAAATCTAATTTTATTGACTGGAATTTGCAGCCCTCCACCATAACCCTCTTTGTCTCCGTCCCTGTAAATACACTTCTATCTCTAGATCACTCTTATGATCACTCACAGTTTTAGGTCACTCACGATTTAGGTCGTACGATGGGTTGACCCAGCACCTCCTAGAGATAGAAGGCCTCTGCACTGTTTGCCATAAACGTCATTCAGACTACCTAGCAAGTTTTCCGCATTTTGAAACACGGCATCCTATTTCGTTTCTTCTTATTTTGGCTCTCCTGATTGCCTCACAAATACCGCATAGTGATTGGATGTGGGGCATAGACATCGCCAATTGTGAGTCCGATCATTTCTTTTCCTCACAACGATGATACTGGCACGAGCAGGGAATTTTTTCCCCTGAAAATTCTGTGGGAAAATGGACTACTTACTTACGTCACAAGCAGAGTGCAGAGGCCTTCTATCTCTAGGAGGTGCTAGTTGACCACGAGTTGGATTTAATTTGAATTTCTGCTCCCTACTGTAGCCTACCATAATCTCCCTGGACTGGAATATGTGTAATGTAAATATAGGTCACACGCACACATGTGCGTGTGTAGTGAAAACTCCATATCCCCTCCAAGATAAACAGAGCTATATTTTTTCTCTCGGTACGAAAACAACGCAGTCTGATATTATCGAAAATAAAGTTTCTTTATCTCTTATAAAACTAATACTCTCTCAAAATCATGGATATTTACTACGTGAATTTGATTACCTTTAGGCAATCACTCACTCATCCGGGCTCACACATTCCTTAAATTGTGATGTCTTTAATGTCGGCGTGTCAGGAGTTAATTCCAGGTAAGTATTCCTATTCCAGGTTTTTTTTATTTTCTCATTCCGTGGATTGCGATGAATTTGGAATAAGAATCTTGTAATTCTGTCGCCGAAACAGTGCCGTCTTAATACATGGGCCCCCCCTGGCATGACCTGCGGCCTCATGGAAATGAAATATGGGTCCAATTTTTGAGAGGGAGCATGTGAATTTGTAAGTAAGTTTCTAGCCATATAGGCGGTGGGTGGCTCAGAAAAATCAATTTCGCTCTCGGGATCCACAATGCTCTTAAGACGGCCCTGTGCTAAGGTCGTTTAATGTTCTAAATGAATAGTCTACAAAGCATGGATGTACCTATAATTTCTTTCTAATTCGTCTTTTATAGCGGAGATGATAGTGTAGGATAACAATTATTTTTGATACAATAATAATATTATCTTTAACGCTGCTAGAATCGCTGGAAATTTATTTTTTTTAATTTTCATGGTTCATGAGGTAATAAGGAATTTAAAGTAAATACTGTGTACTTTTTACTCATTTTCCCAGGCTTTGAGATTTTTTTAGTAGCACCGCGTGAGGGAGAAAAGGCTACTCGCGACTCTTTGAAGTCCAGCTACTCGAGTTCGATTTGAGTATTTTCGTGTGAGAGGAGGACTTTACTCAATGTTTGGGTCGCTCACTAACCTGGTCTCTTGATTTCTACATTAACTCCCATGCTCCTACACTACCTGAATCACTATTTTCATCATTGAATCTTGACTAATTCCTCGTTCTTTAAGTCACTCTTTTGGTCGCTCACTGATATATATAATACCTTGCTCTCTAGGACACTCTCTTAGTCCTTCACATGCTTTCTCCCTTTCTTGGTCACGCTTTTGGTCATTCACTAGCCTGGTCCCTAGATCTCTAGGTCACGCCCACGCTCTGACAAACAATCTAGATCATTTTTTTCGTCACTTACTGATCTGGCCCTCGCTCTCTAGGCCACTTTTTTGGTCATTAACATGCTTACAGACTCTTTTTGCCACTCACTGACCTGGTTCCTAGATCTCCAGGTCACTCTCACGCTCAGCCACTCTCTAGGTCACTCTTTTGGTCGGTTACTGATCTTTCTCCTCGTTTTCTAGGTCACTCACTGATAGGTTCTTTGCTCTATTGGTCACTCTTTTGATCCCTCAAGTGCTTACATACTCTTGTCCATTCACATGTTTGCAAACCCTGTAGGTCAGTCACTGACCTAGTGCCTCGCTCTCTAGGCAGACTAATTGTTTTACCGCTTGTGGACTATAAAACATTTTACTAGGCTTTTATCATTCTGATAATTTTCTTCACTACTCATTCCTCAAATTTACCCCCTTGAAGCCTCCTGTAAATACGCATCAGGCGGCGCTAATATTGAACAAATATTCTGTTTGTCGAATGCGGTGCTTACGACAAGAAATACATCAAATGTTTTCCACGGCATTCACTCAAAAAATCGTACCATCAAAGGTGTTAAATAATGTTATTTCAATTACCTCAAATTCTTTCAGGACGCGAATGACTTCGCGCTATTTTCATTGATTGGCAAACATAACGCTACAAAGAAACAGAGCAGAGCAGAATTAAATTTGTAGCTGATTCCTCGTCCTCAGTGGCCGACTGTCAGCATAAAGACTGGCCATGAAGGGCCATGAATTTTTGTGAAGGATTAAAGAGAGTCAGTGTTAGTGTTGAGTACAGTGTATTGTTTGTATGTGTAGTTGTATGTAGGAAGCTGGTTTGTCAAACTCGGTCGTGGTCTGTCACACTTGAGATAGCCAGGCAAATGCCCCCCGCTACATTCAACACTCACAATCTCAGCTACCAAAAACAGTTAAAACAACCTCTCCAAAAAGGGGGGGGGGGTGGAAAAACACATCACATGGGTTTCGTGACGCAAAAAGCCCAAGTTGTTGTTACATCAAAAGTTTTGTTACATTAACGGACTTGCAGTTCTGTTCAAGTACTCAGTGAATTAGAAATTTGTTAACTATATTCACTAAATCAAGTTACGTTGAAAAGAAATAAGTAACTCTCAAGTGCAATGCTGTAATTTTAGTTCTTGTCACATGTAAGTTGCACAATTTCCTCTTATTTGCATCAAAAAGAAAGAAGTACATAGAAAAAAAAAGTCTTTTTTAATTTTTGTGTCTATATGCGTTTAAGTAGTGATTAAAATGCGGCAAAATGATGAGTAAATGCGAGTAGTATATGTGGCTATATAATGCTTGGAGAAATATGAATAGAATCACTTCCGAAAGGATGTGTGCAACATTTGTGCTGTTTTTTATTTGCAGTTTCTTATTATAAATTTTTGTCCACAGATTCTTCCACTGGGGCCATTCAAGTATTACGTAAGCAGATTTTCAGCCATTTTTGACCCCCCCCCCCGTCAGCAGCTTTGAATATTTCATATCTTCAAAAAGAAAGGGGTGGTTGATGACGTAAGCAACCTTCAAATCCCCCTTGTCATCAAAAGTCAGCAAATCCGAACCCCCCTCCCCCGATGCTGACGTAATACTTGAATGACCCCCACTCCAAATGCTCGATCTGCTGTGGTTTCCTATACTTTCTCAAGGACGTCGTAATCTCAATTTTTCTCATATACGTATTTATTGCGAATCGCGACCGTTGAATGTTATACACAGCACTGAGCTCAAAAGAGCCCTATTCTCCTTCATCTTGGAGTAACACAATATTGCATTGGTAAAATACAGCGTAAAATGATAATATTAGAGAGGAAAAGAAAATAACATTCGTTGCGGAAAATTGTCTTATCCACCAACTTGTCAAACATTCGATTTGATCCCAATCATATTGCCACACCAAAAATTTTAAAATTTTAAAATCAATAGCATAGTTTCTCAAAATATTGTGAACTACGAATCCATGAAAGATAATGACTCCTAATGTCGAAAACTGTGTCTTTTAATTAAAAAAATAATTAGACTGATAGACCTTTTTTAGCAGTTGAAGCCAAAGCAGAATACCTCACTGAAAGTGTTTTTGAGAAACCTATAGTTCTGATATATACTTACAGATGGCAGCACCAAAAATAGCGTCCAATGACTTTGATGGGGATATTTCATTTCTGATATTGATCCCCAGAACAAATTTATTTTTATTTTAATAGGGTCATCAGATTCAAAACCTGGAGAGAGAAAGGGGTACGCTTGCGTGCGCCTATTTCGAAACGTCACTTTTCAAGATTTCCACAACAGATGGCACCACTTTACTGGCGGGAACTTAGAAAAAATTCGCTTCCACACAAAATAATTTTTCAAAACATTACCAACAGTACAGGGCCGCAACTGGGGCGGGGGGGGAAGCAGGGGGGATCTGGCGCCCCGGGTGCTGAACCAAAAGGGGGCTCCGAATTCCCCCTCTAACTGCTTTTTCTACATTAAAAAGGGCGCCGGATGGCAAGGTATCTAGTTGCGGCCCTGCCAACAGAAGGGCAAAAAAAAAGAACAAATACCGATCCCCTCACTTATAATGAATTGTTCACAAAGTCTGGCCAGTTTTATTACTTTGCCTGAAGCGAGGCAAGAAATTTTCTTTCCCTACCCTCAGAAAGGTTTTTTCGGAAGTGTTTCTTTTCTGCCAGAGGCGATTTCATCATAGGAATCGGCATTGAGTGTTATTTGTCCATTCCATTTTTTTATTTCTGAATGTTTCTGGGAACTGGAAAATGAATACAAATGGAGTGAATTTTCTAAAGCGTAGGAGGACGCTTAAGTGACATAAAAAAGAAGGACGTCTGGTAACCACATATTCTACCATTTAAAAATGTTTTGAAAAACGTTCGAAACCAAAATATATTTTCCATTTTCATAATAACTGAATGAATGAACACCAGAACTTTGCCACTGGACTTATCCCGTTGCCGAGATCTCTTCCAGCCCAGCTTCGTGGCAGAAGCATTTTCATAATAACTGTGCATATTCAAATATATGCATTGTTTTGTAATATTGTGTTTGTATTTATATTGAATTAATGCTATAAAGTTATTTTGTTCCAAGAAAATCTTCGATAATAATTAAAATTTCGGAATAATTTGATCTTTGATAACACTTTATAACACGATTTTAGTCCTTAGTTAGCAGACCACATCTCCCAATAATTTACGACTAAAAAAGACCAAATATAAAGCAATTTTATACTTTTTTGCTCTTACGATAAGCACAGCAAATTTTTTGTTATCTGCTGGGGGGGGGGGGGGGTCAAATACCTGAGAAGCCGGACTATGTGAGTTGTAAGAAAATATCGTGAAAACATTATGCAATAAATTAAAATTTTTCCTCGAATCGCCAGTTATTGATCTCATAAATCATTGATATTCATATTTCATGAAACTATAACGAGAAATACAGCCAATCGTTACCAATCAATCGTCAAAAAGGTCACACTTTCTCCCACTAACAAAACCAAAGATATGCCAAAATAAAAATGGCTGATTTGACAGTAAAAACTGCAGATATATGCAGTATATCTAATGCTATAGTTGTGTCACAGCTTCTTTTTATTCGGCATTGTGTCATGCGATATTGAAATTTTCACAAAATACTGTACTTACATTTCACATGATTGATTTCCAAAAAGTACTACTGCCACCATTATACTCATAACTTTGTCCCATTAAATAGTTCCTCACAGTTCTAGATAAAAACTATTTGCAGGATTAAAACATTAAAAAACCTACACAACATGTTCTCTAAGTTTTCTGTGACAAAGATTAAAAGACGGGTTTTATGGGACTGCAGAGGAGCCTGTAATACAAAGAACGTCTCAAAAACGTCAAAGACCGATAAAGAAGTTTGGAATATCTATATTCGCATTAACTTAACGGCTTCCCAGGTAATCGTTGGACCAAAAATCATCTTGAGCTTAGGAGAAAAACAAAACTCTGTACAAAAATGTTATGTCCAATGTTTCTCCGAATGGCACACTCATTCTCCACGCTTATCCTTTTCGCTTCTGAGGTACACATATGTGTATCCCATTTAAAACGGTTTTTAATGATTCTTTTTGCAAGTTAAGACCTGAGGTACCGCAGGTTTTACATATGTGTACCTAACCCAAGTGGTTCTAGTAAAGATATCAATCCAAATTAATTAGTTAATTAATTGTTTTCTTTTAAAAGGTAATTTCAACGTATAATAAACACAAATCATTAAATCGATCGAAAAGAATTTTTTTTAATAGTTAGTTTTGGCTTAGCTGTGAAGAAAAATTCGGAAAATTTAAATACAAATACAAATACAAATACAAATACAACGCCACAACAGGCAAATTGCCCAACAAGGTGGCTGACTTAAGAACACCATGGATCCCCGAGCCCCTACCTACTACTGCTACACCACACATGCACCCCCCCTCCGCGGAACCCCCCAACGAATCGGTACATGCGTTAATGTGCGTGTACGTGTAGTGCAACCTGACGTAAAGTTTGTTTCTGTGTAATGCTTGTTATGTGTAGTGCTGTCATCTGCCCCCAGTTTTACTAACTATGAGTGAAGTGTTATGGTTGAATGATTTACCGTTGTAGGACTGTTGCTCTCTGTGGCGAGACTTTTTAACGGGGAGATCGGCTCGCATTTGCGCCTTGAAGTTGGGAACCACAGAAAACCAACTTCAGCCGACGAAAAGCGTTTGTGCCTACCCGAAAGAGTACCTTCACCAGGGAACTTTTGATTTGGAGCATCCCTTTATAAGGAACAACACGTTGAAAATATCGTGGAAGTAACTTTTGGGGACTAAAACGTGAAGATGAAGTGTGAATGTGAATGAAAATGGAGAACGTCACACATCATTTTTAAAATTCAAAATTTTATTTTAACTCAAATTTTATTTCCTGTGAAACGTCCAGATACATGACTTCTATTCTAAAAGTTATTTACAGTTTTTAAAATTATCCTTTTGTGAAAAGCTGTTTTTCTGCAATTTTTATTATTCCAGTCACCCCATCAGCCAATTGTAAATGACCAATTAATAAATATCCATCCCCTCACTACAAAACTAAAGTTTGAGGGGAAGCGGGAATAACAATCGTTATCATTATTATTTAGGCCGAACAAACACAGAAATAACAAATTTTACCTAAGGACAAAGAAAAAAAAGTTTTTGCTACATAGTGTAATAAAATTTGCTTTGAATTTCAAGTTATTTTCACATTGCTGTTGAAGTAGTAAGTTCAAGGAGCTTTAAATTAATACTAATTTCATTTCCTTGACGACCAGCATCGATGTTTAGTAATTACAAAAATAATAATGCATCTTCATTACACTGGATTTCTTCGATATTCATGTTCAAACAACTTTCGTTTCTTGATAAGTTGTGACTAAATTTTTAGACGTAAGACTCGAATTCAGTAAAATTAATTTACGACAGAAATTGCGCTTGCAATGCAAATAAAAATATCATACCATCAGTGACAGACAACAAACATTTCCAATTTCAATTGATAAACTATATTATAATTCAAATCATTTTCTTTATATATACTTACGGCATTTTGACGAAATTGACAGTATGCTTCGGTTTCGGAACGTGAATCGGGTAATAGTATGGAAAAAACTGAACTTGTGCCGCAGAGTAACTGACGTTATCGAGACTGAACATGGATATCAATATGAAGACAATTGGGAAATTTAGGAAAAGCTGGTTCTTTCGTAATTTCACTGCTTTTTTGCTGACTGCCATTAAAAATTAAGAAACTGCTTCGACCTCTGAACCTAGGGAAATAAATATAATGCTGCATATCTCTCAAGAAAATATTTTACACACTTTACCGATACTACTTGAAAAAAATATCGAAAATTCTAGGTTTAGAATATAGCGATAATATTTTGTTTACTTTTTTATAGCACAAGGCCACCCACACCAAACGCGGGACCCGGTGCGAAAACAATAGCGGGGCCAGAGACGTATTAATAATTTCGGGGGCTCCCTTAATCCCGATTTTGTGTATTCTGGGAGATAAAGGGAATCGATATCATAAAATCATACATTATTACAAAAGAAAATTCAGACACAATTAAAAGTAAATCAACACAAAAAATTCAGCTAGTAATGGATGCTCTAGATACATTCAGCTAGTAATGATGCAGGTTACAAACTTGAATTTAAAGGATTGCATGATGATATGCTCATAGTAACACTTAAATTAGATGATGTACGTGTGAAAATTTTTGGAAATTTCATTCTAAATTTCGTCTATAAAACACTGTAATTAGACAAATATTTGTGATAGGCCTCAGATTTTAGTTCATAACCTCGGTAATATAGAGCAAAATATCATATTTAACATTTAGTAATGATACAATGAATAGATTTTTAGAAATCTTGTTTTAAACTCAGGCAAAATGTCAAAAATAGCATTCTTCGTTAAACGCGTTCAAAATTTTTATTCGTGGATTACTTGTATGTAAAACCGCAGCAATAAAGTGGGCGGTCACTATGGTTCTGAGCGTCATATAAACAAAACAAGGTCTGTTTTGGAGTCACAAAAAATAGAGTTTTCATAAAAATAAAAATCGATATTTTCTTCCAAAATGCGTTTTCAACGTAGTCGGATACCTTTAGGCCCTTATGAACGTGATTAATTGTAAAACAGGTTCATACTAGAGTATGGCTTCATAAAAAAAATGTATAACACGAGATTTACGCCATTTCTTTCCTCGCCCAGTCGCTTACATCAAAATAAATCGCTATTTATTAAAGGGAGTCAAAATTTTTGCAATTTTTACATCAAAGCATAGTTTGAGGATTTCCACGTCACTTTACCGAAGGAAGTTCACCATTAGAAACTTAACCCTTCAAGTGCCACAGCAGAAATCACTGAACCCCCTCTAAAGGTCACATATAAAAAAAAATCGGTTTTCTTCCGATTTTCAGTAGGTGCAAACTTAGGGATATGGGGAAAACTTAGGGATATGGGGAAAACTTAGGGTATGGGGAAAACTTAGGGATATGGGGAAAGGTCTTCCATTGAGAAATGAACTCGACAAAATATTTAGGCTTGTCAAGGATAAAATAAGAGGCTTTTAAGGAGGCGAGATATTTCGTCAAAGGGTTACCTACTAGAGAAAGTAGCTCAAAGACAATTTGCAACAACACCAAGTTCGAGAAGTTTTTTTTAAGAGTTGATCCACCACGTTGAGGAAGCAACCCGAAACATATTTTGCAAATGCAGTGTTGATCAAGGCACAGTGACCACAAAAAAGAGGTTAACGCCAGGTAGGCCAAAATTATTGACTCCTAGACCTTGATGGCCGAATGGCATGGAGATCTGAACATAGTCTCATCGGAGTTTATCAATTACCTCATGGTCTGATGTGGTTCATCACATTTATGATATCGATACCAACAAAAGTATAAATTAAATTACTAAAATGTTGCGAAACTTTTGCCCATTCTTAATAATTTTTATTTTTTACGTCTATGCTAAAAAATTACTGAACATTTTCACAATAAAGCTGGGGCCTATGTAACTTTAAAAGGCTATTTTTGCTTTTTGGGCTTGTGCAATAACATTTTTGCTGACTCTCTGAGATTTCGGGGGATTCCAATATATTTTAATCAATACTTTCGTAATGGATATTTCCTTTTGAAATGTAGTTTAAAATTAGATCGATACTACAGGGCATTGCGTATGTAAAAAATGTAGCTATGTATATTTCACTTTCTCTCTCTCTGTTTCTGTAATGTTATGCATTGTAATGTGTCGGTGAATGTGGTTAATCTGCTGTTTTTATACGGTACGTTTGATGAATTTATCACTCTCCTCAGCGATTATGCATAACATCCGAAGTCATTGGTAAATTTGATAAATACTAAAAATACGATCATAAAACTTGTTAAGAAAGTAGTTTGTTATATCGAGGTCCGATTTCAGAATTCGTCAAGTAGGAGTTATTTATAGTAATAATTTCGGGTATGTTAAAAAGAAATTGTTAAATCAGAGTTCATTATATCCAGCTCAGACTCTGGCTCACACAAGAACGGTTATTTAAATATTAAATCTTATCACGACAATGGGGACCAATTTATCATATTTACCAATACGAAATGTCGATTATGCATAATAACCGACAATTGCAATGAATTCGTGAGATTTATCATGTTTACCCACGACGCTTGGGTATTATGCATAACAGCTGGCAAAAGTGATAAATTTACAGAAATTTATGAAAATGATCTGCGTTATGCATAATAACTGGATTTACGACATTGACCGTAACATGCAGATATATAAAACTCAAAGAAAAAGACAGTCCTGTAAGACAGTTAAATAAATATAAAACAAGTTTTGTATATATATAAATGTTAGAGATTTTTTCCAGCTCTTTAATAAAAACTAGAGCGGCGTATGCAAATATCTAGTATTTAAAAACCTGCATCGTTTCTAAGAAAACTTGCTTGTCTTTTTTCCGAACGCGGCTTATATTCACCGGAAATTATTCGACTTGGATATTCAGGAAACTACACAGATCCGTGAGAATCAGTGTTACAAAAAATAATTTCTCATTCCCTAAATAACAAAAAGATTACTAATTACTATTATTTTTTGTAAATTAATCGCACTCACCACTTATATAAGATGCTCTCTATGTCATCTGACTCTTGAACACGTGCACTTCAGCGTGAAAACCAGTGAAAACTTTAACCCTTGGTACTTATATAAAAATCTCTCTTTTTTTATTTTCTCCTTACTTTGCTTTCCTCAAATGAGTAAAAAAAAAGAGGGACAATTTCATTGCTCTTGCCCCATGAAATTTACTTTTCAAGGAGAAATAAAATAGTTCTTCAGAATAAAAAAACAGTGGAATTCAAGTGTCTTTCTATATTTAGAGCTTAAAAAACATTTTATTTCGTATTTTCCAACCTATAAGATCTGTTTCGTTCCGTTTTTTCCCCAACTGATACCAAAAGGTTAATTGTCTTCTTACATGTGAAAGTTCGAAGTCAATAAACTGCAATTTTTTTTTTCATGATATTACGGCTGTTAAAGGAAAATGCTTAAAAGGTTGAGAACAATTGCCAATATTCACTCGGTGGTTTCCTTCAAGGCCTATAACGCGAATGAAAAAAAAAACTATCATGAAATAAAAAAGGTACGGGAAAAGTTACATGTTGCGAAACAAAGCAAAACGAAAAATAAATAAATAAAATAAACAGATCTATTTTTTTATACGGCATTACTAATTAACAACATTGACATTGCGCTTTTTTCGTGAATTTTACGAATTACGGTATTTCTCATAGTATATCGTAATTTTGTGTGTGTGTGTGTATTCCGCGGATTATACGTCGAAAAACATCTGAATTTGTTAAAACGTAGATTATAGTTTTTTATCGACAAAAAGTCTTTTTTTGAGAGGTTGAATTGGGATAGAAATAGAGTATTTTTAAAAAACAATTGCAGAAAATAATTAATAAAGATGTTGAGCAGAATATTGTCGTGCGACATTTTCTCTTTTAAAACATAAAAATTATTGAAATAATTGAATAAAAAAATATTTTTTGTCTTTCTTCAAACACCAACAACCCCATTCAATTCCGTAACATTTTATACTCGGTGATAATTTATCATCATATTTTATTAAGTTTGCATATGCAAATTATACGCAGGAAGTTATGGTATATTATTAATTTGTTGAAAAACGAATTTCTTGCGTAAAAACGAATGCAGTTTTGGTTTTACACGGTATAAAACTAAGAAAATAAATAGTATTTCATGAATATTTCGGCAAAAAAAATTTAAAATTCATTGTAATATTAGCGTATTTTCATTATTTCGCCTAGACGTTGTACACTAAAACCACTGTTTGCATCAACATGCTCTTCACACAGATTAGTGCTATGACATTGTTTTATGCAATGAACTAAAATTTTTAGAATACTATGAAAACTTTTTGAGATGTGATTGTTTTTGTGTGAATTTCCCGTAAAAAATACTTGATATTTTCAATCCAAAATCCTGTAAATCAAAAACTTTTAAAACCTATCGCTTGGTTTTTAGTTTGTTGTACAGACAGAGCTGTTTAATATACTGTGGGGAAGTTTCATACAGATATTTTTCAAAAAATGCTTTGGAAATCAAGTTTTTCGTGAAGTGAAAAGCAAAAAAAAAAAACGGGGGGCGGGAAACAAATCTTTAGAAAACGCATTTCAGAAATTTCATTTTCAGACTACAAGATACAAATTCCTTTGAGTTAGTTTCGACATAACATCCAGAAAATTTAGTTTCTCAGTATATTTCAGCCCGAAAAAAATACCATCTCTTCATACAAAACGCCAACTGGGACGAAAATTGCTGTAGTTAAGGGAGGCTGCTGACACCACTCAGAGCTTCACGCTACTAATGCGTGTTATAAGGAACTGAAAAGTGTGTGTCTCTGGTGCATTGGTTAGCGCACTTGCCCGGTATGCAAACCGGGTTCGATTTCCGGAGGAGGCAAATTTTTCCAATTATCAGTTTCGGCATAACATCCAGAAAATTCAATTTCTCAGTTCGTTTTACTTAATTCACAATAACTTTGCTTCTAGATATTGTAGGGATGAAAATAAAAGAATTTTGAATTCTAAAATAACTGCACTTTAAAATGATTTCATATTTTTGGTAAAATTCATCATTTTATAAGGCAAGCAATCGTTCTAATACGCACCGATCATGTGTAGATGATTAGCGTTGTAGGCCGCCAAATCATCCTCTGAACATGAGGATGTTTTGATTGCCGTTTTTTAAGATGAATTTTAAAATGGCGTATATGCATTATGTGTTCTAGTTTTGAGAGAGAGATAGATGTCTTTTTCTCAGCCCAAGATATCAAGGAAACAGATATTTTCTGGATATTATGATGAGGTGAACTCGGAAAGAAAAGTGATCTTGCCACCACCGGGACTCGAGTATCCGAGGATGATGCCACTCTCTGCTATCCCTACGAAGGTTTTTAACAGCTGGCTGATACGAAGATATATTTAGGAAAGATGACAAGTATCAGCAATTGTGAGCTTTGACCTGAGTTAGGTCCGATCGTCCATGTACGGTCCCGTTCAGTGCACGAGTTCCAAGGAAAGGTTGAGATATTCGTTGCTTTCGTAGTCCAGTGGTCTAGGGCGTTCACCCGGAAAGTGAATGGACGTGGGTTTGATACCCCGCAAGGGCAGTTGAATTTTCTCTCTTTCCTAAATATATCTTCGCATCAGCCAGCTGTTGAAAACCTTCGTAGAGACATTAGTAGCTTTTCTTAATTTCAGAAAGAGGGATTGGGTTCTAGTTCCGGCGGAGACAACATGACTCTTCTTTCCGAGTTCACCTCATCATGTCTAGAAAATATTTCTTTCCTTGATACCTTGAACTTAGAAAAAACCATGCATCTCTCTCTAAACCGTCTCTTCTGAGGACCATTTCCTGAAGTTGAGAAGCTACCAATGTCTCTACTTCAGCGCCTCACGCCACAGTGCGTGAAATAAGGAAGACTGGGTCGTGTCTCCAGTGGTGTAGATGGCATCATGCTTGCCCGGTTTGCAAGAAGGATTGGGTTCGATTCCTATCGGAGACCAGATGACTTTTCTTTCCGAGTTCACCTCAGCATAATATTTAGAAAATACCTGTTTCCTTGTTCTAGTTTTCTTTTTTTTTTAATCATTTCTATATTCGCAGACAGGTTTGCTTGTACTGCATGGGATGGATGCACATAGGATGGTGAAGTGGTAAGGTGCCTTCCTCCAATCAATTAGAATGTCGGTGACAAGGGATTCGAACCCAGATTTTGCGTTTGTATCACCCCCCCCCCTCCACTTTTTTTTTTATTGTATCGAATTCCCAACGTCTGGGTTTAATTGTGATCTGTTTTTCACAAAAGAAAATTGAAAAAAAAGAGAGAGAAGCATTTTTACGATTATTCGAGCAGTCAAAGAGTTAAGCCGGTGTCTAATTCAATCTTAAAACTTTCAGAGCTGTTTTGGCAGTATGTTTGTACATTTTGATCTGATCTGATGTTTCCTTCAGAAATACCGGAGATAGACTTACTTAAACAAAACGAGTTCAGAAATCTATCTTGAGAAACGTCATCTATATGCGACGCTTCTGAAAGAAACATAAAAATCATCTTATTACAGATGGATAAATGTTAGGAAGAAATGGGCAAAGACCTCGGCCAAGTAGGCCAGAAATGCGCTTGCAGTGCTTAAGTTATTTTAATGTTTATGAAAGTGAGAACAGATTACATGTTTTTTATTTGTCATAAATATTCCAAAGCCCTAAAATGAATTAGAACCTATAAAAATTTTGAAGCTCAGCTCAAATGAAAAATTAACATGTAAACTTATGGTTCAATTTGAAATATATATTTATAAATCTAGCATGAAACTTCTAAATTGATGAAAGAAATATTTCCTAGGCAACACAAATTAAAATTCTGTTTTCACATGCATTTCATTTACACGCACACATTTAATGCATTCTAGCTCTACTAGAACTGTATCCACACTGGTGGGAAAAATTTAAAAATGAATTATATCATGCTTTATTATACTAATTTAAGAAAATGAAACGTCATCAATAGCAATCGACGACTTTTTTCTCAGCCCAAGATATCAAGAAAACAGGTATTTTCTGGATATTATGTACAGGGGAACTCGGAAAGGAAAGTCACCTGTTCTCAGCCGGCACTCGAACCCAGGCCCTCTTGCAAACTGAGCAAGCATGCTACCATCTACGTCACTGGAGACACGACACTGCCTTTCTTATTTCGAGCACTGCGGCGTGAAAGGCTGAAATAGAGGCAACAGTATAGCCTCCCTTAACTGCAGCAAATGACCCCCGGTTGGTACGGTAGAGAGAGATAGGTGGCTTTTTTTTCAGTTCAAAACATCAAGCAGACAGATATTTTCTCTTATGCCGAGTTGAACTCGGAAAGAAAAGTCAATTCGTGAAATAAGGAAGGCAGGGCCATGTGTCCAGAGGTATAGATGGTGGCATGCTTGCCCGGTTTGCAAAAGGATCTGGGTTCAATTCCGTCTGAGACCAGATGTCTTTACTTTCCGAGTTCATCTAGGCATAATATCCGGAAAATATCTGTTCCTTTAACAGCAATGTTATGATCTTATATGTAACATACCTTCACATTTGGAGAGCGGTTTTTTGGCATTAAATGACTTTTAAAAATGATGAGAATGAAAGATGGTGTTTTTCTCAGCCCAATATCAAGGAAAGTAGCCATTTTCAGGATATTATGTCGAGATGAACACGGGAAGTAAAGTCTACTGGTCTCCGGTAGGCTTTTCTTTCTGAGAAGTAGTTTGGCCTCAATATAAGGGAAGAAAAAGCGCATCTCCGTGGTTTGTTGGTAAGCGCAGTTTTTCTCATTCCATACCAGCAAACTCGTCTTGTGTAGTTCCGAGTTCACCTCGTTAATAACATCCAGAAAGTATTTTTCCCTGATTTGAACTAAAAATAATTCCATTTGATTATATATAATAAAGTATTTTAATAAAAATAATTTCAAATTTATTGACACCCAAGCATCTAAAATGCCATTCAAATAAGATGAAGACATGAATTAGTGTTATTGTGATTCTGTTTGTAAAGACTGATCAAATCAGTGTCTCTGATGTTAACCTTTAAAGGCGTAGCTTTGCATACATGCAAAGGGTTATTTAAACGTCCATTGCTGTAAGAAGTTTGAAGATAAAAATTCATAATTTTCTTTGCACATAAGGTGAGGCCATATTTGTTCCATTTTATGTTTTAAATTTGCTGGAAGAGGTCCATATTAACTCTATGCTTGTTGCAGATCATGTGCGGCTGTGGTTTCACTAATTTGAAAAAATTTAATTTTTCTGACCTTGAAGTTTGCAACGCGAATTTTTGTTCTTACTATAGTAATATAATCACAAAGAAAGTAGTTACATTTTTCGAAAGTAATATTACATCAATATATCTATTTTATGTACGATATATATTCGAGGCTTTTCAGGTCTTCAATAAGGCACTGTATAAGCTGTACAATTCCAAATAGATTTTTCAAAATAATTTTTCCGGCTTTTAATACGTGTCATGAACTATGGACTAAATTATCAGCTCGAAAAAAAAAATTGAGCATTTAAGGGCTGATTTAAATTTTCTCTCCATAAAATTTACGTGGGAAATTCAATTCACTAATTTGCAGATAATCTTAGCCACAGGAAAGCAAGCACGCAATAACGATAGGAGGTCAAATTCCCATCGCTGTCAGAGATTCTTCTTCCTATAAATTGGCCTGTTTAAAACAAAATGTCTATAATTACAATGTCTCTTAAGACAAAAGAGGGGAAAAAACGACAATGTAAGAGGTACGATTTTCACGGTCAACGAACCCAAAAACAAAAATGGTAATCTCGAAACAACTGACCATTGACATGAGCCATCCTCAATGTGGGAAACAATTTTTTTTATTTTCCTCCAAAAAAAATCTGTTTCGAATGATACAAAACAATAAGTAAGTAATTTACGTTTCGTGGTCGAAATTGTTTTTCTTCTTTGCAAGTTATATATATATATATGTATAGAAGAGAAAATTTTGACCGTCACGCGTATATGAAACTGCTAAAAACACCATTTTGTCCAGTGAGACAGAAAAAAATGTTTTACAATGTCTTACGGTCACAAAAACACTACTTTTTGCCATTAAAAGGACAATGAAACGCTTGGCACTGAAGGAAATGATTATCTAAGGGTGGTTCGAAATTGTATTGTGTGAAAAGAAGTAATTTTAATATCGCTTTACTTGATAAAAGAAAAAAAAATTAACAGACGGAGTAAATTTTTTCGTGCAACAAAATTAAAGCTTTGGATTCTTCACTCGTGTTCGTTCTGAAATACAGATTACTTGGAATGATTTTCGCGTGAATGAGGCTAATCAATTTCATGTCACCAATAAAGGTAAGTTTTCTCTAATAAATCCCTAACACAAAACAATTTATTTACTTTTTCATAAATTCATAAATTAAATTTTGGTACACTAGTTTTGATCTCAAATAAAGAATAAGATCCAGTTGTAGATGTATATATCGACGGTATAATTTTCATGCATGTGGAATATGTTTTCACCAGGGTTACATTTGCAAGACATTTAGAAGCCAAATCCGATTGCCAAATTGAATGGATTTCTCAAATCGGCCAGATTGGTCGTCGAGATGAAATTCTGGGAAATGGAATCGGAAGTAGGTCTTGCGTGGAAGTGAACCTTTCTAGAAAGAAAGAAATTAGATGGAATTTGTATACTCGTTGTAAAGCTTTTTAACCATTTTACCATCATTTTAAGATGAGATAAGTTATTAAATTTGATCAAATACAGATACAAAATATTTTAGGGCCAAGTTGGCTTGTAAGCCCCAAAAAACAATAATTATATGCATGTCGGTACATATTTATTGGCAAACTTTTATTAAAACTATAAAGTTTTAAAATTCAATAATTGATGAAATTTTTTAAAATTTATTTTTATAATTAAAAACTCATTTTCTTTATAATTTTTTAAATTAAATTGCTAAATATCAATGCACATCATATGATATACGTTTCTCACGCTCAGAAATATTTTCCCGTTTTTTTACATATTTTTACATATTTAGTGGGGAAAATGTTTTATTGTGATGAAATTTAAATAGTTTTTATTGTGTTTATTTTTGCTGTAAGCGAATAGATGTGGTCTGATGGCAGCTTAATTTGTTGTTATTGTTACACTTGAATATTTCCAAACTGGGTTTTTTAATTGCTTTTTAGAATGAAGATATACTGGAATAAATATATTATATGTTTCACAATGCGCATACTCATTGGTAGATAAATCCGTGTATTTCAGTACAGTACCGACGACAATCTTTCGATAGGTGGTGGCAAGATCTCATCTAATAAACAAATAAAATTGATACAGTAAATACAGTAGTTCTTAAATAATATTTTAAATCCTTCTGACATTTCTTACCTCATGTCATGATAGTATGATATGGGACTAAACTGGTTTGTGCGTGTGAGTGTGATTTTTATTCATGTTTCAATTAATTTAAAAAGAATTACAAATTTCAATGTTTTTGGTTGCTTCCATTGTGATGTTTTCAAATATTTTACGAAATTTCCTACCGTATATTTTATAGATAATATGTACCGTTCTTCTAGAACAGTTTTTAGTTCGGTTAACATTTTTTTCATCGTCCAAAGATGTAAAAAAATTTTTTTAACTCGTCCTGCTGTATTTGTAAAAGGACTGGATGTAAACTTCAGGTTTTTACGAATCATTGGGTAAAAAGGTGGAACAAAACCTATTTTTATTTACGGCAGTAACCACTTTTTTCTTCTTTTCCATTGAAAATGATGAGAAAAAATTCCTCTCGAGTTAAAAGAAATAAAGGAGGGGCTTATGTATATTGGTAGCAACAATAAAAATTGCAATGATCTAATTTTTTTTTCTTCCCTTAAAAAAATACTGAATTTTTGGAAACATTTTGCTGGTACTTAAGCTCCGTCACATCGTCCAAAATCAATGACAAACGTGTTGTGAAAATCTGTACGTGGGGTTAAATATCTAATATGATTATATTAAATGATGGATTTATTATATTATTTTAAAGCAGAAATTTTTCAGTTTTCAATACACAATTCTGTGGTATTTGGTCAGAACATGGTAACTCCAAAATCACATTTTTGAGATATAAGCATTTTCATTGTCATTTAAAAATCAGAAATAAAGCATTCACACAAATGCAAATGAAAATATCATATGTCAGCATGTTGTTTAGCCGTACGCACGTATTTGTAGATTTATCACACTTATAATTAGTTATAATTAGCAAGACTTACTGCTACGAGTATATCAAAAAGCCATTTTTTGGAGATATCATGTTCTGACCGAACACCACACAGTTTTTCCAACGGAAACAAAAAATTATTGTCATCTACCTTTCACAAGTGTGGAAGTTACATTATATTATTATAATGAATATCATTATATATACTGTATAATATACATTTACATTATTATTATTTTATAATTTGCATTATTTGTGTTCTTGGATAGGTAGGAATTTAGTTTAGAAAATTGATAGATATTTGAAACATATTTCTCTCAAAATATAACAAAAATATCAATTTCTTTATAATTCAAGGATCTTCTGTCAAATCTCGTATCAGGAGGACATCCTTGGAAACTCTTGAACTTCATTCTAGCTGTCGTCTACCTCGCAGCGTGCGTTCATGGATGGTATATTTCAGCTTATCCAAAAAGAAGCCATCATAAACACACCACTCATGTTATGACGTATCCGTATGTATTGGAAACATTTTACTAATAATTTGATAAGGCGCACAAATGTAGAGCAGTGCAAATTATATTTCAATAATTATAACTTAAAACTAAGTGAGTAAATTAAGTAACTCGTCTGATTACAGTAGAGCCTCTCCGTTAATGGACACTTTTCTGATCCCCGGTAACGTGGAATAGGAATTTAATGTATTCCACTCCCCGTTAGCGGACACTCTACAGCGGACAGAAAATTAGGCAAACTCTAATTTATTAACTTTCTGTCGTATACCGAGGATTCATCATATTCAATTGAGATTATGTTTCATCCCAAGCTCGTATTAGTTAAATGTGAAAAACCGTCAATAAAATTACTTAATTAATTGAATATAAATATGGTCCGGATGGTGAATTTAAATGGTAATGTTGGTTTTGTTTGTTGAAAAGTGTGGAGAAAGCCAACATTACAAGACTGATAATGTTGTTACGAATGTTTTTATCTTCTTCACGTTTATTTTAATTTAATTTTTATTGCAAAATATGTGTAGGGCAAGTATCATGTTAGGGTCAATTCAGGCGGCACGCTTTAAAAAAGAGTCTTACTCTTGGTATGTTTTTCTTCAAGTTTTCTCATTTTTCAATTTTTAACACACTTTGTGTATATACTATATTTTTGTGTTCTTAACTCATTTGTTATTTCAAATTTTGATTCTAATTGTATTTTGTCATTTTTGCTGTTTGACTTCCAAAGCTTGTTTATCGCAAAAATGTCGGGGGAACTGATGGTAATTTTATACCTATTAGGCTTACCATCATTAGAAACATTTTTGCAGTTTGGAGCAATGTGGGAGGGGGGGGGGGGGTTCCCCCCTTGAGAACGACCTCCTCATTGATCCATATTTTTCCTTTTCACAATTTTTCAATAACTTTTCATCTTTCACCTTTTCATAATATATATATATAGTTGGACTTATTTAAAAGAAGGAAGGTCGTAATTTGTTTTCATATTTATCAGACTTTTAAACTTCATTTGGGAATTATACATAATCGCCAGTAAAAGTGATAAATATAGTGAAATTTAATCAAACTCCCTTCACATCGAGACGATTGATGATTACACATAACTACCGTTGAATCACTTTTATAGTGACATATATGCATACATTAAAATGTAGGGAACCAATTGCGACAGAAGACAAACGTCATGTAAATGTAAAAGTCGTTTAAACGGGGTTCCACTGTATACCATATCTCCCCATAAGCGGACAATCCGCCGTTAGCCAACAAAATTTTTCGTCTCATGGGTGTCCATTTACAAGTACAAACACAGTGTTTATTTATGGTTTTTCATGGGTTCCGAAAGTTTGTACATGCCCCCTGGGAGATCGTGAAATCTGCAGATGCCTGCTACGAGCTCTCAAAATTTCTAACGCCCTGTTTGAGCTCTGCAAGTGCCTTCTTTGAACTTTCAAAACCTGCACGTTCTTCCCTTAGGCTCTTAAATTTTGAAAGTGCCTGTTTTGAGCTTTTGAATTGTGAAAACGTCTCTTTTAAGCTTCCAAAATCTGGAAGTGGATCTAATCCTCTTTTAATGTCTCAAAATCTTCACGTACATCCATCCCTAAAGTTCTCAAAATCAGCTTGTGTTGACCCTATACACGCATAGTATAAGCTCCCAAATTTTACAAGTACTTCCCCCAATAGTCCAAAATGCAGTTCGAAAAAAACAAGATTTTATTTGAAGAGTTCAAATTATTTTCTTAAATTATCGAGTTTTTCCAGGATTACTTGGTGATTTCCCATGGAAGAGTGCTTCAGCGTGACAACGTCCGTGTCTATTATTAGTCTAATTAGTCAAACACAGTAATTAATATTTTTTGTCAACAGGATCTTGCGAACCAGACTGATAATCATCGAAGGCAAGCATCGGGATCATCGTGATCACCACCACCATCCATCAAGTACGAACACCCACCAAGATAGGGCACCTCGAATCCCTAATAACAGACCCCCGAAGGAGCACCAAAACGGGTACGTGCCATACAAATACTTCGAAAGCGAGGACAAAGAACTCGTCCGTAAGGTCGTCCGTGACATCTTGAACAAACAGGACGGAGGTACGAACCCCAGTCACACCGACCACAGACAAACCAGCGAAACACGGTACATCCCAAATCCATACTCATCTAGAGGTTATCGTAGGAATCCTTTCAGAAACACTCACAGAGGCCGGAAGAAGCAATGGTCGAGTTTGCTCGCACCTCCAACGACGGGTATCGACCCGTTTATTGTGAATTTTCAGGACGATAGGTGGAGACCGCTCGTCAGTTCATCGTGGCGTTCCAGCAGGTCACTAAGACATTCTGACCATCAAGACTTCAAGGTTAATTGCCGCTGTTTTAAGGAAGACGAAGAAGAAGACGACAGCTCGTATGAACAAGATTTTGCAAGTTCAACACCTTCCCATGTCTTATCCAGTCACACACATACAAGCACTCCTAGGGCTCACGCATCCTGGATCGAGGCACCTAGGTTAGTATCCTTAGTAGGACCCTAGACGAAAAATGTTACAGGCCGGTCAATAGTAATAATGACGAAAAAAATCAGTGATACACTAATTATGAGATTCTTCCCGGGCAGGAGCCCTGTCAGTTTCCATGACAGCACCCGAAGCAGGGATCGAGCAGGAGATATTATTAAGCTAGGAAGATAATAAAGTGTTAAATTCATTTCTTGCGTGTGTGTGTGATTCATTTTTGAGGGAATGATTTCCCACATCTTCTCTGGTTCCGCACTTGAACTGTAAACGGACCTCTTTTTTTTTCAACCTTTTATTTGAATATTATAAGAAGTCTACTGTGAACGCAGTGCTACACATAGCCGCTATGGTGGTCGAATGGTCATAGTGACGCACTCGCATTGTGAGGACGAATCCCCCCCCCCACTCCCTTCCCCACTGGCGTCACATTGGTAATCGGCTCAAGTTGGATTTTCTGTGGTTTTTCGGTGACATCGAGGTGCGAATGCGAGCCGATCTTCCCATTGAAAGGTATTGCCACAGAGAGCAACGGGCCTACAACGGTACAAATCCACAATCCTTACACTTCGCTCAGGATTTAAAAAAAAAAAAATAGATGGCAGCACTACCACGAGCATAGCACAGAAATAAACTTCACGTTACCTTCACAATGTTGCAAATAGGAATGTATTTGCACCCATTAAAAGTTCCGTAGAGAAATATGGCGAGGTGCATGAATGGTTTAATAGTACCCCAGTAGTATACCGATATAGAACGGCGTAGAGATTTCCATATCGTTCGACGTAGAAATATCTTGCATTTGCCGACGTAGTTCGACATAGAGAAATTTGGATTATTTCAAGAGAGACTAATTATCGTATAAGCTATATCGGCGGTGCTGAGGAGGGATTGCGCCCGCGGTGCTGTCCTGGCTTGTCGAGCGGTGATGTACCCTGGGATTGGGGGTCTGGGTGTGGGGTGTGGATGTTGATTCCGGCCGGCTTGAGTTTTTTTCCGGCACGCCCACGATCTCACGATCAATGAGCTTATATCGCAAAAGCGACAGAGCCTGGGCATGCTCGGTTCTATACTATACTATACTATCGTATAAGCTATTCGCCTTCGAAACGAAATGCTAGTAAAACTATTTCAGAGAAAAAAAGAAGATATTTTGGCATTTGTTGAGTGAATACATTTTTACTATATCGTTCGATATAGGACATGCAAAAATTTCCTACCTTTTTCCGACGTTCGATATTCATTCGACGTTCCGACGTCGGACCAGTATCGGTACGTTATCCTAACGATATCGTTGCGCTACTGGGGAGTAGCACTACGCATACATGGATCACAGCGGCTACTACGGCTCGATTACGAATGTGTTTGTTCAAAATTGTCCTGAATGTTTTAAATCTAGACACCATAATTCAGTATGCCGGTGGTAAAAAGCGATATGTCACAAAAGGGAAATTTTACAGGAGAACACTTTAAAGATTTTTTTTAGTATGTCTTTCTATGGAGCTCGCTTATTCTATATAAAATCAAAGAATACATCTCTGTTATTTATTGAAATAGGACTTGGTGTCCTATACCTCTGTGTAGTGTAACGAAAGTACGGTAAATTGATAGCGTTATCCTAATATTGACACGGAAATGTATACAGCACCCTTTACCTCCGGCATACAGATACGTATGCTCATGGTAATGAAGCTGCATATCACCGTAGTGGTTGTTGCACCAACACTACGCAACAACCACTACTACACCCCGGTTTTACCTGTTCTGTGTCTTAATCCCACTGAATATAGGCGTGAAATCATTAATCGAAATGAACTCTAAACTATGTGTCCCGTTCAAATTAAACATCGCATGCATTAAATGCGATGCACTTTTATCATATCATCAATAATTCAACAAAAGTAAAGGAAAGGGGGGGGGGGGAAAGGTTTTTTAATGCGTTTTTGGTTGTTAATTACACGAACAGATGGCAGCACCACATGAAAAGCTATATATGTATAGGTTGACCGTATTTGCTCTAAAAAATACTTGAAATTAGCCTTCGAAATTAGGAAAAATACGAGACGTATCACTAATAATTGCCAAAAGTGAGCAAAGTCGCCAATTCGTGTGAAAATCCCAAAAAAAGTCACCAATCGAGGAAAATGGAGCGCCACTTCAAAAATTGCATGAATGAAAACAATCACTTCAAACAAATTGCAGTGATTTAAAAAATAAACAATAAACAAATATGTGAAATAAATATCCTTATTTGTAGTCTTGACCTATCGTAATGTAATTTTTGAGTTGGGAAGGTAATTTTAATCGTTGATTTGAAGAATAAAAGTCAAGTTGGCTCCGTTGAAAATACGTGAAAAAACGGGCATTTTTGCAAAATAGTCGGGGCAGTCAGAAAAACAGAAAAAACTGGGACTGTCCCAGCAAGGTCACCCTGTATATATGCACAGTATATCATAGGAATCGGGGATTAAAATAAGTACATACAAGTGTGAAATTTTAATTTTTATAATTTTTCCAGTGTTTTTTTTTTACTTAAATGCATCTTTAATATCGACATTGTATGAAAATACATCCCAGTCGTAGTCGTCTCTAGGCTCCAGAACCTTCAATATTATTTCAGTGTTAGAAACTTTTCTCAATTTTCGAAGTTTTGTTCTTCTAAGCCCTGTCTCTGGGTGTGATATGAATTTTAAAAAAAATGCTTCTCTCAGACCTTGCAGTGAGAAATTACAAGTGCGTCGTACACATAAAAGAAAAAGTAATATATTTTTTTCTCTCCCCAACTGTTCTTCTAGAGTTTTGTAGATAAACTGACCCATTGTGATTTGGTCACTTTTGTTCTTTTGTTCCACGTTTGGTCACGTCGATATCGCTTTTTAGGTAAAATGCGATTGAATGCAGTGTTCAAAAGTCGGAACAAATCTTGATTGTAGAAGTTGTCGAAGCAAAAGTTATAACTTTTAGATTTGAAACTAAAACAACAAACTATCAATAAAATTTGGAGATATTCAAACATAAAAAAAAGTTTCCTTTCCTTTGCTTTGAAAAATAAGTTTTCCCCTGCGAAAATACCGTATCGACCTCTATACAAGAAACAAGGGCATTATTCGTGCACTGGGCTGATCCTAGAAATTTTGCTGACCTTTGGATACGACTATCTGAAAAGAGTTTTCTTTCTTCACGTCTATTACCGTAATAAAGTTGTTTCCAAAGTGCGGGTCGTGACCCCGTGGATCACCATTCTTATTATTTGTGGCTGGAATTCTCAATCTTTTGTCATCTGTGGCTCCCTTGCCATGACAACAGTTATCCGCGGCTCCTCAGAATAGTCTGAAAAAAGAACCACTCTTCAAAGCACTAAATAGTCATTCATCAATGTCAACAGCTCGCTGCGACGTTCTTGACAACGACCCCCTCCCCTTCCAGGAATCGTGGTGCATACTCTGAGAGACGACGGTCTAATGCCATAGAAAAGACAGACTATAAATAACCAAAAAAAAAAGAAGTAAAGTGTTCTTTGCCGGAGACAAACTTGACACTTATATAGTGTCGACGTTTCTTCCAATATTTTGCGCAATGAAATCCCAATAATAAAGGTATCTGTTTTTTATGGTACCTTGATTGCCAGAAAGGAGTCAGTCAGACGATTCTGATAACAGACTGAAGTTGAAAGTGCAGGAAAGGACATATATTGAGATAAATCGTGCATTGAATAGCAAAGAGCTTAATCTAGCATTTCAAAAAAGTAGTGTATTTACTTTTGCTCATTTACCCACTCGAGCTTTCCCCTCAAAACGATTTCGTTGTCTAAAAATCTGCCCCCCCCCGGAGTGAAAACACCGTCACAACAAATGAAACAAGAGGAAATCAAAAACTACTACTACTGAACCACACATGCATCTTGTGCATATTATTCTGCGGAACATCTAGTGAATTGGTACGTGGTGGCATGTGCGTGTACGTATTGCGAACCTAACGCGAAGTTTGTTTCTATGTAATGCTTGTTATAGTGCTGCCATCTGTCATCTATACATCGAACTCTGAGTGAAGTGTAATTATTGAATATTTGTACCGTTTCAGGCCTGTTTCTCGCTGTGGGGGGACTTCCTAATTGGAAGATTGGCTCGCATTCGCGCCACGGAGTTGGGTACAACAGAAAACCAACTTCAGCGGGCTACCACTGTGATGCTGGTGGGGTTCAAACCCAGGTTCTCGTTCTCCGTCACTATGACCACTCGACCACCCCACAGCGTCATCAAAAGAACTTGCATTCTTTTTGCAGAAAACAATCTTCATTCCCTTCCCTGTTTATTAATGGGTTTCATTTACACAAATATTTTGCATACGTATATTCATAATTCCTACGTCCGAGTTGAAGTGTTTTTGTTTTTTTCCAATGTTCTCATTCAATAATTACAGAATAATTTATCAATGTCCAGTATAGTTTTAAATTTTTTTTCCACTAAGATTACGTTTGTAAATAACACTTAAAATTTAGGAAATCTTTTTCTTTTACTTATCGGAAATCGGAATTAGAACTAACGGTAACTCGTCGGCCGCTGCACATTTGATTTATCGAGATTTGACTGTGTTTGCTTTCACAGCTGTAACGGGTGAGATCCGAGGGTTCTCAATCTAATACTGTCAAAAACTCATTTTCGAAAAAAAAAAAAATTATGTACGAGGTTTTCATTCTAAGCCAGTGTTTCTGAACCTGTGGTTATGTGGCCCTCCCTCGCGGTCAGACGATACTCTGAGGGAGGGACATGGGTGAGAATCGAGTTGAGGAGATTGAGCCATGACGTGCTGCTAATAGGGCCACAAAGCACCGTGAAAAAAAAATCACTTGTAAAGAAATTAACCTTCAAGTGAAGAATGGTGAGGAGAAAAAGTTTGAACTGCTTATAACTGCCGTCTTAACACATGCGCCTACTTAGGCACAGTCCGCGGCCTTGAGTGCGTAGGAGGGTCCTCACTATTTTTTATTATATAGAATAAGTTTGCATACAAGTATAACCAGGAAGATAATTAGCCACTGATGCTGCTAAAACGGCCCTGCACAGAGCCATCTTAAAACATGGGCCAATCTAGGCATGACCCTGATGTCAGTAGGAGGACCTACATGATGAGCTCTGGTACCATGATTTGCAAAAATAAGTAAATAATTAAGCTTTTTCTTTTGCCAGAGGAACCAGGGAGGTGATAAGGCATTGCATAGAACTGCTCCCCGAAAACTCTCACTGAATCAGGAGTTGGCCTTACCCATCAAATTCTTCGTCAATATCAACTTGTTCAAAAAATCAATTCAATAATAAGAAGGGTTTCGCTCTTTTATGGGGAGAGGAACCCCAGCAAAAGGCAGGGAGACCCACGAGAAAATAAAGTAGCTCAAAGGGGGCCGAAAAATGGTTAAGAAACACTGTTTCAAAGCTTAGATATGTAACAAATACGATCAGAATAGGAATATGCATTTGGATTACGAAATTATATAGGCTTATTAAGTTGAGAACGAATCAATCAAAATAACAGAGATCAGTGATGAAAAAGGTATATTTATTGCCATAAAAATTTGTTTTATTGCAGTCAAACGAAGATCCGGCGTTTATTGGTTTTTCCACGAAGCGTTACATAAATTAATTCAGACGCAACCATACATTGGAGTGTAAAAATTGATTGTGTTGTTATCTGACCAGCAAAAATTTTAACCCTTTTGTTATTTCATTACCAAAGGCATGAATTGGCTGCATTCAATGCGGCTAATCCAGCCTTACGACGACAGATATCCATTCGAATTCGGCTCAAAAGATGTTCCAGTGAATATGGTGACGGAGAAAATGTCCTTCGGAAAAACCATACTTACGTCGGGGGGGGGGGGATGTAATACCAACATTTAATTCGAAGACACAGTAAGAAGACTGACGTTGAAGCCATTTAGGAATTGGGAACCAGCCCTTGTAGAGCTGAGGTAGTTTTTGTCTACATCGTTGTTTGTAGTGTCTTTTTTGTTGTTGATCCGCCCGACATCAATTGCATTTGGCTCTCTTTTTATATGATCTATTTATTCAGCGGGGTCTTTTCTTATTTTCACCACCCTGTGGTTCCCTGTTTTAACTGAGCTGAAACACTTTTGGAGTATTAGGATTTAGTTTTGTCACGACTGTTTTTCCGACCGTTTATCGGCCGCAGAAGTACGTCGACGGTTTTTGACGACCACTATCCATCTTTTGGGCTGACCTGAAGGTTTCCTCTGGTAAAAAAAAGAAAGAAAGTTTATAATGAGTGATGTTAATATATAAGAGAAGGTTATAATTTGGTATAAAGTGTGAAAAGACTAATGTCTATGTTTATCGTATAACCTTTGAATCGTTGATCATAGCGATATGTTACTTACAATTAGAAAAAGCGTTCTACTAATGTGTGGATCTAAGCCATGCATGCTCAACATATACCTCGCGGGCCAAATGGGGACCTCGGAATCGTCTAATATGTGCTCGCGACCTCGAAATTTGATTTTGTAAAAAGCTTAATTAAGCTGTGATCCTTAAGCGACCGGTGGCGTATTCCGAGACCACTTGGGTGACCCGCGGCACATTTTTATTTAATTTAAGTGGTCCGCGGTACATTTCCAGATCACTTAAGTGACCCGCGGCACATTCTTAGATCACTCAAGTTGCTCGCGGCATATTCTTACTTCCCTTAAGTGGCCCTAGGCACATTTCCAGTTCAATTGAATATGACCGGCTTTACATTTACAGATCTCTTAAGTGACCTAGGGCACATTCCCAAGATCACTTGAGTGGCCTGTGTCACATTTACAGAGCAATTGAATTTTTCCTTCGCGCAGTCACAGATCAGTTATGTGACCCGCGACACGTTTTCAAACCAACAAAGTGGCCCGCACTCTTCAAAAGGTTGAGCACCCTTGATCTAAGATATGCCATACATTTTACAAAGGACGGTATATACATATATTAACACAAATTTGGCACAAATTTAATAACATTTGTTCAAACGGTCTTTCTTTGCTATGATTCTTTTAATGCATTAATTTTTATCATTTTTCGCGAAAGATTTTCTTTGGTGGTGTAAGAGAAACATCTGGTTTTTTTTTTCAGGAGATGTATATGCGCGTAAGCACGTATGTGAAAGAAAAAAAAAAAAAAAAAAAAAAATATATATATATATATATATATATATATATATGGTACATATAACCAAAACACTTCTCTCTTCTCAGGTGCACTCTTCTAATACACTAATTATATCAGCGTCTGTCATCCTGTAGTCCACGGGCCAGAGCTCGTCCGCGAATATGAGACATGCGGTGTTGAGGCAGTTCAGAAAATTTAAGTGTAATTGAATCAAACTTATTCAAAAAATTTTCAACCAAACTTTAGTGGTCCTTCGGTCTAAAACATTGTGAAACGGTGAGTTAAATGTTTCGATTTGCGATAGCTCAGCGGTTATTTCATTCACCGAAACATGAAACTATCTTTTGTGTAACTCACTAGATGCCGAACAAAAAGTTAATAATTATGTTATAGGTAAAGGGGGAGTTGTAAAAAACAAAATCCACATTTTAGCATGTATACTACTCTTGTAAAATAAATGGAATTTCTCAGATCCTTACTTTGGTAAAAACTTTTAAATTGAATTCTCTCTCCCTATAAACAATGAAGAATTAATTCATATGCACTTACTTTGCACTCTGTGTACTACATATAGTAATTCACAAAAATGAAAAATTGAGGTAGGCTGTGTCATATACACGGTCGCAAATTCTGACGTGCATACGTTTTTTGTGTCTTTAATCGCGTGTTAGGTACATAATGCAATTACGACGTTGTCATCGGCTTTATTTTTGGAATTGCAAGCAAACAATATCAATGTCGTCTATTTTCGCTGAGAACTGCTCGAGATATGGCAGAAAAAAAAATTGTTACGAATCGGGGCTGCAGGGCTGGTCAACACCATCTATAGCAGAAGGCCTCCGCATAAAGCTAGTGACGTCACTGATAAAAGTCATCTCACCTGTAACTATTAGATATAGCAGGCCGACGCGTGTGCCATAATTACATTTTTTGTAGTATATCGAATGGCTATAGGTGAGATGACCTTCTTAAGTGACGTCACTATCTTCGCACGGACGAGGAGGCCTTCTGCTATAGATGGTGTGGGCCTGGTGTCAGACGGGAGGAGGTATTGACACCGGAGTGATATCATTGGATGCGCCTTTGCCATGTGCATCTGACGATAGATATCATTGCTTTTGATTTGCGTTAGGTACTTCCTGAAATATGAGCGTTTAAAGAATTTCGTCACGATCGTTTGTGAATGCTCCCAATATCGTCAGGCGATTTAAAAGACGTATTCACGTCAAAAAATATTAATGATGAGGATTCTGCCATCTATTCATCAATGCAAGAACTTCAACGCTTCTGCGTCAATTTAGATTGTCACTAAGAAGTCTGCTATACTTTCATTATCGAAAATTAATGTGATCAGTTTTCAATTATCACTACAAACTCAACTACTGGTGTTTTTTTGTCAATTTTAAATTTTTCAAAATATGAAATCTTCGAGAACTACGGGCTGGACGAGAAGTCCTGGATACATGTTGGAAATTAATAACAAATCAACCAATTGACATAAAAAGGTGCACTTTACACTAAAGTACTTATCGTGAGAGAGAGAACTAAAGTTTATTTTATAAATTGAAAAAAGGGTCAAATTTCTTCCACAGACGGCGCTGTGAAACGAAAAACTTGGGCAACAGTTCTAACAGTTGTAACGTACGGGATAGCGTTCGCGCCTTTTATTCACTGTGACGCAGATTTGCATACGGTTTCTTCTTCTTCTTGTCCAGGTTACATTTGCACGCACACGGTGTTCTTTTTCTCTCGATAAATTTCAACAGGAATGCCGTTTTAATGTTTGCGGAGTGTCCGTTTCAAAACGCGCTAACACGTTTGCGTTTCATGTTAGACCATGCATTCTTTGATGACAATTGTTTGTATTGGTGTGAACTATCACTTCTTAAAGTTTTCCCCATCTTTTGTGAATCCCCCTGTAGTTTTATGTAACGGAAATTGTGATAAACATTATTTATGCACTGTTTGCGTTTCATTTTGTGTGTTATGTCATTTTTTTCCGTTTTACAGTGCAACCTGTGAGTGAAATTTCAATTTCTTTTTAATTTATCAAAAAAACTTTGGGCAATGATAAGCACTTCAGTGCAATCTACATCTTTTTTTACGTCAGTCGGTTATTATGATTACATGATTTGTTATTAATTTTTAAGATGTGTTCAGGCTTCTCGTCCCCGCCCTGCATATCAAGTACCACGGTGCAGTGGTTCGTAATCAGTCTTAATTATAGTTTGATTATGAGAATACCGAAAGGCTCGTATTTCTAAAAAATTGGAGAATGTTTCGTCCCGTATTTCAATTTTTACAGAGACAATAAACGGAATTGAATTTTTCAATATTAAAGGGCTTTAAAATTGAAAAGCCTTATCTTTAAGAAAAAGCTTTATAATTTAAGTAACTCTTTCGATTATTGATAGAGAAATAAAAATTGATTGACTCTATGATGTATGATCATGTTCTTGATCGATAAATGTTGCAAACGTTTAACCACTTTACGATCAAGGACGTAATATTGCGTCTAAATGCCTGTGGAATAAATTCAAACAGCTCTCTCCGTTTTCTTTCCTCTCTACTCATCATCGCGAGGCTTTGTTGTAACCCTAGGAAGGTGTTGATTTTACCTTCCTTTCATTTCTTTACAATTATTAGTAATTTTTCCCTACATATGATGCATCCTTCCACTATATACACATAAAAGCGAAAGAGAACGGGTAGGGTGAGGGTGAAAAGAGAAATCCACTTCGTATATCTACTCTCTTATCTCTATCCCCTCTCTTATCCGTACTTATCTATTATACTGTTTTCTTTTAATTTGTTTTTTTTTCCTTCCGCTTTTTTCCCTTCACCTTCTTTCCCTTTTTCTAACATACGGTTAGGTTAGGGCAAGTTTACCATATTCAATGCCCATTCGACAAATAGAGATCATCTGAATTTCTTGGCAATACCTTGTGAGCGCGCCGCGAAGGGGTTAAATTTAAATAATCATTCATTGAAGACATCATATTCGAGTATTTGCCGTCACCTTAAGATTTGTTTGTCTATGGCGGATCGCCAGATGTCTCTTTTGCCATTGGTTACTGCCTGCGGCACGAAGAGAATAGCCTCTTGTGCAAACAGAGACCAATATTTAAGATTTAAATATTAAAAAAATATATACAGTATATTCAAGTTGAATAAAAAACTTGAACAGGAATTGATTTGATCATCGTTCAATATTTTCCCATATTTTTTATTCAAATTCCTTATTCAATAAATTCATTATCATCTTTATTTCTGGCTTAAAGGATTATGAATCGGTATGTTCCGAGCTTAGTGGGATCAGTAACACTATTAAGAAAGCCTAATGTAATAATCGAAGTGCTAATATAAAGCTATACATGTGTTACTGCCAAAGCCTGAAATTGGCCAGTTGACCCTTCCAGTGTTCGAAATTTTGTGGAATTTCGGACATTACAGGGAAGATAGCTGGAGATCCCCTGTAATATAGGTATGAATTTCTTAAGATATCGATATTCCGATTCCTTTGATCATTACCATTGCCATAGCTAACCATAATTATAAGCGGCCATATTTTATCACTAAAACAAATACTCCAAATGATGACCCGATTGAGGTCTTTTCTTAGGCCAGGGATATCCAGCGATCTCGCGAACTGGCTGGTCATAGCCTGGCTAAAGCTTGGCCACAGCCCGAATTTCGGACATTTGCCGGTTCAACTGGATGGCCAGTTTGCTAACTGGTCAATTTCGTACTGGCCAATATAGTACTACACTTGTGTATTAAAATTCCTAAAATACCAAGTACGTGAGTAGTTGAAACCGACTTACCTCACCAGCTACCCTCGTGCTTCCATTGCTGCTAGCAGTGGCTAGCGAAAGCGCTTTTCCTGAAGTAGTGGCGATTTTGAATTTCGTCTTGGTATCGGATGGCGAATAACCACCGCCAGAAAAGTGGAATTGCTCGTGATGACCGGCACCGCCAGCTCCCTTGTTCACTATCACGGGCAGTATCTTCGTCTTTTCCACGGGAACGTGGACAATCTTCGTCTTGATGACCGGGACGGGCACGTGGACGGGGACAGGCACTTTATGATGAGCAATTATGAAGTTTGTATGGTGCTTCACTCTAAATGGTAAAAAAAATAAACAATGTCAATAAACATTTCTGTTGGTAATATAGCAAATAGCACTAGTTAACAGAGCAGTACTCACGGGATAGGCACGTATTTGTGATGCACGTGGTGCTGATGGCTTGCCGCCGCGCTCCTGCCACCGTGATGATGGTGGTGTCCGCCACCAACATGAACTGGGACCGGGATGGGCATGTAGTGGTGGCCACCTCTTCCACCTCCACCTCCTCCATCTTTACCCTGGGACAATGCTTTGGCTACGAGACCAGCGGCCAATAACTTCTCAAGTTGGTTGTGGCCTTTCCTACCGGCAAGTGACGGCCGGAAAAAATGAGCTACCAGTATGAACAACGCCACCGGTAGTAACCAGTGGCTCCTTTTTTTCGTCATCTCGTCGTTTCTCCTGGTTTTAGTTTTAAAGAGCCTGGAAAAACACAAAAAACAAATATTGTCAGGCAAATAATGACAATTAGATACATAATAATAACGCAGTGGAACCTCTCGATAACGGACATCCATGGGACCGAAAAATTGATTCGTTAACTTTGGGGTTCCCATTGTAATAGTAATAGATCGATCAGAAATCAATGATATAATATCTCATAGCATTCATAGGCAGACTCCAAATATCTTTACCTTTGTTATCATGGGAGAGTCTTGGATCATGTCTACATGCAGTAGAATCCCAACACCCGAATAATCAGACACCACGATGTTTTCCATCCGCTCCGTGTGTCCAAAACTGATCCACAAATACGGAATTGATGTCAGGGGCTGCGTCTCTTTATTATGCAAAGTGCGTGTTGTAATCAATATCTTCAGCATGACTTTTTTTTTTATCATGTTTGTTTTCCGAATCGACATCATTATAGACCCTGAAGCCGTTTTTCAGCCGTTGGATATTTCTCTCAATGAATTATGGATCCATGTCTTGGTTATTCATGTGGAATGCGGCCGATTGGAAGAAAATAAAGATACTCTCGGATAACATTTTGTTCGGGGTAATGGAAACGTATTCATTAATCCGTGGCCGATCGCATGACCGATCGATTAGCCGATAGGTTCGTGATGTTCCATTTCTTTCGAAAATGAATAGGCATGTCTGTCTTTCTTTTCTCTTCGTCTATCTTACGTAAGATTCAACTGCCTTATAATACATTTGACATCCCTCTGAAGCTATCATTATTGGTTCTTGAATTCATTATTATAAAATATTATAAATTCATTTTCCGAGCAAAATATTATGATTCGGTGGAAATATATCACAAATATATGATCATGAATAATGCAACGAATAATGTCAAGGACGTACCAACCATTGTTTTCCAAAATAATGATGATAATAATTTTGAAGAGTAGTTTCTCACTCTTCTGTAAAATTTTTTGACGTAAAAAGAAGGTTTTTTTTTTTTTTCAAATGAAAAACAGAGGAAAATAACTGTATTAAAACAATCCTAAAATTTGAAGGAGTATTTCCACCACTCAACGAAATTTAGAGTAAAATATAGTATCATTGTTACAGAAAAGTACCGTTTAACAGCATTGATACTTAATGATATTTAACATCTTTTTCTTTTGTACTGTTTGAAATAATTTTTTGCTGAAAATACTATTTGAATATTTTTGCTAAATACGTTTCTAAAAATACTGTTGCTAAAAATTTGCTGTTTAATAGCATTTTTGTTGAAATACTGTTCGAAATCATCGCCACTTGGTTAATTTTTAACCCTTTGACAACTGACGATAGTTTAAAGATTTAAAGAACTACTAATTGCTTAATCCCTCCCCGTAATATCCCTTACATACGTTGTTGGCTGTTTGTATTTTGCAGTATGAAAGCAGCGTAACTATACTTTTGTGTAAAGCACTGCACCCACAAAGTGTTCCTTAAAGGTATAAAACAAATCATACATATGGCTTTGAAAAGAGAAGCAGGCTTTCACGACCGGAGTTTATACTAAAATTCATACTTTTCGAGCTGTTATGTAGTGTTCCAGTCTTCTTCAAAGCAGACGTTTCGAATACTGCGGTGCACATCTTCCGTGAAGTTTTCGTCAAGCGAGGAGACGAAACGACCTCTTTGGATGAAAACTGCACTGAAGATGTCCACCGCAGTAGGGGACGAAACGTCTGCTTCAAAGAAGCTTGGAACATGGCATAACAGCCCGAAAAGTATAAACTTTATTGAATGTGGCTTTCTTTGAGGCAAAATAAGTAAATATTCATGCACAGCTGTATATTTTTATTCAATACATTTAAACTGGTATTTTTTTATTGTAAGCACATATAGTACTAACGAAACGTTCAAATACCAGGTAAATTAATTCGCTGTCTACTAATAACTTTTTGGATTTTTTTTCTAGGCTTTAATTAGAACTAAAACGACCAACCGAAAAATTTCTACCGACATACTGTTTATACTGTTCAGAAACATGTTTGCCGAAGAATACTGTATGAAATCGTTGTCGCTAAATATGCTGTCTTTCGGGATTGACTATTCAAAACAATCACATTCAAAATAACTTTTCCTTTCACAACACTGTTTCATAATGTTATAGAATGTTAGTTTTAATAACCGCCATTCTTTCTTATAATAAATAAATTAAATGGAAATTTCTAATGATGGAGATCGATATACTATATTCACAATGTTTTAAAAACTTTTTGACAGAGAGTGATAATTTGGATGTATCTAGAGAGTCTAATTATTTTATAATGAAATTTTCTTCGAAATATTATATTTGCGTAAATCATATTTAAAAATTCCTCGATGATCATATCGCGTCAAACATCTCAATGATTTTTCCGGATAATTTCTAGATAATACAATAATTGTATGATGACTTAAGAATCAATCCCCTCTCACTCAAGACAACATTCTCTTCAACAAAAATGTATTTCAGTCAATTTTTATTTTCGTTTCATCAGCTATGAACCTAAAATTAGGAAAAACTATCATCAACCAAAGACCACTTGGTCTCAAAAAAAAAAAGACACAAGAAGCTTTTATATCCAAAAACGGAAAGTGCTCTACTTCTCCAAAAAATTGCATATATGTATAGTACAGAATACAGAATGGAAGGATGCACAAATATCGATCCCAATTCGATTTATAAATCATTTTCATACCGTAAAACTTTCTATAAGTACCTCAAGAATCCGTTCTACTTCTCATCCAAATCAAATTATTTCCCCAATGTAATAACACAGCACAAAAATCTTTCATAAATCTCTTGATATCAAACTTTTGGGTCAAAAATAGGATGTCTGGAGGGGAGAGAAGATGGCTTTTGTTTGCATGGAATGTGGGGGGGGGGGGGTATACGCCTATATAATTCAGCACATATGCAGATTATCCCCCGTAATCTAAGTAGGTTACTTCACTCAGTACGCAGAAAATACAGTAAAAGTGTCGTAATCTTCAGGTTGTAATAAACCGCGTCGAATGTAATACGAGTATTTTTCTCCTACGGAAAACTTTCTTATGATTCATATTTCATCCTAATATACCGAAATTTTAGGTTTCTTGCGGATATCAGTGCTTATCAGAGCATATACACCGAAGATTCTAGAAAATAAAGAAAAAAAAAATTTTTTCTAAGAAAACAGGAAGAAAATGCCGTCAATAACGAAAGAAAAAGATGATTCCATCGCCGATACTATTTTTGGTGCGTACGCTATAGCCGAAAGCGTCGCTGTAAGTCCCTTTCTCTCGATGTTATAAGCGCATGTGTGTGAGTGTGACACTTGAGACGAAACTTCAGTGAAGCGACTCTTGAGCGTTAAGGATGGTCTATTGACCTGGAAAGTCGACCGTGTGTATCGATTTAGGCACAGAAGTCATAATAATCCCTGCCCCAAGAAACCATCGACGTCTCAGCTTATATTAGCGTAATAAATAATGCATTGCGTTTCATTTTTATTTTTTCATTTTCATCCGCAAGAAAAAGTCTACTTCATATTTCGGATTCTAGACGATCCTTCGTGTTGTGATGTAACATTATCCACGGTTGCAAGGCTATTCGGTTTCATTCTCATGACCATGGAGACTGATGCCCTTTATTTGGATTACGCAATGTTTATGGAATGATCGACGAATCATATTTCATACAAATGCAAATATAAAAACAACGCCACAACAGGCAAAATTCCCTACGAGGTGGCTGAGGAAAAAATACCTGTAACAAATATGGATGCCACATATTTCAAAAATACAGTAATCCAATTAAATATGCAATTACAAACAATATATATACATGATGAAATATTATACAATGCCCATAAAGAATACTTATGGTTGTCTTATTCTAAGTATGAATAGCTTCTCGATTTACCCCAACATGTTTATCGTATTTCTTTTTAAACGTGTCAATTGTGTTACAATTTACTACCTCCGGGGGTAAGCTATTCCATTTATTAACAACCCTATTAGAGAAAAATTCCCTGCGACACCATAACCTTGCATTGTACCTCACCGATCGATACTGGTTCCCCCTTGTAAAAGCAGTCGATTGGCGGTGTACTAAAAGTTCATGGTCCATCCTATCCATCCCATTGAGAATTTAGAACACTTAGATCATATCGTCCGGTGGAGCAATGCCGGCCGGCGTTCGGCCCGCTTGTGGCTGGTGGGGCTTTTTTTCCTTCCAGCATGGCCCAGCTGCAAGATAGCCGAGCGGTGGCCATGTTTGGTACCCGCATAACTCAAGCCCCGTGTGCCTATAAGGACACGCGTATCTCTTCTTTGCAACCCTTCAACCAAGTCTATGTCCCTTTGTAGGTATGGTTTCCAAAACCTTACAGCGTACTCCAGTCCAGGGCGAACTAAGCCTCAGAAAGGCGGAAGAATGACTTTAAGAGAACGCGAAGAGATTTTTTTTTTAAATGAGACTAAGCAATTCTATTCGATTTTTGACCACCGCTGAACAATATTTAGAAAACTTAAGCCGCTTGTCAATGAGAATTCCCAAATCAGTGACCCTAATTGCATCCGGGATAGTGATGCCATTCAACTCGTAAGAGAACCCAGAGTTGTTCGAACCAAAATGAGCGATCGTGCACTTGTCAACGCTAAACGTCGTGCTACATTCATTTGCCCATGCTCCAATCCAGTTTAAGTTGGTCAGGCGCAACTCTCTATCGTTTTGATTCCCGATTAGCCCCATTAGCTTCACGTCATTGCAGTTTTCCTGTGGATGCGTTTGAACCCATGCACACTGAGCTCTTCCCATCTCTGACTTCATGACTTATCAACCCACCACAACAGCACTACAGCAAATATTATAATTTTTTGCTTATTTTGTGTATTTTTTCCTGAGCAACTGAACAAGCATTCGCAAAATTTAATTCCTTCATCAACATTTTAATGACTAAAATATCTGACTTTCTTTTCGATTCGGTGCATTATACAAGATTTATTTTTTCGTATTATGGCAGTTTATTTGAGAATTAAAAGTTGAAGTAGTTTCATCATCGTAGGAACATCAATTTCATGTGCTAAAGAGTTTTTCAATCGGTGAAAAATTTCCAGACAAAATTAAATAAATTTTTTTTCTAAAGAAGCCCAAAGTTGAATATCAAATAAAAATTGGGACAATAGACGAGTTATCTATGCATATGAAATAACGTGTCCTGACTCACTGACTGACTGATTCATCATCGCCGATCCGAAATTCCTGCTGAAGCTATGAATATGAAACTTGATCAACAGTTTTATTTAATAACATAAATTACTAAGACGGGGTTTTTCGAAATTCGACTCCTAAGGGGAGTCATAGGAGGGGGGGGGGTTCAAAGGTACGGTAATGTAAAGAAATCACGCCGAACGAAAACTAATGAAGTTATAAATATGAAATTTCGTCAGTATTATAATATTGTAATATAGAGACTCTCTGAGAAAGGATTTTTCAAATATCAACCCCCAGGTTTTCAAAGGTTATACCGAGCAACTATCGCTGAAACCATAAATATGAAATTTAGTCAGTAATGTATTTTGTTATGTAGAAATCCACTAAGACGGGATTTCTGAAAATTCATACCCCAAGGGGGGTCATGAAGGTATTCAAATGCTATATGGGAGAATCATCGCCAAGTACTTTTCATATTAACAAATCCACGCGAGCGAAGCTGCTGGTAACAGCTGCTATGATGTATATCATAATAATGAAAACACTGCTGTGAAGAGTGTTTTTATCCCTTTCAGACCCAGGTGCCACAAATGTGTGGGTTACTTTACTCTCACCTCTACCTAACTTAGAAGACTGTGTAAGTTTTGAATAAGAAATATATGGTGATACGAACATTCAAGACTCTCATCAGAGGGCAGCACTAGAAGTTGAACTTTCAGGAAGTTTTCAAGATGGCTTCCAGGAGAAAGTGTCTCCGGGTAAAGTGTGATTTATTACATAAAATTAAGCAATAAAATTCTAGGAAAAAATTGTATGTGAAGATGATGTATCCTGCATCATGTTCGCTAAAAAAATTTGAACAAAGTGAATTATTTCTTCACAAAAAAAATTGCAAATTAAAATAATAATAATAATAAAGAGTTGCTGACACTTTTATGTTTTGGTGCATTTTTTTGAGCATCAAAAATGCAAAAATATTTTAAAAATTCCAAAAATTAATGCTCGGATTTGAAAGGGTTACCTTAAAAGGTTACCTTTGAAAGGTATGCCTTATTTATACAAAAAAGAAATGCCAAGAGTACCTGAATTAAAAAACAAGTCCTAGACGATACTATTAAAATTGTTGGAGAGAAAGCTTAAAATAGAATAGAAGCGTTTGAATTACAGAGGTGTAAAGTCGATGAGATGCTTATTGAACGAATTTTTCAAAGGTTCGATTTCTCGCATAAATATTTTGAAAAAGCAATTTTGTGCAGCTACGACCGACATATGCGAGTATATTTTTCCGCGGATTGGGTGAGAAATCCCATTGATTAAGGTTCACAGCCTGTGCTCAGTGCAGCCCTTGGAACCTCGTCACCATTGCATTAAAATGAAATTAATCAGTGAACGTTGTGACTAATGAGACTCCTCAAGTCAAAAATTTTGGGAAAACTTAGTTTGATGTGTATCAGCGTCAGTGAATTAAAATATTGCAGAAAAAGAGAAGAGAGGTCACAGTGAAAATAAATTGTGAGGGAAATGTCAGAGGATAACAACTAAACCATTAAAAAAAATAAATATTAAATTTTGATTTGATTTGGTACATAATAGATTTAGATTTGAGAATCGGTATGCCACATTTTGAAACGCTACAAAAAAAATCAAAAATGCCATTCTTAGCACACATTTGTGTCCACCCAGTTTTTCTGCAATGAACGGTATTAAAAATAAAAGCCGATCATAGTTAAAATCTCTGGACGAAGCTTCAAGAGAGTCCTTGACCAAAAAAGCAAATATTCCACAATTTTGTTTCGGGAATTTCAATTATTTTTCGTTATAAAAATAACAATAAATTGATTTCTGATTAATAATTAAGTAATCATAATAGTTAGTTAATGGTAGAAATTAATGATAATATTAATTAATTTGAAATAATTAATTAATGGCAACAATTAATTAATGGATACAATTAATTAATTAAAAGAGTTATTTTTACAATCTTATTTTACAAAGAGTTATTTTTACAATCTTTGTATTTTTGAAACATATGACAACCATATTTTTATGGGCATCTTTTTATCAGCCACCTCGTTGGGCATTTTGCCTGTTGGGGCGTTGTATTTGTATTTGTATTTGTATTAATTAAAGTGTGGTTTGGAAGTTCAAGTGTTGAGTCAATCCCACTGACGCAGTCACATGTCAAGGACATCCACATGGATATAGTACAATTTATTTCCTTACTAGTACGAACAAAAATATAGATATCAAGGACAAAAATTTCTAGGGAATCCTTGGAATTCAAGAGAGAGAGAGAGAGAGAGGATTCCCTAATTTAATTCCAATATCAGCGTTAGAATTGAAAAATTGAATGCGGGAACCCACTGGTCCGCAGACATCATGACTACTACTTCACCAACTTTCGCTGTATCGCAATTTACTGCCATTAATGAAATGGGTTGGAAATGAAGGCACAGTCTATTGGAAGTCGCCTCACGTTCGTTAGGGAAAATATCTTACCTATATCCTCCCTCGGGTTCGAACCCAGGAGCGCGACAGCAACCTTTACGGTGGTAGACGATCATCTTGCCACTCGGGCAGATATCATAACTGATCCACACTAAACGAAATCCACTAAATAATAATTAATTTTTCCAAATATATTAGCATTTAAAGAGACCACTAAGGGGATTAAAAAGCCATAAAAAATCCACTGCGGATCAGTGATTTCCCCATAGGAGATTCTTCTGCGATAAATATATCACCGCTAGGAGGGGCACGCGAAGTTTTCGCTACTGGTGTCCCGCGGACTACCACAATTTTTTTCTCGGTGGTCCGATTGTTTAATGAGTGGTCTGGGACCAGCGGACTACCAATGATTTCGAACGCTGAATATTATGCGTAGCAAGCCAAACACCATTTAAATTTGGTGTAATAATGCACATGGTTTTTTAATAAACATAAGTAGTAACAATTATTATTCATAACGGGATAATTTTTTTTCTAAACACAAATGCCCATATTATAGTGATTTCAATTGTTTACGTGTAACTATAATTTCAAAAATTTCTCTTGACCGCGAGGGAAAGCTTGTACAGGCACTGGTATACGAGAAAGAGACGTAACATTACTCAAATATTATTATTATTAGTAATAAACACAGACAGACAATAACATACAAAATAAAAATGAAAGACGTCACAACAATACAATACATGCACTCTCTATGCAGCTCTTAAGCCAGGTTTTCCTAGGAGCAAGTTTCTACAGCGCGCGCAGCGTGAAACTGCGCGCTGCACACGGCACCTAAGTTCTACTCCTAGGAAAACCAGGCTTTAGGGACCCTCTTGGTCAGTCCTAGAGCGTAAAAAAATTCTTGTATAATAATAAACAACAGCACGTTCTTTATTTCAGATGTTTTAGAAGAAGGTCAAATTTTGCTGGGGGGTTGCCTATTTATATTTTCGATGAATGGTTTCAAGATTCGATATGGACTTTGCAAATACAGTAGACTCTCGATATTCCGGCCGTGTGCTAATTCAGCCCATCCAATAATCCGGCGTTTTTTAGGCGGGGGGTTTCTTAGAGAACAGAAGAGGAAATCGTGTCACTGTAAGTCCGTGCGTAGAAGTTTATATTATTTAAATGGGCTTTTCCAATTGACTTTCAGTAATCCGGCCATTTCGGCAATCCAGCACACTCAAGTCTGTCATGTGCCGGATTAGCGAGAGTCCGCTGTATAAAAATTTCTTCCTTGAGACGATTATTTATTATGACTCCTGGTAATTTTTTTTCCGAATTTGTTATAAATTGTTAGTCAAAGGTAATCCTTTTTTTGAACGAGGTCTTTAACTGTTATTGGCGTTGAATAAAAGAAATTGCATCTATTTGAGGCGTTATCGTTGTTATTTGTGAATTTTTACTCAATAAATTCACAAGAAGAAAATTCATTTTAAGCGAAAAGAAAGAGCCCTGCTGGAAATTCCATATGGGTGGGGGGGCTGGAAAAATTTTCCCACGGGGGTGGGGAAGTCTAGGATTTATAGGTCCTAATATCTGAGCAGCCTTAAATTTAATAAATCACGGAAGAATAAAATTCGTTCCCCCTTAGCCTTTCAAGCATCAAAACATGTCAAATCAAGTATGGTTCTCACCATGCAATTTCTCTCGCCTCTCAACCGCAGCGAAAAATAAAAAACAGGGGCGCAGAATGCTTATTAATGATGAAAAAAACATTGCTGGGAAATATGTATCCTAATAAAGCGAGGGTTGAACTTGAAAACTTGAAAAGTTTTTAGGATTTTTAGCTCATCGGCTAATTCAAAGCGATGACCTATAAAATAAGCTTTTTAGTATTTTGAAGAACTCTAATCGATTTTATGTGTTAGCAATTTCTTTTTAACGCAGTAAAAAACTGGGCTTTCATCCGACGGTAATGTACTGTGCCAAAAAATAACGAGTTGCTAACAAAGATGCCGTATCTTCTGACACTGACACTGCTTGGAATGAATCTTAACACACTAATTACAAAAAGGTTCAAGATCGTCTTAGCACCACATTTCACAAAGTATGAACGTGTAATGATCTCAGAAATGGGTCATAAATTTCGGAACGTAAGATTAAAGTGGTAATGAGAAAATTGTATTCATTCAGTAAATGAAATGTACCGTGATTAGACAATACGTTTGAACGTAGAAGATCGCTTTCTTGAATTATTAAGGGAATGATCATAAGCAATTTGAAAATGGGTTGTGGTTATATCTTAGGATTGCCTTTATTTCCTCTCGCGAATTTATATCATAGTGAGAATAACTTCAATTTTAGTTTTCAGTCTGTTTGGGGGGGGGGGGATTATTATAAGGTGTCCAATGATGTAAAGCGCGAAATGATTTGGAAGGTGTTGCTTGACATAGTGACGTTTTACCCCATGAGCAGGTGATGCCATCAATAATAGCACCAATTATTGTCATGAATTCGAGTAGCATGACGGGCATTAAATCATAAAGGGTTTACATTGCATAGATGCAAAAGAGATTTATTAGATTTTGTTTTGAATGTACATACGTAGCTTTATAATCTTAATCTGACTTGAATGTGGGACAGCTCTAAGCATAACGGAAATTAGAAATTCCTCCCCCACCAATTACAATGGCTAAAGACATTTCGTTTTTCAATGTTGCTTAAATTTGAAGCCTCAAAATCATGGTGCCCTACGCAAACGTTCCACTTGCCCACTGTCGGCCTCCGATTATTTGTAAAAAAGTCTGCTGCAGAAACTAAATATATCTGTTCTTTTCTTTTTTACTCAAAATAACAATAAAGAAATCTGTAAAAATTTTTACTTTGCTAAAACCAGTCAATATCAGCATAATATTGTATTTTTATATTATTGTGATGGTTGCATATAGCTGTGACGTTATGGTGAAAAAATGATTTTCCTGCTGAATTAAATCCTCCAAAATTACTTAAAGCCACCCGTTTGTTAAGCAGATGCAGATACAGATAAAAGTTTTAATTTGTTGATTATTATTACTCGAGAACCGTTAATGCCTTGAGGCATACTTTTAGTAAGAAAAAAAGTACCCAAATAATGCGTAAACCTCAGATACATCGTTATTGCGTACGTTCATCTTTTGCAAGGGGAACAATAATAATAATAACTTAAAAATAATAATAACTTTTTATGTGAACCTGTAACAAAAATCTAAGTTAGAAAGTTGTTGTCGTGAGACAAACAAAAAAAAAGCTATGCTTCTAAGCGCAATATTCGCTGACATCTTTGAATTTAAAAAAAATCGCTGAAAAAGTTGAAAAGAACAGCTAATGAACCGAATATTGCACTTACAAACGTGGAATCTTTTTTGTTGGCCTCAGAAGAGACAAGGAAGTAGAAGAGAGACACCTTAGAAGAGACAGGACATCCGTATAAAAAGTTAGGTTTTGTATATTTAATAACTATACAACCCCTTGCAATATGAATGGCGTATCTGAGGTCTAGTAAAGTGTGGCCTAGGGACTTTCCTTACTAACCTGTAGATAGAAAAGTATTGTACTGACATAGCCGAATTTTGTACTGAAATGGCACTAAAAGATGTACTTCCTAAAATATAAAAAGAATGGGTATGATGTTTTTAGTTTTTAAAAAACGAAAATGAGCAGAAGTTTGATAATTCATCAAGTTTCTTCTCATAAAGTTTTTCCTGAATAAGTTCCTTCAAAGAAAGTGGAAGGGGGAATGTCGATGACGAAAAGCAATCATAGCACCCTGTTCCAATGAATCGCGAAGAACTTCACTGATTTCGTGAAGAACATTCACGGCAATCAGGCAAAAACTTAAACAAAAGACTGCTTTAACCCTTTAAGCGGCACAGCAGAAATCCATAAACCCTCTTCAAAATGCCATATATTATTGAATTAAGTAGGCTTTCTTCCGAGTTTAAGCAGGTGCAAACAAATAGGTATAGGAAAAAGTATGCTGCTGCGAAGTAAACTTTACAAAATGTTTGAACTTGTCAATACTAAAATAAGAGGCTTTGAAGGAGGCGAGATATCTGGTCACCGTCACTTAAAAGAGTGCAATGTTCGTCAGAGCTGGGTAAATTCCCGATTTAATCAAGTTGAAGAAAATAGAAAATTGATTTCAATTTTTGAAATAGCCTAGAAGGGAAAAAATTGAGTATTTGCCCCCCCCCCTTCCCTGTAGATGAACGTTGTCACTACAGACAGGCTTGTTCGGAAGATTGGCATGTATGCCATAGAGGGTTAAAAAATGCTTGCCCTTATGCAAAGAAATTTAAATGTTAGAACATGAATGATATACAGTCAAATCCCGATAAGTAGAACGTGCAGCGGCCGACAAAAAACTTCGAGTTATCGTTAGTTCAACTTATCGAAAATTCCGATTTCAGAATGGGAAGAAGAAACTTGCATCAAAATAACTGCTATTTTTTACAAATATTGTAGTAGTAAAACTTCTGGAGATGAAGAAATTCGAAAAGATAAGTTATTCTAATTTGATCACATTTAATTATTGAATGAGAATATTTAGAAATTAACTAGGCGTACATGCTATATTATAAAACGGAGTCATACATGATACTCGAAAAGAATTATAAATAAAGCGTACACAAGACTATTTTCTGTCAAAAAAATGCTGTGATGTTTCACTATCTCACTCTTGTTTCTCCTTTTTTTGTCCTTCTTTCGTAAGAAAGTTATTCAGTTTCGCAAGCAGACAAATGAACCCACTAAGTGAATCTGCCAAATTCTCTGCTGCTAAATGATAATGATAATTTAATGCTCTCAAATGTTAATTCTGTTTCGGAATGCTGAATTCTGTTGCTAAATGCTAAATTCTGTTGCTAAATGCTAAATTCTGTTGCTAAATGAATTCTATTGCTGAATGCTAAATTCTGTTGCTAAATGAATTCTATTGCTAAATGCTAAATTCTGTTGCTAAATGATAAATTCTGTTGCTAAATGCTAAATTCTGTTGCTAAATGCTAAATTCTGTTGCTAAATGCTAAATTCTGTTGCTTTGCTAAATGCTAAATTCTGTTGCTAACTGCTATTTTTTAAATTTCTTCAATTCCCGAAAACTTCGACTTAAAGGAAGAAAACTTAAAGGGAAATTTTTAACACCTGAATACAGAAAAAGTTCTGGAGGCTGAGCGAAAACTTCGACTTAAACAGATATTCCAAGTATCGGAGTTCGAGTTATTGCGAATTGAAAAAACACAACACACACACACACTTTAGTCTTAAATTTTCTCGGTAGAAACGACGAAATAACAGAAACGGATGAGTGTGAAATTTCATTACCATGAGTGATTATATTATTTATATGAGTTAATTTATTTTAAATTTAGTTTACCGTGAATAAATAAATGCTTATATTATTAATACTAGAATTATATATGTCTGATGTGCTAATTCATAATTCATAAATATTTTTAATTGAAAGAAATATATCATTACAATGATTGGAATTTTATATGATAGTATTTTGAAGCGAAATTTCAAAAATGTCTGATTTATTTATATAAACACGAATGAAAATTTTTCAAGTATGAGAAAACACGAACCTGGTTATGCATGTATCGCATCAATCATCCAATGTTTCTTCGCAATTCTTTGTTTCAGAAATATTCACGGCTGATTAGGATGAGAAACTTCTACGCAATGTTCCCTAAAGAGATATTCAATATTTTCTTCTACGATACTACTCTTTGGCATCTGCGGTGGGTGTAATATCTGTAGGCTATAATCGATTTTCTTTATCGGAGCACAAAAAAAAAACCACTGAATGAACGGGAGAATAATCTAAATACGAACGACAGATACACCTTGTTCGTAAGACGAGCCTGGTCTGAAACCGCAATACGTTTGAACTTGACATAAATACCGATGGCCTTAAAAACAAAAAAAACAGAAAAAGAAGCGTAACGACGATTCTGTCATGGTTCGATGGCCATTCGCTTGTGGATCGATCTATTGATATAATACGTCGTGAAGAAAAAGAAATCAGTACTTTTTATTACTCGAATCTTACGAAAGCGGATTCGCTTTCAAAGTTGTCAACCCCCTTCAAAATAAACGGCATGAAAATTCGATGAAAAGGAAAAAGTTTTGTGGGTTTTTTGGGAGCCATCGACCGTTCAAAGAAATTGAAATGGTTTTTTTTTCATGTAATTATGACTTTCGGCAAATTTTAAGAACATCAGCATGAAAGGAAAAGATGTCAATAGTTCAACAGCGTCAAAAATACAGGGCTGAATACTCAAGTCCGTTGCATCTCGGATAACTCGTGCACCAAGTCAGCTACAGCCGCGAATGTGGTGCCAAGGTAATTAATGTAAAACGGTTATTAGGTTCATCAGCGTTTTCTCAACCTATGATCCGCGACGATGGTACAAGTGGTTCGTAGGCACAGGGTCGTCTTAACAGTATCATAGACTTACATTCAAATCTGTTGATGTACGTGTGAATTTTTGGAAATTTCATTCTACATTTCGTCTATAAAACAGTGTCATCAGACAAATATATGTGATAGACACTATATTTTAGTTCATAACATCAACAATACATAGCAAAATATCATATCAAAATTCTGTAATGATATTAATGATATTGTGGATAGATTTCTGGCACAATCGTGTTTCAAACTCAAATAAGATGTCAAAAATAGCATTCTTCGTTAAATGCGTTTAAAGTTTTTATTTACGGATACTTGTATGTAAAAACGCAACAATGTGGACGTAACTTCGGATCTGAGCGTCATGTAAACAAAACAAGGCCTGTTCTGGAATTACAAAAAATTGGGCTTTCGTAAAAAAATAAAGTAGATTCAAAAGCGATATTTTCTTATAAAATGACGTTTTCAACGTAGTCGGAGTTTTACACTCGTCATACCACTTCTAACTAAATGACCACTTTAAAAAATTTTGTTTAATTTTAAAACTTTTAAATTTTTTTTCAATTTTTTTAGTTGTTCGTTATAAGCGAAGTCTGTTCGTGTTCCATAGTGATGTTCTTCTGTATTTATATCTATAATCATAATTATCATAAAATAATTTATGAAAGTTATCTTCATTCACGATTTTTGTAAATATTACAAATCAAAATAAACTTTTGTAGAAAAAACTGGACAATTGTATAAAAAAAAAGTCAACGGACAAAAATACAGAAATGCCTGTTACGTACCGTAAATTGGGGTTACTTGGACGCAAAATGTGAATATTTCTGTACATTTCTTACCAAAAGACAACCTTAAAACCATTAATTCCGCTGTTTTCCTAATTTTTACTACTTTTATGTAATTTTTCTAAGATTCTAGTTTTTTTTTTCAAACCAAAATTTCAATTTTATGCATACATAATAAATTATTAAAGTTTGGGTGCAAGTAACCCCCGGATTTGGGTGATTCGGGACCAAACCATATTTACCATGAAAAAAATAGGTAATTGGTTAAAGTAGGGCCTAGGAGCTGGAAATAGAACACTAAGAGACATATTAGTTGTAAGAAAGTTCATGTATTTTGATAATAAATTTGAAAACACATCGAAAATACGTCATAATTTCTGCGATTTTGAATGAAATATTTCACATTCCTCCTTTGAATCTGCCTAACTAGTCCTAATAAGAGTAATAATATTTTAATTTTATCTAAATGGCAAAAAATGATTGGATGTCCACGTTTGTTTAATAAATTATTCTTCAATCTCTTTTTTTTATAGTAGACCTACTTATTTTAAAGTGGGCTGATGCATCTCTCTAAGACATTTCTCCTAACCTTACTGCGTTTAAATATTTTTCTGATTTTTCAGCTATAAAATCGGCATACTTTCTACAACCAGGAGAACTCTTGTAATTTCGGAGCATTTGTGGTTTCAGATCAGTAAATAAATGCACATGAACAGTTTGGCTAAAACATTTAATGAAAGAAAATTGACAGAAATTGAAGATATATCAATCATTTTTATGGTGAAATTTGGAAAAAATGTGTAATTAAACATGCTGATAGGGATAACTTAGAAACATTTCCTGGCTGAATCCAAGTAACCCCATTTTTAGTTCATGAGCAAACTGATCATTGCTTATAAATTTTACTGCGTTAAGCAGTTCTCTATCCAGCTAACATTATTGTTATTTTATTAAGGACTATTATGAAATGTAAATTTCTCTTTGCCCTTCGTGTGTAAAAAAAAGTGAAGGTGAAAGTTATCAGGTCACAAAAATTCGTGTTTTTCTCAAAAAGCAATATAATCTGAACTTGGGAAGAGAAGAGCGGGAACGTAGTTTAGTGCCTCAGGTAGTAGATAGTGATGTTACCTGTTGTGAAAAAATGTGAAATCATGCCTATATTTGCATAACAGCAGACCCGGGAGTGATTTAAAACTTTTTTTTTTTTTGTCTTAGGTTCATGTAAGCCTGCAGGACTTGAGTAATCCCATTTACGGTGAAGCACTGATGCTCACATTACTCATGTTGTAAGTCAGTGGTCCGTAGAATTGTTTCAGTTATTCTGCTGGTTCTTGAGTTAAGAAAGGTTGAGAAACGCTTAATGAAGTACTCATACTTTGCAACGCCCCCCCCCCACCCACCCACAAAAGTAAAAAAAAAAAGTGTTAAAATTCAATTTGTGTCTGGAAAAATATAGGAGACACGATCAAACAGTAAATCACAAAGGAAACATATTTTCTAGATATTGTGCTGAGGTAAATTCGGAAAGAAAAGTCATCTTGTCTCCGCCGGGACTCGAACCTATACCCTCTTGCATACCGGGCAAGCCTGCTATCATCTACACCACTGGAGACACGACCCTGCCTTCCTTATTTCACGCTCTGGGGAATGAGGGTCGTGTCCCCAGTGGTGTAGATGGTAGCATGCTTGCCCGGTATGCAAGAGGGGACTGAGTCCTGGCGGAGACAAGATGACTTTTCTTTCCGAGTTCACCTCAGCATAACATCCAGAAAATATCTGTTTCCTTGTTATCTTGGGCTGAGAAAAAGCCAACTATCTTTCTGTAAATTAAAAAGTTGTAGAACATCAATCGATTTAGTAAGAAAAGACACCTTTTTAATACAATTCGTTCAGACGTTCGGAAATGATTTAAATTCTAAGTTCCAATGAAATAAGCCCGAGCAATTAAAAATGGTCATGGTCTGTCACGTATTCGAAGTGACAAAAGTAAAATCAAGTCGGATAAAATCGTAACATATCGCGTATATGAATCAGAAAATCCTAAAAATAGGAAGGGGAAATAAAAAATAAACACTTTTATACGTGACCATTTTTTTTGGCAAAAGTACTTCAGTGTGATGCTTAGTAAGACGCAATGCAGTGACAAGTGATATTAATCAATATTTAGTTTCTCCATTTTGTGAACCTAAGTCACCTTGAAGGGAGGGGGCAGATTCATCGTCTTTTATCTTCGAAGAGAAACTGCTTTTTCTATTCCAAGTGACGCCTAATTATCACAATAAAAGCGGGATAGGGAACTGCAATTGGCTACATCTGTAATACTAGCATCACATATGTACTCAAAGATGAATGAGTCTGTCTAGGGTTTGAAGGTGCCTTTTCATGTGAACAATTTGTCTATTTGTATGATTTTCAAGATCAATTACGGAAGGTACCTTGGATAACCCAAATCTCTCTTGATATTAAAGGCATGGATAGTCGAGGTCGTGCTGATTATTCAACTGATATGAAGGCAATTTCTTTATCGCAATAAATTTAAGAAGGCATCTTCTGCTTCACAATTGTATCCCAAAATTTATTATCAATATTATTTTATAATGAGCCATTTAACATTTTTCAAAAAAAGACACTATTTTTTCCTATATTTTATTGCCGAGGTAAACTAGGAAAGAAAAGACAATTGGTCACTGACGGAAATTGACTCATCCGGGCAATGGCTAAAATTGACAATGGTCGATAGAGCCTGGGCGGTGCACGGAATGAAATGAAAAAAAAATGACGGAAATTGAGCCGTGGTCCTCTTGCAATGCGGGCAAGCGCGCTACTGGGAGTATGTGTGCGTATAGTCGCCTCACCAGGCGAAAAACATTTGCTGAAGTTAATCGAGGCTGCTATGTCTGTACTTGTGTGCGTCACGTTACTGTACGAGTTGTGAGGAAAACAGAGAGTCTTGTCTTTCGTGTTGTACAAGCAGCGCACTTGTCTAGCACTTGCGAGAGAATCGGGATTCGATCTCGCACTTGTCCGAATAAGAAGAGGACCAGAAATCAATTCAGGTAGGAGAACAATTGATTTTTCTTTCTGAGTTCAAGTCGGTAATAATATTCAGAATCTTTTCCTTGATGTATTGGTGAGATGAAAAAAAACATTTTTCTTTCCACCCTCATTTTTTTGTTTTCAGAAGATCCATCTGTCTCAATACATCTATTTTAAAATGACATTTCTTATAAGAGTGAAACAGAAAAAGCTAACTACGTATGATTTAAGGAACTTACATAGCAAATATGTTTTTCATCTTTTTTTTCAAAAACCACATCATTCATTTTCTTGGAAGATCGGTTTTTTTTTAATGTAGAAAACGCGATCTTCCGTGAGATGTCACTACGAAAGGATTGAAAAATAACGAGAAAAAGCAAAAAGATTTTCATATCTAGAAACAACATCAGGTCAGACTAATTACCTTTGCAATATTTATAGTCGCGCGTATCCTGATTTTTTCATATTATTTCATACGAATGATTCACGATATCATTCTATCTTCACTCTAGATTGACCAAGCAACAAGCTGAATAGATGAATCGACATAAATATTAAACCATTATATAAAAAAGTAGTAATAATCAAAATTTAATATTTTCATCGGATTGTAAGATAAAAAAAAATTTTAAATGGAGTTTTGCCGATGGCGAAATGTTCCATGAACGGATGTATTGATGTCTTGGAAAACAAAAACAAAATAAATTTGAGTTTCTAAAACAAAGTTTTTTTTTGATAAATTTTTCAATGGATTAAACAGAGATTGCGTTTTATCAAATTACATTTGATTGTTCGATTGCTGCTCAAGCGCAAGTCCTAATTGTACCTTGTTGTCTACGTACTCTTTTCTTTTTATATATTATTAATTTCTTTAAAACAAATACAAATACACCGTGAAACATTTGTTCCTCATTCGTATGAAATATGAGACAAATGCAGGTGGACCCCGATTTAACAAACTCCAATTCAACGAATTTATTTAGTAATTCTGGCGAAAAATAGAAGTCAATCCCTTATTTAAGGAATAAAAAACCTCGATATAACGAATATTTTTTTGAATTATTAAATTTTTTCCTTATATTTCTCGCCTTTCAAAACCGCAATCCAAAGATTTGACTACCCGGGAATTGATTTTCGGCGCTTCTTTAGAATAAAGGAGACAATGAAGCCATTCAGAATGTACGTGGGAAGGTTTCGGCTATCCGTGTAACATCAATACCATAAAATATTGTAGTGTCCGCATGTTCAGATTTCAGTAAGAAAAAATAGTTCTTCAAGTGTGTGTGTCTGTATTGGCAAGTAAAGAATGGTGGGTCATCCAAGGAGAAAACGCTTTTCGCGCGATCAGCAAAAAATGACAATTTTGACAGCACTTGATAAAAATGTTGGAAGTGTCAAAAAAAAAACTTCTACCGAGCAATTTCTTATGCATCCTGGTTTTTATTCTTTAAGTTCTTGTATTTCTTTTTTTAACTGTTGTCAGAAAAATAAGTTGACACAGCAACCCCTGTTGTAAGTAACTTTTAAAATTTGCCTTTTCGAATGCGTTTATGCTCCTGATCTATTTGACCCCGATTTAAAGAATAAAATGGTCAATTTCTTCGGATTCGTTAAATCGGGGGTTTGATTGCACAGCGGTATATGCATGTTGCATGTTGTGTTTACTTTAACGAATTTATAACATGCATTACACGGATTTTTTCCCCCAGCAATCACTGGCATTTTATCGTGCCCGTGACCAAATATGATATATTTTTGAAATCAAAACTGAATGCTTGCATAAAGAAATCAACTCATATTAATGGACAAACAATAATTAAAAAATAATATATGAAATAGTTAATTTGTTCCTTTCACACACACACACACACACACATACTTTTCCATACTAGAATTTGGTCTATAGCCGTTATGGTGAATTTAACCACTGTTTCAGGACTAACAATCGTTGCTTACCATTCAGTGGCAACTGAGTTGTGCCAGAGGCATTGAATTGAATTGAATAAACTGAGCACGACCAGGTACACCAGTCGCATTTGCGATTTTGGCTCAGTGCCCCGAAGGGAATGCTCGTGCTGGAAAACAACTCCAGCCAGTGGTCCGGCCGGGAAAGCAAAGGGAACACGTAATAGATCAAAAAGATTTAAAAAAAGAAATACAGTAAATGAAAAGAAAAACAAAAATTTTTAATGGTTACAAAAAATAGGAAAAAAAATATTAGTGCATATTTTGCAATTATTCGAAAGATAACCAATACACAGAGTGGATCAATTTAAAGGGTACTCAGGGGCCGGACGTCATGACAAGAGTAGTGCCGTTAAATATACAAGGTGCCCTGTAAGTGATGATGCGGCATTCATCCCATCATCGTGGGGGTATAGTTTCAATTTAAAAAAAATATTCAAAAGCATTCAAAAATTACCCTGCACCGGTTTTGAGAATGAAAATACAGTGTGTGACAAAATATAACAATACAAGGCCACAACACGCAAAATGCCCAACCAGGCGGCTGAGGAAAACATGCCCATAATTAAAAGAAAAAGATCTCAATTTTATACGGTCCCCGTCTTTTAAATTCCCTGGTTGCGCTGTCTACTGAGGCGAACAAAAAAATTCCAAGTTTTTAAGTGTTATATTTACTGAGATATTCGAATTAAAAAATCGGAGAAAAGTTTGGGAAGGACAATATAAATGAGGGAAAGGAGCGTTGTGTGTCCGTTAGTTTTTGCTGTTCTTTCATAATTTTCCTCCGATATTTGACTTATATGCGGGAAGTATGTTTACCTAACAATGTGAGTGTGTATCTTGTGCTGTGTGGTGTGAAGTAAGCGCTGCTGTTAATGCATCCAACAGTGAGGGAATTGTTACGATCGAATATTTGTACCGTTGTTGTGTCCATTGTTCTCTGTGGCCAAAATTTTTCACGGGGAGATAACCACAGGGGATAACACATTGCAGGCAAGTCACAAATCCAGCAACGGCAGAGTGCAGCAGGTCCACATACACGGTTTACAACAGTGAAGTGATTGTGGATTAGGAGCGTCAGTTCTTATAACCGTCTTATTTGCATATTTCCACCAAAGTCGCTCGTACCAGTGCCACCTATCAGCTGTTTTTTTAGTTATTTTTTTTTCCTGTCTTAAAAAATTCCCGCGACCTAGCGATGCTAACCCTGCAAACCGTTTTTTATTTCAGTTATTTTTCCGGTTTTTATTCATTTTTAAAGTTTCTACAGACTTTTTACCCACCCTGTACATAGGAAATTGGAATTTAATATCTGACTTTTGTTAGAATTTTATGAATTTTTTTAAAGTTTGAAAAAAATGTAAATTTTTAAAAGCAAAAATTTAAAATTTCACTATTTTTTGAAAAATAACTTCCCATTGGTCGATTGCTAAATCGGATGCTCATTTTACCGAAACATGTCGAATAAATATTTCTGCAAAATTTTTCGGAATTTTCGATGCAGAAGTTGTGAATTTTTAATCTTATATATATATATATATATATATATATAATTATTAATCAATCTTATAATTTAAATTTTTAATCTTACGGATGATCGCGTTCAAAGTGTTTTTTTTTTATTTTGGTATACGTTTACGTTGTAATTAATAATGATAATAAATGATATTTCTTTCTTTTATTTTGAAAGAATAATTAACCGATTGACATGATTTTTCTTGCATTTGATTTCCAATTGAATAAAATATGATAATAAATTTTTAAAGTCATGTTTTTGAAAAATCGACATTATAGGTAGGTATCCCTCCTTGATGAAATACATAAATCTTTAGTGATATCAAGTCGAGTATTTTACTGCGAGGAAATTTCGAGAATCGGATAAGAAATGAAAACTTTTTCAGGAAATCTGCATTTTTTCCGATCTACAAAAAAAAAAAAAGAGTAAAAAAAGACATGCAGTAGAGCATCGATTATCCGAAACGATTGAGGACTGGGGGAGTGTTCGGATACATATAACCGACCATTCACGGAAAAAAATTCTACCAGTATCATAGAAGCCATGTGAAATAAAGAAACAGTGATATTAAACATAAAAATGTATATATTTCGAGCCACTTTTGGGGAATATATAATTTATATTACTTGGGGGAAGCACTAGCGGCCGCTAGCGGAACATCAACATAGCGAGCAAATTTGAATTTGGCGACCGGAACGCTTTCGGTTAACCGATGTTTCGGTTGATCGGTATTTGATGCTCTACTGTATTCGCATTTGTTTTGCTCTTTTAATTTTCCAAACCACACAGTGGCATGCATATCCGTGAACGTTTCAGAAAACAAATGAAAGACAGCAGAAATTCTCACGATTTTGACACGCAACTATGGTTGTACGTATATCTAATTTCAATTGCAATCAGTGGCATCCATTTCAACAAAACAACGAAAAAACAAACTGACATTCGATAATTGCAAATTTGACAGAAACACAGCCGTAAAAAAACGTCCTGTTTTCCAAAAAAAAGAAAAAGACTGGAGTCGTTACACAAGTAGAGATACGTGCACAATTGCACAATACCCACACTTCTTATATTTCTTGTTCAAGGATGCAACATTTAATACATAATAGAACAGTAAAAGCCGCGAAACCCATTTAAAACAAAAACTAACGGTCAAAGAACCGCGCTAAAAAAAAAGGGTCTTATTATGTCTTCAGGACATCCATGAGGATTATCTGTAATTAAATTTTTAGAACGATCCACATTCTATTGTGAAGATGGGGCTTTTCTTTTCTTAAACTAAAAACCACAAATGGTGTCGCCTCGACAAACCGACCTTGAAGTTTGTTTCCAACAAAAACATTGTAACTATTATTATTATTAATCTTTTGTTCTGCTAAATCATGCGGTAAAAGCCTTTAATGACTTCAGAATGAAACACTTATTTCACTTTCTGGGGGTTTTTTTTTCTGTAAGATTAAATTAATCTTCATTATTCTAAATGGGAATGAAATCCGAATCGCGATAATATTGATTTATATCTTATGGATCCTTAAATCCGAATTCCGTTGAATATTTTGTTTATAATGTCATGTCATGTCCTCTATTTTTGTTATTGATTTTCGAATTATAAACAAACAAAACTGAAGTTTCCGAGATTTATAGTAATTTCCGTCATTTTAAGGGCACTCATACCTTTAAACATAGAAATGTCCAAAAAATATGTTCCAGTAGAAATATCATTAAAATTATGTAACTATTGATTCATTTAATATTTTTTACACACATTATCGATAGTATATGCTATGCACATACAATGCTTCACACATCTTTGACACATTTTTTTTGCAATTTTTTTTTAAGGAATAAAACAAAAATATTATTAACATCTTGCGGGTATGATAAAATGATGAAATAGCATAACATCAATACATTTGGATGAAAATTGATTCAAAATAATGAAAACTGTTCGATTATTTTATAATGTGCGTGAGGCATTAATAATGCATTTTATTACTTTAAATATTTCAAAATTTGCGCAAAAAAATAATGTATTGGGGAACAACACATTTTGTACTGTATTAGCATAGAATATACAAAAAAAAATTGTTATAACCTAATGGTGTTTTTCAACTGCTGGTTTGCTGACCGGTTCATTTCACCCAGTTCATGTAGCCGCTCTATATAACATTAGATTTAATAGATAAAATACAATTCCATATGTACTGCATGCGGTTTTTTTTTAATCTGTAAATTATTACTCTATTTATTTATTTTTTGATGCTTCGTAAAATGTTTCTGCTATTTGTGTATTTTTTCCGTTTAGGAAATTATTTCTGCTGTTAATGTAATTTTTTTGCTGGCCCACATATTATCTCTCCTATTTGTGTATTTTTGGCCGATCTGCAAAAATTACTTCTCTTATCTATTTATTTATTTTTTACCGACCTGCAAATAGTTTTTCCTATTTGTGTATTTTTATCCGCTAATTATTTGTTGTATATTTAAATAATTCTTGTTTAATATATGGTATTTTTTTATACTTAAATTATTTTTTCTATTTATGTATTTCTGCGAATACTGTCTCTGCCGGTCCGCAAACTATTTCTTCCGTTCCCTCTGATCTGCAAAATTTTTCAACCATTTTCACCGGGTAGTACGGATTGCCGTAGTCGTAGCAGTTGTGTTGGTTGAGTGCTCATAGTGACGTACTCGCAACGAGTACCACCCAGGTTCGAATCCCCACCTGCGCCATAATGATCATCGGCTGAAGTTTATTTTAGGGCGCGGTAGCTCAGGTCGATAAGGTACAAATACAAATACAAATACAACACCACAACAGGCAAAATGCCCAACGAGGTGGCTGATAAAAAGATGCCCATAAAAATATGGTTGTCATATGTTTCAAAAATACAGCAACCCAATTAAAAATGCAATTAACACAAATTACAAACAATATATACACATGATAAAATATTATACAATGCCCATAAAGAATACTTATGGTTGTCTTATTCTAAGAATGGATAGCTTCCCGATTTACCCCAACATGTTTATCGTATTTCTTTTTAAACGTGTCAATTGTGTTACAATTTACTACCTCCGGGGGTAAGCTATTCCATTTATTAACAACCCTATTGGAGAAAAATTCCCTGCGACACCATAACCTTGCATTGTCCCTCACCAATCGATACTGGTGTCCCCTTGTAAAAGCAGTCGATTGGCGGTGTACTAAAAGTTCATGGTCCATCCTATCCATCCCATTGAAAATTTTGAACACTTCGATCATATCTCCTCGACACCTGCGTTCATCCAATGTAAACATATTCAAAAAATGAAGTCTTTCTTCATAACTCAAGCCCTGTGTGCCAATAAGGACACGCGTAGCTCTTCTCTGCACCCCTTCAACCAAGTCTATGTCCCTCTGTAGGTATGGTCTCCAAAACCTTACAGCATACTCCAGTCCAGGACGAACCAAGCCTCGAAAAAGCGGAAGAATGACTTTAGGAGAACGCGAAGAGACCTTTTTGAAAATGAGACCAAGCATTCTATTCGATTTTTTGACCACCGCTGAACAATGTTCAGAAAACTTAAGTCGCTCGTCAATGAGAATTCCCAAATCGGTGACTCTAGTTGCATCCGGGATAGTGACACCATTCAACTCGTAAGAGAACCGTGGGTTGTTCGAACCAAAATGAGCGACCATGCACTTATCTACGCTAAACGTCATGCTCCATTCATTTGCCCATGCTGCAATCTTGTTTAAGTTGGTCTGGAGCAACTCCCTATCGCTTTCATTCCCGATTACCCCCATTAGCTTCACATCATCTGCGAATTTGCTAGTAATTCCATCGATACCCTGATCGAGTTTATCGATAAAAAGTGAAAAAAGTATGGGGCCAAGGACACTTCCCTGAGGAACTCCACTTGTGACGTCTGTCCAACCAGAGAATTCCCCGTTCACCATAACTCGTTGCGACCTATCTCTTAACCACGATTCTATCCAATTCAGCAAGTTGCCCCCTATTCCAATCTCGTGTAAACGCTTCAAGAGTTTGCCATGTTGGACCCGATCGAATGCCTTCTGGAAATCAAGGTAAACCACGTCGACATTTTTGCTCTTACCCAAAGCCTTAGTCACGTAATCATAGAAGCAAAGGAGGTTAGTTACACATGACTTCCCCTTCCTGAACCCATGCTGATTATCCGACAATACATTATTCTCGTCTATCCACTTCACAAACTGCCTTTTGATGATAATTTCCAAAATTTTCGAGAGGGAGCTCGTCAAACTCACTGGACGATAATTAGACACCACTTCTCTACTACCCTTCTTAAATATCGGAACAACGTTAGCCAGTTTCCAATCTCTCGGGACGATACCCTCAGCAACACTACTCCTGTATATCTGTGCGACTGGCCCCAACAATTCATTAGCACCTTCCCTGAGAACCCTGGGATAGATATCATCTGGTCCTGGTGCTTTGCTTGCACATACATTTCTTAGAAGATTTAGGACCTCCACGTCTTCCACTTGAATATCGTTGAGCGTTTTATTACCCCATGCAACACCCGTATATCGAATATCATTATCTCCATTAAAAACCGACGCGAAAAAGTCATTGAAAGCCCTACACATGCCTACATTGCTCTCTACTTTTGAGCCTCCTATCGAGAGGGGGCCAACTGTCCCCTTACATCCATTATTGACGTATCGAAAAAATGATTTTGGGTCAGAGCCAATGTTATCTGCCAACCTAGATTCAACTTGCTTTTTACTATCCCTTATCGCTTTCTTCAACAGTCTTCTTTTATCAGTAAACACCGCTTGAAGTACCAAAGGATGTTTAGAGGTGTCGCGAGTTCGATACCTGGTTAGTTCAGAAACTTTCCTGACACAGGGGTACAACAGAAACGGCGACATGACCACAGAAATAAAGATTGCTACCGCAGGGAGTCCCACACCGAGGGGTTAGCGCACCAACCTCTCAGTGAGTGTAAAACCGGCCGCCGTTTGAAATCAGCAATAGATTGTAGTGCCCGGTCTAATTAGCCCACGTATGTAAAAAATGACAGTGATGCGATAAAAAATATTAATCATCAATGAAGTTTATTTTCTGTGGTTTCCAACGTCGAGGCGCGAATGCCGAGCTGACCCCCCCCCCCCCCCCACGTTAAAAAGTCTTGCCACAGAGAGCGACGGGCTTGCAACAGTACAAATAAATATTCAGTCATTGCACTTCACTCATAGTTCGAGATATAGATGGCAGATGACAGCACAAACACAGAAACAAACTTCGCGTTAGGTTCACAACCCATACACGCACACCTTCCAGCTTGCCCTATAGATCTTCGACCCCAACTGCTTATATCTCTTCATAGAGACATAGCAGCGCGCAATAATCGGGTTAGGCGGAGGGGAGGTCCGCAGTTGTAAAAAGATTCATGAACATGTTGGTCTAATACATTTGACGCTCGTTATAACGACGCTCCGATACAGCGACCATTCCATCATTACGATTGGTACGTTCGGTCCCAAATATTTCTTTATTTCCGTCTTGTTAATTTTTTATTCAATACAACGACCAGTAAATATCATTCAATCCATTACAACGACCGAACTCGACTCGCCCCTTCCCCCCCCCCCGTTTTTTTGTTGTTTTTTCTCGCAAAGAAATGAACAAAACATATTGAATGAGTTTGGCCTTAATCATAGACAGAGCTGCCCTTAAGTGGTGTGTAACAAATTGCGGTCACACCAGGCCCCCGCATATAGGGTCATAATAATTTCTCTCTTTCATAAATTCTGAATTTGTGTTAATTCTATAACTCTGCATTTTTATCTATATAGAAATAATTCTGGAACTCAGCACTTTCATATAGTAAGTGCTACTCTTTTATAAATTCTGATTTCTACCCTATCTGGAATTGTTTATTTAATAAATTTTGCATTTTCGTCGATTCTGGAATTCTGCACTTTCGGCATTATTGCAATTCCGAATTTTTTCATCAATATTCTGAAACTATTTCATTCATTTATTCTGAATTTTCGTTGGTGCTGGAATTATTTCTTGTATTTATTCTGAATTTCCGTGATTTTCACTTTCTAAATTTCTGATTCCCCTCTTTCACAGAAGAGAAAAAATCGGGTTAAGAAGCCCCGCTTCTATTTTCGCTCTCGGTCCCGTCTCTGGTAAGTTCAGCCCTGATCTGAGATACTTGCAGAAGGAAGGGTATATGTGTAGAACATAGATGGCTGAAAGTGGGGTAAGGCGTTGTCACTTCTACAGAAAATCCAGTAGTCAACAAGCGTCACCCCTGGAAACTTTTCTTTCCATTCTGTTTTATTTTCTCACATATTAGCTCATTCCCACTTCCCACGTGGTTGATTTTCTTATATTATTCTAAATTTTATTGAATAATTTCACTTAATTTCTCAACGGGAGAATATACAGTAAAAACCCCCTCTTAACGGACACTCCTAAGATTTGGTTCCCCCCTATTCTCCGTGGCCAAATAATATATTTTCCCCTATAATAAATGTATGCATTTTAAACCCTCTGATTAACGGTCATCCCCTCTATTGCGGACGAATTTTTGCCCGCCGGTCACCGCAAAAGAGAGGTTTTACCGTAGAGTATAGAGGCAAGTGAACTTATTTTGCAGCATGTAGTGAACAAAATGTAGGTTTTGATCCTAATATTATATTTTCTGAAGTGGAAATGCAGATACTCTGTAGTACTCTGATACTCTGTACTATGCATTTAAAATGTGGGGTTTTTTTTTTCAACATTTTTATTGCAATATATATTTTGTAACAAAATGAGAGAATTTTTTTACACTCCCATCAATAAAATACACAATTTTCCTCAGAGCTTGCGTTCACAAACAACATGCTCTGTATTTTCTGATGTACAAAACAGCTTCGAAAATAGTCGGGGGAGGGGGGGGGGCAGATGAGTCTGCTACAACGGGCGCTGGATCGTAGGGGGCGCAAATTTCACCTCTAACTTATCCATCAACATTACAAGGACGCGCCAAAATGCATGCTTGCCCCGGCTGACCAAGCATCTAATTGCGGTCCTGGGAGAGGGGAACAATACACTTTGGCGACTGGAACGCTTTCGGTTAACCGATGTTTCGGTTGATCGGTATTCGATGCTCTACTGTATTTGCATTTGTTTTGCTCTTTTAATTTTCCAAACCATACAGTGGCATGCATATCCGTGAACGTTTCAGAAAACAAATGAAAGACAGCAGAAATTCTCACGATTTTGACACGCAAAAAAAAAAAAAACTATGGTTGTACAATACACTCCCAAAGCTCCATTAACCCCTTGAACTGAAATGACGAGTCCAGCTCGTCATGAATTTTCTTGAGGAAACTCTGACAATGACGAGCTGCACTCTCCAGGAATTATTGACTGTTGAAACTTTTTATGAGAGAACTATATTAAATCATAGCGAGTCTATTGTATATTTGTTTGTATGCTTCTAGTAGCAGTTTGAATCTAATTTGCATAATGCATTTACATGCATACGTTACATATTTGCATATTTGCATAAGATGCAAACGATGACAAGTGGCACTGCATCTTCCGGAGCGTTTTGAGAAGTATCATACACTTGAAGTTTATTAGTATTTTAAAATAAACCCGAATATAGGTGAGGATAAATATATAAATTTTTTTTTTTACATTGGTTGAATTTGTTGCAAATACATTTTAGCATTATGTTGAAACACATATTTTTTTCTTTAGAAGACTAGAACTATAATATACTTTTGTTAAACATTATTGAAGAATATTTCGACACTAATTATGTTCTATTATGTATATATAACAAAAATTCATGTAAATGTATGAAGTAAATATTTTTTTTACTAATTACAAATTATTTTAGCAAGAAAACCGTAAGTTTCTATATCAATCCCTCCTTTTGAAACGAAGGAAATTAAATTGTCTGTCTGAGCAGTGCTGCCTGAAAATAAATTGCAGTTCAAGGGGTTAAATCAAAGTTGGGCCATGCACGCAAGTTAATTAGGGCGCTCGCATCAACCAAGTATGCAAATAAATTAGAGCCATGCCAGGCCCAGGGTATCCGCAGAGCTCCCTCAAAATCTAATACTGTAATATGGGCACCTCTCTCCATTCGCACCTGCTGTAGACGCGCATATTTTTTACTTGAAACTCTTCATTGCAAAGATCTCAACAAAATCACATAATTCACTGTACATATAATAAAAATTGGAAATGTAGCTCGTTTTGCAAGAACGTGTTTTTTTTTTTACTTTGACGATAAAAATTTCAGATTTGTCGTTCAATCTCATAACACGTATCAGTAACAGTAGATATTATAATGCACACACACAGTGCATACGAGCTCTGATCCATAAAATCGACAACAGCGAATGAAAACATAATTGAAATATAGCTTGAGGCTTTTCTTTCGACGTTACTTGATTTTGTGATAAATAAGCAGATGAAGACAAGAAGCCTCCATTCAAGGGCTATATATGTATCGAATATCAATCAATTATGCGCGCCTAAATAAATAGAGCACAGAAATCCCAGAGATAAAATAATAGTTACGTAACTGAAAATACACAACACATATATATTTTATACAAAATGCATGATATGAGCTCCTAGGAATATTAAATCTCAATCACCATATATAATACACGTCATATAATCATAAGTTCTACTCTTATCTATTCAAAGAATAAAATTAATTCGAAATTCATGAATGATTCATTTCTCATCAGCATTATTATCAGTAGTTATTCAATATTGGTCATGTATTTTTCCCCTTACGTATCCTATTCATATTTATGTGGCAACTAATAATCACTGAGTTTTGCAACATCGTGATCGGTGCCTTGTTTTCATTTCGATTGTATTTCAATGAGATTTTGAGCATAAGAACTCGAAATGATTTTTCATGATTACCATAATTCAACGCGTATGTAATATAAACGCAACATTGCGAACATCATAATAAAATTTATTCACCGTCTTCCGTAAAATTAGTAAGTCGAAATATATTCCCTGATAATCAGTATCAGTGTTCATAAATACGAATCAAAATTCAATTTCATTCCTCCAAATTTTGTTGAGGGAACGGTAAATTTCCAGAATAGGTGCTCAAGAAAATTTGAATGGGGGGGAGGAGTGTGGAAAAATATTGGTGTAACCCACAGGCAGCAAAATAATAAAATGAATCACTTCTGCTTAAGTTTCTCAATAGAGTATTAACGCCCATCAGGCACAATGTTATCATATAACTTGGACGTGAATCATCCTATAGATTGGGTTATACTACTTTACCACACACCAACTCCGGTTATATATCGCCATATGGCAATTTCCAACTAGTAGAGTTAACTGGGGAATGAAGGCACCATCTATCGGAGGTCGCCCCATGCTCTGTTGGTAAATAACTTGTTTCTGATGTGCTTGCCCGGATTCGAACCTATGGACCTTGGCGGTATGCTTCATAGTGCGAGACGAGCATCTCGCCACTGCGACACTCGAGCTCTAGGGTTTAGGGTTATACTGAGGTAACTGTTATGGAGGGTATCCAGATGAAGAAGCCTAGAAGACTTCCCATGATGTTCACTGAATTTGATTTGTAGCGTAAAAAAATATGGTTGACAACAGGCCATCCATAAAGGACAAACAGACATACATTCGTTTTTATATGTATAGATAATATTGATTAAATTACCAAGTTTGCTCCGAAATTTTAACAGTTGTTAGTTGTGTGCGGTAAAGTAACAATACTAATACTCAAAAGATTTATTTTTCTGTGCTTGAAATCCAAAAGAATGTGCGTAGGAAACGGTTTGATTCTAGGATATTATTGTCTAGAAGGCATATTTTTACTGATGAAATTTTATTTTTATTCGTTTATTGGTTATGGACAAAAGTAACTAATAATGACGCAGTTTTTATGGTGAATAAATTTAAGGAATATGATTTTCAGAATGAGTGTTAACGGGCATCCAGTTATTTTTTATCATTATTTATTATTATTTTTTTGCTGAGCAGAAAAAAATTTCCTCCGCCCGAGGAGGTCCATTTCACATATAGTCATTGGATATATTGAAAAAAAAGGGTAAAGATATCGCATGCGTCGGCTACAGGTGAAATGGACTTCAGCGATGTCAAAGCTGAAGGAAACAGGACTCATTAGCTTTATAGTTTAATGGTGCGCACCCGGCGTGGGTTCGTTTCCCCGCAAGGCCAGTTGAATTTTCTTTCTTGAACTGCAAGAACTTGAGGACAATTTACGTGTTTCGTTGCCAACTTTTAAGCCTGATTTCAAGTATTTGTGCTCTAAACATCAATCACAAATTTCATATTGATTAATGATTAATCGAACAAAATTTTATTGATGTATTTTTACTCGGTGATTTTTGTTGTAGTAAATAAACTGCATTCTGTATTCAAGGAAGGATGCCCCAAGATTTTAATGTTATTCTCGAGGGTGCCGCGAACTTCAAAAGGTTGGGAAACGCTGCTCTAACCACTAACATTCTGGATGACGGGCCTTTTTGTAGAATCAAGAACAGGGTAAATAAAAAGTCCGTAGAAACTTTAAAAATGAATAAGAACCGGAAAAATAACCGAAATAGAAAACGGTTTGAAGGGTATAAGCATTGCTAGGTCACGGGAATTTTTTTAAGACAGGGAAAATACAAAAACCAGCAGATAGGTTACGCTGGTACGAGCGACTTCGGTTGAAATATGCAAATGAGACGGTCATAAGAACTTGCGCTCCTAATCCACAATCAGTTCACCGTTGTAAACAGTGTATATGGATCCGCTGCATTCTACCGTTGCTGGATTTGTGACTCCCCTGCAATGTGTTATCCCCTGTGGTGGTCGTTGTCATGTGGAACACATACTTCTGTAATAAGCGATTTGGAGGCATTCTGTTCGTTATTTGCGTATCTTTTCTTTGACTTGTCTACGTCAGTGCCAGCTATCGGCTGCTTTTAAGGTTTTTTTTTTCTTGTCTTAAAAATTCACGAGACCAAACGATGCCAACAAATACAACGCCACAACAGGCAAAATGCCCAACGAGTCCCTGCAAACCGTTTCTTATTTCGGTTATTTTTCCGGTTTTTATGAATTTTCGAAGTTTCTACGGACTTTTTGTGCACCCTGTATATATTATATTTAACGTCGCCAGGAAATATGTTGGCACCAACCAACAGTCACCAGAAAACACTGGCAGAAAAAGCATTCTGATAATGCCCAACTCTGTAAGGAGACGCTTCAGCGCTATTTATTGCAACAATAATGAATCTAATAATCATTTATTTTGTCGGAAAAATAACTATATATATATATATATATAAAGTATATAAATTGAATAATTTTCGTGGCGTTTGAAATCTTAGGTCAAATATTTAAAACTCCCCCCTCCCCCCACCACATCAGCAGACAAATCCAGTCGTTACAAAGTCATGTTTCTGTTTACATCCATCCTCAACACGGAAGTAAACAAGTTTCGCTAGAGTAGGTACAATCAAAGCGCTTGAAGAGGCGCAAGCGCTTTGGGTACAATGTCCAATCTCCATCAGTGAGAATTATTAATTGGAAACTATACATATATATTTTTTTAAATTTTCAATGTTGTTGTGATCAAAGCTCGTTTATTGCAAAATGTTGGGTAATAATGTTCTCGTCACCCTCATTACGAGAGACCAACGAGATGAATGTCACCCATTGCATGTAGATGTCTCTCGAGTAGCATTCAGTCAACGCATTGGAGGAGAAATTCATGAACAACACTCTTTCATTGGCAGCCTACTCGTGGAGGAGCCTTTGAACAACATTTTCGTCACAGTGAGATTCTCAAGCTCCGAAGAGGATTCCTCTTTCGATCAAGAACATTTGGAATTGTATGTCAGCGAGCTATTTCTACAGCACTATCATCTCCAAGCGAGTAAAACGTATACTTTCAAAGTTGTTCATTGCTTTCCCATAACTAGAGTCATACTGGGAGCGAGGACTGAAGAAGCATATAGTTGGGCGAACAGCGAAGAGTGGCACGAGAATCTACTCTCCGCTATAAGCAGTGAGAACCCTAGCCTGTGCCGGATGGATGATGTCTTCTTAGTCGCTCCGGACATCCTCAATGTCAAAGATGTCTCTGTACTTTTCGGGTTATATGCGTTGAACGTTGATCCAGTTGAGCAAGGTGTATTGACTTTTAGAACTAAAGTCATTGTTGTTGATATGAGTAAATCGCCGATGGATGATTTTATGCTGTCCGATTCTTCGATAAATGCAGATTTATCTCTAGAGTCAAAGCAAGCTATGGACGGACAGAAATCAAGTGATACTTGCGTCCTAGAGAAACGTGCAGAATGCAATTTCCAAGTTGAAGTCCTGAGTGCGTTCGGTCCTGCTTTTATTAGCGCCCTTGAAGATTGCGATGTGGTTCTTGATCCTTTCAATACCGTTTTTCTAGCCTCTCAAATAGCGTGCGAGATGGGAGTCGAAACTGGTGACTGGGTGAAAATTTGTAAGCGTGATAGAAACAAGTCTGTTGGTGATGATACTGCATTGCGGAAGAGGTTCCGTTATGCAACTGTGTGTCCCATAAAAGACATAGATAATTTCAGTTCTAATGTCGATGCAGTGTATATATCTCCTCAGTTGTTTTTCAATTTAAATGAACAGCCATCTGTGTATTATCAGGATTGTACCCTGACTGTCGAGGTTTGCGATTCCGATGACGATTACGTCCCGCCATATGCAAAAGAGGTTTTTGTGGCTCTGGTACAGTCTCCGAATTATAGCGGAGCTATCAATTGTGAAACCATTTTGAAATCGTATTTCAAGGATACTAGATATATCCGTAAAGGCGATATAATCTGTGTCGATGCGAAAGATTCTGTGGATTTTTGCCATAAAGATAAAAGTGGGTGTTCTGCGGGATGGCCTGTGGTTTATTTCCGGGTGTCCGTAATTGAAGGTCCCCTCAGTGAAGAAGGTGGATATTTAATTGATTCCATGAACACCAGGCTATATCAAGCGGGAACTGCTCAGAGCTATGTCCCTGCTACCGCCGAGGTATTTTATTCTCCTTGTATTGTATCACAGTTCTTCGATAGTGCTAGTCCCTCTGGTTTAGATCATTACATTGATCTCATGGAAGAAATTACTCTGCCGATCTTGAACATTCTAAATAACAAGTTCCAGGTCAGCTCTAACATTTTACTCACCGGAAACTCTGGCTGCGGGAAGAGTGTTATAGTCCGAGCAGTTTGCAAACGCCTGAATCTACATTTCTATCAAGTGAATTGCCACGAAATGTCTGGCGATACATCTGGAAGCGTCGAGGCCAAACTGAGAGTGATAATGGAGAGAGCTCACATGTTTGCACCTTGCATAACTCTACTGAAGAATATCGACGTTATCGGAAAGGAGATGGAACTGAAAGGCGAAAATTCTAGAGTTCTCAGCAATTTGGGAGAACTTCTCAGGAGTACAAGCATGGCGGGCAGGGATTGGCCATGCGTTATTGTAGCTACAACGTCTAGTTCCAAGTGTCTCAATGAAGAATTGGCATCTGCTTTCCTCCAGCAAGTCTCTGTCGAGCCACCATCGGAATGCGAAAGATCAGCTATCATAGAGGGTCTACTTAATGGCAGCGTTATCGGACCAGATGTGGACTTTGATTTTATAGCCAAGAAAACAGCTGGTTTCGAACTGTCCGATTTGTGTGCATTGGTCACTGAAGCAAAAAAGATAGATTATTCTAGATCTAGAAGTTTGCTTCCTTCGCCTGATCTGAAACTGGAGGAGGATCTCAAACTTGCGAGAGTACCGCTAATTCAAGAAGATATATTAGCTGCTTCAGAAAAGTTACAGGCTGAATTAGCAAAGATGGCCAATGCTCCAAAAATACCAAATATTGTTTGGGAAGATGTTGGTGGATTGAATTCTGTGAAGCAGGAAGTTATCGATACTATCATGCTCCCAATGGATCATCCTGAGATATTATCGACAGGATTGAGAAGAGCTGGAATTTTACTCTATGGACCTCCAGGAACCGGCAAGACGTTAATTGCTAAAGCTGTTGCCACAGAATGTTCTATGAGTTTCATCAGCGTCAAAGGACCGGAGCTTTTGAATATGTATGTCGGGCAAAGCGAGGAGAACGTTAGAGCTGTTTTTTCACAGGCCCGAGCGGCTTCACCGTGTATTGTCTTCTTTGACGAGTTAGATTCGCTTGCTCCAAACCGAGGTAAGAGCGGCGATTCGACCGGAGTCATGGACAGGATCGTGGCGCAGCTTCTTGCCGAACTGGATGGTTTGAACAAATCTAATGAGGTGTTTGCTATCGGTGCTACGAACAGACCCGATCTTATAGATCCAGCTCTTTTGAGACCGGGGAGATTCGACCGCTTGGTGTATGTGGGTATTCCCAGTGATATGGATTCAAGGATGAGCGTTATGAAAGCCTTGACCAGAAAAATGCCTCTACATGCTGACGTTGATTTCACCGAAATTCTGTCGAATTGCCCGAAGAATTTATCCGGAGCAGATTTCTATTCACTTTGTAATGATGCCATGATGACGAGTGCCCAGCGAAACATAGAGAAGATTGAAAAGGGGGAACTGGCGATGGAAGATGCTGAGTGCTTAGTTTGTCATAAGGATTTCATGGAAGCGATAAATGTACTTTGTCCATCTGTTAGTGAGGGACAATTGCTGCATTATGAACTTTTGAAAGGAATGTTTTGATACGTGTGTATAAATTTCTAGGGCTGTTTCAACAAGTTCCGAAAGTCAGAACCACATCTTTTTGTGATCCTATTGAGCCCCAGTTTTATATATTTTAATAGGGAAAGATCGGGATCCGAGGAGATATGTTATCATAGAAAAGCCAAAAAATTCTATCATAAAACACCCGATAAATGAAAATTTGTATTTCAAATTGATGAAAATGATCTATAATTTAGGACATCTGTTTGTCTCTGGGTCCCGTTCGTGCATTCCACAAATAATTTTTATTCTGAAAACATGCATTGACGTGTGTCAAATAACAAAATTTGCTATTAATTAAATTGTTCAATAAAGATGCTCATTTGAGGGATTTGTACTTATTACTATGATCGTCCCAATTGTGAAAGGTGGTTTTTTTTGCTTCTCAATTTTGTTTATCCAAATTTCCAGCATTAAATTGCACTGAAAAAAATATTCAATTGATTTCTCCATTTCTCACTTCTGATTCCGAAGATAGATGGCATTACCTCCTGAACAAACAATGTGCCTAGGGTTTTATCAGACATCCTCCTTTTCAATGTCATTTCAAGCATCCTTCTGTGTTTCGCAAAATTCACCCTTTTGTCCTCCTATTCAGGTTTCTGGATTTTTTGTCTACTTTTAAATATATCTCTTCGTTGATGTGCGTGGAGTTTTTTCCCATCCAATTGACCGATTCCCAAAAAATTTTCTGTTTTTGATTTTTTTTTGCGGTTTTCTTTAGAGTTGGGAAAAATTATTGTTTCGGCCTGTTTTATTGGTCAGAATAATAGTGACATAAGTGTCTGAACTGAAATGTGTTCACAAAAAAATAAAAGATTTGTCACTTTATTAACTGTGATGTCAAGTAATCATTTTGTGGTATAGGACATGGCTTATTACCACGGAGAGAAGTCCCACTTTGTCCTAGAGGCATACTTCAAATTAGAAAAAGTGCCAGAGTAACGTCTGAACATCAGATAAATAATTCATATTGCATAGGGTTGTAAAGTTATTGAAATCAAAATGGTAACTTTAAATGGACGCCCTGTGCCCAGAAACAAATTGTAAAGTTGTTTCCCTGTCTCTCCTAATGACAACTAAAAATGAATCCACGTAAAAACTAACGGACAACTCTCATTTTCCTCATTTAAGCTGTCCTTTTTCCAACTTTTCTTCAATTTTTTCAATTTGAATATCTCAGCTAACATTGCACTTTAAAAAAACTTTTTTTTACCTCACCAGAGACAGGGCCACAACTTTCTAATTGGAAATTGAAGGAGAGAGTTTTTATTCTGTTACACACTGCATTTTCACTCTCAAAATTGGTACAGGGTTATTTTTGAACGTCTTTTGAGCATTAAACAGAAACTATACCTTCACGACAGACAGTTGATGAGATAAAAGCCGCATTAGCACTTACAGGACACCCTGTATATTCCTTGATCTGATCGAATGCTTCTAAATTAAAAAGTTAGCAATAATACCATAAGGCTGACGCATTTGAATTGATGCACATTCAATTACGTAGAACTTTAAATTTATGTATATCAACCTGAACCAATTATGCTGGATGATAAAGGTTTTTGAAAGGATGATGTCACTCTCCGCTACCATACGAGGTTGGATTCCCCACAAAGGCAGTTGAATTTTCTTTTCGCAACAGCCAGTTGTTAAAAACCGTCGTATGGTAGCGGAGAGTAACGTCATCCTTTCATAAGTCGCAATTTAGTGACAGTGCCAATAATTGTGAGCTTGGCCTGAGTCAGGCCCGGCTATCTATGTACTGTCCCTTTCAGTGCACATGAGTTCCAAGGAAAGATTGACAGATTCCTTTGTAGTTTAGTGCATATTCACCTGGAAAGTGAAAGGAAGTGGGTTCGATTCCCAGCAAGGGCAAATGAATTTTCCCTCTTTTCAAAAATTCATCTTCGCAACAGCCACTTGTTAAAAACCTTCATATAAAGGTTTTTTCCTAACTAATTGAACTGAATCGAAAGGTCTTGAATTCAGTGATTACAGAATTTCAAATGTCTCGACTTTCACCTCACCTTATACGTTCAACCTGATTACAAAGTTTTGGAAATAATTGGCCTTCCGGAAATTACCTCAATGAACAATTCAATCAATTGAAGAAACGAGGTTAAAAATGTATCGTCCGCACACACACTCTTCTTAAAATAAGAAATATTACTCTTTGTCTGTGTTTATTGTGTAATGCATTAAAATATTCTTCGGAAACTAGATTACCAGCTAGGGTTGAAGGACAAATGTAGATCGATCTGGTGATGGACCATTATGCTTTACCGCACACCAACTCCGGTCATATATTGCCTCACAGCAATTTCCAACCAGTGGAATAGGGCGAGGAAATGAAGGTGCCATCTATCGGTGGTCGCCGCAGATTCAGTAGGTAAAGAACTTGTTTGTCTGATGTTCTGGCCTTGATTCGAACCCATTGACCTTGATGGTAACCTTCTAGAAGAGAAAATGAGCATCTTACCACTCGGGTGTCTCTTCAGGTACAGTAGAGCATTATCTGAGACAATTGTAGGAGTGGGGGTGTTCGGATAACTGATCATAAAACTATATATTTTGTATCTTACGTCTTACAAATAACACGCAAGACTGACTAGCCTAGTTTGACCAGTACCGAATGACCGTTAAAGTAAGCCTACAGTTTAAGAAAAGAAATCCAAAATTTTCTTTAGCTTCTGAGCAGAGATTCTTTTTTGCCTTTAAATTTTGCAATCGTTTTAAAGACAGCAATTGGACAGCGTCACCACCTTGTCGTTCTAACCCATCGCCCCCCCCCTTTTTTCAGAAATTTTTTACTCTCATTGCCCCCAACTCAAGCGTAACCCATATCTATATGCTATACCCCGTAACTTCTATCAACAAACCCCACCCCTCGATGATTCCATTGCCCACCAGGGGCGATATTGCCCCTTATTGCCCCTTATCAACCACTTCATAGTAGTCTCAAGATAGTGAAAAACTTCATCACTGGTTTTCGCCCAGCGCAGTCATAGTTGCTAGGCTCTTCCTCGTTACAAGGGTCTTAGTCATCAATGACACTGGCAATGATTTCGTCTACTGTCAAAATACTTCATAGCCAGGGTCATCGACGTCACATTCGAGCCAGTCCTGTATGTTTTCCTGGTCACATTCTGGCTGCTAGCAGAACTTCTATATTATATGCAAATTTGAATTTCCCAACTGCAACTCTTTTGGTTAATCCATGTTTTGGTCAATCGGTATTCGGATAATCGATGCTCTACTGTATAATGATATTGTGCTAACCAAGGAACAATATAGTTGTGGAAGGATTACTATTACATTGAGAGGCAAAATTATTACTGCGTGCCATAAAATTTTTGATTTCATTTAAACAAAATTCAATTATCTAAAGACGATGTCACTCTCCACTATTACTACAAAGGTTCCGACAGCTGGCTAATGCGCAGATAAAATCTAGGAAAGAAAATTCAACTGCCCTTGGAGGATCCCATGTCCTCTCACTTGCCAGGTGAGCACACTAGACTACAAAAACCAACAAATATCTCAATCTTTCCTTAGAGCTTGTGTGTGCAGGACAGGGCCATACCTATACGTCCAGATTTAACTCAGGCTAAAAAGCCATCTGGTAACAATGTGAGCTTTGGCCCGAGTTAATTCTGGCTGTCTATTTACAGTCCCATTTAATCCACACAAGATCTAAGGAAAGAGGATTCATTGGCTTCGTAGTTTAGTGGGCTCACCTGGCAATTGAGAGGACATGGACAGTTGAATTCCCCCCCCCCCCTGGATTTATCTTCACATCAGCCAGCTGTCGGAACCTTCATGTATACATTTTGGTGTATCACACAAAAAAAAGCTATACCAAAAAGACTGTGGTCAGGTTCTTGTGCGAGCCCTTTGTCAGTAGCTAGCCCACATATTCCCTCTCGGCTTGGCAGCTCCAATGAGCCCTCTACTGTGGCCAGGTCCACATCTGCTTTTCTCAGCTTGATGGCACGTATGAGCCCCTTCATGCTGCTGGTTCACACATCGATCAACTCCCACTCGGCTGTTCCAATAAGACTAGAATTTTCATATTTGTGAAGAGATATGCGGAATTCTCTGGCTTTGCTACTACAGTTTTCATAAAGAGACTAGAAATGCTGCTCGTGTGAGCGAACTGTTTCATTAAAAAGAGTTATCAGCCTATCCTACCAAGCGGTCTTCAAGAAAAGAAGAAAACATTTCAACTCACTAGAATGAATATTGGAAAAAGTATTAATTTCTCATATTGCCCAAATTAACAGGACTTGTTCATTCATAAGTTTGGATAATTTAATTCATTAAAAAAAGTTCATGGTTTTTAACCCTTCTGAAGAAAAACGCTCTATCTTTCCCCATGGTAAATTAAATTAACCAATTAAAGTGAGGGTATAATAATACAGAATTGATTGAATGCAAGCAAAAATTAATTTTCCCAAAATGTTCCCAATCAGACATTAAATCGATATAAACATTTTATTTCGTCATCGAACAAAAAAAAAAACAAAAAAACAGCAATCATTCAATTTTTCGTGATTTCAAGTACTTTAACAAAAAATGAAAAAACGCTCCAACGAAAATATAATGGAATGAAAATTTCTATGTGCTTGATTCGCACACACAAGTTAACTAAAACATATCGTCATAAGAAACGGCGTTCCTATTTATCGCCTCATTGCTGCCTTTTTGGCGGAAATTAGCAGCGAGGGACGCCCACTTCAGCTGAGATTCGTCAGTCACGGGTGGCTGCAATGGTTGACGTCTTGCCAACGATACAGTCAGCTGTACATTGTCCATACTTATACCATTCATAGTCTTGATGGCCTTCTCCGCATCCTCCATCTTTTCAAAAGTGACAAAACCACAATTCTTGGCCATTTCAATAGTAATATTGACGATGTTGCCAACAGGCTGGAAAGTCTTTTCCAACAAATGTTGGGTGATACCGTAACCTCTCACATAAACCGTGTTGCCCTGCTTTGGACGTTCGACCCGGTTATCACGGTCTCGCTCCCTCCGACCTTCTCTTTCTCTTGGATGATGATGATGGTGGTGATCATTGGCTGTGTCTTTCGATTCGGGGTCTATTGTACCAGAGCTCACGAAGCTCTCATACAGCTTTTTTGCCACTGGCTTATAGTTACTCGGTGATGCTGCAGATGGAGAATTGTTAGAGCTATTCGAGCCTGAATTGTTATTAGAATTATTGCTGCTGTTGTTGTTATTGTTGTCATCGTCGGGATTGGAATGGGACGCTGAGAATGGCTGGTAACCAGTGACGCCACCACTCCCACCAGGTTTATCAGTGGCGCTGCGCTTTCTTTCTAGCGCCTTGGGTCTCTTGAAACCTTGCCTCTCTTTATTCTCGACTTTGATGGCGCTGATTGCACCGGATTTCAAAAGTTTCTTGGCGACTTCCTTGGCGTCGGGCTTGGCTTCGAGATTGTTCTGGGCTGGTTTAACAACTGGCGGTTCTTGTTTAGGAGCTTTTAGCTGTTGCAGAGCTTTCTTTTTCCGTCTCAATTTTTGATATTTCTTTTGCAGCATTTCCTCCTCTTCCGTGAGTTGCATTGGGAAATGTAAATAAACCATTTCCTTTGAATAGATATGAAATTTAAAATATGTAAACACACTTTCCACTCACTAGATATTCAATTTGGTGAAAAAAGTAAACAACGACGTGTTTGTTCCGGGCAGTTGCATATGCAAGGTCTTTCCACCCATGATGCAAGTTGAACAAATAATTTTTGTCGGAATGAATTCAGGTTTGAACAGGAAAAGGAAAAAAATTAACATATAATTTTATTAATAAAAATTTAAAAGCTATCAGTTTTAACACAGTTTGAGTTGAGTTGCCGAACATCAGGAATTGCTTCTTTCACAACTTTATGATTAGAAAATAGATGGCGACACTCACCAGATTGTTTAATTTAGGGTTGGGTTATGATGATATTCGAAAACAGAAGAGAGGAGGCCTGCACGTACACTCTTACTGAAAATTGGAATAAGTGACGTACGTCCCTTTAAAGCGTCTTAAACGTCTAAATCGTTTTAAGAATTTTCATGTTGACGCTGTTAATTTTTTTTACATTGTCAATAGTGCTGCCATCTGTCTTCCAATTTGACACTTGGTCACGGCAAATGCGTCTTTTTTTTTTTTCAATTTGACCAATCTGCAAAGTTCAGTTATTGACCAAACACAGATGGATGCTTTTGAACTAGAATTTGACACTTTTGTTGTTTTTATTTTATTTTCATTTTTTAAATTTCTGTTAACGGGGTCATTCAAGTATTACTTCCAGGGCCGGATTAACCATTAAAAGCAAAATATAAGCACGTGCTAAAGGCGTCAGGAGAAAAGGAGCACCACAAAAAATTATCAAATTGTACATTTTTTAATGTACATTTTTCCCCCAACATCAACCAACCGGTAGAAAGTCCCAAAATTTGAGCACTTGATTGTACAGTTGAAGATATTTATCAGAAAATTGACAGGGTCCCACAGCCAAGGGAGTGTGGTGCTCCTGGCACTGGACCCAATGAGAGCACTGATTTTTACTCTTTTTCGTTAAAAATTACAAGGAAGGGATGCCAAAATAGATGCAGATCCCCTAAGTGACAATAAAGTAAATTTTAATTTTTGGTTGCGGCATTGAGGGTGACACAAAAGCAGAGAAATTAAGTTAATTGCGAACAAGAACTCGCGTTAATGTTCAGTTTTTGGATTGAGATTTTGTTCAATTTCCATGAGGGGCCGTTCAAGTATTACGTCATCATCGATGGGGGGGGGGGTCCCGATTTGCTGCCTTTTGATGAGGGGGATTTGGATGATGCTTACGTCATCAACCACCCTTTATGAAAATATGAGTTAGGATTCAGAGGAGCAGAGCTGATGACGAAATCTTGCTGACAAGGGGGGGGGGGTCATCGTTTTGCTGACAAGAGAGGCATTGCCCGCGGGCAAAACAAATTTTTCTAAGCCCCCACAACCTAGCTATACATACATGCCTACCAATTTACACAATCACTCTATCTCCAAAATTATAAATAGATCAAATTGTCATGATGCCTCCTCTCCTAACACTTGAGGCTACCGAGCCGTATCATATAGGCCCGTGTAAAATTATTTTTCTGAACCTCCCTCCCCTGAAAATACCTGCTTATCACTTTACATACTTACCCTCGAAAATTGTAAAAAGATCTAATTGTCATCATCAGGGCAAAGTGGTAAAGGGTGGGAAGTGGGGACACCATAATTACTTGAGTGCTTAGGGCCTTGCAGTCATTCAAGTGATCTGGATTTTTTTTTCAACGCGACACTAGCCCGTTGAAATTCGAAACAAAGCTCATCTTTGCAAATATTAGCAACAAGAAAGTTTTCTTGTTTGAAAGCACTCTGGGATTTTTGAGGGTTTCGTGGAGTTTGATCATGCAGAACCCCAAATAAACTTTCACAGATCCCCAAGGTTCCGCGAAACACAAGTTGGAAACCTGTAATTTAAATGATAGTTCCCCAAACTTTTTGTTCAACTGCCCCTTTCTGCAGAAATTTTTTTCTCTCATCACCCCTTCAACGCTGAAGTGAACCCCTAGGATCCTATGTTAAACCAGTAGCTTTTATTGCCCTCCGACCATTTCATCGCCCACCAGGGGGCGATATTGCTTACTTTGGAAAGTCATTGATTTGGATCATGGTCTCACAAACTTTTTGTTCCATCGCCTCCTTCTTCAGAAATGTTTTCCTCTCATCGCCCCCCAACTTAAATAAGCCCATAGGATCCTATGTTGAATAAGTAGATTCTATCGCCTCCTTGGACCATTCCATCACCCACCAGGGGGCGATATTGCTGACTTTGGAAAGTCATTGATTTAGATCATGAAGTGCTGCTATCTGTATTCTTCAAACTTAACGCATAACCATATAGCAAATGTGGTCCTTTCTTTAATTTTATCAATCTTCACAATTCAGTTAGTGATCAGACATCACAGACGGATGTTTTGGACTTGAAATTTGGCATTTTAATTGTTTTTTTGTCTTAATTTTTTTTCTAAATTCCTCTGAATCGAGCAGGTTCTAGCCCGTGTCACTGTAAACCCTGTGTAAAATAATCGTGCTTGAATTTCGAAGAGAGACGGAACGACCAAGGATGTGAGGCAACCAAAGCGTTTGTTTACGCATTTGTTTAGCTCCGTTCTAGGTCCGTCCTTACTCTGTGTAATCATTATTGCACTGTACCCTTATTGTGATTCTGAGTAAGTTTTTTTCTCAGATTTCTTTGAGGAAATTATAAAACATCACACACACAAAATGGAGAGAGGAGCGACCGTGGCCGTGAGTACTTTGAATCAGTGGGCGATGGATTTCACTGGCAATTGCAACAGAATTCTCAAGAGCATCGCTGTGGCGAAATCCCGTGGCGCGACCTATCGGTCCGGGCCGGAACTTGAGATACCCGGCTACGGCTGCGCCGATCATTTCTATGAGAGCGACACCCTACTGCATTCGTGGGAAGTGCTGTCGTTTCTATTGAAATTCCCCCAGTGTCGGGACATCATGGTAGATGTCGGGATGCCGGTCATGCACAAGAACGTCACCTACAACTGTAGGGTCATTTTCCTCAACTGCAAGATCCTGTTGATAAGACCCAAAACCATGCTGTGTGACGATGGCAACTACAGGGAGAGCCGTTGGTTCACCGCATGGGCGAAGCCCCGCACCGTCGAAGACTTCTACCTGCCACGGATGATCCAAGAAATCACAGAGCAAGAAACCGTGCCCTTTGGCGACGCGTTGATAGCAACTAAAGACACGTGCATTGGTTACGAGATCTGCGAAGAGCTGTGGAATCCCTGTAGCTCGCATATCCCTCAGAGTCTGGATGGTGCCGAGATAATTGTCAATTCCAGCGGTGGGTATCATCAGTTGAGGAAAGCTTATGTCTTGGAAGACCTCATAAAATCTGCTACGTCAAAATGTGGAGGCGTTTATCTGTTTTCGAATCTTCGTGGTTGTGACGGGGACAGAGTCTATTACCAAGGATTATCTTCGGTAGCTCTGAATGGGCAAATACTTGCTGTCGCCAAGCAGTTTTCTCTTCAGGATGTGGAAGTCACAGTCGCCACTGTTAACTTTGAAGATATCAGGACATATCGGAATTGCATTCCCAGTAGGTGTAGAGTTGCGGCATCTTCCGAGAGCTATCCTCGCATTACTGTAGATTTCGTACTGTCGAAGTCAAAGATGACAGTCGCGCAAGAACCACAACCAGTTAAGTATCATGCACCGGAAGAAGAGATATCATTAGGACCCGCATGTTGGTTGTGGGACTATTTGAGGCGGAGTGGCCAAGGAGGTTTCTTCTTACCTCTCAGCGGTGGAATTGATAGCAGTAGTTGCGCTACCATAGTGTATTCAATGTGTAATCTTGTCTGTGATGCTATAAATAGTCAAGAAGCTGGTGTACTGGAGGATATACGGAAAATAGTTGGAGATCAGAACTATACTCCCGCTGACCCCAAGGAGCTGTGTGATAAAATTCTAGTGACCTGTTACATGGGGACGGAGAACTCCTCCACCGAAACTCGTGATAGAGCATCTGACTTGGCCTCCGAAATCGGTAGCTATCACATGAACATTAATATTGATACAGTCATCGCTGCAGTCATTTCCCTCTTCACCATGGTGACGAGCATGAGACCGAAATTCCGATCTCATGGAGGAAGTAGTAGAGAATCGCTTGCTTTGCAGAATGTTCAAGCTCGCTTGAGGATGGTCATATCTTATTTATTTGCACAACTGACTTTGTGGGCCAGAGGTCGATCGGGCGGTCTATTGGTCATAGGCACAGCGAATGTCGATGAAGGTCTTAGTGGTTATTTTACTAAGTACGATTGTTCCAGTGGTGATGTCAATCCCATCGGGTCTATCAGTAAGAATGACTTGAAGAAGTTCCTTAAATACGCTTCCGGCCATTTCAATATTCCATCTCTTCTTGGTGTATTAGATGCTGTACCTACTGCCGAACTAGAGCCGCTGATCGACAACAAAGTCTGTCAGACTGACGAGCAAGATATGGGGATGACCTACGATGAGTTAGGTATATATGGCACACTACGTAATCCTGGTCGATGCGGGCCTTATTCCATGTTCACCAAACTGTGCACGAAATGGGCTAATATTCTTTCTCCTGCAGACGTTGCAGCAAAAGTGAAGCATTTTTTCCGCCGCTATTCTGTGAACCGACACAAGATGTCTGTGATCACTCCAGCTTATCACGCTGAGACGTACAGTCCGGATGACAACCGGTACGATCACAGGCAAATTCTGTACAACTCCAGATGGGACTGGCAATTCACGATCATCGATCACCGTGTTAAGCGCATCGCAGCAGGCACAACGACTGAAGCCAGAGAATCCTCCAGTGACACGGATGTAAACCATAGTACCAATAAGTCAAGCCCTGATGAGAGTGGGAGTAAACCGTTTCCTGGGAAAACCTCCGATCTCATCGCAGATAGAATGGGTAAACCAGTTGTGGTGACTTGTTCCGACAGAGGCATTTGATATCAGCTACAATACAACAATTCGCTAAAAATCGACTGCTGAAATTTTTGTTTTATATTCAGAAATTATAAAATTTGCTGATTTCCTATATGATGCATCCTGTACACACTAGAAGATTCCAGTGATTTATATTCCTTTTTGTTATTGTTAACCAGTATTCGGGCATTGTGAGGCTTGTGCCATGGAAAATTTGGGAATTTTCGACATTAATAATTTATATTTTTGAGTATGTGATCAAAGCGATGTAGAATCTAATAGCTTTATAGCGACTTCGTATATGCTTGGGTGACTTATTTTTTACGGCCATAGAGTTTAATAAATTATTCGCTAGTTTGAATAAAATAGTTTTCAAATTAACAATTCTACATTAGTGTCTTTTTTTTTCTGGATTAATGGTACCAATGAAAACACAAAATAATTTAATTGTTTCAAATCTATGCTTGTTTTGTAGGTACAGACATCATGAGTGGTTTAAGTGCTCGAGCACCCTCAATGATTTGCGCCAAGAGTAAGAGTAGCATTGATTCAGACATCAAAATTTTTCCTATATACCAGAGTTCTCAAAGTGTGCATTGCTGCTTTTAGGGACGTCGCCAACCATTTTCGGGGATGTTGATATTGGGCTTGTTCAATGCTTTGAAGACTTGTTCTTTTAGACTATTATGAGGGAGCTGCAAGAGACAAAAAATTTGAGAATCACAGGTATATATATCCCTTTCAGACCCTGGTGCTACAAATATGGAGGTTGCATTTTCACACTACTACAACTAAGAAAAACACACGCACCTCGTCCATATTCTTCTGTGGAACTTCTAATGAATTGGTACATGTTGTGAACCTTCCAAAGTTTATTTTCTGTGGAATGCTTGTTATGTGTAATGTGCTGTTATCAAATTTTCTAACTATGAGTGAAGTGTAAATCTATATATATGAAATTGATTTTCTGTGTGTGTATGTTCTCTATACAAATCTACAATTTTAGATAGATTGTCGCCTAATTTGCATATATACCTAATGGGATCCGACTTAAACGATAGGCTACTTTAAAATTTCGTCAGAGCACGGCAAGTGCTCCAAATGGACAAAAAACTGTCAGGCAACAATGGTTTTTGGAACGTTTACTTTGGTTCCCTAGCAATGCATTTCAGACGTGTATATGCCTTTACAATGGTTTGTCACTTTTTCAATTCTCCCAGTAATGAGGCTTTTTGAATAGACATTATAATCATCAGCATGACTGAGGGGCAGGCAAAGGATGATCCCCATAGAAATTAGGTGTTAAAATTGCAGATTTTACTGTAGAAATGCGGAAATTTGGTGGGGTTTTCTGTCACATCAATAATTTTAAAAACTGTATAGAATTCTTGATTTTTTAAATATTGAGTTCACTTACGAAGCCCAGGAGATTAAATATAAAGTAATTAGCCCCGGACCTACCTTTTAGTTGGATATTCAAGCAATAACATTGATTTCAACTTTTTATTTATATCTTCTCAAGCGTGAAAATTAATGTCCCCGTATTGTCTTTTGATATTCAACTGCATAAATTCACATAGTTTAGGATGTTTTAAAATTGATTATGGGTCCATAAAATATATCGAAGAAATTCCACAGCTTTAAGCATTTTTGGAAGCGGAAACAGGCAGATGAATAACTTGACGGGAGAGGGGAAATATATATTGTAACGAATCTATTTTCCCAGTATGGATATTTTTACTAACTCTCTGTGGCCTTACAGCACCTAATGCGTTTTGTTTGTTTATACGTTGTTAAAAGAAGTTGAGAAGAGAAAATCTATCTTCCAAGAGAAGAGAACGTGAGTTGGAATGTGGCTTCCATTCTGTACGGTTGTCTGTTTTGAGTGTGCTTCGAAATAAAGTCTTCTTCGTTAAGCTCCGTAGTTTCGTGTATCAATTGGACATCCCTCCTATATCAAGTGATTGGGGATATTCCGCCACCTCACGGAAAAGAGACGCACCTCCGACTCGACGTCCCCTTATAAAACTGGCGCCCAACGTGGGGCTCGAACTCAAGGCAGTACGAAACGGACATTCGAAATCAACTGTGAGGTTCCTGATAGCTCCTAAAATCGAAATGGCGTACTTGGCCAAAGGTAAGAAACGTGATTTGATCCTACTCGCTCTAGAATTAGGAGAGGAAGTTCCGAATGATTCGCGTGTAGTAGATCTCAAGCACATAATAACAAAGTCCTCCGGTTATGAGGAAGAATTCGTGAAATCCCTGCTGGCTACTATTATCGGAGAAAGAGAGGGAGAAGAAGAACGAGCTAGAATAGCTGAGGAAAGAGCTAGAATAGCTGAGGAAAGAGCTAGAATCGACGAAGAAAAGGAACAATCTAGGATCGCCGAAGAAAAGGAACAATCTAGGATCGCCGAAGAAAAGGAACGAGAACGTTCGTTTGAACTTGAAAAGATGCGGTTGCAGCTTGAGTTTCAACGACTCTCGCAACCGGCAGAAGAGCCATCCGTCGCTCTCATCGATCAGCCCAAGTTCGACGTGAAGAGGTTGATCCCGAATTTCAATCCGAGTGAAGATGATATGTCGCTATTCCTAAAGTTGTTTGAAAGACAGCTAAAATTCTTGAAAGTGGAGAAGGTGAACTGGGTTGCATATCTGCTGGGAGTTTTGCCGAATGAAGTTGCCAAACTCATTGCTCGAGAACCTGAAGATAAGGCTCATGATTACGACCACATCCGGGAGGTTCTCTTACGCCGTTTCAAGCTGAGTGCGGAAAGGTTCCGGCAGCTCTTCTCTACTCACAGAAAAGCACCTGGAAGTACCTGGAAGGACTATCATTTCGAGATCCAAAGTTACTTCGAAGGCTGGCTGTCCGAACTGAACATCAGCAACTTTGACGAGCTGAAAGATCTGATGATTTCGGATCAGATGAAGAAGAGGATCCCACCTGAAGTTAAAGAACATTTTCTGGATGTTTGGAGTGAGTGGACTACCCCTGATGAAATCGTGGAGAAGCTTGATGCTTATGATAACCTTCGAAACAAAAAGAGCGAGATCCAATATGAGAGGAAGAAGTTGCAGTCAAAGCAACATGAACCCCCTAGGTCCCCAATGCGACAAAGAGACTTTCATTCTAATCAACGTGCGAATCCGGAATCGGAAGATGCAGGACGTCATCCTGTCTTAAGATGTTATGGTTGTGGGGAACCTGGTGTTACCAAGTCCCGATGCCGAACGTGTAATCCTCCAACGGATAGACCAGGACCCAGTGTCAACGCTTTGGACTTATACAGTTTATCATCCCATCCTAATATGGAATCGAAAGATGCCAGTAGCAGTCATATCCTAAGATGTTACGGATGCGGAGAACCTGGTGTCGTTAAGTCCCGATGTCGAACGTGCAATCCTGCTACGAACACCCCAGAAGTTAGTGTCGACGCCTTGGCTTTTTACAGTTTCTCAACTGAGAGACGTCAAAGAAATGCTATCGAAGTCATGATCTGTCATAAGCGTGGAGCAGTGTGTGCTGACACGGGTGCCACACATTCAGTGGCAGGGGAGAAGCTATACCATCTCCTACAAGAACATGGCTTGCCCTTTTCCCGCAAGACTATCGTTATGAGACTAGCCGATGGATATGCTCGTAGAGCCGAAGTCCTAACAACGACTGTGGACATCAACGTCCAAGGTAAAATGGTTCCCACCGAGTTGATGGTGCTTCCACACGCCAGAGAAAACCGAACCCTTCTCGGTATGGACTTTCTCGGAGATGCCGGGATCGTCCTGGACGTTCAGCAAGGAAAGTGGTACTTCTCTGAAGCTCCTGAGACGCGATATCCGTTCATCGAGAGCCCATCGGAAAACAGTGCACTCCTGCTGGCACTACCTGCTGAATCACCCTCATATCGACTTCGTGAAGATGAAGGTACCCACCTCACCCATCAGCAACGGGAAGTCCTTGATTCTCTCCTTGAAAAGTATCAGAGATGTTTCAAACCAGGGGGAGAACCGACCCCTTTCATCGAACACCGCATCAACACTGGTGACCATATGCCCGTAGCTGTTCCTCCATACAGAATGAATCCCACCAAAAAAGAGATTCTGAAACAAGAAATCGACAAGCTCTTGGCTGAAGGGATAATTGAGGAATGCGAATCCCCATATGCGTCCCCCGTGGTACTCATCCCCAAGCCTAATGGTACAATTCGCTTGTGCGTCGACTACAGGAAACTCAATGCCATCACCGTTGCTGACTCTTATCCTCTTCCACGAATGGACGACCTGCTCCATGAGGCTCGACCTAAATCCTTCATGACAACTATTGACCTCCGATCAGGTTATCACCAGGTGAAGATGCATCCCGCTGACCAAGACAAAACGGCTTTTGTGTGTCCTTTTGGTACTTACCGATATCTACGAATGCCGTTTGGGTTGCGAAATGCTCCTGCCACCTTCCAGAGGCTAATAGACCGATTCAGAAGTGGACTTGGAGACATTCTTACTCTCACTTATCTTGATGACATCATAATCTTGTCAGATACCTTTGAGCAACACTGTGCAGATCTACAAGCTGTTTTTGAAAGGCTCCTTGTCTTCAAACTTCATGCGAACAGAGAGAAATGTCAGTTCGCGTGCTCTCGTGTAAAATATCTAGGATTTTGGATTACTTCTGAGGGTATCGAAGTAGATCCCGACAAGGTCTCTTCAATTCAAAAAATCCCCCCACCAAGGAACATCAAGGAGCTACAATCCTTCCTTCAGACATGCTCCTGGTTCCGTAGATACATACGGGATTTTGCCGAAATTTCTCGTCCACTCAGTGATCTGACAAAGAAGAAGGTTCAGTGGCATTGGGAAACCCTCCAGCAACAGGCCTTCGAGACCCTTAAAAAGAGGCTGACCAGCCCTCCTGTGTTGAAACAGGCTGATGGAACCATACCATATATTATTCGCACTGATGCAAGCAACTATGCCCTTGGAGCTGTGTTACTCCAAAGCCAAGGGCCGGATGAACACCCTATTGAGTATGCTAGCAGACTTCTCACAGCAGCGGAACAAAACTATTCTACGACGGAGAGGGAGGCTCTTGCTGTAGTCTGGGCCTTAAAGAAATTTCGTGGCTATGTTGAAGGAGCGGAAATAACGGTAGCGTCCGACCATCAACCATTGAAGTGGCTTCTCAATCTCAAATCGCCATCGGGAAGACTTGCAAGGTGGGCGCTGGAATTACAATCTTTCAACCTGAAAGTACAGTATATACCTGGAAAAGTGAATAGTATAGCTGATATGTTGTCACGCCCAGTCTGTGCTGAAGTGAATTCTCGCGAAGTTTTGAATATATTTGTGGCTGACCTACCAGCAAGAACTCCTAGAACTATTCGAGAGTCCCAACTTGGCGACGAAGATTTGAGGAAAATTATTCAAAGCTTTGAATCTACCCGGAAAACTGAAGATTACGCGAACTGGACAGAACGTGGATTCGTGTTGAACCAAGGAGTGCTTTACAGATATGCCCCAGATGCCGACTCAGAAGAGGCCCAATTGGTCATACCGAACAACGAGCGTGAATCCATACTTCGGTATCACCATGATGATCCAGCAGCTGGACACTATGGGGAAGAAGGAACTTATCATAGGATTGCAAAGCGCTACTACTGGACTGGCATGCGAAGATACATCGCTGACTATGTGAAGAACTGTCCTGAATGTGCCCGTTACAAAGCAACGAATCAGAAGCCGGCTGGACTACTTCGAACTCCCGTGTATTCTCAGCGCTTTGAGATCATCTCTATTGACTTGTTTGGACCATTACCCAAGACCGAAACCGGTAAACAGTGGATCTTCATTGTCGAAGATTGTGCCACTAAATGGGTTGAATTGTTTGCCCTCGACCGAGCTACTGCTCGTGAGTGTGCCTCCGTCCTGATCGAAGAAGTGTTCATGCGGTATGGGATACCACGGCGGATTATAAGTGACAATGGACCGCAATTCGTTAGCTCGGTTCTACAACAAGTGTGCTACACGTTAAAGATAGACCACAACATTAACCCAGTATACTTTCCTCAAGCTAACCCGGTGGAGAGGAAGAATCGAGATTTGAAGCCTCGACTAGCAATTCTTGTTGGGGATACACACGATAACTGGGACTCCAAACTCCCAGTCATTCGCTTTGCCATGAACACTGCCAAATGTGACTCTACTGGTTGTACCGCTGCGTTTTTACAATTTGGACGAGAAATGAGGACCGTGGACGACGTAGTTCAAGATTTGCGGACGGTGGTGGGAAGTGACAACTTCGTATCTGAAATCACTCCTTACTTGAAGCGTTTCGCATCGATTACAAACTATGTAAGGGATCGGGTCGAGATGAAGCAAGACCAGCGCAAGAAATATTATGATCAGAATCGTCGTCAACTGTTTCTCGACCCTGGTGACAAAGTATGGGTATCTTTGCATTCCGTCAGCAATGCTAAGAAAAAGTTAACCTCCAAATTCATGCCGAAGAGAGATGGCCCTTATCTCATTTTGACGCAGAAATCTCCTACATCGTATGTGGTTTCAAGTCTAGAAAAGCCCACCGAACCTATCGGAACCTACCATATATCGGCCTTGACACCTTTCCGAGGCTCTGAGACTACGCCAGTGGCCCCTCTGAAACCAAGAGGCCGTCCACCCAAAATGACAGCTAACCCTAGTCGACGTCCTCAGAACCGGTGTGACTCGAGGACTGAACTTCGACCTGAGACAAGAGTGTCAGCAGTTGCCCGGAGCTTCCCGTTCTGTTCGTCGGAAACTACTCCCAAAGGAAAGATGGCTGTTACTGGCTCCTCGCCGAGACGTCGTCGGAGCCAGAGGGGGAGATTGTAACGAATCTATTTTCCCAGTATGGATATTTTTACTAACTCTCTGTGGCCTTACAGCACCTAATGCGTTTTGTTTGTTTATACGTTGTTAAAAGAAGTTGAGAAGAGAAAATCTATCTTCCAAGAGAAGAGAACGTGAGTTGGAATGTGGCTTCCATTCTGTACGGTTGTCTGTTTTGAGTGTGCTTCGAAATAAAGTCTTCTTCGTTAAGCTCCGTAGTTTCGTGTATCAATTGGACATCCCTCCTATATCAAGTGATTGGGGATATTCCGCCACCTCACGGAAAAGAGACGCACCTCCGACTCGACGTCCCCTTATAATATTAATTTCTAGATTTGTTTCTTTCATGAGTCGCACAGGAAGTCACCATATTGGTTAACTTAGACATGATTTGTATGTCCCTCAAAGAAAAGGGGGGGGGGGAATCACATGATCCAAAAAAGCCTCATTGAAGAAAACCCGGGCAGCATCGGGTATTATAGCTAGTGATTGAATAATTGTATTCTTGTAGCTTTTTGTGGCTAGACTTTTCAATGGGGAGATCAACTCTCATTCAGTCCTCAAAGTCGGAACCCCAGAAAACCAACTTCAGCTGATCACCTCTGCGACAATGATAGGGTTTGAAACTGGGATCTCGCAATGCGAATCCATCACGATGACCACTACCGTAGCTACTTTTTCCTCACCGTAGAATTTTTTTTCGACCTCAGGAAATTAAGCCCTGACTTGAAGGATTGTGTAAGTTTTGAGTTAGAAATATGAATATCAGGGCTGGACGAATTCCAGGTCGCCATGGTGACTAGAAAATCGGTATTGGCGTCTAAAATGTTACATGCATTCATTGGCAAAATTTTTTGATTTCGTAACAATGTTTTAATGAAACATTCTTTAGACTGTTTTTCTTGGGCAAAAGCATGTTTGGCTCTTAAAAAATTAGGCAGCCAAATTTTTTTTTTATTATTTGTCCAGCACTGGTGAATACAAACTTTGGGGACTTTCATCAAAAAGCCACACCCCCGAAATTTGAACTTTCAAGGTTTTTTTAAGATGGCTTCCAATGCCACGAAGCAGTACGAGTTAACTTCCTAACCCCCATAGCAGAATACACAAAACTGACGTACGTCACGGAAAAATCTGGAAGAATTTCAAGAAAAGTATAGGAACTATATATATTATAGGGATTTTTACTACTATTTTACAACTACATTTTTGGTCAGTTGAGGAACAATGCAAAACACTTTTTCAGGGTTTCTAACAATCCCCTTCAGATTTGGAGTAAACTTCTGAGTTAGAATTTCCTGCACCAAATTTTGAAATTATTGATATGATTATTATTATATATATACTTATATTATTGATATATAATGAAATACATCAAGACTTGACAAATCCCGAGGTGACCCATAGCACCTTATGAGGGTTTTACAACAGTTATATCAATAACTTTTCTTTTTTACCAGATTTATTAATAATTAAAACCTTGTAGCAGTTTTTTATATGATTGTTTACCTGAGAATACTAACTCAAGTCTCATAGATATATATAGGCAGTGAACATGCAGCTTTTTTCAGTTAGTATTCTAGGGTTAAATTATAGTCTAAAAATGAGACAATTTTCCCAGAAAATTAGAAAAGAGAACATTTAAGTCTGCTTTTCTTGATCAAAAACCAGCCTTGGGTCCTAAAACATTCGGCTAGTAAAGGAATAAGACATTTTTCTGGATATTATGCTAAGGTGAACTCTGCAAGAAAAGTCATCTAGTTTCCGCTGGGACTCGAACTCGTTCGCAAACCACCCTGCCATACACACCACTGGAGACATGACTCTGCCTTCCTTCATTTCAAGCACTGTGGTGTGAAATTTGGCTAGTGCCTAAATTTATTAGGAGCCAAGTATGATTTTGTTATAAACAATGTTTTTGACTTTCTGGACTTAATATTTCCTTTATTTATGAAATTAGAAAATTTGTCATTTGTTGACCTCACTTTAGCAATCAATCAGAAAATTATAGGTGCCAATACTTATTTTCTAGTGGCGGTGGCAACCTGCAATTTGTTAAGCTCAGATGTATATCACAGCTATGCAAAAGAAAAAATACTGTGAAATCTTTAAAATTATTTTATTTTTCAGAACAGAATTGAATAGAAGGTCAAAGTGACTAGAAGAAATAATACCAAAATATTAGCATAAAGTACTTGTTAAACATATCAAGAAACCATTTAGGTGTTGGGCAGTAATATCCAACATGGGAAGAGAAGGTGATACTCTCATGAACATTAAAAGACACATTGCTGACATCAATGCTGGTTGATTTCACAGAATTTATTCGATCAACCTGCATAAAGTTCTCTAGTATTAAATATAAAATATTTTATATTCACTGAAATGAAATTATTAAGAGTTAAAGAAATTTGAAACAAATTTTCACAATTCCTTTTGCCCAAGGCAGTTTCATCAGGCTCTTTTCAGATTAAAATATTTACTTTTTCACTAAAAAAAAAAGATTAAAAATTTCATTTTTCAAATAAATAAAACATATCACTGGCACATATAAAGAATTCATGTAATAACAAAACCACTAATAATACTTTTATCCCCAAAAAACATGGGTCAGAGTAACATGAAATAAATTAAAAGACATTCAACAGCAACAATGAATGACACACAATAACAATTGCTAGACTTGCACGGAAGAAAACAAACCCATTGGTCAGTTATATTAATTACATACTATCAACATGTATGGATCCAGATGCAGTTGAAATCACCAAATACAAGTTTCCACTTTAAGGTCTGTTCACATGTAATAGTCATGGCTCATCTCGGTTCCAACAAATCTGCCTCATCTCATTCTATATGTATTAGAACCAGATTCTGAACTGCACCTGATGAGTGTGAATGAACAGGCTATAATATATATATATTTTAAACCGAGATGAAAAGAATCTTTTGGAACGGAGACAAGCCTTCACAGGTGTGTGAATAGATCTTTAATGAGTAATCTATAAATTTCTTTCTTCACCCTTCTTCCATTTTGGAGATTTGGCAAGACATGGCAGCTGCGAAAAGAGTTAAGTTTTTGCCTTTATAAGATGGGTAATAATTGGTGTAATTATGACTTCACAATGCTTATCTGGGTGTTTTAGCCATGGTCCAAAGCTTAGATTCCTAAATATATATCCTCATATGCCTTCAGTTGCAAAAATATTTGCAATTGTTGTACAAATGATATCTGCAGCATTTTTATATTAAAAAAATGGCTATGTTTTGAGATAATTCAAGGTATTACAAGACATTAAAAAAAATAATTGTGCCAAAAATTTAGTGTTCCATTGTTTATTTCGAATTAAATTTAATTCTCGATAGTAAAATTTATTCTCAAGGATACTGTAAATAAAATCAGATTGGGAATTCCCATTCTAACCTCTGAACCACAGCATATCAGTTCGCAAAGAAAAAAGCATTGTGAAGTTGAATAACTTATCTATACATTGTGCACACTTAATGTGTATAGATGTTAGAAAATGAGACCAATCAGATATATAAATGGCTATAACAAAAATTCTTTAGAAATTTATTTCTAAATACTAACATAGTCAAATCTTACTAAAGTATAACCTCTGGATATGTTGAAAATGAATTTTATGGTTCCATTAGATTTCCTACACATATATAATTTTATTTTATGTATCTATAACAAGCCTCAATAATTGATATAAACATTTACCTTTCTTTTTCAATGGAAACGTTTTAGTAAGTTTTTTTTTCTCTGAGATTCATACTTTATCCATTAAATGGGGATCTATAAAAACATATTTCAGTGGGGAGATCTATTATAAGGGACGGATCTGAATCATGGCATATTTGCTGAATAAACTTTGGATTGTGCATGTTTTAAAGAGAAAACTAAGATTATGTAGCAGGGTTCCCAGCAAAATCTGCTTGATCATTTCCCTGACCAAAAGTGTGTACACTGCCATGTGCATATATAATTTTAAACTATCCAATATTACTCTAAATTATAGTCAGCCCCCCCGTATTTGGGGGGGGGGGAGTTACATTCTGGGTGTGGGGGAAAATACGGGAAATCTATGAATAGCCAAAACCGTAGTATTTTTTTTGTTTTTCTCATTTATTGAACAGCATGAGAAGAGCAGGGTGACACAGAAGTATGAGGGAATGTAAAAGAGGGCGCAGCGATCAATTGTTGATATTTTATGAAAGAAAATTGTGATTTCTGTTTTCCGTTTCCATCTTCATATCATCGAGTATGTTGACAAGACTTCCTCTACCAATTTCTCTACATGTGAAGAATGTACCATAGAGGGATCTGCATCATGAAAATAATTGATAGCTGATTTGAACTTGCGAAGCCCTCCCGCTATGTTACTCATGGTGAACTTGTGTCCTATTTCTTTATTTTGATCTTCTTTGTCTGGTACTGCTTGTTTCATGAGCAATCAGCTGCATTAATTCCTCCTCGGTCAAGGACTCTGAATTGCTATTATTTAGCTGTTTGACTTCTCTTCTATATCAATATCATTGAACCATTCTCCACCCACCTGTTTTGCTAATGTGACAATGTCTTTTATAATCTTTTCAGTTGGCTCTGCAAAAATGGTTGTGTCCTCTAGCGCACATTGTGGCCAAAGGTCAATTCAACCAGAGTTTGATTTGTTTCTCTGTTAACAGCTGCCATGGTTCTAGTGATGACATTAGCGATACTGTAATTCTTCCATACCTTCAAGTTATTTTCTTCATGCACAATCATCTTCATTTAGTGACATGTATAGTGAGCACTGAATGCTCGCATTACTCCCTGATCAAGAGGGCTGAATAATAGATGTATTAGGAGGCATATAAAGGATTTCCAAACCATCAGCAATCAACTCATTGACATCTGGGTGTCCAAGTATAAAAAGAACTTTGAATGGCCTGTCTTCACTTTCAAGGTATTCCTAACTTTTGGAATGAAACATTGTTTAAACCAATCCAGGAAAAGTGTTTTCATAGTCCAAGCTTTTGTGTTGTTCATCCAAAATACTATGTTTTTATACTACGGGAGCTTTGACTTATCCTTTCCCTTCAATGCTCATGAATTCGTAGATTTGAACATGACTGTGTTTTACTATGTACCCATACGCATTTGCACAAACAACATAGTAAGTCTATCTTAACTTGCCTTAAAACCAGGGACTCGCTTTTATTCTTGGGTGATAAATGTTCTGTGGCATTTCCTTCCAAAATAACGCAGTTTCATCAGCATTAAACACCTGCTGAGGTGAATATCCCCTCTCTTCAACTGGCAAAATGCCTAACGAGGTGGCTGAGAAAAAAAATGTATGAAGCTGTGGCGTAGGTCAGATTCGAACCCAGACCATTCAAGGACTGTATCTCACGCCATGCCTCTACCAATCATGCTATCGTTGCAGTACGATATCGTGATCGTAGAAGTATTTCATCAATTTTATGCTACTTGCATAAAATTCCGATGGAATAGATGTTTCACTAGCCCTTCCCTTTATTGAAGAGTAAATTAATCTTTTTGCCTTTTTTCCCATCATAATATTACAATCAATTGAACTACCTTCTTTGTAGCAGTCTTGTACCCACCTGGATACCAGTCTTGCAAAAAACCCTGCATTTTCGGTATGAGAAACACATGGATTCCGTAGGTGATACAAAGTTTTTGCAGCCACAGGGCAGCTACAGCAACGTCTGATCAAATTTCAGAGAGATTCCTTTTTCTTGATATATCTCACTGTAGATTTGTTCATTCTGTAATGTAGCACTAGACAAATAAGCCATCCTAAACATGCGCAACTCAAATTTTATAAACAAAACATGTGAATGGCGATTGCCGAGCTTTGCTGAAAAAAATTCCAATGAAAAGAAAAAAAACCTCAAATATGTGGGAACAGTGTATATGGGGGGCAACTATATATCATTTCGCGGTAATATACCATTGAAAAGCCATTACAGACAGAATACTAATATTTTGCCACCACAACCCCTTACAAAATCAAATTGTATATATGATCGTGCACACAATACCAGCTTCCTTGGGAATCTCAGAGATAATTGAATTGAAATCATTTTTCAACATATAAAGGTACTCTACCCACAAGCAGGAAAAAAAGCAAGAGGATAAAACGATTTTTCAGAAGAGATAGAAAAGAAGTTAAGAGCTGGTATTGGCTTTGTTTTCAACATTTCTCTCAGAAGGGGATCTGGAGGAAAATGCTGATAAGGATTTTTTTTTCTCTCCCTGGGGATCTGAAAAATATTCTTCGATGAAAAAAAAGTGAAGGTAAACCACTTGAATGTAGATTTATTCTTTTTGGTTTTTCCCCCCTTCAGATTTTTCCTGACTTTTCCCAAGTATTTAGAATTTTCCCTGACTTTTGACAAATATTTAATATTTTTCCCCTGACCGTTTTTCAGATTCCCTGACTTTCCCTGATTCTCACTGACTTTCCAGGTCGCTGGGAACCCTGTGTAGAATTTAGAACTATGTATGGGGAAACTAAGAAAGAACAGGAAGCACATGATAGTTATCACCCTTGAAAAATAGGATAATGCTTTTCAAACTATAATTACTGTTAGTAATTATTTATTATTACAGTATTTCTTAGCTTATATGCCATATCTCAGTAAGAACTGAAAGCCTCCAAAATGAGTTTTTAAAAACAAGAGCACACACAGTGACAGATAGGTCAAGAAGTACAAGACCAGGGACACAACAAAATTTTTTATGGGGGAGGGGAAGGCAAACATGATTTTGTGGCCTCCCCATTAATGTAAAATTAGATAAATTTATAATGGTGTTGTTATTTCCACCCCCTAAATTTAGTTGCCCGTGGCAGTTGCCCTCTCTCCCCTAGTTTCGGCCGGTACGAAACTCACATTTCTAGGTTGGGGTGACTGCTGATGTTATGGTTTTCATAAGATGACAGTTTTAAAAATAATGAACCAAACATTCAGTTCCCTCTAGCACAATACTAAAATACACTTTTAAAATTTCAAAATAGGTATTCAAAAATATTTCTGATCAAATAACTTTTTGTGATTAAAACTCAAACCCTATACAGTCTAATTGAAATCAATATAATTTTCTTGTTATTTACCTGGTCCACTTTAACATTCTCTGAATTTGAACTATGGGACAATCAGAAATAGCAACATGTTATTTTTACATAAATTATTGAAAAAAAATATAGTTTGGAATCTAATTTTTAAAAATGTGTTGTTCTCACATCTATTTCTTATAATTATTGCATATACAAAATTTCAGGCACTTGCCACGCGCACACATATTTTACTGTTATAAAAATCCTACATTCGTGGTCATGGAATTAAATGATTAGAGAAATCCATGGGATTGAAAAAAAATATGGTAGCAATAAACTGCCAGAAAGAATGAGACACTGCTTTTCTAGTTAAAACTGATCTAAAATATGCTGTTATAATATGCAGAATTTCCATACAAACAAGAACATGTTTCAGATTGATATCAAATTGTCCAAGATCGATATTATCACAATGAATACACCCAACAGCCTTCTATAATACCTCAAATATCACAACTCATTTCCAGATAGGAAGAATTCAAGAAGGAATTTCATCCCTCTGGCTATTTACACACATTATATGGTGTTTTTGATAAAATGTATAAATTTATACAAAAATTGCCACGTTTTCAAGACAAATAAATTTATTTGTCTTGAAAACATGTTCCAGATTGATATCAAATTGTTGACAATTTTTGTATAAATGAAAACTAGGCAAAGTTTCTCATTTTTGTGATAAAATGTATAAACTTTTGATACAACTCAATTCATTGCTTATAAACTTTTGTAGTAATTCTGAAAAAAAAAAAGGATAAATGGACCTAGGTGGCTCTGCTAAAAAATTTATGTATAAAAAAACTCAGAGTCAAGAAGGTTGGGAACCACTGCTTTTGTCAAAAGTATAAACTCTGGGATCAACGCATCTATACTAATGTATGGATGCAAGGGATATTACATTGAAGATGTATAACGATGTGAAAACTTGGTCAAGAACCATCTTACATGTCAGTTATGAATTTGAGAAATATTCAAAGCTGGAAATTAGTGATGAATATGAGAAAAAATAATTTTCTTACACTAAAACACACCCAAAAAATAATAAACAAATAAAGCTTGCATATTATGCTGTTTGCCACATCTAGCATGACAAAGTGATATAAGCAAGTTTCTAATACAAAGAAACATTTAAAACTTGAATGAGGAATGATTGTTCAAAATTGTTTTTTAATGCACAATTTTTTTTAGAATGTTGCATTTTTTTGGATAGCGTTGTTTTATATTAAAACTTCTTGAAAACCAGTGTCCCATACAAACTAATAGACTATTAATTAGCTTAACAAACAAAATTTGTTCGAAAAAACAAAAATATCGGTGGATAACATCTGCTCATGCATCAGGTAGATGCTGGCACCTTGTGAGGGAAAGAAAATTCTCTTGAAGGAATATAAAAGGCAGCACATTGTTAAAACTCAAATAGCTTTTTTTCCCCCTCATTGACTGGATGCAACATCATCAACATGCTCTGAAATGGGTTTCTCCACATCAGCTAGAGAGGGAGTTATACCAGCTTCCATCAAATAGTTGACAGGTGTACCCAGCGCTCTCAGAAGGTTTCGGAGGTGGAGCCACCATTGCGTTGTAGGAAGCCGGCAACTGAAATTAAATTATCAAATTTTTTTGCTAGTAAGCAAATTTAGGAGTACTGTATTAAAAAATTACATGTTATATGCACACAACAAAACACATAATCGAAAAAAAAGAAAATATTTTTTTGGATAATTGATGCCAAGACAAACTCTTGGAAAGAAAAGTTTGTTGGTCTTCACTGGGAATCGAATCACAGTTTTCTTGAAACCTGGGCAAGTGTTACTACCATAATGCTACCATAGACATGAACTTCTTTTTCCTTATTACATGCAGAGTAGCATGAATTATTATTTTTTTAGAGTTTGCTTGGTAATAATATGTCTTTTTCTTTGGGTGTTCTTTGAAGTGTTGTGGGCTGAGAAAAATCATCTCTATGGTTTCAACCTTGGGGGAGGGAGCACTATTTTTAAAGTTAAATGTCTTTATTTAATGCTTCATGCTACTCAGTGAAATAAGGAAAAAGAGGTGTGTGTCTCTGTAGTACATTGGCTATCACACATGTTCTGATTGCCCGTAAATTACTTCCTCTTCAATATTCTTACTCCATTAATAATGTAACATTATCCCAAGTTTCTCAAATTAAATACCTTGGTGTCGTAATCTCAGCTAACCTACCTTAGAACAAACATGTTGACTCTGTCTACCAGAAGTGTTTAAGCAAACTTTTCTTCCTCCATCACATCCTTAAACATTCCACTTGGGATATCAGACTACTTTCCACCAAACTTATATCTCCCGTTCTTTCTTACGCTGCTGAAATCTGGGACCCCTACAACTCCAGTAATATAGACAAACTTGAATCAATCCAAAATAAATCCACCCGATTTGTCCACGACTGCTGGTCACCTTTTGTTTGTGTCCAAACTTAAAAATAAACGTAATCTTCTCCCTCTCTCCACTTTTTGTCACATTTCTAGATTAACTTTGTTATATAAGATTTTCTCATAGTCATTTCAACTTTGATACTTCTGGTATCCTGTCCAAGCCATCCTACATCTCCAGAAGACACGACTTATTCCCTTATAACAAAACCTATTTTTGTTCCCAAGCTCTATTGTTGAAACCCCCACTATCACAAATTTTTTGTCCAATATCAAACAATATATTTGTCATTTTCAATCACATCCTCTTGTATAGGCCTCTGGGCCAACAATATTGTATGTAAGTATAAATAAGTAAGAAGACTGATTTGATTCCCAGTGGAGACCGGCAAACCTTTCTTTCTAAAAGTTTGTGTTGGCATTAATAACTAAAAAGTCTCTCTATTTTTTGGTCTGAGAAAAATTTTCGTTCGAATACAAATTGTTTTGCAAGGAAAAATTATTAAATAAAATAGTTCAGATAATTACTGGATAATTACTGTGGCTTTGTATTTGTATTAGTATATAAAGACACTTTAGGAGTATTTTTTATTTCTGTTTGGATCAAAACAGTGTCTTGACTGCATACAAGAGCTAATTTTGTAATATTTCCTGTGATAAAATTAAAACAGTTCTCAGATATAGAATTTCAGAAACTCACGTGAAATCCGTCTGAGCTTTCAGCAACTGCACCGGTGTGAAAGAATACTGTCTTTTGATGAGCCCTAGAAGAACGGCTGAGTCATCAGTGTCACAGTAAACTGTTCCATCTGGTTTTGTATGGGCTTTGATCTTTTTGATCATCCAGTCTGACACCTTTGCTGCCATTTTAGTTCCATAATTCCTGTCAAATGGTGAAGGTGAACCACCCTGAAATGAAAACGAAAACCAGAACAATGAATCATCTATTCAAGCAAACCACATAAATCAAAATACCAAGATGGGGTGAAGAGCTAGATCACAAAATTCTACACACTTGTTGCATATGACCAAGAATATTCTGCCTGACAGTAAAAAGATCTTTGCCTTCTTCTGAATATAAGCGGTAGATGAAATCAGTTGTATAATTAGCATTTGCATATTCATTTCTGAAAAATCGAATTTGAAAAATTACACCTTAAGATATAGTACCCCAAAGCAGAATGTTTAGTACTGTTCTGCGACAAGCCCTCAACTGACTGGAAATATTATGTAGTAAAAATCCCCATACATGTAATAGTTTTTTTTGCACTTTTTCTTAAAATTCTTCCAAATTGTTCTGCAGTAGCGGTAATTGTTCTGCAACGTACGTCTCAGATTTTGGCACATTCTGCTTTGGGGTTATAGTATAACTCAAAACAAGCAAAAGTCCAACTCAGATGATTCATGCATGATACAAATATTCAAATACTGTGCACAATTTGAAAATTGTGATGTTTCCGAGGGAAATTGATCGCCACGCTTATCACATTATCATAATTTTTTTAAATTATTGCAAAACAGCACACATAAATACATGAATACAAATATACAGAATAAATAAAGACAACAGAACCAAAGACAAAACACACACTATAGAGCTCTTAGGGACCCATTTGGTATGTCCCCTACAGCTTAAAAAAAATTCTATATATAATAAAGGCATGCTCTTGATTTATTTATTTTATTTTTTTTATAACAGATAAGATGTTTAGCTGTTTGAAATTGTGAGGTTCTATTGTTGTTAGTTTTGAGAAATAAATGATGGTTTTTAGTCATGGAAATTATCATTTTATACACATAAATTTGCCTTAGATCAAGTATTAAAATTTCTGATTTCAGTAGATCTGGATTATTAAATGCCATTACCTTACGTTTTATGCCATTATAGATGTTAATTAAGTTCTGATGTTATTGCAGTAGGCACCTCCCTACACTGTAATTTTGTATGCTGTTATATTTTTTGGACTCAATAAACCCAAAAGTGTTCTGGACTCCACCATGAAGTTGGGATGGAAGAGATTTCACCAATGAGATAAAGTCCAGTGGCAAAAAAAATTCACATTCATTGCCATGTTTATTAACACTTTAAAGCAGGATGCTGTAGCCTTGGTTGATGCACTGATTTGCCTGATGTAACAAACAACATTTTGAGGTCTCACGAGTTCAAAACTTTCAGAATCTTTTCCAAAAAAGAGGTACTACCCTCTATGTTTTTGTGGAAGAGAGAAGGGGCAAAAAGATAATCATCTAAGCATATGGAGGGCGCAGTAGCCCGGTCAATAAGATGTTTGCCTAAAGTACCAAAAGATATTTAAAGGTGTCGCGAGTTCGATACCCGGTTCATCCTTGTCAGAAAACTTTCCTGACCCTTTAGGATGCATTTTAAAGAAATACCCTTAAAAAGGCAAAAAATTCCCTTAAACTTGGAAAAATGACTTTAAAGCAAAAAGTGTGGAAAAATATGAATTTCATCAACATTCTGGCCTTACTAAGGACTATTGTGTAAAAGAAATGATCAAATAAACTTAAATGTCACCAAGTACAACTGTAGAAACATGCACCTGACCTAAGTACAAGACCTCTCTGGATACCCTCTGCCATTTTACACTGCATATGTAAAACATCTCCCATCAGATCTTTGATGTTGAACCTCTCTTCAAATATATAGGCAGCATCAGCACCACCAGCAAGACCTGCAACAGTGGCCAAATATCCACAGTAACCGCCCATTGTTTCAACTACGAAAACCCTTCTCTTCGTACCTTGAGCTGATTGACGGATGCGATCACATATCTAAAGAGACATAAAATGACAATTGATGATACCTGTTTCGCTTCCATGAATATTTGGATTTTGTGACAGAATTTCAAATTTTTATACTGATATTCAAAACTGATTAACATTAAAATATTTGTAGTTATGCTCAATGAATATTGATATTTTTAATAAAGATATCAAACAGCAGGGCCATAACTAGGGATCTGGTTGACTTTATATGGTGGAAGGGGGGGGGGGTAAGCATAATTTTTGCAGCAGTAAAATCAATTTTCTAATAGTTTTTCTTTGTAAATTCCTTTGAAATTTGCATCCATTTCAATATTGCAATATGGGGCAAACTGCTTCCCTTCCCCTGGTTGCAGCCCTGTCAAACAGAATAGAATCAAGTTAACTAAATAATACCTTAATAACCTTGATTCGATTATTTTATAAATTCAATGATAAGAATCATTCAATTTCATGAGTGTTAAACAGCATAATTAACTAACAAATTAAACACCAAACCTCACCTCAGTGATTTCATTCAAAGCAGTATCAGTACCAAGACAGAAATCGGTTCCAGGAACATTGTTACTGATAGTGGCAGGAATCACAATCATAGGTATGCAGAGTTGAGGATACTTCTTCCTCTGCTCTGACATCTGAAGAACTGAATGATATGCCTGTGAAAATAAACCCAGAAAAAGACATTATCCTTCTTTGATTTTTTATTATGAAGGCTGTAACTCCAATTTTATTCTGTTATTTCAATAGAGTTCAACGAAGAGGACTTACAGTAGAAAAAAATTTATAAAATAATTCACATGCAATGATAATCAAATTTTTTTTCCTATTTTGTTCCATGACATGAAACAAAAAATATGTTCTGTATGTGCGTGTGTGGCACCTAAACTAGAATTTACATACCTCAAAACCCCCAACAATCAGTAAACCTTGAATTTTGAATTCTTTGATACGTTCAACGATTTTATCCATATTTTTTTCTGGGAGTGTCCTTCAAGAAAGAAAAAAAAGGGGAAAAAGTGACAAAACAGATTAAATACAAAAAGTACATGATTTTTTCCTTCAATAATTGGAATCGAACAGACTAAATACCTTTTTGTACCAAGAAAAGCTCCTCCTTGTCCAACCCACCCAGAGACTTCTGTCCAATGCATTTCTGTGACCTTGAAACAAAAATAAAATTAAAAGATGCTTTTATTCTGGATTTGAAATTTAATGACAAATGTAAAATACAGCAAAACCTCTCCAAGGCCGACACGGTACGGGATGGAAACCTGTCTTGTGAACGGAGTGGAAAAATTGTCTAGTGTGTGATTAATGCTTCTCCAGTTATAAGGAACCTGTTCAAGATGGAAACTATCAAACATGGGAACGGAACGCATATTTAGTCACTTTTTGGATAAAAAACCAGGAGGGTGTACCACCCCTTCTGGTTTTTAATAAGAATCTGCTTCTTAACTACAGATTTTGATCTTTAGTTAAGAAGCGAGAGGGCATTGTACAACCACATTCTTAAATAAGAATCGTTTTCCCTCTGTAGTTAAGAATCGAGTTAAAGAATTGGGTGACCCTACATCTTAGCTCAATTCTTAGTAGATAATTTCTTTCTTTCATGCAAGGTGACATAAATTCTTTCTTTAATAGAAAACATATCTGAAGGTGGTGTAGAAGAGTGGAAAATATCGTAGAAGTCTATATACAGCACATACATATTAGTAATAGTGGTAAAATATTGAATCATCTTGATAAAGTTTGATAAATTTTGCTGCATTTATTGTATTTACCAGTGATCAGGGCCACAACTGGGGGGAGGAGTGCAGGTGAGTCTAGTGCCCCAGGTGCCAGACTAGAGGGGGCGCAAATTTCACTCTTTAACCTCTCCTTCAACATTATGAGGGGGGCACCAAAATGTGTGCTTGTCTTGGCTGACCAAGCATCTAGTTGCAGCCCTGCCAGTGATCATACATAATTCTTAAATTTTCAATCCAATTCAATAGCATGATTGAGATGGGTCTTAATACTTCAACTTTTTTATATTATGGGAAATTGTAGATTTGGCAATTTTTCTTAGCTTAAACATTGAGAGAAAATTGAATTTTTCAAACAAAATATGTGAGAAACAGCTCTAATCGGCCAAAATAAAATTGTAAATAAATATAAAAATCATTATTAACCTGCTGCTGTGTTATTTTCACACACACTTCAATGTATATGTAAAAAAAGCCAACATCACAGAAGTGATGTCAATTTTTAATGTTACTGTATTATCTGATCACTATTATTTTTTATTTGACCATGAAGCAGCTATGCGATGCATGTACAGTACCATGCACATTTTGCCATGAAAACTAATTTAAGTAAATATGAAGCATATTATAAAAATTATTGTTATCCGGAGATGTCACTCTCCGCTATCCATACAAGGGTTTTAAACAGCTGGCTGATGTGGAGATATACTTTGGAAAGAGAAAATTCAACTGCCCCTGCAGGAAATCGAACCCACGTACTTTCACTTTTCAGGTGAATGCCCTAGAGTAGGGGTCTTCAACCCGTGGCCCGTCGTCGATATTTTGGTGGCCCGCCAAAGCATTTAGATTGATTGACGCAATATCAGTCAAAAATAGGGTAAAACAAAGATTTCGGCAAAAAAAAAAGTCACCTAGCTTCATATAGATTTATAACAAGCACAGACTGATCAGTGTACAGTATTTAGTTTCTTAATAAAGCCTTAAACGCAAAAAAAAAAAACAAAACCACACCATACACTTCTTTACCATGTAACTTCGAGTACATTCTATCCTGCTTGAGTAGGAGAAAGCAGAAATGAACAAAATTCCCATGGTATCGTATTTCTTGGGTGCATGGTTGGGAAAGGAGCAGGTGGGTGTATGCATCTTGATTGGTTGGAAGAAGGGATTTGTACAATATTGGTACAGTTGGTTTACTTGTGTTTTTGGTCTTTGAAGCCTTTTAGTCTTTAAATGAGTGCATGATGGCGAACCATAATAGCGGAAAAAGGAAAGTTGAAGAAAAAGTGAGATTTTTTTCAGAGAAAAGTGGTCATCCCTTTTTTTTTTCGTCAAACAGAAGGCTAAAGCAGTTTGTCAAATTTGCAATGAGAGCGTAGCCATTATGGAAGAATACAATATTAAGAGACATTATACGATACCAAGCATAGTGCGAAATATTCTGGATTGGAGGGACATTTTCGAAGTGAAAAATTCACTGAACTGAAATCGAAGCTGAACTGTCAAAAGTCATTATTCTTCGGAAGAAATGAACAGACTGAAAATTGTGTTCGTGTTAATTATATAATAGCAGAAAAAATTGGTAAACGTGGGAAGCCCTTCGTTGATGAAGAATTCGTTAAAGAATGTCTACACCAGGAAAACGTGTGCAAAACATTTTTCCGCCAACTTTGAACATGTAATGTCTGTTGAAGTGAAAGCGGTTAACTTCATTCGATCCAAATGACTTAACCATAGACAGTTTCAAAAATTCTTAGAGGATTTGGAACCTGAACATGGCGACTTTATACAGAAGTACGTTGGTTGAGCCGAGGAAAGATGCTTCAGCGCCTGTTTTCCCGTGAAGGAGGAGGAAGTTGATGAATTCATGAAATTGAAAGGAAAACTTATTGGAGAGTTTCAAGATAAAAAGTTGGAGAGAGATTTCTTGTCGATATCACTGGTCATCTGAATGATCTAAACTACTGCTTACCAGGAAAAGATCTACTTGTCCATAATCTTTGTGACAACGTGAAAGCGTTCGAAACTAAATTAATCCTTCGGGAATGTCAACAAAAACAAAACTGCATACATTTTCCTAAATTATTGGAGTTGGTAAATAGATCAACAACTTGGAAACCGAACGATTATGTACAGGGCATTTCAAATCTGAGAATGGAATTCAGAAGCAGATTTTCCGACTTCCGCGAGAACGAAATTTTTATGAAAATGTTTTCCTCGCCATTCTCAGTCGATATCGAAAGTGTTCCAAAACCATATTGAAATCCATGTCGATATCCAAAGTGTCCACCAGAGCTACAATTAGAATTTGCAGATTTGCAATGTGACTCTGCAGTTAAATGCAAGTTTTTTTTTAATTTCTTCATTGATTTTTATTCTTAGTATGTGTCTCTCCGAAGAAAAGCACCCAGAAATACGCAAACATGCATTGTTCATGTCTTCTATATTTGGCAGCACTTGCATATGTGAACAGTTGTTTAGTTGAATGAAGAATACAGAATCGAAAACTAGAACACGTCTGACTGATCGACATTTGGAGGATACTTTACGAATAGCAACAACACAAATTTTAACTAACATTGAAGCTTTAGTCAAGCAAAAACAATGTCAAGTTTCGCATTAATTTAGGAATTACATCCTCTCGCATTCGTAATGTAAGTAACTAAAGAATTTTTTTTTGATTTGGTACGTAATTAATTCAATATACACATGTATAAACAAAAATCATACATTTTCATTCTGTTTCATACAATATAAAAATACCTAAAATAATTTGTCTTGCCCCAATTCAGCTTAATATGTTAAAACAAAAATGCTACATAAAATGGAATCATAAATTATGTAGTACACGTCGCATTTTAATTTGTCGTATCTGACGTACGTAGGATCAACTTTTCGCATGGGGGTGGGGCAAATGGGGATTGATGGGAGGCACAAGGAATCTCTGAGATAAATTTAGAGCTACCAACTTTCAAAAGCATTTTCAAATATATTAATACAGCAAAAAAGGTATTTTTGTTTCAAAAAATTATAATATTTATAATTCGAAATGTGTTTTATGAATCATTCAAAATTAATATTTTTTTAATTAATAGAATTGAATGTTTAATTTTTTAAATATTTTGAAATATAATTAGTTTGTGATCGTCTTTGGAAGAAAGGGGGGGGGGGGTGTCCCCCCCATCGCGTTAATGAGTGGCCCGCGGAACGCTACAAATTTTTTATGTGGCCCTCGAGCGTAAAAGGTTGAAGACCCCTACCCTAGAGTCTAGTGCCTAGACCACTAGACTACAAAGGCAATAAATATCTTGAACTTTCCTTGGAGCTCGTGTGCTCTGAATGGGACCGTACATGGACGGTCGGACCTAACTCAGGCCAAAGCTCACTATTACTGACAATGCCACCAGATGGCAACTTATCTGAGTATGATGTCACTCTCCGATATCTATACGAGGGTTTTGAACAGCTGGCTGATGCAAAGATATATATTGGAAAGTGAAAAAATTCAATTGCCTCTTCAGAGAACTGAACCCACATACTTTCACTTTCTGGGTGAACGCCCTAGACCACTAGACTACAGAGGCAACAAATATATTGATCTTTCCTTGGAGCTCGTGTGCACTGAATTCTTTCTTTCCAAAATATATCTTCACATCAGCCAGCTATTTAAAACCTTCATAAATTATAGTTAGTCTTGTAATGTTCGGTTTACTTACATACATAATGTAAACAAGGGCATACCCAGGATCTGAACTAGGGGGGCAACTCACCGATACTAAATTGATATGTCTGTGCTGTGTGTCAATTACTACACTTTAATTTCTCTTCTTAAGGGGGGGGGGCAGCTGCCCTCGCTAGGTAGGCCCATGAATGTAAACACAATGATGACTCATTTATCATGTGTGTAGCCTAAACTAGAATTTACATACCTCAAAACCACCAACAATTAGTAAACCTTGAATTTTAAATTCTTTGAAATGTTCAACGATGCCATGTTTGATGGTTATGCATAATGACATGTAAATGTGATGGATTTGCAGTATGTGAGCAAAATTTATCAAACTTACCGAAATGGCCAGTTATTATTCATAACAGCTCTCTATCACTTTCACCATAACATATCCTATAGAATAGCTCCTCTTTTTGAAGAGTGGCAGGGCTCCATCCCGGTGAACGTGGGAAAATCTTTTATAATATCGGATAATTAAGTACGTATACGTTTCAGTTTTTTACTGCAACATGGATCGAAAAGCATTATGTACTTATCATTTCTTCACAACCATATTCACATTTCCTTAAATAAACTCCAACATTTTTTCAAGCTAGCTACTTTTAAAATTTCTTTTCCTCTCTTCCATCCTGTCAGCAACACATTGATCTTAATTTTTAGTGGCATTGATTGGTCAATGGCAAAATTCCCCAAAAGCAAAATTTTTTGGCCAGTCCATCATCACGTGACCTTAAGAAGTAGCTTTAACAATCACATCATGGTTGCATTCGGAGCTTTATCCTTATGCGCTTCTTATGAATCAATTCTTACGTATGGATGATTGGTTATTAAGAATCAGAAAATGGTATACCCCCCCCCCCCCACTGCTGAAGTGGAAAGAATTTCTGGACAAATACAAGTTTTTGTCCTTTTCTTTCACAAACGTTATTGGTTTTTATTGATCTCATCATCACTATTTTTAAGGTATACAATCTCACATTTTTTATTTTAAATATTAAAAAATTTTCATTTCCGACAAAAGTAAGTGTTCATTTAATGCTATTCAAGAGAAGTTTAGTTTAACTATTAGTGCATTAAATATGAAATTTCAAATGTATAGTAATTTGAAACAGCAAACATGAAAAAATATCAAAATAATAAAATATGCATGTCTCTTTTTAATACTTATTGTTTTATAGTATTTAGGGTGATATTCTCAAAATTTAAGTTCTGCAAAATGACAGAAATGAATCACTACATATATATTTTTGTGTACACCTTTATAAGATAGAAACCTGTCTGGAACGGGAAATAATTTCAGTCTCTTAACGTCCTGTTTTATACACAGGTTTCATTGTATATTTCTACAGAGGAATCATAATTTAATTCAATATGACTGTAATTATGGAAATATAATTTACTCTGTGATCAATTATATTTGAACAATATAAACAGACAGATTATATACCTTATCCCGCTGTGTGTGTGTATATACACAACACCAACCTTCGATGGGAAGGCTCTCTACTATAGAAATTTTCAGCTATTAAACTTTAAAAACATTTTAAGTCAACAGAAATTGATTGAAAAACAGGCATTTTTTGAAACTTTATTAAATTTTTTTTTTAAATATTTGATCATCTTAGAAGGGGGTGGTGAACATAGGATTTTCTGCCACCCACCCAGTACAGCTCTGACCACATAGCAACCATCTCCTTGGCTAGATATGCAAAAAAACATATTACAACTCTTACATAGAAATGATTCTAATGAAATTGAAATTCCTAACAGCTAGAACAGTCTTTATAACTTATTAGCTACTGCCCCTTTCTTTTCTCAGAGTCTCTCCTCTTAAGCGACTCACAAGATCTCATATTGTACATATAACTTTTACTACCTCCCTGGCCCTTTCTTATACAAATACAATGCCACAACAGGAAAAATACCCAACGAGGTGGATGAGAAAAAGATGCCCATAAAAATATGGATGCCATATATTTCAAAAATACAGCAACCCAAATGTACCACCCACCACCCAGGAGCAGACTTAGGAAAATATCGATTCAGAGAGAGTCCTCAATTCTATTGGGAAGGGATATCTAAATGCCTGTATATAATGAGATGAAAGGTAAATTATTAGACCAATTAATCAATTGAAAATTCTTGCTCAAGTCTTAAATTTGCAGCAGAGCTAGAGATGCGAGGTGAAAATATTCTCTGAGAATGAGAACATTCTGAGAATATTTTCCTGGATGTAAAAATTAGAGAATAATCGAGAATATTCATTTTTCTTTTAAATAATGATTTTTTTACTAAATTTGTTTATATTATGAAATATAAATCAGTTTTCATTGCCTGAAACATTTAAAGCAAAACAATTTTTGGCATAATCACCCCCCAATGACAACGTTTAGTTCGAGAATATTCTCAGAATATTCCAAAAATAGAGAGAATATTCAGAGAATATTCTCTCTGATGAAAATATGATTACCAACAGAATATTCAGAGAATATTCTCTTGGTCATGATGAGAGGTTTCAAAAGTTTGATGAAGATTTTAGAAACCTTAAGATTAAAACATTAAAAAAATATTTTAAAATTAGATAAATTTTCAGAAATAAGTTCAAAACAAAAAAATTAAACCAAAGTTGATTGATAAAGGAAGCTATTCTTATATAATCACCTTCATTCTAAGAAGACATAACTTTTGTTTTCTTTAATGGATACATACTTAAATTTTGCATCATTCATTATTTCTTTGCAAGTTGTGCAATTGTTGGTTTAATTTTCTTGCTTTTAAACTTTAATATTGTAGGCCACAAACTTCAATATTCCCTGTCTTCTTGATAGGAAGAGAGACGGGGACAGAATATTCTTGAGAGTATTCTTTTGAAGGACCACTATTATAAATAACTAGAGGATATTCTTATCGACAATAATTATTCTCAATTTATTTATAGAGATTTATTATAATATATGTTATTACAAACATTCTTGAGAATACTCTCTGGAAGGACTACTATTACAAAAATAAGTGAAGAATAATCTCATAGAGGAGAATATTCTCTGGATGGACTTTAATAACTTGAGAACAATTCTTATTATTTTCAATAAGAATATTCCCCCAGTATTGAGAAATTGAATTTTCCGGATGTTATGCTGAAACCGATATTTGGAAATAAAAGTAATTTACCTCCTCTGGGAATTGAACCCAGTTCCCCAATACACCAGAGACACACTTTTCAATCCCTCATAACATGCATTAGTAGCGTGAAGTGTTGAGTGGAATCATAGCAGCCTCCCTTAACTACAGCATATCTTCATTCCCCCAGTAATTTATAAAAGTAGTCCTTCCAGAGAATATTCTCAACGATATTATATATAAATGTATTATAAAATTTATTTAATAACAGGAGTACATTCTCATCAAGAATAATAAGAATTTTCTCAAGTTATTTATAATAGTAGTCTTTTTCCAGATAATATTCTCCTAAAGATTATTCTCAAGAATTTTACATCTCTAAGCAGAGCTATCAAAAAATCATAAAATACTCACATTACCACCAACCAATCCTTCAAATCCATCATGGATGCCAAGGACAGAAATGCCCATAAACATGCAAGAACGGACAAATGACCTAACAGCAGCATTCATTCCACAACAAGGGGCTCCAACGTGCATAACGGCAACAGTGAAACCTCCCTGCAATTATATCAAAAGTTTAAGAAAAAATCAGAAGATCTAAACAAATGTTTTCATAATTTAATACAATGCACACTTATTTTACAGTGCACACTTATATACAGTGCACTTATTTTTTCAATTGAGGGGGAAAAATAAGAGGAAGCAACTGAAAGTGTTGATAAAGATTCATGCGACACTTACTTATATGCAAATATAAAATGCAATGAAAAAGCCATCACAAATGGATTACAATTTTATATTATTAAAAACTTAACTGAAACTACTTAAAAACATGACAAAGGTGTTTAAAAATTTCATGTAAAGAAATAAGTTGAACATTATAATGCTTACCATCATCATCTGCCTCCATGCAGCAGAAAATAAAGATAAATTTAAATTTTCAATGACACAATAAGAAAATTTTTGATAAGCCTTTCACAAAATTTAGTCAAAATTACAAGCAATTCCTAATTTTTCTATCATGAATCTATATGAAGGAAGGGTTTATTGTACATATGGGAAATTTCATATAAAAGTGAAATTAAAAGACACCAGACTATTATGAAATTATTTGGTAGCTTTACATAGATGAAGTAAAATTCCAATTAATTTTTTAACACTTTGGTACATAGACCAAGGTCATGTATACATTTCACTGACATGCATCCAAGTTTGGTTTTTTATTTAGTTTTTTGTAGATAAACTTCTCTGATAGGCACACATATTTTTCTCACATTTTTTGAGGATTGTCTTAATAAATTGAGAATCTCATTATTCGAGAAAACCCTGGACCCCTTATCATTGGTTAACTGACATTAAGCCCTGATTAAAAAAATGATTAATAAGAAATATGTCTTGTTTTGACTTGCAAGTAATCTAAATTGAAGCAGTTACAAAGGGTGCAACCACAATGGGGAGAGGGGGGGGGGGGAAGGGGGTGTGTGGCTAAATTTTGCTCAAAACTCTATCCAATAAAAGGACCCATGATGCAATATCAAACCTTAGGCAAAACAGAACCCTCTGACCTTAAGGTTTTTATAAACATCTCACATCTCCTTCGAGGAGAGAAGGAATGCAGATGAATCTGATGCCCTAGGCCAGGAGTTTTTAAAATGTGCGCTGTGACTCCAGCCTTTGTCAGTGCCATCACAGACTGCTCTATAGAGCCTCCGATAAGCATCGGTTAGGGAAAGGGATGCTGCGGGAGGAAAAAGTTTGTAAACACCTGCAATAAGAAGCATCTTTTGTCAGTAAATAATTTGTCTGAATGCACATGTGCACGAGGTTGCTTTGAATGTCGGTTAGTATCTGGCAACTGTTGATTGCAAACATCTTTGCTATTTTACTGCACACCAACGCTGCTCGTATATTGCTATATGGTAATTTCCAACCAGTGGAGTTGGGCGGAAAATGAAGGTGCCATCTATTGGTGGTTGCCCCAGACTCGGTAGGTAAAGAAATTGCTTCTGATGCTTCTACATGCATTTGAACCCATGGACCTTGACAGTAACCTTCATAGTGGAAGACGAGCATCTTATCACTGTACCACATGGGCGCTCAAACAACTTTGCTGGCAACCAGCTGATGTTTAACAATTGATATTTTTAATTATGGCAAAAAAATGGTATTCGTGATTGATACAATGGGTAGAGCATGAGACTCAAATTACGAAGATGGTTTGAAATCATCTCAAGCTTCTGAACTTTATTTTTTCCCTTCCAACTTAGTTTCTTGCGTTTGTACCTGATCTTAAGTTTCTTTTTATTCATCATCCTTTTTTTTTAACAGTTGCACAAATTAAATGCAATGCATTCTTAATGCTAATGTGTAAACAAGTTTAGATTAACATATTCTCAGAGGTGGACTGGATGTAGCACTGTCTTGAAGGTTGATGATTCAAACTCCACTCGTATCGATGGTTTTTTTCCTTCTCTATCAGACAATTTTGAAAACAAGCCAAGTTCAATACATTCAATTTAAGTCTTTTTCACCTCCAATTGTGAGAGATACATGGTGGGATTGTTCCCAAACCGTGAAGAGACAGGGCCAGAGGTGCTGAAATGAAGAAAACATTGAGGGGACTGAAAGTGTTGCCAATTGTCTCTTATATACGGGACTCAAGCCCTAACGGGGGGGGGGGGGTATAGCATTGTATATTCACTAATTGTTTGGGGAGGGGGTCAAATAGCTTAAGTCCCAGGTTCCAGTGCACATGTAGCACAGAGCCAACCCATAGCTTTGTCATTGGTTCATAATGAAAATAGATTAATTACGAAACAAAATATAAAATCATTTATTATATGCCAATATAATTATCTGCACTAATGTGCAAGCCGTCATGACAAAATAAAAGCAAAATCTTTAATCTCTCTTGAATTCTTGGCTTCACAGTGAAAAAACCCTACCAACCAAGCATTCAGTGATAAGTTCCAATTTCATTTGAAGACAAATTGCCTATTCACCTTTGCGTATGCACAAAGTGACAGGTGACTTACTGTCATGAGACTCTCATCCTGCAGTATAGCATTATATAGTAAGAAACAATACTAAACTAGAACCTCTATTAAACCAGACATGCACCTCATCTATATTCCTCTGCAGAACATCTAACAAATTAGTACATGTTGAAATATGTGTGTAGGTATAGTGAAATTTCCGTGAAGTTTGTTTCTGTGTAATGCTTGTTATATGTAGTGCTGCCACCTGCAATCAATTTTTTAAATTATTATTATTTTCTCAACTCATAGTGAGTGAAGTGTAATGAATGAATAACTGTACCGTTGTAGGCTTGTTGCTCTCTGCAGTGAGACTTTTTAATGGGCAGATCGGCTCCCATTCGCACCTCAAAGTTGGGAACTGCAGTGGCAAATTAGAACTTCTACTGCCACCTATCAAATAAATGTGACTTCTTCAATCGGAATTGCTGACTGGTTCTTGACTAATGGACTACATGGAAAAATATGCAGTGAGTGATATTAGAAAATATTTTATATGTAATAATATTAGTTGAATTATCAAATTCACTTCCAAAATTTAACAGTTATTTGTGTACTGCAAAATAACATTAGTACAATTTTGCATAACATGGTACTTTTTCCCTATGTACTGGAAAAGAATATGAATGCACTTTGAAAAATTGTACTTATGTTATTTTACAATACAAAAATAACAATTGTCAACATTTTGAAGCAAAGTCAATAATTTATTGCTTTTATAAAATATTTGTTAATACCATGCTGTTTTTTTTTTTATGCAGTACATTAATGAATAATTGGCTACCAATTTCAATAAAAAAATCATAACAATTTTATTTGATAGGTGGCAGCACAAATTTTATATATAGTTCAATGATGTTTCCATATCTCATACGGTAGTGCAGGGATTCTCAAACTGTGAGATGAGGCAAAGGTTCTTTGAAGTGTTTGTTTTTTTAGATTAGATTTGCTTTGGGGAGCAGCAGATAAATGTTGATTAGGCGAAGGTTGAAAAAAATGTTTGAAAACCTCTGCCTTAGGCCATACATGCTTAATGTTTGGCCCTTGGAGTCATTCGATGTGGCTCACAACTTCAAACCTAATTTTGTAAAGATGAACTGAGCAGGAAATTTACAGATCACTTAAGTGGCCTGTGGCACATTTTCAGATTATTTAAGAAATCTGCAGTACAGATACATTTCCAGATCACTCAAGTTACCCCCAGCATATTTAAAAATTAGTAAAGTGACCAGCAGCACAGTTCCAGATCCCTTAAGGGAGCGCAACACATTTACAGATAATTTAAGCGACCTGTTCCAGATCACTAAAGCTTCCCTGGATCACAGTTCCAGAGCACTTAAGTGGCCCATGGTGCAATTCTACATCACTAAATTTACCCGCAGCACTGTAAATGTGTAACATATTTTCAACCAATAAAGTGGCACTCTCCTAAAGGTTGAGCATACTTGCCCTAACACTGGACTACAGCGGGTGCTAAATTGCTCCTTTCACGCACATGCCTTCAACCTTAGCCAAAGCATGGGCTCCACATTTGACATTTTAATGAAGCCCACAATTCATTGTACTAATCATATATCGTTAAAGATCTTGGCGTGCCATGACAGGTGTTCGCAGAAAACCCCTGCTTTAACCAATTATTCAAAATCACAAGGGGAAGGCAAAATGATTGCTTGCCGTTATCAAAAGAGTATCTAGTTGCAGTTGGGTAGATAATCTGTCCTAAAGCCACTATAACTTTTCCCTTATGGTTCCCTGCATGTAGATATTAAAGAGCAGTGGTCAAGTTTCTGGGAGCACACTTGCAATTGTTTTGCTGGGCAGTGGGCATTGTTGTCCACATTTATTGCAGAATGGCTTTCACCATGAAATAGTAGTTAGTTATTCCAATGTATGCCCTGCGTGCCAGGATGTCCATGGACACTGGGGGATTGGGAAAACCCATTTTAGATGGCCACAAAACCGTTTTTGCACCAGGCAGCAAAATCCCAGCCCCGTTCCTCTTGACACACATGTGAAACAGCTAATTCTACACAAGAAAATTACCTTTCCGTGGCCTTTTTCATCGAACATTTCCTCTGGAGGCTTCAATTTTGTCAGCAGCTTATAGGTAGCCAAATTGCTAGCAAAGCTCCTGTTTAAATAAAAAGAAATTAGCATCCGAAAACAGTTACCGATACAGTAGTGTTACAATAGCGTCCAGTTAAGGGGAAGAAGTATGTTGGGAAAAACTTTATTATACATATGTGCATGACATTGTATCTGACTGACCAGAAAAATTCAATTTTTTTCGTCACTGCCTAGCCCAAGAGAACTGCCTGGAGTCTTATAGACTGCCCTTCATGGCAATGAAGCGGGTTATAGACAAGGTTGTGCATGTTTGTGTAGATGTGAGAAGTGCTTGTAAGTTAATAGACAGAAAATAATAATCCGGTCCAGGTAAATGCTGCCATCAGAATATTAATTCAGATCTTTTTGTCAGAAACCCAAGCCTTATACAACCACAAGTTCTCAATTAGACAATTAAGTCATGCAACTGCTTTTCAGGAGAAGGGGGGGGGGGTGACATCACATATAATATGCTAAACTTACAAATTGTGACAAAAACCCTCTGGTAAGAATGGAATTTCCAAAAAAAATTTAAGTAAATTCAAAAATATATAAATGTAGGCGCATGTATTAAACATGATAAAGAATGAATAACTCAGTGTACCATTCATACAGGCAGAGCCATCGATATCAGCTACCACCAATTTACAGGCCTCCATACCTTATGGCATGGACAATTATTTTTGAAAGTGTGTAACTTTATATACATGTGCAGTGAAACCTTGCTACAATGATACTTGATATAACGATAGAGCCCTCTTCAACAATATTTTTTCAAGTCTTGTTTGGAAACGTCTTTACTTTTAAAATGTTGTTTCAATATAAAAATATTCTCTTTACACCAATATTTTTCTCGTTCCGCAGAGTATCATTACATAGAGAGGGTTCACTGTATAATAAAGTTTTTGCCAACATGGTCCCATCCTTCAACAGAGGTAATGGCTAAAACTGGCTATAGTCAACAGGGGCTATAAACCCATGTATGACCATGATCTGGTTGATTTACGCCATAAGTAGAAGGAGGGTACTGTTTTCATAAATGAATCTTTAAAAAATGCCAAATCATGTGAATAGCTAATACAAATACAAGGCCACAACAGGCAAAATGCCCAATGAGGTGGCTGAAAAAAAAAGATGCCCGTAACACAAATATGGATGTAATATATTTCTAAAATACAGCAACCCAATTAAAAATGGCATCAAAAAATTATAAACAATATATATACACATCCTACTGAAAGATTTAGTACTGCACCCCGCAAAATTTTTACCGAGAAAATTAAATTTTAAATTCAATGTAAATGTTTCTTGGTTGGGTCTGACAGTTAAGAGAAACACTTCTACAACAAATAATTTCTGGCTAATATTTAATTCTGTAAGGTGTGTTTCTCATTTAGATAAATATTACACATCAACTTCTGATCACTATTTGGAATTCAAAGTTTATTTTATAGCATATTTTCTATAACCTTAAAAGGTATGAAATATTAGAATTACATAATGCAACACACACACACACAAATTTCCAACTTATTTAGTTGGGGGAGAATGTACTTAGAAGCGCCAATTCATAGAATTCAAAAGTATGGGGGAAAATATGAAATAAATTAAAAAGATATCAAATTTCATCTCTATGCACGTTTAAAAAACAGGTTTGCTCACCTTCCTCTCATGCTTACAGCATCAGTCCATTTTTTCTCACTCATTGCTGCTGCAACAGCTTTTGTCTGGAAAAAAGAAAATTATGAAAAATACAATCAAACCCTGATTTGATGAAACCATTTGTTTCAAAGAATTTTGATGCTACAAGTTTGGTGTTATATTGGATTATAGTCAGAATAGCATTTTGTAGAGGGAAAGGTTTGTAATAAACATGAGTTACAAACTATTGTATCTCAGTGTCTTATTTATGTTATTCTATGAATAAAACAAACTATTTTATAAGCATTCAATTTTAAATTGAGGAAATTCATAAAATTTTAAACACTGTACAATGTGAATATTTCTCAATATAAAACGTAACAGAAACATACACTTGACTCTGAAATTATTTTAATTCTGCATAAATTTAATGACACATTTTATAAATTTAAAAAAATGAACAAAGAGGACAAAAGGCGCCATTATTTTTAGTCCATGGTGGTTCTTCGAGAAATATTTTGTATAAGTTATTTTCTTTATAATCACAAATTTATCATTTTTCAGATACCTATTGAAAGAACAACACTTTTCAACATGATTGAATTGAGCAAATCGAGGGAGAGGATTTCTTAATGACTATCCGTATCGCTCAAAATTTGACCAGTGCAAGTAAAAACATGTACTGTTGAAAACCTTTTATCTGCAACACGGAACAAACTGATGCAGTACGCTCATGGTATACTTTCCCTTATCAACAAATTCCTTTTTTTGAATAGGTTGATTCTTTAGAAATGTGCTTTCTAACGCACTGTTGAAACCTTTTAACCACACCAGTCTCTATTCTTTAAATCATTTGCTCAAACTGTTATGTTGAGCGATAGTAACAATGGAATGAAAAGGGTAAATCCTCAATTCCTTTAAAAAAAAGCAAAATTATAGGAAAAGAAATGTGGGAATTCTCGGAAAATGACATGCAGACTCTGTATACACCCGAACAATAGTCAGCCTTATAACAAGTTGGCGCTAAAACAGGTATTTTACATTATAATCCCTATATGGAAGATTTGTTTACTGAAAATTTCAAGTGCTAAGCAGGATTGGCGTGCTTCAACAGGGAAGAAGGTGCTATAATAAGGGTCGACTGTATATAGTTATTTTTACAGAGAAACAAAAAAGTTAAAGAAAAAATTGTATAGATTCTTGTTTTAATGTAAAGTATATGTTATGGTCAAAGCCGAAAATTGGCCAGTTGACCTTGCCAATGCCGGAAAGTGGCTGGATCCCTATAATACTGTGTGTGTGTGATATCAATCCCCTAAGATATAGATATTCCTATTCCTTTGATTGTTAGGGTTGCCTTAGCTAAAAAATTATAAATGGCCAATAAAAATATCCCAACTTGACGATGACCCAGAATCATGTTTTTTCTTTGGCCAGAGGATTTTTCGACACACCACGAACTGGTTGGCTAAATTTTGGAGGTTGGCCAGGTCAACTGACCATTTTTTAGCTTTACTAGTAACATATATATATGCTGCTACGTATTAAATATTAAAGAAATTCTAAGCTAAGAGCTGGTGAGTTTCACAGTAGTAAAGTAATATTTCTTTGATTTTGATAATTTAAAAAAAAAAGATATTCACAAATTTTTGATCACAAAAAATGAATAATATTGAATACTCTAAATTAAAATTTGGATTGCAAGTCAGTGATTGAGAGTATACATACTTTTGTGACACATTCCATAAGAGGTACACGAACAGACTGATTACCATCTAAAGTTACAACAACTGCTTCTGAATTTGGAGTTGCTTCAAACAAAGCCAGGACTGCTTCAGCGCCCATTCTGGAGCCCTGAAAAAGAATGATTCCATAGAGAGCATTACAAAAAAACACAATCTTTTCTGTCCCCCCCCTCCATCTAATCAATTTGAAAGATGTGATTTTAATGGAGGAAAATTCAAGGAAGCATCTTAAGCTGCTGAGACTTGATTTTAATTAATGTGAAAGTCTCTTTTTATGGACAAAGTTGGAAGAACTCATTTGCTCCCAATTCTCTTACCAGAACTCTGTCAAAGGCTGATGGGTTGCCACCTCTTTGAACATGGCCTAAAACTGTGACTCTTGTATCTTGTTGCAATGTATCAACAATAACCTACAAAAAAATATTAAAAGTAAATTATTCTCATGCTGATAAAAAATATTTCAAGTATTTTTCCCAACTACATGCACCCTACCTCTCTCTTTCTTTCGTGTTTTTATTATGATTATGGGTTACATGATGATATAAGGAGCCAAACAAAAATATATGATATCATGAATATAGAATTAAATGTCTGAAATGGAAATGGGCTGGACATATTGCAAAAAGTCAGGCAACAGATGGACCACAAGCTGATTTGGTGGTTGAGTAGTCATAGTGAAGGACTCGAAATTGCGAGGACCCGGGTTCCAGCCCCCACCATCGCCACACAGTGGCAGTTGGTTGAAGTTGGTTTCCTGTGGTTCCCAACTTCAAGGCACGAATGCAAGCCCATCTCCCCTTCAAAAAGTCTCGCCACAATGAGAAACAGGCCTACAAACGGTACAAATATTCAACCATCACACTCAACTCGCTTTACTTCTGAAAGGCTGCGTGAGCAGACGTCCTCCTTTCTCAGACTTCAGATCTAGTAACCCTAGTTAGGTACAAACACTTATACTTCCAACACAACTCACTAGGTAGTAAATTGCCCATAGTGATAGACCTAGTGTGCTCGAATTGAAGGTAAGAAAGATGAAAAAAAAAACACCCAAGAAGGAACAAGATAGAACAATGAAATCCAAAAGGTGGTTGGAGTCAATTGAATGGCAAAAGCAACAGACAGAGTAAAATGGAAAAATTTAGAAGAGATCTATACCCATCGGTTGATTGAAAATGGATGATGTTTATAAGCAGCAATGGAAGTGTTTCTCCAGCATCTTTTTGGGTCATTTGAGATAAAGGCCTTAAAAGATGATTTTTTTTATGTTACTGAAATTATATATACCACAAGGTTTGCATCAGTCATGCGAGTCACCACAATAATTGTGTGGGTGAGTAATAAGGCAAACATAGGGTTTTATGGCATATACCAGAACATTTACTAGGAAACCCCCCCCCCCCCCCAAGTAAAATGAATGACATGTAAAATGGGCACGCTATATTTGAATACTTTTTCTAATTGAAGTATGTATCCATAACTCGCTGAGAAGAAAAAGACTTGGGTAAGGACTTCCTGGACATGCTGCATAATGATTGTTGGCCATGGCTCTTAAATAATTGCTATTTGAGAGTTACTAGTTATTTTTTAATTTTCAGGTATGACTGTTAGGCAGTTGGGATGGATTATGTAGTCAATGCATTTTAATCTTATTTTCACAGTGCTTAATATTTTGCAACCTGGTGTTGCTGCATTCCTTGCACCTGTTCAAGTCGCCTTAAAACATAAATTGTCTGTGATTCCATTGAGCGAAAACAACATTAATTTACAGATTTTTTTTTCAGACACCAACAGCGAGAAAAATTATAATTGACTGATCTTAGATTTTCAGTTAGTGACACATTGATTTCATGAGGATCAACATCCATAGTCAAAAAATTGATAAATTTGACTTTGAATCTAATAGAATGTCTTAACGAGGGGGAAGGCGATAAGGGATGGTAAGAAAAAAAAGTATGGGAAACTTTGTGTTGGCATTCATCTTATCAATAGTCAATGTAGCGATAAGGCAGATGCACATGATTTATGTTAAAAATTTCTGCATTATGATTTTTTAAGAGGATTATGTGGATAACAACTACATAAAACCATTTTGTGCATTTTTTTAACAATGAGAAATGATTTTTAGAATAAAATAAGTAAATCCAGTAGTGATATTTAGTAATATTTTTTGGGCATGTAAAATATTGATTTGGGCAAGTATTATTTCAGGTCACATGCGCTTGACAGTGTAAAGTTTTGGACATATGTCCAGTCCTGCTTTTCTCATGTGTAAGGACCCTTTTCCTTCAATTGCAAATCACTAGAAAATTATTGTGCAGGCGTCAATACTCATCATCTATATACAATGAGAACAATTTATAGGTGAATAACATTTATACATTTTCATTGCCATAGCATTTATAACATGGTTTTCCAAACCAATAAAGTGCACATTTATTATAACAGCAACTTTTATGTAACCTTCAAGGAACAAACATTTTGACACCCTATCCAACACTCTGATAGAAAAAGTTTTACTTTTTTGACATCTTCTGCTGTTATGGGTTTCAGTTCCTGATCCATAGCACCTTCAGCAACCAATATAATGTTCAGTCTCTGACCTGCCTCACGCTCCTTAATGAATAACAAATGAAGAGTAAATATTCTTTAATATTTCATTACTAGTATGTGTGTGTCATGCATATATAATTTTTCTAAATTTTGATCATTATAAATATTATTTTCTTAAAATATTTCATTCATAGAATAGAAAATAATCACCATTTTTAGTTTACTGCAAAGCTGTTGAGGCCAGTTTGGTTCTGGAGGCCATTCAGGCAGGAAAACATAATCTGCTTCACTAGCCAGTGCAGCTACAAGAGCCAGGTATCTAATTATATTTGAAAAAAAAGAAAGACAACTTTTTGAATTTTTTTTATTTACCATGTAAGCATAATACAATTAACACAAAGATAAATATATATTACATTGTCTATTACACCCCAATCGAATACACAACTCATCCAAGGTTCATTGATTTAGGATACCATTTGGCAATAGACCAAACTCACTCTCTCTCTATTTGTATTCATTTATACAGCATTCAAAATTGATGTAGACACATGAATTATAATTTACTAATTTCCTTCATATAAGACTCATAAGATTAAATGAATTTTTCTGATTTAAATCAATGTTTTTATAGGTGCAATATATAAAAATTCTTTTTGTATTATGGTTTTATCTCTAAAATGAAGTTTTTGTTTATTTTCTCCCATTTTGAATATGTTACTACTCTTGTCTAAAAAAACCCCATAAATATATGTGGCAAAAACATAGAAGTTTTATCTAAATTTACTAAATGGGCTAATATTTCAGAAAATCATTCAACACAATTATTTTCATCAGTAATTAACTTTAAATATGGTATCAAAACCAAAAATATTGTTAGTGGTTCTGTAGAGACTTTTCAATGAGAGGAAAAAATCATCAACTTGATGATCTTAAGAAAAACCTTTTCAAATTATGCAAATCTGCGATAGTGTTGAATGATTTACTGTGAAGAAAGACTATGGTTAAAAGTTGAAATGCTTACCCACAGTGGCGTCCCATAACTTCAAGAATAAAAGTCCTTTGATGACTGAAATTGAATAAAATTAGTTGTGTTAAACATCATTTACCTAGGCCTGTAACGACATCGTGAAGAAAAACTAATTTACATTTGATTTATGATCAAGCCTTCCACTCAGGTAAAAATTTAGGATTAAGTTTAATTGAGCATCTTTATCTTCAGATGTATTAAGAAAAAAAATTCCATATTTAATTCTTTATTCACTGCTGGTACTCAAAAATACCCTTTCATATAAGCATTCATATGACTTGAAGTAAACAAAATTTTCCCACGGTAATAGTTCAATCAACAAGATGTTTAAAATAGAGTTCTGTGCGTAGCTGAGACAGTGAAAATGCTTATCAGTTTTTCAGGAGAGAAAATTAAATTTTTTTTTCGGTAAGTGGTGGTAACATTTTTTAAGCTGCCTGACATGTGATTGAAAACAAAAACAATCTAAAGATTCATCCAAAGCTTTCCAAATATGTTTTGTGGCTTAATTACAATTTAATGTATTTCAATTAATACATTCATTATTATCACTAGAAACTTTTCATTACCCTTTTCCTTTCACGTGAAAGCTCTGCCTTAAAATTGAGACATTTTAAATTGCTGAGAAACTTATGTTTTATTTGTTCTTTTCCCCTTTATTTTACGTTGGTCAAAACACACACATATTTTATGTATTCTGATTTAATGAATTCCTAATGACTCCGGAAAGGCAGTAGGCAACAGGTAAGTTCCTGACTTATACTGGCAAAAGTAATTTAAAAATAAGTTTCAAAATGCTAAGAGGTAGCCTACCTGGAAGCAGTGGTGACAATTGCATCAATGGCTTCCATTATGCGGTGTAGAGCTGAATCTGTTCCGATGGTCATGTCTGTGCCACAAAAGTCATTGTCGATGGATCCCACCATCCCAACTATGTTCAAATGACTACACTCTTTTTTCATATCTGCTGTGATTTTACCTTGAGTTGTGAAAAGAATAATGCCACAGGTGTTTAATGCACATATTGCATCAACACATTACTAAAATTAGAAACACTTTTATAAAAGCTATGCTAGTTTTACAAGGATGATTAGTCATAATTTATATATAGTATTTCCTACATTCATGCTTATTTAGTCAGAACTACTTATTTGGGAGAAATATAGAAAAAACCTAATCAGTTATCATATATAATTAGAACTTTCTTTATTTTAAGTGAATTAGTTAATGATGTCCAAATGACAGTCCCATACAGTCAAACCCTGATACAGCACCAACCCCCCATTTAGCACCAGAAATTTTCAATAAACAAATCTTGCATATATACAAGAACCACAGGTTAGCTGTGATTTAATATAATTATAAACTTGTTATGGCATCAGAAATCCATGAAACAGATGGTGTCATTAAATCAAGGTTAAACTGTATTTAGTAGTCATCACACACACATAATAAACTTTATAAATAAAACAATATATCACATAAATCTTGAGCATAAAAAAGTAACATGAAGTGATTATAAACAAAAGGCAAATCTTTTCTAGTGTAAAAAAAAATATCTAACTTGTGCGAATTCCATTCGTGAATTTGCTTTTAAGGTTTACATGCATGACCCTAATTTGACAGTGCAACAAATAACCCTCCAGTGATCATGTGTATGTAAGAGATACGCATATGATAAATCCAGTCTAACATATTTTAAGCTAGAGTGTTGCACTCTGCTGTCATTGTCTATCCCTTCCTGACATTGTCACCTTACTTGATGTCTTCTCCTCATGCTTGGTGCGTTGTCACGGTTTCTCCCCAGGTGCTATTTCTATTTATATTTCATCATTCTGGTGAGCACATGAGGATCACCTGAAATTTGCATGTGTTGAGCATACTAACCACATTTGCTCAGACTGCAAAGCTGTGATTTTGTGAATTGAGTCTTTTAGAGAAGTGTAATTTATAGGAAAATGTGTATAATGTTTGCTATGACTAAAATTTTTGAATAGTCATTAAGTTTTCAGTTTCTTTGTTCTTTTACACTGTTATATCATGCTCTTTAATAAAAATAAAGCCAACTTTTATTTACATAATCTGTATTTATTCGCGGTATAATAATTTTATCAAAATTTCAGTTCCTGAACTTTGACAAATTTAAATTCTACATTACATATCCAGGATATACATGCAACCTTTCATGCTGGTATAGAGGCCACTCCTGCTGATAGATTAAGAAGCTGAATGATACTGTACCAGTTTGAGACAATTCATCCAAAAGGGAAGACCATTCCTGTCTGAAAAGATTAGCACCAGTCAAGCTGCCATCACCTCCAATGACAACCAAATTTGTGATTTTGTTCTTGATTAAATTATAAGCTGCTTTCAGACGACCTTCTCTTTGTCTGAAATCACTGCACCTTGCACTGCCAATAACTGTACCACCCTGAAACAATTTTACACAATAAATAAACATGCATAAGAACATCCAATTTTCTGTAAAGGTTCCTTACAGCCAGTTTAACGAATAGACCAATATAATCTGGGCCCGAAGTCAAACCATAATTCCCAAATCATCAAATTTTTTTCCATTCCGACTTTAATTCTCTTAAATTCATTTCACATTACTTTATTTTACTTTGTTATTGCCAATTAAATTCAGTGAAAGACATTTTTCTACAAAAGTGCTATTTACCCCAGAAGTATTTTGGTTACAGGCCCCCCTAAATTTATTGAGAAGACAGTGCTTATATCTGCATGAAATAACATTATATATGAGCAAAGACTATTACTTAGCTGTACATGCAACTTGTAAACATTCATTTGGAATATTTTTAATGAATTGGTTACATGCAGGAACGTTTGGGTGCGTACATTCGGCCTCAAAATATGTATGTTAGAGCTATGCTTGTTTCATGCAGTACTGGTGTTTCCATCTGTCAACATTTTGAAGTGGAAATGGCAAATGCCAGAAGTCTCATGATATGCAAGTATTTTGTTGAAAGTTTGCCTGATCTCTGCAGAGGAACTTTTCAAATAGGGGACTGACTCTCATTGAGACCTCAAATTTCAAAAACTGCAGTAAATCAACTTCAGCAGACCACCAAGGTGCCGCAAACAGTGTTCAAACCACGGTCCTCAGGGTGATAGTCCAACACAATGCCCACATAACCGAACAACGGGAGACCAGACTGGACACAGTACTTTGTTATGTAAGTAAGGCCGTATAATTCAACATCCTGCAATTCCACATTCAAAATTTTCAGGACTATACATGCATTAAATTACAGGTTAAGACATCGTCCCACAATTCAACATAATAGGTTTGGTTATAGATTATAGTATTGAACTGTGTGGCACAACTGCATCTGGAACTTTGTTTCAGGCTTCTACTACTGTAAAATGGTTTGAGTGGATTGTACTAAATGAATTTTCTATCTCTTTTCTTGTTCATCCACATATGATTAAACTGCCTCTCAGCAAAACAATAGAATAAAGCATTCTACTACCACAACTTCCTGTACATAATCTACAGATGCAAATTTCACATCTGAGAAAAAAAATGCCTTTAATCATTCGTTAATCAATCAGAGAAAAAGCTACAGATAATACGCATTGGTATCTGCAGCTGCATTAAGTAATTCATTTTTCTACATAACCTGCAGATAATACGTGTAAAAATATGATTACATACACTGTTTTAATCTATATCTTTATCTTATTTGACTTTCACAGGAAAATAATAAAACATATTGAATTCATTTTTGTTGCAGAACACTAATGCATTTAACACTTAATGGATGTTAGGAACTCCAATATAAAAACACCCATAAGCAACTGAATAGAAAAGATAATTGGTTAACAGGAAACAGTTAATTAACTCAAGTGGTGCGCAATTAAAATAAAGTTGATGGCGAAGTCACATATTATGGCTGAATAATTCAGTTTTTCTAATGAAAGTACTAAAAGACAAAATCTTTTTTTTTTTGTTAATAAGTGATCAAATAACAATAGGCCATTTCATATTGATTTAATCTCCACAAATAACTCAAACTAGTGTGTTTATGGATTTTCAGTTCACTGTAAATGGTTTTTTTTCACCTTCAAGTTAACGTGCACATACTATCTGTCAGTATTTACTATTAGTCAGTTTATATGAACATAACTCTTTGTTCTTTCGTCATAAATCAAAAGAATAAATAATCAATTCTTATCAGTAATATTTGCAGTAAAACATTTCACCCAATTAATATAATAGTCAATTTTATTATTTTTAATGACAGGACAAATAAATAATGAATTTCGAAAAAAAAAAGAAAAGCAATGTTACATTGATCATATTTACATACTATGCAAAATGGGAGTAAATTTGATGTTCCAAGCAAGACATAATACAGAGTTTCCAGCAAAATATGCTTGATCATTTCCTCGGGTAAAACTCAGGAAGAAGTAAATAAAATCAAAAATCTTAGCCTTCCAAATTTTGAATTTTTGCTTTCAGAGTTTTTTTCCCCTTCACAGCACTTTCCCCTGACTTTTGCCAAATATTTTACATTTTCCCTGACCATTTTTCATTTCTCTGATTCTCCCCGACTTTCCAGGTCAGGAATAACATTTTAGTCACCATTTTCAGAAATTTTAATAAATTATACGTAGTTTTAAATTCGTTGAATAATATGCACTTTATCATTAAAGAAAATTATTACCTTATGTATGATACCTGAAACACTAGCCCAAGTAGCTTCGACAATATAATCGTCACCATCAACCATTCCTTGGTAGCCTTCTTTGATGAAATATACTCTTGCACCAAGATATATGCCCATTCTGACAACAGCACGTACTGCTGCATTCATTCCTGTTTTTTTGACAAGATCATGACATTTAGGCGGGTAGAAATTTCAAGAATTGAACATATATTTTGCATTTTAAATTATACCAAATATATATATATATATATACTTTACACAATAACAAAAATATTTTTCTTTAAAAAATTTTTATAATCCAGATTTCTATCATATCCTCAAATTAGAAATGCAGAGGCGCATGTACGGGTGGGAGGCTGTAAAAGGGACCCATATCTCCCACAAAAGCAATATAAAAAATTGGAAATTGATAAAAAAAACTAGTAAGATGAAAAAATACCTAATTATGCTGTTTTAATGAATTTTATTCAATTGAAAATGTTATTTTTAGAACATACAAGGAATCTCTCACAATGAAATATTGAGAAGGAAACGTTGAAGTAATCCAAATATAGATGTTTGTGCGCTTAGTTACTTAAAGAGGGTGTATATGACAGGTGCAACAATACCAGTTCCAATGCAGTGTATTGACTTTTTTATAATGATGAAACAAGATGATTATTCTTAGATCATGGTAATGATTATGAAACTGAATAAAATAATGAGAATTAGAGAAAAGTGTTATTCATGCAAAAGGGGTCAAGTGATTATTTCCCTGCACCCCCCAGTAGCACACTATATTGTTAGTATATCTGACTGAGTATGACATTGGCAATGTCATACAGGTACTGGTCCAATATATTAACGTTATAGTGTTCTATTGGGATAGGTTCCAGTATCTGTTAAAAATGACCCAGTGTAAAGTGCATAATTTTTAATTGAAATTATATTCCAAAGTTAGGCTATACAGAATAGTCATGAGGAATATTTGAATTTAAAAAAAAAAGAACTTGGAAGAATAATTGATAAATATTGTGCATACGGAAATACAAAAACATTTTTGACAGCAAATATTTTGGCAACTAATTTGAAACTTGATAATTTCGTACTCTACCTTGTGAGTCTCCTCCACTGGTGAAGACACCAATCACTCCTCCCTTATGAGTTCCTGCTAAAGCTGCCATTGTTCCTGAAAAAAAAAAAGAAGAATTTTGATGTAAAAACGACGAGATGATTTTTTTATCATCAAAACACTCCTGGACTTGGCAGGTTATTTCTTTATCACCAGTTAGAGGACCAGTATAAAAAATATTCAAATGCAAAATTTTGAAGTGTACAAACACAATTTAAAAATACAGTGAATCTCGTTTATGAGTTTTTTTATTTAAAAAACTGTCATGAAAAAATGCTGTAAGGGAGAAAACTCTTTAAGCAGGTAATCTTAATGAGTATTAGCAAGAGTTGGGAGACTACGAAAATAAGTCATACCAAGTGGGAAAACATTTTAAAAAAGGAACATTATTAGAGGGATCCACTGTACATTCAAACTTTTTTTTTTTAACTTTAGTTCTCACAAACGTATGCACAGCTTCATTTCAAAGCTTGAAGACATCCCAACACCTAAAAACTTGGTGCAGTGGCTAGTAGTAGTAAGGGGGATAAAAAGGAAACTATTTTAGCTCTAATTCTAACACATTTACTATAATGCTTATAGGTTATGTCATGGTGACGAAAAGAGTCTCTCTAGACATCGTGTCTCAGCAACTTGGGACACTCAGCAATTTTCACTAAAGTTGAAAGTTTCCTATGGTAAATTGATTGGTATCTCTGCAATAATTTCCCAAATGAACCAAAATAATTGGGTGCATGTTAATTATCAGATATAGCATAGTTGAAATGATGAACACTGGATACAGTAAAATCTCCTGTGTCCTATACAATCAAAAATGTTTCACACATGAAATATTTCAAGTGATTGATGAACTTACTTAATACATTAAAAAAACAAAATGAGCAAATTTCTATAATTTTTGAAAATATCAACCCCCCCCCCTTTTTTCAGCTCTGCAGAGATGTTTACTGCACTTTTATCCCGCAAAGTTTGCTTAATTTTACTTCACATGGAGGAGATTCTATTTTATGACTATACAATGTAATTTATTACATAGACCAGTAAAAAGTTTTTAACCTGCAAACATAGCATCTTATTACTACTGTTTTTAAATTCCATGAAGTTTGAAAAGTGGGATGAAACTTATTTTTTAGGTAATTTCCACAGGCTAGTTTGCAGTTTGATTAATAGATGATTACATAACCAATTCACATTGGTTGAAAACTGCATAAAATTACCTTTATGTTCATACATTAACTAACTAATGTAACAATGTTTTACTAATCAATAAATTTCATAATATCCCTAGTCTCCCTCTGTCTTTCTCCATATAGCCTACCTAAAAAACATTCATTCCCCCATTTCGGCGTGAATATTCATGCTCGGGGTCGCAACTAAGTTGGGGGGGGGGGAGTAGGAGGTCTGGTTCCCCGGATCAGACGGGCGTAAATTTCACCCTTTAACCTCTACTTCAACATTACGGGGGGGGGGGGCTTACCCCTGCTGGACATGCATCTAGTTGCGGCCCTGCTCATGCTTATAAAAAATCATATTTTCAACTAAAATATGAAGAAATATTAAAGAAAAGAATTTTAGGTATGACATCAGTGGAATAGTTTTCGAAAAAAAAAAATTGAATTTATAAATAAATATAAATTCAGTGTACGCTCCTGAGCTGACATAAGCCCGGAGGGGAAATTTCATCTATATATAAATAGATTTAAATTTTATCCAATTATTGCATCAGACCACAATCACAGGATTACGTACATATTAACAAAGATTATTTTACCTTACCTGTGATTATTAGCTCTGATTATTCTTTATGAAGAGGTCGGTGATGGCATGTAAACAAACCGCCGAATTAAATATTTTGAATTTGGCTCATCAACGTGAGAACTTTCATTTGACCTTCCGAAGGAGGATGATGATGAGATGAGCGTGAGGAAGATCAAGTTCACCTTCTTTAACCTCTTCCTTTGTACGCCATCTAGTGTTTGTAATTTGAGTTACGAAAGATTTAATTCTTAATTGTACACACAATTTCCACCGCTAAAAAAATCACCAGCTGGTTAATTGTCGCGGGCTCTCGAGATAGAGCCCCACCTTTGTGGGGCCATGGAGCCTTTAGCCGTGGGGCACGGGATGGTTCTTATAATTTTGTTTTTTCACACTGTAAATTCAGTATGGGGGGGGGGTGCATTTAAAATCTGACTGTTGGAGGAAGGATGGCTGCATCAGGACGTGGGGGCCATGAAGTAAAGACTGCAAATCGTTTCAAATACCATTTCTTTTCTCGGTTGTGGTTCTGTAAAGCAATATGCTAAATATGTAAGACATAATCAATATTTTAAATTTAAGTTGTATGGACCCTTATATTTTGCGACTCGGTGTGATCGCTACATTCACTGCTGCTCAAGTCAGGCTCTGGCTCACAGGCTGGGTGACCCCTATTAGACATGTGTCATGGATGGAGATACGGGGGGGGGGCGTGGAGGGACGTTGCCCCCCCCCAGCGTCAAAGGGGGAGGCTACTGATCTAATGTATATATGTATCTATGAGCTGACATCATTATCATTGTGGCTCTCCCCCAGCAATAATGACCTTGCCCCGCAGACTTCCAAGTCAATCTCCGCCTATGCGTGTGGCCCGGTGAAAAAAATATCCCGGGGTGATCGCGGGACGGATAATTTTCGTTAATTACATGCATGAGGATTACATACGGTAGGGACCCTAGTAAGCGTAAATCATCATCTTACTAGGGTCCCTACTAGGGACCCCAGGAGACCTAACAATTGCGTTGGGGCCATCTCATGTGGCCCCAACGCTAAGGACGGGTCTCTGTTTCCAGGAAAGGGCGAGGGGAAGTTCCTATCTCTATCTGTGGTGGCGTTTTTTGAATTTAAAAAAATATCTCAGCGAATATTGCACTTGGAAACGTGCAATTTTTTTTGTTGGCCTGAGGAAAAAGGCAGGGATACAACTTATATATATCTCTATCTCTTCTCTATCTCTCTCTCTCTCTCTCAATTAGGTTTTTAAGAATGGATGACCAAATAAAAAGTTATTTTATTTTATTTTAATAACTATACAACTCCCTTGCTATATGAATAACGTATCTGAGGTCTACACGTTTTTTAGATACTTTTTACCTCTAGGACATGGGCGGAGATACGGGAACCCCTTCCCCCCCACAGCGTCAAAGGTGGAGTCGACTGATCTAATGTATATATGTATATATGAATTGACATCATCATCATCATCATGCCCCACCAGCAATAATGACTGCCAGTGCCCTCCAGACTTCCAAGTCTATCTCCGCTTATGTTCACGAGTTCAACGGGGATCAACGGTCAATGGTCCATGATAAAGGGACTTTCCTATGCACCCTGTATATAACTGATTTTTAAATATTTGATTAAAAGAACACAGTCAAAGCCACCTTAATAAGTTTGGTAACATTGGGTTCAAACATTTCTTGAGTCCAGCTATCATATATTTTTTAAATGGGGGAATGAAATCCAAAAGAGGACAAACCCATTCATATAATTTACAGAAATGCCGAAAAATACTTGCTCAAGAATATGTATTATATAAACTATAATATAAATATTGTATATAAACAAAAAAATTAATCAAATTTCAAGATTAATGAAAGATATAATTGCAGGATAAATGTTCCGAATTAATGAAAGAAGCATGTAATCTCAGAAATAAAAAGTAATCATTCGAGAAATAATAGAAAAACAAAATAATTTCGGAATTAATAAAAACTGATAATTAACAAAAATCTTCAATAATTTCGTCAAACTGGTTGCATGATAATATATATTACGTGTTTCCGGTAACTGATTTATTCTTCCCCTTTTTGTTTTTTAAGCCCAAAACCAAATAGATAATTTTGCCCGCTGCACAAGTCTCTGAAACATTCTCAACGAATACAGCTTTTTTTACGTTGAAAATTGAATTAACGTCATTTGCTTAATTTTGGCTGAGTGCAGTGGGTTGTTCAATAATATTTCGGCAAGGAAATGCGGTTGGAAACTAAGTGATTATCCATGACTTTCTAGGTCTTTAGAAATCCCGTTTTAATTACCATTTTCAGAAATTTTGATAAATTACACGTGTCTCTTATTTTATATTTCTTATTTGACATCGCTTTAAATTTGTTGAGTAATATGCACTTTTTCGAATGCATATTTATCATTAAAGAAAATGATTACCTTATGTATGATACCTGAAACACTAGCCCAAGTAGCTTCAACAATATAATCATCAACCATTCCTTGGTAGCATTCTTTGATGAAATAAACTCTTGCACCAAGGTATATGCTCATTCTGACAACAGCACGGACCACTATATTCATTCCTGTTTTGTGACAAGATCATGACATTTGACATGGGTAGAAATTTCAACAATCGAACATATTTTGCATTTTAAATTATTAAAAAAAATATGAATTCTTACAAAATAACAAAGAAAATATTTTTCTTTAAAAATTTTTATGATCAGATTTCTATCATACCCTGAAATTAGAAGTGCAGAGGCAAAAATTGGAACAATCTAGGAATATGTAATCACATAAAATTTTTTAATTTGTCGAAAATCTTTATTTTATGCAACTGAATGGCAGTATCGCTTTTTATATAGAACAATTTCAAACCTTTTAACGGGTCAATTTTCTCAATTGGCAACATCAGTTTTATTTATTAATTGGAAAAAAAAATGCTTATACATGAAAGCACTCGATTTTTTTTTTGCGGGGTATGAGAGATCCCAAACTAATTTACAAAACAAAAACTTTACTCATTTCAGCATTTATGCCATGAATTTAATCTTTTTAATCACCATTTTCACTGAAGAATAAAATGTAATTTTTTTTTTAAATTTTAATTGTAATGCGGTTTTTATGGACGGGAAACATATTATTTTAGGAAATTTTTTCACAAATTGTTTGGTTGATATCGCTAAACCTGGGGTGCAAAATCTCCGGCACGCGAGCCCCCGCGAACGTGGTTACGGTACGGAATACACACACACACACACACACACGATAAATACCTAGACTGACCATATTTTCTTCATAAAAAAAGGGAATATCACCGAAAGATTGTCAAATACAATTGAAGTTGCCATTAACAGCTTAAAAAGTTGTTAAAAGCAAGTAAAGTTGTTAATTATAGCTAAAATTGCTGAAAAATCGCCAATAGTGATTGTCGCATTGCGTATTGTAGTGCATTGATGCTGTATTTCTTGTTGTAATGCAGTGCATTGATGCTGTATTGTTTGTTGTAATGCAGTGCATTGATGCTGTATTGTTTGTTGTAATGCAGTGCATTGATGCTGTATTGTTTGTTGTAATGCAGTGCGTATTGTGGTGCATCGCGTGCTGTATTGTTTAACATGGTTATTGCTTTTAGTGGTTGATTGCTCAGTGGTTAATTGCTATTGTGCTGTATTACTTATTTTGGTGCACTGCAAATAGTGGTTATTGCTGTATTACTTATTGTGGTGCACTGCAAATAGTGGTTATTGCTGTATTGCTTATTGTGGTGCACTGCAAATAGAGGTTATTGCTGTATTGCTTATTGTGGGAACTGCAAATTAGCATTGTGGTGCATTCCTTATCATGGTGCTCTACTTATTTTGCTGTTTGCCGATGGTGGTGCATTGCATATAGTGGTGTATTGCTTATTGTGCTGATTGTTGATGGGGGTCATTACTTATTGTGCTGATCGCCGATGGTGGTGCATTGCATATAGTGGTGTATTGCTTATTGTGCTGATTGTTGATGGGGTCATTACTTATTGTGCTGATTGCCGATGGTGGTGCATTGCATATTATGCTATATTGTCCATCGTGATGTACCACGTTTGTAATGCGGTGCATTGCATATTATGCTATATTGTCCATCGTGATGTACCACGTTTGTATTGCGGTGCATTGAGTATTATGCTCTAGTACAGTGATTCCCAACGTGGGCGTTAATGCCCCCTTATGGGCGATATCGCTAACCTGGGGGGGGGGGTTGGTAGAAGCTGCGGGTGCACCATAGGTCCTATGGGTTAGATTGCGTTGGGGGGGGGGGCGATGAGAGAAAAAATTGAAGAAGGGGGCGATGGAACAAAAAGGTTGAGAAACTGTTCTAGTGGTACAATGCAGATTTTAGTGCATCGCATGCTGTATTACTTATTATAATACAGTCCGCATTGCGTATTTTGCTGTATTGCATATTGTGGTGAATTGCTTATTGTGATGTATCGATGATTGCAGTGCATTGCTGATTTTGTTGGATTGCGTACTGTACTGCATAACGTGCTGTACTGCTTATTGTAATGTAGTGCTTATTGCGTATACTGGTGGATTATATATTGTACTGTATTGCTTATTGTGGTGCACTACAAATAGCGGTGCATTACTGATTGTAATGCACTGCGTATTGTAGTGTATCGCGTGCTGCATTGTAAATACAATTATTTTAATGAGTGCTTATTGCGTATTGGGGGTGTATTGCTTATTGCGATGTACAGCAAACAGTGCTTATTGTGCTGTATTGCCGATGGTGGTGCATTGCGTTTTGCGCTGTATTTTTCATTGTGGTGCTCTGCATATGGTGGGGCATTACTTATTGTGCTGATTGCCTATCGTGATGTATAACGTATGTATTGCAGTGCATTGAGTATTATGCTCTATTTATGATGACAGTGTATTGCTTATCGAAATCAGAGTGGGAAGCTGGCAACGGAATGACTATTTTGCAGGCATTTGTAGTGCCTGAGGAATATTTTGCTTGATAATTAAAGAAGATGTGACGAGTAGTTAGGTTCAATGGAGGAGTTGGGGGGGAGGGATTGGACGCCTAAGTCATCAGGGGGCTTTGCCTCTCCCAGTATGACTATAATGATGGAGTCATAATTATCACAATGTAATTTACAAGTCATGAAAATGATCTAAATTCTTGATTTCATAAATTTACCCAGGCATTTTGGAAAATAAGGGAGAAAAAGGGGAATTTTACAAAAATGGTTGGGATGTCCAAAATTACGAGAATTTCTCATAAAATACAGGTCATGTGTGGTCACTTTTTATAAACAATTTTCTGGCCCGCGAGCAGCAGAAATACCGTATACAGTGGAACTTTGGTTAACGAGCAATTCGCATAACGGACAAAAGTTTTGAACAAATTTTGACTCGGTCAACGTGCGATGGTTCGCATTAGGAGCTTGCTCTTTTTTTTATTTATTTTCACGTTATCACAACTGAGCTAATGGTTTTTTTGCTTTCGCCTACACACGTGTTACAGAATTTTAGGTAATATTCTCCCCGGCTGTCTCCGGTAAGCATGCCGCAGTTGGAAAATTAACACACGTGCGTGTGTGAATACTTACGATACGAAACTAGATGTAGCAGAGCAGAGATGCGTATGTGCACAGTTTTTTTTAATTCTGCTTGGAAAAAAAAACTGTGGGCTGATGGCATTATATTGAACGTGACTTTGAGGGGGGGCTAACTGATTAACAAGAGCAACTACTTGTAGAAGAGATTTTGTGCTTGGGGATAATCACATGACTGGAGGTTCATGAGGATGGTATTCAAGAACTAGTGGTGGAAAAATATCTAGAAGTTGAATGTAGATGAAGTTATGGTCTCTTTTGAGCGCACCAGAAAGGGTTGATGGGCGGTATCTCGCCCGGGAAGAGAGAAGTAAGGAGGAGTCCCTCACATAAAATGAGATTAGAGAGATATGTAGAATGATGTGGGAAATCTTGTGAAAAGATCCACTCAAATGAAGCTGGAGCTATGTGCAATCTGTCCAACGAACACTGCAGTTTACCATTTTCCAGAAATCCTAAAAAAGAGGCAAAAGCAAGTGTCATTGGATGAGGTTCTTTTTGAAAGTCACGCAAGAAGAATAAGTTTGCAAACAACAAGGAGTCTGTAAATCGTCCTAAACAATAGTCCTCCTCCTTTTCTCTCGTTGTTTAGAGGAAGTTAATTTGTAAACATCATCGTATTTGTGTGTTTATTTATATTATGTATGTTTTATCGCATATTAGGTATAACTATTATGTTCTTTAATTATCAATTGAATGTCGTTTTCATTAGTTATTTTTATGTGAATAAATAATTGTGGAGGGAATTTCTGTTATTTCCTATAGGGAAGTTTAATTCAATAAACGAGCTATTCGGATAACGCGCACGTTGGCGGAACGAATTAAGCTCGGTGAAGTTGTTAGATGCAAAAAAACATAAAAAGAAATTATAAGGGAACAAAAAATGACTTTTCAAACAAAAATGAAACAAAAAATGCCAGCACGAGCAGGTATAAATGGGGGGGGGGGAAGGGAGGAGTCAATAACTACATCCGATGTCACAATCGCAGATGTTTCTTTTGGGCGTGGGAGACGTCTTCATAACGTTGCCTACTGCTAATAGCTCTATACTGCTGGTAGGTAGCTAGAATTGTCTGAGATAGAAGGGCTTTAAAGAATTAAGAAACCATCCTGGAGAAAAGCAGAATGAATTCTTGTTTCAGAATTGTTTCTGAATTTTACGTCAGAAATAAAATCATCTCTGATATAAAAGCGTCTTACACACTACAAGTCCATTATTTTAACCTCTTTAGTGGTTTTTAAAATTTCACTGATATGCATTATAACTTGCATACTAGAAATCACTAAACCTTCTGCAAAGTGCTACTTTTCTTTTTTTTTTGGAAAGAACATTTTCTTCCGATTTCATGCAATCGATAATGCGTTTCCCCCAAACTCCGAGAGAGAAATAAGAAAAAAATAATAAATAAATAAATAAACGTCCAGAAACTATAGTAAACTCCGAATAATAATAAAAAATAAAAGCAAAACCAAGGAAGAGAAATACTCTGACCTTTTCTATTATTTATACTGCATTGAAGTATCGTTACAAACATGTTTCGGCTCGGCATTTGCGAAAAGAGGGGTTTTTAAGGAAGCGAGATATATCTCGGAAACACGACACCAAATTTAGCGAGATATCTCGTTATTGCATTGTAAAGATTAAATCTGGGGGTGACAGATGGCGCGACGAACGAGATATGTCAGGCGATGCAGAAGTAGAAGTTTTGGTGGTGCAGGATACACAGTAGATTGACTGCATATTGGATATTCAATAATGCTCACAATTCTAATATGGCTTAGGGGCATGGGTCACAGTGGCATCGGCATCGGGCGATTCCACCGACGGCCGAGGTCACCCGATCATTTCAAAGAAAGCAAAAGATATATAGGTAGTCTAAGTGCCTCCGACAGTATCACGTCCGATTATTTCATAGTTTTCCAAACTTTTTTTCTCATCGCCCCTAACTCGAATGAACCCATAGGATCCTATGTTAAATCCGTAGCTTCTATTGCACCCAGAACCATTGCATCGCTTGCCAGGGGCCCACTTTGGGAAACACTGGATTACATCGACGTCGGGCACCCATCGAGCGAATTTCAATTCTGTTTGTTTTCTTGGCCGACAGGATCATTTCAGCTCGAAATAATTCTCTCTTCAAGTGGTATAGGCGGAAGTTTATATATTAATTTTCGGAAGTTTGATTGCGCTTTTGGATTTTACCTCTTAATCTCTTATATCTTATAATTTACTCTCCAATATACAGTTTAATTAAAAGTTCGTTCATTGATTCTTATATACCCGAAAAATTTGAGACAGACAGTGACCTGGTAATTACTGAAAATATATCAAAGACTAAAAAGTGTAAGAACAGGAAAATAAGGAAAACCGAATCCAATATACAGAGCGAAAAGGATAGTGATGAAGACGATAGCCAAGGGAGGAGAACCGCGAGGAAACGTAACGATAGTGTGATGATACACAATTCAATGACAAGTGCTTCAAATGTAAAATGGAAAAGAAAGGGAAACAACGCAAAAAAGAAGAAAGAGGACGAAATAAACACTGATAGTGACACTTCAAACAGAACAACTTTGAGGACAAACTTTCAGGATACAAAATTTATAGTTGAGAAAACAAATAACAAGACTCCACCGAGGGCAGAGATAAGAAGGAGCACAAGACTTTGAGTGAGAAGACAGATGATGGAGTCCATAGAGTGTTCACCAACCACCTCCCCGAATACTCTAAACTTGAATAATCCTAAGAGGGAAAGAACACAGTCAGATTGTAATGAACAACTACGACTTGGTCGTTTTAGATTCCTCTATGACACAGATTCATCAGAAAATTCTAAAGACCAAGGAGAGGACACAGTAAAAGGAAAACTGGGGCGTCTGTGGGCAGAGGTGGAAGAAAAGGATCGAATACAGGATCAAGTCAAGGATAACAAAAGTTCTAAAAGTGAAGAACACGAGTTCTAAGTCTGGGACGATTTTGGGCAGAGACAGCAGCAAAAAATTATTTTCAAAATGAGAAAGAAACTATGGAAAAGGAAAAATTAAAAGAAGTGCAGCAGTACAGCGCCGAAGAAACAAAAAGTGCTACAGAAGCAAGATCATCGCTGTATACAAAATCAGGAACAAGCAAGGATAATGAAAAAACGAAGAAAATTAAAAAAAGCACTAAGCAGAAACAAAGGGAAGAGATTGCAAAAAACGAAGATAGTAGAGCTGGACAATCATCTCTGCCAATGGTTGAAACAAGTGGGGAGAATTCGACAACAGAATCATCCGAACAGCTTACTTTTAGTGAAGAAGAAGAGGTTTCAACAAGAAACAAAATTACAAATATTCCAACACTGCTTAAAAAGGTAAGAACTATAGTGAATTCAAACACAACAAATAATAATAAGGGTGTAACAAGATTCAACATACCAAATGCTCCAAGAAAAAAAGCTAACAGGATCCTGTTAAATATATTAGAGTGGTTTGAAAATAATACCAATGAATTTCGGTTTTTAATGGAGATAATGATATTCGATATACGGGTGTTGCATGGGGTAATAAAACGCTCAACGATATTCAAGTGGAAGACGTGGAGGTCCTAAATCTTCTAAGAAATGTATGTGCAAGCAAAGCACCAGGACCAGATGATATCTATCCCAGGGTTCTCAGGGAAGGTGCTAATGAATTGTTGGGGCCAGTCGCACAGATATACAGGAGTAGTGTTGCTGAGGGTATCGTCCCGAGAGATTGGAAACTGGCTAACGTTGTTCCGATATTTAAGAAGGGTAGTAGAGAAGTGGTGTCTAATTATCGTCCAGTGAGTTTGACGAGCTCCCTCTCGAAAATTTTGGAAATTATCATCAAAAGGCAGTTTGTGAAGTGGATAGACGAGAATAATGTATTGTCGGATAATCAGCATGGGTTCAGGAAGGGGAAGTCATGTGTAACTAACCTCCTTTGCTTCTATGATTACGTGACTAAGGCTTTGGGTAAGAGCAAAAATGTCGACGTTGTTTACCTTGATTTCCAGAAGGCATTCGATCGGGTCCAACATGGCAAACTCTTGAAGCGTTTACACGAGATTGGAATAGGGGGCAACTTGCTGAATTGGATAGAATCGTGGTTAAGAGATAGGTCGCAACGAGTTATGGTGAACGGGGAATTCTCTGGTTGGACAGACGTCACAAGTGGAGTTCCTCAGGGAAGTGTCCTTGGCCCCATACTTTTTTCACTTTTTATCGATAAACTCGATCAGGGTATCGATGGAATTACTAGCAAATTCGCAGATGATGTGAAGCTAATGGGGGTAATCGGGAATGAAAGCGATAGGGAGTTGCTCCAGACCAACTTAAACAAGATTGCAGCATGGGCAAATGAATGGAGCATGACGTTTAGCGTAGATAAGTGCATGGTCGCTCATTTTGGTTCGAACAACCAACGGTTCTCTTACGAGTTGAATGGTGTCACTATCCCGGATGCAACTAGAGTCACCGATTTGGGAATTCTCATTGACGAGCGACTTAAGTTTTCTGAACATTGTTCAGCGGTTGTCAAAAAATCGAATAGAATGCTTGGTCTCATTTTCAAAAAGGTCTCTTCGCGTTCTCCTAAAGTCATTCTTCCTCTTTTTCGAGGCTTAGTTCGTCCTGGACTGGAGTATGCTGTAAGGTTTTGGAGACCATACCTACAGAGGGACATAGACTTGGTTGAAGGGGTGCAGAGAAGAGCTACGCGTGTCCTTATTGGCACACAGGGCTTGAGTTATGAAGAAAGACTTCATTTTTTGAATATGTTTACATTGGATGAACGCAGGTGTCGAGGAGATATGATCGAAGTGTTCAAAATTTTCAATGGGATGGATAGGATGGACCATGAACTTTTAGTACACCGCCAATCGACTGCTTTTACAAGGGGACACCAGTATCGATTGGTGAGGGACAATGCAAGGTTATGGTGTCGCAGGGAATTTTTCTCCAATAGGGTTGTTAATAAATGGAATAGCTTACCCCCGGAGGTAGTAAATTGTAACACAATTGACACGTTTAAAAAGAAATACGATAAACATGTTGGGGTAAATCGAGAAGCTATCCATTCTTAGAATAAGACAACCATAAGTAATCTTTATGGGCATCGTATAATATTTTATCATGTGTATATATTGTTTGTAATTTGTGTTAATTGCATTTTTAATTGGGTTGCTGTATTTTTGAAACATATGACAACCATATTTTTATGGGCATCTTTTTATCAGCCACCTCGTTGGGCATTTTGCCTGTTGTGGCGTTGTATTTGTATTTGTATTTGTATTTGTATTTGTATAATTTAACATTCTAAAGAAAAATACTATCACCAAAGAAGTAGAAGATAAATTGAATAAAATGGTGCAATCAGATATTGCAATGCAAGTAAATATTTCTGGAACGAATGAAAAGCAAGGGGAGAACGAAACAGAAATAGAAGAAGATTCCCTTCTCTACGAAAGAGTAATAGAAGAAATCAACTATGACGAGAAGGATATAATACCAGCACACAGTAGTGAAAGAAAACAGATTGGAGAGACATCACCAAAAAGGGTAGCGTGGACTTCTCTAAATGAAGTTGAAACAGCATTTAAGGAGGTAATGACAAAAAAGAAGAAGGAACTCGCACGTAAAAATAAAATAAAGACTGAAAAACAGAGAGTCGCAGAGTCACAACAGCAAAGATGGAGCGGAAAAAATATGAAAGAGTCATCGAAACAGCATCAATTATATTTATATCCTAATAAGAAAGATAGAACGGGCACATTTCAGCAAAAGATGAGGAGTATCACCGAACAAATAACAAAGGAAAATGCAGTAAGATTACAGGAAATAAATAATGGAATATTAATTTACTGCCAGAATGAGAGGGAAAAAGAAGAAATCAGACAAAAGATTTTACGAGACGAATTTTGGAGAAATACTATATATGTATGGAGTCCAAGACTCAATCGAAGAAAGCAGAGCATACGTTTACCAAGGAATAGAAATTATCAAATATACAACCCCAGAAGAGGATATGCGAATACATATGGAAGAACAGAATGGTATGATTATAAGCAAGGAAATAACAACAGATATGAGCGAACAACAAACTGGAACAAAAGTGAAGGAAACAAATGGAATGGCATGGGGTATAATACAAGAACTTACTTTGGAAGCAATATGCAAGCACGATGGAACGATTATCGACGACAAAACACCAATGGATATGAGAGAGAAAGGCGATGGAATGGTGTAGAAGAAAATGAGCGGAAAGACAGACAAAAGAATGCAAATAGGCCTAATTATGTAAACAACAAAAATGCAGTTTATATTTCACAAAACAAGGATACCTCTAATGACTTACATACGACTTATAGACCTATAAAAGAAGGAGGGATCCTCATAACAAGAGTTTTCAACAATAAGAAATATTTCTAAGATGTTCTTCGATCTCGTGCAAAGTTAGCTGATTGACGGACTGATTTGCTTCGTATATTTCAGCTGACCTAATGTGTGTATAGGTTTTTTTTTTTTTTTTCTTTCTTTCTTTTTCTCTTTTTTTTTTATGTTGAAAGATCAAATGATTGTCGGACTCATGTGTGGCATGTCAATGTGTATCTACAGTGTGATAATTACAATGTAAAATATAATACTTAAGTGAAGCAATTATTATAAACCCCAGGGACACTAAATTGCTGCTCGCGAGTTGTTAATGGTTGCTCCCTAGGATTTGTCACCCATCGATCGATCGATCTAAAATTGTAGATTTGTATAGAGAACATACATATACACAGACAGACAGAAAATCAATTTTATATATGGGCGGGGTTCATGTGTGGTGTAGCAGTAGTAGGTAGGGCCTCCAAAAAAATGGCTCGGGGATCCATGATGTTCTTAAATTAAGTCAGCCACCTCGTTGGGCAATTTGCCTGTTGTGGCGTTGTATTTGTAATTGTAATTGTAATATAGATAAATTACATGTAATGGGGTTGTTATGAAACCATCCGTGTCCTCCCGCCTAGCACCCTCGCTAGAATGGCGGAATGAAAGACACTTGTGGTTATCACATTTACATCATTATCTCTTGTGTACAGTGGGGGAGTCCGAGAAATAGGAAGAGGGAGAGATAGACGGCTTATTTTCAGCCCAACGTGTTAAGGAAACAGATTATTTTTCTGGATATATGCTGATTTAAACTCGGAAAGAAAAGTAATTTTCTTCCCACCGGGACTTGAACCCAGGCCACTGGGCAAGAATGCCACAAATAGATGATTTTTCTTTCCGAGTTCACCTCAGCATAATATCCAGAAAATATCTATTACCTTGATATTTTGGGCTGAGGAAAAGCCGTGTACCTCTCTCTAAACCATCCCACCTGAGGGCCATTTCCTGAAACTGAGACTAGTCTCTACTTCAGTACCTCACGCCACAGTGCGTGAAATAAGGAAGGCAGGGTCGTGTCTCTAGTGGTGTAGATGGTAGCATGCTTATCCGGTATGCAACAGAACTGGGTTCGAGTCCCACTGGAGAGAAGATGAATTTTCTTTCTGAGTTCACCTCAGCATAATATCCGGGAAATATCTGTTTCTTTAATAGGAAGAGGAGTTAAAAAACCTGACTTTTCTGTGTTCATTATAACTGTTAGAAACGTGCCATTGTCAGGAGAAGTCCCATTATGTTTAATTCTTGAAGGGGAGAGAATTTTTTGACGTTTTTATAGCGAATGTTTCTTAATTCGAATATTTTGTATCTTTAACAGTAACTATTGTACAATTATTTATAAATCGTTCGTTATAGCGAAATTCTCGTTGCAGCCGTGCTCAATTATATCTGACTTTTACCGCGTATGTGTGAGGACGGGATTACACTTTAAAACTTTGATAAAAGTCCTTTTATAAAACTTGAAAAATACTACGAATAAGATCATCGATTCCATTTTCTAGAATGTAGCCAATAATCTTAGTGGTGGCGTTTTTCAAGTTTTATAAAAGTACTTTTATCAGACTTTTATAGTGTAATCCCGGCCTACACTATAAAAGTGTTGTAAAAGTGCTTTTATAAAACTTGAAAAATATAACCAATAAGCTGATTGATTACATTCGTGCAAATGCAACCGATCTGTTTATTGGTTCTATTTTTCAAGTTTTATAAAAGCACGTTTACAAAACTGTCATAGTGTAATCCCGGCCTTAGGCATAATTATTATACGGATGATTTTGGCGATGATTTTTAATTGTGTGTGGTTCAAATAGATACCGACAGATGTCACCATCAAAAAAGTGTTCAATATTGAAACTAGTCAATATTTATAATTTTGTATACGAGATGGCAGCACGTATTCTGATGCATTTGATATATGAATGAAATCACGAGATTTTATTACTGTTTTTAATGGAAAAAATAGTATCGAAAGAAAAAATTATATCATACTTCTATGAACAATGATTTTTTTTCAGACCAAAGTGTTTTGTTTGTTTACTTCTTTCGGAACGAATACCGTTTTAAAAATATGTTTTAGTGTTCCAAAAAAAAAAAAAAATTCAACGGCCGATTCTCATTAGATCAAAGTATGAAAAATGATCAGCAAAAAAAGGGGAAAAAACTATCTGTGATTATTTTCTGTAAGATAACAATTGAGGAGGAAGTTTCAACCCTTTTTTCATATACGTAATGTTTTTTCATATATGTACATTTATACAAATAAAAATACAGGCAAAATGCTCAAGGAAAAGGTGCCCATATGAAAAACATGGATGTCATATATTTCTAAAATACAGCAACCGAATTAAAAATGCAATTATAAAAACTAAAGACTATATGTACATGATAAAACATAATACAATGCTCATAAAAAATAATATTTATGGTTGTCGTATCTAAGTATGGACAGTTTCTCGGTTTACCCCACCATGTTCATCGTATTTCTTTTTAAACGTGTCAGTTGTGTAAGAATTTGCAACTCAAACAATTCTATATGAATGCAAATATTTAAATGTTTGATTAAAAAAATGTTACATAATTTGTAAACTTTGCATCGTTCTATATTGACCATTGATTGAGCATGTTGATCACGGGTACACTAATTATTCGGCTAATATGCTTAAATCCGCCAAAGATTACATATGGAGTCCACGTAAGAGTCTATATACGCCTATGAGAGTCGTATCAATTCTTTGGGAGCCGAATATCAATGAGAAACATTGAAGATATTGATTCAAATATTCTTCTTTTAGGAAACTTCGAAATTCTTGAATGGGCTATAATAGCCCACAGGTCGGAATGTTTTTGCCCCATGAAGTTGATAATGATGCCTATTTTCGTGAGAGAGTTTACGGTGCCAATTCGAGCTTGCAAAAGTAATTAGATGCTATTTATTATTATTTACAAGTGATTGAAAATCCCTGTTTATAATATAATAGAGCTTCGGTAATAGTGGATATCTTTATAGGAAATTTGTGTATGTGGTTCCAACCTGGTGTTCGGCACGCTTTTTCCTCGGCACCCAGGAACAACTAATCACACGCTATATCAAAGTCAATGATGTGCTGATTTCATATTGTGTTTTAATCATTTATACCCATTTCACGCTCCAAAAAAATTACACGCACCTCTAGGCTCATACAGAAGTAGATTCATGGTTCCGCCGCGTGTGGGCCATCATCATTGGCCTCCCCTATTGTAATTCAATTTTACCGGTAACTCCTTTTCCTAATTCGCCGATCGGGGATAAAGCTCGCTAAGCACCCCCCTTGTGAATAAGCCTCTGTCTCTAAGTCATTCGTGTTTGGTTACTCACGTCCTTGCAAGTTCTTGGTTACTCACGTCCTTGCAAGTTCTTGGTTACTCACGTCCTTGCAAGTTCTTGGTTACTCACGTCCTTGCAAGTTCTTGGTTACTCACGTCCTTGCAAGTTCTTGGTTACTCACGTCCTTGCAAGTTCTTGGTTACTCACGTCCTTGCAAGTTCTTGGTTACTCACGTCCTTGCAAGTTCTTGGTCACTCACTGACCAAGTCTCTCGATCTCTAGGTGTTACTCTTTTAGTCACTCCCATACTCACGTACTCTCTAAGACATTCTTTTGGTCACTAGCGACGCGGTCTCCCGCTTTCTAGGTCACTCTTTTTGCCACTCCGACGTGGGTTCCTTACTCTTCAAGTCACTCATTGCTCGCACTCATTCTTACATGCAAAATAAATCTTTTGGTTGGTGACCAGTTCCCATATATTGCATCTTTTAGTCACTCACATGCTTGCAAACTCTTTATGTTGCTCACGTGCTTGCAGACTCACTCTTGTTTTATCAATCGCTTCATCCCTCTAGCAACTAGAGGAGGGCAGGGGAGGGTCTGGTGTTCCAGGCATGGTCCCCACAAGGGCAGGGCTGACAGGGCCGTAGCCCTGGGGCCCGGGACAATTCTCATCATTTTTTGCTTTTTCACGCTATAAATTAATTATAGAAGGGCCCGTGAAAAGTCTGACAGGGGGCCCACAGAAGATCCCAGCCTGGGGGCCTTGCTCCAGGATGTGGGGGGCCATGGCCCTAGGCACCAAATCAAAGAGGGCATCGAGTATTCTTTTTTTCCCGTCAGCATTACTCGCAGGGGAGGGGGAGGGAGCAATGATCGCTGGCCCCTGGCTACAGAGTGAATTTTCGTTTCTAGTTGCTGGTTCCACCACCCTTCTTTAGTTATATCAATTTTTTTGATCACTCATTCGAAAAATTTGCTGCTCCTCCGAACTTGCCTTCATGGGCTACAGCCCAAAAGCCCCCTCTCTAAATTCTCGGAGTATTAAGCGATAAATATCTTTTATTCATCCAAGCAAACATATAGTTAAAACCTCAAATCAGACCTCACCTGAACTAACTGATGTATAATCCTCCGAGACACTATTCAACGTTCTCCAAACGATATTCTAACACTTTGTTCATGAGTTATTTCGAAAAAAAAAAAGATTCTAGTCCGGTGTCAGGAAGCCACGTTGCCACACAAGTGGAGCTTCTTCTAACAAATTGCATGTTATTCGACTAGAACAAAGTTTCTATTTCACTGATGCTTAGTCTAGAAATTTTCAAAGGGACTACGAATATCTCCAACAATTTATTTTTCTTTTTCCTCCCCCCCCCCCTGCCAGCTTTTCCGGAAAGCATCAGCAGTACTTTTCCGGAAAAGGTCTGAGAAAGGGCTACCTAACCATACCGTCTTTCACACACAGAAAAGTCACTTGTTTCTACGTCAGTTTAACTCTTTTTTTTTTTCGTTTGGTCTTTCTTTTCACGTCAGAAAAGAAAAGGAAGGCATTTAAGGAGTTTAATTAGCTTCCGAAAGCGGAAAGAATTACTTCGTACCAAAGACTTTCGCGGTTGCACTCAAACTAATTAAAGAAGGCCTTCGTGCAAACTTTTGTGCAAGTCGATGGGAAGAAGCAAGAAATATACGTATATATAAAAAAAAATTAATGCTTACTTTTTCTTTCTATCTGCTATCTGCAATTATAGCGCCTTCTTTCCACAATGTACTTTTAATCAAGCGTCTAATGATTTGGGAGGGAAATTTCAAAAACCCGTTCAGAAATTTAATCTCGGTAGCCACCAGTATTCGTAAAATTTCGAGCAATAGAAATTTTTTTTTTTCTGCATTCTTCTTCTCTCACACGTTCTCAATCTATGGCCTACCTATAACTACTATTAGAATTATTATCATCTTTGTTCAACACCTCATCAAATTAGGATTAGTTTTTTTCTTGTTCTCTCTCCCTTAGTTTTTATTATAATTTCTTCGCATCTGGTGAAGAAACTTCTTTTCTTGCGAAGAGAAGTTTCCACGCATTGAAAGTATTATTATTATTATTATTTTCAAAGTGTACGTGATTCTATTTGCGTGACTTCCTTGCAGAAACGGCTGTATAAGTACGTATTAGAAAGAATCATGAGTTGCTGTCATCGCAAGTTTCTAGTTTGATGTTTAGCGATGTTTAAAATTCGATTGTTTTTTTGTTTCTTACAAAAACTTTTATTCAGGGAATGGTAATTAGTGGTTATATCTTCTGAATTTATTTGACATTAGATAATCTTACGTTATATTTTCTATGACTAGAGGAAAAATTAAAATTAAATGCAAATGCGAATCAGGATTCACCATATTTCTTTCTTCTGCACATACACTAGGGTGGCCCCTAGTCAGCATTAGAATTGAAAAATAAAAGTCACTGGTTATACAGACTAGTGAATACGAGAACCTACTGGTTCGCAGACTTCACGACTGGTCCGCTAAACGAAGCTCACTCCGAATAATTATAATTTAATTTCCTAAATATGTTATCATTGAAAAGATCAATATACCAATAAGGAGTGCAAAAATTCATGCAAATTATTAGAGCTGCAGTTACACCTCATTATACTGCCAATGTTGGTTCTGTGGCTTTATTGATAAACAAGTGCAGCTTGTGGTTTAAAGAGTTATTCCTTTTCGAATTACATTTTGAAAGTTGTGTGTGTTTGTCCCTAATATACAGGGTGTTCCATAAATTCGTAAATAGTTCAAGAATTCATAAAACTGTAAGTAATTGGTATATAGAATATCTGGAAGTACGCGATAGATGGGATCGACGATAGGCGCGTAATTCGGGGATGCAAGTTTGCATACAAATACGTTAAATATAAATATTGATTAATTTTGGAAATATTATTTCCGAAAAACACCTGTCTTTTTGAAAAAAAAACCTGCCATCAAAACTGCTGGTTCTCCCTAAATAATAATAAAAAAAATTATCTAAATTATTGAATTACTCCAAAACGTATGCAAATAAAGCTAAACTTCTTGTGTTGAATCAGGATGATTTTTTATTAGTTTTTGTTTCCTTGAATAAAATAAACAAACTTCTGATGGTGTCGAAATTAACTGGAGAGACAGTTGAGTGACCGGGTACATTGCCAATAAATATTAAATGGCATGATTTTCCTCAAACTTTTTTTTTAGATCGGCAATATTTGACACAATGTATTAAATGGTAAAGCCTAAGGCTTTAAAATGTCATCGATTTTTCAAAAATGAATTTTAAAAATATTTGATTCAATTGTGCAAATCAAGACACGTTTATTCGTCATGAGTTAGTAAAATTAACATCCGATTTTGCAGTTGTCCAATGGAAGGTACAGTATTTTCAAAAAAATGAATTCATTGTCATAAATGTTTTTAAACTCAAACTATAAATCGCTAATAATTAAAAATCATTTTAAAAAAATTCGACGAGTTTTCATTTTATTTAAAAATGTCAAATATAAATGAAACAAAACTTATAGACAATGAATTCAAAGGTATTTATAGCTGAAACATTTTCTCAGAAAGACCCGAGGCTTCTTTTAATGTATTATTTTAAGTAGTTTATATAATTTTGCTATAAATTTCAGAAAGAATTGAATTGAATGAAAACGAAATTAAATTGGAAAAAAAAATTGGAAACGAAATATATTCTCAAAGAAAACAAACTAATTACACTCTCCTAAAAGCACCTCTTAAATAAACCAATCATATTAATTATTTCAATTTTAAGTGGTTTTTTTCAATGAGGACAAAGCGGAATGGAACAATGTTATGCTATAATAACTATGAGTATGCTTTAGAAGAAAAAAAAAGTGTAAAATAAAACACAGAAACAAAGAGAAAATAAAAAAAAAAAAAAAAAATAGATAAAACTTTCTACTGAAATTCTGGAGCGAAATAATCGAGAAAATTAACCACAAAACAAACACACAGTAATTTACCTGCGTTTCGTGTACTTTATACCTTTAATAGAAAAAAATCAATCCCAAAAAATAAGTATTAAAATATACCACAGTATTAAATATTGATTCAGTTTTAGGAATGTCCTATTTTAAAGGGTAAATAACCGTGATCATTAATTATTTATTTCTGAACATTCATGCATAGTTACTAGTAATGCCTTTGAAATGAAATGTTCTCAAAAATCATTCTTTTATTTTGATAGTTGATATAATGATAAACCATACCGTTTTTTTTAATGTACAATGATGATTTGCGGTTATATCTCGTTATAATTTCACAAAGATTTCAAAACGATTTGCAATCATTTTTTTTGTTGAACGACGTTCATTGGTAAAGAACTGAACAAAAACGTTGAATTGGATAGCACTGTTTTGACATTAGTATTATTAAGTTTCGACCACTTCTATTGATATTGATTGGTATGAATTGGTGGAAACATAAATTTCACGAAAGAGAGAGTTTAAAGTAAAAAGCGATGAAAATTTACCAATTCACCCATACATGTTATATAAACCCATAGACCGCGGGACAAATTTTCTCCTCGAAGTCATCTGATGTGACCAGCGACCTCGAACTTAATTTTCCGAAAATGAAGCATAAGCAGTACATAACCAAAACACTTAAGTAACACGCGGCACATTCCTAGATCACTTTAGTGACCCCAACACATTTACAGATCTCTTACGTGACCTGGACACTGTTCCAGGTCACGTAAGTGGCCAGCGGCACATTTCTATATCTCTTAAGTGATTTGAGGAGCTGTTACCGATCACTCAAATGGTCAGTGGTACAATCTCACTTCACTCAGTGGCCTGCAGCACGTTTACAGATCACTTGAAGGGTCCGTGGATAATTTAAAGATCGCTCGAGTGGCCGTTGGCATATTTATAGATAATTTGAGTGGTCTGTGGCACCTTTACAGGTCACTTAAGTGACCCTCGGTGCATTCTGGTGCTGTTTCAGATCACTCAAGTGGCCCGTCGTACATTCTCACTTCACTTGAGTGGTCCATGGCGCATTTACAGATCACTTATGTGATCCGTGACATGTTTTGAAACCGATGAAGGAGTGGCCCGCCCTCTCCAAAAAGTTGAGAACCGTTGACCTAACCCTTTAAGCTAGGAGTTCTCAAACTGTCGCCTCCAAACATTTACCAGGGTCAAAGGTTTTTTTTTGACAAAGGTTTTTTGAAAGCATTCTTTGTTAAACAGCTTTAGGGAGCCCGCGGAGCTCGCTGATAGGTATTGAGTAGGGGATAGGGGTGCCTCGGGTGGAAAAAGGTTGAGAACCCCTGCTTTAAGTGGTACAGTAGACACCATTGAAACTCCCTTTCAAAATACCATGTCATTTTCAATAATATAGACTGTCTTAGAAATTTTCAGCAGGTGCAATGATCGAAAGTATAGGAAAAATTGTTTCATTGAGAAATCAACTTTACAGAATATCTGGAATTGTAAATGCTGAAAAAATAGGCTTTTCGGGAGACAAAATATATCGTCAGTGCCGCTTAAAGAGTTAACCGTACGTGCACATCGTAAACATTCCCTTGAGGAATTTCCATGGAATTAGTTACATTCAAGAACGTGTTGTGCGTATGCATGCGTGGCTCTAAAGCATTTATGTTGTATGAGCTATGCTTGTTATGTGTTATACTGTTTCAGCCATCTGTCTTCTGTATTAGGAAGTAAAACTGCCGAATGCGTGAATTTTCATGATATATAAGTATCGTGTTGAAGGTCTGCTTGATTTCTGTGGACAGCCTCTTTTTCAAATGAGGGAACGTCACGCGTCTGCGCCTCGAAGTTTGAAAACCTCAGAAAACAAACTTCAGCCGACTACCACCGTGCCAACGGGGTTCAGATATGGATCCTCACAATGAGCGTCCAGCACGATGCCCACACGACTGCATAGCGACAGTGTTGAAAAGCTGAAGGTAAATAATGTGTAAATTAAAAGTGAATCTGTAGATGTAGGTTGTGAAAGGTAAATTATTTTAGTGATTTTATTTTTGTATACGCCCCCCCCCCCCGTTCCAATCCAAAAAATATACAGAATTTTCTTTTCTCTCAAGATACCGAAAATTTACTAAGGGAACTTCGCTGAGCTATGAGGGATTGAAATTCTTCATTTTGCTACTTGTTCACCCATTTTTGACTGTGACGTTGCGTTTGCCAAACGCTTTCTCTAATTTTTTTTTCAAATAATTTTCGCGCAATTTTTTTGTATGAAATTAACATTTTTGAAAATTAAAAGGTCCAATGAGTGCCAAAGTATTTTTAAAAATTCGTTTATAAAGAAATTATTATTTTTTATGACTTTTTTCAAAAATTAAATTTTTGAAAATTTCATCCTGATTTTCGATCCAGAAATTTTTTTTACATGCCCACGAGCAGAAATAACTGTATTTAAAAATTGAAAAAAAGATGGTTATTTTGTTAAATTTTGCTGTCGCACAATACATGTTTCCGGAAATCATAATTAACAATTACTTTAATTAAACGAAGTCAATTAATTTATATCAATTAAAAGTTAATTAATTGAAAGTTTACATTAATTTCAGAGAAAAACATGCAAAATTAATTTCAATTTTTTTTAAACTTTTCAAATATGTTAACCAGTTTTCATATATATTATTAGCAACCAGTTATTATGTACAAAAAGATGCACAATTTGGTCGTGAATTAGAGCAGTAGTCAAAAATGGGTTAAGGACAAACGTATATTTGGTATGGTAGAGGCAGGCACAAATTTAACCACTGCAATTTACATTTTTGGACCAAACATTCAATTGTATGCAAATTTTGTATATTTGATATTCACCTCAATCATTATTGAAGGCACCACTTTTTGTTGCATCTGAATCCTCCTTTCACTACATCCTTATCTAAGTTGTATAGTTGTAACTCTCTCTACGTTCGTAAGTTATTTCAAGTCGAAAGGACTTTCCTATATACAGTATACACCACAAATGTGATGCATGTAATTAAAACATTTTCCCTGTGATAATTTTTTAAAACAATTATTATTGTTTCGACAGGGCTCTTGTTTCCATAAAAGTTCATACAAATACAAATACAAATACAAATACAACGCCACAACAGGCAAAATGCCCAACGAGGCGGCTGATAAAAAGATGGAGAAATAGAAAGATAGATAGATAGATAGAAACCATACTAGTTGATATCATAATAACCATGCATATACAGGGAGAATAAGAAAAACTGTTGTTGATTTTTTATTGAAAGATTATTGTTTTTCCAATATTTTTTCTCTTCATTCAAGATTTTATAAAATGCAAAGAAAGTAAAATTTTATATGTGCACTGATTTGAGAAATGTGGTAATAAGTTTTTTTTAATGTTTTTCTCACGTATATTTATACCTATTTCAATGTACAGTCAACGCTCGTTATAGCGACATTGTCCGCTTATAATGACCAACAAGTCCCAAGCATTTGCATGTTTGGAATTATTTGTTATTTTTCATCTAATATAACGACCTGTAAATATCATTCAATCCATTACAACGACCGAACCCAACTCCGCCCTCAGATTTCTTACAAAGAAGTAGACAAAATCCTTTCTTGAGTGCGTTTGACCTTGACCTTGAAAATTGGAGAAGAAAGGGTTTGAAACATAGATTGCTTAAAGATAAAACATTGTCACTTCTACGAAAGACTCGGAGGTTTAGCGCCATATCCTTCTCACGGGCTAATTTTTTTAAATCTTATTCTTAATTTGGTCGCCGTCTGGTAGTCCAGTGGTTAGGGAGCTCGCTTCGGATTGTGCAGGTCTGGGTTCGGGCATGGATGTCTACTAACACTAACAAATTCTCTGGACAAATCGTAACGATCGCTTGGGAATACGTGCTGGACACATTATTATAAAAAATTTTAATTATTATTTTATTGAGCAATTTTACTTAATTTCTCAATGGCAGAAAAACAGGCAACCCATTATTTTGCTGCATGTAGTAAAAAATAAATAAATGTAGGTTTAGGCCATATACAGTATTTTCACAAGTACAGTTGTACGGGTATGTACACACTGTTTATGTATTTAATTTAATTTTTTTCAGCCAGATACATTTTCCTTGAAACACTATAACAAAATAAAAGAATATCTTTATTCCTTCAATAGAATATATAATTTTTCGTGGAAGCTAAACTTTATATTTTTAAATCGCTCGATATAACGACTTTCCAATACAACCCGCGTTTTTCGTAAAACGAAGTTGTCGTTATAACGAGCGCTGACTTTATGCAAGTATGACAATAGAAACTTTTGCTAATTCCAACCTAACTCAATGTCAACAAATAGAAACCAATACAAATAATGATATTAATAATACACATGTGTATATGCACCGAAATTTATGAATTTACTTGGTATAGTAAGTAGAAAGAATGCAAAAATATCGTTATTCGAAGCCGGAGAGAGAAGTTCTGGTGGAGAAGAAAGAAAATTCCCATTTATCGTCTCTTTTTGTGTTTGTTGGCAAACATTCATAGAGAAGCAGCAGCAGTGGCGGCATCCTAGAGGTTGGATATGGACTAAACTCGAACGACTTAAAATTGATTCCAGCCATAACTTCCCAGCAGAGCAGAGAGAGAGAGAGAGATGGAAATACATTCCAAGCATAACGGAATTCTTCGAATGGATAAACAGGATAGAAATAAAAATAAAAGGTTTAGCTTTGGTAGAACTTGACACATGCGGAGAAGATACAATTCTTGTGTGTTGCATAAAAAGTGAAGAATATTATAATATTCGGATGAGGTATATATACATATATATATACACACACACATACTTTTTTTTGGGAAGCGAGGAAGGATGTGCATTTTTCCACGTTCCTCATATTTCTCTTTTTCCTCTATGAGCATACATTTTTCTTTCTTAAGGTTTTATCTGTTTCTGTTTTCTACATTTATTCGACTGCACTTCCATCTATTCGTTCCTATACTGTAAATGCTTTTTTTCTTTTTGGAAATTATTTCAAGTTCTTGGGAGGTATAATCTTCTAGAGAAGAAAAATTGGTAGTTTTTTGTTCATCTGAATCTCAGTTAAAAGACACTTCACGTGAATCTAAAGATGCTCTTTGGATGGTTAAATTTATTTGAAGCTGAAATTTTATCTGATATATTATGTGGATTCAGAGATTTAGAGAGAGATGACGGAATATTTATTTTATTTTATTTTAAATTTTCTTCGAAGGCGAGATACAAAGGGATTAGTGTTATTTCAACTAAAACGAATGAATCATGGTATTTGAAGGTTTATTGATAATGAGATATATTTAATTAATAATGATATATTTTATTTTAATTGATATATTTTATTAATATGAATATATTTGACTAATATTGATTTTTTTAAAATATATTTTATTACATTGCAACCAGTCATGACGTAGAAATATACAATAGGATTAGTGACTCCATAGGCTTAACTAATGCTGTGATAGAACAGATTTCAATAAGGTGGGTATGGTAACTAACAATTTATATGGGGACACATACTCGAATATCCGCCGTGTAAAAAAGCAAAATAATATTCCTTACTCCAGAAAATGAAAAATATGTATCACTGGAATAAGAAATCCGAAAATGATTAAATGCGGATAGAATGTTTTAATATATATAAGAATTTACACAGTAATCTTTTCATGTCCTGAAAAGAAAGCATCCGACAAACGGTAAGCTACGTTTTTTTTAAGGAATCATCCAGAGGCCAACAGTGGGCAAATTATTAAGTATATACAGCTGAACTTGGTTAATTCGAAGTCCAAAGTCACTGGAAAAAAAGTTCGAATTATCCAATTTAGCTATCCTGGATCTGTAAAATGACCACAAACTGCAACATTCAATCATCAACATTCACATAGAAAGATGATTATTAATTCATAAAATTTCATCATCAGTCCACCAGTTACGAAAATGTTTCCCAAATTTTAATAATTTATAATTATTATAATTGTTCTTAGCTGCTACATTGCTTGCGACACTGTTCTGTAATCAGCATCACTGCAGAATTTCTCGTCCATGATCAAAGCTTGATTTACTGAAACAATTCATGACCTCCCGTTACGAAACTGTTCCCCAAATTTTGCTCATCATTCTTATGCTATCGTAGACATATACTTCCATTAACGTATTACTATATTTGTACTTTCCGATACTTTTCATACTCTTAATGAAGATAGAGAAGATTCATATTTTGAATAGTAGTGGTATACATTTTCGACGCACTCCACCTACCCAATGTAAAAATGGGCATTAAATATTATCAAAGAAATAGTTGAGAAAAACAGAATTTTCAAACTTTTATTAGACTAAAAATTTACATAAAAAAACTTGACCGGAAAAGTAAAGTCTAGCCACTTGTGGAAATTTGTTTATGCAAAAGCCATGATATTTTTTTCCTTTCAACTTCGAATTATCCAAAAAATATGAATTAAACAAGAAATTTCAACATTAAATCAGATAGAAAACTCAAGGGAAATTTGGAAAAGTTCGAATTATCCAAGTTCTTCTGCACAAATCAAGGATGCAACGTGAAATCTGTATTAGTGGGCAGACCACTAAAATATGTACTAGAATGATAGTATGATAAATCAAATCAGTCTCAAGAGAGAGCAACGTCTATTTTTTTAAACAGTAATTGTAACAGAGATGGATAATGATTTTCGCTCGGCCGAAGATGCGGGAAATCAATAAGCTATCTGGGTATTACACCTAGGTGAATTTGGAAAAAAAGTGCCGTTCTCTCCGCAGAGAATCAAATCCAAGCCCTCCCGGTCTCCAAGCAGACCGGGTATAATGATCAGGTATGCAAAAGGTCCTGGGTTCGATTCCCGGTTGAGAGAACGACACTTTTTTCCAAGTTCAATTCTGTAGAATATCCAGAAAGCCTATTGATTTCAAGTTTACGCAACAGCACACCAAGTCTTGGCATGCGTAAAAAGTTATGAGAACCGAACATGTAATCACGTGAATTGAAGCTTCTTCTTGCTGTACTTTTAATCCTAAATCCTAAGTGAGCATCAAATTTTAGAAAATTTCCATATTGTGCAAAGAAAAAATGATTATCAATGCCAGTTTCTCATATCTACTTGGAAGATAGATGACATTACTTATATAATATGGAATGCCTCTTACATAAATGTATGAATTTTAAACGTTATATTACTAGTGTTTATCAGAGGGGTCGCAAAACCTTTCCAGTCCACGGGCCAGAAACTTGTACATATCTACTCTATAGTATAAAATCACAAACTCGAAAAGGGCCTGTTGCTAAGCAACCGAGTGACGGAAGTGGGTGAAGTTTTTGAGTGACGGAAATCTGTTACGTTTTTGTGTTACGGAAGTCGGTTATGATTTTGGGTCAAGTATTAATTTAACTCTAGCACATATTGGGACCCATTTGACCCATCGGGACCATGTTATGTGCATGTACCGAGAGGCTACCATATCCTACAGTAGGGCCCTTCGGCTGGAATTTAGATGGTGAACCCCCAAATCAGCTTTTCAGGGCCCCTCTGTGGTTAATTTATAGTGTGAAAAATCAAAGAGTGATAAGAATCTTTCTGGTCCTGTCAGCCCTGCCCTTGTGGAAGGGGGGGGGGGTCATGCCGAGAGGTATGTATATGTATAATATACATATAACAACAGTGCTCCCAACACACAGGGTCGGGGTACCCGGGGGGATTGTACGTATACCTTTATGGAAAAGTTAAAAGTTTTCATTTCCAGGGGTCCTTGAGGCTCAATAAGCTATTGAGCATTGTTTTCTTGCTGCTTTAACGTTGAAAAATTTGCGATAGCGGAAGCACAAGATATATCCAGTCTGGGGGCTCGAAAAAATTTGCGAATTCGGTCAGTTCGGTAGTTGCGTGGGTGGTCCTGGATTTTATTCGTTGGTGAAACGAATACAAATGAAAATTTTTCATGGCATTCGCACCGGGGGATGACTGACAAGCTTCCAAGTCGGGGGGCCCCATGTTTACAGGTTTTATTTTGGGGGCCCTGCATGAATCTCATTATTTCCTGTTGTAGAATTTGCAACAGCGGATGCCCGAGATAAAGACAGTCTGGGGCCCCACTAACAGTATGCAAATTGGTGTCCCGGGTAATTGGTAGGGGGCCCTGGATTTTATTCGTTGCAAAATTGAAAAAAATGAAAAATTTTCGTGGGCCCCCTTACAGGGTTGTGTCCGACAAGCTTCCAGGTCAGTGCTCCATGGGAATGTTGATAGGTTCTAATTCGGGGCCCCTGGATGTATCTCATTGATTTTTGTTGTTTAACATTGTAAAATTTGCAACACATCATTGGTTTTCTGTGGTTCCCAACTTCAATCCGCAAATGCGAGCCGATCTCCCCGTTAAAAAGTCTCGCCACAGAGAGCAACAGTCCTACAATGATAAATCATTCAATCATAACACTTCACTCATAGTTAGAAAAACTGGTGGCAAATGGCAACACTACACATAACAAGCATTACAGAGAAACAAAAAACTTCACGTCAGGTTTCGCTACACGCACATTCCCACATGTACCGATTCATTGGGGGTTCTGCGGGGGGGGGGGGTGTGGTGTAGCAGTAGTAGGTAGGGCCTCGAAAAAATGGCTTGGGGATCCATGATGTTCTTAAGTCAGTCACCTCGTTGGGCAATTTGCCTGTTGTGGCGTTGTATTTGTATTTGTATTTTTCTATCGGAGCAACTTTCGTGACCCGGATAGGACCCACGGATTTTGAGGGAAGGAGCTCACGCAACCCTTGATGTACATGATCGAACAATTTCTGTCATGAGTAGTACATAAAAAAAAATCATTTGGATGTCTTTTTAGATAATTTCAGTTTCTACGATTATCACATTATGCACTGTATTTGTGTATGTCCATGATGTCCATAATATATGTGCTTCAAAAAAATTATTTGTGTAGTTTAATTATAAATTGCAAAACATATAGTATATAACACATAAATGTCATACAGCATAAACAAAACACATATATGCTAAAATCAATATCTCGAAACTTTCTGTCTGGTTCCGGATTCGACAGCAAACCCTGCTATAAAATGATGAATCTGAAACACCAATTTATAATTTATAAACAAACGGATAGAAATCGTATATAGAAGATGATATATCCCCAGATGTTTTCTATTATCATCCTGCAAAATCAGCGCTTACGTTTCTTATTCGCTTGGAGAAAGCGAAGTCTTGTAAAAATAAATCTCTTCTCATAAGCGATTTCGTCGTTTATGGATAAGACAAAAAAACGGAGTCTCTGCAGAACAATTTGTCTGGGCGGCCGTCTCTGATGGAAGTTTTCTATCTTTATTTCTTTTTTTTTTGAACAAGTCAGCATATCGCGTGAGGTATCAGCGTTGACAGACTCAATAAACCAAAAGGCAAGAGGTTCGGTTCACTGTTGAAACTAAATAAAGAGATTGATCGTTCTTTGTTCAGGCAATGGGCGGAAATACGTCCAAGAATCCAATCAACCGTATCAGTACCTGATATCTCGAAGGTAATGCGTGGATCTCCCAAGAAATTTTCGTCGTTTCCCCTTTGGGCTCAATAATGGTCCTAGTTTTTTTTTTCTGGTACACTAGACAAAAAGAACCAGGTGAAGGTCAAAGTTTTCCATTATGATAGGACTTCTTCTTCTTCTTCCTTTCTTATTTGCCCTTTAAGGAATAAAAGATGATGAGAGGGGGAAAAAAATACTGGAAAAATCTTTTTCTTTGAGTAGCAGAGAAAAGAAAGCCATCATTCGATTTGATGGCCACTTCCTTTTAAACAAGCCCTAAGAGCCATGCTTTCATAACTCCGAGAAATTGCTGTGGAAAATTTTCCCTAATAGTAACTTTTGAATGCTGATGATTATATTGAAAAAGAAAAAACGGTTTGTTTTTTGGAGATTTTTTTTCAATTTTTTTGTTCGACAGAAATTTATAAATTGGGAATACAGCAAGAAGAAATTCATAAACAGAGAGATATGAGAAATATATACCGGTGATTAATAAGAGCAGGCATAACCAAGACCGTCCCCGCCGCTTAATGTGATATACATCGGGACTTGGGGTTTCTGATAACAATAACCAAATGATAACTGTATCCAAAAAAGTCCCGTTTGCAAGACAAGTGACCATACAACTCGTTTGGTAGAACTACATGTATGGTATATTTATAATAGGTAAAACGGGACTATTCCGTTTTTTCCCGCCACATAGTTAATGATAAAAATCGTTTTTTTTTTTTTTTTTATTTGAGCTGAAATTTTGCAGTTTTTTTACTCCGTCATTGTGAGGCGTTAGAACTGCATAATGTATATCATGAATTACATTTTTTATTCAGCAATACATTTCATAGATCGCTCAAGGGAGTCTCTCGAAAAAAGACATTTTAATTTGATCAACTGAGAGACTGATCAAAAACTGAAGGAAAGAGCTTTTTTTTGTCATACATTTGCCTTTACTAGTAATTAGACCACAGCGAATACTACGTACTGATTACGACATTAAGACAGAAATGTTTTTCAACAAGAGATGAGGGGGAGAGAACACCTTCTAGCCTCCTACAGTATTTCAGTCTGATAACGATAACTTACCGGGGGAAAAATAAGTTTGGTTAAACATTAACTGCATAATGCGCAGAGAAAACTTTCAACGGAAAAGAAAGATAACATTATTCGAATTCCCGATAACTATAAACAAATTTTTCCCATGTTATGATATTGGTCAATTCCGTTATTTGCAAAAGTGATACCAACACACAAATGATATTATCCGTGATTCTAATAAACGGTATCGACTGTATTAGGTAGAATCAATATCAGCTAGTCTGTTATAAATCATTGTGAACTTAACTTATAATAAACTTAACTTATAATAAAATAAAACAAACGGCGAAATGTAAATTAAATTCAAAGTTGTGAAAATTTTTGTAACTGTGAAAACAATTGTCAATAAAGGTAATTGCTATTTACTGGGAATAAAAAAAAAATAAAATGGTTGACTTCATTCTATTTGTGTACAGTCCTTAAGAATGACAACTTTTTAGGCAATGAAAACTTGCCAAGACAGTGATAAAGTTGCCAAAAAATAGCGATTTTAATAGGAAATATAGTTAGCCTAGGCATTTATCTTTTTGGGTATATATTGATACTTTTCTACCAGTACAACTTTTGCGCGTCGGAGGTTGTGCACCCATGGCGTCAACAATTAGAAGAAAATTTGTATATTTGCTTTAAAAAACGTTTTAAAAGTCTAAATATTCAATATCTGAAGACATAATTAGAAAAAGAAAACATGAAATTTTGCACTGGCTTATAATAGATATCAGCAATTTCTTGAAACGTCATCAAAAACAGAAATTTTCAAGGTTTTCGTTATAAGATAATTGAAGAAATTTAGAAAATTCCACAGATCTCATATTTGGAATATTTCTTTTATACAAACTTATATTTATAAAAGAATTCTAAATACATCTTTAAGTGAGATGTACGAAGTATTTTCCTACATGCTTAGTTAATCAAGGGACATTAAGAAAACGTTGATTCAACACTTTATAATCCCAAAAAAGAAACAGACACAGTAGTTCGAAGCTGGAATTATTTTAAAATACTACAAAAAATGTGTATTTTTTTAATTTTTAAAAATAAACTTGGTAAATTCTCGAAAAACACCTGTGATATCTTTGGAAAAAAATCTCCCGTAAACATAGACATGGTATTTTATTTGCTCGAGAAATATTTTATATGAATAAACCATGAGAATATGTAGAAAGAACCTAAAAATCTGAATATTTTAACAAATAAAAAAAAAAGAAATAAACATACAATATGTTGTATATATAAAATATTTCTTTTCCAATATAAATCTGGAAATTTGCTGAAAATTCCTCATAAAATACAATAAATACAAATTATTTTACGCATTGCAAAAATATTTCTCTATTGGGAGAAGTTAGAAAAGAATGGTGTTATATTGAGATATACTTTTTCTACAACCGATTATAATATTTTATACGTACTTGCCTGAGTTATAATAATGATAGAATTATATACTATTAAATACTAAATATTGTGAAAGTCTATGTAAGCAAATACGTACGTTTTATAAAAATATTAGTATAACTGATGATATTCTATTTTATGATGGAAATAAAAATATCAAACATGAAAAAATAAAAAAACTCAATTCCGTGGCATAAATAATAATACGCATATAATTATCATATATGTTAATATAATAGCTTAAATTTTCTGAAAATAATTTCTAAAAAGATTTGTGTGTGTCATTTTGTGAAATTACCCGCTAAAAAATCGATGCATTGAGCAAATACATCGATTCAAGGCTAGTTTTTTAATTCCATTATCATTTTAAGATTTCCCACTAACATAAAACAAACAACAACGATACAACGATAACAGAAAAGATTACATCTAAACTGAAAACAAAAACGTAAAAAGAAATTTACATGAGAGGGGGAAAAATATTTAAATATTTGCGAGTTTTTAAATGCTATGTAATATACGAATACCAGAAAAATCTTTTTTTCCAGCTCCGGATGCATCCGCATAGCGATTTCAGCTGTGGTTTACTAATAAGATAAATCAACCCGCATACAGAAAAGCATAAGAGATGGGGAAAGAAAGTATTTACCTTGAATTTTTGAGGCGTTTCATTGTTAACTAATGCAGAAGAGAAAAGTAAAATGAAAAGTTGTTAACAATAATAAGAAAAAAAAGAGATACGAAATTAGACAAACAACAAAGTTTTCCCCTGATGCTGAAAACGAATTTCTCGCAAATGAGCAAAACGTTGTTTTTCTTTGCAAATACGGAAGAAAAAAGAGAAAGAAAATTGTTAAATTTTTTTCTATCTTTATTTCGACAACTTAAGACAAACTAAATACGCTTAGACTATCGCATATTGGAACATAATTCATACTTTTTCTAAAATAATTCCTAAAAAAAAAAACCTGATGAATGTCATTTTGTAAAATTAACCGCTGAAAAAAGCACATGCATTGAGCAAATACATTGATTCTTATTGTTCTGTAATTTTGCCATCAGTTTAAAATTTCCCAATCACATAAAACCAATTACCAATAATGGAGAAGATTATATCGAAACTAATTAAAAAAGAAATTTACACGAAATAAAACAAAGAACATTTATATGAGTTTTAAAATGCTGTGTCATAAGAATACAGACAAAAAATATCTCTTCCCAGTCCCCCGAATGCAATCACGTAATGATTTCAGATATGTTACTATCAAGATATATTCATCCCTTATACAGGAAACACTAAGAGATAAGAAAAGAAAGTGCTTAGTTTGAATTTGAGAAGTTTCATTGTTAACTAAGGGAAAAGAAAAATAAAATGATGAGTTGATGTTAATCACAATAATTAAAAAAAAAAGAGAGAAACAGGATAAAGTTTTTCCTCTGATACTGGAAACGAATTTCTCGCAAATGAGCAAAATGTTGTTCTTCGAAAATAGGGAAGGAAAGGAAAAAGAAACCGTTGAGAATTTTTCAATCATTGTTTCAAAAATTTAGGAAATGAATAATAAGAAATAAAAACGGCTATGATTATCGTGAATAAGAATATAAAATTCATTCTTTTTTTCAGAGTATTTCTTATGTTGGTGGATATCATTTTATAAAATTGACAGCTAAAAAACTCATATGCATTGAGAAAATACATCGATCATAAAATTATCCTCTAATTTCACCATAAGTTTAAAATATAACGTAAAAAAGAAAAGTCTATGAGGGAAAATATTGTATCGAAGCTAGTGTAAAAAGAAATTTTCAGGAAAGAAAAAAAAACATTTTTATACGAGTTTTAAAATGCTATTTAATAGGAATACCCACAAAAAATTCTTCTTCCAGTTCTTGAATGCATCCACATAATTATTTCAGCTGTGGTACCGTTAAGTTAAATTTATCCCACACATAGGAAAAGATAAGAAAAAAAGTATTTAGCTTGAATTTGAGACGTTACATTGTTAACTAAGGGAGAAGAGCAAAATAAAAAAAAAATTTATGCTAATATCAATAATTAATAATAGAAATGAAAAGAGATAAAGAGAGAGAAACACGAAAAAGTTTTTCTCTCCTACTGGGAATGAATTTCTTGCAAATGAGCAAAATGATGTTCTTCGAAAATAAGAACTAAAAAATTGGTTGAGAATTTTTCTATCATTATTTCGAAAATTTGAGCTGTGAATAATAAATACGACTGTGATGATTGTATCAGAATCGTATCAGCAAATACATCTATTTTAAGATTGTTCTGTAATTTCACTATCAGTTTGAAATTTCCAACGGATATTAAAAAAAACATCAATAGAGAAAAAGATTATATCGGAACTAGTAAAAAAAAGACTTTTACACGAAATAAAAAAAAAAAGAAATTAAGTATTATACGAGTTTTAAAAGGATGCCATGTAATAGTAATACTGACAAAAAATATATTTTTTCCAGTCCCTGAATGCATTCACATACTGATTTCAGCCGTGGTACTATTAAAATAAATTCATCATACATACATTGGTATTGATGGACAGGTAACATCCATTTCATATCTCCAAGAGGAGCATCACGCATTCAAGAAATGATAAGAAATGAGAAAAAAATAATATTTAGTTTGAATTTGAGTTGTTCCAATGTTAATTAAGGGAGAAAAAAAAAGATGAAAAGTTGATACTAATAACAATAATTTAAAATAAATAACAGAGATAAGGGGAGAGAAATGCGACAAAGTTTTTCTCTGATACTGGAAATGAATTTCTCGCAAATGAGAAAAAATTCTGTTCTTCGAAAGAAAGAAAAAAAAAATTGTGTTGAGAATTTTTCTATCTTTTTTTATTTCGAAAATTTGAGACATGAATATAAAGTACGGCTGTGATGATCGTATATAGGAATATAACTCATACGTTTTTAGGGAAATTCTTAAAAAAATTCATGAATGCCATTTTGAAAAAAATTGAACGCTGAAAAAAAGCTTATGCGTTTATGTTGTTCATTGATCAAATGCATATATTCAAAGATTACTTTCTAATTTCACCATCAGTTTAAAATTTCCAATGCGCATAAAAAAAAACCCCCATCGAAAATGGAAAAGATTGTATCGGAACTAGTGTAAAAAGGAATTTACACGAAAAAAGAACATACGAGTTTTAAAATGCTATGTAATAGGAATACCCACAAAAAAAAAATCTCTTTCCAGTTCCCGAATGCATCCACATAATGATTTCAGCTGTGGTACCATTAAGATAAATTCATCCCACACACAGGAAAGGATAAGAGATGAGAAAAGAAAGTATTTAGCTTGAATTTGAGACGTTTCATTGTTAACTAAGGGGGGAAGAGAAAAGTAAAATAAAAAGTTTATACTAATAACGATAATTTAAAAGAAATAAAAAAGAGATAAGGAAAGAGAAACACGACAAAGTTTTCCTCTGATACTGGAAATGAATTTCTCGCAAATGAGCAAAGTGTTGTTCTTCTTCGAAAATAGGAAAGGAATGAAAATAGAAAAAAATATCGTTGGAAATTTTTCTATCTTTATTTCTACAATTTTTTTTTTTGCTGCCTCTGTTGGAAATTGCTCTTCGATAATTACTGGATGAATTTTCTGGAAATTCTCGCAGATGTTATAACAAAATGTCGAGATGACACTTCCATTTTTCATCTCTGGAAACTGAGTATTTTTATTTTATTCGTTCATGTTTTTTTTTCCATTTCTGCTGCTTTTCGTGACTCGTTTTTTTTTTTAATCTTAACTTTTACGATTCAAAATGAAAAGTGAGTCGTATTCTATCTTTTTTTCCATTTTTTTCGCCACCTATGAATCACACACTAATGGTTTTTCGCTTTTCCATCTTCCTGAAAAATATTTACTTTTTCCTCCGAGTCTAAATCCCGGATGCGAGAGGAGTGTTTTTTTTTTATTTCACTCTATCCTTTCCTAAGAAAATTTATTTATTTAATTTTTTTTTGGCATCTTTTCAGTTTTGGAACTTGAAGTGCAAATGAACTTGAGCTTATTGTACAAATTGAAAATTTTGGTTTGTTGGTGATAGTGTATCCGAATGAAAATTCATAGTTATTTAAAAAAATTTTCTGTTCCTTAATAGGAATAATTTTGTCTCAGACAATAGTTTTATCTTCTGTAGAAAGACTTAATAACCATTCATTTTTTCTTTCTTATTAATTGATCACTTAGATGTACTATATATATATATATATATATATATATATATATTGCTGTTTCATGACGAGTGTCGAACGGAATCAAAATTCGAATATGAAAAAATTCTCAGAAAAAGGAGGAAAATTCAGCTGTGATAATAGCACTTCCATAAAAACAATAAAATAAGCAAAATATACACTGCTCAAAACAATTAGGGATTAGGGTATACAGTGTGTATTATTTATTTAAATTTATTTAAAATTTATTTATTGAAATGTATTAAATTTATTAAATTTGTTTATTTATTTAAATTTATTAAATTTGTTTATTTATTTAAATTTATTAAATTTGTTTATTTATTTAAATTTATTAAATTTGTTTATTTATTTAAATTTATTTATTTATTGAAATGTATTAAATTTATTAAATTTGTTTATTTATTTAAATTTGTTTATTTATTTAAATTTATTTATTTATTGAAATGTATTAAATTTATTAAATTTATTTATTTATTTAAATTTATTAAATTTATTTATTTATTTAAATTTATTAAATTTATTTATTTATTTAAATTTATTAAATTTATTTATTTATTTAAATTTATTAAATTTATTTATTTATTTAAATTTATTAAATTTATTTATTTATTTAAATTTATTAAAATTTAGTTGATTTACTCTTGTGACGCAACTCTTTGTGAATAACCGAGAATGTTTTTTGTCAATATTTATCAAATAAAATGTTTAAAAATCACATTAAATGAAAACTTTTGCCTGATTGTTTTGCGCAGTGTATAAAAAATAAAATTTCTGTAACACCATCAATAAAAAATCCGTCATGAAGTGAAATTTATGACTTTCCATTTTGTAAAGATGAATTTGCCTCGTGACATTTGCAAAAATTGGCCGAGATATAGACAATTTATGTTATACATATTTCTATTTTTGACGTCTTTTCGAAAAATTGAAAAGTTTTGAATATTGATTATATTACAACACGCAAAAAATGTGAAAAATCGAGAATTTCAGTCACTGAGGCTTCAAATAAACGAAACAAATATATTTTAGTGCAGTAAAAAGAGTTCATTTATATTTGATATGGTTTACATTTCTGGCCGTGTAATAATTTGAAATTCTTTAATTATTTTTTTATTTAATGGAAGTGCTACTATTATATAACTGAATATCCACTTTTTTAAAAAAAAAATATTCCATATTTTGTTTTATATTCAGAATCAAACTGTTGAATTTTTATTATTTGCAAATGTGACGCGTAACAATCCGTATATGACAGTACAGTTTCTGCTTTAATTGAAATCGAATAAATTTTTCAATTAATAGAAACAGGCAGATGGCAGCACTACACATAACAAGCATTACAGAGAAATAAAAAAAACTTCACCTCAGGTTTCACTACACGTACACGCACATTCCCGCATGTACCGATTCGTTGGGGGTTCCACAGGGTGGGGGTGGGGGGGTGTGGGTGGGGTGCATGTGTGGTGTAGCAGTAGTAGGTAGGGCCTCCAAAAAATGGCTCGGGGATCCATGATGTTCTTAAGTCAGCCACCTCGTTGGGCAATTTGCCTGTTGTGGCGTTGTATTTGTATTTGTATTTGTAAAGGGAGTTTATTTTAGCCTAAATTCAACTACGCATATTTTACATAATTGCAGAATATACATGATTCAGAAATTTGAAAATATTTGTAGAATATTTTATATTTTTTTAAATGGAAAAATTATAATGGCATATTTCAAAATTAATGAAGGGTACACGATTTCTCAATTACAAATACGTTTGGAACGTTTTATTATTTATTTTTATACGTTTGAAACGAATGAGGAGCGTAACTACACAGTTTATGTAGATACACATATATTCATGACGTTTATTTAGAACTGACGAATATTTATTAAAAGTATACTATAAGTTGCGCGAGTGATGAAATTCACAAAATGAAGAAGAAACCTTCTCTCGATAACAAAAACCATCTTATCTTTCATCAATTTCTTTCGGCATTTTATGTTACCATAATCATATGCATGCATTAGTTTTATTTCAGTGTGTATTTATTTTCTCGTGATAATTGCTCTTATTTTGGGTTGCTGTATTTTAGTTATATTTGACATCTATATATTTTACAAACATCTCTTTTCAGCCACCTGGTTGGCTTTTTTCCCAGTTGTGGCTTTTGTACTTGCATTTATATTTCATCGATTATCATTGTGCCTCCTGCCAGGATGCGAGACCATCACAGTACTCACATCATTTCACAGCGGCAACCACGCACGCAAACTTTGCACACTGTTGAAGAGAATACTAATCATTGATAACATTGCCTTAGCTGAAGCACCGAGAAAGGTGGGCGGACTAATCATCCTCCATCTTTGTAAAAAACTGTTTTTTTCACTTCAAGTTCCGACATCTCATAGTTAAAAAAAGAACGATAGAGAACAGCGATTGGCTGCGATACTGACGTCATACTCGTGCTTAAAGGTGGTAGATGAGTCACCCTGGGTTTTAAGGAGCTCTAGGTACAGGTATACCTCTACGCAGAACTGCTTTGTTGGGTAAGAGAAAGAATGCAATATGTCTCCTAAGAACATCACACACATGCTCTATACGGTTGAAATCTGGAGGGCAATTTGGTATTTCACGCAAAATAATTGTTTAACCATGCCTAACGATAGTTCGAAATTCTGAATTACGTATTATCAAAACGAGTTTAAACTACTAGCATGAACTACTCTTTTGATATATTTTAATTTGAATATTTTTATCGCATCTTGTCATTTTCTGCACACGATAACTGATAAGACTAGAACGTATAGATTTATAGCAGAATCTGAACGGCACAGCGGTCGACATTTTTTTTTCTTTCCAACCGCCGAAAGGTTGGTGCGCTAACCCGTTGGTGGGGGACTTCCGGTGGTAGCAATCATTTTGAATGTTCCCATCGTTTCTGGTATATCTTAGCGAATAGAAAGATTCTGATAAGGGGAAATCGAGTTTCGACTCGCGATACATCTGGACATTCTCTTGTGCTGAAAGTCTGTAATGGACCTGGGCTACCACGCTCGAAATTTTTTTAAAGAGAATAACTGGTGTGTGTATTGCAAGAAATAAATAAAACCCATCTCGGTTCGACAATTTTCTCGTCTATAGAGAAAGCTTCTCCTGAACTAATTCCGCTCAAGTACCACACGTCAAGTGAACAAACACGTACATGCTACCTACAATATCTCATTGTTCAATGAATGCCCTTTGTTTGCAAAGAAAACGTCATTTTATTTGCTTCGAGAGCAGCATTGATCCCCACCCACATCTGACAGATACTACCTTCAATCATTGTATTTTCGGTGATGCGTTGATTCATGACGGTAAAAACAAAATCAAGTACCCATGAATGCTTATGGTAGCAATTCAATATGACTCAGAGAGAGAAGGAGAGTATTTGGATTCTTCCTCTCTCTCTCTATCTTTTTCCAGATTTTTTTATCTTTCTTTTCCGGATTATTGACGGTCCGGTATCAAGTTGTCAGTGATTTACTGGCCAAGCTAACACGACGATATATCTTCAGGGTAAAAGCTTCTTGTTCCTACAATATCATGGGCTATCAATTTTCATCTTGGCCGTTAGAAAGCAAAACGTTTGGTAGTACATCATGCAATCCACTTCTCTTTTCTTATTCTTTCCTCCCGATTCCCATCTGTTCCTGTTTTTTTCCTCATTGTTCCGTTTCGATAGATTACGAGTGAAAGTGGCTATGATAAAGTCATCGCTAACACACGCCACTTGATACGAACATGTTAAATTTTATAACTGAAAAATAAAGAAATAAGAAATCGTGAAGAAATTCTAACGTATTTAGCGGCGTAAATAATTTTGAGTACAGTAATAACTATAAAATGCATGATTCTTTTGTGCGATTATTGATCATTCGTACCAAGTATATCCATAGTTTAAAAATGAATCTTTGATTTAACCCATTAGAGAGAGAGAGAGAGAGATGTTCCATTTTTTATTCTTCGATAGTAGTTTTTGTTTGTCACAAAAAATTCTGTCGAGAGGGCACCAAATTTCGGTCTGCTTTGTAGTATTATGATATAGGCAAGACCCGATTGCCACATGGGCAAGTGAGGTATTTGCCATGGACCTTGAGGATCTCGGGGTTCCTAGAATTTGAATACATATTCAATGTAGAGAAATATGTCCTTTCCACTTGTAAATACTTATTAAGATTCCTCGAAAGATTTTAGGAAGAAAATTCGTCTCTGTTTGCACGGAGACTCGAACTCATGCCTATCGTTTGCCGGGCGAAAGCTTTACCCTTAAGCTACGGAATCAGGTAGAAATTTTCTTCCTTGTAGCATATATACATGGTGTTGCCTTAAAGTGGCGACAAACTCATATGGGTGATATTAGGCATCAAGAGGAGCGAAAATTGCCATAGAATAGGTATCGCAAACCCCGTTTAGTCGGTGGAAATTGCAAAAATACTTATGAACTGTGTAACGAAGGTGGGACAAAAAGGCCAATAATAAGTAGCAAAAACATTTATTTCACAGCATGATTACAACACAGTCTGTGGTGTCAACAACTCCTGTAATCATTTCACTTCGTTTACTTTCTTGCGTTGAACTGTGTTGCACTGGCTGTACTGTAACCATGCTGTCAAATAAATGGTTTTCGCACTTATTTGTTTTACTTTTTTTGCACTTATTTGTTTTACTTTTTTTGCACTTATTTGTTTTACTTTTTTTGCACTTATTTGTTTTACTTTTTTTGCACTTATTTGTTTTACTTTTTTTGCACTTATTTGTTTTACTTTTTTTGCACTTATTTGTTTTACTTTTTTTGCACTTATTTGTTTTACTTTTTTTGCACTTATTTGTTTTACTTTTTTTGCACTTATTATTGTAATTTAGTTTGCACACCAAAGGCTGTGTTGTAATCACATGCTGTCAAATAAATCTTTTTGTCTACTTATTATTGGCCTTTTTGTCGCACTCGAAGTCATACCCTTCATAATAAGTATCTTTGCGATTCTCAACGTCTAAACGTGGTTTGCGATACCATGTTGTAAGGCAAATTTCGTTCCTCTTGATTCCTAATATCACCACTCTGAGTTTGTCACCTCTTCAAGGCAACAGCCTGTATATGTTCAATGGATCCGTACATGAACGGCGGCCATTCACGAGCTATTAGCTGATTTTTGCCACCGTCCATGTACGGAATACATGTGTACCATTCAACATATATATATATATATATATATATATATATATATATATACATATATATATATATACATATATATATATATACATATATATATATATACATATATATATATATATATATACGCTCCAGGGAAGAAAAATTCTGTTTCTATAGCTTAGGGAGGTAGAGCTCTCGCTCGGCAAACTCGAATCCCCATAAAGGCAAAAGACTGAATTTTCTTCTTTAAGCCATCATCTCCAAATATAACCAATCTTCCGAAGAATCTTGTATATATTCATTGACTAACTCAATATATTTGACATTAGTTGCAGGAGAGGGGGGGGGGTGGTCTCTTTTAATTTCTACTTTGCCCAGGACCCACCGAGGTCAAAATGTGGTCTTGGATCTGATATATTTTTGTTTATCAAATTATTAATTTTTTATCGATGCAGTATAAAAATAATAAATCTCAATCAACTTCACATTAATGTAGATAATTTGTGCAGTAAGTTCATCCGATATCTTAAAAACGTTGAAAATAATCCTTTACGTTCAACAATTGCCACATTGGCAGTCTTTTTTTCCTTCAAATGTTGAAAACATTCCCACTCTTTTTCAATATTTTATAATTTAAAAGATGTAATGTATTGCAATAGATTATGTACTATCAATATTTTACATGACCGAAAAAAGAAAATATAATCACTGGATTTAGTTATTTTAAAAACAAATTGATTTACTTGCATAAAAAATATCTAAAGAGATACAATTATTTTTTAAATCGAAATTTTGAAAAAAAGGAAAATGTGGTCACCATTTGTAAATATAAAATCTGTCCAACGGCAATAGAGATTTGTTCAGCTTTGCTTCACACGTATTTATTCATAGTTCAATTTCTTTATGGCAAAATATGTGTCCAGCACGCATCACATACGAGAGTTGATAATTGATTAAATTAAGTGGTTTTTCCAAATGGCTTCGTCCCATATTTAACGAATTTACCAATTTCCATCGAGAATCATGAACAATCAGCAATAAAAGCGATAATAAATTAAAAGATTTCAATTCATCCCGAGAAGATAGGTGATTATGCACGAAAAGTGATGAACCTGTAATTATACATAATCGAAGATTTATAATTTTAACGTGTAAATATATTACATAAACGTTAATTCACGATTAATTTTGTAGTAAAAGATATGCACAACTTTTTCTTTTCCACTTTCATCCAATCGTTCTTTTTCTAGTGCGAATTTCCGTAACATTCTTTCTCGAAAGCTTTTTTACTATCACTTCGAAAATATTGATATGGCTTTAATTTCGGACAAGTTTTTCGTGTATAACAATTTTCGGCAGAGAGATTCAGTTTATAATAAGAAATTACAATATGTCTCTTATTTTGATTTCAATGAAAAGGGTGTATTATAAATTTGTAAAAAATTTAAAAATTTAGAAAAATTGAAAAAATTAATATATTTTCGAATGTTTCTGAAAAAGTTATTCTCACGATGGGGGAATTTTTTATACAGAAAAAATTTAGTTCGAATTTTTTCCGGTGGAGTGACAGGCAAAACAGTCTGGCCGCAGTGATTGGGCCTGAGTCTTTTTTCAAACTCTTCTGTGTGTGAAACGTTCGTAAAGCGTCGGCGATTCGTAGCTGAGGTAGAACATTTTCACCAACAAAGCTTTATCCCCCAATGTAAACATCACATTGAAAAACCTCAAAGCGACAGCAACAGGAAAATTCAGAAATAAGCTGATAATCGTAAACATTTAATAGGACTCTGATTCACATATACCAGTGATTTGATTTCGTGCAGTACCATCTATCCCCAAAAAATTTAAATATTTTTTTCCCTCATCAAAAAAATTCCCCTTCCCGAGAATAACTTCTTAGCAAACCGCTTCTGATTGTAAAAATTCTTTCAGTGTTTATGAGTTTTGGACACCCTGTATATTTACTGTTTGGGTATTGAAAAGAAAAATATCATTAATACCAGATATTAGTACCAATTATTACATGTTATCTACCGAGTAATGCAGTGGGAAGATGCAACCCCACCGTTGCCGCAGTGGTGGTTGGCTGAAGTTGGTTTTCTTCGGTTCCCAACCTCTTGGCGCGAATGCGAGTCGATATCCCCGTTTAAAAGTCTCGCCGCAGAGAGCAACAGGCCTACAACGGTGTAATTCTTCATTAATTACACTTCAATCTCTATGAATTCTATGAAAAAACTCATAGTTTAAAAAAATTATTACAGATGACAGCACTACACATAACAAGCATTACACAGAAACAAACTTCACGGAAGGTTCACTATACATACACACACATTCCAACATGTACCGATTCGTTAGAAGTTCCATAGAGGAATATTGACGAGGTGCATGTCTGGTTTAGTAGTAGTAGTGAAAAGATGCTCGTCTACCACCGTGAGAGCTACTGTCAAGTCGACGGGTTCGATCCGGGGTAGAATACAAGTCACAAGTTCTTTCCTCTTTCGAACCAGGGTGACCACCGTTCGATGATGCCTTCATTTTCGATTCAGCTCGATCGGTAGTATATTGATGTATAGCGATATGACAGGAGTTGGCGTGCGTTAAAGTAGCAGTAATTAGTTGTTATACGCGTTTTTTGAAAATTACCATCAGAATTCATTTTTTACCTGCTACATATATGTCTCAGATATATTCTTCTTCTTTTTTTCGTTATATCAGCAATTCTTTTCTCATGGGAGTATAAACTTATGCTGATGATTCGTATTTTCTAAGGAAAAAAAGATTGGTTCCAGCATGAGAAAAAGTTTTTATGCTCGCGTCTTTTGTTACGCAGAACAGATTTATGTATCAAATCCCTCACTCCACCAGCTTTTTTCATATCTTGCTTCTTCAAGTGTTAACATTATTTTCTTCTTCATCTCAGTGTCCTCTTCTGAACTCCACACCTCGGCTTAATCTGCAAAATAATTTCATTAAGCTTCCAACCCCTTGCTTCCTTTATCCAAATTTCTCTTGAGACAAACTCACACATACACACACACACACATATACATATACGAGTCATGACTTCGGAGTCATCAAAACGGAAGAAGCGATTCACAACTTGGAAATGCTGTTTCCTGGTGTCATGAATATATGACAACTTATGAAATTCCCCTCGAGGCCTTTACATCATTTATTTATTCGAGAGAATGCAAAGGAAAACTATGAATAAATTAGTTTCACACGTATACAGTGTGACATAAGAAGACGATGATGTAAGAGCATTTATTCCCTTACATCACGGAAACGGTAAAACTTGAACTAACATATTTTATTTTTAGTCGAGCGCTCATCATGAGATTAAATAAACCTGATCCGATAATTATGAAGGAGTTATTTGATGATTATTATCTCGGCTTCTTCAAAAGACGAAGAAATCTTCAAAAATAGAAAGATCTCATATCCTTGAAAGTATTTGTAAACTCATTTTCACAAACCCGCTTCATTGATGTTATGGGGAAAGTCAAGATACTATTAAAATCCATTTTATAAATGCGATCTGTTGGCTTAATATGGTTTGATTCGATGGTGAAATTGATATTTTTAGAAGAGTGGTTCGCTCTCTCTCTCTCCCAAAGTGTGTTTTAATGAACTACTGATGGGGGTAGGTGTCACGAAAGATTCTCCAAAATGAAAAAGTCCAAATAAGAAATTTATTTGAATTTTTCGTAAGGTAAGTAAAAATACGCCAAAGGTAAAAAAATTCTCAACTCATCTCAACGGCCGTTTACCATTCACGTATTATATAATTTTATCAAATTCTACAGGTACAATAATCAATAGATCAAGTTAATAACTATACGGGGGGAGGGATTCAGAAAGAATAATCTGATTTCAAAAGAATACATTTATATATATTTAAAAATTAAAAACACAATGACGAGTAATATGTGAACGTTTAGAGGGAATATCTACATTTTAGATTATCCCTTTCTCAAACGAGCATTCAGTTCTTGGAATTTTCGAAATGTTTTCACATTTTTGATAATAAAAAAATGCGTTGAAAACATAAATGTCAGCAACATTAATTATTATTTGAGAAGAAATAATTCACTTCGTTCAAATTTTTCTACCACAATGATGCAAGGCATATTCATTTTCATATACAATTTTTTCCAGAATTTACTGAACTTTATGTAATAAATCACACTTTTATCGCTTGTACTTTCTCCTGAAAGTCATGAAATTCCCTCGAAAGTTCAACTTTAAGTGCTGCCCTCTGATGAAAGACCCCTAAAGTTCATATTTACCATATTTCCAACTCAAAACGTTCGCAATCCTTTAAGTCAAAGCGTAACATTCCGAGTTAAAAAAAAAAAAAAATACAGTGTGAAAAAAAGCATCTACCACATGTACGTATGAAGGGTCTGAAAGGAATAAGAACAATTAATAACGCTAGTGTGTCGTTTATGAAGCTCTTTCGGTGAAGTTATTGAAGATATTGGAAGGGCTCAAAAATATCGAGAGGGGCGGGAGGGAATAAAAATAATGTGATTTGCGTTAGAATAGAAAATACTACTTAAGTTAAAAGTGACTGAAAAATAATTTTGTATAACAAAACAAGGGTGGCTATGACTTAACCATGAAAATGTTATAAATATTCTAAATGATACAACAAATCAACTAAAATTATTCTGCCTTCGAAGAAACCTGAGAATACTTTTGCACTGAGACCTGCGTTTGGTAATGGTGGCCATTTCTTTCTTTCTTTAAACCGAGCACAACTCTGGTCTATCGCCATCAGCAATTCTCTACCGATTAAGTTGTGCTGGAAATGTGAGTATGTGTATCTAATAGTCTGAGTGCGTATAGTATTATGCGTGAATGAATTAGTACTGCCATCTATATTTGAAATTGTGAGTGGAATGTAATGATTGAACATTTATAGCGTTGTAGGGGGTCGCCAATATATTCACTCTGCACCATTACGATGCTCAATATATGCATTCAGTCCTAACTTGCGGCTGTGTTGATAACACAGGTCTACTGTATTCGAAGCTAAAATACATTGTGGGTAGCTTGAAACCTCATAATAAAACAAAATATAGAAAAATAATTTGATTTCATTCATTACGGAAATTAGAGCACGATTAGATTGCGTCCATTGTAAATATTGTTCGTCTTGATGTTTACTATCCCACTCTTCCAATTTTTTCTGAACAGTTTACGAGCACCCTGTATTTGAAATTATCTATTCTCGCATGTACTATCAGAATGGGTCTGGTAAAGCTTAAGTATTTTAAAATTACCTTTTTGAATGAAAAATTATAACATTCTGATCTGATGACATAGTTATTAAACATTTCGTTAATAAATATGTACTTGTAAAAACTGATATTAATTGAGCTAACCAATTGATTCATCACTATTTTTCGGAAACGAATCACCAGAAGTTTTTGTCAATATCAGAAGAGATTAACAAAACGATAATTTAGAGTTAAATGATTATGAGTGATTGATTAAAGATTGATTTTTGTTTATCATTGAACAATTATGGTTGACTATAATGTAATAATGGTGGAAATTTGAATTGTTTTAGGCACGTATTTCGATTGGCCGTTTCTCTAATCTTAAAAAATGGGTAAACAATTCTAAAATACAAACGCAAACCAATTTTCTTTTCGAAGCCTTAATGAATAACTTTTCTCACCGGTATAAACAAGTACTCTTTCAGTAAAGCACGAATGGGATTAACACATGAACCAAAAGTCATTTTCAGCTACGAAGGGCGAGAAAGAGAAACCATTTGATTTCGAACATGAAACGTTTACGAATCGCTGTCAATGATTTAGCATCCAAATTTGGCGTAAACGCATAATACGCGACAATTAAGCTTTAGTATCGCTGCTCAGAAATATCTATGCAGAGAAGAGATGAACGATTTGCATGGAACTATCCTCCGTCACGCAAAGAGATGAGTTTTGGGTTAACCGACGGCGATTATATTTCGCCACTGGGAGCAAATCATGTTTATGAAGTTTGACTCAAAGCCCAACGAGTTACGGAACAATTAACTATTATATTATATGGTGTATTTTAACTGCATAAATGTTTCATCGAGAGAAGAGAGAGTCCCATAACAAAGACGGCAATGTTATGTATATTTAAGAGATATTGAATCGCTGTTAAAGCACTCGTCAAACGCATTTACTGGTCGTTCGCCGAGGTTATAATCATTTCCCGCGGTTGCGTTGTAGCTTGTGAGTAAATACCACGGCCATAAACGTTGTCTAAAACATTCAGGCCGATGATGAATTAAATGAAGATTATGTTATGGACTTTATTCCAGCTTCAGGATTAGTTGTGGACGTCGCTTTATCCTCGCGAAGCGATGTTTCGCGTATTTTCATAGAAAGGGCAGTTACGTATTAACAGTTTATTCAACTACAGAGTATCTAGATATTTACTGCCATTGAAACAAAGTTCATTTATAACTTAAATTTACTATAAATTTAATAACAAAAACTGTTCGCCGCGGAGTAAATGCATATCTTGAAAGGGTACAAGAGTTATTCATATTTAGTGAAGGTTCGAGTATTTACAATAAAATGGTGTTGGGTTGGAATAAATATGGAATTAACAATTTGTGTTAAGAGGCTCTTTTCTATAAAATCTTTTGTTATGAGAAATACTTACATAATATCTTCAAAGACATTTTACCTGATACAGATGTTACGGTAAATGTGACAAATAGGTTATTATACATAATTATCGGTTATTATTCATACTTACTAATCATCTTGGTAAATTTGATAAATTCAACTTTTACCGTAGAATATGCATAATACTTTTACCGATGGTTATGCATAATAACCAAGTGTGTATATATATATATATATATATACAGTTGGTAAATTTCATAAATACTTGAAATTTACCGTCTTTATCTACAATTATGCGTTACACCCTAGTGTAAATTGGTGAATTCGATAAATATGAAAAAAATTCCAAATGAGTCTAGTATGCGCGATGAATATAGTCAGACCCCGATATAACGATCACAAATTTTACGATTGTAACGATATAATGATACGATATATTTATGAATTATCACATATAGAATATATAATAGTACGATTTGTCATGTTCACCAACGGCGCGACATTGGGTATTACGTATAATCACCGGTAAAAGTGATATTTTTTTGGTACTTATTAAATTTACTAACGACACTTGGATACTATGCATAATCGATGGTAAAAATGATAAATGATGGGAAATTTCATCAAACTTACTAAAATGTTCGCCGGTTAAGCGTTATAACCGGTGATTATGTGCAATTAGCGCGTTTATCCCATTTACGGCAACACAGACATGTTGAGTTCATGACACGTGGAAAAAATTAGACCCACATATCATTTTATGCGTCTCGCAACATCATGCCTAATTTTAGTAACTTGTATAAGTGACTGTGTTCATTATATAATTTTGTGCAATTTTTTTGGGTGAGTAAATAATGCTACATTGAACTATTTTACTGTAGCTTATATAATTAGGCAATCAAAATCCAGTAATTCTAATTTTTGGTTTGAAACTTTAATTAAGTCATTAAAATTCAAGAAAATAAAAAAAAACAACTAGAAATTATGCAACATACAGTATTTATATATACGTATATTCGTGACCAGTTCTGAAATACGTATGTGACGTATGAAAGTGGCCGATGACCGATTAAAAAGTCACTTGAGTGGTCCTCATTCTCTGAAAGGTTACTATTGATCATCTTGAGCTGTTCACAAGAATAATAAAAAGGAATTAGGACTTCAAGGAGGAAAGTACGTTCGTTATAGAGGACCAATTAGGATACCAAAAATTTAGAATGCAATGAAATCAGTCAAAAAGTGCCGGGATTTATTTGATCTGACTGAATGAAGAATGAAGGGAATTCATTGCGTTAGCACAGTCACAAAAAAAAAAACCATTATTTTATATTGTTTTGAGGCAATTAAAGAATTTTCTGATTTTAACTCAGAATATAATTAACATTAATCACACGTGGAAACATTCAGAAATGATGTGCATGCGTGGTTCGCAAAATTATATCTTTTATGCTCGTTCACTGACTAAACTAATCAAAACACTCAACGTCGATCTATAATTCTTGTGAGTAAAATATTTTGTGTTTTTATTTTAAAAAAAAACCCCATTTTTTTGTATTTATTTCATCACAAATATTTGAGAAAACATGTTAAAATGGAAGAATATTTTGAATTGTTTGCCTTGAAATAAAAGAATTATATTGAGAAATTAATCAAAAAATATCTCCAAATGTTGTTTTTTGATTGTAAAATAAGTTACATCCACTCATAATTATGAATGAGTAGAACCTGCTCCACATTATAGATTTTTTTAATATAACAAAACATGTGGACGGACACAAACACATAGATACAAATATATAAACGAAAAAAAGTATACACTTTGTGACCTCAAGAACTTGAAGGTCCTTCCAGCGGGTCTAAAGGGTTAGAATTTCGAATATGTTTCAAGCAACAGCTTATATAAAGACAAGACACGTCATATTGTATTGTATATATCGTCGTTGTTCATGTATTTACGATTTCAGTATACTGCATGCAGTAATACATTACTCATTGTGAAGATCATATAGTTATATAATTGAATTATCTATTGTGAACATCAGTACAATGTAATATAAATATTGCACCTATATTTACAAACACATAGTAGCTATCCGTATCCTGCATAATTCGCACACACGGGGTCTTAATAATTAAAATTCCATTTTGAAATGGCCATAAAAGAAAAACTACTGGACAAAATGTTATCAAACTTGGTTTAGAGGGGGTCATGGGATTGAATTTTCTGCAAATAAAGTTCAGAAACTCACCACCAGTGGGAAATGGCACTGTATGCAACATTGCTAAACGAAACAAGACATGAAGAAATCGGTTTGAAATGTTTTTTAATCGTTTCTAAAACATGTGACAAAGCATGCTCAACGTGACCATTTTCTGAAAGCAAGTTAAATCGCATTACTGCGTTCTCAACAGTAGCTTTTAGCATATCAGGCGGAATGTTACGGACATGGTGTATCGGTGCCATTGCGATTTCGCATAACCCTACAAACAGTTACGTTTTATTACGTAACTGCATTTTACGTAAGCAAAACGTAACTAACTTACAAAACCTAACAAATGTAAACGTAACTGCATTACGTACCTACGTGTATTCATTAAACACTACGATTTTTCTCCCATGTACGAATCTAATTACAATGCCTTTGTCATAATCGTTTCATAATGAATATTTTTAATAAAGACAAAAACCAAATGATTAATGTGTTTTTATTGTTAAATTGGTTTTTAGTGTTTAATACCTAAGTTTAGTACCTTAAGGGGAGGAGGCAGAGTAGGAGAAGCTCTTTTTATGCAGTGTTTTATTAGGTTTTGGCACTTGGGATACTCGACTGTATCTAGTTGTGGTTTTACTTTGATGTTTTGTTAAATATTATTCATTTATTTGCGAAAATTAAAAAAAAAGAAGACAAAACAGCAGTTTGTTTAGACATAAGACGTCTCAAGAATTTTGCAAAGCCTGTCAAGAGCATCTCATACGAATTACTCTCATAACGATAGTAACTATCATAACCACCAAATAAATGATAAGTATTCAATACTCACAAACATTAGTAAACTGCTCCAATGGCAAAAAAACCGAAGTTGGAAATGGCCAGGAATAAAAAGACTTTCCTTAACTTTTAAAGTTATTTTTTCCGAAACACATTAGAATTTAAAAGAAGCTGCTATTACATTTGTTGTTCAAAGCTGCAAGAATTTGTCAATAAATTAGTTTTAGTTACTATAATTTTACACAATAAATTACTTTTCCATTCTGTACTTAACTATTAGCTTTTATCAACATTCATTCAAATATTTTATACTTTTTCATAGCGTTCAAAGCAAATCGTTGAGATGGATCATTTACTGCATAAACAAGTGTAATTTCAGTTTCTCCAGCATAAAGTTGAGTAATCGTAATTGTTTACCATGATTTAAAAGGGGGGGGGGAACAATATAAACATTAACATGGTATTTACGAAAAATTATTTTAGCCAAACAACATTTCACAAAGTCGTTGGGTACGTGCTAATCTGTTTAAGGACGTATTGCGGAACCGAGGAAACTTTTAGTGTTAAATGAGACCCACAGTAAACAATATTTTATAAGTTCATAGTGAGAAATATATTTAGTTTAATGCGACTGCCATACCATCCTTTGCACAAAACGGCACATTAACTCTTCCTAAAGAAACACACACACACACACACACACGCAAATCCCACTTTAAACACAAAACGAAATTTATGTCAAAAGTATCCCGAGATGAAATCTTTCGTCGTAGGGGTGGAAATGGTTATTATAAATTCTTTTACAGAGCACCGTACAAATTACACGGTAGGGTTTTTATTTGTTTGTCGAGTGAAATATTATACGCGTAACTACGTTCTCCCCGTTCGAAGAAAATACTAATCTGGTGTGTCAGCGGGAAAGATTAGAAATGCAGTTACAGCTGTCGGGAGAGGAATATAAATTAAATGGAGAGAGAGAGAGAGGAAACAGCAGCGGGTAGCCGGAAACAAGGAGCAAGAAAAACACTAGAGAAAATGCATACAATTTTTGAGATCGTTGAAAGAGATCCTGAGTTATCGCTTATCAAAACTTACGACGTGTCGATGATAAGGAAAAAAGAAATAAATTCGCCTTTGAAATCTGAATAGATAAGTATCGATGGAATTTTGATTGTGAGTGTTTTCGAATTTCATTCATTTCACGTGTCAAGACAAAATGACGTTTGAAAGAGAAATTACACGGAGCACATTTCATTGAAATGAATTACGTTTACGGGGAGGAAACGAATGATCGATGATTTGTTTCTGGGAAAACATGTTTAAATATAAGAGTGAGAAATCAAAAAAAAAAAAAATTTCATCGCTGTCATGTGCGAAAATATTTGTAATGGGAGATCATAAGTCAGTGAATAGACATCCAATTTACTTAAAATTGAAGGAATTGTCATTCGCGGATGCGGTTTCTATCAAATTCATGTTATGGCGATTGAATTTTTCTAGTAATTGGAGGAAACTGAAAAAAAAAAAGATAGTTATCAGCGTGGTGTAATTGCCGTATTCAGGCATGCGCAGGGTTGCAAAATTTCAATCGAAAAACATTCCAGTTTACTGAAACTTGAACCACGAAGTTTTGTCGCGCATGGGGGAAGTAAAATATCTGGCTACACAGGGATGTAGGGGACTCAATACCGGCCTGCGTTGTACCATAATATGTTTGCGCAATAAAAAAGGGAGGCAGAAAGGAAGGGAAAGAAAAAACAACTAAAGTAAAGAGAAGATCGGCCCTTGACTCTTCCAGAAGTAGTCGACCAATCACGCCTGACGAAAAGCGCTGGCGTGAAGCATGTTGCGCTCTGTTGGAAAACAGTCGCACGTACCTCTTTTCCCATTGGTAAAGTGGATGGCGTGTAGTGCTGGACGATTCACGTTGCACACGGCGCAGAAAACCTGCTCCCAGGAAAACCTGACTTTAAAGTAACTTACCTACAGATAAGTAGCTGGTGTAGCTTAAAGATAGTTTTGAACTCAAAGAGATTAAATAATCTGAGGGTACGACGTTCGTATTACTCGTGATGACTATTTATATGATTGCCTCATAGGTTCAATCTTCGGATGGTTAGAAGCATGGTCTGGGTTGAGAAAGATATGATGTCATTCTTCGCTATTGGTACAAACAAGTTCAAAGTTTCTGTAAGGAATCATTTCAATCGGACCACCACCAACCCCCCCTGGCATTCCGAGTGAGTGCGATAGACCACTACGTAACGGAAGCACTGATATACTTTACTGTATAAGAGCTTATGTGCGCTGAATCGGCGGTGAGGTTGTATTTGGTGTCTGCCCATTCAGCATGTATATGCTCTAAGGAAAAAAGATATATATCAGTGCTTCTGTTGCGTAGTGGTCTATCGCACTCAACGAGAATCCGGGGGGAGGGCAAAGGTTCGATTGCCTGCAGAGTTCTGTGAATTTTCTTTCCAAAATTGATCTCCGCATCGTATCTAGTCTTCTGAAGTTGTATGGTCTAGAGCTTGTTTGGGCAGTATCAGTATCTGGCTCCGAGAGATCTGCGAAGTGCTTAATCCTGGCTTTGTTATAGAGTAGGCTATTGTTGCGCTATGGACAGCCTTATTCAGGAGATACGGCATTAGGTATTGATGACCTAATTTTTCGATGCGTTTTTGTCCTCTGAGGGTAGCGTTTCGGAATTTCTATGGGAAATTATGTCATCTAAGAAGAAAGTCGAGCTAGTTGTGATATACAAAACTCATCAGAATTCCGTGCGAGTATAGAGAAGTAGTGAAGATATATATACCGTAGTCCTAGTGAGCCTAATGAATTTTCAATGTTTGAATTTGTCTTAAAAAATACAACTTCTGAATCTTAGTTTTTTTTCGAAATAGTAATTAATGTTTTTGAACCCAATTTGAAACTCGGTAAGATGCAATGCTGTAGTGAAAAAAAACAACAACTTAAAAGCATCTTACCTACCAGCGATTCGAATTCACTATTTTTCTGAGGAGTGGATTAATCTGTTTATCTCCCCCTCTTTCCCGTGAAAATCGTGAATTCGAATTGTTGGTTAGTCAGGGGCTTTTTGAAAGTAAGTTCATTAATAAATCTATACGCCTTGTGGGGCAGCAGTACCTGTCGGTGATTAGTAAATTATTTCATTTCCAATTACCAAAAAAAAAAAAAAAAGAAAAAAAAAAAGAGGACTTCCAAAAACAAAAACCGAATAAATTGCTTTAAAATATTTTTTATTCCTTAATTTTATCTCATTTATTCTGGTGTACGGGTAAAACCTTCACGCTTTGACTGCTCTTAAGCATAATGTTCATTCTCGTATCTTAATCGTGTTTATGAATTTATTTCCATCCGTAATACTTTTATTTATTTTTCCAAATTGAATAAAGTTGAATCGAAAAAAAAAAGTTTTCACGCAATCTCTTCATTTTTATTAGTCTAATGATTCGCTCCGTGTCCCATTCGAGTTATAAAATTTCTAAAAAAATCATATGTATATACGTATGTTTATGCAATATACTCCATTGCTTAGAGAAAATACAATTCCATCATAAAAAAATATATTAAAAAAATTTTAAATTCAATCCAAAAAATAATTTTTGAATTAAATTTGTAGAATAATCCGAATAAAATCAGATTGAACGAAGCACTCGTTGTCCCATTAAAGTTTATTTAAAATGTTGGTATTTTACTACGTATGAGAAAAATATTTAAAGTTTATCAATTAAAAAAAAGTGTATGTATAACAAATTTAAAATTACAAATTAAAAAAAAAATAAATAAAATTGCTCACATAAATAAATCCAAGCAAAATCGCTAAAATCATTCGAATTGAATCGCTATTAATCATCTTAAGAAACAATTCGAAAATCATTTCGAAATACACGTCTTATCCAATTCTCCACGTTTCATCTAATTTTATCTCAAGTACACAACCAGCGTGTGGGGGAGGAGAGAGGAAAACACGTAATACAATACGCAATTAAATGCAACAGTGTTATTTCCTAGGTACTGTCACGCGAGATTATTCCACCGACCGATCTCCGGACAACGAACGAACGTGAAAATCATTCGTTTCTTCGCCCCCCCCCTCCCAACAACCAACAAACTTTCTTGGTGTCTTAATTTGCATATGCAAGTTGACACTTACGTTAATCGGATTTACCTCTTTTCCCCGTGACTTCCCGCACTTTATCTGTAATAGAATAGGAATCCTTTTGTGAATAGCGAGGGTCCTTCGACAGGTCTGCTTTGACTCGGATTCAAAGTGGAGAAATTGTCGAAATTCCTTTAAATGAGTTTATGCAATTTGAAGTTTTCAGTTAATTTCGCGAGGAAATACTTTTATTAATGGTTATAAACAAGGGAATTAACAAATATTTTTCATCATTGGTATTTTTTTTAAATGTTTTTGAAAATTTTTTTTCTTGTGGTACACTTGGACTTATTTGCTGAAATTTTACGGAACACCTAAGAATAGTTCGTAGATTTTTTTTATGTCATGAAGGATGATTCCAAATTAATTCACTCTACTTAGTGTCCTCAGGAGAGCATTCTAGTAAACGGAATTGTGTGAAACTTAGCATTTAGGCTTACGTGGCTCAAATGTTTTTGACCAGATGACGTTTTTATAATGAATTTATGTGAATTAGGGGCACAAAATATTAAGCATATCGGTTAATGGAAGAAAAGTTTCAAAGTATTAGTTAATGTTTCCGATCTTAACCCTTTATACGCCAAAACTATTATTTGACATTTTCAAAATATTGTGGTAACATGAATGAAATATGAAAGGAAAACTGTTTGGGGGAAATTTTTTTAAATTAAAAATATATAAATTGTGTACAAATTATTGTTTATTAGAAATTTTAAAGTAGTTTTATTGAGTTTTTTTATTTTATTTTTATTTATCTGAATGTTAGTGAAAAGTAACGATTCAATATTTAATATTAGAATGAACAAATGTATAAAAGAAAAATATTAATAAATTATTTAAAAATTTTGTGGCAAACACTGATAGTAGTGCAATTAAAAAAAAACAATTTAGTAATGAAGTAAATGAGGTAGAGACCCGAAGGTGCATTAGAATAAAATGAGTAAGGTGAATAGATCCATATATAATAACAATTTCAGTAAAGTTGTAGATAAGACATTCTCAAGCTGTATAAGTAAGGGGCCGTTCAAGTATTACGTAAGAAAATTTTTAGCAATTTTTGACCCCCCTCCCCTCTTGTCAGCAAAATTTCGTCATCACTGACCCCCCTACCTCCTAACGCATATTAGTTGTATCAGGACGCGGGAGGGGACATAGGGAGCTCGTTCACCCCCCTCCCCCCGCAGAAGAGAAAACACAATTATTTCTTTATTGCAAAAAAATATTTAAAAAAACTATTATTTCGAAAGGAAATACCTTTATATGTTATTCTAATCAATTTCTATTAATTTCAATGCTATTTGAAGGATAAGAACTCCAAATTTTTCTTTAAAAAATTCATTGTGACCCACCTTCTAAGACACATACAGCAAACCTTTGACCCGCAAACTAAATGTGGCCCTGAAGGTTATCTGATGTAGCTTGCATCTCTCAAACCTAACTTTGTAAAAATGAACTAAGCGGCACATTCACAAATCGCTTAAATGAACCGTGGCACAAGTCCAGAGCATTTAAGTGGCCCGTGGCACATTTTGAGATCACTGAAGTAGCCTCAAAGATCACCTTAGTAACCCGTGACACAGTTACAGAACACTTAAACGATCCGTGGAACATTTAGAGATCTCTTAAGTGAGATGTGGCACAGTTTTAGAGCATTTAAGCGGCCCCAGTGTGGTTCTACATCACTCAAGTTACCTGCGGGACATTCCCAGAATACTTAAGTGGTCCGTGCCATAATTACCGTAGATTAATCATGGATCACTTCAATGATGCGTGGCGCAGTTCCAGAGCACTTAAGCGGCCCTGAAACATTTCCACAGCACTTGATGGACCCGTGAAACATTTAGAGATCATTAAAGTGTCTCTGTAGGGGACTTATCAATAGATAGAATGTTAGTTCAGGTGCCCAATAACTATCGAAAGGTTTTTTTCTGTTTTTGGTGCACCGAATAAGATGCCATTAAGAATATTTCATATCCTCATAAAGAGGGGTTGATGGCGTAAGCATCATTCAAACCCCCCTCCCCCTCCCGTCATCAAAAGTCAGCAAATCCAAAACCCCTTCCCCCCAATCGATGCTGACGTAATACTTGAATGACCCCTAAATATCATAATGCAGATTACAGAAGACTGTTTGTAAGCAAAAAAAAGAAAAAAGAAGGAGGAGGTGACACATCTCCACAGTGTCATTCATATAGAAAACTAATTAAATTTCACCTTTCAGTAAATGATATTGAGTAATATTTCTGATTCTCTCTAAGACTGACAGTTGAATGCATATCAGATGGCAGAGAGTTGTGAAATTTAGAAAGTATGAAAGTAAAATGCTTTCTTTTTAAAGCTTTATGAACAGATGGTCATGCATTCCTAGAGGAAGACCGAAACGTATTCATATTTAAAGAAAACTGATTTTTTGAAGAGGAGGAGGAGTGATTTATGGTGATTTATGAAAAAAGATGACGCAGAAGCAAAACGTTTAAACCATTCAGTATAACAAAAGAAGGAGAAGGATGATTACCAGTAAGATGTGAAATGATTCTTTTTTGAAGAGAAATAACTGGTTGAATATTACTAGTATAGTCACTGTCCCAGATTGGAAAGTAAGTGAGAGTGAAAAATAGAATAGTACAGAGTTAATGAAAAGGATGAACTAAAATAAAACAATTAAGATACGGTAATAAAATTTTTAAAGGATAAATTTTAGTTTACGTTGAGGAACTTCATTTAATATGAGATTTTCATTTCAGATTATAGTCAATGATATCGAACCACGAGGTATTTTATTGTTGAAATATTTTAAAAAAGCGTGGAGTAGGTTGTAACGTTTATAGAAGTCAGTTAAACATTTAGGTACCACAATCAAAACTAAAAGTTGCTCTGCTCATATAGAAAGGAAAACAAGCGTCCCCCAAAAAGAGACATTGGTTTGGAAAAAAGACATTTGATTTGAAAAAAAAAACAAAAAACATGTTTTTCGAACATTATCCAGAGATATTCTAAGGAGTATCTGTTTTATATCCACCCTGTGTAATATATATGTTACTGCCAAAGCCCGAAATTGGCCAATTCGCGACAGGGAAGGCCACTTCACGAATTGGTCAGTTCCGTTAAATATTGACCTGGCCAATGTCCGAATTGTGGCTGGTGATCCATGGTCAAAGTCCGATAACAAAAAACGTCATACGGGACCATCGTCAAGTTGGCGTATTTTTTCGTGATAATTATATCCCCGTAAACCATCAATCCACAGTCATGATACAGTAATCATTTTTTTAACTGCAAAATTTGGCAAAAAAACAATATGTTTATAATTATTATTTTTATAGTTTTTCTTTCAAATTTCACTTTTTTTTTCTCTTGTCACATGGAGCTAATCCAATACAGCTGCTATATATAGACATGTATCACACGTTGGAAATTAAAAAGTTGATTTGTGTGGGTCCTACAGGGCCGTCTTACATCAGCACATTCGCCTTTGGCCAGGAATCTCCGACCACTTCGCGAAATAGCCGGGCAAAGTCCGAATCATTTCTAGAATTCGGACTTCGGCCATAACCTTTGGCCAATACCCAAAGTGGCAGCACTGCTTTGGAAGTAACATATACATATTTATGATTACAGTTGACTCTCAATTATCTGACGCTCAATTATATGACATTCTGTTTTCTGATAGACTCCTGTAACACTGATGTATAAAATCAAACGTGTCTGAAAAAGTACTAAACAATAAAAAATTATAAAATTTTCTCTTTAATTTTTATTGTCTTTATTTTACTTTTTAACTTAATTTGAAACAATTTAAAATTTCGCCTTTTTAAAAAATTTTTTGATCTTTGTGTGATCTGTCCAGAAAAACTGTGAATAATATTTATAATATTTCACTAATGTCAGTGTAGTTGATCGCAGTCGAACCCCGTTGTAACGAACTTCATGCTATCGAAATTTTGCTGTATTGCATCTAAGAAGAGTACATTCTATGGGATCGGAAAGGTTCGCTATTACGGGGTTCGACTTCGTTTTGATTATAGTTTGATGTTTGTGCACTTAAAATTATAGAAACATTACTGTCACAAATAATTTTTTTTTCTCTCAACGAGCGAGATGCTCGTTGCTTTGTAATCCAGTACATTCACCCGGAAAGTGAAAGGACGTGGGTTCGATTCCCCGCAAAGACAGTTGAATTTTCTCTCTTTCCTAAATATATCTTCGCATCAGACAGCAGTTAAAAACCTTCGAATTGACACTCTACTGTATTTTATGCACCTTATAGTTTGAGCACTTCGTTAACCTCCTTGGCACATCGGCTGAAATCATTTACGATTGAATATGGAAAAATTACATAAAAGCGAATATTGCTTTGATTGGTGACTCGGGAGAAACATGAAGCTGGACGAACTACAAAAACAAAAGAATATCTGATATACTTTCATTTTCCTCATATATATAATTTCTAAGATTCAATTGGTTACTCAATGTTAGTAATTTTTCCGATCATGGAATTGTAATAAAAAATTGTATTTAATAAATGCGGGTAATTTATTATTGAATGATACGCGTGCAATATTCATATTATTTGATTGCCTTTATATGAAAAATACTTGGATGTGTGATGGAATCGAATATGCAAACTAATTGATGATCTTCGTGTTATTTCCAAGTTAATATTCTTGGACTAATTAATTTTCGAAAACGCAGAGGGTCAATAAAATGCATTGAGTGAAAGGCAAACAATACAACTCAGTTCTGAGAAACTAGTACACTCTCCATACATATAGTTTTTTAAAATAAATATCACAAACTATAGCTTATATTGCGTTCATTATATCGGTCTAATTTCTTTATGTTTTTATCAGTAACATATTTGCAAAAGCCGAATAGATTATGAGTGTAGAATATAGAGTATCAAGAAATTTCGCAATTCTGAATTATTTTTGGATGAATAGTATTAATACGAAATAATACAATATTAATAAATAATACATAATAATATAATAAAGAAATCGTTTAACTAGTTGAATTGGTATCAACATTAGAGAAAAGAAAAGAAAAGTGAAGCTTGGTATATACGTTATTTGGATCATACGAAAAAGGTAACTGTGATAAAAAAGTGCCACTTTTCACCTGATGGTAAAAAATTGAACTATTTTTATTGAATCTTTTTTCATCCATAGTCCATATATCCTATATACCAAGTTTCATTCGAATGCCACCATCAGAATGGGCTCTACATATGTCTCAGTATTGTCAGTTTATTTATAGCTTTAATACAGTATAATGCAATTTTTACTTGCGAAGTACTTATTTGGTAGAAATTATGAAGCAAAACAATGGTGCCATTGTGTTGCAGGCCCTGTAAAGGTGGTTAATATGATGCAGCGTAAAATTTATGATTCGTTTTTAGATTTTCCACTTGAGATTTCATTCCATTTGTGCCTCACCAATTTTAGTAGTTAATATTTTGTCTTGACACACTCTCCATCAGTGAACTTGATTTGTGAAAGTTATTGTTAGAGGCTTCACAAGTCATTTTAAACCGTAAAATTTACGACCACTTACCATACGTTAATCTATGTTTATAGCTTTCTTTCGACGCAACTTTCGTACATTCCGTTATTTAGATAGATAACTGTCGTAGTGTAAGATTTTACCATAATGTGTCTGTTTATTTAAGCCATTTCTTTTATTAAAGAAGTTAAAGTACTGAGATACAAAATAACTAATTTTATATACGGTTCCCGGGTTAGAAAAAGCTGTTGCTCTGCCTTCCCTGAACCCAACAAAAAGTTGAGATGTTACTGATTGAGAGTTAGTGTGAGGGGCATCTCAAAATTTATAAATGTTTTAAACAACTGTAATTGCAAAATAGTGTTTCGAATTTTTTCTCGTGTTTGTCTCTTGATGTACGGTGTGTTTTTTTTATTGATTTTCAGTGGCTTTTGAACCCAAATATCTCACCTAATATTGCTCATAGAAGAATGAATTTTTTTTATTGAACTCAGAAGAGACAGAGCAGCAACTTTATACTTGATCATTAGAGGACAAGGGTAATGGTACGGGAAGCCCGCATTAGATTGAAATACTATGGGAAACATTGGTGATACAAATGCACTTTTAATTAGCAAGCGTGTTCAAATAACGTGTCTATTTCCGACATTACATTTATTTTACTATTGATCGTATATGTACTGAGATGGTATATGTACAAAATTTAATTTTTTTTATTACAGATCCCTCGTTTATTAAATGTTGTTGTCCTGCCTTCCCTGAACCGAAAATTTTTTTTTTATGTTCTCAAGTGTTGAAATATTTGAATTTGAAAATTGCTGAAAATGTGGGAAAGAACAGCATAGCACAAGCTTTTCCCTTGTTATATGATGTTCTTTTCCTCATTTTCAGTGATTTTGAATTCAAATATGTCGTGTGATCTTGCTCTTGGAAATATGGAAATTTTTTTGTTAGGTTCAGGAGTGACAGGGCAACAACGTTCTCATTGGAAAATAATGAACAAGGAGGACCTATAAAAATTATAGTTCCGTAATACTTATGAAATACCTAGTAGAAAAAAAACACGTTCTTTTTTAATACTTTTTTCAACTAAAAGTGCGTTTCTATCATCAACGGTTCGAAAGAAAAAGGGGGGTGAATAAAAGATTTGACTTTACACCGTGTATGTGAACGTCCTGCTCAACGACACCAGTGGAGGAGGACTCGATCCATATGCGATGACTCAGGAGTTGGCCATAGAGGTGGGAACCAAGAGGTCTCATCCCAAGACAAAGTTATCATCTTTACACTTATCTTGGTCCCCATCTTCCATTGGCAAATCAAGCATATTTATCAACTTGATATGGTTAAGGCTATCCCAATAGCCCAGCGGTTTCGTTGTTGAGCATTTAATCGATTTCCTCACAATTGTGGCATAAAATTCGAGAAATGAGCTGGGAACCTATGCAAAAAATTTTCCCGACATCACTTTTACTACCGATCCCGACCCATAATCACTTTTTTTCCAGTTCATCCAATATTTCTTCTGTTCACGAACCAAAGTAATGTGGAATAAATATTCACTGACTCCTACGTAGAGGAGGAGTATTTCTCGCTAATAGACTATCGAAAAGCACCGTATACGACGTGGTGGTGGAGGGGGGGGGGATATGCTGTTTCTCGAACGAAAGAGTTTGCATTTTAGACTGATATTGGCTTCCTTATGTGTTGCTCGGTGAATTTCATTCTCCATTGCTTCTCATTTCGAGATTTTTTAATGTAGTAGCAATTTATTGGACTTCGCAGAAATGATTCTAGAATATTCCCGATGTAAGTACTTACTCTTGGCGAATCACTAATCAGTTTGAGGGAGGGGGAAAAAAAAGTACAACCCACAGCGATGGCTGCGAAATGAACTCCATAATCACAGTCTCAACGAACTCCGATACTGGGATATTACACATGGTCGCTGTTAAATGAGGTTATTTCCCATTGAAATTACACGAAAGTCCGTCTCTCGATAACGAGTAAATTATCGGAAGTGAGACGAGGAGATTTTTCCCGTTATCGGCATCGCTTTAGTGAACTTGAGCATTTGATGGGAATGAAGCCACAGCCTACAGTTGCCCCCTCCTTCCAACAAAATAGGGCTATTTTCTTGGCACTTTGAAAACGCGATAAAAATCACTACTCGTAGAAAGACGTTCTCTGCTAATGAAGCTTGAATGCGACGGGAAATTCAAGTAAACTGCAAATTAAATGTCTCGCATCGCTTCCGCATTTAAAAGCGAGTGGTTTTAGAATGTCAAATATGTGCGAGAGGAGAATCTGCTGCCATGAAATGCCCTGGTGGAGATTTAAAACATAAGCCCTTCAGACATGAGGTGGCGGGGGTAAGACAATGTTTGTTTGGGACTCGCAGATCTTTTCATACCGAAATTTCAGATTCCCCTGGTTGAGGAGAGAATGCCGTTGTGAAATACAATTTCGAATGTCTCATCTTAATTCTTCGCTTCTTTAAACTGTAATGAGGCACAAACCGTAATTACTTCTACTTACTTTACAGATTAAGTTTTACGGACCTGTTTACATATGTGATGCTTGGCAATACCATTCCTACTACTAGTTCTATCATATTTGCATCAAGGATGAGTGTATATACGTAGGAATTTCATCGCACTAAAAGCCTAATAAAAAATGTATACTTTCTAGACGTTTTTGGTATAATATTCATAAACTTTCTTGGGACGAGGCCTTGCCCGCTTTGTTTTTCCCATGGGGAAATATGGAATGTCTTTCCTTCGGATATTTTCCCCATAATCCTGGAAAAAAGAATAACGGAATTCCGCAATGCGATCTAATAAATTACAAAAATGAGATTTTTCCTACATAATTCCACCACTCGGTTATCATTTCTAAACTATTTCTTTTCAAAAAAATCTCGGCGACGTTCTCATGATATTTCTCGTTATAGTAATGAAATTCCGTACAAGAAATTGTACTTCTTCATATTATTTGTGAGGCAACATGAACGAAATTTCGAAACGAGTCTATCTCTGGCGAAAACGGATGACGATGGTCTTGTGGGGAAAAAATGACAAAATCCCCCAAGATTTCTTTTCTTGATGTTAAATCAATATAAAACAGGGGTCACAGGGAAATGCAACTGGTGAGCTATTTGATGCCTTTTCCGTTTACTAATATGGGTTGAGCCCCTTGTTCTTACATGGAATTGGATTCCCTTATAGCGATCATGGATTTTAATTCGGATTAATGAAAATTAGTAGAGATTAGCAAAAAAATTTTTTTTGCATATTTTGCTAATTTTTTTTTTCAGTGAAAGCTTCCTTGAGACTCGCATTCAAAGCAGTGACGATATGAAAAAAAGATTTTCGCCAAAAATAACCGACATTAAATAACTCAACATAGAATGTGAAAAACAATACAAATATTAAGAGGCATAGATGGCATTTCATATTATCGAACAACATCGACTTTCAATAGATGGCGCTGCGAACATTTCCGTGAAAAATGGAGTTGCGGGAACATCTCGTACGGACGACGTTGTTTGCTATGCAATCGCTAGATAACAAACATCGACAGTTAAATTTTTGCAGAATTTACAACGTGTTAGAGATCTGCTTTACTTAAAAATCACAAAACATACTTCAGGATTCCAAGTTGAAATGCATTCAAAGGATGTAAACGAGATTCTCTTCTCGAAAATTTATTCATTAGTGAGAGAGAGAACATTTGTTCTCTAATTAACGCACTGGGAATGAAATGTTATGCACTTGTCTTTCGAAGCTGGAGTGTGTGGAATGATTTAACTGAGTTTTGTTTTCCGTCAAAGTTTGTATGTATTCGATTAGACATGCTTATGTGAATAAAATGTTTCACTTAATGGAGTGGATTGTAAGTTGTAATCATGAAGAATTTCCTCGAAGTAAAATTGTGAACAAGAGTTTAATTAATTAGGGTGCCAGAATATTCGTATTTAACGACGCTTCTCTACAACGAGAAACCATCCCCGCGAACACATTTCCATTGCTTTTCCGTAACAAAACAGTTCTTGAAACGCGGAGCTGGGGAATGACATAAAGCTATACTATTCGGAAAGATTACACAAATTATGGATGTTCAACAATATACGATTATACATTGGATTGATATTAATACTAAATGCTGCACTAATTTAGGAGAATATCGCAATATATATTAAAGGGAGTAAAATTTTCTGGGAACTTTATGAAAGCCTAAACACATTGGGACCATCCAATTTTCCAACACGTGTTAATGGTATTTAACAATTCCGACCAACCTGAACGATGTTTATGGATGACTTTATCGTTGACTTCTCAGTGAGAGGAATAGTTTGATAGAGTGAATTATCAATTGTGTTGTTGTCTGACACACGTATAATCGGCTCATTTGCTAAACGAATGAATTGCTTCAATTGAAGTTTCTGTCCGATCGACATGAAACATTCCACGTGATGGATGACCGCTATCAGCACTTGGATTGGTTTTGTGTACTATGAATAAATTAGTAAAGTATTTTTGATTGGTGTTTAGTTTGATTCATCAGCGTGAATGACGAATTGATGGTGTTTGTTAGTGATGGAGTTCCAAGTCTTAACAAACGCTGAAAGTTGATATACAGGGTGGGCAAAAAGTCCGTTGAAACATTAAAAAATTCGGAAAAACCGGAAAAATTACCGAAATGAAAAACGGTTTGCAGGGTTAGCATCGCTACGTCACGGGAATTTTTTTTGACAGGAAAAAATAACTAAAAAAACAGCCGATAGGTGGCGCAGACATACACAAGTCATTATGAACCAGTTTATAGCACATAATTAGGTCAGATCGAGCCCTCCTTCCCTCCAAGGAGTGAAGGCCAAGTATCTCGAGTCTTTCTTTCTATGATCTTCCACGAATACCTGGAAGTCGTTTAGTAAAAGCCCTTTGGAGACTCTCGACGAGTAATATGTCTTTAATGTTGTATGGACACCACACCTACGAGGGTGTGGTGTTCACATGCTGACAACACAGCATGGCTCCAAATCGTTTATCACAGCAGTATGGGTTCCGCATGACCACCATCACAGGGGATAACACATTGCAGGCGAGTCACAAATCCAGCAACGGAAGAGTGCAGCAGGTCCGGATGCATACATGACACTACTCGGCGGATCGCATCTTTCAGTTCCGACAGATTGGATGGACCGGATCGATACACCCGGGACCGTACCGCTCGTACCAGCGTCACCAATCGCCTGGTTTTTAGTTTAATGGCATGGGAACGTCATGGTCGGCTAAATCATTTTTCTGTGGTTTCTCACCTTCAAGGTGCGAATTCGACCCAATTCGCGTTTGCAAAAAAATTCTCTCCGCAGAAAGCAATCAGACCTATAACATTTGAAATTCGCACATAGGACCTGATAAAAGCCTGAGTTCTTTGCTTTCAAATTCATAAGACGGATGGCAGAACTTCTGAAACACACGACAGGCAGAAGAAACTTGACGATGGTGCCACAATACATACACGAGACATTTCGACTTGCACCAATTCATTAGAAACTCCTCATAGGAATGTTTACGAAGTTCATTTCCGGTTCAGTAGTAGTAGCAGTAGTAGCAGTCTGTTCACGCTACAACATAAGGTCCAGTTCTTATTTATAGGCGAATTAATTTAAAACAGTGACACGCTTTAGCGGCAATTACGTGAAATGTGAAGCCTCCCACACAATCTGGAACAGCATTTTTCTTTCTTTCAACCGAGCACAACTCCGATCTATCGCCAAGGGCAATTTACTACCGATTGAGCTATGCCGGAAGTGTGTGTGTGTATATATATAGATACCTAACAGTCTAAGTGCATATCTAGTGTTATGTTTGAATTTTCAGTGCTGTCATCTATATTTACAATTGTGAGTGAAGTGAAATGGTTGAATATTTGTACCGTTGCAACCCGTTGCTCTGAAACAGCGTCTGCAGCAGATTTAACGACACTTCAAATGTTACTAAACATTTGGCAAGAGAACAAGTACCGTGTGGACATCTGCAGAGCCACTGACGGAGCTCAAGTTGAACTTTATTATCCTGCAAACATAGTTAAAGAGGCGTCTTTTTCAAAAAACAAAGACTCACTCAACTGTAAGCCTTACTTTTAATACCTTTTGCTCGAACACCATGCACATACAAGATCTAAACATAATGAATCGTTTGGATAGAGAAGGGGTGGCTAAGTTCTCTCTGTTCGAGGACCAACATAATGGCAAGATGTAGCGACGCGGGCCGCAACGTGAGTGACATTCCAGTGTATAAGCCGCACCAGTAAAAATGGCCCGGCAAACTCTCAGATTTGTATGCAATATGGTGAAACACAAGAAATTTAGTCGTCACACTTTTAACCTGAGCTTTGTATTTCTCCACTTCTGCCATAAACTGACACATATTCACCGTTTACATGGTTGCTTCTCAGCTGGACGTAATATGCATCGTTCATATATAATTAGTTCAAATGATTCCATAGTTGGAATTTTACTGAGACAAAACGGTTTTTTCCCCAAATTTTTCTGAACTTTTTTTCTTACCCCTTGGCACTCTTTCTAGAGCAGCACCCTTTGAGGCCGCACGGATCGAAAAGACGCTCAAGACATTGAGCACCTGGTAGATTTGCAGAGGAGTTCATTATTGGGATGGACAGTGTGATAAAACTCAGTTGCTGGATAGGTTGACTATCTGGAATGAGTAAATACGCGATTGTATCAAGATAAGACGGACCTCAGCACCACACTACAGATTAGGTTTCAACAATCATCGTGTCCGGGTGGGGAACTTCCTCGTCCACGGTACAATTTACGCGTATGAACTCGATGATCAAATCTGACGCATTTTCGCTCTTTGGAATTATTATTGTCTTCTTGGTTTATGTATATAGTGAGTTTCGATGTATTATTATGAGATGGCATCCACTTCGAAAAAATTTCGTCCTGGTGAGCGGTACACCAAATATGCTTTCAGCTGCAACATGCAACTTGGCGAAAAATTCCATAAAAAAAACTTGAAGAGAATTTGAGTGTTCGAAAACGAAAAAATGGTGAGAACATAGTAAATTGTTTTCGTGACAAGAAAATAGAGTCTGTTAATTAGAGAGTCTGCTGGTAGAACCAATAGCTTGAATAATGATCCTAAATTCAATTTAAAGTGCGCAGTATCTTTACCTAGTCGGGGCCGCATGCGGACCTCGGGCATACTGTAGGCCATCCCTGGTATAGCGAATCCACGGCGTGCTATCAACAGCACTCAGCAATAAAAGCAGTGATTTATTTGATCAGAAAAAAAAAAAAAATTTGGAAAAAATATTTCGACAAATTCTACCGACTACTACTACTACTACTAAACCAGACATGCACCTCGTCCATATTCCTCTGTGGAAATAATTCTACCGACTATAGGATGCTTTACCGGGGAGAAAATTCCAGGAACATCGTCTGTATTCTAGATGTTCACGTATTTCGAATTTCAAAGATCCAATCATCATTCATTTGATCTATTCGGATCTGTGAGAGTTTTAAAGAGGTATTTGCATGAACGTGTATTCGATTTATTAGCAGGAAAGCTTATCTCTTCTTGGAACTCCACTTTGTATTGAGATAAGACCAAAGGAAATGTTATCTTCCCCCGAATATATGGACTCGAGTACGTGTACGTACCTGGCAGAGAAAGAGATTGTAATAATGGAACGGGATTACTCAGAAGGATGAGAGAGAGGTGACTTATTGCAGCTATCAGTTGTTACAGCCGATGAAAAGGCAATTTCCTGAATTTATGATTTACAGTTTCTCTGAATGCCATCATTTCCCTCGCGAAACCAGAGAGAAGTAATTTTACCGTACCACACATTAACGTTGTCATTTTTGATATCTTCTTAGAGAGGAAGAAGAAGTAGGAGGAGGAGGCGAACACTGATACAGAAAGGACGAGAATCTGATGAACAAAGATTCACCAACTAATTTTCAATAGCGAAACTTCATAGAAACTGCGGAAATGAACACACAGTTTCGTTATACATTATTTTCCTTGCTTTAAGAGATTCCTGGTCATCCCAAACAAGAATAACCAATGAAAAAAAAATTAATTTACCGTCTGTATATTGCGTACAAGTATGATTATTATAATAATCTATAATTTTTAATATACCTCTTCAAGTTTTTCCTGTACTACGGTTTATTTCTAAATTTCTCATAAGCAAAATAAAGGGGAAATTCATATTCTTCTGGAGGGATTTACCGTATATACTCGTGTATAAGCCGACCCACCACTTCAGGACCACCAAAACCGCAATAAATTGAAAACCCGTGTGTGAGCCGACCCAAAAAAATCCGTGCATTTCAGAGAAAAACTTTTTGTTTATATTTTCATGCAAAATGAATAGCTTACGGAAATTTACAATATAAAATGACTAGTGGGACTCTGTCCCCCTCCGCCTTTGGCGGCTACCCCCCCACTTCTCTTCACAACATATCTTGTTTATTTCGTCCCACTTCATCAGTATGCTATGGAAAAGGACGTGTGAAATCACCAGCTTACTGAAGTAGCGAATTTTAATAAAAAATAATAATAAAGCAACAAAAAACAAATGAGATTCATCAAGTACCCCCAGAAACCTTCCCCACGGGGGTCCCCAGATTCAATTCACTGAATTTTAGTGGAGCCCCACACTGGATATATCTCGGGCTATCGATTTGTTGCAAATTTTACAATGTTAAACAACAAAAATCAATGAGATACATCCAGGGGCCCGAATTAGAACCTGTCCACATTTCCATGGAGCCCTGACCTGGAAGCTTGTCGGAGACCCCCCCCCCTGTGAGGGGCCACGAAAATTTTTCATTTTTATCAATTTTTTACCGAATAAAATCCAGGGGCCCGACATCCAGTAGCGGGGACACAATACGCAGATTTTTAGTAGGGAATCCAGACTGGATTTATCTCGGTCTTCTACTGTTGCAAATTCTACAATGTTAAACAACAAAGAATGACCCCCCCCCCCGACAACAATAAGCCGACCCCCCCCCACACTTGAGGAACGAATTTTTCCCCAAAAAAACTCGGCTTATACACGAGTATATACGGTATATCGAATCGGTACATAGAGAGAAAAGATGTCACTCTCCGCTGTTGATACAAAGTCTGAAAGACTGGCTGATAAACGGACATGAAGATGGGAAAAAAATTGGAAACTCGACAAGAATAATTTTAATTTGTTAAAAATCTCGTACTTTTTGAGGCTGCATTTACTCCAGATTTTCCAATTGATCTATCATTTACGCGTTAAAATTAACGCCATGTGAATTAATCTGTACGTTAGCAGGCGTTTGACATGATTGTCGAACATAATCATGATTTCAAGCATGAAAAATAGTATCCATACGTTAATATTAATTATCGAGAGGAAAAGCGCATTCAAGAAAATTATCGAAACTGATCCAAATGTTAAAAATTACAAAGATTTCAAGCTCCGGATGTTTTGATGCAATTAGTTTTATTGGTAAATAAAACCGATTGCGCATGTACCATATGTGCAGGCAACGTATACCAATTGTACTCCGAAATCATGATAATTCGCAGTCAGCCAGTCAAAATATGCTGAGATGAGTAACATCTCATTAGCCGTACCTGCAATTAATTCTATTTAACAAGATTATTGGAAAACGCGTTCACTTCGAGCATTTTAAATGCTTGAATGATAACGTCATAATGACATCGATTCATTAATCAAGTGATACTGAAAGGTTTTCGTCCGAGATGTAGAGATCAAATTTCATGGATTCCGAGCATCTCGACGAACTCTTTCCTCATTAAAGGCAATATCAGATGCATCATAAGGACGATCCTCGTTGGACAAGTAGTCAGTTGTGGCCTTTGTGTTTGTATTTGTTTTGTACTATTTATTATATTATTGATACTTTTTTATCATTGATCATTTTAAGTCGTATCACGGCCATTCTCTGCACACGTGGGCTAATTAGACCGGGATCTACAGTTTATTCTGAACGGCAGTGATCACTATTTTGCCATTTTTTACATATCTTGCTGAGGGGTTGGTGCACCAACGACGTCGGTGAGGGACACCCTGCGGTAGCAATCTTTTTCTATGGTCATGTTGTCAATGTTTCTGTTGCTCCTCCGCGTCAGGAGAGTTTCTGACGAGGACAAATCGGGTATCGAACTCATGACACGTCTTAATCTAAACGTCCTGTTTAGTACTTTTGGCTAGTACCTTATCAGTCTTGCCTACCGCACTTCCATTACAGCCAATTCGCGATAAGTCGAACTCCGATGCCCCGAATATCTATTTAAATCGAAGTTTTTATTCAGCCCGACTTTTTTTCCGTATTTTAGTTTTAAAAATTTCCCTTTAACTTTTCCCTTTAAGTTTTCTTCCTTTAAAGGGGGTTGGTGCACCCAAATTTTCCAAAAAACACATTTTCTCCGATTTTTATATCTATGAAATCGCCTGCGTGTGTGTTCAAATTTTTGTTCTACCTCAAAACTATGGCGTTAAACACGCGGATTTTTTATTAAAATTATTAAAAAAAAATTTATGGCACAAAATATGGGTAAATTTTGTTAATTTTTGAAAAATTTGCTTGTTATTAAAGTTTAAATTCGATAAAAAAAACCCCAGCAATTAAAATCCTAAAAGCTCGTGTTAAAGTATATAACACAATAGTGTTGACGCACAAAGTTTCAAGGCATTTGAATGGATGGTGTTTGAAAAAAAATGTTCCTCTTTATCGAACAAAAAACTTAGTTTTGAGAAAAAACATTAGAATGTGTATATATATATATATATATATAATATCTGCCAGCAGTTTATATTAAAATATTAAAAAAAAAATATTTTTAGCGCAGGTAGAACAAAAACTTGAACACAGTTAGGTGCAGAAAATTTCATAGTATTTAAACATTGAAAAATTGGAAAATGTGCTTTTTTTGGAAAATTTGTGTTCACCAACTCCCCCCCTCAAGTGGAAGTCTTCTAAAATGACAAAAAATTAAAAAAATAACATTTAGCAATATAGTTCAGCATTTAGCAACATAATTTAGCATTTGGCAATATAATTTACCATTTATCTATAGAATTTACCATTTATCTATAGAATTTACCATTTATCTATAGAATTTACCATTTATCTATAGAATTTACCATTTATCTATAGAATTTACCATTTATCTATAGAATTTACCATTTATCTATAGAATTTAGAATTTAATCTTTGGCAATAGAATTTAGAATGCAGCATTTGGCAATGAGATTTAACATTTGGCAACAGAATTCAGCATTTAACAATACAATTAAGCAGCTTCATTTATCTGCTTGCAAAAAAGTGAATAACTTTCTTACCAAATAATAGAACGAAAATAGAGCGACAGTCTGAAATCCTTGAATTTTTTACAGAAAATAACCGTGTACACACTTTATTTAACTCGTTTCATTTGTACGAGTATCATGTAATTTATGTTAATGTTAATGTTAAATGTTAATGTGTTTAATGTTAATTTCTAATACAATTTCCATAATACAGTATGGAACGTCTGGTTTTTTTTCTAAATCTTCTCATTCAATAACTGAATATGATTAATTTGAATGACTTATCTTTTCGAATATTTTCAACTAAAGTATTTTGACATATTTTACTAATACGATATTCATAAATAGCACGGTAAAGATGCCAAAATCTTACTTTATCCCTACTCTGAAATTGGAATTTCCGATAAGTCGAATTAACGATAACTCGAGGTTTTTGTCGTCCGCCGCACATTCGACTTATGAAGATTTGGCTCTGTGTGTATTGTTTTATATTTAAAGAAGTTGTATTTCATAGAGGTATATATCACTTGGTTTCACAAAAACTATTATTGAACTTAACGAGTTCTAATGACGGCAACATCATTAACATAATAATTTTCAACCAATTTTGATAAGAAACACATTTTTTTCCGAAGAGCGTCATACTCAATCAAATCCTTCAACCGCAGCCATAACTGTCCTAGGGATGACGGCTGGACGTTGCGGGTTTTCCGACAAACTGACGCCGATTAACCACGCAGACTTGACCAAACGTAGGCTGTTCCCGTGGTATTCAACGCTCTGCACCATACGGGAAAACAAATCTATTATTTTATAGGATGTGATCAAGTGGCAATGGTTACAGCTGACAAAATTTGCTGAACCTGAACAGATTTCTTAAAGGGGAGAAGTCCCTCTTTCTCTACAAGACACGTTTCTTTCCAACAATCGCGTACCGAGTGGGTAGTAGCCGTCCCGAATGTGTTTGCTTGGTGGCTTTCTCTGGGGTTGGAGTAATGAAAAACATCAAAACAAAAATAAAAACTATTCGGTGCTTGAAGCGTTTGAAAATTTGCACTTAGTTTTCAGTAACATTTCATCATTATTTTCTAGAGGTTTTGATGCATTTTTGTAACACCTCTTCTGACGGATGTCTCGGCTTACAAATGTTTCGGCTGGCGAAGATTTTTTTTTCGTATTATTCTGCCTCAGCTAACAAATATGGAGATTCGGCTAATGAACATTTTCGATAACATGGATGCACGCGCCAACATAAAACAGCTGAGTCGTGAGATCAATTCTAGCACCGATCAACATCATAATTAATGTCACTCATTAACTCATGCCCACTTTAGAATCTTTTCCTACATGTACCTTCACTTTTCTTTCTTATGCGAACCATTTCACGTCACATTACAGATTCAGCTAACAGAAAATTCCTTTACAAAATGATCCTAGACTTGGTTGTTTTCAGAACACACGTTCTTTCGGTGCAATAGCATCAAACTGCATAGTATGGGCAATCTAGGAGCTTACCTTTACCATCTATATGTATTAGACACAGAACTGAGCTGTCCAATTCACAAATGGACGGGGACACGCTCGACTGGGTTGTGTCAACGCCAGCTTTAGAGGACTAAAGCCTGTGTTGGTTGTGTTACATAGTGTATATAAAATAAAAAGATCTTTATAATATTTCATGTTTCTGTAAATTCTCATTTGTCGAATTTTGAAAGTGTTCATTTTAGCCTTCGGTCCATGTCGACTTTTTTATAGCGCTCCTTGGTAATTCAAAAACTTATCTCTTTAAAATTTGGCATTACCTGGAGCAAATTAAACGAATTATCATAGAAACTTATGTTAAATCGCGTTTCGGCGTATGAAGATTTCGTCTAACGAACGTGATTCCGGAATTAATTGTTTTCGATAGCCGAGATATCACTTTGCATGAAATTTCTTGGATATTGTGATTTATAAAATGTTTATATAAACTCGCACCCACACTAATAGTATTATTTTGCATGTCGTAATGAACTTTAATGCGCAATTTTAAACACGAAAATTTTTTAATTCATACTGAAATACCTCAAATAAAATCCGGATCGATTATGAACACTTCAAACTCCCGTCTTCTTGATCAAACTCATTTTATTAATAAATAAAAGTGCTAGTATATATGTAGATGAGCTATGCATATCGATTGGGCTTCGAAATCATGCTGATTCACAGTCAAAATATACTGAGAGATGACCCTCATTAGTCATACCTGTAATAAATCCTACGGAGCACAATTATTGGAAAACACATTCACTTCGAGCATTTTAAACGTGTGAATAATCACGTCATTCAGCTATCGATTCATTAATCAAGCACAATACTGAAAGGTTTTCGTCCGAGAAATGCGATAGAATTTCATGAATTTCGAGCATCTCGACGATACGCACGTACTCTTTCCTCATTAAAGCCAATATCAGACGCATCATAACGACGATACTTAAAGTCAATGATTTATTTACCATATCGACGTCCGTAATGAACGATCGCATCATCTTCATGGCCTCTGATTACGTGCCATCATTCGGCATTGCACGCCGTAATCGGAATGGACTGACCGGGCAAACGAGGCGAAAATATTGTTTCAAACGTGCCTGATTTATTTCATTAATATATCAAAAAATACCGAGGGTCAAAGATAGATTTTCCGTGTATCCAGAGCTGCAAAGAAAATAAAATTTTCAGTAATGTTTCAGTTAAGTTAATACAAATACTTTACCTCTTTTCAAATACTTTTTATTAATACAGGGTGGGCAAAAAGTCCGTAGAAACTTTAAAAATGAATAAAAACCGGAAAAATTATCGAAAACGGTTTTCCGGGTCAGTATCGCTAGGTCACGGGAATTTTTTTAAGACGGGGGAAAAAACTCTAAAAAACAGCCGATAGGTGACGCTGATGTACACAAGTCAATGAAAAGATACACAAATAACGTACAGAATGCCTCCAAATCGTTTATTGTAGCAGTATTTGTTCCACATCACCACCACCACAGGGGATAACACATTGCAGGCGAGTCAAAAATCCATCAACGGCAGAGTGTTTCAGGTCCACACGGTTTACAACGGTGAACTGATTGTGGATTAGGAGAGCAAATTCTTATAACCGTCTCATTTGCATATTTCCCCTGAAGTTAATTTTTCTAATTATGAGTGAAGTGCAATGATTGAACAATTGTACCGTTATAGATCTGTTGCGTTCTGTGGTGAGACTTTAAAGTGGAGATCGCTGAGACATTTGCGCCTCCAAGTTGGGAACCAAGGTGAAAATTGGCTAAATGTCTAGGACTATGCTCAAATAAATATGACCGGCCGTGATAGTAATTAATTTGTGAGTGAAATCTGTTTATCCAATTTTGACCACTTCTCCAATTCATCATTGTATTGCACAGTTTTTTATATATGGTAGCTAGATACTTAAATAACATATTTGGGAAAAGTATAAAAAAATTGACATTAACTTTAGCATGGTTTTTCCTTGTAGTTAATGTAAATTTACAATTAACTAACTTTTGGCTATTATAAATTAGTTAATTTAATTTAATTGAAATAATTAGTAATTAATATTTGAAGAGACTTCATGTACCATGTTACAAAAAAAATAATCTAAAAAACTGTATTTTTCTATTATAAAAATGATCTCTGCTCATGGTCATGGGGAAAAATTTTCCAGATCAAAGGCCAATGATAGAATTTTCAAGAATTTCTTTTTTTAGAAAGTCATAAAAAATAAAATTTCTTGAATAACAAATTAAAAAATACACTATGATACTCATCCAACTTTTTAATTTCCAAAAAAAATTTCAAATGCAAATTTTTGTATGAAAATTAATTGAAAAAATTTTAAAGAAAATGGTGCGCGAATGCAACGTCAATCAAAAATTGGTGATGGTATCAAAGTGGTGATTAATGGCGTCAAAATGGTGACACAGATGGTGGAAAAATGGTGACAGATGGTGATAAAAAAGTGCGTTTAAAGCACTCATATATTTATATACTTTTCTATCTATAAAAATAGATTTCTTTCAAAATATTTTCCTTACGAATACGATAAGAAACCGAAAATGATATAGGAATTTTGAAAATCAGTTTCGAAATTCCTATTTTAATGGGTTGTGAGACATAAAACGAATGGCTTCCTTTTATTAATGTGGTGAGTTTCTCTTCCTATAAACTGAAAGTAAAAATAGATTAAGGAAAAGTAAACGTAAAAAAAATGTCCTATAACTATTTGCAGAAAGCATAGTGCAAGGATCCATTTTGCTTTTGTTCATGATAAGACAAAAGGAAAAAAAAAAGGCATTTCGTAATAAATTTCCCGTCGGAAGCCATTAGTGAAACTAAATAAGAAGCCCCCTTCCATTTTCATTTACGAACTTTTATGACGAAAAATGAACACTGATGATTTGCAGCAATGGCTCTTTCCGATATATAGTGGCTTCTTCTTCGTAAATTTTCCTTCTGGGAAAGCCAAACGATGAGAATTCCAAGTACAAAAGTAACTTCGGAACTAATTTCCGAAGAAAAATCATTTGAGACAATAACTTTTGGAATCGATTTGTTTTCAAGCCATATTGACTCTGGTTGGAATTCTCAGCGGGTATATTTCTAACGTCGATGCGCGCACACACAGTTCAATATATGTCCTCCAGAATTCTCTCAAAACGGATAAATTTTTTCCAATAATAATTTGGAATATTTATTGTGACATTTATCCCTCTTAAGCGGATCAAATAAAGTTATTTATGTATTTCACTTGCATCAAACGTATGAATTCGCGAGAAATTTTAGAACGTTCTGGAATATCATGTTATTATATTTTTTCGTTCTTTTATTTATTTTTTTTCATTGAGCATATAATATTTCACTTAAAATGAGCGTCTATAGAAGTTGAATATTAGCGTGAAAAATTTCCAATATATTGACGAATATGTCAATTTTTTTTTCGAAAATATCTTTCTGAACATGTTAAAAATTAATGTATTTTATTGGAAATTTTTACGAAACCAAAAATATTGTGTTTTTCTTTTATGAATTTTCGCAATTTTCGGGAATTTAGATGATGGTGACTTAATGCTGTTTGTTGCATTAGCTTCAGCGTTTTTTTACTACTGTAATACGTGAATGCACGTTAAAAATAATCTGTTTCTTGGCTCGGATTACAAAACATTATTTATCTCTCACGCACGCACGCACGCACGCACACACACGCTCGCGCGCGGACCACTGTTTTCGCATCTCTAAACCCTTTGCTATGAAATTTCCGTTTGGTTTGGCAAAGATTGAGTAAAAAGTTTGGAGGGAATAGTTGGGTTTTCTATGTGAAAATACAAGAACCTCGTAAGCTTACCTTGTGTGGCATTACCGGGCGTAGTAATCTTTGCTTCGCAGCTTTTTGAATTTTTTTTTGGTAGGAGGTTATGACAAAGGCCTGTCCGTCATTTCAACTTTTTCCGGGGGGGGGGGGGAGTGTCAAGAATATTTATAATAGATATTCATATATTTCACCTTGTTTGTTCATTTCTTTGTATTTTTTAATTTGACCACTCCAAATGACAGGCCTGGTTATGGATTTCACCGGACCCTTTTCCCCGCAGATAATAGAGACCTACAGCATAATTCATGCTTTACTAATATTTAACTATACACGCCCCTCGTGCATGTATAGCTAATATTCCTTTGCGAATTACAACATGGCACTGCTCTCATAACAACTTTCACAAACTGAATAAATCATGAATAACCAACAAAATACCTGGACCTACTGATCGCACCAGACTTTACACTATTTTTTTTCAATGTTTTCAGAGGTATTAATCATAACCATGTATGCTTTCGATTAAATAAATGCATTTCTCCGACCTTGCTTTTGAAATTTCTTGTCTATCTTGCTTAGATTTCAAGATACCATAAAAAGTTTCAAAATTTTCCACAAGGTGGCTCTCTAACCTTTCTCGTTATTTGGCGCTTACTCGTATATATTGCTATAGGACTACACTACTTACATCATTCTATCTTTCATATTTCAGTACTTATTCAAACTTAATTGAAATTTCCAATGTTATTTATTTCTCTTCAATACATCTTTTCTGATCTCGGGTATCCCAAAATGATTCTTAGAGGTTTAAAATGATTGTAAGAGGCTGCGCATATGTCACTGTATATGAGATCTTCAAGTGGTCATAACTTTTCTTTTGAATGGATGAAGATAGAAGGATGGAAGAAGTGTCTTGGTATACTAAATTGGACATGCACTACATGATAATCACAACCAAATAACACCTGGTGGAAAATTCCTGATCTTTTTTACCTTATCTCGACAAACAATAGGCTTTGAGTAAAATTGCAAGTTAAATTTGTGAAATTTTATTTAAAGATGATGTATATGAAGCTCACTCGGAATGTGTACACTGATTGTCAAAAGTTTCAACATTTAATACCATTTACTACTACTACTACTACAATCATCAATGAGTACATGACGTTTCAACGCAGCTCATTGGACACGAGACATTTGGACGCATACTGTTTGGACGAATTTCTTCGACGCATGCTGTTTAGACGCTGGCCGTTTCGACGCGGGACACTTGGACGCATGCCGTTTGGACGCCAGCTGATTGGCTGCCACAGTTTCGACGCGAGCAGGCTATGCACTGTTTCCATGCGAGGAGAAGGGCGAAGCATTTATTTCATTACAAGCATCGACCATTGTAACGCGTGTTTCCATTGTTTCTTTAAACATGGCTGAAGCAGTATTATTGAAGAGCAGCAAAGAAATTTTTGCACATGACGGTCAGCTTTATTGGATGCGATAGATATACAGTATGTTGGTAATGGTCACCCCCTCAGTTATGTAAATAACAAAATTCCGCTTGAATACATGAATATTTCTCATTGTGTAACGTGCCAATCTCACGGGAAAACTGTCCAGATAGAGTAGAACTCTGTAGAAAGTTACGGAACTGATCTAGCGGATTTTATAAGCTCATCTAAATAGCTACCGATTCCTAAGATATGGAGATATATTCAAGAAGGCTAGGGAATGGCAACAAGTGCCGAGGGAGAGTGTACATCGATACCGATAATAATTTCTTGCAGGTAGTTTCCGAATATACAAAACATAAAGGCGATGCTACAGGTGTTGAGGTTGCTCGGCGTTATTGCGTTGAACTATTCGACAGTTAAGGAAAAAAGTATGAACTGGCCGCCGTATTCACTCGACCTCACCCCCTGCGTCTACTTTCTGTGGGGCACACTGAAGGGCATTGTTTACTGCAACAATCCTTTAACACTCGACGAGCTGGAGGAGGCTATTTGTCAAGCTTGTACGTCATTTTCCGGTGACACGCTACAGAGAGTCACTGACAATTTCATTCTTCGTTTGCGACATGTGTGTTGAGTGAAAGTTGCACATTTTGAATTGCTTTCGATGTGAATGCAACGAGGTCTGCTTGCATTACCCACTATATGTACAGCCTACTTATGGTAATGCCGCATGCGGCGCTATCTATCGGCACAACTTGTAACTAAATTTTTGAGGTTTCTGTATCAGATTCTAACGGTTTCTTTAATAAACATACTACTGGTTTCGTGCTTCTATCTATCACCGTTTCCGGGCTATTTATTTTCAAAGTTAGGGGGTTCCTTAGTGAAACACCCGGTACGAGGTATAGCTCACAGCACTTTTTATGCTATAACTATATTATTGTGATTTCTAATATTGATCATGCGATATTAAGTTGTTGCTGATATGGAAATGTGATGTGAAATATTTTATTTTACTGATAATTTTATTATTTATTTTATTGTTCATATTATTTAGAGTAAACATTGAATAAATAAGACGTAATTAATTACAGCCAAAACTCGTAAATTCATTATTAAAGAACACATTAAATAATACGACGTAATTTATATTATTTATTTAATGTTCGTTTATATTGCTTGAAAAATATTGTTATCTCCTTAATTTATTCATACACTTTATTTTACTTGGCTCTACTCACTTATTCAGATTGCTATATGTGTTTGGGGAAGTGATTATGAGTCCAACTTGAATGTTTTAATAAGTGCTCTGATAAAACTATAAATATTATTTCCTCTCGTAACGCTACACCATTTGCCTATAATTATAAATCAGACTATGGATTTAATATTAAAAAACTATACATAAATGTATATACCGAAGCGTCTAATGTTTATTTATAAAAAACTACTTGGTTTGAAATCAGACAATGCCCAACAAACACGTCTCCGTCGAGGTTTTCAATATAATATTATAAAACCCTAAAAAAAACCATTAACTTAAAAGCAATTCATATATATCTGGCTCCATTATAGTTTAATAAGCTGCCAAATGAAATAAAATATGGAAAAGAAATAAGAGCTTTCAAAAAATTAATTATTAATTATATTAAAATTTACTGCAGTAGGAAGGTACTTCTTAGCCCTCGGTATACAGTGTTGCCACACCAAGGCCTCTGTAATATTTGTGTCTGTTCGTGTATTTCGTTTGTACTTGTGTTATATGAAAGTGTTTGCCACTACAGAAATATTTATGTTTGTATACTCTGGGCGGATCAAGCGATCCCTTGAGTAGAATATTGTATGTATATATATACATACACTTCAGTATATCAACAACGTTTAAGTGTTCTCAAAATTAATGCTCCAAGACGTAAAATGTTTGCAAAGCACGGAATTAAAACATCAATATATGCGCTTCCTATTCAGTTTTTCCTCACGAGTTTTAATTTTTATTTCGCATTTTTATCTATTCTAATTTGCGCCTAAATTTTTCTGTTCGATTTGGTGATTGCATTAATGAAGATGACGTGATCCATAGAAATCACTGGCGTAATTCCATCTCAGCCGACAATGCACCGTGAATGGGAATAGACGAGAATTCGGGTCATCCGAAGAGATTACTACATTTAGCTTACTGCAAACTGTTTGTCTTACTAAGTCATAGGGTAGGTATATCTCTTGGTAAATACAGAAAGAGATCGAGACAGGATCACGTCTACCCAACTTACGTTGTATGATCGCCTTGAAAAGCTCTTAGATCTTGCGCTTCGATGTTTGTTTTCCGGAAAGCGGAGAAAGTCAAACATGATTCTCCAATTAATTTCCCTCTCGTGTCTGTCGGTTCAATCCGTGTACATACCGTAGTTGAACTGCTATCGAGACATCGTCATTGAAAATTCTGGGATGTTCTAACTGCTGTAAGTGAGGAGACTTTAAAATTTAGTGAACAATGAGGGATTGACTTCCACTCCCGTCACACGTGTTAGAGATCATTGCGCATTGGAATATTAAAGGCAATTTTTCGAGGAGCTTCACGTTAATGATTTTGTCAATAGTTTTAAACTATTGAGGATATTGAAAGACATCAAGGTTCATGTTTTCTACGGCTGGCAACCAATCCTTTCCGTAATGGGTTCATATGCATGGATGGATGAAAATGGGCGGAAACCTTATGTCAGCGCCGGTAACAAGAAAATACAGAAAAAAATGAGTTGTTAATAGGACACAATGCATTTTATAGGACTCTAATGTCATATGTCGCGATTTGCTTTCTCGCAGTGTTGTCTATGGACAAAAATTTGAACTATTTTTTTATGTACCAAAAAATCCCATTTCAGTGAAAATAACTTTTTTTGGAAACAATCGCATTTTCAAATGCAAACTTTTATGAACGTTTAAACTATTTACGAATTTATGGGGAATCCCGTGTATCATTCAATGTTTTAATTGTAAAATAATTGGGCTGATCTAAAATTACGAAAATTCTATAAATTGGAAAAACATTGGTCTCACGAAGTGGGGGGGGGGGGGGAGAAGCTGAAGTGTGTGTGTTTAATGCCCTGGGTGCTACAAAATTCACCCTTTGCTGATCCAAATTCTTTGGTTGGGGGAGGGAGTAAGCAAAAACACGAATGTTTACCCCGGATGACTATATGTATTTTTGTTTCCAGTTGCAGCCCCAGCCATTTTGATCTTCTACGGTGTGGGCGGGGGGAAGGGGTTAAAATTATTGATTGCCTTCACTAATTATGAAATTATTTATTGATAAACTCACGCAGCAGAAAATAAAAACAAACATAAGCAGCACGTTGCAATGCAGAAAAACTAAAAATAATACAAATAATAATAATAACATTTCATAAATAAATATAATACAAAAAATATGTACATACATATGCGAGAAAGACGGAAAAAAAAAGCATGCCAAAAAAAGCGCACGAAAAATTCCACACCTGAGGAAGCGAGAAAGAGGAGAATTTTCCAAAATTTTAGTTTGGTATAGAGGGACATAGAAGAGATTTCGGTTACGAAGATTGATGTTGTTGCACTGAAAACTGATTTGTGCGCTAAAATGTCTAGTACATCCAATACAAATACAAATACAAATACAACACCACAACAGGCAAAATGCCCAACGAGGTGGCTGATAAAAAGATGCCCATAAAAATATGGTTGTCATATGTTTCAAAAATACAGCAACCCAATTAAAAATGCAATTAACACAAATTACAAACAATATATACACATGATAAAATATTATACAATGCCCATAAAGAATACTTATGGTTGTCTTATTCTAAGAATGGATAGCTTCTCGATTTACCCCAACGTGTTTATCGTATTTCTTTTTAAACGTGTCAATTGTGTTACAATTTACTACCTCCGGGGGTAAGCTATTCCATTTATTAACAACCCTATTGGAGAAAAATTCCCTGCGACACCATAACCTTGCATTGTCCCTCACCAATCGATACTGGTGTCCCCTTGTAAAAGCAGTCGATTGGCGGTGTACTAAAAGTTCATGGTCCATCCTATCCATCCCATTGAAAATTTTGAACACTTCGATCATATCTCCTCGACACCTGCGTTCATCCAATGTAAACATATTCAAAAAATGAAGTCTTTCTTCATAACTCAAGCCCTGTGTGCCAATAAGGACACGCGTAGCTCTTCTCTGCACCCCTTCAACCAAGTCTATGTCCCTCTGTAGGTATGGTCTCCAAAACCTTACAGCATACTCCAGTCCAGGACGAACTAAGCCTCGAAAAAGCGGAAGAATGACTTTAGGAGAACGCGAAGAGACCTTTTTGAAAATGAGACCAAGCATTCTATTCGCTTTTTTGACAACCGCTGAACAATGTTCAGAAAACTTAAGTCGCTCGTCAATGAGAATTCCCAAATCGGTGACTCTAGTGGCATCCGGGATAGTGACACCATTCAACTCGTAAGAGAACCGTGGGTTGTTCGAACCAAAATGAGCGACCATGCACTTATCTACGCTAAACGTCATGCTCCATTCATTTGCCCATGCTGCAATCTTGTTTAAGTTGGTCTGGAGCAACTCCCTATCGCTTTCATTCCCGATTACCCCCATTAGCTTCACATCATCTGCGAATTTGCTAGTAATTCCATCGATACCCTGATCGAGTTTATCGATAAAAAGTGAAAAAAGTATGGGGCCAAGGACACTTCCCTGAGGAACTCCACTTGTGACGTCTGTCCAACCAGAGAATTCCCCGTTCACCATAACTCGTTGCGACCTATCTCTTAACCACGATTCTATCCAATTCAGCAAGTTGCCCCCTATTCCAATCTCGTGTAAACGCTTCAAGAGTTTGCCATGTTGGACCCGATCGAATGCCTTCTGGAAATCAAGGTAAACAACGTCGACATTTTTGCTCTTACCCAAAGCCTTAGTCACGTAATCATAGAAGCAAAGGAGGTTAGTTACACATGACTTCCCCTTCCTGAACCCATGCTGATTATCCGACAATACATTATTCTCGTCTATCCACTTCACAAACTGCCTTTTGATGATAATTTCCAAAATTTTCGAGAGGGAGCTCGTCAAACTCACTGGACGATAATTAGACACCACTTCTCTACTACCCTTCTTAAATATCGGAACAACGTTAGCCAGTTTCCAATCTCTCGGGACGATACCCTCAGCAACACTACTCCTGTATATCTGTGCGACTGGCCCCAACAATTCATTAGCACCTTCCCTGAGAACCCTGGGATAGATATCATCTGGTCCTGGTGCTTTGCTTGCACATACATTTCTTAGAAGATTTAGGACCTCCACGTCTTCCACTTGAATATCGTTGAGCGTTTTATTACCCCATGCAACACCCGTATATCGAATATCATTACCTCCATTAAAAACCGACGCGAAAAAGTCATTGAAAGCAGTACACATGCCTACATTGCTGTCTACTTTTGAGCCTCCTATCGAGAGGGGGCCAACTGTCCCCTTACATCCATTATTGACGTATCGAAAAAATGATTTTGGGTCAGAGCCAATGTTATCTGCCAACCTAGATTCAACTTGCTTTTTACTATCCCTTATCGCTTTCTTCAACAGTCTTCTTTTATCAGTAAACAATGATAGGTCACCTCGTCCACTTTTATACTCTCTGAATGCTCCTTTCTTTTCAAGATAAAGGTTCCGCACGCTATCCGTGAACCATAGAGGGTGTGATGTACAAACACGCTTTTTTCGAACAAAGGGTATGACGTCGTGCAAAACAGAGGACAGCTTCGTACTAAATTCTCCCCATTGACTTACCACCCCTACTGATTCCAACCGGTCTTTGAAAACTTCCGCTAACCTTCTTCGCAAAACATCAAAGTTAGTTCTCCGAAAACAAGGAACCAGTCTTTTGTTATCAACCTTACCCGAGGAAAAGTTACAGTGAAATCTGACGATACGATGATCACTGGAAGAAAACTCTTCCCCCACCGAAACATGTTCAACTAGATCCTCAGAACTAGTAAGAACTAAATCCAAAATAGCAGTACCCCTAGTGGCTTCTGATACATGCTGATACAAAAAATTTTCGAGCACCAACTTAAGAAAGTCTCTTTCATACTGATTTCCAGATGAAAGGTTCTCCCAATCAATACCCGGGTAATTGAAATCCCCTAGTATGAGAACCCTCTTTCGCTTACACATGTAGGAAATTTCATCATGCATTTTGGCGATATAATTTTGATCCCTATTCGGTGGATTGTAACAAACCCCAACAATAAGCTTATGACGTCTTTTGTTCTCAAGTTCAACCCATATGGTTTCAATATCACTTCTCTGCACGTTACACTCTCTAGCCTTCAAACATGATTTCACGTATATCAACACTCCACCCCCTTTCCTATCAGATCTATTTCTCAAAAAAGTATCGTATCCGGAGATGTGTAAGAAAGATTCATCCCCATCGTTTGCCCAAGATTCTGTAATGGCTATAAGATCCAAGTCCTCCACAACTATCATAGTTTCTAAAAAATCTTTCTTGTTACCCAAGCTCCTGGCATTTATTAACACACATTTTAATTTGCCCGGTGGTTTGTTGTCAATCGAGAAGCCATCCAAGTCAGAGGTGGGTAATTCCCCGTCAGTACTGTTGTGATTATCATTAACTAACCCGCATTCCCGACTACGTGGTCTGGGAGTAAAAAACCTGACCTAAGACTATCGTAAACCTCCCAGACCCCACTCTTATTTAGATGGATCCCATCCGAACGAAGCCACCTATCGGTAAATGCGGGAAGCTCCAAGAACGTGACCCCAAGTGAGGAGCAAATGTCCTTCAGGCCTATATTGAATTGGTGGATCCTACTCCTATATCCCCTACTACCCCTTGGCAGCACTGGAATCACTGCCACATCTGAACCCCCCTCCCTAGCGGATAATAGTAAATCCCGGTATTCTGACAGAGACTCACTAATATTCGCTCCTACCTGATTTGTTCCCACCCACAGAATCACCCGCAAGGGCAACTTTCGGCGATGAAAAACGTCTCGAACGTTGCCAATCTTCCCCCCAGGAAGACAACAGCGCTCGAAACCCCGAAAATCCCTACACACTCGGTTCCCAAGTTCCCTAACCATAGAATCGCCGATGATTAAACCCCTATCACTATCCCCCTCTACCTCATCCACGACCACCCATTCGCCCTCTAAAATGTCGTTGTTCGTGGAGATTGCTTCTTCATCAATAGGTGGCTCGACGACCAGAGGGTCCGTTATAACCGGACCCTCTAGCACCCTAACTTTTTCCCGTAAAGCTTCGACCTCGAATTCCAGCCTTTTTCTATCCAAGCACCCTTTACAATTGAAACTATCAGCTACTATACCCCTAGACCAGGGAAACCTCCCGTCGCAAGCTCTACACAACACTAGTCGAGGTCGAGGCATACTAACACTATTGCTAAAGCTAGATAATAATAATAATAATACTTAACAATACGAAAGTCGAAGTGCAGAATTTTCACAAGAAAGGTGATCAAGGTATTCTGACGGTGGTCTTCGAGTGACTCGTAGTTAAAAGAAGATCTATGTGTGAGTATTTCTGTAGGAATATACATTCGAATATAAAAAATTTTAAATTTCTAGAAATAAACAAACCGCAAAAACCCATTTTTTATGCGTTCAATCCTAATGTTATTGATCAAGTGTAATATGAATTCCACAGATTATCGAACAATATTCTAGAACTGATCTTACGTAAGAATTGTAAAGACGCAGAAAGGTTTCTGTATTTTGAAAAAAAATTGTTGTTGAAGATTATATATTGAAATCGACATTCCTTGATGCTTTTGAAACAATGTCATTAATATGCTGGTTGAAATTAAAATTCCTATGAAAATTGACACTAAGGTCCTTCATGTACTCTCTCCTCGAACTTTTGACCATCAATATTGTAATTATACAGGAGAAGGGATATTTATTATTTTCTTATAATTTATTTATTACTTTCTTATAAGAAGATATACATTTGGGAATATTTAGGTTTAACTTATTGGTATTACACCGTTGACTGAGTAATTCGACAGAATTTTGTAGTATCGCAGCGGCTTCTGTATTATTTATGATTTGGAAGATTTTGACATCATTAGCATATATTAAACAATTAGAATTAACATTATTTTCAAAATCATTGATGAATAAAAGAAAATTATTTCTGAGCATTTTGATTGCCATTTTTCAACGATAATATAGTGCCTTCATTTAACACCAGGGAGAGAGTCTTTAATGCACATAGATCCTCAAGGAGTGAGAATACGCTACTGTTGGGAAATGACGAAATATATATGCAAAGAACGTATGAATTAGTAAGACGAATAAAACTAGTGTGATCAAGCTAGCCGTTTCAATCTATATATGTAGACTATTTATGCAACAAAGATGTATCTAGATAATTTGATGTAAACGGGACCCAGACTACTGAAAACTGGTATTATCCGAAAAGTAATAGAAAATGACTTTTTTTTGGGAGGGGGGGGGATAAGTACTCCTGTTCTGCCTTTAATTCGACGGCCTAATTCCTCACACAACTGCCAAGATCCATTGACTCTGCATACGGGAGGCTGATAGAAAGCTGAAGGCTCCGGCCCTGGGTAACCGATACGAATGCCGTTATTATTTTATAAGTTCTTTACACTGTAAATTTACTATACTGCCGTGTTATGTCTAAAAGGCGTATCTAAAAAAAAAAAAACTAAGGGAACTGAGATACTCCAATTTTCTTAGGATTTTAACAGTTTTTGAGATACGATTTATTTTTTTAGTGTTTTTCACTATTTCTGAATAAGACACGACCTCTCCATTAGCAATAATGTCAGGTACCTCACCAACATTACTAAGCTGGAAAAACGTAAAAATGAAAAAAAAAGAGATACCTTTTAGGCTTAATAGGGCAGTATAAAGGGACGTGTTCAAAATTCTGGCCTGGAGACCCCAGTAGACGGATAAAGACCCCTGTCCCTTCAAACTGGAATTTTCGCATTCGTAGGAGAAACGAAAAAAAATGAAGCAAAATTTGTTCTTGACGAAAGACGGACAGGTTTTGTAGGCAGGCCTTTGTGCAGGTTTTGTTTTTCAATTTCGAAAAATTCCAATATCTCGGATTGGTGCCGAGTGCCGTGGTGGTAAGATGCTCGCGTGAAACACCATGAAGGTTGTCGTCTGGCCCAAGTTTCGAGCCGGGAGGAGGAATGTAGATAACAAGATATTTTCTCTAACGAGCTTGAGGCGACCACCGATAGATGGCGTCTTCATTTCCAACCCAACTCGTTGATGGCAGTAAATTGCAATATAGCGAAATTGGCCGGAGTTGGTGCGTGGCGAAGTAGTAACACATCGGATTATACGGAATCTCGAAGTTTCAAGGCTTGAACTATCGACACTCTAAGCCAACGTTATGCAATCTTTAGCCTTTCACTCTCAACACTTTATGTATTGTGCTTGACTTTTAGACATGAGTGATTTTTTTCTTCCTTTTTTAACATTTTTGAAGCAAACATTTCTGATGTATTTTCATTCTTGACTATCCTTTAGTCTCCTTCCACACGGGTCAAATCACACAACAAAAAAAATCTCCTACGATTATCGATCCTTTTCTCCAGTCCTTGAACGACCCGAATTCGATACTTGAAGCACTTACTGTAAAACATCAGATAACATTCACATTCCATCCGATCACAAGTAACTCAGGGTTGAAATAAAAGGAAAAGAAAATTTCGGCATGAATGCTTATTTATTTTTTTGTTTCCTTTTTACCTACTTTACGGGAAACGCACGGCCAAAGAAAAGAAAAACTGGAAAAGAAACACGAAGGAAAAACAAAGAATTATTTCTTTTAATGCGTGAAAAGTTTCTTCACCCTCTTCAGCGTAACATACTTTTATTTCTACCCCTTAAACATTCTGTAAGACCCCATTCTTTGTGTTTCCATTGGTTTTTCACTTCACAACAGCCGATCCAGCCTCCGTTGTTCAAGTCCAATAGTTACGCCATTCAAGATTTTTTTTCCTTCTCCTTAGTCCTTACAGTGGCGTATATATATCTATCTATCTACACATAGAAAGAATAAAGAAAATAAGCCTGTCTATACGCAACTGAAGGAGATACAAAAAAGGTAAGAGAAGGGGGAAAAAAAATTGGAAGTGGAGTTTCAAACTCGAATTGTGTTGAATAGCCTTGCTTCAAAAGCGTCTTTCACACCTCCTTCACATAAGGATAATGGTCCAAGAGTGAACGTTCACTATTACGCGAAGCTTTACACAACGAACTTTACCGTAAAAGAACACTACGAGAGGGTGGGGGAAAAAAAATCGGGAAAATAAGGACGAAAAAAAGGAAATAAAGAGGAAAAATGTCAAGTAGAAGCAGTCCATGGAGCTATCTTTATTTTTCTTGTTTTTACTCTCCTCTCTCGAACATAGAGAACCAATGAAATACGATCTGTGAGCAACGCCATTTCGGATTTCCGAATATTTATGTTCTTTGGGGGAAACATTTCTTGAAAATGTTGTTAAAGTATTCCGTCCTGCCGTGAAAGAAAAAAAAATCTTGAAAAAGTGGAGAAGTTTAAGGTTAGAAGATAGAAAAAAAAGGAAGAGTAAAAATAGAGGAAAAAGGAGAGATTTTTGTAGGAGAAATTATTTCGAAAAAGTTTTTGCTGCTGCTGCTGCTGTTGTTATCTGTGTGTATAGGTGAGAAGGAATTCTAGTATCTCTCTCGTCTCTTATTTAGTATCGCGAGTCTTTCCTCAAATAAAGCAGAGAAGCTTAGGAGAATACTAAGGAACTTTATGATATTAGTTGAATGATGGAAACGAGGCGAGAGCTAAGGGGAAAAAAAAAATCATTTTACTGCCGAATAAAATGCAGCGAGAGCTTAAAGCGCTTGAGCGGAAATGATGAGAGAAAATTTCAAATATTTATACGATGTGAAAGTCGATTGCAAGGGGGAAAAAAAGAGATAATAAATTATATGAAGATCGTCGTCTTTTTCTTTTGATCATGCGTTGATACTTTTTTTTTTGTTACGTTCCTTAGGTAAATTCTGACTTAATTTCTTTTTATTGCCGTATCGAGAATGTACTCCCTGACTTTCTGTAGATAATTCGTTCCATTATTCATGTGTTTATTGATTTACATACTTCATTATTAGGACTAGGATTTTTATGACCTAAAAATCGACATTATAATGCTAGGCACTCCATAGCATGGCAGGCAGGTGACCGTGGTTTTTGATGATACCGATGTATTTTATGTTGCTTCTCTACCACTATTTAAAGGAAAAAAAAATTCCTATCCCAATGTACATGCAATCGTTTACCCGAACAATGTCATCGATTGAAATTACAACCTTCGTCTGAAAACGCACTGACATCGTACCAAATATCTTGGTCGAACATAGCGTAAGTAAATGTGATACCGCAACTTTTCTTTTTGGTATAGGAAAATGTAAAATAGTAAAGGTTTTTAAAAAAAATTAGTCATTCCCTTTCATTGGTGGGAGAAAAACAGCAAATCATTGAATATCTGAACAAAAGACATCAATTTCCACAAACCTGTGTTACAGTTATCCAAAATGTTTGACACTTTGAAGAGCACGAGTTACAGCCTGATCCACTAAAATGGGAACAAACAGCTCTTCACAACCACAAAGACTGCCACAACTAATAAGGAGCTGTTTTGCATAATATAAAACGAGTACACCTTCTAACACCTTCGAAGTATCATATAGAGCAGTGTTGCTCAAACTTTTGTGCGTGACGATGTTACAGGTGGTCAGTAGGTAGACTCGATTATTTCAACGCTAACTAAATGGAATTTTTTTGTTATTGATGTTAATAATATTTTTATGGAGACCAAATAAAAATTGGACCTTTATACTTAGGGCAACCATGTCTAATCGAAGAAGATACTGGAGAAATCGCAATATTTAATGTTAGTAAATATATAAAGTAAATTGTAACCGATAAAATGCAATTTATGACAAATTTCCTAAAATTGCTTGAGGCGGGTAATAAAGGACTGCGGCAAACCGCAATAAATTGAAATGTATTGTATAAAAAAAACCATTACCGGGGACTACTTTCATTACGAGAAATTGCGATCTGAAATACGGGAAAATACAGGACAGAGCCAATTACCACCTAAACCGTTGCCATAAGTCGGCAAAATCTCCAATTGGTGCTGAAATAACAGAAATATTATGAATCAGTGGAAAAGTGAAGAGATACTGGGACACAGTAAATTGAAATGTGGTTCAATGTAAAAACGTTTAACACGACAATATATGTAAGATCTAGAAAGAGTTTTTGTATTTTTAGTCATAATTATCATAGTATAATTAACATGCTATGATACAATCTCAATTGCCCATTTCAAATAAAGATTGCCAATTCGAATGAGCTTCGTTGAAATAAACGGGGCAATTGTATGAAATTGGAATGGACGACAGCACAGAAATGCCACGTATAATATGGGATACATGGACGCGCTACTCATGCTGTAAGTCGGAGGTCCGTCGAATTGTCTCAGATGTTTTACTGGTTCTTGGATTCGGAAAAGTTGAGAAACGCTGAGTTAGGACAAGGGTGCCAGATTTATCACGATTCGCCAAATAGATATCCAAATTTGGTTCCAAAAGCTTGTGCGTATAGGGTTGTTAACAAACTTCATAAGAATAATTTTTGTTGTCCAAACATATTTTTCTACAAACGTATTTTCTTCATGGGAAAACGGAGATATTTCGATACGACAAAACGTTCCATTGACTTTTAATTAATTCTCAAATATCAGTGAATCATGGAAAAAGAACACAAAGAAATTACTCAACAAAATCAAATATATATATATTTTTTTAAAGAGAGAACAGATGTTGTTAGCAGTTTCTTATTTTAACAGCTACCACATGCTCGGGAAGTGGAAGTATACTTGTCAGTTTTTGAATACAGTAGTCGAACAAAGACAGCCGTAGACGATGTACAGCTCCTGTCGACGAATACACTTGTCGATATTCATCGGGTAAAACCGCTCACCCGCTAGAAGTCCAGATACTCGAGATTTCCAGCACACCCGACAAAAAGCATTAAATCGTGTAACTTCATTCGGAAACTACGGATCTTGACGGATTTAATTGGCGGGTTCCACCTGTCAACCAACAACTTCAGAGCCTCGCCGAACTCAATGAAGCCCAAAGAAGTCATCGTCTAGCCTCGTAAAGAATGCTTCCACTTTTGAAGGACCACCATGTGTCAAAACGTAATCATCAAATGTGAATTCGAGATTCTCCATTGCCGTGAATGACAACTTATGTAAACCGTTCAAGGAATCGTTCCTGAGAGTTTTATGACGCAGTTTCGGCGATTTAACCAATTTGGTGGTAGTGCTCTTTCTCTGTCAAATATTCTAAATAAGTGAACGATTTCAACATCTCGAAACCTTTTTCTCCGTCAGCGTCGTCAACACATTTCAAAGGGATTCTTCTCAAGTACAATTCTCATTCGCGGGCAACCCTTTTTGAACTTCTGAAAAGTGAATTTTCAGTCCTCCTTCATCCACATGCTGTCCAGAAACGACACCCTATCACTTCCGTTCGCCGGCTGCCCATCTACACAGACCATGGATGCTTGGCATACTACGTCGAGAGGAATCAAGAGAAAAGATAAGAAAAATGTTGAAATTCCTTGAGGAACATCCTGGGAAGATAAGGGATCCGTCTCCTCCAGCTCCTGCAACTCCGGTACCAGCACCTCCGTTAAGGAGATCGCCGCGTCTTCACCCTGACAGTGCGCTAGAGGCAGTGTTTGAAGGCGGGGAGCAGGATGAATCCTAAATCTATAATCAAGTGCCCCGGAGATATTTTAAAGACCTTCAACTGTGATCAAAAGCGAATTGATTCTTCTTTTTACATAATTGTTAATTTCCTTTCACCATATGTTATCTTTGACGTATAAATAAATAATGGTTTTGCCGGAGATGCCCTGGACCTCCCCACTTCGGGGGGGGGGGAGGGGGAGCGAAGAACTTACTTACTTGCTTCTTGCGACAGAGCCTGGGTGTCTCGCGGTTTCTCCAGTCCTCCTTCATACAAGACACGCAGCGATTCCGCAGGTTCCGAATTCTAGTCCGTAGACGTCTAATTTCAGCAAGCGCGTTGATTCCCTGATGATGGATTTGAATTAGTCTTTCCCAAGATGCACTGGTCACCAGTAGACTTAAGTGTTCGACAACAAACCTCTTTTGCAGGCTTTCCATAAATGTCGTCGTCCATTCACATGCTTTTAAGTGACTCCACACTGCTAGCGTTAACGCGGCTTTCCTCCATCTCTTGCATACGTTCGCTACAACGTCCATCAACTTTCTATGACCATTTGTTGTTTGTTCCAGTTTCTATTCAACCAAACGATAATCAAAACCTGTTGACGATTGTCTCCACGCAGCTTTGAACGATACAAATATACCTTTTTTGTAAAATATCGTGTCCAGAAAATTCACCGCCGTAAAATTCACAGCTACAAACAAACAATTCACAGCAAGAGAAATTCAACACTGGGGAAATTCATAAACAAAAGTTCTATAAGGGTGGAGATGACTAGTGAGTGAGTGAGCAAATAAATCAACGAATGAGCAATTAAGTGCAGGGCTCGGCACGGGTGACTTTTTTCATTAGAAGTCAGTCACTTTTTTTAGAAACTGGTCACTTTTTTGAACCAACCACGATCTTACACGCTTTTCTAACAGCTGATTTTTTCCGCACAGCACAGTCGCATTTCGTATTGCGGCCGGGTTCACACTGGTGCAACTCGACGCGGATTTGAAAAAAAAAAAATCACACACACATAACATCCTTGAAATTCAGGTTTTTGTACCAATCCGCGTCGAGTTGTATTGTCGTTTGCCGTATCACGCAAGGTGTGAATCCTGCCTTCTTCAGCATAGAATTTCGCGTGCTCAAGGTCAGCCGCATTTGAATGGAAACTTGTCGTCTATTTCTACTTCTCCTCATGAAGGTACTAAAAAGCATACAGTGTGACGGCAACAAAAGTTTATATTTCAATTGTAAAAAAAACTATAGCGTGTGCTGATGCTACATATAACGTAGAAACTGACTAGCTTGAACGAAAGCATTCTTGTTTTCGGCCTAAAGTGTACGAACATAGAAAAGCAGGTTATCTACGCTAGCAGTGTGGAGTCAGTGCTGATCGGAATGTGAAAATGGTCAGTATATTTACATATGTGTACTTGGAGCCTTTTTCGGCGTGCCAGCTGTCTGAGTCAGACTATTTACGAAAAAAAATGTTCAGTCCTTCCCATCCCGACATTCGATGCAGATCGGCGTATGAAAATGCTCCGTATATTTCCATATGCATGAACATAGTGTGCACTGCCACCAGGTGTTTTTGGGGAGGATTCAGATGTCTGAGTCAGATAATTAATTCACCAGCAAGAATTTTTCATTTCCAGTTTCAGAGTCTGCGCGTCTGACTAGTATTTGGACTAGATTGTGAGTGATGGATAATACTGATTTTTATGTATAAGTTAATATTAGCAGACTTACGAACTCTCTATACTTAGGCTAGAGACTACGAATTTTTCACCCTTCCTCCCACTTTCCGGAAAAATTACCAGGCTTTTCTTTTTCGGCGTAGGCTTTATACAAATACAAATACAAATACAACGCCACAACAGGCAAAATGCCCAACGAGGTGGCTGATAAAAAGATGCCCATAAAAATATGGATGTCATATGTTTCAAAAATACAGCAACCCCATTAAAAATGCAATTAACACAAATTATAAACAATATATACACATGATAAAATATTATACAACGCCCATAAAGAATACTTATGGTTGTCTTATTCTAAGAATGGATAGCTTCTCGATTTACCCCAACGTGTTCATCGTATTTCTTTTTAAATGTGTCAATTGTGTTACAATTTACTACCTCCGGGGGTAAGCTATTCCATTTATTAACAACCCTATTGGAGAAAAATTCCCTGCGACACCATAACCTTGCATTGTCCCTCACCAATCGATACTGGTGTCCCCTTGTAAAAGCAGTCGATTGGCGGTGTACTAAAAGTTCATGGTCCATCCTATCCATCCCATTGAAAATTTTGAACACTTCGATCATATCTCCTCGACACCTGCGTTCATCCAATGTAAACATATTCAAAAAATGAAGTCTTTCTTCATAACTCAAGCCCTGTGTGCCAATAAGGACACGCGTAGCTCTTCTCTGCACCCCTTCAACCAAGTCTATGTCCCTCTGTAGGTATGGTCTCCAAAACCTTACAGCATACTCCAGTCCAGGACGAACTAAGCCTCGAAAAAGCGGAAGAATGACTTTAGGAGAACGCGAAGAGACCTTTTTGAAAATGAGACCAAGCATTCTATTCGCTTTTTTGACAACCGCTGAACAATGTTCAGAAAACTTAAGTCGCTCGTCAATGAGAATTCCCAAATCGGTGACTCTAGTTGCATCCGGGATAGTGACACCATTCAACTCGTAAGAGAACCGTGGGTTGTTCGAACCAAAATGAGCGACCATGCACTTATCTACGCTAAACGTCATGCTCCATTCATTTGCCCATGCTGCAATCTTGTTTAAGTTGGTCTGGAGCAACTCCCTATCGCTTTCATTCCCGATTACCCCTATTAGCTTCACATCATCTGCGAATTTGCTAGTAATTCCATCGATACCCTGATCGAGTTTATCGATAAAAAGTGAAAAAAGTATGGGGCCAAGGACACTTCCCTGAGGAACTCCACTTGTGACGTCTGTCCAACCAGAGAATTCCCCGTTCACCATAACTCGTTGCGACCTATCTCTTAACCACGATTCTATCCAATTCAGCAAGTTGCCCCCTATTCCAATCTCGTGTAAACGCTTCAAGAGTTTGCCATGTTGGACCCGATCGAATGCCTTTTGGAAATCAAGGTAAACAACGTCGACATTTTTGCTCTTACCCAAAGCCTTAGTCACGTGATCATAGAAGCAAAGGAGGTTAGTTACACATGACTTCCCCTTCCTGAACCCATGCTGATTATCCAACAATACATTATTCTCGTCTATCCACTTCACAAACTGCCTTTTGATGATAATTTCCAAAATTTTCGAGAGGGAGCTCGTCAAACTCACTGGACGATAATTAGACACCACTTCTCTACTACCCTTCTTAAATATCGGAACAACGTTAGCCAGTTTCCAATCTCTCGGGACGATACCCTCAGCAACACTACTCCTGTATATCTGTGCGACTGGCCCCAACAATTCATTAGCACCTTCCCTGAGAACCCTGGGATAGATATCATCTGGTCCTGGTGCTTTGCTTGCACATACATTTCTTAGAAGATTTAGGACCTCCACGTCTTCCACTTGAATATCGTTGAGGGTTTTATTACCCCATGCAACACCCGTATATCGAATATCATTATCTCCATTAAAAACCGACGCGAAAAAGTCATTGAAAGCACTACACATGCCTACATTGCTCTCAACCTTTGAGCCTCCTATCGAGAGGGGGCCAACTGTCCCCTTACATCCATTATTGACGTATCGAAAAAATGATTTTGGGTCAGAGCCAATGTTATCTGCCAACCTAGATTCAACTTGCTTTTTACTATCCCTCCAACGAATGGATGAAGAATGAACTGAGTTTTGCCAGACGATCGCCGCGGAAAAAATCGCGCAGCACTTGACGGGTGGACAATTTTTTTCTATTATGAAATTGGTTCTGCTTTAAAGAATAGCGCTCGTCTCTGAAAACGTGTGCGTTCCGTCAACTTCGACGAACGGTGATAATCGAGCACGTCTCGCAACTGCTTAAAAACTGATTTTTTCTTTTTACGAGCATAGTTTTGAAAGTTCATGCAACTTTCTCGCTCGCGAGAGCACTGGATTCAACACATGTGCAGACACACTTCTTCCACAGCCCCCCTTCCCCCATTTTCATTACAGTTTTTCACTCTATCAGAATCGCCCACTCTTCCAAATTTGTTTTTGATTGGTTTAGCGTGACTGTGGGTCTGGATTCTGCTTAACGTTAGGACTGTGATGTCCTTGAGCCGCTCTTCTCAACCTGTGGTCCGTGATGATAACATAGATGGTCCACGGCCAGACATGGTAATTCGATTCTAACTGAATGAAAAACAGTTCAGTTATTGTGACTGATATTATTTATATCCATATTTTTGGTTCGGAGAATATTGTACCTCCAAATTCTTGGTTCACCATACCCCATCAAGGAACATGCTGGAAATTTCGATACTAAATTCAAGATATTACTGATTGTAGCCAGAAGATGCAATTTATGACAAATTTATTAATTACTACTGCTACTTAACAGTGCTCGTACACGATACGTGTTGTGAGCCTTACGTGAAGTTTGTTTCTGTGAAATGCTTGTTCAGTGTAGTGTTGCCATCTGTCGTCAATTTTTTAAACCACGAAAGAAGTTTCATTTGCTAATTACTGCAAAAATGAAAGGTGTGGAAAAAAAGGATTGCTACAAATTACAGTAAATGAAAAAAAAATATTCAAATGAATAGATGGTAATATTAAGAGATATTATTGGGTGTAAAATACAGGACGTCACTATTTGTCATCAAATACGTTGCCATAAGTCGGCAAAATCCCTAATTTTAGCTTAAACTGCTAAAAAATTGAGGAAACACGCTGAACCTGACAAATACGCAATATGAGTATTTGTAGCCATAATTATCATGATAGTTAAGAAAACGCATTTGATTCATTGTTTTAGTAAATATTATAAATTTTAATAAGCAAACTGGGCAAATGTCTAAACAATTCATAGCAACTGAGGATATTGGAATGCTCAGTAACACGGGACCCTAGTGGTTCGTCGAATTGTTTTCGTTGACATTTCACTGATTCTTAGATTTAGAAAGGTTGAAAAACGCTTATCAGGAAAATGCATTGAGTGCAGCTACGGCCATAGATCCTGAACACACAATTTGGCTACAACAAAAACAGTGTTTCCGAATTACATCTGAGCATTGGTGTGCCAGAAAATGTGTTGCACTAGCTCGAAGTGAGATCTTTAAGTTAATTAAATGCTCCCGTGAGATAGTGAAACAACACGTCGTGCAAAAAGATGTCGTTGCGTGAAAAAAAGCTTGTCCTGCTAGGTGTTTTGCGTTTTGTGTGCACATAATAGTTGCTTAAACAGAAATAAGTTACAAGAAGGAGATTAAGAGACGATGAGCAAATAGAATTGATTTGGATTTCAAATAACAGGCATCTTTCTTTACTTGATGAGATGTAAATCTGAGTTAAAGTACTTTACTTGTGAATGTACCTTCAATGTGAACCACTTTAATTTTATGGGAACCTAATTTCATATTTCGTTGAATGTCTGTCTATTCATATTACGATAAGAAATAAAAACAAACACAAACATCGATGATTTTCTCTTTTTTTCTTACGAATTTCGCATAAATTTATTAAAACTATACATTCAAGATGGCCGTCTTTCCTATTTTTAATTTTTTTGCTTACCAAAACAACTGTTTTCAGATCTGTTTGGGTAATTTCAACTAAAATTAGTTCTAAATATACGAGGAACACATGTTTATAAAAAATTAAGTATAAATTTTTACGGAACCTAAATATTTAATATAGAGATGACCACAACCTTGAATTTCGGGAATTGACCAAAGGTACGGCATAAGTACCCGCTATTTTATGAATCTCATACCGGAAACATGAAATACAAACAATAAAAAAAACCTAATAGAGCTTTTTCAGTTATACTGTTAGATGGAAAACCCCATCTGGCTGCCTGAATATTAGACTGTTCAATTTTAGCTTGTAACAATTTCGGAATAGGGAAAAGTGTTTTAGTTGGAAAAAGTGCTAAAAACCACACACAAGAACAATTGAAAAGACTGAAGAAAGCACTATTTAACATTTTGAAACTTTGTTATGTGGGAAAGAAAAACTAACTTGTCCCGTTCCCACACTTACCGTTCTACCAACGGGACGTATTGGTCACCGGAGTTACAGCCGGGATTTTTTTCGGTCAATCGGTTATTGTTATCAGAAACCCCGAGTCTCTATGTCATTAAATTAAGTGAAGTCTTTCCCATTTGATGATGAATTGATACCCTTTTTGTTACGTTTGTTAAAAAAATTCTGGCTTCATTTTTTTTTCGACTACCTCATCGAAAAAGTATATACTCCTTGATTTCCTTCAGATAATTCTTTCTTTCTTTTTATTGTCGTATTATTCGATTTACATAATTAATTATATTCTTTATTTTGAGTTACCGAATATTTCAGTGCTGGCAGGTATTTAATATTTTATCTATTAAAATGATAATATACTTGATATATGTGTTATTCCATTATAAGTATTTTTTTAAATATTTTTTTGACAGGAAAAATTGATTGGAGATGATTCTAGAAAGGAATCGGGTGATCATTAAAGAAACAAAGTTTAGCTTAAGAGAATTTTTGTGTTTACTTACGCGAAGGACGAGTGCCGCCTTCATTCATGAGAATTGACAAGATGACAGTCGGTGAAGATAAGACAGTTAAAGCAGCGCCAGTCATTGTTGCTTAACGTGTTACTAATAGAATATCAAAAATAAATAACTCATTAATTTTTCAAAAATGTTAAATCAAGACGCTTACGTCACCTGTCAATGGCAGTGATTCACATCAGCATTTACGCAACATGTTTTCGACATAAAACTTTATTTAAACTAAAAATTATGTGACACTGTTTTCCAGGCATTTACGGTTTGAGGTGTATGAATATTTCATTTCAGAGAACCTTTTATTCAATAACAATACGTAATGCATATTTAAATGCCTAACATCATTTCAATGTTACTTCACATGGGGTTTTATAAATCAAAACATAATTTCTTCCAATTAAGTTATATATTTTTCTCAGCCACCTCGTTGGGCATTTTGCCGGTTGTGGCCTTGTATTTGTATTTGTGTTCAAGAAATAATTAAATTGGAACTTTTTTTTCGAATTACACGTAGTATAACATTTATTTAAAAACACTTTTATCTTTATAATGATTTCTTTGAATCTTTATTTTTTTTTTGAAATTTATTTGCACACACACATACAACATAACACAAATTATACGCACAAAAACAAAATACACATGGAATACAAACAGAAAATATAAATATATATTACCATTTACGACATAGCCCAAGAAACTACATAATATGTCTAGGACATACTGATATTATATATATTGGGCATTGACAACAAACCAATCATATAGAGGGTGTACAACAAACAGGAGAGATGACATTTTACTGGCGGACAGTTGATCCTAGACATGGTATACTTCCAAATAGAAAAAAATTCTAAATAACGTGTAGTACTTAGATATGTCATTCGCGTTGCAAGGGGATGTATAGCTTTTTATACGGACATCCTGTGCTCACAAACCCAATTAAAAAGTTATTACCCTGGCTCTCCAGATGCCAACAACAAAAAAAATCCACATTTCTAAGTGCAATAATCACTGAGATATTCGAATTCGAAAAACGGAAGAAAGTTGGGAAAAAAACATGTCTAAAATAAGGAAAAACTATTTTAACCGCATTTGACACGCTGTGTTTTTTCCAAATTTTCTTCGTTTCTCGAACTCGAATTCCTTGGTAAATATCGCACATAGAAAGGTAGAATTTTTTTTGTTGGCATCAGAAAAAAGGCAGGACAACAACTTTCTGTTTGCCATGTGCCCTGTATATAATATTCGGTCTTCGTTACATTCGTAAAGAGGAAAAAAGGAAATACATAATTAAAAAAAAATGGTGTTATGGGTTGGTTCCGTTCACTGAAGGCCATGTTGTATTGTTTGTCTCTGTTGCCCACTAGGAATGTTAACTTTTTTTAGATGTGTGTCTAGTTTTCATTTTTGTCTCTGTTGGCGTTTAATTTCAAGCCAATCGGGATTTTTTTGAATAAAAAATATAATTTTGTAAAGATAAAGTTTATTAATGTTAAATCTATAACCATTGTGTGTGACACTCTTGCATTGTATAAATTTTTTCAGATACATTAATCGCAACCTTTTTCTTATAATAATTATATTTGATTCATAATCACCGCTCATTAAATAGTGTTGTTGATGTAATTTAGTTTATTGACTATTGTCACAGCTTGAGACTTCCATTTGAGGTTTTACTGAAAGCGATTCCCCCCTAAATATATTTTTTTTTCGAGTTCAGTTATTTCGATATTTCAGTATTACGTACTATAGTTATTTCTGGCGTAATACAATTATTACGTGATTACATGATATTGTATTGTTATTGGTTCTATGTTTCTCTTATTATGTAACTGAAAATGCACGAATTAGTTTTATTCAGATAAAGAGTCAATTTATTGTATTTTAACCATTGTTAAATTATAGTCATATCATTTTCAGGTTTATATTTGAGGCTTAGATGGCCATTATTTGGAATGAAAAGACCCGTGTCATCTGCATAATTTTGAATTCTCCAATCCACAATTGCGTCGAAAAATTCATGTAAAAGAATGCATTTTCATTCGTTATATGCAAAACATACGTTATTATGACTCACGTTTCGATTCCTTTAGCAATCAGCATGTGAAGCAGATACGAAATGAGTTATGATGGAATGAATATTCATGAAAAGGGAATAGCATCTCCGAATTTGACACGAAAAAGGTATACGAAAGAAATGATTTAATTTTTATTTCACTATGCATACATACACTTACAAATGAATGGAAATATTATGTCCTTTACATAATTCTTGAATGAAGTGTCATGGTTATTGTGAGATTTTTCTCCAATGACCCAATATTAAAAGAAAATAATCATAAAATATTATTTGATGAAATTAAAAAAAAAAACCCATTTATTTAAAACTCAACAGAAATTGAAACAAAATAAAAAATATGTTTGTTTCAGAAATTGACCAGATTACTTATAAAAATAAATGAAATGATGTATTAAAATTCATTGTGCAAATGCGCAAAAGCGGTATTTTGTAAAATAAAATTCTCTTCTCATCAGTAATATTTTCCAATGAATAAAATTTGAAAAGTTAAGAAATCAAATGGTTAGAGCATCAAATAAATATTTTTTTCATGTGTTATCGACATTCTCTCTTTGTGTGATGACTCAATAGAGAAAATTACTTTCTATTTTCTTATCCCAGAAAAATATTTTTCTCGTTTCAAAATTGGAATTCCCTGGAAGCAAAGTTTTAAAGAAAAAAACGAACTAGGAAATGCCGAAGGTGTAATTTGAAAATTAAAAGGCGAAACTAATCGAATGAATAATTGAATATTAATTTTTATAAATTAATTTTAATTGCGCAACTACTTTTTAAAATTATAATCGCTGTTATTAATTTTTTGAATGCAGAGGGAAAACAAATCACGTAAGAAATAATTTTTGGAATATTTTATGGAGGTGAACTTACGAATGATAAATACGTTTGTTCAAGCCCTCACTTAAACATCGCCGTAAAAATGCACCGCTTTCCTTGAGATTTCAATTAATTTTTAATGAACATGAAATGCAAATTAAGATGTGTTACAAATTGATTCATTTTTAAATGACGTATAATTTTACTTTTATTATTTTGTTGGGAAGTTAATTTGTGGAGACGGTTTTCCTCAAGCGAAAAGATTCTGTCAAATACTTATGCAGAGTTAATTATTTAGGGAGATATCTTGTGTGGGTTATACATTTTCTTTTTCATTCATGAAATTTTCATGCTCAAATAAGTTTACTTAAAGCGTTAAAAGAAAAACCAAAAACCAAATGGAAATATTAAAAATTGAAATATAATTTTGTTCCACTCTCACAAGTCGATTAATATTTCCATGGAGAAAAAAAAAAATTAATTATTATTAACTGATTAATTTATGGTCTCTGCTGTTTCGAATTTTCCAATACACAATTGTGTCGAAAACGTCTTGTTAAAATAATGCATTTTTATTCGTTATATGCAAAACATACGTGATCGTGACCCTCGTTTCGATTACTTTAGCAATAAACATGCGAAGCAGATACGAAATGAGTTATGATGGAATGAATATTCATGAATAGGGAATAACTTCTCTGTGCATTTGACAGGAAAAAGGTATTTGAAAGAGATGATTTAATTTGCCTTTCATTATGTATCCAAATTAAAATCCCAATGCTCAAGTGTTTTCTGTTTCGTTCAAGAAATTAAACAAACATTGCATTTTTGTTTTCTTCAGATATGCGCTCCTCGATACAACGATATTCGGCAGACTAAGAAAAAAAATGTTCTGGAGGGATTATCGTTATATCGAGAGGCCGCAGTTTAACATTAGAGTATATATAGACATTTCCTAATAAGATTTGAAAAAATATCGTTGCAATGGGATTTATCGTTACATCGAGTATCGTTGTAGTGAGGTTTTACTGTATTTATGAAAAGGAAATAACATCTCTGAGTTTTCGACAAGAAAAGGTATTTGAAAGAGGTGATTTAATTTGTATTCGAATTAATATTCTAGTGTGAAGTTGCACAAAAATATTTTGGAAAATATGTGTGCAATGATATTTAAAAAAAATTTTTTTAACGTGAAATCGAAAAAAATAAATCATGTTTTGAAAATGTTAATCGTAATAATTAAACAATAAACAGCTTCACGTCATTACGACGACCGTGCACACGGTTTTTTCTGTTCCGTTTAAGTTGTTAAACAAAAAATTAATTTTTTTTTCAAATATGCGCTACTGCTACATGCGTGGAATGAATGACTTATTTTTATGGAACACACCATTTAAGAAGTTCTGATAATGTTTATTATCAGAATTAGTTACATTATGAAATGAAATGTTTAGTTGACGAATGAATTCTCAATAGTACAGCTGCTAAACTAAATTATCATATGTATAAATGAAACAAATAAAAGCAGATCAGTGTTTAAGTGTAAAGATCAGTGTTTCATAGCCTGTGGTAATATGACTCTTCCCCCGAGGGTCCTGGGATGTTCTAAGAGGACCACTGGTGAAGATCAAGTGAAGATCAGTGTTTCATAGCCTGTGGTAATATGACTCTTCCCCCGAGGGTCCTGGGATGTTCTAAGAGGACCACTGGTGAAGATCAAGTGGAAGGGGAAACCGCGACCGGGGCTAAAGTAGGCAGAGCTGTGAATTTTTTTTTTTGGAATTTTTACCCAGGAATATCATGAGAAATAAATGTGACTGCTTTCAGAGGCCATAGAAACTGGACCATCTTATCCATCCATTCCATGGCTAGGGATATTCGGTAGGTCCTCCACAAGAGCCCACAGATTCGCATGTCTTAGATAAAAGGCGGCGTGGGGGAGTGGGGGGAACGAAGAAGCAGACGCAATAGCCAAAGCAGCGACAACCAATGGCACACAATTAATTGAAATATTATTATCATCATCTATCAAAACAAAAGGCAAGGAAAGAAATGCTCAATTTATGGCAAACCCGATGGAATGATGCCAAAACTGGAAGAAGTATCCACAAAATGTCTTTTTTACAACCAATCACGGACCTTTACCAAATTACCTTCATCGCTTCAAAAAATGAGGAAAAGATCATTGCATTTGTGGTGAAATCGGCACTCCCATTCATTACTTGACAACATGTCAATTAACTGCACATCTAAAGCACATGGCTGTGCACGCTGCTAAAAATGCCACTCTCTGGATGAGAGAGATTTTTAAAAACAAAAGAAAATATGGTTTCACACACACACAAGGAGGACATGGGATAGAAAATTAAAAAAAACACTGTTTCAGATTACGCAGGGTGTCCCTTAAGCGCTAATGTGGCCCTTATCTCATCAACCGTTCATCGCAGAGGTATGATTTCAATTTAAAAAATGCTCAGAATGTGTTCAAGAATCATCCTGTAACAGTTTTGAAAGTTAATATACAGCATGTCTTAAAATTGGAAAGTTGCTCTGTATGTCCTGAGGCCGATAAAAACAGTCCATGTTTTTGAATTTAACGAGAAAGTTGATTCAAAAATTGGGAAAGAACAGTATAAACTAACGGACAATGCTTATCTTTCTGATTAATGCTGTTCTTTCAAAATTTTTCTCCGATTTTTGAATTAAAACATCTCAGCGAATATTGCTCTTATAAACACGAAATCTTTTTTGTTGGCCTCAGAAAAGATAGGGCAACAAATTGTTAACTGAAAGTTGGAAGACGGGGGACCGTATAAAAAATTTGATTTTATATTTCTCTGTATCTTCACTCTCAAAACAGGTACAAGGTGATTCTTGAGTACATTTTCAGCATTTTTTCATGTTACAACCATAGGACGAACGGTCGATGAAATAAAAGTGACTTACAAGGCACATTGTATAAATGTTTTTCCAGAATTCTGTGGTGTTTGGTCGGAACATGGTCTCCAAAAAATGGCTTTTTGATCTAAAAGTAAGCCTTGCTAATTATAACTAATTATAGGTGAGATAAATGCACAAATATGTGTGTAGGGCTAAACAACATGCTGATGTATGACATTTCCATTTGTATTTGTTGTATATGCTTTATTATTCATTTTTAAAAGACAATGCAAATGCTTATATCTCAAAAATGCGATTTTGGAGTTATCATGTTCCTGACCAAACACCGCAGAATTTACTGCATGTGGACGACCAGGAGTTATAATATATATTTTCACGATTTCCTTCTATAAACATGCCTAATTTCTTCATTAAAACGATGATCTTCTACCACCATCACTACCACACGTTGAAAAGTTATAACATTTTCTTACATAGGCTACATCTTGTATCAGACTTGAGTTATAAAGCCAGCTGTTGCTCCATCCTGAGATATTTTTTCTTTCACCTTCGCATAAAAAAAAAAAAAAATACCAAGCTCTTTCGAGCTCGGCGCGCTTCGAAAAGCCTAATTTAACCTTTTAATGAAGTAGCTTACGTAATGATTATAAAAAAAAAATAAAATGAAAAAAGAAATTAAGCTAAAAAATTGAAGCAGTTTTGTCTGGAATTAAAAAAAAAATAGGAAAAAAAAAGAAACAACAATTTTTAATTGTACCGTCGTGTAGGAAAGAGACTCACGTTCCTCTAACTAAGAAAAAATAGAATATTTTTAAAAAGTAGTTATTTAGAACTTTCTAGCGAGTTTTAATTAACTGAGAAAATGAACAAGGTAAGATTCAGAATTCGCGTGGAGGTAGAAATTCTCCCCGAATACTTAGTTAGCATAAATTTCGATTTCTTTTTACTTAAAACGAAGGCTTCGCATTCTCATTAGATACCTTATAGTAGAAGGTTTTTTACTTTTTTCTTATAATTTAAATTTTTTTTAAGAAATCATGTTTTGCGAGAAAAAAAACGGAAATATAATATAAGTTTAAAATATTATGTCTAGCCGTCTACATGGGGGAAAAAATTGGTAACTATCACAATGTATTATTATTAAAACTAGTTTTTCTCATGTTTTATTAGTATCGACAAAGTGATGCCTTTAAAAAAAATTAATGTTTTTTTGGTAGTTTGTCTAAAACCTGAGTATCTGTAGAAATTTTTGTGAAATTGAGATTACTATAAGTTACTGCTAGGCCGATTAATCAATTAATAGATCAACTGTTAATCGCGGTTAAGAAGTTGAGAATTAATCGACTCGATCAATTCAATTAGAATTGCATCAAATTTTCATTTAACGTTTTGAGTGATAATTAACTATTTATTTGACGAAACCGTATAGAAATGTTTTAAATTATGTTGCTATACATTACATTCTAGATCGTAGGTTCCCAACCTTGCATGACTCCATAGCGCCCCCCTCCTCTGCAGGTAAACTATATTGTACATAGTATGTATATTGAAAACACAGACAAATTTTTAAATTAATTTATTCATTTATGAGAAGGTAATATACAACACTTGTGCAGCGGTTGCTTCAACATAATTATGACGCTCGACTCCGATTCTCACTGCAGTTTCTAGCTCGCATTGAGGTCGATTCAGAATGGCCTTGGAATATCCTCTGGACAGACGAAACGAATTTTCCCTTGGTGGTCTCTTGTCAGCAAAAGTCAGACAAAACACTGACCCCCCCCCCCACTCCTGTCAGCAAAATTCCGTCAGCAGCTTAGAAAATTTCATATCTTCAAAAAGGGTGGTTGATGGCGTAAGCAACCGTAAACCCCCCCCCCCCTCCACTCTTGTCATCAAAAGTCAGCAAATCCGAACCCCCCTTCCATGCTGACGTAATACTTGAATGACCCCTTATTAGGTGTCGGTGAAACAACCGATGCTTTTCTTCTTAGCCGTAAATTATGCTTTTTGATAGGTAACCGTGTTACCTCTCTTGTTGCCTCGTAAGACGGGTCCTCCGAGCCCCAATGTCGTCCCCTTGATCCCGCAGCTCGCGTCTTATTGTGGAGTAGATGTAGGTTATGTTCCAGGAATCAAATCAACCTCTGAAACAAACCTACAGCATTACAATTATTGATTCATTACATTTCTCTATGAGTTGAGAAAAACTCATAGTTTAACAAAATTATCTCAGATGGCAGCACTATATACATAACACGAGTTACATAGAAACAAAATTCACGGAAGATTCAATATACATACACACATTCCTACATGTACCAATTCAGAGAGAGATAGATGGCTTTTTCTCAGCTCGAGATATCAAGGAAACAGTTATATTCGGGATACACTATGCTGCCATCTATCTCTCTCTAAAAAACCGTCCCAATCGGGGGGCCATTTCCTGCAGTTAAGAGAGGCTACTAATGCCTCTACTTCAGCGCCTCACGCCAGAGTGCGTGAAATAAGAAAGGCAGGGCCGTGTCTCTAGTGGTGTAGATGGTAGCATGCTTGCCCGGTATGAAAAAGAGGGCCTGGGTTCGGGTCCCGGCGGAGACGTGATGACTTTTCTTTCCGAGTTCACCTCAGAATAGTATCCGGAAAATAACTATATCCTTGATGTACCAATTCGTTAGAAGTTCCGCAGAGGAATATGGACAGGTGCATGCCTGGTTTAGTAGTAGTAGTCAATACTCGCAACTGGCAAATTTCGGAACCAGAAAATCCGCCCTTAGAGGTTCCGTTGCATTCACCAAAAGTGACGGTATGAAGAGATGGTATTTTTTCGGCCTGAAATATACTGAGAAATTGAATTTTCTGGATGTTATGCCGAAAAGAAAAGTGTTCTCGGAGGAGACAAATCACTTTTCTTTCCAAATATCAGTTTCGGCATAAAATCCAGAAAATTCAATTTCTCAGTGACGATATGGTGTGGATTTACTGTATTATTTATTCTTTATCCCTACTTCTACGAGGAGTTACGCTCTACAGGTCAAGTGACATATTCGATCACCGGGAAGCGATATGCATTGCTGTTACAGAACGACATTGTCGCTCTGCTAGCACGTTACTGCCTTGCACACACAATCTTTATGCAAGACGGAACTCCTCCACACATTGCAGTGTGTGTTAAGAATGTTCTCAAAACACATTTTTCAGAAGAACATGTCATCAGCCGGCAGGCACTTCCCTAATCTATGGTTTCTCTGATCCCTGGACCTTAATTCATGCGATTTTCGGCTTTTGGGAGCACTTGAAACGTCTGGTAAGTCGTGACAATCGACGAACTTTACCTGACCATAAAGACAGCATTTCACGCCACGTGCTGAACATTTCCCCGCACACACTTCGGCAAGTTGTGGAACATTCCATCTTGCGGTTTCACATGGTTTCTAAAAATGATAGCCATCATGTGGAACATGTTTTGTTGCAGTAACAATTTTTAAAATCGTAAACGTTTGCCTAAATGTGTCATTTCTTAATAAAACGCCCTCCGGTGGCGACATGTGCTACTAATCCCCCCCCCCCAAAAAAAAAAACAAACTCCCGTCGCTTCATGAAGTCTTCAACAAAATTTCACAAATTTCTTATGACTGGTTTCACCTGTCGGCTACTTTAAAATAGGGTCTTTTGATTATGTATGCCCTGTTGATTCTTCAGTATATTAAATTGCGACAAACGAACAGCCTTTGATGTATGTCTTAATCGGTTCCTATATTTGTTTACAACTAGCGAATAAGTGTTTGGAATGAATAAAATATATTTTTGTAATATTGATTAATATTGCACTGTTGCTAACAACCAGTTAAAAATTTTGATCGATATTCCCAAGCATTACTAAAAATATCACTACGACACTCTTACTACATATACCAAACCCAGCAACCACCATGACATCTTTTGGTACCGCAGTAGTATCTTGAGGAGTCAACAAACCGGACACAGGCCCGAGGTTCCGAAATGATTGGAAACTTTTATCATTTCTGAACATTAATCATTTATCATTTTTTGTGGTACCTCGGGAATTTTCTGCACACGATGGTGAGTGAGACCGAGATCATCATAACGGCTGCCGATTACAAAACGGCAGCCGTGATTTCTACTGCTCACCGAGTAGATGGTGCGCTAACCCCTCAGTGTGGGGCTCCCTGCATTATGAATCTTTTTCTGTGGCCATGTCGCCCTTTCTGTTAAACCCCTGCTTCAGGAAAGTCACTGAAAAGGGCGAATCGGATATCGAACTCGCGACATTTCTCTAAACATCCTTCGGTACTTTAGGCGAATATCTTATCGACCTGGCACCTTATTATTTATGAAGTAATTTCCTTTATTAATTTATGATTTTCAAATACAAATTCTGAAATTTACTTTTCACTGAAATTTACTTTCCATTGAAACAACGTATTTCTCTGAAATTAATTTATAACTGAAATAACTTTTTTTAAGAGAATTATTAATTTATATTTTACTGAAATATAATTATTTAATTTTCACTGGAATAATAATTATTTAATTTTGACTGGAATAATAATTTCACTAATCCTGAAATTATTTCTTTCACCGATTTTGAAATTCTAGATCAGAATTTTATTTAAGAATATTTGTGTAGCATTAATTTGATGTAAACTTTAAATTGAGATTTTCCGCAATACATGCACAAAAGTAAATGAATATTTGCACTAATTATATCAAGTTATATTGCCAAGAGCATATGCAAGTGTCCGTTTAAGTATTAGCATTCATTTCGGCTCCATATGCGATGCCTATATTTTGATTATTAAAATTCAAGAAGCGCAAACTCCGATATAGTTTTCGAATACTATTTCAAATAAATTCACTCGAATTTTAATGCAAAAGAGATCTCACACGAACATTTTTGGAGAAACACCATTTACTGGTTTATATGTAAACTTCCTTAACTATTACACGGTATTTGCATTGCTTTTGAGAAACATTTTGGATAACGGTATCCAAATTTTTTTATGTTACAGTTTCGAGTCATGAATCTATCGGATGGAGCAAACGGAAAAATTAGAGTTAACATAAGCTTTTATTCTGAAGTTCTCATCTATAGAACAATCATGTATAAACTCGCAATGGACAAATATTGAATTTTATTAACTTTTATAAAAGTTAGTTTAAATTACATATTGATTTTTAAATATATCTGGTACAACAAAGATAACAGAATTCTGAAGAGAAACTTTCATTTTCCGAAACTTGCGCTACCAAAAATTACAGAAAGAGAAAGTTCTGCGTGGAAATATTTGTAGTGTAGGAGAATCATTCAGCCGGAATACTAAAATCTGAATTCAAGGAGAGGAACGAAAAAAAATTATATTATCTTCTACACAAAAAATATAAGGGTCTCCATATTTCCTTTATTCTTGCTACTTACATATTGATGTTTGCTTATATTTCGCTTCAAGGCCCAAGTGAACTCAACACTTCTTTTACAATAGCCAGCAGCGAATTCTTCGAAGATGAAATATTCTTCCTATGTTTCTGACATTTTCTCATCGATTTCGGTATCTTTAAAATTATTGAAGCGCTTTCTTTCTGAGCGTATATAGAGATTCTATAAAGCGTATATGCTTGGCTGGAATATAGACGTGTACTTATACATCAGAACAAACTTACGAATTTATTCGTGTGAAATGGTTAATAAAATGAGCATGAGATTCGCGACTACTGTATATACTTCCTAATGTATTCTTGAGAGTCATTCGAAATTGGAAGAAGATAGATTGTGATTCTGTGATAAATGAAATAATACATAAGGTACCAAAAAAATGAAAAATAGATTTTTGCACAACTTTTTAACAAAATAAAAATTTTGAACTTTGAAAATATTTTAAGTTTCTTATTTTTTACAGATTTCGGTATGAAACGTTCACAACACGGACAAACTAAAGTAGAAACTGACCAAAGAAACAACAACAATACTCCAACTACAATCATCAACCTAACTATAGTATAAAAAATGTAACTACAGTCGACACTCCGCTTATTAGAATCAGGGGTAATGCTATTATTGTTATCACTAGGGTCCATATTCTTATGACCTAAAGTTGAAACGTCATTGCTGATCGGATAAAAAACCTAAAATTCAGGTTTGATCAATTTCTTTCAGTTGATCAGGTTCAAATATCTTTTTCCGAGAGACTTTCTCAACGGATCAATGAAACGTATTGTACGTTTAAAAAAATGTGCTTCGTGATATAAATTAGACAGTTCAATTCTAACACTCGCAATGCTGAATAACAACAATGCATGGTTTTAGCTTAAGGGTGAAAAAAAGTCCCATTTTGGGGAAAAAATTATATGATTTTACATTTTGCAATCGATTACGTGCGAAAGAAAAACAGAGTTGTCCCGTTTTTACTAAAAGCCGTTTAGCACACGTCCCGTTTGATCAAACGGGATGTATGACCAACATGATTGCAAACGGGACTTTTTCGGATATATTTATCATTTGGTTATTGTTATGAAAAACTCAACAGGGAGTTGAGTTTTTCAAATCAACCTGGTGTGATCACATTAGGCGGCGTGGGCTGTATAAAAAGAGTTAAATTTTTTTCATTGTTCAATTATTATTCAAATAATTGCAAAACTTTTAAATATGTGTGTGCGCGTGTGAATAATATTTTATTTGAGAAAAAATATTCCTTTATATTATACGTTTTTATTTTTTATCCCTTGGGGGAGGGGGGAAGGTGTCGTGCTCCCCCTCCTTCTTAACCCTTCACGGGAAAGGTTGCCAGTGACTATTACTGCTACTTGGAACGTACATGCACCTCGAGCGTGTTCCTTTGCGAAATTTCCAAAGCGATTCGGTACATGCAGTACCGTATTGTAAGTCTGTGTGCATGTGGGTGGCTCTAACGCACTTATGTTATTAGAATTACACTTGTAGCGTGTTATGCTGGTGCTGCCATCTCTTTTCGGTATTTTGAAATGAATATGAGATATGCTTGAACTTTCATGTTATGTTAATATCGTGTTAAAGCTCTTCTTGCTCTCTGTGAAAAAGCTTAATCAAATGTGAGACCAGCTGATATTCACTTCTCGAAGCTGTATCATATATTCAGCTGTATTATATATTCAGCTACATCATCACTTCTGTCCGGCCTATCTGTAGAGACAAAGAGAGCAGCACTTTTTGTAAGGGCAGGAAAGGATCGGTATTGAAAAAAATTGAGCATTGAATAGCAGAAGTGTGTTTGATACCAAAAGTTCTTGCACTTATTTACCCACTAACGCTTTCCCCTCAAAACAATTTCGATGCGTACGAATCTGCGTGCGCGCGCGCACACAAACAAACAAACAAACAAAGAAACACTATCATTACAAATTTACAAATCTGGCACAAAAACTGGCGCCCTAGGTGTCCGCCTTATAGCCTTACGCCGTCCCTGGCTCTCTCGAGCAACCTAGGTAATTTATAGTATGAGTCTAAGGACCTTTTGAATTGATTCAGAAATCTTTAAATTTCGTATGTAAAGATCAAGATGAGCACCACAAGTTCCAAACACTTCCGAGTTCTGTGGTAAAAAAAACAAAAAACAAAAAACAAAAACCACACACACACACGCACTCACTGATGTATATGAAGTTATTATCATTATTTTGAATACTAATATCAAAAGACTAATATAAAGACTCACCGACTATTGCTTGGATTTAATCCATTGCTAAGCTTATAAAAATATTATAAAAAATATTATAAAAATACTGTGAAACCTGCCTTCAACGGAATCACAAGGGACCGAAATGTTTTTCCGTTGGACACAGGTCTCCGCTTGATAAAGGTTCAATCGATATAATGTGCGAAATTATGCAAAGATCTCGTGTGCGATTGAAATAGAAAAATAAATAATTAATTTAGATTTATAATTCTGTGGTGTTTGGTCAGAACATAACTACAAAATCACATTTTTGAGATATAAGCATTTTCATTATCATTTAAAAATCAAAAATAAAGCATACACATAAATGCAAATGCAAATATCCTACATCGGCATGTTTAGTCGTACGCACGAATTTGTGCATTTATTTCACTTCTAATTAGTTATAATTACCAAGACTTGCTACTAGATCAAAAGCCATTTCTGGAGATATCATGTTCTGACCAAACACCACAGAATTACTAATTACTGTAATTAGGTATAAAACATCTGTATAAAATTCTAACTTACATTTATTTCCTCCAAATTAACGATATTTACGTTTTTTTGAACTTTTCACAAATTTTCAATTAGGGTGTCAATGTCTGTCGTGTCAGATTCAGTTTGTACATTATCGTCTATGTTTATGTAATCCCCAGCATCAGAGCCATAACTAAGAATTTTTTGAGGAAAAGAGAGCAACATGATTTTGTGTGTGTGTCGCCCTAAAATTCGATGACTTTGTAACGGTGTTTTTGCTCCCACTTACAATTTTCCACCCCCGCATTTCGTCGTCAGGGCAGTTGCCCTCTTTGCCGCCCTGCTCAGTCTTGCGATCACGGACTTTACACAGCTTGCATTCAATTTTGTAAGTCTTGGTCATCATTTGCAAATTTAACACTTACACTGATTTCTCCCGTGGAAAAGACTGCTTTTCCGAAAAATTTTGTTAACAATTTCACAGAAAGCAGTTGAAATTGGCTTATCAAAAACACGGTGTCAAATACAGAAACGGATTTTTTCTAATCTAAGGGTGGAAAATGTAGAACTCGCATTTGCAAGCGTGGATTGCGTAAAAAATTTCGGTGGAGCACTTTAACATTTTGTATGATACTTTGCTCTATTGGTCGCTAAACACTCAGTGTTTGAGTGAGATTTTCCGTTAAAGGGTACAATTTTCCTTTCCGTTCCCGTGATAGGCTGGGATTACACTATAAAAGTTCTCTAAAAGTTCTTTTATAAAATTTGAAAAATTCAGCCGATAAGATTATCGGTTGCATTTGCACAAATCTAGCCTATGAGTTTTATTGGATGGATTTTCAAGTTTTGTAAAAAAGATTTTATCAAACTTTTATAGTGTAATCCCGGCCTTAGACAGGTTGCGTTTAATCCAGTTTTTTTAATTTGTATTTTGGCATTGAAATCACGGGACCACGTTTTTTTTCAGTTGAAGACAGGTTTCCGCTTAATACAGGTTCCGTTAAAGACAAGTTTTACTGTACTACATACTCGTACCTGGGACACTAAAAAAACAGCTGAAACGAGAAACCTCTCTCTTGATCGTACGCTGATGATAAAAATATGATCTTTTAATAAAAATTAATTCTCTGTAATAAAATATCTCTCAACAAAAAATGATCTATTATTAAAAAAAAAAAAAGAGTGGTGCCGTGACGTCACGCACCACTTCCGAAACCACGCCCACTGAGCCAAATCGGCAAGTGCAACATCAACGAGATGAAACAGCCCTTACTATATAGCCCTACCTGAAAAGCCACAGAGAACCAACTTCAGCCGACCACGAATATGCCGTTAGTGGAATTCGAACCTGGATCATCGCGACGAATGTCCATTACGACGCCCAAACGGCTGCAGAGCTGCAGCAGTTACTACTGCATTAATTCCTGTCTCACCATTGACCCCCTTCTAAACGAAGTATGGTTACCTAATCAATGTAAAGGAAACTGCGAAAATATAGAGCACATTAAAATAATAAAAATTAGACACCGACTGTGAAAATTACATTTTGTTTCCAAAATGAAGCTCCCGGATTTTAAATGTTAAAAACATGCACTCATCAAATATTTTCTTTTGAGATTTTTTTCTCGAAATACAGTGCGCACTGCTTAATTTGATAACAACGGGATTCACTGTTTCTGATTACAATAAATGATTGATAATTATATCCGGAAAAAACCCAGTAGCAAGAACCATAACCATATGTCCCGTTTTCTCGAACGGGACGTATGAAATACGATGACAACTTTTTTATTTCACCACTTAATTCGTTTCATAATATTGATCCATGTCTTTTTTTCTTCATATTGTGCTAAAACCAGAATTTTTTTTGTTCAGAATTTGTGAAAGAGTAAAAATTAAATTATAACAATTAAACTGTTTATCACGAATTGCGATATGTTTCCTTGTGTACGGCAAGTTCCATAGTTCCTTCGTGAAAGAATTCCGGCCAAGGAACTGTAAATATGGTCGAATTCATGCAAATTTTTTTTCACCAGAGGAGACCCCCCCCCCCCCCCCCCTATCACTTACATTATTTTGTAGGTTGACGATGATAACTTTCTGGTTTAACCTCAGTTTCAAAATATGCAAGAAAAAAAATTTCAACGAAAAATTCGATAACATAAATGGTTCCTGATAAGAAAAAAAAAAATCTAACTTTTTCCCATGTTATGATATTGGTACGTTCGTACTTTGAAAAATCGGTAACAATACAAGAATAATGACGTTATTCGTGATTATAATGACCGGCAACGACTGTATCTGAAAACTGTGTAAATCATACTGTTATGTGTACAGTATTTAAAATTTCTTATCCGTTTTTATATAACGAAATATTGAAATGGGTTCCATGTAAGTTATTGATTCATTAGGAATCAGATTTTGACAGTATCCATGTACCTTCACGTGATTCCAGGTGCAATTTTCAGTCAATAAGATGACGAATTTCTCGGAAAAGTTTTTCTTAGAGTGAGTCTTCTTTCTGTAATCATAAGATATGTGGAATATCCACGAGCCAGGCTATTCTAGTATTACGGATATTCATACATTTCATCGAATATGAAACCTTCCAAAATGAAGAGTGAATACACTTATTCCTGTCTTTGAAACGTGAAAAATATTTCTGCATCCGGAATATTCCTAACTTTGAATGATATAAATTACAGAAATATATGCACATATATATTTATTAGAATCATACTAGTCTCTTTTTTTTCCAAAGTCAAAGTGTACATCTCTGAAACGTTTCTTTAAACCATGTGATATGCGTGAAATACATACTCATAATATAAAACGCAGAAATATAAGAATATATTATGCGCAGACAGCGCCGGACATGGAAAAATATTTAAAAAAAAAATTATGAATACATGAAAAATAACGGGAATATAAGGCCCAAAAATTACATTGAAAATTTATGATAACGAAAATGTACAGGGTGCCCCGTTAGTGGCAACGTGGCTTTCATCTCATCAACCGCTGGTCGTAGAGGGATAATTCCAATTTAAAAACCGTTCAAAACGAGCTCAAAAACTACCCTGTGCGAGTTTTGAGAGTGGTACCAGAGTGTCACAAAATAAAAAAAATTTAAATTTTCATACGGTCCCTCTGTCCTCTAACATTCAATTAAGAAGTTGTTTCCCTGTCTTTTTTGAGTGGAAAGATATCCTATGTTTTTAACTGCAATATTCACAGAGGTATTCCAATTCAAAAATCGGACTAAAGTTGAGTTGCTACTGTTATTTCCCAATTTTTCTCTGATTTTTATATTAAAATATCTCAGTGAATATTGCAGTTAGAAACATGGGATTTTTTTTGTTGGTCTTAGAAAGGACAAGGCAACAACTTTTTAATAGGAAGTTAAAGGATAAAGGGACCGCATTTATTTTGCGACACACTGTATTCTCGGTCTAAAAACTGGCACAGGGTAGTTTTTGAATGCCTTTTGAGCATTTTTTAAATTGGAATCATACCTTTACGACAGGCGGTTGACGAGATAAAAGCCGCATTAGCATTTATGGGACAATTTGTATATTGCGTGTGAGTGTGTGTGTGTGTTGCGTGTATTTCTCCTTTTCATATACAAATTCAAACTAATAATTTTACCTCTTTTTCGTGTTCATACTGGTTGTCCCATGAATTTAGACTGATTTAAAAAAAATTGACGTAACGCGGGATGCGCTCTTAGAATCGTTAGATTTTTTCTGACGCAAGGAAAAATAGTAAAATCTATTGCCGATAGGTAGCGATGCACAGCATTGTTTCCGGATAATCAGACCAGAAAAAGCAAATTAAATCCTTTTAAAAGACGATGGGAATCAAAAACTAGCTAATGAGCAAATTCTTCAGATTTTGTTGCATTATCATTTTCTTTGAATTACCACGATGTTAATAATTGTGGAAAAGAAACATTCGACGAAGTTGCTGTAATCTAGATATGTTTTTCAACGATATTCAGACTTTATACACATGACGCCTAATAGAGCCACCTTTCGAAGAGAATTAAAATTGCAATCATTTTTTGATTGTGTAAAAAAAATCCGAGTATGCAACAATTCTAAGGGCGCAAACCACAACCCAGCACGTGGATTTGTCGGTTTTTTGAAATCTGTCCAGATTTATGGGACACGCTGTATAAGTGATTTTTGTTGTTGTAAGAATTAAGAGATTGATTGATATACTTTAATTATATAAATAATAATAATACTTTCTATTCTGAAAAAAAAAAATATATAAATATAAGTCATTTCCTTACTCTCCAAAAAATAGTGCGGCATCAAGAACACGATGTTTCCATTTCAATTTAGTTTTTGGTCTTACACAAAAAATGTAGTCGTATTTTTGGAAGTAGAAAAAATCGTGGGAAAATATCTCGAAGTCTCAAGAGAGAGAGAGAGCTATCCTGAAGCATTTCCGCTTTTCGCATCTGATTTCTAACCGAGAGTTCGAATATTTTGACTGCTATCAATGTTGTGAAATGGAGTTTTCTCTCGAGCAAATTTCGAGATCTTTTTAGGGGCTTTCAATTTCAATTCACGAAAACACTTTTCTCTTTAAAACAGGGTCTATCGAGTCTATTGAGTCTATCCTTCCATGAACATTATTTTTCTGTTATGATTATGATTTTTTACTGTAGTAAATTGAGAAATAGATGACCTCGTTTGTTACAGCATTCAACTATGTGTGCAATTGCTTTGCATTTGATTAGAAAAGATTCACCTTAATTTTCCTGCATGCTATCCGCGGAGGCGTATAATCCACACTAATGTCATTCTCACTACTATAAGAAGAAATATCACAGCATTGGTAGCATTGGCGTAAAATGTAAAAAATTCGAGATTGATAATGGATATTGATAATCCTAAGATATAATTGATAATCCTAAGATATAATTGATAATCCTAAGATATAATTGATAATCCTAAGATATTGATAATCCTAAGATATAATTGATAATCCCTAAGATATAATTGATAATCCTAAGATATAATTGATAATCCTGAGATATTGATAATCCTGAGATATTGATAATCCTGAGACATTGATAATCCTAAGATATACTTTAATTGATAATCCTAAGATATAATTGATAATCCTGAGTAAAAATTGATAATCCTGTGTAAAAATTGATAATCCTGTGTAAAAATTGATAATCCTAAGTAATAATTGATAATCCTAAGTAATAATTGATAATCCTAAGTAATAATTGATAATCTCCAAACGACGATTTCTCCACTGAAATCTGTACGACATCTATGAAACTTTTTTATAAAAATTAATTTTGTCAAGTTTATCCCTAGAACTATTGCTGTTCAAAGTGTCTTAAATTATTTAAATCAAATAATTTATGCTTTCATATTATTTCTATTCAAAAAGCTGCAGATAATACACAGCGGAATATAAACTGCAACACGAAATTCCGAAGATTTTTTGTTTTTAAATTTTGCACCGTGAAATTATAAGCGAGAAAATACGGCATATACGGAAGTGTTTTGCAATATGATTTAGGCACTGTCTATTTTTTTTGGTAAGATATATAATTAAGTGAAAAATATCAACTAGTTGTTCTCATTCGCATTGTATTAACCCATTTTTGACTGACATTGCGTTTGCGCAACACTTCGTTAAAAAAAAAAATTTTCGTACTTTTCATTCAAATTTTTGTATGAAATGGTCTAACGGAATTTTGTGAATGAAAAGGTCTAATGAGTAATATTTTTAAAATTTGTTTACAGTTTGATTTTTTGTTTTTCCAAAAATGAAATTTTCAGAAATTTTATTCCGATTTATCTGAATTTTTTTTTCCTGACCATGAACAGAAATAAATTTTATAAAAATAGAAAAAAAATAATTTTTCCCCAAATTTTTTTTTGACACATCGTATACGAGGTCGAGGTTTTCCAAAATTACAGTTATTGATTACTTTGATTAAACTAAGATTTACATTAATTAGAAAGTTGATTAATTGAAATTAACATTGAATAAGTTTTTCTCATCATTTGTTTCTCGTTCTAAAACACAGACTTTTTTTTAAAAACGAACAATTTTAAAACTTTTAGGGATTGTTTAATTAACTTCGTAAGAGAGTAATATTGATTCGAAGCCATGGGTTCTCGAGCAACCCCAGCACTTTTTGGCATGCGTCTGTCCACGCACACCAGAACTTATTAAAAAAATCGGATTTTTTTTACATGAAGCTCATGAAATACCACTGGTCTAAAGCACTTCCGACGCACCCCTGAATTTAATTCCCTTCGCTCAAACTGAGCTTTGAGATTTTAGTACCCTGCTTAAATCAGCGGTGTGGAATGAAACATGTATCAAACAAGAAAAGAAAAATTTTAAAATAATTCTCACATGTAATGTCTTGTCGAAAAATAATTATTGGGCTTAATATAATGGCCAAATAACTATACAACGTTCTTTTCAAAAATTGGACGCACCCAAGAAATTTACGACAGCAGTTCGTGAAATGCTCAAGCTGGAAAGATCAAATCGAGAGTACTGCTGTAATTAGCATTTTCGTGTTCTAAGAGGTTCTTCGTGAGTATATTGGTGGCAAAAAATTTTCATAGTATGGATCGAATGAGTCTTGAAACTCAAAAATTTTTTTTTCGCTTTGTTTCAAAAATTACAACACTCCCAAAAGTAGCTTAAAAAAGTTAGAACACCTGGCTAAAAACGGATTACTACATGTATATTTCAATGCAAATTTATATGAACATGATTGAATAAGTGTTATATGTTTTTCCTGGTTATGTGTATGTGAATCTAGAATAGCTGAATCTTCGCATTACGGGTGGAAAAATGGGACATATCTGGAAACGCGAAATTTATGTAGCCTATGTATTTGTTTGGGCAGTAACGCTTTGCTGATATCGAATAAATGCCTGTATATTGTACTGTGGCCATCTTTGGCTTGGGACATGAATTTTATGTAACAAGACATTGAATTTATTAAAGGTCTGATCCAGATCTGTGCCGGAGACTAATAAAATCCCCAGCGCGACCCAACCCGCAAGGGTAAAAGGCTTATAACCCTGGAGCGACAGAGCCTGGGCCGTGACTGGTTTGTCGGAGACTAATAATGTCTTCAGCACAGATCTGGATCGGACCTCAGCCATAAATCTCATCTCTGTTGTGAAGTCACACAATTTCCCCGCCAACAAACCTGCATGCCGTCGCCAAGAAGCTGCTTTGGCGAAAAAGAAAACCTGTTCCCGAAGGATGAGCAGGAAAGAGAAAAAAGACGAGTTTTCGGTGTTCTGCTGCTTGCCTTGGTGTAGAGTGGTCGTCATATGAGACTCGCTCTGAATGTATGGCAGAGAACGCGATGCACTAATATCAAAAATTATGGGAGTATAACTCCTCCGTAATATACCTTACTCCTGCCGCTGTGGTGGTCGAGTGGTTATAGTGACGGACTCGCGGGAGAGGATCCGGGTTCGAACCTCATGGGGGTGGTCGGCTGAAGTTGGTTTTATGTGGTTCCCAACTTCAAGGCGCAAATGCGAGCCGATCTCCCCGTTAAAAAGTCTCGCCACAGAGAGCAACAGTCCTACAACGATAAATCATTCATTCACACTTCACTCATAGTTAGAAAAACTAGTGGCAGATGGCAGCACTACACATAACAAGCATTACAGAGAAACAACAAAAACTTCACGTCAGGTTTCACTACACGTACACGCACATTCCCGCATGTACCGATTCGTTTGGGGGTTCCGCGGGGTGCATGTGTGGTGTAGTAGTAGTAGGTAGGGCCTCCAAAAAATGGCTCGGGGATCCATGATGTTCTTAAGTCAGCCACCTCGTTGGGCAATTTGCCTGTTGTATTTGTATGTAATACAGATAACAAAAAGGAATCGCAAGACCGATGACTGGATGTTGTCGGATTAGACGAGGAGACATCTATCATCCCCACCAACATGGTCCGACCACGCCATCCACCACACTTACCGCGGTCCTCCATGCCGTCTACATACTTCCCTGCAACTGGATCAACTGACCATCATCTAATCTACATATCTGCATCCTGCCGGACGTCCCCGTAATAAGGTTGTGAAGGACTATTAAGGACTTAATAATCGTCTGTGTCGTCCAGATGAGATAACAGATGGACCGTAACACCGTGAGTACAGACTTGTAATAACCATGTTCTTGTCCGGCATTAATTGTAATTTCCACTCTGCTGGGCAAAGTTCCCATCCTCATTAATTTAAAGTAATTCGGGGGCCCCCCTTTCTATTCCGAATGTAAGAATCATTTTATCTGTATATCTGATTGTATCTTGGATATTAATATGCAACAGTAAAAACGTCTTATGCTCTGAATCTTCTAATGTTAATTATTGTTTTAATGTTTTCTTTTGAATTGCCTTCCCCTCCGATCATAGCCAATCGCATATCTTCCCCCTCCGTTCATGACTATTCATGATATATCCGCTATTGTAGAGCCGATAGTAGCTGGTTTGCAATTGACTCCACAATCTCTTGATAGGATCAGCATCCGGTGCAGTCATCAGATATCACGAAACCACCGAAGTATCGATTACATTCATGGACATTGCTGAATCCTTGATCCAGTTCTTAGTTTTTATCTTCAAACGAAGTCTTCAGTTGCAGAAACCATTAAATAGAAACCAAAGAATCAGAATTCTTTTCTATAGAGGTGGACATTAAGGTCTCTACCTTTTGAATGCAGAAGTTGAAGACTTATATAAAGATGGAAATTTCATTTTGCATCAAAATTTTTCTGTGTGAATTGTTGCAGCATCGATTTGATACGGCTTCTTGGACATGGTCAAAATCTTGGTGGCAAATTTGAAATTTCCATCTTCATACAAGTTTTCAACTTCTGGAATCAAAAGGTGGAGATCCTAATGTACATCTCCATCCAGAGAAGTCACCTGATTCATTGGTTTCTATTTCTTATCTCCAACAGCTGAAGACTGCGTTTAAAGATGGAAAACGAAGATTGGATCAAGAATTAGGAAATGTCCACAAAACATCATCGATGCTTCGGTGGTTTCATAATGGTTGAACCTGATGCTGATCCTACCAAGAGATTGTGGAGTCGATCAAAAAAAAAAAAAAATTCTGATTAATTTCAAACCAGCTGCTATCGGCTCCACAATAGCGAAGACGTGATTTGTGGCTGAGGTCCGATCCAGATCTGTGCCGGAGACTCACAAATTCAGTGTCTTGGTGCATAAAATTCATGGTCAAAGCCAAAGATGGCCATAGTACAATGAGCACGCGTTTTCCCATACTATCCAAGCAAACACACACGTTATCTTGAGGTTGTAGAAATGTCCCGTTTATCTATCCGTATTGCGAAGATTGAACTGGGTGCGGTAGCCCAGGTAGATAAGAGGTACCGTGAGTTCGATACCTGGTTCGTTCTTGTCAGAAACTTTCCTCACAGAGGAGTACAACAGAAAAGGCGAAATGACCACAGGAAAAGATTGCTACCGCAGGATGTCCCCCATTGAGAAGTTGACGCACCAACCTCTCGGTGAGTATAAAACAAGCTGCCATTCGGAATCGGCAATAAATTATGATTGATTGGCTCAGTCTAATTAGCCCCCGGGTGCAGAAAATGACCGTAGTTGAACAAAAATAATCAAATGAAGAATGAACTATTCTGAATTCACAGGAAAGACATATAACACTTATTCGGTCAAGTTGATGTAAATTTGCATGAAAATATTCATTTAATAATCCGTTTTAACTCAGATGTTTTAATTTTTTGAAACATCTTTGGGAGTGTTCTAATTTTTTGAAAAGTTCGTTCATAATGCCAAATAACTGCTACTGTATAATGCCGAATTTTCATAGGCGTAAGCTTGTGTCCGATCGATGAGCCCGAGCCCACTCGATATTTGCCATCATCTCAATAATAACTATGGAAATGTTGGGTTTGATGCCTAACTTCCAATACTTTTGATCCCTTCCAATATTTTCAATTCAGTGTTAATCCTCTCTCTCTTTCTCTGTCTCTACGAAATTACTCTAACACACAATCCCTCAGACAAAGGCGAGCAGGAGAAAACAGGAAAAAAAATTTTCGATTGAAACACATACACTGCTGGCCATCCAAATTGCAACACCAAGAAAGACAAGAGATATCGCAACAATATTTATTTTGTAGATAACATGTTGACCAAGCATCAAATGATTAAATTTATAGACTTCTGTGAAGTGTGGTTCCTGCGAAAATCAGTAGCCAGAGTAGCCGCCATTGTTGGAGATCACCGCTGCCACACGCCTCGGCATTGATTCAAAGAGACTTTGGATGTGTTCTTGGGGTACAGCAGACCAAGCAGCTTCCACGCGTTGCCAAAGTTGATCTGGTGTGGCAGCTGGGGATGTAATCTGGGTCAATCGTTGAGCAACCATGGACCACATGTTTTCTATCGGCGAAAGATACGGAGAGCGAGCTGGCCAGGGAAGCAATTCAATCTGGCGATTGACGAAGAACCTTTGGACAATGCGTGCCACGTGTGGTCGCGCATTATCCTGTTGAAATATGGCTGTGGACAAGCCCTGAAGGTAAGGAAGGACAACTGGCTCCAACACCTCGGAGATGTAGCGCTGGCTTTTTAAAGTACCGGCAATGCGTACTAGAGGAGTGCGAGAGTGATATCCAATACCGCCCCATACCATAATACCCGGTGCAGGACCAGTGTGGCGGTGCATAACGCAGCTGTTCAGCATCCTCTCTCCACGGTGTCTCCAGACTCGAATCCGACCATCGTGGTGTTGCAGACAGAAGCGTGACTCGTCAGTAAAGACAATTTCATTCCATTGTGCCGTCCACATCCTTCTTTCATCGCACCATTGGCGGCGGAGACGTCTGTGGTTCTGCGTCAAGGGTAGACGAAGCAATGGACGTCTTGCGGACAGACCACTCTGCTGTAAACGGCGTCGAATGGTACGCGCAGACACTGGATGATGCGGTACAGACTGAATGTGCTGTGCTATGGTTCGTGATGTGGCTGAGCGATCCGTCACTGTCATACGCACAATACGCCTGTCATCACGTGAAGTGGTGCACTGAGGTGGATGCGATCGAAGACGTCGGTCCGTCGTACCCCTTCTGCATCCAACGATCACATATCCGCATTACAGTTGTTTGGTTTCGTCCAACACGACTATCGATTTCCCTGAAAGATAATCCACAATCTCGGTAGGCCACTATCCTTCCTCTGTCGAACTCGGATACTTGATCAAAAGATGATCGCTGTTTTCTACGAGGCATAATTGATCGTTTTTTTGAAAAAACCACAAGAAAAACACAATTGCCGTACTTCAAACCGTCGAAATCTCCAAGCCTTAAATAGCGCTTTGAAGTGGCGCCACAGGCGCGCGTGATGTGCGTCTGCGCTGAAATTCTAATCATTCGCATATCTCACCTCCGCTAATGCATGTTGTAAATTTCATATTATTTGCATGCTTCCTTCAGGGTGTTGCATTTACGGTGGCCAGCAGTGTATTTTAAAACACAGGCAAGCGGAAGAATTGTGTGTTTGATATTTCGTCGATAGAACTTCCGACGTAATATTACGTGCGAAACAATCAATGGAGTTTATGTGAGTTCTAAATCTTCAAATGCAATGTAAATAATACTCTTGAAGTGGACACAATTTTTTTGTTTTCCTATTTTTATGAATTTGTTTAAATAACAAGTAAAGAAAGTGTGAGTGCGTGTGTGGAGAAATTTACACGGAAATAGCTGTATTTGCATATTTTTAAATTGGGTACAGATTAAGCTAATTTAATGAGCATTTTCTAATGTATAGCGCATGACTGGATAAGGGGATAAACTACTGCTTATCCACTTATCCAGTCATGCAGTCCACCAACTCATCCAGTCCAACTACTCAAATAGCTATTGTACTTTCGGTTCCGAAGAGATTCAACATCGGCTAAAGCATGAGTGCAATTTAAAGAAAAAACAAAAAAAAAAAACCCATCCAATAAGAGAATGCAGATTGTGTTCCTAAACAAATCACTAGTGGATCCGTATATATCTTCATTTCTCCATACAAATATATGGTAGTTGTATGAAAATAACAGCCAGTTGTTTTCCACGCATCGTAATTTTGTACGAGCGTCAAGGCAAATATGATTGATGAGAGTTTTATCAAAGCCCTCGAGAGTTCTTCATTCGTCAAGTGCTCGATATATAGCTTTTTCCTTATATAATCTGGCTAAGTCAAAGACCCGGTAAATCTCCGATAGAGGGCACAAAGTATAGAAGAGATAAGACCCGTGAATGGGATTAGTTCTCGTAAAAAAAATAAGGATTCCTAGTCCTTACAAGGAAAATTATTACATTTCTAAGAATTAGTTAGGTGGTAAAAGTCGAGAAAACTGAAGGAAGTTGGAGATCTCAATAATATTCTACATAAACGGAACCAATATTTTTCTCGTCTATGGTCTCGAGTACCATCACTTTTATTTACAACGTTAACTTGATATATTACACATGGAGAGACATTTGCACAAAATTTGCATATAAAACACGAATGCTTTTTTCCGGTAATACGTGACGTTAATGTTCTTTTTTTTTTCCTGTATACGGTGGGAACAAATAGGGAATAACAATTTTTCGTGGATTTTCATTCTTTCCCTTGGAAATATCTAATGAAAACGTACTCTGTAAATCACAAATTTGGGCAGAGAATGTATGCGTGCACATGGTCTGAACGTTGAATTTTGTCTGTCTAGGGCGCACATAGTGTTATGATATATTCTTATAGCTCGAAATCTATCTTCATATGCTTTCCTTTTCTCTGTGTTAACGGCTTTCGGGGTCGAAATCACTGAAGTCGTAAAGGAAATATGAGTTTGTAAATTTTCGCGAGTTCTGAAAATGTTCGAATAAATCCCAAAGGCTATATAACTCCTCGCTAGTGTTGTAAAATAGTAGCAGAACTATTTCGGATGCGCATTTTATCAAACATTACACCGTAAAAGCGAATGAAGTCTGGGATATATGTTTTTGAGGGGAAAAAAAAGGAATAAAAATTTGTTAGGATAGGTGTATAAACATATTTTGGGACAATTTTTTTAGTATGTTGATATAAACCATTGAAAATTCTTTTTTTTACAGTTATTTGGTTCAAAATACTGTGGAGGTCTTTCTGATGAGAGGACTATGGAAATGCAGCTGATTGCTTTATTTGAAAATATTGTATTCAAAGCAATGTTTTAATGCTCATTATATGAAAAGTAATATATTTACTGAAGAGAATTTCATTTTTTTTTCTAATCATTTTGATAGTAACACTCATTTATGACTAAAATTTGCAATTCTCCTCTTCTCATCCCGCTTTCTACTCATCTCTTACTTTGTTTTTCGTTCATTTTTTCTGTGTTGATCTCCCTCTATTGTTCAATACTCTTTTCTTCCCTTTCTTCCTATTCTGTTTTTCTTTTTTCTTCCACACTCTTCTTCTCTTCCATTATTCTTTTTTTTCACGCTTCTTCTCTTCACCCATTTCTTTCTTAAAGCCTTCTTCTCTTCTTCATCTCATCTCTTCGCTTCTTCCTCTCATCTCTTATCTTCTTTATTGCTTCTATTCTTCATATATTCTATTCTTCATCTCCTCTATTATTCATCTCTCCTATTCTTCATGCATTCTATATTCATCTCTCCTATTCTTCATGTATTCTATATTCATCTCTTCTATTCTTTATGTATTCTATTATTCACCTCTTCTCTTATTCATCTCTTCTCGTATTCATCTCTTCTCTTCCCTTTATCTTTTCCTTCTGTTCTCTCTGCTGTTTTTCCCCTACTTTGCTCATACTGTGTTCTCTTCCTTTTCTTATTTTCTTCCTGTTTCTTTTCCTCTTCTCTTCATCCTCTGCTTCCTCTTATCTTCTTTTCCCTTCACCCATTTCTTTGTTTCTCTTCCATTATTCTTCATTTCCTTTCTATTTTTCTTCTCTTCACTTCAATTTTTCTTCCTTACTGTTTTTCAATACTCTTTTCTTCCCTTCTTCTTCCCTCGTGTTTTTTCCCTCTTACTTCTTTTTCGTCATTTAGGAGGTTTTTCTCTTACCTCCTTCTTTTTTCAAATTCTTTTCTTACCTCCTCTTCTCCTACTGTTCTTTCTTCTTCTTTACTTCACTTCTCAACCTCTTCTCTTTTTTTCAGTTCCCTTATATTCTAAATTGTACATTCTCTCTCTCTGTTAAATGCAATCTCTGTGTTCAATACTCTTTTCTTTTTCTCTTTTTTTTCTTCTCGTTCTTTTTTAATTACACAAATACTAAGGTATGTATATATATACAAACATCAATACAATATACATTTAACATATACAAACATATAATGCACCCACTATTTACCTCAAGGGCGCAAATGTCCTTCCAGCAGGTCTATAAGAGTTACTCTATGATATTAACTTTCTCTTCTTCTTTTCTCTTGCGAAGAGCTCCAATTTATCTGTTGACACAACATTTTCGAGTTGCAAAACATTCTCTAATTCCGTTTGAGCTTTCTCTTTCACGAATATTTTTAACTGAAGAAGATATGATTTTGCTAATCATTGATTGTGACGGTTACTTCTGAATAAATGTTTCAACATTTTTCAGTTTGTCTCAACTTATCAGCTTATAGCTACCATTCTGATTCAGCATTTTGTTTGTGAAATATTAAATTTCACAAGTTTTCATTACTATTTTATTCTTGTCACGCGATGCACTCATTTTTTTTTCAGTATTCTTATGCTGATGTAAAAAATGTCGATTAAAATTAAGTGAGAAACATGAAAAAAAAATGTGCTCCTAAAGATGCATTGATGAAATCACAAAAAATAATATTTTCTAGAACAGCCTACATGATAGATATCACAATGCGGCATTATTCCTGTAACTTAATACTCGCTTATGAAAATATATATACAGTAACATGAAATCGATTTTCAATCTGCTTGTGTGGGGATTCGTGAAACAAATGTATTTATCGAACTTCGCTAAGTTTTGCATATGTACCAAACGGTAGCCGTCGCAAACAATAAAAACGATGGTCGATAAAGTCTGCAACGATAAACCTTTGTCATTCCCGGTAAGTGTCAGAAATATTAAAATTAAAAAAAAAAAAAGAAAGCTTAATGATTTCACGACAAAAATTTGTTTTTGAATTTTTTTTTTTTGAGTAAAAATGTTTCTAAGAAATTGAAAAACTGTTTGCGAAAATTTTACCAATCATTCTTTCAATCCCTTAAGATATCATTAGTGAAGCCATAGATTAGCTACTAGAAATCTGCCTGCGAGAGTTATAAGCAAGAAACTACGGTAATGATATTTTTGATGTTTGTTAACTGGTGAATTCGTATTACATATTTTTCTTTATGTAAAGTAAAAGAGGGAAAATGTTATATTTCAAGGAATCTTGAGTTATTCACCCAAGAGATTTTCATCTCTTAAAAAAAGGCACATTTTCCGTTAAAACTAGTGTTTTATTTCAATCACGTGTGAAATTTTTTTATAAGACTACAAGCAAATAATTTTCGTTCCGCAGAACAAAATATTATTCAGGAGAAAATTTCACAGACGTCTACTGAAACTCAAGATGATAATTATTTTTGGTTTTAATTCTTATATATTTAATTCAATTTTTTTTAACTAGAACATACGGTTTATAGGGTGAAAGCTTAAGTTCGTTTCAACTCAAATAACTCGTGAACCATTGGTTATAGAAACACACCTTTAAATACAGAAAGTATTCAAACAACATGCTAATTTTAGATATAGTATATCATTTTACTTGAGAACATACATGTACCGAGATACAAAATTTAATTTTTGATATAGTCGCACTGCTACTCTTTTTCCGATTGGAATGTTGTTTCCCTATATCTAAAGAAACAAAACAAATAAAATGTCCATGTTTTTTTCTAAGAGCAATATTAGACGATATATTTTTTAGTTCAAAATTGTTAAAAAGGAGACATGTATTAAGAGAGCAATATTTAGAAAAAAATTGAAACATTCTTTTGCAGCGCTATTTTTTTTTAAACTTTTCTAAATTCTGAGATGCCTGTCTTAACTTTCACTACAAAATATCCCCGGCTAATATTGCATTTAGAAACAGGGGATTTTTTTTGTTCATCGGATCTGATAGGAAAATAAATTTTTTATTCTAAGTTAAAAGTCTGGGGGACCGTATAAAAGAATTAAATTTTAAAGCACTAGGTGAAATAAATAACCTATCTAAAATTGGTATGTGATTCAAATACTTTTTCTAATTAAAGGTATGTTTCTATAAACAGCTGTTCACGAGTTTTTTTAGCTGAAGCGAACTTAAGTTTTCACCCTGTACATAAGATGATTAATATTTTACTTACATTCGACTATATACCTACTATAAAAAACAACTAGTTCAACATCTCTGTAATAATAATAATAATAATAATAACCAAACATAAATAAGTTAGAGAGATATAGATGGCTTTTTTCTCAGCCAGAGATATCAAGGAAACAGTTATTTTCCGGATATTATGCTGAGGTGAGCTCGGAAAGAAAAGTCATCACGTCTCCGCCGGGACTCGAACCCAGGCCCTCTTGCATACCGGGCAAGCATGCTACCATCTACACCACTGGAGACACATGAATCTGCCTTCCTAATTTCACGCACTGTGTCGTGAGGCGCTGAAGTAGAGGCATTAGTGCGTGAAATTAGGAAGGCAGATTCATGCGTCTCCAGTGGTGTAGATGGTAGCATGCTTGCCCGGTATGCAAGAGGGCCTGGGTTCGAGTCCCGGCGGAGACGTGATGACTTTTCTTTCCGAGCTCACCTCAGCATAATATCCGGAAAATAACTGTTTCCTTGATATCTCTGGCTGAGAAAAAAGCCATCTATATCTCTCTAAACCGTCCCACCCGGGGGCCATTTCCTGAAGTTAAGAGAGGCTACTAATGCCTCTACTTCAGCGCCTCACGACACAGTGCGTGAAATTAGGAAGGCAGATTCATGTGTCTCCAGTGGTGTAGATGGTAGCATGCTTGCCCGGTATGCAAGAGGGCCTGGGTTCGAGTCCCGGCGGAGACGTGATGACTTTTCTTTCCGAGCTCACCTCAGCATAATATCCGGAACATAACTGTTTCCTTGATAAATAAGTTACTTTGGAGGTAGTTATTTATTAATGATGAAAATTGATCAATGAGAAATACCAGATTCATACTAAATAATTAGTTTTTGTCATCGTTACCTATACAGTTTGCATAGCAAACAGGGGTTGAAACATTTTATTGGCGAACCATTCATCCTAGAATTATACTTCCAATTAGAAAAAGTTTACAAATAACGTTTAGTACTCAGATATAACATTCATAATTCAAGGGGTTGGGTAATTATTAAAATAAAAAAATTAACTTCTTATACACTCCTCCATGTGCGCTATAATCCAAAAGGGAAGTTGTTGCTCTGTCTCTCCTGATGCGAACAAAATAAATTCCACGTTTCTAAGTGCAATATTTGATGAGGTATTTTTGAATTCGGAAAACGGGAGAAATTAAAAAAAAACAAAAACAGCGTTAATTACGATATTATAACGATATAAAACGGATATAAAACGATTTTTCCGCATCTCCCCCCCCCCCCCAACCTTTCTCTGTCTTTCGAATTCGAATATCTCAATGAATATTGCACTTAGAAACATTGATTTTTATTTTTATTTTGTTGGCATCAGGAAAGACAGGTCAAAAACTTTCTGATTTGGTTTTGTGGCACACGAGAACTGCATAAAAAGTTAATTTTTTTATTTTATTTTATATTTATAACTGTACAGCCCCTTGAAACATGATTGACATACTACTTGAGTACCGTGAGTTATTTTGACATTTTTTCTAACTAGAATCAACCTCTAAGATTTACGGTTAAATGCTATAACCCCTGTTTGCTATGCATCCTGTATAACATGAGTATAAATTATATTTTGTCGATTTTATCAATTTTTCCATGAATATCTTTCCAACGATAGTATCGTGTATGCAAGTCTAAAATCTAAACGTATGGAAAACATGCTATACTGTATGATGTTTATCCTATATTATTGGTCTGATGAAAAAAAAATCTAATTTGAATAGATGATTGTTATTTATTCAATACGCCCGTATAAACCCACTTCTACACAACAATATTTGCACAAAATTCGTTCTGTACAATATTACATTCGAATATAAGGTGCGCTCGGGAGTTCCCATTCTTCTTATTACTTCTTATTTGTAGGCACAATTCGAATAAGTTCACTACACAGACATCTAGAATCGCAGTGGTATTTATACTTTCTATTATAATATAGTTTTTTGTATATATAGAGATTGGGGATGAGTAAGAAGAAACACAAAATATTTCTGGTCTGCTGTTGCAAATGAAACGCATCATATGGCATCGTCAGTTCGCAAGAAAACGAGTATATCAGCTGGTGATGTTCATCTCATCCGAGAGTCTTTTCATGTTATTCTTAGGCACACCATATCATTTTGACTGGAAATACTTCTTTTCCAGATGTTACGAGATTGTACTCGTGCAGGCGAAACCTCCGAATGCCAAACTGCAGTGGGAACAAATAATGTCTGTGCCGGAATGTATGCTATTGTGAGCCAGTGACATTCCAGTCTACGTCTACGAAGAAAATCGTAACCGTATTATACTTGTACCTATAAAACATCACATGTCTGAGTCAAATGGCGTAAAACTAACTTCGCCGTATATTGATACAGTATGTAAATTTTGCATTGAAATCGTTTTCATGGACAAAAAAAATTGAATACTTATAAACGGGTTTAGGACTGATTTGCATATATTTTAGTGGAAAATAAAATTAACATTCGCGTCTGTAATGACATTAAAATGCTATCCTTAACAGTTTATCCGCTCTGTTGTATTATTCTTCGGTGTACAAGATGTTCTATGAATTCGTAAATAGTTTAAAAGTCCATAAAAATTGGAGGAATTATTTATTGGAATGCCGTTTGCGAAAAAGAGTTACCTTTACAAAGGGTATTTTTCCCGGTATAGAAAAAAAAAGTTAAAATTTCTGTGAATAGAGGACGCTTCATGAAAGCAAATCACTGGAAATATATCCTATTAAATGCAGGGTGTACAATTAAAACAGGTCATTTCTGAATTTTCCTGTCACTGGTGTTTACATAAGGTTCCCATCGTGATGTTGACATTAGTGAATAAAGAATTAGTCAAAGCACAGATGACTGGATGCGAAGCGAAGATAATTGGAAAGAAAAGTCCTTTTCATGTGTAGGGAATCGAACCAACATGCTCGAAATTTCCGGGTGTGTGTGCTCTACCATTACGCTACAGAGGACAGACATTTCCTTTCTTAAGAACACTGTGTTCCTTTGAGCTGAACACACTTTTAGAATTTGCCACATTTTTTTCTTCTTTCAACTGCTTTGTTAACCGACAGTACACGGAAATTATTCAAAACCAACATAGACCATTAGTTTCGATCTCTAGTTTTACAATTTGTGGAAACATGAAAACGTACGTAAACATTTAGATACGTTAAAAAAATGTCGTTGGCAAAGTTACTCTGGAAATGGGGCAAACGGTTTGCCAACTGTATTAAAACCAGTGGAAATCACCAAAAAACAAAACAAAAAAAAACCAGAAAACGATTTTTTTTAAACTATGAAAACACCTGGCACATTAGTATTAACTGTTTATTGTAAAGAAAAATGCACAGAAACATTCAAAACATTAGAATCAGAAGGTGTAAAATTTACAACTTCAAAGAAAATTTTTAACATTTTCGTCAGAAAAGGTAAATTTGCCACGATTTTCATTATAAGGAAAATCAGCCTAATCTTTGAGATAAGCTTCAATCAGATACTTTTAGGAAGCAAAAAATATTCCCTCTGTTAGTCGTATATGGCAACTCGAACTCCTCGTTTTCACAGAATTGAATGAGTTTATCAACAAAATGCTTGACGCGCTTTTTTTTGCAAAGAGCTTCATCAAAACAAGCTATCTTAGCTGTAGTTGTTTAAGAACCGTACCATCATTCTCCTGGATCACGCTGACATTCATCATTTCATCATGTTTCTCTCTGTGGTTGAATAACTTCCATCTTCGCAGGGGAGAAACGAGAACAGCAGGAGTGACTAATTCCTGTCCGAGCTCTTCAGTAGGGTCTGAATCTTACTCGGGTTCTGATTCAGATGTGTGATATAAAGAAAACGGACAGTCAGATTCATCGCTGATGGGCTGGTCATTCCTCAGACTGTTCTTTCTTTCGCAACCCCCCCCCCCCCAATCTGATTTGTCGTAGAAGGTACCCTGAAAGGATTGGGCCTTCTCCATCAAGTGCGATTCACCAACGGCTTCTTGGGCCACATCCATTCTCAGTCATCTCTTCTATAGACTTCGGCTGAAGCGTAGTATCATCATAATTTTGATACATGCGGCCTCCCTACTTGGTACTAATGCATCTCGGCATCTAAACGGCATCTGAAACAAAAAACCAGAAAAAATTCTCGATGTGAAAAAAAGTATGCACGAATTTGGGGAAATGACGAAATTCTGAGTTGGCAACGTTACCCCATTTTTACCAAGCTTCTTTGCTCAACATTGTCTCCTCCTAACCAGATTATATTTAAGATGCTCCACACCAGAGAATTTTTTAAAAGATGTATTGCACAATAATATGTGGAATTGAATATGTGTATAGAATTTATTTAACACTCTGAGAATCCTACATTTCATAGTTCTTATAAGCTTGGCAGCAAATGTCTTACAGACCCAGGAATTTGGCTGGCCGAGATTTTGAGAGCTTCGTCACTAAGGTTGCAGAAGACAACGAACATGGCAGTGTCATAATTTTCATTTCATCTATTTCACCCTACCTATGGTTATTTTTTCAGTAAAAATTTTTCATTGATTCTCAGGAGAGAAATGGTTTTGGTTTACGAACGGACTTCATTAACGAATTAAGTTCGTAAAGCTAGTGTTGACAGTATCATATTTTTTAAAAAACTGGCAAAGTTTCCCTGCGTAGCAGGTTATCTCGTTATTATGTTTATGTTATATGTTGTTATCTAAAAAGTTGTCCCGGTTGATGTAATGATGAAGTTGTTTTAGCTCAGCCACGAATCGCCGGCTGGAGCTTTACGAACGTTTTGGATGGAAAAGCGATTGAAAAGAATTCTGTTAGAATTCTGTGATTTTTGCTGTCGTGCAGTGCTGTCTATCGACAACAATTCGGAATAATTTCCTGTCAAAAAAGAAAAAAAAATCGTGGAAAATAACTTTTTTTTCGCAAATCCATTTCAATATACCAAATCCTTCAATTTTTATGGATTTTAAAATTTTTCACGTATTTATGGAACACTCCCTACATTAAGCGGCACAGAGTTTCGATCACTGCATGATTTTTCTGGTAAATAAAAAGCATGTAATAAAGCATGAAACATCAATGACGAAAATAAAAAAAACCAACATACTTTTGTCATATTGCTTGCCGTATTTTCATGCGTGTAAATCCGAAGATGCAAATTCCGCTACTTTAAGGGAAAATAACATCGTACGACCCGCAGCGGTGTATAAATCCGCATGTGAAAATTTCATTCATATGATATCGTAAGAAATACAGTCAAATACCAATAAGTCGAAGCAGCGGCCGACGAAACACTTCGTTATTGTTAGTTCGACTTATCGGAAATTTTGATTTCAGACTGGGAAAAAGAAAGATTTATTAAAATAATCGCGCTAATTGCGAATATCGTATCAGTAAAACTTATCAGTAAGTATAATTTAATCATATTTAATTATTGAATGAGAATATTTAGCAATAAAATTTACTGTATCGTGGAATCGGACGCATATATATGATACTCTGATAAATGAAACGAATTATAAATAAAAAGATGGTTTCCTGTGAAAAAATGCGATGGATTTTGACTGTCTCTCTCATTTTGTCCTTTTTTCGTGAGAATGTCATACACTTTTCGCAAGCAGATAAATGAATCTGCTCTGCTAAATGGATGGGGAATTTTATTGTTAAATACTAAATTTCGTTGCTAAATGCTAAATTACATTGCTAAACGCTAAATTACATTGCTAAACGCTAAATTACATTGCTAAACGCTAAATTACATTGCTAAACGCTAAATTACATTGCTAAACGCTAAATTACATTGCTAAATGCAAAATTACATTGCTAAATGCAAAATTCTCTTGTAAATGCTAAATAACATTGCTAAATGCCACACTTTTAAATTTCTTTCATTCCCGAAAACTTCAACTTAAAAGGAGAAAACTTCGAGTTGAAGGAAAATTCTAATACTAAAACGATGAAAAAGTTATGGGGCTGAGTGAAAACTTCGACTTAAACAGATATTTCAGCTATCGGAGTTCGAATTATCGTGAATTGACTGTTACGCTACTTTCCACAAGGAATTCATTCCCCTAGAAGTGCTGAACTGACTTGGCATTAAATTTTTGGAAATATCAATTCGTACTAAAATGTGTCTTGTCTGTAATGTGTTAAGAAGGTGCTGGCATCTTTTCCCAAAATAGAAAGTGAGGAATCAATAATCAAATAAATATGTATTTAATGATTTATAATCTGTTTTTCTCAGCAACAAGAACTCACAGAAGCATATTGATTACTGATTGAACAAAATTGCTGACTTCACAAATAAAAGATGTCAAATATTTAACGTATATAATTATAGATACATGCATGTATTTTCAATGAAGTGTTACGATATAAATATTTCTAAATTTACTAGAAGTTTTTTTGCATTATAAAAGAATATGTTTGATCTTACAATAGTCTGCAGTTTACTCTCAAAACTTTACATTTTTAAATTCGGTTTCTCACTTTCATATGTTTCGTAGCTTTCACGACACCCGGGAGTAACTTGATTTCAGTTGGTGTAAGCGTTTTTTTGTTTGTCTGTCCCTCGTGTACAGATTCATTTCGTTCTGGTTCTTTTTGCCGGGGACGATGCAAAGCTGTAAATTTTGAGCGTAACCTCAGCTCCAAACACGAACGTCACTGGCATTTAATTTTCTTGCAGCAGTTCTCCAGTTATTTATGGTGTTTCGAGCGCACCAAGTCCAGGAATGCAAAGATCTTTATATTCCAGCGGTTATACCAGCAAATATAGGAAGCAGGCCATTCGATTTGATAAGATTTCGAATATATCTTCTACTATTTTCTCCTCGATGCTGGAATATGAAAATTTTACCGAATTTTTGATGCTGCATCTTCCATTACGCGACTCTGGGACGAAGAAGAGAATAAATTCGAACCTCAAGCTTTAAAACGGAACGATCAAAAGTTATATATTTCCGACAAAATATTTTCACCTATAATAGCTAAGGGATTTTGTATCCTCTTTATTATTTTTCTTATACATTTTCTGAAATATTTCTTTTGTACGATATTTTATAAAGTTAGATTAGATTACGAAAAAAATATCCAAACTATGTACGTTTGTAAGGAAAATAGAGTAGGGATTTTTGAAATTTCGTATTATAGGGATAGATAATATGCTTAAAGTAGCGGTTTAGGAAAATAAGTACAATACAAAAAAATATATTCCGAAAAAAAAGTATAACCTGTATTTATACTTTTACATTTATAATTTAAATATTTACTTATCGATTTTTATATATTATAATACTTATTTTCATAAAGACTTCTCTAAGCATTATCTATCCCTTTCATAAGCATTATAATACGAAATTTCGCGGAAATCCCTACTCTATTTTCTTTATAAGTATACATAGTTAAAATATTTTTTTTGACGGATTCAATATAAATACAGAATGTTCCAAATAAATGTTTGCACAACAGATATCTCTGCAACTGATGACTTTAAATTCATACTTTTAATTACAAAAACACTTTTCAAATCACGTGCGGTTACTCAAAATGTCTTAAACTTTCTAAGGATTAGTTTGTATAAAAATATAGAAAAATTAATTTCTTATGTAGATCCTGTTTGCCAAAACTTAAAATTGGTGAGGCGTAAAAGTGTATTTGAAATCATTTACAAAAAATTGCATATTTTATATATTTTAAATATAATGTTAACATAGACATTTGTCTTTGGAGTTTTCAGAATTTGTCGCTAATAGTTGAGGGTGTTCAGTTCAAAAATCACGAAACGTAAATTAAATTCAAAGTTGAAAAAATTCTGCTATCATCAAAATAATTGTTGAAAATGCAATTGCTATTACTGTGAATAAAAAAAATAAAATGGTTGAATTCATTCTATTTGTGTTCAGTCCATAAATCTGGAAAATTTTGAGCCAATAAAAACATGCCAACGCAGTGATAAATTGCAAAAACATAGCGATTTTATCTGTTTAACCTCTCGAAAAATATTGAATTTGAAAGTAAGTTAGTTTTACTAAATCACTTTTCTCAGGGTGGTATCTAAATTTGAATACTTGGAAAATTTAGCACATGGGGTGGTACGAAAAGTTAATTAATTTTGCATGAATAAATGAAACAAATTTTGAGATTTTGAGTAACTGCACATCATTTGGGAACTTTTTGTAATTAAAAGTATGTTTCTCTAAAAAAACAACGGTTGGAAAAATATCTGCTGTGTCAAGAATCTGGGATAGCCTGTATAATAAATATTTATACGTAATAATAATACATCATTATGAATAATAATACACAATTATGTAAAAAATCTAGTAAATATTTAAAATACAAATATATATAAAAATAAATATAGTGAATGTGTTGGAACATAAAAATTCAAAACGTAAAAACTATCAAATGCGTTTATTACGAGAATTTAAAATCTTTTTACTTGAATATTTAGAAAATATGAAAATTAATATTTTCAGATCCAATATAAATCTAAGATAAATAAGAAATAGCCTACATATGCATGTTTCCTAATATCGAAACATATTATGAATATGTTTGTTAACCCAATTTGCTTTTATATAATTATCATTCTAACTGAAAATGCAATGCATAAATCAAGGGTATTTCCAATTATATAGGTAGAATAATGAAATTGTTTGAAATGACAGTATCAAAATTGCATTGTAGATAACAATTTCAAAAAGTATTCAATGATTTGAATAATATTTATATGTTCCTGTTTGAAAGATATTTGCATTTATAACGCACGTGTGTGTGTATTGATTGAATCTCATGTTGAATGTGATTTTCTCAACTTAACTTTTATTTATGTGAAAGTGATTTTTTTATAATAATAAAATATCTCATAAATATTCATACTATACACAATAGATTTTTAACTCAAAAATAAGTTTCTCTCCAAAAAATTAATTAGACTATAGAAAATCTTAATTTTTATAGAGCTCGGGAACGGTTATGAATAATTTATGATTACACGCACATCGATAAAACCATATTAGACATTTTTACATATTTTTAAAAAACATATTTTCAAAACTGTTTTTTTATTTCATGTTAAAATTTTCAACATTTATAAATCTGTAAACTTCATTAATTGATAAAATACAATAGCTACATCCTTTACAGTCAACATCCAAAAATACAGCAGACAGTGCATGCAATTACGTTTCTAAACTGTGATGGTTTTTCCAATTACTCTAATAAGGAAATACTTTGAAATAACTTTATGAAAAAATTGCTTATAGGTAATAATTTAAACTAACTAAAAAAGTATTTAATGATTTCTAGAATATCTATATTTTTGTTTGAAATATATTTCAATTTATAATTTGTGTGTGTGTGTGTGTGAATGATTGTATTCCATGTTGAATGCAATTTTTTCACTTAATTCTTATCTATTTGAAAGTTTACTTGCTTCTTCTTACTTGCCACATAAGTCTTTTCCACACTTCTTTTGAAATCCTAGGCTGCGGTTCCCGGCCCTTACGTGCCACTCTGGGTGCACGTACAATTTTTATCCCTAGTCATTGGGTTCAGTTATGCATTTTAGTCAGAGGGCTAGTACGCTCGTTACATTGACTTGATAGCTGTATTCATGGGAAGAACGAGACGAGTGATTCGATACTCGCGAGCACGGGGCAAGGGCTATTTCACCAAACACCAACTCTGGCCATATCGCTATATTGCAATTGATTGCCATTAGTGAGATGGGTTGGAAGTGAAGGCACTGTCTATCGGTGGTCGCCTCGAGTTCGTTAGGGAAAATATCTTATCTATATCCTCCTTTGGGTTCGAACCCGGGACCCTGACGACAACCTTCACGATGGTAGACGAGCATCTTACCACCATGCCACTCGACGGGGCAAGGGCTGACCACTGCTATAAATTTTTGCTAACTTTTTCCGACACAACCCTGCCAGTTTTGAGGTAACGGAAGTAAGTTGCTTCGCATCAGTCCGGGGTTGTGAGCGGTTCTTTCTATCTATATATTTGAAAGCGATTTCTTCCCTAAATATCAGTAATAAATTCAATTCATATGTATCATAAAAATTTATGCCATGCAATAGATCAGGGGTGCACCTGCACAACCTCCGGTCCGTCAAGAAGTACTCGGCACGCGAAAGGTGCCCCAGTAGAAAATTATTAATATACACAACACGATAAAAGCCTATGATGAATATTATTACTACTACTACTACTAAACCACACATGAACCTCATCCACATTCCTCTGCGGAACCTCTAACGAATTAGTGCATTTTGGAATATGAGTGTAAGTACTGCGAACCTGACGTCACGTTTGTTTCTGTGTAATGCTTGTTATATGTTGTGCCGCCGTTTTTGTAACTATGATGAGTGAAGTGTAATGATTGAATAATTGTATCGTTGTAGGGCTGTTGTTCTCTGTGGCAAGACTTTTTAGGCCTACGCTGACTATATTCCCCACCTTAAGGTACGGGAAATCGGGATCTCCATGCTCCATACTGGATATCGACAATTATCGTAAGAAAAAGGAAAAATTATCAAATGCAAGTAGAGCTGGAAATTCAGTTGGGTAAAAAGAACCGTATTTACCGACATGGTTTAAACTATAGCCACAATTTTTAGATAACAGATCAACATGGATTGGTTAAAAACCTGAATTTAACCAATCCGTGTGGAGCTCTTATCAAAAAATTGTGACTATAGTTTATCCATGTCGGTGAATACCGCCCTAAAGCGTGTGAACTTGCCAATTACAGCCAATAAAATGTCGAATGCACGCAAACTTGCCAATTTCAGACAAAACGTGTGTAAGACGAGAAAGATTGCCAATTGCAGCCAAAAATTGTCTTGGGCAAGTACCGTATTTTAACGTGTATAAGAAACCCTCATGTGTAAAGAACCCTCCTGATTTTTCGGAATTAAAATTTGGAAAAAAAAAATTTGAAAAGAAAATATTACCCATGTATATGAGAATCCCTCCTCTTGTTTTTGGGACCCAATATTCGGCAAAAAGGGATTTCTCATACACGCTAAAATATGGTAAATTTGCCAATTACAGTCAAAAGTCAGAATTTATTAAAATTGCAAATTGCAGCTAAAAAATTGTCAAAATTCACTAAAGTTGTCAATTACATCCAAAAATAATTGTCAAAGGCAAGCAAAGTTGTGAATTACAGACAAAAAAATTGTCAAAGTTGTTAATTTATGACATGAAAATAATGTCCGTTCAACAAAATTTTCATTAAAAGAAATTTCTTCATTTAACGAATTACTCAAGTGAGCTCAGTTTAAAATAAGGAAAAAAAAGTTATTTTACGAAAAAGTTGAATTAACCAAAATTACATGAATGTCCCGTAAAACACGGGACATATATGGTCACCCTATACATGCACGTTCCTGGCCCGCGAGAAGCAGAATTACCGCATGTCTGGCACGCTGACTAAAAAGGTTGTCAAATAGATATAAATTGAATTTTTTCAATTTTTATAGACATGGAGAATGATTATGAATAATTTATGATTACATGTATATCGATAAACCATTTTAGATTTTATACATATTTTGGAAATTTTTTTGTATTTCATGTCAAAATTTTCAACATTCGTAACTCTGTAAACTTAATTAATTGATAAAATACAAGAGAGCTACATCCAAGAGAGATGAATCATTTTAGATTTTATACATATTTCCGAAAAATCAAAAAATACTAATTTTTTTTTCATTTTATGTCATAATTTTCAACATTCCTAAACCGTAAACTTAATTAATTGATAAAACATAAAAGTTACACCCTTTTCAGTCAACAACCAAAACCACAGCAGACATTCCATGAAATTACAGGTTTCTAAACTGCTGATTACCCACAAACAATTCCCGGGAACGAAATTATTTGAGAAGAACGAACCCGCGAATTTTCTCCGCTCGAACCTCATTATATCTTAAAATTGGGCGCTTTTCGGATTTGACACGGAAATTATCTTAAATTTTCTTCGAGAAACTTTAGTTTTATGGACGAAGATTTATTTGTCCAGATATTTTAATAATGAGTCTGGAAAGCTCTATCAAAAGTGTTCTCGGCAATGATTATAACTCTCATTCCCTCCGCGAGAAGATTCCGAACCGGTATTAGTTTGCCATCTATTTCGAAAAGGGACTAAAGACTGTACATGCAATGAAATTTTAAGCAACGAGGAAAATGCTCGTAATTAAAGTGCAATTTCAAAGTTCAAAATGAAATGACATGAACAGACAATTTCAACTCTTTAAGTCCTTATGAATAGTGGATGAATTATTCGCCCGTGATAATTTCGAGTTGTTTCAGCAAACTCGATACTAATATGTTGTTCTATTGTGTGCATAATTGAATGCAAAAGGTTTTCTTAGCTGAAATTATTAACGAAATTGATCAATTTTATTTTTCAGAAATTTGCAACTGAAATTATTAGTAATGAATGTAATAGATCAATTGAAACTCGTGTTCCTTTTTCCTGTTTGGGAACTATTGTTGTAAATATTAATATAGACTGAGATTGTGTGTAATTAAATTTTGTAATTGTGAAATGAACACATATCTGTGCGATTTCTGGGTTTGAGGATAATTAAACAGTGTTGTGCTGGTGGGGAAACTACCCAGGGTGTCCTGTAAGTGATAATGCAGCCTTTATCTTATCAACCGTCCATCGTAGAGGTATAGATTCAATTTCAAAACTGCTCAAAAGGCGTTAAAAATTACCCTATACCAGTTTTAAGAGTGGAAATACAGTGTGTAACAGAATAAAAACATATACATTTTTATACAGTTAAATGAGTTAAATAATGAAGTCAAATTAGAAAGTTGTTGCCCTGTCTCTCCTGAGACATTTTAGAAGTTTTTAACTGCAATAATCGCTGAGATATTTGAATTAAAAAATCGGAGAAAAGGTTGGAAAGGACGGCACATGAACGCGGGAAAAGAGCATTGTCCGTTAATTTTAGCTCTTCTTTCATAACTTTTCACAAATTTTTTAATTCAAATATCTTTACGAATAAAAGCTTGGAAACATGGGATCGGTTGGCCTTGCGAGGAGATACAGATCAACTGTTTTTCTAATCAGAAGTTAGAGAACAAGAAGACCGTATAAAAATTTAGATATTATTTTTATTTTATGACGCACTGTATTTGCTCTCTCGAAACTGGTACAGGATGATTTTTATACGACTTCTGAGCATTTTGTAAATGAGAATTATACCTCTACGACGGGCAGATGATGATATAAAGACCGCATTAGCACTTACAGGACATCCTGTATACGGAATTCTGAGGATCTGAAATCCAGCATCACGCATCCACCTACAACAGATAGGTAGATAGATAAAACCGCTCACAGCCCCGGACTGATGCAAAGCACCTTACTTCCGTTACCTCAAAAGAGGCAGAGTCGTGTCGGAAAAGTTAGCAAAGATATATAGGGGTGGCTCCCCTTGCCCCGTGCTCGCAAGTTTTGAATTATTCGCGTCGTTCTCCCCATGAAGACAGTCATCAACTCAATGCAACGTACAAGCCATTTGGGTGGTTGAATCCAATGTCTAGGGAGAAAAATTGCACGTTCGCCCAGTGGCACATAAGGGCCGGAGACTGCAGCCTGCGATTTCGAAAGAAGTGTGGAAAAGACTTGTGGGCAAGAAAGAAGAAAAAGAAGCTGGCATGTTGAAGTGGGAGAGATTTGAGAATGGTCTAAATACACAATGCATACAAATTACATATATACAGCGCCTCGACTGGGACGGGAAACGAAGAAACAAAGCCTCCGTCCACAGCGCTGAGCAGTTCTGCTCGCCCTTCCCCTTACAGAACATGCAATATATACACACACAGAGCCCGCACTGCGACGGGAACAATCAAACAGAGCCTCCGTTGACAGTGCTGGACATTCACATTTGAATTACACGCATACATTATTTACTTCACAAAAATTTCCCTTTTTTATACTATTGGGAATGCACATAAACATTATCATGAAGGTAGTATTGGGTACAAATATCACCATATCACCATGAGCTCATACAAATATTCAAAGTTACAAAATTACTATCATACTAGTATAAAAGTGCGGCGGGAACAATCAAACACCGCCCCCGTTCACAGTGCTGGGTGGCAGCGATCACATTTGAATTGCCCCACCTACAACAGAGGTGCACAATCCGCACAGTCCGCGGCCAAATGCGGCCCGCTAAGAGGTTTCATCCGGCCGCGAAAGCTGTTACAGTAGAAAAGTATCAATACATACAACATGGTTAATGCTTACGCTGACCACATTTTCCTTCATCCAGAAATCGTGATCCATACGGTATATCAACATTAGTCCCAAAGACTTATCAATGGCAAGCGAGGTTGCCAATTTAAGCATAACATAAATAAAAAATTGTAAGCGGCAAGTAAAGGTGACAATTTCAGCCAAAATGTTTTGTCCAAGTCGAATGAAGTTGCCAAAAACAGCGAACCATTGTTAAAGATACACAAGTAAAGGTGCCAAATACAGCTAAACAAAATGTTCAAATAAAAATTGTCTTTGATAGATTTTTGCTGCGTTTGATCAAAAAATTACAAAGGCAAGTTGGCAATTACATGTAAAAGAAATTGAAAAGGAAGTAAATTTGCAGATTACAGCCAAAAATGCTCAAAGGCAAGTAAAGTTGCCAATTGCATGTCAAAGGCATTAATTTTATGTCATGAAAATCTCAATTCTTTATTTCGAAAATTAGAGTGAGCCTCGCTGAAAATAAAGGAAAAAAACGTGATATTTTTTATAAAAAAGGTTGACGCGGGAAATTATGGACATGTCTCCTAAAATAAGGGTCACATGACCACTCTATATGTATGTATGTGTATATATTTACACAATTTTTTGGTCCGTGAGGGGCAGAATTGCCGCATATATGATCCTAGGACTGAAAAGGTTGTGCAGTGTGCACACCTGTGTGTGTGTGGCCTGCAACATATCTAAGGAAACACTCAAATCTGCTGTTATATATTATCTGATGTTATATCTGCTGTCAAATATTATTAGAGAACGCACACTACAAAAGAACAAGTGTATCAAGAAAGACTTAATTTTTTCCACAATAATGAAACACCGATTATCGCCCTAGTGGCAAAATTTCGAACGAGATTTTTTTTGATTGGACGACAATCTTTTTTTTGGATAAAAGGCCATCATCAGCATGAATTTGTTTTTATTTCAACGTTTCTCCAGCATTACTGAACCGTACATGCAACTCGTAAACATTCCTCTGAAGAATGTGAGCATGCTTTGGAATTTTCCGTAAGTGAAGTTTGTTTTTGAGGAATGCCGCTCGTTATGTTACCTACAGAACTATTACGCAATTTGTATCCAAAACAAAACTTGACAAGTAATTTTGCCTGTTGTATTTTACGTGAATTTTAAATGTTATAGGCCTGATTGTGCTTTCTGTAGAGACTTCTAACAAAACTTTTCCTGTGCTTTTTCTTACAAATGGGAGATCTGCTCGGATTCCCGCCTTTAAGTTGGGAAGCCGCGGAGAAAACCAACTTCAGTTTTCAGTTTCCTCTAACGCTAGTGACATCTCCAACGCTAGTTGACTATTTAGACAACTCAGGAGTTGTCTAAGTTGCATTACAGGGTACTTAATCTCGCCAACCATTCATCGTAGAAGTATGGTTATAATTTATAAAATGCTTAAAATATTTCCAAAGAACACTCTGCACCAGTTCGAAAGGTAAAATACAATGTGCCATAAAATAAAAAAAATTAAATTTTTACACGTCTTCCCCCCCCCCCCGTCCTCCAAATTTCAATGAAAAAAGATGTCGCCAGTCTTTCTTGAAAACAGTATAAATGAGAGGAAAGAAGCGTTGTTCGTTAGTTTATGTCGTTCTTTCCTCAACCTTTCTTCGATTTTTAATTTCAATTATCTCAGCGAATATTGTATAAATTTTTTTCTGTTGAACTCAGGAGAGACAGCAGGATAACTTTCTAGTTGGTAGAGGAAAGAGGAACTGTATAAAAGTTTGATTTGGATTTTTTAGTCTACGATACACTATATTTTCACACTCAAATTGATAAAGAGCTTCCTCAACACATTTTTATCCTTTTTCAAAATTAAACCGCAGCTCAGTTAATGAGATAAAGACCGAAGATAAAGAACGAATTAGGACACCCTGTATAAAAGTCTGTAGACTCACTGCAATGGATGTATAGTCTTAACTGATGGTATAAAATACAGTAACAGTTAATTTCGAGCATAATCTAACAATTTCAATTAGAGAGAAGTTTTTATTCTCGGTAATAACAGGGCTGACTGTTCTTGTTCTCAAATGGTAGTAATTTATATTGAGAAAAAAATATATTCTTTGTGTTTGTAGATATCCAATATTTTTACAAATTTCAAGCGCGGCAACCGTAGCTGCAACCACTACGAATGTTGAATTTCGTTCTTTCCTTTCAAACGAATTTCAAACTTAGTTTGTATGCGTGAAAGCTCTAGCTCTTCACCCACAATACTAATTAAATACAGAAAGCTCACACAGCAAGATGACTTTATCGTATTTATTAGTTGATAGCTAATAGTTACCCACTGATTGTATAGTTGATAAAAGTTTGAACAGCAACTCTGCAAGTTTTAACTCGCCGGTACCATTTTAATGATTTCATGAATATTCAGATTTAAATGTACATATAATAACAAACTGGGAAGACGAAAGGTAAAAACCTCAAGAGAGAGGAAAGAGAGACCAAAAAATCTCCATTTAAAAGATGCACGACAAGCAGGTCGTAAAACAACTCTCCCGTTACCCTCATTAGCTACCTAAAAGAGCAACCACTGCAATTAATATGCATCGTTTCCCGAGTAATTTATTTAACGACTGTCGCATTTAAAGATTACAAAAACACACACATACGAAAAAAAAAAAAAGTGGTTTAATTCGGAAAGAGTAAAAGCCACAGGAATATAAGCTTTCAAGGACCTTTTTTCGTTTTGTTTTCACAGAAAGTAGAAAAGTTCTTATTTTAGACTCGGTGAAAAAATAAGAGGAAAACAGAAAAAAACAAACTTATACGTGCCCTGATTACGACTCAGAAACAAAACTTTTCTGTTCTTTTTTATAATTGTTTTATCCGGATGGCCATCAAATATTTTTTCTGCCCCGATCCTTTTAAACATCTCCATTATGGTGAACTTTTCACGATGGCTTTCTAAATGGCTTTCTTTTCCTACTCCTACTAACAACGCGAATAAGAAGTAGGATTATGTTGGTCCTGATGGCATTAAATTGAAAATGCCTATTTCCAATCCTCTTTGGCTGTTCGGCTGAGTGCTAGATTCATGGCCGTGTCAGCAGAACGGAATCGCTCCACCCTTTCTATTGGAAATGCGTTTCTGATTAACATCTGCCTTTTAGTATTATTAAAAGTCTATCTCTTTAATTATTGTCTTATAAAAATGCTATGTTTAAACGTTCATTAAAAGTACGGAAGTAATGTATAGGTTACATTTATGGTAAACGTTAAACAAGAGAATTATTTGATACATAAAACGTGCAAATTTTCTAAAATTATTCGTGAATTATAGGAACATAACATTGTATCATTGGTTTTTGAATGAAAATTAAATTTCATTTTAAAATTAACAGTTATAATTAATTTAGAATATTTTTATATTTCATTTTAATTCTATTAAAGAAATATTACATATATATATATATATATATTATAGAAATAAATTCTATATTAAGAAACATACATATTTTTAGTGTAATTTTATTAAGATACGAATATTTCAAGATATTCGAACGTTTTAAATCATGCTAGAATTTCAATTTAGTCGTCTTATTTATGGATGAAAAATCAGTTTCACAACAAAGATTAGTCTAAGCATGTATACAAGGTGATTCCATAATTCCCTTTGACGATTTTTAATGGCAAACCATTGATCCTAGAGGCATGCTTCCAATTAGAAAATGTATACAAATAACGTGTAAACTTCGGATACGTTATTCATGTTGTAAGGGTTTGTATGATTATCAAAATAAAAATGTTAACTTTTTATACTGACACTCTGTCCTGAAAAACTCAATTAGAAAGTTGTTGCCCTGTCTTCCCTGATTATCTGTCTGCATAAAATGAGTAGAAAGCGCAATAATGGTGAGACATAATTAACACTTTAAAACGTATATTTGCATAATTTTGTCATTGATTACACAGTGAACAAATTTAATGAAGTCAAATTTAATGAATTTCACTTTATTTGCATGACTATAGATAAATCAATCTTCAAAATTATGGTCTTAGGTCAGAACGGTATATTCTTTCGATCACATATTCAAAATTAAGAATGATTTCGCAATTTTTTTGGATTCTCAAGTTATAGTTCAGAATTTATGAATAGACGAGCCTGTAGACTTTGGTAGGCATATTCAGAATTATGTGTAGGCGAGAATATATATATATATATATATATTCGTTCTATGAAAACTGCGTGGAATATCTGCTTAAAATTACTGATTGATTTTCTGTTACTTTTGTATTATTTGGTAGATGGCAGTGGTAGACAATTGTTGTGATCGGTAAAAGCAGAAATCCGCACTGTTTTAAAAGCATCAAAACTCTACCCATCGAAAGACTATTCAAAAGTGTGTTGATTGATGACAAGTACAATATGCATGAGCATTAGTTGTTGTTTTTTAAGTTCTATTGTGTAAATGCTGCAACACTTTGAATGAAACCCATTAACCTAAACTCAAATGATACCTGTTAAAATCAGTTGAATTAAGAAAAAATGTATGCATTGCTCTATATAATTCCTGTAGGTACTCCAGTAAATTTTCAAAATTCCTCAGGAGATATCAACCAAAACCCATATATTCGTACTATTTTACATTTAATTACGTGCTGCATAAGCACACTCACGCACGCACGCACGCACACACACACAGTGCGCTTTACATACATTTAATTGCTATACTGTATAAGCTAACTTCAAGAAATTGCTTATAACACACTTCTCGTGTATTGTTTTTATTCAGAATGATTGTTCCAGAAATTTCTTCAACATAATTTTTTGCCTTGATGAACATGAGTTCATTGAGAAATCAAACTCTTGTATTCACTTCTTTTGTGTTATGTTTTCGTATCTTTATTACAGTAAAACCTCGATAAGTCGTCACCTCAAGTTATCGAAAAATTATGACGGTTTAAGCGGAGTGACGACTTGAGCGTTGTTCCGTCAGTTTTAATGTGCAATGTTATGAAAATCGTATAAATTTAAAGTAATATGAAATTTATTAAAGTATGAATCAAAATAACAATATATTAATAAAATGTATAGATTGCGAAAGAAAAAATAATAGCAATTTTTTATCTTTTTTTTATCTCTTATTACTTAAATTATTGTGGTGAAATGTAATGTACACTTTGATTTATACTAGTAATTTTTTCATTTATAGACTAACAGAGCAACTGTTTGAATAAGTAGCTTTTCTTTATAACAGAACTCTATTGCACATTAATTTTACATACACATCAAATTTAATTTTAGTGTTTGAATTCTTCATCAGTAGTTCATGATACAACTACAAAGTAATCTCGAACACTTTTGATTTGGTGGAGGGGCCCTGGGCTGGGAAAAGTAAACAGAAGACCTCAACTTGGGAAAGAATGACTGATTTTTTTCAACAAAGATATTTTGTTTAAATTTCAAGCCCTAAATTAGTAGAGTCCATGCTTTCTATGATTATTTATTATCCGTGCCCGTGCGTTGCACTTTGAGTTAAACTTGATTAATTTGATTCTTTGATTTACATAAATTTTGATTTCCTTGCATTATATGTAATCTTTGACATATCAATAAATCCCCCCGGGGGGGAGGGGCGAAGTGCTTACGTTGCTTTTTGCGACAGAGCTTGGATGTCTCGTGGTTTGTCCAATTTCTCCAATAGAGACCAGGCAGAAATGAGATCTAGCCTGAACAGTCCCCAAAGTTTCAAAAACCTTATTCGGCAAATGAACTTCCCCCAGTGTAACTTTCGTTACTTAAATTGTTCCGTGTGGGTATATAGGATTATATGCTTTTAAGCATATGGCAATGTTGTTAATAGGCTCTTTTTTTAATTGGAGCCATAAAAATAGTCTGTTCCACTTTCTCAAATTTTTTCATAGTGACGAGTTAACCGAAATTAGCGACGAATAAACGAGGGTTTAATAACATTGTTGTCTATGACAGGTGGAAGGACCTGAAGAAAAATGACGATTTATCAGGGTGACGACTTAACGAGGTTTTACTGTATTTGTATTCATTCAGCAGTGGTTGAAGAAACGCATAGAATTTTCGGTTTCATTCTCAAAAGGTCTCTTCGTGTTCTTCCGAATTCAGCCTTCCTTTTTTTCCGGGGGTTAGTTTGTCCTGGATTGGAGTATGCCGTCAGGTTTTGCAGACCCCACTTACAAAGGGGACATTGACATGGTCGTGGGGGTGCAGAGAAGAGAAACACGTGCTCTTGATGTCACACGGGGAATAAGCTATGAAGAGGGACTTGATATTTTGAAATTGTTTACTTCGGAAGAGCGTAGATGTCGGGGGTGGGGAGAGGGGGTATGATCGAAGTGCTTAAAATTTTCAACGGGATGGGTAAAAAATCGACCATGAGTTAATAATACACTGCTGGCCACCGTAAATGCAACACCCTGAAGGAAGCATGCAAATAATATGAAATTTACAACATGCATTAGCGGAGGTGAGATATGCAAATGATTAGAATTTCAGCGCAGACGCACATCACACGCGCCTGTGGCGCCACTTCAAAGCACTATTTAAGGCTTGGAGATTTCGACGATTTGAAGTACGGCAATTGTGTTTTTCTTGTGGTTTTTTCAAAAAAACCATCAATTATGCCTCGTAGAAATCAGCGACCATCTTTTGATCAAGTATCCGAGTTCGACAGAGGAAGGATAGTGGCCTACCGAGATTGTGGATTATCTTTCAGGGAAATCGATAGTCGTGTTGGACGAAACCAAACAACTGTAATGCGGATATGTGATCGTTGGATGCAGGAGGGGTGCGACGGACCGACGTCTTCGATCGCATCCACCTCAGTGCACCACTTCACGTGATAACAGGCGTATTGTGCGTATGACAGTGACGGATCGCTCAGCCACATCACGAACCATAGCACAGCACATTCAGTCTGTACCGCGTCATCCAGTGTCTGCGCGTACCATTCGACGCCGTTTACAGCAGAGTGGTCTGTCCGCAAGACGTCCATTGCTTCGTCTACCCTTGACGCAGAACCACAGACGTCTCCGCCGCCAATGGTGCGATGAAAGAAGGATGTGGACGGCACAATGGAATGAAATTGTTTTTACTGACGAGTCACGCTTCTGTCTGCAACACCACGATGGTCGGATTCGAGTCTGGAGACACCGTGGAGAGAGGATGCTGAACAGCTGCGCTATGCACCGCCACACTGGTCCTGCACCGGGTATTATGGTATGGGGCGGTATTGGATATCCCTCTCGCACTCCTCTAGTACGCATTGCCGGTACTTTAAAAAGCCAGCGCTACATCTCCGAGGTGTTGGAGCCAGTTGTCCTTCCTTACCTTCAGGGCTTGTCCACAGCCATATTTCAACAGGATAATGCGCGACCACACGTGGCACGCATTGTCCAAAGGTTCTTCGTCAATCGCCAGATTGAATTGCTTCCCTGGCCAGCTCGCTCTCCGGATCTTTCGCCGATAGAAAACATGTGGTCCATGGTTGCTCAACGATTGACCCAGATTACATCCCCAGCTGCCACACCAGATCAACTTTGGCAACGCGTGGAAGCTGCTTGGTCTGCTGCACCCCAAGAACACATCCAAAGTCTCTTTGAATCAATGCCGAGGCGTGTGGCAGCGGTGATCTCCAACAATGGCGGCTACTCTGGCTACTGATTTTGGCAGGAACCACACTTCACAGAAGTCTATAAATTTAATCATTTGATGCTTGGTCAACATGTTATCTACAAAATAAATATTGTTGCGATATCTCTTGTCTTTCTTGGTGTTGCAATTTGGGTGGCCAGCAGTGTACATCGTCAATAAACTGCTTCGAAAAGGGAACACCACTATCGATTAGATAGGGATAATTCTAGGTTGTGGTGTCGTACGTAGTTTTCTCTAATTGGGTTGTGAATCTCTTTGGTTAGTGAATTCTATTACGATCGACACGTTTAAAAAGAAATACTATAAACATATTGGGAAGAATCGAGAAGCTGCCCATACTTAGATGGGACAACCACAATTTTTTTTATCGGCAGTATTTTTAAATTTTATCATAATTATTGGTTTTCTATTGCTCTTATTGGGTTGCTATATTTTTGATATAGTTAGATATGTATTCAATATTTATATTTTTCATGGCCATCTTTTTTTCAGTCACCTCGTTGGGCATTTTGTCCGTTGTGGCCTTTGTATTTGTATTTAAAATAAGCGAGTTGGTCATTTAAGAAAAAGAAAAAAAAATGGCTTTCAACACATACGATAAAAATTACTTAGAGGCAAATAATGTATTTTCATATTCTACATTGTTTATCTGATTTTCACTCGATATCAATAGAAAAACCGCAAGGAGTAAAGAAAACAACCATGTTTTCTTTCATTGCATATTACAAGAGAAGTGTTTGTATATGAATTTACACATGGCAGTACATATCATCACTAAAAATGGATATAGAAATGAATGAAATAATTTTTTATTCATTCGTAAACGTAAAAATGCATTATAATGAAAAAAGGGTGTATGAAATATTTCAGGCTCACATAAAGTATTCATAATTTCATTATCTTTATAATGGCTATCCGGCTATAAATATGTCAGAGATAACATTCGAATACCCAAACAATATCTAGTTTATTTTAATTAATTAAATTTGTCCGGTTAAAAAAAAAGAATAAAAACATTCATGAATATATGTATAGATATTTTTAATGCAAACGTTATGGAGTGTAATACTCGGACTAAAAACATGTGCAAATATGTAATTTCCAGAATGAATATTGGAAATTTTTATGAATAAATTCGCCGGTGTAGATGATCAGAATCTCCATGATAATGAATAAAGATGTATGAATATATTTATCACCTTATAGGCCATTTCAGCATTTGAAATTTGGAAATGAAGAATTTTTTTTTTAAAATATTGTTTTGAATTGATTTACAACGTAGTTTTCAATTTATGAATGAAAAATATTTATTCAGAAATGGAAACTCCTGAAATTGAAATGATACTTTTTGCATTTAGCTTTTTTTTTTTTTTCGTTTGTAGGGAAAACAACATTATTTAACGGAAAATAATAATTCAGCAAGTTTCAGAAAAGCAGAATATGCTGATTTTTTGTTTGTTTTGAATTTCATCAAAGTAAATACAGTATATCATAAATAATTTTATTTATTTTCCCGTGTCATCTCAGTTAGTTTTTTTTCCTTATGAAATAAAATGGTTATACATTTACAGGAATTGATGAAGATGAAATATTTGTGGAACGTTTCAACTTATATTGCACTTTTATTTTAATTTTATGAACTTATATTCATGGAGAAATGTTAGTATTATTTATTTGCTCTTGGGCATGAATAACCATATAGAATTTTAGATTATAAAAATGCATTTTTTGTAAATTATACAGCGTTCAAAGTAACTCCATGTTTACGTTGTGATACATACTCATATGCACTGGTGCCCAATCTATTCAGTCAGCAAGCAATACCTGTATATGCGTTATTGGTATCGCTCGAGCCAGAAATTGGTATATGGGAGAGGTGAAAATAAGACTAGTAATTCACTGGACAATGCTGTATTTTATCGTAATTTTGGTTGTGCCCTGACCTTTTTTTTAAACAAAAATATTCCGTATATTTAACAATGGGGACGTGTACTGGAATTCTTCATCGAAATAAAGCAGGGGTTCCCAACATTTTTTCCTTCCCGCACCCCCTTAGATAATTGGATAATATGTTTTTTATCAGTCAGAAAATTTAGGGTTTTTTTTCTGTGATTGATTACATTGATTATCAAATACTTGATTTCTATGAATTCCTTTACTTATTGTTCACTGTCTATTCGGCTATGGCTAATATTTAATTTAAGTTATTTTTTAACATTTGGAAACAGAAAATATTCATTGAATAGTTCTTCACTTGTTGATTCCAGCCGCAACAACTATAAATTAATGTTTCTTTCATTCTTGACTGAATTTTTTGAAATTTCTGTTGAGTCGTGTGTGTTCACGACAGTACAAAATCTAAGCACAACACGCTAATATGACGAGGTTACAATATAAACAAACCACGGAATAATTTAGGTAAATAATGATATTTTTTTCTGAACCGGAATGGAAAACAAATACGATCGCTAATCGAAAAAGAAACTTTTACAACGCATAATTCAAATGACACATTTCCGAGCAGAAGTCAGAAGATGAGGGGTCTAAATATTGGTATGATTCGTAATATTTTTAGGAATTGAAATTTTTTTATCATCATTGTAATTTTCCTGAATGATCAGTCAACATGGTGTAATTGTTTATTCCATCTCATACCACTAAAAATGCTCTCCCGCACCCCCGCTTGAGAAGCATTGAAATAAAAGGTTGAGATTATTTCCATAACTTGGAAAATATGTAACCATAATTGTGACTATAATTAATATTTTATTATAGTCATATAAATATTCATAACACACACATTTATCGAACTAAACATTCATTTCGTGAATTGCATTTTAATCCACTCGGATTCGCAATAGCATTCCATTACCGCTGTGGTAGTCGAGTGGCAATAGTTACGGACCGGGTTACAACCCCATCGTTGCCACAGTAGCGATCGGCTGAAGTTGGTTTTCTGAGGTTCCCATCCTTATCCCAAAGGGGTCACTTGAATACAGATTCAAAAAATCATGGATATTTTCTTCCCTATATTTCACCAAAATAAAATGCTTAACTCTGAAGTCTGGTCACCTTTGTCTTTCATCAAATTGTTCTGTAGTAGGAGTAACAACAATATGCCCATCTATCTCTTGTGGTGCAGAAGCATCGGTTTCAGAACCTTCTGACATGAGAAAGCCAGCTGTCTTCACTTTCAGTGTGGGGTACACAGTGATCGTGTTCTTTCACACTATCACTGGATTCTCAACTGGTCTGTCTCTTATATGGTTTATTTTTTGTTGTTTCTGCTATGATTTGTACTTTAGGTTGAGAAGCCTCCTCGGGGTCTATAAACTATCCAGGTCATCAATGGTTATTACTTTCCCTGAAGAAACTGATGTAAAGTACAGGCCTCAAGTCACCCCGCAATTCCCAAATATTTCTCTCACCAATCATACAACCCTTAATTAACAAGTGTGTTTAATTAGATTAATTATCATTCACAGCTAAAACAAAAAGTACACTTACCAAAGCAAGCTTCTATCAATACTATAAGATGTAAACGTTTAGCACCATAAACAATGTTTTGCAATGTTTTCATGAAACCTTAAAACACAGGTTACGATAAAAGTAGGCGGGATAATTATGAGATACTTGGGCACCACTTTTAATCATGCAGGGTCACCCTGGCGGCCGAACTTATCTATTTCACCTATCTATTTCATTTTCTGTGGCTATGATGAATATTAAAATAAGAAATTAAAGAATATATCCAAGTCACCAAATCACTTCAGCTTACGGTATTTTAAAGATTTCAGTGATAAAAGGTAACTTTGCTTATGTTGCTACTTTTTTTTCAATGTATTATATATGTTTTTTTTGAAGAAATATTGTTACCTTTCGTATAAATCGTGTTGTGGGGAACTTTTCTTTTGCAAAACTTTTCGCAGGCAGGATTTTCGTGCACCATTGCTCATACTGTAGAAAAAAAACAGGGTCTAAACGTTACAAAATCATGTTTCTTCTATGTTCTTGCTGCCTCCTATAAATTCTGAAGTGGCAAATCGACAGTTATTATATGAATGAATTGGACTGATTGTATCCTGTTAAGAGACTCTATTGATGCTGAAAACGGCTCACATTCACTCCTTCAAGTTGGAAAACCACGAAGCAGTTTGTTCTGTGATTTCCCAACTTCGAATCACGAGCATGGGTTGATTCCATAGTAAAAAAAAAAACCTTCGAGCCTAAAAAAAGCAGAAAGAAGAACTCGACTCTTCTCCGGTTTTTCCGATTCTAAGTTTGATAAAACAGTTTTCGTGAATACAAGCGATAAGAAACGAGTAAAGTCTTGAATTTTTCGTCGAAATTGAAAGGAAAAACGATGATGTTCGCAATTCAGTTGGACGTGACGGATAAAAGTTTCCTTCACTAAACTGAGTCGATCTCATCGTACTCTTTTTCTTGATCTGGCATTGATTTTGAGCTACTTCGAAAGAGACTGTCGAGTAAACAGTTGTCGGATCAAGAGGAAAAGGGAAAGAGATCGATTGATTACACTGCAGAATTCCGAAACATCAATGCAAGGCCTTCAAGTATTTATCTTCCGAGGAAAGATTGGCCCGTCCGACAAATATTCTGGAACAGCGTATCGACAGGAAAAAGTTAATGAATGAATTGGCGCTTGAATTTCGTGACAAAGACAAAAATTATCAAAGGGGAAATGCCCCAAGGAATATATTTGAAAAATATATTCATATTCAAAAATTTCAAACGCGCGCCATAAAATTCAATATCATTTTACAACAAGATTTTTGTGAATAATAAAAAAGATGCATGAAAAGAGTATAAAACTAATAGATTTGTGATCGCAATTTATGTATCGCAATACCATATCCAGCAGTATGAAAAAATGCAAATCGACATTCAATTTTTAATCGCGACAATGAAAAAATACTGTCTGTTATTTCTCATAAGGGACACATTTTTAAACAAAAAATATGAGTTTCATATATTTCTATGAGCCGGACAATGAAATAAATATTTTTCAATGTGTTTGGAAAATTGAAAGAAATGAGAACTTATTATTCTCCAGTGTAGTGTAGGAGATTGAATCGTGTGATAATAATCATAATAACAATAACATTTGTTTCCTCTCTTTGTTCTGCTTCTTGAACGGATTTGATATTCAATTCATAGTAACAAGACAGTAACAGTGAATAGCTTTCAAAATAATAAAGACATGAAAATAATTGATATCCGGTGAATATATTCATTTGGTTTTTATGGAAGTGAGAATAGTTCACTTCGAATCAGTATTTTTATTCTGATCAACAAGTTGCAAAAAGTTTTCCAATTGAAATTTCTGATAGTATGTATCATAAGATAGCCTTTGGCGATTGAAAGAAATGAAAATTTTATTTGTTTGTTTTTTCTGAAACTGCACCAGAAATAGAATAAATTATAAATAATAGTTTCGATATTCACAACGTAACGAATCCAAAATAAAATCAAAATGAATATCACGTTGATTCAATAATAAATATATCATCAGAATTCACCCTAAAAATACAGTCAATCTCGGTTAGATCGAGAAGAAAGAAAAATTTTGATTTTACTCGAATTAACAATTATGCTGTTGGCATAATCTACCATGTCATCGTTTAACACGTTTTTCGAATCACGCGTATCAAAGGATTGACTCTCTTCGTTATAAACTTGTTGAATCGAAGAGCTCTGCATATTAGGATAATGGTCTAACATCATGTTTTTGAAGTTCCGCAATTGGTACCTTTACATGTTAAAGCATCTGAATTTTTAAACCACGTAATATTTACTGTATACAGTATATTTTTGGCTTATTTAAGATAATATACGATAGTTTATTCGTTTAATAAAAATGCAGACACAAAATATTTTACTTAATACAAATAGTTTATGGCTAAACTGAATTGTTATCGCTGAAAAATAATAATCGTTATACGTATGCCGGTGCAGATAATAATGAGAATGAAGAAAAGAGAAAAAGACATGCATAGCCTACATACATAACAAAAATACTAAGTGGTAAGGGGTCGTTCAAGTATTACGTAAGCAAAGTTTTAGCCATTTTTGATCCCCCTCCCCCTTGTCAGTAAAAATCTGGAAAACTATAAACCCCCCCCCCCACCTTGTCAGCAAAATTTCGTCATCACTGCTCCCTACCTCCTAACGCATATTGGTGGGATCAGAAACGTACGCGGGAGGAGGCATAAGGGGCTCGTGTGTCTCTCCCCCCCCCCCCAGACCAAAAAAAATTAAAATTTCGAAAGAAAATGCTTTTATATGTTATTATAATCGATTTCTGTTAATTCCAATGCTATTTGAGGGGTAAGAACTCAAAATTTATCTTTAAAAAATTCATTTCGAACCACCCTTTAAGCCATACATGGTAAACCCTTGACCCGCGGATCAAATGTGCCCCTGGAGGTTATCTGATGTGACTTGTTCCTCTCAAACCTAATTTTGTAAAAATGAACTAAGCCGCACAATTACAAATCGCTTAAATGACCCGTGGCACAATTCCAGACCATTTAAGTGGCCCGTGACACATTTTCAGATCACTGAGGTAGGCCTCAGAGATCACTTTCACATAAAAAGATCACCTAAGTAACCCGCGACACAGTTACAGAACACTTAAACGAACCGTGGCACATTTAGAGATTCCTTGAGTGACATGTGGCACAGTTTTAGAGCACTTAAGCGGCCCCCCAGTGCGGTTCTACATAACACTCAAGTTACCTGCGGAGCATTCCCAGATTACTCAAGTGATTCGGCATACGTACGAATTACTTGAGTGATGCGTAGCGCAGTTCCACAGGACTTAAGCGGCCCGGACTCATTTTCTGAGCACTTGAAGAAACCGTGAAACATTTAGAGACCGCTGAAGTGGCTCTATAGGGATTCATCATTAGGGAAAATGTTAGTTCAGGTGCCCACAAAGTAGCGAAAGATTTTTCTCGTTTTTGGCCCACCGAGTAAGATGTCATTAAGAATATTTCATATTTTCACAAAGGGTGGTTGATAACGTAAGCATCATTCAAAACGCTCCTCCCTCTTTGTCATCAAAAGTCAGCAAATCGAACCCCCCCCCCATAGATGATGATGTAATACTTGAATGACCCCTAACAAGAAAAATAGGGTTTTATTAATAAAACCAATAGTAGCATCAAAGTGTCGAACGGACAGTTCAAATTTTATTAATTTAACAACCACAAATTTAAATTTACAAAAAAAGATGTACAAGAAGATTGTGTTATACAAGGATGACGTCACTCTCCGCTACCATATACGAAGGTTTTAACAACTGGCTGTTGCGAAGATATATTTTGGAAAGAGAGAAAATTCAACCGGAAAGTGAAAGGACGTGGGTTCGATTCCCCGCAGGGAAAGTTGAATTTTCTCTCTTTCCAAAATATATCTTCGCAACAGCCAGTTGTTAAAACCTTCGTATATGGTAGCGGAGAGTGATGTCATCCTTGTACAAGTCGCCATCTGGTGGCAGCAGTTGTGAGCTTGGCCTGAGACTGGTCCGGCCGTACGGTCCCTTTCAGTGTACACGAGCTCCAAGGAAAGATTGAGAGATTCGTGCCTCTGTAGTCTAGTGGTCTAGGGCGTTCGCCCGGAAAGTGAAAGGACGTGGGTTCGATTCCCCGCAGGGGCAGTTGAATTTTCTCTCTTTCCAAAATATATCTTCGCAACAGCCAGTTAAAACCTTCGTATATGGTAGCGGAGAGTGATGCCATCCTTGTATAAGTCGCCATCTGGTGGCAGCAGTTGTGAGCTTGGCCTGAGACTGGTCCGGCCGTCCATGTACGGTCCCTTTCAGTGTACACGAGCTCAAAGGAAAGATTAAGAGATTCGGTGCCTCTGTAGTCTAGTGGGCTAGAGGCGTTCACCCGGAAAGTGAAAGGACGTGGGTTCGATTCCCCGCAGGGGCAGTTGAATTTTCTCTCTTTCCAATATATATCTTCGCAACAGCCAGTTGTTAAAACCTTCGTAAGATTGTGTTAGTCAAACGCTATATTTTTGCTTCAACGGATTAGATAGGCCAATCTCAGTACATGACACCCGTCTCCCAAGACATCTCCTGTCTCTGGAATTCTTTTTATGAGTCCATCTCTTATAGGAATCGTGCACGTGATTCCTATTGACACCTTTGGTTATCTCATCGTCAAAATTAGTGTCATTTATGTGTCATAAATGTGTTTTATTACAGTCTGTACTATCACATTTCTTATTCGACACCACACATTCCATGACGAAAAATGCTGGTTTAGGTGTGATCTATCCGCCCTTTAAGTTTTCCCATGAATTCTGAATCACCCTGCATATGAATAAATACTATAAACTGAGCTTTCTTCTTTTGAAAATTAATTTAACACATGACTTTGCTCACATTTCCAATATGCGTTGATGAGAATAATAATACGTGACTAACACAAATCATAACAGCAAGTCTAAGAAGAAAATTTTATATTAGTAATGAAAATAATAATTCCTCATTCATTTTTAGCAATTTACTTCTGTACAAAACATTATGTCTCTTAATACTTTCGTCAAAATTATACTCGATACTAATATTAAATTATACTCGAAATTTTTCATCATAGCAATTTTTTTGTATAAATAAATGAGAATGTCTGTCCTACAAACGTATTTCAAATTATGCATTCCAAAAATCAGACACAGATCAATTCCGAAATGAATATCAGAACAACTGAATAATATATATGCAATTAGTGGGCTATTCTGTTAACTATTTTTTGCATGATTTTTCACAAGTTTATGAATTATTGTAAAAATTCCACACACACACACGGTTACTCAAATGAATTATTTCACTCGTCGAAACGGGATACTTTGGTGAACGCTGTAGTAATCGCTTGGGAAATTCATCCCAGCCAAATAACCCATAAAAAAAATAAGAGAATTGCGATACGATCAAAACAAAGGATTAAGAGAAAGACGAACATTCGCATTTCACTGGAGAATTCATTCCAGGTCATCGCAAATATATGTGTATACTGATATTTTAATTATTTCTAGAAAAGGGGCATGTTACCTTTTTTTCCCATTTGCTTCAAAGCAAAATTCCACGAACAAAAGGCTTATAATTAATTATCCGGAAAAGACAACTCGGTGAAATTGTGTTTTCTGAATCGATATATAACATTTACTGAAGAAACAAAATGAAATATAATTTATTTCATGTTTTCGCTGATAACTTTTTTTTCTGTGATACATTTCTGGGACGGTTTCACTAATAATTTTCTATTCATCAGTTAATTCCGTCTTAGCTTTTGAAATACAATTATACTTATAAAATAAACAGAGTGCGATATTTGAAAACGCTGAGAAATTCGTAAATTATATTTCTGTCATGTTCATTCGTATTTAGAATCTGAGACGGCCATATTTAATTAAAGATATCATGAAAAAGTTCTGACATGAACGCTGAGATAAGTTTGGTTGTATGAAGTGTATGAACAGATTCAACCAGGTTTTTAATATTTATATTTGATTAAGTTTGTGAATCTATTTTTTATGTATAATGCACGCATATTACATTATCAAATCGATTTTTTAGCAGTAAGAGTGCATGGCAAATTATACGCTTCGTAATGAAATAAGGGGTATGATAACATATTTTAATTAGTTTAGAAAATGTCATTCGAGAGAAATTTTTGATTAAAAACTATTTTATCAATGCTATATAAATAAGTTCGGCCGTTCCGCCTTTACAGGCATACGGCAAGGTGGATTCGACACAGCGATCATAATTTCACAGCGAAAAAAGCAAACAACTCTCTCAACAATATACTGAGCTTACAAGAAGTCAACAACAAAAACATAAAAACAAAAACAAAAAAGTAATTGTGTGACAAACAAAAAAGCTAAAAATTATCGTCGAAATAAATAAAAAGTTTAACTTATAAAATGAAGGATATAAAAATACACAAATTAAAACACAAAAACATTAGAAACATTAGCTTTTAATGTAGCTTATAGCATTTATCAAAGTTATATAACATTCATATATTTTATATACACATATAGTATGGAGTTTTATTTATAATTCTCGGAGAAATATAATGAAAGAACAGCGAAAACCAGCGCTCATTTCCCTCGTTTATGCTGTCATTTCCCATCTTTTCTCCGATTTTTGAATTCGAATATTTCAGGAAATATTGCACTTAGAAACGTGATTTTTTTTTTTGTTGGTTTCAAAAGAGACAGGGTAACAACTTTATGATTGGCAGTTAGAAGACAGGGAATCGTATGGAAAATTTAGATATTTATTTTGTTACACACTGTATTTTCTGTCTTGAAACTGGTACTGGGTAATTTGTGAACGCCATTTGGGCATTTCCTAATTTGAAACTATAACTCTACGACGGACGGTTGATGAGAAAAAAGGCCGCATTATACAAATACAAATACAACGACACAACAGGCAAAATGCCCAACGAGGTGGCTGAGAAAAAGATGCTCATAATAAATATGGATGTCACATATTTCAAAAATACAGCAACCTAATTAAAAATGCAATTACAAGCAATATATATATATATAGCCTGATGAAATATTATACAATACCCATAAGAATAGTTATGGTTGTCTTATTCTAAATATGAACAGTTTCTCGATTTAGCCCAACGTGTTTATCATATTTCTTTATAAACGTGTCAATCGTGTTACAATTTACTACCTCCGGGGGTAAGCTATTCCATCTAATAACAACCCTATTCGAGAAAAATTCACTGCGACACCGTAACCTCGCATTGCCCCTTATCAATCGATACTGGTGTTCCCTTGTAAAAGCAGTCGATTGCCGATGTACTAATAATTCATGGTCCATCCTATCCATCCCACTGAAAATTTTGAACACTTCTCCCCGACACCGGCGTTCATCCAATGTAAACATATTCAAAAAATGAAGTCTCTCTTCATAACTCAAGCCCCGTGTGCCAATAAGGACACGCGTAGCTCTTCTCTGCACCCCTTCAACCAAGTCTATGTCCCTCTGTAGGTATGGTCTCCAAAACTTTATAGCATACTCCAGTCCAGGACGAACTAAGCCTCGAAAAAGTGGACTTTAGGAGAACGTAAGACCTTTTTGCAAATGAGACCAAGCATTCTATGCCCTTTTTCGACCACCGCTGAACAATATTCAGAATACCTAAGCCGCTCGACAATGAGAATTCCTAAATTGGTGAACCTAGTTACATCCGGGATAGTGACAACATTGAACTCGCAAGAGAAACGCGGGTTGTTCGAACCAAAATGAGCGACCATGCACTTGTCAACGACATGCTCCATTCATTTGCCCATGATGCAATCCTGTTTAAGTTTGTCTGGAGCAACTCCCTATCGCTTTGATTCTCGATTACCTCCATTATTTTCACGTCATCTGCGAATTTGCTAGCAATCCCATCGATACGCTGATCGAGTTTATTGATAAAAAGTGAAAAAGTATGGGGGCCCAAGGACACTTCCTTGAGCAACTCCACTTGTGAAGCCTGTCCAACCAGAGAATTCCCTGTTCACCATAATTCGTTGTGACCTACCTCTTAACCACGATTCTATCCAATTCAGCAAGTTGCCCCCAATCCCAATCTCATGTAAACGATTCAAGAGTTTAATATGTTGGACTCGATCGAATGCCTTCTGGAAATCAAGGTAAACAAGATCTACATTTTTACCCTTATTCAAAGCCCTCGTCGCGTGATCTGTATGACGCCCTGTATAATATGCATATTCTCTTTTTTTGTTTTGTTATTATGCACTTTGATTTTTCTCTTTACGAATGTGATGACGACTTACTATTATGTATACTGGTCAATATATATAATATCAATATGTCCTGGACGGATTATGTAATCTTCCGGTGTATTACGTAATTGGTAATATTTACTTGTATTTTATTTATTTTTTTGTTTTTGTGTGCATTGTATGTGCTATTTTTAATATGTGTGTGTGTGTGCAAATAAATTTTAAAAGTTTCACTAAACCAAAAAAAAGAACAAATGTTTAAGAAACCAACATAAAAATTTATTATTTAAAAAAAAAATCATCATACAGTTTTATTTTCATAAATAAGTTTCTTTCAATTGCTTTTTATTATTATTATATTGAAATAATTGATGGGTAAGTATGTTTTATAAATTTCAAAACGCTTGTCAAATACAAAGGTTCATAAAAGATTCGGAAGAAGTTAGGATAAAAGTTCCTCATCATTAGATGCATGTGTAGTGTGTATGCATATCAGCAAATTGCCAAATTCCGTCCCTCGCGAAACAAAGTAAGACCATTAAAACTAATCAGCTCACTCCACAGAAGCGTCTTAATCAAATAAGTTGTATTAGTTACGTGGGGTAAGGGGTAGGGGGCGTTCGTTCGCTGTTACACACACATGGATTTGTTGTAAGCACCTTACCTCATGTGGTGTGTGTTCCGTGTGGGACTTTCCCTCCTTAATTTTCTTCCAGACAAGAGGTCGTTCCTGTTCCATTGCAATTTGCACGAGAGTGAGAGGAATGAATCGGAGGTCGTTGCTTTCATTAAAGTGAATAGCTCTCACGACAAGATTTTACCGGAGGATATGCACGCAGTTGTAGTATTCTCACCACCGGCTTGCTACTTGCTTCACGTTTCTCATAACAAGTGCATTAGATTTTGATACCCATGAAATACTCATTTCATTGGAAGCAAAAGATATACAAATTGGTTTCTAATCACTATAGTGCTTTTGTAATTAACCAATAAATTGTAGTATTCATTATAATATATCGATGACTATTCACTGCTGAATATAATTTTTTTTGTTATGGATATGAAAATAGAAAAATTATGAATATATATTAATATACGCCATTATAATATATCGATGACTATTCACTGCTGAATATAATTTTTTTTGTTATGGATATGAAAATAGAAAAATTATGAATATATATTAATATACGCCATTATAAGATATCAGAGCGTTTTTTGATATTAGCTGTGTACATGGTTATTCTAAAGGAATAAATTCAGGAGTATATTCCTCGGATAAATTATATAACAGGTGTTATAATACTCCTAACAAGCATTTTTGGTCATAGAATGAACTGTCGAATCGCAAAAGTCGGTAGAGGGTGTTTTAGAGCCCTATTATATCATATTTTTCTGATGGATTTGTTGCAATAAATGCAATCAACCATTCGAGGTAGCAGGATACCTCCGCATGATGCGTTACATGGGTAACGCAAATCAAATTCTTCCAAAAGTCATTGTAGCGCTTGGTTAATTTTTTGACGAAGAATAACCTTGATGGTCCTCTCACCAATAAAATACATGCACCCTTGAATGGCTGATTGCACATATCGCAACAAATCCGTCACGAAAATATGATACGATATTTGCTTTTGGTCAAGTGGTGTTGAGCAGTCTCTAGCAGCACCCTCTACCGCCTTTATTACTGCGATTCGACAGTGCATTCTCTGCTCAAAAATGCTTGTTTAGTTGTCTTATATTACATCTTTAGGATTGTTCCATGAATTTAGAATCACCTTGTATATTTTGAAATTTTCGTAATTTTTTATTCTTTATGTAATAAGAAAATAATTAAAATATGAATTTTTATTCCTAATTCAAGTACAATCGTGTTAAATTTAAGATAAGTATAATAAGAGATTATGAATAAAAAATTATTTAATACTTACTTTAAATTTACATCTGAATGGATAAAATATATAAACAAATAGTAAATAAATAAATTAAATAAGCGAATATTTACCTTAAAAATGTTCATCTCTTTCAAAGTCGAATTAATAGTCTTGTTATATAAGATATTGAAAACAATTATCCGTTAATTAAAAAATTGCACAACTTTACGCAATGCATGTAAGAGTGTACCTTTTATACATCAGAAAACAATCATTGTTTTGTCTATGTAAATGAACTTGAAATCAATGCAAAAGTCAGAGGTTTGTGCTGTCTCACCAGTTGTTATATTTGGGTTTTATTGATATAAATTAATTGAAACAAATTCTCAGATGAATTGATCATGACGGCAAATTAATTAGCTACCGACTAAATCTCACATTTGTTTCAAAATGTTCCTCTGTCAGAATTAATTCATTTTAAGAATTCCAACTATTTCAGTAATTTTAAGTCAATGGCCTGAATAATATATGTAAAACGTTCATTTTAAAGTAAGACTTTAATATTCTACACGCTTCTGGGCTTGAAGTTATACTTATGTATCAATATACAGGGGTTGGACAAAGTAATATGGACACCTGTGAAATGAGACAAAATCTTTATTAATAGGCTGTTGGCCCTCCTTTTTCATTAATTACAGCTTGTACCCGTCGTGGGATGGACAAATACAAGTCATGCACCCACAGTCACAGGGATACGTAGCCATTCCTCCTGCAAAAAAGGCCACTAATTCAGAACGTGTCTTTTGAGGTGCAAACCTACTGCACATTTTGGCCTGCAAAATACCCCACAAAGGTCCAATTATATTAAGATAAGATGGCCGAGCGGGCCACACGAGGTGTTGCAGTTCATTATGGCGTTCATCAAGTCAGTCTCCGACAATTCCAGCAGTGTGAATGGGCGAATTATCTTCTTGGAACACAGGTCGAAAATCGGGGAACAAATATTGCACCATTGGGTGAAGATGGTCGTCCAGAATATTGACATAAACCGCTGCATTAACCCGCCCATCCACGACAACAAGTGGGCCCAGACCACCGTGAGACATCGCGCCCCACACCATCACTGATCCCCCTCCATGCTTAACAGTAGGAAGGAGGCAATCAATGTCATAGGCTTGTGCTGGCGTTCTCCAAACGTAAACACGTCCGTTAGTCTGGAATAATGTGAACGACAATTCGTCTGACTAGATGAAGCCTCCATTCTCACATTGTTGTTGTGTCCAATTCTTATGTTCGTGACACAATATTCGTCGTTTCAAGGCATTACATGGTGTCACCAATGATTTTGGAATAGCCGCTCTACCTTGCATGTTTGCTGCATGCAGTTCACGGCGGATAGAGTTTTTGACGATACACCTTCTCCTGTAGTTGTGTGTTTATGTGTGTTCAACATAAATGTTGCTTTCATTTTGAGTTGCTGAATTTTTATCATATTTGACATCCATAAATTCTGTGGCTATTTTTTTTTTCAGCCACCTCGTTGGCCATTTTGCCTATTGCGATCTTTGTATTTGTATTAGTATCTAAATATATATAGAATTGAATTTCTGTATGTGTGTCTGTGTGTATGTTCTCTACACAAATATACAATTTTAAATCCATCGTCTCCAAATTTTGCATATATACTAAACGGGACCCGACTTGTATGATAGACTACTTTAAAAGTTCGTCAGAGCGAGGCGAATGCCCGAAATGGGCAAAAATTGTCGGGCAACATGGTTTCTATGCCTCAACAATCATATTCGGAATGTTTATTTTAGTCACCGTGGTTCCCTGGCAAAGCGTTTCAGACATGTATCTGCCTTTACAATGGTTTGCCATTTCTTTAAATGCTGCCAGTACTATGCATGATAGTTCATGCCTTTGTAATTTTTGTCACTTTTTCAGATCTTTCTGTTATCGAAGAAAAAACTCGGGCAGCGCCAGGTATTACTAGCGCTAGTTTGTTATATTTTGGCTACTGAAACAATTAGATTTAGTTAGTGGGACGAAAAAAAAACATACCAGTGCAATCACGATAAAGTAAATTAATTAATAAAAACTAATACATATTTCTTTAATTCTTCCAGATAACATCGGTATAATGCGAATATTAATCTGATACTTAAGTTATTTGGATTAATATCTAACTGTATTGCCGCTGTGGTGGTCGAGTGGTTATAGTGCCGGACTCGTGATGCGAGGATCCGGGTTCGAACCCCACAGTGGCGGTCGGCTGAAGTTGGTTTTCTGTGGTTCCCAACTTCAAGGCGCAAATGCGAGCCGATCTCCCCGTTAAAAAGTCTCGCCACAGAGAGCAACAGTCCTACAACGGTAAATCATTCAACCATAACACTTCACTCATAGTTAGTAAAAACTGGGGGCAGATGACAGCACTACACATAACAAGCATTACACAGAAACAAACTTTACGTCAGGTTGCACTACACGTACACGCACATTCCCGCATGTACCTATTCGTTGGGGGGTTCCGCGGGGGGGGGGGGTGCATGTGTGGTGTAGCAGTAGTAGGTAGGGGCTCGGGGATCCATGATGTTCTTAAGTCAGCCACCTCGTTGGGCAATTTGCCTGTTGTGGCGTTGTATTTGTATAACGTGGATACATTTTTGAAATGCAGTCGTATTTCTTGGAGTTTGGACATTTTTTCTCAAATTTCTAGGAAAATAACGGACAAACTGTTCTGAAATTTCGGTCATGTCAACCCTATGCTTGTACTCACAAATTTAATCATGAGTGCATTTAGGGGACGGACAACAAGCAAAATTAAATAAAAAAATATTTGATCAAACCTGGCATAATAAAAAACTGCAAACAGTTTGTAACTTTCACAAGCTATTGTACTTTGTGTAATACTTGTGTATATTTTCGTGAGAACAGCACGTATACATTCAAGATAAAAATGTTTTATGTAAGAATTCGCATTTTCTTCGTATGTGTTTTGCTTATAACATGCGGATTTTTATTAAATTCACAGAAAATCTGGCATTATATATCCGATGTCATGTGTAGAAATTAAGAGTTTGATAATTCTTTATTCATTGATGTAGGAGTATTTTTTTAAATTAAATAATGTTTCATTGCGCATGCGCAAGAAATTTTAAATTTATTTTTTGATCATGTAGTTGCCAGATATACAATGCAACTTAAAGTATATGTATATATATATATATATATATACACACACATACATAAAAATTCCAGTTGAGCGTCAGGAAAATTCAGAAAGATACACGCGCTGGCTGAAAATACTTGGATGATAAGGAATTTTCCAAGAATTGGTATTTCGATTGTTTTATGTTATGATTATTTCAAAAATAAGCCATCATTCACACACAGCTTTATCAGAATGAGCGACGACACGTGTCTGATGATATAGAAGAAAAATACTGAAACACATAACACACGTATATGACGTGAAACTGAAGAAACTGAATAAATAATTGAATGACAGAAAATAATCGAAATACCGATTTTGCGGCAAATCTCTCCCCCATCCAGTTTCTCTCATCCAGTAACTTAAATTAGAGCTCACGACATCGCGCATAACTTTCTGAGTTTTCACGACATTCAACTTGAACTTAATAGGTTGAATTATATATAACTGGCAACCACACACAAATTATGGAAAAATAAAATATTTCCTGCTCGTGCACAATTAAAAATTATTTACTAAAAATACTCATATCAAGGAATTATGAAATTCTAAATTTCTTTGCATTGAATCTCTCATGAACACTACTAGATTTTGTGTTAATTTCAAAAAATTGGTTGAACGCTCCAGGACCACAACTAGGTGCTTGGTCACCAGAGCCACGCGCGCATTTTGACGCCCCCTTGTAATGTTGAAGGAAAGGTTTCAGAATGAAATTACCGCCTCCTTGGGTCTAGCGCCCGGGGCACGAGACCCGCCTGCTCCCCCCAGTTGCAGCCCTGGAACGCTCCACATGTTATAAGCGAAAAAACGAGAGATGAAAATTGGAATTTTTAGAAAAAAGCATTCATATCTTCGTGAATATACATACTTTTCTCAAGAAAACGCACAAAAGCATTGTACAAAGTTTGCAAAATTTTGTAAAATATTAACATTTTGTACACACACACACACACAAATTGTAGAGGCAGAAACAATGGTTATGAAAATCTGCCCAAAATATTTTAGAACTAACGATCCGCTATTCCTACGGTGATAATGAAGAAGAATGCACCAAACCCTATCGCTTTACTTAAACCTGTTTCATATTCCACACCATGAGAAAAAACAGCCTCACTATGAGGTGTTCAGAATTCTTTTCGCAAGACGAGTTTGAGGTTGTTACGTCAGTTAAGGTTCCTGGTTGTGTTCATTGACGCGAAAACCTCACGAACGTGAATCTTTGTGATGGCAAAAGACACACACACAAAAAAGTAAAACGATGCTGTAATGTTTTACATCCTTCTATTTCCAGCAGGTATGGATTCCGGGAATGGGTAAAAAAGGAACAATATTTCCCATTCTAACTGCAAAAATGTGTGGTCAAATGAGAAAGAATAAAAATACAGGAATACTACGCTTTCTTGGATAAACATTGAATACGTGACTCGTATTGATAAGTAACGCGGGGGGCGAATGTTACATTCCCAAGAAATGCATGTAACCGATACTGGAAGTATACAAGGAGTTTTGATTCTGTCCCAAATGCTTCACTTAGAATATTCCGAAAGAAAGCAAATAAATAAAAATTCGCAGAACGCATTCCGTATTGCTAGAATATTATTAGAAGAATCTCCGCTATCATCTCCAGGAAAAAGCTTTTCCTCTCACAAAAAAAACCCTCACTTTTTTGTGTGTTCCGGGTTTTGAATAGCAAACAAACAAAATGTAAGTGTTTGTAAACTTGTTTGTTACTGGAAGAAAAACTACGAAATAATAGCTTTTCAGTTAAAGTAGGAGTTCGCTTTTTTACTCCTTTTTTTTTTTTAAGAAAAGTAAAATTTTCTACGAATCGTTCGTTTTCTTTTTGAGAAGTTTGTTTCTTAAGGAAAAATGAAATAAAAACCCAGCTGTGGATTTCCCTATCAGTTTCTAACCATATTCCAGGTTCCATCGAGAAATGAAACAGAATGTTGAAAATAAGAGGAATGAGAGAGGAAAAGAAAGCAGAACTTGTGAGACTCTCATAGAAAAGATTGTTGTAATTGTGGTTGAGAAAATACACAGCGAGCCTTCAAGGTAGAAAAATAACCCCCTTGTGTTTGTGTTGCATAAACCTAGAAGCATCTCATCTATTCGTGAAGATGTATCGACAAAATTGTTGGAAGAATCGATCCATTCCACTCCATGGTATTATCTGCAAACATGTGGTGTTGTGATGTATTGTTTTTTCCGTTGTTATTCTTAGAATCGAAACAAGGTATGGAATTTAAAAGGGGGGTCTCATTATTTTTAGCTTGTGTTGTTCTACGTTGATGAACCGGAACAAAATGTGCAGCAAAAAAGTAAAAGAAAAATAAAATAAATAAAGCAGTTGCAAAAATACAAACAAAGGTCGCAACAGGAAAATTATCCAACGAGGTGCCTGAAAGGAAAAAAAAAATTGAAAAAAGCAATTCTTATTATAAACGTCCGTGACACCTGAATGCAGCGCCCCTCAATAAAAATATTAACAATACTTATTAAAAAGACTTTCGGAATAGGAATAAACTGCCTATGTGAAAATATTGTCGGCATCACCTAAGTGTGGATATAATTAGGAGTTTTCCACTTTCAAGGAATGCTTGGGAGGTATATGAACAGCTATAAGATCTTATAAGATTATTTGTTTATCAATATTACTGTGTGCGCGAGGTATGAGAAATTTGTGAAAAAGCGCGCAAACCCTATCGAACCTGATATCATACGAATAAATTGTACTGTAGCCATGTTTTGTCTTGATCGTGGACCTTACGTAGCAAAACATTGAATTGATAAGTCCCCGTCACAGATCTAGTGTGGACCTCAACAATTAATCTCATCGTCACTATTGTAGAGATGATAGCAACCGGTTTGCAATTGATCAGATCTTTTTTAATCACAATTTCTGGATACGATCAGCATCAGGTGCGATTTTCAGATATTGCGGAACCACCAAAGATATTTGATGGAACAGCTGCTAGAAGACAGAGTAAAACCAATGTACCAGAAGAATTCTCTGGATGAAGGTGCAAATTCGTAATTAGTTTTAGTTAAGATTCGTAATTAGTTAAGATTCATAAAAATGGAAAGAATTGATTTATTTAAATGTGCGATTTGCGAGAAAGTTATTCATACGAAGGGAGATTTTTTTGTAATCACAGAAAATTGGTGTTCAGCGCGGTGACAATTCAGCGTAAGACAATTCAGCGGCGACGATCCAGTGCAGCGATTGTGTTTTGTAAATAACAATTTCCTTCCCACTTTTTCCTGACTTACTACTAACAGCGAAGATGCACTGCTCTAATTTAATTTCTGTTAGCTTCCACTCTTCTTGCAGAGCCGTTATGAATTTCCAAACATTGGGATGATGGAATTCAATAGGGTTAACGAATCGTGCAGCCCTCAATATTATTATTGGTTTTTACAAAGCCGTTAATAGTGACGTCGCATTAATTCCATAGATCTATGGCAAATTTTGGATTACTGATTTTGGATCTCAATCCATTATAATTTACAATATCATGTAAATCTTCATTGTCTCTGTAGTACCATGTAGTAATCTTCGGGAACGCTCCGATATCTTCGATACATTATTTATGACGAAGACGTATTTGTGTCAGAAAATTCTAGCCACACTTTATTTTCTAAATCATTTCAAAGCATTTTGAATGTACGCATGGTAGTCCTAAGTCTGGAAAAAGTGGGAAGAGAGGAAATTATTATTTACAGCAAATAATCACTGCGCTGAATCGTCAGTGCTGAATTGTCTTGCGCTGAATTTCCGCAATGCTGAATTTTCTGCACCGAATTGTTATACATTCCAAAAAAATTGTGAATTTTTTTTTTCGCTAGAGGGCCAGGGCAACCAGTCCGGCATGAGTAATTGGATCTGAATCTTTGTTCAATCACTTCTGTGTCCGAAACGCTCGTGAAACGTCAGCCGGCGATTTAAGGTAGAGGTAAAACAATTTCACCAACAGTGCTTTTTTTCACCACAGTTAACATCACAACGAAAACCGTATGTGAGCACCAACGATAAGAAAATTCAGAAATGAGCTAAAAATCGTACTCTGCATTTTATGTGACTCTGATTTGCATATTTCTAGGGATGAGTTTTGGTGCAGTGCCCTCTATCCCTATAAAAATTTCAATTTTTTTTCTGTACCAATTCCTTCGATACCAATTTCAATTTTTAAAAAAGTTAATTTTCATAAAATTTAGATAAATTATGAAAACAGTTTCTCTCTTCATGAAGTTACTGAAATAGAAAAATGAAATTGGATCATTCATTTTTTAAAGACCATCAAATACATTTTATTGAAAGATATTGGATGACTTACTGTGGCGTATAAGAAACCATCCACAATATAAGCAACAAGATAATTTTGCTTCTATTACGCCATTATTCATTCCAGTATACTGAGATTAATTTTTAAAACTTTTCTTAATGGATAAAAGAGGCAAGATGGCATCCTTGAAGCAATTTTAATTAAGTGACATTGAAGAGGCATAAAACTGACTAATATACCACTAATTATCTGAAACGCCAGGGGATATTACTTTTTTAGATATTATCGAGTGTTCATTATGACAGAAGTGACAATGGTCGCCTCCCACTTGAAAATTTATTCCGATGTCGTTGTGAATTTGAGAGTCAATTGTTAATTACTTAATTAAGATTTCCCTCTAAAGTAATGAACTTGTGGTTACTTTTTCTACAGTAATTAAAAAAAGTCTTTCTAATAAAGCAATTTTATGCGTAGTAAAATGTTGAAAGAGAATTGGTACTTGGAGTGTATTTCATTTTTATAAAGTTATGTCCTAATACCTTTTGTTTAGGTTTGGTTATGGAATTTTTATGAAAGCTGTGTGTCGTAACAGTAGAAAATACGGATTTCATGACATTCCCGAGGAATCGCGTGATTCAAAGGCTATTTGTTTAGGAAATGATTTAGCATGTGAGAATTCGTTTCCAGAAATACTATTTTCTAACCTGGAACCTTCTAAAATTATTATTTATTAAACGCGTTTGCAAAACATGTTTCAGACATCCTGTACAGCATTCATTTTTAGAACATTGCATGACCCTTTAAGCCGTTTTTTTAAATTTTCCGATACAGAGGAAATCCCTAAAACCCTCTGCAAAAATCCGCATCTTTTTTTTTTTTCAAGAATACTTTCTCCCGCTTTCATGCAGGTACTTATGGTTTCCGTTGCAAATTAAAGAATTAAAAAAAACAACAAAGAAATACTCTATCTCTTTTTACTATTTCCATAGTACGCATACTCCCCTACTACCTCGAAGGGAAAGAGAGAAAAAACAGTCTTTTTTTTATTTCTGTTATCAAACATTGAATAAAAGCTGACTCCGCATACTGGCAGGTGATTTGAAAGTTTGGCAGAGTGGGAAACATGTTCTTAGATGAAGCATCGTTTTAAACGTGCTTGGGCTCAGCTTTGCCGAAATAAGAGGGCTTCAAGGGAGAGAGAGAGATACGTCGTAATTTATTTGACATACATATTTCTCATGGGTATATTTTCTCAGCCACCTCGTTAGGTAATTTTTCTGTTGTGTTTGTGTTTGAATATTTCCATTAAGATTGTGAATTTCTTGAATAATGCCAAAATTTTTATCAAATTATGTTTCCTTTAAAATCAGATAAAAAGTTGCTTTTAAATGCGGCTTCTCCTCACAATAAGTTGAACTGACGTCGAAAACCACAAACAACGAACCGAAATAGAATCCAATTCCACTGGAATCACGTTTTATTTAAACAAACCGACGGTGCTTGATTCGCTTTCTGAAACTTTTCAACGGTTAAGCAAATTTTTTTTTCTCATTTCGTGTTTATTCATTCATGCCTGAATGCATTAAACAAATAAAAGCGTGTTTCCGATCCCACCTAATTTAGTAACACTCAAGGAATTATCTGCATGCATGGAATTAGAAGGAATTATACAATTTGTTTTTGCTATTTTTTTCCCGCGGTGACTGAAAGATTTCGAGAAAAATGCTATCCACAGAGAAAGCTTCTCAAAGAGCATGCCGAAGTTATCGGCATTTCTACGATCATGAATCATTTAAGCATCGTAAGATCCAGACACAGAAAAAAAAGAAGCAAAAGGGGTAGATTTTATTTATAGAAACTACACTCTCCTGTGTCACGAGGAAAGAATGAAGGCAAAAACATTAGTGATTTCTTTACTTAGAAAAAACGACTTAAATAACATATCTCTATAATACTTTATACACTATAAACACGAAAAAACTACCCATTCGAGATTTTTCTTTTCCACTTCATGCAAGTCTTCTAAGCTTGGTGAGCAAAATTTTTCTATCGATATTCCGCTTCTTAGAAATCTGAAAACATTGAAGGAACATATTTTATTGAACATTCACCTATTTCCAATATTTTAGTGATCGGAAATATTTTGATTTGACAGTTTCGGGATATTTATATAGATTTATGACCAAGTTCAATTTTTTTTTCTTCTAAATTTCGTTCCAGTAAAAGTTTTTTTGTTTGATTTGGTTAGTTATTTGACCAGGGCTTTCTGTGGTATGGATCAATACATAGTAAACGGTGTTTGAAAGGAATTTCGTTATTATGGAAATATTCATTTTTGACACAAATTTATACCTACCACACTATAGGAACATTTCACTGGGCTTCTTTCTCTTTCATCCTAATTTGAATGCTTTAAAGCTCTATTGTGGCACATGTTTCTACTAACGTGGCGTTAGTGCACAATTTTTTCAATTTTCACCGAATTTTTTCCCAATAAAACTTTATCAATAAAAGATGTAAAATTGATACTAGTATAAGGCATTTTCTTCACTGTGGACCTGCAATTGAGGACCTTCTTTTCAAATGGGAACAGGTGAATATTTTCCTTAAAAAATCCATTTTTTAACGGCTTCTGAATTTTCGTGGTGAGCTATGTCTGATGCATCAGGGCTTGTTCAAACGGAAATATTTTTGGTTGAAATTACAATGTAAAGTCGTTTCTACTAAGAGGGAACACTTCCAACTTGTTCATTAAGTTCGGTATTTTTCATTCAAAGGGGAACGTAAGAAAGTAATTTTCCTACTTACGTTAAGAATTTTTTTCAAAACTGTACGTTCTTCAGGAACGCTTTCTGAGTTACATTTTACAGTAGAACCTCTCGATAACGGATCCCATGGGAATGAAACTTTTGTCCGCTAAAGAATGTCCATTAATGCATAGTAAAATACATCCATCGATATAACTAAAAAAAGGTGACCGTAAGTGGAGGTATCAGCTGACAGGAGTGTCCGTTATGGGAGGATCCACTGTAGAACGATCGCGTTCCTCATGTTACGAGAGAGTAATAAGGGTGGCTTCTCTTTGGCTAGATGAAACCTTCTGGAATCAGCAGGTGGCGCCGATATTTCCTGTTTTTCAGACGTAATCAGCTTCAATTTGATTTCTATTAATTTTCTGTCGAAACGGAATATTTCGAAAATTTTAATCATGGAAGAAAATATTTAAATATTCTTATACACTTCCGTATGCTGCATGATAGGATATTTTTTCACTTTTGTAAAGCAACTCATTTCAGGAAAAAAGTTTTTTTTACTTCTACTGTAAATTTACTAATTGTGGAAAAATGTCTACTTTTGAAAATAACCTCCTCAATTTTAAGATGAAATAAAATTTCAAGGACTTTTATGCCACCAAAACTTTTACACACATCTGTCACAGCTGCGGCGTTTCTGATCAGTTCCAGGTGTTGTCGGGCAATCTTCCAGGAACGACGGTGACAAATATGTGGCATACCTATTTGGCGCTGCATTAATGTAGGTTATTTTATCTGAAATGATTGGTGATTTCTTTTCAGTGTTTAATCATGCCATCGTACTTGAAGTATCTCATTCAGGAAAGAATCCGACTTAAAATAAGAGAGTTTGTTCAAGGATTTTCTGGATTTGAGAAAGTTTCTATCTTCATTCTTTACCTAACCATTTTGAGGAAGATGAATATCATATGAAAAGAAAACTGGTATTCTACAACGAAACGCCTAAAGATATTTTCTATTGAAACGAAAGAATATGTCATGGAAAACAGTGAAAGATTATCCTATTTTATTCCTCCATTCCGAAGATGGAAAAATTCTTTTAAGACTAGGAACCATTCTCACCATAGAAAATTTGTATATATTTTCTGACTTGAATCTATTAATAACAAAATAAACCGACTGTTCATGATTTTGCATTCATTTCTGAATGATTAAAAGCAGCTTGAGTCAAAACTACTTATCGAAATATTGCCGATAAAGATGGTTGAAATGACGCATTAGTATCATTTCCATGTGACTCACAGAAGAATACCAAATTTGAAGTTTGCCGGAAAAGAAACAAAAAAGGATTTTTTAAAATTACAAAAAAAAAAAACCACACACACACACACACACACACACACACACACACACACACACACACACACACACACACACACACACACACACACACACACACACACACACACACACACACACACACACACACACACACACACACACACACACACACAACAACAACAATAACAACAAAACTTACTTTGGGGTCGAATTCACCACATCTCGGGAATGCGGTGATCACTATATAACTCCCCCTAACCAGATCACCGCGCTGTTTCCATGAAGAGATATAAGCAGGTGGTCGAAGAAAACCTGGGCCTTACTGAAAAATGTGAGTGTGTGTTGTGAAACTAAATTATAGTTTGTTTCTGTGTAATGCTTATTATAGTGCTGCCATCTGCCATCAATTTTTTCAAATAGGAGTGAAGTGCAACGATTAAATAACTGTACCATTGTAGGCCTCTTGTCTTGCTCTTTGTGGCAAGACTTTTTAACGGGAGGATCGGCCCCGCATTTGCGGATTAATGTATACCGGGATTGAATTCCATTATCTGGCATTCTTCACATAGCATTATCATTACATCATTACTGAATAAAGAAAATTAATAATTTTTTTAAATGAGAGTATTTGCAATATTAAAAGAATTATCATGAAATCCATTAATTTTCATGAAATTCTTCAAAGTGAATATCATGGAATCACCGGGTAAATATGGGGAAAACAAACGTGTTAAGTCAAAATAACAAACCATTTGCCAGCCAGGCCTTGTGTGAACCATAAAAATTAATAAAATAAAATAACAAAATAACTAATAGGTAAAACTAACTAACTTGTAATAAAAAATAAAATAACATAATCCATGGCAGGTAAATAAAACTCATTCCATTCTATTGTACAGAATAAATGATCATTTTATTGCAATAAGTGTGAAAAAAATTTTATCGTTAGAACTACATATATTTTTCTTGTTAATTTTCAGATGGACGGGAATTACTTCTAAAAATTATATTGAATTTTATATAAAAATAATCTTTTCAGTAATTTCGTTTTTTATTGCTCCAGAGTAAATAGAGACAATATGTTTGTCACAAGATACTTTTTAACTTAAAATTTTCTGCTCAAATGCCCTTTTTTAGATATTAAATAATATTTACTAGTGAACCACAAATATTATCTAAAAAAATTAATTTGTCGTTCATTTCGTGCAGTTTATGAAAAATGATGCAAATACAGGCATCCATTGCATTTTTGAAATTAATCTTCTTCAATTTCTATAAAAAAAGTTTCGATTAGTTTGAAAAAAGGAAATTTGAAATGCAAAACATACAAAAACTGATATTAGATGATTAATAAACACGTATAACAATTAGATACCATCATTCGAAAAAAATTGGGTAATGAAATACCATTTTCAGCTTTCTTAAAAGTAAACAAATACCCCCATACATATAAAACTATTATTGTTGTGAATTTAATTTGGGAAAACGGTGCATGAGAACAATAAAGGCAAAAAAAAAAAAAAAAACCAAAAAGAAAAAACAATAACAGAGATGCGCAGAACTTATTAGAAAATTAATGGAGATATTTATGAAAACAAAGAAAAACTCATTTTCGAGATTATATTTCAAATATATTGCTTCAAATTTCAGTTGTTAAATAGTATAGAAAATACATTCAGTTAATAACAAAAATTACTTGAAAAAAAAAAAACTTTGAATTCTTTTCGTGCTTAAAATAGTTCAGAATCAATAAGAACTGAAACTGAAATTTTATCTTAGAATTTAAGCCGGTAGAATTTTTTGTATTTTTTTTTTTAACGAAATTTAGTAACACGTATCTGTAAGTAATTATAAGCGAACAAAATCACTGTATTTACCATCTCATTATTCTATAAATGAGGGAAAACAAAGTAAAAAAGAGCAATACAAAAAAAGAATAAATAATTAAAAAACTGGAATCGGGATCATCAAAACCGAAGATATTACCTGATATTATTCTTATTTTTCATTTTTTCTTAATGTTTTGGAATGAGAATATTCAATGTATGTGATATCTCTGTTATTATTTTTCTTTCTTCAGAATTTTACTTTTTTTTTCAGATATAAGGGAGAAGAAAATTGCTAATTTAATTGGCTCGAGACTTTTGAGAGGAACGGGAAAGGAAAATTTTCCTTTTGGATACCTTTTTCCAATTTTTCCTTTTGTTATTTCAATTTTTTTCCTTCTCTCGGACCATTTTTCCTGATGGAATATACACAGTAGGTAATTAGCCGCGTTACGGTAGATAAAACATAAAATAACTCTGAAGCAATTTCTAAGATAAACTTGAGATCAAAGCAGTTATCTTTTAAAATAAGAATTCAATTTAACTATGAGAATCACGATTATGGTCAGATAGTAGAAGGATCTCCTGGGGAAAACGCGATATTCAATGAACATCAAATAACACTTCCCTTGCATTTCTTTTTTGTTCGCCCGCTGTTTTTTCATTGATTTCTAGTAAAAATATTTTTTTGTTATCTCTTTATGAGAAATTGAACGTCATTTATTTGCTTGCGAGATAGAGATAATTATCATTGATTTTGTGTAATGATTATTAATCAGGTTCATTGCTTCTTTTTTTTTTTGAGACATAAAGCAGGGATGTGCTACTTCAGCTGCACACTGTCGTAATGCCATTCATTTTGGAGATATGAATAATTTAATACTCAGTTCTTTTAAATTTTTTGTTAAAGAAGTGCAATTAATTTTTTTTTCGCAAATATTTTTCCACACATTAATAAAAATTCAGGACTTTGAAATTAAGAAATTATATATATTTTTTTAAAAATCCAATCCATTTATATTAAATTGAAAATATTTTCGAAGAAAAAAGACGAGATAACTTCTTGCAACGGGCAAGAAAGGTAAAATATTAATATTTACCAAATTTGTTTCCGTCTTTTACAAAATTTATTGAAATTAGAAGTTTTTGCTTGCATATTTTAAAATAAATTTCTATAGAAAAAAAATTGAATCGGTATTTCACGTTTACTTATCATAGATATTGAAGCTTATTTAATTAAAAATCTTGCTTTGATTTGTTTAGACTCCTGCAGATATAGAGAAATTTTTGTAGAATGCTCAAGAATGAGATCTTTAACTTGTAAGAGATGATTTTATTGGAAAATAAATATATTTCATTGAGATATAAATATAAATAATACCATATTCCTTGAATTTTTTTCGCTCTTGTTTGAATATTTTAAAAATTAAAGTCAACAATTTCTTTTGATTCCTTTTTCTCGTTTGGTTTTAAAATTTCAATCTTGATTTTTTTTTCGAATTATTTTTTTGTCTCAGTAGACAAAAAAATTTGTAACAGTAGAACGTAGAAGAAATCACCTCAATGTATTAAAAGTTTTGAATTTATCGAAAAATGCCGATCATCGTTTCTTCAAAAAATGAATAATAACCGTAAGATTGAAATAAACAAACTTAATAAAATAATAATAATAATAAATAATAATAATAAATAATAATAATAAAATAATTAATAATAACAAAAAATAAAATGCATTCACGTTCTTCACATTTATGGATATTTTGATATATTTTTTCATTCAGAAAATGAAAATTAAACAAAAAACAATAATAAAAAAATTTAGTAGACCCTATATATATAAAGACTATTAGGGGACACAAATGTTGATACAAAATACAGTCCCAACCGCTTAATGAGATCATATGGAGACGCGAAGATTCTGATAACAGTCAAGTGATAACTATATCCAAAAAATTTCGTTTGCAAGTACAGTGTACACAAATCCTGTTAGGTCGAACGGGTATTGGCAAAACAGGCTCTATTTATGCTTCCCATATAACTAGTTGCAAAATGTTCAATCATTCCATTTCTTTTCCTTTCAAAAATGGACCTTTTTCTTTTCCTTCAAGCTAAAATCAGGCGTTTTTATTATTCGGTCATTGTGAGGCATCAGAATGGAATTGTCTAATTTATAACACGAAGCACAGTATTTTTGTTAACGTTACAATACGTTTTATTGATCCCTTGAAAAAGTGTCTGAGAAATTGGAAACTGATCAAGAACTGAAGTTAAAGGCACTAATAAGAAGTCCATTGCAGAAGCAGCTCCACGAGTACGTAGATCACAGAAATACTACGGAGCGATTACGACATTAAGTACGGACATGTTTGTCCGAAACGGAAAGGGGGCGGGATGGAGAACACCACACCTATATAGTCTTACAGTCTGATAACGATAACTTATAGAAAAGTTTAGTTAAACCTAAGCTTCAGAATGCGCAAGCAACACATTTCGACGTGGAAAAAAAGATATGATTCGATGTCCCGATTATTAAAACGAATTTTTTCCTCCATGTTATGATATTAGTCCTTTTCGTTTTATGCAAAAGTGATAACAGTACAATAACATTATCAATGATTCGAATAAGCGGTGTCAACTGTATATAAGGCACTATTACAATCTTGATTAGGGAAGTTTGGAACTCTCTGGAACGTTTGAAAATTGACCTTATAATTGTCGAATTTCCATATTCTCTCGAAATAAAAAAGCTCCGACTGTAGCCAAGTTTCATTGGACATGACATTTTTTAAAATAAATTTGTGCATTTTTCTGAAATTCTCAATTCAGTACGAACAGAAGGAATCAGATTAAAGAAATGATCACATCAAGTCACATTTTTAAGTTAAAAGCGACAAAAATCTGTGTTTCTATTTCTCTCATAGTCAATGTAGCAAAAAATACTGATCTTAATATCTTATGAATAGACATTCAAAATGGTATTCCGGCTTTTATAGTATATTTGGAAAGCGTTGCGGGTGAAAAAAATGAAAAGAGAAGAGCTTGAAAAAAAGTAAAGTATGATGCATGTGGGTTAAAAAAAAAACTAAATCAATTCTAATTCCAGCATTTCAAGGATTCGTTTGTCAAAAAAATATGGGAAAAACTATTTTTTTTTTTTTTTTGCGTAATGCGTTTGTGTTATTGTTTTTAGGAGAATGATGGTAAAAACAGAAAGAGTTTGAGGAAAAAGAGTGTTTGTGTGTGTGTGTGTGTGTGTGTGTGAGAAAGAGAGAGTGGTACCTATCCTCACATCATCAAAATGCCATCAAGCATGCAATTGCTTTCGCCGAGGTCGTGAGATTATATATGAATTCCTACATGCGCATGAGCACTCCTATGCCCCTGCTGTTTTTGATTGATGACTTTCGGGAGAAAAAAACTCAAGAGTATACGTACATCTTCTTCCGGAATTTACGAACTGGAATATCGAACTTTTTCCAAATCTTTGCGAAGTATAAAGTTCTTTTTCTCAGCGAAAACCCTTTCATATATCATATATTTTCATACTAACCGATGAAAAATGTAACTGTAAATTACGATTTTGTATATCATCAAATGTTATCTTCCAGAATACAACCCCATTAACAATTCCAGACCCTGGTGCCACAAATGTGTGGTTCGCTTTTTCTCACTGTTGAATTTTTGTTGACTTAAAAATATGGTGAATATGAACTTCGGAGGCTTTCCATTAGAGGGCAACACTTGAACTTTCAGGGTTTTTTTAAGATGGTTTCCAGGAGAAAATGACTTCAGGAAAAGTGTGATTTAATCACATAAAGTTGTTCGTAATTTAATCACATGAACGCGTTCTCTGGAAAAAATTAAGAATTTTATCTCTTCACATAAATAGTATTATTATCACAAAAATTAGAAACTTTGCTTGGTTTTAATTTATATAAAACGTGACAATTTTTGTATAAATAGTATTATGTGAAGGCGAATATATCCTGCATTATCTTGAATGAAAAAATTTAAACGAAATGAATTCTTTTTTATCACAATATTGAAAAAAAAAAATTGAAAAAAAAACGAAAAGCAAAATTGGGAAAATGAAATGTTTTTAATGCATTTTTTGAGTATCAAAAATGCAAAAACATTTTGAAAACTTTAAAAAATTAATGCTCGGGAATGAAAGGGTTATGGTAGCGATTTCTCTACTTTTCTGAATCCATGGACCAATAAAATATCTTAGAGAACTCCACGGACCTCTAAGTTGCAGCGTGAGTGGCATGACCATGCGCCCCGTATTTTAAGGGACATTCTTGTGTTCTTGTCCGTTCCGATTTCAACAATTGTCTCGCTTTTTTCCAACAAAGCTTCTTCGAATTTGTAATCTTTACTTAGAATAGTGAATGAAGATAATTTTTCATAACATATAAAATATACTGTAAATATCATGACTAAACATAGAAATACTCATCTTTTTCTGTCTTATATACTTTGCCAAATTCAACCTTATTTCCGGGAATTACATTTAAATTCATTGCGTGTCCCAGTATTGCTCCATTTTTCCCACGATTCATGATTTTCGACGATTTCAGAAACAATCGGTGATTTTGACAACTTATATCAACGGTTTTGGTGATAATTGGCAGTGTCTCGTATTTTACTGTATTTCAGATCACAGTTTTCTGTAATGAATGTGGTCCTCCGAGTAATGATGAATGTGATACTTTTCTACGGAAACAACTTTCTCTCTCTCGACCGTATGGAACCTTGATGGGAAGGAGGCTGTGCAACTCTGGTATACGGCTACCTTTATATAAAATGGTATGCGAACTTTTTTTAATAACATTTTTCGATAGGAAGTGTCTCAATACGGGGTAAAACGCACATTTTGGACAACCTATATCATTGTCTATGAAAAGCCATTTTTGTGTCAAATTTTAAGCGAAATTCGTGTAGTATTTGAAACACGATTACAAAAAATTATGTGAAAGAAAACGTTTTGCTATTTTCGCAGTGCATTCATGTAATAATGCACTCGATATTTATAGTAATAATAGTAATTAATAGTATAGTAATGATGTAGTTATATACGTTTTAAACGTAGTTTGATACTTTAACGTTTAAGTTAAAGTTTAAATATTTTTTTTGAAATTATAGAAATAATTCAAGTTCTGAAATTTAGGGATGGGACGAAGTTTTTAATATTATGACAATGTATTTATCGGATTTTTAAAAAAAAATGGATGAAAGGCCTTTGTTACTGAATGGATAATTTAATAAATTTACATTTTGAAGAATTTCGTTGAATTCTAATAATAAGTCCATTGAAAAGTTTCAGGAATGTGCGATATTTTTTTCCGTACAAAACATAATAAAAAATTCATACGAAGGTTCAAAAAAGCTTGTGAAAACACAATTTTTTGTGTCAATAAAAAAATATTCGTATCTAAAGCCTGTGGAATTTGCCCTTGTCACGTGGAGATCAATACAAGACGAAAATTGATACGTCGTAAATTTTTCTGACAGCGGATAAAACGCTATTTTTTTCTTATCATAGAAAATAACGAGATTTTTTTTTCCGTTGTTCATACAAGTTCTTCGCATTCTTCGAGAGTTTTACCGAGGTTTTACATTATTTTATGAATTATAACATAACGCATATGTATTATCCTAGACGGATTTTTAATACGTGTAAATCGTACAAGAATTCATTTTTAGTTTTTTATTTTAAAAAAATTAACCTCCAGTAATTAATTTTCAGAGTAAATTTAAAGTAATTGGAATGAAATTAATTTTTTAAACATAATTGCATTTTAATCCATATTTCTGTGGTGTTTGGTCAGAAAATGATAAGCCCAAAATGTTGTTTAGCCGTACGCACGTATTTGTGCATTTATCTCACTTCTAATTAGTTATAATCAACAAAACCTACTACTAGTTCAAAAAGACATTTTTTGGAGATATCATGTTCTGACCAAACGCCACAGATTTAAAAAATTGTCGGTATTTGTGCTTTCTAATCAATTTGAAAAATTGATTTCTAAGTCTAAAGCTTGGTAGCTCCCATACCGCAGACAGCACTGAAGCAATATGACAGGGCATAATTAATGAAGCCACACATGGTGTTATGCTATGCATTTATGCAGCCTGAAGAGTGCTGTGATAGTGAGACTGAATTGTATTCTGAGCTGCTGATCAAACCTAGAATAATGCGGCTGTGCATCACTCTGCTGAAGAGGCAGAATGCATTGCACGAATGGATGTGATTAGCGAGAAATCTATATGTGCTTATTGATTCTCATACAAATTTTCCATTCAATGGCTATTGAAATGATCTCATACTATCAATATATTATGTTCAATGCTATAATGGTGTGTTCTGATTTTCCCAAATTACACACACACCCTTGGATATGAATCGCCATCTGAATGATGCACTTGATTTGAACACGTGGCTTGTCACACAATACACCTCATCGTTTTCAATCATCATCCGTGCAGTTCAAACCCATTTCATGGAAGGCACGTTACACTGCCTCCCATCTGATGCTTGTTAAGAACGAAACACTATTACTACTAAACCAGACATGCACCTCGTCCATATTCCTCTGTGGAACTTATAACGAATTGGTACATGTTGGAATGTGTGTATACGTACAGTGAACCTTCCGTAAAGTTTTGTTTCTGTGTAATGCTTGTTATATGTAGTGCTTCCATGTGCAATCAATTTTTTAAACTAGACCGAGACACGGAAATTCGGCGTTACCTGACGCAATACTTAACAACGCCTATTTAGGAAAACGATTCTTGTTGACGCTAATCGTGAAGAATATTCGATTTCATATGTGTTAAATAACATTCAAAGTATGCTTGAAGCGGTTTTTAGATTTTTAATGATCCGCGTTATAACTTCCGTAATGGAAATCGCTAAACCTTCTAGAAAAAGTGTCTCCTATTTACAACCTATTTTTTTCCGATTGCATGAGCTGATAAATGCTTGCTCCCCCCCCCCCCCCCACAACGCCGAAAATAACAATAAGGAAGAAAACAAGGAACATGAAAACTACTATTTTGAGTTATTTATACTGTATGCATAATCGTGCAAAACCCCGAAGGAAAGAAAAAAACACCGTCTATCTCTCCTTCTGCTATCGAACTTTGAACAAAAGCTGACTCCATCAACTAGCAGTTAATTAACAGCTTGGAGGGATTGAAAAAAATGTTGACTAAAAAACACTTCAACGTAGTAGAACTCATCATTGCCGAAGTGAGAGGATTTAAAGAACCTGAGATGTCAAGATTGCCGAAATAAGGAGAAGAACATATTGAGGCGACAAGCAAAGCAACGAATGAAAAGGTAGAGAGGCGAGATGAGAATATAGCCACGAGCAAGGAACGTAGCGCACATGGTGGGGCGTTTGTTATGGGGCCCATTTATCTAAGCCACCTTATTTGGCATTTTGCCTGTTGTGGCGTATTTGTATTCGTTTGATATAGCAGAGAGTATCGAGCAAAATCTCGCAATCGGAGTGGTTTTTTGAAATAAAGAATGCTCCACACCTTCAAAATTTGCACAAATTTCTTAACCATAAGAACCAATGCTCGGACATCAAAGTGTAAAAAATAGTGTAGTGAATATCACTATTTCTAAGGATAACTACGGAAATACTCCGCTCATATATTTTGGTCGTTTTCCTTCCTACATATTTTCGCGCGGCACTTGAATGCGAGCACTCAAGCACGCAAATAGCTTCTTTTAGTAGAAAATATAATTTTGATGAGAAAATTTCGACCCCTGCAATCAGTAGTAATTTTTGTAGCAGTGTTCGAGAAACCGGCATTATTGGTATGGGATATGTTCAAACCCCACAGAACCGGTAATGTCTAAGCCGAGGCAAAGAAATCGAAAACATCATTGTCTTTGATACCAGGTGGGCTAACGTCGATTGTACAGCCTTTGAACATCAACAATCCTCTCAAAGACTATTTGAGGAATTTGTGGATCAAATGGATGAGTTCCGATGATAAAGAAACCACTAAAAAGTGGTACCTTGAAGAAACCTGACTAGTGTGCCAATGGGTACATGAGGCGTAGAATTCTGTTTCCGCCTATCCTTCAAAAAGTGTTGCATCAGCAATGCGATGGACGGAACTGAATATGATATCCTCTTTGAAAGTGACAATGGTGATGAGACAGCCCAGATGACGATAAAAACGAAGATGCCGCACTCCCTATAATGATCTGATAGATTACGATGAGCTTGGAGACTTAGAAGAAACGGATTAAAAAGTTTGAATCATTTTCTATTGTAAATTTCGCAATTTATTAATTTTGCATGAAAATATAAGAATTTTTTTTCTCTAAAATGCACGGATTTTTGGGGGTCGGCATATACACGGGTTTTCAATTCATTGCGGTTTTGCTGGTCCTGAAGTGTTGGAGTCGGCTTATACACGAGTATATACGGTACGTCGAGAACTAAACATCAACGATTCCGGTGATATTTTTGACCTCACTAATGACTCGGTTTTTTTTTTATATAGTAAAACAAGCCCTTCGACGGTCAACACACACAAGCGAGCAGAGAAACGAAATCAAAATATCTTGATTTCTTCGCTATTATTTTATGTCGCGGAGTTCCCGCGCTGCTGCGGTGCGCGCAACCACAGCTATATTCTCAGCCACCTCGTCGGGCATTTTGGCTGTTGCGGCGTTGTATTTGTATTTGTATACGCAGGCCCATTGGAATCCATGTGTTTCATTTCGCTACGCTACTCGGATCTCTTCTCCCCTGGTTGCGTTACTCCCCGACTCTCTGTGTTTTTAGCCTAAGGCGGATCAAGTGAGACGAGATATCTCGTCATTGTCACTGTAAACGCTAATAATATATAGTTTTGTTCTCAAAATTGAGAAATATGTTGAGATTGTTTGATGTCCTATTGAATAAATATTTATGGAAATATACGATAGGCTACTGTCGTAGAAAAATGCCTTAGTTAGGTATTTACATCAAGAAAATTGCAGTTAAATTATATTTTATGACGAAAAATTATCGAGCATCAAATTAATAATCTCTTTCATATTGATCTCTAGCTGAAAGGTTCTTCCAATCGATACCAGGGTAATTGAAATCCCTTAACATGACAACCACCTAATGCTTAAACAGGCTTCTACTCCAAAATGCCTTATTGCCTCTTGGCGTTACTGGAATCACTGCCATATTTCAATCCCCCCCCCCCCCCGATCGCATAATATTAAGTCCCGGTACTTTGACAATGTCTCACCAATATTCGCTTCTTCCTGATTTGTTCCCACGCACACGATTTTTTTCTACGAAAAATATTTTCCATTGACATTAATTAAAGGGAATTTACTTTCAGGTTTTCCAATGCAGGGTTGATAAAAAGCTCCCCAACACATTTTGAAAACTCATAAAAATTGACAAATTGACATAAAAAAGTGTGATCTGCACTAATATTTTTACTTGACGCAGTTTTTATTTTTATTTTTTTTACGAATCAAAAAATAGTTTAAAATTTGAACCATAGATGGTACTGTATAATGAGAAATTCGACATAATATACAAAACATGACACAAACAGCGCATAATTAATGTTAACCACGATATTTTTGATGTATAAAACTACCACTACTACTACTAAACCACACATGCACCTCGTCCTTATTCCTCTGCGGATCCTCTGACGAATTGGTACATGCGGATGTACGTGTAGTGAAACCTGACGTGAAGTTTGTTTCTGTTGTAATGCTTGTTATGTGTAGTGCTGCCATCTTCCATCAGTTTTTCTAACTATGAGTGAAGTGTGATGATTGAATAATTTAACGTTGTAGGCTTGTTGCTCTCTCTGGCGAGACTTTTTAATGGGGAGATCGGCTCGCATTTGCGTCTCAAAGTTGGGAACCACGTATAAAACTACCACATTACGATGTGAGCATCATTTGTAGCTCGGCTTACGTGCAAATGGTACATAATTGAAACCCACGTACCTGCTAACATCGATTGCGGAAGTGGCTTTCGATCATTTCTAGTTATGAATTATGTTTCACTACTAAAATAAATTATATTTTCAAATGGATTACGTTACTATTTATATTAAGTGAAGTATATAAGTCAAATTATATCAATTATAACCTGAATTTCCCTCAAATAACAAAGTAGATGAACAGTTTTATGAGACTGTGTTGATGATCTGTGAACGCACACACACACATCACTAATCATCAAGAAACATGACTTGGTTCACCCGGAATTATTCTTAGTATTATGAACATCATTACCATTGAATATTCTCATTCAAGAAAAATACCATTAATGCTGTTGAAGGGAAAAAGTATCCTGTAAATGAAGATAAAATTTCATAATTTTAATTCAAGTGTCAACATCTGAGTTCACTGCAGAATTCCCAGTTCTCGCGGATGCTCATTATATTAGATTTTTTTCCCCTCGTTCATTAAAATGGCTTTAAACCGTTAAAACCGAGCTACTTCTTGAATGAGTCAAATCTATTTAGCTTGAAGCGTAAGGAATTCGGGTCTGAAATTCCCTCGGGATATGGAGTCCGTTTCCGGATCGCGTGTTGTTCATACTCTAGGAGGTCTTTTCTGACGTTTCACAAGGTAAATTCATTCCTTCACAACGATCTTCTTAAAAGCCTTGTCTCTCTTTTCTCCGTCTCGCTAAACTTTGCATTATTCGCATCTTTTCTTAAGAGGTGCTTCATAACCGACTCAGATGAGCGGTGTTTTCATTTAGGAAATTTCATGAGAAATTTGCCGAGAGTTCTCAGCGTAGAAGTCATCAATCACAAAGCACGTATGCACTTACGCGGAACCATGTTTTGAAAAGACGATGGCACTCGCCTTCCTCGCTATTATTCCATTTCTCCACAACCACCTCTCTTCTTTAGTCTTTTTTTTTGTTTTGTTTTGTTTTCGTGACACAAACGTTTTCACGTTAGCAACAAGCATTCATTGCTTCTGTATACGTACGTGATTCGTTTTAACTCATGATTTGTCTCGCGCCGGCGAATAATATATGACATGGAAAAACTGATTTCGTCTCGCCCCCTCTCGTGGAGGTGTTTCCTAGAAAATGAAAAATCCTCATGTTGTAATTCAAGTAGTAGTAGTCGTAACAGAAAATATTCCGGAAACGGAAATAATATGAAAATGCCACCTTTTTTCCGCTATTCCAACTGCCATGTTGGAGAATATTTCCGCTTTTTTTTTGTCATAAGTTGTTCTCTTTTCTCCCAGTGTTCTTGTTTATGTATTCCTGTGTGACGTCTACTTGTCAGATACGCACGCAAGCTCTTACTCATTAAGGATTCTGTTGGATAACATATGTTCGTGGAAATGCGTGGAATACTTTTGACTTTTTCTGTAACCATTTGTGACGGCTTATTCGGGAATTTCAGATGTCAGAATTAATCAGCACATGTTTGGACTGATTCTAATTCTGAAGATTTTTCAAAGAATCTTCATCGTACAAAGCATTTTATTTTTCGTCCTTTTTGTTATAAGAAATGAAAATTCAAATTCTTTTAATGCGGAACGAACATCGAAAGAAACAATAGTTTTCGAAATTGGAATTCATTTTAGTGATAACCTAGAGAATGAAGAGAGAATTTTTCTTTTTACGTCGCAAACCGTTGTTGGGATCCGATGCTAATTTTGTGAGGTTTCGATTACTGTCATCCTGAGGCGTGATTTATTTGGAATTTCCGAGAAAATTTGAATTTTAAAGGCAGCAATAATTTTTCGGAACTTTTGTAGCGAAAAATGTGTTCAAAATTAGCATTCGTTACTATGATGATGACACCAAGGGTCACTCACAGCATGAGCGGAGTTTTCAACGGATTAGAATCGAAACAGTTTTGAGCATTTCAGTCCATATTTATTAAATTTGACTTTATCACGACAAGACCTTTTCAACCTTTTCGTTCTGCGGGCAAGAAACGGGTGATCATATGACTCGTATTATACGGGACATTCCTGTAGTTCTTTCTGTCTCGATTTGTTTGAATGAAAATGTATGATTTGTCCAACGAAGACTGTCGTATTAGTTAAGTTATATTAAAAAAAAAATTTAACTTAATTAACTTAAGTAATAACTAATACTGCATTGCTTCCATGTACACCGAGTTTTGTTTTGCTGTGCAGAAAAAAAAATTCTATATTGTATAAGGCAGTATGTTATTTTATCATTCCGCACATGTATCGAAATTCTGTGAGCAAAGAAACAGGTCTGTGCAGGTGTAATAAAAGGCAATGTGCCCCCTCTCTGGAAAAATTAATTAAAGGCCACATTTCATGTAATAACATTTTTCCTTTTTATTGCCAGCATCTCGTGGCTCATTCTATCCCCACCTCCCCCCCCCCACCCTGAAGCCGAGGCCCCCAGACTGAGATCTTTGGCGGGGCATGCTCTGTAGTGAATTTATAGTGTAAAAAAAAACAACAACAACAATAAGGTTTGCCCTCCCAAACCTACCCATGTAGGGATCATAGTGCTCACTTAAACCATTGAGGACAGCTTCTTGATTTCATAGCCAGATGCATTTACAGACTACCAAGATGAACACCCTATGATTCAATGATTAACATCATGATTATTTCAGTTCAAGCCATATGTCAGAGTTCTAGTACTGGTGCTTTTCTTCGGGGGGTGGTTATAATAAAATCTCTCGATTCGTGATTTTGCCTTTCAATAGGTTGACAGGGATACAACCTCGTGAATCCCAACCATGAGTTCAACCGTGCACGGAGACCCATGGTTCCACATCCCACAGTGGGGTCCTAGGCTGAGATCTTTGGTGGGCCCCCAGTTCAGACTCTTCACGGGGCTCCTTTAATATTAAAGAAAAAAAAATTAATCTGTTGTGTGAAAAACAAAAATAGAATCACATCTGATGAGAATTATCTCGGGTCCCCGGGCCGGAGCCATATCAAAACCACTTCCTTTGTGGGGGCAGGGACTTTAATTGAATTGGAGGTTCCACAGTAAGATCTGCCACAATCATTTATGACCATAAATATGTAAATTTAAGTGGTGCTGCCTAGGCCCACTTTTATTTTGCCCTGAGGCTAGGATTTTGTTGGAGCAGCAGTTAGGGACACACTTTTTTTGGATTAAATATGCAAAAATTTGTTTGAGTTCTGTAGAACAGCCTCATTATCATCAAGGGTTTCGCAGACCAGCCTTATAACTATCAAGGGTTCTGCGACAATCTGGTGTAGAGAACAGATATAGGTATACAGAAATGGGCAGTCAGAACATTCCGTAGCCAAACAGCACGAAATTAGAGATTCTACTATTATAGTGTTGGCTGACACAGGCATTTGTCTGTAGATGAACAAAGAATCCAAATTTGTGCTGGGGGAATCGACTAAACAAAAAGGAAAGTCATTCGGAAAAATGTTGATAAAGAGTGAAAAGATCTTTAACAAAAAAAGAGAAAGAACCTAATTTTTTTTTCACAAACTAACTTTTCTAGGGATAGGTGACATTTTTGGAAGTGCAAGAAAGGAGGTGTGTTGTGATGAATTAAGCACACACAGTGTGTAGAATTGCAAAAATTGAATAGAGCATTTCAACACTGAAAATTGTTTCATTTTTACCTGCTCTTATTTATCCACTCGCACTTTTTCTTCATAATTATTTCGATGGGTAAAAATTTCCGAGAGCGAAAACGTCGTCATAATAAATCTGTCACAAAAAATAATTTCGCCCCTGTAATCATGCCCCCCCCCCCAGACGACCGTCTCGTCACCTCATGCCTGGTGCCGGCCCTGCCTGTATCTATCTTGAGCAAATGTGATCAGCTCAGGGGCATACACATCTTCATTATACTTCACTCAAAGTTGAAAAAAAAATGAATAGCAGAGATGGCAGCACTACACATTGCCACGGTGCTCGCAACAAGGTGTGCGTTGCGGCCGTAATTTTCCACAATCATATAGTTACCCACGTTCTACCACATAGAACCCGAGTGAAACACAGCGGCAGCTCAAATTAAAATACATGAATATTTAATATTAATCTGGCTGCACCTGTTAAACAAGGCGATAACACTTCGAATGAACATTTGCGATATTAAAAGTTTACGATAACATTAATGATATTATGAGTTTACGACAACATTAACAATATTACACACATTATGATTTATCGTCTTTCTCAAAGATGAGTAAGAGAGAGAGAACTAAAGAGAGTACGGATGCTTCAGACTTACCACTTCCTTGATTTTGTGGTTTCGGTCCATTTCTTTTGCCCAGCTAATCCTTACGTTCCTCTTAGTCAACTCCTCCGTACACCAATTCAACTTCCAGTCTCCTCGACTAAACTTCTCACTCCTCAATCCAATTCCAAAAAAAAAAACTGCGAACTCCATCATCTCCTAACTTAATATTCCTATTTCCCGAAAAATTATCCTTATCCTTCATTGGTTCATTTCATTCCCTTTCACCAACAGCCAACCAATCCTCGAAAAGTCTGAAATTCATCCCAAGATCCTGACCCGTTCAAACCCTTAAGCCACCTTCAACCCTCGTCGAAATTGCCGCTTGTCTAATGAAAGATCAACTGGTTTTTCTTCTTGCCGCTATCGCGGAATCTGACAATAACACGCAATTGATTTTAGTAAAGCGTACACAGTATTGCGCGCTACAAAGGAAATCCATGTAACGTAACGTGGACAAGGTTCTCACAGAAAAGGTAAAAGAAACACCGAAACTAGAGATGGCACCGACCCACACAAGCAGGTGGCGAATATAAAAGGACAAAAATAATTCCAATTTGCACAAAACATACAATTGCATGCAGGTGCACCCATCAAAGACTCTCCGCGATTGACGGCTACGTTCATTTCCAAAATTAAACTCAACACCCTGAAGATACGCATCGTGAAACGTACGATTCATGGAAAGAATGACAGTTTTCTCTTAAGCCGTACTTAGATGAGTCGGTAGTTCTTCTTTAGTTTCCCTTTAACGTTATATATACTCTACTTATATTCTTGCAAAATATTTGACTGAAGCACCTGACTCCTTTTTGAACACCCGAATAAAACCAACATAAGAAAATATCATTATTTATAAATTAATTTGAACCAATATTCGGCGCAAGAAAATTAAAATTACTTATCTATTCTATAATATAAAATCACAAACAAACTCGAAAAGGGCCTGTTGCTAAGCAACCGAGTGACGGAAGTGGGTGAAATTTTTTGAGTGACGGAAATCTGTTACGGAAGTGGGTTCGATTCATATATCGATATTCACATTCATATATCGATATGATATCATATATCATATATCGATATTGGGTCGATATTCACATATCGGGACCCATTTGACCCATCGGGACCATGTTATGTGCATGTACCAAGAGGCTCCTACATCCTACAGCAGAGCCCTTAGGCTGGAATTTAGATTTCGAGCCCCCAAACCAGCTTTTCAGGGGCCCCTCTGTGATTAATTTATAGTGTGAAAAATCAAAAAGTGATAAGAATCGTTGTGGCCCCTGTCAGCCCTTCCTTTGTGGGGGGGGGGGGGTCCATGCCGAGAGGTATATATATGTATAATATACACACACAACAGCAGTGCTCCCAACACAGGGTCGGGGTACCCGGGGAAGATTTCACGTATAAGTAAAAAGTTTTCATTTCCAGGGGCCCTTGATGGATCTCATTGTTTTCTTGCTGCTTTAACGTTGAAAAATTTCGATAGCGGAAGCAAAAGATATATCCAGTCTGGGGCCCCACCAAAAGTATGCGAATTGGTGTCCCGGGTAATTGGTTGGGGGGTCCTGGATTAACGAATACAAATGAAAATTTTTCATGGTACTCGCTCCGTGGGATGGCCGACAAGCTTCCAAGTCGGGGCCCATGTTTACAGGTTTCATTTTGGGTGCCCTGGATTTTATTTGTTGGTAAAACGAATACAAATGAAAATTTTTCATAGCACTCGCACCGGGGATGACCGACAAGCTTCCAAGTCGGGGCCCCATGTTTACAGGTTTCATTTTGGGGCCCTGGACGAATCTCATTCTTTTCTGTTGTAGAATTCGCAACAGCGGAAGCCCGAGATAAATCCAGTCTGGGGCCCCACCAAAAGTATGCGAATTGGTGTCCCGGGTAATTGGTTGGGGGCCCTGAATTTTATTCGTTGGTAAAACGAATACAAATGGAAATTTTTCATGGCACTCGCTCCGGGGGATTCCCGACAAGTTTCCAAGTCGGGGGCCCCATGTTTACAGGTTTGATTTTGGGGGCCCTGGATTTTATTCGTTGGTAAAACGAGTACAAATGAAAATTTTTCATGGCATTCGCTCCGGGGGATGACCGGCAAGCTTCCAAGTCGGGGGCCCTATGTTTACAGGTTTCATTCTGGGGGCCCTGGATGAATCTCATTCTTTTCTGTTGTAGAATTTGCAACAGCCGAAGCCCGAGATAAAGCCAGTCTGGGGCCCCACCAAAAGTATGCGAATTGGTGTCCCGGGTAATTGGTTGGGGGCCCTGGATTTTATTCGTTGGTAAAACGAATACAAATGAAATTTTTCATGGCACTCGCTCCGGGGGATGACCGACAAGCTTCCAAGTCGGGGGCCCCATGTTTACAGGTTTCGTTTTGGGGGCCCTGGATTTTATTCGTTGGAAAAACGAATACAAATGAAAATTTTTCATGGCACTCGCTCAGGGGGATGACCGACAAGCTTCCAAGTCGGGGGGCCCCATGTTTACAGGTTTGATTTTGGGGGCCCTGGATGAATCTCACTCTTTTCTGTTGTAGGGCCCTGGATTTTATTCGTTGTAAAATTGATAAAAATGAAAAATTCTCACAGGGGGGTGTCCGACAAGCTTGCAGGTCAGGACTTCATGGAAATGTTGGCAGGTTGTAATTCGGTGCCCCTGAATGTATCTCATTGATTTTTGTGGTTTAACATTGTAAAATTTGCAACACATCGGTAGCCCAAGATATATCCAGTGTGGGGCCCCACTGAAATTCAGCGAATTGAATCTGGGGACCCCATGGGGAAGTTTTCTGGGGATACTTGATGAATCTCATTTGTTTTTTGTTGCTTTATTATTATTTTCATTAAAATTCGCTTCTTCAGTAGGCTGGTGCTTTCAAACGTCCCTTTCCCCTTTTCCATAGCACGCTGATGAAGTGGGACGAAATAAACAAGATATGTCCGGGAGAGAAGTGGGGGGGGGGGGGGGGTTGGCCGCCAAAGGTGGCAGGGGGCAGAGCCCCCCTAGTATGCTATAAAATTGATTTGAATGAACAAGAAAGCTAAGCCGATTACATTTACAACTAATGGGAATAAATCAAGAAAAGCTGAACCCGATTACAACACTACAAGCATTACACTGAAACAAACTTCAATTTAGGTTCACAACACATACAAATACAAATACAAATACAACGCCACAACAGGCAAATTGCCCAACGAGGTGGCTGACTTAAGAACATCATGGATCCCCGAGCCCTACCTACTACTGCTACACCACACCACACCCCCCTCGGAACCCCCAACGAATCGGTACACGCGGGAATGTGCGTGTACGTGTAGTGAAACCTGACGTGAAGTTTTTTTTGTTCTCTGTAATGCTTGTTATGTGTAGTGCTGCCATCTGCCACCAGTTTTTCTAACTATGAGTGAAGTGTTATGATTGAATGATTTATCGTTGTAGGACTGTTGCTCTCTGTGGCGAGACTTTTTAACGGGGAGATCGGCTCGCATTTGCGCCTTGAAGTTGGGAACCACAGAAAACCAACTTCAGCCGACCACGGATACTCGCGGAGCTTCCGGCATAGGGCCATGTCCTCCTCAACTACCTGCTTATATCTGAGACAGAGAGGTGGGCCATGATCTGGTTAGCAAGAGGTATATATATCTTGTGTGTATTCATACCTTGCTTCCGAAAAATATTTTGCGAGCCGGATGAGGAATCTATTGTCGGGCAGCTCGCGGGTTGCTGCGCACCTCGTGATATGGACTAAATTCTGATTCCTTTTCCTCAGAATCATACTTTCCACTCACATGCAAACGGGTGCTATTCTCAAACCAAAAATTCAGCAGTAGGTATAGTTTAAGTTATGTGATGTTTAACACAGTACAACAATTACGGTGAAAAAAGTTTATTAATTAGATTTTGGTCACAAGAAATGTGGCACCAGCTGAGCTTCTTAGCCATATCTGTAAAAAAATGAGCAAGGCTCACACTCGTGGTTGAGCCAATTTAATGAATGCGGAATAGAGAATCTTATACAAGGATGACGTCACTCTCCGCTACCATACGAAGGTTTTAACAACTGGCTGTTGCGCAGATATATTTCGGAAAGAGAGAAAATTCAACTGCCCCTGCGGGGAATCGAACCCACGTCCTTTCACTTTCCGGGTGAACGCCCTAGACCACTAGACTACAGAGGCACAGAATCTTTTAATCTTTCCTTGGAGCTCGTGTATGGTAGCGGAGAGTGACGTCATCCTTGTATAAGTCACCATCTGGTGGCAGCGTCAGCAGTTGTGAGCTTGACCTGAGTCTGGTCCGGCCGTCCATGTACGATCCCTTTCAGTGTACACGAGCTCCAAGGAAAGATTGCGAGGTTCTGTGCCTCTGTAGTCTAGTGGTCTAGGGCGTTCACCCGGAAAGTGAAAGGATGTGGGTTCGATTCCCCGCAGGGGCAGTTGAATTTTCTCTCTTTCCGAAATATATCTTCGCAACAGCCAGTTGTTAAAACCTTCATAGAGAATCTTATCTCACATGTGCATATCGAATCGATCTTCTCAAACATTTCCATCGTACGACGAGGTACTAAAAAATTATGAGCCATGATTCAAAATGGCGTCTGGTGAGCAAGAGATTCTGGAATACAGTGAGTATGTGCAAAATCATCATTTTTGCAACATGCCATCGCTTACACATGTGTGAATTGTGTAAAAGTTATGAGGAACAATACTAAATCCTTAGAAACATCTCCCATACATAACGTATGTTCATAAATGTTTTTGAAGCAATTAAAAGTTCCACGATGGAGGAAAATACATATATACACACAGATAATATACACGAAAACATATATATAAACACAGGGTGCATAGTAAACAGGGAGTATGACATTTTACTGGCAAACGGTTAATTCAGAGGCATACTTCGAATCGGAAAAAAGTATCCAAATAACGTGTAGTATTCAGATAAGTCATTCATGTTTACAGGTGTTGTATTGTTATTGAAATGTAAACTTTTTATACGGTTACCCTGTGCTCATGCACCCAATTAGAAAGTTATTATCCTGGCTCTCCGGATGCCAAAAAAAAAAAAACAAAAAAAAAACACCCCGTTTCTAAGTAAAAAATTCACTGAGATATTGAAATATGAAAAAAAGTTGAAAACACAGCGTTGAATGCGAGTAAAAAACGGTTTATTTGCATTTAATGGCGTTCTTTCCCAGATTTCTTTGTTTTTCGAATCCGAATATCTCAGCAAATATTGCACTCGAAAACGTGAAATTTCTTTTGTTGGCATCCGCATAGGTAGGGCAACAACTTTCTGATTGGGTTTTTTTTTGAGCGCAGGTGCCCGTATAAAAGGTTGACACTTTTATTTTTGTAACTGTACAACTCCTTCAACATGAATGACATATATGAGTATGACACGTTATTTGGATACTTTTTCTAATTGGAAGTATGCCTCTAGGATCAACGATTCACCAGCAAAATGCCATACGCCCTGTTATCTATGAACCCTGCATAAATATATCATAAAATAATTGAAGTAAAAAAGAATAAAAATGAATGAAAAAAATTAAAAAGAAAATGTGAATTAAGACATTATACTTTCATTAAAAAGTGCAACAGATTGATCAAGTAGGATGCTAATGTAATAGAAATTAAAAAGAAAAGTAATGACCACACGGACAAATCATATTAGTTTCAAGTATAACGAAATGATATTAATGCTATATTATCATGCTATTCTGCATATGACTGGAACGAATGAATAGGATAGTAATTAGCATAAATCCATATGCTAATCCCGGCAATCAAGAATTAATCACGGAAAAATTCCATAAAGACTTCCAGGTACATAGTAAGATAATTATGGAGTCATATGCACGCGAAAATTTTATTTTTTCCCCCTATAAATGAACATAAAATTTATACATAATATGAACCCAGTAAGTTTTTTTTAACGTTTGAAGTATCTCATGAATATTGAAATACACACACACAATCTGCAAAGCAGCATCAAAAAGTGAGCATTAAAACAAAATTCATGCAACACTACTTAGGAAATACTCGTAATATATATAGGGGAAAAAAATGATTTGAATAATGCAACAGACGTGATTCGTTTCACTTAAAAGCTTTGAGTTCTGCTTCCATTTTTAGGGGGAAAAATAATTTTAATTTTGATACCAGTTTTGAAATTAATCAAATTTTCCTTATCCACGTTTTTCGAAATTTATTTTTTGATTAGATATTGCATATATATAGTCCCAAGCCATTCTGAAGAAGAAATTCCAAAAATTAGCTTTTGTAAAATCGAAAACGCTAACAAGTGTATGCATAAGAACGAGAAAATTCGGTGAATTTCAACGTTTCGTCAGAATTTAATTTAACTTCTTTATAGAAAGAGATGGAAACAGCCTAAACTAATATTGATGGATGATTGCGAGGTGAAACGAAACGCACGGATTGAGAAATAGCATTTGGAGCGATGTTTGAACTCCATCCGTTATGACAGAGTTACATGTGGTGCTGGCATCTGAATTAACAAAGGGGGGAATTGCTTACTCCAATGAAAAAAAAAAATGTAACTCTATACATTATAATGAAATTATCAACTGGATGCAGTTTTGGAACTTTTACTATAATAAAAGTAACGCGGGATTTTTACTTATATGACACTATGCTTGATAATGCATCATTTATTTACATTTCTACATCTACTGCACTAATTTTTGATTTTCACGTATACACTTATGTAGGGTGAACTGCGAATAATCTGCCGAATGAAAAGGTGCGATAGACGTGGCCAAAAGGGACATAAAATGCTGCAGCAACCCGGTCCTATCTGCAACCGTTTCCGAGTTACGGTGGAAAATGGATTATGGAAAAGAAAAATGCGCCAAGAGTTTGGAAAAACCCAAATTTGTGAAGTTTCTTTGGTAAATTTGACCGATTGTAGGTTCTGAAAGACCTGCCCCCGTCAAACTAAGCACATATTTGTAAGAGAAGAAAAAAATCGTATAAAGTGTCGCCATTTTTTCATCAGAATTTCTGGATTGGCGAAGTTCAAAATTGAATTGTCGCCAAAATTTGTAATCGCCTATTTAAGCAAATACCGTTCTAGCTACAATCTTACAAACAATCTTACGTCAGATTTACAATTTTTTTTTCATTGCAATAGCATCGGAAGAGCCTAAAATGAATAGGCTTTCAAGATCAGGAGAAATTCAGCCTTTTGTTTGCAGTACATCAATAAAATAAGTATTTGTCAAAGTAGACATTTTAGTAGATTTGGCGAGAATTCGATTTTTCACTTCGCTTATAGTGCATAGTTTCCCAACCTTTTTCACCCCATCGCCCCTTCTTCAGAAATTTTTTTTCTCCCATCGCACCGCCCCCCCCTCCCAAACGCAATCTAACCGATAGGATCGTATGTTATACCCGTCGATTCTACCGTCACCCTGGAAATTACCATCGCCCCAAGGGCGCGTTAATGCCTACGTTGGGAATCACTGCCTTAGTGCTTGTAGTTCACTCCTAAATCTAGATATTCTAATAGAGGTGGTGTCACTTTGCAGCATAGGATTTATTCTGCAAAATCGAATTGTCGCCAAAATCTGTAACCACCAATTCCGAATTTCTGTCGAATATCTACTTCGACGAACGCCGATTTCAGTGAAGTAATCCGAACAAAAGGCTAAATTTTTCCTGAACTGGAACACCGGTGTGGTATATTGTAGACTTTTTTTTTCTTCCAAACCTGGTGCAATAGACAAGTTTTTGCTAAATTTTACCGATTGTAGCTAGAAGGGTGTTTGCGAAATTGGCGATTAAAATGTTTGGACACAATTCGATTTTGTCCTTGCCAATATTTCAGCGCTTGTACCTCGCCATAAAATCCCGATAGCGTGATGGAAATGGTTACTGCTAATATAATTTTTACTGCTTTTTAAACGATGTGTGCTTAGTTTTCATAGACGTAATAAATTTGATTTCTTTCAGACTTGATGCATGTCCCTCTTCCACAATAATTTTTCCATCTTGAATCGAAACGTTTAATAGATAGGACAGGGTTTCCATGGCGGTTTTTGTTCCACTTGGGCTCGTCTATCGTCTATCGTTCGGTAGATTATTCGCAGTTCACCATGCATACGGAAATTTTGATTTTTCCGTATTTTCCGAATGAATTTGTACTGTATATGTTACGGTAAAAGCCCGAAGACTGGTAAAACCTAGGATTTACCGATAAGACCTAGGCTTCACGAAGGCGAGTTGGTAAAAGCCCGAAAAAAACTTGTAAACGTTTCATCTCGGACTTTCACCGAGTCAAAGCCGGTTTTTAATGAATCAATAAACCATCATGAACTAAAATATGTTTCTGTTGCTTATTAATTTAATAATGATTCTAATTATTAAATAATGAAAGTTAATAAATAATTATAATTATTTACTAATTTTCTAACAAATGACTCTTATTAATTAATTATTTTAAGTGCTTAAGTGAAACTCGTTTTGTCATAACCCCATTTTATTAAGTGAATGAATTAAATAAATAATTGGCCATTAATTAACATGTCATTATAATTATGAAATAATTAAGCGTCAGGATAAATTTATGACAGTCAATTGATTCATTAAAAATGGGCTTTTTAGTTTAGCCCGAACAGTATATATAAACTTTAAAGCAATTAATTAATTTATGATAGTTATTAATTGCATAGTTAGAGTCAGGAACTAACAAGTTCGTGTTGTATAATTAATTCATTTGTAATTAATTCATTTGTTAATTAATTCATTTGTTAATTAATTCATTTGTTAATTATTAATCAATTGTAATTATTTAGCAACTGTAATTGTAATTATTTAGCAACTGTAATTATAATTACAGGAATATGATAATCAACAATTAAAAACGGGCTTTGGCTTGGTAAAAGTAAAAATTAAAACGTTTACAAGTTGTTTTAGTGCTTTTACAAACTCGTCTTGGTAAATCCTAGGTTTTACCAGTCTTCGGGCTTTTACCGCAACATGTATATATAATTCAGTATACTTCAACTTTGTGACAACTGTGCATCGGTGAAAATAGTTTAACAATTTCACTGACTAGCGGCAATCGGAAAAATAATTTGCGGATACCAAAAGATAAATAAATTGGAGCAATAATTTGTGGATCGGCACAAAATAAATAAATATGGAAAAATAATTTACCTACCGCAAACTATAAAAAATAATTAAGGTAAATAATTTCTGGATCTATACAAAATAAATAAATGGGTAAATAATTGGTTATTACGCATATAGAATCGAGTACACTTATAACGAAGACGTTGAATTTTATCAAAGTGTGTGTTATGGGAAATTTGCTATAGAGAATGTATTTTTCAGAGGTAATTTTCTATACTGAGTTAGTTAAACAAATTATTAGCGTACAGGTGAAAAATTATTTCTATAAAAATGTATTGGCCATAAGTTATACTAATGTAGAGACTATATCGTAATCATGATAACATAATATTTCAAATATATAATACTTTTAAGTACCTGGAATGAAAAAATACAAAATCCTCTTAAAAAATTCCAGTAAATATATACTTAGATGTTACGATAATTAATAATAATAACCTTTCTCAACTAAAAAAATCGTCTTTGTATTATTCTTAGTCTTTTGAGGCATAATTTTAAATTACTAAGTTTTATAATATTTTCTTTCTTAGTGCCAAAAAATATACATTTAAGTTCATGAGGAAGGTAAATATAAATTGTTAGGGGGAAAAACAAAACAAACTCTTTGAACTCAATTTTGCCTTTTCTCATAAAGAAACACGTGAAACGGTTTTGTTTCTTCTTCACCTGTGGGAAATTCTTAACTTAATTTTCAAAAGAATTTCCTGACTTTTTTTTTCCTTTTCCAGTATCGAAATTCCAAGAACTTTTACCTTCATGTGCTAGGCATATAATATTTATTCAAGACACTCTTGCCCAACCCAGAGTCTTAACAAGATTTGCATTGGAGCTGAACTCAAAAGGTAAAAGTGAGAACATGGTTTTTTCTTTTCTTCTCATCATAAAAGCGATATGAAATGCATATAAAAATAAGTATCGAATATATTCCACAAATTATTTCAACTTGCAAAAGAATTAATCGCTAATTAACGTTTTGACGTTAGATTTCGTGAAGCGAAGTAATTGTGCATATATTAGATATGGTTTTTTCCCCCCCGTATAGTAATAGGTAAAAATAGTAACAGTAATAGATAGAACTACAGTAATAATGGAATAGAGCAATGGATAGAATTTCAGAATTTGAAGGCATTATACCTAAAATTATACCATTTATATCAACAAACATTTGGTGATAATAATTTTGATTAGAAGTGTTCTTCAATTAGAATAAATTATTACTCAGGATATATGAATAGAATAACACATCGCAATATCAAAACATTGAAATTATTATTCAAGTGCGATAATATTTTTGTCTTATAATAATTTTTTTTAACTTTCCACAAATAATGTTTGAAGAACATTTTAATATCAAATTAAAAATCATTTTATTGAATCAAAGCATTTTATTGCGATATTAATGTTATATAAAAGTTGGGTGAATAAACAGTTTTCACTGTTATATATACAAAAAAAAATTTCTCGAATTTTTACCATTACTATTTTTTCTTGTTGCCAGTGGCAGGGCTGGACAAATCTATTGCTCGACATGCCCGGGCATGTGGACATTTTGACCGAGAGTATTTTTTTTACCACATGCCCGATGTATTGAACGTTTCCATTTTTTCAGTTTTTTCATCGACAATGATGCGACTGTTCCTACACACATGGGTGAAATTTAAAAGAAATGCTTTCTCTGGAAGCCATGATGCAAATCAGTAGTTAACGTATTCTGATCTATTTCCGCGATCCTAATATTTAGCAGATCGATGCGGTCGGTCATAGGTCTTTATATACTGCAACTGGACTGTTCAGGGAAAAGGTAAACCTCACCTCCACCGAAATAGAGGCCTAAATCCTGTTTGTATTCATGGGAAAAAAGAGAAGAGACTTCATAGTATGCATAAAAATGTAAAAATATATTTTCCCAATATATATATATATATATGTATAATGTTTAATGTCACTATTATACAGTGTATAAAGTGTCCGAAAGGTTTGGAAATTCTGCGAAAAATTGTAGAAAATATATAATTCGACACTATAATGCCTTTTAAGAATGTATGTGTGTTTTTTAAGATGTCCCGGTTTTTATCAGGGAATTTGCGTTATGTACCGGTTTTTATGAGGATTTGTTCCGGCTTCCGTCACATGATGTAGCCATTATATCCTATATATATATTCGAGTAAATACCATTCAAATTTTTATGAGATTCCATTTAATTGGAAATCACTGTTTTATTTTCAATCTTATTTAAGAGTAGTTTTACCTGTTGAATTATCGAAACCTTTTTCTTTTCTTTAGAATATTATACACCGAACAGTAAAATTTGCACACGTTTTGAAACATCCATTCAGGGATATACACATACACGTTGAAAAAAGTTTGGATCCTATACTTGAAAATTGAACGAGGCTCTTCCCCTTTTAAATGTAAAAGAGTCTAAAGTTGATATTTTTTCTTCCGTTGTGCATATGTAGTAAACCAAAAATAAGTAATCGATTTAAATAAAATTCGAAGAAAAATATGTACGTATGGGTAATATTTAAATTTTATAAAGATTTAATATAGGAAATTAAATCTTTCTCTAAGATTAAAGAATATATTTTTGTGAAAGTAGCACGCACAATAAAAATAAATTCATTTATAGGTATAATTCCTAAAAAAAAAAGTGATAGAATTGAATGTTACCTTATTATAAAAACAAATAAAGTTTTAGACACACACACAATAGAAAATTCAGAAAATGAAATAGCAGTTTTTCTCGTTTCCTGCTTCCACCAATCGATAAATACAGTAAAACCTCTCTTTTGTGGACACTAACGGAACGGAAAAAACTCTTCCACACAAGAGGAGTGACCGTTAATCAAGGGTATGAAATGCATACTTTTGTTGCAGAATGGGGAATTATTATTTCGTCGTAAAAAATACATGACAGCATATGAGGGGCAACCGTTAAGAGCGGTTTTACTGTATATTTATAGTGCATATTTTTTTTTAAAACTAAGCATCGTAACTGAAAACTTAATAATCTAGCACAGTGTGTATATTGATAAAGCCATCATAATAATTAGAGAAGAATATAAAACCTACTTACAGATACTTTTTAAAATGAAAATTCTCAAGTACGTTCAAAATTACGAATACAGTCTTTTGTGAATAGAAATTTTATATAGTAATAAAATCCGTTTATCTTAGAGATATATAAAAATTAAGACAGAGACATTAAAAACTCAAGAAATTATCTTCTTGAAGATCAGGCATCCTCGCAATCTCACAAAACTTAAAGAAATATCTTTAAAAATCTCATCTCAATCAACTAACTATCACTTCAAAAATTCCAAACAAATATAAAGACCATTTATTTGCAAAACTGACATTACCATTACAATTCAAACTCTTTCATCGATTAAATATCATTCAAATTTCCATGAGATTCCATTCAATTTGAAATCACTATTTTATTTCGAATCTTATTTAGGAGTAGTGTTACTTGTTGATTTATCGAAACCTTTTTCTCTTCTTTATAATATTATACACCGAGCAGTATATAATTTACACACGTTTTGAAACATCAGTTCAAGGAGAAACATATATAAGTTGAAAAAAGTTTCCTTCCAGAGTTTCCATGTCTCCGTGTACTTCTTCTTCTTTAACGTTGGATCCTATACTTGAAAATTGAACGAGGCTCTTCCATTTTCAAATCTAAAAGGGTTTAAAGTGGATATTTTTCCCCCTCTACTGCGAATATGTAGTAAATCTGTAGAGAAGAGAGTGTTTTTTTTCCTTTTACCTCACAGTCCTGAGGTTACTGTCACTATTTTCAATTTTCTGAGACAGCCGAAGAGTCGTGCTTTAGATCGAAATATATATTGAAGTCCACATTTCGCTTTGAAGTTTTTTTTCCCCCAAAGAGAGGAAATAAATATTACAGACACATGTATAGATATTCAAGCAAAGAGTTTTTAATTTTTAAAGGACCGAAAAACAATTTTCTCTTATCTGCTCTCGTGGAAACGAAACCGCATCTTCTATTTACGCGAGAGAAAAATGAGAAGTAACTATTTTTGCGTTAAAAAATAGAAATTATATTAAAAATTACCCAACCTTAAAAGAATTCGAAAGTTTTAAAGCAAGTTTTGAATAATTTTTTTTAACTCCAAGTTTGTAATTTCAAGAACTGCGTCGTCTCGCGAGAAAAAAAAAAGAGAAGGATAAATTTAGAAATTTTAAATGACATTACTTACCCGACGTATTTGTTTTAAATTAAAGTATGATAATCGATGAAATTTTCATTTTTTGTTTGATATTTTATTCAATTAATTTTAAAAACCCAGTTTTATTTTCTAAATTTTCGATAAGTTTCAAAATTATACACATTTGTGATGTATAATATGTTACAGTCAAAGCCCGAAATCGACAAGTTCGCGAATTGATCTATTTCGTTTGGAATTGAGCCTACCAATGTTTGACTTTTGTGCTTCGGCGAAACACTTCGCGAAGTGTCTGAAGTTCCCTGGCCAAAGTCCGAAAATAAAAGGTGTGTTTCAGTTTCGGGGCCATCGCCAAGTTGGCGCATATTTTTGGGGTATAATTATGTCCGCGTTAGCTACGGCGACCCCAATGATCAAAAGAGACGGGATATGGATATCTCAAATAATACCATTTTTATGAATTACTACTTTTACTACTACTTACGTAAAGTTTTTTTAAAATCTCTTGTATCACTGATTATTCTGCTTCAATAGTATATTATCAGATTTCTACCATATATCAATTCTTTTGTATTGTTATTGAAGACGTGTACTATCGGACTACTAGTCAGAGAGGTATAGGGTGGTCGTCCCTCAACGACGAATATGGCGAGACGAGAGTACGGAATCCTCCGTAGGGAGTGGACTCAGCTCTCACTATAGTGATTATGAAAATGAGCGTATTTTTTTTAATGTTGCGGTTTCGCAGATACTACTATCATCGGTAAAGTGAACTAGCATTCACGCCATAGAATTGAGAAATCACAGAAAATTAATTCCAAACCGACACAGAAGACTCAATCGGGCTGGCACTCGGCTAAACTATAATTCTGGTCGGTATTAATTTCAGTCGGCCAGTGATGTCCAGTCACTGGGATCGAACAATGACCTTCCAGCATGCAAAGCCATTGCGTTACTTATATGTACTGCCGAACTAGTCCACAAGATAATAATTTTATGGACCAGTTTGACAGTAGATGTAAGTAAGGATAACGATTTTGGCTATCGAAATTTCGCAAATGTATAAAAAAGTTCATTAGATTTTTATACAATAAATTGTTAGAATCGACACAAAATAGAATATAATCTAGATTAAATAACTCATATTAAGTGCTGAAAATAAATAAAACGTTATTGAAATACTACACCATAAATAAACAATCCATTCACGCAATTAATCATCAAAATAATAACACAAGATCCAATCACAATATAGCCATAGAGATAGGCGGCTTTTTTAAGCCCATTATATAAAGGAAACAGACATTTTCTGGATTTTTATGGATGAGGTGAACTCTGAAAGAAAAGTCCCGATAGAGACCAGATGGCTTTTATCTCCGAGTCATCTCGGCATAAAAATGCAGAAAACATTTGTTTCCTTGACAATATATTTATATTCTGAATATACACATAGTGTAGAATCAATTGTATGACTATTTATGTTAATCAAATGGAAAGTACATGTGAAAAACTATGATTGACGTAAATTCACTGTATTTCAACAGCGTATATATTTTTATGTTTATTTTTAAATATATATAAGTTTTCTTTGTTCTGCCAAACGAAAGAGGGTGATAGACCAGCCCAAGTGGATCATGAAACAACCGACCAACCTTGTCCTATCCCGAACCGTTTTCGAGTTATGGTAGATAATCGATTATGAAAAAAATGCGTCAAATCTGAGAAAACCAGATTCGTGACATTTCTGAAAGACTCGCATGAAAACTAAGCACATATTTGGAAAGCACAGGAAAAGTCCCATAAGACCGCAATGACATGGCAATTCCGCAGAACCCCTTCTAGCTACAATCAGTAAAATTTGCCAAAAACTTATCCATACCACCAGCTTTCGAAAAAGCCTAGAATTAACCAAACTGGTCATCTAGTTCAGGAGAAATGTAGTCATTTTTTTGCATTTCATCACTGAAACCGGCGTTCGTCGAAGTAATTTTAGTAGGTTTTGTGGTGGCAATTTGATTTTTCGCTTCAATCGATCTTTCGACGCTTCCAGCTCGCCATTAAATACGGATATCCTGTACATCATAGAGGTAGGCTTATAAATTTTTTTTTTCTAAATCAATTGTCACCAAAACCTGAATCCACCAATACCAAATTTTCGTCGAATATCTACATTTCGACAAACGCTGATTTCAGCGATGTATTGCAAACAAAAGACTAAATTTCTCCTGAACCAGAAAACTGATATTGTTTATTATAAGCTCTTTCGGAATCTGTGGAATGGAAAGGTATTTGGAAAATTTGATCGATTATAGCTAGAAGGGTGTTTGCAGAATTTGCGATTAAAAATTTAGGCCACAATTCGATTTTGAACTTTGCCAATCTTTCAGAGCTTGTTGCCCGCCATTAAACCCCGATATTTCGATGAAATTGGTGTTTTTTTATAGCATCTTTTCTGCTCTTTTCAAATGTGTGCTTAGTTTGCGTGTAGATCTCTCAGAAACTTCATAAATTCTGGTTTTTCAGACTTGACACATTTTTTTCCATAACCGATTATCAACCATAACTCGAAAACGGTTTGGGATAGGCCAGGGTTGGTACGGAGTGTCACATCCCACTTCGGATTGTCTATAACCCCCCTTTCGTTTGGCAGAATAGGTCGTATTCACCTTGACCATATTATATTACTAGCAAATTGATATTACTAGCTATAATATCCGGTGTTGCCAGGGTTCCCCCTCCCATATACTGGCAGAATTAAAGAAGCGATAAACCATTTAAAAGCCTATATATGTCTGAAAAACATTTTAAGGAAGTACGATAACTAGTTTTAATCACTCCGAAAGTCATTGTTGAGGCTCAAGAGCCGTTGTTGCCAGACAGTGTTTTTGCCCATTTCGGGCATTTTTCCGCCTCTGACGAACTTTTAAAGCAGCCTATCGTTCATGTCGGGGCTTGTGTGGTATGCATGCAAAATTTTAGAAATCGGCCTAAAGTAGTAGAAATGTATAAAGGCCGACAGACCGAAAATAAATTTTATATAGATGAGTAGGTAAACTTTACCTAATAATACTCAGAAAAATTCACAAGAGCAAAAGGCGATTAAAAGGGCAAATATTCATGTATAGAGTTTTATGAAATACTAGCAGTAATATACGGCACTGTCCGGATTTTCTCTTATGCTGGGGATATTGAAGAGATGACAAACTATTGTACAGGAATAAACATTCGTCTAAAAAAGCATTGTTAGGGAGCCACGGCAACCAAAGTAAAAATTCGGAAAGTTCTTGTTGAGGCCCACGAAGCATTGTTGCCCGACGGTTTTCCCCCCATTTCGAGCATTTTCCTGGCTCTGTCGAACTTTTAAAGTAGACTACAGTTCAAGTCGGGTCCTATTTCGTATATATGCGAAAATTTGGCGAACAAGGTCTAAAATAGTCGATTTGTATAAAGAAATATGGGGAGAATACACACACAGACAGACATGCAGAAAACCGACTTTAAAGATATATATTTACCAATTTAAAAAGGCTATTGTTTAATCCAATTAACTATTTAATTAAACTCGTATTGACCCCACTAGAAGAACGTTTAGTCCTTGGGGTCACAGAGTGCCTATGTCACCGTTAGGAATGCAATTTTGTGTTTTTCTCTGTTGTTTTCAATGTATGTTTCATATGTCGTGTTCAGTCCAATAAAAAAAGACCCATACCCTCAAACGATATCCAAGTTGATGAAATTATGCAATAACTTAATATTTTCTATTAAAATAGTTAATTTATTTTTTGCGAATCGAGAAACATAATTTCTTAGAATTCGTTCTCACTTTGTCGTTCCTATATACACAGGCATTTCTTTATTTGTCCGATTTCACTCCAACTTGTCTTTCACATATTTATCAGCAATTTTTACTAGGCATTCCGAATTGCCGAATTTTTGGAATATTCCTTTTGATTTTTCTGAAACAATTTTTTTTTTGCCGTTGCTTATTTATATTTTGAGTAGCCTTTAAAATGGAGAAATATTATAACAACCCGATTTTATTTAAAAACATTCCACATGAGAATTTTCAAACTTTGAACCCTTGACTTTCGGAGAAAAAAGTAATATATTTCTGTCGGAAACCTTTACCAATTTTCGTCACCAAAAATATCATTTTCAAACCGAAAAAAAACATTCTTTTTGGTCTAAGTGTATTTTCTTTTCGATTTTAACTCCATTTATTTTTCTTTCCTTCCCTCGAATTTCGATCTGATTGGTCGATCGATTGTAAATGTGATGCTTTTTTTTTTCTTTTTTTTTTTTCGAAAGCTTCAATTTCACTTGAGAAGAGGTTGGAATCGAAAATCCATGGAACGATTCTTAAGAGTCCCGTTTGTTTGGGCAAAAATAAAATAAATAAATAAAAAATAAATAAAACCTTTTCGCGCGACTCTTAACGTGACCGTATAGAAACGGGATGGCTCTTCAAACGAACAATATAATATCTCTCAAAACTTCATATCTTTCATCGCATCGAATTTCTAAACCTGATATATTCAATATCATTGGTGATGCTTTATGAGATATGCTTCAAACTTCCGAACTCAATAATCTAGGATTCCATTGTGCTGTCCGAAATTTATAGGGCACTATTACTTCCCGATTTCTCTTCTTCCGGCTCACGATATAGCCCTATTTTTTGTTGTTGTTGTTTTCTGAAATAAAATCCAATAATGCGGAACCCACTTCACGTATGGATATCACTTTGTGTGTTATAAATAAAATTTGAAAATTCTAATTCCCATCGATATTCCAATTTCTTATTGTTTACTTATAAATCCCTATTTTGTTTCCTTACGAACGTCATTTACTAAGTAAGTTTAAAAATGGATCGTTTTTTATGTTTTTGAGATCTTTCTATCTCAAATCACTTTCTCCGATGATTTTCAACCCTTCACATTAATCATTTATAACTGCGATAAACTCTGCATTTGATGAAAAAAAAATTCCACCAAGACAAATTGTCGCATTTAAAAACAGAAAAAAGTCACATAGGGGCCAAATCTGCCGAATTCAGTGGAAGAGCGATTGGTGCAAAGCCTAATTCATACAATTCGGACCTTGCAATGATGGATCTGAGAAATAGAGAATTGTCTTAGTGCAGCGTTTCTCATCCTTTCTGAACCCAAGTACCAGCAAAATGTCTGAAACAATCTTACCGACCACTTGTATCTTGTATTACAGGGCATTCCTGTAATTTTTGTTGTTAAAAATGTTTTCATACATTTGTCCCGTTTTTCATATTTGGTTTCATATATGAATTTGTAAGATTTACTAAAGTCGTGAATGCACAGCGTTTTCATAATACTGAACATAAATTGTATTATGATAATTATGACAAGAAATATAGATATTCCTTTCAAATATTTTTCACGTTCAACATTTTCCGCAGTTTTTTTTAGCAATTTTAATGAAAATGAGTAATTGTGCCTATTTCCGGCAACACTTTTTTATGACAATTAGTTATGTGCCGTATTTTACCCTATTTAAAATCTTAGTTTACCGTATTTTTACAAGCGAAATATGGTCATCTGATCATTTAAATATTAATCAGTCCCTCACTTACTTGCTAATCAGCTCAAAATAGTTTAAAAAAAAATACATATATATATATATATATATATACAAGTTATATGAATACTTTATCTGAATATACATATATATATATATATATATATATTCATCAAAGTGACAAATCTTTCTGGCGACCACTGATGGGATGGAGATTTCTAATTTAGCAAAAAGGCTCCCTAATGCTACTTCTTACTCACTCTGGTATAATTAACACAGAGATATTAAAAAGCTTTCCCGCACCCACTTATCAACTTATGTTGGTACTCAATAATTACATTGAAAAAGGTGAATTCCCAGACTCTCTCAAATCAGCAAGAGTTATCACTATTTTCAAAAATGGAGATCCAAATAACTTAAAAAATTAAAGACTTACCTCCATTTCATCATCTATATAAAATTTTTGAACCAATATTTAAAAATGGGATTAATTTTTTCTTATCCAGAAATACGTTCTATTCTGACAATCTATACGGTTTTCTGCCTAACAGAAATATAGAATCAGCTCTACTAAACTTGTCTGAATTCATTCACAAGAATACCGAACAAAGTGGAAAAAATATTTTAATTTTCTTTGATATCCGAAAAGCATTTGATAATGCTAACTATCGAATCCTCCTTTCAAAATTATATCTTGCGTAATGCATTTAATATTCTCCGATCTTATCTCACAAACAGAACCCAAAGAATTAACTGTAAGAAACACTTGAGTAATACCCAGAAAACAATTACCGGAGTCCCCAAGAGTTCAGTGTTAGGGCCCCCATTACTTTTTGTAGTCTTTATTAATGGAAGAGCGATTAATGACTTATGGAATTTTAAAATGTCCAGTAAAATAACAGCATTTGCTGATAATAACATGATATTATATTTCGGGGGAAATAACCAATCATTCGCTAACAATAATAACAGTGACCTTTTAATTTTTCGAAATTGGTTCCTTGATAACAACTTTGAAATAATATGTCTGAAACAGAATTTATTAATTTTTCATTAACAAATATTCAGCTAACCGGTTTCAATCCAACTCTCCATAATACACTCTGCTTCTGCATCAATTCATGTACATGCCAACCTCTTGATCAAATTTCTACTATAAAATAGCTTGTTGTATTTATTAATCAAAATTTAAAATCTCAATCTCACTTGGAATATCTTTAAACAAAGCTCCGTGTTTTAGTTTACAAATATTATCATTTAAAACCATTTATATATATTATTCCTTCCTAATCACATATTAGAGCACTCGATATTTCACTCACACTTACTCTATGGTTTATCGCTTTGGGAAAGTAACTAAAGTACTAACATTGCTTCGCTAATTTTAGTTAATAATAGTTTTACAGCAACACATTGTGTTACTTATAACAGATGATTATAACACTCCTTCATAAAAAGTTTTCAGTCACTTACAAATATTACCATTTCGTTACCTTTAGTTTTACCAGATCTATCTTTATTATTGGAAAAAAAAATCAGTTCTCACTAACTTTAAACTCGTCACGTACTTGAGATCGATCAAATTTCTTTACTCATTATCTGCAGCCCATGAAAAATACTTAAAAAGCATTTCATTTATCTTATTTCGAAATTTTACTGTTAGTTACTGTTCTGTTAGTGAGTAAGATCGGAGAGTGTTAAATGCATTACCTCTATTTCCAGAATGATATAATTTTGAAAGAAGGGTTTCATGGTTCACAGTATCAAATGCTTTTCTTAAATCAAGGAAAATGCCAATGGTTTTTACAGATTAATCGACATTCTTGTGAATGATTTCAGAAAAATTTAGTAGAGCTGATTCTGTATTTCTGTGAGGAAGAAAAACATATTGATTGTCAGAATAGAAATTATTTTTGGATAAGAAAAAGTGAATCCTATTTGTAATGATTGTTTCAAAAATTTTAGAAATAGATAATACTATGCCAAAAAAAATTTAGACACCCTAACATACTAATTTAATTTTCATTTCATGTAATTTTAATTCACAAGAAGTTTTATTTTACTTTGTAAACTTACTGCACCTCATTGTAACACATTGTAACTTGTTTGTAACAACCAGTATGTGATACGTGATCTTCTTGATTGTTTTTCTTGGTTATTTGTATTTTATACTGTACAAAAAAAAACGATAAATAAATAAATACATAAAATAGATATATTTTTTTTTCGTCGAATACATTATGTTTACTGTGATTTGTAGCAGAATTTTATTTCCCCACCTTTCAGCGATTTTAGAAGTAATTATCAAACTGCATTTAAGGCAATAAATTGAATTTTTTGGAAAAAATTTAGGGATGACCAGTATTTACCTACGGACCAGGTTAATGAGTGACCTAGAGCTCCCCTGCAAGTATGTGAATGACCAAAAGAATAACCCAGAGAATGTATAAACGTGAAAATGATCGAAAGAGTGACCTGTAAAGCACAGAATCATGTCGTGAGCGACCAAAAGAGTGACTTAAAGAGAGACCACTGAGACCAGTGACTTAGAGAGTGACCAAAAGAGTGACTTAAAGAGAGACCACTGAGACCAGTGACTTAGAGAGTGACCAAAAAAGTGACTTAAAGAGAGACCACTGAGACCAGTGACTTAGAGAGTGACCAAAACAGTGACTTAAAGACTTGGGCTTACTTGCAAGAGTCGGGGGAGGTCAAGCGGGTTATAGCAGAGGGTAGCGAATTCGGGGTCATCAAGAAAATAAGGAATTTCAGGACTAGAATGGGAGAAGGAGGCAAAATTAGTGTAGTTCACATGTGGAAACGCCATAAACGGGCCTCTGCGTGTGACCCGTTTAAAATCGTTTATACAAAACTGATTTATTTTTAATAAGGTGCAGAGTCTTCATTAACGTATTTCACTACAGCTTTGATCTGGGTAGCTTGTAACTATTTTATATAAAATGCTTTTCTTTTACTTCACGACACTTATTATTTCTAGAATGTATGTATACAAACAAAACTGCTACTACTACTAAACCACACACACGAAATCTCCATATTCCTCTACGGAACCTTTCACGAATCGATGCATGTTAGAACGTGAAAGTCTGTGCTGTGAACCTAACGTAAAGTTTAATTCTGTGGAATGCTCGATATATGAGTTGCTTGTCAAGCAACTTTAATAGTTATTTATGACTTCATACTTTTATAGTTCCTTTAGATGAAAAAAATTTTTTTTTCACTGCGCGACACCTACCACAAGACGAACTTGAAACGACGCCAAAAAAGGAACTACTAAGCTCTTACTGACAGGCTCTCAACTCGTGGCAGGTTTTGAACAGTGCTACTTAGAAGTGGTAATGATTTGAAAGTGTGATCGTGCTGCTATCTAACGACGTTACCTTACTTATCAAACGACCTACGTAAATCTTCAATAATATTTTCAAGTGATAAGAGTTATCTTAGCATTACTCCCATGGTTTAGATAATCCTAATTTAATAATTTTACTACCATTGTTCATTCTTGGAAATTCATAGATATTCCATTTTTTCCCCTTATTCAATTATTTTAGATCAATTTTCTTAATGAAGTCTGGTTGGATGCCTGTTGTTTCTGGTAAATTGGGTCGAGTGCTTTCTGGGTTATTAAATATGCAGCGACAAAAATATGCTAGAGTAAGTATTCATAATCACTTGGCATAAAGCTAATGTAATTACCGTTGTGATACTCAATTTATTCTGCTCTTATTAGGATAAACGACGTTTTCTTCTTCTAATGAGATGATCACTTAGTTCAGAGTGGAAAGCACTTCATATAATTTACCCCCAACACTGTTTTTTTTTAAATCTTTCATCATGTAAATAGCATTATGACATTTTTATTTCGCTCTCACTTGATGAAAGTGCTTGTGTAATTATACCATTCTTCGCTTCATTTAATAACCCAATTTCCGTTTTTACTGAATATGTAATATAATCGCTAGATATTCACCTGAAACGAAGAAAATATGCTACAGCTATAAAACTTTCGATGGTGCAACGACATTGTTCGATGTCATGTTAATATATTGAATACTAAAACATACGTAAAAGGTCATGAATATTCGTATACATACCTAATTAATCTGGCGATTGAATCTTCTACGTTAGTATTAAGGCTGCTTCCGATCAATTGTTAATAGTCGTTCAAATTGTTTCTAAAGTTAATCGACTATATCAATTTCATTAATTGAAATTTCCCATTTAATTCTATTAAAATTTCTCATTAAAAGTTTTGAATGAATTTGATTTGTTCTACACAAAATCAATTACTCTTCTATGAATTATTATTATTTAACAGAAAAATAATTTTCTCCAAAGATCAACTGAAGATACGTGAAGAACTCAATAATTTGATGAAATGTTTCCATTAAATTTTTCATTAAGTCGATCCAAAGAAAACCGAGTGAAGATTACGGTTTCAATTTAAATTTGAAGGGGATTTCAGAAGACAAGAACAAAAGTATGTTTTCTCCACTGCAGGCAACAGTTTTTTTCATATCAGAAAGTTATCGAGTATAAATATATATATATAAATATATATATATCCCTTTACCCTTTTCACATTCTGGTGCCACAAATGCGCGTAGGTTGCTTTCTCTCACTGTAGAATTTTTTATTTTAATCTCAGGGAGTTGAGCCCTGACTTGAAGGATTGAATGAATTTTTCGTCATTGCGCGGATTCAACTCAATATACGGATGGAAATCAATATCCAAGAAATAACTTCTCAAACAACTCAAATTTCCGCGTGCGAATAGCCTCATGACGATGCATCCGGGAGCAGCCCAGAAGTGAAATAGCGTGTTTTAACATAAACATTTCAGAATGATTATACAGGGCGATTTCACACCTTGCCACATTTTACTGCCGAACCGTTGATTCTAGAGGCATACTTCGAATTAGAAAAAGTTTCCAAATAACGTGTAGTACTCAGATATGCAATTCATGTTACAAAGTGAGTTATTAAAATAAAAAAATAATTTTTTCTGTGACACCCTGTCCTAAAAAAATAGAAAGTTCTTGCTCTGTGTTTCTCCCGTGGCCAGCAAAAAATTTCCATGTTTCTGAGCGCCATATTCGCTAAGATACTTGATTTCAAATTTGGAGAAAAGTTAGGAAAGAACAGCGAAACGTGCGAAAGAAGCGTTGTCCATTAATTTATGCTGTTCTTTCCTACCTTTTCTCCGTTTTTTGAATTCAAATATCTCAACGAATATCGCACTTGGAATTCCGAATTGGGTTTTTGAGGACAGTCCGTATAAAAAGTTACTTATTTTATTTTAATAACTATACAACTTCTTGCCAATATGAATGTTGTATCCGAGTTCTACACGTTATTTAGATCCTTTTCTAATTGGAAGTGTGCCTCTAGGCTCAACGGCTTGCCAGTACAATACGGCAAGGAGAATTATGGAGTCACCCTATATATAGATAGGCTACTTTTATTTCCATATATATTGTCTACTAAAATTGAATTTTCACAGATTTCTGTATATTATGTCGAATGTTTTCATCAATACTTATCGTATCGGGATCTTTCCACAAGATTTTCAACTTCTGTAATTATATTTTTACATAAATAAAATATCAATAACAGAAATGCACGAAAATGTTAAAATATTTTTTAGGGAAAAAAATTTTGACCAATGGTCAGATTATGACCTTTAGTATAAGACAATTTTTAATCGATACAAGGAAATCACGGTTTTATTTGTACCACTTGTATTATTTAAAATATTATTTAAATAAACATTATGAACTATTTAGACGAAAATTGTCGAATATTTAAAAAAAATGTTAATTGCGATTTAGTGAGATTTCGTTTTCAATTAAAGACTCCACATCAGCAACGAACCTACTTTGACCTTTAATTAAAGAAAAGGGAATAAATATGTAAGTGCTCTTTAAATCGACTGCAGTCGACCCCCAGAATCGGTTATCAACGATTCGAGCACATAATATCCGATTAAGCGGATATTTGATTATGAGAGGGGAACAAGTTAATTTCCATTTCGCAAAGCTAGTATACTTCGTATATTTATTTATTTTTATTTATTTATTTATAAAACAAAGCTACAGGTTTAAACCCAATTACAGCTTGCAGTAAAAATAAAAGGATAAAAAAAAGGAAAAATAAAAAAAACTATTAAAGGATCAATATCAGTACAGCATCATTCATAAAAAAATGAAATGAAAATCAAATTTACTTACAATGATCACAACACCTAAAAGATTGTCAACGCCCTTTATTGGCTTAACAGAGAACAAAAATAAAATAATGAAATACACGTATTGAAGACAACTTGAAAACTCGGAGGCCAATACTTACTCTCAAATATGCATTTATATTAACCTAGGTAACATATTTTTTATTAATTCCGCGTGTTTCATTCAATAAAAACATTATGTGTGTAGTGGTTGATGTGTATTAGCAGTAGACGTGTGAAACAATATTCCATTAGGCGGTGGGGATGCGTTGAAATTACCATATTAAGCAGGAAATTTTGGTGCCGGGGGATTTTTGCCGTTATCCGATTAAGCGGTGACTGCACAAATTAAGCGTCAGCTAGTTAGAGGTATTTGATAATTATAGTTCATTAATTAACTAATGAGTTGATTAAAAACTACCGTTAATCAATTAGTTTATGAGGTGCGGTAGCCCAGTCGTTAAGATACTCGCCTAAAGTACTAAAGGGTATTTAGAGGTGCCGCGAGTTCGATACCCTGGGTTCATCCATGTCAGAAACCTCCCTGGCACAGCGGTACAACAGAAACGGCAAAATGATCACAGAAAGAGATTGCTATGGCAAGGAGTTCCGCACAGAGGGATTACCGCACCAATATCTCGGTGATTATAAAAAAAGGCTGCCGTTCGGAATCGGCAACAAATTGTATATCCCGGTTTAAATAGCCCGCGTGCGCAGAAAATGACCGTGATGCGACAAAAATGATCAAATCATCAAATTAATCTACTCCGAACAACAGGAGTGCGTTTTGACCGTCATTTAACCATCATAAACGATTAGCAATAACGGTAATTAACCGTTGCAAAATTTCCGTTAGATTTAGTGTATTTCAGTATTTAGCGTTTTCATGTTCAAATAATGTTTTTCAAGTGCAAAGTATCAGTTTTATAGTAGGAAGTAACTAATACAAGAACGATATCTTCTCTTTTTGTGTGCATCATATATTTTTTCCCCATGTTTGATTCGCTCATTTATCACTTATTTATGAATTTTGAAGATAGGTGGGGCGATACCTATGTTATGAATATAACATGGAAACACTATAGATGCGCTAGCGCACGAGTCTTCCGGACAACATATTATTGTAGAGACATAACCCTTTCTAATCCCAACGGCAGTGAATTTCCTCGAAAACGATTAGAATGGGATAATGAACCTGAAGAGAAAATATTTTACCGAAAAAAAAGATGATGATTCATATTTTACATGATACATATGAGCCATGTGTATGATTAAGAAAAATGAAAATGATTATAATTTTACAGTTCAAATACTTTTGAAAAGTTCAATACTCAGTTCTAATCATTCTCAAATCACCAAGCCGGACAAGGAGAAGAAAAACACATCTGTATTAAATTACTAGTTCCCTAAAAACTCAATGCATTTTGCTCAAAGAAAAGTAATTAGATGATCATTAATTACTTGAGAAACATTACCTTTTTTTTTGAAGAAAAAATCTTTTACATACTTGTTGAAAACAGTGAAAAAAATTGCTAATTACTATTCGGTTTACTACCTACTTATTTTTAGATTTAATTAAAAAAATAGGAGGGTATATTTTATGGAGTAAATAGCTGCATTTCGATGAAGTATTCAAATTAGGGGAAAAAAATCATGGGGATAATGATGATGGAAATACAAATACAGCACGCTGAAATCTAATTACACTTTTTTTCCCTCAGGTTCTGTTTAATAAGCTGTATATACGCATTTTTTCCTGTTCAATCCTCGAATATGACAATAACTTCATTTTTCTTTACATCATCAAAAAAAAAAAAAGAAGTCTTGAACGCGGATATTTACTACTTGATGAGAATGAGAGTGGATTCGTTAATGCATATTACTCATTCTGAATTGTTAATTACGATTACATTCAGATATACACATTCTTCCTGTGAAGAGAAGCCTGAAATATCACATCTGAAAACTAATCAGTAAGAAAACATGATTTTTTAGTCTAAGTGGAAGAAATTATCGTATGTATCGTCGCGTTATATATTACCGTACATTATAAACTAAGGTTTATCGAGAATAATTTGAGGAATGAAACTATTTTACTGTTTCATTAGATACGTATAATAGTCATAATTTCTCAATTAATATTATCATACTTTTTAACATGGGGGGAAAAGCTATGTACTATGCTCTAATAGGAATGCAACCAAATACTATTTAACTATTGATTCATTTCAAATTGCTTATATTTAAAATTTCAAATTATTTTAACTTATCCTATGCCAGTAAAAGTTTACATACCTTGGATACTTAATTTTTTTGTAAATTTTGAAAAATGTATTAAAATAGCTTGCAGGCATGGTAAAATGCAACGACATAAATTTAATTGAAAACAAATTTGATTCAAAATATATAAGAGAAACCGGTCAGTTCAGGAAATGAAGCAAAAGTTTTAGATTTCATTGACTCAAAAAGTTAAATTTTGAATTTAAAAACGTTTGGATTTTCAATTGTTATCACGGCTATATATGTCCTTCCAGAATTTTTTCCCCAAATGTTTTTAGCGTTGTCTCCAGAAGGTAAGAAAGTCCGCACTTTGTAAGCATTTGAATTGGAGGGTACAAATACAGATCTGTTGATAAAAGATACATATGTACGCTACATGCATAGTAAGTTCTTTCGATTATTTAATGTAGAATTTTCGTTCGTTGTGGTGCTTTTTGCCTGGTGGCTGTGTCAAATCCGCCGTTCGTAATGACGAGAAAACGAAAAGCGCTTTCTGTAAAGAAAAAAAAAAAAAAAAAAAACTGAAATTTTTTGGAGAATTTGATAAGAATTTTAAGTAAATGATGAAAAGATGAAAAGATACCCTTGCGTAAACTTGAAAACGATTATAAAGCAGAGAAACAAAAGCAAAGACCAAGTTGCTGGTTGCAAATCATTTACTGTCAAAAAAAATTAGAGTCGAAGACGGGAAATTTTCCATAATCGAGAAGTTTTTGTTGCGATTTTTTGCCTAATGTCGTGTCCTAAAGGTAATGGTCTACTGAATTTTATTTCTTTAAGTGATTTGAAGTACGATTTAAAATTTTTTCCCTCAAGTATGTGATTGAAAATATATTTTTTTATTTAACAGAAGTGGATAAGCAATCCTGTTAGAATTGAATTTTATAACATTTTATATTTCTTCGGGAGAGAGAAGCCATCCTCAGTTATAAGATCGACTTAAACACTTATACCAGTGGTTCTCAACCGGGGGCCATATGGCCCCCTAGTGGTACTGGGATACCTCAAGGGGGCCACGGAAGAAAATGGGGCCATGACATGTGGTTTGGAGGGCTTCAGAGAGCTGAGAAGAAAAATTAAGGTGTGAAGTAATAAAGCTTTTATATTAATGACTATACACTTACAGAATCCAACAAAACCACCCATAAAACCAGGGCTGTCTTAAAGCATGGACCTACCCGGGCCTCACCGCCTACATTTTGCAACAAGTTCCCTAGGATGAAGTTTTTCGCAGGTCCCTGGCTAGATTTTCCACAGACCCCCTTCTCTATATTGAATTATACCATATCATGAAAACCATATCAGGCCTCGGGCTGCAGCTCTGACTGTCCCACTCTTATGAGGGGTCATGCCCGGGGCCCTCATGTCCATAAGTAAGGTAGGGACATTATGATATTTGTATGGTACAATAAATTTTGAAAATAAGTAGGAAATGTGCAGGCTGTTTATTTCCTACTAAGTATGTGACTAACATAGCATCATGCCTGGGGGGGGGGGTGGGCGTTGAGACGGTGCTGATGGAACTCGGACTAGCGGGGAGATCAATAAATTCTAGGCCAGTGGTCTGGATGCCAATTTTCTTTGCAAAATTTTCGTTCAGTATAAATTCAATGAAAAAATTATTTCAACACGTACAAAGGATCTTGCTTCTAGATGGGAGTTGAAGACTCAGGGTAAGGTAGGGGGCCACGAGAAAAAAAAATGGTTCAAAGGGGGCCACGGACAAAAAAAGGTTAAGAAACACTGACTTATACGACATTTTGATTAGAGCTATTGAACGTGGTATAAACGAGGGTCACTGCATCAAGTTTCATCAAAGTACATCCATCAGAATGGGCGCTACATACGTCTGAATAGTCTCAATTTATTTATAACCCCACTGTGCAATAGTGCGCTTGTCTTTCAGTACTAATTTTATAAAAATACGCATTCAAGGAAAACAAAATTTCGCACAAAAAACCAGAACAGTCTCAGAGATATCTCACCAATACCAAAAAAAATCTCAAAATCAAAGACCTATAAATAAAATGTATATAAAAATTTAATGAATACACGTACGCACATGCATTATTATATTTATTTCCATAGAATAATAAAATCAGCTTTCTTTTCACGTTCTGTCATGTAAGAAATAAATTTCTTTTCAATTTCAGATAATACCTTCGCTTTATTTTAACTTCAAAATATCAATTCAAATTTATCTGCGGTCCTATATTTTATCCCCATAGGAATACCCTAAAGTTTAGTTATTGATATATTTTCGTTGAGGGCATCTATTCAATTCACTTTTATCGGCCATAGCGTCATAAGGGTATTGGTCAAGATATATCAGATAGACAAGATCTTTCTTTCCCTTGTACATTGAGGCATGCATATACATGTATGTGAGTGTGTCATAAAGAATCATCCGCCCCGCTCATTTTGACAACCGTTGTCCGAAATCCGAGACAGTTTCCATGGTGAAATTTTCCCATTGAAATATTTCGGTGGTTTTCTCAAAATGAATAGGATGTAAAAAGAGAAGAAGGAAAGGGGGTTTCCAGGCTTATTTTCCGAAAGATAAACGACATTCTTTCATCGATATAATGAATAAGCATGTAACTGTTACCAGACAGAAAAGAACTGAAAGCGGTACTTGTCCGCATAAATCACTCACAAATGTATTTGACATTACTGATAAATTATTTTTCATAAAACCCTCCCGCAAAATCTTTTGTATTGGTTTATCTGTTTCCCGTAAACGCATTTTTAGGTTCAAGCTGTTCGTCGTCGCGGTCTCGTTTAACCAATACACGGAATAATAACAATAATAACAGTAAAAAAAAAAAATAAGAAAGAGGAAGCTACGTTATTAAATATTTTAACGTGAATACATGAACTTATTATACATATATTTCCGAATATTCCGTGAGATTAATATCGAGTTTGTTCACGAACTTTCAAAAGAGACGTAAGAAGAATATGTCTCCGCAGTAAAAGCCAATATAGTTTTCCCTGATCCTATTTTGTCTAATTCGGAACGAACCATTAATCCTTTAATGGGTTTACAAATACAACTCTCCTCTTAAGGGATTTCATTCATGAAATTCCTTTTCCCCCCTGAAAGGAATCGCTGGGTAGTAATATTATAACTGTATTTAAATTTTTCCGTTATGATAATTGAATTTTCAAGAAAGTTTTTGAAACTCTTATTAAGGCTTAGAGAAAAATATCCAGCCGAGTGTCGTTCACAGACTTTTTTCATACCGCAGATAACAATTCCTAATCATTCTACACTACATTTCTCACTTCAGTGTGCAACGTGTATTTTATTCCCAAGTTACGTAAATACAGTTGACGCAACTTATTAGAATCGTGGATAGTGTTATCATTCGGGTATTGTTATCACTTTTTGCAATGAACCAATATTCCGTACCACGAAAATAAAAATCGTTTATAGTTATCAGGTCTTCGGTTCATGTTATAAATGTTTTGTTTCGTCGAAATTCTTTTGTGCATTATGAAGTTGAGCTTTAACCAAAATTATTGTTTCTTCCAGTAAGTTACCAGCCTGCAAGGCTATGTAGGCAGCACCTCCTAGAGATAGAAGGCCTCTGTATTGTTTGCCATAAACGTCATTCAGACTACCTAGCAGGTCTACCACGCTTTGAAACACAGCATCTTACTTCGTTTCTTCTTATTTTGCGTAGAATCTTCCTGATTGGCTCGCAAATACCGCATAGTGATTGGATGTGGGGGGGGGGGAGCATAGAAATCACCAATTCTGAGCCTGATCATTTATTTTCCTCACAACGATGATACCGGCACGAGCAGGGAATTTTTTTTCCCCGAATATTCTTAGGGAAAATGGACTACTTACTGACGTCACAAGCAACGTGCGGAAGCCTTCTATCTCTAGGAGGTGCTGATAGAGGACGCAAGAAGGTGTTCTCTCCTCCCTCCCTTGTTCACAAACATTTCCGTACTAAATGTCGCCCTCAGTCAGTAGTATTCAAATTTATTTTTTTTCACAGAGACTTTCTCTGTGAAACGTATAGTACGTTTAAAAAAATAGATCGTAATTCGTGATATACATTAATAAGGCAGTTCCATTCGAATGCCTCACAATGGCTGAATAAAAAAAAAGTGCGGGATTTTAACTCAACCACTTGCCTGATTTGCCCGTGTCAGACACGGGCATCCGTTTTTTCCTCAAATTGATTTGCCCGAGCACGGGCCTCGAAAATTCTTGCCCCTAGAGGGCGATAACTTTTAACAAAAAGTAAAAGATGTAACTATAAATCTGCATAAAAGGCTTCAAGCGACATTCGCCAGCAGATGGAGACACTAGATGAAGAGGGGTATGTGCTCCTATTATAGCGGTATTTGCGATTCCGATAGACCAATTTTGGTTCTGGTAATCTTTCCGCTTCTGTTCCGGGTTTGCCAGTGTTTTTCTACTTTTGAATCTTTGTCCCAAGAGGGCGCTAACAAAAAGTCTACATTTAAATAAATCCATATAAACGATAGTGTTTCATGCTACAGTAATAATGATATCCAGAAACATAATCTTGTAATCTTATTACATAGATACCAATCTAAACCAGTTGCTTAACCTACCTAAAAACTAGATTATTTATATTACATGCAAAAACATGCAAATAAGAGCTTTTGAAAAAAAGTACAGTACTCTCAACAAAAGGTCATAAGTGTATCAAGACTTTAAGGTTTTTTGTAATTCCTAGTCATAGACATCAGGATAGAATGAGCAAATAAAAAAAAAAACCCTGACATTTCCTATAGAGAAAACGATTGAAAACCCGTCACACAAGTGGTTGAAGAAAAAAAAGTTCTGTTTCATAGAATAATAATTTGAAGAAAAAAATAGAACGAATGAACATTTTCAACCAGTTAGGTGGTAAGAAAAACAGAGTTGTGTGTGCCCCGTTCTATTAATAACATTACCATATGTCCCATTTTACCAAGCGGGACTTTTCCCATAAAGTTATTATTAGGTCATTGTTGTCAAAAATCAAGATTCCCGATGTGATCATATTAAGCGGCGTGTGCTGTACTACTGGAACTATACAGCAAGGTATTATTCCTTGATAACCAGTGAGTTTCTGTATCTTCCTTGTTTATATTATCTCACTTATTTAACCCCCCCTCGTTGTCTTGAGAGAAAAGTAAAACTTCGATAACTGAGTTCCAAGTAATAGTTTCCAAACAATTCCCATGTTTGGGTCGCCGTTGCTTCCGGGATGGCTTGTGGAAATCCATTTACAGCCAGAAGTCTTTATGTAATACCAAAACACAAACGCACTTCGTCTATATTCCCCTGTGGGAACTGTTAAGAATTGGTACATGTTGGAATGTGCGTTTATGTGTTGTAAACCTGACGTGAACTTTGGGGATTCTTTAGCAATATGGATCACACACACACACACACACACACACACACACACACACACACACACACACACACACACACACACACACACACACACGACCCACAATCTTGATCCTTTAACAATCATAGGCTGTTCAACTGCTACTACTACTACCACTAAACCGCACATGCAACTCGTCCACGTTCCTCTACACAACCTCCAACGAATGGGTACATGTCGGAATGTGCGTGAATTTGTGGTAAACCTACGTGAAATTTGTTTCTGTGTTGCTTAACAAGTGTTGCCAACTGTATTCGGAATTCGGAAGCAGATAGATTGGCTGGTTGTTTTTTGCTTGTATTATGCGTGGATTACTATAAATTTTGTTGGTTTCATTACTCTCTCTGGAGAGACTTTTTGAGGTTCTTGACTTTATTCGCATAGGCTTCCGATATTTGACGTACAAATTCAATCATAACCACGGATTCTTGAGTTATGGGTTACACTTCATGTAAACTTGATTAACAGCGACTTCCTGAATGAGTCGTACTTATCCACTTACACGCCTGTTATAAATGCATTCATTGCGTCACTGGCTTCGCAAATTCCGAAAAAAAGGCCCATGGATCTCGATGTTGATGATGTTGTTGACTTTGGTTCGCGGCTGAAAAAGGTTAAGAACCCCTGAACTCCACTCTTAGAGATTTCATTTATGAAATTACTTTTTTCTTCTGAAAATAATCCCTAAGTAGTAATATAACTATATCTAAATTACCATTGTGATAATTAAATTTTAAAGGAAATCAGTTTTCAAATAGTTATTAAGACGCAGGAAAAACAGCGGGGCAAGTGTCGATGACAGACGTTCTTCATTCCGTAGAAAACAATTCCCAACCGTTTTACGGTACATTTCTCTTCGGCGTGTAATGTGCACTTTATTCCCACATTATGTAAATAACTTGTGTATAACTTGAACTACAGCAGGGTATTATTTCTTCAAAACCAATGGGTTTCTGGATCTTTGTTTAACCCTCCCTCCCTCGTTCTCTTGAGAGAAAAGCAAAAGTTCGATAATAGTTGGTTACAGCGCGCTCATTAGCTAACAGCAAAATGCAAATCATTCGCCTTCCGGGAAGAGCGGTGGAATGGAATTAGTATTTACGATAGGTTTTCATCCACGACCTTAATTTACAACCGCACAGCTGAGACATAATCTAATAGTCGAGAGACTAACACAAACTTTCCTTCGATAATGTATACAACAATACGATGGTCATTTCGGGGCTGTACAAAAGAATTCCACACGCGAAAAGAACGTTTTCTCCGAGTGGAGCGCGTTCTATGATGTCGCCCCGAAGCATTAAAAAACCAAATAAGAAAGGGATTGGGAAGGATAATATAAATATAAGAATTGATTATTATCCACGCGCCAAAAGGCGGAAATTAATAACTAGTATCCTCTTTCTTTCAGACCAATAAGTTTGCGCGAACAAGGAGGAAATGCCACACGCAAGCGAAATTTTATAGCCTAAAACTAATTAGGCCAAAACTTTAATCAGCATCGCTGATCATCCGCGTTTGTCGTGAAGATATACACTTTTAAAACTCGAGGCTTTTATTAATAACTCCCTCGAAAAATTAAAAGCGAGAATTTTACGGTTTATACTCTTTCTTTGTGATTATCCTCGAAACCATGGATTTCTTTGTTGGGAAAATACTTGGTGTCGCGAAAACAAGCTGAAAATCTGTTTTTAAAATAAAAATTGCAGATCGCTTCTAATCGATATATGCAAAGACATCCATGGATTATAAAACAATTTTTTGTTGGAAAAATATACGGTTTGCCGTGTTTTACATGAGAGAGAATTTCATTATTTCGCGTATAGAAATTAGGATACGCTTTGGAAAATATTTTATGAATAACATTAAAGTGATTTTTAAAGCTTATTTATTATGGATGAAATAAATTATAGTATGTTTAGAATTGAAAATTCTATAAAGTTTCCCTCCTTGCTTAAGAAAAATATATCGATAATATTATCTATGAGAAATATCTTACGGGAAAAAAAATTAATAAAACGTGTATAGAATAAAACTTATTTAATGAAAATAATACGGCATTTATAAAACGTACTTAGGGGAAAGACTTTTAAATTGGCACATTATTTTTCAATTTTTTTTCCTCAATAAATTTTTGTCGTAAAATTTCACCGAATTCATTTTATTTTGTATCTGCAAACTGTATGAAACATCATAAAAATTTTAAATCACCTTTCTTACTGTAATGATAAAATATGGATTTTCGAAAAGGCAAAAATGTGCCAAAGTAAAACAAGGAGTCTTGTATCTTGAAACAGGGTAAAATTACAAAGACAAAAAAGTATAAAATATTACTGGAAAAACCATATGAGTATTTTTAATATGAATCATATATATATTGAAATAAAAAATAGCAAAATAATTACACAAATATGATTATTTAATATATATGTATACGTAAAAGTAACAACAATGGAAGTGGGAACGTATTTATATTGATGAAATGCAATAATTATACTACATTATACTTGTAGAAAGGAAAATAAAATGCTTTTAAATTTTTAGTTCTGTCGGTTTCTTTGATGATAGGTGATTTCATAAGAGATACAACATCCGTTATGTCAAAATTTGCTACAACTACCACTGATGAACATTAAAATATTTTCTCATTCTTCCTCATAAGGAAATTCACTTGGTAAGAATTTTTGTTGGAAAAATCCCACACTGTAAAAGCTTTATGTTTTTCCAACAAATTTGACCAGGAAATAACCGAAGGTAAATGTAAGAGAAGAAATGCGGATAACTGAATTTTTTAAATTAGAAAAATGAAGTATAGAACTAGAATTTAAAATATAAATTGCATTTAATGGCAAAACATAGTATTAATAATTAGTGTAAGTTGGGTATTCCGAGGTAAACTAGGGAAATTTTACATTTTATACTGTTCCGAGGCACACGATGTTTTTCGTTTCAAGTTACACAATGCTCCACCATTTTTAAAAAATATCGATAACGACGGATGATTATTTTTTGCTCGGCTAAGATACATGAGATGAATAGGCTTTCTGGATATTACGCCGAGGAGAAGAGAAAAAAAAAATTGTTTTCTCTCAACCGGGAATCGAACCCAGGACCTTGCCCGGTATGCAAGAAGTCACGGGATTGATTGCCGGTGGAAAGAAACAGCTTTTTCCTGTTCACCTCGGCATAATATTCAGAGAAGGCCTATTGATTTCAATATTAATAACGTTTTCATGATGCTTGGTATGATTGAGCACTTGTTACGATTTGTCAGGGGAATGCATGGATTACAATTACTAAACATAATTTTTTAGTCACCAAACTTGCAATATTGACAAGTAACCCGGCAAATACAAGAGCACAACTTTGTTTGTAAATTGAGCTAATTGGAAAATCTCTTTCAAGGTCACAGACAGAGAGCTGAACACACATCCAGTCGTGAGGTTATATATTTCTAATCTCTTGCACTACAAAAACATCAGCCATTAAAACTATTTCAAGTTTCACTATGGTCCAGGGTACAAGTTTACCCCCCCCCCCATATACCATTTTCTTCTCTTTGAAATCAAGCATTTAATAAAAAATAAAGATGGAATTTAATTTCACAGTCACATTTTATATGAAATGAAGTAACTGTATAATTATAAAAATTCTGCTAGACTGTATAAGTTAGACTGTATGAGACTGTACAGCTATAACTGTTCATAACTGCTCATATAATCCCAACCTAGGGTAAATTCCACATCCTTTCGACCCACGTGCCCTATGAATAGTGAGTTGAATAGGAATACTGCATAATAATATCCTTAATATTCTCCCATCGCTACATGTGCTTAGTTTCTTAATGATTTAAATTAGCAACATCTGCTTTCTGAACCTCTCAAAATGGCGTAATGGCGAATGTATATATATATGTATTCTAGTTTTTATTTTCCATTTGCTACGTGCTTTCCTATACTCTATTCGCCTCTTTTTTCGATTCTATGTAGTGTGTTAATAAATAAATTCGTAAATAGTTAGAAAATTCACGAAAATGAAGGAACTGGTATGTTTGAATGCAGAAAGTTGCCAGAAAAGTGGTTCTAAGGAAGGATATTTTTTTTTGATACAGAAAAAAAGGTTTACATGTTTGTGAGTAGAGAGCGCTACATGCCAGTCCGACAGGAGCAATAGAACCAGTGACCCTTTCTTCAATCTCTTCTGTGTCTAGAACGTTTGTAAAGCTTCAGCCAGCGATTCATGGCTGAAGTACAAAAACTTCACCAATAGTTCTTTTTTCCAACAACGTCAACATCGCAATGAAAACCTTATGTAAGATCGAGTGAGAGGGAAATTCAGAAATGAGCTTTTAGTCGTGCATCCTGCAATTTATAGGACTCTGGTTCGCTTTTATGTAGCACCCACTATCGACAAAAAAGTTTAAATAAATGTTATTGTTTTTTCGAACAACAAAAAAAAATCCCTTTCCTGAGAATAACTGTTCCGCAAACCAGGCACAAATACATCCTCAATTTTTTATGAATTTTTAAACTATTTACGAAATTATGGGACTCCATATATGGTGATTAATGCAACATATTTCGCTTGTGTAGAGGGAGAAGCATATATTGCACTAAGACTCCTAGAAAAACCCGGCATTTTTGGCTGCCGATATCTTTGGGCCAAGTTCGACGTCAGTATTATCGCTATAGCCAATCGCTGTTTCCTATCCTGCTTTTTTTAAAGATTAGACGTCGCTTCGAACAAAAAAATCCACGTGAGAATCTCGTGGGATAAGTTTCTATAGGTTCTTTAACCCCTAGGCTGCGAGAATAGTGTGGGGACACACTATTCAGTTTTGAAAACACCGGAACAGACAAATACCATGACATGGGAAAAATTCGTTTATAGTTATCGGTACATAAGATAATGTTGCAAATTTTTTTCCGTCGAAAAACAAATGTATATCCTGAAGCTAAGATTCAACCAATTTGTTTTCTTCTTTATAGTTTATTATTATCATGCTACAAGACTGTGCAAGAAGTTTATAGGTGTCCTTTTCCCACAGACACGTATGTGCAAACACTCTGTGGAGGGGAACACTTTGCATCCAATTACGGGGGAAAGAAAAACAGGGGTTGTCCCATTTACTAATACCTTTTTATTATTTGTCCCGTTGACCGAACTGGATGTATGGTCACCTCACTTGAAAACGGGACTTTTGGGTGTATATATATATAGTTATCATTTATATTCTTTTTCTTTCAAACCGAGCACAACTTAGATCTATCACCATCTATGGGTGATTTACTACCTAATGAGTTGTGCCGGAAGTGTAACTGTGTGTGTGCACCTAAGAGTCTGAGTGCGTATGTAGTGTTGTGTTTGATTTTTCAGTGCCGCCATCTATATTTCAGAAGTGGAGTGAGTGCTGTGTTTTGATTGAATTACATTTGCACTGTTTGTAGGTCTGTTGCTCTCTGTGGCGAGACTTTCTGAAGGGGAGATCAGCTCGCATTCGTGCCTTGAAGTTGGAAACCACAGAAAACCAACTTCAGCCGACCACCTCTGTGGCGACGGTGGGGTTCGAACTCGGGATCTCGCGTCCGGGACGCGAGTCCGTCACTATGACCACTCCACCATCACAGCGGCATAGTTATCATTTAGTTAATGTTATCAGAAATCCTGAGTCTGAATGTGGTCACATTAAGCGGCGTGTGCATTACGTGGATTAATCGAGCATACAAATCAATACCGCCGATTGCATCGCTGTAGGTTATTCTCCGTTTGCACGGCCAAGATTGCTTGTGCAGAAGTGGTTCTATTCTCAACGGTGCACCTTGAACCCACTTGATAATTTTTTCAATCATAAAGATTACGTACAAAAATTTTTACCCTTTTTTTCGGAAGGATTCATGGAAGTTCGTGCCTCCTTCGTTATATTTTTTGTATGAGAAATGCACATAACATATCAAACATTTTAGTGACATGTAAACGGGTTTTACGGGTGGGTGAGGGATGAAGGTTGTCCCTATTTCGTTTGTAATCATGGCAGTCAATCTAGTACAACAGAGCACCACATCAACACGGTCCTACATCTCCTTTATCATTAGAATTGAATGATCCGTTAACGAGTAGACATTAGAACATATACCTTATGTTAGCTTAAAATAATATATGGCATTTCCATAAAAACGGGACATTAGGTTAGTTTCGAGCTGGAATTTTATGATAAATCGAATTGAATGATAAAATATAACAATAATTTTGTAACTAAAATTACAGCTCATTGTATCGTCAATATCTTTCTGAATTCTCGTGGCATGGGATTTCAACTGGAATTTTTATATGAGATTGAAAAAAATATCTGGAAATATTATAGAAAATAAAATTGATATTTCTTGCGCATGCGTAACTGAAAATTATGTACTTAAAATAATCATGTTTCATCGAATATTGAATTTTGATTTTGCAAATTTCTTTCAAGTGTGTCACGTGCATAGTCTTAAAGTTTTTATAGGTTTCGGAAAATTGGCTTGAATATTTTGCATGCTATAAGCAAAACACATTCTATAAAAATTGGAATTTTTCTAAGAAACACCTATTTCTTCGTTAATATACGTGCTTTTTTCACGAAAATCCATGCAAGTATTTGACAAAGAAAAGCAAGTGAAATATTTTGTGTAGTTACAAGTCATTTGCATGTTTTTATGATACAGGGTTGATAAAAAACATTTTTTTTTAATTTTTACTTTTTCGTCGGTCCCCTAAAACATTCGTGACCGAATCTACACTGGAAAGTGAGAGTTTAAGTACACATTTTACTGTTCCGGAAAATTTCTCTCACAAGTCTTTGAAATGAGCAGAGGATGAAAGAGAAAATGCAGGACGGCACAGATTTATTCTCGTCTGGAAAAAAAAGTTCAACAAACTGACATCTCTTTTGTTGTGATATCACATTATATAGCCCAAAGAAGGGTTCTGGAAATTTCTGGTATATTCTCGTGATTTCTACTCTTTTCCGTTGGCAACACAACAACACTGAATCGGAGCTGTCGCCAAACGTGCCAAATCTGTCGTCAGTTTGACGAGATTTTCAGCGAAATGCACCACCGATTATTTACAGATGAAAGATGACATAACAAATGATAAATAATGAGTATATTAAATAATTTTCGTAACAATATGTTTACATGACCGAAGTTACAGAAGAGTGTGCCGCCATACCTCATTTGCTTAAAACTGTCTGTAGGTCATAATAAAGTGGCCCCTTAAGTGTATATCATCTGTTCACGACACCCATAGTGTCCCGAAACCCTAGAAAATCACGGCTCTCCCTTGTTGTTTGTCTTTATCCTTGGCTTATTAGTTATTAAGCAAACGAATATAGCTATGAAATGAATAATTTATGAATATGTGAACGAACAGAAAACTTTTAACGTTTGCAGCGATTAAATTTAATGCCTAGTATCGAGATACTAAACTATACAAGGATATGGATTCGATATCGATGACGTATTGTATTTATTCGAATAACATTCTACAAGAAATTCGTCCAACAATTCCATCGAAATTTTTATAAAACTTTTATTCCGGCCACCGCTGGTTTCTCTCGCAGACAAGTTGAATTTCCAGGAGTAACTTTATGTCTTGCTCCAGCGAAAGACATTATGTGATTTATTCCGTCGAGCGCCGGCGTAGAAATTCCGTCTCGTAAGAGTTTTACGTCCAAGTATTTTCGTCAAGTCGACGGAAGGCAGCCGTAAAACGGTTTTATGGACTTATACGCAGAAAGTCCGAATCGCTTTCTACGACAAATTTGGCAGCGCCACCGCCATTGCCGTAATTACTAGGCCGTTTTCGCCCGTCTTTATTACTCTTGAGCGAAACCACGCGACACATTCTTTCTCTATGTGGGTGTGTGTTTTTGATATTTGACAAATTTCCCGAGATTTATGCTGGCGTAGGCAGTTTTCGCCTTTGGAATGAATTATTTGCAGATACGGGGGAGAAAAAAGTAAAGTTTTCTCTAACAAAATCTATTATTCAACGTAATCATTGAAAACTAGCTCGGGATGAATTGCTTCTTTTTCGAAGTTGAAATAATTCAAATAAATATCTGGAATGGTTTTATTGAATTGTTTTTTCATAAAACAATTTACGTTAGTGTTTCAAACATTGTTTCAAACAACTTATCACATCAACAGATATTTTTCTATGAAAAACATGCTGGAAGAATTGTTAACTCTAAATAAAATATCAATATTAACAATATGCAGTCATGTTCAGGTTATGTACTTCTCATTTATGCTCGAAAAAATAAGTCCGAGTTTTCACAAGCCAGTTTAACAAAAAGGGGGAAATGGTTATTTTAATGTTATTAAGACCAAGTATTTGCACTTTAAATATTAGTAACTCGATATGAAGAACAATTTTCCGTAGAATAGATTCGAACAAATTATTCAGAATCTAAATATTCAAATTTAAATTCAGCTTGGATTTCACTACCCGGATTACATTCAGTTAAATATAAAAAAAAACTATAATGCTAGATATATTCAGAAAATTCTGGCAACGGCTTAAGTATTGGTAAGCATACACACTTTAGTTATCACCATTATTACATTTAGTATTCCTTTCCAAAATAAGTCTAGTAATTTATCAAATTGACGGCTCAATTCTTAATAATACCATTTTGTATTTTATCACGAATCGTATTATTATTCAGTTCATTCAATGTAATAACCAGGATGGGAACTTGGTGTCTCCTTGGTAATTTTGATTCCATCAAAATCATTGTTTCATTTACCCTGTTTCTGCATGAATAAGTTAAAATTAAAATTAAAATTTTTTTGCAATAACTGTGATTTGTCTGAACAATATAGATATTGAAATTGCATATTTTGTACCTTTGTGTAAATTTATTTCAAACTCAGAAGAGAATGAATTGCTCTCTCTACTATTGACGTCTATTTTCTGATTCGTATAAAGCGTAAACACACGTAGAGAATTCAGACTCTTGTGAAACTTCATACCGAAATGAAGTAGGTTTCCAATTCGAGAAAAATTTAGCATAAAGACGAACGTGCCAAGAAGAATTATTCTATTTTCCATTTTCTGGTTTGCTCAGTCATTTATAAGATTTCACCCGAAAAAGTATTTTCGAACATATATTACATACTCGCGTTTTAGATCAAATGTATGAGAAGAAGAGTTGTTTGCTACATCCCAGTATCTGATAAATTAAAATCTCCATAGTTGATGAAAAAAATACTTTATATCCAAACCTATAATGTTCTTAGAAAAATTAAATAGATTCAGCTGTTTCTACTCACGCTCTAAAGCCAAAAAGCATGTAAAATCGACACAGAAAATTATTTAAATTATTATGTAGTTATGTTTTCATGTTTGTTACAAATTGCTTGTTAGACTGTAATCATATTAATCCGTGACCGTGTGAATACATCCTGTCCTAAAATATTGAAAATATATTATTTCAAACAAATCATTGCATAGTTCAAATAAAAAAACAAAACACAAAATTACCGTGGTTTTCGTAGAATCCGCAAATCACAATCACGAATATTCACGAATAATGAAATACTCAACAAAGAGGGAAAAAGTTGTTGAAAAAAAGGTTTTAAAAAAGTGTGAGAGAGAAAGAAGACAGAAGTCGATTTTCTAATATCATCTACGCCTTTAAGAATAGTAAAATTATGATTTTTCTTCGAAATATTCAATTCTATTCCAAACCCTCGAAAAAAAGAAACTGCGGATAATACATAGTGTGCACTAATAAATTCGGATATCTTTGAACGTGTATACGAGGATTACGATGATATGAAATCAATTACTTATTTATTATCACGAATAGTTTAAAGATTTTATAATTAAATTTTTAATTGGTGCTTTATTTTTCAAATATACGACATCCATATTTGTTATGGTCATCTTTTTCTCAGCCACCTCGTTGGGCATTTTGCCAATTTATTTTATTTTTGCCATGTATTTGTATTTATCCTCAATGCTAAATCTCAGATATTTTGAGTTATATTTTTTTTATGTCAACCTCTACTCATAATATTTACTGATTTATGAAAATAGCTTCTGCAATAGGTGCAACAATAATAAATAAATACAAGAATAGTACAGAAAAACTTACAAAACAACATTTTACGAAAATCACAAGAAATTACTTATTAAATGTGACCACATATATTTTTGCCAGATAATTTTGATCATTATGGTTGGTCAAATAGGTATATTAGAACATACTAAAAATATTATTAATATTATAGTATTAAAAATATTTATTAATATTTTATTTTATAAAAGGGTTTATGTCAACCTGATAATTTGTCTCTCCTGATAATTAAATCGAAAAATCAACTTTATTGGTTTGTAATAAAAAAAATGAATTTGGAATTTTTTTGTTGAAAAATTAAGAAACTTTTTTTAAAATAATATAAAGGAATTTTCTATCAACATGAGTTTTATCAAAACAATGTAAATTATAATTGAAACATCAAGAATATATTTAAAAATTTCATATTCAAGATTTAAAAAAAGTTAAGAATTTCGAGTTTCAAACTACTTTTGATGTTTTATGATGAATGAAAAAATGTACAAATAAGTAGCATCGATTGGAAACAAACGTATTTTTTATGTTCGTAGTTGTATCCGTTTAATGCAATTATTTTATCGACGTATGCCTCATTGTTCGCTTCTTGAAATGTGCATTAAAATCAGTACTCTTTAAAAATTATAAGGATGATTTCTCATAGAATTTATGATTTTAAACAATAATGATTCTCGAGAGATTGTAGAGAATATATAAATTCAATGACAATCACTCTTATATAGAAGAATAGATACCTGTTTCGTGTATATTGTATACCAATATTGACAAACTGTTGTGCTTGAACTATTGAATTTCATTAGATCTTCTGATTCAGAAGTTCTTAACATTTCAATTTTAGATAACGTGCAATCTATTATGGCGTAAAATGATTTAAGCTGCATAGCATTCACTGGTTATTTGCTTGAATATTTAGCTATAAATGGGTACTATAGGATTTTTGTCTTTCTTATCAATGGAAGAAACTTTAAAGCGATAAATCTGGATGGGAAATAGGAATTTATTTTATTTTTCCCCTTGAAATTCCCTTGTTCCTAGTTCCGTTTCTTTTGTCTCTGAGAGGTAAGCCTAAACGCGGGTTATTTCGACACAAGATGGAGCATTCCAAATGATATATTGTGGCGAGGAAAGGAAATTACGTCATTAGTAACTCGGTCACAAGGCAAAGTAATAAATTGTAAAGCTTTCGAAGTTGTGACAATGGGAATGTCTTTATTTGAAAATCTTTTCCCACTGGAAGCCATTTTTCTTCCTCCCAATAAATTTTCTTCTGTGAAGCTTCTTGAAGATTATAAAAAAAAAAAGAATTTCGATTTTTTTGGAAATACTGATTTAAAATTTATTAAAATATTATATTAGTATCATTTACCATTTACGTGAAATCGAAAAGAATGAAAGAATGAAAAAGTGAGATTCGCACAATCGAAATGAAAATTAGAAGCTCAAAATTTTGTGTAAAGGAGAAAAACAGATTTCTCTTGTAGTCGGAGCGATATTAAAATTTGTTGCAAATGGATTTATGTAGATATGAGATTGAAATTTTAGAGATTTATTTTTTTCATTTATCATTCACTGATTTTTGTTATATTTTCATGAGAAAAGCATAAATTATTCCGTTAAAAGTTTCAATTTCGAATTTCATTTCGAAAGAAAATGAAAATCAGGAGAAACATACTTGTCCTGAAAATAAGATTATTCGAATTACGAATACTTGAATTATTCTTGTATTATCATCATTATATTATCAACACAAACATCATCATATGCTGGTTGAGAATGTTGTAATCTTGAGATTATTGAGACTATTATCATCACAATATATTCGAGATTATCACCATCACAAGATAATAAAGATCATTGTCATCGCAAGATGATAGAGGTTGTCATCGTTATATATTGGAGGATATTATAATCGCTAAACAACTGAGAATTTTTTGATTATTGGATAGTTTTTGACATTGTTAGCGTAAGATAATCAAAATTGTCACTATAATAATCAAGAAATTGTCATATTATAACGTTCGAAATATTCATAACTTTTTTGAAATTTAAATTTTCAGCACATTCACTGCATTATCGAATTTTAGTTTTGTTTGGCAAAAACTCAACAGCGTCTTTATTTCGACAGTGGTCTTGGTTATTAATATATATTTTTTTTTCCCCAAAGCCACGTTAAATTGCCGTGATGAAAAAAACAATGTATATTGACCAACGACATTTAGTGCACATGGAAATTAAGAAAATATAGAGTGGCAATTATTAATCCATAGAATTCAATAGTTGTCTTCACATTGAACCTATATATCTTTACATTAGTTTAAAGGACTTGAATAAACAAAACGATTTCAAGTGGGTCTGTACAGTTCATTCTTATTCGATAATTTAAAGGAATAAATACTTCATTCAAAATCCAGATTTTTACTCAAGATTAATAAAAGGAAATTTGTAGAACATACACTTTTCGGCAATAACGTTACATTTTCTTCAGGGAAAATAAATAATAAAAAAATAATAGAATAATGAAATGTAAGAGGATTGGCATTTCTATATATCCAATTTTTTTTTGCATGTATCAGAACACTGGAGAGAAAATATTGCATGCATCCTGTGTATTTGTCCTATGTACAGTACTAGATATTCCATCGCAAGGGATATATTTCACATGCTCAGTGGAATTAAATCCCTGCTGAAGAATATCATCCGAAGTCCGTATTTTTAGGAGAAAGACGCCATACGAATGTAAAATAAAAACATTCATAAATTTTTACTTTAAAGTAACAGAAAAAATTTCTTTCTGGCAAAAAATGTATTATTGTTCCACATAGAAAAAATCATTACTGTTCGATCATCTGTGAAATTGCCACGTGTGTGTGTGTGTGTGTGTGTGTGAAATTGCCCTGACGCAAAAAGTAATATATATTGACCAACGACATTTAGTGCACATGGAAATTAAGAAAATATAGTGACAATTATTAATTCATAGAATTCAAGAGTTGTCTTCACATTGAATGTGATCAGCACGTATATTCCCAAGAGATCTTTACGATCTGTCCAGGAAATCTGTTGGTAGACATCCATGCGCGAACCGGGATTCGAACCTAGATCTGCTCAATCAGAAGCTAGCTCCCTAACCACTGGACTGCCAGGAAGCGATGTATGGATCACTGAACCCATATATCTTTACGTTAGTTTAAAAGACGAATAAAATCTATTTCAAATGGGTCTATACAGTTCATTCTTATTCAGCTAATTTAAAGGAATAAATATTTCATTCGAAATCCAGATGATTACTCAAGATTAATAAAAGGAAATTCATAGAACATACACTTTTCGACAAAAACGTTACATTTTATTCAGGGAAAACAAATAATAAAAAATAATAGAATATTGAGATGTAAGAGGATTGGCATTTTTATATATGTTATTTCTTTTTCTTTTTTGCATGTATCAGAACACTGTACAGAAAATATTGCACGCATCTTGTGTGTGTTTGTCTATGATATTTCATCGCAATGGCAGGGATATATTTGGATATATTTCACAAGCTCCAGTGGAATTAAATCCCTGCTGAAGAATATCATCCGAAGCCCGTATTTTTAGGAGAAAGACGCTGGATACGATATTAAATTCACCTATAGGTTTTCGCATTTAAAATAAAAACATTAATAAATTTGTACTTTAAAGTAACAAAAAAAAAAATTGGTTTCTGGCAAAAAATGTATTTTTGTTCCACATACAAAAATCATTACTATTCGATCATCTGAAAACACAGTCACTAAAATATAAATCCAGAACTGATAAATATTATTCAAAAATTTAGACTTGAAAAAGGATTTCCATTCGTACCATGATTCGGAATAATGTATTATTGATTTTTCCTCTTTGAGTATTTCTTGGATGGCGATCAATAAGATGACATGATTATTTCGATCCACTTCGAGTTAGAAACTAATTCCAAAATATAAATAATCGATAACTCCAAATGAATATTCGATAAACCCCGGTACGTCATTAATGCTTATGGTTATTTTCCGATATAAACACATTAAAAACGTCTTTGTGGTCCATTAACGTGGTGCATAATTTTTTCCATCATTGGCTATAGTTAATAATAGAAAAATATAATAGTAGATTAAAAAAATTCAAATTATCAAACAGATGGTCTGGATCTCATCACAGATGTATCGAATGAATGTTCAGTTACTAGTATCATAGCAGCATTGTCATGTGGTCAGGCGTCAGCTTCTAGACGGTTCTGATAGTTCTAAATAACCCACATCAAAATCAAATATACAAATTTAATGAGATGAGTATGTATTCAATAATTCGGTAAACTAACAATTTCGTGCAATCAAAGAGGAACAAAAATGTTCTCGAAACCAATCAATAAAAGAAATTTACTTCTAATAAAATGTGAATTTAACTATTACATATTCTGATGTAAAACCTCAACCTAATGAAAAAAAAGTGGAAGAGTAGATCAACGCTTTGACTAAGAATAATCGGAAGTTACCAACAAATTAGTCAAATGCAAGAAAAATCGTATTTTTAGTATATTTACCTTATACGTTGGCAAATTCTTAATAATAAAAAAGTATCGTGATATTTTTCATGGTAAAATGTGATAAATCATGATATTATACATATATAATAACCGGTTAATATTTATAACCACCGAACATTTTCATAAGGTCGATATATTTCCCTAAATTTATGATTTTAACTGGCGATTATGCATAGTTACCCTATTGTTGTTGGTAAATTTGATAAATTTAATAAACTTCATGTTTTCTGTTAGATTTCAAATTTGTTGTTTCGCAGATTTTAAATTTGGTGAATAGATGTACTTAACCATTCATGTACAAGGATTTGGCAAGAAATTTGGATTATCTCTATTTAACGAATCGGCGATAAATATGGTAACCTTGTCCTAACATAACCGCACGTTGCAAAAAGATACAAAGAGAAGAGAAACAAATATAAATGGATAAAGAATAATAAAAAATATAGATGAGAGAGTTTTTGTGAGAGTCCTCTTTTTTCACCCTTACTCCACGTGTTCTCTTTCACTGTTATGTTTCACTGCATATGTTTATATTATATATATATATATATATATATATATATATATCATAAAGAAGGGGAAGAAAGGAAAAGCGACTTCTTTCCATAGATAATACGGTTGCTATAAAGCTTCGCGATGGTGATGTGAGAGGAAAGAGAACATAGAGAACTTGTTTGAATCGCTTTATGGAAGTAATACGCCCGTGATCGTAAAAACGTTAAAGTCATGGTAAATGGGACATTCATTTCTAGAACTTTTTTTTTCTTTTTTTACATTATAAACCAATAAATGTACTTTTAGTTACAAGCGAAGTTTCACAAGCCAATGAAAATTAAATAAAAAAACAAACTACAAGTCAATCTCATTACTTCACTTAAAAACCTAACAGAACAATTAAGTTAATAAATGTAACAAATAAAAAATGAAGAAGAAAACAGAAAAAATATTAGTCACTTATGAAATACATAAAAGAAACATTCATTCATGACAACTTACTAGCGATTGGGTCGTGCCGGAAGTGTGTGTTCCTCCAAATCCCCTGCTACCTTCCGGATCACCTGGAACCTGAAACATCTGAGCATGACCATGAAAACGATTGTATACAAAGCATGCGAAAAAAAAAATACACACACGCACACGCAGTACACATAGCTACCTCACGACATTTGACGAGTCGTTACCGAGTCTTCAGGGGTCCAACCGCTTCGCGAGCAGTTTCCTAATTGGCGTGGTTTTCAGGGCGACAGTTGCCTATATGGCGCAGCTCTTGCCCTCCCACGAGTGAGATTCTTAAAGCGTAGCTAATGAGTCTAAAGGCGACGGCAATGAGAAGATGTAAATTTCATTTTTAAAGCCATGAACATTTTATTTACACAAACGGACAAGTTATGCGCGACATCCATTCTGTACGACGAAATACAATCAACTGATTAAAACGTTCGAAAAACTCTCTGGCCATCCGTTGCTAGGTTACCATCCATCACAAGGCGAAAAGCGCTACAACGAGAAAACGTGACATCGTGACGTCACAGAGTATCGTTTATGATCGGTCACTACACACTCCCCCCCCCTAGTGTCAACGAAATTTGTGGTCGAATATCTGTCGGGGAAGTGGACGTGACGACCGGAGCGAGTCACAGTTGCTGGTACTGCTTGTGCTGGCAACGCTGTACTGGATGGCTGTATGGGCACTTCTGAAGGTACCTTAAAGCTATCTCCAAGGAAAGCTGGAATCAAACGATCAATGGAGATCCTCTTGCTTGCCCCATTGATGCCAATGTCGAAAAATTTTTCTCTGCGATCTTTGACAGGAAACGGGCCTTGATATGTTGGTTGTAAGGCAGGATGTGGTGCGTCGTTGCGTACGAAGACATGCGACGCGGATTGCAGATCACTAGGAATATACGTCGGCGTGTATCCGTGAGTTGTTGTAGGCACCGGCTTCATTGAACACATTAGCTTTTGTATTTGATGGACGAAATCGGATTGTATAATGTCTGGTGTTTTCGAAAAATATTCGCCGGGCAACTGCAATGGTGTTCCGTAGAGGATTTCTGCGGAAGAGCATCCCAGGTCTTCTTTCACTGCTGCTCTTAGACCCAGTAGGGCGAATGGAAGAGCATCAACCCAAGCAGGATTCGATTGAATACGGCATCTCAGGGCTGTTTTCAGCGATCGGTGTTGTCTCTCGATCAGCCCATTTGCTTGTGGATGATAAGCAGTCGTTTTATGATGTTGGAATCCTAGATATCTGCTCAAGCTTTGGAAAAGCTGGCTCTCGAACTGTCTGCCCTGGTCGGTGGTGATCCTGTGCGGTATGCCGAATCTTGAAAACCAAGTGGCAATTAATGTTTTGGCGACTGTTTCGGCAGTTTGGTCTGGCATTGGAGAGGCTTCGATCCACCTGGAGAATCTGTCCATCATCGTTAGGAGGTACCGAGAACCTTGGCATAATGGTAATGGACCAACTATGTCAAGATTGATATGCTGAAATCGGTTGTTAGGTACCTTGAATTCAGCCAGCGCGGATCGAGTGTGTCGGTGAACTTTAGAGCGTTGGCATGGAATACATGCTCTAGTCCACTCACGACAGTCAGATCTAATTGAAGGCCAAACAAATCTGTCGCTCAGCAGTTTTGATGTTGCTCGGATGCCAGGATGTGATAAGCAATGCAATGATTCAAACGCTCGTCGTCGTTGAGAAATTGGTACAAAAGGCCTTATTTTGCCGTTTGACACATCACACCAAATTTCGGCTGTTGCGTCAGGAAGGCTGAGTTTTTTCAGTTGTAAAGATGATACACTAGAATTTAAGATGGTTTTGAGATCGTTGTCATTCTCTTGGTCAGCTGCGAGTTGCACATAATCTAAAGGTGTGGGTACAGAAATGGCCGATATTCTAGAAAGAGTATCAGCTGGAATATTGTCGACACCTTTTATATGGAGAATTTCTGTTGTGAATTGGCTGATAAAGTTCAACTGTCGTAGCTGGCGTGGTGAGCACTTTTCTGGTTTCTGCCTGAACGCATACACCAACTGCTTATGGTCACTACAAATACAGAATTGTCTTGCTTCTAGCATATACCTGAAGTGCTTGACAGCAGAATAAGCTGCAAGTAATTCTCTATCGTAAGCAGAATAACTTCTTTGTGCGCTTGAAAGCTTCTTCGAGAAGAATGCAAGTGGTTGTAGCTGATTATCGTTAGATACTTGATGCAAGGCGGCACCTATAGCAAAATCACTGGCGTCCACATGTAAAACTAATGGTGATGATGCTGAAGGATGGTGCAAAAGAGTGGCATTAGCGAGCTGCGTTTTGCATTTTTCGAATGCTTGTCTGGTCTCAAGAGTCCAAGGAATTGATGGCTTGTCATTCTTCTTGGTGCTGGACGAGAAGGAATGAAGTGGTGCTTGCACAGCTGCTGTAGATGGTAGAAATCGCCTGTAAAAGTTCAAAGTTCCTAGAAATCTTCGAAGCTGCTTGATGTTTTCTGGAAGAAGAAATTCTTGGATTGCACGAACTCTGTCTGGGAGAGGCTTTGAGTCGTGTTCATTGACCAAATAGCCCAGGAAGGAAATTTCCGGTACATTGAACACGCATTTAGATGTGTTGATTGTCAGTCCGTACTTATCGAGTCTTTCAAACACTTCTCTAAGGTGCTTGTGATGTTGCTCTGTGTCATGGCTGGCGATGAGCACGTCATCAAGATACGAGAAACAGAAGTCGAGATTGCGTAGCACCTCGTGGATGAAGCGTTGGAACGTTTGTGCAGCGTTTGAGAGTCCAAACGGCATGACTACAAATTCAAACAAACCAAAGGGAGTTATGATTGCTGTCTTGGGAATGTCGTCGGGATTTACAGGAATATGATGAAATGCTTTGACCAGATCTATTTTAGAGAAAATTTTACATCCATGCAGATTCTGCGCAAAGTCCTGTATATGTGGCACTGGGTAGTATCCGGCACAGTAATTCGATTCAGACTTCGATAATCACCAGTTGGTCTCCACTCATTCGGTCCTTTTGAAACCATGTGCAACGGGGAAGCCCAGTTTGATTTGGATGGATGACATATACCTTGGTCCAACATCATCTGGAATTCGGTCTTGGCAATCTTGAGTTGAGCTGGGTGCAATCTGCGTGGCTTTGCGAAAACAGGAGGACCTTTAGTTTCTATGTAGTGCAAGGTATTATGGGAAGCTTTCCTCGAAAACGGACGAGGTCTCGTTAATTCGGGAAATTCCTTCAAAATTTCAGTTATAGCACTGTTTCCTGAGATTGTTTTAATCGTTGTCGAAGGTCCATTGTAAGTAAAACCTTTACATGTGAGAGAAGTGAGTGGATCTATAAGTCGCTTGTTTTTGATATCGATGATGAGTCCGTAGTGAGCAAGGAAATCCGATCCGATAATTGGTCTCTCAACGTCAGCGAGGGTGAAATGCCATTTGTAATTCCGCCGTAAGTTCAAGTCCAATTCCAGGAGTTTCAAACCGTAGGTAGATATACGGGAACTATTTGCAGCGAAAAGCTCAAAAGTTGTCGGTTTGCCGTTGCCTTTGTAAGGTAAAATTGATATATCAGCTCCAGAGTCAATTAAAAACTTCATGCCGCTTTTCCTTTCCATAATGAACAAACGGCTATGGTGAAGACTGCTATCGCCGCCACCGCATGCCGTTACTGCGGGGGGCTTGGACCGTTTCCCTGAATATTCTGAGCGTTGTAAGCGCAGGGGGACTTGCATCTGGAAGCTTTATCTCCGAACCTGCTATGATAATAACACACTTTAGGGTTTTCATCGGAGTCTTGATATCGCGAGCGATTCCTTGAACCAGAATAACGTCGGTCTCGACTGGAGTTTCGATAGCAGTTCCGGCTATTCCTCGGATATTTGCCCAACTGCTCAACTCTTTTAGTCAGCTCCGAGATTTGCAGTTTAAGGTCTCTTATTTCCGAGCAACACGAGGCTTCTGCTACATGACCGTAATTGGGTTCGGTGAGCTCAGCTACTCGATCAGCTAACTCGGCTAGCTTGTCCAGTTCTTCACTGCTAGCTGCTAACACCGTTTGTATACTCTTTGGTAGCCGTTGAAGCCACAAATTTTTGAGGAAGGTCTCATCGTTAATTCGCCCTGTCGAAAGCTCGCGCATTTTACGTAGCAACGTACTAGGCTTCTGATCACCTAGGGATAGGTCTTCTAACAATATCTTGACCTCTTTCGCGGCTGAATGTTTATACACAGCGAGAAGTCTCTCCTTGAGTTTCGAGAACGGATCCGATGCGGGAGGATCGTAAACAATGTCACTTACCGTTGACAAGATCTCCACATCTAGGCAGTTGACTAGGTAGTTATACTTGGTTCCTTCGGCTGTAACATGGTTGATCTTGAAGGCAGCGTCGAGCTGGACGAAAAAAAGTTTGATCCTGTCCTTCGAGAATGTCGGCAGTTTCGCGTGGTCAGCTTGAATTCGAAGATCGCTTTCTTGCTGTTCAGCCATGGCGATAAGTTCTTGGCAGGTTCAGGATCACGTCCGGGTCACCAGTAAAGGCGACGGCAATGAGAAGATGTAAATTTCATTTTTAAAGCCATGAACATTTTATTTACACAAACGGACAAGTTATGCGCGACATCCATTCTGTACGACGAAATACAATCAACTGATTAAAACGTTCGAAAAACTCTCTGGCCATCCGTTGCTAGGTTACCATCCATCACAAGGCGAAAAGCGCTACAACGAGAAAACGTGACATCGTGACGTCACAGAGTATCGTTTATGATCGGTCACTACAAGTCTTTTGGGTGATGGGCTCCCGAGTGAGCGTCAGTACACGGTTGAGCCCTCGCTATCTTGAATATAAAAAAAAATCATTCATTCTTTCATTCAAACCGAGCACAAGTCAGGTCTATCTCCATCGGCAATTAACTTCCTAGTGAGTTATGCCAGAGGTGTAAATGTATATACCTAACAGTCTGAGTGCGTATCTAGTGTTGTGTCGTGTCTGATTTTTCAGTGCTGTCACCTGTATTTCAGAAGTGAAGTGAGTCAAGTGTAATGATTGAATATTTGTACCGTTTGCAGGCCTGTTGCTCTATGTGGCGAGGCTTTTTAACGGGGAGATTGACTCGTATTTGCGCCCCGAAGTTGGAGAGACCACAGAAAACCAACTTCAGCCGACCACCACTGTGGCGACGGCGAGTCCGGGAACCTCGCACTGCGAGTCCGTCACTATGACTAGTCGGCCACCACAGCAGCAAGATAAGTAAATAAATGGAATAAACACATATGTACGAGTAATACTGTGTAAAGAAAGATTTGTAGATAAATGTTGGTGGCATCTTTTAAATTAAAAACATTCGCCAAACAATCTAACGTTCAATGCATCAGAATGATAGTTGAATTTCTAGGGAAATGAAAGCGAGTTTTGCAACTCAATGCTTAAAATAGTAATTCTTGAATACAATACTTGGAGTCCCTTTTAAAGCTTTCGAAATATTCGTTCTAGTAAAACAGGGAGTGGATGCTTGAATTATGTTCTTACACATATCGTAGCAGTATGCTAATCACTGGGATTTTAGGTATATATATGTGTATAAAAGCATTATGTATTTCTTGGTATCTGCTGCGCAAAGTTCCTTGTTCATGAAGATGCTACACTTCACGAAAATATGTTTATTCATGAGCGCTGAACGCTTTGGATGCGTTTGAAGTGGATCTCAAAGCGAGACAAACATTTTCCACGGGATGCAACAGAAATCGGAAGTGACTACAATAAGTTTCAAACAAACGCTTCTGTTGTTATTGGAATAAGTGAGTTCCAACAGCCATTTAACGTTTTTTCGCAGAAAAGTGCGGGTCGTAACTAAGGATCGCTTACATAAATGAACATTCAAATTTAATTCCAACTTACGCAACGCTGTGTTGTTTCGTTTTTCTCTGAAATACGGGAAAATTAAACGCTTATGGTTCTAAAAGTGGAGGCAGTTTGGTTATTTATATGAAAAATATCATATACAGAATTTTTATCATATACAGAAAAAAAGAATACTGTATATGGAAAATTCGTCGCATTTGGGTAAACCTCGAAATTCAAGGAGCTTCTTTGAGCAAATAAGAAATAACCTGGACTGACTATGTAACCACGAGTGGAATGTGGTCATCCTAGGCTACCGTTGAACACAGGACGCTCTCACCGTCGAGAGACGATCGACCAGTGCTATATAGGCGAAATTTCTGGATTAATCATCGTTATTGAGCCAGATTGCCCTAAATGTATATTTATATTTCGAAGTTCATGACATTGTTATATGGATGATTGATGAAGCCACTAATCAATATACTTTTGTTGCCTTTGTCGGAAGAAGCTCTATGTTACTTGCTATTTTTAAAGATTCCGGGCACATCCATCCTTCGGGGACACTTCGATTTTTCTCTGAGAGATGTGAAGGGGGTGTGTCCGGTCCTTCAGTGTTCAATGACCATATAAATAGGAATTTTTAAACAGTGTATCTTCGTTCAGTTTCGTGTGGCAGTGAATAATGATGAATGATAAAATCAACGTGCCAATTAATATTTCTACTCGAAAATCAGATTTTTAAATGTAAAAATGGATAAAGAATGGAATCAAATATTAATCGAATCTCCAATGAGGATAACGAAAGCTTAGGGACCATAAGGTTATGTTTTTTGATAGCATTCATGAGATCTGTAACAATATCATATCGCAAGTCTACTGCAAAACATTAAAAAAAAGAAACAAAAAACATGTGGTTCGTAATTTTGAAACACTGCAGAACTACTATTACGAAACTTGATGGAAGGGGGCTCGAAAGAAATTGCCTTGCAGTGCAGAAAAGGATTAGAAAAATAGATGGAAGCATTGGCGTACGCGAAGGTGGGGGGGGTTCTAACTCCCCTCAAACCGGGATTATGGTTTTATTTTGCAGGAAAAAAACGTAAACCTCCCTGAGAAAGAAAAAAAAATTTAAAACCCGCCCCCTTGAGAAAATTCTGCGTACGGCTATGGATGGAAGTATTCAGGGTCCGAGTTTACCAGGGACAACATGGGCTTTTGCCCTGGGCCCCTAACGGTATATATTTTACTCAAATTTGTATAAATTGTATTTGGTAAAATTTTGTAAAATAAAAAAAAAACCATTTTCCTAAATCCCATTACTATTTCCAAAGTGTCCAGTATTAGCAAGCCCTATTAAATATCAATTTTTATATTATACCAATATAAAAATATTTTATAATAGTATATTTATTAGTATTATATTTAGTATTATATTTTAATTTATAATAGCCTTTATACCTATTGCAATATTTAATCCTCGACAAAAATATGTATCCATGTGTCACATTATTTTGTTCGATTCCCCAATTTTACATCATTTCCATTGTAAAATGATTTACGACAGAACGACAAGAAAGTTTGCATGTCTGATCAACATGAAATTCTCGAATTTTCATGAATATTCTGTATATTTGAAAATTTGAAAACTTAATGCCTTTGATCTTGAAAACACTTTTTCATACGGCTGCAACAATTTTTAGCCTTGCTTCAGGTTAGTGACACAATGCAAACAAATGGTAAATAACGCTAGAAGTTTAGGAGAGACGTTTCGAAATATTGTGACAGCACTGAATCATTATTGACAACATATACCACACAGGCCCGTCATGTTGGAGGGCCGGCTTTAGAAATTACACTAGAAATGATATATATATATATATATATATATATACACACATGCATTGAGTACTTGTGCTTTGCCCCCCCCCCCCGCCGGAGAAAGTTTAAATGACGGCCCCGTTACCACCAATACCAAACTGTTCTAGAGAACTTTAGAGATCATTCTCCCTATAAAATAAATGAATAAATGTACGAAAATTGTTATCTAATTAAAACTAAATAAATTAAAAAGTAATAAAATCGTCAGTTCGCTCAAGTATTTTACAAGAAAAACCGTCATCTCTATTTTTAGCTTTATTGTACACTGAAGCTGATTCAAGAAATAGATTCTGATGACATTATTAATGATTTTGCTGATATGGGAGTGCGAAAAAATATTTATTGTAGATATTTCATACAGAGAGAATTTTGCATTACATTCCTCATTTTAAAATAGTGCACATTCTCTTTTTTTATGTGTTTCCAAAGAACATGTAGGCTACTGTATTTTCTTGCGTAGCAAACCTTTTGGACCACAGTTGAAACTCCCCTCCCCAATACCTCTTTTGCCCAGGGCCTCACCAAGTCGTGCCCTGTGTATATGCATAGCGTATGTGAGTGTGGAGCTGTTAAAATATTTTTTTTCTCTCATTTGTTCATTTTTAATGATCAATATGCTCTTACTTTTTAATGGCTAGGTACCGTTTGATATTTTCCCTGTTCATCCTCAAGTCAAAAAATATTACCGTTTCATCCTAAGTTTCATAAAAAAATGACTCTTTCTGATCCTCTTTTCTTCAGCTCTTTGTGTCAAAGAAAGTCAAAGAATGGAAGTCTTCATAAGTTCAAATTCAGATATTCCTGCTGCACGGTCGAGTCCAAAATTGCGTTCCGATGAAAATTCGCGTGGACAGCTGTGCTCTTTAAAGTACTCAATATACCTAATTGATAAACACGAGATCGATACCCGTTTTAAACATTTATCATTTATGTTGGACATAGTGTGAGCATATGGATACGGAGGTCATACAGGCTCAACCCATGACCCACGGGCCAAAGGTGGCCCTCGAAGTCATCTCATGTAACCCGTGACATCAAACATAATTTTGTAAGAAAATGACTTCGGCCACATTTACAGGTCATTCAAGTGACTAGCGGCGTATTTACAGATCATTTTAGTGAAGTGCGTATAGTTCCAGAGCACTTAAACGTTCCGCGGCACAATTCCAGAGCCATTAAGTGGCCCGCACCACAGTTCCACATGACTTTAGTGACCGGTGGCAACATTTACAAATAACTAACTCAAAAGGTCTGTGGCACAGATGCAGTAGAGCACTTGAGTGACCAGCTTCACATTTCCAGATCACTTTAGTGACCCTTAGCACATTTCTAGATCAATTGAGTGACCGTGGCTCATTTCCGGATCACTTAAATGACCCACGGCACGTTTTCAAACTAATTAAGTGACCACACTTTCCTAAATGTTGAGTATCCTAGACATAGGTTCTCCTTTCCTAGTGATGGACATGAACTGATGCGGTTGACCCAAAAATTATTAACGTCCACTCCCTATCCAATATTTAACAAGTGAACATACGAACGGTATAAGGATGAAGAGAGTGGATGAAACTGAATTGGAATTCATCGCATGTGAATGAAAGGACACTATCTCGGCAAGAGGAAAATGGAAAAGATAAATCGGGACGTCACTCTTTTTAAACGCTCCTCGTGTTTTCTTTCCATAGAACCAGGAGTACGAGTTTTTAATACTGTACTAGGGTAGCAAGAAGCGAAGAAAAAAAGAGATTTACTGAAAAAAGTGATTTTATTGTATACTACGGAAAAATTCAATACCAGTATATTCTCCAACATTCAGCAGCTGCATGTGGGAAATATTTCATTATTTTCCCATTTTCTCATTTTCTGTGAATACTTATTTTTCTTACATCTTTAATGATTCGAAACAAAAACAAAAAATTATAGATTACATTTTGGAAACGTTCTGTGTAGGGAGAAATTTGATATTTATTTCCCCCGAAAAGAGGGGAGAAGTTAAAAGAGAGAGAGCTGATTATATATAGCTGTTATAGGGTTAAACTATTCCTGCAACATAAGCACTTGCACTTTTATTTTTATCGATAAACTCGATCAGGGTATCGATGGGATTGCGAGCAAATTCGAAGATTACATGAAGCTAATGAGGGTAGTCGGGAATCAAAACGGCAGGGAGTTGCTCCAGACAAACTTAAACAGGAATGGGTCATGGGCAAATGAATCAATCATGACGTTTAGCGTTGACAAGTGCATGGTCGCTCATTTTGGTTTGAACAAACCATGTTTCCTCTGCGAAGTGAATGGTATCACTGTCCCGTATGTAGCTGGGGTCACCGGTTTGGGAATTCTAATTGACGAGCGGCTTAGGTTTTCTGAGCACTGTCCAGCTGTGGTCCAAAAATCGAATAGAATGGTCGGTTTCATTTTTAGAAAGGTCTCTTCGCGTTGTCCTAAAAGTCGTTTTTCCGCTTTTCCGAGGCCTAGTTTGTCCAGAACTGGCGGAGTATGTTGCAAGGTTTCAGAGACCATGCTTACAGAAGGATATATACTTGGTTGAACGGATGCAATGCAGAGAAGACCTACGCGTGTCCATGTTGGCACATGGGGCTTTAGTTATGAAGAGAGACTTCATTTTTTGAATATGCTTACATTAGAAAAAGGCATTTGTCGGGAGATATAAGAGAGAGAGAGAGAGAGAGAGATCGAAGTACTCAAAATTTTCAATGGGATGGATAAAACAGACCATGGCACCACTGATACGTGCTCAATCAACTACTTCGACAAGGGGACACCAGTATCTATCGGTAAGGGACAATGCTATATTATGGTGTCGCAGGGAATTTTTCTCTAATAGGGTTGTTGATAAATGGAATAGCTTACCCCCGGAGGTAGTAAATTTTAACACAATTGACACGTTTAAAAAGAAATACGATAAACATGTTGTGGTGAATCGAGATGCTATCCATATACTTAGAATAAGACAACCATAAATACATTTTATGGGCATTGCGTAATATTTTATGATGTACAAATAGTTTTTAGTTTTTATAAAATTGCATTTTTAATTGGGGTTGCTGTATTTTATATTTTAGAAATATATGATATTCATAGTTGGAAGCCACCTCGTTGTGCATTTTGCCTGTTTTTGTATTTGTATTGGCCTTGCATTTGTATTTGTATTGGCCTTGTATTTGTATTTGTATTGACCTTGTATTTGTATTTGTATTGGCCTTGTATTTGTATTTGTATTGGCCTTGTATTTGTATTTGTATTGGCCTTGTATTTGTATTTGTATTGGCCTTCAACCATTCAAACATCACGGGCTGAATTGAAATCGCCCATGAAGCCCGCGGACAAATCAACTCATGAGGTATTTATAATTATAAGATACTAGCTATAATACCCGGCGCTGCCCGGGTTTTCTTCAATGAGGCCTTTTTGGATCATGCGATATCTCCCTCTTTCTTTGAGGGACATACAAACCGTGTCTAAGTTAACCAATATGGCGACGTCCTGCGCGACTCATGAAATAAACAAATCTAGATTTAAAGAATCGTAGAAATGAATAGTCCCCCCCCCCTTTTTTTTATGGGTGTTAAGTATTTCGATTCCCTCCCCCTGAACTTCAAGTCATCCATCTCTGCCTGTTTCAGCTTCCAAAAATGCTTAATTAAAGCTGTGGAATTTTTTCGATGCACTTTACGGGGCCCATAACTAATTTTAAAAACATCCTAAACTATATGAATTTATGCAAATAAATATCAAAAGACAATACGGAGACATTAATTTTCATGCTTGAGAAGATATAAATAAAAAGTTGAAATCAATGTTATTGCATTGGATATTCAACTCAAAATTAAGTCCGGCTAATTACTTCATACTTAATTTTCTGGGCTTCGTATCTCCAAGCGAATTCAATATTTCAAAAATCGAGAATTCAATTTAATTTTTGAAATTATTGATGTGGCAGGAAACCCCTCCCCCCCCCACTAAATTTCCGTATTTATGCAGTTAAATCGGCAATTTTAATACTGATTTCTATGAGGATCACCCTTTTCCTGACCATCAAAGCGATGATGGTTATGATTATAACGTCTATTCAAAAAACCTCATTACTGAGAGTATTGAAAATGTGGCAAACCATTATAAAGGCATAAACTATTATACATAACTGGCAGCATTAAAGAAGTGACAAACCATTGTAAAGACATAAACACGTCTGAAACTCATCGCTAGGGAACCACGGTAACCAAAGTAAACGTTCGGAAAGTGATTGTTGAGGCCCAAAAACCATTGTTGCCGGACAGTTTTTTGCCCATTTGGGGCATTTGCCCTAGTCTGACGAAATTTTAAAGTAGCCTATCGTTCAAGTCGGGTCCAATTTGGTATATATGCAAAATTTGGCGACGATCGATCTAAAATTGTAGATTTGTATAGAGAACATACACACACACACACACACAGAAAATCAATTTTATATATATAGAAACCCCCCCCCTCCCCGATTTACGAGTGTTTCACATGCAATTTATAGTGGCATCTTAAGAGGCCAGTGGGACGCGAGTTGAAAATGGGCAAAATAATTGAAGACTTTTATTTATTATAAATGTATTTATTTTGTCGAAGATCAATTTTGATTTGTTCTAAAATAGTTTTATCACCGATTCTGAAGATTTTTCTGATTAATTACTGATTGATTTAGATCATACGCAACATTATCCATTTTTATTATGATATACTATCTATCACAAATGAAAAAGTGAAAAAAAAGTTGTTTATTTCACTAATTTTGAAATTATTTGTTTCAAAATTGGAAGAAAAAATACATAGGCTATATGTTTTAAAATTCTGAATTTTTTTTATCAATTCTGGAATTATTTCTTTCATTAGTTCTAGAATTAATCGTCTTTCAAAGTTTTCAACCATTTTCTGAAACTGATCGGTGGGCCACGACAAATGTGGCCCCTCAAGACACGCATTGAAGATCCCTGGTGTATTTATTTTACGAAATAACGTCTTAGGCCGGAATTACACTATGTAAGTTTTACAAGTATTATAAAACTTGAAAAATCCAACCAATAAGCATATCGGTTACATCCGAGCAAATGCAACTGATGATCTTATTGGTTGCATTTTTCAAATTTTATAAAATAACTTTTATCAAACTTTTGTAGTGAAATCCCGGCCTTAACATAGGATTCCAAAATTGTTCAAACTGAGATTTCAAAATAGCTCAGAGTTTTATAAGAACGATATTCTTAAACTACCCAAAAAATAGTTTACACGATTGGGAAGAAAAGAGTATAATTTAAACATATTAGAATTGAAATATCTCTTGAGATTTTTTTACGTCGCCTCAATAATTTACGAAAGGAAAGCAACTCAGTACGTTACAAACGACCTAATATTAACTAAATACAAATACAAAGACCACAACAGTCAAATTGCACCAACGAGGTGGTTGGAAAAAAAAAAATTCCATAAAAAAAGCTGATGTCGAATATATATATATATATAAACTATATCAAATATATAGCAACCCAATAACATGAATGAAAACTATAAAATATAACTGTATCGTCCATAAAAAATTATGGTTGTGTCATCTTGGTTGTGTCTCTAAGTATGGAGAGCTTCTTAGAATATCCCAATATGTTCATCGTATTTCTTTTTAAACGTGTCAATCATTTAGAATTCAAGACCCCCAGAGGTAAGCTGTTCTACTTATTCACAATCTCCATGCGAGAGAAAAACTCCATGCGAGAGAAAAACTCCATGCGACACCACAACCTAAAATTCTCCCTTATCAGTCGATACTGGTGTCTCCTTTGTCGCAGCAGTTGATTGACGATGTATAAATAGCTCATGGTCCACCCTATTCACCTCGTTGAAAATTTTAAAAACTTCAATCATACCGTCCTCCCTTCTCCCCGACATCCGTACTCTTCCAATGTAAACATTTTCAAAAAATGAAGTCTCTCTTCATAGCTTAAGCCCCGTGTGCCAAACTAGTCTCAATAGAATTTTAATTCCGCATAATGAATTTTCTCTGGGTATTATTGGAAAGAAGATAAGCTTATGAAACATGAAATACAAATGAACAAATTAAAGTATTTTTTTAATTGTTTTTGGTTCCGTGTCATTTAAAAGACGAAACACGTGTTGGAAATGCATTTATTTCTCTTATTCCCGTGAACATGAAGATTTAACGGAGGAAAATGGAGGAAAATAAATGTTTCGGTTCATTAGGAATTGAAAAAAAAAAGAAACAACTGAGAGAGGAAATATGAAGAGGGATAATAATAAAAACTGCTTGAATTACCTAAATTAAGAATACCTAATTATGATATACTGCACAAATTACATTTTTTAAAATTTTGTTCGGATTTGAGGTCTAACAACAGCTACAAGTAGATTGGGTTCCCCTAAAAAATGAAAAATTGCCCCAACCGTTTCTCTCAGATGTTCTTCCAATAACGAAGGAGCGAGGAAAAAAAGTGCGTTGAAAAATTAAAAAAAATTACTCGAGAAGTTTAATGAATTATCAGATTGTGCTTCTCTAATTTAAAAATCGTTCATTTATTCAGAGAAAAATTTTTCTTTCATTTTTAGTATATTTATTTTTTTGTGATAAAAGAGAAATTATATGAGATTCAAGTGAAGAATAATTGTAACATACATTCATTTCCTCACACGCACTTGAATTTTGGAAATTATTTTTGAAAATTTCTTCGTTAATTTTTATTAGATCTTCTTCTGGAATGTCACGACTAATTATAGATTAGGGACTTACGTGCAGCACTCACACTTAATGTGGAATAGAGAAATTGTAAAGTTTAAGAAATTGATGAATTTTTATATCGTGTATCAACAAAAGTTCCTCGTTTTTTTAAACTACTCTTGTGGATTTTAGTGGAAAATTTATAACGCGATGGTGTAGTTGTTCATGCCGCTATGAAAGTCCGGAGATGATGTCTTATCTATTTTATAACTTGTTGAACTCTGGAAGATTTTGTATATTTTCGGGCTTCTATCACCACTACTGCTTAACCGTGCATGCACCTCGTACACATTCCTTTGCAGAATTTCTAAAGAATCAGCATTTGGAGGAACGTATGGTAAGTGTGTGTATATATATATATATATATATACGTGATCCGAACGTATTTATGTTGTCGGAGTTATGATTTTTCCGTGTATATGGTGGTGAGACGATCTATCTTTAGTCGGTATTCTGCCAGTGAACTGCCGAATTGATTGATTTCTGGTAAAATATGTATACTTTACTTTGTAAGAACGTAAACATTTAACTGCACGAAGTAGATTTCTCCCTGGATTTTTGAAATCTTTGCATCATCTCCATGCTTCAGACCAGTAAAATAACTGCCACGTCTCTTAGACCTACCGGACTGAATTGTGAGTTGTGTATGAATGTTCCTTCTAAATGATACTTCTGTTTTTTCTGATGGAATTTCCTTACAATACTTTCAAACAAGACGCTCCTAAACACGATATTCTCGAAATGCTTATACAGTGATACCTAAAGGAGCTTACGGAGATAATTCGTTCCGGAATCACGCTGGTTAGCCCAAACGTTATTTATCATAGGTTTCTATAGAAAATCGTTTAATGCGTTCCATAAGTGGACCAAAATTTGAAGATAAGTTTTTTTTCAATACCTCAAGGAACACTATAAAAATGACTAAAATAAACCGATTTAAAATTTGATAATTGACAATTTACAAGAAGATGAGAAACTTAAAATCTTTGTAATATATATTATGAAGGCCTACACAACCAACAGTCAATACAACCTTTAGTCTACCAAAGTTTTTTTAGTCTACCACCCATTTATGATCTGGTTTGCTCATGTTTTTGTGCCTGATACATGCAGATGGGAAACACAAGCTCTTAGAATGTCCAGACCAAAGCTTTGGCCAAGACTGTTCAGTTCGATGCTGAGAGATTTCAGTTCTTTTTTGATTTTCTTCAGCCTGGTGCACTGAAAGAATGCGTACCCTGAAGATAAAAGCTCTTTTCTTTACAATGCATTTTCTATTAGTCAAATTTTACATGAAATGATTCGAAAACTTTCAGAAAAAGAAGTGAGGTACATCTGGAAAACGATTCCAAGAAGGACATGAGTTAATCCCGCTCGAGTGACAGTTATTTCTAATGTGATGATTGGATCTAAAATTCATCACACGACACTGCAGTTTTATGTTAGCGCGCGAATCCATATCAACGAAAAGCCAAGACAGAAAAATCACGAAATAAATCTTCTTTAGCAGAATAATCCGTAACCCGAGGTATCATTGTATATAAGATGCTCCAAAACGCAGTAATCCGACCCAGAACATCCTCTTCATTGAACGCTTTTCCTGAAAAAAAATGGATGGCATATCTCAGTGCACTAGCGCTAAAAATCGTCGACAGCATGCTCAGAAGAGTAGAAACAATAACTGAAGACAAAGTAGCCCAACTCTACTTTTTTCCCCCAGCAAAAAAAAATAAGACTTTTATCTCCAAACCAATTCGTCCAAGCAGTTTTCGTGGTAAACCGTACGATACAAATACTTTAAACTTCAAGGATCAGAAGAGCATTGGAAGTATTTTCTATTTTGTTTTCGTCTTTTTTTCCATATCCCAAATATATAAGTGTAAACCTTTATATTTCTGGACACTCATATTGATTACTTCGGAAACCTCCACTTTATAACAGTCATCCGCGGAACCCTTTTTTTCAGAAAAGAAAGGAAAAGTCTATACGTCACTAACCAAAAAGTCGTCAAAATCAGAGGTTAGGTTGTATATACGTATATGTGTATATCTATATTGAGTTGCCACAAAATTCTTTTCGTTTTGAACCCAAGTCGGTACAATGGCCACGATTCCATCAATATCAGATGTCACGAATTTTTTTTTTAGTTGAAAAGTGTCAAGCAGATGGAAAAAAATGAGCTTCAATGTCATACGATTCCCTATTATACCTATACTTCATTTTTTTTTCCTCTCCTTATAAATGATATTTCTATATCGTAGGCTAGTTCAACTACACGGGACTGAATATGTATCATCGAGTCTTTCAATAGAAAACGAAACCGTATATTATGAATAGGGGTTTTTTCTTTCTACGTGTAATATAAAGTTATCCAAACTATTTGTTTAGCCTTTTTCGTATTTTTGTACATATTTTTCCCTCTTATATACAAACCGTCATGGAGATAGACGTTGCTGAAGACATGACATATGTTTGTTGGAAAAAATATGTCTCTTTTGACAATACATTGAATAAGGTATTTTTATATGGAGGGAAAATATGTTACGTGACATGCAAAAAAAAGGCACGAGAATACGAAATCAGAAAGAATAGGGAAAAAAATCGATACTGCGTTAACTTTTGAAGACATTTGCAGGAAATTGTGCATTTGCCATTCTGTCAATCGATTTTTCGTGGTTTTTTTCGTTCCCTCTCATCAGAAAATGTTTGTTTTGTTCATGAGAAACTATTCGGTATGCCAACATATGCTTTTTTACCTCGGAAATTTCTTATCTCATTATTTTTAATATCAGTGTTTCCTTTGCAGTCAAGATAAGTCCTTACTCAAGAATTTTGCACAGGTAAAATGCATAGTACTATCACGCATGCATTCTCAGACCGATCTTACTAGACTCGAAACTTTGTTCATCCAAAATGACCGATATCTATATACAGCGGTACCTAGTTTATTACGTCTCCCATTTATACGACGTTAGGGTTCAGTCAGAATTGGTTGGTATACATTTTATGATAGATTATTACATTTATTCAACGCAACACTTCAAATATTCGACGTTTTCATCACGGATCGAACTCCAAATCTTTTAAGAAAACGTCATTTATATCGGCGGCTCTTTCGTGAATAGGCCGAGTGTTCTGGCCAGAGTCAGATTCGCTGCAAATCGTTCGGGCTTTGGCCGACAAATTTGCGAAGTGTCTGTAAATCCCAGGTCAATGTTCGATGTGTTGATGTAAGACAGTTCGGTAGGAACCAAATCCATTTTTTTCAACGACAACGTGTTGCATGGCTATATATTAGCTGCACTGGGGTAGCTCTTATGTGACGAGCAAAAAAAAGAAAAATTCGAGAGAGTAATCGATTTATATAATAACATAGACACACGTATAGTTTTTTCTGTCAAATTAAAAAAAATGATTACCGTGACTGCCATGTGATGGGTTGCCATAGCTAAAGTGAACACATTGAACATTGAAGGACCGTACACACCCCGCTTCCCATCTCAGAGAGATATCGAAGCATTCCGGGGGTATCCGGAAATTTATTTAATCATGTGAAAATAACAAAAAAACAAGATATACATATATACAATAAAGAATCTGGAGTAAAAATTGTGATCATAGCATCATCGACAGATAATCAGACCGTAATCGTTACAGTTCTTATATAAATAATCAAAGAGTAATTTTTGTCTTGTATGTGATAAAATCTGGAACTGAGTTCATCCAATCTAGAATATACAAATCTCATCAATCAAGCTGTAATACGATATAAATTGACGTCTATATGTGGCCGGCATCTCCATTTCATCCACACCCGCCGGAAAAGGATGAAACAGTTGACACTTGTCTTCTTCGGCGTAAATTGTAAATTATATCGATTATTAAGTGTCGGTCGAACAACCGATGCTTTTCTTCTTGGCCGTAAATTATACTTTTTGATAGGTAACCGTGTTACCTCTCTTGTTTGACGGTGAGGTTTGTTTTCTAATGTGGACACAAAAAAGTATGCCAACTTGCCAACGATGCCATCGATGATCGCGAATCGTGCTTTTTTGGACTTTGGCCAGGGATCTCCAGCCATAGGATATTATCAGCGGAAAAACCATAAAAATTGAGAGTGACTACTGACATATAGGCCTACGAAAACAGCCATCGAATCCATGACATGGTCACGGAACATAGGTTGAGAAACGCTGTTATATATCATTTAGTTGTAATAGTACTGTTTTTATATGTGTGTGTGTGTGGCAAAATATATATTCACAATAATGATCGTAACATTGTCGCCCTGGCTCAGGTACTACTGGCTGATGCATTTTGCACACAAATACGAGAACATAATATTACAATATTTCAATCGCATATATAATTTCATTCGTTTATTTCAGTACTTTCTTCCGCATATTCATTTCCAAAATTATATTGATATATATGATACATATTATACCAAATCTGCTATTCCAATATTATTGAAAATCAAATTACAAGAATAATTTCTTTTAATATCTGAAATTGAATTTTGTTATTCATAAAATATTTTTGCTTTTTACTTAGTAAGTTTTATCCCAATAAATTAATGGAAAATATTAATTGGCTTTGGACTTCACGTACTAGAAGTATAGTGTTTTTTCTTTAAAAAAACGTACATGCTTATTAATTAATTTTTAGCATTATCTGTTGAAATTTAAAATATGTATATGTTATTTCCTATTGAAACATTTCTATAAAAACTCATTACTGAATAAAAGTGTAATGAGTTTATTTTAGACTTTTAAAAAGATTACACATGATTCAAAATATCAACGTATTTTCGAACTAATGAGTTTTTTTTCTTTTATAATATTGAAAGGCATATTTCTTTGGTAACACAAACATTAAAGTTAAATAATGTCTTTAATGAAATTAAAATTAGTTTTTATTTCTTTGAAAAAAAAAGGTTTATTTTTTCTGATTTTGACCATAATAAGATGCAAAACTTTGTTAAAAATGTACATTTCGGGGAAAAAAAATTTCTTAGAAGTTGAAAATATATAAATTTGGATATCAGATACTTTTTGAAATATGATTATTGTGAAAAAAAACTGTGCAAAGAAGATGAATAATTTCTCACCAATGGAATTATTAGATAATTTAATAGATGAATGTCGTAAGTGAATCCGCTCATTGGTAGAAGCCTGGCGATGTTTCAATGGGCCTGACTCAAACGCGTAAACAGGGAGCCCCCATCAAAGCCAAAAAAATTGATTTTTAAAAATTATTTTTGCAAAAAAAATTAATAATCTAATAAAAATAGATAATCTTTTAATTCTGTCTTAATCAATTTATGTTAATTGAATGTTATTTTTGGAAAGTGTTACTTTAGAATGTTAATTTTATGTGAAATAAATACCCCGTGATACCCTTCGTAATGCGAATCCTGACCCGGCAAGTTGAAAAATTTTATTGTGTAGCATGTAAACGAAGCCAAAGCATGCGCGGTGTTACTCATGAACCGGTATTTAAATAATGTTCTGTGATTAAATATTTTCTTGCTTATGGCTTATTTGCTTACTCACTTGTATGCGCGATGGCGCTGCATTATCGAGATGCACTTGTTATAGTACGATGGGCTGACAGGCCTTATTTTAAATTAAACATGATCCGTTGCCGTTGTTGTTGCGAATTAAGCCTGAGTTATGTTAAAATCTCAAAAAACTCTCATAAAGTTTCGAGTTTCGTATCTGGAGCCAGATGATTCAAGTATCAACAAATCGGCCTTCGATAGTTATCGGCACCGCTATTTCCTAACATTGTGCCATTCCCCCCCCCCCCAACCCCCATTGCATAGCAATAACTATCCGGGACTTCTTAATCGGTCTGATATTTTTTAGGCTTATTGTAATTTTTTGCATAAAAAAACCCCGGCCTTATCTAGGTTTATTGCGATAAAAGCGGATTTGTCAATCCGCCTACGACATGCATATGGGGGGGGGGGAGTGCATAGGAAATTCCTTCTACAACCGTTTTAAAATTTAAACTGTTGGTTATAGAAACATGCTTTCAATCAAAAAAAGCATTCAACTAACGTGTTTATTTTGGATAGGCCATTAATTAATAGGCCACCAGTTGTATATATATGTAATGAGATACAAAATTTAACTTTTTAAATCGTTTCCTCTTTCCTTTGACTTCCAATTAGGAAACTGTTGCCCTCTTTCTCTGAGCAGCTGAAAAAATATATTTTTCTAATAGCAATTTTGGCTGAGATATTTGAATTCAATCACTTCAAATGGGGAAAATAATCACATACAGTACTAAAAAAAGGTTAAGAAAAAACACTTAAATTCGAAAGACTCTTTAAATTTGCAGTTCATAAAGTTTTTTATATTCTGAGATGTTCCCTTAAACATTCAAAGAGTGATATCTCAGTGGACATTTAACTTAGATTCATCGAATGTGTTTCATAGCTGAATATAATATAGCTGAAATAACGTCAGGATCTTCTTACATTTTCTGCTACGAAGCTTCTCCTTCAACATCGGAAACAACCAGAAATCACATGGTTAGAGATCCGGATTGTAAGGGAGGGGACTGTGGCATGGTTTCAATATTGCATTCACTAAGACATTCCTGAACAGAAAAAGAGACGTGTGCACTGTGCAGGCAATATCGTGAAGTAGCGTCTAATTTCCTACCAGTTCGCGACGCCTTCTCGATATGTGTTGCCGTAAACTTTTCGAAACTGAAAAATGATACGCGAAAATGCAATATTGAAATCTTGCCACAACCTCTTTACATTCCGGATCTCGCACCGCGCGATTGCTGGCTGTTTCCAACATTCAGGGAGAATATCTGTGGCAAAAAAAAAAAAATTCAATGCAGATGCTGACGTTATTACAGCTGTGCAGGGTACACCGAGGCAGCTCCCAGAAAAAAATCTTCTCTACTTGTGTGTGTATGTGTGCTCTGAAAATAGGATTGTACGATGGGACCAGTGCATATCATGTGTGGGAAGATATTTTGAAAGATAATAAATTATTTTTCGTTGTAACTATTTCTTGATTTTTTTATGATTTTACTTTCAGTTCTTATGAAACACACCTTGTAACATAAAGGAAGAATATTTCTATTTAGTTTTATAAAATTTGAATTCGACACACAAAATATATGAAAGCACTTACAACATTGCTCATGCTGGAGAGAAAAAAATTTAAAAGAAATGAATAGACGAATCTCATGAAAGAAGAATGATAACATAAAAACAACGATATTCTTTCGCGCATAATATAAGATTCGTTCTTCAAACAACATCCAATTCCAAACGAAAACGTTAAAGAAAAGTTTCGGAGCAGAAAAAGTAGAAAATATACTGAGTGCGTTCATGTGAGTTGAATTCCTCTCCTGTTTTTCTTCTTATTATAATCATTCTTCATATATATATGGAACTTTCTTGCTTTAGGAAATGTACGTTTCGTACGTACGAAGTCATATCTGAAGATATTCATATAGAGAGAGGAAGTAGAAAAGGAGAAATATCTATACAATATCTTGAATGCGTATGTATACATACTATCGGAAATATTTCTTTTTTGTGAAGTCTATTTCAAATTTCGAGATGACTTTTTATTAGGTTTTTTTTTTCCACGATTTTTCTTTCATCCAGAATTTCCCAGTCATCCGAATTGAAAGAAACGACTGAGCTGTTGCCAGTATATGGAGTAAAAAAAAAAATTGGGAATATTTGGAATATATGTGTATTCGGTGACATTGATAAAAACATTCCAATATATACATATACAATAACATATCTGTAGTTTTTAGAAATATGTCTTGTTGTGTGAAAAATCTGATTTTCTTGTTTCCATATGCCAATTTTTTTTCCCAGTTTATGTACGTATAGTATTCATATCCTATTATTATTACCCTTTCTTTAAATGTTATTTACATTTTTAAAATGCTCGCAACATGTTGCGTTATTTATTTTGCCATGGGTGTGTATATGAATGTATAATGTCAATGCATGAATAAATGATTTAGTGAATAAAATATATAGAGATGAATGCGTGAACGTCCCTTTTCGATGCATGTTTTCCGATCATTTACACATGGCTCGAGAGATGGTCAATAAGCATGGTGGATATTATTCATGTTCTATGACGCTTCTCTGTTTTTGGGATCTTGACGGAAATATTCGAAACATTTTGTCGGATTTCTAAGGATGGGTGTTATCTCTCAATACGATGACTTCAAGATGATAGATCTATCAAGTTTCCAAAGATGAACGATATAAAATATTCACCTGCGAATGCCATTTTCGAGAAAATTTTTGTTTTCATTCCTATATCAACAGCCATAAATACTTTAGCTGAGTTTATTTCCTCAGACGTTAGAATATAAGTATTCAACACTAAAATTTCTGTCGCAGTAATCTAATTTGAATGATCAAAGTTATTATGCAAATAAAGTTATTATACATTTTGAAGTGCCAGAAAATAATGATACAGACGAGAGTCTGCAAATAAAATAGAAATGCAACCAATCAACGTAACGCGATGCGCTCAGCAGCACTCATACACCCACTATTACCTATGCACCTACTATGATGTACACCTACATGCTAAATAAGACAAGTAGCTAAGGAAGCTATTCAATTGATTTTTGCTGGTAAAATGGATTACTACAATTTAAGTGACTTTGAACTGGCTTTGTAGTCGACACTCGTGAGATGGTTACATTATTTCCGAGGTATAGATGAAATTAGGATTTTCGCGCACAACCATTGCAAGAGCGTACCTTGAATATAAAGAATCCGCAGAAACATCAAATCTTTACTGATTTGTGAGAGGAAAAAGACCCTGAAGGAACGGGACCATCGATGGTTGAGTAGAATCGTTTCACGAGATGGCTCAAAAAAAAAAAAAAAAAATAAATAAATAAATAAATAAATAAAAATAAGTACAGATTTCAATGTTGGGGCACCAACAAGTGTCAGCATGCGCATTCTACAACTGTCCCTCTTTGATATGGGTTTTCGGAGCGGAAGGCCTACTCGAGTATGTGTAAGGCACACAATTGGTGTGCCTCGTTTGGGCTCGCCAGCACCGCCATTGAAATCTTGACAAATGGAAACACCTGTTCTGACGAGTAGCTTTTTCAGTTGAAAGTGGCTCATGGACGTGTCCGGGTATGGAGGGAAAACCTCGCATGTCAACAAGAGACTGTTCAAGCTGGTAGAGATTCCGTCATTGTTTGGGACATGATGCGTAGCTGGCATGATATCAGGGGACTCTGAATGGTTGTCAGTCAGTAAACATCTTTTCCAATCACTTTCATCCATTCATGTCCTGTATGCAATCCGAGGGGCTTGGGTAATTCCAACAGGAAAATGCGACACCACGTACGTCGGAAGTTGTTTGAGTGGCTCCAGGAAAACTCTTCTGACTTCAGCATCCTCCGTAGCATCCAAAATCCCCCCAGACATGAATATTATTGAACATATATGGGATGACTTGCAACATGGTGTAAAAAAATTACCTCGCACCGTTATGGAATTGTGGACTGCCCTCAGGAATCATGGTGTGTATTGCCTTGAGGATACCATCACGCATTAGTGGAGGCCATGCCACGTCCTGTTGCAGCAGTTCTGAGTGCTCGAGAGGGACCTACACGAGATTAGAGATTAGATGAATGTATCACAGTTTTTACAGCACTTCAGTGCATATAGCAGAACATTAAATAACTATAACTGAAATTCATAATTATAACTAAAAATTAATTTTTGTGAAATTCATCACACATGGCTATTTTCTATCTACTATTTATCACACTATATACTATTGCAAGATATACAGGAACTGGATATCTTCACAACATCCAGTTCCTGTATATCTTGTATTAACAAGTGGAGAGCGACATTCATGTCATATATACTATTGCTCTAATAAATAATAATACTATTTTTATAGACTAACTGGAAGAAATCCCCTAAATGCCCTTTTTCATGCGTTAAGTAATTTTCAAGTTGGCAAGTTCTCAAAAAAAGTGTCGACACGTTACATAGATCTAGTATAAACGCTGATTGGATGACTTTCATAGGAGACCCACTTGCGCATGTGTGTTTGTCTACATAACTGAAAAAATAGAATCGGGTCCAATTACTAAAAACAAACTAAATAACTTAATCACTTACCATTTAAACGAAATTTAATCGGCCGTTATTGTCTGCATACATTTCAAAGTATTTGACAACTTGAGATTTAGTTAACTACTAAATTACTTAACGTTTGTAAACGGGCCTTTAGACCCTTGGTGTCATAAAGTGAATTTATCTTATTATTATGTATTTTTTGTCTTACTGTTTTTCGTTGCTAGTGTTTTTGTCTTTTGTACAGATTGTCATGTTTTTGTCCAATAAAAAAAACGTGTTGGAATCTGGTTGATTTATCTCAGTGAATTGTACGTTTTTAAAAGTTATTTTATTTTTGAATAAGAAATCCCAGGACTGACGACTACTACTATTACTACTATTAAACCACACACGCACCTCGTCCATATACCTCTGCAGAACTTCTAGCGAATCGGTACATGTTGGAATGCGTGTACGTGTCGTGAACCTAGTGTGAAATTTGTTTCTGTGCAATGCTTGATGCGTGCAGTCTAATAAGCATTACACAGAGATAAACTTCCAAAGATCGATTATGGATGGGATGCTGCTATCTCTCAATATGATGAATCACATATAAAATACTCACCTGCGAATGTCATTCTAATGTACTTTAATTTTCATTCCTATATTAAGAGTCGTAAATTTCTTAGTTGAGTTTGTTTTCTTAGAAGATGGAATCTAAGTATCCTGCACTAACCTCACTGTCGTAATAATTAAAGTCGATGTTGGAAACTGCTTGATTAATCTCAGTGAATTATAGATTGTTAATGGTGTTTTCTTTTCGAAACACACACACACAGAAATCATACTTAAGATCGACTATGATGAATAAAGAATTCAAGTTGTGAACGTGGTTATATGGAGTATCGAGAATTAGGCGTAAATTACAAGCTGATCAATATCCAAATGTAAAAGCATTAGCGGTTTTTTAATGGACTTCGCGCAAAATACATGACACGTGGTTAATAACATGTGATATAATGCATTAGTCTCAATCGAGAGTTCAATTAGTTATTTAAGGACACTTAATAGTCACCCTAAAATATCCGTGAATTTTTCAAAACTTTGCTAGTAGCAATATGCTTTGAGTATTGACTTATGTTCGAACATAATTTATTTCTCTCTTTTTCATTTGTTAATTTAAAATATGAAATTAATTCAAAATGTAAATTATACAAATTATGCCAAATTATACGACGTGGGTATCGTATACATATCATTCATTCGAGAATCATGTCACTCTCCGCTATCCATACAAAGGTTTTTAACAGCTGGCTGATAACGGAGATATATTTTGGAAAGACAGAAAATTCAACGGCCCCTGCGGGAAATCGAACCCACATCCTTTCACTTTCCGGGTGAACGCCCTAGACTACAGAGGCAACGAATATCTCAATCTTTCCTTAGAGCTCGTGTGCACTGAACGGGACCGTACATGTATGGTCGGACCTAACTCAAGCAAAAGCTCACAACTGCTGACACTGCCACCAGATGGCGACTTACCCGAGGATGATGTCACTCTCCACTATCCATACAAAGGTTTTTAATAGCTGGCTGTATATTGGAAAGAGAGACAATTCTTTCTAAAAAGCAGGAGCAGTTGAATTTTCTCTTATGAGCTTTGTCTGCGTTGTGTTCGATCGTTCATGTACGGTCCTGTTCAGTGCACACGAGCTCCAAGGAAAGATTGAGATATTAGTTGCCTCTGTACTCTAGGGCGTTCAGCCGGAAAGTGAAAGGATGTGGGTTAGATTCCCCGCAGGGAAAGTTGAATTTTCTCTCTTTCCAAAAAATATATCTTCGCATCAGCCAGCTGTTAAAAACCTTTGTATACCATTTATACTCGTCGTGGCCACGGCAGGGATCGGACATATTTCTATCACGCTCCGCTGACCGACCAATAGCCGTAGACCGTTGCCGAAGTATTACCGAGGGATTATCTGCGACGTCTGTGCGCCATTATGTGATTTGCTTTGTTCTCGTCAGATTTGTTTATTTTTTTGGGTCAAACTCTTCCCGTGTTTTTTCTATTTTTCTAGGTTGGTCGTTTATTATTCCATTTGGTTTGATTTCACCACCAGGTTTTTAGGATAGCAATTTTTTTATTATACAAATATACAAATACAAATACAACACCACAACAGGCAAAATGCCCAACGAGGTGGCTGATAAAAAGATGCCCATAAAAATATGGTTGTCATATGTTTCAAAAATACAGCAACCCAATTAAAAATGCAATTAACACAAATTACAAACAATATATGCACATGATAAAATATTATACAATGCCCATAAAGAATACTTATGGTTGTCTTATTCTAAGAATGGATAGCTTCTCGATTTACCCCAACGTGTTTATCGTATTTCTTTTTAAACGTGTCAATTGTGTTACAATTTACTACCTCCGGGGGTAAGCTATTCCATTTATTAACAACCCTATTGGAGAAAAATTCCCTGCGACACCATAACCTTGCATTGTCCCTCACCAATCGATACTGGTGTCCCCTTGTAAAAGCAGTCGATTGGCGGTGTACTAAAAGTTCATGGTCCATCCTATCCATCCCATTGAAAATTTTGAACACTTCGATCATATCTCCTCGACACCTGCGTTCATCCAATGTAAACATATTCAAAAAATGAAGTCTTTCTTCATAACTCAAGCCCTGTGTGCCAATAAGGACACGCGTAGCTCTTCTCTGCACCCCTTCAACCAAGTCTATGTCCCTCTGTAGGTATGGTCTCCAAAACCTTACAGCATACTCCAGTCCAGGACGAACTAAGCCTCGAAAAAGCGGAAAAGCGAAAAAGTGAGGCAAGTGTTTCTTATTAATCTCTATCTTTTATTTAAATTTTTATTGAGTATTTTCGATCGCGCGCGCGCGATTTAAATTGTTTCCCTTGCATCATTAGTCAATTTGTTTTGTGTTTACCATCATTTCCACCGCTTTTTTGATATAATGTCGTGGTTTTTTTTGGGTGTTTAGTGTTGGCAAACAGTCTAGAATTTTTCCCCGGGTATTCTCAGTAATTTTTGTTATTTTGCCTTGGGCGAAAATTTTTTTTAGTGTTAGGAACCGTACATGGACGGTCAGACCTAAGGCCAAAGCACTTACCAGCTGACACTGCCACCAGATGGCGATTTACCCGAGGATGGTGTCACTCCCCGCTATCCATATGAAGGTATTTAATAGCTGACTGATGCAAAGATACATTTTGGAAAGAGAGCAAATTCAAGTGGCCTTGCGGGGAATCGAACCCACGTACTTTCACTTTCCGGGTGAATGACCTAGACTACAAAGGCAGCGAATATCGCAATCTTTCCTTCGAGCTCGTGTGCACTGAACGGGACTATATATAGCCGGCCGGACCTAACTCCGGACAAAGCGGCTTACCCGAGTATGATATCACACTCAGCTATCCATACAAAGAATTTTAACAGCTGAATCAAACCCACGTCTTTTCACTGGACTTCTAGTGAAAGTACATGGGTTCGATTCCCCGCAATGGCAGTTTAATTTCTCTATTTTCTAAATATATATACGCATCAACCAGCTGTTGAAAACCTTCGTACAGATAGGGAAGAGTGACGTTATCCTCAAATTAAAATGTGTGCTAGTAAATGCCAGGAGCATGGGAAATAAGAAAGATTTTCACAAACTATGAGAGCTGTGGAGTGCCTTGACCTCGTAGCCATTATAGAATCTTGAGCAAACGATGAGGATGAATCGTTCTTACACATCTTCTCAGGATACGGTAATTTTTTATAAATTAGATCTGATACTCGTAATGAGAATCATAGCTCGTTAATCGAATCGAAATTTGTTCAAAATGATTGCTCGTTATGCGAATTGCTCGTTAACCGAACCGCTCGTGAACCGAAGTTTAATGTTACTTAGATTTCTGAGAAAAATATTCTATATATGCATGGGTTATAGCTCTCTTCTATAGTAATATTACATGGTGAGATAATTTATGTATAGAGACTTCTTGATCAAGAGCTCCGTCTTGACTCTGGTGCTGCTCGATCAAGATAATTCTCTCGCTGTAGCTATTAAGTTACCATCCGAGGAGAGGAAAAATAAAGAGCATGAAACTGGCCAGGAAGCTAAACAATCTCAGCTGTTGTTTGGGCAATCGGCGATGTTCACTCTATAAATAATTGGGTTTCGAGATGGAGCGAGCACACCTTTCACATATAGTACACTCGTGCTAGCAGGAAGAGTATAAAAGACTCAGCCGGAGCTGAGTGCCGTAATTAGATTTGCCGAGAATAATTCTCGACGTATCAAAAGATCCAGCCATCCGTCGCATCTTCCAAACCATAGAAAGAAAAGGTGGCTAAGATAATAACATTGTGTTATTTACTGTAGGCGAGACAAGCGACGAAAATGTTATAATACTGTTACCGTCTTTCTATTGCCATCGATCGACAATAAAAAACAGAGAAACTCTCTGTTTATCTGTTTGGTAGGGGATCATTGTTTCCAAGAGTCTCCTTTTATTAGCATTTTTAAGATGTCATTAGCAGTTTATATTCCTTACTACGGTCTAAGATTTCCAATCGTTACACTATTACGTACTTCCATATTAATTAATATGTTTTTATCCAATGAATATTTCCCAGAAGGTAAATTTCTTTATCAAGTAAAGGAAAAATTAATTATTTTTTCTCCCCATGGAATGTGCAGATGCAAAATATTCGAAGAAGAAAACAATGCATTGAGATTTCTCATCACGTGTTGGCCACGCTATTGAAACCACTCAATGTATTTTATATTACATTAAATGTGATAAATCGATTATTATGAATAAGGGATCATTCAATTATCACGCCAGAATCGTTCGGATCTGCTAACTTTTGATGACCGGGGGAAGGGGGATTGAATGATGCTTACGTGCGCATCATGAAGCATCATAAAGGTTGGTTGTATGAATATTCTTAATGACATCTTGATTGAGTGTTCCAAAAACGAGAAAAAGCTTTCCCTAATTTGTGGCCACCTGAACTATTCACCCTTTGATAAGCCCTCTATACAAGGGGTTTCCAACCCTTGATGGTTATAAGGCTGTCAGCGGAACCCTTGATGGTTATAAGGCTGTCAGCGGAACCCTTGATGGTTATAAGGCTGTCAGCGGAACCCTTGATGGTTATAAGGCTGTCAGCGGAACCCTTGATGGTTATAAGGCTGTCAGCGGAACCCTTGATGGTTATAAGGCTGTCAGCGGAACCCTTGGGGATAATGAGACTATTTCACAGAACTTAAAGAAATTTATCCAAAAAACAAGTTCGTCCCCACTGCCGTCTCAACAGCAACATGGCCCAGAGCAAAATGAAAGAGGGCTTAGGCACCACCTCTTAATCAGGGGTGTACGCAGGATCGACTTTTGGCTCGAGGGAGGGCACAAAAATAGAGATTTTTTTACTGCGCAGAAAGAAATTCCCCTATACTGTATAAGGTAGAATGTTATTTTGAGATTCTGTGCGCAGAGAAACATGTCAGTTCAGGGGAAATAAAAGACAATATTCCCTCATCTCGAAGAAAGCGAAGTTAGATGGAGAATTCCATGTAGGAATAAAATTTTCCCTTTCCCCACGAGCATCTCTGTGCTCATCATACCCCCAACCTGGAGTCAGGTTAAAATCTTCAGAACCCCCTACACTGAGATCTTTAGTGGGGGCCTCCTTAATATTGAGTTTATAGTGTAAAAACACCGACAACTAAGATAAACACTCTATGATTCAAGGATTAGCATCATGATTATTTAAAGCGCATGCCAGCGTTCTCGCACGGGATTACGACTCTGGTGATGGTTATTATAAAAGCTCTTGATTCATGAATATGACTCCAATAGGATGACAGGGCTCTAACCTCTTGAGTACCAGCCATGAGTTCAATCGGGCATGGATGTTTTTACGCATCATGCCCGAAACATTATCAGGCATGATGTTTTATGCAAGTTTGTATGCAGCTTTTTCGAATAGATTAGGACGAGTTATGAAAGCGGTTGATATAACTTCATATCTATCGGAATTATTCAACAAGTTCGCCAAAAAACAAGGAAAAATTGCACATACACATATTAATGTCTGACAATTGTATTTAATGATTTGCAAGTTATATATATCAATGATTTACAAATTATAAACCATTATATTGGAAATTATTAATGAAAGATGACAAATATCAATGATTGGCAAATTAGAAATCAATAATTTACAAACTAGAAGTCAAAGATGGGAGAAATCAAAGAGCGTCAAACAGAATTTGATGATCGAAAAATTTGAATTAAATGAAAGGCACACAAATCACGATTCAGTGAAGACAAATCACTTATCTATGATGGTAAAGTAAAAATCATTGATGGAAAAAATAGAATTAATGATAGGCAAATAGAGAAAGCAATGATGAACTAAGAGGACTCATAAATTAATAAGATATTTGTAAAAATCTGTGCAAAATATTATTCTACAGGGACATTATTCCTAGTGTTGTAACTAATGATTCTTCTAGGCACGGATGCATCTACATACATTGGTAGCTATTTATCGTAGTATATTCTGTTCTCAGATATGTTTTTGGGGGCCACTCGTAACTCGATAAAATTCAGAGAGAGAAAGAGATTCTGTGCTGGATGTAAATCATCATTAAGTGGTTAGGGAAACTTTTCCTCGAAAGCAGCGAATAGCAAACCTGAATTACCATTGATCGCGGCCCAAGTGGTTCAACTAATCCGCACCATAATCAACCATGTTTCATTTGAAGAGAAGTGAATAGAGAGAGAGAGAGTCTGTGTGATCTGATATGAAAGCCACCTTTTCCAAATTGTTGCGTTCGCTGTCCAAAGTACGTGCTTAATGTGCATTCGGAAGATCTACGTTGCTTAATGTAGGGTAAGAAATCTCAAGACCAATTAACATTTCAATTCTCGACTCCTTGTACTGCCAGCAAACGGCCCTCGAGCTCGAATTCAAATGATTGGCTTTCGACTTTGCACCGCTCGGAGATCAAACGTTGATGAAGGTTTTGCGCTCATCGGGTCAAGAGCTCGGTGCAATATGCACGGGAAGCTTGGAGAGTTATCCACTATCCCTAATTGCATTCCTTTGCAGGAGCACACTCACACTCACATACATGTGTGTGTTCAGGTACGTTTGCAATCGGAATTCCGATTATACGTACCTTGTGTTAATTTGCTTGCTAAGTACCGCCACGTGCTCGGAATCGCAATCCATCTATTTACGCTGGGCATTGATTTCGAAATGTGGAAGACGGTTGGTTGTGTTTGGTGGCAGAGAACTTATAACAAGTATAAGAGGAGAAATCAACTCTGTCTATGTATAAGAGAATTTCGTTTTGATAAACCAAATTTAGTAGTTGTATCATGATGCCGAATGCTATTAGGTTAGTCTGAGTTTGATTTGGTTCGTGTTCTACATACAAGATGACTGTTTGAAATCCATGTCATTTCGAATTCGAGGAACTCCTACAATAAAATTTAGAGAAGTAAAACCCACTGAATTTTTAGATTATCTGGAATAATTTAAATTCTGTACAGTCAGAGGAGTGGCTCCAGTGTCGAGGAAGAGAGAGTTAGCCTGCAGAATTTCTGAGAAGTATGTCATGCATGCGAGCAGTTATTATAAGACGGAAGGGTTATGACTCAAATTTGATATCTAGGTAATCTTGGTTGATAGGGATCGAGAAGTGCAATAAACAATATGCATTTTTAATTAAAGTTTCCCAAACATGAATCAATAAAATCTCATTCTAAATGACGATCATGTATAAGAGAGTTGTGAAAAAGAGTATATCCGGATAACTTCCACCGTTAGGTTTGCTTAAATTAAAATAATTCTCAGTTGCTATATCATTAAAATATGCGTAATTGCTCAGATTCAACAAGATGAAACCAGGATATTCAGCCAATGCCGATTGCAGCCGCCAAATGCCTCAGATTTTCAACAAATACTAGCTATTTACGAATTATACCCATCCAACTTATATTAATGGAGGGAGCCGCTTCGACGGGGTCCAAATAGAATGCAAGGAAATCACGTGACTCGGTGAAAACACAGTTCCTGCCTGACAATTTCCCCCATTGAAATGTACAGTAGTGCGGATCGAAAAATCGAAATGTAGATAAAAGAATCGGCTTGGGGTGCAAAAGTTGTCTTTTACGCACACTAGCATAAATGCGAAATTATTTCAACTTCAATTAATTTCTGCCGGTGCCCCAACACTTAAATATTTGCCAAAAATCGATTTTTATGCAAATTTTGAATTAAAAAAAAAGCTAAATAAACGATTTCTCATAGGGAAAATAGTATAGGCAGAGAATAAAAAATCATATTTATTGTCTATTATTGAATGTATAAAATTATTGAGTAAAGTTAAAGTTGGAAGGAATGGTGAAAATATTCATGCCATATCCAAGCAGTTGAAAGATGCATTCGCCTATTGTCAGATCATCATTTGATCGTTTTTGTCGTACCACGGTCATTTTCTGCACACGAGGGCTAATTAGACCGGGACCTACATTTTATTGCCGATTCCGAACGGCAGGCTTTTTTTTTTATACTCGTCGAGGGGTTGGTGCGCTAACCCTTCGATGGAGGGGACACCTTGCGGTAGCAGTTTTTTCCTGTGGACTTGTCGCCGTTTTTGTTGTACCCGTGTCAGAAAATTTTTCTGACAAGAACGAACCGGATATCGAACTCGTGACACCTCTAAACAATCTTTGGTACTTTGCGCGAGTATCTTATCGACCTGGGCTACAGCGCCCCACCTAGTGTCGGAAATTGTGTGTGGAGAAGAGCCACGACTTCATATTGAATAGGATAAAATCAAGAGGCCATATCAAACATTTTAATACCAAAAAAGCATTACAACAAATATGTAAGTCTTCATACAGGGTGATCAGCGAATAAGCCCTTATTTCAAAATTAAATATCTCTACAACAAAGATCAATATAATTATGCAGTAAACGGTACATTTATTAGCAAAACTGTAAGAATGTTGTACAGAAATTTCGAAAATTCGTTTTTTTTTTTAATTTTTTAAAATTTAAACCGCAGCCCATGCAGTAACTTTAGGCGGATGCAGTGGTTTCTCTTCACACAAATGAGGATTTTCGGAACCCCAAAATCTCCAGTTTTTTTTTTTTTTTAAATTTTAAAAAATTAAAAAAAAAACGAATTTTCGAAATTTCTGTACAACATTCTTACAGTTTTGCTAATAAATGTACCGTTTACCGCATAATTATATTGATCTTTGTTGTAGAGATATTTAATTTTGAAATAAGGGCTTATTCGCTGATCACCCTGTATTAATACAATTAAAAAAAACCATTATATATATATAAGTTCAATTTTTATAAGTTTTATGATTTATGGCTTTGAATTTTAAATTTATACTTCATGTATTATTATAAAATTATTATTATTTATAAGTTTATACTTTAACACCTGAATACTCTACAAAATTTATAAACATTTTTCATTAATTTACAATTTTTAATACATTTTCATAAAAGTGCGAATTTTTAACTTATTTCGGGGCATCAGAAGATACGAATGGATTTCAATAAACAAAATTATGCAAACTAATATGCCCAACACTGAACTTTCCCACCCCACGTTAAAAGTAATTTCAAATAAATCTTTTTATAAATTTTCATGAAGATTTCAATTTTTAACTATTTTTGGGGCACCGGGAGATATGAATGGATTTCAATAAAAAAAATTATGCAAACTAATAAACCCATGAAACAACTTTCACACGCCAAGCCAAAAGCAATTTCGAAAAAAAAATTTCCTATATTTTTCGATCCACCCTAATGCAAAGTTTAGTCTCTAAATATTGCGTTTTAACGATTAAAAAAAAGGATAGATAAAACTCATCTAAAGATGAAAAGAGGTTACCGGAATAACTTCTTTCGATAATGCTGAAAGATTTCCTGCATTATTTCTGGAATTTTTCTTCATTAATTCTGGAAATTTCTTTCATTAATTCTGGAAATTTCTTTCATTAGTTCTGGGATTATTCCTTAATTATTATTTCTTTCATTAGTTCTGGGATTATTCCTTAATTATTATTTCTTTCATTAGTTCTGGGATTATTCCTTAATTATTATTTCTTTCATTAGTTCTGGGATTATTCCTTAATTATTATTTCTTTCATTAGTTCTGGGATTATTCCTTAATTATTATTTCTTTCATTAGTTCTGGGATTATTCCTTAATTATTATTTCTTTCATTAGTTCTGGGATTATTCCTTAATTATTATTTCTTTCATTAGTTCTGGGATTATTCCTTAATTATTATTTCTTTTATTAGAATTAATTGAATTGATATCTCAGTGTATTAAAGTCCGTTATTATAACGTATTGTGATAAATTTGACTTCGTAATAGGAAAAAAAAAAAAACTACGATGCAATTGTAAAAACGCTAAATCTTGAACAATTCTCAAATAGCATTTGGATTAATTTTTACCTCCCATCGCTTTTTTCATTGCAAAACAAATAAAAATGGAAAATAATTTTAATTTTATTGTTTGTTCCGTTATCCGCATTGCACTTTAATTGGGGAAGTGAATCGTGAAGAAAACACCGATATTCGTTCGCATCGGCTTTTGAACAGAAATAATTGCAGGATCGTCTTACACGGAAGAGGGACGAATTGTAAGCCGGATGAAAGAAATAAGAATTAAGAAACATCACATATAATAGAATTGAAAAAAAAAAAAAATTGCCGTATTTTCTTTTCATCACACTCGAATAAGAGACACCATGCTTTTGCGCTGCATGAAAAAATTGGCGCTAGAAATAAAAAGAGCGTTTCCTTTCTTCCGTAATTAAAAACCAAGCACATCGACTTTGGAGTTTAGTTAATGGGATTGTATTTTAACTAAGCTCAAAAAATATCTACCTACCTAATCAACTTGAAGAATTGATAGCTAAATTATCAATTATTCATTGCCACTTAATTTCTTTTTTCTTTTTCATTAAGAATTGCTTGTATTTATGTTTGTACCACATTTCATTAAGACGAAAAAGGATAAAAGGATACTCAACCATCTGCTACCACCACTATGGTGATCATAGGGACAGAGACTCGCAGGGCGAGGACTAAGGTGTGAACCCCACCGTTATCTCAGTGGTGGTCGGCTAAAGTTGGTTCTCCGTGGTTCCCAAATTCAAGACGTGAATGCGAGCCGATCTCCCCGTTAAAAAAGTCTCACCACGTAGACGAGCAAGCCTTCAACGGTACATATATTCAATCATTACACTGCACTCATAGTTAGAAAAACACATCATTCAGAAACAAGCTTCAAATTATAGGTTCACAACACATACACGCATATTCCTACATGTACCCATTCGTTAGGAGTTCCGCAGAGAAATATGGACGAGGTGCATGCGTGGTTCAGCAGCCATCTACCACCAATTCAAAGGGCAGAGCTGATTGATGTATCAGAGGTAATTAAACTCAATTTTAAGTGTAACTCAATGAAATGCAAAAGATAGAGATTTCTTTTTTACTCACCTTCATTTCAGGAAGTAATCTTAAAGAAACTTTAACTTTAGTTAAACTTGAAATAAGTTTATTTCATCCACACTAAAAGGAGCACTAATCACACAACGTCAATAGTTTTTAATTTGTGTTCACCTGGTGTTTGAACAAATTATAACTGATTCTCTCTGAAGGAAAAAGCACAGAGAGAAAGAAAGATTTTGTCTCAGTTTACATTTGATTTTCTTTTTCAAATGAGTTTTTAATTTACTTGGACGTTTCATTTGCGCAAAGATTTGTTTAAGATTTTAATTCATTTAATTATTCATTTAAAATTGCATTTCATTCAATTTTTTGAATGAAATGCAATTTTTTTTTTGGAAATTAGAAGTTCTAATGAGTGCCACAGTATTTGAGTTTTAAAATTTGTTTACAAAGAAATTTTGGTTTTTTATGATTTTTCAAACATGAAATTTTTTAAAAATTTTATCCCGATTTTCGTTCAGGAATTTTTTTTCCATGGAAAAATTATCTTAATTTTTTTGTCAAATAGTGCACGAAGTTCCCAAAATGATATACAGTTTCTAATCAAACGTGTCGTTTATTATATATAATATTTATTAAGCTCTAGGACGGACCAAATGGGTCCCTAAGAGCTGCATAGTGTATGTTTTGTCTTTTGTTCTGTTGTCTTTATTTTATTTTATATATTTATATTCATGTATTTATGTGTGATGGTTAGAATTATTAAAAAAAAATTAATTTCATTACGTTAATTAATTAATATTAATTAATAAGTTAGTTAATTGGAAATTTACATTAATTACAAAGGGAAACATGCTAAATTTATGTAATTTTTTTTAAAACTCCTTAAATATGTTAAGTAGTCATGTTCAATTACAAGGAGGCACATGAGTATAAATCCATAATATGATTATAAAGTCTCGGAAAAGAAACGTGTTAACAAAAAAGTTTGGAAGAATTGGAGAAGAATAAAGGTGTTTTTCCCTGAAAAAAAGAAGGCAATGTAAAAAAACAATTTTTTTCAACCGACTGGATGGCCAAAACAATTCCCAAAAACAAGGCATTTTTGAATAAAACGGGGCGTATAATCATCTTTTGAAACATATTTCGTTTTATATTCCATCATAGTTTCATCTTATAGATGATTCAATATATACTTTGACCTTTGAAGACCGGACACACCCCGCTTCCCATCTCATAGAGATATCGAAGCGTTCCCGGAGGGTGGGTGTATCCGGAAAGTTTTATTATAAAAACAAAACATTGTCGCCTCCTACGAAGGCAACCGAAAAAAATATATACATATATATGAAGACGATCGTCAATCTAAAATCATATTACAGGTGATTAAACTCCAAACATCAAACGCCAATCGACAATCGAAATTATAAACAAGATTATACGATGATAGCCCTCCCATAAGAATCTTGCCATCGTCAGTTAATCGAATGATTGTCATTAATCTAAATCGAATGATTGTCATTAATCTAAATCGAATGATTGTCATTAATCTAAATCGAATGATTGTCATTAATCTAAATCGAATGATTGTCATTAATCTAAATCGAATGATTGTCATTAATCTAAATCGAATGATTGTCATTAATCTAAATCGAATGATTGTCATTAATCTAAATCGAATGATTGTCATTAATCTAAATCGAATGATTGTCATTAATCTAAATCGAATGATTGTCATTAATCTAAATCTAATGATTGTCATTAATCTAAATCTAATGATTGTCAATAATAAATATAAAATTTCGAATCGCAGAGTAAATCAGCTAATCACAGCCATCCATTGTCCAGCTCCCACATATCAGTTCGATTGTCGGTATCGATCTCTGAAAAGAAGTAGTGAATCGGTCTAGTATAGGTCCGCCGTCGATGCAATATATACTGCACTTCGCTATAGTATACATATTTAGTGATCGATAAATCATGGCTAATGCGTTTTTGGAATAAGAAAATACTACAACCTTTCACGTCACCTATTATTTTGTGTACTGAAAGCTGCAATCTTAAGTTTTCACTTATCTATTGATATACAGAAATAAATATAGTTTAAAATATCTGTAGTGTGTTGTAAATTCTTCCATTACTCTTACTCTGATAGAGTTACAGGTTAAAACGCAATTTAAGTTTCTACAGTATTTTCCAAAATATAATATTAGTGTTTATATAGAAATACAATCTTTTTAATTTGAACGGTTTGGAATAGGCCCTGCAGAGACATAATTTTTGACGCAAATAAAGTGTTCTGGTAGATTTGTCACACCACACAATGTATTTATAAATTCGATTTCTACAAAGATGAGGACTTATAGAGGTATTTACACATTTTGAAGCAAAATTTATACATCAACTGCTTAAACATGAAGTTTCTCATCAGCTTTTATTAAATATTTATTGATTGAGGGTGTGAATAACTATTTTTGTAATCGTACCATCATTATAATTGCCACCATTATTAATCTTCTCCAATAGCTTAACGCAAAAAAAAAATTGATTTGGTTTAATAAATCTAAATTTTAATTTAATAAATTTGCATACTCAGGCAACTGAAATAAAATTTCATGAATGCAGTGATTTTCACTCTGATACTATGTATAATTGTGTTAATATAGAAAGACTATATAGGGGCCGTTGAAGTATTACGTGAGCAAATTTTTAGCCATTTTTGATCCCCTCCCTCCCCTTGTCGGCAATAAATCGGCCCCAAAAAAACCCCAATAACACAAGAACCATTGATTCTAGAAGCATACTTCTAATTGGTCAAGTATCCGAACAACGTGTAAATCCCACTGAAAATGACGAAACAACAGCATATATGAAGTGTAGAATAAACGTTCTCGTAGTTTAAGTGGTTCTTTTCAGTGATTTCCGGACTCGAACATGTAAGTGAATACTGCACTTAAAAACATCGAAATTTTTGTTTGGGCTCTCTATAGACAGAGATGGCGCTGTGGTCCTAATATCAGTGTGCGTGCGTGTGTGTGTGTGCGTGTGTGTGTGCATGTATATTTTCGCGTGTGTGTGTGTGCGTGTGTGTGTGCATGTATATTTTCCCTCTATTGTAATAGATAAGGTAACAGCTTTCTGATTGGAGTTTTTAAGACATGGTGACCAAATGAAAAGTTTTTTTTTTTTTTAAATTTGAATATTTATACAACCCTTTGCGATATGAACGACGTATCAGAGGTTTACACGTTATTTGAGGACTTTTTCCAATTGCAAGTATGCCTCTAGGACCAACAGTTCGTGAGTAATTCCGGGATAAACGGACTTCCTCATGCTCCCTGTATAAATTTTCAATGTTTATGCACCAATATTATTAACATATCTGTATATTTCACCGAATAATAACTTTGATATATTGTGCTTCGAGAGTTATGAAAGTCTATAGGCTACAATCAAGTCAAAAGACATGATAGTATCCCGCTCGCCATTAACTGAATATTTATTCAAGCAATGTTGTTTAAAAGCATGCTATCGAATTAAGTTTATTCAACCTATGCGCTTACATGAGCCGGATTTAAGCTTTGATTTCATCACAAAAGTTCTCGTCTATTTATGCATGGATCATTATACGCAACAATTTATATTCTGATTGCTTAGCAAAATATTGCTTATACATCCATGCTGACAATCTAGTACATTAGTCTCATCTTAACATGGGTACAAAACTTATCGAGCATATGAAAAGCAGAGTTTAAAACTGGATTACTGCCAGTTTTCTGTATTTGATTGTGACACATGGGAATCATTTATTTTGAAATAGATGTTATACTAACATCGATGTTATTCACTTTGACTAATATCCCGAACTATTTAAATCGCTACAAATAATGAAAGAATGTTCATCTTTTTTTTTTGAGAGAATAGAATCATTGACTGAAGAAAAACTACTTTACAATAATTTAGAAAAATTGATACAATTTTTCTCGAAACCAAATAGAAAAAGAAATGTCGATGATTGAAGCATAATTAAACGCAGTGCATGCGACGCTATCTTTTTCTTCTTTCGCTTCATCCTTCATGATGACATAACAAAACCACAAAAAAAATTACAAAGCTTTTTGTGTGTAAATATTTAAAAAAAATTGATAATAATAAAAAAGAAGCGACACTTTGTGTCGATAGTTTTGAGGTCACGAAAGTCAATTTGGTTCATGCACGCAGATACTTCCAACATTATCGATTATAATTTAAAAAGTCATTAAATATTCTATTCATAGGGATGTGTGTCCACAACTTTCACGCGGAACAGAAATTGGTTCCGTAAGAATTAGTTACTCAAGTTATTTGCGCTCCTTCTATTACTTTTTCTATCTCCGCTGATACTTGCTGAAACTTTTGTCAATTTTTTTATGGTTTTGTTTCTCCCACGATACGTATGATAACATGTGACTTCAAGCTCTAAATATTTTTTCCATATTTATATTGGTCCACAGAACATGGTCTATCAATAAAATCGTTCGATAGCTCCCAAAAATGAATGATATAGTTCCAACGCGCGCCGATCATGAAAAGGAGTTTAAATAGCTTCGGACACACCTAAAATGGGAATATATCACGTATTTTGGATTGAAACAAGTGTGATAAGAAGGTTGCATGTCTTGAAATATTGTCGTATGAAGATTTTAGGTGAAACAGTGGAGGGGGGGGGGGATCCCAGCGCCCAACCCCGTGAAAAAATGAAAAAAAAATAAATTTGTATTATGTATTATTTTGTATTATTTTTTGTATTATGTATTATTGCATCGATTTAAAGATTTTGGAATGCAAGTTGGTCCACGTCAAGTGAGTGACATCCCCGTCCTCTTAAGGGGTCCGGATAAGGCAAAGTTATGAAGATGTGCTAGGGATGCGAGATGTCTGGCATCTCTAATACGCACGCATCTTACGTAGTATTATAAGTGTACTTCACCCACATACGCATATACACACACCGTATATTATATACCGGGAGTCTGGCATATAAGATGTTCAATAAAGCACGCGGGGAAGGTATTTTGTACGTGCATTGTTTGTATGTTCATGAATAAATTATTGATTGCGTGCTTCATCCAAATTCTTGGGGCTTCTTTAGCGACCTTACGGTTACGGTACCTACCTCCCCCCCCCCCCTGCGTCCGCCCTGCGTCCCAGCTGGAGCAGACAAGAAATATTACGTTTGAACTCAATTTACTAGCAGAAACAACGTGAGGTGTCGTCTTTGCAATTTTGTCGGTATTGCTTTCAAGTTGTTGCAACAGGCAAACCATTCCGCAATTGCGTAATGAGCCCAAATAATATGGAAAACAATGGTTCTGTCCGATAAACTAAAGTCACTGTGGATCACTTAGTTTACCGCTTGATACATCATATAGTACAACTTTCGACATCAGACTGACCGCGCGGTAATACTTTTCTTATTTTGTCAGTCAGAAAGACTAGATATCTATTTACGGCAGCAGCACCCTCTCCCCCCCCTCCCTGCAAAGATGCGAGTGATTTGTGCCATATGATTTGCATACGTTGTCTATCTTAATATCCATAACGTTTTTAGTGTGTAGTACCTACATGTACTATGGAACCACATAACTTCGCTGCATGCACATCGTAGTTCCTATCAAAAGCGCCGGAGTGGCGTGGTGATAGGATGCTCGTCTACCACCGTGGAAGTTGCCGTTCGCACCCAGGGAACGATATAGATAAGATTTTCCTAACGAGCTTCAGGTGACCTCCGATAGATGACACTTTAATTCCTAACTCATTAATGGCAGTAAATTGCCATATAGCGATATGATCAGGGTTGGTGAAGTAGTTCCTTTCACAACAACTCTGAATGCCGGAAAGTCAAAAATATAATCAAATAAAGTAACATTAAACGTAAGTTGAAACATTTTCGTGAAAATTACACAAGATTAATTATTGGTGTTTATTCATTTAGATATTAAATTTTATGCAAATAAATCCGTGTTACAATTTTAGCTAAAAGTTTGATATTTGTCTTGAAAAAAACCACAACTTTGGCTTCATATTTTTTATCTTGCAAAAATATGTTTTGATAAATGATTAAGTTCTCTTTTTTTCAATTTGGAATAAATTAGTAAATTTGGAGAAGTTTAATTTGCTAATCTCTTTGAGAAAACAATCATTTTTAGAAGGAAAGTTTTCCAATAATCGGGTATGATTATTATTCTGCAAACATATCAGCAGTCGTTATCTTTTGCTTCATTCGCGAAATTATATTAAAATTTAATTGAAATATTTTTCTTTCTGATTATTTATGAAAAATAAAAAATTGAGTTGAATGCATGAACTGCGATCATGACATTATATCTTATGATTAATACATATTTGAAGTCTAGTATTTGAAGAATATGTTCAATATATGATAAATAAGGAATTTAGATTACAAGGAACAAAATAAATGTTTTAATTTGAATAAAAATATAACTTTTTTTTTTTTGCAATTTACGTTTTATAAATATAAGTACATAAAAATAATTCCAATAACTTATAGAAGAAATCTAATAAATATAGTATATTAGATAAAGTATGTATTTGAAAAATGAATATATCGTGAAATCATATTCCACCATGAATTAAAATTCTATGCTGAAATAGATAAAATATGGCTGGTATTGTTATACACTCATGTCCATAAATTAAGGATAATGCCGGATAATGCTCCGGCAAATAAAGGTTCAGAAACAAAACAAACGTTACTTATTCATAAAGCCCATTTATTAAACAAAAGATAAAGAACAAAAACGATGGTGTATGTATGATACCATTCATAAAAACTACGATTTTTGCTCCCTGGAGCAATTGTAAAAAATATCTCCTTTACAAAAACTTACTATTACAGGGTTGGTATGATGGTTAATACATTGTATGTCTCCCATGCGATGAAATACAGTCCGTACAATGCCTAGGCATGCTGAGTTTAAAATTATCGATCTGATCTTGGGGAAGATCACTCCACTCAGCAAGCAATGCTCTCCGAAGTTCCGGTACACATGTAGGAGGTGGTTGACGGGCTGCAACTCGTCGGCCAAGCATGTCGCACACATGCTTTATCAGATTCAAGTCAGGTGAGAATGCTGGCCATTCCATACGGGTTATATCCTCAGATTCAAGGCATTCGTTTACGATGTTTGCTCGGTGAGGACGGGCGTTGTCATCCATAAACATAAATTCTGCGCCCATGGCACCCCTAAACAAACGTACATGTTGTTCCAGACTGATGTCCCGATAAATTTGGGCTTTCATGGTTCCGGTTTGAACATGCAGATCTGTTCTGGAACCCAGTATACTTCCACCCCAAACGAGCAATGCTGTAAAACCGTAACGGTGTCGTTCAATGATGTTGTCTTGGTGGTAACGGGTACCTGGCGTTCTCCATATGAAAGTCCGACGTGAATCAGACTGCAAGCTAAACCTGGACTCGTCGGAAAACATCACACAAGCCCACTGTGACGATGTCCACATTGCATGTTCTCTACTCCAGGCTAATCGCTGCCGACAGTGAGTTGCCGTGAGCGGAACACACCTGACACCTGCGAGCATATAGACCAATATCTCCCAAACGTCTGTGCACGGTTTGCCTTGAAACTGTGGTACCCGTGGCTGCAGATAGCTGACGAGACGGGTCGGATGCTGTGCTCCGTCTGCTTCTTTCGGCAGTTACTGCCAAATACCGGTCTTCATTCGGTGTTGTAACTCGGGGACGACCTGTACTGTAATGTCTACTGACATTTCCGTTATCTTGGAATCGTTGCCAAAGCCTAGAGATGACACTTTGGGCAATTCCAAGTTCCTCGGATACTTCCATCTGAGTACGCCCACATTCCAGGCAGCCGATAATTCTACCAAGTAAAAAATCATCCACATGCGTCCTCAGTGCCATAACTATTCGCTTATGGCACTGAGCGCCTTACAGAACTCTTGTGAACAATTTCACTTCTTTGCCACCATTCCTTAATACCCCCCTCTTACACTCTCGTCATTGTGACGTACTATCGGCATCATCTGGTGGCTTCCTGAAATTTGCATATCATTCTTGCAGATGTGTGTGATAATTCTATAGGTGAAATTTTTACTTTAGATTTCGATTTCCGTGCGATTCTGAATTATCCTTAATTTATGGACATGAGTGTATATAAAACTAATTTGTCTGTCAGTGTGTGTATGTTCTCTATACAAAGCTACAATTTTAGATCGATCGTCGCCAAACTGAGCTAAATAGCACCTGACTTGGAACGATAGGCTACTTTGAAAGTTTGTCAGAGCTGAGCAAATGTCAGAAATGGGTGGAAAACTGTCAGGCAACAATGATTTTTGGACCTCAAACATGGGTTTTGGAATGTTTACTTCAATTACCGTGTTTCTCAAACAATGCATGTCTCAGACATGTTTATGTCTTCACAATGGTTTTGTCAATTGTTTTAATTTCGCTAGTACATGGGCAGATTATCCCGGCGGTGACCAGGTGACCTATCGGTTAGAAATTCTTCGAAATATCGACTGGGTCGCCGTTTCGGTTAGTAAGTAAGTTGGTTCATTGGTAGAACCGGGGCAGTGCTGGGTACTATAGTTAGTATATATAATCATAATATTTATACTGGTTGTCTCCCATAAGTTCGTAAGTAGTTTTAAACCAGACCACACACACACACAGAATTGAATTTTGAGCCGATTCCTAGCCCAGAAGGGCCAACTGTATTCATAAAAACTGGCCAAGAAGGCCTGTGAAGAGGAAAATGTGTTGATGTTTGTGGATAGATATGTGTTTGCATGTATTTGTAGTGTGTGTTAAAATTTAGTTTTAAAAATTCATAGACATTGAAATAATTGATTTGAATGGGTTTGCAGAAAGCAGTTTTTCGTGCAGAAAAATAAAAAAAATTCTTGTCGATAGAGGGAGCTGCACGAAAGCTAATTACAGTTCTATAAAATTCAGGGTGCGCCATGAACAACTCATTTCAGAATTTCCCGGTTACTGGCGCTTACGTGGTGCTTTCAAGTCTTATCAAAACATTCCAAGCGCTTAACACATGATGTTCATTTGCATAGATTTTAATGGAATACACGTCGTTTTTTTTTCTGGACTGATTTACAGTTAGAACGCAAATTAGATTTTCTGAAGCCATACAAGAGTATCATTGCAGTCATAGTTGAGAAACGAAAACAAAAAAAAAATATATATATATAAACCAGATGTTCTTCCAAATATTTTGTTCCAATCAAGTTATATCTATATGCATCTCTATGGAAAACTGTGCCCCGACTTACCTGGTTGTAGTCGGTGCCACTTATCACGTAACTTCAGGGTGTTATTGTGCACTAATTACGTGACAAAGAAAGTATGAAATCAAAACATTAATTTATTTTTTCAGTGGTTTATCCGAAAAAATAATCCAGGGGAGAAACATTGATCAGTCAAAAAAATAATAAAAAAAAATAGCTCCGTTCTGGATAATTTCAATGGTAAAAAAACCTATGATTTATGGAAATGATAACATAATTTATGATTTTTCATATTTTTTTCGTGATTTTTTTCCACTGTTCAGAAAATGTCATTTGCACGGGAAGCCAAAATCGAGGAGAAATGAGCAATTTCGGATACCATTATCAATACTTAATTAGAATTAATGCATTACATCATGAAAAATGGAAAGTTCCATCCAAAGTTCATTAAAAAAATATATTACACACTAAGATATCATTTATAAGCAGAAAATTAAATTATTTGAAACAGTCTCAGCTCGAATTTTTCCATAATTAAATTCGGTTTGTGATTTCAAAGCCGAATTTATCGTTATTCATGAATCAAATATGTGAGGAGAATTTTTTATTTTCACTATCCCTAAGTTTTAATGAAGTTATTGAACATAAAATTTTTATCAATATTCAGGTTTGTTATTTTCTTTCTGAAGTTTATGAATATCAAATATATTTTAAGGTGATTGATTATGTTCTTGGTGGAATTTGGAATTGATATTTAAACAGGATTATGTAGGATTAGAGGAATATGATTTGAACGAGAATTTGTTTATTCAAGCGACTTATATATGTATGTTCGATACTTATTCAAGGAGAAATTCTCTACGAGCACAGAGAAATATTCCAATTTTACTTTGAAAGAAATAATTTCCCATTTATCTGATGAAAAATAGCATATACCCCATACTCTTTGATCGCTGATTGAAATTCGTGTAATATTTAGGAGTTAAAATTGCTTTTAGCAGCTAGTTTAAATACATAACACAAATGCATAATCATGGATGCATATTTGTTGTTCGTTGTTTTTAAAGGGAATTCCTAAATTTAATATATGTATATCCACACCGTGCTCGATACGTGCGTGTGCCTAAAGTAGATCATCCCTCAGTAAATGAATTGCACAATATTATATCAACACGGAAATGATCCCTAGGTGTCGTCCTAAAACAAATATGAAAACATTTAGGAACATTCATCTCACACAGAAACACATTAAAAAATTGGCAACGGAAGTTAACTATTAAAGCTGCAAAAAAAGTATAAAAATGACAACAAGTGGCTACTCATCGCCTCTCGTTCTTATCAACATCTATAAAATATTTCTTTTCACACTGTAGTTCACGTTTTTTTAATCTTCCTTCATCTCAGTGCTGTACCAATACCTCCTAGAGATAGAAGGTCTCCGCACGAGGCTCGTAAGGTCACGCAAGAGTTGATTCTCACTCAGATTATTCAGAGAAAAAAATTCCGCTGCGAGAATTATAATTATTATTCCGCTTAATATCATCGTTGTGCGGAAAAGAAACGATCGGACGCAGAGTTGGCGATTTCTATGCCCCACATCCAATCAACGTGCGGTATTTGTGAGCCAACCCCGAAGATTGTACGCCAAAATAAGAACAAACGAAATAAGGTACTGTGGTTCAAAATGTGGCAAACTTGCTAGGCAGTCTTACCGGACTATTCTCATGACATTCAGATGAACTTGACGATCCGTGGGGAGGCCTTCTATCTGTATAGGAGGTGCTTGCTGTAATTATGTCTAGTTTGAATGACGCCACTCTACCGTTGCGGGATTTCTAAATTCATTTTTGGTCTCTATTGACATTCAAAATATTCATATTAATAACTTTTTTGTGTGACCTATGGCAACTCAGCCGGTATTTTTTTTGGTTTGTATTTATGTTAATACAATTGATATGAATTAATTAATGAGAAAAAAAACAAATTTTCACTGAATTATGATTGAAATAAATCCATATTACGCATTTAATGAAGTACAAATTTGTGCTAAAAGAATTCTGAACGTGCATTAAAAATTAATATTATCGAAAACTCGTTTTCTCACAAAAAATTATGAAGACCATTGCCTAATTCAACTGACCAAAATAACTTTATGAATTAACCATGTAAGAAATCAATTCACTGAGTTTCAAGTACTCAAGCGTTCTAAGTACTCAATTTAATTAGATAATTGCATCCTATAGTGAATAATTTGATCTTGTTTTATACACAACTATTAAATTTATTAGAAATTTATTTATTTCTATTATTTCTAGCTTCCACAAACTAACTAGTCTTGATGATCTTTGTGTTCAGTAATCAGAATATTAACATCAAATAACCACATAACGTGACATACTCAGTAATATCTGAGTTGTTGCGCTACTCCGAGTTGCGCGATTTCAGAGTTACGTGGTTAGCTGTGAAAAAAAACCAAAAAAAACTACATTTCTGAAATTCAATCACAATCATGGGATTGTTGCTAAAATTTCAGAGATTATTGAGTGATAATTAAGCAAAGAATTGTTTTATTTGATCAGAACGTGTATATGTAATTAAACCACTCTCATTTTTGAGAACTACAGTATAAAAAGATGTTGACTTTGCCGGAATTTAGAAATGGAATCTGAAAGCTTTGTTTGGTATCTGCCATTCTTAAAAAGAATCATACAAATCTATACCTGAAGTCCAACGCCCCCAGTTTGAAATATAATTTGTTATCCCATGATAGTTAACCCTTTTTTGTATTTATGTGCATATTTGAATGACCAGAATCAGTGTCAATATTTGCAAGCAATGCAGCCGTTTACACATCTCCACATCATGACGGAGCACCGTTACCACAACAAGTCTGAGCCGCCAGTGAATAGTTTAGCTTATACTTAGACGTTGATGATGCTGTGTCGGTATAGAGCAGCATTTTATATTTATTATTATTTTTTAATACAAATACAAATACAAATACAACGCCACAACAGGCAAAATGCCCAACGAGGTGGCTGATAAAAAGATGCCCATAAAAATATGGTTGTCATATGTTTCAAAAATACAGCAACCCAATTAAAAATGCAATTAACACAAATTACAAACAATATATACACATGATAAAATATTATACAATGCCCATAAAGAATACTTATGGTTGTTTTATTCTAAGAATGGATAGCTTCTCGATTTACCCCAACATGTTTATCGTATTTCTTTTTAAACGTGTCAATTGTGTTACAATTTACTACCTCCGGGGGTAAGCTATTCCATTTATTAACAACCCTATTGGAGAAAAATTCCCTGCGACACCATAACCTTGCATTGTCCCTCACCAATCGATACTGGTGTCCCCTAAAGTAAAAGCTATGCTCATATTTCACTTCGCTTCAGAAATTTTCATCAATTGCGAGAGATTATCAACTTCATTTATTTTTCAAGTTTCATCAATTCTGGAATTATTAGTCATGTGAATTCTAAATTTTCATAAATTTCAGAATTATCTTTCTTGAATTCTGAATTTCCATTGGGATGGATTTATTTATTTCAATTATTTTTAATTCACCGATTCCAAAATAATTGACCAATAATTCCTCAGGCTTTAATTAATTGGTAATACGTACTTGTGTTTTGTATTTTATGTGTATTTTGTTTTTGTGTGTGTGTGAGAGAGAGAGAAGAGAAAGAGAGAGAGAGAGAGAAAAAGAATACATTTCAAAAAAATTTCATTAGTTTCGGAAATGGCTTCTCAGTTTAGTTTAAAATTACCTTCCGAGCTAAATTTCTATCAGTTTTAATTTTAATTTACATTTAATTGTAATTTAATTATATTAATGCAATATTTCTTGTATGGATATTTTTCTCAGCATTCTTGTTTTTTTATATTTTGAAATAATAGATACCGATTCTCCTCCCACAAAATATATGAAATCCGAGTACGAGAAGTTGTAAATATTTTTTCTGCCACGATATTGTTGAGACGCACCTGGCCCACGTCTGATAAAGGTGGCCCTGGCGGAATAAAGAAAACAAATGTGAGAACCATTTCTACAACCCTGGAAGATGGAAGGAAACGTTTTAAATTGCTTTTCATACAACAAAACTGCACCAGGGACATTTTTGTTAAAATAATAATGGAATCTCGAAAAACCAATTGCGTTTAATTCCAAATGTTCTAAAATGGAAAGTTTCAAATAGAAAACGTTTCAAACATTTTTGGTATTTTTACCGTATATGGAAATATAGAAGACATTTCAAAGTTTGTAACTGGATCAGAACACGCAACATCATAAATGTTCAGCCCATGTTCTGCAGGCCAAATCCAACTCTCGAAGTCTTCTGATGGGGGCCAGCGACAAGGAAAAAACAGTTCAAGTGGCCCATGAAAGATTATCCAATCACTTCAGTTGATCACGACACATTTACAGATCATTTAAGGTGACACCGACATATATGCAGATCATTTAAGGTGACAACGACATATATGCAGATCACTTAAGCTTCCCAAGTACATTTCGAAATCACTTGATCAATCCGCGGCACACTTCCTGTTCATCAAAGTGTCTGGCGGCACATTTTTAGAACACCCGAGTAGCCAGCGGCATACTTCCAGAACACTTCAGTGGCTCACAGCACACTTAAAGATCGCTTAAGCGGTTCGAGGCATCTTTTTAAGGTCACAGATCATTTCAGAAGCTTAGGCACATTTCCAAATAATTCAAGAGGCCCGCGTCATGTTTCGAAACCGATGAACTGACCCGCACTTCCCAAAAGATTGAGCACACTTATGCTACCTTCAGTCCGAGATAGGTACTTCGTCAACTGGGACTTTGGCAATTACTGCTTTAAGTTATTACTGAATATTGTCGAGGTTTTTTAACATTGTGAGTACAGGGTCCATGACTTACACATCAGCTTAAAAAAACACCTTGGCAGACTAAACACCCCGTCAATGATTATTGATATTTGTCTTCAGTCGCCATGTGCAAAGGGTCGAATTCTGAAGACGATTCCACATACACTCAGAAACACAGGGTGGGATATCCTGTTTTATATGTAACTGTGAGGAAGGGTATAAGGGGCCGTTCAAGTATTATGTAAGCAAATTTTTAGCCATTTTTGACATTTTTTTTTCTCTCCTTTTTATTGATTTCCCCTCTCTCTCCCTCCCCAAACTATAAACAACATAAGCTATACTCATATATATGCAGTGTAACGGAGCAAATGGCCATCTGTTTATTTTCAAAGGCATTTAAGATCTTATCGTTCTCGTAAGGTCCTGTTTTATATACACAGAAGAAAATGGTTGAGATAAGTCTGAAAATTCTATTGAGAAGATGCACGCAGCGCACACAGACAGAAAATAAATTCTATATACATATTGTGCAGATAAATTATTTGTAGAAATAACTATTTATTAATATTCATTATAAATTTACGCTATGGCCATTATAGATAAATCGCTATTGCTAAATATGCTGAGCATTTTGATTACGACTAAACGGCTGCGTTAATATCTCGAAGCATACTGACTCAGCTTGGTTAAGCTGGCAGCTAGCGTATGGCAACGATACGAGCAACACAAGTGTGGTCTCAAGGAAAACGAGACGAGTCACGGACAACTGAAGGCCGAGCAACGGCGGTCTTGGCCAGGTGCAGAAATGTGTGTGGTCAAAACTTGTACAGTAATTTGCTATCAAAAATACTTTTCACGCTGAGGAATTTTTGGCAATTATTGTATTAGCATTTTACTGAAGCAAAATTTCTCGAAAGATGAAATAAAATCTTTTTGCGATCGATTAGAAACAATATGACGTATATGTGAGTATGCCTAAGAGTCAGAGTGCATATCCAGTGCAGTGTCTGATTTTTCAGTGCTGCCATCTATGTTTCAGAGGTAACATCAGTGAAGTGCAATGATTGAATATTTATACCGTTCTAATAATTGAATATTTATACTCTGTCGGAGTTTGGAACCACAGAAAACCAATTTCAGCGAACCACCACTGTGGTGTCGGTGAGATTCGAACCTGGGTTCACCCGCATCGCGCCCCCCTCCTAAGGAGTGGTTTGGAATAGCACTAAAGGGGACTTGAGTGATCTGAAAATGTGCTGTGGGCACTTTAGCAATCTGGAATTGTGCGGTGGTCACTTAAGTAATATGTAAATTTGCCATGCATCACTCAAATGATCTAGAACTGTGCAGGGAGCCACTTAATTGATCAGGAACACACCCGCCGGTCACTTAAATGATCTGTAAATACGCCACGAGTGACTCAAAAGGTCTGGAACTATGCCATGTGTCACTTAGATCTATTGTAAATGTGCCGCGAGCCGCGTAAGTGAGCTGGAAGTTTGGTACGGATCGTTTAAGTGTTCCGTAAGTGTATCTGTAAATGTGTCAAGCATCACTTATACACGACACATGCTACTCAGGTGATGTGGAACTGCACTGCGAGTCACTTAAGTGATCTGGAAGTGTGCGACATCATTCATTTTTGCAGAATTAGGTTCGCGGGCCACGTCAGATGACTCCGAGGGTCACATTTGTGCCGTGGGCCATGGGTTGATGTAAAAAATTATGTGTTGTAATTTTCGTTTCCTCGAATGTATTACATATTGTTAATAATTAAATTGAATTGCCAGTTCATTTTATAACAACTATAACATAAATTTTCTGTCGTTAAATCAAAATATCTTCGGCGTTGGCTATATTTTGGTAGAAAATAAATTTCGTAGTCGACACATAGTGGGATTTCTTAGTTTTATATCGCTCTGTGGTACCTTTTTCATGAAAGGAAACCATATTCTCGATAGCATCGGGATTCTGAAATTTTTTGGTGGAGGGAGGAGGGGGCGGGCATAAGCGAAGGTCAATCCTGAAACAGAATGAGCGCTTTAGCATAACGCATTATAATGTTCAAATATGTTATTTTCATTGATATAAAAAAATGAACTCATTAAATAAATCATTGACTTTGAAAGTGTTTGTTGCGCTGCGTTTTAGACACCCCTGGCTTAGAAAGTAGACGTTTCCTCTATTTGAACTACATTATTCTTTTGAAGAATTCTTTCTCACAATCTTAGTATTCTTCCTTATTATTCTCGGCAGTTTTATTTATCATTATCAGCACTATTTTCTCGTTTTCACACATCCTTTTTTCATTCTCAGCATTCTTTCTTCTCATTTACAGCATTCTGTCTTGTGAGGCTAAGGATTCGTTCTTCTTATTCTCAACATTCTTTCTTTTCATTCTCGTCACATTCTTTCTTCTCATTCTCGGCACATTCTTTCTTCTCATTCTCCGCACATTCTTTGTTTTCATCCTCGGCTTTCTTCTTTCTCTCTCTTAGAATCCTTTCTTATAATTCTCCGCATTTATTATTCTTATTCTCAGGTTCGTTCTTATCATTCTCAGCATTATCATTTCCTACTCTGATCATTCTTTCTTCACAACCTCCCCATTGTTTCTTTTCAGTTTCACCATTCTTTCTTCTCAATCACATTATTACTTCTCAGTCTCACCATCCTTTTTTCTGATTTCGCTACAATCAAATCATAGTTGTGTCTTCTTTATTATCAAGCGGTTAACTCTAACTAAACCAGTACTTTTAAGTCGAGATAGAAAATTTCGTGAGGAAAAAAGATTGTATCCAAGCTAGATCCCGTGTTTTGGGTAAAAAAACCTTTTTATTTTTTAATATCTGGGGTTATTTGTATACTCGACCTGCCCAGTGAAACTTCAATGCTAAGTACTCTTCATCTAACGACCAGTGAAACAATCAAATCCTACCAAATGCATCTCATACTATCTCTGAATACTCCATAAATTCACAAAAAAATAGCGTGATCATAGAATTAACTCTCCGCTCTTAAAAATAGTATGAACGTAAATATAATGAACATAACGTTGAAACGTTAAGGATTACTTTACAGATAAAGTGTTTTCCAGCAAAAGCTAAAACTTTTCGATGGTACTTAATACTTCTACGACCCCCCCCCCCACCCCCTTAAAAAAAGAAAAGTATCTTGTAGGTCGATTCTTTAGTAGACGAACTCAAGAAGAGAAAGAAATAATGATAAAGAAAAAATCAATCAGGAAGTATCTATTTGAAACATCAGTGAAGAAGGTAGATAACTCAGCCAACTCGCTTTCGTTGAAGGTAGTTGTTCTCCCCTTGATTTAACACAAGGAGAAAATAATAATAAAGAATAAAAAAAAAATTGAGCAAAGAAATGGGCGAAGGTCGGTCTTTTTGCTCATTTTCCGTAATCTTTAGTACAGAAAAAAGTATAAGAAGAATAAGGAAAGGACTTTGTAAGGTCCACTCATCTTCAGCTGAGAGGACGGACGGGAAAGTAAGTGTACTTTAATCGGATTTGTTCCATCATTCGTTCAGGAACTTGTGTAAGGGAAGGTCGAGAAGAAAATTCCGACCCCAACGATTGCTCATCTTGTTTTATTCCATGATATAGTTTTTTGTTTTCCTTTTGTTTTTTTTTTTTTTCCTTTTCCAGTTCCAAAGAGGAACAACACATTATCTTCCTGTCAGTATGTGTTTGTTCATTACTCACAACTTTCTGAAATCCTCAGTAGCGAGCAGTAATCAAATCTGAGCATAATTGATTTTCTGCGATATAGCTTTGCTGTCTCGATTATTTCTCGAATCATGATCGCAATACACTGTGTATATATAGTCATACACGTGTATGAAGGTTATAATTTAATATGAAAAAAATTAATGTGATTGGATTTTGTTTGCGTGATTAGTGAGCTGAAAAATCTGTGGAAGAGGGAAAAGTAGAATTTACGATCATAGAAAATCAGTCGAGTTGAAAAACATTGTGATTATAGAATTTCTAATTAATGATTACCGATAGAAAGGGAAGAATGCGATGCATGTAAATGACTTTTTCTGAAAAGAGCTACTGTTATTGGCTACACATTTCAGTAGAAAACTTTCTTGTCTTGGTTATAGAAAGGGGATTTCTTTTATTCGGTTATCCAGTGACACTACTTTGAAAAAGACACTTTACAGAGTGGGCGCAAGAGTAGACAATTTCAAAATTTTACAGGACATGAATAAATCAAACGCGTAGATGAAAAGTAATATTAATACTATACAAGTGTATGCAGGATCTTCAAATGTTTCAGAGTAAACTGTGCATTCAACTGTTCGTTAGCAGTGTTGCAAACAATACGAAAATCAACGAAATAGAACCGTAATTTAAATACCTCGAAAACTTTTTCGTCATTCAAAATATTATAATTATATCATATAATAATTTTGTAACATAACTTTGATTTTATTTTTCAACTAACTGGCTATTTTTACCACCTAAATGACATAAAAATGCTCTAGGTTTCATTAGCATATGAGCTGAGTTAACAATATTATTACTTAAGCGAACATGCACCTTGTATACATTACTCTGCGGAATTTCTAACGAATCGGTACATACCGGAACGTGTTGCTCGTGTATATGTATGGTCCTAATGTATTTACGTTGTCGGAGTTGAGCTTCTTTGATGTTCTGCTAGTGGTGCCATCTGTGTTCCATAGTTGGAAGTGAAGATTTTGAATTGTTGAATTTTCAAATTAAGTACCATGTTGGAGGTCTGCCTGCTTAGATAACAACACTGCCATACCGATATCAATGGTTATTTCTGTTTTTCCCAAACGTTTTGGAGACCCTTGTGGATAACTCGACATATCCCTTGTCTAAAAGTGGGTACTTTTCAGACATCACGATAATAGGACATCTCAATGAAGACAGTGTCAACATTATTTTCGTACCAGGGGTTGTTCCCTGTTACTAGCATATGTGGATACCTGGATGGCAATCTTCCTCGATGGTGGTGAGGTCATTCAACGAACATAACGTCCCCTTTCATGCTAGAAGCACGAATGTGCGAATTTTTTCCTTTTTTTTTTTATCAAGTGTGGGTGGTTACCTTATTTCTCTATCTAATTTATAGATCTAAGTTTTGCTTAAAACGCCAATGTATATCCCTATTGAAACACATGTTACAAAAAACTTTAGGATAATACAAATGTGCAATATCCTTGGGAGGGAAAAAAGTGGGAAATGATGTTTGAATGTTTACTATATCCATGTTACTGTACGAAGGTATGTATTACTGTATTTTATTTTCCTAAAATGTTTTGTAACATGCTTTTCAATAGGGATGCACATTCGCGTTTCAGGCAAAATGAAATATCCAACCCACTGCTTAGAAAAAAAAAAAAGGTGAAGATTTTCACATTTTTCGTGCTTATAGCATGAGCAGAACGACATGTGATGCTTCTTCGATGAGATGTAAAAGTGATCATTTACTTTTTCGGCCAACCTGTAGAAGAATGCATGAGACCGTCCATCCCTTTGGGAAAGAGCGCAAACCATCCCAAGATGGTCTCTCTGGGCGGTCAGCGGTCATGTCTGTAGAAGAATGCATTTAGTTACTTTTACTTAGAAATATTGAAATTCGATTTTCACAGGTTCAATTCATTTCGCAGATCCATTCAGCTGCATTTAGTTTTACTCAACTGTGATTTAAAAAACTCTCTTAGAATCTATGCAAAGCGGCAATTCAAGAGAGTGATTTCTTTTAACCACTATTTCAATTAAACCTTCAATTGCTGGGCACAAAAGGTCGCGTAACTTTATGTTGAATAAGCAAAAAATGTTTTAAAGATAAAATTGATGCTTTTCTCAGAAACGTCGGTTAATTCATTTTAATTCACAAGAAATGTCAATGATTCCACATACATGCTTTATGGATGATTTACGTGTGAGATCGGTATACGAAGCCGATACGTGAGAATGCAGTAACAGCTTTTGCATAGCGTCTATTTCAAACGAGTCATCTATAGGATAGATTTATAGTCCTTGTCTGTCTGCAAGACTGATGCGTCCATAGAATGATTGAGCAACGTGCCTATGCATGTATACTCATGTATCGGAGACAGCGTGAATTACTTCCTCGAGAAATCCGGATCTACAATAATGTTGAGCTCTGGAATACATATATATAATGCAGTGTGCGAATGTCTCAAGACGTGATTGCTCGCAATTAATTACGAGAATATCTTACGCACTCTCTACCAATGTACACATTGATATGCAACCAATAATATAAACTCTCTCACTGCTGTTGTATTCCAATAAGGATATGTAGCTGTTGAGAGATTCCTAAGATGCGATCAGGGTATAGAGCAGATTGAATTGCGTAATAAGTTATAGAGCAAAAAAAAAAAAAAAAAAAAACAGTTTGAAATAAATATAAAAGTCTTCACTTTATATGATGAATATGACATTGAATACCCACTGCAACATATAATCCTGAATAGTTCTTGCCTGATTTCACAACATAACTTTGTCAATTTGGAAATCACCATGTGGTTGATTTTTGTGTTAAAATAAAGAAAACCAGTAAATTTTTCACCCATTCTATAGATATCTGGGTACTAATTTTTTCCCCAAAGTTTTACTTGAATTCAGAAAACTGTTTCCACTATAGCAGAAATTTACTGCAGGCGAGACTGAATTTAGAATACAACGTTGATCGCTTTTGAGATCCCTTCATTTTTTGCTTTAAACATATAATATTCGATTTATTTCATATGTTTTTTGTTCTATTTCTCCTTCGTAATTTTACAGGGAACAATATTATCTCTCTCTATCTCTCTCTTCCCCCTCTCTCCCCCAATCCTCAATATCTTGCGATCTCAGCCGCAGTGAATATGATGAAAAATGAACCATATAGCATCATTCGGTTTTTAGAACTACTTAACTACTTTGATGACAGCGGTTATAGACATTGATTTTTCTCTCGTAAGCTGAAATATTGAAGGAAAAAAAAAACAGGAGAGAGATATCTATATCTTTTTTTCCTTCTAATTTGTGGGTTTTTCTCAATCTAATGAATAATACTCTTAACTTTTTTAATCGCTGATTATCGCTGTATATACTGTTCATTTTTTTTTTATATACATGGTGAATGTGGCCTGTTCCGGCAAACGAAAGGAGTGATAGAGACGAGACCAAGTGAAACATGAAACACCCTACCATCCTCTTGCTATCTCGCACCATTTAAAGTTATGGTGGATAATCGATTATGGAAGAAAACGCGTCTAGTCTGAAAAACCCAGATTCGTGGTGTTTCTAGAAGACCTAAACACAGACTAAGCACGTATTAGGAAAAAGCCGGAAAAAAAATCATATAAGAGGTAACGCCATTTTCATCGAAATATCTGGACTTACTGGCGAGCTACAAGTGCTGAAAGATTGGCAAAGTTTAAAATCGAATTTTCGCCAAAATTTTGAATCATCGTTTCCCAAACACCCTTCTAGCTACAACCGAACAAATTCACCAAAAAACTTGTCCGTTATACCAGCTAACCAGCTTTCGAAAGAGCCTACAATAAACCATATTAGTCTTCTGGTTCATGAGAAATTTACTTTTTTGTTTACAATACATCACCGAAATCAGCGTTTATTGAAGTAGACATTTCAGTAGATTTCGGTGACAATTCGATTTTGCACTTTGCCAGTCTCTCAGCGCTTGTAGCTCACCATTAAATTCAGATATCCTGATAGAGATGCTGTCACCTTGTTGATGAACGCTGATTTCAGTGATGCATTCCAAACAGAAAGATAAATTTATCCAGAACCAGAACACCGGTACGATTGCAAGGCTCTTTCGAACGTTTGCGTAAGGGCAAGTTTTTGATAAATTTGACCGATTGTAACTAGAAAAGGGGTATGTGGAATTGGGGATTAAGACAGAATTTGATTTTCAACTTTGCCGATCTTTCACCGCTTGTATCTCACCTATAAATCTTGATATATCTATGGAAATGGTTTTCCACTTTATAGGATATTTCCCGTTCTATGCATTTATGTGCTTAGTTTAGGTTTAGGTGTTGGTCTCACAGAAACTTCACAAATTTGGGTTATTTTCAGAGTTGACGGATTTTATTTTGATAATCGAATTTCCACCATAACACGAAAACGGTTCGAGATAGGACAGGGTTGGTAGGGTGTTTGATGTTCCACTTGAACTCGTTTATCGTTCATGTGTAACGTCAACCGCCTTTCGTTTGGCAGAACAGGTTACCTTCACGTTGTATATAAATGTGTGCAAGATTTTTTTTATATATACTTACTTGGCATTTCATTTATTTATTTTTATGTTGGCTTACAGTCAGTCATTTTTTTCCCTGGTTCAAAATACTTTTTTCCCGTACTCAGGGTTCTACATAAAATTTTATTTAATTAATAATTTTGTTAAGAAATACATCAATGTTTGTATTTTTTCTACTTTATTTTTTCTTCTCTAGATGTTGCCAAGAGTGTACAAATTCTCCGGGGCTCGGGGCTGTACCAATAAATAACTTAATATTCACTAGAATCAATATTAATAGTCTGATAGAGCAGAATGTTCTTTTCGTATTCTTCAGAAAAGGAATTTAGGAATCACGCGATGGATATGAAAGTTAACGAGTCGTCGTCGTGATTTGAACATTCCTTTTTCTTGATAAATCTTTGAGAATTTACAAACTTAAATGAGGATTCAATTACCGATAGAAATCCAACTTTATCTACAGTTAACAAAGTTTCTGTTGTTCGAAAATGTGTTAGAGAAGATCAAAGCTCAGGATTCAGAGATGAAAAAAAAACCTTTTTCATAAGAACTGACCAGAAAGGCTTGGAGGACTTTCACTTATGCGACATGGAGTCGACTGAATTTAATTTTGTTAGCTTCGTATTCAACACTAAAGCATCTCTAAGTAATCCAACAACAAAAATTCAAAGTCATTCTCTGAAGACAAATTACGTCGAGTTTTCGAGAATCGTATCGTGATGCTCGGATGCTACTAAATCTAATTTTCTGACGAACAAAATATCGCGATGGCATTGCCATCCATGGACATCATAATTAAGTTGCGAGTTCGAATTCAGTTCTCTTCTCTGTCAATGAAGAGGCACTGGCATGCAGACAAATCAATAACACAATTACGAATTTCGTGTATCAGCGTATCAGTTATACATAATGCAAAGTGGCAGACGCGTAGATCCAGTATCATTTCAACATTATTATTATTGTTTTTTTTTTCCTTTTGAACGACAGCAAATATCTAGGCATCCATTAGTTACCTGATTTAATAATTAATATGTAGACATTTTCGATAATAGTGTACGTCGTATAAAAAGACAAAAGAGTCAAAATGACTGAAAGAAAAATTACCGGTTTCCAATAACTGTGGAATGTAACTAACTATAGTATTTTCCTTCAGCTGATTTAATTAATTGGAAAGTAAAATATGTTTTTGGAGGGAAATATTAACTAATAATGACATTTTTCGAAATGATCTCTTCATTCTAATAATGTTCTTGGACATTCGTTTCGCCGTATGTTGCACTAATAAGGAAGCTAAGTCCTCCTTAGCTTCAACGTATGGCCCGCGAGCCACATTTGGCTCTCGTAGCTATTTTAAGAAGTTAAGGGAGTTAAGAAAGTTAAGGGAGAGCAAAACTAATTAACTAATTTGATTGCACCCGTAGGCCAGTAAGGCCCAAACAATTTTTTTTTTGGGGGGGGGGGGAAATTGGACACCTAAAAAGGCATATCTACCTACAGAATTCACAAATGTTACGAAAAATGCATTCATAAAAAATAATATCAGGATTTTGAAAGAAATAATTTCAGAATTAATGGAAATAAATGATTTAGAAATCAATGAAAAAAAATTCTGAATTATTGAAATTATAATTCCGTGCTTCTCTAACTCTCTCTCCTGTTATTCCTTTATAATTATAATTCTTATCTTAAATTCCCCTTAGATATTATAATGAATATTTTTATATTGGATTGGTGGCGAGTGAGCTTCGTGTTAAATTTCAATTTTTCGCGCGAGAAAAACTCCCTGTGATAGCACAACCTGGAATTGTCCCGTAGTAAAAGATACTAGTGTCTCCATTACGAAGCAGTTGAATGGCGGTGTATTAATAACTCATGGTCCCTGCCGTTGAACATTTCAAACACTTCGATCATTTCCCCCCGACACCTACGTTGCGCCAATGTAGACATATTCAAGAAATCAAGCCTTCCCATTCATAGCTCAAGCCTCGTGTGCCAACAAGCGCACGCATATCTTCTCTCTGCAACCCTCTTGAACAGGTCCATGACCCTCTGTAGGTACGGTTTCCAAGGTTTCCAAAACCTAACGGCATAACTCCAGTGTAGGACGAACTAAGTCTCGGGAAAGCAGAAGAATGACTTTAGGAGATCACGAAGAGTGTTTTTTTAAGAATGAAACCGAGCATTCTATTCAATTTTTTGGCCGCCGCTGAACAATGTTGAAAGCCTAAGCCGTTCGTCAATGAGAATTCCCAAATTGGTGACCCTAGTTGCATCCGAAATAGTAATGCCATTCAACTCATAAGAGAAACGTGTGTTGCCCGAACCAAAATGAGCAACCATGCGCTAGCCAGCGCTAAAGGTCATGATCCATAGTCATCTGCAGCATGTCTTGGATTTCGGAGAATCCCCATTAGTTTCACGTCACCCCGAATTCGCTAACAAATATCAATATAGTTTTTTTTTGCACACATAAGATATAGTTTTAGGTATTTTCAAGGTTTGGAAAATCCCATAAACGTCATCATTGCGTTTGAAAATTCCGATACGTGGCATTTCTTTCAGTGAGTGGCTCAATAAGACTTAATTGGACGAGCGAAAAACAATTTTGAGGAGAATGAAAGAAGAAATACGAATCAGCAACATAACAGAAAAATTCGGGAGTTTTCACAGGCCGTTGAATAAGAATCTCTATCTACAAATGTCAAGTTTAGAGTTTCATTTTCGAATCGAATAGCCTAAGATCCCTTTCACCGTGTTATTAACCAATCAAAAGGTTTCTTCAAATACGCAATAAAACCCAAGCTTAGTAAAGATGGGCGAGAGAAACTATTTGATCCCAAATAATACTCGCAGAAACGGAGACGAAAAATAATAAAATAACAATGATAATAGTAATAAAAAGGAACGAGGAGGGGGAAAAAAAAAGGAAAAGAGAAGATGGATTATATTCATTTCCGTATCTAATGGCGTCAGAATGATGCTTTTATTGCCCCTCCCCAGATGTTAGAGGCAGAGCATTTTCTGTCAATATGACTGCGGTAACTTTGGAAATGCGCCAGAAAGTGTCATCTTCTTGCAGGAGAATATTTCCTTTTCTTGGGTCATTAAATTCCCGGGTGTTTTGTTTCCTATTTCTACCCTTGAAGAAGACATTTCTCGTGGACTAATTTTAAAAGAAAATTAACACGGCCGTGGCTGTCTTCTAGTGACTTTTTCTTTGGCTAGCATTATATATACACACTGGTTTTTATTTTTATAATACATTGCCCGTGGAAACATTCAGTGATTTTTTTTGTATTCGTTAACTGGTGACAGAAAAATAGGTCACTCGCATCTGCAACATTTTAATTCTTTGAATGGTTGTTTACGGTTTTTTTCCCAGTGTTTTCCAATCTGTGGTCCGGTGTACCCCTGGGGGTTCGATGAATGCATTGAAATTTATCAAACGTACCTAGACGATTGGCGGCAATACATAATTGCCAATTTATCAAACGTACCTAGACGATTGGCAGCAATGCATAATTGCCAATTTATCACACTTACCGTAACATGTACAGCCATGGAAGAACTAACTATGGGAAACTTTGAACTCGAATGCTTAAAGAATTTAAGTGAAAAATACCATTACTCTACATTTCTATTCTTTCTTTCTATCCATAGAGAAACCATCACCAAAGTTATCCACCGAATAAACGAAATAACTTCGATTTATATTCCGCACACGCAAGAAAATAATCTGAAAAAGCTTCTTTTGTACAAAACAAGAAGCGAAATCACCCAACCATTCATTTCTTCCAAGAACGGATTCTTTAACAATATTCCATCAAAATATTTGCTGGATAGAGAACAACATTACGCTACGCTAACTAATTATGGAGTCTGAAAGCCGAAGAAAAGGAGAATATTTTAGATCAAACACATGTATGTATCAATAAGAAAATATTTGGAGGTATATTCTGGAAGAGAATAACATCGTCTCAATAACGAAACGCGTTCTCTCTATTACGTCCGTCATATTTTTGTTAATTATATATTTGTGTTTGTATATTAGGTCAAAGAGATAGAAACAATCAAAAGAATCAAAGTCTTAGAAGGAACTGGGTTCTTTTGTAGATAGTTCTTATGATTTCGTCATGTTATTAAAATTTTTTTTTAATTTCCTTGTATCTTTTCCTTATCCTTTATCTGTAGAAATAATTCAGTCAAAACATGAAAACAAAGAACACAAAAGTAATTAGTGGGAAATCTAATTAAATTTCCTAATCAGTGAATCATGTTGCGGTATTTTCTTCCCATGTTTTCTCTTTGGATCAAAATAAGAATTATTCCACGCCTTCATTATTAGAAGAAAACATGCATTAAATTTGATTAGAATATTCGTTCATTTTCTATTATTTTGAAATTTTTTTTGCCAGCCTTTTACTTATTTTCTAAAGTTTGTGTTATAATTTACAAACTGTGAAATTTGTTTCTTAGTTTGCAGTAAATGAATATAAAATATAGTTAGAGAAACTATACCTTTCAATTTATCAATTTAAAAAACATAAATAATTAGGGATTTATGGCTTTTGTAAAGCTATTTTGCGTCAAAATATGTTTGGGAAATTGAAAATTTATGATATTTTAATTTCTATTACCAAATATAAGTTAAAATCCGCAAAATAATGTACATAAATATTTATTCAAGCATTAATGTCATTTCCTTGGGTATTATTTGAAGTCAAATTAGCTTGTTCAAGTTTAGGAGAGCGGAAGATAATTAACATCTTTGTATTATGAAATCGTTGAAATGTGACTCGAGTTTCACCGTAACTATCTCGTTTGTAGTAATAGTAATTATTATAGTAACGTGTGGATTTTGGGATTAATTCCAATGCAATGTAATAGAAATACGTAGATTGCTGATGGAATATTTCGCTTCAACTGAATCGTAAACTCAATTTTGCAATTTTTTTTTTTTTGATGCCAAAGTATTTTTATGATCATATAGAAATATTTAATTTAATATTTATATATACAGTAAAACACGTGTCTATTACGATATTGTAGGGACTTGGCCTGTCTATATTAATTTTTCTTTTCTATCGTTATAGAGTTTGGACATTTGCGCTATTTCCTGCTAAATAGGAATTCCGCTAGGATCAAAGAAAATATCGTTATAAGCAGGTTTATCGTTATAAGCAGGTTTATCGTTATAGACAGTATCGTTGTACACAGGTTTGACTATATAACAGAATAGGGGGGGTAGATAGTATTTTTAAAGCACTAGAATTTTATCTTATGGAGTTTATGATTCCACTTATGCATAACAACAGATGTTGAAAAAAGTTTTTGAAATTTTTTATAGCTTTTGAAAAGTTTTCATTACGAAATTGAGAGAGGTGTATTTGTTTTGAATAAATTTAGTGTCCACATTTCTTTTAATAATTGTCATTCCATAATTTTGTTCCCATAATGATCATTTTCTGCACATGAAAACTAACTATACTGAACCACGGTTTAAAGTCGATAAGCTGGACAAGTGACCCGATCTCCCAGTTAGAAAAAATCTCGCCACAGAGAGAATCAGGCCTGCAACACTGTACAAATATTCAAACATTACATTTCAGTCACTTCATTTCCGAAATATGGATGGCATCACTAAAAATCCAGTTACAACATTATGTTCGCACTGAGACTATTAGGTATTCACATTTCCTCATAATGATACGTTTGTACTAGAGAGCGTAGCAAGCACCTGCATAGGTCCCCAATTGTTTGCACTTCACATATTTCAGCAACCGTTGACTTCAGAGAAACACTTTCAAGTACGAAAAATGTCTTCGAATGACGTGTAGTTACATCCTAAAATGTGTTTGAGGGGTCATATCAAAAATAACGAGCGCTGAACTTTTCAATTATCGAAATATAGATCCCACTTTGAAAAGTCATTTGCAAAAAATCTCATTTTTAAATTGCAATATTTAGTGAGATATTAAATATGTAAAATCACTTTGTTTTTGGGCAACATATCACTGTATTGGCAAGTATTCATAGACTCAAATGTTCCCATTTTTAGAGGCAGTACACAAATAGAATGGACTCAACCATTTTATATTTTTATTCCGAATAAACAGCAATTGCATTTTTTATCAATTATTTTGACTATTACAGAATTTCTGCAATTTGGAATTTAATTTACGTTTCACAATTTGTGAACCACACACTCAATCGTTGGCAACAAATGCTGAAAATTGAAATTAAATATCTCCGTTAATATTTGCATTTAGAAGTGAATAACTTTTCTGAACTGCATTTACATTTACGTATAATTTAATTGGAAGTTTTTGAATACAGGGTCTCTCCCTCTCTACATAAGAAGTCATTTTTTTCCATTTCTTTATGTATAAAATCCCTTGGAAAATTAAAGATATTTTGATTAACAGCACGTCATTTCATAAACTTTTTGTAATGAAAAGTATTTTTCTAAAGGTCAACGGTTGCAGAGATATCCACTGTGTAAACAAGTTTTCGGACAGTCTTTATAGCATAGGTGTTCTTAACCTTTTCCAGCTGCGACAAAAAATTAACAACAAGATCAGCTTCGCGACCCATGGGACTGTTTGTGTTTAGAGATCAGTGAAACCACTGACTGAATAAGTGCATTTATACCAGGACTTTTAAGTGGATTTGTTCGACTCATTCAGGAAGCTCCTTACGGACCAAATTTGGGTCGTGACCCATAGTTCAAGAATCCCTGGCTATAAGTGGATTCATACGACCCATGTCGGAAACAAATTTGGGCCGTGACCCATAGCTCAAGAATCCCTCAACAGGTCTACAACTGTACAAATATGCAATCATTACACTTCACTCACTGCCATGTAGCTAAAAAGTTAAAAAAGACAGACAGCAGATGGCAACACACTCACGAAAGCATTACAAAGAAACAGACTTCACGTTCCACCGTGGACCAGTTCGTTAAAGATTCCATAGAGGAATATGGACGGGTGCCTGAGTGGTTTAGTTGTGACTGAAAAATCCCTGATTGTAAGTGGTTTCGATCGACCGATCTCAGAAGTCCCTGAGAATAGAGTTTGGGTCGTTAAACGTAGCTCAAGAATCTTCCTAGCTCTAACAAAATTCGTACGAGCCTCTCTCTCTTCTTTTCGGAATCCCCTGCAAATTAAGTTTGAGTCGTACCCCTTAGCTCAAGATTTCTTGATTATAAGTGGATTTGAGAAATACATTTAGGAAACGCGAGCCATTCATATAGGTTCAGACAAATAGCTCAAGATCCCTTGTCTGTAAGTGAATTTGAACGAACCCATCCTTGATGCCCCTGCGATCCAGGTTTGGGTGGCAACCCATAGGTTAAAAGTCCCTGGTGTTACATAAAAAGTGCTTGTTGCGTCTTCTAGCAACTTTACGTTTTAATAATGGGATACATTTCATGAGTGAAAAAAAATTACCACCATTATTAAAAGGTATATCTACCCTTTGAAAACATCTTGTATAAAACAGGTTGCAATTGGTAGATAATGAAGTAAGATTTTCTACATAGACAGGTTATTATAAAAACAACCCAATAATAATAATAATAGTAATAATGGTTTAAAATATCAAAAGTTATGAAACATTTTGAGCCAATTTCATAAGAAAAAATATGACGTTTTCCAGCGAAAATAAAATGTCGTTTTCCTTGACATTTGAATATAAAGCGACTTTTCCGACGGATTTATGTAATGACCAGCTCATTAAGAGCCAAGAAAGAAAAAGTCAAATGTATTTGGCTCTTTCCTTTTGTCTCTCGCTCCGAAAGAAATAAAGGAAAGAATAACAACATATACGTGTTTTGATTTCGCTACCAAAATATTTCTCATGTTTTTCCTAGGCGGCCATAAAACACTTGTACTACATCTAGTGTTTCTTCTCCTGTCCGTCTTTTTTTTTTTCACTCCATCTCGTTGCCAACATATAACTCGACCAATGTTCCGTTCCAACAACAACAACTCACGCACATGAAAAGAGTGAAATTATTACATTACACACTCGGCTCTTTATTCTTTTTTATCTCCCTCCGAGAGGAAATAATGAAATAAGACTATCAAGGAAAATAGAAAAGAAAACTGGTCATTGTCGCATTTGAATGACCCAGAGATAAAGTACGTTTTTCACTCAATAAAAGACTCCACCCGAATGTTATAATTAACTTTTCTCGTGTATGAAACGTACTTTTTTTTTGAATGGAATGGATGACTTATTTTACGCGATATGCTTTAACGAATGAGTCATTTGTTTTTGATTCGAGAACTGAAAAGGTGAGCTATTATATATTCTGGAATAGTTTGATTAGGGTTGGGCGTTTCACGTGTCGTCATAAATCAATTAATTAGTGGATGTAGGGATTAATGAATGAGTTTATAAGCTCGTTTGTATGTGAGATGTTTGAATAATAAGCATCGGTATAGTTTATGTTGATAGTTCATGGCTTATTTACTGTCGAGTTTTTATTTTTATTGTCATAGATATCGTAGAGGAATAAATTTCAACAATAGATTTCTTTGATTAGTTGATTTTTAAATGTGCTTTTGGTTAAATAGTAATTTTTTCCCTGTAAATTAATCTTAAGTAATTAGTAAAACTGATGAAGATATAAATTAAATTTTTAAATGTCTGATCATGCATTTGGTTTCCCAATGGAATGATAAACGTGATCACATTTCCAATGAAATTTTTCGATATTTAGTTATCTCCACGGTGACGTTTATTTTGATCTAACGAAGATAAAATATGGGGTTGAATAATGAATATTTCTGACGGTAAAATATGCGGATTAGTAAGAAGTTTACGCTTTAGGTTTGAAGAAAGAGTTCTAATTGTTTTTCAAGCTGGTGTATGCCCTTCAAAGCGTAACGCACAGCCTCAAGCTGTGAGAGCACACACTGTTTCGAGATGTCCAGATTCCCAGGATAACCTTCGCGTTTTCAGATACTTTGTGAGAAAGGAGAGAAGCGAAAAACAAGTAAAAGTGACAGAGCAACAAGGCCCGTATTGTATATAGCGGGTATTTTGGTACTTCCCAGAAAATATCTGTGAAAGAAATGATTAGTTTTGCTGAGACATAAAAATATTTGAGGGAGTGTTATCGTGAAGAAATACATTCCCAATGTCTCTCGTTGATCATTTTTGCTGCACCACGGTCATTTTCTGCACACGAGGGCTAATTAGACTGAGACCTACAATTTATTGTCGATTCCGAACGGCAGGTTTTTTTTATACTCATCGAGAGGTTGGTGCGCTAACCCCTGCGGTAGCAATCTTTTTCTGTGGTCATATCGCTATATATGTTGTACCCCTGTGTCAGGATAGTTTCTGACAAGGACGAACCGGGTATTGAACTCGCGACACCTCCAAACATCCGTTGGCACTTCAGGCGAGTATCTTATCGACCTGGGCTACCGCGCCCCTGGAAGTCTCTCCACAGAGAGCAATCATTCTCACAACATTCCAAACTTCATGCAGAGTTCAACAGGAAAAAATAACCTGTCGAGTTGATTGTTTCAGAATTCAGAAGCCAAAAAAATGTCAGCACTTCACAAGAAATCGATTTTTATCCAGAAAAAAAAATTACTCTGAGGACATCGCACGCTAAAGTTGACCGCGGGAGTTACCGGACCCATCTCCTGTTTAAATTTATTAATAACTTGCGATGATTAACATGCAGATATTGTTGTAATATGAAGGAAATGCTGATGATATATGTTATTCCAAATGGTGAAAATAATGTTAATGATGAAATATGATGACAGTGATGCATAATATGTTGCTATTGGAAGATATAAGAAGAATGTGATGCCTACTTTGAGATATAATGCATATGTAACACCTAACAGAGAAAAGAATACTATATCTGTTATAATTCTTCTAAAATCAACTGCTGGTGCGCCGCATGAAAATGAAAAATTTGTGTTATGATATCTTATATTGTTTATTTTCTTTATTTATATGGTATAAATCTTATGCACCATTATACCGGTTACCATGTTTTTATGTTTGTCGCTGGACCACTTTCGGTAAGCAGAAAGAGACAAACGTAAAAACATAGAAACCGGTGTTCTGGTGCACCAAATTTACATAAGCGTGAAAATGAACAAAAAACACAATACATATCATACTTTATATTCATTTCCATACTGTACACCTATTTAAAAAAACAAAACAAAAATAATTTTATTTCAGGAATTACAAGAGTTAGTTTTATTTTTGTTTGATAAGTGGCAGCACGTGTCACAGTAAAAAGCTTTTTTTTTAATAATGTGTAATATTAGATTATATAAATATGAAATTTAATGAGTCGGGAGGTTAGGAAATTTTCCTCCTTTTATTTCTTTTTTTCGCAGGTTCTAAAATTATTTCTCCCATTAATACTGTGATGGATGAATGGTGTCTGTGAAATCCGTCACTTCATTTCACTGGTCCACAAGTAGAAAAACGTTAAAGAACACTAAACAGACTACTGGTGTTTCCGAACTTTTTTTATCAGAGAACGCTCCTCTCTAACACATAATGTAATGCACTTGAAATCGCCGACAATACGTGGTATAAAACAACACATTCGTTGAAATGTGCTATGAAGTTTTTCCCCCCTGTGCAGTCGCCACCCCATTATCATTTGATCACAACAGAAATTAAATTTTGCAGACTGGAAATTCACAAAGATTAGGTATTGCCAACATGGGTGGTTCATTTTTCAATGATTTTAATGAGTAATATGCAGCGTTATACCAAAATTATGAAAATGATTAAAAAAAAATAACTAATGAAATTACTTCTCACGAAGTACCTAATAATGCAAAAGTTTTACTTCAGTTTGTACGAACTCTCAAAAATCTCTACTAGCTCGTTAAAGTAAAATCCTTTGAATCCATTGAGCTGCACATTTGAATAGAAAGACGGGGGTAAACATTCAAAGATACCACCGGTATTAACTTAATTAATTAATGGCTCCAATCTATAGCCCGTAATTGCAGAACGGGAAAGAGCGGCGAATGCGTGTTACATACGGGAGTTTCACCAATGATAACCGAATGCTACTCCGCTATTCTTGAGGCTAGGTCCCTTAGTATAGGGAAACGGCACAGCAGGAGTCATTAAAATGCACAAAGCGGTTACGAGCAAAACTCTCGCTGGGTAGTATATTTCGCCTCCCTTTCTACGTGTTATCAAAATGGGAATGCGACAGTCGGTTTCACGGAATGCTTTGATCACCTTCCTTTCTGTCTCATGAGGGATACCTAAGCTTTAGAAAAGAGCCGTTCAGTCATCGCGTGGAAAGACCTGGAAGCGAAAACAGACAGGAAAACGAACCTCAATTAATGAAAGATGATTTTGAATTCCACCTCCACAACCCCGTATTTCTCCTCGCATCTCCTCTGCCCGTTTTCTACGCTATGTAGAACCTATCGCGACTCAATGACGATCGAGCAATAAACAGATCGCAAGAGTTTTGGGAGAGAAATATAATTACGCTGACATATAACCGTGAATTCACAGTTACCTATTCCAAACGACACTAACACTCGTCCGACGAATGAAACGTAATTGTAATGGTTACGGAAAGGAAATTTATATTTCATCAGCATCGTTTAAGGCTTATTGACGCTGTCGTTTACTGAGAAAAGTCCTTGGAGTGCTCGTGAATCGTATCGCTAGTTAACAGTAAAGTGAGTAGTTGAGTGCAGTTATCTGCATTACAATTGGTGATGAAAGAGGTCAAGAAAATTTTACTGAGATAAGAATGAAGAACTTTGTGTAAATATGTTGGTGGATGACACGCGGGGACGGAACTTTCTCATCAATAAGTACAGTAAAAGTCGGTTATAATAACAGTTCACAATCAGAGGGAAAATCGTCGTTCTAACGGATTTCTTGTTATAAAACGAATTTTACTTTTTTTGCTATTTAGAAACATATGAATGAGAGGGAGAAAAAAAAACTAATATATAAATCTACCATCCTTTTTCTTTAACAAATTTTTTTTGCTGAAATTTGCATCTAGAAATACGAAAGCCTGGATAACCAAGCGGAGATCGAGATGTAGTTTGGAGAGAAAATTCACATTCTTCAGTGGGGAATCGAACCACCAATCTCTCACTGTTCGGGCGAGCGTTCTAACCATTGAACTACAGCGGACAGGCATTTCCCTTCCATAGAGCATATATATGAATGCTGAACGGGACTGCGCATGGACAGCCTAGCTCAGCTAATGCATCTAGAGTTATCTGATTATGTGTATGTGTACAAAGTGGATTGTATAACAAAATTTCGCACTTTATGATATGCAACAGTTTCTGTAACTGGAGTATTCGTTGCACTATAAAAAATGTCCAATAGCACTCAGAGAAAATGATTAAGACATGCTTGTGTCTAGTGTTGTCCAGAGTTTTGGACGATTGTAAGGAAAGAGAGAAAGGGGGGCATTTCCGAGGGAAATAACAACGATGTCAAAACCAGAGGTTGTGCCCAACTTGCCCAACCAACACACCTACAGATGAAATGATGTTTTTTCCACCTCCTATATGGGAAAAAAGAAGAAATGATGCAGCATGTATAGTCTTCTTATCTGTATGAGGAGATGCATTTTCCCGTTTATACATTTCCCGTTCATAGACACTTATTAATAGGGTGAAGCGATGTTTAAAACTGCGACTCCAGTCCTTTCATTAAAATTCTTAAACAAGGGGGTGGGGGAAAGAAAACATGCTTTTCGAGACTATCCGTATTCGTTATAGCCAATGTGTTCTCATTTCATTGATAAAAAAGTCGCTATAAGCGAATATTTTGTTTTGTATCTTTAACATCAGGTCTTTCACAAATACTTGCGAATTATCTGTGATGGCAAGACTCTTGTTATAACGGATTTTTACTGTATTAGAAAGTTTATAGAGACTAAATAATCCGAACACTTTGAATGTAGTATTGACCATTTTTTGTCGTACCATAGTCATTTTCTGCACACGAGGGCTACTAGACCGGGACCTAAAACGTATTGCCGATTCCGAACGGCAGGCTTTCTTATGCTCATTGAGAGGTTGATGCGTTAACCTCTCGACTCCTTGTGGTAGCAATGTTTTTCTGTGGTCATGTCCCCGTTTATGTTGTACCCCTGTGTCAGGAAAGTTTCTGACAAGGACGAACTCGCGACACCACTAAACATCCTTCGCTACTTCAGGTGAGTACTTTATCGATCTGGGCTACCGCGCCCGACTGTAGTATTTGATGTCAGTAGTATGAAGGTAATATAATATACGTGGAATTTTTTCGGTTTTCTACAAATGATTGGAGTGGTTTTATTGTGGGTTTTATTCAAGAAAACGCGAGCAAAATGGCGGAAAGTTCGACGAATAAATATGTTTAAAAAAATCAAAATTTTTTTAATGCGATTTCAACGCAAAAAATCGTGGTGCTCGAGTGATCACAATGACTGACTCGCATCGCAAGGACCCGGGTTCGTGACCGCACCGTCACCGCTGATGGTCGTCTGAAGTTGGCTATCTGTGGTTCCCACCTTTGAGGCACGAATGCGAGCCAATCTCTTCTTTAAAAAGTCTAGCCTCAGATGACAACAGTTCTACAGCGCGTAATGAGTGTGTGAATAACGGTACAGCTATTCAAACACATTACACTTCATTCATAGTTATGAAAACTGGTGTCAAATGGTAGCACACTACACCTAACAAGCATTAAACAGAAACAAACTTCACGTTAAGTACACATTCCGGTGTGTACCAATTCGTTAGAAATCTCATAGATGAAAGTGTACGAGGTGCATGTGCGGTTACGTAGTTGTAGCACAAGAACACAAAGCATTCACAATTCGGACAGCATGAATATCTAAGAACCACACATACACTCATAACACACATTCCGGCCTGTACAGATTCGTTAGAAATTCTTTGGAAGAAACTACACGAGGTGCATTGCACGGTCAAGTTGTAGTAGTGCCACATATCAACACGTGTTACTCTTCCATTAATCTTCATGATATCTAGTTCATAAATCTAGAACAGCAGCTTCCAATTGGGAACTGCTGCGCTACAGTCGTTCCCAAATCACTGGAACACTGTTAACATTAGCTAGAGACGGTCATACGAAAAATTCTGGCAAAAGTATATTTTGCAATCACTAATACCCACATTTGTGTATATAATGATCAACGGTATTTTTTTATGTACTTTTCCATGTACTGTTACAAAAGATGCGGAAAATATATTCAACTTTTTTGAATATGTTGATTCTAACCATACTATTCAGAACGTTCCACTTGTGTGACGCTTGAAATGCGAACAGTTCACCTATCCATGAGAAAATATTGCATCGAATCTAATTTGAACGTCCCGTTTTGCGATCTATATACATGCACTCGTATTCTATATACATGCGATTCAAAACCCACTATACCATCGTTCTAGCATTTTCGAAGTTTGATGGAACTCTAGCGTAAATTTGAATGTCATGCATGAATGTTAATAAATATATATTTCCCGATTTAGGGGTTTGAACAACTAGATAGATAGACAGAGACCATGTCGAGAGACCAAGACAATGGAAGGTAGCCGCAGGTGACCGATTTGTGCCCATGCTGTTGGATACACTCACTCCCCGTATACGGCGCACGTTCTCGTCGCATTGATATAAAGCCTGTAATATCGCGACAAGCAAAGCTATCTACAGTATAGTCGCACCCCATGAGAGGAAAATCGAATTTGCATGTATCGTTAACGTAATTGATTGCTGTCCCATGCACAATATATGTATGTATGCGTTCCCACAAGGCACTCGAGCCCGCAGATCGGCAGAGATCTCTCCCGTCTCTCACTCTTTACTCGATTGCTATACGACGACGTGATTTATCTCTTCAGATGATTTAAAGGAATCACGGAAGCTTGAGGCTTAAACACGTGTATGCGCATAGCCACACACGATACATGCTAGTGTAATGAAGGTGTAGGTGCAGGAATGCATACAGAAAAGTTCTTCAACATTTTTTTTTTTTGTAACTGCGGACCGGTAAAAATAGTTGAAAAATCTCACGGACCGGCGAAAATATCAATGGGATACATTTTCGCTGATTCCTTTATGCCGGACCCGAAAAAAGGGGAAAAATGGGAATGATACCATCTATATAAACAATGTATTAACAAATTACGTTCGGACCACAGTGAAAAGTACATAAATAATATATATATATATATATATATATAGTTTGAGACCCTTCAACATAAAGGGTGAATAATTTTCGCACCGCCAAAAAGAAAACTACAAATATTTGTAATATTTATATCCAGTAAAAGTCCGTTATAACGACAGTTCACAATCAGAGGGAACATTATTGCCGTTGTATCGGACTTCTTGTTATAAACAAATTTTAGCTTTTTGCGATGTAGAAACATACGAATGAGAAAGAAAAAAAAAAAAAAAACTATATAAATAGATAAGTCTGTCTTCCTTTTTATTTTGTGAACTACTGAAATATGCATCTTGAGTTATTTACTTATGTATATACGCAATGTTATTGTATGACAAAATTTTGCACTTGATGAAATGCAGCAGTTTCTGCTACTGGAGAATTCATTGCACTATAAATATGAAAATAACACTTAATACAAAGAAAATGATTATGACCTGTTTGCCCCCTACCTCATCTACCCAACCAACACAACTACATATAAAAAATGATGCATGTTTTTCCACCTCCTATACAGATAACAATAAGGTATGATACATCGTGTGGTCTATATGTTCCAGTGTCCATACTCGGGACAGCGGCCTCACTTGGAATGATTTGGAGCGGTTTGTTTCAATATGTTGGTAGCTCAGACGGATGTGGAAGATTACGTATAAAGCAAGTTATAACGTATATCTGTTGCAAGGATAATATTCCATAATCGTTCCAGTAGTGCAGAATAGCCGCTGTGGTGGTCGAGTGGTATAGTGACGGACTCGCATCGCGAGGTTCCGGGTTCGAACCCCATCGTCACCACAGTGGTGGTCGGCTGAAGTAGGTTTTCTGTGGTTCCCAACTTCAAGGCGCGAGTGCGAGCCGATCCCCCCTTTAAAAAGTCTCGCCACAGAGAGCAACAGACCTAAAAACAGTACAAATGTAATTCAATCATAACGCATCACTCACTGCACTTCTGAAATATAGATGGCGGCACTGACAAATCAAACACAACACTGCATTCGCACTCCACTCAGTTACATTCCGGTACAACTCACTGGGTAGTAAATCGCCCGTAGATGGTGTTAGACCTAAGTTGTGCTCGGTTTGAAAGAAACAGTAGTATGCCCGAATGGTGGCAAGATGCTCGTCTCCCACCGTGATTGTTGCTAACGCGAGCTTCAGTCGACCACCGATAGACAGCGTCTTCATTTCCAATCCATCGCATTAAGGGCAATAAATAGAGATATGGCCAGAGCTGGTGTTTGATGAAGTAGTAGTATAGAATGGGTTTCGATCAAGGAAAAAGTTTCTTATGCGTTCTCTGAAAAATCTGTAAGTTTTGTTATGATCTAAGGTTTGCATACAGAATTGCCAAACATCTTAGCGTAGCACCTACCACTGATAGAAGGTCTGGTCTCTGCACTGTTTGCCATAAACACCATTAATACTACTCAGCAAGTTTGTCACATTTTGAAAACCAGCATCCTGTTTCGTTTCTTCTTATTTTGGCGTAAAATATTTTTGATTTGCTCACAAATACGGCATAGTGATTGGATGTGGGGCACAGAAATCGCCAATTCTGAGCCCGATAATTTCTTTTTCTCACAATGATGATACTGGCATGAGCAGGGAATTTTTCCCCCTGATTATTCTTAGGGAAAATGGAGTACTTACTGATGTCACAAGCAGACTGCTGAAGCCTTCTATCTCTAAGAGGTGCTGCTTAGGTGCCCACACCTAACTTGGGATAAACGCCATTTTTAATTATTTTAGGTACTAAATGTATACCTAAAATTTTCAAATTATCGGAATAAATAAAGAACCTAGATACCCATTAGCATTTGGGGTATTTTTTTTGCGTTTCATCGAGAGTGGTGGTGCAAAGTTCAAAATTTTCTCAAGTATGGCAACTTGATCCATTTTTTTCTATGCTATTTTAAACAATTTCTGTCCATTTCAATGATTTTTGAATGTTGGTAATTCAAAGTTTTATTAGATAAAATTCCCTTTTCCCGCTTGGCATCCCCCAAAAGGTCGATCCTGCCTTCTTACGCTCTTGCTTTCACGCACCGACAGAAATTTCTGGCTATAGCCATGCTTAGAGCTGCTTGAAACCCAGTGCTAACACATTTGAGAGCCATGTTTGAGAGCAAGTGCGAGGTCAGCATTACCACTATAGCCAATCGTTGTCCCATTCCTTTATCTTAACGATTTGACGTCACTTTGAGAAAAAGAATAAATAAAACACTGGTTTTCCCGCTCAAAAATGGAGAACGATGAGGCCGCCTCACTTTCTAAGCGTCTTGGTAACGGTAGGTACAAAATATTAACATTAAAAAGACGGTTCAGGGGACTATACCTAGAAAGGTAACAGAGATCTCCGTGTGGCCTCATAACGTTTTCCCAGCAATTTTTAAAGATTTTAGATCTTTTACGGTATACTTAGATGGTATATACTTTTTTTTAAACAGAATAGAATTATAACACGAAGAATTTAAAAGTGAAACCATTAAACTATTTATTTATTTTTATTATTATTATATAGTTTTTAATGCATTCTGTGCCAACGACCTCCCCAGATGTGTATCAGTGGTTCCCAAACTTGTTGAAGCGCGACATGCCTTTTAACAACTAAAAAAAATATTATTGACGACCCCCCCCCCCTTACGTAAGCTGGTTATACGTCCCGTCGGGACATTCAGATTTTTTGCCAGTACATGTGCTGTCCTGAAAACACTTTTCGGAATTCTTGTTTCGGTTTTAATTAGACGTATTTATTTTGTTTTTTTCATTTACTTAGCGTTCCTTATGCAAGATGGAAGTTTAGCGACGTGTATGGTCCTTGATTTTCTTATACAGGTCGATTAAGAATCAGTCATCCAGTTCGAAAATGATTCTTGAAATCGACAATTAATAAAAATTGTTCAAAGAACGTAGACACATTTTCCCTGTTATATACATTTACATTACTTATGATAGAGCCCGGAAATTTAGGCACTGAAAACGGTTAAAACGGCAGGCAAAAAGACACCAAAACTCTGAAATAGACACAAAAAAAAAAAGAAAAGAAAACTTTTGTGATTAATAAAAGAAAGAAAAAAATAGCTACAACCTATGATATTAAGGGTCTGAAAACTTTCCAAAAATTGACTGCACCCATCGAATCGTCTATTCAATGATTATAATAATTGGTGCGGAAATAGGAAAAATAACGTGTAGAAAATTCATATAGAAAATTAACACGCACAAAATAGGAAGTTCATGACGATGAAAATGGCAAAAGGCAGCCGGAAGATAATCTCGAGACGAATAATAACAGTCGGTCCGGCTTGTGATGTTTTTCAAACCAAATTCATCAAAAAATGTTGTAAGCGAGAGAACGTTTTCAACGGCAAATTTCGATGAGTATTAGTGAAAGCTGGAACAAAGCAATTAAAGTCGTGATTGGCGGGGAAAACGTAGAGTGGGAACTTTATAATCGGGATCCACTTCAAGCGTGGGAAATCTTTTTGGAAAATCGTTCAAGTAGAAATCAATATCGCTCGTCATTCCGAAAATATCAGCGGTAAAGATTGGGATTATGAAGTGATTTTTGGGAAATTGATGTATCGAAACGAATCAAATGTACAGGCATATAAAAATAAGTATGCCCGGTCAACATTTTTACATGCCCTGGGCGTGTCGGGCAATTTTCCCAGCCCTGTGCCCTATATTCAAATTCTAGAAACACGTTACAATAGACACCAAGTTTTTTTAATCTTATTTTATGATGGTTCAGACTCATGAAAACAGAAGAAACATCGTATTAACCGATATCCCACTGCATCCAATTATTTTATAAGTGGACACAACTTTTCCAAATAATCAATTGCTTTTGGAGTTATCGAGAAATTTATTTCACGGATAAAAAAAAACAAGAAAACGATTAAATCTAAAAAATTGGACCAAAATAAATTATATTAAGCGATATTTTACTGCATCAAATTTCCCTGTAACTGAGTGAAACTGCAAATTTTATTTGAAAAAAATATCTTGCAATATAATTTTTTAGAAATAAGGATAAACATGTTCTTACAATATTTATTAATTCAAAAATTAATGTTTCAAATCGACAGCAGAGGACGCTACTAAAAACTTTCCTTTGGCAGCAGAATTAATACATTTTCGTGAAAGCTCTTTCAATTTCTTAACCAAATTGCACATAATTTATACATATGATTACTGGGTACTGAAATGACATGTTTGAGAAGTTTCGAATCCCCCTCCCCCCCATTCCATCACTCGCTATGAAGAAAATCAGACTGGCGGAGATCGAATTGTTGCGGGAACGCATTTAGAATTCAAACCCTTCTGTCTGGAGGGAAATCTAACGAGTCCCTTAATACTAACGGTTGAGAATTAAAAAAAAAGAAAATGAAGTTTGCAAAGCTGAAAAACAACAGAGTACGGCCTCTAAAATTCATAAATAAACATACAGCAATATTGAAATAGGAATTTACGGCAGAAAAAATGCAAAAAAGACATTTTTACAAAAAAAAAACCGTTTGAAAATAGGCAAAAAAGAGGCGTTTATGACATTTTGCCTGAACTTCCGGGATCTACTTATCACATTCTGTGTTTTAAACGTTTAAGAAATGTGCAATTTCGAAATCGGGTGTCTCTGAGTCAACCTGTAAAAGTATTAACTTGATATATTGATTATTATACAAGTAGAATTTGATAAAATTATATTGTATGATACATGATAATTAGCTGAGCTGAATAAAGGCATTTATTAGTTTGAACATATTTAAAATAAATAAATATATAAAATAAAAATGAATTTCTTATTTGGACGTTTTTATTTTGGGGAATCTCTCGCAAACCCTCATGTTCATTGATGCGACTGCCCACTGGGTCAAAACCAACAATTTGGGAGCGTCTGGAATAGATAGGTAGATAGATAGAACCGCTCTGGAATGGAGGAAAATCATTACCGAGAGATTTGTATTTTCTACATTCTCGATAGAAGTAGTATCGCATCGCTTCTAAGTTTTAAATAGGATCAACGAGTGCGATCTTGATTTATTGTTTTGGCAGTTGGAAGCACCTGACAATGATCTGTCCGAAGGGATTAAACCAAGCTTCTCGAGTTCACGTTTGCATTTATCGTTTACAGCAGCATTTTGTTTTGCATCAGCTGAGGGGCACTGCTGAAAGTATTATTTCTTTCTGATTCACAGATCTGTCATCACTGCTGTTGCCCCTCACGGATAGTTTTCATACTTCTCTGAGTTCTCATCATCAGCACCACTGCTTTTGGGTTTTTCTCACGAAATCTTTCCCACGTTCTGAAAAGTTTTATCTTTGGTGAATCTGTATTTTTTTTCCATTTCTACAGCAATCATAAGCACACGTGGATATTTCTACTTTGTAGAGCGAACAATTTATCGGACAAAATGACAAAAATACTTGACAGCAAAAGCTGAAACACCTGCCGACTGACATCTGGAAATAATAATGAAGGTGAAAAAGTCTCGAAATGGTGATTATACTGTATTAGATGCACAAATAGATCGTAAGTAGATTCTGACCTTACGAAATCAATTGTGATAATGTTGGTAATATAACGTGGTGAATGTTTTCTAAAATATATGGGAGGGTCAGTTTATTCCCCCACCTCCCGTCTTTCTAGGTATATCCGTTGTTAAGAACGATAGGTGATGAAGCTTTGGTGTTTAATAAGAACATGATGATTTAGAAAAAATGAGTTCTGAAATGCAATAAAATCTCCTATTTGTCCCAGACAAGAAATAGATTCTATATTCTATCATCTTAAAACGTTGTGGGGATACTTTTGTACGGAACGTATAGTTGGAATATTTAACGATGCTATTCTGGCATCTTGTCTTTTGGCGGGATCATTCACCGAGGTAATTGGATTTTTCGCGGATAATGTTGCGTCACGGTGTCAGGATGCATAATACTCTCCTGATTGTTTTGCACAACTTAAAGATCCAAAAGCGATTCTTTTCGAATTCGTATAAGGCCGAACAGTCTGTCTGTTCTTGAGTTCGCCATAACCTAATTTGTCAGATACATTAATCCAGTTGCTTGCATTTTCTCTCTACAGTAATCAAATTACGTCTTCGGTGAGTGCCGAGGACGACGCGATGGCGACTCCTTTAACAGACACTCACACGCTACACTAACAATTGAGTTGCTGCTTGAGCTAGTTGATGTTCGTCTCCATCTGAACCGATCAATGACAAAAAAAAATAATAATAATAACGTTTTGACAAGCCCTATACACCATTGATTCAACACAAGAAATTTTAGAAATTCTGAAGACATTTTCTTGTACAGGGGTTAGACAAAACAATATGAAAACCTGTGAAAAAACAATATAAAATGTTTTATTTATTATTATTACTATTTTTTAATTTAAAATATTTTTTTTTAAAGTTGAAATTAATTTAAATGATTTTGAAACAAAAAAAATAAAAATGTGAAAAGAAAAAAATTAGTAAAGATTGTCTCATTTCACAAGTTTTCATATTATTTTGTCCAACCCCTGTATATCCGCTGTGCAAACAATTTGGGATAGCCCGTATATGCAATCAGCATATCGGCGTAGTTCATTCCCACATCACGTATCGAGATACAGGTGTTGGACAAAGTAATATGAAAACCTGTGAAACGAGACAAAATCTTCATTAATTTTTTTTTTCAGTTTTTTATAGATAATTTACATTTAAATTAAATATTTAATTAATTTTAAATTAAAAAATTAAAAATAATTTAAATAAGAAAACATTTTATTGTTTTTTTTCACAGATGTTAATATTATTTTGTCCAACGCCTGTACATCAATTGCCTAGCAATAAAATAATATAATTAGGCTACTAATGCATTTTTCTGTCCGGGAAATTTTAATTCGATATCAGTGTTATAACCAGATTTGAGAAAGGTAAACACAGAAAATCTTGATATCGCTAATCTTTACTCAATAGTATTAACACATACCATATGTCTCCAATTTACGGCGAACAACAACGGAGGTGGTCTTATATATATCTATATAATTACATAATTTATGTTATTCCTCTAAACCAAACATATAGCTCATCCATATTTCTCTGCGGAACGTCTAAATAATTGGTCGAAGTTGAAATGTCCGTGGTGTGAACCTAACGTGATGCTCTTGTTTCTATGTATACTTGTTATATAGTGCTGCCATCTGCTACCTATTTTTCGAACTATCTCAGTGAAGTGCCATAATTGACGCTTCGCCGTTGTAGGCCTGTTGCTCTCTGTGGCGAGACTTCTTAACGGGAAGATCAGCTCATATTCGCGCCTCGAAGTTGGGAACCACAGAAAATCAACCACCACTATGAGATTCGAACCCGTGTCTGCCACTATGACCACTCGACCACCACAGCGACCATTTCATATATTCTACAGTTGAGCCTCTCATTGGTATTTTAATGAACTCATTTATTTTTTATCTTCTCTTTGGTTCAATCAGTCACATAGACATCACGAATGACGGTACCGCAATTCCCCGCGTATTTTCTGCTTATTATTCGTGGAAAATAATTTCTTTGCGCAAATTATTGACCATAGCGTATTATCTGTAATTTTTTCCTCAAAAAATTTGGTTTAAAAAGAGTAATTTAAGAAAATAATGAATTCCGAAGGTAAGAAGGGGGGGGGGGTAGTCGAGTTAGAAGAGCCAATATTTCTCTACAAAAAACGTAACATCGATCCTTTCCCCCTTTCTTTGCATTCCGTTACGATGTACACATATGCAAAGCTATCAAAAGTTTGCACATGAGCATTATACGCCGTTGTGGATTTAGGATTATTTTCCCTATCTTTTTTACGATTTCGTGTCCAAGCGGAATCGAAATCAGGTAAAAACGGAACTTCGTTATCATAACGGCCCCTGACTGTCACAGGAATACACCCCTACAGATGCTAGATTTGCATTTCTTGGATAGCTCATATGAACAATAGATTATATAATAGCTTATAGAAACACAAAAGCTAACTTCCACGGAACCTCCATGCAACTGCGATTGCAGTGTGGGGGTGGGGGCTCCAAAAAATAAGATCTGTCAGTAACAACGAACTACCGAGAAACCTCTGGATCGCAAAGTGGTCAAGGTAGTGAAGTTTGTATGTGTGTATTATTATTTGTTTGGGAAACTTCAAATTTTAACATGTATAATACTTTTAGATCTTTCTAAAATTTATGAAAAGCGAATGATTTTTTTTATGACTGAACTGAACGTTTCCAATCACAACTACTACTTCTTAACCGAACATACACCTCGTTCACGTTCCTATGCGGAATTTCGGTGAATGTCGGAAAACAATTAAGAATGCATATGCATGGTCATAACATATGTATGTTGTCCGGCATTTGCTTGTTCCGTGCACTTGATAGTGCTGTCATCTGTGTTTCATATTTTGAAGTAAAGGTGATAAATGCTTGAATTTTCATGAAACTTCGTTTCAAATCACTGCACATGATTTTTTTAACTCTTAAATAGTAACTCCCATCTAATGTAGGAAATTGCTTTTTTTACTAACGTCATTTCAAGTTGTTTCGGTATAATATGGTATCGAGGAAACAGCTATTTCCTGCATTTTATGTTGATGTAAACTCGGAAAGAAAAGTCATCTGGTCTCCACCGGGAATATTATATATATGTATATACAGTACGCCTAAAAAGTTTATATAATGAATTTTATAACATGAAATTTTATAACTCAAAATAACATGAAAAATACGGCGTAAAATTAGCAGCTTTTTGAATCGACAATACCTAAAGCATTTCTACATTTATAGAGAAAAGAAATGTAAGGTTGTTTAGAACATTTTTATGGTATCGAAAATACAAAAAAAAGTTGTCTCAAAAGTTTAGAGAAAATTCAGATTTACAAAAATTGCAGCCGTTTAATAGGTAAAAGACTTTTCATTTTTTTTTTAGAACCTCAAACGCACTATCGATCTAATTACATTTTACATTTCGGTTTAAACATCAAAACTGTAGAACCATGCTTCTTCGATAGAGCTGTTTAAGTCATCAACAGTCGAATATTGCATTTCATTTGCAAGTGCATTTATCGTAAGTATGTCCCATACGTTCCGAATAGGATTCAAGTCGGGACTCATCGATGACCAGTCTAAAACCAATACATTTTAGCATATAAATAGTTTTTTTTTTTTTTTTTTTGGCAGCAGATCTTTGAATAGGGACGTTATAATGTTGAAATTGCAAGTTTGGTCCTCCTAAATCTTCTCAATCAGTAGTGAATTGTTCTCGAGGATCTCCTTTAAGAAGCAGAGTTTCGACGACCAATTTCAAAGGTTAAGGAAGCTTGACCAACAGGAGCAAATGCTGTCCATACCATTATACTGAAGCTCCACCTTACTGTCATCTGAAAACATCCGTCTGGAACATGTGAGTTCCATTTGTTTCTTGTATCACTAAATATGATACCAAACTATTGGTCTCCATAAAACATAGGATCCGTGCCAATTCTGGTCTCTCTTCTTCACCTCTCTTTAGTGCTCCTTTGTGACAGGCGATTTCTTGACCCCTCTTTCATGAGTGGTTATGAAATCACCTAACTATTATTTTTGTAAGCTTCTCTGATCTGTCTGTTGAAAAGTTCACTCCAGCATCTTTCCTAACTTCATACAAGGCCATTTTTTGCGTTGAAGCCAATCTTCCTACAATTTCGTTTACCGCAACGAGGTTTTGACTATTGGGATACACGATGGGTCAATACACGTCAGGTGCTTCACTTCGACCAACTCAAAGCAGTAACAATGCATTTTACTGCCTTTCTTTTGCTTTCAAATGGAGCACTCGAAAGATTTCATCATATAAAATATGCGGTGACTTCGGCAATATTTTTAATGAAAACCAATCTGGTAGCTTTCCATTTTTTTACTATCGCGTTTCTGGTACGCTCGCTTCAAAAAGCACGTGACGGCTTATGTAATTATGACACCACTTTAATATTGTCCCTCTAGAATGCACGGTTCGGGGAACACAAATGCGTGATACTCGCGCATACAGTTCCTTCACGTGGAGCCGTCGGTACTCAGTACCAGCAGATAGTGTCTTACCAAGTGATATTGCAATCTTGGAAGTAACAGGTGTGGAGGTCGCTCTTCGATTCCACTTAGCTACTGTAGCGATATACCGATTACGAAAACAATTCCCAAGCAAGTGACCAGCTGACCGGAGACATGAAGTCCAGTCAACCAGGGTTACCATCCACTTCTGATGATCGGCATATTGCTAGAGTACCCCAGAGGAGTCCACGAGTAAGTTTCAACACTGGTACATCCATTGTTACAGCATCACTTGGTCAGACAATATTTGTCAGTACTGTGTGCCAAAAGCTCCGCATGAAGGGACTATGTGCCCGAGTACACTGATTTGTGTACCATTAACCGTCCATTGCAGAAGGACACGGTTAAAGTGGTGTCGTTATGTTACATGAGCCGTCGGGTACTTGACTTTTGGAAGCGAGTGTAGATGCAATTTTCGAAATTTGCATATAATTGGAAGTTTTTCTAAACTTTAAGACAGCTTTTTTGCAAAATTTTGCGTGTAAAATATCCAAATTTTATTTTCCTCGACAATGAGAGAATGAATGAAGTTGGTATCCATGGCGCAGTTAAAAATCTATAGTGTCTAATTTTTTGAGTTGGACCGAAATATTGTATACTATTAATGTTCTTTTTAGAATACTCACAAATCAGTCAGGATACCGGGACATGTGGTTAACTTAATTATGAAACGCTGATGGTTAAAGAGTGAATAGTAACTGCCGTTTTTATGCCCTTGAAAATAACTACAAATAAACAATGCCATTTATTTCGGCAATTAATAAAAGAAATCATGATAAAATTATTGGCCGAAGTTTCATAAAACTCTCACGTTGAAATTTTAATTGAAGCACAAATTCAATTGAATGTACAAAATTTTATAGACCTCTCTGAAATTCATGAGAAACGAATGTGTGTGTGTGTTTTTTAAAGCTGAATTGAAAGTTTTCTGATATCTGTACGTTTCCTAAATTAATAAATATAATCTATGAAATTTTTAGATTTGTTTTACATCCGGGACACAAATCAATGCAACAAAGAAATTAATTTTTTTTTGTAATTCAATTTTACATGCTTCAAAACTTCTATAATGTATGTAATATCCAACAAAGATAAGGAAGTAATAACGAAAAGCGTAATTATCGAGAGCTCCATCCAAATAACGCAACATATTACCTTCCAATTTCGTATTCAAATGAATCTACAATGCACTAGAGAAATTACGAATAATAATAATGATATACCAAAAAATATATAAAGTAATGCATCCGAAGTTCCCTTTTTCTTTCAATTATGAATTGATCATCACGGTTGCACGATCGTAGGATTTCCTCTAGCGAATACGACGTATATTTTATGCTTATTTCCTGCATTCGATAATCCGAATTAATTATACCTATCCTGTCAAAGACGTTGACTAATTATCTCGCATTTGCATTTGAACGCTATTAACAATGTTTCGCATTTTGCAGTTTATAAACACGAATTACCCATGGTGCTGGTAAACGTTTGACTCCTAACGAGACAGGAGAACTCTCTCTCTCTCTCTCTCTCTCTCTCTCTCTCTCTCTCCAGTTTTCGTTAATGATGTTTCGCGACTGGACAATTCGGAGCCTCACGTAAATTCTGGAAAATTATATTCACAAATGAACTAATTTTTTTTATATCTTTGCTCTTTTGTAATACATCCATACCTGAATTATTTTGGTTCGTAGCGGGAATAAAAAAGGATAATGCAAATGAAAGGTCATAATGTCAGTCCATAAAACAAGATTTTTCAGGAGATTAAAAAGAAGCTGCGACTAAGTACATTGTTCCCCTTTTATGCTGTATCTTTCATCCTCTATTACAGTGGGATGAAAGCATTTTTGCCTCTGGTGTTTTCGTGGTTGAAAGAGACGGTACTGAGCTGTACAAAACTGCATAAAACATAAATTTCGATTTTTTTCGGACTGAAAAAAAACGTCCCCCCATGACTTTTCAGATCGTTGAATCACTGGAGCTCGTATAATTCGGTTGTTTTATAAAGTATTTCTAACGCTGCAAATATTTAGCTGGTTCCGTAATCCATTGCTACTTTGCACCCAATGATAAAAATGCATATAAGTTTTAATTAAATAACAATTTATCATTATATGATCGATAGAAATTTGATGCTTACATTGTGAGCAAAACTGGGACTATTTCGCACCACCTAAAGAAACGTGTAAAGCAACCCTAGAGTATTTTCTTACTTCATTTCAAGCTTAAATCATATCGCACAATTTATATTAATGACTGAACTTTTGTCTCTTGTTTGTTAATAAAACAATTTCGACCTTCATTCATATTAGTTGCTATAAATTGTTTTTTTTTCGCATGCTAATTGAGATGAGTTGCACTTTTGTGAACGTTGATAATTTTTTCTATTCAAAAAAATTTCATTTCCTGTCAATTTCCCGTGAGAGAGGTGACTATCTTCATAACAGGACACGGCCCATTTCCTATATAGCTACACGAACGGAAACGCCACCGAACAGACAAATGCGCCCGCGGTATGGTGGGTACTCCTGTTCACTATGCAACAGAGTGCAAATTTACAAAACATCTACACATGTACAAATATTCCGAAAACAATGGTTCACTCAAATAATCAGAAACAAAAACACAGCAGCAAGAATTACAAGCCTTGTCAAATATATACACGCCAACGAAAAACAAAAAATCTGTCCACCATATTTATAAAACATTTTTTTTTTAAGTTTTGCGCAAAAATAAGGGAAAAACAAACAGATAAAAACAACAACACAAATCATATCTACATGACTGCCACTACTAATACATAACCATTACATGCACAAGATATAGCATGTACGTTACAATGATGCTAATATCAGAGCACCAGACGAGATAAGACATGCATGCTCTCCAACCTAAAACAAGGGACAGCTTTCGGACAAAATTTATGTACAGGGTGGTCATAAAATAATTTTCCCGAAAGTGAATGAAGCTCAAGATGTAGGTATTTCAGAATATGCGCTCAATGAAGAGAAAAAACAACAACAAAACCATAGTTTTCACGTTTACACTGTTACAGCAACTATATTTCGATAAGTCTCAAACATCAATACGCTGTTGTATGTACTGCTAAAGTGATCGGCACATACATAGATGACGTTGGAACGGTACCTCTATCATGATAAACGCCGGCACGTGCCGCAAACGAAGAAACTAATGAGAATCACATTACTGCTGCAGAAAATTCCCCACTGCCGGGATAGAGCACCAACTCGTGGGTGAAATCTTCCTGCGCCAATGCTTATGGTGTCGTTCCTACGTCATTTGTGTTTTTTTACTGCGCTGATCACTTAGCAGTGCATTAAAGGTAGTATTGTTATTTGAATGTTTCAAAATTTAGTTTCTGTGACCATAAACGCGAGAGCTAGGGTTTCGTTTTTTTTCCTCTTTATTCTCAAGCGAAAGATTTGAAACACATTCATCTCGAATTTCATACGAACTCGCGGTTTTTTGTTGCCACTACGAGCTCGAATGTTGGCAAATTTATCTTTTGATGACCCTGTATTTCGAATGCTGGTGGGAAAAGTAATGTATAATGTCATAACATTCCTGTGCTGTCTTATTTATGCAGGATGTACTACGAACGTAATGGACTCAGATGTATTACAGACGTGCTATCGTTATCTTTAGTCTATGTGATAAAATATAGAGTTTTTCGGAATCGGAAACATTAAGATTAGGATACGTCATCCGGCAGTGGCAATTCAGACACTTTATTTTATTCATCATTCATCATTATTTACTCGTGAGTAAAAACGATTTACTCACTGTGACAAGATCGGTGTTTGGTTTTTATGACTTCGTATCTTTATATTCGGTGAAAGACCGCGAAAATATCACGTAAATCTCAGTGGAAAATAATATGAACAAAATATTAATTTGCAATGAGACCCCCCCCCCCTCCTTTAAAAATACATTTTTCAATGATAATATGATTTCATCTGACTTTGCTTAGAAAAATATAGATATTAAAAAAAATATGATATATATCATAATTTGTCATCTCATCATGCTTTTCTCTCTCTCTCTCTTTTTCCATTGGGAATAAAATTATTTTTTTTATCGCATATGATATCACTACAGGATTTAATTTGACATTTCGAGCAACTGGAACTGTCATTAGAGGGGCTCATTTCTATCATTTTCATCATACGAATCTTAATTTCTCAGGAGGAGAGAATTAACATTTTGCTCAATTCCTTTTTTTAGATTGAAGTCAAGTTTGCTCTTGAGACTTGAACGCAATTAAAAAAAACGAAATATTTATTTATTTTTTTCAAGATTACGATTATAAGGAATAAAAGATATAATTTCTTCAAAACGTGTCTTTGAAAGCAAAAAAAAAAAACCTTCATAAAAATTAATTATTAATAAAAAGAAAAACAATGATTGAATTTTCTGAACATCACCCGTGTGTTATTCATTTTCAAATTGATTTCGGAGCATTTTAGAATTTCTTAAGTCACGCATAAAAAAATAATATTAAAACTACATATACATTTTAATAAATACTTATTTATTAAAAGTAACGGAATTTAATTTTTTATTCTCATACACAAGGATTTTTTTGGCTTGCAAAATATTCTACAGATTATTTATAAAAAAGCACCTCATTTATAAAAGAATGTTTCTTATGTTTCGACATAAGAGTACATGCTTGTGTGCTAAGAAGAAAAATGAATGGAAAACCCATACACAGTATATTCTGGCAGAAAAAGAAGTTTCTTTATAATTTTAACATTAAATTTAAGCACAGATAACAAAAGATATAAAGAATTCAGGCTTAAGGCGATTTATTTACGTTTAAAAAAAGGAACACTTAGATTACTTTGAAAATTACTTTTCTGTAACACTAAAAATATTTGTAGTCTTTAAGTTTATCGTACGATACGGAAAATATAGTGTATTTTGGGATGAAACTTCAAGAAAAATTAGAAATTTTTATTTTTCTTAATATAAACTAGATTCTAACCGATATTCTTGAAACCTCATTTGAAAATGAAATATAACTTTTGTATTAATATATTTTGTAACATGTACGGGCTTCAGTATGTTTCGTCTAATAGTATGAGTAATAATATACTCATAATCATAAAACTTATAACAGTAATAACTTGTATAATAAATTTATATATTATATAGTACTACAATATTATATATCATTGTATATTATATTAACGTTATAATATAACTTATTTAAAAACACACACGCACTAAATTTCAAGATTGGATGAATATGAACAGAATTTAACATCAATGAAAAATCTATCTTGGAATTTGTTTGAAAACTCGCATTAATAAAGTATGTGTTATTTGTTACAACGCTTCTTTAAAAAAAATATTTAGCAACTTATGAATGGGATTTTTAAAGCTCTCTTATAATATTCATTAAATTACTTATGTGAGAAATAATATATAAAACGAAGTGTTTTTGTAAATAACACTTTTTATGTAACAAATTGTTTCTATTGCACGACTTACTTTATCCACATTCTAAAAAGAAGGATAATCAACAAATTCAACATATTATGCTATTATAATATTTTACTACTCCTGTTTCTATGTTTTGAATTGTATTATTATTGTATTTTATTTTACGGAAAATGTTGTCAAATATTTAAAATAAAAAACAATGCCTTTCTTTCATATTAACTTGATATCTTTTTTTTTAGTGTGTTTCATTTTCCAATGAATGCAAATATTTATTATAAGCATTCATAAAAGGACCGAATTTAGCTGAAAAATGGGGGAATTCTCAGTATTATAGAAGATCTTGGTGAATATTTCTCTAAGAAAACTATTGAATTTATGATTATATACAAACTGAATTTTTTAAGATCTGAAACTAAATGAGACCCATGTTTTATTGGATAACAGAACGACAACATTTCAAGGATTATAAGATTCCAGGGTAAGCTGAAATATTTTTTGTAAAATAGGAAATCTATTCATATCAGGATTATCTGCTCACATGCCTTTGCATAAAACTTGTGAAAGGAGATTCATTGTATACATATACAATTTTTTCCCCAACTTTCAGAATTTCCTAATGCTGAAAACACGACTCATCTCAATTGAGAGAGTTAGCTGATATGAGAAGTATTTGAAATGGAAATATCGAAATTAGGGTATAATTATACTTCCGATATAGAATATTCATAATGAAAGAAATTCATTTACATTGCTGTAGGTGTACATTACGTTACTTAGCAAATATTTTATAATGCAAAAATTTTTTAAAGTTAAGTATTGTATATTTATTCATTAAAAACTTCATATTTCAATCCGTACAAAACATTTATTTGTAAATCATTTTTGCACACATCATAACACTCTTGAAATTCCATCTATTGGAAAGGCAAAAAAACTAGCAAAAAACAACCTTTTTCTCGACAATTATGAAATTAAAATTCAAATCACATTATATAAAACGTTACGATCGTTTAGAAACATTGGGGGGGGAGAGGGGGTCCGGTCTCAAAAGATAAAAACAATATTTTCTTTCCTTCCGTCAGGATTTGATTCTTTCCATCCAGGACCATTACATTTATTTTCCTCCCTTCGAGAACGGAGCCCCCAGTGTTTTGTAACGATCGTAAGGATCTGGGATTTATATATTATTATTTTTGGATTTTAATTACATATCTGTCGAAAAAACTTTTTTTTTTCAATTTTGTAGCAAATATAGCTGTTTCTGTGTTATTGGAGAGTTTTTTTTGCCTATATCAATAATGAAAGATTGTATTATGTTGTTATTTTAATCTGCACAAAAGTAAAAATTTATTACAAACATTATTGCGAATCTATGAACAGCTGCAAAAGGCGATGAAATGTTTAAATTCATAATTACGTTAAAAAGCATAAGAAAGTTGTATGATATTTTTTGTAATAATTAAAAAATAATGTCATTTTCTGAAAATAAGTAATCGTAATAATTTCTTTTTCACAACATAGTAATTAACAAAAAACGAAATAAAAATGTAAAGTATTATTTCACCTTTTAAAGTCCATTATTTTATCAGAAGTTTCAGCAATTTGTTCGAGAAAAGCTTTTCATAGTTTTTATTATTTTATCGTTCATTGGTTTTGTTTGTGCTATTTTAAAGTTACAAAAAAAAAAAACAAAGACAGAAATAACACTAGAAAACATTGAAACCACTTCTAAATTCTGTTTTTTTGCACTTACTTTCGAGAAATTGAGAAAGAAAACTCCGAATAATTCCACAACATAAAGCTCTGAAATCGGAAACTGAAATGGAAAAAACCACAATCTGAAATACCAAGAGATAGGGAAAGGAAAAGAAAACCTTTTCGGTCCTAAAACGGAAAAATAAATAAAATTTCAACTCGTGTTTCTTTACTCGAGATCAAACAGCAGTTTGGAGCAGTTATTGCCCTGTTGTGTAATACTTTTGCTGTCCTCCTCCAAACAGTACGAGAAAAAAATCGACGATAAAAACCCTCGCCACGACGTTACGCTATTCTAGAAGCGAAACCTGAATGGATGTCATTCGGACAACAAAAGAAACGTTATGGAACATAAATGGAATTTTTATGACTTTGAATCCCTGTATCCGATTGCCCTGATCCGAATGAGAATATCTTCTATCTTCATACGTGTAAAAAAAAAACCCAAAAAAAAACGTGTTTTGGTCGAGATTTTGAAGATAGCACAAGTCTTGTATCCTTATTACGCATATTTGGAAATATTATAAGGTGGTGAAACTATACTGAAACTATTTTTAAACAACTCTTTGTATAAATAATTCTTTAAAAAAACCACCATGAAGTAATGGTTTGTTGGAATCAGGTATTCAATGTGTGTGTGTGTGTGATGCGTTGATACGTTTATATGAAAAATTATTGTTGAAAATACAAGGGGGCACTTGTATCGATTGGTGGGGGACAATGCAAGGTTATGGTGTCGCAGGGAATTTTTCTCTAATAGGGTTGTTAATAAATGGAACAGCTTACCCCCGGAGGTAGTAAATTATAACACAATTGACGCGTTTAAAAAGAAATACGATAAACATGTTGGGGTAAATCGAAAAGCTATCCATTCTTAGAATAAGACAACCATAAGTATTCTAATGGGCGTTGTATAATATTTTATCATGTGTATATATTGTTTATAATTTGTGTTAATTGCATTTTTAATTGGGTTGCTGTATTTTTGAAATATATGACATCCATATTTTTATGGGCATCTTTTTATCAGCCACCTCGTTGGGCATTTTGCCTGTTGTGGCGTTGTATTTGTATTTGTGTTTGAAAAACACGGAGCTAATATAAAGTAGTCCAATCATTGGATTTTCTTACCAAACAAGCAAGCCGAACGAAAAGTGTACACTTGCTTTAATTTTTTTGTCATTTTTAGACATTTCCACAAAAAGTTACCTTCCACATTATATGAACATAATGCTACTCATTTATTTCATATGCATCATGGAGTTTCGATGATAAAATTTATCCTTCGTAATCTGAGTTCTTAAGTCGTCTTGATATTCGATAAAGCAACATGAATCTGGGTTCAACAAGCGCAATTAGTGAAAAATCTCTAGAGAATATCGCTATCGGAAAACACTCGAAAAAATTTTTAACAATGACTTTTCATTGGGGAGTAGGGTGTTTTATTTACCATCGATTTCCTTTGAAAACTAAAGATATCATTAGCTTTCGGAACAATACAAGGAGCTTCATTTTCCGAAAAAACAGTATTTTTTACATGCTTTACTATTTTTTTTCTTCAGATTTCTCACAAATTATGATATAGGGTAAGTGTATTGTATTTTACACTCTGTTTTTACAAATTCAAGTACAAGGCCACAACAGGCAAAATGCCCAACGAGATAGCTGAGATAAAAGATGCCCAGAACAAATATGGATGCCATGTTTCTAAAATACAGCAATTCGATTAAAAATGCAATTATAAAAACCAAAGACTATATATGCATAATAAAATATAATATGGCCCATAAAAATATTCATGGTTGTCTAAGAATGGCTAAAAGCAGTCGATTGATAACGTATTAATAATGCATGGTCCATCCTATCCAACCCGTTGAAAATGTTGAATACGTCTATCATATCCCCCCTACACCTGCGACAATATATTTAAAAAATGAGTTCTATTTTCATAACTCAAGCCCCGTGGGCCAACAAATACACGCTTAGTTCTCCGCACTCCTTCAACCAAATCTATGTCCTTCAGAAGGAAGGTCTACAAAACCTTAGAGCATACTCCAGTTCAGGACGAACTAAGCCGTGAAAGAGCGAAAGAATGACTTTAGGAGACGCGAAGAGATCTTTTCAAGAATGAAACAGAGCATTCTATTCGATTTTTTGAATACCTCTGAACAATTTTGAGAAAACCTAAGCCGTTCGTCAATGAGAATTCCCGCTTCGGTGAACCTAGTTGCATCCGGGATAGTAACGGCAATTCAACTCGTAAGAAAAACGTGTGTTGTTCGAATCAAAATGAGCGACCATGCACTTATCAACGCTAAACGTCATGCTCCATTCATTTGCTCATGCTCCAATCCTGTTTAAGTTGGTCTAGAGCAACTCCCTATTCCTTTGAATCCCGACTACTCCCACTGTCTTCACGCCATCTGCAAATTCGCTAACAACATCATCTATAGACTGGTACAGTATAGCGTTAAAAAATTCCATGTTTCTAACTGTGATATTAGCCGAGATGCTTCATTCTAAATTCGCTGAGGGAAAGACACAAACTCGAGAAAACATTTGACAGGTTCTCTTGCAGTTGCAGTTTTTCAATACTTTTCTAAAATCTAAGATGAACCTTTAACTTTCAGTCCGGAATATCTGAGCGGGTATTACAATTAAATGCATGACTTTTTTTAAATATTTTTTTTAAAAATTGGAAGCTAAAAGACATACGGACCGTTTAGAAAAAAAAAAGGAATCTGATAGATACGGCTCCTTTTAAAATGAATGTCCCATTCACATCTACTATATGAACGTCGTTTTGGTAGTTTTTCTAATTGGAAATATCTTCAACAAACATGAGTTGAGAAGGAAAAGGCATGGGCATGGACATTCTATGTAGGATGCATATGCATAGATTACAGAAATACTAAAGTAAAAATATATATACTTGACGGTTTTTTTAATTGCAAAAAAAAAAAAACTCATACATTATGTGAAACACGATCTCATACAATTAAACAAAATAAATATACGAAAGAAAGACACTGTATAATGAAAATAAAACATACACTATGCAGCTCTCTTAGGGACCCATTCGGTCCGTCCTAGAGTTTAATAAAATTTGTGTATACAATACGCAACATCACGCTCTGAAAATCCACATGAACGTATGCTACAATAATAATAACAATAAAGGATATTGCTATCAACCAAACATGGTGTTTCTTATAGGAGAATGTGTATATCTGGGAAGACGAGAGAGGGTCATCCATAATAACTTAACCGAAATTTTCCTTTTCCATTACTCTTGATATTTCTCCGCTATAGAAAATGATTTCAGAACACTTTCGAAATCATGTTCATGATTATAGAATCAGGACTAAAAAAAAAAGAAACTGTAAATGCAGTGATGATTCTTGTGGTTATTTTTTTTCTGTTTTTTGGTTCGTTCCATCTGGACTGTGATCACGCGAGTTCACCATTAATACGAAATGGTATTATTTCGAATTCGTTTTCTCTTTTCATTTTTTACTATTACATCGTGCTATATCCCATAAGGAAATTCGTAAATTACAGCTCATGAGAACACTTTTCGCAACCATCATCAAGTTTTCGATATTATTGCTCAAAGTGTTATTATTTTTTCTTTTTTTGCGCATTCAGAAGAGAACCTTTTCACCCGCGTCACCAATTCAAGAAACTTCATATTTCATGGTTTGAATGTCGAGCTGTGAGCAACGTAATGCATAATAAATTATGAATTATGACGTAATATGTGGAATTGCTCTCGCACCATACTGTTGAAATCGATCAAAAACCCATCGATATTCTCAGCTGGTAACCGTGCGGAAGATTGTTACCGTAACTCCAATACCAAGAATTTTTAGTAACTATTTTGACATCGAAAATATACGCTGTGAATGAAGAAAATAAAAGCAATTGGTTTTTTTTTTCCTTCGAATAATTTCTTTTTTTCATATTTATTTGGTAATTTCATAGAAGTAGAATACTAAGAGCGATTCTTGTATTGCTTTCTTTCAAGGTCCTGTATTTGCAGCTTGATATTTAAAGTTTAGTAGAAAAATACAGGGTGTCCTGAGGTTACCAATTTGGCCTTTACCTCACAAACTGTTCATCGTTATGGTTCCATCTTGAAAAAATTCTCAAAATGTGCTTTCAGAAATCAAACTGTACAGGGTTGAAAATAAAGTGCGTGACAAAATAAAAAACTTAAATTTTTTGTTTTTTCTAATTTCTAACTAGAAAGCCCGTCTCTCCTGAGCCCAACAGAAAAAGAATTTCATGTTTGTAAGTGCAATTATTCGCTTAGTTACTAGAATTGAAAAACTGAAGAAAAGTTGGGGAAGAATAATCTAAATTACCTGGAAATTCTGTTTTCCCTCAGTATAGTCATGAAACAAGTGACGTGTATGTACGGTACCGATATAGTTGTCTTGCGCATACACATAACTTCTTTCGGGACTTGTTTTCACTTGCGGTAGCTCCGAGAAAGCTTGTATTAAAGCAGAATTCAGACGTCTAATTAACCGGACTGACTATTTCAACGACTCCGAATATATCGCTTTAGAACCAAGACCGAAAATTTCTAGCCAGCATCCCAGGATCACAAGACTCAGGAGTAAAAAAAGTTGTTCATGATGTTGTCCCTCCCCATGTGTTGAACTTGAAACATTCAAGTTCATTTCTTCAACTGTTTACGTTTCATTTTTACGCCATGTGATTTCCTTACGTACGTTCTTCAAAGATTAGAATTTTCTCATCTCATTGTCTTTTCGATATCTTTTAAAGCCTACGAAATTGAAGGGAAGAAATAAACTTCCCACTCTTAATTCGCCCCTTGTTTATTTTTCCGGTCTACATACGTGACGTTTGCTATGACTCAACCTATTGCATCAGCTGAAGTTTCCTTCTATTCATAACAGCGAGGTTTTGTCATCGATCAAACGAGAATTTTTTTACATCTACAAGTAATCCGAATCTTTCCAAAAAATCGGCTCCAATAATGGGATGTGAAACATTTGTCACAGTGAAACGAAGGGAACGTTTCTCCTTAATCTAAGATTCAGAACTAGATTTTTTGTTTCCAAACGTTTGAATTTAAGATCTATTTGCAGCATATAGTGAGAGTTTTTGAGGTTTCGTGAAATTAGTCAGGTATTTCGGAAAACAACTTACTGATACACTAGTGTCAATTAGAAATCGGAAACCCGCATTAACGCCTATGACACATAGCCGACTATGGAGAAATCTTCCGTCAGCTGTCGCCAAAACAGACGAGCCCACTAGTTTTCCTGAAACTGACATGGGCGAATACATTTATGAGTTTTTTCTCTGAATTGCTCATGATATTATTACCATATCCTTCCGTTTTTCAAAGCAGCGTCGAATTATGTGCCTTTCGAGTTGCCGACCGAGTGCCTCTGTTGTGGGAACCAAAAACAGAGCTTCAGTTTCTTGAAATTGAGTCAAAATTCGAAACTACAGGCATAACCACCGATAAAAAATTCCATTCCGTTGTAGGAACTCTTGATTGTAAAGTTTTGAACTACGTTTCTAATATCGTTCGCAATCCTCCTCAACAGGACATACACAATACTCTCAAAATGCGCGTACTCGAGCATTTTGATTAGCGAAAATAGCTGACAAAATCTGCGAGAGGTGTTTGTCTCTCATGTGTTATCTAATACTTCAGCAGCATCTTGCACTTCAGAACTTGATGATTTGAAAAACGAAATTGCTTCGCTTCGGCACTGATTTGAAAGGTTTTCGCACTATAAATGAACTACGACTACTGGTTCCTAATCGTCTACCACCGTGAAGGTTGCTGTCACTGTCCCAGGTTCAAACCCGAGGGAGGATGTGAATAATATATTTCCTTCCCCTAACGATCTTGAGGTGACCGCCGATAGACAGCGCCTGGATTTCCAACCCATCTCATTGATGGCAGTAAATTGTATTATAGCGATATGGCCAGAGTTGATGTTTGGCGTAGTAGTGGTTCCCAAGATATTTGACGCCCAACCCCCTTTGACCAAGAAATTTTTCAGTGATCCCTATCTAGGCTGGCGATATGCCCCGGTTTTTCGGTATATTCCGATTTTTTTGGCAGTAAATATGCTGCCCTCAAAGCACTTTTCGGAACGTTTGTTTCAGTTTTATTTGGCGATACATTAGCTTTTAAGGATATTCAATTTTTTTTAAATATCACATAAATGTTTATTATTTTTTTATGTACTAATTGTTCCTTGTGCGAGATGTAATTGTAGCGAGATGGTCCTTGATTTTAGTATACATGGTGAAAATCATCTGATTTTAAAATGAGTCGACTACAAAAATTGTTCAAAAAACCTTGACCTTCTGGGAGGGTTTACGTTTTTTCCTGCAAAATAACACTATAATCTCGGCTTGTGGGGGGGGGGGGGAGGGGTTAGAACCCCAACTCCCCCTCTCCCTTTGCGTATGCCAATGTTCACATGTATTACTTATCACTAGATATTTTTTTTTAAAAAAGAAGAGACATGTTTTAATAGTATTCATCAATTCAAAAATTAGTGTTTTTACTCAACAACAGAGGACTTTAGTGAAAACCGTTTTTTCCCACGGGCGAATCAACACATTTTTGCGATAGCTGCTTCAATTTCTTAGCCGAATTGCACATAATTTTTACATGCGATTACTGATTATTTCAACCATACAATAAAGAAAATCAGACTGGGGAAATCGAATTGTTGTGGGAACACGTTCAGAATTCAAACCCTTTGATCTGGACGGAAATTTACAGTATGGCTGAGAATTAAAAAAAAAGCTTTTGTAGGGGGGTTGCAATGTTAATAACATTTTAATTCTACATAATATGGTCACTAAAGTTTAAGAATAAACATATAATAATATCTAAATAGGAATCTGTGGCAGGAAAAGTTCAAAGGAAGACCTCTAAGCATCAATCGCTGAGTTGACATGCAGCACAGCTCTACGCCATCCTGGAAAACTCTTCGGGCACTCGGATGAGAGAGACGCCCGATCTCGATATGTCTTGCAGAGACTGAGTGACCATTTCTTCCGTGTGAGGCCAGTACCATGTCTTGTCAAAATTCATCCAAGTCCATCGTCTCGAAAGACTTGCTACCTTTTCCATCAGCGTAAGTCCGTCAAGATTGTGTGTGAAAACCTCTACAGCAACCACACACCCGATCATTCGAAGTTATTTCAAGAGAACTGATAAGCATCGGACATTGTTGTTGATGATCAGTTATTACCATTAATGCTAACCATAAACAGTTAAACGTTAATGGAAATGATAAAAATGTATCCATAGATCACCTTAGACCATGTTTTGTGTTAAATAATAATTTATGTGGCATTTTCAAAAATCAGCATATTTCCAGATCTGGAAGAACAGAAAAATTTCTGATTGATCCTTCGAAATTATGATTCATAATGATTCATCATCATTCAATGTAGAAAATATATATTGCAATATTGTTTATTTATATAATTGTTACACATTTTTTTCTTTTCTGAAATGCTTCGTCTTCGAATAGAGGGGGAGTACTTTGATGCTTCTTGTACGTAATTGTCAAAACAGTTAGTTTTGACTTGTACCACCGATATGTTGAACATGTGTTCTTCCTCGTTATACTTCTTCAATGTACATGAATAAATTGCTAAGTTTTTAATGTGTTTTATCTATAAGCGTCGGATTAAATGTTTGCCATGAGATTTTGATTAAAAAAATGATGCTGACATGAAAGGAGAGCATTCGTCTTTTATATCTTTTCGAGTGTCGATAATTTTGGTGAATATTTTTACCCCTGAACAACATAGGCATTTAATTCTTTAAAAAAATGCTGTTATGATTTTTTTGTTGAGTATTTGTTAATTTGTTTTTTTAGCATTCATTGTGAGAAAGTTTGTTCTTTTCTAAGGTTATGGCTCACCAGGGTGTAAGGACACCGTGAATTAGTTTCCACTTAACGTTCAGCTTGGTCTAGTGCCGTGCATGTACAGGAGCAACGCAAAAAACACTTAGCCCTGATTTATACGATGTGCCAATTCGACTTACAAGGAACTTTTATTATTCGGGCAGTAGAGAGAGTGAAACGTTTAGTAGCAACAGTAATTCACCCTATGATCTTGGAGCTCAAAAAAGTATAATAACTCTATGAACCCTTTCCCGTACAGGCTATTGGCAACACATTTGGATGATCTCTATTTGGCGTATCGGTGATAAATCTGGTAACTTTGTCCTAACCTAACAACCTCACGTTAAAAAAATGAAGAAAGAGAAAGGAAATTAGAAGAAAAGAAACAAAAAAAATTAAACATACGTTACACTTCACTTTCACCCCCCTCCCCATGTGTTCTCTTTCGTTCTTACATGTATATAGTAGAGATATATATCACATGCAAGGTAATACATTAGTAACACAATTATAGAAAGAACGAGGAGAAAAAAAAATCAACTTCAGTTAATAGGGTTACAATAAAGCTTTACGATTTCAAGGAGAGAGGTAACAACACACAGAGAAAGTGGTTGAGTTTATCACACTGTCATTTGGATGACATATTTCGTCCGTGATCGGGGCTAATGATTGCGACAAATGTTTTCCGAACTCTCTTTTGTTGTTTGGAGTCATTCAAGTATTACGTCAGCATCAATTGGGGGTTCCCGATTTGACTATTGATGACAAGGTGGTGGGGGGGGGGGGTGTGGTGGGGTTTGGTTGGATGATGCTTACGTCAACAACCACCCTTCACCAACGAACTGTACTGAGAATCCACTGCATTCGCCTAAAGTTACTGCATGGGCTGCGGTATGCGCCATGTGCGCTGACAAATTGTTCCAAAATTGTAACGTAACGTTCAGTAGTAATCGTTTCTCGCACGAAGAATGGGGCCGATAATGCCTCTGGCGCATACCGCAGCCCATGCAGTAACTTTAGGCGAATGCAGTGGTTTCTCTTCACACAAATGAGGATTTTCGAAACCCCAAATACTCCACTTTTGTTTTTTTTAATTTTAAAAAATTAAAAAAAACAACAAAATTTTCGAAATTTCTGTACAACATTCTTACAGTTTTGCTAATAAACGTACCGCTTACCGCATAATTCTATTGATCTTTGTTGTAGAGATATTTAATTTTGAAATAAGGGTTTATTCGCTGATCACCCTGTATGTTGGAAGACAAAAATCCCACTCAATCTTCTTTCAATCCTTCTTAGCAGAGTGGACAATTTTACTAATTACCATTTTTTTATTGTGGGCGTACGTATATATATATATATACTTATATATACTTCAATAACATATAAGTATATATATATATATATATATATATACTTCAATACTACCTCAATCAAAATTTTACAGTGAAACGGCAATCCAGCACAGAAGTTTTTACTAATCATTTTTCATTTGTACATTGATTCCAGAATAAACTATAGCATGTTTTTTTTTATTTCGGATAATGGTTCGTTAAACGCCATGTATGCAAATGCATTTTCCTCAATATCTACGTAGTTGCATACATCCTTTTTTTTTCTATACTAATAGTGATGCAATCATCAGTGGTGTATTTACGGAGGGGGGGGGGGGGCTAAGCGAGCTATAGTCCAAGGTGGAGAATATGAGCATTGAATTGCCAAGAAAGTTGTTATAATGGGAGAATGGCCGCAAAATTATCATAGTCTAACATAAATCAATTTCTGCCCAGACAGCGAGTGACCAAGCGACTGACCCAGAAAGTTTGCAAGCACTGTGGGTGAACAAAAGAATATTCGAGCACGTGAGTGATCAAACGAAGGACCTCGAGCGTCTGAAAGCATGTGAATGACCAAAAAAGTAACCTAGAGAGCAGAGGAGCAGGTCAGTGAGAGACTTAAAGAGTGATCTAGAGCATTTGCAAGTATTTGAATGACTAAAAGAGTGACCTAAAACATGTGAAAGTATGTGAATGAACCAGAAGAGTGACCTAGAGAATGTGAAAGCATCTGAATGATCACTGAGTGATCCAAAGAGTGACTTGGAAAGCGAGGGACCAGCTCGGAGGGGGGGGGGGCAAAATTGTGACCAATAGCGTGTGCAAGCATGTGATTGATCAAACATTGAGTGACCTACAGCTTGCGTAAGAATGTGAGTGTTCGAAAATGTGACCTAGAGCGTGTCCGAGTATGGGATAGATAAAATGGGTGTCCTGTACAGGTTATAGTGTGTTAGTATGAAAGTGACCTATATAATGTGTTAGTATGAGTGTGACCTATATAGTGTGTTAGTATGAGAGTGACCTATATAGTGTGTTATTATCAGTGGACCTAGAGAGCAAGATCTCAGACGAGTATCCTCAGTGAGTACTCAGTGTTAAGAACTCTCATTGAAAGACCAAAATAATGACCCAGAGAGTGTGCAAGCATGTGGATGATCAAAACAGTGACTTAGAGAGTGTGTGAGCATAGTAGTATCATAGACAGCAAAAAGTCAGGTCTCCAAACATCCAAAGGAATTACATAGAGCATGTGCAAGCATGTGAATGACCGAAAGAGCAACCTAGAAAGCGTGTGAGCATTTGAATGACCAAAACAGTAACCTAGAGAGTGCGCAAGCATACCAGTGACCGAAAGAGTGACATAGAGACACGGACGCATTTACGGGGGGGGGGGCAAAAGAGTTAAAATTCGAGGAATGAGTAAATCAAAAGGTGGCGAAGGGCAGCAAAATTCACGTAGCCCACATGCGGCAAAACCATAAACACGCCTCCGGCTCTCATGCATCAAACACTTATTCTGCATATAGACATTCTGCGATGCATGTGGGAGATACTTCGGAAACGCGGGAAATTGAAGGCGTTGTTTATTTCCCTTCAAAGGAAATTACCGTAATTTCCATTTAAAGTTTGACAGCCTTCAGAATGTGTTTAAGGAAACCGACGAAAATGCAAAGCAGATACGAATTAAAGATAACTTGAAACTCAAAGAGAAATTCTTAAACACTGTTAACGTTCAAATAACCTTAATTAACCATCAGCACTCTTTTTGGAGCATTTCGAGAGATTTGTATTTAAGAAGATACAAATTATAGACTTTTCTGCGTAAAATCATCGCAAAAGTATGTAATAAAATGTCAATAAAATAATAAAATGCCGTTCCTTTTATTACTGATTCAACATGTAATTCTAGTTACTTCAGGACTTCGAGCAAATGGTGGATAACTGTGTCATTTATTTCATCGGGAAATAGTTCAAACACCTTCAAAAGAGAATTCGTTCATTCTTTGTTTGCCGCAAAGACCATCAATTATATTTTATGTGTGTGAGTATCATTTTACTTTCAAATAAATATAATTTTAACTTCATAAATGAATGGTGGAAAAGAAGTAAAAGTAGTTGTAATAATTTGTATTTGTATTTGAAGAAAGAAAAATAAAATATTTACTACGCATTTTTTTCCCCAAATATAATGGATCTTTGGCACGAGAATTCAAATTGTTCACATTTTGCGGATCTATACACGGGATAAAATTTGATTCTTTAAGGCAACTGACTACAACTAAACCACACATAAAACTCGTCCATATTCCTCTGTGGACCTTCTTACGAATGGGTACATGTTGGAATGGGCGTGTCCGTGCTGTGAACCTAGCGGAAAGTTTGATTCTGTGTGATACCTGTTATGCGCAGTGTTGCCGTCTGCCGTAAAATTTCCTAATTATGAGTGATTGAAGATTTTACCGTTGCAGGTCTGTTCCTCTCTGCGGAGATTGGCCAGCACCACCTAGAGATAGAAGGAATCCGCTCTCTGCTTGTGACGTCAGTAAATAGTCCATTTTCCCTCTGAATATTCAAGGGAAAAAAATCCCTCCTCGTGCCAGTATCATCGTTGCGAGGAAAAGAAATGGTCGGGCTTAGAATTGGCGATTTCTATGCTCCACATCCAATCACTATGCGGTTTTTGTGAGCCAATCAGGAAGTTTCTACCCCAAAATTAGGAGAAGTGAAATAGGAAGCTGTGTTTCAAAATGTGGCAAACTTGAGGCCTTCTATCTCTAGGAGGTGCTGGATTGGCTCGCATTCCCGCCTCGTAGTTCGGAGCACAGAAAATGAACTTCAGCCGATACCACTGTATCGACGGGGGGGGGGGAGAGTTCAAAGCCGATGTGAGTTCGTTACTACGACCACTCGACCACCACAGCGGTAAGGCAACTGACTATCTGTGGAACACTATTTTTTAAAAACAGTGTGTTTTTCACCCGTGTGGTTTTTATCTTAATACTGTATAATGCTGGCTTTTACACTATATAGGTTTTGTGCAAGTTCTTTTAGAAAACTTGGAAAACGCAAGCAATGAGCGTATTGGTTACATTCGAGTGAATGCATCTAATGGGCTTATAGTTCTTTTTTTCTTTTCAAGTCATGTAAAAGATCTTTTACTAAACTTTTATAGTGTAATCCAAGAAAATCAGGTGAACATTATGGTATATTTTTATATAATAATTATAATCAAAATTAGTTTATTCTCAGCACTTATACACAAGATACTGTACGCTGAAAACTACAGCATATATTCAAATACCAGTTTTGGTATTGTGTGCTGCTATGACTGTTATCTGTGCAATGATAAAAGTTTTAAGTTGCACAAAATATTCTGTAAGACATGGCAGTTTTCGTGAAAAAATACGTAAATTATTTTATTCAGACAGTTGTAAAATACTAAATTCTTAACACTTAACCACGATTCTAATTCATTGCACAGGTAATGTTATCTGCCACTGGGGTGGTCGAGTGGTCATAGTGACGGACTCGCATCACGTGGATCCGGGTTCGAACCCCACAGTGGTGGTCGGCTGAAGGTGGTTTTCTGTGATTTCCAACTTCAAGGCGTGAATGCGAGTCGATCTTCGCGTTAAAAAGTCTCGCCACAGAGAGCAACAGGCCTACAACGTTACAAATAATCATTACACTTCACTCACAATTTTAAGTATAGATGGCAGCACTGAAATATCAAACGCAACACTAGCTACACAATCAGACTGTTAGGTGCACTCACTTTGCCCCAGACTCTGCCACGAAGCTAGGCTGGAAGAGATCTCGGCAACGGGATCTCCGGTGGCAGAGCCCCTGGCGTTCATTCATTCAGGTAATGTTATCTAGGACGCTGCCGAAAAATGTCATGGCAATACTTTGCATAGTTTTACAGGAACCTTTTTTTTTTTAATTTAGTTTCGTGTGGAGTAAATAAACGAAAAAAATGAATCTTCAGAAAAACGCGTTTGAAAATAGGTTATTAACTTTGCAACGATTGTTCCAAGTGATTTAAATCAGCCATAACGTTATTCTCACTTGTTGCATGTGTAAGAATAAAATCGTTTTCGATTCTGTGTAAAATATTCTTTCAAATATATTTCATAAAACTATTCGACATTTTTGAAAAAGAAATCGTCATTTGAACGTAGTCAGTTCAAATGACGAAAACTGTTCACATTTAACCTACAGTTGTAACGATAGAGTAAATTTGATCCGACTCGATTGATTTCACTTTACTGGTTGTTTATTATTGAAAAAACAGAATATCGAACTTTGAAGAAATTACACGTAAATCAAATGGTTTTTTCACATTAAGGAACTAAAAATTCCACTTTTAATTCCATTAATTATTTACAATTAGAGCGATAGCTCATTTTTGTGTAGATTACAAAAGTATCCTGTGTTCTGGAGCTTTTACCAAAAATAGTACTCGTACTTTCTCTCATCACACAAACAGTATATATTATTGTACAATAATAACTCGTTTTACTTTTAACGTCAACCACTTTATTGTCACCTCGGTTATGAGGTCTGCTTGTTTAAAAGTCAGTGATTTTTGTGTAAATAACATGTTGTCCTAACTTGTCATGAAGTCATCCCGAATATCAAGTCATTTTTATTCTGTCTCCAAGAGTGACGCTATACCGAGGTCAGACTGTAGCGTGCACGAGATGCCATGCCTTCCCCCAACATTTGAAAGGGGTCGGGATTTCCACCCTCAAATCAATGTAGGAAGAGAGCTTTCAAGGCTTTTTAAATAAAATTTATTTTTCGAGTCATAGTGACCCGAACGTAACAAAGGTACAAACACAAAATCAAGTGAGAAAAAAAATATAATAGTCCAAAAATATATATCGATGATGTGTTTAGATAACATATGATAGATAAACATGTTTTTACGCACACTTATATTGTATACGTCTACATAGTACGTATAAGACGAGTATATAGAACCAGAAGTGTCTGAGAAATACTAGATTTCATCTGTTGCATATCGTACGTATATTCTTTCCTTCCAAATTGAATTAGATTAACGGAAGGGAAGAAAAAACAGCTAATCCGAACACCGTTTCTTTTCCCTCGTTTCAAAATGTGGCACCGAATTCCACACCCGGCGAATTTCTGCAGCTGAAGAACGAGTTTTAAATTCCAGCCAGACAAGGTTGGGCTGAGATCAGTCCCCTGCTTGCGATAAACTACAATCAAATACAAATACAACGCCACAACAGGCAAATTGCCCAACGAGGTGGCTGACTTAAGAACATCATGGATCCCCGAGCCATTTTTTGGAGGCCCTACCTACTACTGCTACACCCCAAATGCACCCCCCCACGGAGCCCCCCAACGAATCGGTACATGCGGGAATGTGCGTGTACGTGTAGTGCAACCTGACGTAAAGTTTGTTTCTGTGTAATGTTTGTTATGTGTAGTGCTGCCATCTGCCACCAGTTTTTTTTCTAACTATGAGTGAAGTGTTATGATTGTATGATTTATCGTTGTAGGACTGTTGCTCTCTGTGGTGAGACTTTTTAACAGGGAGATCGGCTCGCATTTGCGCCTTGAAGTTGGGAACCACAGAAAACCAACTTCAGCCGACCACCACTGTGGGGTTCGAACCCGGATCCTCGCATCGCGAGTCCGTCACTATAACCACTCGACCACCACAGCTGCAATCGATAAACTATAATCGGTCAACTGGAATCGATAAACTATAATCGGTCAACTGGAATCGATAAACTATAATCGGTAAACTGCAATCGATAAACTACAGTCGATAAACTACACCAATCCTGTTGAACATGACACAATCGACGCTCGTTATATCGGAATGGTCGCAATAACGTGGAGTCATTATAACGGGCATCGACTGTATCATTGAGTGTATCCCTTTTATTACGACATAAATGACGCTCTGCTATGAATTTTATTTAAATAATTTAAACGAGTGAAATGGTTATCTATATACATTTCTTATTTATGTAATAAGTAAGAAGTTTATTTAAAAAATGTTCTTCAAAGAGTTCCAAAACAGTAAGAAAAAATAATAATTCTTTGTTTTTTAAAATTATATTCACGTTTCGTTGTTATAATATTTATTATGAAATCGCCCGAAGAAAAATAATGAATAAATATATCAAAATACTACTAGGATATCGTTTTACCATAGCATTTAATAAGCAGAAAATATCTCGAAAGTGATTCCAAAAGTCAAACACAAAACAATAAATAAAATTCATAAATAAAAGAATGTGAATCATTCAATAATATAAATAAATTTGAAGAAAGTTTTCGTACTTTCTCATAAAAACATGTAAGCTTTCCTCTCATTATATAACGCATGAAGATAAAAAGAAAATAATGCAAGAATTAGTATTATTAAGAGTTTGAAGAATATCATTACGAGCTCAGACACAAAATAAACAAATAAAAATATGGAAAAAAATATTCAATATTATTTTAGTGAGTTATTACTACACACAACATATTTTCCAGAAGAAGTTTATGAATATAAGCAAACTATGAAGGATTATTATTTCGTTTAGAAAAAATATGACTGTTTTTTTGATCTCTTGTAAAGTTATTTGAAACCACTCAGAAAATCTCATCGTAAACACAAAAGAGAGGGAAATATAATTTATCTTGGTAGTTGTTGTTATGTTATGTAAAATAATAGTCTTTATTTTTCAAAGAAAACTAAGAATATAAATTTCGAAAGGTTCATTATTTAAAATAAATTCCAAGAAAATAGCGAATAAAATTATGTACATTCCACTAGGATTAAACTTAGTTCTATAATTGAATAGCTACTTGTATTTGCCGGATGTGCTGGAAATAATCCATAATTTCATGAGAATATGGAGTGATGTCTACCATAATTTCGAATCCTAAGAGCTTTCCCTGATGATTATACAGTAGCAACTGAAGTTATAGAAACGTCAAGAAGGAACGTGAATGCACGACAGCTTTTAAGACTGAATATCTGAATACGTATATTTGAAATATGTTCGAATGGGATTATAAGTGCAACGAAATTATAAACGTTACGAAATTACTTAAATAATAAGCATACTTGAATCTTTCAATATTTACTTTCAATTCTAGTGCATATCTAAATTTCGATATGACAACGTTGATATTTTAATGTACTCTACTTTGGTAAAACTCTCGAATCGGAGTTCATATAATACTTCTTTTGAATTTCCCGTTTCTAGTTAATTTAAATCCTTCACTTAGGAGTTTCTGGTGAGAAATTCGGAAGATATATGGGTGAATTGCAGGCGATTAATACACGGTGGTCATAAATAACCTGGCACAACTCAGACTTATGCAGTGACAATTCTGATGGAAGTATTTTGATGAAACTTGGTATATAGGATATATGGACAATAGGGAAAAAGAAAGATTCAATAAAAAATAGTAAAATTATTGACCACCAGGCAGGAAAGTGGCGCTACTTATCACAGTTTGCTTTTCCTCGTGGTCAAAACGTGTATACCAATTTTTCAATGAAATGCGTCCACCACAACAGGTGCTACATAGATCGGAGTAGTGTCAGTATAATATAGCTGACAAGGAAAGGGTCCCAAGGTGACGCCTTCGGAAAGTTTTGAAAAAATTACGACTCATTTAAATATGCACGAAAACACAAAAGAATCACGCGGAATAATTAAGGGGCCACTCATTCAATTTTTACGGCTTTAATATAATTGCACTCCGCCACTATTTTTTCTTTTTTATGTGTTTCTAAGTGAATGTACTTGAATTTTTCACAATTTTTTGGCAACGACACCTTAGGATCCTTTTCTTGTGAGTAGTGTCATTTAAAAAATTATACCGACACTACTTCGACCTATGTACCGTTCGTTGGGGTGGACGTATTTCATTGAAACTTGGTGTGTTTCGTTATTTGGAACATGTAAAAAAAGATAACTGCGATAAAAAACGCTCCCCTTTTTCACCCAGTGGTCAAAAATCGAACTATTTTTTATTGAATCTTTCTTTTTCCCCAAGGTCTATATATCCTCTATACCAAGTTTCATCAAAATACCTCCATCGGAATGGGCACTACATACGCCTGAGTAGTGTTAGTTTTTTTATAACCACCCTGTATGTGAAAATGTGCAACCTGGGTATAACTGGAGAATAAAAGAGGAGGAGCAAAGTAAATATTCCCCAACCCGTACCCGTAAAATAACATCCACTTCCTTTCCTCCATTTTATAAAAAATATTTCGCAAACTGCTAAGACTAGAGTGAGAAAGGGGCAAAGAGAGGCGAGAAAGAAAGGAAAGAAAAATAAAATTATTTTCATAAGTTTACCAATGAAACTTCGCGATGATGAGAGCGAAAGAAGAGAGAAAACTCTGTTTTATTTCTGTCTCCTACTGTATGACGAGATGCATCGCCCTTGAAAACCTTGTTTCCTCTTTTGATATTTTAATTATTTTTTTTTTTACAAAAAATATTCAAAAACCGTATCTTCAATTTCTGATGATCTTGATGCGGAGAGAGCAGAGCACGCCCTCCTCCCTGTCGTCCTTGTGTATCTGTAGGTCCACATTTCCACCAACTGTGACGGAAAATCACCAAATACTGTATATCTACACCAGTGTTTCCTAAAGAGAGCAATATCACCCTCTGCGGGAGGATATATACATGTAACGGTTACGGATACAATATAGGGTATCACTCGGAGGGGGGAAGTCAATGAACAAAAACGTTTGTGAAACTATGATCTACACCGTGGTTCCCAAATTATTGGTCGCATATCTTGGGGGCTCACGTCAATGAACTGAGGTGGGGTGTCGCGAAAGATTCTCCACAATAAAAATGTCCAAATAAGATTTTTTTTTTGCAACGTAAATATAAATACGTCAAAACTGAAAAGTGATTTCACACATACATGTGCATAAGCTACATAGCATGTATGAGGCTGACACAGAGGTAATCATCCGATTTCAACATTATAAATTTTTTTAAAAATTAAAATCACAGAATGATAATCAATACATGAATGTGAAGGGGAAAATTTCTTGTTAATGTTTCTTTCTTCTGTTTTATGAGTAATATTATCAATAGTCGATTTCGAGTGAAAAATCATTTTGAAATCGAATGACTCTTTCTTAGTCATCCTGTACATAAAAATTAAGGGGAGAGAGAACATACATACACCTAGCTACAATTCCATCTTACATAAGTAACAATGTCTACATCAAGCAACAAAATGAATATTTATATAATATTTAAAAAAAAGAATGAATATCGTTGAAAGTCAAAATCACCAAATTAAAACCGAGAAAAACACGCATCCCGAAAAGTGCTTTCGGGACAGCACTGTAACTACAGAAAAATCGGGACATATGGGCACTCAATGCAGGGATCATGGATAAATTTCTTGTCAAAACTGAGTCGAGCTTCAAAAATTTTGGGAAGCACTGATCTAAACAATACATCCATACCTGTTCTAAACTTTTGTTCATCAGTGTATATAAATTTTCTACTGCACTCCATACTGTCTTCCATTTACAAGGAATCTCACACACTCAGGCATATTTATTTGTTTATACAGTCGAATCCCGTTTTAACGAATACCGATATAAAGAAAATCTTGTTTTAACGAACACTTTTCTAATCCCCCAAATAAGTTTAAATAGGATCAATGCACAAACCTGGAATTCCTTTATAACGAACTTTCATTATAACAAAGTGATTTCTCCGGCTTCTTAGAGTTCGTTATAACGGGATCCGTCTATATATCAATATATTAAAATATATTTTGTAATGGACCTATTTAATTACAAGAAAGATTTCATTTAATTATTTAGCCCGAGTACTTCCAAATATTCAATAACCATGTCTTGTTTTCAGTAATTTTGATAATGAATCTTTGATGATCTTGATGCATAAAAAAACATATCTTTTATACTGTATAATTCTGTTAAAGCACAGTGTTTTTCATTAATATTAAGACACATGTTCAAATATCAAATAACTCAGGAACACTAATTAGCGTAAATGGGACACACACAATATTAATATAAATTTTAATCCCTAAATAACCACTAAACTAATATTAATATCTTGTCCAGTGGTTAATATTCTATAAGACTGACGTTAAAACAAAGGGAGGTGTTCACTAATACCAAAGATTAATTAGTATAACCGAATTACCGAACACATTTGAGTTCATACGCTGATAAGATACAAGCGTTCTTGTGAAATTTCTAATTAAAATTAGTGTTAGTTTATTTATGAAAAAAGAACAATTATTTAATGATGAATTACGTAGAAAAAATTGAGAAATTATTATATTTTTTCTACTTGTACCATATAAAAAATCGGCATTCGGGGTATAAAGTGATTAAAAGAGATCCTCAGAAAATAATGATAACAAGCATGAAAAAATGATAGATTCATTAACATCATGAAAAACGGTACGCAGTTATTAATCAAGTAGAAGTTATTTTATTCACTACTCTATTGAAAAGTTCGACTAGAGACGTTGATTGATCGTCTGTAAAGAGACCGTTTCGCTGTAGCTTGATGTTTTTGAAGGGATTCAAGTAATTTAATAAGAATTATTTTGAGGTTCATTTGATAATCCATTATTTAAATTTAGAAGAACTAAAGATAAGAGCCAGTTTAAGATTCAATTTCACCATTAAAAGAATAACACTCATTACAATTTTTTTTGGAAAATTTGTTTCATGTGCAAAAAATATGTTCAATATAATAGTAAATCTGTTAATTAATATTTCTAGTCCGAATATGATTTATTCACATGATTTATTCACATGATGAAAATCATGTGAATCATGATTCTACAAATAATTTTCAACACACTTTAAATAATTTAAAAATATGTATTTTTAAAATGTTAAATAATATAATTCTATATAATATATAATAATATATTCTATGCAATAATATAATAATATAATGAGATGAAGAATGTTGATAGATTCCACGGTTTTTCCCAATTTGATACCTGTACATATCTTACCAGACGCAGGGCCCGGTGCGAAATAAAAGCGGGTCAGATCAGAAGCGTCTCAATAAACTCGGTGTCCCTTAGCCCCGATTTTATATATTCTGTGAGGGAGGGAAATCAAAAACAGAAAAATCATACATTATCAATTATACAGGAACGCAGAAGAGAAAATCGATAAAATAAAATGACGTCCAAATGGAAATTACCAAAAATTCAAAATAGATGAATCAAAGTAAGAAAAATATATATCTAAGATAGTTCAAGCATCCATGAAAATTCAGAATAAATAAAAGAAATATTTCCCGAATTAATGAAAATTCAGAATAAATAAAAGAAATATTTCCCGAATTAATGAAAATTCAGAATAAATAAAAGAAATATTTCCCGAATTAATGAAAATTCAGAATAAATAAAAGAAATATTTCCCGAATTAATGAAAATTCAGAATAAATAAAAGAAATATTTCCCGAATTAATGAAAATTCAGAATAAATAAAAGAAATATTTCCCGAATTAATGAAAATTCAGAATAAATAAAAGAAATATTTCCCGAATTAATGAAAATTCAGAATAAATAAAAGAAATATTTTCCGAATTAATGAAAATTCAGAATAAATAAAAGAAATATTTCCCGAATTAATGAAAATTCAGAATAAATAAAAGAAATATTTCCCGAATTAATGAAAATTCAGAATAAATAAAAGAAATATTTCCCGAATTAATGAAAATTCAGAATAAATAAAAGAAATATTTCCCGAATTAATGAAAATTCAGAATAAATAAAAGAAATATTTTCCGAATTAATGAAAATTCAGAATAAATAAAAGAAATATTTTCCGAATTAATGAAAATTCAGAATAAATAAAAGAAATATTTTCCGAATTAATGAAAATTCAGAATTTGTATAAATTATTCCGAAACAATGAATATGCAGGATTAAAGAAATTATCTTTTCATAAAAGAACTGCGGAACTCCAGAATTATTTCGCTCTGGATGAAAATGCTGATTTCTAGAATCGATAAAAAAATCAGAATTTATGAAAATTGTTATTACCGTAAATACGGGGCCCCCGAAATGCAGGGGCCTGTGCGAGCGAACCTGTATCACACCCTTAAAAGTGGCTCTGTTGTGTATCGCATTGCTATATTCTTGGCACTTCAAGCAATAAAATGTCAAAAATATATTTCAAAGCGCAAAATAGTGATGAAGTAGAAAAAGTTACAAAATTTACATAATTGAATGCAAATGTTCTTTGGAAAGCTGCAGCTGCTTGCCGTCCAACACACGCGCGCAGTTCTCCAAGTTTCATAAAGTACTTATTCAAGAAAGAATTCCTTGAAACAAGAATCAATGATGAACTGATCAAAATGAACTCCATCATTCAAATTATTCCAAATATAAATGCATGTTGATACCTTTTTCGGGTAAACTTTCTTTTCACAAAGTTACTCATTTCATGATCTAAAAAGTTTACGTCATTAAATACAAATAAGTACAAGAATAAGTGACACCTGACGCGTTTTAGTGACCTAATGGGTGCCGTTTCTCGCGGACTGTTCTATTTTGGCTGTTGGTTTCACTGTAATGAGCCCATCGGTTGTATAGTTTGACTGGTATCCGGTTACCACTACTACTACTAAACCATACATGTACCTCGTCCATATTCCTCTGCGGAACATCTAACGAATTGGTATATGTTGGAATGTGCGTGTAATGAAACCTTACGTGTAGTTTGTTTCTGTGTAATGCTTGTTATGTGTAGTGCTTTTTTTTTAAATTTTTTTTTCAAACCGAGCACAACTCAGGTCTATCGCCATAGGCAATTTTCTATCTAGTGAGTTGTGCCGGAAGTGTAATTGTGTATACCTAACAGTCTGAGTGCGTATCATTTTTCAGTGCTGCCATCTATATCTCAGAAGTGAAGTGAGTGATGTGTCGTGACTGAATATTTGTACTGTTTGTAGGTCTGTTACTCTCTGTGGCGAGACTTTTTAACGGGGAGATCCGCTCGCATTTGCGCCTCGAAGTTGGGAACCACAGAAAACCAACTTCAGCCGACCACCACTGTGGCGACGGTGGGGCTCGAACCTGGGTCCCCGCGATGCGAGTCCGTCACTATGACCACTCGACTACCACAGCGGCTATGTGTAGTGCTGCCATCTGCCACAAGTTTTTTTCTAACTATGAGTGAAGTGTAATGATTGAATAATTTCATCGTTGTAGGCCTGTTGTGCTGTGTGGCGAGATTTTTCAATGGGAGATTGGCTCGCATTTGCGCCTCTAAGTTGGGAACCACAGGGAACCAACTTCAGGATATCCGGGTACCGCTTGAGATTATGGTCGCTCTTGATCAGTGGTTCTAATGGTTTGTATAGCCTTTAGTGAGTTCTAAACCTCAGATGTCGAGTTATGCGCAGCCGAACGGTACGGGTAGTAGGGTCTGTAGGTTTTATTCTGCTCAAGGCAACGTCTACCCCCCTGCGCACTGTTCTTAAGGGTGACCGTGCGGATAACTCACCTGTCAGCTATGATGTCTTCCTCGTCCGGTCGAGCCCCTTGTTCTGATCTTATGACTCTTTCAGGTCGCCATTTCAAACACGAAGGGAAGCCCAAGTAGCCATGCTGCATTTTCCGGTCCCGTTGGCGGATGCCGTATTTGTTGTGCACTGTTCTGGTTGTGCTGGGTCTTTTATTTGTTCATCTTTTCGATGAACAAACTCCTAACTCGACCTCAATCTCATCTATTGTTCGTCGTAGGGGTATAGTCCCTGCTTTAAAAATGCTGAAAATGTGTTCTGGTATCACTATAATTGTTTTGAGAGTGACGTTACAGTGTGCCGCAGAATAAAAAAAATTAATTTTTATACGGTCCTTCGTTCTCTAACTTCCGATGTAAAAGCTGTTGCCCTGTGTCTTTTGGGTATACAAAAAAATCGCTATATTTGCTTAGATATTTATTTGATTTCAAATATAAAAAAAAAGGGGCATTAAAAAAGTAACGACTAGCGCATTATTCTCTTCTTTCCCAATTTTCTCTAATTTTGAATTCAAGTAGCTCAGAGAATACTGCTCTTGAAACGCGATTATTTTTTCTGTTGGCCTCAAGAGAGACAGGGCAACAACATTTTAATCAGATTTAAATTCTCCGAACTGATACACAGTGATTACTGAACATATTCCAAGCATTTTTCAAGCAGGAACAACTCCGACGAAAGGTTGATGAAAGGCCGAATAAGGACTTACGCGACGCCCTGTATACACAGTATCGTAATACATTATGAACCAAAAATCACTTGACTTATGAGAAATTAAAAATGGGGTTTGCATAAAAGTTGAAAAAGAATATTCCTATTAGTGTTTTTTTTTTTTAAACAAGTGCAGTTCATGTTCGAAATTATACGCATTGCGGTGTATTTTCTTATAAAGCAGAGATGATACAAATGAAGTTAATTTTAAAAAAATTAACAAATTAACAAATAAAAATTAACAAACTGTGCATTGACAAATTTTCACCTTTTATATGCTGTAGTTCATGTTCACTGACTAATGGGTTTTTGTGTGTTTAGTTGATAAGGTTGTTGGTAAGATACGTTTTTCTAAACGGAAATCGGTTTTTTTAGGTAGATGAAAAATCATTTCGGATGTAAATTCACATTAAAACAGCAGGATGATAAATAACTAGGGCTGGTCCGATTAATCGATTATTCGCGTTAGCTAATCGATCAATTCTTAGTCGCAGTTAAAAATTTTAGTTCAGTTAAATGACTCCATCAATACGATCAAAATTCGATTAAAATGTTTATTAACAGTTTATAATTTTACTTGATTTATTTTACTAAACTGATTGAATGTCTTATATTATGTTCTGATACATATTTCTGATAAGTGACCGCATTCAAAACTATTTGAATCATTATTTTAATCAAATGTTTTGACATGAGGAAACACAAATCGATTCAATGTAAATTAGTGATGATTTCTAGAATTGCTGATTTAAAAAAAAAAAAAAAACAAGATTGAAGTCCGAAAATTCTAGGATATGACAAACATGTTCAACACATTGCCCCCCTTATGCTAAGAACCTGAATGTGCAAATTTTAATTTCGGTTTATAAGCTGGTTGGTTCACTTATTTTGCTGTTTTGTCAGAAATGCGCAAATGTGCATCTCCTACTGAAACATTGTAGAGCAACTTCCATAAAGTAACATGAAGAGAGTAAATTTTCAAAAGTCACTTTTCAAGTTATAGAAATTTGCACATTCATATTTCTGCCAAAGGGGGACGATATTAAATAGAATAGCTTCAAGTGGGCGGTCTTGTTAATCCATTTCTATACATATTTACATTCATTAGTGGATAGATGCGTGAAATGAATAGAATATGTTTTTTTACTAGCAATTGATATTACATGGTTGGCAACACTATTTGCAGTGAATGAATAACATTTGAAAATATTTGATTGAAATTCGATTAATCGATTAATTATTTATAACTTTTGGTTCACACTGTAATCTCCTGTAGATATTTTTCTCCAGTTATAATTTAAAGAATCATTTGTAAACAATTTCGAACACCATTCATAAAGAAATATAATTGCTCAACTGCTTTTCGAGAAAAAAAAAAGTCCACTGCCGGTCTCGTTCACCTACTCTAAAATCTATTATGGAAGATAATAGGAAATCGAGTTTTCCCCTTATTTCAACATTCGTTTTTTAAAATTAGAAATATTCGTAAAAAGATTAATTTACGTTTTCTGAATAAAAATTGGACATTATCCTACACCAAAGTTGAATTGTGAAGTATTCATGAACATGCTCTTCCAATTAAATAATTAAAAAAAAATTCAAGAACATATTTTCAATTTCTAAGAACTTGCTAAAGATCTCCTCACATAATTCAGCCTATTAGAAAAATAAATCTTCTATCGTGTTTTGAGAAATACACTACATTCATACTACTTATTCAAAAAGAAAACGTGTTTTTTCCCCCTTAGCTTCATAGTTTTAAGTCGGTAAATGATAGATGCAGCACAATTTGATTCTTGAATGTAAGTTTAATTCTCATGTTCATTATTATCTTCTATATAACATGTCTACAAACATTATCTTTTAATTACAAATGAGAATGTTCCAAAACATTTTATGTTTCGTGGTAATTAGTAGTATTTACGTTCAGACAGGAAAACATTTCTTCCAATATTTTTGAAGAAAGATTTTTACGTGGACGTTTAAAAAATTTGTTTGAGGATCAAGTAATTATACATCATTTATTACAATTTAAAGTCGAGATGCACGCTAATGAGGATGATTATTGTTTAAAATAACATTGTTTTAACAATGCAAACAATTGCAATGAAAATGATTCGTAAGCAAAAGTTTTTTTTTTTGTGAAGACAAAATGTGAACTAGATACGAACATATGAAAATTTCCAAATAAAGGTTCTATGAAAAATTCTATGGCTTTCAAATCGATACTTTCCTGGTGGAAACGAGTTAACTCGTCCGAATTTAATTGGGAATAAATCAATACCAACTGCGCTTTTTAGGAATGCGGGTAGAAAATAACTTTTTTTATAAAATTAAGTTCAATAATCGGGTTTATCCTTTTTCTTGAATTAAGTGACACCGGGATACTGACACTAGGAAACCCAGAAGAAAACCGGCTCTGTAAGTAACTTACTAATAAGAAAAGTTCCCGAGGACCACAAAAAACGATCGATATCCGACCACGTGCTTTCATTTGTCGAGTCATCTGCACTATAACAGGTCTTTTCTTCAGTTTAAAAAAAAAAAAATTCCACCAACGAAGGAGCTACAGTAGTCCTGAAAAAAGCTGTCTGGCCTTCGATTCGGTTTGCTTTCTACATCGTCAATCACCTGTTTTGACAAGGAGCCACTAGTATCGATTAGTAAGGAATAATCCTAGGTTGTGATGTCGCAGGGAGTTTTTCCTCTAATTTAGTAGTTAATAAGTGAAATAGCTTACCTCCGGGGATCGTGAATTCCAACACAATTGACACGCTTATAAAGTAAATGCGATAAACTTATTGGGATAAATCGAGAAACTCTATCCATACTTAGATGAGACAAACATAATTTTCTATAGGCAGTATATTCATATTTTATCATAATTATTGGTTTTTTTATTATTTTATTACCCTTATAGGGTCACTGTATTATATATATATATATATATATATATATATATATATATACAGCAACCGTATTTTTGAGTCTGTTGTGCCATTTGTATTAAAAGAGTTCGCGACTCGTCGCCTCTCGCGCTTCTTGGCGATATCTGAAAATCTTCCTTCCACTCTCTCACACACTCTCTTTGCTTTTCTTTCACTCTTTCTGCTCTACGTGATTATGCGTTGTTTGAAGGAGGTCACACTAACACTATGGTTGCGGTTTTTTTACCCATTCTTGGCTTTTATTGGCGTTCGAAATATTAACAACTACAGCTTTTATTCAGTGACCCATAACCATAATTTTGCGGGATCTTTTGCATTGGGAGATATTTTGAGTGTCATTCAAAATATTTTTGTGCATATCGTATTCAAATGGGTAGAATAAGTGACAATCTTTTCAAAACTTTTTCAAAACGTCGCCATGGAACAATTTCCTTATAAGTAACACAAAAATTGTGGATCCTTAAAGGTGCGGTTAAAAAAACCAACATTAGGTATATACTCTCTTCTATTCACTTGACATACGCAAGCGCATACAAGTTTTCGATGTTTACAGATACAGCTTCAACCTGAACTATGCGTCTTTCAAATTTCTTTCCAAAAGTCTACCAGAAAATTGAATGAAAGAAACCTAAAAAAATGTAAAAATTTCTCTTTTGATTCGAATTCACTATTTTTAACCAAATAAATCTACGTATAGTATCGAGTTCATTGAGGGCACATAGGACACGAGGTCTTTATTCAATCTTTCTAGACAATTTAAAATTTCGGCTGTTGACGAATATTCCTTCAATTCAAAGGGAGGGGAGTAGCAAATTCTAACACAATTGACACATTTAAATAAATACGATAAACATGTTTAGGAATTCGAGAAGCCATCCATTCTTAGAATAAGACGAACATAAATATTTTATATCGGTATTGTATAATAATTTATCAAGTTTTTAGTTTTATAATAGCATTGTAAATTGGGTTGCTGTATTTTAGTAGTATATAACATCCATATTGGTTACGGGCATATTTTTCTCAGTAGCCTCGTTGGGCATTTTGCCTGTTGCAGTCTTGCATTTGTATTTGCAATTGAAACCTCTCATTCAGATAAACATCCTTTTAGAATAGCTGTTTTCATTTATGCAATTTAGTGATAGGATGGATATACGTAGGATAGAGTTCGAAGAGAAGAATTCTAATTTTCTAGAAACTTTTTATATACAAATTTAAGAAGAAATATTTGGGTATGTTTATTAAAAGAGACGGAGGAGTTGCTTCGTGTCTCTTCCGGGCCAAAGAAGCCATCACATTGAACTCCGGTCTTTCGACGAATGTGATTCGTTCCTCGAAAAGTGCAATACATCGAATTTTATTTCGAGCATGTTGCTGTTACCTACCATATTTCTTTGGATGCGAGCAGGACATTTACATAACGGTAGGTGAAATATTCCGTAGTGTTACATAGCTAGAGTTCGAGCAGTGACTATCCTGTTTAGAATTTGCATTTTATGAACTCCGTCGATGGTTAATACCAACGGACATGTAAAGTATTTCAATGTGTACATATATATACATACTTGTGCTCTTCTAGTAACTTTGAACCACTGCCATCCACGCTCTGTCATTGCGAATTTTAATGACTTCCTCTGAGAAACAATTCAAGTGACGCAAAACGTAGAGAGAGACAGAGACAGAAAGGAATAGAATTATTGAAAGACCTACGCCTACCGTCCATTGACGGAGAATCAAAGCGTACGTCGTTTCACATTAACGTTCGATCGCACGACAAATTTTACCATGAATGCAATGCATCTTTCGAAGCTTCGAGAAAGTTCATGCATGAAATCTCCACAAATGCATAAAGTTGAATCAGTAAGGACGAAAGACCTCCCCTCTCCAAACGCCCAGACTGAGTATTGTGTGTATGCACGTGTACGATGCTATCATGCTAAACGTGTTTGTCGAAGATGCTTCCAGGTTCGCTAATTCATCTCGGCGTTGTTGATTCGTTCTCTAGCGATGCATATGATTTTTATACAACCAGTATCTACGGCAACATTGTGAAGAGAGTTACTGAGGGAGAGATTTGATTCTCCAGCTCTTCCGATTCGATTATCATTCAAAACTATTATGAATGATTGTAGAAGGTATATTCCTAACTTCATTAGCATTATTTGATTCAGATTAATTTTCCATATTAGATCGGCGTTATCAAATTTTCATCATTATCGACTGATCAAGAATGAATCGTTACATTTATTTGCGATGACAAACAGAGTCAATATGTTCGCTTCATTCCATTCAGAAACAAACAAAAGTAGCTAATCGTATTTTTCTTTTAAATTATAATGCAGGAACTTGAAGAAATGAAAGAGGATATATAAAATATCTCGCTATTAAGCCGATAGTTTTGTAAATTCAACGTCATCAATTCAATAAATTTAATTTAGTTCTTATGAGGGTTTACTGCTTGTTCTTATGTCTTTATACCGTTATTTTGGCTGTGTGTAGATATAGGTATGATTGTGTGTGTATAAGCTATGTGTGGTGTATAAATGTTATTACATGCAGGGTATTTCATAAGGGGCACTTTTATTTCGAAATGGCAGTAATAGGTAAGTGGAGTATGTGGTTCGTTGCACGGGAAAGCATAAAATTTAACCTGGCAGTGGTTGCGCCAAAATTCGGACTCGAGGACGCGCGTCTATCAGATCTTAATGTTTAGCTGCTGCGTGTTTGTGGGAGAGTTAAAAAGACGTAATCAGATAGGATCCGGGTTCGAACTAAACCGGTAGCAGAAAGATGATAAGCTGCAGTTGGTTTTTTGTGAATCTTAACTTCGACGCGTCAATGGGGGCCGATCACCTCGTTGAAAAATTTTCGCTACAGAAAGCAAAAGACCTACAACGGTAAAGGTATGGAACCATTCAATTCCACTTATAATTTGAAAAAATGGTAAATATGCACTCAGACTGTTAGGTACACAGGCATAAGTTATTCCGCAATAATTTACCCATGGCGATAGACCAGGATTGTGAACTGTTTGAAAAAAAAGTCTACACATTGTAAACTGCGACTTAGTGCCCTCGTCGTTCAAAACAACCTCATCAATTACTTACTTTGCCGCAGCCTTCGCGAATTCTACATCTTCATCGATTTTTCATCCAAAATGGCCTTTTACTATAAGGATCCATAATTGGTTCTAAGTGAATCTTTTCAGACGCATTCTGAACATTATGCGGAAATGTGCATAAGGCCACTATATACCAAATGGTTTCCTTTTACAAAAATGAATTTAGAACCAAAGTTAGTTTTTGCACTAATGGCTAACCCAGCTATCAAAGGAATGAAAGGATTGTCCGAAGATTTATCAAAGGATTGTACCACACGCATTGGTTGAGAGGACGAGTCCACTTTACAATAAATGGTTTATTGTACCAAACGCATCCGCCCTCCTGTGTGATAGTGATAGTGATAGGAACTGAGAGACACCCAGGCTCTGTCACACTCAGTGATATAAGCACATTGTCCCTGGGGACTCGGGTGCCTCCGGGGAAACCTAACCATTTATTGATCTTGAGAAAGATATATTACATACATGGGCAGGTGCCATTACGCACCTCGCCAGTAAACAAGTATAAAATTTGTAATCGAAAATGGTGATTCTGTAAATAAATCACAATTGTAAATCACAGGTTATAAATAACGAAATCATCATAACAATCGTCAAAATCGAGAATAGGTCTTGATAAAATTTGATTTTATTCTCTTCAGGGATTTTCATTGAATCAGTAACTATCACATCAATGAAAGCTGTCAATCTGCTGCTGGGTTGATCTAATCGCTGCACTGTGTGGTTTGATTTGGTCCAAAGACATTCGTCACTAATTGCTGCCTGTATCCAGCTTTTCGATAAGCCAGCGTGGATCAAACTATTCTCGACTACTCAGGCTCCTCTTCTTCTTCTTCCTCTTGTCTAAACAGATGTACGAGATCGCTGTCTGGGCGCAGTTGATGTCGTATTCTAGTGGATCTCCTGACTGCCATAGGTGGCTCTCAATCTGGTTCTAGCTCCGGGACTGTAGCTCGACCACTAGAGCAGCATAAATGCATGCTACATGCAAAAAAAAATCTCCCAAACATTAGAACAAATCCCCAGTGAGATGTGTGTCAATTTCATTAAAATCATTGCAGAAGGTGACTTCACACTACTGTATACGTGGAAAAAAACGCATTGAAAATGCATTTCGATGTCGTTTCACTTTTGACAACAAAGGAAAATTTCAGTACTGCATAAAGAACATTGCAGCATCACTTTTCAGCGAAGAAATTCTCGAAGGGAACGACAAAATAAGAACTAAAGTAATTTTCAGCGGTCATGACACTGACTCGAAGTTCACAATGGGGCAGAGGAAATAACGCAGTTTAAACGCGGGTTTAGTTCAACTAGTTGCACCTATTACATAAGGAAAGGGCTGGTGAAACGTCCATTTCACCAGAATTTTATGCAAGTTAAGGTTAGTTTCATAGGTTTAAGAAACGATTCTGATCACGCAATGTAAAAATACTTGATGATATCAAGAGAAGAAATGGCAAACAAAAAAAATCACAATGTTCTTTCAGAAAACATCACCAACAATCGCTGCACCCTCTTTTAGAATCTTTTCTACCTCTGCGTCACCATACTCTTTCTCATGATGTTCAATAAACGAGATATACAAGAAGAAAACTATGGTTTCGAATATTCGCGGATTTCCGTATTCGCCGTCATCCCCGGAACGTAACCCCCGCGAATACGGAGGACCAACTATAAAAAGTTATTTCTTTTAATTCCAATAACTATACAGCCTCTTATAATATGAATGACGTATATGAGGTCTGCACGTTATTTATACACTTTTTCTAGTTCAGTGTATGCTTCTAAGATCAACAGTTCGCGAGTTATTCCGGGAACATGGGACTTTCCTATGTACACTGCGCATTTCATATTCATAATGAAGACAATAATATTCCATCTGATACAAATCAAGAATAGAATTCACCCTCTCACGATATTTCTCCATCATTCTTAAAAAAAATTATTTTCTGCCGCTTCCTTACTTCAAATTGAACTGTTTTCATGAAAATCTGCTACTATGCATTGCTTTTGTATTTCTTTGATACATGTAGAAATAAAGAATAAGATATTGGGATCTTATTTTTGAATTTGTTCTCTCTCTCATCCGATATTTTCTTTTGAACTTTATGAAAACATCATTCCCCTAACTATTATTATTATTTCCACAAATACCTGGCGGCCGTCACGGATAAATCAATCATATTGGAAAAATATGGCCGCCTTCCGCAACTTCTTTATCTCACCGTAGGCAAATAGAGAGCTCAGTTTTTCCAGCGCGTCGTGCAGACTTTGTTTATCATGCTGTAATAGACAATACTGGCTTTTCATTACTCTTTTCTGGCAAGGCGTTTTCTGCTTTTAAAACGGCCTATGATTAACAAGCTCCGTAACTTTTAGTTTTGAGTAAAATTTTAGACAAATGAAAATTTTTGACATTAATTTTCTGTTTTTTGAAGCATTGTTGAAAATTAATAAAATGATATCATATTTAAACAAGAGAAATAACTAGAAACTTAATTTTTTTAATTTTAAAAATTACTATAAAAAAAGGAGAATGAACTTTCAGTGAAGCAGCTCAAAACTGATTTTGTTGTAAAAGAAATTTCAGTGATCTATGGCGCTGATTTCGAAACTGGAATCGATTTTGTCAGATTAGCTGTAGTTTTTTAGATAAAGTGACACATTTTAATGGTGATACCATAAGGAGAGTGCAAATCAGGTTGAGACTGTGCGTTATAAATAAATACAGTAAATCATTGGCAAAGATATTTCGGTGATTTCAGAGGCATTTTGGGACACTAACTCCGAGTCTGGTATTAATTTTGCCTAATTGGCTGTAGGTTTTAAGATTATTCATATTCTCAACAATGAGATTTGCATGCTGCTTATGTATTACCATTGAAATAATTTAATATTCACTTCATCTCAAAAACTAGATGTAATCTGAAAAACATAAATCCAGATTTGGAATCAGCAGCTTCAATATACTCTAAAACTTTCCGTAACATGATGAAAAAAACTTTTTTTTTGTTTCATCTAAAATTGACACATGTAAATAATCGATGAAGCATGTTTTCTGTTGGAGGGGGGGGGAAAGGTAATATATTAATACACAATAGGTGATAAATCGGTGGCATGAACACAAGATACCAATATAGGTTTCTTGTGTTCCTACCACCAATGAGTTGTAAGTTGGCCAATTTATCACACAGACTGCACTAGATACCGTGAAATGCTATTTAGACCAAAATTTTTCGTCTTGTTTTTAATTATTTATTGTTTTGGAGATTTTTAACCCCGACAGTATTTTTGTAAGATAAGTGAACGTACACAAAGGAATCACGTGAGTTAATGAAGATAGGCTTACGTCCGAACCACACTGCACTGACGTTGTGAATTCAGGAAATTTTACCAATATCACCAATACACCGTTGCAATACAGAAAGGCAAATAATAATACTGATAATAATAATATTAATAAAGTTCCACAAATAAATACAATAAAAATATGTACATACATTCAGGGAAGAAAAATAATCATGTCAGAAAAGTACACGAGCACTTCACACCTGAGGAAGTGAAAAAGAGGAGAATTTCCCAACATTTTAGTTCGGTATGGTATATGGTAGGACTTAGAATAGATTTCGGTTACGAAGATTGATGTTATTACAGTGAAAACTTATTTGAGCTAACATGTCTAGTAAATCAAAGTTGAAGTGCAAAATTTTCATAAAAAAAAGTGATCAAGGCATTCTGACGGCGGACTTCGAGTGATTCATAGTTAAAAGCGGATCTGACTATTTTTGTAGGAATTTGAATTTGAAATTTCTTGAAATTAAGCAAAGCACAAAAAGTGCAGTATTTTGTGCGCGTTCAATCCTAATGGTATTGAACGAGTTTTATCGATTCCAGATTATTGAAAAAATATTCTAGACCTGAGCTGACATATGAATTGAAAAGAAGCAGAAATGTTTCTGCATTTTGAAAAAAACAATTTGCTGTTGGGAATTAAGAATAAATGAATAAACGCCAGAATTTTGTCACTGGGTTTATCCCGTTGCCGAGCTCTCTTCCAGCCTAGCTTCGTCACACTCTAGGGGCTATGTTTCTTACTGAAAAATATACATTTGCACTTTGGAATATTTAAATTTTAATATTCAAGTTAAAAACTTATTGGTATTATATGGTACTATGAATTGCTTTGATACCAACTCAATACCATTGAAAATTTCTTTTTTTTTTCAAATGAATTCGAGAAATTAGAAAATAAGTATTTTTGGAAGCATTGATTTTATTTTGGAAGCACGTAAAATACGAGTCATATGGTCAAGGTTCAGCAGCGCTTTCCATTGAGAGCTACTTATTCTTCTTTCCTCTTTGGGCTCATTCCGTCATGCGACAATTTGTGATACCCTTTGTAGCAGAAACACGAGAGAAGGGAGAAAGGGGATTGCTAGCTCGCAGTATATTCAACATCATCTATAGCAGAAAGCCTCCGTGCAAAGTTCGGGATGTCATTGAAGAAATACATTTCACCTATTGTCATTGGATATACTGCAAAAAAGGATAGATATCGCATTCGTCCGCTTGCTATGTCCAATAACGTATGACCTAACGTATTTATTTTCTCAGAGTTATACTTGTTCCGTCTTATGCTGATGCTGTCATCTGTCTTCCATATTTTGAAGTGAAAATGGCAAGTGCCAGAATTTTCATGTAATGAGAGTATCGTGTAAAAGCCTTGCCTGCTCTCGGCGAAGAGACTTTTTTCAAGTGTGAGACTGGGGCTCGCATTCCTCGGTTTTCCATTCACCTCTCCTACACTAATAACCAGATTTGGATTGTGGTATTTCAGAAAAAAGTTCAAAACTTAACACAGTGCAAAAATTGCTCATTCTGCTCATATAAGAAAAACGTGAAGTGGTAAAAAATTTTAAAGAGAAATGAACAATACAGAAAGTTACAATGAAATTTCAGTGATGAGGGTTAATTTTATACGACATTTAATAGCAACCATCCTTAGCGATGTTGAATAGATAGCATAACAAAGCACACACATCATCAAATATAAATTCGAAAATTCATTGTACATATAACGCATATTTCTCTTTGAAAATTCTATTGATATTGATCCGTATTCCTTCCTGAAGAGCTTCTAAAAGTCGGGATATTTTAGACACAAAAATCCATTCAGATGCATCTATGAAAATATTATTCAAATTTTCATGGTATAAGAATAGCATATGTGAATGTGTAATGCAACGATAATTCAACGGTTTTACGACAAACATTAACTGTCAAAACGGAATTAATTGAAATGAAATACTTCATAACTTTACTTGATCAATTGTAAACGCCATAAAGTACATATTTTGAAGTGCAGCTGGTAAGTTCCAGAATTCTCATGTCATGTTAGAATTTTGTTGACGTCCTGCCTGTTCTCTGCGGAGAGACTTTTTCAAATAGCAGATCGGCTCGCATTCCTCAGAATGGAAATGCACTTGATTCATTTAAACGCATTTCCATATACAAATTAGCAAAATAATAGTCTTAACAAATATCTATCGAAACTGGAAATAAATTATCCTATTATTTCTCCGTAAAATAAAAATCATGTATCCCTTTAAATTATTTGAGTGGAAAGTGGGATGTAATGGAACAAATTTATTTTATGATTTTTTTAAAGGAAAATAACAAATTTGATTTTTTTTTGTTTTATTAACAAACATACAAAATTGTGTTATATGAACAAAATTATTCAAACAAAAAATAATATCAGTTGTTTTTGCAGCGATGAGCAATTTTATACATCAACTCGTCCCTTTGGATCTAATAGGACAAGGAAAATAAACCCAGAAAAAACTGGATAAACAGTATGAAATGTTATTTTAACATATTTTTCTTTATCACATATTTATCTTCATACTTTTTAATGTCTAAAGCCAAAGTGTAGTGAAATGGAAACTTCCCAGTTTCAATCGTTGTTAAGCCATGGTGCAACTTTGCTGCTTTCTGGCCAACACGTACTTCCTGTTTTGCTTCCATGATCACGTCTCTAAAGATTTGGTTAAAGGCAAAAAACGTTGGTTTGTTTATATATTGATTCCCAGAAGGCATTCGATAGGGTCCAACATAGTAAACTCTTGAAGTGGTGTTACGCGAGATTGGAATTGGGGGGGAGAGTACTTGTTGAAATGGATAGAATGAATGTTGGTAGATGTTATAATGGGCAGTGAAGAACAGGGGATTTTCTAATTAGACAGGTGTGAAGGGTGGAGTGCCTCGAGGAAGTGTCTTTAGCCGCATAAACTCTTCATCCATGAACTCAATCAGGGTATTGACGGGACTGTTAGAAAATTCGCAGATGACGTGATACTAATTGAGATACTCGCGAATCCAAGCGATAGGGCGATAGGGAGACATTCCAAACGAACTTGAACATGACTGCAGCATAGGCTTACGAACAGAGCATGACCTTTAATGTTGATAAGTGCACGGCCGCCCATTTTGGTGTGAACAACCCATGTTTCACTTACATGTTGAATTGTATTATTATTCCTGATACAACTAGGGTCACCGATTTGGGAATTCTCATTGACGAGCGGCCTAGGTTTTCTGGAAGTTTATCTCTAATAATCAGAAATGGTTCACTTTTCTTGCGAGTAATGACACCTTGATTATTGTCACTCAGATGTGAAAGACATATTCGAAAAAGGAAATGAAATGTAACCTTGTCCAATTAGAGCCCACTTTCCCCAATAATACAAATATCAAACCGCAGTCACAGAAAAAAAAAATTCGATAGTTGTAGATTTCGAGTATATATATGGAGAAGTACAGCAAGTTTTTCCAATGTATACGAAAATAAATAAATAAACGGAAACTTGTATATACGTATAAACAGTTTCTTAAGACGATGAATCTTTGACTTTATAAAAGACTTGGTTCATTTTATAGATGGAGGATAGTAAAAGAAAGAACGAGAGAGAGAAGAGAAAAGCATCTCTTCAGTCTCCACTACTCTTCGATTACCGATATTGAGCTTATAAACGAGAAGGTCGTTCGTTATTGACCCGGAAAAAAACTTTCCGTAAGAAAGTCATCAAGATAAAGTCGAAAGTTTGTTGCATAAACACATTTGGTGGAGTTGATAAGAAACAAAATAGAAAAATGTATCCGTTCATCGTTGTCCTTTATTTTCCACCCATCAAATAACTAGAATGAACTTTCTCGTCTATCTCCACGCTATTTATCCCAATGCGTTGGCCATCTATTTTGATAAGTTTATTTTCTGATTCAGTGGATGGGTTGATTCCTGTTATTTAAAGAATTTAGATGTTTATTACTGTGTTACAAGGTCATGATTCAACTTCATGGTATGAAAGGGTGAAATTGAATGGAAATCGAATTGGTAAGATCATGAGCCACACTTATCGAAAATAATTTTTTTTATACGGCTGCTTGTAAAATCATACTGAAATAATGTATGAAAAAAGTATCATAGAGAAAAATTAAAATGATAAGTAAGAGATAAATAAACGTTACAATTTGTATACGACCCATAATATAATATTTGCATTCGTTTTACAATAAATAAATAAAATTTGCCCTGTAAAAATCCAATGAATATTCGTATAGACGTATCGATAGTTTAAATTCTTCATTGTTTCTACTTCTAAGCACTTCAATGATTATGTCTCTAGAGCAGTGTTTCCCAACCTTTTTTGTCCCATCGTCCCCAACACAAGCTAACCCATAGGATCCTATGCTATACCAGTTAGCTCCTACCACCCTCCTGAACCCTTCCATTGCCCCCCAGGTGTAGGGGCGTTAACTTCCACGTTGGGAAACACTGCTCTAGAGGAAAACGGAGAAAAAACGTGTGGAAAAATTTTATTCCTTAAAATTTGCTGGTTTATATTGCATCGTATTGTAGCTGTGTGTGTGTGTTTTATATAGATATGCAAGTTCTAATGCTGCCTTTACCTAATCAACCCTTTGTCGCAGATGTACGATTCCGGTTAAAAACAATGCTCAAAATGTGTTCAAGGACCTCACTATACCGGTTTTGAGAGCTGTGCATATACAATGCGTCCCAAAATAAAAAATATATATAAATTTTCAAACGGTCTATAACCGTCTTCTTACCTCCAATTAGAAAATTGTTGCCCCGTCTCTTCTGATCCGAACAAAAAAATACACGTTTTTAAGTGTAATATTCGATGAAATATTTGAATTTAAAAATCGGAGAAATTGTATGAAGGAACGGCATGAACTAACGTACATGCTCATTATACTATTTCCCCCCACCTTTTCTTCGATTTTAGACGTCAAGCATCTCAGTACATATGTCAGTTAAAAACATTTTGTTAACAATCAGTTTAAAATAATTTTTTTGTTAGTCTCAGAAGACAAAGAGCAAAAACTCTCTAACTGGAAGTTAGAAGATTAGGGAAGAGTATAAAAATTTAGAATTTTTTTTTATTTTGTGAAACACTGTATTTTGATTCTCGAAACATGTATAGAGTGAAAACATTTTGAGCATGCTTTGAATTAGAGTCATTAGACCTCTGTTTCGAATGGTTGAAGAGATAAAGGCCGAATTAGGACTTACAGGATATCCTGTTATAACAGGACTATTTATTTGTTTTGTTTATTTTTAAATTTTCATCATACATTAAAATTTCAACTATTTTGTGTTGTGTGTTTATCTTTCTTTAATTTGCATTTTTTATTTGGCATTAATAGTTTTGTCTTAATTATGTTATTATGTGTGTGTTTTTTATTGTTGTTTATTTTTTTTATTTATTAATAATTATCATCAAATTTTTTAATCGTCAGTACAGGCATTCGCCACTAGATGGTAAATTTCTTTCTTTGTATATATGAAATAAACAGATTTGATTTAATAGAAAAAATCACAAATTTTAATTTTTGATATCTCTGGAATTTTTATTCGAATTGTTTGTAAGTCTCTTTCTGTAAAATCGTTGAGACGCCCAAAATTAACAAAGTTAATTTTTTTCTATCAGGGTCCGTACAAAAAGAAATATTTTTTTCAAGTTTTTATGTAATTTTAATTTTACAGGAAATAATCACACACATTAATATTTTTCCTGTTATAATAGTTTTCTCTCAAACTTTACTTTAATTTTAGAAACAAGAACAGAATATTTATTCCTCTCTGAAATCCCTATTATTGCAGTTAACACTAAAAGAAGTGCTGATTTCCTTAAAGAGTAAATTCGTGATCGGTCACTAATCGAATTTTTTTTTTGTTTCTCACTCAACCCATTCCAAAGATATTAACCAGTGTATGCAAGTTTCCATCCCGATACTTGACAAACAAAATATTTCCAAACTAACGTGTGCTCCTTGCTAAGTCAATATTATTGAGATAGAAGCAATGCTTATACATAAATGCTAAATATAAACCGCTTTCTCAGTGTACATATGAAAGCATGCACGTATGATAATTCCACTATGACTCGATAAATGAATCACGATATCTCTCTCATGTGCAGAGAATATTTTCTCAAAAACGGTGGACACATGGAAAAAAAGGAATTAACTGTAAACACAATCATGTCAAAAAATATCAAATTATAGAACTATTTTTCCTCTGAGTACCAGGAACTTAACGTTCCATTTAGCGGTGAAAATTCGACCTCTCATAGGTAATTGGGGTTGAACACGCAAGGTGAGAATATGCGCAAAATCACTGACAAAACAACAAAATAAAAGTTTGCACGCGAACTTCCATCACATATGTTAATAGATTGAAACAAAGGAAATCAGTCAAGTCCACTAAAATAATCTTGAAATAGCTCAGATGCGTTTGAGATTGTGCATGCGCAATACTCTGTCATATAATTATATATATTTTTAGTGACCATGTGTTGAAAGACGAAAATAACCTTTTACTACATTGGTAGAAATATACAGGGTGATTATAAAAAAACAATCCCGACATATGGGCCCCTAACTATCATACCATTCACAGAAACTGAATGAAATTTTGGCATAAGGTATTTTGAGGTATGCGCTCAAGAATGATATGGAAAACAACAGTGTCATTCTAACAGTTACGGTTACAGTGAGAAAATTTCGAAAATATCAAATGGCAACACCAAGTTTTTTGTAAGAATGTGATCTCCATTGTGAAAAACCCTAAATAGCGTTCGAACGGCAACTGTAGCATGAAAATCACCGGCGGTAGATAGGCTAAAAGTGAGGACAACCAATAACGACAGAGAAGCAGCATAAAATAAAACATTTTATTGTGTTTCACAAATTTTCCACATGACCTTGTGGAGGACTAATCAGGCTGGGATCTCAGCCGAAGAAACGGTGTGACGAATGAAACGAACATTAATGCTCTGGTGCACGGCAAAGTCCTTTTTACTTTTTCCTTGCCTAGCTCCGGGGATTTCCGTGCTACGGGTGCCATTCCAACGCTATTTAGTGTTTTTCAGTATGGAGATCGCATTCCAATACAAAAAACTTGGTGTTGCCATTTGATATTTTCGAAATTTTCTCACAGTAACCGTAACTGTTAGAGTGACACTGTTGTTTTCCATATCATTCTTGAGCGCATACCTCAAAATACCTTATGCCAAAATTTCATTCAGTTTCTGTGAGTGGTATGATAGTTAGGGGCCCATATGTCGGGATAGTTTTTTTATAATCACCCCCGTATATATATATATATATATATATATATATCACATTCTGCGATCATGGTGTGCTCGTTTTCTATTTGACCCTTAACTCAGTGGTTTTAGAACTTCTGTCCCTGTGGTTTCCTTGTCCAATTCATGGCTCATCCGCGACGCGCCTAAATAGTTCTGAGGATATTTTTCCATATAAAACAGCCACTTCAAAGCATAAATTGAACACAAATCAATATCTCTACCTAACTGCGATCCTCCTCACTAATGTCTGAGACTTTCCTAGGAGACGCGACTCACACTTTGAGGAACATCACCTTAACTGCTCAACCATCTATGAGCGATCGGCGTGACATTGTGGAAATTAAATTCTTGATTAATAAAACAATAAAATGACGCAACTTCTCGAAAAATGATGTACTTCAATTTGTAGAGACAGGATTACTCAATAAATGAGTTTTGAACCAATTTATACTTACTTCAAAAGATAATGAGATTGAAAACAGATGAAAGATTTTCGCAGGTACAGAGTGAAAAAAATGTGCTTTTTAATTAATATTTGTAGTAAATTAGTCATATTAAAAAAAGCAAGCACTGAGATACGCACATGCAAAATCATAATAAAAAATAGGATATATTTATATGAAATACTAATTAGCTCGGCAACACACGCGTTAAAATTCAAACATGAATACATGCGTGGTGTCTATCATCCCCTCACCCCCTAATTTTTTGTGGTATTATTTAAGTCAGGGAATTCTTTATAAATTCAAAAATAATATCTATCTAAACTTTTCATCCGAGTTTCCTTCGTTTAACTTCCATTTTTCGCTGCTCCGCCACAAACTGCGAGAAAATTCATCGTCTGCACCATTTGTGGCAAGCAAAATGTCAAAGATGGCTTTCCGCCACCACTTTTCGCCTCCATGGAAATTGGTAATTTTGCTTCTGAGAGATATCATGCAAAAATGCTCAGTGGGTTTCTGGACGCTATTTTATTTTTCTTATCAAGAAAGGAAATTATCACAAAAAATCACACGTTTTTTCAGCACTATGAGGGTGATATCATCATATTCGGCTATTCGAAGAATGTGAATGATCACTTCATGATGGCTCCTAATCTATCACCGTTTCTGCTAGGCACATGTTTCATCTGCTGATTCGTGTTTTCTCTAAAATATTTCATGGTTTCCGCAGTACAGAAAGGTTGAAAGACTACTTGACCCATTTTTAATTTTGCATTTTTAATTTGCATTTTTAATTGGGTTGCTGGGTTTTTTTTAAATATACGACATCCATATTTTTATGGGCATCTTTTTATCAGCCACCTCGTTGGGCAGTTTGCCTGTTGTGGCGTTGTATTTGTATTTGCATTTGTATTTGAGTTATTAAGCCTGGCGCTTTTTCCGAAATCGATACATTTCGAATATTTTGATACAAATAAAAAAAAAATTGCATTTCACATATGAGATGAGAGTGCGTTTATTTGATTTGATGATTCAATTCTGAAGAGAAAAACGTCTAGAAATGTGTATAAGAATTTGCACAAATTTGGAATTTCAGCCTAGAAGAAAAGGAGCAGCATGGATGACCTGCTGTGGTGGATGGTGCAGAAATCGAAGGAAAATCCCGAAATTAAGAACTTGAAGCTAAGCAGAGACTTTAAACGTCATCAAATTATAATATTTATGATCATTTCGTTAAACATGCAGGACGAAAAACAATGTGGATCGATAAGACATGTTGAATGAGAACCAACGAACCCGTTCTAATGTCTCATTTATCATTAGACATCCAAAGTAAATTCCATGAGATAGTCTGGGACGTCCCATCATTTATCGCATTCACCATATTTAATGAGCATCGCACCACCTCATATCCATTTATTTCGCTCTCCTAAAAATCATTCATGTAGAATATCCTTTGCTGATATTGATGCTTTAAAAAGCCATATAAACGGGTTTTTTCCCCCTTCCCAAAATAACAAAACTTCACGAGGACAAAATTTGTGAAATTCCTGTAAGAAAGCCTAAAATTCTGTAGAAAAAGTATGATGAAACAGAAAAAAACAAACAAATCCAGGTAAAGTTTTGAATTTTTGCCTTTTCATGCAAAAATTTAGGGAAAAAACAACTCTGAACATTTTTGGCGACTTTGTGGCGACATTTTAAAGTTATCCTTTTCAAAATTAGTTTTCGAATTTCTGTAAAAAATTAATATAAACTGAATCTCATTCTGTATACAGGGTGTCCCATCAAGACCGTCTAACCGCTGCGCAGCCAGATTCCTCGCTTGGAATATATAATGTACCCGTATGACCCATAGTTGTCGAGAAAAATGCGAAAAGGAAGTATGACATCATATTTGGGGTGCAAGGAAAAAAAAACTTGAGTGGAAACATGAACATCGGTATTTGCATATGTTAACAAATGGATATGCTCAAAATGTCCACCGAGGATATCGAGGCATGCAAATGCCGATGTTCATGTTTCCGATCATTTTTCCTTACACCGGATATGACGTCATATATTGAACTACTACAACGGGCGCAGTAGCCCAAGTCGGTAAAATACTCGCCTAAAGTACAAAGTGATGTTGAGGGGTGTCGCAAGTTCGATACCCGATTCGTCCTTGTCAGAAATATTCCTGACACAGGGGTACAACAAAAACGGCAAACACATAATGACAGAAAACGATCACTACCGCTGGGAGTCGCACATCGAGGTGACTAGAGCACTAACTATCGGTGCGTATGAAAAAAGAGAAAATTTCGAACACTGCCGTTTGAAATCGGAAATAAATTGTAGGTCCCGGGGTCTAATTAGCCGTCGTGTGTAGAAAATCACCGTGGTGTGACAAAAATGATCAAATTATAATGAATCAATTATATCAGATCATAATTTGACGTGATCTAAACATGATTATGCACGTGTTTAGATTATTTATGATTTAGTCTAAAATCATGTATAATTTTTTATGGAAATTTTATTTTTGCTCTTATGTTACAGGAACAATTGACACTAGCATAGTGGAATTTATTTATATCCATCTGAATGGAAAAAAAAATGTCTCTTTTTATTATTTCTTTGCATTTTTAGATTAATTTTTTTTCGCTTCCGATTCATTGTTTTATCTCAATGACTTTTTAATCCTTCCTAATTATTGAATGCATCTTTTCTTTGTAAAAAATGAACTTTTTAAATTTCAATATTCGCTGAACAAAAAAATTAATATGGTGATTGCCATTTCTTTCTTCTCCTCGATCTCCATATTATTTATAATAATCCGTTGAATTTTTCGATCATAAATTACAAAGAAAAACAATTTTCCGAATTAAAAAGAAACTTTCGTTTCAGTTTCCGTTGTATGAGGATTACAATACGCCATTTTGTTTCATAATCTCGTTCTAAATAAGCCAAATATCGATAACATTTTTTTTAGTAGTGAGAGATTAAATAATCTATTAAAATTTAAAATCAGGAATAAAAAAAGATGTAATATGAAGACATATGATGTTGTGTGTTCAAAAGAGTGTAAATATTTTAATTTTAGTTTTATGTTGCAATATGTGAAATAACAACTATTTAGAAATCTCATTATTTTTTTCGTATAAAAATATAACCATTAAAAATAATTTTCTAAACAAGAAATCTTTTTCAATTTTTATTTAACTTATATCTAATTTCTTAACTTCCTTAAAGTTTTCCAACATTGCTGAGCATCGAAATTTATTCAATTTTATACAAAACAAGAAATATTCTCAGTATTATTGGTAGATGAGCTATCTTAGCCTGTAATTGAGATATTTCATTAAAGAAAACGAGGTGACGTTGGATATGAATTAATTAAGTATCCATCACGCATACGTAATTATATTCTTAATTACTCATGCACGAATAGGGAATCTTTAGCGCAATAAGCTCCATGGAATGACAAGCTCTTAAAACTAATTAATAATTTACTATGTTTAGCTGTACTAAACGTTGAATCCATAGTTACTGGAAACGTGATACGGCATTCACTTGTATTTACCCATCATATCAGTTGCTCTTCTGTACGAGTAAGTAGAACATGAATATTAATGGATTCGATTTTATCGAACATGTTGTTGTTTTCCGAAAAACACTGATGTGATATTTTAATAATATTTACCATGGACAATCATCACACGTAAACATATAAAAAAAGTATTATATTATAAATAAGAACTGACACACACGTATCACATAAACATACTGTATTAGATTGATAGTATTGGTGAGATCTCAAATCTTACATAATATACCATTTTTTTATGCAGGCAGAATCATGTAATATCACGATTATTAATTTTCATAATTGTACTTTTTTCTTTATTCGTCATTGGATGCTTGGATCATGAATACCGAAAAATAATAATTCATTTATTTGTTTACAACAACCTCAGAAGGCACGAAATGCACTCAATGATAATGCGAAAATGATATCTCAGTCACAAAATAGTTATGGAAATTAATAGAGAAAATTACGTAGACGTAAATCTACCGGAATTATTTCTGAATTAATGTTAATTACTCGTTATTTTATTATCAAGCAAATATTTATGAAAGTTGATAGTATAGTGATTAATGATTTGATTCCAATTCCTTCTTAGGTATGTTTTGTTATGGATTCTTAACACATTCTTTAACTACATTTCAGCAGAATCTTACAAATTCAATAGAGATAATATTTATAATGGAATAAACAATAACTTTCGTTTTCACATCTAAAGAGCTTTCAATGGCCGAAATATGCATTGTTTTGAGAGTTTATCCTAAAGGCGTTATTTTATGTAAATTTTGAATCAAAATAACCTGAAAATTCGCAAGAGAAAACAACCCACATGCTTAATTTGGATATGTAAATTGAATGCTTCTTAAAACTCAAAATGGAAAGCTAACATATACATATGCAGTATATTAAAAATATAACAAAAATTGGAAACTCGTTGCTAACTTTAAACATAAATTATATTCTTTCTTTATCTCCTATCCTACGGCTATTTTCTGCTTAAAATTCAGTTATAGCTGTTGTTTCTGTGAAAAACTCTATAGCAAAATATTTGAAGCGTGAAAATTAATGTGAAAAAAAGACGATGGAAATTTATTTCTGAAAGAAATTATTGTCCACAAAACATCTGGAATACTTCGTTTGCAACGTGAAATAAATAACATTTTTTGAGACAGTTTTTTTCACGCTTTTTTCCTCATAATATTTTAAAATTTTGTTTTTTTTAGCCTGAAACTCCAGTCTGTCAGCATGAACTAAAATCGGTGGTAGAACTTGCCAAAACAAACAACTTTCATTATACGACGTGGGGTCGGAAAACAATTGGCGAGCCGCATGAGGGTACTTTCTCTGGAGTGGATGAAACGCCGCCTTTCGCAGAACTCGCTATGCATTTCATTCATGGGGCTGCATACCGCAATACCGTAGAAGCGGTAAGACTATACTAGGAACGATACCCAATCGGAGAACTTTCAACGTTTGCACAGGCAACTCGTGGAGACGGGCTTGTACATCGCATAATGGCGTGATAAAGGTCAAGCAAGAGGCGTGAGAACGACTAGACTGAACGAAACACGCGGACAATAACTCGTGTCCACCGTATGACGGTAAGGTCTGTATGTTGAGTGAAGAAAGGTTACACCCTACCATCTCCAACGCATGCACGCCTTCAATGGAAAGGATTTTCCTAAACATGTAACAGTTGCACGCTGGTTACTGTAACAGGGCTACACACTGCTTCTAAAATTTACGGCACCTGCCCTGTTCACAGACGAAGCTACGTTCACATGCAGCTGGTGGTCGCTCATTTGAGCATTCGTTGCAAATATTTCGATAATAAAGATTACTTTTTCTTTTAATATTCGTCTTTACTGTGTTCTTCATTTTCACAAGCAGGCGCCCGCTCACCGCTCGCTTACCGACCCTCCGTTGCATGTTGAGTGTTTCTTTTTGTGGCTAGTTCAATCACCACTTCTGACCATCAGTTTAGTTGCACCCTGTATAGAGTGCCCATATCACCCTTAAACAAGGGAAAATCCAATATTTTCCGATACTTTTGGCCGTTTCGACTTTTCCAATGAAGATAACTCATTTATTAAAGAATTTTTAAAAAGGTCTCTTGAATCTATATTTTCTGAAATGAAGAATCAAAATGATTGTGAGACAATTTATGAGCTATTAAAATATTGACTATAATTAAATATGATCGTATGAATATTCATCTCTCATGTTTGACAGACTAAAGGTTCATTTCGTGGACCAACTTTTAATTCACTGCAATTCGCAATAGCGCTTCTTTTCCCAGTGTTGCCGATTTTTCAGTGATAGACAACAATTTCGGCATTTTTTTGTTGTTGTTGATGTCTCGTAGTTTCCCTCAGTAATCTCGAGTTTGCTTGTTTTTCTAGAATTGAAGAAATATGGGCAGCAGTGGTATATATCGTGTTCGGAGTATTGACTCTTATTTTTTGGAACATATTTTTCTGATCGGATGGAACCCCTTGGCGGGCTGCATTGGGCCCGTGAGCTGTAGTGACCGAGTGGCCATAGTGATGGACTCGGAACGAGCCATGGTCTTCATACTACATAGTTATCCACACAAATGGAATTTCAGCATGAAAAACGATGATTTGAAGAATATTGAAAAATTTACTGAGAGAGAGAGATCAGACTATATTATCATATATATGTATTACACATACATAATATTAAAAAAAATATTGATATCATCACACTGTATGAATATTTTATAATGCAATTATAACATATACAAATTGCTATAAAACTTTTATCTCCAATTAAGTGAGAAAATTCCATATTTCGGAAATAGAAAAGTAGAAATTTTTGAATCTATAGAGAACTTATAAAAAATGAAGGTAACTCCCGGAAGTTGACAATAAGTTGCTTTACATAAACTTTCCATATCAATTTTCTCTCTTATAACTATACTGTAATTCATAATCATTTAACACTAGAACAGCCGGATTTTAGACTAATCTAAAACTGGCGTTAAGGGTCAACTTGACCCTTTTTGCTCTTGCATATATATATTGTGAGTGTGTTGTGGGCATTTTTCAGTGCAGCAGGACAATATTGTGGCGTTGAAGTGTCACGTGTAATTGTGGTTTTCTTCACAGAAGGTTCATCTACAAGTTTCACAGAACTAAAATAGAGCTGTCAGTTGTGACGGTGCGTTTGAACTTCAGATTGTGCATGGATCGGTCGCTCTTTTTCTTCGTCCAAATACGGATAGCAATTCCCGACATATTTGCGGATATCACAACAGCTGATAGCCAGAGCTTGATGCCAAACTTGTCCGGCTTATTTGTGTTGTATTGGATAAATTTCATCGTATCGTTATTTACATGAAAACAATTAACTCATCAACGGTTATTCAGTTTTCCGTCAGCTTGTACCAAATGTGTGAAACGAGAGAAAATTTGATAGTAGCCAGGCTCTCAGCTCTGGTGCTTCGGACGTCAAGTGTAAGATACCGAATGATTTCACGGTAACGATTGTGTGACATTATTTTTTTGAACACAGGTGGTGTGGCCCCAATACTTGCTTCACAAATCATCTACAGGTATTTACTTTAAAATGAATTATTTTTCTTATGAAGATGACGCCTGTTGGCTGTTCTAGGTATTTCTATGATTATTCATTTTAATAATTAACATAGAAATATAATAATTTGTCACATTATTCCCTGAAGTATTCATGAAGGAAGGTCAGAAAATATCAGCTTTGACGTTCCCTTGTGTGGGGATATAGTGCAGGGGGAAATTGGAAAAATTGTCAAAATGACCCCCAAGGCACTTCTAGTGTTAAATTATAAAGAAAAAAACGGCTGGCCAAATATAATTATAAATGGTAAAATCATACATAGAGCGAACAGAGATTTTATTCGAATTTTAAAAATTACTAAAAAAACAGACAAATACGTTTTAATCATATTATTTAAATCGAAATAAAATGTTTTATTTCAAATTAATTTGAAATTCTTTTACGCTAATACGTTCTGCAATTGCATTGGGCATCCACTTCAAAATCTTTACATAGAAATGCATCAATTGTTCTCAGAAATGAATGAATAAATAAAATGTTTGAAAAAAAAATCAACATTTATGAAAATTAATGGAACGGCTTTGGGCTTCCTACTTGCAAAAAAAAGAAAGAAAATAGAATAATTTTTCAGAGTTCAAAGCAAAAATTATCGAAAGAATATTCCTTTGTCACTTTAATATTTTTTCATTGGCTTAAAATTATATTTACAAGCACTTATTCATAAAGTAAAGAATTGACGTATTCCCCAGAAAAGTGAAAAATAAAATTACTTACTGTTATTTCAGCTATTGCCCCTCAAGATATAGTATTTAACACCTCCTGCTTTTTTTTTCCGTCTTCAACTTCCAACGAATGGGGAAAAAGAATAAATTAAGGATCAAAGCCTCGTCGTTTCGAATGGAAAGTACATCGTAACGCTTGTGTAAATATTGAAAATACTTTTATTTTACGATTAGGAAAGAACAAAAAAATTAGGACTAGGTAAATGACATTAACCCGGCAAAGTTCAGCAATTAATTTCGATTGTCTCAGGGAAAGATTTTTACCGGAGCAATTACTTAAGAATAGTCAAATAGAATAAGAAATAACAAAAAAAAATATATATATATAATAGTTGAGCAGAAGAAAAAGACGATAGTAGAGAGAGAAAAGCAAAAATCATGATTAATGGAACCTAAAAGGAAGCTACAAAATCTTTAAGGACACTAAACAATTTGAAACATTTTTCCTCTCTAATGCTATTCTAATCGAATGGAAATTGCAAAAGGTAAGTAACGAATGGAAAGACCTCGCATGTTTAGAGGAATTCTTTCCAGAGGCATGCTTTTATTTATTTATTCATTATTTTCTTTAAAAAAAGATATTTCCTGCCAACAAAAGAATAAAATAATTGGTTTGTCCGTGCACTGAAATTCAAATAAAATGATAAAAATTTCAATACCGGGAAGTGCTTTTGATGAAATTTCTTCGAAATTCTCATAAACATCTACATCTTGATAAATGGGTCTTATTCGGAAATGACATAAGATATCATTATTAATATTTCTAGAATTATTTTTTATGGATGCTATATAAATTCCACAAAATAAATCAAATTGACTGATATAGCATATTTATTATCATTTCATATCCATGCAAATCGAAATATCGGGATTAATTGCATATTTCTTGCAATAAAAGTAAATTCAACTGGGATGTTGGAAATATGTGGAATATGGTATGTTTAAAGATTTATTCTTAGTGTGTATAAATGTTTTCCATTACAGAACGCTGAATTTATATGCATTGTCATGGAATTTTCAAGACTTCGTAAATATTTAGGTGCAGCTAGAAATCTTTTATACTGAATCCCTCAAAAAAAAGACGCATCAAAAGCTTTAGCGACTGCTCTTGTTATTTTTTCTCAAGACTTAAGAAAGAGAAATTAATGTCGAACGTGATGCCATATTCGAAAAAGAACTCGGAATCGAAATGCATCAAGCATTAATAGAAAACTTCACGTTCTATTTTCCTTCACTTTAAGAAGTGTGTTTAGATGGATGTTATTTTGAAAGACTCAACAGTTAAATTTTTCTTTTCTTCTGCTTTTTTTCATATTACAATAGTACAATAGTTTACTTTAGGTAAAGAAGACAGAAAAAAAGAAAAACATTTTTGAATCAGTATCGTTTCTTTGTTCCAATGGAAGAAAAACACTCCTAGGACCAGAGAATTAGGAAGAGAAAAATATATATATAAAGAACAGGAATGTAATGTACGATCAGGTCTTATATTTTCAATTCTAGAAATACTTTCGGGAATTCTGAATCGCCTGTAAATCCTTTAAACCTCGCACAGCGTCGAGAATGTGAAGAGGAAAAAGAAAATTCATATATATATACGTATGTACACCGAGAGAGAGAGAGAGAGAGAGAAGAGGATGAATTGTGAATGTGGTTGCCGGGTAAAAAGGTTTGAAAAATCTCTCGGGTGAAGAAGAAGAATTATCGACAGCTTCGAATGGAATTGGATTTCAAAACTGTCATATGTGCACGTCGTGGATTCCCGTAAGGAAAAAAAAACGCTATAATGGAAAATACTATGAATGTTTGAACAAGCTGTAACATCTAGTTACCGGAGAAGATCCCCTCTGAGATTAATACAATTGATCAATTCAATGATCGATATAAATGGGATTTTAGATGAATTGAAAATGAATCTGTCAATCAGATATTTTAATTTACACTTTTATTGCTGACGATTCTGCCTAAATGATATTGCTCTTGTACCAATCGTTTATTTTACTTTGAATTACTTACTAAACTTTTTCAACTTTACTTACAGACGCATCGATGTCAATAAGCAAATTGTAGTTCATTTTCTTGATATTTATAAGGCATTTGATTCCGTAAGTCACAAAATTTTAGTAGGTAAACTTTATCAAGCTGGTGTCAGATGTGAACCTATTCTTCCGTTCAGATCATATTTAAGAAGTAGACAAAAAATGTTGAAATTAGCAATTCGTTCAGTTCTTACTTTAACATTAGTAGAGGGGTTTTTACGGATTATTGTGTGCTTTTCATTATTTTCATCAATGATTTTCGTACTTTAAAACTTTTTGGTAAAATTATTGCATACGCTGATGATTCTGTAATTCTTTATTCATGTGATGATCAAAATACATTGATAACTCAGGCCCAGCAAGATCTTCGAACTCTTAACGATTGGTTTGCACAGAACGATACTAGGCTTAATCTCGACAAAATGAAATTTATCTACTTTTGCCTCAGGGAAAGTCCCAGCTTTAATCTTGTTCTCAAACCTCATGCAATAGATTGTTCACATCTCGCTCGTAATTGCCAATGCTAAAATAAAGTCTCCTCGTGGAAATATCTCGATATCTATGGGGATTCGAATATGAAATGAAATTTCTCACAAAAAACTCAATTTTTCTTATTTTTTATTTCTGATTTTTATTATATAGGTTTTAGCTTTTAAGAAGGATGTTCGTCACACTCTATTTCTTGCACTCTGTTCGTTATACCTAGGTCCATTCATCATTACAATGCGGACTACGCATATGGGGCTGCGATTATACGACTAACGTGTTATCACTTATAATTGTTCAATACAAATTTCTCAAGTTTTTGGGGTACTGAGTTTAAAATGGCATTTGATATATTCAGACAGTATGAAAAGTTAGTTCGTTCAATCGTTCTTAAAACATTTATGCCAAGCATGAATTGATGTGTAAAATGTCAATTTCCACCTTTGACATTGCCATAATTAAATTTGTTAAAATTAATGTTTAAATTTATGAAAGTTTAGTTTGAGTTTTATTTATACTACGCTTTTGATGTATAAAACACACATATGTCTTCATACGGACTGAGGGTCGTTCTAAAAGCATTATGAGCCTCGGCTAAACATTGAGCCTCTCAGTCACCTCGTTGGGCATTTTGACTGTTGTGGCGTTGCATTTGTATTTATAGGGGCTCAAATAAGTGTTAGAGCATGCCTGCCGATTCAAATGTTTGCTCTCGAAAATCGTAGTACATCATTTCATTATTACGATGTCTTCTATTCAATAGAAGCTCTCGGTCCGTGCCCAGTTGGATCCATGTGTCCAATACGCTGTTGTATGGTGTTCGATTGATTGTACAGAATTTGCAGTAAAACAAAATTGAAATGCGTCCTATGCGTAGGTGAATACGATAATTTTATCTACCTATACAATTTTGTGCGTAAATTTATAGTCAGAAATGCACGAGAAAAAAACTTTCACGCATTTCGATTTGGAATGTTTGGCAAGTGCTGATTATACAAGGGTTGATATTTTGGTAGTGGCTACAATGCTGTAGCAACACCGTGATAGGGAGACAGACCATTTTGTTCATACCACAAGTAAGTTAAATGCCCACTCCGTTAGAGCTTAAACATACCCTCCGCCCCTATATGCACGTGCAGAGTGATAACAGGAACAGATCAATTTTAGTTAAAAGAACCGGTCGCGGAATACAGTCGCAAGGTTTTCGTAAATGTTCTGGTTTAAAAGTTGAGCGTTCTGAGGTTGCAATGCACAACAGTGTCACCAAAGATTACAAGAGGCTTGTGGTGCATCTTGATTATTGTATACCCATACTGAGTTGGCCTCTGACCTTGATGCGAAAAGAACAAAAACTCGTTATATATATATATATATAATAGCGCAAAAGACACCTACGGAAAATGCCAACCTGCTCCTTTTCCCGGTGACCTTCTTACCGAAAGAAGATAAATAGAATCACCCACATCGTGATGTTTCATGACGTTGCCAGAGGCCAACCCAGCGTGGGTGTACAATACCTACAAGGTGAGTAACGGAATAAAATCTGAAACGCCACTCGGTCGAGTGGCGTCGTTACTGGTCACCGCGAAGAACAATAGTTCGGCTACCACCACCTAGTAAAATCCATGGAAATTTTTTTTGCCTACGATTGGGATGGTGTTAATAACGTAAAGCATGCCATTCCCCAAACGCATACCGTCGAGGCGGCGGAGTATTATGTTTGTTTTTGCAAAACAATCTGCGACCAGCTCTGAGAAGAAAACAAGGACACTTTACTTTATGAATAACTAACTAATCATTCTGCACGTCAATGCAAGGGCGTATGCAGCAGGAGTAGTGTCTGATTTGTTTAGTCATTGGGACTAAAAAGTGCTGTACCATCCCTCATACTCTCCGGTCCGGGATAAGGTCCCTCCGATTTCTGCCTAATCTCTAAGGATGAAGGAACCAATTCGTGAGATTCTCTTCCGAACAGTTGAATAAGTAGACAATAGATTGCTTTTTTTGGTCCATCCACAGATGACGCAATGCCAACGGTATCCAAAGGCTTCTTCATCGCTGGAAACATGTAGTACGCAACGTTGCTAGCTACAACGAAGGCATGTGAAACTTAGAACTGTGTATGTATACTATTAACGTAGAAAATAAATAGTTGCCAGTACTAAAATATCAACCTATGTATTTCTTCATTTTGATCGAATATTTTATTATGACTTATAAATTAATGTTCATCGAGATAGATATGACCCCACTTTTATACACCGTAAATCAAGACAGGCGGTAGAAATATCCACATATTAATTACACAATACATATTAATACACTCATATCTATCTATATATATATATATATATATATAATATATATATATATATAATACGTTTTTGTATAGTGAGTTTTAAACAAATCACATGCAATTAAAAACTCAGAAATGATACACCTTTCACTAAACTACTTGAAATAGATTAAGAAAAGTTTCCTTACCTTGTATCTGGTGGGTAACATGTAACACATATTATTTTATGAGAGAGGTTGTGAGATTTTTTAGTAATCTTTTCAACAAAAAACTTTAGATGTCTTTGATTAACATATAAAAAAGTTATTTGATTGATCAAAAGTTTGTACGGAATGAAATTTTCGAAAATCAATCAGTTAATAATTAATTAAACATCAGCATCATTAGACACGACTTCGTGATCCTAAATGCATCGATTTTTAACTTTTCCTTTTTTTTTATAGCTTGTTATCATATTATTATCAGAACGTTGTGGAATCATCGCGACGGTTTCAAACATTTACAAGGGATTCCAAGAACAAAACTAACAGATTCTTCCACGTAAGTGTTTGTTGAAAAATTTCCAAAATTTGTGAGAAATTGAGCTAATTACTCAAAACTGATAGAGATCTCCACCCAAAGTCAGTCGACAACAACACAAGAGACTAGACAACATAATTAATACGGTTTTTTTCCCCTCCCTTAATATGAATAGTTTTGTAGTTATCCTAAAAGTATGAAGTACATTAAAGAAGAGATGAATATGTTTGGCGATGGATTTTGAAAATCCCTAACGCAAGCAATTAATACTTTTTTTCTCTCTCTCTCTCTCCCTTTTCTCTCTCCAGCTTCAAAATAATAATTCAAGAAAAGCCGTTGAAGATTTAATTAGTTTAAGAACACTTCATTATCCTCTTGTAATACGTCGGTAGCCATTAAAGAATATGCGGTTCTGTATCGATTAGCTTCACACCATGATGATTTCGATCACGGCATAATAAAGAGGAGATGATTAAAGGAGAGGAGGGCTGTTGACGCTAATCGAAGAACACCTTTTCACATAATCGCACAACGACGAAAAATACAATGGAGACGATGGAAACTTTAATGGAAAATCCACCAACTCGTACCAGCTCAGAAGAATGAATAGGAGGGCTGGTGGAGAAGCGACTATTAGGAATAACTGATTTCATATAATTACTGCTTTCCAACTACACCATAACTGCGTTATAAACTTGAAAACTTGTGTCTATGATAATTACCACCCAAGTTCCTGACTTGATATTGATTGGGATAAAATGCTGTCAGAATAATTAGCGGAATATTTATTAATGAGGGGGTTTGCAACTTCGACTGTACCCAATGAACTAGTTAACAAGTCGGAATTATTTGCTGTTTTTTCCCATCTGATTCAAAATGAGAATCTGAAATATGATTTAAATTAAAGTCATCAATAACTGAGATTTTAGAATGTAATTAATATTACAATTGCATTTTTAATTCACAGAATGAATAGTCAAGCGTGAAATATTCATTCATTTAGTGACATGGCACGTTAGAAGCGCAATGTTTCAACATCGGTAAATAATTTAAAGGAGCCTGATACCTTTTAACATGATGAAAAAATATACTCTAGTTCCGAAATACTATTTAAAATACTATTTAACCATTTAATAACAGTATTTACAAACCTAGATAATTTATATATATAAAATTGATTTTTCAATATATAAAATTGATTTTTCAATATATAAAATTGATTTTTCAATATATAAAATTGATTTTTCAATATATAAAATTGATTTTTCAATATATAAAATTGATTTATCAATATATAAAATTGATTTTTCAATATATAAAATTGATTTATCAATATATAAAAGTGATTTATCAATATATAAAAGTGATTTTTCAATATATAAAATGTTTCTCTGTATGCTAAAAACTGCTGAAAATCCACTGGAGTCGATAGAAAACGTACTTCTTAAAAAACCGACATTTTACAGGGGGTTTAGGAGGTTTCTACTGTGCAATGAAAAGAGCAAAAACTCCCGGCATTTTGCATTGCATTTGACCTCTGAAGACCGATGCGCCATATTCGTAGACGGCTATGGACGATGTTTTATATACATAGGGTATCCCTCGCTTCTTATCTCTATCATATACAATATTTCAAAGGCACACACATTTTGAGTTTTATGTAAAAATATATTTGGTAATATATATATACATATATGCCTATGAATTTGCGTGAATATCAAGACAGAATCTACGGGTAATATGTCATATGCCAACGGAACAATGACAATGATGTGGTTATGGTATCCGTTGACGTAAGTGGAGCTTTTGATGGTTTCAGATGGAAAGACAAGTTTTAATGGAAGGATTGGCCGCAAGAGAAGGAGGACCTCAGGACTCCTGTTCGAGGTCATTATTTTACAAAGTCGTCCCAGACAACGTGCTAAAGGATGACTGGCCAGGGAATACGCGAATACAAGCTTATGCGGAAGACTTAATAATCATGGCTTCGAATCCAACGATCGCGGGTACTGGGAAACTGGCAGAAAAAGCATAGCAACTGGTTGAACAAACAAAATATGGAACTGCCTGCACATAAAACAAGTTTTCTGCGTATATTGTGTGAAAGACCCCAACAAACCGGATAGAGGGGACCTTCATAAAACGCACCAGGGTCCTCCACTATCTCGTCTTCAAAACATCGAGGAACTAAAGTAGGAAGCCCATATAAAAACACAGAAAAACCAGATGGCAACTGCGCTACAGGACGCAAGATTAATGACCGGCTCGTAATGGGGGATCCCGCAGGGCATGTGGCGCTTGCTCAATATGACGGTGGCAGAACGGATTAAGGTCTGGACACACATATCCGCACCGTGCCAGGACCGTAGCTCGGGTGTCAGTTGGCCGTGGCTCGGCTCGTTCCTCTTCAGACCACACCTTTCCGTGTGTTGCCCGTTTCGCTGTCGTATGCTGACTACGAAGCTGTGTCGATTGCTTCAAGTCTTTAACGCAGCCGGTTCGGTGTAATCAAAATATTCAGTAAATTAATTATCAAGAGTGATTTGGATATAATAGCCCTAGCGTAAATTAACAATAATTAATTGTTCTAAACATTTCTGTAAATAATCTATACATGTATATAAATTTTTCATCTGTCTGTATATGTGTGTGTGAATGTGGTTTTTATAGAAATTTTAATTTTGTTTTTATTTTGGATTGATCTCCGATAAATTTTTTGTATGTGACAAACCCGCAAAAAAGGACAGGATCTTTAAATGCAGCTGAAAATAAAAAGACGGCCATTTGCTTAGTTTGACTATATGCATTCTTGTTTATAGTTTGGAGAGAGGAGATTATTTACGGAGTGATAAAAGTGGAGAGAAGAAAAAAGCCATATAGAAATTAAAACAATCTGTGGGGGAGAGGGGTACTCTCTCTTCCTCACCTACACACTCGTTTTTTTTTTATTCAGAGTCAACGGCCATCATAAATATAATCATCTGTAGGGGCAGGTGGTGTCAAATTCCGATAACACCTCGGAGAAGTGTATCTCAGCTCAGTAGGAGCATATTGTACGAAAGAGCGAGCATATCTTTTACTCTGTGTGTGTGTGTGTTCGCGGAATCTTCTAAACTGAAAATTTTCTCCTCTGCAGATGGCAAATGGATATTAAAATCAATAACAATTGGGGTGTTTAGTCTGCCGGGGCTTGATTCAATGATAAAGCCTCACCAGTATTCGATAGTAATTTAAAGCACTCATTGCCGAAGTCTCAGTCGCTGAAACACCTTTGTCAGATATTTAGCACAAAGGTGCTCGACTTTTTGGAAGGTGTGGGCCACTTCATTGTTTTGAAATATTTCACGGGCTTCTTAAGTTATCCAGAAATGAGTCTCGATCCTCCAAAATTATCTAAAAAGAAGTGGCACGTGTCGCTTAAGTGATCTGCAAGCGTGCCGCGGGCCACTCGAGAGATCTGTAAATGTGCCACTAACCACTCAAATAGGATAATCTGCAAATGTATCACGATCCACTTAAGTGAACTGGAGGTGTGCCGCTAGTCACTCAAGTGATTTTGAAATGTGCTTGAGACCACTTGAGAGGTTTGTTTTGTTTTTTGCTGTCACGGGCCACATCAAATGCTTCGGAGGGCCGCATTTGGAGCACAGGACATGGGTTAAGCATTTATGGCTTAACATGTTGCATCTGATGTGAGTACTAAATTTAAAATGTCTCCTATATTTTCCCATAAGAAAAAACCCAAAAATTTTCGAACCGTTTTCTATTTATATATATAATTTATGTTAAAACCAAAACAATAATTCATTTATAGAGCATCGGAAATTAAACCCAGTTAGTTTTCCAAGTTTACATTATTATTTTAACAAAAATCTCCCCGGCAAAATTTCGTTATATGCTATGTGAAACATAATTTTAAACTTTGTTTTCCCATCAAAGTTGTGAAAATTTTTATCCATATGTTTTCTACATATTACGCTAGTACCACAGAAGCGAGGCCAAGTGCGTCTAAACAATTTCAGGGCACGAAAAATGTTTAGGACACCCCCCTCTCTTTAACAAGATTTCATATATTTTGTGGGAAGAGAGAATCGGCATACTGAATATACGCGAACGCTAAGAAATACCCCCATACAAAAAAAATAATAACTACACAAATGTGAATTAACACAAAAATTAATGGAGGTAATTTTTTAAACGAATGTGAGAAACCATTTCCGAAATTAAGGAAAACTTTAGAATCGATGGATTAAAAATAATTGAAAGAAATTATTTCAGTACCAATGAAAATTCAGAATTAATAAAAGAAATTGATTAAAATCAAGAAATAAATGGAATTAATAATTCAGCAATTGATGAAAATTGAGAAGCGACATAAAATAAATGAGCTCTCTCCTCTTTTATAAAAAAAATCTACGCTCTCTCTCTCTCTCTCTCTCCCCCGAGACCGCACCGTCACCGTAAAAATATAAAATAAACTAGTTGGTGACGGTGCGGACGCATAGGTCATTATGTTTGTAACGGGTAAAAGCCCATTGTCCGCTAACCTGAGAAAGTATAAATCAATCCCCAACAACCGTTGCAGCTGTGGAGAGATCAGAACCAAGCTACAAGTACATTATGCCAACTCTTGCCAGCGTACAAAGGGATTTCACTACCGAGCCCCGTCAGAAGCTCTAGGATGCTAAGCATCCTAAAGCGATTGGACTCCAACAAGAAACATATAAGACTAGTAAATTTCTGGAAGATAACCCGAATAAATCGAAGCAAAGGTGATCGACCGGATCTAGGAGGGGCACAGCACCATTCCAGTAGAGTCTAGACGATCTTGCAGATTGAGGGGAAAGTGACAGCTCTCCTTCTTGCTGAGGACTCCGGTTCTGACTGGCACAAGGATTCCTTTCAAGGATTCCTTGATGGTACCCCGCTCAAGCCTCCTTCCCCTACCAAAATATTTTGTTCACTATCCTAATATGTTTTATTGGTCGACTCATCTGCACATGTCACGATGATTCATATCATTTTACAAATGCGCTTGATGTTATGTATCTTATCTGCGTGCATTTATGGTATTTGTAAATTGAGGGAATGACTATAAAAATTTTTCACGACACGGCCACACCCTCCTGGGCAATGTGCTTAAATTGCGCAAATGATAGGCCCTGGCAGTGTTTCATAAATAAGTGGCGGTGTGTGGTTTCGCCAGAAAAATCCAAAATTATTCCAAAAACTTTGCACCTATCCATGTCAGCTAAAATAAAACACTTCATAAATATTCGAATTTAACTGAAAGACAAAGACAGTACAGATTACCGTCACCTACCTTGATGAGTCACTGAGCACACTAAAACCGGTTTAACACCAAAAAAGAGGCTAGACAGTCTTGAAAAACAAAAATGTTCAGTTAAGTTTTTTATGGTGATTACACATGGCATATAACAAAGAACTTCAGATAAGAAAATGTGAAGAAAAAAAAGACTTAGAAATCCCGGTATTATCAAAAGATATCATCGAAACTAATTTAAACTCTTATGTTTCACTGAAACTGTAATCAAAATTCCTTCTAATTCCCCAGTTTTAAAGAAGATATCCTAAAACTTTATCCTAATGACTTTAAAATAACTACGTGCGCAAATAACTAGGAGTAAAATTTTCTTCCACAAGTATTCAGACTTTTCACTATTAATTAACTATAAAACAATTTTTAAACTTACATACAGTATTAGAAATTGAAATGAATGGAGACTGTTCTATTTCATTTTTCACTCATTAATATGCTTGCGATGTGAATTTACTAAACAATGTGGACTCCCCCTAAATATTTCCCAAAACATTTAAATTAGATGCAAATTTTCATTCAATATGAAAAATATCGAGACATAAACATCGAAATATATTCATTTCGAAATATACTTGCGTATGGTTTATATTTTACCTTGGAGAAATTTAATTTAAAATATAACGCTATTACAAAATAAGAAAAACACATTCATTTTTGTGACCGAAGTTATTATAAGAACTTTCTCAATATTTCTTCACATAAATTGAAAGTATGCAGTTTTATCCCATATGAAGGTAATAATTGGATTATCACAATTCTTTCGTATTTAATATCAAATCAAATTCGATGAAATACATAAAATCTAAATGTCAGTAAAAAGAGTATTTTCTATTTAGAATCTTCAATAAACATTATTCAAATTCTTTCACTTACGCACAAATTTCTAAATCATTTCTTCCAGAAAGTTTTAATCTTTAGTAACAAGAATTTCAAGTCAAAATATTTCGTAAAGTACGAGTATTTAAAATGAATGTAAAACTTATTAATTTTTTTATTTATTTTTCATATCGTTCTTGTTCATACGAATACTAATTATAAACGAAAGTATTTCATATGCATAAGTGCAATAAACTAAAACGACCATAAAAACAAATGCTCGTGAAAACAACACGAGAACGCAATTTGTTTCAAAATTTTCTCGCGAAAAAAAGACGAGAAAATGCGAGAGACGTAAGCGCTAAACTCTTCCATTTCTTAAATTCTAAATCTCTTCAATATCCATTAAATACACGAAAACTATCAAGCAGATGTGTGGTGGGAGGAAAAATCATCATAAAATATATTATACAAGATCCGAGATTATCATTTAGAGGAATTTTCTTTAATCGAATGCACAGTACTTTCGTTTGGCTTCAAAAATCTCGAGATTCTCCGCATTATACTCAGTTGTAAATGAATATGATCATTTTTAACGATGATGTTTATCTAATGATGTGTTTTCCTCCTCTCTGCAATACGAAACACTATGTTTTAGGCTAAAGTTTTTGGGATTAGACAATTAGCAAAAGTCCAGAATGAATTTTTGGAAAAATTCCAAGAAGTGAAACAAAAACGCAAATATATATGTGGGAGTGTATAGTTCTGGGAGAATATTTTCTTACTTAATTAAAAATATTCTCTGTGTGAACGTTTAATTAAACATATTGTGGAATAACTCAATATGCAAAGCATTACTAGTAAAAATCTGTCTTGAAAACATGTACAATACTTGTATTATGAAAATTATTTTCATCTCATATATATTCATAAAGAATCTCTGTTTATACTATCTCTTTGTGTTAAAATGTGTGAAATTTTTATAAATAATACAAGCATCGGTTCCATTCAGGGTTCAAAAGTGATGAAATGAAGTAGTTTTAATTTGAGGATAATCTATTGAAAATAAAAAAATTGGATTCCAAAAAATACACACATTCATATACACTATACAGGGTGGGCAAAAAGTCCGTAGAAACTTTAAAAATTCATAAAAACCGGAAAATAACCGAAATAAAAAACGATTTACAGGGCTAGGTCACGGAAATTGCTTTGAGACAGGAACTCAAAAACAACCGATAGGTGGCGCTAGTACGACTGACATCGGTGGAGATATGCAAATAAGACGGTTACAAGAACTCCTAATCCACAATCAGTTCACCGTTGTAAACCGTGTATGTGAACAAGGATGCTGAATGTGAAGGATAAAGCTTTGCTGGTGAAGTTGTTTTATGAGAACCAGGAATCAGCGAGCATTGCCTTGCGTAAATTCCAAGTTCAGAAGAATTTCAGCACTGGAAAAGGGTCTCATAAAGCTTGTTTAGGGGTTTGAGAGAACTGCAAGGCTGGAGGATCGTGTAAGAGCCGGACGACCATGTTTAAAGAAGGTACGTTTGTCGCGTGTTGCAGCCGAATTGGAAGAGTTAGCGTTCGAGTCAGTTGCAGGGACCAGCGTTTTTTTAGGCTTCTGCGCGAGACGGTCGTGCCATGTTTGCGTGAAAGAGATGCGCTTTCTACCGTCACGTTTATGCAAGATGGAGCAACTAATCACACTGCTACTTCGGTCAAGGCAGTCCTGATACAGACGTTCGTACAAAACAAAATCATTAGCAGGCGTTTCCATGGCCTCCTCGGTCTCCAGATTTGACACCGGATGGGGATATTTGAAATCCCTGGTTTATCGATCCGTCCATCCAATTTGTCGGAACTGAAAGATGCGATCCGCCGAGAGGTGTCATGTATGCATCCGGACCTGCTGCACTCTGCCGTTGCTATATTTGTGACTCGCCTGCAGTGTGTTAAACCCTGTGGTAGTGGTGGTGGCCATGTGGAACAAATACTGCTGTAATAAACGATTTGGAGGCATTCTGTTCGTTATTTGCAAATCTTTTCTTTGCCGTGTACGTCAACGCCATCTATCGGCTGTTTTGAGGGATTTTCCTGTCTTTAGTTTAAGCATTATTAGAGTAGCATAAGCTCTTATTTCATCTTTTCGGTAGCAACCTAAATAATTCATATAATAACTATATAAATACATGCAGGGTGGTAACTATCGACCGCCCAATAATTACACACGTGATTCCTTGTGAAAACTAATATGCAAAAGGGTTTTCCGTTTTTTGATCTGACTCATAATTAATGAGTTATAACACTTTAAAAATTGATGATGTCACTTAAAAATCCGGCCAAATGCACCAAACGTACACCAAATGTATAACTTGGCGTTTTAGACAATACTAAAAATGTATTAACCCTGCTATACAGAAAACGAAGAGATATAAAAATCATTTTTTTTCCCTCGCACTTTTCAGGAAAGAGAAAAAACATTTTTACAAGTCAGAACAAGTTGTTAACATCTCACAAAGATAGCTTCACAGACGTTATAGATAAGCGTTAGTCGTTTTGTTTTATTCTACAGAAAGTACTGTGTCTAATTATTTATTGTTATAATTTCTAATTTGATGGCATTCAGCATAGAAGAATATTGTGACATGCACCTTATATTAGGTGAGTGCCACGGATCAGCCTTGCAATCAGCAAGGCTATACCGTCAACGGTATCCAACGCGAAAGCAAACAGACCATAAAGTTATTTTGCGACTGGACCACCGATTGAGCGAGTCAGGGTGTGTATTACCACAATCAAACGTAGACGCTGGGCCAATATCGTCCGTAAGAACACCGACTTTCGAAGAAAACGTGTTGTCGTTGGTTGAATCGGATCCAACGACCAGCTGTCGAGCGATGGCACGAGAATGAAATTCAAGTCACGTAACGGTTTTAAACGTTTTGCACGATGCGTTTTTGCATCCGTATCATTACAACCGGGTGCAAGCACTTTCATCAGAAGATTATCCGCGAAGGAAAGTATTCTGTCAATGGCTACTTCAACAACATTGCAATGACAGCACATTCCATTGACGAAGCAACATTTACTCGTGAAGGTGCCTTTAACAACCATTACAGCCATATGTGGGATTTTTCAAATCCCTATGCAACACGTCCAAATGCTCATCGGGTTCGTTGGGGAATTAATGTTTGGTGCGGCATTATAAACAACGATCTTCTAGGACCATATCTGCTTCCACAACGTCTGATTGCTGAAAAATATCTCATTTTCTTGAGAGATTGCCTCCCAGACTTCCTTGACGACCTTACCTTGGCTATCTTGCGAAATCTTTGTCTGCAGCATGATGGGGCACCGGCCCATTTCGCATCGAATGTCCGCGAGTGGTTAAAACAAGAATACTCAAATCGGTGGATTGGCCACGGTGGCCTGCTAGATCCCGTGACATAAACCCTTTAGATTTTTTTTTTTTATGGGGCCATTTTAAAGCACTTGTGTATAGGCATACGCTTGACTCGCAAGAAGACTCCGTAGCCGCCTTGCATGTGGCAGTGACAACAGTGACACCGTCCATGCTGGAGCGGGTAGAGCTCTCCATGACTGAAATATCCTTGAGAAAAAAATCAGAGTTGAATAGTGTGAATCAACAGAATAATTCGAAACCAAAAATTATTTTGAATACGTTGACTTAAACTTTTGAAATTAGACTTAATAGTGAAGGTAAAAAAATTGCACATTTTGGCAAAAAGTGTCGATTTGGCTAAACAAATTTTCAAACAGATCTCATATGGCTAACATGGTACTAATCTTGCGATAAATTTGCCAACATGGAAGACGAAGCTAACACGTAAGCGATACGTAATAGCAAGGTTATAGTATCACACAACATGCAGAGAAAACGTGTCAATCGTGAAGGAAGAAAGCCGAACTTGGCTTCCAATGGGATTGAATATTTCAGTTCATTTTTAAGAAGTAACAACCCGCTGCTGGCGGAGAAATGCAATTTGGTTCGGTGTTTGGCATATAACTGACCGTTAGAAAAATGACACGTGACAAAATTTTAAAAGCTTATAACTCACTTAATATTCGTCCGATCGAAAAACGGAAAACACTTTTCTGTATTAGTTTTTCACGAGGAATCACGTTATAGGGCGGTCGATAGTTGCCACCCTGTATATATTATTGTTACTATATTATTATTGGTGAGTTTCTCACCATTGGCCCTGATGGGACTCCTTTTGTCCAAAAAAAAAATCTGATCCGTGTGAATCTTGGCTTTCCTTGAACAGATGTAGATTTGTGATGGTCCTGGTTTTCTTGTACGCTGATGTAGATAGTACATACATTTAATCATATTTACTCACATAATCGCTTTAGTCACATTTACTCGCATTTATCATATTTAACATTGCATTAATTATTTCATTTGTTCCTGAATTACACACTGATCTGGTAAGATCATGTATTTTGTTCCTTTCGAAAAAAAAAAAACACTGGGTATCAGGTGAACTTAGGTATTCACCCATCTTACTGTATATTAAATGTCATTGTAAAGCGCACCACTGCAAAAGGAATTGGCAGAGTCTTGATGAAGGGGATTTGACGGGTTATCATCACCCATTAAAACCCCGTATCACCCATTATTATTTTCGGTTTTCGGGTTTTGCAGCCCAATTTGTGGCAAAGTGGGTCCCTTTAGTGAAACTGGATTGTTTAATATTGCAAATATTATCTCGAAGATTGCAAATATTGAGAATATTTGCAATCTTCGAGATTTATTTTTGAAAATATCTGTAATCTGATGGGGTAAAATATGTTTTAACCCCTGAAAAATGTTGACAATGTAAATCAGTTTCCTGATATTGTTTTGTAGTAGTGAGATTATTTTATGCATAAAGGGTTATATAATTTAAAACCACCGATGGTTGTTTTTAAGCAACCATTTTGCCATTGACTGATCAATATCTCTACCTAAGTAGAGAAACCAAGACGGGGAAGAAGAGATCTCAGTGCTCGGTACTTCGCACCAACTAGCAATGGTAATTTACAGCCCAATAACTACAGTCAAACTTCGTTAATGCGTCACCCGGTTGTCCTCAGGCAGGAATTGGCACAGCTATGGCTGACTCCGTTTAACGAGTCACTCCGCATACTAAGTCATATTTTTGCTCTCCCAAGAGTGACTCATTAACGAGGTTTGACTGTACAAGTGATTCCTTGTGAAAAATCAAATTTATTCATTTACAACATACAGAGATTTAGATTAGTTTAAAAAGAAAACAAAACATATTTATCATCCAGAGGTTGTGATGCCTGTACGGATGAATGAAAATAAGAGCGTTATGGCGTAAAAGAAGTAGATTAAGATTTCTAAAAATTGTACAAGAATGAGGCTGACCCCGATTCAAAATTTTGAAAACTCTTTTTTGTATTGAAAATAAAGGCAATAAATTAGTTTTATAATCACCACCCCATATAATTGTATCATAATTTATAAGTGAAAACCAACGAATAAAGTGTTTTTCGTTTTAGGATCGGATGAATATTTATGGGGATTATAACATTTTCAACTTTTGTTTTACGACAAGCCCCCAGCGAAATCTGTTCCCCAACAGAGGGTTGTAGCTTTTTGAAAATGAACTGAAATATTTAATTCCATTAGAAGCCAAGTTACACTTTTTTCTTTCACACCTATCGCTTTTTCTCTCCATTTAGTGCAATGTTATAACTTTGTTATTACGTGTTTTCCTCGTCCTCTACATTGCCAAATTTATCACCAGATTTGTAAATTGTTAGCCAAATGAGTTGTTGTTGAAAAATTGTTTAAACCAACCAAAATTTTTTTGCCAAAATGTAGTGACTATTTAGTAAATCTATCGCTATTTAGTAAACGCTAGCTATAATACCCGGCGCTGCCCGGGTTTTCTTTAATGAGGCTGTTTGGATCACGTGATATCTCCCTGTTTCTTTGAGGGACATACAAACCGTGTCTAGGTTAACCAATATGGCGACTTCCTGCGCGGCTCATGAAGTAAACAAATCTAGATTTTAAAGAAACGTAGAAATGAATATATTTTTTTTCCTTTTTTAAGGAGCGCTAGGTATTTTGATCCACTCCCTCTACCTTGAACTTGCAAGTTATCCATCTACCTATTTCTGCTTCCAAAAATGCTTGATTAAACCTTCCATGCACTACTTTACGGGCCCATGATTGATTTTAAAACAACCTAAACTATAGGAATTTATGCAGTTGAATATCAAAAGACAATATGGAGACTAATTTTCATGCTTGAGAAGATATAAATAAAAAGTTGAAATCAATGTTATATTGCATGAATATCCAACTGAAAAGTAGGTCCAGCTAATTACTTCATATTTAATTTTCTGGGATTGGTATCCCAAACGAACTCCGTATTTCAAAAATCGAGAATTAAATACAATTTTTAAAATTATTGATGTGACAGAAAACCCCACCAAATTTCCGCATTTCTACAGTAAAATCGGCAATTTTCTATTCAAAAAGCCTCAATCTTCAGGAGGATTGAAAAAGTGGCAAATCATTATAAAGACATAAACTATTATATATACTGGCAGCGTTGAGTGTGAAGAAATGACAAACCATTGTAAAGGCGTATACACGTCTGAAACGCATTGCTAGGGAACCACGGTCACCAAAGTAAACGTTCGGAAAGGGATTGTTGAGGCTCAAAAACCATTGTTGCCCGAGAGTTTTTTGCCCATTTGGGGCATTTGCCCTGCTTTGCCGAAATATTAAAGTAGCCGATCGTTCAAGTCGTATCCCATTTGGTATATATGCAAAATTTGGCGACAATCGGTCTAAAATTGAAGATTTCTATAGAGAACATACACATCCACAGACACACAGAAAATCAATTTTATGCATATAGATATGTTCTAAATATTTGGTGATTTATGATTTTTTATATTCATTATGCACTGAGTTAAGCAACGATACCGAATCACAAGTTACAATGAAGAGTTTTATTTATTTGTGATTACAATTGATTTTTTTTATCTCGCTGAAATGTAAATAAATTTAATTTCCCTTTTTACAAAAACGAATTTGACCAATTAGAAAAATTTTAAATGAATCAGCCAATATGATTCGTGCAGAACTTGGCCATTTTTTCAGATAAAATATCAATCGAGGGCATATTTATAAGAGGACTTGTCCCACCCTCACCAGAAACGGACTTCAGGCTCTTCCCGTCTTAGCAACTGCTAATTTTGTCAACCGTTTAAGATGCGCTTATGTATCGTTTCTCACCCCTTAGCTTTTAATTTCCAAAAAAATTAAAGCTATTCTTTCAGTATTTGTTCTTCTAAATATGATTTTGAATATTCTTTCATACATACGCTCACAATGTATATGAGATGGAGTGTGATCAATTTAATTCAACAATTTAATTGTGCTGCAGAATTGCAATAAAAAGCAGTGATGGAGCATATAAATCTTCGAAAACTTCTGAATCGGAACTGGAAAAACAGTTAGTGATTTATTCATTTAAACGAGAAAAATCAAATGAACACCGGCGTTGTAAAATTTATGATCAAAGCAAAAACAATTTTTATTTTTGGGTATAACAATCTCGTAGTAATTTGAAACGTACATACACACCCAAGGTAAACAGAAACTTATATATAGAAAAGAAAAAAAAATGTATATATAATAAAAAAATAATAAATATAAATATAAATATATATATATATATATATATATATTCTCTGGATATTGGATGAAAAGAAATAACTTATTCATAAACCATACATGATTCCATCATGCATTATTCGCTGTTCAGTTCTGATCCTGTGAGACGTCAGCAGATAGAAATTCCCTCGTTTTCTTTTTTTTTTTGTAGAGTCCATTGGAGATTAATATATTTCAAAAATTTCCTCCAAACTTTTTTAAACTTCGGTCCCAAAAGTGCATATCTAACTGGGAACGAGAATAAAAAAAAAAGATAAGGATATTTTGGCGGATGATATTGCATTTCATCATGAAATAAATACTGGGAAGTTCAGGGAGAAAAAAAAAACATTTTTTTTTGAGCAAAAAATAAAAAGATCAAGACAAAGTTTAATATTGAAACAAAAATGAAGAAGAAACTGGAGAACGGTATCGAAAATGTATAGTGTATTGTATACAGGGTGGTTCAAAACTCCGTTTCAAAATTTTGAGTTGAGATAAACAACACGAAAGCGTACCATACTCGTCGCATTCCTTGATTCCCTCTCCCTTGGTCATTACTCAATAATCCCCCCCCCGATCACTTAATTGCTCATTCATTCACACATTTTCTCACTTTGTCACTGACTCTTTCATTTGCCCAATTTTTCACTCACTCGTTCATTCATAGACTCACTTAATTGCTCATCCACACATGGTAATATGCTCATTCATAATAATTACTATTACTCACACTAATTTACGCATTCACTTGCTCAATCATCGATTTTTTTAATCGCTCATTTTTTCGCTCACTCCCCCATTCTCACTCGCTCATTTGTTCAATCATTCACGTCCAGCTGTTGTGGATTAATTTTTAAGGAGGTGAATTTTCCCGAAAAGGTCTGGGAGTGTTTGAAAGCGGCCCACCGAAAATGCGTATAAAACATAGCATAACCTGGAAATATCATGGTGTGCTTGTAAAGATCTGCAGAATTACAAGTATATTTCAAATTTATGGCAGTGAATCATCGGCGTCATATGATTGCAGCGGCAAGTCCATTTGAAAGTGAACGAGTCCTTTGTATATTTCGGTTCTGAAAGGCCTACGAAGAGGGTTCTTATTATCCATCTGAAGCAATGTCGAACAGTATCACGTACCATAGTCACACTCTTTTCTGAATATGTTATAATTTCATACTAATTATCTTCCAAGTTTTTTACGTGATGTTTTGAAGCAACTCGCATATTTTTTGATTATTTTGAATTGTGTCAGTATTCACTCATATCTCATTTAAAAAGCTAATAAAACGTTGCAGTCTCCAGAAATACACGAGTGATTTTTTTTTGTTTTCCTAGACCTTTTCTTTCATTTTTCTTTCTAGTTTTCTAAACACCAATGAGCTATAACTTCATGATGTGGATTTTGGCAATTACGAGATATCTCGCCTCCTTAAAACTTTCTTATTTCGGCAATTCCGAGCCCAGCTATTTCTCAAATGGAGGTTTTGTTCTCAAAGATGTTTTCCACTACCCCCCCCCCCCTAACTAGTCAGATCCACTACCAGTAGGAGGAGACTGTTTTTTGTCAAAGTTTGAAAACAGACGGAGAGAAGCAATGTTTTTTCCCCCTCCCTCCAGGATATTATAGGAATAAGCGTACAGCGTAAATCATAGGCAAAAAGCTAAAACAATTTCTTCCTTGTTTGTTTTTCCGTTTTTTTATTCTCTAGGTTGTGGGGACGAGCACTTTCACATGTCCAAAATCGAAAAAAAAAATCTTCTTGAATAAAGGAGTGACATTTTAAAGAGCATTTACTTCCTTCTACTGAGGCAGTTATAATGCGGATCAGAGGAATTTTAAAAACCGCTTGAAGAATTAAATTTTTCTTTAACCTTTTTTGCTACATTATAATACTTTATCCTGATTTTTATTATTTTTTTGTTTTCTTCAATTTTTCTCTTTGGCTTTCTTACAATTATAATCTTTCGGTTTACTGATGCTTTCTCTTTTGAAATCTGGCTTGCAATTATTCTCTCTTGTTTTTTTTTCGTTCTTTCTCATTTTACGTTTCTTATAAGTATTCATTTTCATAGATTTATTCTTCTTTTTCATTCTATTATATATATTTGTTTTGATTTTCGGACATTTGTTCCTTTTTTTAGATTTCTTTCTTTCTTTCATTTAGTTCTTGTTTCTTTGTTTAGTTCTTGTATTTTTCTTTCTTTTAGTTCTTGTTTCTTTCTTTCTCTCAGACGTATTTATTTCTCTTGGATTTCTTTCTTTCCTCTTGGATTTCTTTCTTTCTCTTCGCTCCATTTTTTTCCTCTAAGCTTAATTTTTTCTCCTAACTTTATTTGTTTTCTCTCTTATGGATATATATAGCTTCATATCTTTTTCTCATATCTATTTTCTTTCAAATCCGTTCTTTTTTGTTAGAGATTTATTAGGTTTACTTTCCTTGCATTAACCATCAGGTCTTCATCAATAAACTGAAACTTGTCTTTAGACAATTGCACATTTTAGAAACCACCACAAAGTTCTTAACATCATTTTTTTAGAAATTAAAATACCAGCCCTAACAAACCTAATTAAGTTAATATCACCTGTATACTACTTTTATAACTGGCCAAGTTGAATAAAATGTTTTATAGTGCATTTTTCCGAAGATACATTGGCGTAAATCATAGTATTGATCGTGAAAAGAATTTATTACGTAGTGCATTTTCAGTAAACACTGAAGAAGACTGACATATTAAATATATATATATTTTGCAATGTTCCATAATTATATTTCGCATGAGTCTTACGCAATCAATCCACACCAAGAACTCGTGAGTTTAGAATTCCTTGCAAGCAGCATTTTCTACAAGATCACGAATAACGGAAAGTGTAAAGACATTCGCACACGCAAAGTCTAGACGACTTTTCCAATTGCTGCATAGAAAGGGAATCAGTATACATTCATTTCTATTGCTACAGCTTCCCTGAAATACGTCGAACGTGCGTGTTTGTGTCTATAAAATCTCACACCTCTCTTTTAAGGAAAAAACCTCTTATAAGTAATGTACATGTTTATTGAAAGGTCCTATCTAGTTTTTTTGAAAATCATTTTCCAATACAGGAAGGAAGGGGAAAAAACCACTACACCGTCAAGATAAGGGAAAGAAATATGAGAAGATTTTTCACTCGTAGACTAAAGTTTGACAAGCTGACAAGCCGTTGTCACTTATTTTGGTACATCGGCCGAAAAGTTCGCAAAGAAAAGTACATTGCTGAGGAATAGGAAGCGGGAAAATGTCCACATACCCCTGTAAATGGTTTCCGCAAACACATTCTAAGTTTGTATCATCTACGGTGTTTTTCTTAGCGTCAAACTGGTGTAGGTATTCACGATACCTGAAAAAATTGCCGTCCAGACTCTTTTTGGTGAACTGGAATAGACGCAACATTTTGTTTTTGTGGTTTACTTATGAATAAGAAAACTGAGATTGAATTTAGAGAATTTTGCCTCCATAAATATTTTTTTCAAACCATGAGAAGACACTACATGGGGTGAGGGATGGACTTTCTCATAATAATGAATGATGAAGGCGTACAGCCAATCATGCGACTATTGTATAGCAAATGTTTTAGTTATTCCTCGTGGTAGATGATAACTACTACAACTTAACCATACATGCACATCCTAAACAATCTTCTGGGGAATTTCTAACGCACTGGTACATTTTGGAACGCTTATTCTGAGCGTATGTACGGTCCTAACGTATTTAAGTTGTCAGAGTTGTGTTTGTTTCATGCAATATTGGTGCTGCTTTGTTCTTCCATATTTTGAAGTGAAAATGTCAAATGTCTGAATTTCTATGTTATATGTCATGCTGAAGGTCTGCCTACTCTCAACGGAGAAAGGTAGATGATAACTAGGAGGTGTTTCTTCTGTACGGGAGCATTTGATACTTGTAACTCCAGACGGAACGAAAATGCGTTGTTATTGATTACGCTTATCATCGTAATCAATCCCGATTTCTTAATCATGTTAATTAACAAAACCATCATCTGGAGAAAATGGTAATTTGACTGAAAATGAGTCATGCCAAATCTGGAAAATAAAAATCTGACAACTATCGCATCATGGATGCTTAATCTTGTTCTTGTTAACCCCTAACTGAGATGGCCAAGTCGGCTTTATTATGTCAACTGTGGTGCAAATTTCAAGGCATTCAAAGTTTCGCAATTAGAAGGCAGTCTGGACGTTCTGGATGGGTCGATTCACACACACACGTCCGCTTCTGGCCTGATTGTTGTGTGAGATTAGTCTCGTCTATGTTCGAAAATATATTCTTCTCCCATTCAAAAGCCTATTCATTTTCACTCTCCAGGAGCAGTTCAGAATCCGACAGACAAGACGAATCGCTTGAAACGGAGAAGTGACCTGCCTGTTGTGCAGGAATAGACCTTTTGAGCTGAGAAATTCTTGCCATGAAGCGCAATCCTAAAATCCGGTTTCTCATTCGCACATGGCAATCATTCGGATCATGGTAGAAGATAATCCGACCATTCCAATGAATAGTCATCCCCTGAAGTGAATATTCACTTATTCGCTTCCACAACTGATTGCTGAAAACTATCTCATTTTCTTGAGAGATTGCCTCTCAGACTTCCTTGACGACCTTCCCTTGGCTATCTTGCGAAATCTTTGGCTGCAGCATGATGGGGCACCGGCCCATTTCGCATCGAATGTCCGCGAGTGGTTAAATCAAGAATACTCAAACCGGTGGATTGGCCACGGTGGCCTGCTAGATCCCGTGACATAAACCCTTTAGATTTTTTTTTATGGGGCCATTTTAAAGCACTTGTGTATAGGCATACGCTTGACTCGCAAGAAGACCTCGTAGCCGCCTTGCATGTGGCAGTGACAACAGTGACACCGTCCATGCTGGAGCGGGTAGAGCTCTCCATGACTGAAATATCCTTGAGAAAAAAAATCAGAGTTGAATAGTGTGAATCAACAGAATAATTCGAAACCAAAAATTATTTTGAATACGTTGACTTAAACTTTTGAAATTAGACTTAATAGTGAAGGTAAAAAAATTGCACATTTTGGCGAAAAAGTGTTGAAGTGAATATTTCACTCTTCTCTGGTATTAAGCCATTCAGAGTGATGACACTATGTACTAATCTGTTTTGCTGTGGATGACCAAAAATACATGAAAGGAAAGGGGAGGCAAATTGTCACGGGCGTCAAATTTTACAGATTGCACTGGAAATATATAACTTTATGTCGGAGGTAAACTAGGTGGCTAGTATAACGCGCCGAATTTAATTGACCATTTTGTATAGCCACACCCCTAAATCCAGTGAGCGCTGGGATGTGACTTCACTTTTTGTTTTGCGGCGTTCATTTCTGCGTGTTTGGACGCGGCTTCCTGCTTGTTTCGTGTTATACTGTTGCTGCCATCTGTTTTCCACTATTTTAAACTGGAAATGACGAATGCTTGAATTTTTCAGTTTATGCAAGTCTCGTGCAAGGTCAGCTTTTTCTCAACAGAAAGACTTTATTAAATGGGATACCGGCTCACATTCACGTCTCGAAGTTGGAAAACAGAAAATTCAGCCGACCACCGCCGTGCCCCCAACGGGGTCATACTATACAATCGCGATGAGAGTTCAGCATGGTACTTCAAACATATTTCCAGGGCCAGATTTATCCATATGAAGGCCCTGAGCAGAGTGATTTTAGTGCTCCCTTACTCCCGCGTCCCCCTTTACATTTAACCTTAACGTAGGACCCGGGAACTCATCCCGTAATCTGTTTACATTTTTCAAGAATAAGTATATAAATTTTTAAGCAGGCATTTTTAAGTGGGGGGGGGGCGATTCATTTCACTCGAGGCCTATAATCCACGGCTTGGGAGCCTCGAATGCCGGGGAGGCCTCTTGACAATTTGGTCTGATTAAAGTTTTGGAGAGCGTAAATATCCAAATTGGTAGGCAGGCATTTATAGCTAGGTGGGGGAGGGGGGGGGGCACAGAGTTTTTTTTACCCTCGGGGGGTGGCGGAGGGTTTTGGTGCTGTTCAGACGGCTCTGGGCTTACTTTATGGAAATAGAGCGAAATTTCAATCTAAAAACTGAACATTGAAAAGGTTTTCTTTTTTTGCGATTTTCCCTGCTTTTGTGCCACCATCAGGGCCGCAACTAGAAACTAAAAATGTCCCTGTTACTTTGAGATCTGCATCCATTTTGTCATCCCCTTCCCGCAATTTTTAACGAAAAAAGAGTAAACTCAACACCCTTCCCTGAGGGTGGAATAAAAACGTGAATTTATACGGGGCAGAATTAAGTTTATTCCCCCCTCCTCTCTAGGAGATAATTTTGGTTACATCATTTCTTGCTAGGTTACTCGATTAAAATTACATTTAGTTCTAATGCTTCACATTCTTCAACAAATTCACCCATGTGCTAGTGTTTGGCTGATCTATCTTAACAATAATTGGGTATTCAATTATTGTTATGTTTCATTTAATCAAAGTTATGTTTCATTACGGCAGTGAATATGTTTACTCTTATTTCTTAGCTACGATTGGTTATCGTGGATTGAATTTTATGTACACCTTACGGCAGTGCTTGAGAAACTTTTGCGACCCACGGCTCTCTTGCTGCAGTTATAATTCATTCGCGGATCCCCATAATATAGCCTAATACATATATTCTGCCGCCATTAAAGAAACTCTTCAAAACACTGAGAACAAGAACGCGTCAATATCGCCAGCATGCAGCGACGCCTCTGACAAAGGTGTGTGGCAAGCCACAACGCATACATTAAGAACCACTGGCGTACCGTGAACTGTAGTTGTAATCGTACATTGTAGAGAGCAGGAAGATCTACGAAATTTACATAACATGAAAATTCAAGTATTTACCATCTGCACTTGAAATATGGAAGACAGGTGGCAGCACAATAGAGAACACAAAAGAAAAACAACTTTCACAACATTGTGACAACACTGTTATCAAAATTATGTAAATAGTCATTATTTATCATGTATTATGACATTTTCAATTTGAAAATGGTAGAGGTCAAGTGGTACTAGTTGCAATCGCATAACACCACTTTTTCAGGTCTATGTCTAAGAACGACAGAAATAACACAAAAAATGCATAGATTCATTTCATTCTACTCTACTAGAAATTTTCAAGCGGGTTATTTCAAATATTTTGATTTAATTTAATCGAAAAATTCCGAATTTAAAACTTTCTCACAGGAAGTAATACAAGTATGAATTTCCTGTATGATCGTATAAGCAAATTTAAATAAATTCGAAGATCACATTCACGGATAACAAATTCTCGTAGGCTGGGAGAGAAGCCATCTATCCATGGAAACGCATATTTATACAAAACTATACAATATTCTCGTTTAAAACTCACATAAAACTTTTTTGAAGAGCATTTCTCATCGTGTGTCCGTATCTCATGTCAATATCTCTCATAGAAACATACAGAAAACAAACAATATACAAGCGTGAATTCAATTCAATTTCATTTTCAGTGTTTCATACATTTCAAATACGGATTAAGATAGAAAAGAAAAACGCATTAAGATCTGACGAAAAATAATACAGCTATAACGTATAAAGTGTATTTCTGTATTTCGTACCGTCCGTCGTGTATATCAGTATTTATTTTAGTTTCATCCACGTGTATCAGTAATGTTTGTTTCACGTAATGCTTGTTTTAAATTGATTTTCTTTTTTATAAATCGCTTCGATGCCAGTGGTTTTGTTTTTACTCGTATTTCTGGAAATCCCTCGAAGGGATAAGCTCGACGTTTTGTTTATCGTAAAGACTGGTCGGAGGATTGAAAAAATCGTTGTTACACATGCGAGAAAAAAAATGAGTCAGTACGTAGATTTTCCCAATTTTTTGTAGTCCGTATATAATTTTTTATAAATAAATAAGTGTTAAGATAACATAAAAATCTAATCTACATACAGGGTGATTCAAAACTCAACGTACAAACCGTGGGGAAGGGGGAAACACAAGAACAAAACCGAATCACAAAAAAAGAGAACAGAATCACGATTTTGTTTTGTTCGTAACTATTATTATATGGTAAGAACTTTGAGCACTTATTGTGAAACTTGACGTGTATACTTACTGTCCTCGTGTAAGGTATCACTAACCCTTTTTGTCATTCCCCTTTAAAATTATACTGGAGTGAACTTTAATAATATTTTTTGATATGAAGTGTCCCAAAGTGGTGAAAACGATGATAAATTTTGGGCTATTTATGTCACTTTCTATGAAAGTCATTATTATTTCAAATCTTTAGCAAAATTCCTATAATATTCGAAACACGATTGCGAAAAATTCTATGAATGGAATATTTTGCAATTTTCGCAGTACAATTAGCTAGCAGTGATGCAGTTAAAGGATTGTATGGCGTGCTCTTTAGTCACACCCAAATATGTTGATGTATATGTGTGAATGTTTCTAAAATTTCATTCATCTTTTCGTGTAAAACACTGTAATTAGACAAATACATGTGATAGACCTTAGATTTTAGTTCATAACTTCAACAACATATTGCAGAATATCACATTAAGTAATAATACAATGAATAAATTTTTACAAATGATTTTTCAAACTAAAGCAACATGCCACAAATATAATTTTTCGTAAAACACGTTCAAAATTTTTATTCGCGTATTATTTGCACATAAAAATGCGACACTAAAGTGGACGTAAATTTGATTCCAAACGTCATATAAACAAAACAAGGCCTGCTTTGGAATCACAACACGCAGGGCTTTCATAAAAAATAAAAATGGAAATCGATATTTTTTTCAAAAATTACGTTTCAACGTAGTCGGATATCTTAATTTTGGAAAATTTATAAAATTTAGCAAAGACGCTGGAGATGCATGAAGACCGGTAAAAGTTATAAATTTAACGAACTTACCAAAATGTTGGGTGAGTATGCATAATTACCGTATTTATCTGAGTCACCGTAACATATACTCTCAGTTACTTCCTATGTTGCAAATAATAATTCAGCTCCGGGTTAAAAAAATAGAATAAAATAATGAAACTATACTTTTTATATACAACTAACTTCAAAACTTAATTTTATATCACTTACACTTCATATCACTTACTGTATTTAAGAGAAACAAATATAAATGTCCAGAAAAATGTAAGAAATTAGAAATGTTCAGAAAAAACCCATCGATTCAGAATGTCCGAAAAAAATATGTTTTTACATGAATAGGCCGCGTCTTTGAATTGACCGCGAGAGCTTAAACATGACCTGTAAAGAAATATGGGCCGTGCATATATCAAAAAAAATTACAGGACTGATTTTCAAAATTGAACGCGCGAAATGACATTACATATGTCAATGATAACAGTTTATTTAGAGCATACGGGATATTACCAATTATCGTAAAAAAATTGTCAAATGCAAGTAAAGTTAGTCTTTAAATTACATCCAAAAATTTGTCAAAACCGTTAACTTATCAAACATGGAAATATACTCGATTCTTGATTTGAAAAATTCAAGCAATTGAAAATAAGGTGAAAACGGGGCATTTAATGGAAAAAAACTTGGGACGACCAAAATTAGGGGAACACAAGTTTTTGGCTCGCGAGCGGTATAACCACCGCATATCTGGCCTGCGGACTGAGAAGGTTGTGCTTCCCGGATTTTAGAGGTAAAGTGATCATATTTTATCGTAATTTCTTTTTAAATATCATGACATTACTTCTTTCTCTCTATTGGTATTCTTCAATTCATGCCTAGTGCATTTGGAACTATTAAAATGTAGGCAAGATAAAAATTTTAAGATGGTAGATGAATGGTTTCGTTTTGAGACATGCAAGGCAATTTGCCAATATACGATAAGATTAAATATCTTTGTAACCTAAAAAAAAACCTACGATTATCTTATTGCAGGTTCGCGACACCTTGCGGTCAGTCATTCTGTTCCCTGTCTGCAAGTCTCAGTTGTAAATATTCGCTGTTAGTCTGTGGATCTTTTACGTACGAACTCTTAAGGCGGATCACATACCAAATCAGGAGTTTTGCCTTCGAATGCAACGCCACCTACTCGCGATGGGAGAAGTACGGAGAAAAAAGTGCAGGAGCAGGCACGCAGTTCCCGATACTTTCAAGGAGTTCCCTGCTCCGGAGTAGAAGTCCTCTTTCTCTCATCGTCATCGGGAAATGACTGCTCCGCCACGGGAAACGCGCATAAATCCAGATGCCGGCTTCGCGATCGGGCACGAGGACACTTAATGGTCTCGGGGCATCCTGTCACGTGATTCAAAAACCCAAAATGTTTCTATATCATAATTATTTTCAATCTAATCATTGATCATCAGAAGCTGCATCGGCAAAATAGCGCTTTGAATTTTATGAATTGTCATTAGCGTAGATGGACAGACTGCTAAAACTCGCGAAAATATATATAGCATGGATTATTCGGATTTTTAGATCGTAGTTTCACCATAAAACTAACCATCATTGACTGTCTCTTCTTCAAAAATGTTATCGTGCTATCAGTATTCAAATGGACAGAGACTGTCATGCGTGTTTTTATCCGTCATCAGGTTCGGTTGAACTGTTAGACAGTGGATTTTTCAGTATTTTTGAAAACATATTTCGTGAATTTCGATATAGGGCAATATGGATAATTTGCTGATCATTTCTATGATGTCGATTTTATTGGTTTGTCAGAAAGGTAAGTAGTATTTAAAGATCTGATGAATTTCAATATTTTCCCCCCGTTATGCATATGCCATTGAATAATTTCACGTTTCTGTTTAAAAATATATATAAATATACAGCGATATTTCTCGTATCTGAACATGAGAACGTCTGTTTACATGTAACTTGGAGTTCATAACTTATATTCGAATTAAATGTACCAAAAAAATTAACAAAAGGCATAATCACAGCATCTAATGCTTCGGTAGAGTGGTCCCCTTATGTATTTGTTATTGGGTCACCTCATGTTCTAATTTGGAAAAAAAAACACGTAAAAGGAAATATTTTTCATGTATGTACATGAAAATATGCTCGTTAAAAATGTACTCGGAGTTCGTATAAAATTCACAATTCATGTTTGAATGAATTATTATCCGAGAAGTTATTCTAGGGCATAATTTTGCAGCTTCTATTGCTTTGCTAGAGCGGTCGGAATGACCATTACTTATTTCCTGCGGTTTAAGAAAAATTCAAATGCACTATAGACGAATAGATCTATTCGATAGTTTGAGCAAAAATGAATTGCGGAAAATGGACATAAGAGAGGCACGATCAGTGCATTAAACGATTAAGAAAAATTGTTATAATTTTTTTTTAATCTTCGTAGTAAATGAAAATATCTAAATTGTTTGAATGTTTATGATGTTCTAATAGAGTTCCTTAAAACAAGAATCCCAGGTATATTTCGGGGTTGTGGTATTAAAAATACAGTAATTTTTCTCGGGTTATTGTTATTATTCATACTATCGATATTATTTTTCGCTTAGAATTCGAATTATAATAATACTTATGGCAAATAAATAATTAATGAATACATAATGTGAAAAATTACCTCCTGTTTTTTTCGTAGATGCAAATTTATCGTTTTTGATTTTTTTTCATGTTTTATCTGTTTTCACTGTGTTTAATCGTGTAAAATTAACTTTCTTTAACTCCTAATTATGACAGACCCCCTCTTTTACTGCGAAATAATAATTCTCCATTGTATAATAAAAGTAGGCATTTGAAACCCTCTGAGATTGACGGTCACCTCTATTTTACGGATAAAGTTTTTTTGTCCCACCGGTGTCCGCAAAAGAGAGGTTTGCGTTCATTACGTACATACAATTAACTGATGGATGATTTTTGGTTTTTCTATACTTCGGATAACGAGAATTGTTTTAATTTCGCGTACGGACGCATTATATTGTTTAGGATAGGTTTCAAAATAATAACGGTTTAGAAAACCTTGCAGTGCTCCCAAACCAAGAGCTGCGTTTCCTAAACTGTAGTCCATTTGACTATGACTACCATCCGTTACCATTTTTATCATATCTTTTGCATTTTGTGCTGTAAAATTAAAGTTTATTACATTGATTTTTTATGACATGCAAATTTCACAAAACAATTCATTTTGGATTTTATGGGCACATTGTGTTTGGAATTGACCTTCGCTGTAGGGATTTGCGGAGATTTTATTTTTATTGTACGGGGCCCGCGATGCATTGAATTTCATTAAAGCGGGTCCTCGTTATCAAAAAAGGTTGCAAACACTGCTTTAGGGGAATGGATTTGACTTGAGGATGACATGAATGATCAATGCTATGCATGTAATGCTAGATGAAGCTACTCAGGTATACAGTAATAGCAGTTGAAAGGAAATGAACGTCTATACAACGTGCGTTGAGAAGAGAAGCTCGATCAGTTATATTTCTCATGGGCTCACCCGGGCACGGTCTCACAATAAGAGGGGCCTCACAAAAATGAGATCCAGTTGAAATTTTCTAGGATTTACCGAGTAGGGCCTCCGAAAAACTTCTTGGCCCCGGGGCCCATGATACTCTTAAGACGGCCCTGCATATCACTTTGTGAACGCAGTTCTCTGGCATTATTAAGGATCATTTTGCGAAGAGAGATTGTTATCAGGTGTGTTTTCAAATTGATTCTATATCAGTCAGATCACTAAAACTTCGATATCATTCAAAAATAAAAGAAATCCTCTAGACTTTACGTTGTTGCCACTGAGCGGTCGTGCGGACATCGTGCTGGACTCTCATCATGTGGAGCTAGGTGTGCGAACCCCGTTCACGGCACAGTAATGGTTGGCTGAACCTGGTTTTTCTCGGTTTTTCATTTTTGAGACGTAAATGCGAGTCGTACTGTTCTCCCATTTAAAAAAGTGTCTCCACAGTGAGCACGTAGACCTTTAACACGATACCTACGTAACATGGAAATTCAAGCACATTCACTATCTTTACTTCAAAATATGCTTTACATATGACAGCACGAGCAAGAACACGAAACAAGGCCAACTTTAACAACATAAACATGCTAGGGTGATGCATATACAGCAAAGTCCCTCTTAACGGCTACCCTGGTTTTACGGCCAAAGAAATGTTTCCTGGTGATAGGCCTATTTAAATAATGTATATCAATCCCCTGTTTTACGGTCGACCTGTTTTTACAGTCACCATTTTTATCATTCATTCCATCAAACTAAAACCTCTATACGGACGCCAATAGTTGATATTTTGGTCCGAATTATGCTCACTAGATGGCAGCAAAAGTTTTAACATCTGATCAAAATATTTATATTTGGCATCTTTTGAATGAAAGATGCTCTCTCTATCACTAAGAGAAAAAAATTGACGTCATCGAATACAATAAAAAACGTAGAAGTAGAATTCATGCTATTGTGAAAGAATCCATTGTATTGAATAAATACATTTTCCTGTAAAAAAATGGCGGAAAGTCATTGAATTTAGTCTCGAAGCTTAAAATATATTTTGAAGAAGCTGCAATACTCAACACAAAACCCAGCGAATATCGAATGAGCAGTGGTCCCAAAATATGTAAATTCAGTATGCAAACTTTGTATAGTGTTATTTTTTTGCGTGTATATGCAGTAATTATGTATTTTCATGACTTTGAATGCATCTCAGATTGTCAGGATTTATTCATATTCGAATAAAGAACCATTTCAGTTATAGTTAACACTACTTAATACAATTTCAACAGGAACCCTCTCTGATACGGTCACCCTCTCTCATACAGACAATTCTTTTTGTCCCGTGAGTGTCCGCAAAGGAGAGGTTTTACTATACATATGCTCACGCAGCATGTTCTGTTCAGGGAGATCCGGCATGTACCGATTCGTTAGAAATTCCTTAGAGGAATGTGTACGGTTAAGTAGCATCAATAATAGACCTCTAACGTTGATAATACTTTTCATATATAACTTATTATTAAAGCAGCATTGTTTATTTAAATAACATCGTGAGTCACTGAAACGTAACTCGACTATATGCTGTAATTGAAGTGCTTTTTTTTCATCCATCTGAAGCCTATGTTATCAGCAGCATATTATTGCAATGCATCCTATCAATAGAGCATCATGAGAAAAATGGTACATTAATGGTCGGAAGCCTCCTTTTTTTTGTCTTCCATTCATTTTTTTCCGTAACAGATATTCATCTGGAATCCCAAGATTCCGTCATCCATATGGATGAATAAAGTAGTTATAGAAGTCCCGAAAGAGGAACCAAGGTACCATGTCTTGAGTTATATTAGTTATATTGGTTATCAAAGATTCATGGCTGTAATCAATGTGTTGCTGAGATGTAATTTAATGCAGACATATATAGCGCCGCACTCGCTTGTATTAAAAAGAGATTCTTTCAAGAAATTGGGAATTAACAACCAGATTAATGCCACTCTTGGGCATACTACAAGCAAGCATGAATACTCAACAGAGAATGACGATCCCATTAAGTTTACTGCATGTTGCATGAAGGGTTGATAATGAAAACGGCTCGCAACGCATCTTTCTTAATTTCCGTCAAATTACCTCTGGTTCGTTTTTTCTCCCCATTCAATAATAATTATTTCATAGAATTTTTCTTTTTCCTCATACAAAATAAATTAAGACTATCATCCATCATAATTATAAGTTGCAAACAACGAATAGTTTATAATCGTGATATTTTCTGAGCTTATAACATTAATCCGGGGATATTTCAACAAACCATTATCTTCAGAGGAAAAAATACGATGCTGGATTATGGTACCGAAAAGTATAACCAAAAGTGAAATGAATAAATGCCTGGAAGAGCAAACTATTTAATATCAGGAAACATAGTTGGCAGCGAATTTCTAGAACCACACGAGGCTGGTTAATGAGCTACGATTTAGTTTTTATGATGTTGGGAATCCGACCATCACAGATGAGACCGAGTTCTGCATCCGGAATTAACTGTAAGTGATACGTAAATCCCAGTTTTTTCGACTCTTGCCTTCACGTGTTGCAATTTAAAAGTCGTTTTAGACATTCTTTAACTCAACGACAGGCATTCCGGTCAAAACATATTTGCATCGCGAAATAAGTGATGGTACGGTCCTTATTTACATGAACGGTGACAATGTAAGTCACACGAGATTTGCTCAAAAAGTATCTGACCATAATTTTGCTTGCGTAATCCAATGAGGATACGAAGACGTGGTTTAGTGCACGTATTTTGACAAACCTCGTGCACAGGATTGCATTTTTTTTCCTGTTGATGCTACCAGTAACCGACAAATTGATGATGTATGAGGAAGTATGAACACCGTCGGATTTTCGTTTTTGACAAAAAGTCAGGGAAAACTCGAACAACGCAACTGCATTCAATTTTCTGTGAAGCTTGGTAATTCTCGAGTGGAAACAATCCACAAGATTCAACAGACCTTCAGACATGCGAAAATGGGCACTACACTGATAAAGGAGTTACAAAACCGCTTCAAAGATGACCGCACATAAGTAGAGAGTGAAGCACGCTCCAGTAGGCCCTCAACAGGCAAAAATCAAACCGTTATCGAGTAAGTGAGGACACTAGCAATGCAGAATCATCCAATCACGATCAGAGAACTTGCAGACAAGGTGAGCATTAACATCAGGTACGTTCATTCAATTATGAGTGAAGATTTAATCTTCAGGAGATGAAATGTTAAAGTCATGTTGGCCGTCTTGTATGACTCCAGCGGCCTAGATCCGCTGCGGGTTCGCCCGCACGTGCAACCATCACCAAGGAGTACTACCAATAGGTTCATCGTCAAATTTGGGAGTTCCATCAGGATTAAAGCAGTTGAGTTGTTCAAGGTTTTCCTATCATTTTGTCAAAAACAAAAATGCGCCACTTGAATCGGTGTTTCAAAAGTTAGAGGATATCCTCTTAGCATTCTGTATAAAACATTTGAAAGCTTTGTACAATTTTGTGTAATAAGTGTCTCTTTGAAATAAGACCGGAGTCGGCCTTACCCAGGGGATTTCTCTCTCTCTCTCTTTTTTTCTTCATTTCCAAGTACTTGTATTCATAGTAGATGCGACCGTTGTTGATGATGCAGCATGTTCTTTTCTTAAATTTACATGTTTCACAAATTTCCATCGAATACCTAGTATTTTCTGAACAGAATCAAACTGAACTTGAACCTGAAGATCCCGATGCAACAACGTTCCCATCACTTATGTGGTCTCGAACGTTTCCGAAGGGTGGATGCAACTGTAGCCACAATCTCAGAATAACGGGATCAAACTGTGTTGTAAAGGCAGAACATTTTCTTAGTATTCTAGTAACACAGTCAGGCTAGTTTTTGAAATTAAATACTGAAAACCCCGCACAGGACTCACAAGTTGATTTAGCCTCAAAATGTATTTTGTGTAACACCTTCTCTTATGGATTCTTCTTCTTATAGATTAAATAATCACCTTCTTAGAAAGAGGAGAAACTACATTTACGTTTATAATAAACTGCTGAAAACAATGGGAAATATGTATTATTTATTTAAAATTATTAAATTTATGTATTTAGAATTATTAGAATTCAGTTGATGATTAACTTTTGTAACACAACTCGTTGTGAACAGCTAATAATGTTATTTGTCAATATTTTATCAATTTAAATGTTTCAAAAAAATCACAATTTAATGAAAACTACATTTACCCTAATTCTTTTGAGCATTCCTTACAACTGCAAAGATGCCGTTCAAGTATTACGTAAGCAGATTTTTAGACCTTTTTAACTCTTCCCCCCCCGTCAGCAAAATTTTGTCATCAGCTCTGCCCCTCTGAATCCTAACGCATATTGGTGGGATCAGTGACGTATACGGGAGGGGGGGGGGACTTAAGGAGTATCGTGACCCCCTCGACAATCCAAAATTTATTTTTTTAATGCAAAAATATAATTTTGTAATTACAATTTCGGAATAAAATACCTTTATGTGTTATTGTGATCAATTTCGGTTAATTTCAATGTTATTTGAAGGCTATAAACTCAAAATTTATCTTTAATAAATTCATTGCGACCCATCCTCTAAGTCATATAATGAGGAATCACATAAAGGCTCTTGGCCCGCCGACCAAATATGGTCCTGGGGGTTATCTGATGCGGCCTGCCCTCCTCAAACCTAATTTTGTAAAAATTAACTATGCGGCACATTTACAAATCGCTTAAGTGTCCTATGGTACAATTCCAGAAAAGTTGTAACATTTAGAGGTCCCTTGAGTGATATGTGACGTAGTTTTAGAGCATTTAAGTAGCCCCCAGTGCGGTTCTACATCACTGAAGTTACCCGCGACACGTTCTCAGATTATTTAAGTGATCCGCGGCATATAATTACGGATCACTTGAGTGATGCGTGGCACAGCGGCCCGGACACATTTCCACTTGGATTCGTGAAACATTCAGAGATCATTAAAGTGGCTCTGTTTATCAATGGGGGGGGGGGGTGGTGTTACTTCAAGTGCCCACAAACTATCGAAAGGTTTTTCTCATTTTCGGCGTATCGAGTAAGGTGCCATTAAAAGTATTTCATATTTTCATAAAGGGTGGTTGATGACGTAAGCATCACCCAAACCCCCTCCCTCTTTGCCATCAAAAGTCGGCAAATCGGAAACCTCCTCCTCCCCCATCGATGCTGACGTAATACTTGAATGGCCCCCAAGGCATATTGACAAAGGATCAAGTTACAAGAAATTTTCTTAAATTTAAAAAAAGATCAACTGCGTGTAAGATGTGAAATTTTACGATGAATAGTTGAATTCCAACTTTTCATCGAAACATTTACCCTTTATAATATGCGTACCGGGAGAAATGAGTATTAAACTGAGCCGTTTGAAAATGCTAATGGTCTCTTTTGTATCCAGAAAATGTTCCTTTGCCAGCGGCTCTTACAAATCAATAGTTATTGCACCAAGATTCAAAATTCGATTCTACTCTGCTGCGATTTATGCATATTTATATTTTTCTTATCTAGGGATCTCTTATTAGTGAGCCGCAACACTGCGCGCGCAGGATGCCATGAAATTTGTAAAAATGGCAACGAAGAAAGGTTAAAATTAAATTGGAAGTATTACTACTACTATAGAGAATACTGCAGTGACTCCCTAAATTTTTTTGACAGGGCATGCTTTTTTTTTCGACCACATGCCGGACGGGGGCATATTAAAAAAAAAAATTTCAACGTTTCCGTTTTTCTTATGATTTTTTGGTCAATTATAATGCAAGTGCTCTTACACACACAAGAGCGAAATTCCACAGAAATTATTTCTTTGGCAGCCATCATGCAAGAGTAAATTTAACCTATTTCATGTATTTTCACGGTCTTTGCATTCCTTGAAGTTCGCTCAACTTAATTTGAAAAGAATGTAGTTATTGCATAGTTATCGTGTCAGTATTCCATTCCTCGTTCGTGAGATTATTTCTCATCTGATAAATGTCAGGCGAAAAATTTCTGGCGTTTTTTTATGTGTCATACAATGGGAGAAGAATTCGAAATGTTCATTTTCCCTAAGAAGGCGTGTTTCATAAATCATAAAAAATTATTATTATGATGCTAAACTGTTGCTTGCAAAATTTCAGTTGTAAGAATTTTTTTTTAACAATTCACGTCAGTGAAAATCAATCCACTGGCACAGATCACCTAAGGTATGCAAATTAGGTTTATCAATATCCTTAGAGTTCGGTACAATTATGCCGTACCGGGAAACATCTGAAATTTATTTTTGAAAGATCTCTCAGTTTTTGTCACGATTTGTCGCAGTTTCTCAGACGTGCGATCCGGCCAACCTATCAAAGGTCCACCACCGCCGTCCAGTTCCGTGCCGTATCAGCTACGATTCTATAAGCCTGGTGAATTGTAACGTGATGACTTTTTTTCCGAAGCTAGTAGCGAGGAAAATCATAATTTGCTGTTCGCTAGTTTTAGTCTGATATTCTTTGACTATTTTAAACTATAGTCACAATTTTCAAACCATGTATACCGGGGAATATCTTAGTTTTAATTGGTGGCTGCATTCCCTTCTGACTCTTCGTATTTCTTAGGAAATTTTGATTTCGATATATTTTATGCGAATAAATCAATTTGTGTTTTTAATTTTAATTTAGAAGTAAGTAAATCCAGTGGTGATTTTTTGGCATATATATCATTATTTCAGGCATCTATTATTTTTATTTGCATCCCCGCATGTAAAATTTTGGAAATTTGTCCAGATATTTGTGTAGAGATAAATTTTGAAGAGAAAGAACTATTTATATAATAATATAGACATAGTTTTTTTCCTGTCAAATTTTGAAGGAAAAAAATGTTATCGCAAAGTCACTGCAGTTTGATGGGTTGCCATAGCAAGTAGACATAATTATCAGGAAAAATAAGCCGACGTGGCAATTACCCCGAATCAGGTCTTTTGTTATTGTACTTCGGCCAGAGATCTCCGTTCACTTCGCGAACTGGGTGGCCAAAGCCTAGAATTCGAACATTGGCTGGGCCAATTTGCAACGAAATTAGTTAATTCGATAACTGGCCAACTTCGGGTATTGGCAGTGTGCATATGGTCGGGACAATGGACATGTTTACAATGGATTGATCATTTAGTTTCGTGAATTACATAAAATTTAATTTTAACGTTGCATATCGTTCCATTATACATTCACCAGGAACATGAATGCGAGAAGTCTTGTGGAGAAAAAAAATTAGGGAAATTTGTTTGGATGAATTAAACATGAATTCTTCGCTCTATTCATGCTACTCTATGGAAGTTATTTGCTTAAAATGATGTGTAGTATGCGTTTGAATAGGGATACATATTCGCGTTTCAGACAAAACTTAAATAGCTATATAAGGGATCCAACCACCTCATTAAAAAATTAAAATTTGCACATTCATGTTCCTAGCTTTGGGAGGGGGAGCGATATGTTCTTCTCGGATAACGAATACTAGAAGACGATATTGTTGGAATTAATAAAGTTTGATGTTTCATTGACAGTACCTGAATGAATGAACGCCTGAACTTTGCCACTGGACTTATCCCGTTGCCGAGATCTCTTCCAGCCCAGCTTCGTGGCAGAGTCTGGAACAAAAAAATATTCGCCCAACGTGGGGCTCGAACCCGTTGACAGTACCTACAGATCCGTCGTGAAATCCTAAAACTAATAGTAATTTGAAGTACATGTTCAACTAGATAATCTGAAGTCACGATGGGATCAAAGGAAACGAGCAATTATTATAGAAGAAGCATTTTATTTCTCCCCAAACAGCCTAATTTGCATACCTTAGGTGATCTGTGCCAGGAAAAATAACGTGAATTGTTAAAAAAAATTCTTACGACTTTGCAAGCAACAGTTTAATGATCATAATAACAATTCTTTATGATTTATGAAACACGCCTTCTTAGGGAAAATAAACATTTCGAATTCTTCTCCCATTGTATGACACATAAAAAAACGACAGAAATTTTTCGCCTGACATTTATCAGATGAGAAATAATCTCGCGAAACGAGGAATGAAATACTGACACGATAACTATGCAATAACTACATTCTTTTCAAATTAAGTTCAGCGAACTTCACGAAGATAAAGGGAAAAAAAATGAAATAAATGGAAAAAAAAGGTAACAAGGAAAAGAAAAGGAAAATCCTGAAAAAAAGAAGAAGAAGTAAAAAAAACGACAATTCGCCAAAAGAAACAGTTCTTGAGCTTCATTCGAGAGAGTTGGCAGCATCTTTATTAAAAAGTCCTTAATTCGCCACTGTTCACGTGATCAGTAGTTCCAAGAAGACGGCATAAAACAATTAACTAGTCGAGATTAACTCAAGATGCGCTGCATTTTGATTAAAACATAGGTTAATTATAATTTTTCTTTTGCCAATTCAATTCTCTTTGGGAACGATTTGCAGAAACGGTAAAAACATAAAAAAAAAGAAAAGAGAGATCACTATAAGAAGAATAAGGATAAGAAGATGAAACAATCAAATCAAGTATTCCGAGCATGAATTCAAGGCACAAAAAAACTCAATGAAAAGCTAATTCGCTGTATTTTTTTTCTACCATCTTTTATATTTGCGTCAAAGGGTGTTGTTTTTTGCATCACTTCTTTTCGAATAGGAAAACACAAAATAAAATAAATAAAATAATTACACTTTGTTAAATAATTAAAAATGAAGTCTTGGGAAACTAATCAAAAAAAAAGAAGTCCGTTAATAAAAACATGACCAACGTGTGTACGTTTAATATATTATAATTGAATTCGAAAAAAAAAAATTACTTAATAACAATTGTTGAATAAATTTCGAACAGCTAATTATGTCACGAATTAATAATTTTGTAAAGTAATTATTAGTAATTTATAGAACTTCTGGGAAATATGCATCTGTCGAAATATTTATCTCAACAAGAAATTAGAACCAAATGAAGGCCAAATTCGATAGGCAAGAATGTGATGGAATTTTTAATGCGCAATGGGTAATAGTCCAAAATACAGTACTCAAAAATGAAGATGATGTATGATAAAAATTATTTCGGTTGTCACTAATTAAGAAAGCAGGGCTATTCGAATGATCCTAACATAAAATACTAAAATTTCCGAACGTTTCAATTGTGATTTAGTTTACGATAACAAATAGTGTACGTTGTTATGCATTTATTCACGACGATGTTAGAAGAAGAAGACTACGAGACACCTTCAACGCCTTCATCTGGAACTATTCTCAGCTGAATTGAAACTGGTGTCGTCATGTCGAGGCACTGGTGTGATGATGCGTTAGTATCACCGACGGTCCATTACTATCCATCTATTCTCGTAAAACTACGGACGTTCCGACAGCTGGCAAATGTGAAGACACATCCAAGATAGAAAATTCAACTGTTTTTGTGGGGAATCGAACCCACGTCCTCTCCCTTGCCTGGTGATTGTCTTAGACCAGCGTTTCCCAAACTATGGTCCGCAGGCAAACTTAACAATTTAGTTATAACTGAATGAAAAGTTATTAGACCATTATGATTGATGTTGGTTATAACGGTATAGCTTCAAATAAAAATTACGCCTTTAATACAAAGGTTCACCATACATCATCGAAGAAAATGCGATCCAAATATATGGCATATCACTAAATTTTTCCAAAAAATGCAATTCATTGTCTTGAATCCGATTCGGTAATTACTATAATTCCTGAACAGGGGGAGAAAATAAAGGGCTGCCACAAATAACATTAAAAAATGTTTTTCTCGAAAAATATATTCAGATGATGAGATGGCCATATTTCATTGAGAAAAATACGGTAAACTGGAATCTGAAGTAGGATAAAATACAGGAAATATGTTGCCAGAAGTAGGAACAATCACCAACTCTTTTGTTGAAATTACTGAAGAATTGCGGAAGAATCGTTGAACCTGAAAATATCTGATTTATATAGTAGAAAAACGCTTTGTATTCACGACTTCATTAAAAATCCAAATAAATTTGAAAACGGGACAAATGTGTAAAAAATTTGAAACCACCAAAATTACAGGAATGTCCCGTAATACGAGACATAAATGGTCAGTATAATTGTTTCAGACATTTTAGTGGTCCTTAAGTTCAGAAAGGTTGCGAAACGCTGTCGTAGACCACTAGGCTACAAAGGACACTCATCCTCTCTCCATGTCTGGAGAAACTACATTTTTTAAGTTATTATAACCATTTTCTGTTAATTTCAATGCTATTTGAAACATAAGAACTCCAAAATTTTTTCTTAGAGTCACATTCTTTCTAATTCATTGCGACCCACCCTCTAAGCCATATGTACTAAACCAATATCCCGCGGAACAAATTTGGACCATCTTCTCAAACCTAATTTTGTTAAAATTAACTAAGCGGCACATTACTTAAATTAACCCGCGACACAGTTCCAAAACACTTAAGCGGTCCGTGGCGCATTTATAGATCAATTGAGTGACATGTGGCACAGATCAGGTCACTTACGTGGGCCCCCAGTGAAATTCTACATCACTCAAGTTACCCGTGGCATATTCCCAGGTTACTTAAGTGGTCCGCGGCATACTTACTGATCACTTGAGTGACACGCGTTACAGCTCCAGAGCACTTACGCTGCTGAGACACATTTCTAGAGCACTTTAGCTGCCGGAAATTTTTCCAGATCACTTGCAGGATCCGCGGAACATTTGGAGATCACTATAGGCGGCACTGTAGGCGTCCCTCTACTGATAAGTAGAGGAAATGTTAGTTCAGTCACCCGCAAACTAGCTCGATTTTATTTCTATTTTTTGACACAGCCAGTAAGATGTCATTAAGAATATTTCATATCTTTGTAAAAAGTGGTTGTTGACGTAAGCATCATTCAACTCCCGTCATCAAAAGTCTGCAAACCCGAACCTCCCCCCCCCCCTCCCCCCCGATAATGACGCAATGTTTGAATGACCCGTTGCTTACACTAAAGTTCAATACGTCGAAATTCAGTTGCAGGGCAACATAAATGATACAAATGCTGTGATAACTCTTTATCTCGCAGCACGAATTGCATTGACATTTTTGAAATGCGTATTAAATTATCAGCACAGAGAAAGAAATTTGTGTCCGTTCGTAATGAACAGATAATTAAAAATACAGAAACACTAATCTTTGTACATCATCTTGACGCGTTCGTAAAACATTTGAATTTCGGTCAGGGACGTTCTTTAAGCTTTTTGCAGAGAAGTAAGCTCCAAACTGTAATCAATTTCAATATTTAATATGGTTCATTACGGAAAAACTAGTCTCGCACAAACGTCAGGTTCAAGTACGCAAGAAGTAATTGTTATAATTATTATTTTTTTTTTTTGTAATATTTCAAAAATTTGTCATTACATCGTTTCCTAAAATGATGTTTTTTAAATGGTTTAATTGCATTGCTCAATCGTTTTTTTTTTTGTTAGCTTTTCGTCTTCAGTAATATTTTAAGCCGTTAAGTCATAATTAAGTCATACAGACACTTAAAACATTCCTCACCCGATCGAAAGATGCAATATTATGGTTATGTCCAGTGTAAGTGCATAAGAATATATCTTCACATTTCACGCAACAACTCTTTCGAAAAATCTGTTCAATAAGATTTTCTATGATTTTACATCTTTGAAGTTCAAACATTTCTATTGTTATTTTCAATTTCAATATTTCAACTCCAAAGCGTTCATTTTTTCTTTTAACCTTTTTTTAGGACGAATTTTCGGACTATGTCAATGATTTTCTCAATATAGTAGAACCTCTCGATAACGGATACTCACGGGGCCAAAAATTTTGTCCGCTAATTGGGAGTGTCCATTAATGAGGAGGTACGATGTACAGTGAAACCTCGTTTTTACGACTGCCATATTTATACGACGTTTGGCTTTGTGTGTGGATATGTGTTTTACTGTAAAAATGTGAAACTCCGGTGGTTATACCTGATCACCAATCATCGCAATAAAAGAAGTTTAATTAAATTTACCACTTTTATATACCGAAAATTATGCATAATTCCCGGATGAAGTTGGAAAGTCTGACAAATATTGAAAAATTTATAATTTGTAGTCTCTATTAAAACCAATTGATAGTTTTTACACGTACATGATATCTTTTGTGCGCTACGCATACTTTGTAATGCGAAAATAAATTAAAATGAGTGCGAAAAGATAAAGACATTTATAGCATCATTAGCAGTCTTGTAAATTTGACTTCATCACCTCACATTTATCAACAAACAAAACCTCAACAAACCATAGTTATTGTTCAAGTAATTATTTAACGATCAACGATTGAGTTGATCAAGTAATTATTTAATGATTTATCATATTTTTACCAGCATGAGCCTGGAATTGAACATAATCTTAGTTGAATATGATTAATTTATGACAAGAAATTCATAAATTAGAATTTGGAAAAAAAAAAATTGCCTGATTCACTGTCCGCAATCGAGTGTACAGGGGGAGTGAACTAAATTAACGCCCTATTCCACGGAACCGGGTTCAGAAAAAGCGTCCGTTTTTACGGGAGGTGTCCGTTAAGGGAGGATCCACACTGTACTGACTCCATTTTGGTTAACACACTTATTGTTTTAAAATTTGCCCTTATTATGCTTTAAACGTCTTTACTTTATGAAATAATTCAGTTCATTTCCTTCGACATTTTTCGCGGCACATCGGTCTAAAAATCCTGGTGTAGTTCACGAAAGTCAGACGTTGCGAATATTTTATTACAACATTTATAAGTTTTTGAAGGGAAAAATCATGTACTGACATCAAATGCCTGTAAGCTCTGATGAAATTTTTATATCGATAACATAATGACCAACAAAAAAAAAACGTCCCGAATACAATGTTTTTATGTTTTTTTAACGGCCCATGTTTCATTCGATACATTCTCCCAGTATCAGGCACCACACGCAGTTCCGAGTTTTGATTTAGAGCTCGATTAATTTCGCTTGTGTTATTTTATTTTCTTTATTCAATTTTTTTTAATGACGAAATACTCTGAAAACAACGGAATATATCTTATCTCTGCGCTCCCTGGTGTAAATATTTCTCATCAGAATAAACGCAACATCATTTTACAAAAACTCAAAAATGCCCTTGTTCTATCATTAACATATGATTTATACTCTTGATGTGAGTAATAAAAAAAAATGGCGAAAGGGCAATGTTGGTTTTTCGTATTTTCCTTGGAATCATATTTGCTTAAGAGAGCATAAGCAGTAATTAAGGGGGGTTAATAAAAGTTTATTACCCTAATTTGCATAAATCTTCGATAATTACTAAGATCATGCTCTCGAGATTTCATTGCTTTGGTTGTACGCGTATGAATAGAATTTTAATTTTTTTTGTTTTTCGTTGATGAAAGGAAAATAAAACGAGATATTTCCCCAAATATATAAAAATAGCTAAGATATTCAAATGTTAGCATTTTCTTTTTGCATTTATGATTATATAAAGATTCTTTTCGGTTTAATTTCCCCGATTTTAACCATCAAATGTTTACTGTTGGTTACATTTATAGGTTGACATATCCCCTAGAGGTTTCGTTGGGAATCTGCTGAAATGATTTCTGTGGATAGAATCAGAAATTTTCATATAATACCTACTACGAACGAGGAATTGGACTTCTCGTTTCTCGTTTAAGATTATTAAATAATTAATTAACTATTATTATTTGAATTATTATTTATTATTGTTATTATTTTATTGAGCATTAAATAATTATTCACATGACACCAAATATATAAATGGATCAAATCACCATTTGAATAGAATTTTCATATTTGAAAGAATGAATTCATGGCAGTATTTGTTGCCCTTTTGACATTTAAATTCCATTATATTTATTTATAAACATATATAATTTGAATATGCTGTTATATATAAATTTTCTAATATGAAGGATGCATTGGCAACATGGCATATGCCATTTTACTGGAGAACCGTTGATCCTAGAGGCATACTTCCAAGTAGAAAAATTCATGAATGGAGATACGGGGGAAGGGGGCCGATTTTAATTGGACCCTCCCCCCCGTAACATCACGGCAACGTTAATCGGCCCCGTTGCCGTGATAAGATTTATTACTTAGATGACCATAATTGTGAGCCAGTGTCTCAACCGGATGCAATGAACTCCACTCCGAACAACCACGAAACAAATCGTATTTACCAAATTTTGCGATTATACCCAAACAAAATAATAATAATAATTATTATTAATAGTAACACTTCTTTATCAATATACTGTGTATATATGTGAGATGATGATAATAATCATTTTTCCTACACACACATTCTCCATAACAATAATCACTGGTAAAAGTGATGAATTTACGAAAATTTATAAACTTATCAAAATTGTCGGCGATTGGGAAATTAAACTTGTGTATCACATGCACCGTACTAAATTTATTGTTTGTATTTTTCCACTATTAATAATATTCAAACAAGTAATATTTTTTCTCATAATTTTTCATTTTTGATTTAATTTTTTTTTCAAATTGCATGAATTTCAGTTGCATATCAAGCTCAAATCTTACCAATTAGTTGCAAAGAAATACAATACTAGATATGTGTGTGTGCAATCGACGTTCGTTATAACAATCCCCATCGCTCCACGGCAAACGGGCGTTGTATTTGGTGGTCGTTATATAGATCATTGATCTACATAACGACCGCCCAATACAACCGATCGTTATATCGAAAGTTTGAACAAAAATTAACTTTCTATATGATCTCCATGCTTTTGACGGAATGAAAAAAATTATATTATTCTTTTTGCAGTAATGTAGGCAGTTATGCAATGAAAATGTGTCAGGTTACAAAATAAAAATAAAATTGTGAGAATTGATTGCTCGCTCGTGGTTATGAGTGTTTACCTAATTCTGAGATATCAAGACAAAGGATGAACACACTTGACCCTTTTATGAAGTTAAACTGTATCTTCTTTATTTCATTCACCCCGAAATATCTAGGGTTCTAAAAACGCGTTGAAGTTGTTTTTACAGTAACATATGTTCTTCAACCCCGTTCCCCCATTGAATCGATCAATTGCCAGCGGACGGGATCGGCTCTTGTTCAAGGTTAGATAAGAGAATGGAGCAAGAAAAATCGAGACTGCGTGTGTGTGCATTTAACGCACTGTTAAGAAATGGGCGCGGTAGCCCATTTCGATGAGATACTGACCTAAAATACCAAAGGATGTTTGGAAGTGTCGCGAGTTCGACACCCGGTTCATTCTTGTCACAGAAAACTTTCTTGACACAGGGGTACAACAGAAACAGTGAGATGACCGTTGGGAGTTCCACATCGAGGGGTTAACGCATCATACTCCCGATGAGTATAATAAAGGCCGATGTTTTATACTCGACAATAAATTGTAGATCCACGGTCTAATTGGCCCTTTTGTGCAAAAAGAACCGTAGGACTTTAAAAAAAAGATAATTAAGGGACTATACTGTAATATGATATACATATATATAGGACGATTCAGAAAAGATGGGAAAAACTTTAAGAGGTGATAGAACGCACCAATACAAACTACTGTCATCAAAGAATGCGTGGTCTAACAACAAACGAGCTAGCGCGTTTCGAAGAGTTAAAACGGCTTTCCTGTTGAAATTTATCGGGAGAAAAAGAACACCATGCGTGCAAATGTAACCTGGAGAAGAAGAAGAAACCGTATGTCTACGTCACAGTGATTAAAAGGCTCGTGCGCCTGCCCCGTTAAATTATTCTTGCGTGCAACCGTTCTAATAGTTATTTCTTGCGGGGAAAACGCACTTTGGTAATACTGAAAAAACAGACATGCATATCATTTACGGAGCTGCAAACGGGAGTACCACAGAGGCAGCACGAATGTACGGTGAGCGTTTTTCTACACAGGCGGTTGTCCAATGCTGAAAAATTTGCACACTTGTATCGTCAGCTGTGCGAAACGGGATCCTTTCTTGCTTCCCGGTCTGATGCAGGGCCTTCAAGGACTGCCAGAACAGCAGGCGTGGAAGACGAGATTTTGGAGATGGTGGCAGATCAGCCAACTTCAAGCACACGAGCTGTGGGCCGGGGGGAAGAGGTTGCACCCATACCATTTTCAACGCGTCCAAGCATTGAATAAAGAAGATTACGCTCGTCCCGTAGGCCTCGCCCGCTGGCTCCTCAGCAGAGTGGAGCACGCACATATTTCGTGGCAACTGTTCTTTTATCCGATGAATGCACTTTCGGACGAGGTGCATTGAATACCCACAATAAAAATGTGTAGGTGTCTGTAAATTCACATGCCGCATATCCACACGCGCATCAGTGACGCTTCTCCATCAATGTTGGTGCAGAAATCATCGGCGACCTAATAGGGTCGTATCTTCTGCCGGAACGCCTTGACGAGGGCAAATATCGGACGTTTCTGCAAGAAGTGCTGCCAGACTTGCTGGAGAACGATCGCCCGATCTGTCGTATCTTGATTTCTTTTTTATGGGGGACAGCTGAAGAGTCTGGTGTATGATGATCTTCTTGACTGTGAAGAGGACCTAATCAAAATACATTCGACTGCTGCTGGGGAGATTCTTGCTATGTCTGGAATATTCCAGAGCGTTTGCCAATCCCTCCTTCGCCGCGGTTTTTCTTGCATCACCGTTGATGGTCGCTCTTTTGAGCACATTTATTGTAATTTATTCATTAAAATTGCTTTTCAACGTATACGTTATTCTTGTGTTTTCTCCTCATGTCCTCGGTTTTGCTATGTTGCGCCATGTAGCACGTTTGCATTTCAATTTAGACCACGCATTCTTTGATGAAAACTTTGTTTTTGTGTGTACTACCACGTCGTAAAGTTTTTCCCATGTTTTCTGAATCACCCTGTATGTATATATATATATGATGGGGAATTTCAAAGCGATGGGCGGAGTCGATTTTCTAGTATCCTTGTTGGGGGAAAAAGCAGTTATCAGGTCGCAATTTGTTGTCGCAATTTCCAATGCCGCAGTTATAATGGGATCGGTAAAATTTTGGAAACCGCTTAAAGTGTGTGTGTGTGTGTGTTTTTAATGATTAGACGTTAGTTCAAACAAAAAAACTGATTTTTTCGCTCGAAGATAGAGGGTGATGACTCCGCTCGATTATATTTCGTTTTTCATTGTTGATTTTTTGACAAAAAAATGGAAAGAATGAGGAAGTGTGGAGTTCTTACGTTGTATCGGATTCAATGATTTGCGAGTCGTAATATTGATAAAAATAACATGATATGAGTAGAATAACATTTAGGATTTGTCGTGCCTGTCGTTATAATGGAACGATTGGGATTACGCATCATTTTATTGATTGTCTCGACTGTATTTCTATAACCTCTTGTATTTATTTTGAGACCCAACTCCACTGGTTGAAAATTGCCGTGTGGCGATATTTCACCGGAGCTGCTGTGCGGTAAAGTATTTATCACGGTGACAGAATCGCATCGAGAGGAAACGGGCCACGAACCCCATTTTCACGGCACCACAGTGGTGGTTGGTTTTCTATGGTTTCCAACTGCGGGGCACGAATGCGAGCCTATCTCCCGTTAAAAAGCCTTGACACAGAGAGCAGCAGGCTTACAACGCTAGAGAAATGGTCATTCATTATACTCATTGTTCGAAACATAGATGGCAGTGTTATAAAATGCATTATACTGAAACAAACTTCACGTTAGGTTCACAACACGCACACATTCTCTCAGCATGGCCCAGGTCTTCTTCGATCACCTGCTTTTGTATCGCTCTATTTAGAAAGAGCAGCGGGCGATGATATGGTTAGCAGGAGGTGTTTCGCAAGTTATTACTCCTATTTGTTTACTTATGGAAAAATAATAATTTAATAAATAATAAAAATAACAAAATACACAAATTTCTAATCCCATTTATTTACCCTTGGCCGGTAATGTCCGCAAAGTTTATATCCAATTCTCACCGATAACCATTTCTTGGCTGTGCTACCACATACCACAACATTGCACATGTAAACGGAGCTTTAAAGGATAGTTGGTGGGTGGTTCATAACGATATTGGTCGATATCAAATTAACAATTAACTTCATTCACCCATTTTTCGGATATTTCAAATTTGCAGTTCACTTTTTGAAGACTTTTCGTTAAAGCCTAAACCGCACACCATCCAAATTCTCTTTGTCGTAAAATTGTCACCAAAAGACTTGTAAAGGTAGGTGTTAACTGTAACAAAAAATTCTATTTGTTAAAAATCAACCGCAATGAAAAATTGAATCTTTCTATCGGTTTCGATATAAATTTTCAAACGTATAAAGGATGGCTTAACCTGCCCGTGCTCTCTGGATTCTACATCATGTTTTATTATGTGGGTTCCAACAGCTAATGCAATTTTTATCAGTACTGAAATCGAAAACAAAATAGGAGAATGGAGAATAAACAGAAATAAACCACCGTGTTTACAACCGTCGCGCAATTTAATGCCCGACGGTTTTATTATACTCTATATTACGCTTTGTAACGAAATTCTTTCCGATTGAATACTCGGAAACTCTGTATTTCTCAGAGTATGTGTGGTTCGACAAAAAAAAAAGAAAACAAAGAAGAATCGGGACAGGGGTTGCGGGGGGTCTTAGTTTTTCTCCTGGAACATTCGGATCGAATAAAATAGAAAATCTCGAAGTGCAGCAGCGGTGGTATGTGACAGGTAAAAAGCCAAGAATAGTTCGCCTTGTTTAGTCCAATTCCCTCTTTTACTTCTTTTATACCTTCAAGTTTCCACGAAGCTCCTGTCTTTTCTTTCCGGATACCATTTAGGAAAGAACGAAAAAAGGAAACTGATTGAATTGGTATTCCTTAAAGGGTTGTTTTTCCCCCAAGGGATAGATTTCAAATGGATATATATCATAGTTCAAAATTGACAAAAATGCATAACGTACAATTCCTATTCATGCATCGTATGACGATTACTGTCCGTACAAATTGAATGTAACTTTAGCGTTGAATTCTTTAAAAAGAAATCGAAAGTATTTCGAATTGAATGTTGGGCGCGGTAGCCCAGGTCGATAAGATACTCGCCTAAAGTACCAAAGGACGATTAGAGGCGTCGCGAGTTCGATACCCGGTTCGTCCTTTTCTGATAACTTTACTGACACAGGAGTACGACAGAAACGGTTACATGACCGCAGGAAAAAATTGCTACCGCAGGGAGTCCCCCATCAAGGGTTTAGCACACCAACCTCTCGGTGAATATAACAACAAGCCTGCCGTTCGGAATCGGCAGTAAATTTTAGGTTCCGGTCTAATTAGCCCTCGTGTACATAAAATGACCGTGGTGCGAGAAAAATGATCAAATGATCAAAATGAATGTTAAATTGTTATAAAATGTTTGTAGATACCCGTGACATGAAAAATATTAATGCTATATGAGGTATGAAAATATCCAGGGTTTACGAAGGTTCCGAGCTGGCTAATGGGAAGATAAATCCAGGAAAGAAAATTCAACTGGTCTTGCTGGGAAGCGAACCAACACGTACCAATTCGTTAGAGGAATATGGACGAGGTGCATGTGTGTGTAGTTTAGTACTAGTTGTGTAGTTTTGATCGATTTCACTTATAATTTTCTCTGTTTGGCGATAATTTTTTCCAACAGATTTTTGAATATTTATGAAGTTTTTGATCGTCGCGAGAATTTCGGGTTGATATTGCACTTTGGGTAGTGGAAGGAAAACTCCCCCCCCCCCGTACATATACGCAATCACATAAACACAATTTCAATATCTCTATGGAGAGATCTTCTTTCTGTTTAAGCAAAACCTGTCTCTATAAGGTTTTCGTACATAATCTGTATCCGCACGTAAAAAATCTTTCTCTAATCTATTTTTCTCCAAGTATGACTAATCCACTTCAAGGAGAGACAGAGTAAAATTCTAAACTTACTATAGTATAAATTTGTTAGGAAGGGAATGTGTGCTAATGTTCTATGTAAGAAATACCTATTTCAATTCTATTCTTAACACGATGCGATGATGTATGAAACGTCCATTGAGTCTGGAATTTATCAGAGAGCAATAGTCGTCATCGCTATATATTAGCAATGATCCATGCCTAATACCAACATTGCATTTGAATACCATACATTTTGGAAATATTTTGAGGTTTTTTCCGGCCTAGCTGCGGCATTAGCGATTCACGTCACGGGATTCATTCAAAAGACAGAGGATATTCCTTACACCATAGTTTCAAAAGCCATCCCACGGAAACGAAGTGACAACTACTCATCTGGAGGAACGCTGGCGATCAAAGACTTCCACCACCTTTAGGGTGACGTTCGATTTCTGCTATTCTATGTCAAATATGGCTCATTATTTAGTCCTCTATTTCCTTCAAAAGCTTTCACGAGGAGTTTTGTACCATCTTGCATGTATGTTATGCGGTTTTTTTTTAGTTTCACGGATTCGAAGGCCATGTTTTTAGAACAGTGTTGATGGAGTACAGAAAATAGTACCTATATAACACATCACTTGTTGGTATGCAGGCTTGAGCTATGAAGAGTTACTTGATCTTTTGAATGCGTTTTCTTTGGTAAAACGTATAGGTGTCGAGGAATTATGATTGAAGTGTTGAGGATTTGATGGACATGATGAACCATGAAATATTGTTATATCATCAATTAAATGTTTCGAGACTAGGAGCTTCTCTCTCTCTCTCCCTTGATTAGGGAAAATTCCAGGTTAATGTGAGTGTGCCATAGAGTTTTCTTTTTTTTCCTAAATCGGTTTGAAGCATGGAATAGTTTGCCTCACAACCTAGTAAATTCTCCCTGGATAGACACCTTTAAACAATAAATGTGACATATATAGTGGAGAAAATCCTGTAGTATGCATACTTTAATGAATGCCAGTCATGTTTCTATAGGCAGTTTGGCGGTTTATCGTTTTTTTACGTTTTTTTTTCTTCTTTTTTCCTTTTTTTTCTGTATTTGGGGTCTATGATGTCCATATTTTTATGAGCATTTTTGTCAGTATTATTTCTTTATGCATATTCACATATTTTGTCGTTTTTGATATTTTTCGAGCCAACCTGGGTGAATTGCTTGTTGTGGCTTATTGAATTATATGCGAATATACATTCCAGTTTCAACTGCGAATGCTCTAATATATACAGAGTCATACAAACATGTTCCTTTTTATATACTCAATGAACATTAAACAAAATCAAATCGGGAGAAATTGTATGCACTTTCCGGTATCGATTTCTCTTCCATATTTGTTTTGTTAATTCTTTTTTCTGCGGAACTTTGTTTCGGGGGTATGCGCTGCAAAATGACTATACGAGGATTAGCAAAAAAGTGTCTGAAAACCTGTTTGTGATAGTTTAAGGAAACCAGAAAGTTTAATTCCGCAAAAAAATCCATACAAAAGAGAATTGGAGAACTTTCAGACATTCAATGGGGGGAGAGAAAGATTCAAGAAAAATTGGCAAAAGCGGTGAATTCTCTGCTTAGTGCAAAACCAATTCAGATTTATATAAACAACGAAGATGCGGATTTTCTTGAGAGCAGGTTCTTTTAACCTCTATTTAAAACATTTTCTAAAATTAAAATTCTGTGTAATATAAGAAACAAAGCAATTATCACTGTTAGAACTTCAAGAAGCACTTTGTGATTGAGAGAAAATGAATTATTAAAAAGCATCCCTTGCATGGTCTACATCTTGTTGACGTATAATAAAATGTTGAAAATAAATTCGTATTTCCCAGGCAACTTTAAAATAATCGAGCGATTTGATAGGCTAAGGCTATACATAAATCCATAACTAACTATATAAAGTGTATGCTATATAAACGATTTCTGAATATTTTGACTCAAATGAGCTCGAGCTCGAAATAATATCCTCATGCTATGGAATAACAGAAGTACATTATGCCGCATTATGTGAATACTGATGTGAAGAGCGAAGATCTTTGATGATAACAAATCTAGAGGGATTTTCTATCTCAAAAAAAAAGTTCCATCCATTCCAATAGAAATGAGCAAAGAGTTCTCCAATCCCTTGTCGGGCAAAACTGAGATGCGAACGAAATTTATAATGTCTCAATTTATATTAATGTGAACGAAATTATACAAAACGTTCCATAAGTGAGAGTGACTTGTCGTGTATTCCCGATATGTCTCATACGTGCTCAACCAAACAGAACAGGTCTGAGTATTACCTTACGAAAGGCTAGTAGACATATCTACTTACGGATAACGTGAAGTCTTTCTGAAGTGCGCGCAAATACCATGAACATGAGAGAGGAATATGATAAATATGGGCGTTATCTTAGTTGTAAATAGCCTTTTGTGTACGTGATGCGAATTTTAATTAGATTTTATATATGAATGTATAATTAAAGTTCGAAAACCGGACCTCGTGCAGCTCGCGCTCATATCCTCATGCAGATAGTATAATGCCGATTTCTATTTCAACCCTTTAAGCAGTTTTCGAATTTTACTGCTCAGCATTATAACTGCCAGGGTAGAAATAGGTAAACCCTCTGTAGAATGTCATACCTTTTTTCAAGAAGAATTTTTTTTCGAATTTGTGCTGATGAGATAGTGCTTCCCCCAACTCTTAGAATGATAAAAAATAGCAAAGAATCTATTATTTCTACCGTACGCATATTCCATATTCCTATACCACCCCGAAGGGAAAGAGCAAAATATATCTTTCCTTCCGTTATCAAGCTTTGAATAAAAGCTAACTCAGCCCACTGGCAGTAGATCTGGTAGGCGGCTGGGGTGAAATAAAATATGTTTGTGAAAAAAGTCTGATTTGTGTGTGTACCAACATGTTATATGATGCGTTAATGAGAAAAAAAATGCATAATAGTAATAATAAATCTAACATGCAAAACAAATAGTAGAAAAACAAGTGTGTTAGCTGAGATTATACTAATTGGTATAATGCAAGATCAGCCACGTACATTTAAACACGGAAAAATAACCGAAATAAAATACTATTTTCAGGATTAGAATCGCTAGGTCATGGGAATTTTTTGACAGGAAAAAAATAACTCTAAAAACAGCCGATAGCTGGCACTGAAGTGCACAAGTGGAAGAAAAGGTTCGCAAATAGCAGGTCACAAATCCAGCAACGGTAGAGTGCAGCAGGTCCACATACACGGTTTACAACGGGGAGCTGATTTTGGATTAGGAGCGGAAGTTGTTATAACCGTTCCATGGAAGTCGCTCGTACCAGCGCCACCTATCGGCTGTTTTTTGAGTTATTTCTTTCCGGTCTTAAAAAAAAAATCCCTTGACCTAGCGATGCCAACCCTGCAAACCGTTTTTATTTCGGTTTGAAAATTTGGTCACTTTTAGGGAACCGACAAAAAATCAAATAATACAAAAATATTTTTGATCAACCTTGTATTGATGTTTAATATAAAGAATCTAATTTTCACCGCACGTTTTTTAATTATCGCAACTGGAGTTTTCAACCAATTTTTGCGTTTGGAAACGTACAAGTTACACTTAATACTGAAATTTAAAATGAAATCAACCGGTATTTCATGAGATATGAGTTTTTAAATGGAATTATTCTCAAGTATATGCATGCGCGAAATATACCAAATTTATTTTCCACAATTTACTTGCGAACTATTCAACCGCAACTTTCACAAAAATTGCTCTATATATATTATATATAGATAAATTTTTGTGGAAGTTGCGGTTGAATATCATGAAAAAATTCCCAAGGATATCTGCGACATCGTGAGCTGTATAATAATTCAAGTTACTTGCTGAAAGTAGCTTTATGATGGGGAGGGGGTATCCACAAATCGGTACTTCGATTATTCCCTGTGATTTTATTATTTACGGAATAATCTCACAGAATTTTTCGAACTATGGAACACGCGTGTCTGATACTATATAAGAGAAATATTTGTGCATGACACACGTATATGAGATCAAAATGCAAAAACTGAAGAAAATAATGAAACGACCACAAACTACCAATTTGTGGGGGAAACCCCTCGAAAACCCTCTTATCGTTAAACTATTTCATCAAGTAACTTGAATTACAGCCCATGATATACCACTGATATCTTAATGAATTTTCATGATATTCATCTGTTTTTTTTAACAAAAGATGTCCTATATGTAGTTGGCAAGCAAATTGCGAAAAATGAATTTGATATCTTTCGCTTAGGGCCGTATTCACCGACATAGTTTAAACTATACTCACAATTTTTTGATGAGAGATCAACACGGATTGGTTAAATTCAGGTTTTTAACCAATCTATGTTGAACTCTTATCGAAAAATTGTGACGATAGTTTAAACTATGTCGGTGAATACGGCCCTTATGCGTACGTTAGAGAACAATTTCCTTTAAACACTCATATGTTATAAAATATCGGTGGATTTTATTTCAATTTCCAGTAATTTTCCGTAAATTTTTTGTTTCCAAACATTCTGTAAGTTTTGTAAAAATAGGTTTAAAACCCTCGTTCATATAACAATAAACGTGCGATGAAAATTACAATCTTTACAAGAAACAACTATATCTCCGTGCAAATACCCATGATTTTCATGAAAATACAAAACAAATACTGAAAATAGGAAGTAAAATAATTTTTTTCGAAGTTTCAATTTATTTTTAGCTTTTTATGATGGCAAAAAAATTTGTATAGTTTATTTTTTTTTTCGGTTCCCTAAAAAAACGCATTCCTGACCAAATTTTCTTTGCAACTTGTGAGAACAAACATAGGGTTTAGACCCCTTTCACATGGAGCGGACGCGGGGCCGCATACCCTTTCGTCCGCATCTTTAGGTTGAAATTCTCGCATAAAAACTATTTTTTCGCAGTTTTTGTAACTATTTTTCTCCTTCACTCCTGATTCAGCGCCCATAGGCAGCCTAGAGGCATTCTTTGGTGGTTTAGTCTAGAGCTCCATAGAATATGGGTCTAAAGATATCTTCATTCCGACCCTCACAAGTAGTCGATGGGAGAAAATGTCTTACAATATGTTCAAAAGATCTTGAAAAAAAATTTGTCTTTTCGGAAAAAATATGAAAGAAAAATTCCAAAAACATCCAATGTTTGAAAAATCAAATCCAAAAACATCCAAAACAATCGATGTTCCAAAAAAAAAAAAAAAATTAAGGAAATATCAAAGAATTTGCAAGTAGAAAAAAAGGGAGGGGTGGAGACTTTCAAATGTCTGTGCTTAGAAATATTCACATCACAATTCTGTATTAGGCCGGGATTAAACTATAAAAGTTTTATAAAAGTTCGTTTATAAAACTTAGGTGGTAACCGATAGGTGGATCAGTTAAGTTCGCTCGAATGTAACAGATGTGTTTAATGGTTACATTTTTCAAGTTTTATAAAATTAATTTTATCAAACTTTTACAGTGTAATATCGGCCTTAGGCTGGGATTACACTATAAGAGTTTTGTAAAAGCTCTTTGATAAAACGTGAAAAATTCAACCATTAAGATCACCGGTTGCATTTGCTTGAATGCAACCGATGCGCCTATTCGTTGAATTTTTCAACTTCTATAAAAGATCTTTTACAAAACTTTATAGTATATCCCGGCCTTAAGTCCGGATTACACTAAAAAAAAATTTTTAATAATTCTTTTAAAAAAGCGACTAATAAATTTATCGGTTGCATTTGCAATTTATTAATTTTTTTTTTTTCAAGTTTTATAAAATAACTTTCATAAATCTTTTAGAGTGAAATCCCATCCTTAGATTAGTCTCACTTCTGAAATATAAAATTTAATTTTTTTAAGTTTATAGACTGAATATCGAGTAAAATAAACTTGTAGGTATCGGGGAACCACCAAAACTATTCAAGCGCTAGGTCTTCAAACGTCTTAATCCGGCCCTGAGTGAACACCATTATACGTGGATAACGTTGTTTAATAAAAGTATTTTTTTTAGAGTTTAAAAAAATTAAAAGATTAAAAATTTAAAAAAATAATAAATATTTAAAATAATATTAAAGATATTTATATTTTTTAAATAATTTTAAAAATTTAAAAAGAAAAAAATTACAATTTTTAAATTAAATTTAAAAGTTATTAAAGTATGTAGTCAATTAAATATTCCTAATGAACAGAACGGCTTATAATTTTGGTCGCGTCAGTGGCCGTTGTTGGCCGGTTTTATTGCATAAAATTGTGAAATATGGACAAAAGACAGTTAATGTTGCTATATCTCCATCTCAGAAGTAAACGGAGGGATAGACGTATGTAGGTACATTATATTAATGAGCAGGGACCATCATATGGTCCCTGCCAGGTGTTTTTAAGGGTATTTATGGCAAATAATTAAAAAAATTCCGTGAAAAATCACCTTCAAAAAGTAGCCAAAGATGCGGACGAATTCGCTCCGCATCCGCATCGTGTGAATAGCTCCGAATAACCTATTGTCAAACCTATTGTTAACCTATTGTCAAAACTTCTATGTGCGGATGCGGAGCCCGCACTTAGGTTTTGAACATGCGGACGACGTCCAGACCCGCATGAACATTTCTTAGGTGCGGAGATTTTTCGGCTCGCCTGAAAGGCGCAGTATATTCCAATTGCTAAAACTTAATCCGGACCCGCGTCCGCACCCGCTCCGTGTGAAAGGCCTCTTACTTGAACGAAATATCTGAATGATTAACTCAGTCTATTCCTAGAATTTCGTGAAAATGTCTGAACTCCAAAAAAGACACAGATTTTTGTAAATGTGATTGCCGAAATAAAGTGATTGACGAATAGCAAGGCATCATGTTAGGTGAGATATCTCGTCATTGCCAGCTGAGAGTGTTTAGTTAAACTGTTGATGTGATCGAATCAAATGATTGAAATAGAAAAGATATCGAAGTTATTCGTGGTCATCAAATGAATTCACTAATGAAGAGTAAAGCGTTTGCTGAATGGGTATTTGACAGCGTTCGTATGCATACGGCCTTTTCTAGCATAGATGTAAAAAAAAAATATTAAAACAAATAATTTGTTTTCACAAATAATCTAAACACCTTAATACAGTCGACTTTCGTTACCACGAATAAGTGTGATAGCGACTGCTTCGTTAAAACGACCGGTTGATAAGCCCCAAATGTTGTCATACGTCTATCCTATATGTTTTCTTTCAATATAATGTCTGTTTTCGACGGTACAATGGGATCATGATTTTTTATTGCTCTTATTGGGATGCTGTATTTTTCATATAGTTTAGATATATAATTAGACATCCATACTTTTTATGGGCATCTTTTTTCATCCACCTCGTTGAGTATCCTTCTTTTGCGTTCTTTGTATTTGTATTTATAATGACCGTAGACTGTATGTAGTTCTACTAGTTATGTTCGTTATCATTATTATGTACACTTATAGGGCAACGTTTTTCGCTGGCATTTTACACATGCCAGCGAATTTATCTTCAAATTCATACAGTCATCATGAATGCAATTTAATGGAACTGATAGAGTTGGCGCTCGGTATAACGTAACACACCCTGGTCTTCGTAACACAAGAGAGATAATGCGTTATCAACGAGCTTCGATTATGTTAACAATTCTGAATGAAAGTGAAATTACATTCTTTAAAAATACATCACAACATACATCCGTACTATATATCATTCCAAGAATACCTATGGGGTTCAAGATGCATCTGAGAGATGTATTTCCGTTCCATATATTTATCTATTATACCATTACATATATTTATTGAATTCAGTTTTTCTCCGGCTTAGAAATTAAGAATATGCAAAAAATGAACATAAATTTTGCATATATAACTTACTTTAACGTAACATTTTTAGATACGGTCTTAGATTCTACCTCTCTAGACTGTTGACTTTAAAGTTTACTTTTAAAGCGAGTTCATCGTATTCTAAAATGTATTATATGAATCCCTCTAAGAGGATTCTAATATTTTATGCATTCTGACTATAAGTACTAAGAAGTAGTACTATAACATGATTTATAAAAAAGTTAAAATATAGTACATGTTTTGTTTCTCTTTGCATACGAAACGTGGATTTTTTGAATATCGAACGTTTCCGGCATAACATGGGGACGAAATCATGAAATACATCGAGGGACATTTTGGAATACATCGCTGCAACATGAGCCAACAGGAAATTAGAAATTTCGATTGTATAAAAAAAATCACATCGTCTAAAGAAAACTACGTAAATTAAGAGATTCTGCCGAAGTTTCTCGGAAATACGTATAATTCAAGCTGCGTTTCGTCCTATTATAGAAGTTCTGTCTTCTAAGCAAGTTCCTAATGAAAGAACGTGGACAGAATTTTTTCATTCAGAACCTCACTACCGACGTAATTGCAGTATTTGTGCTTACTTTACACAAAAAAATCCGATCCTTCATGACATATTTGCTGAATGAGGTACAAGGAAAAAAAAATATAGTTTCGAAACAATTTTCAAGACATGCATAATTCCAAGAATTATTTTACATTACCAACAATTTCAAATTTTTTAGTTAACCTTTTTTAGTGTTGTGGCATACGTTATTTCTTGTCTTGTAATTATGATTTTATTCTTATCGTTATTTCTATCTTCATTCTTATCTTTATCTTTTATTTTTAGTACTTAGAAAAAGTTCTCGCCCATAAAAAAGTAAGCACAGGTAATAATAGTTGTGTTGGAATACATTTTCATAAGAATTATTAAGTAGTATGGACACACAGTATTGCACAGCATGGGGAAAGAATTACTCTCTTCACAGTGGAAACATAATTAAATTTATTAATCGGATTTAAAGTCATCGAAATGGAATAAAAGTCTTTAGACACATTTGTGTCCACGAGGTGTATAATTACAAAACTAAAACGGGGAAAAAGAACTGGATACTTTCTTAATAATTTATATTAAATCATATTAATCATGTAGGACATGAAAACAACGACAGTCCATTAGTATTTTTTTTCCCTCTTATGAAATCACATTAAACAAACATATAATAAGATCATATCTTTTTACAATTCAAGGACGGCGAACTTTATTTTCGCTTTGATGACGAAGTTTTAAAAACTGGATAATGTAAGTGTAAGAAGAATAATCACTGTACTGTGATGATATAAAAGAAAATGTCTCGGGAAAAAACGAGGACAGTCTAATGTAGTTTTAAAAGACGTTTTTCTTTCTCCATCAAAAGTGCAAGTTGTAAAAAAAATAATAATAATGGAGATCTTTGAAGAAATTCCTTTTATTATGAGGATATCTTTTCCATAACATAACATTTACCAACCTATAATTACTGACAGAAATTTCCAAGAAAGTTTCTCAGATTTATTCTTTTTTGCGTGGAATAACTTTGAGGTATAATATCATTATTCATTTCTAAAAGTATGTTCGTTTGTCTTCTTTTATGCTTTAAGTTTCCTCGCAAAAAAAAAAAAATTACTTAGACATATATTCTTTGAATTTTCTTGTCCCAAAAAAAGCTCTTGTTATACAGCAATGAAAAGCAAATCGAAACTAATCCGGAATTTGCGGCCGTGAATCATTCGCTAATGGTTCTTTGCGCTTCACCTTTTCAGCGTTGTATGGAAAAATATTTATACTTCCCACTTTCTCTCTTTCTCAAATTTTTTTTAGGATCCGATTTTTTTCTTGCTCTTCCCTTGAATTTTGGTGCCCGTCCAATTTCCGGCGACAAAAAAAAAATGTTGTATCCCATAGAAATAAAATCACGTTCCAGTAAGAAAAAAAAATAAATTTTTCCCGTTTCCTTCTCAAATCCTTTTTAGCTTGAAATACTTCATTCAGAAAACTCAATATAGTGTCGTTCTTTTGAGGTTATAGATTAGATTTTTTTTTTGCTTCTTACTCGTCGTGTCTTGAAAAGAAATGAAATAGAAATTTCAGGTTGGCATTCAGTGATGTCTTCAGGGTTTTTTTTCTCTGTTATTCTTTCAGGGGAAATCAATGAACTCGATTGGATAGCGATATTTTCGAGTTACAAAACTTTCAGGTGGAATTAGAAGTACATGGAATTCCTTTTGGTGTGTGTGTGTGTGTAAGATATATATCGAATGGCTTATTATTTCTCGATATCTTTTCGTATTTAAACCGCATCGGTTATAATTAATGTAATAATAAATATGACGCGACGAAATATCGAGATGAATTGCAGGCTGTAATTGCAAATGTCTCTCTTTAAACAAGGTGAAAACATAAAGTGTGAAGGTTTAACTCAAATATCTCGTGAATCAATGGATATAGAAACATACTTTCAATTAGAAAAAAACATGTAAATAACGTCACTATTTTAGATATTTCATTTTTTAATGAAAGTTGTATATGTTCTGAGATACTGATTATTCTAACTTTAACTTAAACCTAAAAATTTTAAATCAAATTTTGATTTAATTTTCTACATGGTCCGTTGTTATCTAACTTCGAATAAGGAAAGTGTTGTCCGGTATCTCCTATGCCCAACAAAAAAAAAAATTTCCATGTTCGAACAAGAGCAATATTAGCCTAGACATTTGAATTTAAAAACTCGCAAAATAAATGAAGAGAGGAACAGCATAATAAAGGGACAAACTTGAGGTCAGGAGAGACGGAGCAACAATTCAATTTTTAGAGGACACGAGGATAAGAAATCAAATTTTATATTTTGGTTAGTATACTACTACTACTCAGTTCATATATAGTTTGTAATAAGATTGAAAGTACTGTATATTTTAAATCGGTGCGTTATTTAAGTGCTTTTCTTTTAATTGGAAGTATGTCTAACCAACAGTTCACGATTTATTAGAGCTGAATTTTTCATCCTGTACATACAGTACATCTTGTTTGTTCAAAGGGAGTGATTCTATTATGAATCTGTAAATCATCATTGCACTGTATAAAGTTGAAATTACATCAGGAGCAGGTGTTTGTTTCCATAACTTCCATTCGGATCAATAGAAATATTCGTGAAACATCATTGAAACGTTTACGCAATGTTCTAGGTAATGTAAATAGCTGAACACACATATAGTCATAATCTAAGGGCAGTGCCATTTAGAGCACCAAGAGAACAACTGTTCAATAACTTCTGATATTTCACTGGGAAAAACCAATATGTTTACTTATTCTCCCAATTTTTCATATCTAATTAATTGAAATGTTTTGAGAATAAATAAAATAATAATTTTTCATTGGTTTATTTTACGAGAAATATATATGAAACTATATGAAACAAGCATGGCGCATATCAAAGTACCCTTGCCGCCTCTTATTGGCGAACCATTGAACCTAGAGTCATACTTCCAGTTACAAAAGTATCTGGATAGAGCTTGTGGACCTGAGATACGTCGTTCATATTTCAAGCGGTTGCTCAGTCATCGGAATGAAATAAAACTGACTTTTTATTTGGTCTCACCCTGTTAAAAAAACCAAATCAAACAGAGTTGCTGCCCTACTTTTACTGAAGCCAACAAAAAAGTTTCACGCTTCTAAATGAAAGCTTCACTCAGATATTCAAATCAAATTTAAATTTTATCATATAAAAGTACAAAAAATATGAGAAAATTTACCAAGGAGTCGATAAAAAAATTACCCGTTCTGGTAAATGCTAGTAAGAATTAGTAGGGAAAACGAAATATTTCCAACTAAAAATTTCAAATTATTTAAGTAAAAATTCATGGCAGCAGAGGAGTGCAATTTAGAAAAATTTCTACATACTCCATATCTAAAAATATATATTTTTTGGATGTTGGAATCAAAGCAAAAACAAATGCAACAAGACGATGCAGCATGTAATTGAATTAAACTGTTACGTTATTTTGGAATTACATGAGCAATAGAAAAATATTAAAACAAATAATTTTCTATGCCATCAAGTGAGAACTTGTATTGCTTGACACATTTTTTAAAGGATGATAAATTAGTATCGTGAGTGATTTCTGGTGGTAATGTATTGTAGAATTTTGGGATGAGATGGGTAAAATGTTTCTTCAAAAGCGTTTTATGAGGAAACGGAAGTGAATACATATTATTTAGTCTATTTGCAGATCAAGATGTATTTAGAGGTAAGGAGAATTGACCTTTGAATAGGAGAACAGATTGATAAAAATATAATTAACGTAATGTAAGTAATCCAAGATGTTGATGAAGTTGTATTGATGGTGTAGTAAAATTATTTGTGATGAATCTAATTATTCCTTTATGGAGGCTGATTATAGGGTAAAGTCAGAACCCCAGACAGAACATGTAGTACAAGTGAGTGAAATAAGGAGTAATAAAGAGTTAGTAAAAACGACTGATTCAAGTAAGGTTTGAGATATTATAAAATTCATGAATTGCTAGCCGTAGCTTTTTTTGCGAGTACTTCACATGACTCTTCCATTTCAGATTGTGATCAATGTATATGCCAAGGAATTTAATTGTGGTAACATATTTGAGGCACGAACAATTACAGTCAGAACTAATAGTACAATTGTGATTATGGAAAATTAGATTAGGGTACAAGTGAATGTTAGGTTGGGAAGAGAAATTTATAAACTTAGTTTTTGATGTGTTTATCTGAATGTCCATAGCAACAAACCACTTTCAAATTCTAATTAAATCACTATTGATTAAGTTAGTTAGGCATTGGCAATCGTTAGCTGAGTAAAGTATTACAGTGTCATCGGCGAAAGCTGTGATATTGCTCTTTATGTTTAAGTTGCATACATCATTTATGAAAATGAAAAATAGTAATTGTCTCAAGACAGAGCCCTGAGGAACGCTTTTCACTATTTCCAATGGGGTGCCAAGGCTATTATGAATTTTGACTCATTGTGTTCTATGGATATATATGGATATATATATATCCATAGAACAGAAGTAATTAGATTGACAGCTTATATCTGATTTCGACATATGTAAACTTATTTAGTAATATATTATGATTCACGTTATCAAAAGGTTTTCTTACATCAAGAAATATTGTAATGTTTTTCTTAGATTTACCAATATTTTCAGCGGTAAATTTAGTAAAAGTTAGTTAGTAGAGCAGTTTCTGTGATTTTATAAGCAAGGAGAATTTTTTGAATTCGAAATCTGGAGAGAGAGAGAGAGAAAAAAAAACCAGCAAAATCATAAGATAATGGCCAACGCGTCTTTCCTTTATTTACGCAGTCCTTTCTGAACTTTTTGCGATTTTGAATTCAAATATCTCAGCAAATACTGCACTTGGAAACGTGGAAATGTTTTGTTCGCTCCTGGAGGAATAGGACAACTCCCCAATTGAGTTTTGTGGACATGGTTTCAGTATAAAAAATTAATATTTTTATTGTAATTACTATACAACTCCCCCCGATCACGGACGTAATATTGCGTCCAAACGTCAGTGGAATAAATTCAAAAAAAGTTCTCTGTGTTCTTACCTCTCGTGACCGTTCCGCTTATAGTAACCGTATTTACTGTAAAGTTACTTTTTCTTTCCCTCCTTTCTTTCTATGCTCCTGTTAGTTGATGATTTTTTCACACGTATAAGGCATCGTTAATATATATATATATAAACAAGAGCGAAAGTGAGGGTTAAAATACGTGAGGGAGAAAAGGGACTCCAAAAAAGAAACTCTCATCACCTTATCTATTATACTTTTTCCTTTTATATATTTTGTCCTTCCCCTTATAATATGTGAATAGGTTAGAACGGGATTACCAGATTTATCACCGATTCTTGAAATAGAGATATTACAATTTTTTTGCCAAGCTTGCACGTGAAGTAGTTAATATGCTTTTTAAACATTTGTAACTGAAAATTCGCAATAATAAATTACTTGTGCTTCCAAACCCGGTGTGCTCCCTGCTAAGGTAATTATGCGTACTCCCCCGATGCATGCCAAAAAGTTAGCAACAGATGACAAAATATACATTTCTATGATGAAATTTAAATCCGGAGAGAGATGAAAAATACTGTTTCATTAAACGAATTTATAAGGCAGTGAACTTCATATCAGATTCAGAAACTACCCCGAGATATAAAAGTTCTGTTATAGTTTCGTGTACGAATCTTGATGCTTAGTACATAACATAAACATTATTATTTTTTTCAATATTTAATGGAGAGTTTGCCATTCTGATTACCGGATGGAATTTCTTCGTTATTTTCTATTTTTGTTGATGCTTTTGTAAAACATATTCATTATTATACAAAGTACAATGGGAAATAAATAAGCCTACGAAATAAACCGGAGCGTAAAAACTAATTAACTAATAAATCATACGATTTGAAATACTCCAGTAAATAAAATAAATAATATTGTTTATTTGGAATGTTATATTTTTATTCAGGGTTTTGTATTGAGTTTCATTGAGATTTAATGGCGGGGGAGTACTCAAGATCGAACTTTGGAGTGTGTAAGAGCAATTTTTCCCAGAGTTATACCAACCTCCAAACAAAGCATTTAAATTAACAAAAATGAAACTATTTCATTTTGATATTTTAAGTTTTCTACAAAAAAAAATCCTTTAGAAATATGTATATATTTTTTATGACGTTGATGAGGAGGCTGGAACCTTTGTTTAATATAATGTTCTAAGGACAATTATGTCACCGAGAATACATTGACTTTTCTCATTTCGCTGTTCACAATTCTAAACTAACGTTGTTTTGAAATTGTAATTTATGGGTAGTAAATGTACTAGATCTAGGGAATTCCGTAATGCATTCATGTGAGTAACGTTACGTGGCTCATTTAAAATAAAAACAATATAAATAATTTTAAGTTGTAATGTTTGTTCTAGATAGAGCATAACTATTCTGTAAAAATGAAACATACCTTATCACGAACACGATTGCAATAAGCAGGGGAAAAAACTAAAATATTCTGATTAAACATGAATTTAGTTTTTTCTAAACTCTTGTAATCCAGCCGACAGGGTTGTAATGAGTTCACTGTTTGACAAACTTGGGAATAGCGTAAGCCAAATTACCATGTAATCATGAATGTAATTATGTGACGTCAAATTTGAGAAACGAACACGCACTATTAAATTAAACAAAAAAAAAAAGACTTAACTTCGGGGAAAAAAAATTAAATTTAAATATTGACTTGTACGTTAGAATTACACCACAAGACCCGGGCAATTTTTTCATCTTCAACTTTAGTAATTAAATGTATCTGGTGAAACTTCCTCACGTCCCGATCTAAATTTCAAAGCTCGAAGACTGATGCGAAAATAAAAAATATAATAATAATAATAATAATAGATGATGTTAGAAAAAAATAATGTCTTATTTTTTTTTAGGGAAAACGGTCCGGAAATTAAACTTTTTTCCCCATGAAATAACGTAATTAGTTTTTTCATATCTTATTTAGAAAAGCGACGAAGAAGTTAGTTGTATGCGAAGCTTCTTATCTTCGTCATACTTTGGAATGAATCTGAAGCTTACTTTATTAAAAGTGGTGAGTGACAAAGTGAAAAGGAAATTAATGCTTCAGTGATTTATCACTCACAAGCTGCTATATATTTCTGTGAAAAAAAATTACAAAAATAGTATTTTATCAAGCAAATAAATATAATAACATGCGAAACATCTTTCATAGTTTTAAGAAAATTTTATTTTCTTCGATAATATAATATCTATCAATTGAATGCTATTGTCATAAATTCGATGAAAAATTGTATATTGTGAAATAAATTATATTATTCTGCATTCGATAGTTTCTCTACTTGAACGTAATTAATTTTATCCTAAATCTCTAATTGGATCATAATTCTTTTAAAGTGAAGTAATTTATTTTTAATTGAATATTTTCCTAAAAACATTTTAATAACTGTTATAATATAGAAAACGTGATGCATCAGTTAGAAATGACGTCTGAGATTTCATATTCGAATGTAAGTTTCTTTTTGCTTGCATTTGTGGTTTGATAATGCGATATAGCACAGATATTTTAATTAATGCATCCGACTACGTCTGAAACGCCATTTTCGAAGAAAATATGGATTTTTTTTTGTATTTTTCTATGAAATCTTTATTTCTCGTGATTCCAAAACAGGTCTTGTTTTGTTTTCCATGATGCCTAGAATCGAAGCTACGATAACTTTAGTGTTGCGTTTTTACATCACATAATCTGTAAACAACAACTTTGAACGCCTTTATCGAAGAATTCTATTTTTGGCATTTACTTGTGTTAGAAACATTATTTCTAAAAATGTATTGTGTGTATCATTACAAGCATTTAATATATTTTCCATAAATTGTTGGGAAATAAAAAAATCTAAGATCTGTCACACGTTTGTCTAATTACAGTGTTTTATATACGACACGTTAAATTAAATTTCAAAAACTTTTACATGTACATTAACATATTGAGGTGTATTTTATGAGCTTACCATACAATCCGAGGATGAACTGAAGTTGATCCGAACGACGATAACGGAGAGTGATTCGAAGATCACTCTTCGTTATCGATACTAAAATTTTCAGTAACTGGCTGATACGAAGACGAATTTAGGAAAGAATGAAAATTCTGCGAAGGGCAGTTGAATTTTCTCTCTTTCCTAAATTCATCTTCGCATCAACCACCTGTTGAAAGCCTTCGTATATCATACAGTCCTTCAAATTTTCGTTCATAGTCTGCATCATTACTACTTGAAAATAAAGTCATAATAACAAAGCATTTCATTCATAGACATATTTGGAATCGTTTTTCTAATATTACATAAATTGTGCTTGTAGTTTCACATTAAAAGGAGTTTTTCATAGAAAATGGCATTGATAGTCTAAAATTTATTATTGTTTCCATCATTTTCAGACACTTTACTATGAAAAAAAAATGCTGTTAAAATTCACTCTAGTACCGATTTATAGAAAAGTGAACAAGAAAAGTTGACGGATACTTTAAATTACTTAAATTAATTCCAAATTATATTCACCATTGTATTTTTAAAAAAGTAACCTTGCGGAACTATTACATTGTATCTGTGTTGTTTCAGTAGAATATCATTTGATTGAAACGTAAAAATGAATTTAATTTAGTGATATTACGAACTGGAGATTCTAAAATCGGACTTTCTAGGAAAATATTTCATGGCATGACAACAGAAAAACTTTGCTTTGAGACCAAAAATTGGTAATTATGTTTTGGAAGATACTCATATATGATTTTGAAAATTTTATAATTTCCAGTAATATTCATAAATATCGCTCATCAATAATCTAATCTATAAATGAAATTACATTATCTTTCCCGTAAAATCTTACATGAGTCATGACAGAGTGGAAATGAAAATGATTATCATTTTTCCCGTCAAAATTTCGCTATATTATTTTGAAATTAGGAATTACTATAACTGAAATTGTATTTCTCGGAGTATAAAATATCCAATTAGTAATTCTACTCACAAAATTACCAAATTTTGTTTATAACGCAAAAAAATCAAGTCTATTAATTAATTTTTTTAAAATGTCTGAATAGATTAATCTCATTTTTATTTTAATTAAATCTATTCATTAATTATAGCATTGGATTTAGGTTTTTTTTGGTACCAGTTTGCTCAAACTGCATTAAAATAAATGCACAACCGAAAAAAATCATAAGATATAATAAATAAAAATAAGTATCTAATAATTACATGATAATTATTAATTATTTTTTTATTTGTAACAAAAAAAAAAAGAGTTGAATTATATAATTATTATATATTTTAATTTTAGAAATAAAATCTAAATCTTTTTTTAAACTTTCTTTTATTAGGTAAAATCTTCTTACTTATAATTTTCTTCAAATACAAAGTTCTCGAAATAAGGATAACCGGAATCAATCGGAGAAATCCTAAAGAATAATGCACTCGTATAAGAATGATCATTCATTAGGTCGATCGTAATCACGGATTGCCCATGTATCCCTGTGTGGGAGACAGTTATAGATAACAAGCAGCATCAGAGATTGTTAAAAATAATGAATCCTTGTTAACTGTTGATTGAGGGTCTTCCACAGTGCGTCCCACATTGTTTCATTGAGGAATGACATGCCATGTCCTAAGAAGAGAGCATCTTTATCGAGATTAATAATCATCGGTGATATATATATATATATATATATATATATATATATATTTTTTTTTTTTTCCCCTCTTGCCTAGACTAGAAGAAAATCCTCGTTATCTCTCCAACGTTAAAACCCGAGTAGATTAGTAGACATTAATCCAAAATGCAACGTTTCTGCACCGATAAATAAAGTCAAAAAAAAAGGTTCGAAATAACACGTTTCTCGTATTTTTTCTTGTTTTATGTCCTTATCTTGTCTCGGAAGAAACTAATTCCAGGAAATTCCTTAACGTCGAATACTTCAATGTTATAAATCCTTGGAAAGGACATTTGCAAGCGACGCCGGATTTTCGGTCTGTGCAAATATTTTATTCATCTGCTCTTCCCGGGTTTCGTGCCTTCTTTTAATGTTTTGTTTTATTTTATTTTTTATATCTTACGTCCTCTCCTTCATCTTCGTCTTAACCGTTTTCTTGTTGATATTCGCTGTCGGAAGTCGTTCTGTATGAACGGGGTGCTAAGCTCTCGGATCTTTATAGCGGGTTTTTATGGTCTTTGGAACCATTCCGCTGTTTGATGATGGAGAGCTGGGATTTTTCAGCAATATATTTCTCTCCCCACTCGCTCTCTAACTTTTCTCCCTGTCTATATTCAAAAGATGATTTTAATATAAGCTTATGGCTTCAGTTTTAATCCTCGTGATTACGTGAGCTTTTTTTCCGCTGTATTTTTTTTTTTCCTTGGGAAAAAGTGTTGATTGAGACTATTAATTTTTCTATAGAATTTAATAAACGTGATTAAATGAAGGAATTAAAACTTTTAAAAAATATATATGTGCCCGCATTAACATTTAATGGCTTAAACGTCTGACAGAAAATTGTTTTGTTTTTCTTTTGCGTGGAAGGAAAGATATTTTATTAGCTTTGATGTAAATATGAACGTTTTGTTTGTTTAAGAAATTAATTATTTTGCGAATGAAGAATAAATTTACGCGTGTGAAATTGTACAATGATGAAGTTTTACAGCCTTTTTGAGTTAAATATTGTATACATTCGGGTAATATGGGATACGAAAGTTTTCTAAAAGCTGACTAATGTAAAGATGAATTTAGGAAAGAGAGGAAATTCAACTGCTGTTGTGGGGAATCGAACCCACGTCCTTTCATTCTCAAGTTGAGCGCACTAGATTACAAAGCTGAGAATTTCTCAATCTTTCCTTAGAGCTCGTGTGCGCTCAACGGGAAATTTATTCAGCCAAAACCTCACTCACAATTGCTGACACTGCCACCATGGCGGCTTATCCGTTTATGGTCGACTTATCTCGGATAAGTCACCATCTGGCGGCAGTGTCAGCAATTGTGAGTAAGCTTTGGCCTGGATCAGGTCAGACCGTTCATATGCAGTCCCGTTCAGTGCACATGAGCTCGCTCTAAGGAAAGATTGAGACATTCGTTACCTTTGTAGACTAGTGGTTTAGGGCGCTCAACCGGGGACATGGATTCAATTCGCCGTAAGGTAAGCTGGATTTCTGCTTTGTTCCCTCTTTCCAAAATTCATCTTCACATCAGCCAGCTGTTAAGAAACCTTCGTAGGGATGGCGGAGAATGACATCATCCTCGGATATGGAATGCCACTTTTATTTTTTCGATCATTCAAATTTGAAACATGGCAGAGAAACCTAAAACCTGTATTTCTATGAAAATCTGTTTCTTGAACAGAATTGACAAGTGTGTGATTTTTAAAAGTGAATACGGTCAAACCCGCTCATAACGAACACGGATATTACGGATTTTATGATAATCAATTACTAACAACCACAACTAATAACATATTCCATAGCTAATAACTATGGAAAAAATACGCTAAAAATCATTTTCGTAGGGTAATGTAGAATATTCGGGTAATAAGAAATATGGGGATAAAAAGTAAGAAAAGGGAATTGACCAAAAAAAAAGAAGATTTAATGAGTCTATGACAATGAAAAATAAAATGTTCATGGTATGTTTGTAGTAGTTGATGATCCGGTGGTGTCATAGTTTGTTTACAAGAGTTGCAAATGCACTTTTCCTATTCTGCTCCAAAACCGTCAAAGTGAGGCCCATGAGGGGAATAGGGCACACATATTATTTCTAGACCTTTCCTCTTTTATCTTACTAAACTTTCCATCTTGAAGATATATTCTAGCCCAACTCAGATAATACGTATAGTATTCCATATTGTCTGTGAAAAAATAGTGTTCCACATCTAACATGAAAGAGAATCGCAAGCTAAAAATAAGCTCAGCACAATATAATAAAACACTTGTGACATTGTGCTTACTTTCAAATTAATGGGCATATTTCCAATAATTATTAAACACTCTTTTGAAAACTTGCTAGACTAAGTTTCTAGATGTAGAAAAATAAATGTTATAGCAGCAGTGTTGATGGTGACAACCAAGCCACACTAACTCTATATTGCCATGGGGTAATATAGAGTCAGTGTGTCCATAATTTTCTAGTACGTTACCATTGTTCCGTTTGGCAGCCATACCTGAAAGCAGCAGAAGAAACGTGTTATTTCATATTACCTGACTATTCCATAATATCCAAATCAATTATAATAAAAATGATTTTATTTTGTAATTAAATCTTGATTTAGATGATATGGTTGTGTACGTAGCATCCGACGAATTGGATGGAATTTCTTAATCTTTGAACAACTGCAGCTACTCTGTTATCGGATGAAAGATACTCAAAGTTGAATACAGTAAAAGTCTGTTATAACGAGTACGGCTTATAACGAGAATCTTGCTATTACTTGAAATTCCAGAGTGATTATCAAAGATCTAATGTGTTAGAGATACAAAAGATATTCGCTTATAGCGAATTATTTATGAATGGCAATTATAGAGAACATTCGCTACAAGAACAACGGAAATTTTTGAAAAGCGTGTTTCCTCTTCCTTTTCTTTAAATATTATGCATAATACGGACTGGGAAAGAGTGTGCCATTTTTTTAAAATCTTTCCATGGGTATTTATTTATAAATGAGGAATTTCAGTACCTTCCTCAATAGATGAGAAGACCCCCTAATGTTCTATCTACATAGAAAGTTGAAAGAACACATCATTTTGTCTCACATTGTTTAGGTTGGGCAGATAGGAGAAAGACCTCTGGTATTGACTCCGAGAAAAGTAAGGTTGGGGAAGAGGGGGGGGGGTATTTTTCAAAGGGATATAACGATGTCAAAACCAGAGGTCATTCTCCTATCTGCCCAACTAAAACACTACCCAACTGAAATCCATATATGTCCCCACGAGGTCACGAACCTTGGTCTCTGGTGTGTTAGACGAGTGCTCTACCACTTAGCTATAAAAGCAGATTGAATATACTTTCTCCTCGGAACGTATACGCAGGCTGAGTGGCTTCGTGCGGCGGATAACTGCAGCATTTCACTATCAGGTCTAAAATGACATCAAGGTCAGCAGATTGTTACGTTAATGCAGAGAAAGACGCCCGCTCTACTTGTTCACGAAAATGATTTATTCCGTTCCTCCTTCCCCTCTTCTATCTAACGAGTACATAGCCCGTCGCTGAGTCTCATTGAAGATATTTTGGTCGAAGAGGATCCGGCCCATGCTGGAAGCCTTGTATGTATGTGTTGTGAACCTAACGTGAAGTTTGTCTGAGTAATGTTTATATGTGTTGTGCTGCCATCTACCATGAATTTTTCTAACTATGAGTAAAGGGCAATGATTGAATAATTGTATTATTGTAGGCCTGTTGCTCTCCGTGGCGACTTTTCAACGGGCGATCGGCTCGCCATCGCACCTCGAAGTTATATGAATATCCCAAATATCAATATATCTTCATAGAGACAGTTTTTCACATATATTGTACATAACACTTATGTTTCAACAACGAACTTTACATTTAGTAGCCCAGCATATGCACCGATTCATTAGAAATTCCTAAGATGAATTGAAAGAGATGGTCTCTGAGACAAAAGCCGGTATCGGTTCGAAGTCAGAAGGTGTTTACGAGAAACTGGATTCGATTATTTGTTTTCAGTTTCAATTTCAAGACCTTTTCAACCGATGAGTGAATGATGCTTAAAGCGTATAATATGTCTTTATCATGTTATACGGAAGACTGGATGTTGTGAAGATATTTATTATTTGAGATGTTAATTTTTTAAGGAAGGAAAAAACTCATCTCTGCCTCTACCGGGAGTCGAACCCGGGTCCCTCGATTGCCGGACGAGTGCTCTGACCACTAAGCTACAGAGGAGATAGAGATTTTCCTTCGCTAGAGCGTATATGTCTCTATCTCCTCTGTAGCTTAGTGGTCAGAGCACTCGTCCGGCAATCGAGGGACCCGGGTTCGACTCCTGGTTGAGGCAGAGATGAGTTTTTTCCTTCCTTAAAAAATTAACATCTCAAATAATAAATATCTTCACAACATCCAGTCTTCCGTATATCTTGTATTAACAAATGGAGAGCGACATTCATGTCATATGTCTTTATCAGGCTGCCAAGCGCGATTTTGCTCTAATTAGTTGTTGTAACTTTTAGTTGTAGTTTCATGATCATAGTAGTGTCATATTTTTACCACGAGAATCTCACATTTAACACTGGTACAACAAATGCGGCCATTTTGACCGCAAAGCTACTTTGACATGCGTTATATCCAAACGGTTCATGTGAGGTAGGTGAAATTTCATGACTTTTTTCCCATCTTATTAAGGTACTTAAAGTCCTGTAATACAAATGTTTCGGGTTTCTAAGTTTAGTGGTGAAATGCAGGTCTACCTAAAATAACGTTATCGGTAATTTTGATCGCTGTAGACATATTTAACTAATACGTTTACAAAGCATGCTGAAATGGACAGCTTCGTATGCGAACATTAATATTGAGGGGAATAAAAATATTATTATATTAAATTCATTTTATATGTAGCATTACTATGGGTCTTTGCGCTTTTACTGCATCGCATCCACTGGTACAACGTCAAGCGACGAAAAGACACACAATTTTTCATGATTTTACCCATGGACAAGACTCTAGTCCGGGAACCGAGACGATTATTATCATTCTTTTTCCTCACACTATAAATTCACTAGAGAGGCCCCCGAGGGGCCTCTCAAGTGATACTAAAGACCCTAGCGTAGAAGACATTGTTGTATTATGTGTGTAGCCATTATTTTACCACATACCATGCTTTAGACTGAGAAAAAGACAAATAAATCCAAAATTGGTAAGCAGAGAAAATCTTCTGAGTAATATTCACACACAAAATTTGAAATCGCGTACAATGGCAATTTCTGCCACACACAGAAATTATGAAATTTTATCACTCCACCAAGGAGTTTCGATGATTTCGAAAAAATTAATTCATGCAGCACACAAGGTGGTCGACATCGAAAAACTATCTTATGTATGGCATTTTACATTGCTCAGGATTTACGGCTTTCACGGTTTATCATTTCGCATATGCAATCTCTTTGCAACTCCCCATTAAGCGTATTATAATTTAAACATTCTCAGAGTGGACTGTCAAGTGGAAATGAAGCTACGAATTACAAGAGCTCAAAGAATCATGATCAGAACTCATTTTACGACCGCAAAATACAATATTAGTCTTTATGATAACACGCCATAAATAAGAATTTATCATCAAAACATGTTAAAAAAAACTATAGTACCTATAGTTTTTTAACATGTTTTGATGATAAATTCTACTATCAATACTATTTTTTAAGAAGTTTCTGAAAAGAAAAATAATTTATGTTGATTTTCTCCAAAAGCGGTCATATTGACCTCTACCGTCGTTTCTAGTGTTTTAACTGACATTGTGTGCACGAGGCATCAAAAACTTTACCAGTTTCCCAGAGAAGTGTTCATAGGAGATGCACGTGTGATTAGTAGTACAGTAGTCAAACGGAGCCGGGGCAAATAAAATTTTACATCTACGATACAGCTCTGACTAGTAGGGCACACTAAATAAAATTTCCAAGACCAAGAATTGGGATTGTGCGTGTTTAGAAATTCAAAGTTTGCAAGCTCGAAACACACGATACAGTAGTAAATTGATTACAGTCGTTCCTCCGTATTCCCGGGGGTTACGTTCCAGGGTGACCGCAAATACGGAAAATCCACGAAATCTTGAATTTTGTTCTTTATCATTTTTATATCATTTCTTTTTTCTCATCTCATTTTTTATAGTATCTGCTTTGCGTGGAAGAAGTAAAAGTTAGTAATGGGGGAGGGTCCCGTGATCCAAGGAAATATGTTTCTGGAAAGAACAACACATAATTTCTTCTAAATTCCAATCAATTTGTTGGAGTATAGTAAGGCTCCCTTTACCAATTTTTCTACAAGTAAAAAACGCACCACAGCGGGATTTATTTCATAGAAGTAATCCACTGCCGATTTAAACTTACGAAGCCTTTGTTATGTTGCTATTAATAAACTTGTCTTCTAATTCTCGGGATATGCAGATTAAATAATTGCGGCTATAGTGCGCAAGTTATGCAGTTCATAACTTGCATACCTATTGCTCCCATAGAAGAGCAGCACTTTCTACATGAGAGACATGTGGATTAGGGGCTATATAGCAACAGGTGTGGCTACAGCACAGACTGATCGAATTTGACATCATTTCTGATTATATATTTGACTGTAGACTCATTGATGCTGTGATAATGGGAAACCACACCAACGAAGCTAACTTTTGTCAACATTTCGAATTTTCTTTGCAAGTTTTCCACTTTTAGAAGCATTTATACCGCATTTATAGTCTTGTAAGCATTTATAGTCTTGTATAAATATTTTGAAAAGCACTAGAAAAGCCTTTATGAGAGATTTTTTTTAACGTTTATTTAACACGTAAAACTTATATTTTGTTCCGATACAAGGAATTGTTATCTGAACAGTGCTTTCCAAACAAAATCTGGGAAGAGACCACGATTACGAAAACCACGAATACCGAGGGCCGACTGTATTGGTGTCTATCTGTTGCCACGTTGCGACTATCACCACGTTTAGATCCGATTTCCGATACCAAATATGTACACTCTGGCATTCTTTGAACATATCCAAATACTGCATACCTGCAATGACAGTTTCCACCAATGCCCTGACAGTATGAGTGCACTCAGACACTCCTATTACTGAACAGGAAAATTGTATCCCTTTTTCGGTTTTTGTTCATTCAGCTTTGAGTTGAAGCTGACAGTGTGGCGTTTTCCCTGCTGTTTTTAATACGGAACTTTTATATGGAATGCGTATTTTTCTAGAAATATCGTGTTTCTCTCTCACGCGTATTTGCATGTTATTCGGTAAGTATGCGAGTTTCTTATTTGTAGCAAGAGAGCCCGAAGCTTGAGAAAATTCATACAGCTAGAGAGAGAGAGAGTCGTTCACATATAGAAATCGGAATTCTTGGTCTGATACATTGCGTGATACTCAAAACCGAACCTAGCTTTCTTTTATGTAGGGAAATAGTATCAGAACTACTGAGTAGATAGTTCCAGATATTTTGCTTGGTATTGAACCATTTCGGCTTGATATATTTATAGGGAAAATGTGTAGGCATATTCAGAAGATACAAGAGATTTGTAAAAAAAAGTTTAACTTATTGAATTTCGAGTGTAGGTTATAGCAAGATTTTGAATTCTAGCATTTTAGACTACATGAAAATTTGAATTCCCCCCCAAAATGTTTTCTCTAAAAATACCCAGGGTGTCATACAAATTCGTAAATAGTTTAAAAATTCATAAAATTTAAGAGAACTCGTATATTGTGGAATGCGCGGTTATATATAGAAAAGTTATTCTCATGTGAGAAGGGATTTTCAAGTATAAATATATTATAGTTCAATTTATTTGATGATAGCGAGACGAGAGACAGTCCGACAGTAGCGAGTTGACCAGAACCTTCCTTCAATCTCTTCTGTATCCAAAACATTGGTGAAGCATCAGCCGGTTTTTTGTGTCTTTGTGGTAAAAAATAATTTCACCAATCACTGATAACAACATCGCAATGAGAATCTTATGTAAGCGCCAGTAACAAGAAAATTGAGGAATGAGCTGTTATTACTAAACTTTTATACGGCTCTGATTTACATAATTGATTTTCTTTTGTGCAGCGTCTTCTATTGACAAGTACTTGAACTTCTTTCTTTGTACTAAAAAAATCTCCCTTCTCGTAAAAACAACATTTTGTGAAACCGCATTCCCCGATTCTTTCAATTTTTATAAATTTTTTAATTATTCATGAGATTATGGGACACCGCCATCAATCGCAATTATAGGAAGCTATTTTTTTTAAAATTAATTTTAATGTTAACAATGCTGTTTCTGCTGAATCTATATTTGAGTATGCAATCTATATCCTTGTAGATTGTCATTGTCAAAATTATCCTTGCTGACTCATTTTACTCGATTTTTTATTTCCAGGTAGCTGTGATAATGACAAAGATCGTCGACGAGGTCCTCACTTTGTCATGGAACCGTCGGTGAGGGTCTTGTTTTCGAGCTCAGTGGGAACCGAACTACGTTGTGGAGCAAGCGCATTCCCACCACCAAAGATATACTGGCAGACTAGAGACGGGTCATTAGCTAATGACGTTTCTGGCCTGAGGTATCAGAGGAATCAGAAAGACGTCACGACGCTCGTTTTTCCGGCCTTTTCACGCTCACAATACCGACAAGATGTTCATGACGCCGTGTATCAGTGTGCCGCCTCCAACGAGTTCGGCTCTATAATAAGCCGGGAAGTGCACGTCAGAGGAGGTACGTAAAACACAATGGAGTCGATGATTTTTCTCTTAATTTTATTCATCTGCAAAAAAAAGGCAGAGTCGGCCCCGCTTAATCGGATAAAATCCTCCGGCACCCATTTTTTTTCTCATAGAGACAATGTTCAAGTTCTCCGCTTAATATGAAAACTTCAACAACTTTTTCCTACTTAATCGAGTATTACACGTCAACTGTTAATACGCATCAACCACGAAGCACAATGTTTTTATTGAATGAAACATTTATAATTAATGGGAAAATATGTTACCAAGTTAATCCATTTTTTTCATGTAACGGAATAAAATTAAGTTTTAAATTTTAATTAAGTTAATTCCGTTTAATAAAAATTTAAACGGAAAGATTCAACGATTTACGAATAGAAAAATTCACCACCGTGCAATTTACCAACATATAAAAATCAAAGAATCACAATTTACTTGTTGGGAGATTCACCGCCAAACAGTTCACCGACGGATAAATAACCGTTGGGAAAATTTGCTAACAACAATTTGTCATCAGTAAATACGTGACCGAGTGATTGAAAATGTGAGCGAATGTGCGAGAAAGAGTGAGTGATCGGATGAGTTGGTGAATGAAAAATAGCCAATAAACTAGTGAGCGACCGTATAAGTGATTGAGCGAATGAGTAACTTTATTAGTGATCGATTAAGGGTGAGTGATCATATGAATGACCAAGTGAATGAGCGACCGCATGAATGACCAAGATAGTAAGTAACAGTAAGGACGAGTTACGAAGTGAGTGAGTGGTTGAGTGAGTGACCATATGAGTGACACATTTACTTGCTCACTCACTCGCTCATTATGTAACTTCATCGATGTAATGCTCTGTCGGTGAACTTTCCCAGCGGTTAATTGCCATGTCTGTGAATTGCTTGATAGTGAATTCTCCACACACGAAAATAATTTCGAATACCGCAACATCATTTATTGGTATTCAAGATATTAACATTGAACATGAGAGAAATTAAAAGATTTCAAGTCTCTAGACTCAGAAGAAAATTAAAGTGCACCGTCAGCGGGAAATTTCTCTGTTTAAAGGAAAAGCTTTTTTTTTTCTCATACCCTTACCAAGTGCTATAAAAGACAGATTCTCTTGAATTCTCGAAAGAATCGACTAACACCGAAAGCTCTTTAGAAACGCTGTTTCCAGACACCGCTTATTTATTTTGAGCACGAAGAAAAGTGCACATCAGCGATTTTTTTCCTATCTTCTCCCACCAATGGTACCACAATGTACCACAAAAAAAGCAGATTCATTTAAAAAGGAAAGAGCTCATTTATTGCTGCGGTTTCACTGTAAATGCATTGTGACCACATATATATTATTCCCTGCTATTTCTAAAGCGTTATGCGTATGTGTATAATATTGTGAATCATGTATCCTACATGTTTCAATTTATGACTTGTACTTTCACTCTAGATGCAGTATTGATGCGCACGTGATGTTTATTTTAAATCACGTATATTATCAAGCTATCAGTGTTAAATGGTCATTTCAAAATATAGCCAAAATAGAGAAATACATTTTTTCACGTTGTTATGTTTTTTTTAACTACTTAAAATGTCATAAAATGTGTGATCGAAATTAATTTATTATATTGAGAAATAAGTAAAAAATTCAGAGTTTTTGTTTTCTAGCCGCTTTCTCTGAATAAAATTGCAATTCACAGAGAAAAGTCAGTGTATAAATGGATTTTAACTTTGAAGCTCGGATACGAGCTGATCTCCCTCTACACACAACAATCAGGCCTACAACATTTAAAATTCAGATAATATGAAACAGGAAAATTGCCGGCAAAGTTGTTGCTTCCGAATTCGGAAGACAAAGGGACGGAATTCCTGAAAACACATCGCAATCATTCCTAAAAATAAATTTGACGTTGGGTATATCCGGGTGGGGGCGATTTATTATTATCCTCGTTTTTTATGGAAGATACCTATTTTTCTAATATTTTCAGGATTTTACGAGGGGTCATCACCCCCGTCCGTCGGTTGAATCCGCGTCTGGCTACACAACATACATGTGGCACATTCCGACATGACAATAATTCACAAGAAGTTTCTTAGAGGAATATTTACGACGTGCACGCGCGTTAGTAGTAGACACATGACAGCCCCACTTGAACACGAAACAAGCATAATTCTGACAACGTAAATACATTAGGGTCACACATATGCGCAACGTGTCCCGATATGCGCCAATTCGTTATACATTCCCCAGAGGAATGTTTATGAGGTGTATATGTTCGGTTAATTAGTAGTTGTACGAGTAGCTCATCATTCAGTGCAATAATGGATGCAGAAGAATCAAGTTTTGATTATCTATGACAAAAAAATGGAATGGAATTTTAAAGCAGTTTAGACTAATTTCGACATGATTACAGAAATTTGGATTTTTAATTTCAAACAGCTTATAAACGATTAACTTATGTTAATCGGCTTATATTACTAATTCTTTATATGACTATTTGCGTACTATTTAGATTGCTATTTACGGTTGTCTAATGCTTATGTTGTCTTCTTGGAACCCTCAACTATCTACTAGTAGATGTATTTATATCCTGTCCTGATGAACGGGTCTCGAACTAATGGAACCCCCGATGATCCTCTAGTATTTTTAACGTTATTTATGGACCTCGACTTCTATGTTAATATTGCCTCGGTTAAATGAACAATGCAGTAATGGACAGAAGTAACGTGACAGGCGAGACAGGCGACGACCACGTTAATCGGATTCCGATAAGACGGGAGTACACTTTTCTATAGAAACACAAAAAACTGTTCCCCTCAACAAATGGTGTAACTCCGAAATAGCGCAACTCTGGGTTGCTTTGTATATGGTTTAAAAGGTTTAAAACAGCTTTTAAACCAGTTTAAAACTTTTTTTTTCTTATCATCGGCCCCAAGTCAAGTCAATCGGTAGGATCCTATACTAATCCCAAAGCTTCTATCGGCCCCTTAGACCCTTCCATCACCCAGGGGTGATATTACCCACTTTGGGAAGCAGTGGGTCTAAAACAGCAATGGGATTAAAGATTAAATATCTATTCGAAACTGTCAATTTCCAGTTATTTTTAGATGGCTGTTCTTCTAATGTATATATTTTCTTTTCTCCTCTTTACGTTTTTTTACTTTTTTTTATTGTTGAAGTGGTGAAGCAAAGTTTCAGTCCAGAAGTATACGACGAGTTTGTGACAAGAGGAAACACCGCTGTTCTGAGATGTCATTTGCCTCCTTATGCCAGGGAACACGTCCTCGTTGACTCATGGATCAGGAGCGATGGCTACGTGATAAAGACGCTACTCGAAGATCAAGGACGAGGTACGTTCCTGAAATAGAAGCTGGGAAAAAAAATAGAACTGCATACCTTATCAATATTCATGAGATGCTTCTATAAATGATGCAAAAGTGCAATATCCTTAAGTCTATATAACGTCATCTTTGCAAGAAAAACTTAAGGCCCATCTAATCACGATTTTCTCATAAAAGTATTAATTGAAAAGTTGAAAGTCCTTATTAATATATTTGGTCTTTCTTCAAACAAATTTTTCTTTCAAACAAATCCTAAATAGGCAACATTTTTCTTAATGAGATTTTTATAGTCTTGACTTTCGTACGTGCAGTTTCGAAACTTTATAAAGCTATAGATCCGCATATTCTTGGGGTAGATTCTTTACAATTCAACGATGACGTGAACAGAGGTGACCAATATTTTGCAAGCCGTGCCATTATTAAAATCATAAACGATGGTCGTGATCTTTCAATACGAAGACCAAATGTCCCGTTTTTACAGGACTGGACTATTTTATTTTGTATTAATAATGCGGCAGTGCCGTCATTTTCGTCAAAATACCCCCTTGTTCCCTTTTTTTGAATCACAATACAAATCATTTGGGGCCATTCAAGTATTACATTAGCCATTTTCAGCCATTTTTGACCCCCCCCCCCTTGTCAGCAAAAGTCAGCAAAACACTGATCCCCACCCCCCGCGTCAAAAAAATTTCGTCAGTAGCTTAGAATATTTCATATTTTCATAAAGGGTGGTTGATGAAGTAAGCAAACTTCAAACCCCCCTCCCCCCGTCATCAAAAATCAGCAAATCCGACCAACCCCCCCTCCTCGATGCTGACGTAATACTTGAATGACCCCTTTATGAGTATCGATAAAAGTTCACCCTATGTGCACTGCATGTTGAGCATAAATCACGGAACGCATCGAGTGGATATGGCAGAACTTACCTGTGTTAGCCGGCATGCCGTATAAATTCCACCGGAATTTTAAATGTGGAAGACTGGTCCATTCCTAGCATGCCGAGAAAAGCGAGGTTAAATAAGGATCACAAAACTACTTTTAGAGAGAAGACCGATATCAATTTAATGTATATTAAATACTGAATAATTACTAGAATTGGATCGAAAAATGATTGTTGTAACTGTAGCAAACGTGTCTGTCCAGGAATATGATAACAATAATAAATATTTATCATTTATTTCTTGTTTCAACTTAATTATTGCCAGTCTTATACGAAATACAGATACTGTGTTTTGCACGTTTTTTTGCATGTTGAGTGATTGGAGATGTATGTTAAAATATGTTTACACTTTTTTTATTGGAGCATTATGTTTATCAGTGCAATTTCTAAATTTTTTGCTATGCTTATTCGAATCTCAAGCATTTGATAAAATAATGCAAAATTACTTCGCAGTCTACAATTTTTTTTTTTCCATTCAGCTCAGATAATATACGGAAACGAATATGATTAGTATCCGGCATTCGCAATAAACCAAGATGAATGGTAAAAAAAAAACCAATATATTTATTTATAAAGCCAGAACTATCGCCAACTAATTCGTACAATACAAAGAATTTCGAAATGCAGAGAATAGACGGACTTCATCTCAGCTAATTCAACCGATTCCTAAAGTCCAGTAATTTAAGAATTTTCCGGAATCTGTGACTCGAATTTCCCGATATTCTGGTCTCCCTTGATGTTTCCCGGCATGTCAGCTAATGCGGGGAAATACGTTAACCCTCCCCACATTAGAATTCGTTCTAAAGCTCTACCTGCACCATTTCCGACAGTGATTTTCTAATATATGTGAATTAGGACCTACGAGGACCTATAGGTAAATAGACCTACATTGTAACCCATTGGACGCTCTTGAGTCCCTTATATATACTGGACATCTAGTGATCCTAACGCTCCTCCCTAATGCTTTCTTCTCGCCAGGACATCTGGTGGGGTGGTTTTAAATGAAAAAGGAAAACACATTAAATAAAATTATTACCTAATTATTGTCCATTTAGTGCATTATATCAACCATAGCTTTGGTAGCCTAAAAGACTATACTGACTTGAATATTGAAGGACTGGATACACCCTCCTTTACATCTCTGAGAGATATCGACGTGTTCGCGGAGGATGGGTGCCTCCGGTGATTTTATTAAAAACAAAGGAACATGGGCCGCCTCAGACGAAGCCAACAAAAAATAAACTGATATAGTCATCTTGTAACATCAATAATGATTAGTCCGAAATCTCAAAACAGATACAGTCGATAGGGAGTTCCTCCAGACCAACCTAAACAGGATAGAAGCATGTGAAAATGAATGGAGTATGGCGTTTAGCGTCGACGCTAAACGCCATGAAATTCAGTTGCCATGATAAGTGCACGGTCGCTCATTCTGGTTCGAACAAACTACGTTCCACTCACGAGTTGAATGGTGTCACTATCCCGGATGCAACTAGGCTCACCGATCTGGGTATTCTTATTGATGAGCGAATAGGTTTTCTGACTACTGTTCAGTTGTGGTCAAAAAATTGAATAGAATGCTTGGTTTTCTTCTCGAAAAGATCTAAAGATCTCTTCACGTTCTCCCGAAGTAATTTTTCCGCTTTTCCGAGGCTTAATTCGTCCTGGACTGGAGTATGCCGTAAGGTTTTAGAGACCATACCTGCAGAGGGCCATGGTTGAAGGAGTGCAGAAAAGAGGTATGCGTATGCCTATAAGGCACACGGGGAATGAGATACGAAGAGAGACTTCATCTTTTCAATATGTTTACATTGGAAGAACGCAGGTTTCTGAGCGGGGGGGGGGGTGAAATAGAATTGTTAAACATTTTCAAGGAGATGGATAGGATAGACCACATGAATTGCTAATACGTCATCAATCGACTGCTTTGACAAGGGGGACATTAATAACGATTGGTAACGGATAATTCTAGGATGTGGATTCGCAGGGAGTTTTTCTCTAATAGAGTTGTGTATAAATTGAATAGTTTACCCACCACCCCTGCCCCTGGGATGGTAAATTGTAACAAAATTAGCATGTTTAGAAAGAAATACGATAAACATATTGGGGTAAATCCAGAATCTATCCATACTTAGAATAAGACAACCTTAATCATTTTACGGGCTTTGTATTATCTCTCTTAACATGCAGTATATATATTGTAGTTTTTTAGTTTTATAATTGCATTTTTGAGTTTCTGTAATTGAAAAATATATCACATTCATATTTGTATAGGCATCTTTTCTCACTCACCTGGTTCACATCTCACATCGGGCGATTGAACTTATAAATATAATTATAAGGTTATGACGTATAGCCGTTTATCCCTACAAATGTTTAGTACGACTTTCTTTAGTCACAGAAAAAGGATGCCCCCATAAATTTCTAAAAAGTTTAAAAATTCATAAAAATGAAAAGAAACTATATAATTGAATTCGCTTGCGAAATTATCCACATGAAGGAAGATTTATTTGGTACGGAAAAAAAAATTAGATACAATTTTTGTTGACGGAGAGTACTGCACTAAAGCATATAACTCTAAATATGCAAATCAGTCCTATAAAATGCAGGATATACAATTAAAAGCTCATTTGTGAAATTCCTTGTTACTAGCTCTATCAGGTTTATGACGTTGACATTGGTGGATAAAGACAGTATTGATTGATGAAGTTGTTTTACCTCCAGCATGAATGACCGCTTGAAGCTTCACGAAGGTTCGAACGTAGAAAAAATTGAAGAAAGATTCATGTCCAATCACTCCTTCCGGAATAGCATACCATCTATCGAAAAAATTGAGCTAATTTTTTTCCTTTGTACAAAAAAAAAATCCCCACTCGTGAGAATAACTTTTTCGCCCCAACCGCGTTCAAAAATGCACCGCTTCCTTTCCCTTTTATGAATTTTCGAAACTGTTTACGATTTTATGGACACCCATAATAATGACAAAGCGATATGCGTTCTTGCAAAACACGTTATAGTGGAAGTCGGATTCCAAAATTGTCCATCTTCAGATCTCCTTCTATGTAGAGGCAAAATGTCGATTTAGATCATTGCTTGGCTTCAGGACTAGTAGAAATTACGCAATTTCTATGATTTCTAACACATCCGTTTCCTCAAAAATTCCGAACAGTAGGTTGAGGAACGCACTGAACGGTTATTACCGACTGGCATCGTGCGACAGAAGAACAGAGAAAGCTTTCTGCTGACTGGAAGCCATTTTGCTTCTTCACCAGATGAATTTCATAAACGACAATCAACTTCAATATTGATCATAATCTAAAACTTGGACAGTTTTCCATTATACTCGAGTATGATTCATCACACTATGTTTTTACTTAAAGAAATAATAATTTGGAAACTGGATTATTCTCTTAGTGAATCACCCTGTATTTTAGTCACTTATCCTCGGGAGTAGAAAACATATAATAATTTATTTAACCATTGTTGTTTGTGGTTTAGTTACTTTACGATATGTTGAATGCATCAATGCATCATATTAGATATGTATTTCCATCAGGAATATTCAGTAAACATGCCTCAATATATCATAGGCATATGTTCCTCGACAGAAATAAAAAATACATTATGTCTATATTGGCTCTACAGAAAGATGGCGAAACTAGTCATTCATATAGACGACGAATTCTGCGGTTAAGTAATTCAGTATTTGAGAAGCGATTTATTAATCAAGTAGAAAGCGTCCAAGAACATTAAAGACTATGAAATAAAAAAAAATATATATATATTATAATATAGATATATACTGTAAGATAGATTAACATAAGAGACGAAAGCTCAAGATTAGTAGAAAATAGTAGATGATAAAAGAACGAAAATGAACGTATGTGAAATATGAGAGTTAATATCGTGATGTCATTACCCGAAATGCTATATACGTGTGTGTGTGTATATATATATATAAGTATATGGTTGCAATTCTTTTCCTTTTGTGCCTGCAGGAAAGCCATACACGACGCTCATTTCTGGAGAACTCCTAATTCGCGATGTCAGAGAGAAAGATTCGGAATGGAGTTATCGCTGCCAGACCAGGCACAAATTGACTGGAGAGATGGTCACAAGCGAGAGTTCCGGAAAAGTTGTGATCACTGGTAAGTTGATTATCATTGAGGCCGGTCTTTTAATCGCTCAATATAATATTCTTCGGAACTCAGCGGACTATTCTTGCATGAACTGGCTTTTTGTATGCTCCAATTCACGACGATAAGACGCATGTCTGATTTTATGTGAGGATATTTTCTGTGGCGTTCGACGCAATTTTATCAGTCGTCAGCCACACGCATTAATTCTGCAACATTTTGTTACTGTCTAGTGTCTTTGTAATTTCGTTATCAGGTGTGAGTTATTTTGAATCGTTGACGGTGGCGCTAGACTATTAACTACGTTTCGCTGGAGTTCATGTTCTACAGTAGTTTGAATAAGAATTTCGTTTCGTTTGATATATTTATCAAATATTTAGCAGATGCGGCAGCTTCTTACGAATATAATATTAGTTAGAGAGCGCATTTTGATGTGAATAGGCAATCTATAGCAATCGACTTTTAGATATACATGCTGCTACTAAAACATTTACAAATTGACGTATATTATGTGAAGCATTTTGATAAGATATCTTTAACCTTTCACGTACAAGCCTTTGACAGCAAATGTGGATGATCTCTACTTGGCGTTTCGGCGATAAATCTGGTAACCTCGTAATAACCTAACAGCATGTTAGGAAAAGGAAGAAAGAGGAGGAAAGAAAAATATAGAACAAAACTAAGAAAAAATAAATAGACGAAAAGGAAGAAAAATAAATATATATATATAGAAAAAGGAAAGTAGTTAAAAATGTTGGACTGAGGAAAAAATAATTTTTCCGAGTGGTTCCATCCCAGTGGTGTTCTCTTATCAGAATTTTCAAGAAATGTATGAACGTAAGACGAAATTGTCACAATTACTCATTCAATTGATTTATTTCTTTCTCAATCTAGTTTCCATTCTACAGAGGACTTTTTGTATCCCTTATTTGAAAATGTATGTGAATGGTAACCTGATCCGAATCAATTTTACAACTGCATGACTCAATGAAAAAAAAATTAGTGGCATGTACAGGTTATCTGTACAACTATAGAGCCTCGTAAAAGGTTCCTCTAATATTAAACAACACACGATCGATACAGAAGTTATCTTTTCTATGAATTTCGTGAAAAAGAAATGTATGAAGTTAGCCACAGAGAAGAAATCCTTGATATTGAGCACTGGCTTAATTTTCCTGAAAACACGAGATAAACAATTTCCTAATGAAGTTTAGTCCGCAAACTCCATAACATTTTTTTTTTCTTCAAAAAAATATTTCGCTTTTTTGGTAATCTGTTCTTGTATATTCGATATTGCCCGTGCCATGAGTCTATTCTGTTCATACCAACAACCTAAGTAATAAACTCAAGCTCTCAAGTCTAATTACAATGTCCTTATTAGCAACTTGTATTTGAATATTCAATTTCACACAAATAACTTTTTTTTACAATCTCTCGATGCGCACTCATTTCAAGACAACTTTTCCCAGATAAATCATAGCGGAATTATCGATATTTTTTTTTCCACATTCGGTGGAATAATTTACTAATGAATCATTCCATTAGTTCTAAAGAGACTCAGGTCCCTTCGCTGTATCATCCATTAGCTTGTTAAACGTGGTACAACAGAACATTAGCTCGTAAACGGCAGTACACGAGCTTATCGTATTTATACATATATAACCATTTTCCTCGAATTTTAGAAGATGATCCGTTAATTGAACATAAACTGGGTAAAATATCTAATTTGTGTCATAATGAATTATGTTTGCCCGGTAAACAAAATTACACGGTCGGCAAAACAGGCGTAAAATAAGATTATGGATATTAGGAAGAAGGGGTGGTATAGGCTTCCTTTATCGATTATGATTTTTGTTTACGAGTTTGTTTATTTGTTTCGGTTAAACGCAGTTGTTTGCAATTTGCTCGATTGGGTTTGACACTGATAAGATGCAGTGCGGCCTTTTCAATAGCGTTTTCCCACGAAATAATCGAGGTCCTCCGATAAAAATTTACGGCCAAAAGTTTTCTCAGCGTAATTTAAATCTTTAACAGGATATGGCCTATTTTGAATTATCATTACTTCGAAGAGATCATTATTTTAAATTTAAGTGTTGTTGTTTCTTTAATTATTGAATTTTAAGGTTCAAATTTTCACTAGATACGTATACGTTTATTAGGAAATCAACCGTTATGGAGTTCGGTATTCATTTTTAATTGTTATTACAACCCAAAATGAATCGACTCTATCTGGTTCTCGAACAAATTTCCGAAACAAAATTGAATCTTCGTGGATTATGAGGAACAATTATAAAGACAACCTGCATCACCCGAAGCTCTATTATATTTTAGTATGAAGAAAAATATATTGAGTTACACTATCGTTGTCACAAATAGTGTGTGATTTGAATTTTCGTGTGTTTGTTAATGCGTTCATATATTGAACGGAATTATTCAAGGAATATAAAATTTGTGGGCATGCAGTAGAATATTCTTTGATACCTTACGGAATCCAATTGCAGGTACAATCAATCTCAGTTATAACGACACAGAAGATTATACGAAGTTTTGTCATCATTACCTAGGTTAAAATTTTCCAGACCATTTTTAAATTGAAATATATATGTATATATATATATTGTATATATATGAAGATATTTCATTTTGATTAAAGTTGACCATATTTTAGCGAGAAAAATACAACGGGAAATGGTGATTATAACTAAAACGTTAAAATTCTAGCCAAAAATGTCACCGAGAGTGGAGATAATTGCGACTTATTGCCTATAAATAAACCTTGGGGAGAAATAGTGTTACAGAAAGTAAGCCAGAGAGCTGTAAACTAAAATGTGTTTCACGAAGGGGAAAAAAATGAGTTTCGCAAATTATTTGAGAAGATATATAATTAAGTTTAAAAGCAAATTAAGTTGGTTAGCAAAACAGTTAACTTGGCAAATTTTCTCTATCCCTTGATTCTATTATGAAAAATGTAAATTAAAGCGAGTTTCATTGAGAAACGGAACGTGTTTTTTTTTTCAAGTCTGGAAAATATAGGGCAATACGCTAATGTCTCATAATACAGCCCATACTAATAAACCAAGTCAGAGCATCAAACAAAATAAATCTTCCTTTTTTTCACTTGCTAAGTATCAATAGATCAACAGATGAACATTTCAATGTTGTGGGATCTAGGAATTTATTAAGAAAACACGTGCGCGACATAAAAACGGAACGAAAGTGTAAAAAAGAAATGTCCCCCTATCCAAGTTCATGAGTTTTCCTCGACGTTATGAGCAAAGCATTAACATTATTTTCTTCGGAAAACAATCAGGATCATCAATTTTTGATGTTATAGCCGAGGTCGTTATAATTGTACAGCATAGTTCGCCAAGTTTTTTGTTCCATTCCCTCCTTCGTCAGAAGTTTCTTTCTCTCATCGCTCCTGAAACTCACGTGAACCCGTAGGATCCTATGCTAAATACGTAGCTTCTATCGTCCCCCTGGACCATTCAATCGCCCACCAGGGGGTGATATTGCCCACTTTGTGGAACACTGCTGTACAGTAAGTCATAGCACTCATGGATTTGAACTACGATGTTATTTATACTAAATGTTTCTTTAGAAGGAAATATTTAAGATTGAAAGAAAATATTTTTTCTTATGTAACGACAATATATCGATCTACGATACTCGATATCTCTAGAACAACTTACCTGCAGCGCTTGAGAAAACGTGTTTTTCAATATGTAAAAAATATGCTATACTCTATAGGTATACTGAAATTTTATAACCCTATGAATCTGAATTCCTCTGTCTACACCCAGCTGTTGCTTTTAAAGAATTACATAATTTCTAGAGTTCACAGACATTATGAACCATTATTTATTAGAATAATATCGTTATATATTATGTATCTGTACTCATCTAACTAAAACAAAATAAAAAAAATAAATAAAAACACTTATTACTAGTGTTTTACATGAGAATGGAAATTCAGTCCATTGTATTACAGAATGAAAAATTTAAATATGTTATACAGTCAATAACAAAAATAATTTATGAAAAGGTCATGAAAAATGAATCGAAAACTTATTGAATTCAAATTTTTAAAATGTTAAAAGTATTTCACAGTCATGAGTATCATATTTATAAAAGAAGTGGTTTTTTCCATTTTGACAGAAAAATATTGAAATGTAATAATGGAAATTTGATAGATATTATTAAATGCAGGATGCATGTTGTAACGTACTATTTTTCCCACGTTAAGCATCAACGATGATAGATAATATCTCTTTCATTGACATAAAATTTCCATTTCATGGAAACGCACAGATTGTAATCGTAATTACATTATTCGTCATATGAGAACTCGAAATTCAGTTGATATAAAAATCACATTTTCTTTCCAATTTTTTAAATCCAATTAGGTCGTGGTTTAATTTGTAAACTCTAATGGATATCATAGTTCGTGAGAGTTATAATTTGCATCCATTTAAAAGAAAATTAAATTTCGGAAATATTTTGTCTCTCTCTCGATGAAATAACTCGATAAGTTGGAAAAAAATAATTACAACGTAATACATTTATACTACCAAAGAAACTGATCGAAAACGAAACTTTTACGATCGAAATCACTGACCCGATCCGAGTGAAAGCAAAAATTTGTTTTTAGACGTTGTTGTGGAATTTTTCATTTACCCCCTTTAGGTACAAGCTTTTGTTCTCGAAGTTCAACAGTTTACTTTGCAAGTAATTAGCCGCAGTTTGTACGCACGTATACGCTTGAACCGAACATATTCAGAGCCATTGAAAAGCAAAGGAGATTAAGGATAGTTCAAAGAGAGGTTTAGGGGGGCAAAAGAAGATTTTCAATTACGTTGCGAGATTTCTTTTTCCTATTTATTTACAGTATTTTTTCCCCTTATATCTTTTAAATCTCTCTCTCAAAGATACGATCTCATTTCCTCCGTCCGTAACGGCGACAAAGTAATAACGAGAATATCTACGAATTTTATTATTATTATTTTCCTGTGCAACCTCTACCTTTTCTTTAATCTTCCGATCGGAACCGATACAATGTCAGGAAGATAATTAAATTGTTCGAAATTTTTCTGCAAAATCAAATAAATTGGTTGAGATTATGTTTGGACGATCCACTAGCGGAAGAGGTTAGAAGATATTGAATTCGGTATTTATATGCATGAAGAAACCATTGACTAAATCTGAATATTCAGAAGAGTTCTAATGCTAATGCGCACTTTTGTGATGATAATTATCGTGTTTTTTTTCGGAATATCAACCACGATATTTCAAGATGGAAATTGAATTCCTTTCATTTATATGTTTTGCTTCATTTCGCCAACAAGAGTTCATAATGGAATATTTCCTTGAAAAGGGCCGATACTCAAATTTGGAATACTTAAATTGAAATTGAATGATATGGTATTTCAAAATACTGTTGTACTGTTGTATGTGTGTAAAATTATTATTAAATAAAAATGAAAATAAAATGAAAAATAAGGCAAAAAATTATTTTGAGAACACGTGTATTGAACAGTGATATATTATTTAGATCAGGGTAATGTATGTAAATGAGTCATTGCCATTGTTGCTTCCTCAAGCATGGGTGAATGAACAGAATTGAATGAAACGTGATTTCTATAAGGGTAATGCGTTAAGTTATTAAAACCTCTTTTATCACAAGCACTTTATGTTTTGATGGCAAAATGATAACTGGATACTACTGCTAATTATAGGAAAATGTATAGAACACACGGCTAGACGTATATATATGGAACTTAGCTAGACAAAACATAATGTCAACACATTCAATAATATTTGTTTCACTAGCAGCCTATCTAATACGAATTTGGGCTCGTCAGGACCAAATTTTTCCCAAGGGTTAGTTTTATCTTGGCGGGTGACGGTCTTTGTCGATCATTTTTCGTTCATCGTAGACGCGAATGTGAACCATTCAGAAAAGTCAGCAAATAGCTGATAAACTCTCAGTAGACCTTTAATACTAGACTTACATGAAAATTCAGACATTTTCATTTCAAAATACGAAAGGTAGATGACAGTAACACTTGGACATAAAACGCGTGAAACTATGACAAAAAACATAAATGCTTTAGGGAGCCATAGTACACTTCTCTAGAGGTATATTTACGATGATTACATGATTAAGCCACTAAGTAGTATTAGCCACTCATGTCTTTCTACGAAATGTGAGGCCCCGATTATACGAGATAATATAGATAACATAACTTTGATAACCAAAAGTCGAATAACGCAGACTTTATTATATTTTAAGGAAAGTAAAATAAATAAAGATGTAAATTGTCTAAATTATGTGTTTTCACAAAATTTTCTTAAACCACTATTGACCATCCCGAACCTTCTAAAGCGCACTGCGGAATTTTGTGAGTCAGTTTGCCTTAACACGAAACGCTTCGTACGTTTACGAAACCAATTAATGAAAAGTATTTGGGTTAACTCGGTGATCGTAGCATGGTTAACCGTCACCGAATTAAAAAAGTACCATGAACAAAGAATAGTAGTAGTAATACTAGAATAGAAACTCATAATACGGCACGCAAAATCATGTTGAGTACACAGAACATTCCGCTATACACCTATTTATTGGAAATGTCTCAGAGGAATATTCACGACATACATCTGTGGTTTGCCAGTAGTTAATTGAATGTGAAAACTATTTAATATGCAGGTAACTAGTTGAAAATTATATGGTTCCTAAAAAATAATCTCTTTGTTTCTTTTTTTTTCTGTTTCCACTGATCATGTACGATCCTATCTGTTCGTCCAATCTCATGCAACACATTCACGAACTTGTCACATTCCACAACTGTCGTCATGAGCTAGACTAGGGGTCTTCAACCTTTCAGACACAGCCAAATTAAAATTATCCGCGAAGTTCGCGGGTCACCAAACTCTTGTAATTTAGTGACATCTTTATACGGGCCAATTGGGGCCCGAATGAGAAAATAATTTGTTCCGAAATTATTTCTTCTACATTAACTAGAAATTTTGATGGGTTCTCAAATATATATTTTTCGCTAATTCTGAAAAAAAAAATTGGTTTACCGCAGCTGCCTTGCAGTCCAATGGTTAGGGAGCTAACTTCTGACTGGGTAGGTCTAGGTTCCAATCCCGGATCGGGAATAGATGTGTACTAACAAATTCCCTGGATAGATCGTAACGATCTCTTGGGAATACGTGTTGATCAGGTATAAAGTAAGTACTGATTTCTACTAATTAATTTGAAATCACTTTAATTATTTATTCCTCTCGGTGAATCTGAAATTATTTCATTGATTTATGTCTTATTTTTTTCACTATAATTCTGTTTCAAAAGTTCCAAAATAATTTTTTTTCAATAAATCTTAATTTTCAGGAATTCCGGAATTATATCTTTCATTAATTCTAGAATTAATCATTGTTCAATGTTTTCAACCATTTTCTGACAATGATCGGCGTGCCACGACAAAAAAGCTGGCGACAACGAGAGCCAAATGTGGCCTTGCGTGGTAGACCACAATCAATGTAATATATATATATTTAGGCAATATAATAATAATATCCTTCTCTCTTTCTGTCATTTAAATTGATTATTCCAACGTTTGTTCGTTTTGGTTATAATTTGGTTTAAATTCACTTCCTTGTAGTTCCTCATATTAAAAGCATTCCACTAATATTTCGCATACAGCGTCATTTAATTTTTTTAAATGGAAAACTCATTTTTGTAATGGAGAAAACGACCACTAATATTATAATTCGTTAACCTGACACGCATGGCAATTCAAATAATATAGCAAAAATTTCAGAAAAAAAATCACTAAACTAATTTATTTCGATTGAATTATTCAAAATACGAGGTTGTTCGAAAACACTTGAAAGGATAAAATAAGAATAAAAAACTCATTCCATTTTTACTACATGATAAAAAAAAATCAATTCGCAAAAGATCAGAATTCAACAAGAAAGCGAAAAGTTCAATCAAATTAAGAGAAAATAGTTTTTATTTTTTCAATAATAATAATAAACTAATAGGCGAAAAGCAAAAGAAAGACATTAATTGCTAAATAAACAATGAAAATAATTAGTTTTATTATAATAACGATGGATTCAGCATTAACTTGTTTTTTTTAATTCCAAAATATTATTTTTTTCCTATAATTTTAGTCATAATCTCTTTAAGGAAATATAAATATTGGTTTTTGTTTTTGCCTCTTTATTAACGAGTAATCAAGTTATGTTTCATTATGTCTCGGAAAGACATTAAAATCTGTCACCTTAACCTTTACAAGAATTATTTAAAAAATATAAATGTTAATAAGTTGTCTAAAGACTCGCACAAATAATATTGTCAAAATTAAATTTCATATATATATATATATATATATATATATATATACGAGAAATATATCGACTGATGTTGGAACATAATTTAATTGAGTTCTAAAACTTTTTTTTAAATACGCACTGATTGCTGCAGAATACAAATCCTTTTCCTAGTATGAAGAAATACTTATGCATACAAGTATATTTGAGTAGTAAATCGTTATAATCCGTTGCATACGTATTTTAGGCAAACAAAATTTGTTTTTGATTTAAATAATTAAGTTTTTATTTATACTTTGAATAGTTTGATGAATAATATTTGACTTATGAAATTAAAGATTTATACTATTCGTGTTGACTTTTCAGTAGTCTATGTTTATTTTAACGTGTGTTAAGACTTTCAAGTAAGTTTAAAATTTTAATAATCAAAAACATTAATTTTGAAAAATATCACATCTCTTTTGAAATGTTGGGACGTAATGTTAAACGGTTGCGGAGTTAAATTCAAGAAAGACATGAATTTTATCTTACACGAAAGGACGGGAATTATTTACACGACATATTATGTACAGGACGAGAAACGAACTGACACTAATGAAGTGACAACTCGAATAATCACACGATGGCGCTTCGAGCGCGTTCATCAATCATCGCTCTGGTGAAGTGGCTTTCCCTTTCCACACGTGCCGGCGGCGACGCCACAGACTATCCCCCCAGTGAGCGAGTGAACGCTAATGTGGGAAATACAATATTGAGATTCACTTATTGATGATACATAAATTTAACAATGAAATAATAAGTAATGTTCATATATGTATAAATATGTGTGACACGTTGGAATTCGATATTTTGCAAAGACGAATGAAAAATATTAATGTATACCACATATCTGTGGTGTTTGGTCAGAACATTACCAAACAAATGTTAGAAAAACAAATGTTATACCAGCAGTGTTGATGGTGACAACCAAGCCACACTGACTATATTGCCATGGGGTAATTTTCTAGTACGTTATCATTGTTCCATTTGGCAGCCATACCTGAAAGCAGCAGAAAAAACACGTTATTTCATATTACCTGACTATCCCATAATACCCAAATCAATTATAATAAAAATGATTTCATTTTGTAATTAAATCTTGATTTAGAAGATATGGTTGTACGTAGCATCCGACGAATTGGATGGAATTTGGAATTTCTTAATCTTTGAACAACTGCACCTACTGTGTGCATAAGTGATACTCAAGTGCGTAAAGATACTCAAGTGCATAAAGATTCTCAAGTGCATATAGATACTAAATGTGCATAAAGATACTCAAAGTTGAATACAGTAAAAGTCTGTTACAACGAGTACGGCTTATAACGAGAATCTCGCTATTACGAGAAATTCCAGAGTGATTATCAAAGATCTAATGTGTTAGAGATACAAAAGATATCCGCTTATAGCGAGTTATTTATGAATGTCAATCAGAGAACATTCGATATAAGAATAACGGAAATTTTTTAAAAGCGTGTTTCCTCTTCCTATTCCTTAAATATTATGCATAATACGGACTGGAAAAGAGTGTGCCATTTTTTAAATCTTTTCATAGGTAGTTATAAATGAGGAATTCTGTGGTGTGGTCAGAACATGATAACTCCAAAATCATATTTTTGAGATATAAGCATTTTCATTGTCATTTAAAAATCAAAAATAAAGCATACACACAAATACAAATGAAAATATCATACACCAGCATGTTGTTTAGCTGTGCACACGTATTTGTGCATTTATCTCACGTCTAATTAGAAATTAAACTTCTAAATTATGAAAGAAAATCTTCGATATTTATTTATTTCTTTAAAGAAATTAATGATTCAAATGCAAATGTATAACATACAAATACAGACATAAATTACACAAAAACACAGATATACTGCATACATTATGTAACCCCAAGGGACTGTAAAATCCTTCCAGCAAGCCTATGTGAGTTTTATTATTGATTTTCCCCATGACTTTAGCAATGATGTAATTTACTGAGGTCATTTATTTACTTTGTTGTCCTCGTCATAATTTTACGATAATATATTCAAAAAATATCTCGATTCATGACGTTAATCCCCAATAATTTCGCCTTAAATTTCAGAACCACATGTTTCAACTCTACCGAGAATTACATTCAGTTTATCGCAAGTTCGAGCAGATGAAGGTTCCACAACACAGCTACCATGTGTCGCACAAGGGAATCCTCCACCAAATTACAAGTAAGGCACCGTAGTTTTCCGTAAAATATAAGAGGAATGACACTTTCGAATATTCTCTTTTTACTTAGCAATTTCTTCTACGGTATCCGGTTATTGACGATATAAGTAATAATTTTTCAATGACTTTTTCTTCATTTCGTGTTTCTCGTGAACATGTGCTTCTCATTAGATTTAAGATCGTTTCTTAACATGGAAATTTTCATTCACCTAAATAGCCATTTATTTACCGTGCATTATTTTATAAATATGCATGTCCCATATCGGAGTTATAAAGTAAATTGGTTTATTTATTCTAGAACATTTTTGTGTTATTTTCCAAATATTTTATATATTTATGTTCCAAATATTTTTCCAACAAGTTTTCTCAATTAAGACCGATTTGTTTTCTCCTTGACTATGATTGAGTGGTGTTGGGTACGGAAATTTTACAGATACAAAAAATAGTTAACTTCATGTTGGGATTTTTATTGCTTGCTGAGAACAATTAGCAGAATTTCATTCCCTGCAATATAGTTCGATATTAAAACTGATTGTATGTCTGTCTGTTTGTATGTTCTCTATACAAATCTACAATTTTAGATCAATCGTCGCCAAAGTTTGCATATATACCAACATGATCAATGGGTTATATTAAAAGGCCGTTAGCGCTGTAAAATGTCTGAAATGTACGAAAAACTATCGGGAGAAAATGGCTCATAACCCCCGACAATCACGTTTGAAATGCTTACTTTGCTTACCGTGATATTCTCAAACTATTCATTTCAAACATCTTTACTTTCTTATAATGGTTTGTAACTTCTTCACTGATTCCAGTATACGGAGAAAACCTGGGCATTGTGGGTACCCAGGTATTATAGCGAAAGTTAGACAAGAACGGTTAAATAAAAATCCTGGAATAGATTTTTCAAGAACAAGTCCATCACAAGAAATTACTAGATATGCTTAGAAAAATGCTTCCATCCGGGTTTTTTATTAAACTGTTTTATCAAAGATTTCAGTAAATGCAATTCTGCAAACTTTCCTCAGCAAGTAGAATCCAAATATATGTTATGTGCAATTTGTTAGGAAATACACGGATGTGTCAATTTTTGTTGGAGTTGCGTACATTGTAGAAATTCCGTGGTGGGGAATCAGAGACTACTGGGGAGCTTAGAGTTATTTTCATCGAAGCAAAGTAAAATGAATCAAGTAGACTAAAGTATATTGTTTCACTCTTTCTATATGCTTTACTTAAACATATAACATGCTCATGGGCATGTATTCACCTGTGCGTGAATTCTCACGTAAACGCAACTACTTTTTCTGGCATTACGTGCAGTGTTTGTTCATTCAGTTTTATGACAAAGAAGCTTTAACCAAGATTTTTGCTTTATTCTTTTATTTCCTTTCTTCATATATATAAATAATATTGCGATATCTGATTCTAAGGAAAGAGTGCGTGTAAATATAGTATATATGTAGTGTGTGTGTGTGCTTTTTTTCCTTCGTTATATAGAAATAGAAGAAGAACATGATAATGTGGTTTGAAAAGTGATTGTTTTACCACTTTAGATTGTTACTTTTTCCATCTCGCATCACGCAAAGATTCCATTAAGCGACTACAAAAAAATCATGTTTTTTTACTCCGGTGATGTACATCTAGCTCCGAACAAATGATTCGGAATTCTTTTCAATTTGTTTTGGTTTTTACTTTGAGTAATTTTGCGCAAGAAACACCATTACGGACAGTAACTAGGATATTCGCTTGAAAAAATGATTATGCGAGTTATTCATTACTGAAACTAATTCATGGAATCAAGTTTCACGTTTAATAGATATTTAATAAACGATTTAATGATTTTTTTTCTCATATCACTTTCCATACTATGTAATCTTCAAGTTTCATTATGCCATCTGGCGTGTTTTCATCCGAAACTTCCAGGTACAACATAAGTGTATTTTTCCTGAATTCAAAAACAGTATGAGATAAACCATTTACGGAACCACAAACTGAATACGTGATTAATCGGCGTCTATTATTTTCCTATCTTTCCCGAAATAGTTTAGCGAGCAACCTGTTAGTTATCGATTTAGCGCATTGTACAACGTAGACCACAGTAAATACACATTAACTTGGTCCGATATTCCGAATTTAACTGCCGAGACCAGACTAAATAGAGATTACGGCCAGTATCTGTGGAGAAGGATTTATCCCGTTTTACCCAGAAACAGAATAGTAACGAATCACTGTGTGTGTGTTGAATAATATGTTATATTAGAGATTGGTTCGTTTTTAATTAGGAGGTAGGTGAACAGATTTTATTTTATGTGTACGGCATATTTATTACTTCTAGATATATTTAATAATTCGATGCATAGTATCACATTAATTTTCTTCATTTATATGATTATACCAGACGTCAGTTGTCTATTGAGCAACGAGGTAAATTCAAATTTTTGGATAGTTAGAATTTTTACGCCCTCTCATTGAGCGTATTCAGTGAACTTATTGTTGAAACTACCCTTTTAATTTGATTACTTTGATTCTTCTGGAAATTTCAAAAATGAAGGGAGGAAAAACAGAATCTCCATTTCTTTTTTAAACAAAAACTGTTCTGAGAATTTCGATAACAAATGCTGTCTATTAGTTGAACGATAAATCTTTTAAGGCAATGCTAGGTTTGATAACAATTCGGCTTACGGGCATCACAAAATGATTCAGTTTACGAACCATTCTTAGTATACGAACACACAAGACACCGAAAAACAAGCCTTACAATACATACAAAAATGACCGAATCCCGAAAAAAACATATTTTAGGTGTCTCTGGTCACAAATTGGTAGAATAATTAAATTTCATGAGAGTTTAACTCTCACCCCCAAATACAACTCCTGTTCTCGATCCCCTCAACAGGTCATTTTAAACTTTCAGAGATCTATACTAAACAGTTTTTTCAAAGATGTTTTGCAATAATATGTAGTGCCGATTTATCTAACTCTCAAATAATTCTGGAGAAACATTATTTTAATACTTACATTGCATAGTTCTTATTGGCAAAATTTGACAGTAAATGTCTTTCAGAATCATGAATCTGGCTGGCAGGTATTTTGATGTCACTAAGTTGATAAATGACAAGGAAGATGGTCCTGGTCAAATATAATTCCCATTTCATACTTATGGTTATTTTTTCATTGTAAATTCAATAATATTCATTGGTTCTGACATTATGCACAAGAATTGCTGTAAAAATTCACACTAGAAATTTTCGGAGTCATAGAAGCGGATTAATCCATTTTACATTGATTCACATGGGAGAAATCGTTACGGTTTGCAAACAATTCAGCTTCGGAAACAAAATTAAGTTCGTAAACCGAGGACTTACTTTAAATTTAAATAATGCTGCTTAAGATATTTGAATTGTTTTTGCACGAATTTGGGCTAAGTGGCATCACTTATAAAAACTGGGAGATTTCATCGATACCAAATCAATCAATTCAATCTTTCTTTAAGGACCGCATCGCGTTCTTTTCAAAAAAAATTATAACACCTCAGAAATTTACGAGAGCAGATCGAACTCTGAAATTGGTAACCTCAAATTTACAGCATGAGTGTAATTTGAATTTTTATCTTCTAAAAAGTTCTTCTTGAGCATACCAGTGGCAAAAAAAATTGTATAAAGTACAGGGTGGGCAAAAAGTCCGTAGAAACTTTAAAAACAAATAAAAACCAGAAAAATAACCGAAATAAAAAACGGATTGCAGGGTTAGCATTGCTAGGTCACGGAAATGTTTTTAAGACTAGAAAAAATAACTCAAAAACAACCGATAGGCGGCGCTGTTACAAGCGACTTCAATGGAAATATGCAAATGAGACGTTCATTTGCATATTTCCATTGCGCTCCTAGTCCATGACCAGTTCAATGTTGTAAACCGCGTATGGGGACCTGCTGCACTCTGCCGTTGCTAGATTTGTGACTCGCTTGCAATGTGTTATCCCCTGTGATGTTGGTTGCGTGGAACCCATACTGCTGTAATAAACGATTTGGAGGCATTCCGTTCGTTATTTGAGTATCTTTTCTTTAACTTTCGTACGTCAGCGTCACCTTTCAGCTTTTTTTTTGAGTTATTTCTTTCTGTCAAAAAAATTCCCGTGACAAAGCGATGCTAACCCTGCAAACCGTTTTTTATTTCGGTCATTTCTCCGGTTTTCATGAATTTTTAAAGTTTCTACGGACTCTTTGCACACCTTGTAGTTTGAATCCGCTTTGAAATGATGAATTAATTTTTCCGTCTTTGTTTAAAAAATGGAACATCTGATTAAAAACGAATAATCACATCAATATATGTTCATGTAAATTTACACCAACTTGATCGAATTCGTATTTAATGTTTTGTTTTCCTGGTTATGCATGCAAACCTACAATAGCTCAATCTTCCCATTACTGGTAGAAAAACGGGATATTTCTGCAAACACGAAATAACATGTGCATTTTCTTGGACAGCATGAAAAAACGTGTGCTGATATTTTACGAATACTCGTACATTGCATTGTGTCCGGCTATTGTTTTCGACCATGAATTTTATGAATCAAGATATTGAATTTATTTGCCTCAAGTACAGGTACATCGCCGGTAGTGTATAGCCGATAGCGGGATTCAATTTCGAAGAAATGCCCAGTTTTTCTATCCGTAATGCGAAATTGAACTATTCTAGGTTTCCCTACGCAACCAGAGAAATCATAAAACAAGAATTCGCTCAAGTTGATGGAGATTTCCATACAAATACAAATACAACGCCACAACAGGCAAACTGCCCAACGAGGTGGCTGACTTAAGACCATCATGGATCCCCGAGCCATTTTTTGGAGGCCCTACCTACTACTGCTACACTATACATGCACCCCGCTCACACCCTCCCCCCCGCGGAACCCCCAACTGGAATGTGCGTGTACGTGTAGTGAAACCTGACGTGAAGTTTTTTGTTTCTCTGTAATGATTGTTATGTGTAGTGCTGCCATCTGCCACCAGTTTTTCTAACTATGAGTGAAGTGTTATGATTGAATGATTTGTCGTTGTAGGACTGTTGTTCTCTGTGGCGAGACTTTTTAACGGGGAGATCGGCTCGCATTTGCGCCTTGAAGTTGGGCGCCATGAAAGCATTCATGTAATAATACCTTTTTTGTCAGATGTTCTAATTTTTTGAACCAATTTTCGGGGTAGTCTAGTTTTTTAAAACAAAGAGGAAAAAGTAATTTGGCATTTCCAGACGCGAATTATCTTATATCTACTTTATTGAGATATTTGATATTGATATGCTCAAGAAGAAAGACTTAGAAGATTAAATTACAGCCACGCTGTAAATTTTGACTTTCAAATTTGAGCATTTCGTGAACTGTGTGCTTTCATAAATTTCTTCAATGTTATAATTTTTGAAAAGAACTTGCATATATCAGACAATTATACATATGTTAAAGCAGAGTTTCCCAAGCTTTTTGTTGTATCGCTTCCAACCAACCCATCCCATAGGATCTAATGTTATTTCAGTATCTTCTATCGTCCCCTTGGACTATGACATTTCCTCCGGAGGCGATATTGCCCTCTTTGGGAAACACTGTGTTAAAGAAATGGTATTTTGATATATACGACATACCCGCAAATTTTATTCCTCAATTTTTACGTTTATAATTTGTTTCATGGTATCATTATGGCTTTTGTGAAAAGAGCAACCTCCATTACATAAATGGTTACAATGTTTGGTTTTTTTTCCCGGTGATTACCATATTGGCAGGTGGATGAAAGATGTCTCGGGTTTGCTTCGTCCAGTCGAATCAAATGGAAGGATTTGGGTCCACCAAGGTATATTGACTATACAAGGTCTGAACAAAGCTGACGGTGGACAGTATCAATGCATCGCTAGGAACAGCATCGGAGAAAGACGCTTACAAACTCATCTTGTTGTCACAGGTAAAATTCATAAATATATTTTCAAAACTAATATGCATTGTGCATAGGTAACAGGGTGCATAGTATTTTTTACGTACGAGCCGTTCACATCCTAGTGGTATAAACATAATTGGAAAAAGTAACCAAATGACGTATAGCACTCAGATATGTCATCCATGTTGGAAGGGTTTGTTGTAAAATAAAAAAAGAGTAACTTTTTATACACTCCACGCATGCCTAAAAACCCAATTAGAAAGTTGTTTCAAAGTTTTCCTGGGACCAAAAAAGGAAAAATCTACTTTTTCAAGTGCAATATTTTCACAGATATTCGATGGGAAAGTTGATAAACGCATTTTCAATGTTGTTTGTTCCCAACTTTCTTCCTTTTTTCGAATATTTCAGCGCACTTAGCAACGTGGATTTTTTTTAGTTGGCATCAAGAGAGACAGGGCAACAACTTTCTAATTGGGGTGTTGAGCATAGGGTGTGCGTGTGAAAATTAAATTTTTTATTTTGATAAATACGCAACCCTTTGCAAAATGAATGACATATCTGAGTACCACACGTTGTTTGGACACCTTTTTTATAAGTGAAAGTATGCCTCTAGGATCAACAGCTCGCCTGTGAAATGTCACGCGCCCTGTTACCTATACACATTGTATATTCATTCCCGTTTCATATCTATAAAACCCAGGTAATTCCGAATCATATCAGAATAATAATGTATAATCTTTATTTCTATAACTTTATATCATACTTCCAGCAGTTCATACCAAAGATAATCACCATGTACCACTATAAGCGATACAGACAATTACTGTATTTTGAGGTTCGGTCCCCAGATTTCCTTCAATACATTTCTTTTGTTTTTTCCCTTGAAAGTTTAATAATTAAACTTGAATTTTCCATTTTACTCTGAGATTCAATGGCAAATCGTTTCAACGAATAATAAAAAGAGATGCGTAAACTGCATAGAAATAGTAAAATTCGTGGATCTCATCGATTGAAACATCGATTAGATTGTTCCCATTGATAAACTAAACAGTGAATACGATTTAATCTTCATTCTCAAAGATTTTACAGAACTGAAATTCAATTCTCCCAATTCATGGGAGAGATTAACACGGATATTTCAAAATGTGAATTCAGATATTAATATCCTGGTGCTTTCCTCAACATAAGAGATACCTCGGTAACAGAAATCGACAGAGAGGGGAGAGAGAGGGTAAAAGAGATTTCATTAAGTATCATCCTTCCCTAATTTTCGGAACAACATCGTTCCCATGTTCACAGCGTGATCTGTGCCATGGAAGTATGCCATCCTTTTCACTGCAGTGTATGGAGAAGGTTTAGAATCCGGGAACGGGAAAAAGCTTTAAAAGGAGGGTGGTGTGAAAATGGCTCATCTTCTCTCTCTCTCTCTCTCTCTCTCTGTATGTCTCATACATATATATCCTTTGCCAAATCCGATTCTCCGATTCTGTACGGTACAGAGTACAGTGGGTTGCTCTGAGTGGTGGATAAGACGGTTTTCCCCCTCCTCTGGTGATAAATCTTTCGTCATTGTAGGAGACGCAGGTGGTCTTAGGCTGCACCGTTGAAAGGAAACATGATAAATTTGCTTCAGCTCAATTGTAGATTGCTCGGCGATTGAAAGTGGAAAACGGGGTTGGGAGGTGCATTGTACCGTGTTTCCAGTGAACGACGCGGATATATTACTATATCGTCTCCCGGTTCCGGGCACCAATATACCACCAGTACTGCTAGCAGGCGGCGATGTGCCCTATACCTCAAAGAATACATTAAAAAAATAAATAAATGCGTAGTCTTTCATATGGATTAATGTTAACTCTCTCTGTTTTTTTTGGGATTTTTCTGTACCCTTTCGTCCTTGCATTCAGTATTTTGGAGACAAATGTAGAATCTCATTGCCAGGGCTCATGCTGAGCATACATATACAATAGAATAGCCTAGAAATGGCATGCAGACAATATTGATGTTTCACGGAAATGAAGATGACGAGAATTCAAACAAAAATGCATTGCTCGAATATTCAGCTGTTTTATATCCAATGTGAAAATTATGCAACATGAATGTTGTAATCTTTTGTTGATATAGCAAACTGAATAAATTTTACTTTTGCGAAATACGTAACAAATAATGCGGATTTTCATATAATTTTTTGCAGCTTTAAACCCGTAAAAGTGTCGATATTGAAGTTTGAACATGTTCAAAGAGAAGAACCTTTAAGAATGTTCTTAAAGAATTTCAATAAAAATACAAAATCACCATATAGAGTTGGGGCGCATAACTTTTCGTTCCGCGGGCCAGATGTGCGATATTTCTGCCATATCTTCGGGGCCAGAAACTTGTATATGAGGGGAATAACCATATGATCCGCATTTTACGGGCCATTCCCATTGTTTTAGACGTCCCATTTTTTTCTTTATGTCCCATTTATTGCGCTATATCCAACAACGCTTAGTTGAATTTTTTGAAATCGGAAAATAATATTATTTTCATGACTTAGAATTGTATTCAACAACACATGGTTTAAAACCATAGTTAATAATTTAAAATTTTTTGGATAGGACATCAACATGGATTGGTTGAAAACCTGAATTTAACCATTCCGTGCTATACCATCTACTATCCAAAAATTATGACTATAGTTTAAACCCTTCGGTGAATACCATCCTTAGAGCACATAATTATGATCAATAATTAAATCTAGTGAAACACATAGATAAATAGATACATAGAACCGCTCACACAACCCCGGACTGATACAAATCAACTTACTTCCGTGACCTCAAAAGAGGCACGGTTGTGTCGGAAAAGTCAGCAAATATTAATAGTAATGGCCCCCTTGCCCCGTGCTCGCAAGTATCAAATCACTCGCGTCGTTCTCCCTGTGAAGACAGCTATCAAGTCGATGTAACGTACAAGCCATTTGACTAAAAATGGATAGCTGAACCCAATGAACTGGGAGGAAAAAATGCACGTGCGTCCAGTGACACATAAGGGCTGTAGACCTCAACTTGGGATTTCAAAAGAAATGAGGAGAAGACTTGTGGGGCAAGTAAGAAGATGAAATTGGCATGTTGAGGTGAAAGATTCGAAGGATCTAAATACACAATACATACAAAACATATACAACGCCTTCACTGTGACGGGAAACGAGGAAACAAATCCTCCGTCCACAGTGCTGAACAGTTTTTTTCCCCTTTCTTTTTACAGAATATGCAATATACACAAGCACAGATGAAAACACACAGCCTCCACAGAGACGGGTATAATCAAACAGAGCCTCCGTTAACAGTGCTGGGATGAAAAAAATCTATTAATCTCATATATTTGCGAAACACATTGAGCTATACGTTTCTTTGCTGAGTTACATGTTGATTTACAGTACATTTTTCACGATCGGCAATTTTTCAGCAATTTTTGGCGATGAGAGATTAACCACTGATTCTTGACGTACGTTAGTAAAGAGAAGAGATCCGCGGTACCTTCCCTCCAACATCAGAGAAACAGACCAGTAGGCCGTGGAGGTTTGATGGTTTAGCGAGCATCTTGTTGGATTGGGTACATAGACCTCTATTTCTTTACCAAAGAACCTGTGATTGCTGTAAGCGTATTGGAATGACATCTTGGAGCCATATGCTCGCCTTTTAGTGGCTGGTGTGCAGTTGTCACTGTTTTCATCCTAATGGATGACCACATAGGACGGATATGGTCGACTAGTTTCAGGAAAGTAAAGATATTTTGCCAGATGAGTGGTCATCCTGAACCCTATTGAGCATGACTGGGACATTCTTGGGAGGGCAATTACAGCTCGTCATCCCCTCCCACAACCAACTAGTAGCTGAAAACAGCGCAGCTGTACGAGTGGAGCTAATAGCCACACAAACCCCTAAACAGCCCGATTTCCAGTATATGAATAATCTTTCTGAGATCTATATAACGAGAGTGGCAAAAACGCCTATAAAGTCTCTTTTTTTTTTTGTTCGATATTGTGAGCTCTGTGTTAGAAAATTTGGCGTGGATGCTATGTATAGAATATTGTTTCATGTCTATTTTGTTTCTATTGTGTAGCCTACGCACATACCAAATTCCACTAAAATCTGTCCAGAAGTTCTGGAGATAATTGATCAAAAGATGTTTTTTTAAATGTTTAACACATTCCTCAGTGCATTTGAGTATTAGCAAAATAACTAAAAAATGCTGAATTGACTTACAAACTAATTTACGGCAACCGTAAGTGCGACTGCGATGAAGCTAGTACTCTTGTATCAAAGTAAATAAACAGTTATTGTGCGATTGTCCTCCCAAGGACAATGATAAAATTAATTAATGGACAATGGACTGATTAACTATGGACGATGTGTAATTACATTTTTTATATTGTAAAAATTGTGAATACGTATAAATGAAAAAATTGTTGTTATTTTCAAATAAATTAATAAATTTCCGGATGCACTCATTCTTAAAGAACGCTTCAATAACGCTCTGAGAGGGGAAGCGAGGTGTGCCCGGTCCATCAACGTTGAATGTATAAAAGTAAAAATGTAAAATATATTCTTTCTCTCTCTCTTTCTATGTTAAATTGATAACCGATTATCGGCATATTTCAATCATAAACATCTACGAATTGGTCTATAGATATTTTATACGTGAAATCCAGCTTTTCCATATTTCACGATTCACGTAGTCCTTACATAACAATATATCATAACCAGGCAGACACGATTTTTGAATCTTTCAGCTCCATTGACCGTCAGCATGAAGCCAGACAAATTAGAACTCGCTGTCGGACAGGACGCGACTCTCAGCTGCAACGTGTCTGGATATCCTCTGCATCAGATATTCTGGATCAAAGATCGTCGGCCAATATTACCCGCTGACACGCGCGTCAGGCTTCTATCCACGGATGTCTTACACATATCCTCCATTAGGAGAGAAGACAGGGGTATGTACCAATGCTTCGCACAGAACGACAGGGACTCTGCACAAGGAACCACGGAACTCGATATTGCTGGTGAGTCGATAATAATAATAATAAAAAAGCACTATCTAAAATGTCTGAGAATATTAATACTGCGTGGTCGAAGCAACTTAATGTGCTCGCATCGGGACTCGGGGTTTTTGATAAAAATAACTAATTGATAACTATATCCGAAAAAGGTACCATTCGCAAGTATGATGACCATACGTCCCGTTTAAAACCGGTTGCTCCGTTTTTCTTCTCTTATATTTCAACGTCGGGATATTAAAAAAAAAATAATAACGATTGCATATATATTATCCTCCATCATACTGATATCGCAAATATCAATAACTTGCGTATACACAGTCGGACCTCGTTTTCGTACGACTTTCACATTTATACGACGTTCGGCTCTGGTCGCAACTACTACTTTACCGCACACCAACTCCGGTCATATATCGCCATACGGCAACTTCCAACCAGTGGAGTTGGTTGGGAAATGAAGGCTCCATCCCTCGGTGGTCACTGCATTTATATTAGTTTTACGGTATCGCTAAAATCTGGCGAGTAGTCTGCAAGCCAATAAAAGTAATTTATGAGGAAAAAAGGTGTGGTTCAACCCTCACGTCAAAAAACCGCAAAAAACCCCAACGGTAAAAAAAAAACGAATGCAAGGGACGAGAAAAAAATTGATGACACAAACCGAAATCCCGGTAACTATAAACGAATTTTTTCCCCTGGTTATGGGATTGGTCCATTCCGTTATTTGCGAAAGTGATAACAATACCCAAATGGTAACATTATCCATGATTTTGATAAGCGGCGTCGACTGCAATGACTACTAAAGAAAGTTTCAATTTTTCTTATGGTCTGGAGTTAAAAATTGATCCTCTCAAGATGCAAAATACATGAAAAGACTATAAAGTGAAATAAATAGATTTATTTTATACCGCGTGTAGCTCATGTAGTAAAAATAATATTTATAGGAAGAGGAGAAAATTTCCAATCCCCTGTGCACATGATGTGTATGAAGTTCCATCACGTAGTATAAGAATTTTCGTGGTACGAAACAATTTCCCGAGGGCAAAAAAACAATAGCCATTACCCATGAGACAAGTAGACGTTTATTGGAATCGATAAAAGGTAGGATAATAAATGATGGCAAATGGCCTTCGTGGAAAGAATAGGCACTGATGTGTTATAATTAATCATGTCATTAAAGACATGAAAGGATAACGGAAAAAAAACCCCAAAAACTTCATGTTATCGTAAATTGCGTTACTGCATTGTGATAACATAAAATGTATAATATAATAGAAAAATTTATTCCAGACATCGTCAACACGAACTACAAAATATTTTTTTTGAAGAAAATCTAACATTAAACTCATTGTTCATTATAAATATTTTTCTTCATTTTGAAATAAATAAACTCGTATAATAGTAATAATCTGTTCAGAAACACTCCCCCGAAGCGTAAAAAATTCCGTCATTATCCAACAATTATTATTTCATGATCCAAATCATGAGCAAATATTGATTCTTCAATGCTCAAAGCACTTCAGTGATTTTTTTTTTCCAGTTCTCTCACTGCGTCTTTTATTCATTGATAGATCCACGAAAATAAAAAAGACATATTTCTAATTCTGTAGAATAATCTTTCTTTTTTTTAATCACGAACATCTCTGATAAGAATAAATATTGTCGCAATTGATTTTAGCTTATGAATTAGATAAGTACGTCCGAAATAAATACACAAACGAAAGCGAAAGATGAGCATTTTGAAAACATATTTTGGGCACATAAATGAATACTTAAAAGATATATATTTTAAAAATGTGTGTCTCCATTAAGTGCATCTGAACAACCCTTTGAAATAATAAAATTAAATAAAATGTATTTTAAGTGTACACATGGATTGAATACGTCTAAAGAAATTAATAGGAATATATTTTTATTACACGCACGCACACATATTGCGTGTTTGTGTCGGATGAATACGTTAAAAAAAATTGGAGAAGAGAAATATTTTTAGTATGAATGTTTCTCAATTTGCGTTGGGTAAATACGTTATAAATTAAAATAAAATTAAGAAATAGATATTTTTCAAGATGTATTTTTAAGATCGGGTATAGATTGAACACCTGTCTAAAATAAATAAATAAATGAAAAATAAAAAAATACAAATATGAACACAAAGGCCATAACAGCCAAAATGATCAACGAGGTGGCTGAAAATGTTGTCTAAAAAGTATGAATGTCAAATATACATATATATAACCAAACAGCAATCCAATATAAAAGCATATACGTATCACGAAAGAAAAATTAATAATTAATAATATATAATTACATTCCAGGTAGAAAAGCTTATAAGTCTTATTCAAGTATGGATAGCTTCTCGATTTATCCCTCTATTTTTAAGTTTTTTTGAACGTGTAAATTATATTAGAATTTACTCCTGTTGGGGGGTAAGCTCTTCCATTTATTCACAATCCTATAAGAGAATAACTCCATGTGACACCACAACTTGGAGTTGTTGCCCTTACTAAACGGTACTGGTATCCCCTTGTCAAAACAGTTCATTGACGATGATGAAAATTTTATATACCTCGATCATATCCCTCCGACACTAGTTGCTCACAAGAGCACGCGTAGCTCTTCTCTGCACCTCCTCAACCAAGTCTATGTCCCTCTGTAGGTATGGTCTCCAAAACCTTACAGCATACTCCAGTCCAGGACAAACAAATCCTAGGAAAAGCGGAAGAATGACTTTAGGAGAACGCGAAGAGACCTTTTTGAAAATGAGACCAAGCATTCTATTCGATTTTTTTTATCACAGCTGAATAATCTTCAGGAAACCCAAGCCACTCGTCAATGAGAATTCCCAAATCGGTGATTCTAGTTGCATCCTAATCGCATGTAAACGCTTCAAGAGTTTACCATGTTGAATCCCGATCGAATCCCCTTCTGGAAAGCAAGATAGACAACATCGACGTCTTAATCTTTAACCAGTGTCTTAGTCACGTGATCATGGCAGCAAAGGAGGTACGAATAATTTATACAAATACAACGCCACAACAAACGAAATGCCCAACGAGGTAGCTGATAAAAAGAAGCCCATAAAAATATGGTTGTCATATATTTCAAAAATACAGCAACCCAATTAAAAATGCAATTAACACCAAAACGAGCGACCATGCACTTATCTACGCTAAACATCATGCTCCATTCATTCGCCCATGCTGCAATCCGGTTTAAGTTGGTCTGGAGCAACTCCCTACCGCTTTCATTCCCGATTACTCCCATTAGCTTCACATCATCTGCGAATTTGCTAGTAATCCCATCGATACCCTGATCGAGTTTGTCGATAAAAAGTGAAAAAAGTATGGGGCCAAGGACACTTCCCTGAGGAACTCCACTTGTGACGTCTGTCCAACCAGGGAATTCCCCGTTCACCATAACTCGTTGCGACCTATCTCTTAACCACGATTCTATCCAATTCAGCAAGTTTCCCCCTATTCCAATCTCGTGTAAACGCTTCAATAGTTTGCCATGTTGGACCCGATCGAATGCCTTCTGGAAATCAAGGTAAAAAACGTCGACATTTTTGCTCTTACCCAAAGCCTTAGTCACGTAATCATAGGAGCAAAGGAGGTTAGTGGGAGGGGGTTAATTTAATAGTAAATAAAACATAATAATGATTAACTTGATTTGAGAGAATAATTAACAATCAATTGTGCTTCGACGGAAGAAAATAATTAATTTAATAATTAGTCTAATTGAAGAATAATTTATTTTGGTCTTGTCTGGTGAATGAAATACGTACGTCAGAAATGAATGATGAACTAAAAGAGCAGAGTAAGAATTTCAAAAATCTATTTTATGTACTCACATGAGATAACAAAATAATTTAGAAACATATTTTCAAAAAATTAAAGATATTTTTTTTTAAATTCTCAAGTTTATGCATCAGTTGAATACGTCGAGAATAGAAACGAAGTATGTAATTAGAAATATATATTTTTATAAAGGTGTTTTGAGTTTTTGAATCACATAAATTCCTCAAAAAATACAAATAAAAAAAAGAAATACATCTTTTATGTACCTAAATTTATAATGTATAAATACGCTGAAAAATAAAAGTAAAGGGGGGGGGGATTATATATTTTATGAATGTATGTCAAGAGCATGTACTGAACACCTCGCACCCAAAATATAAACAAATGAAAGAAAAACAGAGAATTTTTTTTTATAAATGAATTTCAACCATAACTAATGGAAAAAATACGCCACAACATGAAATGAAACCAAGAATAAATAATATTTCAGTAAATGATTTTCAATTGTACTTTTTACATATTTAAGTCAAATATTTGTGGATTCTCAAATAAATCATGAATTTTAATGTTTCGTAGAGAGGAAAATACAACAGAAGAATAGATTTTAAAAATTCATTTTCTGCAAATATATAGGAAAATCACTTCAATAATTGCGATTTTCGTAAAAATCTACTTGAATTTCGAATTGCACTCGAAGAAATTTCTCGTAAATGCTATTGTTAGATATAGATCTATTTGTCATAATGGGTTATACGCGTATGCAACTGGAATATGTTGTTCGTGGGGAGGAATGAATTACATTGGAAAAATCGGATTATTATAGATTCATAGGAGAAAATTTATCTCGATTCCCAACAATACACATTGCCTAGTAGCAGCAGCAAATACCGATTTTTTGAGAGTTGTGAGATAATGGTGAGACGTACCACCAACACCCATTCATCCCCAGTTACTACACGAGCACGTGCATGCGTAAAATATTGATAAAGCTATCTAAAAGGGCGATGAATAAAACGATCAGCACCGGGTAAAACTCGAATGAATGAAATATAAGGGGGTGCGAAAAATGTAAAAATTAAGAAGTAAAAAAAGGAGATTTTTAACGAAAAACGGTTTTCTCTCGCATAAGGAAAAGAGATCGTTAATCATAGAGCACAGGACAGCGAGAGAGTGTGAGGTGTGAGAACTAATGCCAGAGACAGATGAATTACTTGGCAAGTGTGCCGCGATTAGATATAGCAATTAGCAGTGCGTGAACACACGATGTTATGTTCTCCGATAATGAGGTATGCCGGATGGTGGTGTTGGTGGCGGTGAATACAGTCGCTGTCTCTGGTCGGTTGTGTGATGGTCCGTGGTGGCTCCATTCCGAATACATGAGTGAAAGATGCATACATATATATTTCTGGGGAACGGTTAATTTATTTACTACTTCTACTGCAGTTTCTGAACCATTGTCAAACAAAACTTCCAGACACGAGTTACAAGTTAACGGAGTCTGATAGAGACGGAGGTTATAAATGGACATCTGAGTTAGAAAACTAGCTTGAAATACAGATTAAGACTAGAACTTGCCCTCATCATCGTAGTCGCTAGATTTGAAGTGCAGAGTCTCCAGTGAAACTGAGTGGCTCTCTCTAATTATAAGTTAATATAATTTAAGGTTCAAGTTGGTTTTCGTTCTAACTATTGGACGTCGAGAGATTCCTGAGATATTTCCTCTCGATTGACTTCATATGTTTGTAATTTTGAGGAATAGTTAGGGAATGATATCAGAATTTTCGAATTCATAAGACATTGATTTAGTGTTATTGAATTTCTCAAAAGCAGTGTTTGTGAACATGGTTGTGTGGAATCCTAGGATCATGCGAAACGCGTTGCGAGTAGATTATGCGAGGAATAGTCATGTTAGTGAATAGCAATGGTGAATGGTTGTATTTGCATCAATAATTTTTACAATTTCCAGCTTAAAAATTTCATTAAAAAAAAACCACAATTGTTTATTGTCTTTATAAATTATATAATAGTAATAAAATTTTGGTAATTAAAACTGAAATAATTTGTTATAAAACTAGTAAAAAAGTAGTTATTAAAAAAATTATCTATTTGTTCAAATCTAAAATTATCATTGCACTGAAAGGGGTGGGGGCAAATCGAAAGTCTAGAGGGACGCAAATGCAAGGATCCGAAAATCACAAATATTATTTCACGAATTAATATTATTCATGGATCCGTGGAATACGAAAATTCCTTAAAAAGAGTTCCTTGAAAGATCCTTAAAATATAAATATGGACATTACTTCGAGAATCCTAGACCATGAGTATTATTTCAATGAACCATAAGCCATGAATATTATTTAAATGATCCGTAAAACATCCTAAATAGCAGAGGATCCGTAAAGCATTAATATTGTTTTGAGGATAGACCCGTAAATTGTATTATTTTGAGGATCTGTAGGAACATGAACATTATTTTTAAGACCAATATTATTTCAATTATTCCATAGACTTCACGAGTATTATTTCGAGGATTCGCTACAACCAACACGTGTAGCTAAGTCATTTTAAAGAATTCTCTGTACACAAGATTTCCGCCGAACATACAATTTCTTGAAAGGGTATCCTAAAACGTGCGTATTAGTTTAACATTACTCAAGTATAAAAAACTGCTATGTGTGTGGATAAGTTCTGCTACTGCCTCAAGCTTGTTAATGAATTTAGTTCATTGGATTCATTCCCAAAATTTCTTATACAAAACGTTTTGAAACAAATCTACAGTAAATAGTCCAATGTAATCTTCTCAAAACAGATCATCATACACGGATCATGTTTTAAAAAGTTTGTGGCAAGGAATCAGATGAAATTGAATTCAGATTTATAACTAATTTTTGCTCATTTCTAGATGCACCTCCATCTCTCATATCTGTGCCATCAGACATAACTGTTCATTCAGGAGAACAAATATCGTTGAAATGCGTAGCAATGGGGAATCCAGCTCCTAGAATATCTTGGCTCCTGGACGAGCAACCAATTTCTTCAGTTTCTCGAGTATCATCCAACTCATACTCTTCCGTTCCAAATGGAAACATCATCAGCTACATGAACATCAGCGCGACAAGGACGGAGGACAGCGGCGAATATACTTGTCAGGTAAGCGCTTTACCATAGGGTGATTCTTACAGAACCAGCCCAATGAGTTCGCTAATAATTTGGTAGTTGATGCAGGTAATCGCTAAGCATTAGGACAAAATCTATTGCCTTTGTTGAGTGGAATAGTCAAATATAATTTGTGAATGTCGCAAGCAGGTGGCAGCACATGTGGTTCAAGAACACATAAGCCCCCTAAGATTCTTAGATCTCGGAAGATTTGATTTATTTTTGTAGGGGAGGGGGTTTCTTTAAATATTGAACAATCAACAAATAACACGTTGGATATTGAAGGACTGGAAACACTCCGCTTTCCATCTCTGAACGCTATTGACGCGTCCCCAAAACATACCAGAGTGTACACAAGCAAACCTCACATTCACGCATCCCAAAGTTCGAAGAATCACATTACTGCTGCGATCGGTACAATCATCAAAGAAATACTGCAACACATCACCGAGAATATGAAATATCGATTGGCTGCGTGCCATTACTAAAATGCAACGCACTTTCAACTAGTGGTCTAATCACAATGAATGGCACTTGAACGTACTGTACGCAATCCAAGGCCAGTTATACAGGGTTTCATGTAAGTGCTAGCGCGGCCTTTATCTCATCAACCGTGAGTCAGAGAGGTATGATTGAAATTTAAAAAATGCTCGACAGGCGTTCAAAAATTACCCCGTACCAATTTTAAGAGTGAAAACACTTTGTTATTCACTGTATTTTCTCTCTCAAAATCGATACGGTGTAATTTTGAACGCCTGTTGAGCATCTTTTAAAATAGAATCATACCTCTGCGACACATAGTTGATGAGATAACGGTCGTGTGTGTTGGCATTTACAGGACATCCTACTACTACTACTACTAAACCAGCCATGCATCTCGTCCAAACACACCTCTTCATGTACAGGACACCCTGTATATCAAGCACATAATGAGCACAAAGTGAGCTACATCACAAAATATACTTTACATGTCATGTAAAGTATATTTTGTGATGTAGCTCACTTTGTGGGCCCGGTTCTACTATATGAATCACTCTGTATTCCAAGTAAAATGAGTCGTGTCATCTATAAAATCTTAGGCTGCACTTGATTATGCTTAGAATCTACCTATCTCACGCACAAAATAATGATGAATTATCAATCTAAATTAGACTCGGATATGTTAAATGTCTATTACATTTTGAGAAAATTAATATATTGTTTGTTTCAGCAAAACCCCAGTGCCTACCAACAAGTTTCAAAATCATTATAAGTCCGGATTTTCCGTTAATATGACGATTACGGTCGACAGGACTTCACTGTGTGACAGCAATTATGTAGACTAGAAAGTTATTCAATATTTACTGTAGAATTTCTCCGAAGTTAATGGGTTTTGTAAGCAAGGTAATGAGGCCTTCAATCCGTTCAAGCTTCCTCTCATCCGGATATTTATCAACCCTGGTCAGGATGCTGGCAGAATCAGTTTCTTTAATATCGTCCTAACTCACATGAAAAATTAGGAAGAGAACGCAACTATTTCGCGAATTCTGCATAAAAGTCTTTTCCAACATGTTTCCGGCGTTGACAGGATTCCTGTATCTAAAATTCAGATCACACGAGAAAGCAAAAGGCATTGACATGCAAAGTAGAAGTGGGTTGAACCCTTATTATAACGGCAAGCTAAATTAAAAGAAATGTGACAGAAAACTCTATTTTACATCTCTCCATGTAAGTACAGTCAAATCCCTTTTTAATGAATACCGTTATAGCAATAATCTCGTTTTAACGAACAATTTTCTAATTCCCGAAATAAGTTTATATAGGAACAATGCAAAAACTTGGAATTACTTTATAACGAAGTGATTTCTACGATCTCTTGGGGTTCGTTATAACGGGATCCGACTGTATCTCTAGTAATATCAAGCCCAGCTATGATGTCGCGCCATGTTTAATGCCGCGTTATTCATAGAGTAAGCTCAGTGGTCATTCATTAGCGGCAGCCTAGAAACTACCATAGATGCACCTTGTAAATATTCCTTTGAAGAATATTTGAATATTCCTTGTAGATATTCCTACTAATACTAACGTATTAGTATATGTCGGAATGTGTCAGGTATGTGGTGTGCACCTAACATGGCATTGGTTTCCCGGAAATGCTTTCTCTAGAATTCCAACCTGAATCCCCGTGATGCAAGTCGATCATAATACCCACACGATTGTGCAATGGCTGGCACACAGCCTGGAATTTAGAAATCCCTTGAATAATGTACTCTGAAATCAGTACCTATCTATTTTTCAAAATAACCGTCAGTAAATTCGATTTCCGACTGAATACCATCGTGAAATGTTATGACTCTTTGGCTAAGCTACAACCGCTTGTTCAATAATAACGTGATCAGCACGTATCCCCAAGACATCGTTACGATCTGTCCAGGGAATTCGTTAGTAGACATCCGAGCCGGGATTCGAACCCAGACCTGCACAGTCAGAAGCTAGTTCCCTAACCACTGGACTGCCAGGCGGCTGTGAGTTTTTTCTTTTGACAAGAATAAATTGATTTAAATTCACATTTTTCGAAATCTTAAAAACTTAATTTCATGAAACATTAGTTTTAGCCAACTATGAAAAGAATTAGTTCAATATTAATTCAAATCTTAATTTAAATGATACTTCAATCAAATACTCTGAAATTACGTTAAAAACGCAGTGCAGTCACATAAACGGGAACAAAAGGCTTCTGGTACCAAAATACACTCATGTCCATAAATTAAGGATAATTCAGAATCACACCGAAATGTAAAGTAAAAATTTCACCTGTAGAATTATCACACACATCTGCAAGAATGATACCAGATGATGCCGATAGTACGTCACAATGGCGAGAGTGTAAGGGGGGGGGGGGGGTATATAAGGAATGGTGGCAAATAAATAACATTGTTCACAAGAGTTCTGTAAGGCGCTCAGTGCCATAAGCAAATAGTTATGACACAGAGGACGCATGTGGATGATTTTTTACGTAGTAGAATTATCGGCCGCCTGGAATGTGGGCGTACTCACTCAGATGGAAGTATCCGAGGAACTTGGAATTGCCCAAAGTGTCATCTCTAGGCTTTGACAACGATTCCAAGATAACAGAAATGTCAGTAGACGTTACAGTACAGGTCGCCCCCGAGTTACAACGCCGAATGAAGACCGGTATTTGGCAGTAACTGCCAAAAGAAGCAGACGGAGCACAGCATCCGACCTGTCTCGTCAGCTATCTGCAGCCACGGGTACCATAGTTTCAAGGCAAACAATGTACAGACGTTTGGAAGATATTGGTCTATATACTCGCAGGCCTGTCAGATGTGTTCCGCTCACAGCAACTCACTGTCGGCAGCGATTAGCCTGGAGTAGAGAACATGCAATGTGGACATCGTCACAGTGGGCTTGTGTGATGTTTTCCGATGAGTCCAGGTTTAGCATGCAGTCTGATTCACGTCGGACTTTCATATGGAGAACGCCAGGTACCCGTTACCACCAAGACAACATCATTGAACGACACCGTTACGGTGGTGCATCATTGCTCGTTTGGGGTGGAGTTATACTGGGTTCCAGAACAGATCTGCATGTTCAAACCGGAAACACGAAAGCCCAAATTTATCGGTACATCATTCTGGAACAACATGTACGTTTGTTTATGGGTGCCATGGGCGCAGAATTTGTGTCTATGGATGACAACGCCCGTCCTCACCGAGCAAACATCTTAAACGAATGTCTTGAATCTGAGGATATAGCCCGTATGGAATGACCAGCATTCTCACCTGACTTGAATCCGATAGAGCATGTCTGCAAACTAACCAGTAGCAGGGGTTTTCGCAGAATTGGCCCATGCGTTCGATGTGGCGTATCTGAACAGTTTTGGATGTCATCATGTACATTTGTACTAGCGGACTTCTAACGCTGATGCGGTGTTTCTTGCAGAAAATATGGTACTTAAGAGCTCCATTTCTTTTTCAATAGTATTATTTTCTACAGAAAACATAAAACCATAAATTATTCCACATTGATTAAAATTCATGCCTAATATATTTGAAAGATATATCTATGTTTAATTCACTTTGTAGATGCATTTGTTACAAATGTATAAATAATGCATATCAGGAAAAACTAAATTTCTCTCATATTTTACTTTTAAGGGAATTTCATAACTTCTAAGAAAATTCAATAAATTTTATGTACACAGACCATAACGGAACACGGACGCATCAATGGTTTTCGACCCCCACCAGAGATTTTCTATTAATTTCATATGAAATATTTCTGATCCGAATCATTCCATCAATATTTTTGTCATATATAACGATGTAGAAAAAAAGAAGAAACTATTGTCATAGTTTTCAGCAAAGTATGGCTCATAAAATCGGAAGAACATTTGTTTCTACACAAGCTTCTCCTCCGCCATCTTTACGTGCATTTTCGCGAACGCATTTTCGCCATAATGAAATTCCCGAAGAAAATTCAAATGTTCAACTCGAACATTTCTATGCAAATAAACGAAGCGAATGTATGAAATTCTGTAGCATATTCCCGCTGATGCCATTCGTGTCAAAAATATAGCGTGCTGTACAGGTATTTGTCTCGGAAAAATTTCCCCCGCATTTCATTACGGCATCTCTCATTCATATACGCAGGCACATATACACACACACACGAGTACATTGGCATAAAAAATATGGGCGCCCCGAGGAAAAAGTGGGAGAAGTATACACCCCCCCCCCCCATGCCATATACATGATTTTCATGGTTTTCCTTCCGTATTACCTGAAACAAAGAGAAATTTTGTGTGGGGGAAAAAATGGGAAAACCCAAAATATTTCGGAACATTATAACACCGCAGGTGAAAAGAAGCAGTTTTTATTACCTCGAAGTGGAATTTATGAGGTGCAAGAATAAGCAGCTGTTTAGTTTATTATTTGCGCCCGTGACATTCATTTCCATCCATAAAATTTCACGAGAACTACTTTTTCTCTATCATGAGATCAATATTTACTATGAAAAAGCGATTTCAAAATCAAGAGTAATCAATCATTCCGTGGAAATTTATCTGTTGTACGATTTCCACTTGCTCGACTACGAGCGTTTTTACACCGCACACGAGCACTTATGCATATCCCTCACATTTAGGCTGAGCATTTAATAAATGAGATAAGATCGATACAAGCGATGCGTGAGAAAACACGTACTTTTCTCGTGAATTTCATCTTTATTAACGAGGCGCGAAAAGCATTTATCACCCGAAAGATGAATTTGCTTCGTGTCAAATCCATTAGCGTAGAAGAAGAACAAGCTTATAGCAATCCTCTTGTCAGAGCTGTGAATTGATGGATTCTCTCTCTCTCTCTTTTTTGGTGAGAGCGTGACCTGTTCGAGGATATTCCATGGAAAGAGAGATAGGTGTTATAAGCTCTCGTACTCTCACACTTTCCTCCGAAGTGATGAGTGATCGTCCTAGCCTAAAAAGTCAACATCCGTGGTGGAGCAATTTGGCTGCAATTGCGTCCCCGTCTGGACAACGGATGTCAGCACATTGCCATACATCTTGCTTTTCACTATTGGGTTGATTATCTCAAACTTTGGATGAGCTATATTTCCGTGTTTAGACTAAAATGCAAGCGTGTGTCTCCGTTCACTAAGAAAACATCAATTTTTAGCTCTCTAAAAACTCATCACAATACACGGGCTTGAAATTCCTATCCGGAGTTTTACAGCTAGTATGCAATGAGCTCGTACGTTTCGTCTGTCAATGATCATTACGAGGGTCGTTTGATAAGTAAAGTATAAAATAGTAGGGCTGTCTCACACACAACGAGGCGTTGGACGTTGGATAATGACGTCACGCGTGGCGTCATTATCCTGCAGAACTGAGTGCGCCCTTCTTTGCCACCTTGCTGATAACGGTAATTTGCACAATCACTGTACATTTTACTCATTTTTTTCCCCAAAATTATCTTCCGATTATTTTCATTGCTAACTGTTCATGGATTAGCTTTCTTCATTCAGCCATTTAGACATTTAAAATGGGAAGTTTTGCATTTGATTAGAAGGGACCGTTCAAGTATTACGTCATCATCAAGGGGGGGGGGAGAGGGGGGTTTCCGATTTGCTGACTTTTGATGACAAGGGGGAAGGAGGGGTTTGGATAATGCTTACGTCATTAACCACCCTTTATGAAAACATGAGTTGGATTCTGAGGGGCAAAGCTGATGACGAAATTTTGCTGACAAGGGGGGGAGGAGGGGGTCAAAAATGGCTAAAAATTTGCTTACGTAATACTTGAACGGCCCCTAAGGTAATAACACTAAGAATATTTTCCTCGGATTCATTTCCGTTGAATCACGTACGTTAACGTTTATTGGGTTGATTGAAAGCCCACTCGAGGAAGATAATTTCAATTATCTTCTGAACTTTATAACAATTTTTATTTACCTCTTTGTTTTCGTTTGAATTAGGTGTAGCTTTTAAAAGCTTTGAAATTCGTTATTACCAATACAACGGCAACATAAAAGCATGGGAAGTAAATATAAGCGTACTTACAGTTTTTACTGGATCGAGCCTCTCTCACCTTTGGGCACCCATATTTTACAAGTCTCTGGGTCTTTAGAACAAAGTATGATAAGTGACTTGAATCCCAAGTTTCTTTGTCTTATTGAAAATTGTTTTTGCACATTACAATTGCACAAGAACTCATATTTGCTTATCACCGATTTACACAAGAATAAAAAATATATATAGAAGTACGCACATTTCCGCGCATTCCTGGGACACTAAAATACCACCATAAACGAGAGATCACTCACTTTAAACAGTAAAAAATAAGTATCTAAAAAACTTAAAGTAATCCAGCTTATAAAAGCGTACTGTATTGAAGAGCTGTCGTCCGCGCAAGGGAAAAATTGCAGGTAAGGTCAACATCAAAGCGACGAAACAGTCCTATGTATATAGCCCTGATAAAATGGTATTCACATTTTTTTTCTGGAAAAATTCTATTTTAATTTTCAACATAGTCTCCTTGAAGCCGCACACACATGTTTCAATGATATTCAGATTTATTTATCACGCCATAAAATTGCATCTTCCTCTAACTGTTCAAAAATGGGATTCACAGCTGCAATGGTTCTTTATTTATTTATTTATGCAATATTGTTGGCGTTTCAAAAGCCTATATAAGAGAACGCGTGGATATATTTATTTGATAAAAACAAATTACCACAAACCGAAACTTAATATTGGAGGGTAGGAGGAGGAAAAACTCATGTGGGGTCGAATCCGTAGAATTTAGTGGATGTGAGATTTGTGCAAAGCTTAGTGAGTTCGAGTTTTTTTTTGTGCGGCAATCTTGGCCATTTTAGCTGCAGCTGTTATTACGAAATTCCCAGAAAATATGTTCGGCAATATATAAATAAATAAATTCAATATATAAATCCATGTTCTTAATGTTGCAAAATTTTCTTCAAAAAAGAAGAAAATTTTTTCAAAACATTTATCTGTAATTTTCAAGACATTTATCTATATAAACTACCTAAAGAAGGGCCTTAAATTTTAAGGCCCTTCTTTAGGTAGTTTATGTAGATAAATGTCTTGAAAAAATCCCCAATAAATGTGACTATCACTTTATTGGGAAAAACAGCCTTTGCTTCTCTCTCCATCCACCGCTCTGATTGCTGTTTCGACTCTGGTGAATACTTGTGAATACGTGTTTCGCCTACAGCCAAAAATCAACGCTGGAATTCTTACGGGTTATAAGACAAAATTGACAAACTCTCTTTTGAGATGTCTTTTGTGTTCGTTTGTGTTCAATCCTGATCAATTCCAGGAAAATAGATGGAATTTTTGATGTATCATGGGTAATATTGTGAACCCGTTCTATTACGATGTCCACAGCAACAGTTATCTCGAGCAACTTCAATCCGTCATCTTCCATGATGATGCCTTATACTTTTTTAATGATTTCCAGGGTGGTGGCCTAAACCGGACACACAGGAAGCTCCTCTTCTTCGGTGGACGTGCGGCCGGTTTAAATTCGTTGATCAAAATATAAATAATCTTTAATGATGGTGCAGAGTCCCCGTGAACTCATTACAATTCATCTTCGATCTGGGCAGCTATTTTAGATAGAAATGTTTGTTTTACTGTACAACACTCATCATTATTACATTTCCAGAATCACGACTACAACTCGAACTTGGAACGACGTCAAAAATGAACCACACAGCTGTTTGCAGTCTTGTTGTGACTGGTTTCAAAGAGTCCTACTTACAGTTATAACAATTTGAAAGTACTCATGAAGATTACCTTTTCAAAAAAATACCTACTTATTCACCCAGCACGAATCACGTAAAAATGTTTTATTTATTTATTACTTCTCTAATCGGCGAATTCGAAGGATAAGCTTGTGGACTTCTTTGGCTTTTTTTCTTTTTTCGTCTTTCCTTCCACCTCAGAGTTATCACACGGATTAAATTGATCTCAGCAATGAATTCATGATGAAGAAAGCTATTGATCCTGATCTTTGGTCGGTATTTCCTATCCTATCCTATTTATTTATTCAAAAGTCCCTGTCATGGCTGACAGCTCTTTACTTGGCAAGACAAAAAAAAAGAAAAAGCGGAAAATATAGAGCATGGAAAGATGCGGTAAAGATCTGGAAAACTAGGCGATTGCATAAATACGGACAATCAGAATCTAAAACATCATTACACATGCGGACAGATACAGAACAATCAAAATCAGGAAAAATAATTACTAAAATATGTGCAGTCTGGGACATTATTACTCGTACGGACTCACTATCTAAACCTCAATGAAATTATGAATTGCAACTAGCAATTCATAATTTATAATAGTTAATTCATAATGGTTAACCAACCAATTCCTTGAAATTTTCAAGGATTAGTTTAGACTCTATGGGGAACATCTATAGTACACACAAACTTTTCGTAAAATTCATTATTGTCATTATCGTATTCCTAATATTTGACTCTACAATAGTCATGTGTCACAGAATCTACGTATGACCATCTTCTTCTACATAGGATCACAGCTTTAAATGATTATAGTGCATTCATACACACTTCTTCAACTTAATTTTATGTTCCAAAAAGACTAAAGATATAATTTTGCGTGAAATTCGCTTGAAGTTATTTGAAAAATCATGAATCAAAATCCATGGCTCAAATAAATTTTATGAAAAATCACATGAAAATTTCATGAAATGTTTATTTTATTTCTTCAACGCTTGGTCAAATATGCATTAACATTGAAGATGGATAATTTTGTATTAACTGCTGTTGTATTAAACAAAGCCAATAACATTCAATAGATGCTCCTGCCTTTTATATTGTTATGTAATCTATAATGAGATTTTATAGTTTATTTACAAAAACATAAAAATATATCAATTTTCAAACAGAAGAATTGATGAGGTGCCCAAATATTAAATCACAGAAAATCCACAAAAAAGTTAATATGGTGGATTACCTAACATCCAATATGATAAGTAAATAATCATGTTAGAGCCTAGACCTTAATGAAACTTATATTGCAAAATTTATTGTAGCATGATTATTCAAGTTTTTCACGCAATTAAAGTTCAAATCCCAATCTATTTTAACAGAACGTCCCAAACGGTCTTAGAAACTTATCTTCAGATATAATAAATTATCATAATTGTCAGCGATCGATAGCTTATTATTCTAATATACACACAAGTTTAAAGAAAATTCACTCTAAAACATAACTGCATTGTTTGATTTTACGGTACAAGAATCGACCGATGTCGTCAAGGAAATCGTAATTTACTAGCTTTAAGAATTTAAAGATAACTTTAGAATCTGTGAAAGGAATAAAATCTAAAGCACTGCGCATTTCTATTTTTTTTTCCAGGCAGCCAATGACGTAGGAACAGCAACACACTCATCCAGGCTAAACGTCCACGGCCCACCATTCGTACGCAATCTCATAAACCGAACAGCTGTAAGCGGAGATCAACTCACTTTAAAATGTCCATATGGAGGATATCCCATCGATAAAATCTTATGGTTCAAAGGTAAATGAAGGTTAATAAAAGCATACATAAAAATTATATATTTTAAAAAAAAAAAAAAATGGAAAAACAATACATCTTCCGATTTTCTACAGTTCCAATAACTGAACCTTACACTGTCATTACACTGGGAAACGGAAGCCACGCCATTAGAGACACAATCTCTTTCCACAAAGGGAGAAAAGAGTGAACCTCTTTATGATAGGATATAAGGTTTGTAAATGTAATAGAGAAAAGAAAATGAGACGAAAAAAAAGCATAAAAGTATAACAACCTTAAAAAAAAAGGCTATTTGGTTGCATTAATGGTATTCTTTTTGGGTTATTTCCTCCATCCTCGGAGAAATAAGCTTTATCCGAAGTAAATTTCGCACGAATCGTTTTGTATTTCTACCAGCAATGGTATTCCTTTTCTTTCTTATTTTTTTATTCCATTCAATTTTACCATTTGAATGGAGGGAGGTTTGAAAAAAACGGAATAAAATATTTTTTCCCCAAGAAAACGTGATTTATTTTTTTTATTGTTTTTTTATTTTCGTATTATTTCGGGATTAGTTTAAAAAGGAAAAAAAAAAGTGGGAAAAAATATTTTTATGCATAAAAACTATGAAAGTAGATTTTTAAGAGACTTTTGTATTTTAGATTCAAACCTCTTTTATTTTTTGAATAGGAAAGAAAGAATAATAATATCATTGATAATTTAGATTTATTGCCGGAGTGTTTTTATTCAACATTATTTAAAAGAGCAAAAAAAATAGTTTTGGTCTCCACATAAAATGTTTCAAAAAAAAATTATTTAAGAGGAAACTATCAAATATATACACTTTTTTTTTGGCTGCTATAAAGGGTGATGGAGTGGGTATGAGATTCAACTGAAAATAAAGTATCAGTTTCTAGACAAAAAAAAAAAAAATAATAATATCTTTTTTGTTTCGGAATTGTTTTTCAAATAAAAAATTGTTATTGAAGTTTATCATGTTGTGTGGTTATGGCTTGATAATATCAACAGTATTTTTCCCCCAAGTTAAAAGGATTCAAATGTATGGAAATAATTCATGCGTTTTAAATGTGTGTGTGTGTGTTTTTTATCGAATTATTATTATTATTGTGGTTTTATTCCAGCGTGAATTTCAATCGAAATTTTTGTTGTTTGTGTTTTGTATATTGCGATTTAAATATCTGGAGATGGTTTTTGCCGTTCATTTATTTATTTATTTTTGAGGTGAATGGTGAAAGGTATTAGGTATTATTTCTAGGTTATGAATTGAAATATTTTCTTTTTGATATGTTGGGGAGAGGTGATGGGTCCCGCTGCTGAGCATCGGTTTATGAGTATACTGAAATATTTTTTTTGGTCACTTGTGAGCAGTACGGGTCGTAATAGGATCACTACTCAAAACTGTTCATTTTTTTTTTATTTTTAAGAACTTCACAGATCGGAAGTCTAGACTCGAGGAAACCGTGATTGGGTGTTTAAATTAGTGTTTACATAAGATATTCCAAATTTTTTTACATTAATGGCAACTTTGCGAACGACATAATAATTTTAAATGATTTACAGCTGCACCACGTAACTACATTGGAGTTCGGTGTTAAAATTGAATCGTCGCATTTAAAAATGTTATAAATCCAAAAATCTCAAGTTTTTGAGAAATCAAAAAAAAAAAACTGTTGAAGTGGTAGGTTTTTTTATGCAATAAACCAATTTTTGGTCCTATATCTGCCTCTATATAGGGACTGCTTTCTATTTATTTCTCACCACTCAAGTGTGGAGCGAAGCTTAGAGATACTTTTTTTGGGTTCAAAAAGCAATTTTCCTATTCGTGGTGTTTATTCCCTTCTTAAACCCGACGATTCGATTGTGGCTGGTAATCACAACCCGATTAGTACGTACTTTCGATGTAGTAATATCATCCACTATAAATATCTCTATGCACTTGCAAAAAATATCTTACTGTACACCGCTTAGAAATCGCAAGTACTATCATAAATTAAATATTCCTCTTCTAATCCATTGGTATCTGAGTCATCTGATGTGAACTTTACCTGGTTTTTGTTGTTGGGAATTTTTCACAGTGGATGGCCAATACCCGCCAAGCATTCATTACATAACCCACGTATTAAAAAAAAGGGAATAAAAAAAAACCACTGAAATCAGGGTTATTTATTTAAAATGACTATAAATTAAATTTAATTAATTAAATTAATTTAAATTTAATTTTCATTTAGCCGGTTTTCGTATCAAAAATACATACTCAATTCCGATGATCACCCCAGCCCGTCAGAGATTAATAAATATATTTATTATTTATCGTTATATTCGTTTTCAAATTATTGGTTTTTATTGCTATTATATTGGGTTCGTTGTATTTTTGATATAGTTTTAGATATATATTCGACATTCATATTTTTTGCGACCATCTTTTTCAGCCACCTCGTTGAGCATTTTGTCTGTTGTTGTCTTCGTATTTGTATTTGTTTCCCGAGTACTAATTAATTTATTTCGTCATTCTTTTGTTATGTGTGTTTGTATTCTGCAGCGGAGCAGTTGCTTCCTCAAGACCCCCGACAACGCGTAACTCCAAACGGTTTGCTAACTATTCAGTACATCCAAAGATCTTCGGATCAGGGTCGCTATAGATGCGAAGTCTACAGTCCGGATGGTGAGAGTGCATCTGGATCCACTCATGTTTCTATCGTAGGTGAGTAATTGCAATTTCTCTTTTCGTTCTTTTCCCAAAATCAAAGATGAGGTCAAGTAATAAGCAATATTGAAAATAAGTACTCTTACACTGCGCTGAAAAATTTATCACTAGTATTTCTCTCATTCTTGGGGAAATATATTGTATTCGCTCGAAGAAAACATATTCATGGTATTTAACAGAAATAATCAATTTTTTTCAACCTGACTGTTCGAACGAAACTTCTACGGCAGATTCATAAAGAATAATACATATCAGATGATCACACGATATTTATACATTTATAAAACAAAAATAGTATTTAATGCAACATAAAAAAAAAACATTTTTCAATCATTTAAGGGGTAACACGACCCCTGAAGTCGAATTTTTAAAAATTCATAAAAACATATTTCATTCAATTGCAAATAAAAAAATAAAATACTACAAATTTCGTGTCAATCGGTAATTTTTTTTTTCCATAATAAAATAAATAAATAATGAATTATAGTCTAAACGTATGCAAGAAAAAATACTTTGAACGCGGTTTTCTTAGATTTCAGTTTTTGAGTTCACATTCGTAAGATAAAAAAAAAAAATGCCTCAAAAATTCTGAAATTTTCCATAAGTGTTTATTTGATATGTGTTAGTAAAATGGACCTCGAACTTGGATATCTTACCATTCGTTAGAATTTCATGATTTTTTGAAGTTTGAAAAATATATATACATTTCAAAAATCGAAATTCAAAATTTTTTGTAAATATTTCTCATTAGTCAGTTGCTAAATCCGAGGTTCATTTTACTAATACATGTCAAATAGACATTTCTGCAAAATTAGATTTTTTGGGGCAGTACAGTTTATTTTAATCTTACGAATGAGCTCAAAAACGGCAATCTTAGAATATCGCTTTCAAATCGTTTTTTCGTGTGTACGTTTATAAACCCTATACAATTCGTTATTTCTTTTTTTTATTTAGAAAAAACAAATTAACCGATTGCCACGAATTTTTTTGCATTTCATTTGCAATTGAATGAAATATTTTCTGAAGTCATTTTTGAAAATTCGTCTACAGGGGTCGTGACACCCCAGCTAACATATAAATACTCTCAATTAATTCTAATGAAAATGAAATTAAATGCTATCTTTGCAGTATCTATAAGGCCGGTATTACACTGTAAAAGTTTGATAAAATCCCTTTTATAAAACTTGAAAAATCTAACCAATAAGGTTATTGGTTACATTCTAGAAAATGCAATCGGTGACTTTATTGGCTGCATTTTTCAAGTTTTATAAAAGGACTTTTACCAAACTTTTATAGTGTAATACCGGCCAAAGGCATAATTATATTGTGTTCACAAGAGAATGAATTATCATTTGAATATCGATTGCATAAATTCCATACTTCTCGATGAATATCGTATGTATTTTTGCAATCAATTTTCCATAATCATAAGTTTGAGTTTATAGTAATATTTTCGATAGCTTTTAGATATATCGCCAACTATTCTACAGATTTATGATTCAAACGAGAGAAATATCGTTTAAGCTAGATATTGTCTCGAATTCCAGCCTTCAGAGACAGAGATTCCGTCTTGTATGCATTCAGCTAGACTCTTAACATCTAAAATATATCTAAATAGTATTTTCACGTCTCAGTTCTTCTCTTCCCTCGACACTTATGATAATATTTACCTTTTTTTTTTTTACTCTTCAACCGTTCAAAGATTGTCTGCACGAACGGAACAAAAAAAATATATTCGTATCTATAATGATCAGCACGAATAATGTATACAAATACACAAAAGTAAGAATCATCTGTTCCCAGAAAAGTATGGATAGAAAGGAGAGAGGGAGAGATCATCGCCGTACCGAAAAGCATTAAACATGCAAATGTTAGTCCGTTTTCAGCGGAAATAAATCAGTGCTCAGAAAACAAGATCGGAGTTTTTGAACTGTTGCAATCATCGTCTAATTCCCAATGCAAATTATACCAAGACCTGTTTTCTGTGATTTGACTTTCTCTTCACTTCCCATTTCCCTCCACACACACACACACACCATATTACACAAGAGAAGATTCCTCTGCTAGTTTTCAAGCAGCGATAAAACGTGAGTTCCTCCGAAACTAAGTTTCTTCTTAACCTAGAAACTTTCGTTGCGAAGCAATTAAGCTATTGATCCCATTCAATCTTGAAGCTCTCTCTCTCTCTATCTTTTAGTTCTTGGAAATTTTCTTACTTTTTTTTCATCTCTCTTTTCTCCACCCCTCACATTTTGTCTTCATTGGATGTCTATATATACCAAGCTAGTGGAGAAGTACTCAATACTGTACAAGATCTCATGTAACTCTATCTCAACTTTTTTCCCGGTATATCTTTCTCCAAATCAATATTCAATCAGAAATTCTTCGAAATTTCGTACTAATTAGTACCACTTATTTTCGAGGTTTTTCGAGAATTGATATACTTTTTAGATATATCTCGACGTTGTTCTCTTTTTTTTCGGAAAAGTGATTCTCTCTTTGGATTGTATGTCTTACTAGATATGCAAATTAATATTGAAGTACTTGAATGCATTAATAATTTTTCGTAGACACTGATGCATTTTGGAATTTTTCTCTTATTATTGTATGCATGCTGCCGATTTCAAGAGAGTGTGGATAGTTTTCTTTTTTCAATATTTTAACGTGATATTCAAATTTTATTTTTTATTAGAAAACGGTGTCATTGGTGCGGATTTACGATTATTTTCGTGTGTTTCAATCATTATCTACGCATTGTATCAAACTAGTGTGTCACCCTTTCTATCCCTTTATTGTCGCTATATAGTTCCAGCCTTTAACGCGTCGATTTACGAAACGTCGCCAGACTATCGATAGCATCAGTCTTCCACCATTGTTGCTCTTTGTCTGTGTGTGGGAGTAATTAGTCTTTGGGGATTCCGTCATTGTCAATATATCCTTTGTCTGTAACGGATTAGATTTTCGCTGCCTTCGTTGAATTAATCAGATTTTCTCGAGCTGAAGGGCTGTTGTGAGTTTGAGTAACGACACAGGTTTTCTTCAACGCAATCGGTTCATATCATCAGAAAATATAGACGAAACTGATGGCGGCGAACACAGATGATTTAGTTTTTTGCTAGTCTTTTCATGACTAGCTCTGCTTTTTTTAATACAAGCTCAACTTACTGGAAATGCCCGTTTACCAAACTTTCAGAAACTTCTCCCGGGTTGGCAGTAGAATAATTTTAACTGTTTCGTTCGTTCATTCTAATGCGATCACGGAGAAGAAAGTTTCATGCGTTCCATGAAGTCAGGATCTAACTTGGATTTGGTTTTTGCTCCTTCTCTCTGTAGTGGTTTTAGGTTTCTTGGAAATATCAGAGTACCCTCTCTGTACAAAATGCGTCTGCGGCATTCATATTTCCTTCAATTTGATTGAATGATCATCGGTGAGGGCGTGCTATCTAATCTAAATGATCACTTCATGAAATTCAAAGAACCAGAGGTTCTATCCTGCAAAAATCATTTTTATGTATTCAATTGAATTGACAAACATATCACATTCAAACCAGAGCATTATCTTTTTTTTGAATTTTCAAAATGATTTCATATTTCATACACAAAGGGAAAAAATGCATTAAAATCATAAATGTCAGCAAATCCTTATTTCTCAAAACTTTTTGGTGAAGAAATACTAATTAACTTCGTTAATTTTTTTCAGCCAAGAGAATGAAAAATACATTCACAATGTTTTTCAGTATTTCGTTGCTAACTTTCATGTAAAAAATCACACTTTTCCTGGAAGCACATTCTCCTGGAAGTCCTCTTAAAACCCCCCTGAAAGTTCAACTTTAATTGCGGAAGCTCCTAAAGTTCACACTCAACCATATTTCTACCTCAAAACTTACACAACCCTTTAAAACAAGGCGTAACTCCCTGTGGTCTGAAGAAAATAAGTCCACAGTGAGAAAAAGCAACCATAGAAATAAACCATAATCAAATTTTTGCTGTCCTGCCTAGCGGTTACTTTTCGTGTAACCCTTAAGATTCTGAAAGGAAAGAAAAATTGCATTTAAAAAATGATTTTGCTCTTCTTTATAGGAAAAAAAAAACACCTCTGAAATGCCAGAACCAATCCACTATGATGCATTATAACAGCGACTTTATGTATTAGGATTGTTATAAAATATGCTGTAAATTGGCTATTCATATAAATATGGTGATTTTTAGAAAGAGGAGGTCACCTCTGCCTCTACGAGGACTTAATCCAACGCCCTCTCACATTCGGGAAGAGTGCGTTACCACTATTCTATAGAAGCAGATACAAACATTTATTCCTTGTAGCGTATATACATATACGGAATGATCCAATACGCAACATACAAACTTTTAGGGGAAGCAGAAAACATAAAAATCACAAGTCTGTATAACACAGGAATGTATGACATGAAACCCCAGCCTGGTCAGCTGGAGGATGAACAAAGATGCAGAAATGGCAAACCAATAATAAGTGGAAAAACTTATTTAGTTAGTGATACTTTACATGATGATAGTACGTGGACAAGTTAAGTTTTACAACAAGTGCTCAAAGTTCTTACCATCCTCAGTGTTCTGTTCGTTAATTCAGATTCTGTTTTGTTTTGGTGTTTTCTACCTCCCCTAAAAGTTTATACGTTGAGTTTTGAATCACCCTGTATATACTGAACGGTACATGTATCAAGGTTGTCCAAAGGATTGGTGATGATGGAGTATAACGGAGCATAGCAACTGGGAGGTCAAATATAAAATTCCTGGAAAAATTGAGAAATTTTTTATAATCAGAGATACATAATTTATTTGGTTTAAATGTTTTTAATAAAAATTTAAATGTGATTGAAGTAATAAAATAAAAGACATATGTATGGGTAACAACAACTCTATTCAACATGTAAAAAACACGTCCGCAATATTAAGAAAAAGACATAAAGTAAAAGGTACATATTGAAGAAAGTCGGTAGTAGAAAAAATAAAATCAAAAAGTATATTCATATTCACAATGTGAATAGAAAAACAACCAAGAACGACGTTTTTCTCACGAAATGAAAAAAAAAATGGTAATTTTATAAGGGGATTAAAAAGAGGGGAATTAATGTTAAAAAACTGAATAATTAGAGATAAAATAAACTTAATATTGAATGAAATTACAATTATCTCACTAAAAACACAATTTTTTTCCCACACACTAATTGAAGATAAATATAAATACCCTTTTCTTTATTAATTTTTACAAACATTTACAAAATATTTTTCTTTTCTTTTGAACACGGAATGCGTTATAAATTAACCACACTAAAATTTTTATTTACACATTTGATAAAAATGTTATTACTGAAGAAAAAAAAGATTTTTCTGATTAATATTCACAATTTGAAAATTGATGGCTTTTTTTAAAGAATATCCAATTGAATTATAAATTTTTTAAGAGGAAATTCTCAAGAAAAATGGTGTCTGTAGGAATAAAATATTCACTTCTTGGGCACTTCTTGTATGAGGAAACGTATCTTCCCCGAATTCGCATGTTGAACAGCGATTGATGTGTGTAATCACTGCCATCAATAATGTTGGCGGGTTTTCTCGGTTACAGTTGCCCCAGAAATTAACCGCATCGTTTTACCGGAGTCAATTACGATGGACGAAGAGAACAGAGCCAAGTTGCTGTGCGTCGTGATTCGAGGTGACACGCCGATCAGGTTCCAGTGGAAGAAAAACGACCTGCCTTTCTTGGCGCACGGCGATGCTACTGTCCACACTTTTGAGGATTCATCAATCATCACCATCAAGCGAGTTACGGCCAGTGATAGGGGCCGTTACACGTGCATCGCGACCAACATCGCAGCGTCCGCAAACAGGACAATCAATCTCATCGTGAATGGTGAGTATCGCATTTATAAATCTCGAAGGTCTCGAGATTTCGAGATATAAATCCAGAATTTTCCATTGAAAACGTACAAGACAGATATTTATACAGTCTTGTCTCATCGTTGTGCAATAGCCAGTTCCTAAACCATTAGTCTTGGAGGTAACTCTCGATTACAAATGAATAATTATTCGAATGTTGTCACACTTTCGAGAGAACTCCCTTAAATCAAATCATTGTATTTTTTTAAAAAAATGTAACAGGATTCCATTGTTTACACAGTCCCTGGGCTCTATAGGTCATGTCTAGTGTATTTTTTTATTTTTCATGGTCTAACATGGGAAATAAAAAAAAATCATCTCTTTCTTGTCAGAATTAATCGTGTAGTGAAAAGATGAAATATGTGAATTTTAGGCATATTCTGTATCAAAAAATGCATCATTAAAGCAAAACATTTAACCCCCTCATCGGTATTGACGAAGTATCTCGACCACTTTTAAGAATGAAAAGCCCAGATATTTTGCTAACTCAATGGAAAATCCCTCCCCCTTCTCCTTCACTTTGCACCCGCTTAAAAAAGGAAGAAATCCACTTCATAAAATGACATTTTGCAAGAGATCTAGTGATTTCTGATGTGCTCTAAACCAGTGTTTCCCAAGTTGACATTATGGCCTCCTGGGGAATAGTAAAATTATTAAGGAAGGCGGTAGAAGCTGTGGATATATTGTAGGATCCTATGAGTTGGCTGAGTCTTGGAGGGGGGGGGGGATAAGAGACAAAATTCTGACAAAATGGAGTAATAGGAAAAAAGTTCGGGGGGAAAATGTTTTAAAAAAAAGCTCCAAAAATATTGAACTATTTTCATAGTTATTAATGTTACAAATTCGAAAAAAAAATTCTGTCATTATAAAAAAAACCAAACATTAGGAGTTGTTTCTATTTACCTGATGAATAAATTAGCCAAAATAAATCGTCCATAAATAATTCCTTTTGGGAACCCAATTAATTGAAGAAAAAAATGATTCAACATTTACTGGCTTTTACTATGTGATACCGGTCGTAAATGAATGGATTTCTTTGTTCTTAAATGTTACAATGGATGACGCATTTATTACTAAGTATGACTTATGTCACCCGGAGGAACATTTCAACTTTTTTTATTGATAAAATTAATTGAAATTTTAGTAATTTTTTCAGAAATGATTTTCTTCATTCAAATGACTTCTATGTGGATTTGTGACTATATTTGAAGAGAAAAAATGTAAATGGAAATTACCTCCAATACAATTCGTTCAAGAATTAGCAATTGGATAGAGTGAACAAACCGTAGAATTCGCTAAAGTGTAAAACAAACTCGTCCCCCGTTGCGTGTTCATTAACATTAGGTGAAATAATAAATTTCATCATTCCATATGGATATCAATTATCAAGTTAAATGTTTCAAACTTAAGAAAGGAAACGAACAAGACTTTTTATACCGGATTTTAAGAGTCAAAACTTCGATTCCTTAATTATTTTTCAATTGATTCTGTTTCCTTTCTATCTGTTCTCCCAGTTCCCCCACAGTGGATCGTGGAGCCCAAAAACACCACAGCTGTATTAGGAAGGTCTGTGTGGATCGACTGCAGTGCCAAAGGATTTCCATCACCCACAATTCTGTGGAAAAAACTCATCTTCTCATGTAAGAAATGTCATTTAATGCCCCTCTTCTCCATATGTTATGAATCATATAACCTCATTGGTTAGTAAATATATTGTAATCGGAATCATCTAATGACAAGCTATTTCTAAATTGTTTCTTTGAAGCTTCGAGCGGTTCAAGTGATTTCACGTGGGTACATTCTAGTCCAAGAGCCCATCGATTTAACAATGGAACGCTCAGACTCACCGACGTCGAAGAAAGTGACGCCGGATCTTACCTTTGCCAAGCACAAAATGGCATAGGACCAGGCCTGAGCAAAATTATAAGTCTGAAAATAAGAGGTGGGTTTTCCAGCTATTCATTTTCGTTTTGCTTCTGTTTAGTCATATACTACTAGTATTGAGTCTACGAAGTTGAAAATTCATAGTTCTATTCGAATTGGGAGTGGGTTTTCCCTCCGTTATCACCACATCCCCACCCTTTCTATATATACGTATTAAGTATACAGTTTACGCATATTTTGCTTTAACTCGAGAAACTGTATCTTCTTCCATCTCAAATACTCTTCACTTCAGAAAAAATGATTTACACATCGCTAATTCTAGAAGGCAGAGCCAGGAAGTAAAAAATATCATATGGAGGTAAACCAAAACAGAAATAATATTGAGGTGAGAGAAACTACACAAAATAACTCCCATTCTAGGGGTTAACAGCGATAATGAGTGATAAAGAGGAGACAGCGAGGGAGAAAAGATAAAGATCACTAGTATATTTCTGTGTGGTCTATTATAGGAAGCGATATCTTGCTGGTGTGAAAGAAGATGTTAACAATTAACAATAAGGAAACAGTATTTGCAGACCTGGAATCTATACCAGCAAATGTTCTGCCCCACCGTATTATTCAACTACCTACCTGCAAAACTTATGTAGTTGTTCAGCAGTAGTTTCAAAACACTTTTAGTCGTGGAACCCCCTCCCCCCGCCCCGAAAATCTTGGTGTCTGCGATGAACCCCAATATATACAGGATGTTTTGTTAATGGACCGACAAACTCAGAGAGTTGTTAGTCAAGAGGAGCAAAAATTGCAATGGAACATGGTGTCGCAAACTACGTTGAGAGGGTGAAAATCGCGAAAAACGCAAATCGATGTTACATACCGAATTAGGTGGATTGGACGAGCGGGACCCGTTGTTTGGCCTCCACGTTCGCCAGATCTCAATCCATGTGACTTTTTCCTGTGGGGGGACATCTTAAATCACTCGTTTATTTGAACACACCGGAGGTGTAGTATCCATAGCGTGGATTGTCGTCGCTGCGGCAGACATCAAAAGCATACCTGGTATCTTCGAGCTCATCCGGGAATAGTTTTTACGTCGTTTTAGACTGTGTAATGACGTCAGCGGATGCCACTTCCAAAAACTCTTGTAATAATGAATCAGATAAATATTTTTATGGTTAATCTTTTTGTGGTTATTATTGTACTTTTTGTCGTTTCATCGAGACGTCGAAACATGCATGCGTTTTTCGCGATTTTCACCCACTCAACGTGGTTTGCGACACCGTTGCAATTTTTGTTTCTCTTGATGTCTTCTAACAACCCTCTGAGTTTGCCGGTCCATTAACAGACCACCCTGTATAATAGCAGTAATTACAGCGAAAATGTTCTCGAACAATTGGGGACATTCTGTCCAATACTAGTAAATGTAATGCGATAATAATGTCATCTACTAGACTGCAAAAGAACTAAAGAAACGTTTCATACTCGTATTGTGAGATGTCACCACAAATACGATAATCTGTCAAATCGTTACAATAGTACTGTTGCAGTCTACTAGCGTTGCAGCGGTGCTTTTGAGCATAAATTTAATAAAATTATTATTTTTAAGTAATATTCTACAATTTTGATTTGTTTTAGTAATTCTACTATTGTGCTGTGTACCCCAAATTAAGAACCACTGTTCTTTCACGTAATTATTTCCACTACTCCTAAAAAGGGAATTGCAACGTTAACTTCAATGAATATCAGCCTAAAGATGTTTAGGCTGCATTTGTACATCAAACGAAAAGCTCTACGCAGATATCCATCCACAGAAAAATGGAAAAGAAAATACTTTGATTCGAAGAATATTAAATTTATTGGGAAATAGCGTAATAAGAAGATTACAGACTTCGAATTTATTTTCAGGGAATAAAAATATCATTTTAAAAATAATGATTTTTAGCTGGGTAATAATGGGAAAAAAAAAAGATAAGAAAGCCCATTCTCTGCTATTCCAGTATTTTCATTCCTGCCGAAGGACCATCAAATCTACGCAAATAAATCCCAACCGTTCTTGTTATCTTTTGCAGTGCCGCCACGTGTTCTGGATTCTTACCACAGCCTGACAACGGTTGAAAACAGCAACGTTACCCTCCAGTGCGCCATCGAAGGAGATTTACCGATAGAAGTGATCTGGAAGAAAAACGATAGCGTCGTTAATGATCAGGCAAGACAAAGGTATTTCAATGAAAATTGATTAGTCAATTACGGCTATATCCTTCTCTTGTGATTTTTTCCCCTTAAAATGATTAAAAATTATTGACGGATTATTATCTTCAATTTACCTTTTGTCTCGTTACTTTTTTTTTGAATGAAAATAATTAACTCTAGACTCACGTGCATAGTTGGTAATGAGCAAAGTGTCATTTGCATAAAACTTATGGGAAATCGGTATTGTTTACGGATAGAGTTGTTCATTCGAGGAACACGCGCTTGAATGAAACTTCTATGAAAAAAGGAACATATAATTTTATGAAGTCATACAGAAACAAAAAGAATTTTAATGAGACTTAATATTTTCAACATTATATGTATATCGAACATATGTACGTGCCGCTATCAATGGTTGAGAAATTACTATTTTTCTTTCTTTTTTTTTAGATTTCGAAACCATTATCTTTTTGAAGAACGTTAATTTTTTAAATTATAGTTAGGAAATAATTTATCGCAACGAGAACATTAATAATTCAGGGTCTCTTTTCAATGAACTTTTCTGTTAAATTTATTCTTTTCTCGTGGTCTTTGTTCTATAACTAATTTTACTACATATCTTAAAAGATCCAGTTTGATCCTTAAAAAAACAGATTAATCCCATGTTCAATTTTAGATCGTGGATAGCAGCACAGGAACATGTATTTACTTCAACAGCATTTTTCAATACAGGAAAAGAAGTATCCTACAAGAAAAATTTCCATTGTTTTTGCCCTCTTCCACTTTTTCTAATGCACTTATTTTCAATCTACAAATTCTCGAAGCGTATGTTTCATATAACGTGTTTGACGAAGAGCGCAGGGAAGGACAATTTTGTGGTTTATTTAAAAATTGAGGTGGTATATGAAACAAATTTGTCAGCAAAAGATAAATAAAATAAAATGAAATGTTTTAATGTTAATGTTAATGTATTAATGTTAATGTTTTATATTTTCGTAAAATGGTAGTTGGAAAAAACATGAATTATAATTGTTGATCTATCCACCAATCACGTTAAATATCAATAGGTATCATCATTTAAATATCAATATCATTTATAACAGCTATGCTAACGTAAAAATCGATAAAAATCAAAAATTTCAATCTTCCCTATCTCGACGAATTTTCGTTCATATCCCACGAAAATAAACTTTTTCTCGATATAATCAGGATAGGCGCATATTTTACCAACTGACGTTATTGGGGAACGTATAAATATTTTAATTTTCATAATTTCATAGATTTTTATTTCGCAGGAGTGAGACCATCGTAGCTGAATTTCTTACTTTTTCTCCTGATTGTTTTTTTTTTTTTTTAAGATTTACTTCATTTTTTAAATTTTTAGGATCAAGTACATATAGTTTTATTCTTTTTGGACACTGTTCGTGAATCATCATGTATGCTTATATACAGTGATAACTCGGCTAACAAAGATAATTCGATCTAGAATCATATTTTTAAGCCAAAATCTTCGTTAGCCGAAACGCGATTTCTCACAGGCTTTTATGGATAATCGTTTAATTTGTTCCAGTTAGTACCAGAATCTAAAGATACATATAAATACACAAAATATTCCAAAAGCAATGTAAAAAAGAAGAAAAAACGGAACGAGGGCTAAAACTGACTGAATGCACAATTTTATGTATGAGAATTTACAGGAAGAACTTGAAGATCTTTTCATTTTAAAATTTGTAAGAAAGCCCACTCGAGTTCTTGGTGTCTTGATTCATTCTCATTTTCATGCAGGCAGATAGAAATATTAGCTCTTAGAACGTTCAGACCATTTAGTTTGATGCTAAGAGCATTGCGTTGAAAGAACGTGCTTCTGGACTGTTCGGCTTTATGTCAAGAATCTTCGTGCGCACTGGAAACTGTCTGTTATAAATATACTACCAAAACTAGCTAAGTCTTTTATTTTACACGAAGTAATGCAAAACGTAACGAAAGAGAAGTGGGGATATATCTGGGAAGTGTGGCAGACAAATATCAATCGGGCTCAAGAGACAGTTATTCCGATGATGATTGTGCGAAAATTCAGCTCACAGCGCTTCTGTGTTGCATGAGCATACGCTAACTCACATATCCGTTAGCTGGATCCGTATTCGCTTGCCGAGGTAGACATACCACGAAAAAAATCCTCGTTAGCTGAAAAATTCGTAAACCGAAGCGTTTGTTATTCGAGGTATTACTGTGGAGTTGAAAGATTCTGTAAATAATCTGTTGTGTGCTCAAATTAAATTCTGAGTATGTCTTACACACGCGCACAAACACAATCGTAGGTTATATTTCAAGTAAATATTTCTAATTCAGAAGTCATTCAGATCACAAACTATGCATTTCGGCATTGTTTAAATAATAAACAACATCGAAACTTCAAAAACGAATATTTCGCAACCCGATTAACATTGCGTGTTCAAAAATTCCAAGTTCCGGAGCTAAATCTGTTGATTCTCGTGCATAGAGAAAATCCGCCGTTGAATATGTTTCATCCTCAATGGATGGAACATTTGAAGCAACAGCCCACGTCGTGAAACTCTCAACCAATTGCTTTATTCCGAACGATATAAACGCAAATGTATATATACCTGAGCAAGCTCAACTTCCTCGAAATAGTTTGCCTTTTCCGGATCATGAGTTGGGATTTTGATTCACGCATCGACAAACATCGGGATTCGTGTCCTGTCTTTGTACGTGACTACGGATCATTCCCTTCTCCCGTTTTTTCTTCTTTTGTTGTTCCTGTCTCTGCCTACTCTTCTCCAGTTTGTTTTCGTCGGGAATGCGGGAGGAAGACAAATATGACTTTACAATTAATTCCCTGTCACGTTTCGTCTATTTCTCTATCACCGTTTCGTTGCTCCTGGAAATTCGGTGGGAGGAGAAATGTCTGAACACCCGCTTGATCTCTGGTAGTCCGTACGAACGAAACTCAATCTGATGGAAGAAAATGAGACAATGCCGGTGGTAGTTCACGAAGCCTTCGAGCTAATCACGTCGGGAGGAGATACCCGTTAGGACAAATATCTGATTTTCGAATAAGTATTGATCCAATTGCGAGTTCAGTTCGTTGGAAATGTGGACTCTGCTGACGGTTCAAGCGTGAAATATTCTGTGTTGTTGCCTAGTAAAACTTTTCAGGTTTAAACACTTTTTTTTTAATTTAATTTAATAATATGTTCACGTTGATGACATAATTTCCGAACTGATTTCCTTCGTCATAGGATAGATAAATCTTCGAAGACACTATTTTGACGTGACATATAACAGTTCTTGCCAGAAATTTATTGTTTGGGGGGAAAATGATACAGAAAAAAATGCAAGAAACGTCTTTCCGGAAGAAAGTCATATGGAGGAGATTAATACACGGTGATCCCACCAGACAGGCAATAAGACCTTCTTGTGTGTCCTTTTTTTTGTTCTGGCGACCTTTCTTGCCCTTGCACAGGACAATTTTCAGCTGAACTGTGTCGAGAGAAATATCCATAGTAAAGCCGAATGATGTGAAAAATTTTAGATTTTGTGAAAAATTTCAGATTTTTCAACAGACGCTTTACACGTTCCGTATTACACATAAAAGTTGCAAACGAGTAACGAAATTTTACATATTACTCTAGACCACACTTTAACGTTTCCATAACGATCGCGATTACGCTGTAATGCAACACGAATACTGCAGCTCGTCTATCGTGACCTACTATTTCTGGTAAAAAACTTTGTTCCCCACCTAATATTTATTGAAATTGGTTATTAATATATAGATTCACATAACATTCAACGTTACTTACATAGCAAAGTAATAAAATGTTTTTGAAACTTTCTGTAAACGTTAATAGTTAGTGTTACGTTACAGTTATTTGTATTCGTGCAGTATCATCTAGAAATCTTGAGTTTCCTCGGAAATGATGATTGAATTTCTGTTGAAACCGTCAATCGACTGCTTTTGGCAATTGGTAAGGTAACCGTCAATCGATTGGAGGGGCAATGCGAGGTAATGATGTCGCAGGGAATTTTGCTCCAATAGTGTTGTTAATAAATGGAATAACTTACCCCCGAAGGTAGTAAATTGTAACACAATGGACACGTTTAAAAAGAAATACGATAAACATGTTGGGGTAAATCGAGAAGCTATCCATACTTGGAATAAGACAACCATAAATACATTTTATGGGCATTTTATAATATTTTATGATGTATATATATTGTTTATAATGTTTTTGATTGCATTGTTAATTGGGTTGCTGTATTAGAAAAATGATATGACATCCATACATGTTGTGGGTACCTTTTTCTCAGCCACCTCGTTGGGCATTTTGCCTATTGTGGCATTGTACTTGTATTTGTATTTGCATAAAAGAGCAAACTTCTTTTGGCCCTCTTTTACTCAATCCCTCATGGTATAAGTGAAACGCTGATGATTTCATTTTCATGTGTGTGTCGTGAATGCAGAAATTGCACACACGGGTTTTCCGATAAAAAACTCCTGTACAGGTATATAAGTAGGTGACTTGCATGTAGTCAACGCAAATACAGGCGACATCATCTTGTGTTTTGCACATCTTGCCAACTTTCTTCACTACGTTCTAAATGTTTTCACTTTAAACATATGCTTTAACAACTCCGCAGAAGCCACGCGTTTTTCATTATCATTCAGAAAATTACTTCTTAGTTTTTGGCCGAATTCGTCACATGTCGCACATACACACATTTTTTTGAGGTCTACCAAACGCATAGCCAAAGTGTTTAGTAAAATACTTGAGATAGAATCCATAACTATCGTCAATATCTTGGTATTTTTGACAGAATAAGGAATGCATTGCTTTTATAGTTGGATCAGTATTTAGGTAGTTAATATTCCCATTCGCATTGCGAGCTTGCTTCACAAGAAAAGATTCAATTATGTTAGTGGATTTTTTCACAAATGTCTCCTGGAATATATGTACTTCTCTAAAGCCTTCACGCTTACCTCTGTTTTCCGTAGAGGATTCACACGCAACAAACAACGATGCAAGACGTCTCACTCTTTTCAAAGATACTCCATATAAACTCGGAAATGCATTTTTACAGACAGAATGTTTGGTTCCATTAATCAATACACTATTTAAAAAATTGCAAGCTCTAGCTTTTGGATTTTCTTTCCGTGCCTTTTATATATACACACAGACATTACTCATCTACTTATTTTCTTTCGTTTATAATTTTCTGGATTTCTATTTCCTCTTTTCGGCTTTATATTATGGACTGCGTTCGAATCATTTGCGTCAGATTCACTACCACTATCCATGTTTGCAACACTAACAAAAAATGAAAATACAGTGAAACAACCCAGAACTCAATACACAATGGAATTCTGGGATCGCCAGTATTTTACTGAATGACCAGGTGATAGCGCTATCATAGTTGTTTTGAAAAAAACATGGGTACAGGACTGATGCTCCTTTCGAAACAAACACTAAATTAAGTTGCCTACTAAACTATTATTGCCATTGGATTGGTATTTTTTCCAACAAAACGGTGAATCTAAGCTTACAGAGCGTGAGAACAATCATAACTAATTTCGAAAAGAATGTGGCTGTTGCGTTTTCCAATACAGCTGATTCAATTACAAAACGCATCCAAATAACGTGTAAATCTCGGATACATCATTCATATTGCAAGGGGCACTATAGTTATTAAAATGCAAAAAATAACTATTCATACGGACACCCTGTCCTCGAAAACTCTATTAGCAAATTGTTTCCCTGCCTCTTCTGAGGGCAATGGAAATAATTACACGTAGAACAGCAGAATGAGCTTGTTCGTTAGTTTATGCTGTTGTTTTCTAGATAGTGAGTTTATGCTGTTTTCTCAGATTTTCGTATTCAAATATCTCACGGGGCGCGGTAGCCCGGTCGATAAAATGCTCGCATAAAGTACCAAAGGATGTTTAGAGGTGTCGCGAGTTCGATACCCAGTTCGTCCCTGTCAGAAAACTTTCCTGACACAGGGGTACAACAAAAAACTGCGACTTGACCGCAGCAAAAATTGCTACCGCAGAGAGTCCCCCATCGAGGGGTTAGCGCACCAACCACTCGATGAGTATGAAAACAAGCCTGCCGTTCGGAATCGGCAATAAATTATAGGTCCCTGTCTAATTAGCCCTCGTGTGCAGAAAATGACCGTGGTGCGACAAAAATGATCAAATGATCAAATATCTCACCAAATACTGCACTAAAAAAGTTGAATTTTTTTTTTGCTGTCCTCAGAACAGACAGCGCAAAAACTTTATAAGTGGGTATTTGAAGTCGGGGTGTCCGTATGAAAAGTTAGTTATATTTTATTTTATTTTAATCACTATACAATGCAGGATGAATGACGTATCCGATCCGTTTCTGCACGTTATTTTTATACTTTTTCCATTCGGAAGTATGCCTCTAGGATTATCGGTTCGCCAGTAAAATATAGCCTAGGGTCTTTCCTTAGTAACTTGTATATTGTTCATGCCATGAGTAACGCCCTTTAAGGTATGTGAGAGGAAAAAAAAATCAATGAAAAGTATTAAAACACCTGAAATCGGCACGTGCCAATTTATTGAGGGAAAAATTTTGTTTGCGTCTTTTATGTATTAATCTATTTCCCTTGATTAACTAATATTTTAGAATGAAGTGACACATCGTACCAGCGTAAAATCACAATTTTTCTGGTAGTTCAAGGAAAATACCGGCTTTTATGTTTTTTACCTATAGTAAAGTTGTATTGTGCATGCAGTGTTCAGTCATTAAAGTGAAGTAAATTAATTGTGAAAAATTGTCTTTTAATCTGGAAAAAATATTTTGTCTGTAAAAGTTAATAAATTGATCTGTATTTTCACAAAATAAGAAAACATACACAAATTACAAAAAAAAAATAAGTATACTAGATGAAATAAAAAAAAGAACAAGAACTTTTCCCATCAACATGATTAAAAACGACTTTTAGATAGTATCCCCTTGAGTATCAATCAACACGAGTTTTTCCAGGCGTTAATATGGGTTCTCATATAATGTATCTGAATTTTTTCGAATGTTTAGGAGATTGATCGATGGGAGACAAAATGATAAAATTACAAAGACCATCAATCAGTTCGATGGTTTTAACTCTAAGCATGATTGGCGATCTCAAGAAACAGAAAGCCATAGTGCAGCTCCGACATCAACAACAGTGTGCAGAAAATTTATATTTTGAGTATTTTATCATTATTGCGGTATTTTCTGGTATCAATAATATAAATGACTGCTGTGTGACGTACCTGTATCCAGGCAGCGCAAACAAATAATCACGAGCAATAACTCTAGCGAGAATTAATTTGTTTCTTTTCTTCTTATTACAAAAATGGTAACAGAATCATTCGACAAAATGGTAAGTGCACGTTCAAAAGCAAGTCTCAAAAGAGTTTTTGGTGTCAGTATTGTAATTATAAGTGTCATTCAAATATTATGAATATTTTCATGCAGTGCGACACAAACATTTAGGATTTTAACTGTTAGTTATTTTTTTCCTTGAATTTTTACTTCAACACCATGCAAATTTTTTTCAAAAATCACCAAAATTCACGCATATTTTGTGCCATAATAATGCATAGACTCTGCCACTAACCTGGGCTGGAAGAGATGTCGACAACGGGATAAGTCCAGTGGCAAAGTTCTGGCGGTCATTTCTTCATTACCATAATAATGTTTTGATGAATTTCAATAAAATAAGTCCTCCTGTTAAAGTACGTTACACCATAGTGTTAAGAGACACACAAAGTTTCAATACATTTCAAAGAGTGGTGTTCGAAAAATATGTTCTTATCTAGGAAATTTTCTTTACAAATACAAATATAAGGCCACAACAGGCAAAATTCTCAAAGAGGTGGTTGAAGAAAAATATGACCATAACAAATATGGATGCCATATATTTCTAAAATACAGCAACTCAGTTAAAAATGCAATTCAAGAAATAATGCTCGCCAGCAGTTTATATTAAAATATTTTAAAAATACTTCTGTCACAGGGGTAGAAAGTTTAACGTAGTTAGACGCAGAAAACTCCATAGCATTTGGGTATTGAAAAGTTCAAAAATGTGTTTTTTAGAAAATTTGCGTGCACCAACCCACTTAAGAGTTCATTGAACATTTATTATTTCCACTGTTTGAGCGTTTTATCATTTTTCTTAATATTCGGCATTCAAATGGTTTCGATAGGTTGAAGAAAAGTTATAAATTGAAAAGTCTCTTAACATGATTGATGTGATAACCATTATTTGAGAAAAGTTATAACCGAAGATGAATTTTCAAATGCATACAAAAGGGCATATAAATCAAATAAAATGAATTTGAGTGTCTAACGTGATTATCATACTTTTCTTTTCAAGCTTATTACCATCTACTCAAAATATGGGAGGTATTAAAAAGTCACCACTAAACAAAACTGTAGAATAGTATTAGGTATTCAAAACTTTTTGTCCTAATGGATCGTTAAGTGATGTCACTATACACCTTGACACACTTAACATGTGAGTACAACACGCGTCCTAAAAATGACTCGGTAACTTCCAAAATAATGGCTAATTTTTTCTTATGAAAACCCCATCTTTGACTCTCTCGCAACTTTACCTAAAACTTTCTTATTTCCCTGGGATGATAATATGATGGATAAAATATTGAAAACCTTCCGAAATATTATGCATTCAAAGCTTTAGTACAGTCGACGCTCGTTACAACTATCACCCGTCATAACGACTGCTTTCTTATGTTTAACATGTTTTTCCATTTCCATTTCGTTATATTTTGACGGAATTTAACCACTACCAATTACTCAATCCATTACAATGACCGACACAACTCGCCCCCCCCCCGTTATTGTGGAAACAACTGAACATAATTGGTCGTTGGGTGGGTTTGACCTTGACCTTCGGTCCTAGAAGAAGAAAGGGTATAGGACATACCCATTTAAGATACCAACTTATAAATAAAGCGTTGTTACTTCTACGGAAAACGCGGTGGTTAACTAGCGCCGTCACTGGAAACGGGGCGATCCATAGTAAAATTACCTTTGTAATCTAGTTGTCTAAGGCAGTGGCGCGGATATCATAGGTCATAAATGAACAGGGGGGGGGAGGTGAGAGATTCTCAAGAATAACAACTTCCAAATAAGAAATTCACTTTTGTTTAAGAATATGTCAAAACTACAGAATGCCTTTATTCTGCTGAGCTAATTACCATGTATCAGACAATGCAATTTTATCAAATTCTACTTGTATCTACTTATCAATGTATCAGCTTCGTCATGCCATAATCACGAATGTCCTTGCAAAAATAGAACGTGGGAAATGACGTTTGAATGTTTATTCTATGGAGAAAAAAGGTTTCCTAAAATGGTTTGCAACGTGTGTTTCAATTGGGATGGACATTCGCGTTTTAGGCAAAACTTAGATAGCGAAACAAGGTATGCAAACATCTGATAAAAAAAGTGAACTTCTGCATTCGTGCTTCTGGCATGCGACGGACGGTGATGTATGTGATAATATGTGAATATACGGCGGAAAAGGTGTCTACGTTTTATGAACAATTCTTGTTCTTGGTCGGTTTCAAGTGTAGAATAATTTTAAAATCGGATGATTCTTTATTAATCACCCTGTATACGAAAATAAAGAACCATACATCTCGCTACACTTCCATCTTGCGTAAGGGACATTAAGTACATAAAAAAAAAACTAAATATTCATGATATGACAAAATGAATATGTTTCGGAGTCACTATAGCCTAATTAAACTCGAGAGAGAGTGATTCCACGAGAGATAAATAAATTCCGAAAATTTTGCATTTTCTGGACAACAACGTTTACTAACAAAAATAAGAATGTCTCGGACCGGAACATAAGGTCAGTCAGCTAGTGTATGAGTCGTCGATAAATTTTATGGGCAAAAGGGGGTCACGCTCCAAACCATTTGCGCAACACTGGTCTAGGGCGTTGGTTCGATTCCCCGCAAGGGCTGTCGATTTTCGCTTTTTCCTAAATATATCGTTGCATCAGCCAGCGGGTAAAAACCTTCGTATGAATAGCGGAGAGTGACATCATTTTCTCGGATATTATATATATATATATATCTTTTAAATTTCCCCCCCAAATTTTAAGCCCAAAAATTACTTATACACGTTAAAATACGGTCTTTTAATATTGTTTTCCTCTAGCAAGATACATTTTCACTGCTTCATTATACCAAAAGGATTTTTTACGTCAATACAATGTAGTAAATATTGTATGGGTATCGCTCCTTGTCTAACGACCGCCGAACGTATCATGTCACCATGTTTTGCTTCTTCCCTTCCTCAACATGTTGGTACTCATGCTTGCACGTGCACCATGGAAATTGGTTGTTTACGTGGTATATATGAATTATCCATAGAAAATTCTATCATAAAAAAGAAAGGTCAACATTTATTCATTTTGCTTAGTATGGATAAATTTTTAACAACTCATTCACAGTCTTTTTACTTCTTTCAATACTCACTTAAATAGGAGGATGCTCATTGAAAAGCTTTTATATCAAACTTGAATGGCTATTGACTTCAATAAATAGAAGGAAGAAGACACCAACGATATTTGAAAGGAAAAAGAATAATGTTAGAAAACTGTTGAGAAATAAATAGAAAATCCTCTCATGCGGTATATGGATATAAAGGTTGCCAGAAAATCTGTTCTCAAAGAAGTTAATATATTCAACCCTGATCCATATTACTTTAAGCATCAATCTTAGAAAGTTCTTGAGGGAGGCAAAAAAAGTACGTAAGATGTCAGGAAAACACTTTACAAACAGTATTGCAAGTAAAGAAAAATAAAGTAAGGAGTTTAATAAGGGGAGAAAGAAAAATTCAAGAGGCTTCTTTTGGTGTCTTGTTACACTGTCAAAGAATTCCGGAAATGTTTGAGCATTCTTATAGAGAAAGGAAAAAAAAAACTCAGGAAATTGTTTGATTTTTTTCAATTGTTTGATTTTTTTCAGCCCTCCTCCCCCCAAAACACATAATGTTTTTTTTTTCTTCTTGTATTTAGAAATATTAGTTTATTTTAGAATTTTTTTACTTTTACTAATTTTTGTAAAATTCTTTTTTATTCATTCCCATCCACTCGTTTTTGAATTGAGGAAGGTGAAATGCGTCAGTTGATGTTTTTTGTTTCTCTTCGAAAAAATCCACTTCCTAACAAGCCAAAAAAATGGATTTTGTTTGTGCTCTTCAAGTTTTTAGATTTGCAGGAAGAAATTTATTGAGATGAACTTATGCGCTTTTATATGAAGGATTAGACTTTTCGAGTAAAATCACAAAAGCTCGTACTAAGTTTTTTTTTTTTTCATTACTTATTATCTGAAGACTAAGATATTTTTTGACAATGGGTTTTTATGGATTTGAAAAATTCCATTTAGTTCCTGCGAGTATTTTGAAAGTTTTACCGTTTAAGCTCTTGAAATTATTTTTGCCAAATTTTCATGAAACAAATATTTTTTTGCCACAACAATGCTCATTGTTATTGTTATTTTTGTATTTATATTTATGTGTGCCTGGCAAAACAAACTGGTTTTTTTTTCTTTTCTTTGTTGAAACATTGGGAATCTTGAAGAAATTTATTTCGTATTTTACTTATTATTGCCAAATTTTCAGTAATAACTATGACTTCATAATGTTCTTGCAAACAATATATAGTAAGTCGAAGAGGAGAATATACTGGTACCAGATAGCTTTCCTGTCGACGTTTGAAATTCTGATATTATTCGAGTATACAGGCTGTCCTAAATTGTTTGTGCAGCGAATATCTCAAACCCAGTTTATTTTAGAAAATGGACAGTCATTTCAAATTAATTTTTCATATAGCCGCATAATGTAAATGCGGCTCCCAGACGTCATTAAAAAAAAAAAATTAATGTCGGAAATATCGGAAGTTTTCAGCATTTATCGCCAGTGACTGAGGGTGTGGTTCACAAATTGCGAAAGGTAAACTAAATTCAAAGTTGTAAAATTTTTTGAAATTGTCACAATAATGGTAAAAAATTTAATTGTTATTGTGATAAAAAATGGTCGCGTCATTCTATTTGTGTACAGTCCTTAGAAATTGTAATTTTTAACCCAATGGAAACTTGCCAACTTAGTGGTTTTATATATTTAACATTTCGGTAAATATTGAATGTAAATATATGAAATTTTTTTGCAAACGACTTTTCGGAGTGAAATCCGCATTTCAAAAACTGGAAGTTTTAGCACATAGTTAATTTGCGCGGTATACATAGTTAATTTCATTTTTTTCATGCATATGACCTCAGAAAAGTTTGAGATTAAAAGCAGCTATATGTCATTCCAAATATTTTTGCAATTGAAAGAATGCTTCTAAGGTCAACAGTTGCAGTTATATCTGCTGTGCAAACATTTCTATGAAAGAACATGCGGACATATCCACGCAAAGGCGGAAAGACAATTATTCTGATAAATAGATTTTATATGTTACTGCCAAAGCCCGAAGTGCGGTCGATTTGCAAAGTGGCCGATAGATTTGGACAAATTCATTTGCAAAAGTGATTCGTGCTTTGGCCTGCCAATCGCGAAGTGACCTGAGATCCCTGGTCAAAATCAATGTAGCAACTATCATATTAGAGATTGACACCATCGTCTCTCTGTGTACGTTACCGCCATTAGCTGAGTCGAAATGCTGTTGTTGCACAATCTCGTTCAGCCAGCATTTGTGCTATGAGAAAGGGAAATATCAGTGGTTTCGTAGCGTAGTCGTTCTCATGGCTCACTTACTGTCTTGGGGTAATTTAAGGGGACAATGATATAAAAACGAAGTAAAAGGAGAGCCATGGCAGGTGATTGAGGTTGAAAATTGTTTTTCTTCCATTTATTTGAATCACAATATAACTATTCTTTTTTAAAAGTTTGTAATTGAAATATAAAAATTTTAAATGCATATGACGCGATGAAATTTATTATTGATTTTTTTGAGCTTATGAAGAATCTATTGATCATATTTGTCTTTTAATGCAATCGAACCCGACACTTAAATGACACTTGAGTGAATTATAAATATTTATTAGAGATAGAAAATTTTCAAAGAGAGCAGCATCTGAGACGTATATAGCATATGGCGTACCTCCGACGGTAAATTGTCCGATACATCAATAATTAGATAAAATTTTATGTAGTAAACCAAAAGAAGAAGGAACTCTAATAACGTAAGATTCGTTTCAAACATATTTTTTAAAAGGATTAGAATTTTCTGACATCGGGAAATTTTCTCTCAGAAATTCCGATAACAGATAGAATTTCAATTATCATTTCAATCAGTTTCCCACTCACATGCAGGATTCAAACTGAAGTTCTTGAAAACACCCTTCAACTTTGTTAAACTGTTGATTATAGGAACGTACTTCCGAATAGAAAAAAATGTCCGAATAATGTTTGGATCTCAGACATGGGACTTATTTTTAAAATGTATTAGAAGGAAAAAATATTTTTAGGAAGTATCCGTTACTTAGAACTTGGAATAAAAATTTAACTAGTCCTGTTTCTAAAGAGAGTTGAAAAGAAATGTCCATGTTCATAAGTAAAATACCTGTAGAAAGTATGTTAGTTTTGAAAATCAAGATTTTTAACTCTTATAGCACAAATATTTCAACGAAATAAATTCTTATTTCTGAGACCAAGAGGTAGAAATATTGTTAAAAAAATTTTGATCAATTAGTGATCAATGGTTTGAACGTTAAATGGTGTGTAAAGCTTAAGGCTGCGATTTCAGTGGAGCGAAGAGGCACGAGAATTGTGACTAGGAAGAAAAAAAATGCATAGGGTGCAGGAAGAGACTCCCGCGCATAGTAAAAGAGGAGGATGAGGATAGAGAAAATGGCCGGAGGGGTTTCGAAATGTAAGGGTGGGATGAGGATGATCTCTCCGCAGAAGAGGGAATGAAAAAAGGGAGAAACGGACCAATCAACCGATAGCAAAAATCAGCAGATCGAGGTTTAAACAAACCGGATGCGCAAGCCACTCAAGTTGCATGAGAAATATTCCTCATTTTCATTTTTCTTTTTTCATAGTTTCTTCAATTAGCACTTGCATGACACGAATTGTTTTTCAGATTTATATGAACAATTTATTTTCAGTAAATATCTCATATGTATTAAGCACTTCTATCGCTTTTTTATTCCTGTCTCAGGTATTATATAAGACAAAGTACGGCAAACAAAAGCCAGACTGTGTCAGAGCTTCACATCACGAGTGTCAGTCGATCGGAAGACACTGGGACATTGACGTGCTTGGCCACGAGTGACATCGGAAGTGATTCTGGTCAAAGACAGCTCGTCGTCCAAGGTACGCATTTTTACACCTCGTTTGATTTTGAATGAGACGCCCCCCCCCCAATGAATGAAAACATATAGATAATATAAAATAGGAAACCTCCTTTTTTTTTATATTATTCGGTTCTCACGAATTATTATTTTTGAGAAAAATAATCTGCATTTTCTACCAAATCGTTATCACATTACTAGTCATGGATCGTCGACAAGAAATATGATAGCATTGCAAATGATATACAGCAATCTTGCGGTCCTTGTTATTTAATGCTTTCTTGTTTTGATAACATAATTGATTAGATTAACTTAACTTTGAGATCATAACGTTCACGTTTGTAGTGAGTACTACTCCTAATTACCTCGTAATCCCTCATGCAACTCGTAAGCATTCCCTAGGGAAATATTTATTCGATTGGTGCGTGCCGAAAATGGTTGTGTGAGTTACACGCAGACATTTATATGATGTCAAAGTTATGCGTGTTTCGTATTCAACAAGTGCTGTCGTCTTATTTCCTAGCTATACCTTCTGGGGTTTGTCACTAATTTTGGACTGTTCGCGTTTCCATTCCTGCATTTCGGTCTGTGCAACACTGCCCAGTCCTTTCAATGTTTCATCAATGAAATTCTCCGTGACGTTCCGAACTGTTTCGCTTACCTAGATGACATACTCGTTTTTTCAGCCGATGAAGATTCTCATGTATCCAATCTCCGACAAATTTTTCGGCAGCTAGACCAATATGGTATAAAGCTCAACGTATCCAAGTGGGAATTCGGAGTGTCGGAACTTTCGTTTCTCGGCCATAAGGTTTCTGCAGCCGGCATCGGACCTCTACCCGAAAAAGTACAAGTCATCCTAGACTATCCATTGCCGAATACCATCAAAGATCTGAGACAATTTGTAGGACTTTTAAATTTTTATCGAAGGTTCCTTCCACACGCTGCACACAAGCAAGCCAGATTAACTGCTTTTCTCAAAGGCTCTAATAAAAACGAAAAAAAGTATATACCTTGGACAGAAGAAGATCGACAGGCGTTCACAGAAAGAAACCAAGCAGCAGTTAGCTCAGGCGACACTACTCGTACATCCTAATCCAAACGCTCAGATAGCCTTGTGTGTAGATGCATCGGATTACGCTATTGGAGGTGCACTTCACCAGATCAACAACAATAAACTCTAGCCACTCGGTTTTTTCTCCAGAAAACTGAGTGAGACAGAACAAAAGTACAGCGGCTATGACCGAGAATTGCTTGCTGCGTTCGCTGTTACGAAACATTTCCAGTTCATTCCTGAAGGAAGGCAATTTTGCATACTCACAGACCATAGACCATTAACGTTTGCCTTCAATCAAAAACCGGAAAAAACTTCTCCTCGACAGACACGACAGCTTTCGTTCATTTCACAATTTACGACTGACATTCGTTACGTGAAATGTTCTGACAATCAGGTTGCTGATGCTCTCTCCCGAATAAATGCGATCGAACTTTCCAGCCAAATCGATTACGAAGCAATTGCTCAAGCACAGACGACTGATCCAGAGTTGCCCGAGTTGCAGACGAATTCTTCATTGCAGCTTCAGAAACTTCTCCTACCTGGAACTTCAGCCGAAGTTTTATGCGACATCTCCGACGGAAGAGTCAGACCGTACATACCAAAGGACTTTAGACTACAAGTCTTCAAGGTAACTCACGGACTCTCGCATCCAGGAGTGAAAGCAACGCAACGACTAATCACTGAACGCTTCGTCTGGCCATCGGTCAGACGGAAAGACTGTAAAACATGGGTGACATCATGCATACCATGTCAACGGACGAAAGTGCAACGTCACACGGTCAGCGACTCAGGAACATTCTTGCTACCGAACGCAAGATTCGACCACGTACACATCGATATCATCGGACCACTTCCACCAAGCCAGGGCAACCGATACGCAATAACGACGATTGACAGATTCACACGCTGGCCGGAAGTAGTGCCTGTTGCAGATATCTCGGCGGAAATCGTTGCAAGATCTTTTGTGTCAACTTGGGTTTCCCGATTCAGCGTACCTAGCAGAATCACCACCGACAGAGGTCGACAGTTCGAGGCACAGTTATTCCAAGAACTGGCGAAGCTGCTAGAAATACAAAAAATTCGAACGACATCATTTCATCCTCAAGGCAACGGCCTTGTTGTAAACTTCCATCGGCCACTAAAGGCAGCTCTAAAGTGTCAACTCACCGACCGATGGGTGGATGTCTTACCAATTGTTCTCCTTGGCCTCCGCTCAACCTATCGACCCGAACTCAAGGCCACATGTGCAGAACTGCTCTATGGTGCCACACTGTGGTTACTAGCGGAGTTCTTGGTTCTGAGTACCGAGCAGCCCACGGATCCACTAACATTCGCAGCACAACCAGCGAACACCATGCGTAATATTGCGCCCGTTCCTACTGCTAACCACAATAAACTGAAGGTCTTCATTGATCCAGCACTTCAGACGTCGACTCACGTGTTTGTGCACAGAGATGCCGTGAAGCATCCGCTCCAGTGAACTTATGATGGCCCGTTTCAAGGCATGCAGCGGACGCCCAAATACTTCGTGTTACGGATTAAAGATAAGCATGAAACGGTGTCCATAAACTGACTAAACCAACATTTTTGCTTCAGGAAGATGTGCTACCACAAAACTTTCAGCCAGTGAAAACGACCACCGAACCTACCTATCGGAATGGGAGAAAAGTCCGATTCCCTGATCGCTATAAATCGTGACTGAAGTCACTGGTGGGGTAGTACTGTGGGGTTTGCCGTCAATTAAATACCCGACAGATGGCAGCACGGCTACTAGGAGAAGGAGAAAGTCTTTCTGTGAGGACACAATATATCTGTCGACACTACTAATCTACGAACGTTGAGTTGTTCGTCTTCAACCGTTGAGTTCGCCATGTGCCATCGACGCCGTCGCATTTCTCTGTGTAAATATGTTTTAATAAATAATAATATTCATTCCCGTGCCGCTCTCGCCTCAACCTAAATGAATAATCCCTGAATTTCCATGTTATATAAGTGCTCAAAATCGAGAAATTTCATCAAAGTGGATTTGAGTCTTGATTGAATTTACAAATTCATTTTGATTCAGGTGTGTGTGTGTGCGCGCTTGCGTCCTCTTTCCTCATCGTACATTCAAATCAATGAACAAAATTTTCAATTTTAGCTTGAATTTACTTTATTTTACATAACCCATCGCAAGCCATTTCGATTCTGCTCGATGTATTTTTCTCAGAATATATTTGATCAGCTTTCGTTTTTTTTTCCTTCAAACACTTTAAAACCAATTTCAATGTCTACAGGAAAGCCAGATCCACCAAAGAGGTTAAAGATAGAGAATTTAACCAGCAGGTCACTAACTCTAGAATGGGAAATCGCTCACGATGGAAACAGTCCAATCAAAAGCACTATCATCTACTTCATCTCAGATTCTGGTGAGTATCTTTTCAAGCCTCGCACCTAAATCACACCCTAATGCTGGAAAGATTTTGTGTCTATTTTTTTTTTAACTAAACAGAAAGACTGTGTTTTCATAGGCATAGAAAAGAAATTCACAAAATAAATGGTGAAAAGTGATGGATGATTAAATCAGTTCCCTAATGCAAAAACAATGTTTAAAACGGTGATAAATGGGTCCTAAGGAAAAAAAATAAAGATTTCTTCCCACTTTGGTTGTAAGTAGAGCAAAATGGTCGAAAATAAAAAGATATTTATTTCAATCAGTCATATAGACTACATCGTTAGTGCCGACAGCAGAGACATTTTTTTTTTGTTGGTACTCGATGAATGTTGTAATAAATCGTTTTTATAAGTACCTACTAAACAAGTTGATTATTTCGACTTTTTTTTGCTTTAAACTAATAAAATTTCATGGACTTTTGATTTGTGAAAAGTTTGAAGATATAACCTTTGTATAGCAAATTTTTGAGGAAACCTTTATGTCAGGGGTGCACAACGTTTTCCATATATGCGGTAATTCGGCCAATCGCGGGGCAGAAACTTGTATACAGGGTTTCCTGTAAGTTCTAATGCGGCCTTTATCTCATCAATTGTCCTTTGTACAGATATATTTTCCGTTTAAAAAATGTTCAAAAGGGGATTCAAAAACTACCCTGCACCAATTTTGTGAGTGAAGTAACAAAATAAGAGAATCTGAATTTTTTTACCGTCCCCCTGTTCTCTAACCTGGCTCCCGAGTGGCGTGGCGGAAAGATTCTCGTCATCTACCACAGAGAAGGTTGCCGTCACGTTCCCAGGTAGAACATAGCCGGGGAAAAATATAGGTAAGATATTTTCCTTTAACGAGCTTAAAGTGACCACCGATAGATGACGCCTTAATTTCCAACAATACTCATCAATTACAATATAGCGATATGGTCAGAATTGGTGTTTGGTGGAGTAGTGTGCAAAACTTCCAAGTAGAAAGTTGTTGTCCTTACTTTCCTGAGGCGAAAGAAATTCCTAGTTTCTAAGTACAATATTCACTGAGATATTCGAATTCAAAAATCTGAGAAAAGAGTAATTCGGCAGCATAAATGAGGAAAAAGAGTGTTGTCCGTTAGTTTTCCGAATTAAAAAATACCTCGGTGAATATTCCACTTGGAAGCACGGAATATTTTTATGTTGGATTCAAGAGATACAGGGCAACTACTTTCTAATTCTACTTTCTAAGTTAGAGGGACAGGGGACCGTATAAAAATTTAGATTTTTTTTTAATTTTGTGACAGTGTATTTTCACTCTGAGAACTGGTAGAGGGTAATTTTTGAACGCCTTTGAGCATCTTTCTGAATTGGAATCATACCTCTATGACGGATGGTTGATAAGATAGAGGCCGTATTTGCACTTACAGGATAACCGTATGATCACATAAACCGTATTTTACAAGACATTCTCGTAATTTTGACGGTCCCGACTTTCTTGTAAAATGTCCGGGTTGTTTTTTCTTACTTTCAATGCTGACTTTGATTCCAAGGCTTATTTTATTTCTGTAATCAAGAATTAAGATTATTTTTATGATTTAGATTCTTATAATTACCATGATATAATTTGTATCTATAGTTTTAATTAGTCTTATAAACATATTCATCTTCTCGCACATTTGTCAAATATGTATTTATTTTTTGATGAAACATTTTTACCCATTGTGACTTGGACACAGTGACCTTTTATTTCCCATCATTCATTTATCAAGAATTTTAGCGATGTTTGTTGACTTCACTTGCTTTTTCACTGTAAATAGCGACTTTATTTACTTTACTGGCTTATGGGAAAAAAATTGGCTGTAATTGGTAGGTTTATATGCTTTGACATTTTTTGACTGTAATGGCAAATTCACTTGCTTTGACATTTTTTGACTGTAATGGCAAATTCACTTGCTTTGACAACAGTTTTTGGTGACATCACTTATTTTTAGTAAAGAAATACGGTCAGCCAAGGTATTTATCATGGTGTGCGTATTGGTACTTCCCTGACGGAACAACTTTTTTGGGCCAACAATTTTTTGCTATAATAGGTGATATTTCTCAAAAGTCTCGATATCCGTATTTTTATCAAGGAGATATGGTCAGCCTAGACATTCCTCGTTAATGATATTTTTTCCCCGGAACATCTTTCGCCGGCTGGATGGGTTCCCTTGGCGAGCCGCGTTTAGCCCGCGGGCCGTAGGTCGCGCTTCGCGCACCCCCCCCCCCCCGATCTATATCATCCTCGAAGTAAATTAACAAAACCCCTATATAGGCTCTCAAAGAGTCTGTTTTATAACCAATTAACGATATTCCCTCTAAGAAAACACTTTGGACATCCTTCGAAATCATTTGTGATCGCAAATTTGAAATTATAAGAAAAAATATGAAGTGGCACGACATCCATAATTCAAAGCAAAAATATTCTTTTCATTATTAGCATATTTCAAAATACCCAATAAGAGAGATCTTATTTATCCTTATTATTTGATGATCGTCTTCAAAATTGTTGATGCGAATATAAATTTAAAAAAAAATTGTAGAAAGAGATTTTAATATTGAAAATATACACACGAATTAATTAATGTCAAGAGTGTTTATTGAAGATTTCGTACAATCTTCAGAGAAAGAACCGAATTATCGTGCCGTTGAATTCTATAAATAAACGGATGTATTTGATAGTGTTTTCCTCTGCTTTTGACTCGATATCGATCGGTAAAGCAGGATTCGGTTAAGTGGAAGGCACGGGAACAAAAATAAAATGAAATAAAAATGATTTCCACGCTGATGGTTACCATGAAGTCTCTGATTCTACGTCTCTCTCTCTCTCTTTCTGTTTGAATGAAGTCGCTGTCTCTGATGTCTGATGCTTTTGTCCACATCTGTCGTCTACGTGCCTTATTAAAAGAAAAGTCTCGTTTCTTTTCTTATCTAAGGTACTTGAAGAACCAGAATCTCCGCTGAGGAAAATACTGTCTTGTATACCCCTGAGAATATATGATTTTCTTTCAATAAAAATACAGAAGTATGAATTCTTGTGAAATACCGATTCGGGGGAAAAAATAGATTCGAAGACACAATGCTCACAAATACCCTATTTGGTCGTCATTAAAAGATACATGCAGCGATGCTTTTCAGTGCAGAATTGCTGAAAAAAATTCCATTACTGCTATAGAAGGATTTTTTGTTTATTATGAAAATAATTGGGATTACTAACTATAAGTATAGAACAGCTTTAAGCATTCATTCTTTTCATGGAGTGAAATCGTGGGAATGAAATAGATTTTATTTTATATACATCAACAGGCTTTATAATATAAAGTGAATGATTGGAACGATAAATATACTTATGTATGTTACGATGAATGTTATAAACCCGGTTATCATACAAAAAACCGGTAACTAAGCATAATAGCTGAGCATTTTGGTAAGTTTGATGAATTTCCCACTAAATTTACCATTTCTACCGACGGTTATGCATAATAATACCCAAGCGTCGTACGTAAATTTTATAAGTACTTGAAAACGTATCACTTTTACCAGTGATTTTGCAAAATATCGAAATATCTCGTCATTGGTAAACATAATAAATCGCAAAAATGATAGAATTTTATTTTGAAATATTGCACTGCTGAACACTGATTTCGTTTCCTAAAATATTTCAGTGATTTAAGGGTTTTGGGACGCTGATTCTGATTTTTTTGTTTTTTTTTTATCGGATTTGCTTTAGTTTTTGAGATGAAATGGAAATTAAATTTCAATCATAATACATAAGCAGAATACAAATGTTGAGAATTCGCATTATCTCAAAAACTAGAGCCAATTCATCGAAACAAACACCATTTTTGAAATCAACACCCCAATATACCTTTAAACCATTAAAAATTCCTGTGGAACATTTATTTTTCAGCAGTGCTATCAGTTTTCCGAAACTATTATAACCTGGGTTAGATTTTCAATTTCAATATATTCCGAAGGTATTTAAGAAGAAAGTGCAGTATTTACACACATTTTGGGCATTGCTCCACGGATATCGTTTGTTTAATACGTGTGGAAATATCATAGGATTTTTTTCATATTTCAATGTCACATTTCCCTTCTGAAAGATTTCAATAAATTTATTGAAATCAAATCAAATTTATTCATTTTCAACAAACACAGATTTTATAAAACATATTTATCATCCAGCGGCTGTGACTGAAATTGATTGTGTACGGATGATTGAAAATTTACATGATTATTAATGAATAAAATACAACTATAAAACATACGACATGAACAACAACATTAAAAAAAGACACATACACAGAAATATACATATTCCCATCAGAAGTTTCTCAATAAAATTAAGACAATTAGTTTCTGCACTTTATTCACGATAACAGCAAATATCACATGATAAATTTATGTTGGTGATGAATTCTAAAAGAATAACTCCAACACTAAATATTGTTCTAAAATTCAACTGTAATCGTTGAGAATTCAATTAAGCAAAACTCTTAACGAAAATGATTTCGAACAATATCAAATAAAAAGTCACCACACCACACGAAACAGTCAATACAACAACAAAGAAAAAAAAAAAAAGACTTTAATTAAAAATTGATATTTCAGACCATCCCTAAAATAGCTCAAAATACCAATTTCCCATTATGGGACTGAATGCGGATGATTATTAAAAATCCATAATGAAGTTACTAGTCAATAATGATTCAATTGTAAAAATTTTAATAAGTTAATAAAAAAATGGCTTGTGTTTTTTTATAAAAAAATATTAATGTAATTTTTTTGTCCATTAGTTTCCCTCATTAAGCTTTACTCTCATCTATTCCTTTTGGATTTTAATTAAAGGTTGGTTTCCCCTCCCTCTCGTCCTGTGTGTGTTAATATAATTTAATTTTTATTATTTTCTGCGAGGGAAAATGCTTTTAACTCTGCTCGAAGTATTTAGTTTACTCTTTCTTCGTTAGCGTGAAGCTCTTGGGATGCATATACATAATTTTTTCCCCTTATTTTATTTCTCAAAGCCACTGTCTGATTCAGGATATTAACTTAGATATTACTTACTTTTTTCATTTTAATGCAAAGATGGCTTATATTAATTTTTTTTTTAGCTTTCATTAGTCCTTTTTTTTTTCAGAAGTTCTTACGGAATGGTTGTTTTTTTTTTATACGTTGGGTTTTTATTTTAAAAAAATGACATTCTATTAATGAATTGCGTAAAAAAAATGGTTTTTGAAAGTCTGGATAAGATTAAGTTAAATACAAGGAAATGTCATTTTTAAATCGATATTAGAAATTTCGATTTTATGGATTTCGACGCAGCCTTTAATTTTGCTAGCTTTTCTTAGTGTTTTAATTACCCATGAAAAAAGGAATATAAAATTTTTTAAACGTCTTGTTGTGGTTGATACGAAAAATAATCGATGAAAAAATTATTATGTTTGAGAACCGAGAGAGCGAAATAATGTAGCTCATCAATGATCATTTTGGAAATCTCGCGACATTGCTCTCTCGGCCCGCGGAAAAATATTTAAGGGTGTCGTCCAGCACCTCCTAGAAATAGAATGCCTCCGTACGGGTTGCCATGAACGTCATTCAGATACCTAACAAGTTTGCCACATTTTGAAACACAGCATCTTATTTTGTTTTCTCTCATTTTGGCGTAGAATCTTCCTGATTGGCTTACGAATACCGTATAGTGATTGGATGTGGGGCATAGAAATCACAGCAATTCTGAGCCCGATCATTTCTTTTCCGCACAGCGATGATACTAGCACGAGCAGGGAATTGTTTTCCCTGAATATTCTGAGGAAAAATGGACTACTTACTGACTTCGCAAGCAGCGTGAGAAGGCCTTCTATCTCTAGGAGGTTGTCGCGTGCTATGTGTCTGTTTGCCACGAAATATTTCATTCTAAAGCCAAGAAACGCACAGTAGACGAATATTAAACTTTGAATGACCCGGATTTTTGATAGCGAAGGCTGTGACACTGCAATCACAACGAGGTTGTGGGTAAGGCAAAAAAGAAGAGGGGGGGGGGGAAAGGAAACCAAAATTCCGGCGTACTTATTCTTTATCTCACGGTCAGAGCGAGCGCAATCTATACAGACGTGAGTGAAAGGTATTCATGGAAATAGTGCTCATTGTCATTGCTTCAGCTTATCCTCGATACCTTCCGTAGCTGAGGACATTTATCAGCTGTGTAGACGTTATATTTGTCGACTGAACAGTCACATATCAGGTAATAGGTACAACATTAATATAGTGTCTATTAATTCAGAATGATTAGATTAATATAATGAATAGATTAATTCAGATAATCTAAGAAATAATAGACACAGTTTATTAATCTGTATGATTTACTGACTTGAATCTTGTAATTTGTGGCTGTGGGCCATATCAGTGACACGAGTGAGGTTCTTACAATCTTTACCAGACATCACCATTGAACATGTTTGCCGCACTAACAAAACTAGTGTTTTTTTAGACCGGAACCTGCACTTTATTGCTGATTCCAGAAGACAGCGTCCGACATTGTGCCACTTTTACATATCTCACCGAATGGTCGATGCGCTAACCCGTCGGTGGGAGACTCGCTGCTGTAACACCTTTCCTCTGTGGTCATTTTGCCTCCGTTACTGTTGTAAATCTGAGTCAGGAATGAATCTGGCAAGGGAAAACCGGGTATTGAACCCCGACACCTCCAAACATCGTTTGGTACTTCAGGTGGGCATCTTATCGCCCTAGGGCTACCGCACCCAAACATGTATGAAAGACATCATTCTTAGTACACCTATTCGTCAAATTTGAAATCCCAATAAAAGTTGAAGCTACCAGTATTAATGTGCACAGTCATCGAGTAATAATCGAGTGACAATCATTGGGGGGCGTAAATCCATACCGCACATAGGATCTTCTAAGATGGGATATGCCTCATTCCCTAAGATCACTATTACGTCACTAAGGTCCGTATTCACCGATGTTTTAAACTGTAGTCACAATTTTTGGATAAGATATCAATATAGATTGGTTAAAAACCTGTGCCACCTGTTAATTCAACCAATCCGTGTCGCTCTCTCATCACAAAATTGTGAGTATAGTTTAAATCATGTCGGTGAATACCGCCCCCTAAATCGTCAAACCCGATCGTGAATGTGGAACTTCGGGATTCGATGTAATGCGCATGCGCGACGTAGTTATTGGCGTGAATGTATTTCCTGGCAACGTTTAATGATAGATATACCTAATTTTACCTACGACCGGCATGTGCCAGTCGGCGTAATGGTTAGAACATGGGATTTGTGTAATGAAGGTTGTAAGTTCGAATGCACGCTCGAATTTTTTCTCAATAGTGTTGCCCGCGGTCGGTTTTTGGAACATTTTGTTTCAACTTATCAGTTGTGCCATATTTCCGTTTGTGGTGAGAACAGATTTGACATTTTCAGTCCGGGGGCAGGGGCCCCCTTTAACTGCCGGAGGAGCGAAGCGGGACGGGACGGGACGGGGCGGGGCGGGGCGGGGGGGGGAGCGAAGCCGTTTCCTGGCCGCAGGCCCACGCCGAACGAAGTTCGCTCTACAGGGGTATTTACTAATAAAGTAGTCGGAAACATGGTTTTGTTTTTGCGTTGTGATATTAATTGTATGAAAAAATTATGTAAAAGCGATATTGTTCATGAATCCTGTTGTTTGGCGATAAGTTGCCAAACATAACAGCCATAGCTCCTAATCGGTAATGTTCAGCTCTTCGGCTACTACGTCACGAGATAGTGTTACGAACTTTCGACGATAGATGGCGCGATTTGTTTGATAGAAATATCGGTTTAGCAATATCGATGATACCGGTTTCGGTAATGAGCGAGAAGGTCCGATTGGCGGAGACTGGCAGGGCGTGTACAGAAAAATCTAGAAAGTCCCGCCCCCTCCATACGGTAGCGCCGCCGACTAGGAAACTGTGAAAAAGAAATGTGTGGAATGTTCTTTTTCTCGAAGTTTCTATCTGGGTTATAAATACCGTGGCGCTCACAAGATGGCAGACTCAGAGAGACTGAGAGAGGCGAGACAGGCAAGGCAGGCACAAGGAGATTCAGTCAGTTGTGTTTAAACTTTGCGAGAAAGTTGTTAACTCTCTGATTAGCTTGTAAATACGTGTAAATTGCTGTTCTGTAAATAAATCTGTGGTTTTCCGTCGATCCGCTTCTTGTTTTGCAAACTCGAAGTCTTGTGGAAAATTATCCGGAACAATAGGTTCGGAGTTAGAATTTCCCTGGATCTCTTTTGACGTAATTGTGATCTTCGCCAATGAGCGTATCCCATGTTAAAATCAACGTACAATATGGAATTGTGCCACAACCTTGTGCTGTGGTTGCCGAGCACCCACATTATTCTGTAGCATGGACCCGAGCACCCCTAGATTTATTTTAAAAATCAGAATTTTCCACATAAAACTCTCAGGTCGAACATGTACATGCCTAAAACACTTGCGAAGCCCCTGGGTCAAACTGAATGTAGCTATTCCCCAATTACACAAAGAAATCTAAATTGGAGGAAAAATTCCAAACATTTATCTATAGTGACGAACTTTGAAGAAAATAAATTTAATTCTTCCTCAAAATTTCATTCATCGAAACTTTCTTTTTCAATGAATCCCTTTATACGACTGTAGAAAGTTATAGTAACTTCAATAAATCTGGATTCCCGTATTTCATACCGTATTTATTTCTAGATTTCGACATTAAAAATTCCGAGTCCACTTTAAGTATTTCCTGCTCAATTACTTTTGTACTGAATTTGAGAATTTGTTTTAGCATTTTCTTATATTGTTTTAAACATAGAATCGGAGACGTACATTAGACGCGATACACGAACTAAAAAATGGTATTTCTAATAATAATCAGATATATACTTATCAGTTATTTCGCTTTTCAACTAATTACGAACGCTCTGAGGATTCCAATGAAATAAAATATTCATTATTCTTTTCCAGAAACACGTAATTAGTCACTATTTTATTAGACTGGTTGTAACCATCGCAATTTAAAATTAAAAAAGTGAATATTCACTTATCAAACAAACATTAGCTTATTGGGATTTTCAATGATAATAATACATAAAATTAATCATCTAATCGTTTTGATGGCAAATTCTTCTGGTGAAAATATTGTACGACTCAGAACATTTGAATAAATTCTATTTCACGCATCATACCATTTCCTAATTGCTTAAGCCGACTCAAATATGTCTGGAAGAATTAATTCTCTATAATTTTTTTCGTAACTTATTATTATTTATTCACTAAAACCAATAACTTCTACAAATTCCCGCATTTCCAATGCTTCGCGTTGATGTTTTTATTACATGGGTTATAACGAAATTCATATTGATATTAATACAATAAATTCTAGTGAAAATTAGTTATGGAATTGTATACAACAATGAATATCAAATTAAGAATTCATATATTATATATATTTTATTTTTTGAAAAGAGAGAATTTTATTACAAAATAAGTTTAAATACATATTATCAATTTTAATAGTTGCAACAATGATTGTTACTATGCGTTGTCATATGTAAAATATTTGCATATATTTATTTCAAATGTTCAATTGCATATATTAATTTGCATATATTTTAATTCCGTCAACAATTTACATTCTCTCGTGTATTTCAAAATCGAAAGTATAGGAAATAAATTACATATAGAGAAGAGTAGATCAACTTTGCCCAAGAATATTAAGAAGTCAACCAACGAAAATAAGGCAAATACAAAAACCACTAATGCATTCCGACCCATAGTGGGTGAAGTCTGCAGAGGAAAAAAATATTTAACCACTGATCGAGTATCCCACGTGGGTTGAATACCAAATCTTAATTCTCGGTATCTCAGCAAAAAAACAAACACAAGGTCTCTTCATTTCAAACGTCGTGGTCAGAATGAAACTGAGACTATATGCGTGTGATAGTAATACTGCGTCCTGATTGGAACCTTGAAGCTACCTGATTGGTCAATACGGAGCTACCTGACCATCAGGTAGCTCCATTCCGCAAGGGTCAAACCAGGACGCTGCATTAATGTCATACACAGGCTCTCAGCTTCATTGTGACCACGACGTTTGAAGTGAACAGCCGTACTTTTTTCCGCTGAGATATCGAGAATTCAGATTTGGTAATCAACCCACGTGGAGAGAGAGAGAGTTCAGTGGTTAAATATTTTTTTCCACTGCAGATCTCACCCACTATATGTCGAAATGCAATAGGAGTTTTTGTGTATTTGTCTTCTTCGTTGGTTGACTTCCTAAAATTAGATGTAGTCAATAAATATAGTTGAAATATTAGATATAAGTATGAAAAAAAAATCACAGAACTCGTTTGTGTGCAATACGGATATACAGGGGTGATTCTAAAATTGTCCTTGCCGCATTTTACTGGCTAACAGTTTGATCGTAAAGGCATACTTGCAGTATTGCAAAAATTGTCAAAATAAAGAGTAGAACTCAGATACGTCATTCATGATGCAAGGGGTTGCATGGTTATTAAAATCCTTAAAAAAAACCTTTTTATTCGACCACCCTGTTCTCACAAACCCAATTCTAAAGTTGTTGCCCTGTCTTTCCTGAGGTCAACAAAATAAATCCCACGTTTTTGGAGTGCAATGTTCACTGGAATATTTGATTTCAAAAATCGGAGAAAAAAACAACAGAGTAAACTGAGGGACACAAAATGTCTCGTTTATGATGCCACTTGCCAAATTTTCTCCGATTTTTAATTCAAATACCACAGCAAATACTACACTTAGAAACATGGAATTTTCTCTTTTACCCTCAGGAGAGACAGCGCAACAGCTTTCTTACGGGGTTTTTGAGAACAGGGTGTCTGTTTTGAAAAGTTAACTTTTATATTTGAATAACTAAACAACCCCTTGCAACTTGAATATCGTACCTGAGCTCTACCAGCACATCCTAGAGATAGAAGGCCTCTGCACTGTTTGCCATAAACGTCATTCAGACTATCTAGCAAGTTTGCCACATTTTGAAAAACAGCATCCTATTTTGTTTTTTCTTATTTTGGCGTAAAATCTTCATGACTGGCTCACAAATACCGCACATTTGGATGTGGCGCATACGACATAGAAATCGCCAATTCTGAGCCCGATCATCTCTTTTCCTGACAACGATTATACTGGCACGCGAGCAGGGAATTTTTCCCCTGAATATTCTGAGGAAAAATGGACTACGGCACGAGCTCACCTTCGGAGTGTCACGGAGGCCTTCTAGGTGGTGCTGGTTGTACACACTATTTGGATCTAATTCAATTCGCCTGTAGGATAAACGGTTCTCTGTTACTTGTGGTGCCAGCTGTTAGGTATGAACCGTGTATAGTAATTGAAAAAATCCAAATCGGTAACAACCAGAAGAATTTTTTTGTAGAGATGTGGTGCAGAATCCGACACGATAAGTTCTGGTTATTTCTGTAATATTTTCATAAAACACCAATAGAATCTCAGATAATAGAATATGTCACTGGTCATGTTTTTTGCAGAAAAAAAAAAAAATTCTCCTTGTCTTATCTATCGCCATTTGTTGCCTTTGAAAAAACAAATATCCGTGCGGATTGTCTGTTTAAATAACTATTTATAAACTTTATTATTATTAACTGCGGTGGAAGGCACTGTGGTGGTCGAATGGTCATAGTGACAGACTCGCATCGCGACTACTCGGGTTCGAATTTCAAAGGCGATGGTCCGCTGAAGTTGTTTTTCTGAGGTTTTTTACGTCGAGGAGGGAGTTCGATTTCTCCGTTAAAAATGTCTCGGGGCAAAGAGAGCAACGGGCCTACAATGGTACAAATATTTAACCATGACACTTCACTACTCACATTTTTAAATAACACCAATGAAAAATGAGGCAACACTGGATACATACTCTCTGACTTACTCACCCTTTCCTGGCACCTGATCGGTAAATTGCCCGTGGCAATGCAATGTATCGGAGTTGGGAAAGAGAGAGCCTCTCAGAAAATAAAACTGCACATGGTGCTTGATTTATGATTGTATACGTAGATCATGGTCTTTCGCAAACTATTTTTATACTTAGATTACGATTTTATACTTATCATTTAATGTATAGTGTAATGTTTTTTTTTGTTTTTTTTTTATAAATAAATTTCCAGAGGTGCCCAGTCCATGAGAACAATGAACCAATAATGCTATATGGTGATGTGGCTTGGGTATCTCTCGGTCTGACGGTATATAATTTGCACTAAAAGATGGGGGTAGGCAAGGTCTGATGGGAATATGTTTTCTGTGCCTTGAATCACGTGGTAGGTACTGAAATATTGAAATTATGTCATTATCACTAGTTTTGTCATTGGAATAGCTAAGAAACGATACCAATGTCGCCTATTTTCGTTCTGAACTGCTCGAAGTATAGCGGAAAAAAAATTGTTACGGATCAGGACCGTGGGCCCGGTACCCAGACGGGAAGAGATATTGAAACCAGAAATAAGTCATTGGATGGAACTTTCCCATATGCATCTGAAGATACCATTGCATTTGACATTCGTTACGTCCCGAGATGAGCATTTACAGAATTTCATCACGCAAATTTTTGAAAAGGCTCCCAGTAGCGTCAGGCGAGCCCGAGTGGCATGGTGGTAAGATGTTCGTCTACCATCGTGAAGGTTGTTGTCAGGGTCCCGGGTTCGAACCCAAGGAAGGATATAGATAAGATATTTTCCCTAACGAACTCGAGGCGACCACCGATAAACAGCGCCTTCACTTCCAACCCATCTCACTAATGGCAGTAAATTGCAATACAGCGATATGACCAGAGTTGGTGTTTGGTGACGTAGTAGTATCGTCAGGCGATTTAAAAAACGTATTCACATGTTTTTCAACGAATTTTCCGAAAATTGCAGTTAGTGCAGTTGATTTTCTGTAGTTCTCAACTCCGAGGAGAGGAGGCTCGAACTCTCTGTTGTGAAGTCTTTCTATAGAGAGCAAAAATCATTTTCTACGGTAAAAATATTCACTCGTTATACCTCACTCATAGTTCGAAAAGTAGATAACAGATAGCGACACTATAACAATCATTACAACAGAAACAAAACTCACGTTTACAACACACACTTTCCATTGTGTCCTAAGTTCCGCATACAGACGAGGTGCATGTGTGGTTTAATAATAGCAGTAGCTAAGAAATGATGGTATTTAGTGTGAAAGATAGATAGATAGATAGAACCGCTCACAGCCCCGGACTGATGCAAAGCACCTTACTTCCGTTACCTCAAAAGAGGCAGAGTTGTGTCGGAAAAGTTAGCAAAGATTTATAGTGGTGGCTCCCCTTGCCCCGTGCTCGCAAGCTTCGAACCACTCGCGTCGTTCTCCCCATGAAGACAGCCATCAACTCGATGCAACGTACAAGCCATTTGACTAAAATGGGTGACTGAATCCAATGACTAGGGAGAAAAATTGCACGTGCGCCCAGTGGCACATAAGGGCCGGAGACCGCAGCCTGGGATTTCAAAAGAAAGGTGGAAATGACTTGTGGACAAGAAAGAAGAAAAAGAAGCTGGCATGTTGAAGTGGGAGAGATTTGAGAATGGTCTAAATACACAATGCATACAAATTACATATATACAGCGCCTCGACTGTGACGGGAAACGAAGAAACAAAGCCTCCGTCCACAGCGCTGAACAGTGTGTTCTGCTCGCTCTTCCCCTTACAGAACATGCAATATATACACACACAGATTACATACATAGCCCGCACTGCGACGGGAACAATCAAACAGAGCCTCCGTTGACAGTGCTGGGCATTCACATTTGAATTACATGCATACATTATTTACTTTACAAAAATTTCCCTTTTTTATACTATTGGGAATGCACATAAACATTACTATGAAGGTAGAATTGGGTACAAATATCACCCTGAGCTCATACAAATATATATTCAAGGTTACAAAATTACTATCATACTATAAAAGTGCGGCGGGAACAATCAAACACAGCCCCCATTCACAGTGCTGGGTGGCAGCGATCACATTTGAATTTCCCATACATATATTTACATAATATATTTATATAATATACACTATTTACATAATATAAATTTCCATTTTTATATAATTGTTGATACACATAAACATTACTATGCACGGCACATATATTGGAAAAAATGCCATAATGAGCTCATACAAATATTCAATTACTAAACCACCATCATACTATGAAATTGTATATACAAAAACATTCATAATTTATACAGGGTGTATTACTAAAATATTATAGTTTAGCAGCGTATATAAGTGCGCCCCTCTATGTTGAATCTGCATCTGTTTCAGATTCTACTTCCGAATCATTAGTGGATTGTTCACTGCTTTCAGTTATTATCAAAATAGTTTCTTTATTATTCATCAAATAGCCCAAGACTTGTTGTAGTTTTCTCGTTGCAGATCTTTGCAAAATAATTTTCCGTTTCCACAAGATCTCTCTTCCGCTCGGCGGCGCCTCCAAATGGCATCCCTTTGTGTACTCACACTGTGTCACATAGTGTATCACGCTTCCCGGATGGCCGCATCTACACGTGCTGGTCTGGCTGATTTTGAACCTTTGCATGTATTCACCGAATGGACCGTGTTCTGTGAGGAACATTATTATTTCTCTCGGCATGACTTTTTTCATTTTACCCACTTTTGGTATAACGTCGAAGACCTTTCTTCCAGTTGTGCATATTTGCCAATGGTGTTGCCATTTCTCTGACGCTTCTTTCGAGAGCAGATTTTTAATATAGGATGCCGGCAATTTCATTAGGTGGTTTTCAAGTTGATGTTTTGTAGCCTCTTTCGCGAATTTATCCGCCATTTCATTCCCCTCAATGCCTACATGAGCTTTCACCCATCGTATTGTAATCTTCCTGTTGTCCATCAGTATTTTTCTAATGTCATGCACTAGGCTATGAGGGGATTCTACGTCTCGTATTGCCTGTATACATGACATGCTGTCTGTGTTTATAGTTGATTTCTCTGCAAAATGTTTTGCATAATTGACTGCCATCCAGATTGCGTATAACTCTGCTTGGAATACAGTATTGTTATTGAGCAATCGGCAGTTCCATTTGTCCGTTACTTCACCCATATATATACTGACGTAGGCGGCCCCTACACCGTCCACGGTCTTTGAACCATCTGTGAAAATAATTCGATTTGTTGATTCTTCTGCATCTGTGGTCAAGACCTGCGTCGGCAAAATATCTTTCACCGGGTGATACGTCCATGGTGGATGTTTATGCTCTATATCTGTAGGAAGATATGTTACATTGTTTATTTTAATCTCACGCTTTAGCCTTAAATTTGCTTTCTGTACTTCGTTGTCCAAAAGTACATGTAGTGGGGGATTGTTAGTTAATACTTGTAAAGCACTGTTTGGTGTTGTGGAAAAGGCTCCAGTGATGAATAGCAGGAATTTTCTTTGAAGAGAGTCTACTTTTGTTCTTAACTGTTGTTTGGGATCACCGAACCATGCGATGGCACCATATGCTATAATGCGGATGGCGACAACTTTATAAAGCGTATTTCTAATTCTTGTATTAATGCCCCATGCAGGACCAGCCATTCTTTTAAAATTTTGTAAGCATTTCTGTGTTTTCGTGATCAGATAATTCACATGTTTGAACCATGTCAGGTTTCTATCAAACATTATTCCTAAATATCTGATGTTCATATTGTGTCTTATTGGATTGTTTCGCAGTCTAATGGTTGGTCTTCCCTTTTTGTGAGAAATCCACAAGTAATTTGATTTGGAGAATTCGATCTCTAAATTATTTTTCATGAGCCAAGTATCCAATAATACCATTGCTGCTTTTGCGTGCTCAGTGACCTTGCGGATTGTAGAATCACCAATTACCATAGCAATATCATCCGCATACACTTGAATTTTTATATTTTCAGGCCAGTTTTTTGTGAGTAAGTCATTTATGACAAGGTTCCACAGCATCGGCCCACTACAGGAACCTTGAGGGCACCCTTTCGTTTGAACTATAGTGGCCTCGCCCTCATCTGTAAAAAGGGATATATGTCTTTCTCTGATTGCATCAATCATTGTTCTTCTCACATTGTCCGGCATTGAGATGTTGAGAAGTTGTTTTACTATTGTTTTATGTGAAATGTTATTGAAGGCTCCCTTAATATCTATTGATATTAGGGCAACATCTTGTTTTTGGCTCTTAAATGTTTGTATGCTGTCATGAATCTTTGATAGTGCTGTCTCCGTCGAGAACCCTTTTCTGAATCCATGTTGTTTATCGCTGATCCACTTCGTTTTCTCGATGTAATAGTTGATTCTTTGTGTCAGCAACTTTTCGAGAATTTTGCCCACTGTGTTTAGAAGAACTATTGGACGGTATGAGTTGATATTGTTCGGATCTTTTCCTGGTTTTAGAAAAAGTATCAGTTGCCCTTTCTTGAATGCTGTAGGGAAAATATTGAAGCTGAGGCATTTATTGAATAGAGTCAGGAAAAAGAATTTGTGGAAAGCATGTATACTTTTAATCAATGCGTTTGTTATTCCATCAGGACCGGGAGCTTTTTTCACATTTAGTTTATCAATTAATCTATTAATTTCTTGAATTGAGAAAGGTGGATCGTTTCTAGTATCAGTATTCTGTGTATTTCTTGACTGCCTTACAGTATTTTCGTTTCCCCCATTATTTTGGGGGAAAATTTCTTCTAAAATGTTTTGGGCAGCTTGCAAAGATGTTGTTGGATGATCAGGATTTACGAGGAATGTTTGTGGAGGAAATGAACTTGTATTTGTGACAGTCTTGTACGCTTTCCCAAAAGGCTCCGTCGCTTTTTCACAAAACTTCATCCAGCCTTCTTTTTTTGCACTGTTGACTTTCTTTTTGTATAATGCAATTTCTTTTCGATATAATTGCTTTAACCTTATTTGATTGTCCGGATCCTTTTCTCTTTCACACCTCCTCTTTAGTGCTCTCAGACGTTTCCTTTCTAACGTTAGTTCATCATTCCACCATGCGAGGTTTTGAATTGGTGAAGGTTTTACTTTTGGAAATGTCTGTTCACACATGTTAGTAATATATGCCATTAGTTCCTGGCATATTCGTTGGAGGGTTGTCTTATCTTGACATTTCCTGAAATTGTATTGTATTGTTTTAATTACGCTTCTTGTTTTCAAGTTGAAAACCTTTAGCTTCCTCACTGTTATTTTATATCGTCGTTGTGGCTTTTGGCAAATAGTCGCATTTGTTTGTATATAAATGTATTTATGTCCGCTGAGCGTCACTTTCTCGTCCACTTTCCAAGATGTATTCAGAAGTGTTGCATGCGAGTTCGTAATAGTCACATCCGGCCATCCTTTCCCATAATCCGTCTCGAAGGTGGGAGGAGAATTACTATGGTTGAGGAAATATAAATTGTTCCTATTAGAATAATCAATGAGCTTATTTCCTCTAGTATCTGTTCTATGGTCTCCCCAAAGCGGGTGATGACTATTGAGGTCACCGCACAACAATAGGTTCGCTTGTGCGGCCAATTTCAATAGTTGGTCCATTTCTTTGAGAACATTCTCAACACAATCTTTCGGTGAAGAGTACGCACTAGCTAATATTAGATCATGTTGAGGCTGTGAGATTCTAATCGATGTGATGTTGTTGCTCGTATGATATGTCATAGGGTGAATGTCTGGATTGAGTACCAGGATTGCCGCCTTTCCATCTCTGGACATCCATCTTTTCCATCTTTTCGGAAATCCAAGCAGTGGCTTCCCTGGTATTCCTGGCTCCTGTAAAGCAATTATGTCAATCTTGTCCTTGATTGCTGTCTCTATGAGCAAGTTTATTGCCGCTCTAGTTCGATCTACATTTATTTGTAGTATTTTGAGATTGCCCATTGAAGATGGTGTCGTTGAATAACATTGAATTTGCTCTTTTCGACTTAATCTTGGGTGTTTTTCCCGTCTGTTATTTTGACATGTTATCCGGGAGTTGGCTATTGCGTCCTTAAGGTTATCTTGAGGCATTGTATATCAAAAATGGAATATTAAAATAGTTACCTATTATACCTGACTTATATGAGTAGGAAAACTATATGTTGTCTTGTTATCAATTTTTCAAGTGTAACTTCAACTTGAAATTGTTCGCGACTGCCGAACTTATGACCTTTGCAGCCGACGAGTCTGTACATATCAAAGTAATTTGACCTTTATGTTCATCTATACTAGCAATGAACTCCTGTAGATTGCTATATTTTAACTGTTCTTCTAAGTCATTCATTACTTGTTTAATCTCCTTTTGGTCAATAGCGTTGAATGTCAGTTTAGATTCATTGTTATCGGCATCCTTATACACGGTATTACAAGCTCTTGTGGTTAGATTTTTCTGGTTAGCACAAGAGATTCCTGCATATGTAGTATGGCTGCTTCGAATTTCACTATGATTCTTAAGATGACAACGATTGTAGAAGACCAAGCCGGATCCAAATCTGAATGTCGAAGAGGCCTCTCCCTTACAGCTCTGTTCCTCGGATTCATAGACAGTATCACCCAAGAGGTTTGAATTTTTCTGATACATTGCTGTTCTTTTGTTATTGAAAGTACGTCCAAAGTTCTTGTTATTTGAAGTTTTAACCCCTTCATATGTTTGCGGTTGAAGTCGGTGCTGTTTAAAAGCATCGGCCCCTGGGCACACAACATATATGTACTGCCGGAGGCTTCGGTTGTTGAGTATAAATCTTTGGATGTTTTTACAGTCTTCTTTAGTGTAACAATCAACTGCCGTACCATTTCTAATGTGTCTGATGTTGTGAATTTTTTTCTCAAATTTTTTGATAATAATTTGGTTGTTACTGTTAGTTCGATGTGATTGAGCCAATCTGTTCTTGTATAACAGCACTGAATACATTTGCCGATTCTTGTTTTTCCTCTGCTGCTTCTTCCTGTAGCTGACTTCTTGGAAAGGATTTTCTGTATTGGAAGAGAGCTCGTCAACTATGATATAGGAAGATGAACTGTCATTTAATTCATCTACATGATTTGATATTATAGAGTCCTTTTGTTGAGGAGGGGAAGATATGGGAATTGATATCTGTGTGATTTTTTCAGAATTAGTCACAACGGGCAAATTCTTCTCTGCCGATTTTCTCGCAGTTCCATGTTGTTTTTCAAGGCGTTGTCCTTGTAGTGATGGGGAGTCTGTTTGGGCCAAACCACTGAGTTCTTGTTTTACAGTCTCTTCAATCCATTCCACAATAGAATCTATCATAGAGTTGGTTTTTTCCAGTGACGCTGCAGGGGGGTTGTAATTGTTGCTTAACCACTGTTCAAGTCTTGTGCGAGTTCCAACTCCAGAGATGCAGGTGTTGACAGCTTTAATACTAGTTGCAGTGTTAATTGATGTGGTTGCAGATGGAGAAAATATAACTTTCTCTGATTGTCGCAGATCATGCGATACTTCTGGAATGTTGGTGTTGACTCCAGCCTCTCTGTGAGTTTTTTTAGCGCCATCTCTTTGTGGTTTCGGAGGTTGTTGTGGTGCTCTGTTGCGCATCTCACCCATTGTTTCGATCTGTGGTTGAGCTGAGAGACGGTCTGGATGCGACTGAGTAAAAAAATGTTGTGTAGTCGAAGTGAGTGTTAGTTCCTGAGGAGAAGATGTTTCTGTTTGGCAGAAGTTGTCCCTAGTAGATTTGAGGATGTTGTCTGCCCAGATATTGATTGCATCAATTATTTTATTGCTTCTTTTGCGTTGTTTAGCGGGAATGTAGAACCCTACATTTCCTCTGCCATTATCACTTGTATAGGAGTTCAAAATTTCCCGAAGCTCCTCCAGGAGTACTTGTACATTTGGTTGGAGTGTTTTATGTGCTGTAAAATCAGTTGAGATTGAAGTATTGGCACCCATCGTTTTTTGTGCATATACTTGATGACCTTTGAGTTTGGGTATGACTTGAGATGAAGCTTGTTGAGAAGGTAAGGTTACAGAATTATTTGCACTCAAATTATCACTGGATTGCATTACTGTTATCAAACAGGGCTTGAGGAGATCCTCAGAACCTCCTTCACCCCTAGATATGGCAAGGTTCTTGCCTTTTTCCTTAAGTCTTGATGAACTTCGTCTGACAGGTTTTTCAGCTGATTTGGGTGTTTCTAACCGACGAGAAGTGTTTTTTGTATTCTTGTTCCGACAGCAAATTTTGTCTTCACATTGAGTTTGTTTTTTGACCCTTATCTCAAGGTTCTCTTTTTTTTCCTTGGAGGTTTTTAAACTTCCTGTTTCTTGGGAAATGTTCATATTGTCAGTATTGTGCTCCTCACTTCTTTTCTTAACTTGAGACTTGACGTTTTGTTTACCAGACCTTTTATTTTTTTTTTACACTATTATGACTTTTGGAATTTTTATGCGAAGAGAGATTCTGTACTTCTGCTGACTTTTCTTGTAAGAAAAAGTGGCTTTTATCAAGTTTCTCTTTCTTGAAGTCTAAATAGTCAAGCATTGTCTGAAGTTCCTTGTCGTTCCCGGTGCAATCACTTCCCTCTGGTAGAGAATCCAAATAACTGCCTTCATCCCATGATTCAATTGATGAGTCCATTATTTTCGAACTAAAGTGATTTGGTTGTTGGACCGTCGATGTATTTAATGAGAGAGAAGTTCCTTTCGAGTGAGATTCAGGGTCACAAGATATGTCAGTATTTAGTTTACCAAGCAGTTTGCGCCCGCAAGAAAGTGGTGTGTTTGACAGACCCAACTGACTTTGGGAATCATTGTAATTGAGATCATCAACAGAGAGGAGTGTCTTTGATTCACTGCCCTGTTCCCCGGAATTACTCGTCCTTTCTTCTACAGAGAAAATCTGTAGGTCATGTAGAGTGTTATTATTCAATACCATTGAGGGTTCAGTTTTCGTTTCCATTGTTTCAAGATCTATGTTTTGTGTCTTTTCTGTCAATGGGATATTCACTGCTACTTGACTTGTAAATGTAATCGGTCCATTATAGGCATCAGTTGCTCGAGAGACTTTTCTCTGACATTCTGAATCTTCCATGCTGAACTTGAGCGAGTCTTGCTTTTCTGGTTGTTCATTATGCACAAATGAAGATGTTTTCTGTATGTTGAAAATACCAATTTTATGTTTCCGTTTTATCTGCTCTGCTTTATTCGAAATTGATGTTTGTGGGTAGCAGGAATTCAGTTTGTAGACCACGTCTGACGTTGACGACGAAGATGAGTGGGAGCCAATCGATGAGTTTGACGACGAGATTGAGACATCTGAGTTTTCCGATGTTGCTAAACGGGAGCTAATATTGAAGGTTTCATTGAAAGACTTGGCCAAATTTTTAAAGACTTTGTGAATTTTGGAGGTTTTCTTGTTGATTCGATTATCTCTCTGTTCTTTTTTCTTTTTATCTGGTTCATTGTGCTCGCTTCTCTCAAGATCTAGTATTGGACTTGTCGTGTTTGTGTCCGTATGGAATGGGTGATCTGTGCAGTCTGGTTGATTTGAAGTTCCCACAAGGGTTTCTTTTTTGTCCATGTTTGAAGCAAAAGCTGGGGTCCCTATAGGTGTCTTATTTGACTTATCCATAGTCTGTACAAAACAATTAACGCCACTACCAATTATGAAGAATATTAACACGAGAAATTTATGCGTGACCTGACTCAATGGTCACCAAATCAAATCCGTTCATTCATCATCAAAACTATATTAAAATGTTCTCAAAATGTAAATTCAGTACAAAACTATTAGCACCACTACCAATAAAAAGAACGCCAACACATGAGAAACATGTATGCGACCCGACTGAATGGTCACCAAATGAAATTCGTTCACAAATATTATGAAATTCGTTCACAAATATTATGAAAAATGTTCAAAAATGTAAACTCAGCACAAAACTATTAACACCATTACCAATTATAAAGAATAACCACTCATGAAAAACATGTATGCGACCCGACTGAATGGCCACCCAATGAAATTCGTTCACAAAAAAATTATATAAAAATGTTCAGAAATGTAAATTCAGTACGAAACTATTAACGCCACTACAAATTATGAAGAACACCAATACATGATAAACAAGTGTGACCCGACTGAATGGTCACCAATGAAATTCGTTCGCAAAAAATTATAGTATAATGTTCGTCAAAAAAACTTTTACCATGGCAAAAGAAAGTCAGTTAAAGAAACAATTCAGGACTTCAAATACCAAACATGGCTAAATGCAGTGAAAAGTCCAACAACCATTTACATGTATAATAAAACTTGTCACCTGGTTCGAAAATGGCGAGTCATACACACAACGCTGGATTCCTTTTAAAAAAAATCATATCTCACCAATTATAAGAGTTATAGCAACGATTAACAGGTTGAATTATTGCAAATGTTCTGGTTGATGATCTCTGTTATCAAGTTTCGAAAATCACTCACCCCTATCATGTCCACTTGGTCTTTAAATGTAGTTTAGAAAACCGCTTGAAAACCATTGAAGTTTATATCCGGAGTTTGAAATCATACCATCCACTTCGAACTAATTGGAATGTTTGAACGATCTTTATACCGTTTTGAAGCTGACATTCCCGCCGACAAATCAGATGAAAAATTTACACCGATCATCACTGAAAATTTTCAGTCATTGATAGCGGAAGATGATAACCGTCGCCCGTTGATCACGACAGCACCGATATAGCACGCGTGGCATTAACAATATCCAAATTTTTTCCTACATCACACAACTTCACATATGAACCTTTACTCCTACACTTAATAAACAATAATTACGCATTCACTGCCTGCCATAACCTAATATTCACGTTTTAAAACGAAATTTTAACGGAGCACGAAAATAAACAAACTGCCTCCATTGTGACTTGACTGGACTCTCTCTAGTGTGAAAGAAATAAGCAACTGATTTTTGAGCTGAGATTTCGTTAGATTACGTAAAATTATGGAATTAAAAAAAAAAACTAACTTTTTTTTCTACTTAATTTCTACCTCTCGTTAGTGTCGAATAATAGTTTTTCTGCCCTATTAGAGCTTTACTGAGATATTCACTCATATCAGAATATTTTATTACCCGAATGAATTCATTCTTTTTGGATAACGGAGGGTCCTGCTTTGAATCTGCAAAATTGGTTCTATGAAATTAATGTGTTTTTTTTTTTTCAGAATTATGCATAATGTAATCTTTACTCTCTTCAAAATTTTATTTCTTAGACAAAAGCTGGGCAAACAACAGATCCATCGCGTCAGGACCAGAGAATAAATACACCATAAGACAGTTGTTACCAGTCACGACCTACTACATAAGGATTTCCGTTGAAAATACTATCGGAAGAAGTCGTCCTAGTGATGCGATCAACGTTACGACTCTCGAAGAAGGTTACTATTATTATATAAATAATAATAATAATACTGATCTCTTTCGTTCCTTTAATAAATCTTGACTTATAATTCAGCAAGAAAAATTTATATTGCTAAATAAATTTTATTTACTATATTTTTATCGGTTTTTTTTCCGTTTTCTAATCCTTAGTACCTTAAAATTTATTTCTCTGTTGACTTGATACATGTTGGATCACATAAATTTGATAGAAAATGCAAAATTTTGTTATTTTTTGTTTAAAAAAATTACTCGGGAAATGTTTTTTTTTTTCTCATTAATAATGATTTATTCATGAAAAATATTTTATGCTTCAAAAGGATGGAAATATTTTGTGAAACGAACTTTAATTCCTAAATCTGAATATCTTTAACGACTATGCCATTATCTTGTATACGTGGTGATTGTATTAATTCTTCCGTATTCAATTTTGATGTGTGTTTTTTTAATTCACTTGGAAGTAAATTTTCGAAAATGACGAATATTTTATACGCATACGCATTTTATAGTACGCATGCCAATAGTAGATGTGTAGGCTGGTTTTAAACTCTTTCAACGTGAAACATTTGCACAGTGAAACTTCCCATTCACAGTGAACAATATTGATAGTAAGTAAACTGGTCGAGCAATATTTGCGTTGAAACCTCGTTTTATAGTGCCAGAGAATTATTGTGAAGTAAGTTTCTCATTGGTGCTTTTGGAAAATAAGACAGTTAAGATTGGTCTTAACTAGACTTTTATGTCGAGAGCTACAAAAGAACTTTTGTACAGTGGATCACCCCATTAACGGACACTTTTTTTGGTTTACGCTGACGGGTTTCGATGTGTTTCACTATCCATTAACGGACAGTCCTTGTTAGCGGACAAAATGTTCGCTCTCAAGTATGTCCGTTTCTGAGAGGTTCAGCTGTACTGTACATACACTGATGTCGAAAAATCAATGAAAGATCTCGTTGTGAGAATGTTAGAATAATTTCTGTTGTAGACGAGAGAGAGACATGGGCATAATACAAGGAGCTTACGAGAAGATGCAATTGTCATATATTTGCACTGCTGTGTCCGGGGCCGATCCTACAAATTTTTCCGCCTGAGGCAAATAATATTTTTCCTCATATCTTATACGACTATCTGAAAAGAGTTTTCTTTTTTCACCCCTATTACTTTAATACAGCGGTTCCCCTTGTGTTGGTCACGAGCTCCTTGGGGGGTTGGGAGGATAACGTTGATAATTTAACAGGTGGAGGGTGAGTTTCCTAAATAAAACGTCCTCATGAGAATAAACATCTCAAATCAATATAATCACTCCTCTTTGAGGGGGGGGGGGTGCAATAGTTGCCGCATCAGTTCAAATTGTTTTTTCCGATGTGTTATGGAAAAATATCTGCCCTTCAAATAATTAATTAAGCTATATTTTGCACATATACAATACATATTACATAACGCATTAAAATTCTACATAAAATGTACTAAAACTTATTTAAAGAAAAATGTTATTCAATCAATTATCACAAACATGCTTTTCCGCACTTTTACGAGAAAACACGAGAATTAATAAATTAATGTTTATTCTGAATCCAAAGACAAAATGTATTTATTAAAAATCCAAGAATCACTCTCCTCATTTCTTGGTTTTTAGAATCGTGATTATCCGGATTATGCTGCTTATATGTTGTGTAGCATAAAAATTTCCATACCTTTTTATTTATACGTTGCTGCGAAATTTTCTAGCGAAGTAACAGCCCTGAGTTCATACCACAGAGTAATAATACTATAGAATGCGCGCGAGGGGTTACAATGTGAAGCAAAGATCCGGAGTCACGTGACTCCGGTCGAAAGGCTGGTCAGGGAATCTCGCTGGCAATGCTTTCCTTATGACTATTCTTATGACGATCTACACGCGCTGTCTTATTTTTGATTAGAATGGCCAACACTTGCGCAGCTTTCGGATGTTCTGAGCGGTTTAGGAAAGGGGGACCAGTATCCTTTCACAAGGGAATACTTTTTTGCTTATTCCTCTTCTTATAAATTAAAAATTGGAATATTAAATTGACGATGCAATGGATTTCTGACGTAATCTCAGTTTTTAACGACTCTATTTTGGATTTAATTCAATTAAAGTTCCAAGTTTTGGTAAAATTCAAATGTCATGAATCATTATTAAATGTTTTAATAGAATTTTTGGCAATAAATGATTGAAATTGTGAGTTTTATGAAGTTTTAACTGAAATATACGTCTCCGCAAGATTTGGCGAGATTTGGTGAGCTAGTGAGTTCATTCGATTTTTGCTCAACTTGGAAGAAAATATGCTTTTCAGAAGGAGAAATTTATGAAAAATATTCTATTTAAATAGAATGTGAGGAAAACTTCCCCCCCCCCTCTAGACAATTGCAGTTTTGCATAAAAATGCATAACAACCTCTAAAAATAATAGTATTTTTACCCCTCTTCACACCTGAGATAAAACTATTACAGAAAAGAAATTTTTTTATTCATTAATTTATGTTTGTTGTATGTGAAATTGCCGCTTCAAACAAGAAAATTAATTATTCAATTGATTTTTTGAGTCAATATCTGTACTAAGACCTGATGTCATATATTGTGTACCTCAGATGTTATCTTGAAAAAGAATCATTCTAAAAACGATTTAATACCTTAAATTAAGATTAACATATGCATACTTTTGGAGCGAAGAGATTACATATGTCACATATATATATATATATATATATATATATGTGACATGTGTAAATATATATACGTTGTTCCGTTTTCCAATATTTGTTTATTTTATAGAATTTATTTTTTCAAATCTGATACTCCCTAAATATTTCACATAAAAATGAGTGAAATTCATTGAGAAAATGAAGGAAAGTTTTCATCAACTTGATCGAATTGAGTCAAATTTCGTTACAGCAACATCCTAGCTTCTGCGAAAACGCGCCAAATGTAATAGCGCAGAACCTGTTCTTTCCCCGACAATACTGCTCATCTTTTCTTCACGTTCGACAAGTTTTATGAATAGCGTGCGCGGTCTATTTATATCTTAAGTCTATGGTTCATACGATTGGCACCAGAGGCGAAGTGCGCAAGAGAGAACATGGGGCGGGGCTGTGCCCTCCCCCAAGAAGATCAAAAATTTTAAATATTTCCAAATATTTAAGTGAAAAATTAAAATAAGGAAAGAAAATATTTTTATACTGTATTTATATTTATTCATTTCTGTCCATTTAAAATGTTTTTTGAAGGTTAGTAGCTCAAAATTTCTGTGGGAGAACTTCCTTGTGCTATCCAAACCCAATGTGCCACTTCTAAAGGTCGACTTTTCGTATGGCAATGCTCGTGACCAGGGTGTAGGGTATTGTAACGTGGTAGGTCTCTTCCCATGGTGCAACCTGGGTAACGCATATTCTACCACAAGTCATTGAACCACTTGAACATTGTTTGGCGCAACAAAACCTTGATGGTCCTTGTGTGTGTATCGAGAGAAAAATAATATACAACGCAATCCGAAATGCGTATGCATCCTCCAATGGTTGATGACACATATCGCAGGAGATCCGCTGGAAAAAAAAGGTGTTATTTGTTTTTGGTCAAATGCTGTTGTGCACACACTCTATAAATACTCAGCCACTACCGCCTTTGCCAATCGACCGCACATTCTGTTATCAAAAATGCTTGCTTAGGTGTCTTATATCACCCCATGAATTCAGAATAACTTTATATTTACATGTGAAAAAGACATCAATGGACTAGAATCCCTTCCGCTACCTATCAAATAAAACTCTGACAATTCTTCGATTAATATTAGGCTAATATCAATTCGGTTAATATCAAAATCCGGTTGCTAATATTATTAGCAACCGGATTTTGATTAATGTGCCGTATGAAAAAACAATTTTATGTGATACTAGTTTATATATGTAATAATAGTTAAATTATCAAGTTTGCTTGAAAAAATGGATGCGAATGATAAATCCTAAATATGACATAGTGGCCTGTGGGTTCCGACTGAAATTGGCAAACACTGCATACCCCTGAGTCATTTCTTAGCCATCCTGGACACTATAATAGTGCGATTTTCGCCATGGTTTCGTATATGTTTTATTAACTACTTAGAGTTTAATATTACCCATACTGGGATATTAATCTTGGAGGAAAAGAAAGCTTAAGCAGGCTGGAGGGGAAATAAAAAGCAGAAAGTCACTCAACAGGGCAATAACAGAATGTCACTTCATCAGCCTGTTAGGACGTCATTAAGTTATAATTAATGCTATTCTTTTAACACTAATCATTCATCATAATGAATATATTACCTACTCTCGTTTTTATGTTTAGCGTCAACTATATATCATATTAATAAATGCGATTATATGTTATTAAATGCAGTCAATTATGATTATTTGATTAAATATATATTATACAAAATTTGATATTTTGCCGTTGGTCTAACTACTTACACTATATATAGTTTCTTATATACATTTTTCACAATCCCGGTACCTCCGATCTTTTTATAACTAGAAAGTTATGATGAAAGTAAATGATAATTTTTATATTTTTAGTTTTACTAATATTCTTTTACCGCACACAAATAACAGCTGTTAAAATTTTGAAGCAGATAATTTAACTCATATTATTGCTTATAAAATTTTAACTAACGTTATTTTATATTGGTTTCTTCATGTGGCACATATTAATCAAAGTCCGGTTGCAAATATCAATCAAAGAATTGTAACAGTTTTATTTGATAGGTGGCGGGAGGGGTTCTACTTCATTGATGTTTTTCTTACATGTAATACTACTGTATAAATGTTTCCAATATTTTCTAGAAGAGGCATATTTTTGCAGATGAAGTTGCATTTTACCCGTTTATTGTGGTTGTGGACAAAAGTAAGTGAGAAAGGCACCTTTTTTCCTGGTGAAAATTTTACAAAATATGGATGTTTCGAGTCTGAGAATGCTTCCATAAATATGGAGTTTATTTGCTGCGCAGAAAAAAAAACCCTTGTTGTATAAGGCAGCACGATATTTTGTCATTCCGCATAGATATCGACATTCTGAGAACAGAGAAACGGGTCTGTGCAGGTAAAATAAAAGGCCATGAGCTCCCTCTTTGGGAAAAAAAGAACTTAAAGGAGATTCGCCCCGGGCCCCAGTGCTAGAAACCCGCCAGCCCTCCGGACTTTAGAGTATGAGGACTGTAGAATATCTATTTGTATAATTTCCCACGTGGAAGAGTGCATATTTAATGTATCAACCAGTGAACATTCGCAACTAATGACTTAGGTCTCATTGTTTTTATTGCCGTGGCCAAAGAAGTCACATCACTTTAACCCTCTTTATCACTATGAAAAGCAGCCCTATGTTCCGCTGCTGTGCGGTCGTGTGGGTATCGTGCTGGACTATCTAAGTTCGAACCCCGTTGACGGCACATTGGTAGTCGACAGTATTGCCGTCTGGTTTTAATGCAGTTTCTCAGCTTCGAGGAGCGAGTGTGTGCGTGTGTGAGCCGGTCTCCCATTTGAAAACGTATCTCCGCAGTGAGTAGGCAGACCTACAACACGGTACTGACATAAGTGGCCGTTCAAGTATTACGCCAGCAAATTTGTAGCTATTTTTTGACCGTCCCTTTGTTAGCAAAAGTCAGCAAAACTCTGACCCCCTCCCCCTTATCAGCAAAATTTCGTCATCAGCTCTGCCTCCTAACCGCATATTGGTGGGATCAGAGACGTGGGGGGCGACGATAATGATTAATGATTTAATGCAAAAAATATTTTTTAAATAAATAAAGGTTTTTCGGAAGAAAATATCTATGTGTTATTATAATCAATTTCTACAAATTTCAATGGTATTTGAAGGCTAAGAATTCGAAATCTCTCGTTAAGAAATCCATTGCGTCCCACCCTCTAAGCCGTATTAACTCTTGGCCCGGGGACCAAATGTGGCCCTGGGGGTTATCTGATGCGGCGTGCCCCCTCAAACCTAATTTTGTAAAACTGAAAAGTAAGCGGCACATTTACAGATCGCTTAAGTGACCCCTGGCACAATTCCAGAGCATTTGAGCGTCCAGGGGGACTTTTTTACATCACTAAAATAGGCCTGTCGCACTTTCACAAATCACTTAGTGATCGGATCACTTTCACAGTGACCAGTGAGACTGTTCCAGAACAGTTAATCGATCCGTGGTACATTTAGAGATCCCTTGAGAGACACGTGGCACAATTTTAGAGCACTTAAGAGGCATCCAGTGCGGTTCTACATCACTTAAGTTACCCGCGGCCCATTCCCAGATTCCTTAAGTGATCCGCGGCGTATCTACGGATCACTTGAGTGATGCATGCCACAGTTCCAGACCACTTTGATCCGAAATATTTAGAGATCACTATGGTTATCGATAGGGGAAATGTTACTTCAGGTGCCCACAAACTCTATTTAAAATTTTCTCTCGTTTTTGATGCACCGATAAGAAAGAAGTAGTTCGAAAAAGTTCGAAACATATATATTTCGAAAAAAGATATCCAACATGTACCTGTTTGTTAGAAATTCCTCGCAGGAATGTGGACAAGATGCTCGTAGTTTTTTTGGTAGTAGTAGTCCTAGGTTCTAATGCGTGTTGTTTCTCTTGAGGTATATTAGCACCCGTATGTTTGTTGAGAGGATATACAAGCTTTGAGAAATACAAGCCTGTTCACGCCCATATGCGCGCGCGCACGAAATGATATGTGCATATATTTTTAGAGTTTTCAAATATGTTTTACTTTACAGCACCTTCAGAGGCTCCGAGGAAAATCCAGGTTCATTCCACTGGTGCTCAGTCTATGAAAGTTTCATGGGAGGTAGGAAAACAATTTAAACTCATTTGTAATCCTTTGATGTATAAAATTCATCAGTTATGTTTTAGGGCGGCATTGCACTTTAAAAGAATTATGATAGTTATTTTATATAACTTGAAAAACGCAATCAAGTAGCGCATCGGATGCATTCCAGCGAATGCAAACAATAGGCTTATTGGTTTCGTGAAAAGCTTGTAAAATATCTTTTTCCAAACGTTTAAAGTGTAATCCCGGCCTTGGAAAAAGTTCTGAATCATTCCAGGTGATTGATTATTGATTTTTTGTATATAATATTCAAATATTCATTCATTATGCAAAATCTATTATATTCGATAAATTGATCGACTACATACCAGTGATTCTCAACGGAATACACCACATCGAGGATACATCGACACTATATTTTCCATGGTGAGCCATCTAGTTCTTTTACGTGGACTAGACTCATTTCATTAAAAATTGACTCATCTAAACTCAATTACCAGGATACAAGTCATAAATTTCGCTTTAAAAATGGCATAGCTGAGCCTATACAAGTTGAATAAAAAGAAAGTACGATAATGGTAATTTATGCACTTATCAGATATCCTTTTGTGAAACGGAAAAGTGCGATGTAGCTTTAGAATCAATCTTTATATCAAAGAAACCTTTTCACTTTACTCTCATTGTCTTTTTCTCAAAATGCCTGCTTCCAATTTGCTGCAAATTGGTTTGACACGTGATGTTCCAACGCTCTACGTCGCACCACGCATCCCGTCTCATTACGCTTCCGTATTTCGTTACGGCTGTTACAAATATTTTGGCCATTAAATTGAAATTTGAATATCCAGAATAAATTAGGAAAAACGCATTTTTCATCGATCAATTTAACACAGAAGCACGAGTCATTTCTCTGAGCAAAATTATCACGTGTATTGGTACCGCAGAGGGAACATAATTATCTGGCTGGGAAAGAGAGAGAAAGAGGCGACTCTCTCGTGTTATATATACTTCAGTACTTATTTGCTTCAGAATTTACGAGCAATGTATTTTCTTTCACAGACGTAAAAGAAAATACATTGTCTGTAATTTGTGTTGCGAAAGTAATTACCGAAAGAAAAATCTTCTGTATACAACCAGAACCGTTTTGGCAAGTGTTGGTAAAACTCTCTCTGTTGCCAATTCTTCATTTTTTTTTCTTTAGTTGATCAAGCACATGCTCTCAGGATTCGTGGAAACGGTTTAATTCATGTCATTATAGTATAACCAGCTCTAGCAATGATCCTCATTGTCATTGCGCTTCACAGAATATGCCCTTCATTTAATGCGCTTTTCCTTATGCCAAACGTATGTTTATCTAAGCGGCCAACCTCACATACAAAAAAAAGGAAAGAATCCATCCGTGTTTTGCATCCCAATTAGATCGATCTGTTCCACCTTTGCGATGTACTGTATCGATTTTGAGACTAAGCAAACTTGACTCTCACTCACCCATATTGGAGAACTTATCTATACCTATTGGGAAGGTGCTGTGCTTATGTGTGTGGGCTTTTTTTTCTTCTTATTCCAACCGGTTAAATTATAATATGCAGATGAAGCAGACGTCTTCTAACTTGTAGATTTTACTTCAAAAAACTTCACTTAATTCAAAGAGTAGTGGGACGGAAATAGTATTCGTAAAACTTTTATTCTCGACGAAAGGATATTTCCACTTGCTCTGGAGAAGTTCCGGGTCTAAAACATAAAAAGGAATTTCGATATTGCGAGAGGAATTGATGAAATGAATTTTGATGCATACTTATCATCTGCAAAACAATTTTAACCTAATATTGATTGAAATTATAATTTTATCTTGCCTGGTGCATTTTGTTGTTCGTTTTCTGTGTTGTGGCTGTGTATTTGGTGACTAGATTATTTGATCGAATATTTGTGTTACCCAATACTATTTCATGGGAATCGAATTGGAATGAAGAGATTTTTGGAATTTCCATGAAGGAAACTATATTTTTAATTGGGATTTCAATGGGCTCTGTGGCGTATCTGTTATCGATGCATTCGAAATGTTCTGAACGCTTTCTTGTAGGTATCCGGGTGAATAAAAATAGTTTTAGATTTTACCGATTTTGTGTGTGTGTACGAAGGTTTTTTTCCTCTTTTACTTCAAGGTGTCTCCTAAATTTTAACATAATATAAAAAACTTTTTTCTTTGTAGAAATATCATTAAAAAGTTACTGAACCATGTATTTATTTCAAATTTTTCACAAATAAATTTGAGTTTTTTCTATCCTACGAATGTAAAAAGTTTTATATATCTCCAATACTTATTTTGTCTTTTGCAAATTTTCAAAAAAAAAAAAATCTTTTGACAGCCTGCGTGAATGATAAAATAGCATGGAATCAATGAAACTGTGTGAATAAAATAAAATTCATTGAAAATTAAGAACCCTGTTCAGTTCATTGTATAATGAAAAAGATTGAGATTTTAATGAGTCAATGTTATTTGAAATTAATTAATTTTAAAATCATTTGAGAAAAAAAAAAACACATTGTAACCTAAGGGACTTGAAAGTGGATCTTAAATCCTTTTCGTTATTTTATGAATTCACTGGACAGTTTTCTTTGTTTAGAATCAATTCTTCTTCAATTTTTCATTGACATCATACTATTTCACTATGCGCGCACGCAGGCTGTTAACCCCTAGAACATCGGTTCTCAAACTTTCTGAAGCCAAGAACCAGTAAAATGCCTGAGACAACTAGACGGACCACTTGTGTCCCGTATTACGAGGTACACCTGTAATTTTGGTTGTACCGTTTTTTCCCAATACATTTCTCCCGTTTTCCCTTTTACTTGAATTTGAAATAATTACTAAATTCGTGAATACGTTGTTTTCCTAATATTTAAATTATATCATAGTAATTATGGCAAAATGTATAAAAATGCATCTCATTTGTCAGTTTCAATGTTTTTTTTTTCGCTATTTTAAAAATAATTGGTGGTTGTGCCAACTTCTGGAAACGTTTTCTGAAAAGAATTCGCCACGTCCCGTATTTAACTTTAATTAGTACCGGGTAATTATTATTACCCGTATTTTTATTTAAGGTCCTGGTTACCGCATTTTTCTCAATTTAAAAGCGTTACCTGATCATATATATACTTTTTTTTCAAGCGATACATTTTTTAACTTTGATTGATTTATAGCCCGTATATGTCCCCAAACGCCAGCAATTTTAGCAGTAATTAGCAAATTGCATTTAAGGTAATGGATCATTTTTTGGCAAACTTAAGGCGAACGACCTATGGAGAACCTAAGTATGAAGGTATAAATTTTATTTCAGATAACCCGAATCGCTCTCACTAATATCAGTGTGTGTGTGTGTCACAACCGTTGAATAATTTTTCATTCAGTTAAATTAAATTATCAAGTCTGCCTGCTGACCAACCATGTCATCACCGCGAACTATAAGTTGAGAAACGCTGCCTAGAATGTTATAAATCCTTTCAATTCTTTAAAATTCAGAGCACATTTCATGTTTCTTTGAGCAGAAATTAGCCAAAAAAGGAACATACCATGATATTGATGCGAGGTAATAGGGAGAAAAAGAGATGTCTAGTTAGATTTTTTTTTTGTGTGGATGGTTTCCATGATGCTACTTGTGCAATAAATAAGGAGCGTGCGCGCGGTACCCAGGTCGATAAGATACTCGCCTAAAGTACCAAAGGATGTTTAGAGGTGTCGCGAGTTCGATACCCGGTACGTCCTTGTCAGAAAACTTTCCTGACACCGGGAACAACAAACACGGCGACATGACACAGAAAAATTGCTACAGCAGGGAGTTCCCCATCGAGAGGTTATCGCACCAACCTCTCGATGAGTATAAAAAACAAGCCTGCCGTAGAGCTCGTGTGCAGAAAATGACCGTGGTGCGACAAAAACTGTCAAATGAGCAGATAAGTAGATACAAGGTTTGGAATTCAACAAAAGGTGATGTGTGTATACTATACAGTTGTTCACGGAGCCTGGAGATTTATGAGTGAATGCTTGGTGAGTTTATAGTTTTATGCTCAGCTCGAAAGTTGCATAAAACATCAGTTTTTTATAAACACGCATAATCAAAGACAATAATAGTTTGCTCCCTGTAGGGATTTGTATTTAAGACCTGGTGTGTGTTGGTGGTGTGTTGGTATTTACCTTCAAAGGCTAAATATTTGTGTACCATTTATGCTATTTTGTTATTGAAGAGGTGCAGGTTTTTCCATCTATTAGTTTTTGGTAAGAGCTTTCAGATTCTTCCGCTTGCATACCAGCGTATATCAGACGCAATATGACCACTTTTCCAGAGGTGGGACTCCATTCAAGATATGGGAATACTTTCCTCCAATTCCTTATGCAGTAAACCTCCCCATAACGATCATTTCCCGTTAATGAAGTTTTTTCAGGCCTGTGGAGTAGTTTTTCGTGACGCGGAACCACCTCCCGCCAGGGCCTTTAATGTTGTCGAAAATGGGCAACAGTTATTGCCACCGTGTACAACACTATTTAAGAAGCAGCATTTTTTGCACTATTGTGCAAGCAGTGCAACTGACCCTCGTCCGTCATGATATTGTGTTAGCGTTTTTTCTCTTCAAATTTTTATTTAAAAAAGATTTTGAATGTGGGGGGAAAAAAACGTGTTTTTAATTCTCTCATTCCAAAGGTTTTGAGGTTGCTTTGTTTGGAGCGCACACACCCACTATAACCTTAGCAGCGAAGGAATGGTATTTTTATTTGTTCCATTTATCTTCCGACGTAATATTACGGCAAAAACACTGGAATGATTAAAATTAAAAATTCATTTTTTTTAATGTATATGTGTAAAAAGTTCGAAATACAGCAATAGTTGTGTGCGTGGATAGTATTTTCAATTATATTTCAACTGGAGCATAATGTTTCATCATGGTAAAAGGTAGGAGATCCCTTAAAGTGTTTTTTGAAATGTTCTCTAAACTACGCTGCAAAATTTAGATAACTTTGAGTCATAAAACTCATTAAAGTTGCTTTTGACACCATCCATGAGTATATCAGCGAATGGTTCCCAACTTGAAGCATTTTGGAAGGGAGTGAAATTAACGAACAGATGAAACAACTCAGTAAGGTGTCTTTGATAAAACACCCCGTCCTAATTTACAGAATTTGCCTTAGGTAACGGAAACACAAAAAAGGGAAAAATAAATTAATGAATAAGGTCTGAAAAATGAGTATAATTAGATTCATTAAAAAGCACGCTCTGCAAGGAATGTAGATGTTTTCTCATCTCCTCAAAGTTGTTGCAACAAATATTTGTGAACTGTAGTTTTAGGAATTTCCAGCACATCTCCAATAAATTTTGGGTGGTGACTTTTGACTTCCCCTTTGATTTCTACTTTAGTCACTTAATCATTCGGTGTGACGAGTCATTCACGCCGAACCTCACCTTCTAGATCCTAGAATTATCAAAAAACATTGTTTCACGAGGTTTAAATCATTTCCATGTCAAATAATTCATTTCTTTACAAGTTTGAGCAACACATTACCTAGACTCAGAAAATTACAATAATTACACTCATTGCTTAATATTCAACTGCCGACCAATCATTATGAAAAGCCTATAGAAATATTCCGAATTCATCGATTACGAAAGAATGGCAGACTGAATAGCTCAGTAGGCTTGCGAATTTCTGGTGTTCGAAATGTGTTGCAAAATGTTTATTCTGATAGGTTTGACACACCAGCAACTCAAACATTCGTCTGTTAAAAACATCATTTTAAAGATTCCTGATAGAATTTAGAAACCAGCGTGTTAATGAGTCTCTGTGGAGAACATTGGAAAAGGATAATTACCCATAACACAATCTACATATATTGAATATTGATTGGAACTTTACACATGGAATCCTTATTTATTCCAGCTTTTAGAGGATAAAATAAAGAAATATTAGATCTTTCGTAAAGTACCAGTCTATTTTTAGCGAGGTACAGGAATGTCACCGGCTTATTAAATTTTATTCATCTTATTATTTCCATCGAAGAGAGAGTATATGCAATTTGTATTCGGGAAAAATAAATTGAACGTTAAAACTCATCTCATGAAAATTTCATGACGATGAAATGAAAATATTCATATCTAATAGGATTAAGATTAAGCGCAAAATTTGCTTACATAGAGATTTGTTGTTGCTATATGGAAGGCTTTAACAACATATGTAATGGAAAAAGTACGCGTGCATGCATATATATATGTGGGAATATATTCATTCGTATATATACAAGCGAGAACACAAATCAGAGAATGCAATGTGTATTAGAAAGAAGCTTTAATTCGTAAAAACAGAATTTCCTTTTATTTCAGCCTCCATCTGAACGAGGTAGGAATGGACGCATCTGGGGTTACCACGTTGGATACCGAATGTCCTCTTCACCGGAACCATACCATTTCGAGAAAGTCGAGGCAAAAGAAGACACGGAACAATATTCTACATACATAACGGGTTTGAAACCATTCACTATGTACGATATAGTCGTGAAAGCCTATAACTCAGCGGGTTCGGGACCGAAATCGGTAAAAGTTATGGAAAAAACCTTGGAAACCGGTAAGAAAACATTAATAAATTATTTGACGTGTTATATACCGTATATTCATACCTTAAAAGACACTGACGTACTATCAATAATAATGGTTTTGCGAGTCTTCTCAGCACTAAAAAGAGTGTTTTTCATCATTGAGAAATGTAAGGAATTTTTTCATATGAAATATTTTTTTCGAGTAAACGTCGACCGTAATTTTAAATATGCGACAGGTTTAAATTTTTTTGTTCGTAAGCTGCATTTAAGTACGTACTTCTCCTCTCTCTTGGGGTTTTATGCAATATCAACTTTGTAACTTTCTGTGACACTTCGGAACGAAAAAGAATCAAATTTTACTCCACGCTTTAATCATATCATATCTCAAAATGTCTTTTTTTTTATTTTCCCCCGAATGATCTAAATACTTTAAAGGACTATCGCGGTTTTTTATATTATATTCACAATATTTGTATGAAACATTTCTCGGAACATACCTTTCTGATTGTGTGCAGAGGTTCAAGATTTCATCCATAGCATTCTTTGAACTTTACTTCGGTTTACTGATATTTTCTTTCACCTGCTTATATCTCTTCATTGAGACAGGATGGCGAGCCATGATCTGGTTAGGAGAAGGAGGTTTACCAATTTGAATGTCTGTCAATTTGATATTTACTCGAAAGAAATACATAAAAATGTATCCATCATACAGACGGGGAAGAATTTCCCAATTTGTTAGCTGCTTTTATATAAAATGTGTCTCAGAAAATCAGATGGAATAACGCAATGATTGTTATTTGTTAACAAAAGTGAGGAAGACGATATCAAAAGATATCGGCAAATTTGTCTTTTATGAGTATAATTTATGAAAACTCCACCTAAACGTTTACATCTAGACTTAAATCAGCATTAGACACGGCTGAATCAAAGAAACAAGCAGGTTTTCAAAGTGGATAGATCCCAATGGACAAAGAATCCGATTTTGGTCACCATTGACGTGAAAATGTCTGACTCCACTTACACATCTGCTGTAATTGAAAGTTCAGGGGGCCGATTAGGATAGAGAATATACGCATTGATATCATCAAGAGAATCGGTGACAGGCCAACTACAACCATCCATTTGGATAAAGGAAAAACAAATATCAAACTGGAGAAAATAAATCAGACGAGGTGATACCATCTCATAAAACCTTATATACCGCTGCATCAGAAGAAGAAGTAGTGATAATGCTAGATTTAAATAGCAAAGGAGATATAAAAAATTGTAAATTTCTCAACTATTCTTGTTTTACTGATGTCATTACTGTCACTGCCATCAGTAATAATCCAAATAAAGTTAGAAGAAATAGTACTACATGCATAGGTTTAAGCAAGCATTCAGATCGGTTTGATACATGAATCTGTAAAAGGCAAAAACTATGTTTATCACGCTTGCTTTGAAAAAGATCTTGTTCATTACCGTAAGAGATGAAAGAAGTGCAAATTTACGTCACCTAGGAGAAGAAATAATTTTAGCCAAGGTGAAATAAATAGAAGAATTACGAGAGTGCGGAACAGTTTTGGGTTAAACAGTATAAATCTGAAAAGCAACATGAATGTCAGTGTGCCTAAATCTACTTCCTGAAATGAAAAGTATTCAGCCAATGTGCGATGTCAGTAATATGGAAATATATGTTGGCCATTAAAAAAGAAGCAGAGGCGTATGCCGGGCGATTGCACTTCTCCAAGACGATCAAAAATCGAAAAATATATTTTAAGCATCTAAGTCAAATAATTAAAATATCGAAAGAAAATTCCTTTGTATGTCATATTAACGTATCTGTATCCACTGCACTCATTTGAGTACAGCGAGAATTTGGAATTCTCATATATTAGCCTTGCAGCTTTATGGTGTGTATTTTAGCACGTGTAGATGCAACCCTACTCAGAAATTGGAGTCGAAAAAATTGTCAAAAAGTCATTTCTGGTTCAGAAATGAACTCGTTGGTGTATTTTATTATCTCGTCCTTACTTTAGTTTCCCACATTATATTTATCGACATTATATTGTTATCTTCGTGCAAGTGATTCTTTCGCAATTGATTATTTAGATTAGGATTCAATGTGAATAACTAACACTATTCACAATTCCGTTTCATTTGAGCTTTTTCTTTGAATATGTCATCATATTTTGCAGTCCAGTGCGCCATGTTGATACATTAAAAAAAAACTCTCTTGGAATATTCTTAGTGGTGCAATTTCAACAAAATATCCCGATTTTTAAATGGAATTCAAATTGTATCAAGGTACAGCCATAAACGGGTAACCCCCTATGTTACGGGAATAGCAGAAGTGTTGCTTTTAGTGCGGCTGAATTAAACATTTTTTTTGTTGACTTTTTTGAAAGACAGATGGTACTGAAACTCATACGTTGCAAATACAATGATAGCTCGGCTAAAGAAACTTCATGGTAAAAAAAAATATTTGAAAGACAAAAAAATCGATGTCATCAGGTTAATCAATTTCTAATAATTTAAAATGCTTAAAAAGCCTTTTATTCGGGTTATTTTGCCAAAATTGCACCAATTAAGATTACTGCTACTAACTGAATATGCTCTGGAAGAAATTCTCCTTCTGTCTTTCTCAAAAATCCGGTGTGGTTCGCGTCCACAGAGTAAGAATAATATATATCTTTAGTCTATGTTCGCGTCCAAAGTTCAAATTCTGCGTACGCCCCTACAAAGAAGACAGAAAATTAAAAGCCACGAACAGGTTGACGTGATGTGTTTGCGAGAAATTCATGAAAAAAAAAGTCGAATGTTTTTTTTTATTTTGATCCCAAACTTTTGAGCTATCTTGCCCACACTGGAAGCATGATAACAATTTCAGGCCGACAGGCCAGTAATAATGTCATGGCCATCGAAAGTTTTGCCTGTATAGGCTTAGGCTTACTAGACTAGACAAACTCTCCTTCTCATTCACAACACAAACATACACACACATAACTTACTTTGAAAAATGCATCCATTGTCCCCCTCTATCCCCTTATTCATAGGCCAACCTGACCCGTTTTTAATCCCACAATCGGCACTCTGGGCTGCGCATGGGGGGAAAAGTTTGATGCTCGTCTGGTTAACAATTTCAGGCCGCATGTTTTGGCCTGAAAGATATGAAAAATATTAGTAAATTATTTATGTCAGGTTATTATTGCTAGTATGGCTCGGTTATAGCCTTTCTGGTCTGCAGTTGCACAATTTATCCGTAAAGATAGATGCAAACAATTAAGAAATCAGACATAAAAAGACATTAAAAACTAAAAAATGATGAGCCAAAAAATGGAAATGATAGATGTTTGAAAAATTTCATCAGTGAAAACAAGTACAATTTCCAGGACCATTTCTTTTCTCCATCAAAAGAATATTTTTTTGCCTCGTAGGTCGAAAGTAAAATCAATATTTAGTGAGCCGTGATTGGTTTTCATTTTGTTGTTTATCCTTCGGTATATTCTATTTTTGAACAGCTCCACCGACTTCTCCGATGCTGAGGATAGAATCGACAACAACTTCTTCCATTGGCGTCTCTTGGGATAAAGACGACCGAGATAAGTCCGCCATCACTGGTAAGAATGAAATGGCAAAGAATATAAATAAATAAAACGCTCTAAGAAACCGAACAATTTTTGTTTTCCCCCCCCCCCTCCATTTTCTTCGATAGCGAGTTTTCTTTTATGTTATTGCTATTATTATTATTTTTTTCTTTTGTAGATTATACGCTACACTATAAAGTGGACGGAGAAACCGCATGGCGGCAACAGAAACTAAGTGGCACCGAGAGTAACTTCACGTTGCGTGGCTTGCGATGCGGCACGCGTTACAGCCTCTACGTCACGGCTTCGAACAGCTTGGGGACCGGTGAGCCGAGCCTGCCTGTCAATGCTCGTACACAAGGAGCTGGTGAGTTGTTGAATTCCTTCGCTTTTTCTCGAAGACAGGTGAAATAAGATTTCTCTTCTTTTTTTCTACCTTTCCTCTCTTAGATAAGGAAAAAAAATGTTTCGATTCTATTTTAAATCCCAGTGCACTGCAAACTTTTGGATGTTTCTTCAATTCTAAAGGAAAAATTCTTTAGAAATTTTGAAGTTTTTTGCATCTCATAGGGATGTAAAAAAATATAAATATCGTCAACGCAGTTCATAAAGAACGGAAAATCAGTACTAGAAATACGTGATGTGAACATGAAGAAATACGTTCACTTTCCCGTAAATGGGCTCAAGATATTCAACTTGAAATACTTATTTTTTTGCGATGTAAGAGGAATTATTTTCATGTGCATATTGCATTATGAGAAACCAAAGTAAGGGAATAAATATTTTTCAAATGATTACCCAAATACTTACAGTATACTATTTGAAACTTATTTGAATTCCATGTTCATCGAACTGAATATTTCATGACACATTGATCCCATTTGGCCGAAGTTATTGATGAGTATAAAAAAAACAGATTTGTTTTCGAAACAATTGGATTTTTAAAATGTTTCTAATGAAATGAATAAAAGTTCATTTTTAACAACAAATAGACTGGTTTTTTTTTGGATTTTCGGAAAAACGTGACTAAATATTGACTGAGAAGTATTTACATGCATATATTCCAAGACAAATATCTTGCTTCTTTGAAAGCCTTTTATTTTATCATTGATCATTTGATAATTTTTGTCGCACTATGGTCATTTTCTGCATATGAGTGCTAATTAGACCCTAACCTACAATTTATTGTCGATCCCTAACGGCAGCCTATATTATACTCACCGAGAGGTTGGCACGCTAACATCTCGATGTGGGACTCCTTTGCGGTACAATCTCTTTCTGTGGTCATGTCACCGTTTCTGTTGTACCCCTGTATCAGGAAAGTTTGTCACATAGAAGAATTGGATATGAACTCGCGAAACCTCTAAGCATCCTTTGGTACTATAGACGAGCATTTTATCGAAATGTGCTACCGCGCTCATTTTATCATTGACTAGCCCAGATGTTTTATAAAGTTGATTTCTCAATGGAATACTTTCCTCTGTATCTACTTCATTTGCACCTGCAGAAAATAAGTAAAAAAATGTAATTCATTAATAATGTATAGTATTATACAGAGGGTTTATTGAATTCTATATACCCTCTATTATCCGTATATATCATTATGATTTATGATTTCTATGACTATATGATTTATATTACCCATGGAGAGGGTTAAGTGTGTTGACTTTGACCTTCTATGAATTCAGCAAGATCTGCTTATAATGGCATGAACAAATTGGAACGTCCGAAAAACATTATTGTGCGATTGTTGCATGACTGACCCTTCCATTTCTCAAAGTCGGGCGTTTCCCATAATCCTGATTCAAGAGCAAAGAGTATGAACGGTTAATATTTCAAATAAATAAATAAATATAAATATATATATTTATATATATGCTATATTATATTTATTATAATTATTTGAAGAAAAAATGAATACAAGATAGAATTTCATGAGAGTGAAATAGAACCTATGCAGTGGGTCGTCATCAGGGGTAACCCCATGCACGGTTCGAAAAGAGTAGGCGTTTCTGAAGGGTAGCTATGCCTTATTGCATTAAAAATACCAACCCTTGCATTCCCTTAACGCAATTAGGCATAGCCAACCTTCAGAAAAGTCTACTCTTTTCGAACCATGCATGAGGTTCTTGCTGATCTTGTATTCAATTTTTGTTCAAATAATTATCTTTTGAGTATATATTTTTCAATGACCAACAAGTGAGCAGCACTAGCGCTTTTGTCATTCGAAAAGCTATTTTTGCTATTTCTTAATTCTATATATCTTCATCTCCTTGATTTTTGCTTCCAATATATATAGATATATACACATATATATAACGTAAGGACATGTCCCATACATATTCATATTGAAATGCTAAAATGCATTTCTTCACATGAAAGTAAAATATACGAAAAATTAGACTTTTATTTTTATGCTGAAAAAAATCAGCACTCCCATTTTACATTCATTTAACATGGGTGTCTGAAATAAGCAAAACGCGACACCCTTGGACTTTGAATTGAGTGTATATAAGTGAGTGCATGCAATGGATTACTACAATTTTGTTTTCTAACCTGACACATTATCATTGCTAACTGCTTACATTATAATATATAGAGCACACAAATACTTTTTTTTTCTATCAAAAGGAAGGATTAATTAAGGGGCTAAATTTTCTGAAACTTCTGATATAATGAGCATCCTGTAAAATGTAAATTTTTCTAAGGAACGTTAAGGGCCGTTTTAATGGGCGTCGATTGTACTACGTTTAGATTTTCAAATAATTTTGAAAAGTTAAAATGTCTTTTTTTTGGCACAATCATATACATCCTAATATGAATAAATAGATTATAGATTAGATAGATTCATATACACACATCGTTTCACAATATTAGAACACCCCAGAAATTTACGAGGGCAGTTCATGAATTCTGAAGATGAAAAACCCAAATTTTAGGTGAAGTTGTAATTTGCATTTTCATCTTCTAATAGATTATTCTTGAGCATATTGGTGGCAAAAATATTTGCATAAAGTATATTGAATGCGTCTTGAAATGCGAAATTACTTTTTCATCTTTGTTTCAAAAAATTAAAACATCTGGCTAAACACGGATTATCACTTGATAATTTCCATCCATATTTACATCAACTTGATCAAATTCATGTTTTCTCTCGTTGCGTATGAAAACCTAGAATAGTTCAAACTTCGCATTACGGATAGAAAAAACGCGCATTTCTGCAAACGCAAAATAACATGTGTATTTGCTTGGACAGTGTGAGGAAACACGTGCTAATATCGTACGAATAAATTGTACTGAGGCCATCTCTGGCCGTGACCAGGAGTTTTATGCATCAAGAGATTGCATTGATAAGTCTCTAGCATAGATCTGTGGATTGGACCTCAACCCATGAATCCCATCGTCGCTATTTTAGAGTTGTTAGCAGCTGGTTTGCAATTGACTAATTTTTTTCAGCACGACTCCACGATCTCTTGATAAGATCAGCATTATGTGCAATCATCAGATATCACGAAACCACCGAAGTATCAATGACGTTCGATTGACATTGCCGAACTCTTGATTCAATCTTCATTTTATATTTTCAAACGAAGTCGTTAGCTGCTCAAACCAACAAAATAGGGACCAATGAATTAGAAGACTTCTCTGGATGGAGGTGATTAGTTCTGTAGTTCTCGATTCCAGAAGTTGAAGACTCGTATTGAGAAAGAAATTTCAGGTGATTAGTTCTGTAGTTCTCGATTCCAGAAGTTGAAGATTGAGAAAGAAATTTCATTTACTATCAAGATTTTGAAGATTATTTATCATCATGAATTGCTGCAGCATCAATATAGCTTCTGAAACATAGTCAAAATCTTGATTGAAAATGAGATTTACATCTCCATACGGTAGATCAAAATGTAGAGAACCTAACGTACACCTTCACCCAGAGAAGTGTTCACTAGTCTCTAATGTTTTAGTTCCAGCAGCTGAAGACTTAATTTGAAGATGGAAAACGAAGTATGGATCTAAAATTCGGAAATGTACACCAAACATAATCGATACTCCGGTGATTTCGTGATACCTGGTGCTGATCCTACTAAGAAATTATAAAGTCGTGCTAAAAAAAATTTAATGAGTTGTGCAATCCAGCTGCTATCAGCTCTGAAGTAGCGGCGATGGGATTCATGGCTGAGGTCCGATCCAGATCTGTGCTGCAGATTTATCAATTTCATATGTTGATGAATAAATTTCATAGTCAAGGCCAAAGATGGATCACTATTCAATGTATTTGTACGATATCAGCACGCGTTTGCTCATACTGTCCTACTAAATGCCCATGTAATTTTGTGTTTGCAGAAATGTCCCGATTTTTCTACCCGTACTGCGAAAATCGAACGATTCTGCGTTTACATACATAACGAGAAAAGACTTGAAACACGGATTCGATCAAGTTTATGTAAATTTGCATCAAAATATGCATGTAGTTGTCCGTTTTAAGTCAGATGTTTTAATGCGGATAAGTAATTTGATATGCACATAATTTGATAAAATAATGTAACATAATAGTTTAATAGGTAAGTAATTTGATGTATTCATGGAAACTGATTGGTTTTTATTGTATCTGTAATATTTACAGTATATTAACAGCTAAATTACCGGAGAGTCCCAATAATTGTAAATATGTTTATCGTAATGGAATGAGACTAATAATACGGCTTGGCTTTTTGTTATTTCAATTACATCCATTATCTAAATTGATGCTATATATTTATACAGGGATGCAGTACATATAATTATGTTATATATACAGGGTGGCGAAAAGTCCGTAGAGAATTGAAACATAAATAAAAACTGGAAAAATAACCGAAATAAAAAACGGTTTGCTGGGTTAGCATCGCTATTTCACGGGATTTTTTTTAAGACAGGAAGAAAAAATAACTAAAATAAACCGCCGATTGGTAGCGCTGGTAAGACTCACTTCGGTGCAAACATGTAAATGAGATATGCAAATGTTATAAGAGCTTGCACTTCTAATCCACAACTAGTTCACCGTTGTGAACCGTGTACGTAAACCTGCTGCACTCTGCCGTTGCTGGATTTGTGACTCGCCTGCAATGCGTTATCTCGTGTGCTGGTGGTGGTCATGTGGAACACATGCTGCAATAATAAACGATTTGAAGGCATTGTAATCGTATGTTTTCTTTGACTTGTGTAGGTCAGCGCCACCTATCGGCTAGTTTTGAGTTAATTATTCTAGTCAAAAATTTCCCCGTGACTAACACACACACATACAGTGTGAGGATTTTTTCTCCAAATTATAAAAAAAAATTATGGCACAATATATTGGTAAATTTGGGTGATTTTTTAAAAACGTTGCATGTTGTTTTCCCTGTTGACCCTGCAAATCGATTTTTATTTAAGTTATTTTTCTACTTCTTATGAATTTTTAAAGAAACTATGGAATTTTTACCAACCCTGCATTACAAATGAAAATTAATGGTAAAAATCAAATTCCATCAGTGATCGTGTATATTTAAGCGTTTATGTCTTAAATGTGAAATATTCAAATGTAATAATTTTTCGTATCAGAATATACTTGCAAGAGCTATTTCACATTGTGTGAAGTTCGTGTTTCTTCCCAATATCGTGGATTAATAAAATGGTATATGACACTTGTAGTATTTTTTTGTTCTTAATTTATTTTTTTGGTTTGAAAAAGAAATTACAAAAAAAAACAAAATCGATTCAGTACTTGCAAATTGCTCTTACGAAGCTATTTATGGGAATTATAAGATTTAAAAAATAATTTAAATTAAATGTCCATGAATATTAATTGAGGCTGTGTATAAAGGATACATAGGTAACAGGGCGTATGGAATTTCACTGCTGAACCGTTGATAATAGAGGCGTACTTCCAATTCGAAAGAAGCTATCCAAATAACGTATAGTACTCAGGTATGCCATTCAATATTGCAAAGGATTGTATAGTTATTGCAATAAAAAAATTAGCTTTTTATCCCGTACCGTGTGCCCCAAAAACCCAGTTAGAAATTTGTTGCTCCGTCTCGTTTGATGCAAAAAAAAAAAAAAAAAACGCAACACTTCCACGTTTTGAAGTGTAATATTTGCTGAGATATATTCGAATTCAGAAGACGGGGGAAAGTTTGAAAAAAACAGAATTAATTGTGGGGAAACCATTTTATACCTAAATTTAATATGCTGCTGTTTTTACCCAACTTTCTTCCGTTTTCGAATTCGAATATCTCAGCAAATATTGGACTTGTAAACGGAATTTTTTTGGCATCTGAAGAGACATGGCAACAACTTTCTCACTTGGTTTTTGGGGCACAAGAGGACGGCATAAAAAGGTTTTTTTTTTAAATTTCTATTTATTTCAATAGCTATACACTCATTCGCAACATGAATGACATACCTGTGCACTACACGCTATTTGGATATTTTTTCCCGATTGGAAGTATGCCACTATTATCAACGGTGAAGTAGTAAACTGCCATGCGCCTTGTTACTTGTGCACCCTGTGTACATTATGGTAAATATGCTAAACCGGTGATTATGCCTTATTCGCCAATCGTATCGGTAAGCTTCATAGATTTCACTATATTCATCACTTTTTTCGGTGATTATACATAATCTCCAAGCGTTGCTAGTATAAACTTGATAAATTTTTAAACTTATTACTTTTACCGGTGGTTATGCATAGCACCTTAACCCTTTCATTCCCATGTGAACATATTTGTTCCATACAGGTTCATAAGCTGGTAGTGAAAGGTTTAATGTATATAATACTATATGCATAATACCCTCACGGGTAAAATACTATATGCATAATACCCTCACGGGTAGAATAACATATGCATAATACCCTATATCGGGGTGCGATTGTAAAATTTGTTACATAAAATTGCTTTATATCGAGGTACGGTTTCAGAATTCGTAAATACGAGTAAATTATAGGAGTTATTTCGAGCATATTCGGAAATATTCGTTAAATCACACACTCACACAGGAATCATTATATCCGGTACGTCATGTCATATATTTTTGAAATAAATGACATTCAAATTTGTTATGGGCATTTTTTTCTCAGCCACCTTATTGGGCATTTTGCCTGTTGTGGCGTTGCATTTGTATAAATAATAAATCTAATCACGCCAATTTATATTTCCAAATACGAAATAGAATTATGCATAATAACCGGCAAACGAGAGTACGGTTCGTCATGCTTAACAAACGACCTTCGAGTTATATGCATGATTTTGTTTGTTTCCTATCAAATTTATCAATGACGCTCGGGTATAATGTATATTCGCCGGTAAAGCGATATATATATAGTGAAATTTATCTAACATACCAAAATGGTTGGCAATTATGAACAATCACCTGATTTATCACTGCCACCGTAATATATGATATTACATATATGAATATGAGATGATTTTTTTTTTGAGTTTGAAGCACAGAATAAAAATGTATATCAGTAAAACCTGATGTATTTTTTGATGTGTTTCCAGCCCCAATGTCACCGAAGATTGAAGGTTTCCTGGTTGCGAACCTAACATGGGCAACATTGCACTTGAACAAATGGAAGAGCATGTCTTGCCCTATAGAGAGTTTCTCTATACGATACCGTCCGAAACACCAGAATCAATGGACGTATTCGACGGAGAATGTTGAGCCTCACCTGGAAAAATTCATATTGAACCATCTACTTCCCGGACGAGATTACGTTGTTCTTATCACGGCTTACAGTGAGGCCGGAGCAACTCAAGCCGAATACCACTTCTCTACAAGAACAGAATCTGGTGAGTAGAAGATTGGTTCTTTCAATATCCTCTTATACGGAGGTTTCACATGATGCGTGAATCTAATCCGATAGGGTTCTGGAAGTCCTTAGATTGCAGTTTTCTTATCGAATACTATCATTGATATTTCTATGATCGAAAGACTGATTGAGGTGAGAGTTGATTACGAATAGTTGTGAACATGCTTTTCAACATTGAGATCGACTTATAAAGGAGTTCATTATTGAAAACTTTATACCTGCTACACACACACATCGTTACTTATCTATTTCTACAGTCATACCGTTTACATGATCATTATTATGGATACGCAAATTTCGCATTTATTCACAAAACATTTTTTTTTTAAGTTGAGAAAGTTGAGAATTTTGCATTGAAAAAAGAATTTCCAAAATCTAGCATTCATTGGCAAGAATATTTTTTAAATAAAATTTATTTAAAGTTTGCATTCATTTCACACATAATTTTTGAATGAAAAAAGTCATTCATTTGTAAAAATATCTTTCAAATAACAAATTTTGCATTCATTCAAGAAAATAATTTTTCAAATCAAAAATTTTGTATTCATTCACAAAATGCTGTACTGTATTCATTGGCAAAAAAGAACTAAACTAACGACACATTTGTTTTAATAGATTAATTATACGAGTATAATTTATATCAAGTATTAAAGCAATGTACTTAGTTGAATATTCTAGTTCATCCAGTTGCTCTGCAAAATCACTGGACTAGCATTCATTCATCGAAAATGACAAATTTCTCATCTGTCGCATCATTGCGAAATACGAAAATTACGTATCCCCTAATCATCATATAATTCTGCAGACAAAACATTATACTCTTTCAGTCACGCGTAGCGATTTGTAAGTGAATCAGTTCTTGAAAAATGATGGATCCCATGTAGATATGTTTTCATGTGTTCAGGTAGTCAGGGGTGCAGGTATCTACACACACACACACACACACACATAGAAACCATGCACAAGTACGTTCTGGTGAGCCTAACGTGAAAATAGAGCAAGTGAGGATTTTTTCTTCAAATTATTAAAAAAAAAATATGGCACAAAATATGGGTAAATTTGGGTGATTTTTGAAAAAAAGTTGCATGTTGTTGGAGTTAAAATTCGATAAAAGAAAATAACCAATTAAAATAGTAAAAGCTCGTGTTCAACTATGTAACATCATAGTGTTGAGAGACCCAAAGTTTCAAGTCATTTGAATGAGTGGTGTTCGAAAAAAATGTTCCTTATCGGACACAAAAAGTTAGTTTCGAAAAAAACGCATTTTAGTGAAAAGCATTAGCATGTGTAATGCCTGCCAGCGGTTCATATGAAAATATTTAAAAAAATATTTTAGGTGCAGGTAGAACAAAAACTTGGGCACAGTTAGACGCAGAAAATTTCACGGTATTTAAACATTGAGAAATGTGGTTTTTTTTTTTTTTGGAAAATTTGCGTGCACCAACCCACTTCATTTACTTTCACCCCGGAATCTCTTTCTATCCAGATGCAACTCCCTCTATCTCTTCCAGGAAGACTTTGAGACATTTCAGGTTAAATGATTGATCAAGCTAAGATGATAAATACATCAAAAATATTTAGACGTGAATAATTCCAGTGCATATGTAAGAAGACGGCCTGGAAGAAATCTCGACAACGGGATGAGTCCAGTGGCAAAGTTCTGGCGTTCGTTAAAAAAAGTGCATATGGCAAGACTTGATTCTAAACCGAACAGTGGGGACATTTTAAGAACTTATCTTTTCCATCTGAATGCTCGTCAGAGAGAATCGGTATATCTGGTATGAGTAATTGGTATATCTGCTATGAGAAATTGGTATATCTGCTATGAGAAATTGGTATATCTGCTATGAGAAATTGGTATATCTCTACGTAGAACAATGAATCCCAGACTATTTTTTGTTTGTTTTCACTACGGCTCAAGAAACCAACTGCATATCATACATCATGTAAAATAAAAAAAGGTAATCAGCTTTTCATCTTTAAACTCTGCTTCATTCAATTGTGAAGTTGTTTATCTCAGCCTTTGGTCAGTATTTGCATTTTTTTACAGTGATTCTCAGAATTAAAGGGGTCCAAAGTGTCATCCTGAAAAAAATTATGAAAAAAAAAAATACATACATTCAACCTCACACAGAAACACACAAAATCGAGGAATGCGATTACTAAAGCTGCAAAAAATTAAAAAATAGAACAGTCGGCTACTCATCACCTCTCACTCTTCGCGGATATCTACAAAAAACTTACTTTCACTTTCTTTTTCTTTCTTTCCTCCAGCTTCTCTGTTTCAGACACAATTTTTTTTCTCTTTTTTTAATCTTTCTTTGTCTGTGCTGTACTTGATCATGCGTTGTTTGAATGACGTCGCACTAAATTTCTAGGGTTGCAGAATTTTTATATTTATTTTTGGTCTCCATTGCATTTCAAAATATTAAAATTCACGTATTTTCTAATGACCCGTAGTATTTCCACCACCGCTGTAGTGGTCGAGTGGACATAGTGACGGACTCGCATTTTGAGGACACCGGTTCAAATCCCACTGTCACTACGGTGGTGGTCGGCTGAAGTTGGTGGTTCCCAACTTCGAGGCGCAAATGCATGCTGATCGCTCCGTTAAAAAGTGTGATCACAGACAGCACCATTCCTACAAACAGTACAAATATTCAATCATTACGCTTCACTTATAGTTAGAAAATTGACGGCAGATGGCAGCACAATTCACATAACAAGTATTACACCGAAATTAACTTTATGACAGGATCAGGAAACGTACACGCACTTTCCAATATGTACCAATTCGTTAGAACTTCCGCAGATAGATATGGACGATGTGCATGTGTGATTTAGGAGTAGTAGTATTTCCGCGCGGATGTTTTTACATTTTTGTGCATATTTAAATGAGTAGAATCAGTGGTAGTTTTTTGAAACTCTTTGAGCTCTTGTCACCTTGTGACCCTTGTTAGGGTTTTGTGAAACTATCTTCATTATTTTGGCCAGTTCCGAAACTAATTTAATGATTTTCTATAGAAACCAGTGGAAAATCGAATTTCAGTCGACAAAGAATTCGGCAAACTATTGTTATTTCAGAAATAATCCTCTTCGTTATCCAAGGTATCACTGTAGCCGTCGTTTTTTGCGATGAAAACATCTTGTTTTCTATGTATCTTCTTTTAGCCAAAATCAAAGAAAATATGTACGTGGAGCCACACAAAAATCGTGGAAAATAAATGTCGGTGAAGTGCATCATAACAAATTTAGGTCGAACACATGTAATCAACAAGAAACAAAAGAACAATCGCTTCACCGTAAGACTTCGGGACCAGTGGTCTAAGGATAAAGAAGGAAACCATTTCAGGAAATGAAAACGTGTTGTATGTAAGGACATAAGTAGTCGAATCAAATTGTTCCAGAAAGCTAATCGATACCCACATATGATGAAAGAAAAATATCAAGAGAGAAAACGCAAAGGGAAGACCTGGTCTAAGAATGGGGAGAAAAAAAATTGGTTGGTACAAAAGCATTTTTCGGAGAAAATGTACAGTTGAACAGAGAAAATAGATTTCGTACCAAGAAACGACTTTCTAGAACGTTCAACAAAGGAATGACTGGGTGGGAAGAAGCGAAAATCTAACATTTGGTGAAATACGTGGACATAAAGTTGAAGTTTGAAAGGAGAAAAATAAGTAATAGAAAAATTAAGTTGAATCTCTAAAATTTTATAGGATGTCTGGGATTGAGTTTTCGTCTAGACATTCAGTCCATGATTTTCATACAAATTCATCACGGAAGGAGTCTGCTTCATTTTGGACCGGCACGGAATATAAAATCACGTCTTGAATGCATGAAATATTTTTGAAGCAGATAAGCAAATTAAAGTTCCCTATACTCCCTCTGTTTAAAATCCAGATATACGGACCAAAAGCTCGAGAGCTAACTATACTAATTGTAGTAATGGGTAGACTGATGAAACATACGGATTCCCTCTCTCTACTCCGAGTCATTCGTATACGGAATTCAAATATAAGCTCATAAGAGAGGGAATAGTTTCCGTAACCGGGCATTTTCCGTTCGCTACGAAACCGTATCTCGGGTTTTCAATGGACGAGCTTTCAACTAAACGAGAGAGAGAAATCGATGAACTTTAATGTTGACGATTGCCTGGAGCCAAAGCCGGGAATTTTATAAGTTTCTCGTGTATCCCTAAATGAGTGAACCGTTCCTGAAAAGATTCGGTTTCAGTGATTTGGGTCATTGATTGATATCCGATTCGGGCCTTGGACGTTGTTATAAAATTGAACAAGATGTTAAATCTGATTCAGGGGGGGGGGGGGGGGACAAAATGGATTTTTTTTACTTCTTTTCTTTGCGACGTTTCAATAGTTTGGCCTACTTTCGAAATCGGGTATAATATCATTGGATGTGAACCTTCTCTCGCTTAATTTTTGTAGTTTGGAAAAAGTTTTATGGTCGTAGACATAGTCAAAATATATTTTGATGATTATAGTTAAAGGCAGCGTTTCCTAATATTTCTTCGCTTATGACCCTTCTTTGGACTATATGTTTATCTCGTGACCCTTTCAGTCTTAACCAGCTCCTTTATCATCCGGGTGCGCACGCAATCTTTACTTATTCAATGTATTTCTGAACAAATTTATAGTAAGCAGACACACCTGGCCTACACTTAAATGAGCTTCCCTCTTGCGGAGGGCGTTCTGTACTCAAATAACATCATCTCAATATGACTGGACCCCTCCCCTCGTAAATTTATATTCTGGGACCCCGTACTTAGCTCTAAGTGAAAGCTTCCATATTTGCATACTTATTCTCGAAAATGATATTCTTAGAACTTATCATTGCAGGTCCCTTATGGACATAAAAAGTTTCCCAGTCATACCTACATGGCTTCATAAGTTAAGATGGTTCTGGATTTGTATGCATGTAGGCTGGAATCTAAAATTATTTCACATTTTTTTCTACCAGATTTCACTTTTAAGAATGATGATTAATAATTATCAAAAATATTTATATTAATTAGAATTATGACTTCACATACTCACCTCATACGTCACCTCTCAATAACGGTCACTCTCAGAACCGAAAATGTTGTCCACTAATGGGGAGTGGCCGTCAATAATCAGTAAAATGCATTGAAACCCGTTGACGTAATTAAAAAAAAGTGTCCGTTAAAGAGAGGTGAACGCTAACAGTTTGTATTCGTTAAGAGAGGTTCCCGGTATCTGAATTTTTCTTGACAACTCTCTGCGGTACCTTTATCCACCTGGCATTGCTCCTGTCTACTTAAGGCTGGGATTACGCTATGAAAGTTTGATAAAACATCTTTTAAAACATTGAGAAAAACAACCAATAAGCATATTGCTTCTATTCGCAGGAATGTAACCGATGCCCTTATTCGTTGCATTTTTTAAGTTTTATAACAGAACTTTCCCAAAATTTTTATAGTGTAATCCCGGCCTTATTTACACTCGTAGCACCATGGTATATTCCAAGACCGTATGGGTGACCTATGACGCCAATTTGACAATCATTGAATTAAGGAGCATCAGAGAAACATAGTTTTTGTGATATTTGGGGTGAGACACAATAGTATAATGTAAAATGAACTGGATTCTTAAAAATCATATCTTTTGTAAATAGTTTTATCCAACAAAATTTATATTGCAAAAAAACTGACTTTTTTTTATTTCATTCTCCAGAAACGTGAATTCATAGTTATACGTTTGCTCTTTGATGATACTTTGTTGTGCACACAGTTAATATGTCAGTTATTTACGTTGCAACGAATTCGTTCTTAAGAATTCAAAAGATTCAATCGATGCATTCAAAGGACAAATGAGATCTTATTGGAATGTATGATACGATGTAAACTCTTTTTTGCGAACTAACACGGGACAGGAAAATTCGTCCGTAAACGAGGAGTGATCATAAAAAAAAGTTATTTTCGAAACATTGAAATGTTTTCATTGATTATTCAAAATAATGCAGACGTAATATTAAAAACATAAGTCTGAGTTGTTCAAACCGACACATGTTGTGGATTCTTAAGCCTTAAAACACACGAGTGTGTAATAAATAATTTATTCAATGTGTCCGTAAGACAAAAGATATTGCATTAGATGAATAACTGTTGATCAGGATGTCACTGTATTGTTGTTAAAAATTTACTATTGTAAAAAAAAAATAATTAAAATACGTTTTCTGTCAACAATAGTCATTCAACATCACTATTGCCTTCTTTGACGGTTTCTTTATTTATTTTTGTTCATCTTTGCAAACAACATAAAATTCGTTGGTATAATGCTTCAAAACCGAAGTAGAAATAAAGAGAGAATCTATTGAGACATGTGTCTGTGATATATTGGTTACTGTGCTTGCTCGGCTAGGAAAAGGTCCCGGGTTTCAATACCTGGAGGACACAACAAACAAACTCTTGTTTCCATTGTTCATCCCAATATCTACAATGTCTCTTTCTTTGATGTGCTGCAATGTAGAAATGTTGGGAAAAAATTGACAACAATGACTTTTTTCTCCCCTTCATCAATTCTCTCAGATTTATTCAACTTCTTGTCTGTATTAGACGTCTTCACAAAGAGTTATTGCTTCAATACCTTTTCGCAGGCTTTATCATCCAGCATATCATATCAGTTATGGTTTGATCATAAATTCTATGACAACAAAAAAAAGGAAAAAGAAATGCTAAACCGTACAATGACCTATCATAGTCGATCCATTCGAAACTTTTCATGCTTACAAAACACGGAAGAGAGACTTATATCATGCATTTCACCTCTCGGAATACCCCCATATATGCACCAAACATGTACAACAAAACCATAGCCAAACAGCTCGTAAAAATTTGCAATTGTGATATCAACACCGGGATATAAAAATGAATCCTCCTATAAAAGATTCGCGATAACCTTTCGCACGTTTTATCCTGTTATCGTAGATATCCATGAATTTAACAACATTTCAATCTTATACTTTTATTTTAGGAAAACACACAATTTTCATTCTTCTCAAAAACTGCAATTTACTATATCATTTTTTTTCTCGTACACACATATATCTTTTCTTATTTTATATACATAAATTTATAAATTGCTTATTGGAGCTTTCTTTTCTTTGGTTCTTCTTCCAACAACCCATAAGACATACTATCACACATATATATATATATATAATATATTCTTTTATTTCTTATATCTTTTAGAAGCTCAAGGAAATTACCATATTCATGTTCCATCATTTCGCTCTTTTCCTTGACTCTTCGATTTTTTTCTGCTATTACTATGTATTTTTTTCCTTCTTTCTTCTTCTTATTCTTGTGGTATTTTTACAACCGACGATGCTTTTCACGTCTCAACAGGCTCACGTGCCTCATTTAACCCCTGATTTCGGTCCCTGCTCTGGAATAGCAAATGACAAGAAACAACATTTCCATCTCAAGTGTTTCTTGAAGAATTCCGGGAAGGGGAAAGAATATTAAGAAAAAAAAAATTGTGGAATGTTTTTTTTTTTGGAGGGGAAGGGGTGTGTACACTGTCTGAATTGGAGCTTCTACAACTGGATCTTCTCCTACAGAAAAACCTTTCAATTTTTTTTTTTTTACATGTACATTTTATTATTTTTCAAGAAAATCATTTTTTTTTCTCGTCTCCTCGACTAGATATTCAATGGAGGACGTATACTAAAGGTTTTCCGCATCTTAAGTTTTCCTTGGTTTGTGAAATTGCGTCACTTTATACGGAACAGAGAAGACATTAATGGTTTTTTTTTTCTTATTATTATTTGTTTTATGCATTGCTGACTTTAAATTTTTATTTTTCTAATTTTTTTTTGTTTGTTGTTATCTGTTCATTTGAAATGAATAGAGACTTGAGAATTACCTTTGACGGTTTTTATTTGTGGGGTTTTTTTTATTATTATCTTTATGAATGATAGAGAGCTCTTGGAAGAGTCAAGGATATGTGAGACATTAAAAAGAATTCAATAAAAAAGGAAGAATTCAAATTTCTTTGGAAAAATTAACTCCGAAGAGTGATAAGTAGCTCTCTTACCAGGTGTTGCTTTTAAGATGAAATGTGTGTCTGAATGTTGTTATCAAACAAATACTTCATCGAATTATCAGAAAGAAATATTTTTGATAACTGAAATAAATGCATATTTAATTGTACGGTAGACTTTCGCTAACCCGGCACATATCAGACCGCAATGTGCAGGATTAATGAAATCGTCGTATTACTGGAAGCCAATTTAAATAATAGAAACTTCTGCTTACAGACATAAAAAGGCATACAAAGGTTTTTAATAGCTGGCTGATGCGGAGATATATTTTGGAAAGAGAACTCAACTGCCCCTGCGGGGTATCGAACCCACGTCCTTTCACTTTCCCGGTGAATGCCCTAGACCCTACAGAGGCAACGAATATCTCAATCTCTCCTTGGAGCTCGTGTGCACTGAAATTTTGTTGAATTTTCTCTCCAAAATATATCTTCGCATCGGCCAGCTGTTAAAAACGCTTGCATGAATAGCAGAGAGTGGCACCATCCTCGGATAAAAAGACATGTTTTCCTCTTAAATAGCGTGATCCAGAACTCAACGTATAAAGTTTTAGGGGCGGTAGAAAACACATAAACATAACAGAATCGCATAGGGATGTATAACCGGAAATCCCAACCTGATCAGCTTGAGGATAAACGAAGATACAGAAATGACAAGCCAATAATGGGTGGAAAAACTGATTATTCAGCGATACTTTGCACGATGACGTGTACACGTCAACTTAAATAGTATCATTTACAAAAAGCTCTCAAAGTTCTTACCATCCACAGTTATACAAGCTTGAGGGCGCTGTTTGTTATCCTGGTGGACCCGTCCCATGGCCACCATGATCGACCGATTTATCTACGAGACACCCGTTGACTCTGACACCGACCTCGTCACAAGAATCTTCGTTGCAGCTGCAAACACGTCCGCGAAATACCGGCTAATTGTGAAAGGGTTCGGCAATCAATTCGTCATCGTTGTGAAGCATGCATAATTGTGAATGCTAAAAACTTTGAACACTTGTGAAACTTAATGTGTGCACGTATTGTCCTCGTGTATTGACAGGATTTTATTACTGGCGATCCTTTACGTAGTATGACCATATAGCTAGATTTCCGGGACACTCGCGATTTTTTTGTTATTGAATGTGCAATAATATTTCTCATCAATGATGGATGAAATCAAATTATTTTTCGATATTTTGGTTGACAGAACTGTTTTATAATGAGGTTTTCAAAATATCTCCACTCTTGCGAAAAGTGTCATCATCACAGCTGCAAGTTTGGACGGAATCTCGTGCATCGTAATAGTTCATGATGGATAACTTTTTAACCCAACTCAGGGTCGCCATTACAAACGCAAGACCCAGTGAGAAAATATTCTGGTTATATATTATTTTTGAACATTTTTGACATTTTCTTGGTTGTGGCCCACATAACCAAGTAATCCTTTATATTATAATGAACATCCGGTGCACAATATTTTTAACCCACTCTTAATATAATTATTTACTTTACTTCTTCATCAAAAGAGCTTCATAAAGAAGAAAAACTAGCGTTATTAATTGTTCGTGATCTTAAATGTCATATTTACCAGATACATTCACGAACAGGGTAATTGAGAAAATATGGGAAATACTTTAAGAGGTTATAGTACACACCAATACAAACAATTGCCATCAAAGAATACATGATCTAACATGAAACGCAAACGCGCCGCTCTGCAAACGTGAAAAGGGCATTTCAATTGAAATTTATTGGGAGAAGAACAGCATGCATGTGTGCAAGTGTAATCTGGGAAAGAAGAACAAACCGTATGCAAATCTCCCTCACGGTGAATAAAAGGTGCGGATGCCGGCCCTTTGAAGCTATTCTAGCGTGCAACCGTTCTAACAGTTGTAACGTACGGGATAATGCCGCACTTTAGTAATACTGAGTCCGCGCTTTTTATTCACTGTGACGCAGATTTGCATACAGCTTCTTCTTCTTCTTCTCCAGGTTACATTTGCATGCATGGTGTTTTTTTCTCCCGATAAATTTCAACAGGAATGTCGTTTTAACGTTTGCGGAGAGGCCGTTTCGAAACACGCCAGCGCGTTTGCGTTTCATGTTAGACCATGCAACTTTGATGATAATTGTTTGTATTGATGTGTACCATCAACTCTTAAAGTTTTTCCCATTTTTTCTGAATCACCCCGTATACAGCGTGCACTGTAAGTGCTAATGCGGTCTTTATCTCATCAACCGTCCGTCGTAGATGTACAATTTCAATTTAGAAAATACTTAAAAGGCGTTCAAAAACTACCCTGTACCAGTTCCAAGATTGAAAATACAGTGGGGAACAAAAAAAATAATAATCTGAATTTTTATATGGTCCACCTGTTTTCTAACCTCCAATAAGAAAGTTTTCGCCTTGTCTCTCCTGACGCCAACGAAAAAAATTCAAGTTTCTAAGTGCAATATTTGTCGAGATATCCGAATTAAAAAATTGAAAAGAACGGGAAATGACACACATTTGAATTTAAATATCTTAGCGAATATAGCACTTAGAAATTTGAAATTTTTTCTGTTGGCTTCTGGAGATACAGGGAAGAAACTTTGCAATTGGAAGTTAGGGAACATTGGAATCGTATAAATGAAAAAAAAAATTTTTTTGTGACCCACTGCATTTGCACTCTCAAATCTGGTACAGGAATATTTTTGAACGGCTATTGAGCATTTTTTCAGTTGGAATCGTACATCTACGACGGATGGTTGATGAGATAAAGACGACATCAACGCAACCTGTATAAGTACAATATACATCCATCTACATACCACCATACTACTCATATATTCGCTTTACTCCTTATTATGTGTTTTAAATTTTTTATACGATTATATCAAAATATTTTAAAATCGATTGATTTTTCCTGAATCCGCAGAAAAAATATTTATTTGATCTGTTAAAACTTGATCTATTAACTTGATTATTGTGTATGTAGAATCTGATAATATGCTATTACATGTGATACATTTATGGTAAGTAGCTCTTCAGCTGAATTGATGAATTTTTTAGATTTGACGTATTACTTTGCGAAAAATAAAAAGAAATTATCATTCAAACGTTTCAATTTTGGAGACCCTCTCGCGAACCTCCTGGACCCACACTTCGGAAACAATTAATATAAAGGAATTTTTTTCGGATCGGTCAAAGCTCAACGACGAATTTTTCATCGACGCTGAACTGGAAGTCATACCGACAACGGGTAAACAATTGCTGTACTGCTCCGGCTATGATGAGGATGAGATCGAACTCTTATACCTCCCGCATAGAAAACTCACAGCACTGTTTTCGGATTCTGCAGCTCTTTTTGAGAAATAAATCGCATTTATAAAAAAAAATGTATGAGTTTACTTTTCGTTTTTAAGCATAAGAAAGAAAAAGGAAAAGTAAAAAAGGAGCACTTCAATATGCCATATTTTCCGCCAGAATAATTTCTACTGAAATCTCTAAACTCTATATGGCTTTGCAAAAAAAGATTCTTTCATGAATTTTTGAGTACTAAAACAGCTCAGGCGGAAAGGATTTGTTTTCAGTGTTACTAGAAGTCGTAAAAGAAGAGAGTTATGGTAACAAAAAAGCTGAAGTGGCATAGAATTCTGAATAGAAGTTTCACACTGAAAGGATTTGAACAATGTCGAATGTGCTTGGTGAATGATCATTTGTGAGCATTATTGAAATGTTAGAAAATTTAATCAGTAAATCCCATTCTCGTTCAGGTTTTAGGCAATAAATGTGGACAATGTTGAAGTAAAAGTGGTATATCACTGAAACTGAAAATCCTAGTTAAAATTTAGGAAATAAAGGGAAAAAACGATGAGTGAAGCAAAGATTTCCTTTGATATCCACCACCCTTACCTTATATGTGTAAAACATTTTTTTCTACTTGAAGCCGTATTTTTCCCTTTCCCTAATCATGATTTCCAAGGCAGGCAACTGATTTGCATATTGCTAACGCAACATGAGACAGCAAGAAAGATAACAACAGAAAGAAAATAATGCTTACGTAAGAAGAAAAAAAAATCAAATTATATTCATATTGTTGCCAACGAAACGTTGCGGTGATGAAAGGGAGAGAAGAGATAGCTCTAAAAGTACTTTTTCCAGACACTCTAGAACGAGATATCTCGCTGTCATGATGGAAGTGGAACTACGGAATGACCTTATCAATCCTTGAAAGAAAAATCCTGCCCTGCTTGTATGCAGCCATTTTAGATCCGAAATTAAATTCACCTAATCGTTAGGCATTTCAGCCAGTGATTTGATACATCTACTATTAACCAAACTGCGCATGCGACTCGTAAGTATTCTTCTGAGAAATTTCTGACGAATTTGTGCATAGCGGATAATTTTGCGTATATGAGTGTGTCCCTTACGTTATGTGTCCCAAGTTTATGGCGAACTGCCTATCTTCAAAAATGAAAGTTAAAGTGGTAATGTCTCGATTTTTTTGGGTTTTTCAACTACCATGAAAAAGGTCTGTATGCCCTATGTGGAGAAATATTTCTTTTAAAGAATCATCATATTTAATGGATGTTACTTACTCTACTTAACTAATGGGATTATTTTGTTCTGAATAGGTTCATACCCAGCTTATGGCAAACAAGAAACAGAACAACCGTTTTATTTGAACGTTACGCTTATTGTGCCAGTCGTCGTGTCTTCTTTGATCCTGGTTATTGTGGTGTTTGGTTTGACGATTTGCTTGCGGAGGCATTCCTATGACAGGAGAAGAGAAAGAGGTAGGCAATAATCGCTATTATATATAAATTATAATTTTATTCACTAAAAATAACATGGCTGCAGCAGCCATGAGAGATTCAACGTTTCGAATTTTATCATGAAGTTGGTGACAATTTGAATGTGTTCTGTAAATTTTCATGTAACGGTAATTTTATCCAGCAACCATCAGACAGGACAATCGATTAGTTTGGAGTTCTTATTCATACTAAACGCTACTGGAAAAAAAAAATCATTATGATGGAACCGAATAATTCCTCCATAGTAAAATCCTGAGCAATATTTCCAAAGAAATTTCAAATTAAAATGGCAATTCGTAAATTCTTTGAAGTAAATTTTTCTCCCCATCGCATTCAAGTTGTTATTAAACCCGAGGGAGAAGAAATTCCACGTTAATGACGATAGTTCAGGCCACAATCGCAGAAAAGCATGTAATGTCATTCGTTTTACCATTAAATTTAATGATATATACCATTGCAAGATACATCTCCTCAACGTTTTGTTTCCCATTATTCCTAATGTCATTATACATTGGCATCTTAATAATCTGGTCTTTGTGAATAAAGGATTTTTTTTTAAAGGGAAGCGAGAGATAGTTTATATTAATTTAAATTTCAGATTGTGGAAGCCAGAAGTCTTACAGCGATTCTCTGGTTATGACTGACATTACGAAAACGGTTAATGGTGGCAAAGAAACGAATAAGTCATCGCATTACTCCATACCTGGTTAGTATTTTAACTTTATGTGGGCATTTTTCCCCCTCAGAGTTTTAGTGTCATTTAATAAAGAAAATGACTGAACATATACAACTCATATAAATTGCATTTTTTTTATAATTTTTTCTCATAATAACTATTCTAATTGTTTTTTTTCATAAATTTACTTTTCCTAATTGTATGAACTTTATATAGCTACACTATACACACGTCGTTCCTGCAGAAAACGATTTAACTCTTAAATGCGTGGCTATGCACATGGTTCTTTAAACGTTCATTACTGCATCCAGTTTGAAGGTAAACATTTGGAATCGTCTTTGACATAGGATATGAGGTCATATTCTTTGCGTTTTATATTTTTCATATGCTGTTAGATGTCCCAATTGACGACAATGACTTTTTGTTGTTGTTGCTGCAGCGGATCATGTGTGGCTGGGATTTCGCTTATTTGTTAAAATCTTTTGTTGATATTTCTTTTATTTTAACTTAAAGTTTCTAATCGGATTTTTTTTCCTTAGTATAGTTTGAATCACAAAGAAAGTGTAGATATACAGGGTGTCCTGTAAGCGCTGTGACCTTTATCTCATCAACTGTCCGTCATAAAGGTATAGTTTTAGTTTAAAAAATGCTCAGAAGGCGTTGCATAAATTTGCCTGTTTCAATTTTTAGAGTGAAAATACAGTGTGTAATTAAATACAAAAAAAAAGAGAGTTTTTATACCGTGTCCTTGTTCAACTTCCAATGACAAAGTTGTTGTCATTTTTCTCCTGGTGTCAACAAAAAACAACCCAAGTTTTTAAGTGCAATATTAGCGGAGATATTCGAATTCAAAAATTGAGAAAAATTCGGGAAAGGACAGCATAAGTGAAGGAAAGCAACGTTGTCCGTTATTTTTTGTTATTACTTTGATAACTATTCTCCGATTTTTGAATTAGAATATCTTAGCGAATAATACACTCAGAAACATAGAATTTTGTTTTTCTGTTTTTCTCAGGAGATACAGGGCAACAACTTTTTTTTTTAAATAAATAACGTGATCTTCACGTTATCTTTCTAATTGGAAGTTAGAAAACAAGGGGACTGTATGAAAATTCAGATTTTTTTTTTTACTTTGTGACACACTGTAATTTCACATACAAAAATTGTGCAAGTGAATTTTTGAAGACTTTTGAGGATTTTTAAATTGGAATCCCACCTCTCCGACGGACGGTTGATGAGATAGAGGCCACATTAACACTTACAGGGCTTCCCATATATTTGGAAAGTAACATTTATTCAATGATTTTTGAGGTTTTGCGCGTCTTCAAAAAGCCCCTGTACATGCTGTAGAATTCGAAATAAATTTTAAAATGGTTTTTTCAACTTTCAATACGGGTCATTAACTATGAAAAAATACATCAGCTATAAGAAAACATTGCGTATTTAAGAGCTAACGGTTATTGGATATTCTTTATTTACCTTCAAGTTAATGTCTTGGATTCGGAACGGTGAAAACAAAAGTCTACTGGCGTTCATCCGAGCTCATTTTGTCGGACATTTCCGCCATAGAAGACATACATGGTTCACAGATAATGTCAAGTATCTTTATCTTGATAACAAAAGGACATTGAAAGGGATTAAGACGACAGAAGAAATACGTTAGCATTCTTTGATGAAAGAATGAAGCTGAGGAAAAGTGATAAGAGAGAAAATAGAAGAGACGTTCAAACTAGATTGACACTCGACATTGCTGTCAAGGATAAATCTTTCTTCAAGCTAGTCTTATGTTAACAATAATTATAAGAAGACCATCGTTTTTCCTTCTTTATTAAGTGATCAAAGATGTGAAGAATGACAAAAGCATTCGGCGATTTTTATTGGAAATTATATTTCGTCTTCAGGTGAACTATGAAATGGTGAAGACCTAATGATATTGAAAGATAGAAGTATCTCAAGACGTCCAAGTAATTTATCACCAAAAGAAAACCTTCAAGACCAGACAAAATGCTAAAATATAGGAGTAAATTTTTCTTCCACAGTGTTGAATAAATCTACTATGTATAAGGATAGTGGACCCGAAATTACTGCCTCGCGGGATGTGAAACTTGCTAACAATGTCGTAGATTTAAAAACAAGAATATAACAGGGAAGCAGTCTACAAATATTGTCATGTTCATCTGACGTTCTCAATTTAAAGCAATAAGGAATTATTATAAAACGCAAAGCCATCGGTATACAGGGTGTCCTGTAAGTATTCCACTACCTTTATATCATCCACCGTCCGTTACAGGTATGATTTAAATTTAAAAAATGTACAACAGGTGTTTAAAAACCACCTTGTACCAATTTTGAGAGTGAGAATACAGTGCGTAACAAAATAAAAATATAAATTTCTATACGGTCCCTCCGAGCTCTAACTTCCAATCAGAAAGTTGTTTGCCTGATGCCAACCCAAAAAAAGTCCCATATTTCCAAGTACAATATTCACAGAGACTTTTACACTTTCACATAGATATTCGAATTCGAAAAACGGAGGAAATTTGGAAGAAAAACAACGTTAAATGTGGGTGAGACGGATTTCCGCATTTAGAGCTATTCTTTCCCTGATTTCCTCAGTTTTTCGAATTCGAATATCTCTGTAAATATTGCACTTAGAAACAGGGAGCAAACAAAGATCCATTTTTCTAAGTTGGCATCCTGAGAGACAGGGAAACAACTTTTTGATTGGGAGTTAGAGCTCAGAAGGACCGTATAAAACTTTAGATTTTTTTTATTTTGTGACGCACTGTATTTTCACTCTCAATACTATATTTGATCTTAGCCAAAAGATCGAGAAGCGATTGCTTATCGCTTTGAAGTATTAATACCGGTACAGGGTAATTTGTGAACGCCTTGCGATAATTTTTCAATTTGAAATCATACCTCTACGATGGACGATTCATGAGATAAAGGCAAAGTCAGCACTTGCAGGACACCCTGTGCATGAGACGTAAAAAAAATAAACCTAGATTCCTTGCTCATGCTGTCGTTAAAGAAATGTCGAAGATCTTGATATTCACAAAGAGATGCATTCAAATATAAAAATTTGTTGATTATCAATGGACTTATTCTGGCCTTTGTTTATCCTAGCAATTGCTTTGAAATTTTTATTTGTAAATCTATTTTTATGCGTCAGACAGTTTTGAATCCATTGTTTTCAATAGCGTAGGATATTTTCTCAAGCGTAGCGGAAAAGCAGATTTAAAAGAAAATATCCACATGCGTAGTAATCACGTATTTCACCGAATGATAAATGTGTGTAGTGATATTTTCAATGACTATTTACAACGATGAAAAATTCCAGCCGCTACTTATAGTTATTTAAAGTGAAATGCAACTGCAGCCAAGAATTGTATATAATTTTCTTCAGTTTCATCGGTGCTACAGTTTTTGCTGAGTAAACATTAAAATCTGTTTCCGATAACAGCATGATATATCAGTAAAAATTCTACTGGAACAATTCACGTATGAATTAACAATATTCAGATATATTCCAGTTCCGAACTTTAGGAGTATTTTCTAGAAACTCTTCTTCATCCATCGTTTCCTCAGATATTATTCCTTTCGGCGAAAAGAAGTCCCCCCCCCCCTCACCCTACTTATTTCGATTCTTTTCCTTCCAGTATATTCCAAAGTTTCTCTCTGAGAGAAACGCTACTGATTACTTTCCTAAATATTTCAGTCCGAATTCAGTCTGGAACTTTTATAAAAGGACTGAAGAAATGATAATTCAAAGAAAGAGAAATGTATCCTTTGGAAAATGGGAGAATATTTTTTTTTTCTCTCTCTCTCTCTCTCTTCTCCTTGGGAAAACTGAAGCACAATGTATATATCTAAAGGAATAGAACTTTCAACGACTTTCTGAGAGCAGAAAAGGAAAAAGAAAGGAAACTGTTCCGGAAAAGGGCGAATAGAAGCAGTGTTTGATAGGCTTCCAAAGCAATTGTGACAGGATCATAAACTGAAGGAGAAAAAGAAAGAAAAGAGGGTCAAGAGAAACTCTATTGAAATTCTTCGAAAAGGTGTAGCCAAGCGAAAGAAGATGGAAAAAGAAAAAAAAAATATGATTCCGGATTCTCTTACTAAAAGAAGCCTCATTCAAAGGAAAACCTACCTCAGAGAAGGACACAGATTCACGATATTTCGCTTTAGAGGACACAATGTAACGGACACTGTTCCGGTTCTGGAGAAAAAAAAAACAAGAATAAATCAAAGACGCACTGCCCGTAAACACGCTTACATGACGTGTTTTTGTAAAACTGATCCTTACTTCCTTAACTTCCTGTTCTGATTTTTCACAGGAAATAATATAACCTACAATGGACAGGAACATCCACATACAGACTTTAGATTTTACTCCCAATATTTTTACTTTTATCTATTTTTGTTGCATTGTGGGTTATGCGCAATATAAACAGACCGTGTACAGAGTATGAATTCTTATTGTTTTCCAATAGATAGCCGTTTAAAAATTAGACTGATAGGGAACTTCCGATTACGAAAATTGTTTCAATTACCGTATTTACTCGCATATAGGACAAGATATGATTTTAGAGATCAAAATATGGAAAAAAATAAATTTATTAATTCAGATTCTCATTTCGTTTGTCACTGATATTAACATACGAATTTTAGGGCGAGACGACGTAAACGCTGGGTAACATAAGTCCAAGTATGGGTGTTATTGTATATATGGGATTTCTGAATAAATTTTTGGATGCTCAGAATAGTGTTGCAAAATGCTGCGGGAGCTCGAGCATTTACTTCTTGAATAATTTTCTTTTTTCCTTGACAGCTTTTAAGATATATGATTGGTGAAAACATTTCAAACATTTTTTTTTCTTTTTTTTAATTGTTTCTTTCAAGACCAGCAGTGAAGAAGGAATTGACCAGTCTAAAACTATAATTAGATGTTCATGTTGTTTCCTAGCCTGTACAGGATGTCTGATGACTTACAGCTAGGGTGATGAACCTTTAGAAGAGTGAAGGACATGTGTCACGGGTTGATTAATTAAGTGATTTGTAAAAGTGCCGCGGGTCACTTACGTGATCTGTGAATTCACCGTATGCCACTCAAGTGCTCTAAAACTGTGTGTTCATTGGCTACTCAAGTAAAGTCGAACCGGACCGCGGGCGATTTAAGTGATATGTTTATGTGCAGCTTAGTTCAATTGTACAAAATAAGGTTTGAGGTCACGGTCCATGGGTTGAGTATGTATGATTTACAGGCTAACAGAGGAGGTCTGAGAAGTGTAGGGTTCATATAAGCGTTTAAAAAAAACAAGCCTCAAGTTCAAGAAGTTTGCTGTTGAATCACACATGATCGCGGTTTCTGGACGTCACGTCATGTGTACGGAGACATCAGTCGCTGGGGTTGATAGGGAACGCTTCCTAGAAGTAGACGTAGAATAGACGTAACAAGACATGGTCGGCGACGTTATAAACGATTGTTTACGCCATGTGAAATGAATATTGGTTTGTGTGAAATTTATCTTAGATCTTATCACAAAAAAATGAGTAACTTTGCCTGGTTTTAATTTATACAAAAATTGCCACGTTTTTAAGACAAATAAATTACACTGGTCGAATGGTCGACGCGTTTCGGCTCTTCTTTCAACACTTTACAACAGATGGCTCCCCAATTCGCATCCAAAGACCACTCGGACGCAGCAAATACAAAGGCGAACTCTTCGGACGACCAGACGTAAACATCACTCTTCATTCGTGTGAGTTCTGACCACGAGGTCCTGATGACGGCTCTCCATTGAAGAGCCGAAACGCGTCGACCATTCGACCAGTGTAATTTATTTGTCTTAAAAACGTGGCAATTTTTGTATAAATTATCTTAGATCATCAAGTTAAATATTATTGTTATAAATGGTTGGTTGGAGTCCTTCCCGAAATTCGCCGGCTCGTCTTGGACTTTTCGCACCCGAAGCCGGAATCAAGAACTTCAACCAGCCATCTATAATAACAACAACATTTAATTGTATAATCTTGGATAAATTTAACACAACCACAAAATAATGATCATTTCACGCGACATAAAACGACCGTCTCTATAACGTCGTCAACTACGTCTGGTCACACCATCTCTTCTACTTCTACGTCTGTCTACTTCTAGGAAGCGTTCACCTGAGAATAACATCTTGGTATACATCACGTGACGTCCAGAGGGCACTCGTATCCAGCCAAGAGATAGGTCGTCTTCCTTCCTGTAATATATCACAATATAGTAGCTGTTATTATAAACTGAGCCTCTAGTCAATCAACTTAGCATCCGCACTACTTGCGTTTATCCTAATTTTTTTCAAAGATTTCGATCATGCATGACCCTTTCTTTCTTTCAAACCGAGCACAACTCAAGTCTATCATCATCTATGGGCGATTTACTACCTAGTGAGTTGTGCCGGAAGTGTAATTGTGCGTGTATCTAACAGTCTGAGTGCGTATGTAGTGTTTAATTATCAATACAACTTTGTATGTAATTTATATATAATATTTATATATTTTTTTGAGATTACAGAATTTTTGTATTGCTAAAAATGTATTTAAATGCTTTTATGTCACAGGAGTGTCATGATTTGACATGAACCGGGGGGGGGGGAGATCTGCGATTGGCTATGATCGGAGGGGGAGGCAATTCAAAAGAAAACATTAAAACAATAATTAACATTAGATTTAGAGCTTAAGACGTTTTAATGTTTCAAATATTCCAGGTATTCATAATAATTGGTATATATTCAGAAATATCTGCTATTTCAGGTCACATAATTAAAAACTATTTGTTATGCATGGTAAGATTAGGGAATAGAAATTAAGAGCTATTAGAAATGTAAATTAACATTTCACATACCAGATCTGGTTGTAATGATAATCGATTACCGCGGTGAGAAGGCCAGAGAAGTGAAGATACTGAGAGGTGCTACTAACAAAAGTCCAGTGAGCCGGGTGACTCCAAGTACGTCATACTTCTTGAGGAAGGACCCATGTACGACGAGGTTCTTGTAGATCGTGGTCGAACCGTTGGAACATCATCTGCTCGGAACCAGTGGACGGACCGCCTGGGTGTAGCCATCTCTTTCCATCGTGACGCCTATGGGTTCGCCGTACAACTCGACGTAATTCAGTCCATTGGAATTGGGTGTTCACCCATTTCCCTATTTTATTTCCTGCCTTTACAGTAGCGTTAAGCCTGGTTTTACATTTTTGAGTTATAGCGCATGGTTCCCTTATCACTCACTGTACATCGCCTCAATTACCAGAGCCGAGGTAAAGACAACCTCGCTCGATCGCTGTTGGAACCAGAACACGGAAAACTTGTATTTTTCTCTTTTTCTTTCTGCCCGTTCTTCGGAACAGGTTTTTCTTTACGCCAAAATAGCCTCTTGGCGACGGCGCGCAGGTCGTTGGCAGGAAAGTTGTGTGACTTCACAACAGGAGTGTAACTGTGTGTGTGTGTGTACCTAACAGTCTGAGTGCGTATGTAGTGTTGTGTTTGATTTTTCAGTGTCTATATTTAAGAAGTGAAGTGAGTGATGTGTTATGATTGAATTATAACTTGCTGTTTGTAGGTCTGTTTCTCTCTGTGGGGAGACTTTTTAAAGGGGAGATCAGCTCGCATTCGCGCCTTGAAGTTGGAAACCACAAAAAACCAACTTCAGCCGACCACCATTGTCGTGACGGTGGGGTTCGAACCCAGGAGCCTTTCTATTTCACCGCACACCAACTCCGGTCATACGGCAATTTCCAACCAGTGGAGTTGGGTGGGAAATGAAGGATCCATCCATCTGTGGTCGCCCCAGGCTCGGTAGGTAAAGAACTTGCTTCTGATGATCTAGATGATCTATGCCCGGATTCGAACCCATGGACCTTGATGGTAACCTACATAATGGAAGACAAGCATCTTTGCCACTGCGCCACTCGGGCACATGACCCTTTCTGTCGCCATCTTGGGATCCTACAATGTGATACGATTAGCAATTTTCTTAGCCGCCTAAAACTCTCTCCGAACTAAAATTCAAGCTATTTCGTAACATAAAATATGAATCGGAATAAGAAATCACCAGCTTGAAAACATACATCTATTCGCGAATTCTCCTTTGCTTTCATCTGCTTCAAAAACGAGAAACATATGAATAACTCATACACAAAAGTAGCAAATCGATGTTCAATACTAAAAGGAACGAGATGATTTTTTTCCCTAAAGAGAAACAGGAAACAAATAAACGAAACAACTCGGTACGTGATACAAATACTCAACTGAAGCTCATTATAGATTGGATGCTGTAACTTTCTGTGAAAAATGTAGTGGCTTCTACAGCGGAAATGTGGAGATAAAATAACATAAAAATGTCCTTATTTCATGGGACATTTGTCTCCGACAGCTTCAACACATTTCTTTTAGAGTGATCAGGATAAGAGAAAAAAATAGCCGACACACTTTATTACGAGTGGCTAAGTACAAAGATTTCGAAGGTAATTACTCACGGCTTCAGGAAGTTCGAAAAACATTTCTACGAGACCTTTTTATTTTTCTCCTCGAAGATGTTTTCATCGTCCATTTCTTTTATGACACGAACTGCCCTTAATAATAGTATATCATTTCTTATTAACGTCTATCTTTGTTCGGAGATGTGAGTGGTATGTACTTGGAGAAAAAAAGAGGCTATTGAGAGACGTAAAAAAGAATAACTTTACTACTTGTTTGAGACTTTTTAGTTTCGTTTTCAATTTGAATGATGCATTCGAACACTTTCTTTCCTTATCAAAGAATATCCCTTCGATTTATTCCACAACAAATGTTCAATTTGAACCCGTTGTAAATTAAGATATATCAATAATACTTTAATGAGAATTAAAAATGCATTGATAGTATTATTACAAGAATATACTTTGACATGTTCTATTCATGTTAATAACAATAATTTTCCGTATTTTCGTCCGGATTATACGTTAAAAAAATCATCGAAATTTCCTAGTGTGCAGATCACGTGCCCCTGAGTATTATCTGCAGATCGCCCGCCCCCCCCCCCTCAGATAGGTTGTAAGAGATTTGAATGTTTTTTTAAAAATTTTATTAAAAATAGAGTTTTTGAATTATTAATTGATCGACTGTAAAAACACTAAATAGATTTTTTTTACAAATATATGATTAATGACCCTTTCCATTCCATGAGATCTTATTATCGAGGAATGACATTTTCACGAACACGTTTTCCTCCCAAAGTAGCGCAATTTGCATCTACTAATTATACGCAGGGGTTTACGGTATATTCAGAAGATCCTTCAAAACTGATAATACGAAGAAAATGGTTCTGTCCCGTGAAATACGAGAGATTAGCTTCATATTATTCTAATACTATCAAAGTACCACAGTGATTGAATAAAAATTTAATAAAAATTTGAAAAATTTTGAAAATTGAAAAAATAAACATTGAATAAAAATTTATTCTAGTCAGCATTAAATCAGAGAATGTGAAGGTTTTTTTTTTCTTCTTTGTTTCAGTTCCAGTGTATTGCTTTCGATAGCTTGAGGAGGTTCGCACTCCCTCCTCCCTTCCCGAATGAAATCTGCACGACTACGAATCTGTACTCCGATTAATTTAATTCAGGTCTCAAAGGGTTAAAAACGTACATGCATCTCTAGAAACTTTCTGTGGGGATTACCAACGAATTGGTACATGAAGAGATGCACGCGCGCGTGTGTCGTGTGGCGGAAAATGAGTGTGTGGTGTTCTAACGTATTTATAATGTCAGTGCCAAGCTTTTGTTTTGTGTTATACTGGTGCTGCAATCTCCTTCGATATTTTGCGAAAATTTTAATACCAAATGCTTGAAATTTCATGTTTTGTAAGTATTTATAAGGTCGACAACCCCCCCCCCCCCAAAGTTTGGCTAGAATATCATTCGGCTAATTTTGTTCGTAAACCTATATATTTCATTGTTATATCAGTAAAACAGAGAGAGAGAGAGAGAGAAAGAGAGAGTGCGTGGGAGTACATTTTTTCTTTTCTACTAGTTATCGCGATTAGTACCAGGATATCGTGCGAAATATTGAATTAATTGGAAAAAATTTTCACTAAATATTATTATTTTATACTGAAACTTCTTCCTCTCTATACGAGAGAATACCGTATTTACTGGTGTAAACGACGAGGTTTTTATTCAGTTTTCACAGCTTCAAAAACCTAGATCGTCCTATATGCCTGAGCGAATATGTACAAAAAAATGTCACTAAAAATAAAAAATAAAAATATGGGAATTAACTAAAGTAATAACTTTAGAACTAATGATAATTCTGGATTCATTGAAAATGTAATGATGATGAAAAAAATTAAAGTCAGAATCAGTGTAACCTATACTACTACTACTACGATCTCCTCCACTCCGATGAATTTATTTGCAGGTCCGGGAAGTTTAAAACCGTACGCGTAATCTCGTGAAAACTTCTTTCGGGTTTTCTAACGAGATGATGTACATGCAGGTATCCTTCAGATGGGAAGCGGGGTGTGTCCGGTCCATCCATGTTCAATGTCAATGTACATGCAGGTGTGTGTGTTTGTGCATGCGTGTGGGCACGCGCGCGCGTCCTAACGTATTTATAATTTCAGAGCCATGCTTGTTTTGTGTTACACTAATGTTGCACCCCTGTCTTTCAAATTTTGTAACAATGTCAAATGCTTGAAATTTCATGTTGTTTCAGCATCGTGTTGAAGGTCTGCAGGAGGCTCTACGGAGGTGGGAGAGCGGCTCGCATTCACACCTCGACGTTGAAAATCAGTGGAGAGCCGACTTCTGCCGTCCACCACTATGCCACCATTAACGGGTCAAACCCAAACACCACGATGCCCGCACAACCACACAACGGCCCCGGAGTGTCATTGCCAATTACACAGTTTTTTCGATTGTATTTGGCATTAATATTGATGTTCTAATACACGTACATACCGATATATTTGAAGACAGGTCACTCACCTCCAGCACCCCGCGTCAGGTGGGTGGGCGTATGGGAGTGAAAAATGGCACCACAGAACTCCTCCACCACTCCAAAACTTCATAATAATGAGAAGTGAAAATGTACGTGTCTTTGAATCTTGCAGTTGTGGACGATTTCATAGCACACAGGAGTGTTTTCGCAAGTTGTAACTTTCTGGAGGCGTAGGAAATTCTTACAGCGTATGAATTACCTACATCTCCTTTTTCAATAGATGAATACAGGTCCACTTTTTGCTTGACCCCTATCTGAAGCTGGAAAATTTTGGCTTCCTCTCTCAAGAACATCGAATGGACCAGCGTACGCCTTTTCGAAACGGTGCCGGGCAATATTGTGGGACAAAGACATGCGAAGCTTTGAGTTGGTTCTAATATGTTGGAAGAGCCAGGACCGTAACTAGGATTTTTGCCGCCCGGGACAAACATGATTCAGCCACCCGCGTCAAACATTATTTTGCCACCCCTGCAACTTTAATATTCGATCATTTTATAACGGTGTTCTTTTTTCCCACCCCCTTAATTTTGCCGCACGGGGCAGTTGCTCTCTATGTTCCCCTGTAATTCCGGCCCAAGGAAAGAGCACCCTCGGTTTATTAAGGCCTGCTTCTTAGGTATAATTATCAATGTGATTTTGGTTTCACATTATTTAGAGACAGAAAATTATAGACAACAACGTGTGAGGGATATACAGAAACTGATTCGGGGTAACCTCAATGAGGTCTCACACATACACACAAGTTAAAACAGCTCACCCTTTTTTCACTCTGACGCCGATGCTTCAGGTTGGTGAGCGTAAGGGGCGGGGGGGGGGGAGTGAGAGAAGACGCCACATGTTTATAACAACAACAATTTCACACATTAATACATATGTATGTATTATAAAGTTGAACAAGCTCAAACGATAACAAAAACATACTTTTATATGTTGATCCGTCACAATAACAAATAGAATGTCTTCTGCAGAATTTACCATAAAAATATCTCATTTTACCTTTTCACATACGTTTTCAAACATTAATGTCCCAAGTATATCCGTGAAGCACAGCGCTATAGCTAATACGCAAAAAAATACATATTTTTCTTTCCTCATGAATAAAATTCCTCAGACATTTCTTATCATAACATGGGAATTACTTATCCTCAAACCAAAAAAATGAATGTAATTTTCATTTCATTCCAGGAAAGAATCCGGATTACGCAGAGCCATACAGCTACAAGCGAGAGGTAAGAAATCAAATCCTAATATATGAATTTCATGGGTAAAATATATGTAAATATTTCAGGCGGAATTATTATAGCCAGTTATTCACGCAATGGGAAGATATGAAGAAATATGTCGTCGTGATGAAATTGAAACCCCGTAAAAGTTTTTATTCAACAACAAAACCGACACAAACATCATCTCATTTGAAATTCTTTGGTATTTGTTCAGCGTAACGAAGAAAATGAAATAAAGCTCTCTTTTTTTCCTTGTGTTACTGAGTGTTTCGTTACGCTGATTTCAAGTGAATGGTGGTAATAAATTCAACGGATTCCCAATAAATTTGCATATAACGTTACCCTCGAACGCTCGATGGGATGTTGATTAAAAAAAAAAAGAAAAGAATAACCCTTAATAATATATATTTTCTTTTGTTTTTATGAGACTTTTGTCTATTATAATGCTTGTTTCTTCTTTGTGTAAGTTCAGAGAAAATTCTGATTTATTTGGTTCCGGATGTGAATAACTAAAAATAGTTTGTTATTTTATACAGTAGGCACTGAATTTAAGCTTTCATTTTGTTCATTTATATTTTTTTGTATAATTTTTCATAATATCGTTGCTTACGTAGCATTCGAAGCGAAACTTTTATATTTTCATGAAATATTCGAGTTATTATTCAAAAAAAAAAAAAACTTTATGAATTTCCAATGCTTATATATGCTTTATATAAATATATTTTCCCAAAACAAGTTAATCTTAAAAGGGCAACGTATAGTGTGTTACGATTTCACTTGGATGTTTTCAAACATTAATTCGTTCTTTTGATTTGACTATGCAGCTGTATTAATGAATATGATTCCATTGTGTTTATGTTAGTCCCTATCTCTCTAATTCTTTATTTTTCCTGACGTAGGATTTTTAATTTAATTTTCCAAAAAGATAATTGTGCTCGTCAGTACAGATCTGTTGATGGATATTTTCCTCATTATTTTATAATATTTAATTACGATTAAATAAATGATTAGAGACAGAAAACTTGCGTGGTCTTAGGGATATTAACATATTATATAGGGAACCCCTTTAGCAGTGGTGAACAACCTTTTCAGTCCGTGGGCAAGATCTGCGGTATTTCTGCTGCCCGCGGGCTAGAACTCGTGAATATAGTGCGTCCACATATGGCTCGTATTTTGCGGGTCATTCCAGTAATTTTGGACGGAACAACTCTCTTGTAAAATCCCTTTTTTCCCCTAGAAGGCTTACTTGAATTTTTGAAATCAAGAATTAAGATTATTTTCATCATATAAATTATATTATGATAACTATGTCTCAGAATTGATTAAATTCGTCTCACATATTTGTCAATCATGTACGGGTTTTTGGTATTATATTTTTACCCATTGTGACTTGCGGTAGCGAGAGATGGCAACTTTACTTGCCCTTCACAATGTTTTTGGTTGTGATTGGCAGTTTTACTTGCCTTTTGCTATTATTTCGCTGTAAACCACAACTTCACTCGCGTTGACAATATTTTCAACATTAATTAGTACTTTTACTTTAGGTCTGTGACTTAAAACTTAATTATTTTTAAAAATGAATTAAGCAGTGCAAAACAAAATTAAAACCCGCGATCAGTGTTCACCAATACGTGTGTAGTAGAATGATTCACGCATCAAACTTTCAGCTCACCAAATTTTGTTTCACCTCTCCAAATTGCGTTGAGGAGTGAAAATACTCCTCAAAATTCCAAGTATTTTTTAAAAAATAATTTCTCTGTTGCGTGTTAAAAAATGCTCTCCTCTTTTTACAAAACTCTTTTAAAATTTTGAAGAGGAATGAAAAAATCAAGTTTTTTTTCAGAAAACGCTGCCCGCGACACATTCTCAGGCAACTGAAGCGACCTGCGGCACATTTACAGATCAATTAATTACCTTTGAAACTGTTCTAGATCACTTGCAGCATATTCTCATTTTCACTTAAGTAACCCGAGGAACATTTCCAGTAAACTTGAGTGACCCGTGACACATTTCAAAATCATTTATGTGGTCCACGACTCGTATTCAAACCAATGAAGTTTCCAGCACTCTACAAAATATTGAGTATCCTTGTAGTATACGGTATAATATGCACATCACATGCAGAATGTGCATCAACCGATATATAGTATGCGGGAAAACACAATCAATCTATGATTAATTAAGCAAAAACGTTCTATCACATTTCTAAAATTAGGTTTATTTAAACATGTTTTGAAATTGAAATCACCATTCACTTGAAAATCTAACAAATTCCTAATTGAATTGAATGTAAAGATTCGAATAATATTCAATCTGCCGTCCACTACTGAAATTTCCTAAATCGAAGAATGACTTTCTTTTCAGGATTCGGACGGACTGTTTGCTACGATAAAACGTTGTCCAACCAGACCCATGTGCACTTCGGCCTCTTACAAACAAGGTACGTACGTACGCACGCGACTACTTCTACTCCGACCAATGGATAAGTTCGTACGGACCAGGAGATTTTCGGCCCACTCCTGCTCTTCTTCCAACAAAAGCTTTAGCATCTTCTGGTTTGAAGCGGAGCGAAATTTCCTTTGATTCCTAGATTAACGACTTTATGCAAAGTTTGTATCTACAGCATTTAAAAGGAGGGGTCTTCGCTTCGGAACGTTTGATCATCAATTTTGATTAGAGATGCGTAGACGAGGAGGCTTCTGCTGCTGCTGCTGTTCTTCCCTAGGAATTTATGTATAAATTCAAGGTTTTCCGGGTAGAAAAGGGACTGGGGGTAAAAGGGGTCTCAGATGCGTTGGACGGTAAAATGCAGTCTTTCTCTCTATCTATCTTTGTATTATCCGTTGTAACGGATTCCGCTCCGTTGCGAATCTTAAAGTCTCTCGTATTTCATGGTATAAAATGACAGCGTCTGTCTGTACGTTAATCAAAGGATTATGAGCATAAATAAGCTTGATTCGAAACCAGAGGGAAAAACCAAGTTTGGTCATTCAATACCGTTTGGTTCCAAACGCATGTCGATATATATATAGCTACGGAAAATTATAATATATCACCGCTAAAAAAAAATGGTGCGTTTTTTGGAACTTTTACCCTCATAAATATTCGCGTTACAGAAAAAACATTTCAGAGCAGAACTTCCAGTCTCTGAATATATTTTACATATTAAAAAAGTTTCTGCATAAACAAGACTGCAGTTTTTAATCACTTAAAAAATCTCTTGACTGATTAACTATAACCAATCAAAATAATTAATTACATATATCTTTAGTTATAAATTAATTACCTATATCTGCAGTTATCATTTATCAAGCAAGTACAAATCTAAACTCTACCCAAGAACTACGGAGAGAATAAAGTTGAGAAACTCAAACTTTTTTCAGAATGGAAACTTTTACGTCCAAATAGTAAATATTCCAACATAAATCTTTCCTGGAAAAATAGTAAATGCTTTAAGAAGTTTCTAATACCATCTGGGAAATGGCCAAGAAACTTACCAGACCAGGTAGCAATTGTTTCAAGAATTAGCTAATACCAACAGGGAAATGATCCAAAAGATATGTCAGACCATGTAGCGAGAACTAAGAACTTGCAGACCAAATAGTAAATGCTTCAAGAAAGAGACAGATAAAATAATGATCACTTCAAAACTTTGCTAGACCAAATAATAACTACTTCAAAACTTTGCTAGACCAAATAATAACTACTTCAAAACTTTGCCAAACAAATAATAAAAAAAAAAATTCCAAAACCTTGCCCGACCAAATAACAGCGGTTTTAAGATCTTTGTATTCTAAACAATAAACGTCTCAAAAACGTCCCTGACAAAACGACGAGTGCTTCAAAAACTTGCTAATACTAATTGGAAAATGGTCCTAAAATTTACTCAGAATAAAACTCATCTCTCCAACGTTTCGAGTCATTCACTTAAATGACCAGTCAATGTACTGCAATAGATGTACATAAGAAACAAGGTCAAATAATAAGCGCTGTCTCATGACGTGCCGGAGTCGGTGTCAGGTGACGCCATTGCCCTTGAGAGAACCCGTGAATTGTCATTGGCTACCTGGTATTTCCAGGTCGCATTTTAGTTAAAATGCATTAAAGCAGTGGCGTCACACACCTGATCTGAGATCATGACCATTGAGCTAAGTCGACAAAAGCAACTTCAAAGGGATGAGGCAGCTCATATTATGTATCCCTACTCTCAAGGAAAGGATTAATGAACCTGTCGCACAAGAATGCATTCCTACCCACAATTCATCTCGGCCCCAAAATCACAATAGAAACTGACCAAATTGCGAATATTCTCAAGCGAAACAGCCAAGGCCACACATATATGTAAAAATTTAATGCAGCGTAAATATATGCTTTTAAAAAGTGAATGTTAACTTTTTTTTTCCCCCCCCTTTCAAATTTCAGCTGGATCAGAAGCCGCTTCGCACGCGAGTGGAACAGCCAGCAGCCAATATCACGGCAACGTCGCAACGGGGACATCAGAGCAACATTGGAGCGCTTGCGCGAAGCCAATGCAAGGACCTACTTGAATTCATCGCTTGTGTTTCTCCCTATGCTCAAAAGGAAATGAAAAACAAAAAAAATCAGCCACTGAACTAAATCACTTTTTGTTTTCTGAGCACCAAACAGAGACTATTGATCTGGACAAAAGAAGAATGAGAGAACTATTTAATATTGTGATTTTGACCCCCCCCCCAAACCCCTTACCATCCCCCACACAACCTCTCCTTGGAAGGATGTTTTCTCGTTGTACTGTGATTGAATTTTATATTTTTCAGTCTAACGATATATATACGATTAAATGTTTTTACAAGAATGTCTCATAAGTTTTCTTTATGAGAAAATTTCTCACTTTCTTTCTCCCTCTCTGTCATTTCAGTTTTGAAAGGGACGGGACCGAAAATTTCAGAAATTAGTTGGTACATGATTAACTCTCACATTCCCAAGATGGGTTTTCCAGTACCACATCGATATAAAACGAAATACAGATTTCGATATCGTTCGACGTAGAAATGACAAATTTGTCGATATAATTTGACATATAAAGAAATTTGGATTATTTCAAAAAGTACTGATTATCGTACAAGATATTCTCCTTCGAAACGAAATGCTATAAAAATGAGAGTAATAACCAATTTTAGGAAAAACGACATTTCGTCGTTTATTGAGTGAACGCATTTTCACTATATCGTTCGATATCGGACACGAAAAAACTTCCGACCTCTTTCCGACGTTCGATAATCATTCGATGTTGCTACGTCGGACCGGTAACGATACGACATCCTGACGATATCGTTGTGCTACTGGAGTTCGGTTTCCATCCCGCAGCGAGATTTTTCAATTAAATATTCAAGAAATGCAGGTTTTGCACGTCTGTTAGATTACCTCATACAGTAGCATTTTATTTCATTATTAGTACTTTTTTTACTTTAGAACTTGAAAAATCTACAGCCACATATTGAGAAAATACGAAAAATCTTGGATGAAAGGGTATGAAGTCCTTGAAATGTTTTTCCCTCCTTTTCCGGCAGAATTCAGATTTGAATTGATTATCAGAATTTTTCCCCCCTCTTATTTCACCTTATGATACTATTTATTTGAAATAATGAACTCAAAAATTCATCGAAAAAAAAGACTTCCCCCGTATATTATTTGGACTAGCTCAAGTCCGTAGAAAATCAATATTAAGGAAAATTAAATGTTGTTCTTCCTTGAAAACTGATGAATTGAAAAAAAAACAGATTTGAGACCCACGACATAAGTACCGAAATGAATGAAATTTTCGTTCCGCAAATTAAGTTCGGAATCACGGCTTCAAGAATTAAAAATCAAGTTTGTTCATAAACGAAAAAATAATTTTATATCTAATTATGAAAACATCAGGAACATTGGCCGCTAAAAAAGGTTAATAAGCAAATAACCATTACATATGGTACCCGAAATTGGTATTTTGTAGGACAAAACCATTTTTTCCACTGTGTAAACAGTCTTATTTCAGTAAATATGCTTTTTTTTAATCACAAGTTATTTTTTTTGGAGCGAGAGTAAACTTTAATATTTCTGAGTTGTTAATTCACGTAAATTGTGCATATTTCCAATACTGTTTAGGAAAAGATATGATTAACCTAGCCCTACATTTTTTACTGCAACTTTTGCATCATCCAAAGAATAATATATCAATATCATATATAATAAGAACTAAATATATTCGACAAGTACAGAATTCGTTTATTAGAGGAAAAAATACTTCGCCAGTTCTCTAACTTCCACAACCGAATGGAGTGGTGGTAAGATGCTGGCCTACCATCGTGGATATTGCTGTCAGGCCCCAGGTTGGAGCCGGGAAGAGAATACAGATAACAAGCTATTTGCCCTAGCCACTTCGAGGTGGCCAGCGATAGATGGCGCCTTCATTTCCAACCAACTCGTCAATGGCGGTAAATTGCAATCTCACGATATGCAGAAGCATATTTATGGTTTTGCCGCGTGTGGATTACACGAACTTTGCCTCCTTTCTCTATTTTTTACCACTCATTCCTCGAATTTTAACCCGCTTGACCCCTCACCCATGCAAAAGCGACGTCCGTGTCTCTGTCACTCTTATGGTCACTCCCATGTTTGCGTACTCCATACATGCACACGCTCTAGGTCACTCTTTTGGTCATTTACATGCTTGCACACGCTATGCAAATTATTAGGTGGAGCCTAGCATATCATTTTGATCGAGGTCCGATAATGATGCCGGGGCGGTCTTGAACATAGCACGTGAGTTAGAGAAATATTAAAAATTAGTTTGAATTCTGTTCAACAGCATTATACCCATCAAGGGTTCCGTGGAACATTCATTCAAACAGAGCACAACTCCAGTCTATCGCTCAAGGCAATTTACTACCAATCGTGTTGTTCCGGAAGTATGAGTGCCCCCCCCCCCGCCCTTTAAATATCCTGGGTCCCCCCGGGTTACGAAAACGATTATATACATTATATATTTCACGCATAATACACAAAACTGATTCGCGACATTTGGCCAGTCATGGCCCAGTCTTCAAAGTTCAGCAGCTTCACGAGCCTAATTGGAGCTGTTTCCAGTACGCTGCCTCACGACATATGCCCATACGGGGCGCAGCTTTTTCCCTCCTTCAAGTAACGTTCGCAGATCCTGTGAACAGTTGAGTGGTTGGCTCCGAAGTACGCCCCAGTGCTCGGTTCAGTCCTGAGCTTCGTAATCATGAAGGGTTCTGTGGAACAGCTTCCTAATCATCAAGGGTTCCGCGAAACACACTTGTCACTATTTCGGTTATTCACAAATTTACACACGCATTGGGCCATTCTTATGGTCATTCAAGTTCTTGCAGACACTCTAGGTCACTCTTATGGTCATTCAAGTTCTTGCAGACACTCTAGGTCACTCTTATGGTCATTCAAGTTCTTTCAGACACTCTAGGTCACTCTTTTGGACATGCTTGAACACGCACTAGGTCGCTCTTTCAATCTCAAAATTTTTTCGGCCTTTTTCCCATTATAACAGTTTTCGTTGCAACCCAATTCTCAAAGTTGCTGCCTCCCTGGCCTACAGCCCACTAAGTGTCCCCTCCGTAAATACGCCACTGGAGATATGACCGGAGTTGGTGTTAGGTGAAGTAGTAGCTCTCCAACTTGAGAGAATCAATTCCCTCTTTTCAGACTCTCTATGAAAGGATAAGTAAACGGATTGGAATGGAAAACAGAAATATCTCTCTCCTGTGAGTCCATCTGATTATGGAGTACTTTCACTGAACCTGAAGTCTCAGAAAATTACTTACTAGTGCTGTAAAAAAAAATATTTCACATCATAAATATTTTCGAAATTTATGTGCGTTAGGTCAGGTTTTTTTTTTTTCATACTTTTCTGGTATCACTGAGTATGTCCTGGCAAAGTAATGATAGGCGTTCGATGTTTCGAAAAATAAGTCGTGAATGCCTTCAACGGTAATGATCACGTATTAAATTTGTTTATGATCAATATATTTTTGTGGAAGATAACGCGTGAAAATTCGTGGTATTCTACCCGGTCCTAGGAATAATAAATCAAAAGGATATATACGTATATTCACGATATGTTTGAATACGAATCATACGCTTTTACTTATGAATGGATGAATGTCCCCGTCCTTCTTAATAGTCCACATCCTGATGTCTTGGGGGACAGTCTGCAATCGAGCTCTTCTTCTTCTTCTTCTTCCTCAAGGTACTACAACTTAATGGAGCGCTAAAAATGGATGAACTTGAGGACAGTTTTTTGGCGATTTACCAACTGCCCTAGAATTTCCGTACTGATGAATTACCCATCGCGTTCAAAAACATGGGCAATTTTATTATTTTATTTTTTTGAAGATCATTCTTCTCCCGCAATCGATGTGGACCATCGTAGACAGAAATCATCTTATGCAACCAACGGAGTTGCTGCTTGCATGGTTTCGTATCAACAGAAAAGCAGGAAATATTCTCTATAAAAGTTTTCCAATATCAGCTGTATGTTGAAATACCGACGGAAAAGACAAAATTTTCCTCTCAGGGCCGTTATAACAGTGCTTTTCTACACCAAAGATTACGTTTGCTTGGCACTTTTTATGAGTTCGTTTATTAAAAATATTCATATTTTAGATCAGTGTTTCACATAGTGGGCAATATCTCCCCCGGTGAGCAATGGAATGGTTCAAGTGGAGATAGAAGCAACGAGTATAACATAGGATCCTATGGGTTCGCTTGAATCGATGGGGGTGGGGGGGGGAGCGATGAGAGAGAAAAAACAATTCTGAAGAAGAGGGGGTGAGATAGTGTGCAAATATAAGTAGTTTGGGAAACTATGTTTTAGATGAATGAAGCTTTTAAATGAAATACAGATTGATAAAACAGATGGAATATGAATCGATTTTATAGATTTTAAGACGTCAATGAGCATCGATGTGAAAATCGAGCGTTGAAAGCAATTCATCGTGTATAGAAATTAAAAGTACAAATTCAATATAAAGTAGACGCAGCTTATTAGAATCAATGATATTGTTATCATTTGGATATTATAATCACTTTCGCAAATTACGGAACGGGCTCATATCATAACCTGGGAATCATTTCGTGCATGAATATCGGGATTTTTCTGCTTATGTTATCATTTTTTTATTCCATCCAATGTTTGTTTTTTGCGCATTTTGAAGCTGACCAAATTCAAATTTCTTGCTCTGATCATAAAAATCAATTACAAAGGTGACAACAAAATAAGTTACAATTAATAATAATACAATTAAATATAAGTTGACCATACATTTGGAGACAAGGTACAAGAATAACGTAAGGACAAGACAGTTATATGCATGTTATACAACATAATTTACACGAATTTTCGCAATGCTATATATATAGTCAAACCTCGTTAGTGCGTCTCCCGGTTAACACGTCACTCCACTTACCGGGTAACTTTTTGGAATTCTCCTCTGGTAGCAATTGGCACAGCTATGGCTTATTCCGTTTAACGAGTCACTCCGCTTACTAAGTGATATTTTTTTTCTCCCTAGAGTGACTCATTAGCTAGGTTTGACTATATATAATGGAATTCGACAGGACGATTAAACATTTCTCGACGATCCCAAACACTTCAGAAAAATATGGCCCACCGGGGTGTTTTGTGTAAAAGAAAAAACGGAGCTATCCCGTTTTGTCTGAGAAAACGGGTCAAATTGAAGATATTACCAGCTGTATTTTCTTCGAATACAGAAATCATTCGGTTAATGCTATGGAAAAAACCGAGTCTGGATGGGTTCACATTAAGCGGCATGCACTGTATTTCCAAATGTATTGGTCTCCGACCTTTGCGAACTTTGAGGCCTCCTTGCGTAATTTTTCATGAGAACCAGGGGCTTTACCAGAAACATAGACACCAGTTAGTAAATTCTGGTAGTCAAGGATCACGGAAACCACTGAGTCGGAGAATTGATCAAAAATTATTCTGAAAATTAACTAAATATGTGTTAAGACTGAAGTCATTATGGATATATAGTCCCTCATATACAATACGAAGAGTGCTTCATATTCATGCTTCGAATTTTCAATGTCTATACTGTATTTTCACAAGAGACCCATTCATGCCCCTGGGGCGAATTTAGAAGTTAAAACTATGGATTAAATGAAAAAAATACTTCAATTCGTTCCTTAGGATTTATTCTTACCCGTGACATCTGAAGACCCCTCCCCCTTGTTTCCAAAACACCAGTCAACAACTCTAACAAAGTCATCTTCGTTAAGATTTTATCAGCCGTTCGCTCTTTTATTCAGATCTCCAGGGTCTCCGAGGATGTACTATGCGAATCACATCCTATTACTGTTGGTGGTCAGTTGACATCGGAAAAATAGAACGTGAATAAGACATTGATGGATTTTTCATGGAATGAATAAATAATTCGTTTCGTTCTCTCATTTGGTCTTGCATTAGTGAGTGGACATATCGCTTGCGTTGTCGTAAATAATTTTTATTTTAGTATGTGTTCGATCACCTTTCAAGCTTTCAAGGGTTCTTAAACTATGAGTCGTGGCCCGAACTGTGGTTGGAATGGCTCTGAGATGGATACTTGTATCTATAAGTACTATTACATACATACCGGTTATGAATTAATATGTTTCACCACTGGTTATCGGAGCGCGTCTTAGAGGTATGGGATGGGAACCGGACATTTTTATGAACACTTGCGAATTTGAAATTAATGAAAGGCAACATGATTCCAGAATTTATGAAGAATAATTATGAAATTGAGGAAACATTATTCTGAAATTAACTAAAAACTACTCTCAAATTAATTGAAACTTAGTCTAAAACTACCGAAGTATTCAAAAATTTGATGAAAAATAATTTTAAAAATGATGAAAACTATTCTAAAAGTCATGATGAAAAATTCATGAAAAAAATTCTGAAATTCATAGAAAATTATTTATTTAAAATTATTAATATTTTAACTAAATGATGCATTGAAAATAATTCTAAAATTCGTAAAAATATGCTTTAAAGTTAATGAAAAATATTGAAAATTATAAATCATAGAAAAAATATCATAAAATAACAGAAAGAAATTTTAAAACAATGAAAAAAATATTCTAAAATAAATAAATAATCTGTTTTAAAATTAACGGGAATCAATTTGGAGAATACAAATTCATAAAATAAATTATCCAAGAATTTTATAGAAAATCCAGAATTCGTAAAAGAAATAATATCAGAATTAGAAGGAATATCTTTGAATAATATGGCAACACTTGTGTTTGATGTAAATAACATGATCATCACGTATTCCCAAGAGATCTCTATGATCTGTCCAGGGAATAGATTCAGAGTCTGTTTAAATGTCTCTCACATGAATTATTTTCATTAATTTCCAAGACTAAACATATATCAAAAATAATAATTTTAGAAATTAAAAACAGACCGTTGAGTTGACTACGTTGTTCATACTGGATAGCGGCAATAAAGTTTCTAGGCTGAAATTATCCATTAATTTCTCAGTCGTAATTAATAACCGCTTCTCTATAGAAAACCTTTCAATATTCCTGATATCTCTGACACTGCAATTTTTTTTTTTACTATTATTAAGAGAGAAAACGTTATTAATGTGTCAAATGATGAAATATAAAATATGGTTTTAATACATCTTCCCGAAAAATAAATTGCTCTATTCCGTCAAGCATCGTATTAACTTTCTACTTGACTAATAAAAACGTCAATAATTTCTATTTTCGGTATCCCTATATGGATTTCTCAATTGAAAACAGCAAAAAATTCATGCTTTCAGATAACGGAAATAATCCATCATGATTTGAAATTTTGCTTCTCGCAGGTTGAGTAGATAATGAGCAAAGCCCTGAAGTTTAGGCACTAAAAATAGTCACTCTCATAACACACATAGATGAGATGACTTAAAATTTTAAAATTGTATTCGTTAGGCTTGCTGTAACTGTGATTGATTTTAATCAACAAACTTATTGTGTTAATCAAGTTAATCGTGTTCCAGATTTACAATCAAAAACCACACGATGCAAAATGCAAATCTTATATACAAATACAACGCCACAACAGGCAAAATGCCCAACGAGGTGGCTGATAAAAAGATGCCCATAAAAATATGGATGACACATATTTCAAAAATACAGCAACCAATTAAAAATGCAATTTACACAAATTATAAACAATATAGACACATGGTAAAATATTATACAACGCCCATAAAGAATACTTATGGTTGTCTTATTCTAAGTATGGATAATTTCTCGATTTACCCCAACATGTTTATCGTATTGAAACTAAACTTGTAATTGGAAAAAACCAGAACTAAAATTGTAAATGGGAAAAAAAAAACTCACCATAGCGATACCTTATTCATAGGAGGTGTCACGATTCCTGAAGTCGATTTTTCGAACATGACTTTGAAAAATATTTCATTTAAATCACAATCAAATGCATAATAGTTCGTGTCAGAATTGGGTTATTTTTTAAATAAATAAAAAAATGAAAAAAAATAATTACGAATTGTGATGCTAACAGGAACAATATAGAAAAAATAGTTTGAACGCGATTTTTTTCTTCTGTTCATTACCGACCTCTCTGCATTATAATAATGATCGTAAAAAACATTTCGTCCGGCAAATACGTCTCGATTCAAGATACTGTTGAAAATATGGTATTGCAGAAGGTTTAATAATTGTATGAACGTTTTTCAAAATGTACCAATAAATGAAAACATGTAAAATGTGAGAATTTGGCATATAGTAATTCCTTCTATAAAACACATCACAAATGTTTAAATATTGTAGTTTCTTTGAATTGTGTTTCTGCCAAATTTATACCATTTATACTATACAAAAAGATTTTATTTATTTATTTATTGATAAACTTACACAAACTCATACAAATCTTAAATACGCCATCCATCTCACAGGATTATTTCTCTCTTCTTATAAACTCTATGCAAGAGTACGTACTCAGGGTGTGTTTTTTGCTGCAAAATGTGCTTAGATATTCCAACTGTAAAATTAACTTATTGAATGCTAATGGTTAGGGGTTATAAATGTAATTTTTTCTGTTTGACCCTCTCTTCATAGAGCTTACTTTTCCTATTATTTGCAAGCAGATGCCTGCCGAGGAGCTGGAATTTATGCATGCAATGATAAAGGAAATTACTGCCTATAACATCTTTGCCATAACATTTGAACAAAATAAAAAGCACTATTTATATGACTTACACCTCCATTAAATTTAAAACGGCACAAAAAATTCATAAATTATGATACAATGCTGACAAAAAAGCAAAAGAAAAAATTGAAAATGTAGAATGAAACCCTGTCATAATTTTAAATTTCTCTTTTGTGCAAGATTTTCGACGTCATCGAGACATTTTTAATACCAATTTATGACTCTAATACAATAAAATTAATTGGTTACATAACTCTCAAGTAAGGCACTGTTTCTTAAACAAGGGAAATTCGACCGCGAAATCCCCAGAACAATTATATCCACCTTCGTAATGGTAACGAACTAACCCCTTCCTACTTTCATGAAAAATATTTCATTATAAGCAGGAAGGGTATCTCGTATCAATAAAATGCTTCCATTATGAACAAAATCTCCAATTTCGTACAACTTCACAAGAATGAAGAATAAATTTCAATAATTACTTGAGTTTTAGGATTTAATGATGGGAAATTATTATCCCAGAGACCTATGAAGGGATAAGTTCATGTTGTTTTTTAATACAAAAAAAGTTGAAGCACAACCACTCAAAGTAAGTAGTTTTTGAAATTTTCTGTTTTGAGTCTGTTTATTCTTCTGATCAACCTGATCCCGATTCAAAGATTTTTTTGATCTAACGAATAAAATTCTAATTTCCCCCCGATTTGTTAGATCGGGATTCGACTGTATATATTCTTCCCATCTTTAAGAATCCAGCTTGGAGGGAAACAACCACGTCAAATTATTAGACAGGCGGTAATAAATTATACCTCGCCATAACAATATGCAAATAAGGTGACATCAGAAAAGGGAAGTGACCTTATTTCTTTTTTTCCCAACTGCGCTATACAAATCAAAAAAAGAAAGTAATTACTGAAAAAGTATTGCGAACGTATATTAGTGAAGTTTTCCAGTTATTATTTATCATCCTATTCATCATCTTCGAAATTTTTTGAAACATTTCAACTTTTTTTTTTTGAATTGCTATGTCTTAGCATATATAGTTTTTTTTAGATTGTATATTACTCTCACGCGTTTATCAGGTTGAAAAAAAAAATTATCCTTATCTTTTCATTTTTTCGTGGAATAAATTTTAATGATTGCAGATTTGCGGTAGCGCTTTATTTCTCGTCGTTTGCAGTTTTAGAGCACATTCAGCAATAACTGGTGGCATTTTGACAAAAATTGGCGATACCCGATATTTTTCTTCGTGTTTTAAAATTATCATAATTATGCATCAAAAACTCGAGTTTTGATTTGATTTATGCTAACTTTAGTTTCACTTTTTAATACTGCGGGTGGACGACGGAATCATCACTAATGCCTCTTAACAGTCAATATATCTTTTTGCGAAGAAATATATAGTTATATAAATAGCTTAAAATACATAGAAGAAAGAGAAAAAAATGTGACATTTCACAGACACTTCTAATCCCCGTCGAAATGCATTGACAGTAAAAGTGACAATCGAACGTTTTGGAAATCCTTCGATATCTAAAGCAAGACAGCCAGACAAAAAGTTCAAAATAAAACCAAAAAAAAAAAAAAAGACTTGAATTTTCATCTTTTCTCACGCCTTGATGGTCGCTCTTTCTTCGCTCACTGCATTCAGTTTCGGTATTGAATATCTAAACGCCATATTTTCCCGCTCTTCGTATTTTTTTCTTCTTATCCATAAACGAACGAATTTCAATTCTGTCGTATTATGGTTCACGGTGGATGGTTCCAGTTCTTTCTCCCGACAGACTCGCTTTTATTTTTCCCAGGATGACATTTGTGTCACCGAATCACAGAATCGGAAAATGATTTCTACGCTCGTGTCTCACGTACGTAACTGTACGAAATAAGACAAGCAGTGTTTCTCTTTGCATGTATATAAATAAATATATATATATGCATATAAACTATATGGGATTTCCGTATTCATAAATAAACGTCAGCTTCGACTAGCAGGGCACGTGTCGTTTCACAATCATTGTGTGAGACAACATGAGCATCATGGGAGAAAATATACTAAATGTTATTTTTTCCCCTAGAGAATATGATAATGAAATGGCATTTACACGAACATTGTTACTAAGAGTATCGTTCCAAGGGATTGGAAGCTTGCTAATGTTGTTCCAATATTTAAAAAGGGTGGTAGAGAAGCTGTGTCCAACACACAGCTATCTTCCAGTCAGTTTGACGAGCTCAATTATTATCAAAAGTCAATTGGTGAAGTCGATAGACGAGAATAGTGTATTGTCGGATAATCAGCATGGGTTCAGGAAGGGGGAGTCATGAGTAACTAACCTCATTTGCTTGTTGAACACATGACTAAGGCTTTGGTTAGGGGCAAAAATTTAGATGTTGTTTACCTTGATTTCCAGAACGCATTTGATCGTATCCAAAATGGTAAACTCTTGAAACGTTTTTACATGAGATTGGCATTGGGGGCCAACTTGCTAAATTGTATGATATCGTGATTAAGAGATAGGTCACAACGGGTTGTGGTGAATGGGGAATTCTCTAATTGCACATGCGTCACAAGGGGCGCCTCAAGGAAGTGTCTTTGTGGCCCCATACTTTTTCAATTTTATAGATAAACTAGATCAGATTATCGTTGGGATTGTTAGCAAATTCGAAATGGACGTGAAGCGAACTTGGGGTAGTCGGGAATCGAGAATCAAAGCGATACGGAGTTCCCCCAGCCGAACTTGAATATCATCGCAGCACACACACGAGAAAGTGAATGAAGCATGAGTTTCAGATTTCACGAGTTCCCGGTCACTGATTTTGATTCGAACAACGCGGGTTTACTTGCGAGTGAAATGGTAATATTATTCCGGATGAAAATAGGATCTTTGAATTGGTAATTCTCATTGTCGAGCTGTTTAGGTTTTCTGAAAATTGTACCACAGTGGTAAAAAAAAAATGAACAGAATTCTCAATTTAAAATGATTTTGATTCTCTCTTAAAAACACGTTGTATTTTACTAAAGTGATTCTTCCACTTTTCAGGGGTTTAGTTCGTCCTGCACACATGCGTAAGGTTTCGCAGACCATGCCTTACACAGGGACATAGATATACTTTACCACATAATACTGTTTACAACACATAACAAGCATTACACAGAAACAAATTTCACGCTAGGTTTACAAAACGTACACACACACATTCCGGCATGTACCAATCAGCTCAAAGTTTCGCAGAGGAATGTGGACGAAGTGCATGTATGGTTCAGCAGTAGTAGAGGAACATAGACATGGTTAAGAGTGCAGCGCAGGTATAATTCACGTGCTCTCGTTGCTACACAGGGCTTGAATTATTAAGTGACTCGATTTTATGAATATGTTTATATTGGAAGAACGCATGTGGTGGGGGAAGTCATTGGAAATTTTAGATTTTTCAACGGAATGAACATGAGTTAACAATACAACGTCAATCAATTGTTTCGACAGGGGGACATCAGTATAAATTAATTTAGCCGGAGATGCCCTGGTTCCCCCCCCCCCGGGGGTGTAAAATTTGCTTCTTGGACAGAGCCTGGGTGTCTCGCGGTTTCTCCAGCGTAAATTTATAAAGCACAACTTTAGGTTGTGGTGTCACAGATAATTTTTTTCTATCAGGGTTGTGAATAAATAAAATGTTTATCATCCTCCTCGTGTTGTCGTGAATTTTACCAAAATCACAACACGTTTAAAAAAAATCGGTGTTTACAATGGGATGAATCGAGAAGCCATCCATATTCAGATAAAAGGAACATAATTTGTTATGGGAAGTATACTTTATGTTATCACATTCATTCGTTTTTATTGGTTTTCAGTGTTTATTATGGTTTTCTCCATTATAATTGCTTTTATATTCGGTTGCTGTATTTTAATTAAGCATTCATATTCTTTATGGGAATTTTTTTTTTCAACTACTTTGTTGGCCATTTTGCTTGTTGTTGTCTTAGTATGTTTTTTTTTATCTGTATGAATAATATTCGGAACTGATTTCCTTAGAGGAATCATCTCTGTTGATATAATCAAATCGATTCGTACACGTGCGTGTCTAATAGATTGGTTATGAATTACTCAAAATTTCTTCATAGCTACATAATCATAATAATGTGCGAAACAGCGAAGAAACAAAGAATTAGGAGTAAAATCTTAAGTTTTTCATCGTATCTCAAAGAAATTATGAAAACAATCAATCATTCATGCATCCAAATATATGAAACTATTTTGATATAAGTTCACTCTATTGCAATGCATGTGAAAATGTTGCAGTCTTTTGGAATGTGTTGCAATGTGCATGATTAAATTGAACTTGTCTGAAAATACGGACATTTTCTAAACACGTGTCATTTTTATAATATGTATCCACGAACGACTAAATGTATTATATGAACTGGATTACAATATGGTCATGTATTTCGGTGACAACATATTTTTACGCAGTAAAGATTCACAGTTGTATTCAAACTAATACAATATGCAAAATATTAAAAGAGGCTTCTTTATGGAAGTATATTTGTTTTGGATACAAAGTACAGTTCGACTGACACGAAATTCCGAATAGCTAAGCCTTTATATAGGTAACCAAACACTGCTAATACTGAATCCACACACACGCAAAGTTATTCCAATAGTAACTTCTTTCTCTGCAGAAGGGGATTTAGATACTCGAAAGTCCATCACAATTGGCCGAATGTTATGTCTTTCGAACCACACTCGTATTGGAAGCTGCTTACGATTTTCAGAGCAAAGTTTTAAGCTGGAATTTGTGTTGCCAAACCAAATTATGCAGGTGAAAGACGGCAGTAGATGTACAGTAATGTGATTAAATCGGAACTGGAGTTTTCTGATACCTATTACTGAAAAAAAAAAAACCAATTATGTCTAAAAGAACACATCTCTCTTGTAAGTACGATAATTTCCCGTTTGGTCGAACGGGACGTATGGAAACTGGACCACTCAGATTTTCTTTTCCACATATAACTCGTTCCAAAATTGAAAATCATGCCTTTTTATCATTTGTTCTAAAACATGATATATTTTTCCTTTTGCTCAAATCCTTTAGGTTTTTTAGTTAGAAATTGTTAGGAGATAGAATGAAACTGTTTAGCGTGTATCAGAAATTACGGAAAAAAATGATTTACGGTATGTTTCATAGATTCCCTTGTGATAGTCTTAGAAAAAACTGGACATTTTGAATGATTTTAAATATGGTCAGTTGAAATAAAATGACCAAGAACTAAAGAAAAAACTACTTTGTACTTTACAACTTGCCTTCACCATATCAAAGCCATTACAACAGCAGCGCTACACTTATATGAATCATGGCGGCTATTACGGACTGATTAGGACATTGTGAACTGAGTACAGAAATTTTTCCCAGCTAGGGAACGAGAACATCTTCCGACCTCGAACATAGTCTTGCAAGTTGATTCGTTATAGCAGGGGGCTGCACACCTTCCGTCCCCCCAAGTGGTTCAATCCTCCCTGCCAAAAAAAGTCGATATACACAACAAGATAAATGCCTAGCATGACCAGATTTCTTTCATAACAATACGGGAAATTGGGATCCATACGGGATATTATCAATTACCACCAAAAATTGTCGTTGCAAAATTAAGTTGCCAAGTAAATCGAAAAAGACTTGTCAAAGTTAAGTAAATTTTTGACAATTAAAGCCCAAAGAAAAAAAAACAAATAAAGTTGCAATGATAGTCAAAAATTACCAAAGCGAAGTAAAGTTGCCCATGGCAGTCAAAAAATTAGCAGACTAAATAAAATTACCAACTATCACCAAAAAATCTACAATGACGGGAAATAGATTGTTATCGCAAGTCGCAATGGGTGAAAATGCACCGAAAAAATAGAGATTGTTGACACTCTTTATATACAAGTTTTTAGCCCGCGAGCATATCCGGCCCGTTACTGAAAATGCTGTGCACCCCTGACTTATTAGGGTAAAACTAAGTCGCGTTCAATCTTACCTTCAAAATAGGCAAAAAGAGAGAAAACTTTCGGCTGAAAAACTATTTATAGCATAAACCGAGGTAATGATAACTGTAAACGAATTTTCCCCCTAATTTTTCCATGAACTCTTTCCCTATGATTTTAGTTCGTTCCGTTCTTGGCGAATGTGATAACAATACCAGAATGATAACATTATTTATGATTTTAATAAGCAGCGCCTATTGTATTACAATGCACTTCTGAGAAATCCAATGGCATATGATGTCGTATTTGTGCTCAAACCTCCGCTTAATTTCTCCATCGGATGACTAATGTCAGGTCTTATCTGAACAGAACGAGAGAGAGAGTTAGTCGCAAGTTAAGCATTTCAATATGCCACCAATAAAGTAAGTCAATTAAAGTGAACGCACAACGAAGACTCCCTTCAATCATATTAATCGAAATTTATTGTGTTTGTTCATAACATCAAAACCCCAACCAACCAAACCGTTTCGAATTAGCATTAATCAAACTTGCAGATTGTTCCCGATAATATTATTCTGTTAATAAGCGTAAAGAACTTATTACTGCTGCACTCCGAGTGACGGGCAACGGGTCCCTTAATTATAAATGTTCATCAAGGAAACACAAGAATGGTATTTTGTGTTCGATCGTGCTTTCGACCGAAAGAGAATTCACAAAAGGTCATATTATGCTTACAGACGGGTGCAGCTTAATGGGATGATATGAGAATAATTCATCTGAAAATCCATTTGGTTTAAGATATCGCATGATTTTAGAATATCGATTATTTTGAAATATATAATCATTACATTAAAAATTACTTGTACATTAACACTTTTACATTAAAAATCAAACAATAGCTCATACAAGGTGATTCAAAACTCAACATGCAATCAAACTTCTAGGAGAGGTAAAAAACACAAAAACAAAATACAATCACATAGGAATGTATGGCCGGAAACCCCAACCTGATTAACTTGAGGATAAAAGAAGATGCGGAAATGTTGATTGACTAGAAAAACGCGTGGACAGTACGTGTACACGTTAAGTTTCACAAGTGTTCAAAATTTTCACCATCCACAATTATGCATGCTTCACTACGGCGATGCATTGATTGCCGAACCCTTTCAAAAATACCCGGCATTTCGCGGACGTTTGCAACTGCAACGGATATTATTGTGACAAGTTCGGTGCCATCAACGGTCGTCTCGTAGGCCATGACTTTCGGTACAAAATTCATCGAAAGACTGGTTATTTGTGGAGATGGAGATTACAAGGAAGAAAATTCATCATTACCCCCACGGGGACTCGAACCCCGGTCTCTCGCGTGCCGGACGAGTGCTCTACCATTTAAGCAACGGAAGAAGATAGAATATATCAACCTTGGAGCGTATATATATGTTGAAAGGCACCGTACATGGACGGCGTCAACAATCAACTATATGCATGGCTTTCGAGTCCCATTAAAGTTCCGCTAGATAAAGAGTTTTTCCACCCATTATGGGCTTATCCTTTCTGCATCTTCGTTTATCCTCCAGCTCATCATGTTGGGATATTCGGTGATACATTCCTATGTGTTTCTGTTTTGGTGTTTTCTACTTCCCTTAAAAGTTTATACGTTTTGCTTTAAATTCCTCTGTTCTTGGTAAACCACCGGAAATTGAAAGAAAGGAGACGCCTTGAAAAATCGTGTCCAATATCAATTCCTGAAATGCCGGCAATTTACTTCATGTACAAACAAACAATAAAATGATAATGACTTGTAATTATAGCAATGTCTATTTTGCCTAAAAATGGACATCGGCAATGAGAGTCATGATACAATTAATAGAACGACCTTTTGTGTTGCAATGATATGCTGACTTCCCATCTGGCATGAAATCCACGAAAAACACTCTCGTTGTTGTTAGGAAGCATCGAGTCAATTCCGACTCCTTGTGATTCTATAGACCATGGGTCTCCAAGCTGGTCTGCCATTCACAGCATGCCTCAGTTGTGCTAGCTTCATTCTCTCCATCCATCTCTCGGTCTGTCCTTTCTATCTTTATTTCTATTTTTCAAAGCATTGCCATTTTTTCTAGTGCGCCTTCTGTACGCATTACATGAACAAATCTAGAGAATAGTCAGCCTTGCCTTCTTCGATAACCGATTAATATTAGTCCTTTCAGCTAAAAAAAACTCTACTGCTACATAATCATTCCATTCACATTTGACTTGGACAGATGATTATGGAATTAACGCATCCGGTCGAACAACGGTCTATGTCATGCGTGCTCTACCCATAACCAACGGGCCAAATGTCGTCCTCGGAGAGTTTGATGTGGTCCATTTCGTCAATCCCAATGTCGTAAAAATGAGCTTAGTCACACATTAACAGACCACTCAAGTGTCCCTTGGTACCACTACTTTTAACCCTCATCTGTACCTCACCCACATTCCTCTGCAGAACATCTCACGGTTTGGTACATGTGGGAATGTGCATGTACGTGTTGTTATCTAACGTGAAGTTTTCTTCCGTATATTGCTTGTAGTAGTGCCCTAGCCATCTATTTTTGAACATCGAGTTAAGTGTAATGATTGAAAGCTTGTGTCGTAATAGGCCTGTTGCTCTCTGTGATGAGAGTGGCCAGCGGTTTCTGTCCACATCATTTGAATGACCCGCGTTGTAGTTCCACGCCACTTAAGTGTCCTCGGCATAGTTTTACATCATTCTAGTGGCCCGCGTCATATTCCGAGACTTAAGTGAACCGCAGCGTATCTACAGATTACTCGAATGATTCGCGGCACATTTACATATCACTTAAGTCGACACGTTTTTATACCAATGAAGTGGCCTGCGCCTTTCCGAAAGGGTGGACACCATAGATCCATGTCGGTTTCTCTGTGGCAATATTAGAATAGTTACAATGAGAAAGTCATCCCTGAATTAGGGAAACCACTTTTTTTGCAGCGATTAAGTTGCGTAAATGTGCATAACAACTACATCTGTTGGGTTCTGCAGAAAGGAACTTAGTATGACGTGTAGTGAAAGCTATGTGAAGAAATTTCTTTCTTTCTTATGTAGAAATTCTTCTACCATCACAGAAACTGTGATGAGAATGTTTTTCAAAAGGAATAATCAAAGGAAAATACACTCGAGTGCAAAACTAAAAGAATTAGCACATTATGTCGAATTTTTGAAAAACTAATGAACATATTTCAATGAAATTTGGCAGGTATACACATTCATGACAGAGAAACAGATGTACTATACAAAAGTCACAGTGCGCACGCAGTAAAGCTCATCATTGCAGGAATGTCCAAAATCCACCTTGCGAAATAGAACAGCAAATGAGTCTAATATGGGTCTCCTCTCATAATCAGACAGGTCGCACAATGTGACGGCATGCTGGACACGAGGCAGTTCAGGAACCACTGAGGCAATTGGTCCCACTCCTGCTGGAACGACGATTAGATTTCAGCTCCAGGATGGTTCTCTGAGGGGGATGGCAAGACGCAATTGCCCTCTTAAGAGCGTCCCAGACATGTTCTGTAAGGTTTAGTTCAGGAGATCTGGTCGGGGGGGGGGGGGCAATCCATACGCCGATTATTCTGACTTTGCAGATAATCGTTGATTAGGTGAGCCCGATGTGGACGAGCGTTGTCGTCCATGAACATGAACCGAGAGCCAACTGCGCCCCTGAAAAGTCGAACATAGGGCTATAAGATCCCCTCCCTATACCTCCTAGCAGTCAGACCCTTTGTAAAACACTCAGATAGATACGATGTGACAATTCTTTTATTTTTGCAAACGAGTGTATATATGATGAGATTCACCAATTTAATGTTTCAGACTGATATATAGCCTCCATACGTATATATAATATAAAATCACTTCGCATGGAAGTCAAGATACACATTTATTTTTCTTCAGTTTATAATAAATGAACTAAAAGATATAAGATGAAAAGTTGAGTTATTAAAGTAAATCGTTCAATATTAAAAATTATTCAGTATTAATAGTAGCGAAATTCATAAAATTTTTATCAGTTACTCTGCAATTGACAAGTTTGGAAACTATTCCGTGTTGCAATTATTTGTATCTAGTGCTGATACCAAATGAGACATCGTACAGTTCAGTTGCATAACTAAATCAAGAACTTTTTTTCCCCTCAAATTTAATTCCAGATTAATCAAGTGCGAAGAAGAAGAGGACATTTTTATTTCGAGAACATTTCACTAAATTCGAACGCCTCGCACAAATGACTAAATTCGAAGAAAGACAAGTTGTTTCTTATAAACCTCGAGTTAATTTAAAGTTTTCCCAAATCGAAAATGAAGGCAGAAATTTCTTTCAAGCAGCACCAAATAGGAAGTGTTTGTATGGAAATGAATTTCCACGGAGATATTTGTTGAAGAGTTCCAAGAGATATTTTTCCCGATTCGGGAGTTTTCCCAGAGAGAGAGAGAGAGAGAGAGAACGTGAGTGTAAGGGAAAACGAACTTACCTTGAGGCGTCTAAATTCGGTTACTTCTTCTTCTTCTTCTTCTCCGCCTCTTTTGTCGACCTTTTCTTTTTCCGTCAACGATCTTACGTATATGTGCTCAAAATATTATTCCCCGGTGAAATATATAACCCCGAGTTCATTAAATTTCGGGTTGCAATTTTTCATGGAATTTAGACAAAACTAGAAACACTTTCTTTGAATTTTAGAAAAACCGCATATACTGTATTTTTGAATTTAGAAAAATAAGTATCGCGTGGTATTAGAGAACGTATTCTATTTAAATTCGTTCCGTCTAAAATTGTTGAGTTTTAAAGTTCCAGCTCAAAATTTGCTACCGGACATTTATCTAATTTGGTAAAGTGTGAAATTTTTTTTTCCTGTACTCTGCATATATTAATAAATGAAACTATATATATATATATATATATTCTATATAAAAATTGCTCTATCAACCGATGTCATAACTTTATTTCACTTTCTTTATCAAAAAATTCATACAGATAAAGACTTTCTTAAGTTAATTAAATTAACAAAAATATTTCAGCAAAGGATTCGTACGGGTAATCCCTGGTAACTATCTCTTAGTAACTATATTTACAACTATTATGCAACTATTTCTTCGTAAATTGAAGATTCCGGCCCTCGAATAACTCAGTAGACATCAATGATTTGCAGTCGTACGAGTTTTCGTGAAAAAAGAACTAGTACAAAGCAAAAAAACTGTCCAAAATATTCCGGGTTCGAACCCCACAGTGGTGGTCGGCTGAAGTTGGTTTTCCGTGGTTCCCAACTTCAAGACGTGAATGCGAGCCGATCTCCCCGTTAAAAAGTCTCGCCACAGAGAGCAACAGGCCTACAACGTTACAAATATGCAATCATTACACTTCACTCGAAATTTGAAGTATAGATGGCAGCACTGAAATATCATACACAATACTCCACACTCATACTGTTAGGTGTACACACTCACTTTGTTCCAGACTCTGCCACGAAGCTGGGCTGGAAGAGATCTCGGCAACGGGATAAGTCCGGTGGCAGACACCCTGGCGTTCATTCATTCATTGTCCAAAATATTCAATTATATGTCCACAGATCGATTCTTTGATAGTTATACCAAGTACAAATAAGCGTGCGTTGCATAGAAAAATATCGGCATGAGAAATATATGTAACACCTGGTTTTACCTATATAGAAAAAATTACCACATGTGTTGGTTGCATACAGAATTTCGGACAATCAAGTGTCTGTAACACTTCAACCGATTTCCAACCAAGCCAACGGTTCCCAAATACTTATAATCGTAGACATCCCAGAAATCTTGATGCCTGCGATGAATTACCCCTTCCACATCTATAGCAACGGAAACTAAAACCACCTAACAGCGCTAATGTTCTGATGTAATAACAATGCTATCTACTGGACTGCAGAAGAACTAAAACAGCGTTTCATACTCCTATCGCGAGAGATGTTTACAAGTGTAACATTTTCCTCCCCAAATCATAACAATGTTGCTACTGCAGTCTACGAACATTGCAGCGATGTTTTTACGAGAGAATTTGATTAAAACTTTTCTTTTGAGTTTTTATCTTAGCATAAATTTTATTTCATGATTGAACAATTCGACTGTGAACAACCAATAAAAAAGTCGTGGATCCCTGGGTGTCCCGGCACCCCCCCCCCCCAATTGGGAATCACTGAAGTAAGCTATTGATTACAACTAATTTTAGGAATTTTAGTCGGTTTTATCGGAATAAAATTTTCAGAAAAGATAGCTTATTTGATAACTACAGGATTGAAAAAAAACCATAAGTTTATGTGATAACCTTTATTTTAAATAAATCAATAATAAATGCATGTATGTGTGCTTGTGTTTTGCGGCTTCATTGACAGAAGAGAAACTATGCTGTTGAGTCCAGCTAAAAAAATTCGAATTGAAGGGAGAACACTAAAAATAGCGGTTTTACACGTATTTAAATTACATGAAATAACCACAATAAATACAAATCCAATTACAAATAAAAGTTCATGGCTACAACAGAAAAATTCCATTACTAGAAATTCGGGTTGAAAATTATAGCTGTTACCATATGAGTGAAAAAATGAAATTTACCGTTGCTAAAGTATCGGAACTTCCAGGGGGTTTTTAAGTCTTTTTTTCTTCCTATAAAACATTATCATCAGTAAATATGCTATTTACTGATCTGCTAATCTGCTATTATGCTATTTACTGATCTGCTAATCTGCTATTATGCTATTTACTGATCTGCTAATCTGCTATTATGCTATTTACTGATCTGCTAATCTGCTATTATGCTATTTACTGATCTGCTAATCTGCTATTATGCTATTTACTGATCTGCTAATCTGCTATTATGCTATTTACTGATCTGCTAATCTGCTATTATGCTATTTACTGATCTGCTAATCTGCAATTATGCTATTTACTGATGATAAAAACATTTCAACGACTAACATGACTAAAAACATTTTGTATAATATATCTGCTAATCTGCTATTATGCTATTTACTGATCTGCTATTATGCTATTTACTGATCTGCTATTATGCTATTTACTGATCTGCTATTATGCTATTTACTGATCTGCTAATCTGCTATTATGCTATTTACTGATCTGCTAATCTGCTATTATGCTATTTACTGATCTGCTAATCTGCAATTATGCTATTTACTGATGATAAAAACATTTCAACGACTAACATGACTAAAAACATTTTGTATAATATATCTGCTAATCTGCTATTATGCTATTTACTGATCTGCTATTATGCTATTTACTGATCTGCTATTATGCTATTTACTGATCTGCTATTATGCTATTTACTGATCTGCTATTATGCTATTTACTGATCTGCTATTATGCTATTTACTGATCTGCTATTATGCTATTTACTGATGATAAAAACATTTCAACGACTAACATGACTAAAAACATTTTGTATAATATATCTGCTAATCTGCTATTATGCTATTTACTGATCTGCTATTATGCTATTTACTGATCTGCTAATCTGCTATTTACTGATCTGCTAATCTGCTATTTACTGATCTGCTAATCTGCTATTTACTGATCTGCTAATCTGCTATTTACTGATCTGCTAATCTGCTATTTACTGATCTGCTATTATGCTATTTACTGATCTGCAATTATGCTATTTACTGATGATAAAAACATTTCAACGACTAACATGACTAAAAACATTTTGTATAATATATCTGCTAATCTGCTATTATGCTATTTACTGATCTGCTATTATGCTATTTACTGATCTGCTAATCTGCTATTATGCTATTTACTGATCTGCAATTATGCTATTTACTGATGATAAAAACATTTTAACGACTAACATGACTAAAAACATTTTGTATAATATATCACATGAATATATAACGAGTGAAAACGTGAATATAAATATACACGTTTGAAATGCAGTAATTTTCAAGCTAAAAGTGTTTTAATATTTTAATGTTTTGAAATATTTGAAATTTTAAACTTTGGAAATGTTTTCCTTCAGTTTAAAAAATAAATAAATAAATAACACAGAAAATTTATGCTGCATTATAAAAATCTCCCTCTCAAAATATTCAACTAACAGACAAAATAACATTATAAACATGATGGGTAGTAGAGCTCATTTAAGCGAAACTTTGCAGTATGTATTTACTTACTGGCTAATTAAGTGTTGCCAATTAAGCTTAATATGGAGCAAGAAAACATATACTACGCACTTTTATAACAGATATTACTTTTACTTTATCTCGAGAATCTGACAGGTTTTGCTAACATTTATAGTAAAGTAAGAGAAATATATATTTTATTAAAATCATGGGAAAAAGTATAAAAAATAGTGAACAATAGACAAATCACTGTAATTAACATGTTTATCATTATTTGTACACTGAGAAAAAGAAAAAAAAACAATATCTTTATAACGAAATTTTTTTCAAGAACTTTTTAAGCTAATTAAAATATCTAGCTTTTGGTCATTATAACTGATTGAAATGCAACCATATTTTTTAAATCATATATCTTCATTAATTTATATTTAAATATTTCAATAATTACTTTTTCATGAATAATTAATATTTTCCTGTGTTCATTATATTTTGGCTTGAAAATATGTCTCGAGGAAACTCCAAATAAGAATTTTTGAGTATTTAAAAAATATCGAATTTATAAAATTTTGGAAAGAAACCATAAAAAAGTTTCTCATTACATTTTTTTTTTTTTTTGCTTTCTCTCTTGCGAGTAATAATATTTCATTTTCCTTTTGAGTAACGTTAGTGAAATAATGCGTGTCTGGAATACATGGTGAGAAACTTAAATAATACGTATATACGGAGAGAGAAGACATGTTTGCATTATTTTACGCCATTTCAAATATCTGGGCGTATTTGAAGAATGCCATTTTATTTTTCACTTGGAAAGCAAGAAATACTACATCATTTGCATACATCGTTCCGATCATTGACCGAAATATTTATTTAGTCTCGCATAGGTTCCGTGTCCTTTTCTGTGTGTAATAATTTGGATTTCTTAACATTCAATGATGACACTGCACAACACTGGTTTTGTTTTCAAAGATATTTCAGTGGTTTCGAGTAGATTTTGGGGCGCTGATTCTGAATCTGCCATTGGTTTTGTCAGATTGCTTCTAGTTTTTGAGATAAAGTGAATGTTAAATTCCAATGTAATACGTTAAGCTGCGCACTAATCACATTGATGAGAGAGCGTTACATTACTTCAGAAACTAGAGCCAGTTTGGCAAAAGCAATACCGGTTTCGGAATCAGCTCCCCTAAATGACCCTGTTCGGAAAATTCACCGCCGGAAAATTCACCGACAACAGTTCGATGCGAGTCAGTTAGCGTGGGAGTGAGCGATTGAGTTACTGAGTAAGTAAAAGAGGAGTGAGTGAGTGATCTAATGAGTATGTGAGTAAGTGATCTAATGAGTATGTGAGTAAGTGATCTAATGAGTATGTGAGTAAGTGATCTAATGAGTATGTGAGTAAGTGATCTAATGAGTATGTGAGTAAGTGATCTAATGAGTATGTGAGTAAGTGATCTAATGAGTATGTGAGTAAGTGACCTAGTAATTGAATGAGTGAGTGAGTGACCTAGTGAGTATGTGAGTGAGTGACCTAGTGAGTATGTGAGTGAGTGACCTAGTGAGTATGTGAGTGAGTGACCTAGTGAGTATGTGAGTGAGTGACCTAGTAATTGAATGAGTGAGTGAGTGACCTAGTGAGTATGTGAGTGAGTGACCTAGTGAGTATGTGAGTGACCTAGTGAGTATGTGAGTGACCTAGTGAGTATGTGAGTGAGTGACCTAGTAATTGAATAAGTGAGTGAGTGACCCAGTGAGTATGGGAGTGAGTGATCTAGTGAGTATGTGAGTGAGTGACCTAGTGAGTGTGTGAGTGAGTGACCTAGTGAGTATGTGAGTGACCTAGTGAGTGTGTGAGTGATCTAGTGAGTATGTGAGTGAGTGACCTAGTGAGTATGTGAGTGACCTAGTGAGTATGTGAGTGAGGGAGTGAATGATTAAGTGATTGAGCAAGTGCCATAGTGAGTAAGTGAGTAAGGGAGTGAGTGAGTTAGTTAGTTTTAACCTAGTGGTGTCACAAATGATTAAAAAATCTGATTGTTCTATGTTATATTGTATATATTACAATATCGACTTAATGGCATATTTATAGCTTCAGCGGTTTCCGCTCGGCGTGATTCCAACGTATGACCCCCTTCATTATTGAACTCCCCTTCGGAGTCGAATATGGAAAAACCTTTCCTAGTCAGTTCACGTCGTGAAACAAAACTATTCACAAAATTTGATATCAGCGGTTTTGGCTCGGCGATGATGAATCAGTCAGGACATGTTATTTTATATACAGTATATGAAAGTTCATCACCCATGGGGATTATGAGGTGTTAAAGTGGTTTAGGAGGAATCATTGCTGAGTAAATCTGAGATTGCAGAATCCACACCAATGAAGTCGCTGGTAACAGCAAGTTCATCATGAAAAAATAATCCATTGCTTACTCATGATCAACAATGTTTTTTATAACATCAATGTGATAACAGGAGATGATTTTAAGCATTTTAGGGGGTTAATTCATCGCGTATCCACTTACTTTATTATCTTTTAATTCTTTGTTATTATTCCTTCTAACGTTTCGTTAGAAGATTCTGAATAAAATATAGAGTTAATGGAATTATTGAATATATTCTCTTGTGCAACAGCAATTTGTAATTTCTTTTGTATCATCTCAATTTCTTCTAATAAAGTCATTATTAAAACTTTCCGCCATATCATTGAGGATCACTCCCTGGGTCACTCACTCACTTATTCACTGGGTCACTCACTCACTTATTCACTGGGTCACTCACTCACTTATTCACTGGGTCACTCACTCACTTATTCACCGGATCACTCACTCACTTACTCACTGGGTCACTCACTCACTTATTCACTGGGTCACTCACTCACTTACTCACTGGGTCACTCATCGGCTCAGTAGCTCACTCACTCACGGATTCAGTAGCTCGGTCACTCACTCAGTAGCTCGCTCGCTCACTCAATCATTCACTCACTCAATCACTCACTCGCTGAATCCCACTCTCACTGACTCATTAACTCAATCGCTCACTCCCTCGCTTTCTGACTCTCATCGAACTGTTGTCGGTGAATTGTTAGTCGGTGAATTTTCCGTAAACCATAAATGACACTAAAATCACTGAAATATTTTTGCAAATGATTTACTGTATTATTTATAACGCACAACATCAACGGGATTTCTACGTCGCTTAATGTATTATTATTGAAATTAAATTTCAACATTACCTCAAATGCTAGAGCCAATATGACAAAACCAATGTCATATTCAGAATTAGCAGCTCCAACGTACTGAAAAAGTATTAACATTTCTATAAGAACATGAAACTTTATTTTTGTTGAGAAGTGTTATCAAAAGCACTGTCAAACTAAAATTTGAATTTGAGTTTACAATTATAGGTGTAGCCATTTGTGTACTTATTATGGAATATGAAATATACTTAGCTTTGTTGCCGACGCTATTTTCATCTTGAAAATTAGACAGGTGTTGGTAATATTAATCACGAAATAAGAGAGATATAATATACACTGAATTTTATTCAACTTATGTATAGGTATAAAAAGTAATTTTAAAAAAAATCACTACAGTTGACATGTTTAAATATTAACCCTTTTTGTCATATCACGGTCATTTTCTGCATACGAGGAATAATTACACCGGGACCTACGATTTATTGCCGATTCCGAACGGCAGCCTTTTCCTATACTTCTCGAGAGGTTGATGCACTAACCCCTTGATGCGGGACTCGCTGCGCTAGCAATCTTTTTCTGTGGTCATTTCGCCGTTTCTGTTGAACCCCTGCGTCAGGAAAGTTTCTAACTGTTTTTTTAAGCAAACCGAAACATCTAACTTTGATCATTTCAACTGATTAAAAAATGCAAATAAATTTTAGATGTTTATATTATGTTATTCTTGAATAATTTAATACGCATTTTTTCATGACTAGGCAATATATTTCCGTTCTTATTATTCTGACTCCAAACAATGTCTTTATGATAATCCGAATAGGAATTTTTGAGTATTTAACTTATGAAGTTTCGAAAAAGAAACCACACAAAATTCTTACTCATGTTTTTTTTTTAGATTTATCTTTTCTCTAAAATAATAATAGGTAATAATATTACATTTTCCTTCTGAGTAACGCCGTGAAAAAATATTTGTCTAGAATACATGGTGAGAAACTTAAAAAATACATACATATATAAAATTGTCTGAAAATAAACATTATTCTCAGACATTTGTAATACCTGGAAGTATTTGAAGAATGTCATTTTATTTTTCACTTTGAAAACAAAAAATACCACATCATTTGCATACACCATTCTGATCATTGATCGAAAGGGATTTCTCTGAATATTTATTTAGTCTCGCATAAGGTTCCGTGCCTATGGTATGTGAGTAATAATTTGGATTTCTTAACTTTCAATGAAGGATTATCAAATGTATGAAGTCAAACTAAGTTTTGAATTTGAATTTACAATTATAATCTGATATTCTACTATCAGTTCAGTGTCTTTCTTGAATTAATTTGATTGTCGGGACCAAAATTTGTGCCAAGTAAGGAAGAAGAAAAAAAAGAGTAAATAGTTGATTGCACTAGATACGCTGATAGACAAAAATGTCCTCAGGGATATTTTGTTATAAATCATAATCAAGGGTCACCGTCACTGACATTCATAGTCGATAGATCCTTAATGGTGGAAGTTGCCTCATGTTTTCTTGGCTGAATTCTTTTCTCCCCGAAGTCACGCGAATCGGTAATTAGGTATATTTTTGGATCAGTATGATAAAAAATGTATATATTATATATGTATTGCGAAGAGTGTGTGCTTGTGTGTGGGAAGGAAAATATTTGCGTTGCAAATATTTCAGGAAAAACAGTGTTAGAGTATCAGTAGCGAATCGCCATCGAAAATTCTGGAGCAGGTGAGAAGGGGCATAAAATCTTTCTTCATTTTATTGTGAGGCAAAAAAACATCTTTCGTTATGGTGTATATTAGTATATATATATATATATATATATATGTGTGTGTGTGGGTGTGTGTGTGTGTGTGTGTGCGCACTATTGAAGACGTTTACGCCTATATGACCGAGTTCCCCTTTCCCTTTTACCCATCATGCATTTATTTACCAAGGTTGTTTCTTTTTGCATGCTAGAAATATTCAGCTCTGTATCTAACCCACCTGGTTTAACCATCCTATATTGTACAGGACAAAATAGTTTTGTTTTTTAATTAGTGCTTTCGAATATTATGATTAGAGTTCGGATTATATGCACTAAAAAGTGGAGAAATATGTTCTAAAAATATGCAAATATGCACTTAAAAATGCCAAAATATGCACTTAAAAACAAAAAATATACACTAGAAAATCATGAAAAAGTTAAGAATTAACAAAAATGAGAAAATATGCATTTAGAAAATTACCATGCAAAAAAAGAACATATCTTTTGAAATGAATATATATTTTCTATTTCTCAGTTTATATTCATTTATAAAAAATATCCCCACATATACTGTGCATTCAAAAACTACATATTTTTAATTTAGGCACTTTTCATTTCTAGTTTGTTACAGCTGCTCAGTAACTAAATAACAGTTAACAAAAGAATTTTAAATTATTACACTACTAATAATTAGAGTAGACTATATTTATTTGACATATCTTCAGAAATAGCCTTAAAAATAGAACAGGTGATGTTTGGAAAATATAAATTTTTTTATCAATTCACTAAATCCCACCTGCGGCAGAAAAACCGATGCTACAAAAATACAGTAACTCCCCCCCCCCTACCCCCCCCCCTTAAGATGTGGCTACCCTTCTTTCACTGGAAAGTAATATTTCCCCTTGTGTATAACAAAAGTATGCATTTCAAACCCCTGATCAACGGCCCCCCCCTCTTTTACGAACGAATTTTTTTGTCCCGCCGGTGACCGCAAAAGAGAGAAATTTTACTCTATTAATAACAATATTTATTTGAAAAATTATAAAAAACTGATTACGAGATTAAATAAACCTTCAAAAATATGCACTTATTCTGAAAATTCTTTGATTTTATGCATTTATATGTATTAATGCTAATAAGGCCAAAATATGCTAATGCATATGTACATATGCATTTGCATATAATCCGGGCTCTAATTATGATTAATGGAATTTCATTTAATTAGTGTTAATCCAAAGCATTAAACTGTTACTAAATAAATCTTAGGAATTTATCAGTGACATAAAATTTTCTCTATCTCCTTAGGAGCTGACCCCTGAAGAGAGTTGGTACCAGTTTTGCTTAAACTGTACAAAATATTTCCCCTTCATCGTTAAAATCGAATATAGAAAGTGAGAGAAGGAAGTAAAATTAATGAGAAGAAAAAATAGATGTTTCTCTTATCAGTGACTGAAGAACAATTTTAGTAACTGTTATGGAATCAAATCAATGAAATCTTGATAGTCTCGTTACCTTTTTTTTTTCTCTTAAGTTACGAGTACCCTAGAGAACTTCCTAAGGCCGGGATTACACTATAAAAGTTTTCTAAAAATTATTTTATAAAATTTGAAAAATTCAACCAGAGCACGATTACGGGTTGCATTTGCTCAAATGTAAACTATGATCTTTATTGGCTAGATTTTTATAAAAGGGATTTGATCAAACTTTTATACTGTAATCCCTGCTTAAACTCAGCAATATATAATCTAACATTTTCATCCAAGGGTAGGTACAGGGTGTCCTGCAAATGACAAATGCAAACCTTCATGAACCGTTCGTCATAGAGGTATGGTTCCAATATAAAAACAAAAATTCTCAAAATGTGTTCACAAATAATCTTGTAGGAGTATAGGGAGTAAAAATACAGTGCCCCCCCAAAATAAAATAAAAAAATCTAAATTTTTATAAGGTTGATCTGTAATAGAACTTACGATGTTGCGCTATCTGGAGCCAACAAAACTATTCATGTATCCAACTGCAATATTTGCTGAGATATTTGAGTCCAGAATTGGAGAAAAATTTGGAGAAAACAGCATAAATGAGGGAAAATAGTACTTGCCATTAAATTATGCTGTTCTTCCCACCTTTTTTCTTTAATTTTGAAATGAAATATATGAGCGAACATTGAGCTTGGAAACATAGAATGTTTTTTGTTGACCTCAGGAAAAACAGGGCACCGACTTTCAAATTATAAGATACAGGATATGGGGTGGGACGTACAAAATTCCAGATTTTTCGTTTAAAGACACGCTATTTTCACTCTCAAAATTGGTTCAGGGTGAGTTCCGACATATTTTCAGCATTTTTTGAATTCGAACTATACTTCTATGACGAACGGTTTTCTGAATAAGGCTGAATTAGGATCCAACTTATATTGTACTATAATACACTGTCTCTAAAACGTTATTTCCTCTAATGCAAGCGGTCCGTTCCTTGCATTAATCGATCGCTAGTGTATCTAAAATCGAAAGCCATTCTGAGGCTGGTAATCGATTCGTGGAGAAGCTTTCATTATGTATGTGGGCACCGTTTATAAATCAATTGCAGCAGCATCGTTATGTGCATGATGATAAGCGTTTCATATATTTTGCGGTGCATAGATAATGAGAATTTTTATCGCTGCTATCGAGTCTGCTCTTTAAGTGTAACAAAAAAAGGAGTCCCTTTTTTCCATATTGGAATTTCTTTAATATATTGCATATTAATAAACCTGGAGATATCGGTACTTGGTTTGACAAGTTTTGTCCCAAATGGCTTTTCTTTGTTTATCCGCGACCAATTGTATCATGTGTTGAAATAATTCTCCATTGATGTTTTATAAAATTATTTTGATTCCGATTTCATTAATAGTTGTGAAAAATTTCCTTCACGTTATATATGGTCTTCACTATATTCCTTCACTATATATATATATGTGTGTGATTATATATATGTGTATATATATAATCATGAAACAGATATATACGCATGTCCCGTTCGACTGATTCATCATCGTCGACGTCGAGTTGAAACCGCTGAAGCTATAATTATGAAATTTTGTCAGTAGTTCTATTTCATGGTGTAAAGATTCACTAGGAAGAGTTTTTTTCGAAGTTTGCCCCTATGTTGGGTGATTAGGTAGTTCAATGGTAACAGAAACCGTGCCGAGCCAGAACCGCTAAAGCTATAAATATGATATTTGGCCAGTAGTTTCATGATGTAAAGACTCACTAAGAAGGGGTTTTATTTAAAATTTAATATTTGTGAGGGGGGGGGGGTCATTCGATGGCACGAAGGTTATATGGAGAAATCATGCCGAGCTAAAATCGCTGAAACTATAAATATAAGGGGGCTTCAAAGGTATCATAGAGGTCTCTGAGTCAAAACCGCTGAAAAAAAAAAGCTATTATTATCAAATTTGGTAAGTATGCTTATTTCAGGACGGAGACTAACTTAGAAGAGTTATTCCCCTTAGGAATCGTACAGTCGGGGATACTACGGGTCACAAGGGGGGGGGCGGCTTGTTTTTATTTTGAATTGTAGAGATTCTCTAAGAATTGATTTTTCAAAATACAACCTCTGTAGAGGAGGGGGTCATAGGTTATATGGGACAATCAGGGCCGAGTCGAAAGCGCTGAAGCTATAAAAATGAGATTTGGTCAGCATTATATGTCATGATGCAGATACCCACTCAGATGAGATTTCTGAAAATTCAACCATAAAGAGGGTCAAAAGGCCCTGGAATGTTGTACGGGAGAAACATCGCAGAGTGATATTCAGATTACCAAATCCACGCGAGCAATGCCCCGCGGGTAAGAGCTAGTAATTTTATATTTAAAGAAACAAATCGTTTTATTTAAATCAATGTAAAATATTTTCATATATAAATCATGAAAAATATTTTTACAGTCAGTGATTTTTACGATGAATGAAAACTATTTGCAGAATTATTAGAACAAATATTTTCAGAATTAATAGACGGACTATTTTTTGGAAGATTCGTATTCGATGAAAGAATAATTTCTCATCATTCATCGGAATTCATACTTCGTAAGAATATTTATGATTTAAATAGAATTCAGTTATGTTGAAAAAACAATTTCGAATAGATAAAAATTCATATTTAATGAAAAAAATTCAGAATTAATGAAAATTTAACTTCGTCGATAATATAGTATAATATCCAAATAAATAAAATTCTAAAATAATGTAAGGAGCCAATAACGTACAAATTTTTTGTCAAAAATGACACTCACACCCTGAAACCCCGCACCCGCAATTGATATGACGCCCCTGAGTCATGTCACTCGTTGAGATGGACTTTCATGGGCAGTTCTGCTAGATATTGGAAATCCTCACAACTTTCCACAGCTATCTGCGGACCCTTAACCTCTTCTCATGACTCGCCTTTACTTGATTTTCTCCTGAGGTCCTTTTGAAATAGCCTTTGAATTCAATAAGCGGATGATAAATACTGGACTAAAATTATTCGCTAAACCAAGTGTAAGCTCACAAAATTATAATTCACATCCCATAAAATTTTGGATAATCAAAAAATTGTCGAGGATTTAATAGTGTGGGATAATGGAATTTTCTCTACCAGAAATAAAGATCTATACAGAAAAATCTCGATAATCCTGTTGTGTACTGACACGGAGCTTTATTCTTTAAGCTATAGAAGAGCAAAACCTGTCACTGCATGTCTGTACATTCAGTGCACGCAGCTTAATATGATTACATCGGGACTGACTGAGGTTTCTGTTAACAGTAACCGATTGATAACAAAAATGTTCAGTTTGCCGTTTTCTTTTTCCATAATGTTCCGAAACAGGATATTTTTACTTTAAGCTAAAATCCTGCGTTTATTATTAAAATACAGCCATTATGAAGATTTTGAATGGGAACTGGCTGATTGATTTTACAAATTATTATGATTTAATGCATGAAACGTTACATAAATCTCCAGAGAAAGTTTTTCAGCCGTGTAACTGTGAAACTGACCAAAAACTGAAGGGAGGATGATTTTTTTTACATTACATGAAATATAATTTAAAAAGATATAGTAAAATACAAAAAATGTGGAGACATACGTGGTCCATTGCAAAATAAACTTATTGAGATATTTATTTTGTAGCAACGAAAGAAAGTAGGTTATGTATGTATATGTTTCCCGCCAGAAGTAGGCTAGTTAGTTGTTTGTGTTTCAGAAAGTGGTTGAGTTTTGTTTCCGTGTACGTTGTGTAAACATCTCTACTTTAGATTAACTAGTTGTTTAGGATTCTTTTTTTATATGCTGAGCAGTTCATTCTTTCAAACGTCATCTCTGCTTAAATCCCTTCTTGCGTGTGTGGATTATAGCTGCTACTACTGTCCAAATAGCAAATTGTGAGCTGAGTATGGAAGCTATTGTCGATAAGGAAATGGTACATCTTCTGACTTTCTGCATAGACTTGCAAATTGATAACGATATCTCACAAAAAAAAAAAAAAATCTGGTTCTACCTGAACTTCAAAATGCGCAAAACAAATTGCGGGGAAAACTAATAACATTAACCGAAATCCTGATAAGTACAAACATTTTTTTCCTCATGATACGATGTTGGTCCATTCCGTGCTTTGCAAAAGTCATAACAATATTCAAATGATAAAGTACCCATTGATGTCAATATTTAATAAGTGGCGTCGACTGTATTATTCAAATGGGCTAGCGAGATTCTACTGTATCTGTATGCCGGTGGTAAAAGGCACCGATATTATAAGAAGGAAGTATTAAAATTTCACAGGAGTCATTTAAAGGGTATTTTTTCAGTATGTCTTCTTATGGAGCTTGCTAGTTTTATAAAGTGAATAACTGTTATTTGTAATAGGACTTACTTTCTTTTACATAAGTGTAGTATAATTAAAGTAATGAAAATTAATAGCCTTATTTCAATATGTACGAAAATGGACATGGATGCTCTATACCTCCGGCACACTGATGTATAAAACTCGTTTTCTGTTTGTGTGTGTACAATTTTAGACCGATCCCTGTCAAATTTTGCATAAAGACCAAACAGGACCCAACTTGAACGATGTGCTATTTTAAAAATTCGTCAGAAATGGGAAAACAATAGTTCTTGCGCCTCAATGTGTTTCAGATATGTTTACTCCTTTACAATGGTTTTTCATTTCTTCGATACTCCCAATATATAAAGTCCGGGCAGCGGTGGATATTATAGCTAGTACAGACATTTTAAAATATTTTCGAAACTGAAATTTACTCTTCGTGATATATCGTAAGGTCTTATTAGTGCGTAATCCTACAGTGAATCTCACACATTTTGCCCATTCTTTCCAATATATACCACTTTTTACTTGTAGAGCAGAAAAATTAAAAATAAAAACTCGAAAACTAAACACTATCGCTCAATCTAATTACTATTTCACGCTAATGAGCGTTCAAGAACTGATGTCATCGAACGTTTCTTTAAAGACGGGATCGATAAACTGATAGCCTTCGAGAGAAAACTCGCATGTCGATCACATTGATTAGTTTTTTTTTTTTACAAATGAACAATCGAGTTAAGTTCGTTTAAAAAAAAAAAAGTAAACTTTTTTCTCCTCTATTTCTTTCTATTTATCAAATTAGTGATCAAAAGGAGATGCTTCATCTTCGATTCATCAATTACGTGTTACACGAAGCCTTAAGCCTTTAATTTCCAATTTTCTTTCATCTCCTTTTCCTTTTTTTACATCACATACTTGAAGAAATTTGGCCGAAACTTTAACTAGTTAGTTTAATAAGAAGCTTGATTGATGAAATTCTTCATGCAAAATTTTTTGAATACGATAATTAATATAGTATGATATATAGTATATTCATAGAGAAAATGAATTTTTAAACGTAATATGCCCGGTTCTTATTCATATGAGGTATTTTTAGTGAATAGAATGCTCGGAGATTCATTTTCAAACAGGTCTCTTCGCGTTCTCCTAAAGTCATTCTTCCGCTTTTTCGAGGCTTAGTTCGTCCTGGACTGGAGTACGCTGTAAGGTTTTGGAGACCATACCTACAGAGGGACATTGACTTGGTTGAAGGGGTGCAGAGAAGAGCTACGCGGGTCCTTGTAGCCACACGGGGCTTGAGTTATGAAGTGGGTCTTCATTTTTTTGAATATGATTACATTGGATGAACGCAGGTGTCGAGGAGATATGATCGAAGGGTTCAAAATTTTCAATGGGATGGATAGGATGGACCATGAACTTTTAGTACACCGCCAATCGACTGCTTTTACAAGGGGACATGAGTATCGATTCGTGAGGGACAATGCGAGGTTATGGTGTCGCAGGGAATTTTTTTCTGATAGGGTTGTTAATAAATGGAATAGCTTACCCCCGGAGGTAGTAAATTGTAACGCAATTGACACGTTTAAAAAGAAATACGATAAAATGTTGTGGTAAATCGAGAAGCTATCCATACTTAGAATACGACAACCATAAGTATTCTTTAGGGGTATTGTATAATATTTTATCATTTGTATATATTGTTCAAAATTTTTGTTAATTGCATTTTTGATTGGGTTGCTGTATTTTTGAAATATATGACATCCATATTTTTATGGGCACTTTTTTCTCAGCCACCTCGTTGGGCATTTTGCCTGTTGTGGCGTTGTATTTGTATTTGTATTTTAAAATAAACGAAATTATAGTCTGTTCCATAACTCACGACGACTATCGAGATTATTGTTTTTTTTTGTTTTTTTTTTGATATTTTTCACCAAGTGTTCAAAATATCGATATTCGGTTTAGAATATTGGATCTTCACTCTCAATATTTTCACAGATTTTAAATACGAATACGTTGTCTAATGAACGGTGGCGAGAAATTGAAGACAGATCCACGGAACTCTATTTCATAGTTTTTGTTTGCTGGATTGAGACATTGTTAGATCCTTGATCAATTTCAAAATTTGGCTTGCTAAAACATGTAAACAATTTTTAGAATATAGAATTGTCTTGTTGGGTCTATCGGTTTGATCGTATGCGTTGGATTATAGAATACCGTGGTGGTTTTAAAACTGAACCTCGGGTTGTAGTCAACAAAACTCTCAAAAGCTGACCGTTTTACTGTAAATAGGGCAGTGGCATTCGAGTATTCATCGTGTATAAAAATCGTTTTTGCTTTGACGAGTACAGACTTTGACCGGAATTGATTCGAGTGGGGGTTGGTGTTTATTTCATATTTATCAATTCCTAACAAATCCCTTCTACGTGCATTTCGTAGTTATTCTTCCTATATAGGTACCGTAAACTTTGTCCATCGGGGTGACTGCCCAGTCTTGAAAAAAAATCTTTCGGTAATGACAGTTTGTGACACTGCATTCGTAAAGTAGTGTAGTAGGCCGGTTTTCGATGGGATGCGACATCAAGAAAAAAATTAAGATCGTAAACTTTGATTCGTGAAGCCTTTTTTGATAACCAGGTGAGTCCCATCAGTGATTTTTATTATTATTAGATGGAATGAAAATATTGCAACAATTAAATTTTTGGTTTTCCACCTTACCTGGCGATTTTTATTTTAGCGGCCAATGTGTGGGTGTGTCACCCCAGGTTCCGTAGGAAATTCGCGCGGACACTTTGCTCACTTTCTGTCATTGCCATGTTGTATCAAAGTACCAACTTAAAATATATAAATCTGTAAATATCCTATAACGTACATATTAATTGAAATTATATTCATCACCTTGTAAAAAATTAGTTTGTTTTAAACACGAGACACTTTTAAAACAACAAATATATACAGAAAATAAGCTGGACTTTATTCATGATTTGCTCTAGGGCGGACTATTCACCTGTATCTTTTATCGCCTTATTTCGTATGCTTTCTTTTTTTTTTTTTGGATTCCGGATTTTTTTAAATTCTTTCAATATTAGGTTGATTTAATGAGTTTTCTGAATTGTGCTACGTTTGTTCTACACGTGCTTGGAGCTTGAAGCATTGAACTACGTCATATTGCTTTCTGTGTAAGTGAGCTTATATTGCCGTGAAACCATTGGTTCGGGTGACCTGTTCTTAGGTGGAAAAATGGACAAGAAAACCAAATCGGAAAAATGTAAATATTTAACCACAACAAGTTTTCAAAGTATGTACGATATCACATGTTCAAAGTGCATCATAGCAGCATAATCAACATCTGTGCGTAGAGTTCCTCTCAGGGCCGTCATTTCAACTTTTTCCAGGGGGGCAAAGCACATGTACTCAATGTATGTATATATATATATATATATATATATACCATTTTTAGTGTATTTTCAAAAGCCGTGGGGGGGGGGTGCAACGGCCCCCTGCCGCCCTAAATGACGGGCCTGGGATTCCTTTAGCAATTGCATCAACATGGTGTGTCATGATTGCTTCCAATTCAGAGTTCGTATGCTGCATTCATAGACTTGTGGCCGTGCTCTCCTCAAGGTTTTACAAAGTAGTGTTAAAAACTTCCTGCAAAATATTTTAGTCACATTTGACATCCATACTTTTTATGGACATTTGTTTAATTCCTCAAAAGAAACACTCCACGCTATTATTGAACATGCCGCTGTAATGCGCTTTGAGCATGCGATTGGTGCAAATGGAATACACATTGAAAATATGTCGTGAATAGAAAAGTCCCATGCTTATAGTTTGTGCTTTATGTTATGTAACACTTTTTTTTCACCTAGTGGCCAAAATATAAACTAATGTTCTTCATTGTAGCTTTCTTTCCTTTCCTGGAAAATATTATGCATGTACCATCAGAACGGACTCCACATAGGTCTGATTAGGGTCAGTTTAATACATTATAAACACCCTGCATAACATAAGCAGGAAAGGAAAATACTAGAAGCGTAATTAATAACTGACTTGTGACAAGCAGAAAGTGTTAATAGTCATTCGTAATCGATCTAGTGGAATATATACCGAACTTCTGTCAACACCTTTACAATAGAAGAATTTCGCTAGACCCGAAACACCAATCAGTTTCGTATGTATCTAACTGAGAGCTCGCCTTCTTGAGAATAAGATTTTCTCCTGCACGATACTGACTGATTCTTAGTAGGATATCTGCAGTGAAAATAATTTCACAAAGGTGTCGTTTCATTTGAATAATGATTCTATTCTCACGCGTGTCTTAAGCTTCCGTTTATACGTGTTATACGGAATTGATATTGCATGCAACTATCCATACACACGGACACTCAGAACAGAGGAGAAATATGACACTCTTCATAATTGCGGAAAGCTGTAATTGTTGGGTAAACTGTCACTGACACCAAGTCACTTGCAGACTAAATGAATGTTGAAAAGGAAAACTATTGACGATTAATCATATTTTGTGAACAAAATATTTGAATAGAATTCCCGCCTTTCCGTGATTTGACTGTGAAACATCCATACGCATTTCATATGGTAAATTATCTCTTAAATTATTTTAAATCTCACTTCATATTCTCGTCTCATGTTTCAATAAATCATTCTATGGCATGCATTGTATTAATAACCGTAATTATCCGAGTGTTATGTAGCTTTTATCCATTCATTCGGAATTGTATCGCGTAACCTTTCACCTCGATAACTGGTAATACACATTTTCCAGAAAAATATTAATACAAGAAAGATGATAATTCTCTCGAGCTTGTGGAGAAGTAGCTGGGTGTAATCAACTCACAAGGAATGAAAAATGTCCACATGCTATGAGCTGTAACTGTACGTCGTTCTTATAGGCAATAATCGTGGAGGATGATATCATTTGGGAACGCCATATATCTGTGGCAAGGTTCAAAAGGTGAAATATAGTACCTCTAAATTTTGGCGTGTTCTAGGGTCGAACCTGCGTGTATTAGCTGGTCCCTCATAGTTTCTGGTACCGAGAACTGTGTAAGATGAGAAAATTTAGATTTTTTTCCCATTGCAGTCAAACTCGGTTATAACGACATCAAAAATTCTGGGAATTATTGTTTTTCGTAATAATCGAAGTTGATGTTCCAAAGAACTTTGAAAAAGTGAAAAATATAATTGAATGCAGTCAAACACACATGATGTGGTGTGTTTGCATGTTCCAAATTTACATGAAGTTGAAATTTTGTTGCGGTAAAGATGTTCCTTTTCAATCGAGGAAAAATTGTAAAAAAAAAGTGGTATCATAAACATCGGACATCGCTAAAACTATCAAAACGTGTTTCAAAATAACAGTGAAATTGCTAATTACCGGTTTTAAGTAGCGCTTGGCAATGAATAAAATGCTACAGAGAGTTTGCAGGGAATATAAACGTATGATGAATATTGCATGTTTGATTAAGTGAAATGCAATAACCCCTTTTACGTACAAGTTATTGGTAACAAATTAGGTTTATTTCTATTTAACGAATCGGCGATAAATTTGGTAACCTTGCCCTAGCCTTACCGCACGTTAGAAAAATAAATTAGGGGAAAAAAACATAGAATCAGGGAAGAAAAATAAATACAAAAGAAAAACAGTATAATGTATTAGATAAGAGAATATATAAAGTAGATTTCTGTTTTCCCCCTTACCCTACCAATTCTCATTCGCTCTTACATGTGTATAGTTAAATATATATTAAAGTGGAGAAAATTCATTGACAGGAAATATGGAAAAAACGGGGATGAAGAAAAGCAATTTCGGTTCAAAGGGTTATAATTAAGCTTCGTGATGGTGAGGAGAGAACTTGATTTTAATAATGGTTATAAATTAAAATAAGTATTATTGGACGCTCTCATTAAATAAATTTGGGAAAATACGCGATGTTCCGTTTTTTCCAGGTCATTATCTAGATTACCAAGATAGACGGTAATCCAGGTCATATGAATATAAAAGTCAGAGCGTGAAACATGTAATAATTATAACAGACGAACATAACCTGAATGTGATCGTCTATAATTCTAGTACTTTCTAGTTAAAATGCCAAAAAATGGGAGAAAAAACAAAAAAAACGTTTCGTTATATCCGTGGGATCGTTGCTTTTTTGATCGACGTTATAAGCCAGGTTCACCGACACTGTTCCCTATGAGAATCAATTGTGACTTCCCCTAATTATTGACATTATAGCCGACGTGTCGTTTAATTGAGTACAGCTGGAAAAAATTGTTGATTTCAAAAACAACGGATATATTATATTTTCACCAATTCTCTCGTTATGATTTTTTTTTTTGACAAATCCTAAAGTGTGTATTCAACAAGTGGAGAATCTACATCAACACATCTACAAGAATCTACATCAACACATCTACAAGAATCTACATAGTGGAGAGTACATCTTTATATATATGTCGCCATCTGGTGGCCAATTACGAGCCATTAACTGATTGCTCTCACCGTCTATCGCACCGTACCTTTCAGCGTATACAGGGTGCTTATAATTAAAGTTTCCGTACGCTGAGTAGTTTTTTTCCCCTTCAAAAACTGTTTACTCAAATGCAGCCAATTTTTTTGGATATGTCAGTTAGATCATAAGAGAGAGATTTATAAAATAAAAAAAAAGTTCAATTTTCAACCATCAGGTGAAAAAGTGAATCTTTTATTGCATTTTGATTTTCCCATGGTCCATACAGCATATACAACAAGTTTCAATGAAATACGTCAAACAGAACGCATGCTACTAATGTCTGAGTAGTTTCAGTATTCTCTGGCACTGCTCAGACCAATGCACCACCCGTCAATATACTGACACTACTCAAACGCATGTAACGCCTGTTCTGGAGGGCGTATTTCATTGAAACTTTTTATATATGCTGTAAAACAACTCAGAGTACAGGAACTTATGATCAACATGTATATGTGCGCAGAAGGAGGAGTATCCTGTCGCTGTAGCTTAGTTGGTAAAGTACTCGACCGAGTTCGAGTATCGGTAGGGGCAGAGATAAAATTGTTCCAAAAACTATTATCTCTTCCTATCTCTCTACATAAAAATATCCAGTTTTTCAGTATATCTTGCATTCACAAGTCAAGAGAGAAGTGTAAAACTTCCCTATATAAAATCCTAAAATTTCGCATTAATAATCCAAATTATAATCGCAAAGACAAATATTCAAAATAGAGTTTATTTGATTCAATTAATAACTAAACTTTTCTGCGTAAAATTCTCATTCACCACCAACTTATGCATGAGCAACAATATTTTAAAAAAAGTTCACTAATTAAATGATTTCGATTTAGTTTTAAATGAAGTTATTTGAAGAGGAATAGAGCGTGTGTGCGTCAAAACATTCTCCATAATTACCCCTGAATTTCATTTAAAAATATTGAATTACTTGATAATTTAATAAAAATTTCTCCTAAAAAATTAAAAAAAGACACATTTGCAGAAACGAATAAATTAATATTTTTGCGAAGTTGTTCAAAATCACTAAATAATTAAAGGAAGGAAATTACTCATCATAATTTGTATATTCTAATAAAACTGGGATTTTTGTGGAATACATACGAAAGCCGGTTATCTCATCACGAGTAATTTCTGGTTCCATTTATATCGTGATATTATCATCAACGGAATTTGCATATCATACGTCCCTCATATGCTAATATAACTTTCACTAGAGATGAAATATCTGCTTAGGACATTTTATAAGGTTGCTGACATCATGCATTATACAGACACAAACATGGCTTGAAACATCCCCTTATTTCGAGCCTTGTATACTTAAAAGATCTTCAGTTCCATCACAGACTGCGTCTCACGCATTGAACGCGCTGATGGAGGAAGTTTTGTATAACATTATGAGATATTTTTACCCCCCGAGTTCGTATATTATTCTCCATCTCTGTCAGTAATGTTCTCGGAAGAATGTTCTTTCTTCAGCATCATCTGTATTTTTGGAGTTTTTAGACGATCTGTTCTGGGTTAGGAATGATTCTGCGGGTTCGGGGCAGTTTAATGATCACAATGGTCGTCCAAGGAGTGAATTGAACGGCTGTATCGGTGAAAATGATCTGATTTTTTTTTACGTACGTAGATATTCCTACTGAATTTGATTTTGGAATAGCAAGTGTATAGCAGGGTTGATTGAAGTTTTAATTGCATGTGTGTTATTTGATAATATCAACTTTGATGTAAAAAACTTTTCACTGATCGTAAATGAGCATGTCTGATATGTTATACTGTGTAGACAAATTCCTGGGATGATGGATACGAAGTGCATTTATTCTTTATCTTGTTATACACTCAATGGCAAGAAATCAATTTTTTTAAAATAATTGTACACAATAACGATTATTAATTTTAATTTTGAACGTTCTGAAAATCCGAAAAGAACAAAAACAACAATGAAGGTAGGGTCTCGAAAAGATTAAATCGAGTTTACGAAGTTGCGAAACTTAATGAAATAATGTACAGGGTGTCCTGTAAGAGCTAATGTATTTCACTAAACACCAAATCTGGACATATCGCTATATTGCAATTTACTGCCAATAACGAGGTTGGTTGGAAATGAAGGCGATGTCTATCGTGTTGCCTCAAGTTTGTTAGGGGAAAATATCTTATCTATACATTCTCCGGCGGATTCGAACCTGGGACCATGACCGCACCCTCCACGGTGGTAGACGAGCATCTTACCACCAGGCCACTCGGGCAAAAAGTCCTCTCGCGGAGGTGAGATTAAGCGCTGATGTGGTCATTATCTCTTAAACCGTTTGTAGAGGCATAGCTTCAATTTACAAAATGCTCAAAATGTGTTTGAAAATTACCCTGTACCAGTTTTGAGCTTGAAAATACGGTGTACAAAATAAAAATCTAAATTTTAGACCCCCCCCCCCCGTTTTCTAATTTCTATAATTAGAAAGTTGTTGCCCTGTCTTTTCTGAGTCTACCGAAAGCAATCCTGTGTTTTTTTTTTTTCACTGCAATATTCGCAGAGATATTCGAATTAAAGTAACGGAGAAAAGTTGGGAACGGACAGCATAAATAACGGAAGGAGCGTGGTCCGTTAGATTTTGGTAGTTCTGAACTTTGCTTCGATTTTTGAATTCTAATATCTCAGGGAATATTGCACTTGGAGACTTGGAATGATTGTTGTTGGGCTCAGAAGAACCGGCCAACAACTTTCTGATTGCAAGTTAGAGGGAAGGGAAACCGTATGAAAATTTAGATTTTTTTTTATTTTGTTACACACTGTATTTTCAGTTTCAAAACTGGTACAGGGTAATTTTTAACGCCTTTTGAGCATTTTTTTAAACAGAAATCATACGTCTGCAGTGGACGGTTGATGAGATAAAGGCCACATTAGCACTTACAGGACACCTTGTATAAAAAAGATCTTTTCTTACATTGCCAGCAGATAATAAACGTTTTCCACACTTAAAATCAACGTAATATTAATAAAAACAGAAATTCTATTATTTTCGATTTTGTCGGAAGTATAGAATACGAAGCAATGTTATAATGGATGTAAAAACAATATCTCACAGGTACAATGTACTCTCTCAATGTACACCCAAACAACTCTTAACTGTACAATAACAGTAACAAGGAGAAATAAATGATAAAAAGATCTTCACAATAAGTAACCCAAACCTTATAATATATACTGGACGTAAACTCAAAAATATATTAACAAAAATACAGTAATGTTTAAGGCCGAGATTACACTACAAAAGTTTGATAAAATATCGTTTACAAAACTTAAAAAAAAACAACCGATAAGCCTATTGGATACTCATATTGGAGGCACATTTCGCATTTTAATAAATAATTTTTCCAAAACTTTTATAGTACAATCCCAGCCTAATAAACCTAAAAGCTGTTGCTAAAAAATTATCCAATTACAAATTTCCTTTACGCCTGCTGCAAGTCTGTTGAGATCACTCAGTGTTTGTGTTCTATGTATGTACAATATTTGCGCATTATATGTGTGCTTTGTATTTGTGTTATTTCTGTTGTGTATGTCACGTATGTATGTAATTTTGCGATGTGTTTAAATTAAAAAGGAAGTAATGAGTTAGCTTGGAATTCAATCTCCTGCAATTAGACGGTCTAACTCAGTGATTCCCAACGTGGGCGCTAACGCCGCCTTGGGGGCGTTCGAGGGATGCGGTAGAAGCTACGGGTATAACATAGGATCCTATGGGTTAGATTGCATTGGGGGGGGGCGATGAGAGAAAAAAAATTCTGAAGAAGGGGGCGATGGGACAAAGCAGGTTGGGAAACTATGGTCTAACTGTTCACCTTTAAAATTCCTTTTAACTACGCATTTTGATGCTGGAAAAATGGTCGGGAAAAACATGTCTAAAACATGTGCCCGTAAATCGAAGTTTTTGCTATTCGAAATGTGTTTAACGACGGATTAGTGTCTCTATCAGACGTCATATTTTCCCTTGAACAGTATGGTTCTCTTGATGGTAGATAAACAATTTGGTGGACTAGTTTATCTTCAAATAATTTTATAATATAAAATATCCAAACTTTGCTGTGACAAGAGATGGACAATGAGATGAATATTAAAAATTGATGTCCACTATAGGACAGTTATTTACCTTGTGTTTGGAGATTTGGAGCCGGAAAACGTTACCAATAATTTATTTATCATTCGAAAATGCAGTTTTATGTACTGAACCAGAATATTTTCTGATTTTTATTTCATAAATGCATGGAAATGTACAGCGTCATCAATCTCATTTGGAATCCACTTCATCCAGACGGTCTAAAATTTGAGCATATTTTTGGATTAATTAATATCTTCATCAAAATTCAATTTAAAAAATTCTTGTAATTATTCCTCAAACTATTTTGCGATACATGGATATCAAATGCTTGTTATTGCAGAGATGTTTACTTTTCGTGTATCAGACATGCTGTTCATTTATTAGATAATTCACAAGAGATTATCAATTTCATATCATCAACGCCCTGTGTTAATTGATCATAATATTAATTGCCGTTTGTGTTAGAAAATGTTTGCCACGCTAAACACTTTCACGCAAATTATTTAACACTTTTCGGTAATAATCTATGCACAGTGATAAGTATAAAATTCTGTACTTTTTCATTTAGAAAATAATTAAGTTTAACGTCACCGTTGAAATTATTCAAAGTAGAAACGCGTAATCAGAACAAAAATAAAATTAAACCAAACAAATTCAAATTTCTTCAATTTAAAATCATCGAAAATTTTTAGAGGAAGTTTCGTCGAACTAACTGTAAATGTTCATGCTGAAAGAACTTTAAATATTTAATTCATCCTATTTAAAACCTCGGGTGAATAATTATTATTCCGGTTGTAGATTCACCGCCATTTATCTTCGGTGATGTTAAATTAGTACTCAGAATTCTCCATCAGAAGAAAACTCATTCATCTTGGTGCCTTTTGGTTCATCAGATAACGTTCTGCACAGAGAGAGATAAAAATATTTCATTTGACTCTTTCCCGATGACGACTCAGAATTATTCCCAGATCATTATTACGATGGCGATGATGATTTAGTCCAACAATAGAGATGTTTTTACTGGAGATTTGGAGGCTTGTGTGTGTCTTTGAAGCTGAATTGCCCTAGAGATAACACCATAGCGTCGAATGCGCAAAACATCCGATGGACTTAAAATATTCATTGGTATTCAAAAATGCATTCAAATGCACTTCCAGCGATTTTACGAGTTATTTCACATCGTATATTCGGATTCTTAAATTTCATCAAATGTTGTAAATTTATGAATTAGATGCGTCAGATCTTATTAGTATATAAAAATGCCAGCAATTATGCTAGAATTCCTATTTCAAAATTTTGTTATAAATATTTTAAGCCTAGAAAAATGTTTGAAAAGTGCATGTTTTTCACAGGAGTTCCCAGTTGTTGCTGAATAATGTTTTGAGACCTAAACGTATTCTTCATAATAAATTTGGAATTTCATAAATTTTGAATTATATATGAATCTTTCATATTTTTCATGCTTCGAAAGCGACTTTGATTCTGTTGAATAAGTGATCAAATCGCTATCCCAATGCATATCATTAATCCCAAATGAACCATTTTATTCATGTTTTGCATTGAGTGCTGTACGGAACACTGAGAATAGGAAATTTCAGGAGGATCGGGGGTGCGGGTCGTATACGGTGTATGTATGTATAGAAGCTTATCTCATTTAGATTTGTCAACATCTCATCTTCCGCGTATCTTCTCTAGATTCTACATATTTGCATATCACTGGAATGTGCATAAATTAACCGAAGCAATTTGTGTTCGACATCATGCATCAATCAATATTTCATCGTCGCCTATTGTGTAGGTGCTTGATATCCTTCGGAATTCCGGCAAATGAAGATACCGATAGGAAGTTCATAGATGTATCAAACTATTCGTAGACCTATTTCAAAATGCACATTAGAGCTTATCATTACATACACCGACACCTAAATTACAGTGAGATAAGTGTTAATACTTTTTTTGTCTGGTGTTTCCAGGATATTTCAATTATAATAAGAAAAATTATTTTCAAACTTATTCTGATGATGGATTGATCATTAGGGTGGCTGAAGTATGCAGTTGGAATTGGATTTTCTGTGGTTCCCAACTTCGAGATGCGAATACAAGCCGATCTCCCCATGAAAAAGTCTCGCCGCAAGAGCAAAATCGTCAAACATTACACTTCATTCATAGTTCGAAAAATACGTGGCGGATGGCAGCATTATTTAATCAGAAACAAGCTCCACGTTAGGTTCACAACACGGACACACATATCCCAACATGTAACAATTCGTTAGAAGTTCCGCAGAGGAAAATGGACGAGGTACATGTGTGGTTTAGTAGTGATAGTTGGAATTCGGCTATTATTTTATTTCTTTTTGATTTGATTACCATTAACGTTATTTACACTATTACTTTAACATTCGGGATCCACATAAATAGGTACAGTAGGATCTCTCTAATCCGGGCTACTCAGGGCCTAGGTGATTCCAGATTAGAGAATCTTCCGGTTTATTAATCAACTTTTGTTTGCTTCTCTATATTTTTCATATTTAAAGCGGTAATATATCTCTATAGCCTCGTTTACATGGGAAAAATGTTCAAAATGCACATGTTCAAAAATTTCACAAATGACTGCTCTTTATTTCTTTCCTTAAGCCAGGTTTTCCTAGGGGCAGGTTTCTAGACCGCATGCAAAGTGCAGATTGGTCAAAAACCTGGGTTTCAGGTTTTTAAGCAATCACACTGCCCACGGAGCAGAAGTTCTACTCCTAGAAAAACCCAACTTTACGGAAGAACAAAGTCGTCAAGTGGGTGCTAGAACTCCCGATGCTTCCTCAGTATTGCATAAGTAAACGGGGCTTTTGAAAAGTATTAATTACGTTTTCCTTTAAAAAAAAAATAGTAAAGAAATAGTACTTTCTTACATACGCATATACGTATATGCGTAACAGACAATTCAATTTTAAACCATAATTTATAATTTACATACCGTTACTATATAGTTACCCATAGAAAAAAAAACCCACGTACTGGTTCGTTAAATACTTTTGTATACAGAGTGTTATCCAAAAATATAATTTAGAAGAGTAATTTTTTTACACTTTTTCAAAATTTTAAGGAACATTTTTTTCAAACAGTGAGAAATATAACTCCTCAAAGAAATTTGGAGGAGTAAAATTGAATATTTTGATGCGTAAATAACACATCTAGATGCGCATTGGTTAGTACTGCAAATGCACTTGGACCGTTATGTTTTCGTTTGCAGCTTGTACCTGCCTCACCACTTGAGATTTATGTCACATTTGAAAATTCACTTAAATAATCTTAGAAAAAAACAGCACTGCACAAGTTCTAAAACACCGAGATTAACTATATATCGCTGGGAAATGAAATGATGGAAAAAAAAAAAAGTCCTTGTCAGAAAACTTTCCTGACACAGCGGTACAACAAAAAACGGCGACTTGATCGCAGCAAAAAATTGCTACCGCAGGGAGGCCCCCATCGAGGGGTTAGCGCACCAACCTCTCGATGAGTATAAAAAACGAGCCTGCCGTTCGGAATCGGCAATAAATTGTAGGTCCCGGTCTAATTAGCCCTCGTGTGCAGAAAAATGACCGTGGTGCGACAAAAAAAAATGATCGATGGAAAAAAGTTATTTGATCAAAACTGATTTATCTGACCAATCGCACTGAGACACGTTGGTGCTAACATTTGTTGCCATTTCCCCCATCATAAGCGCGAAAGTGAATGCCTCCAATCCATCGGAAAAAAAACCGTACTCCTGGGATGAGTGGTGGGGAGAAATTCTACCGAAGTGTCTAGTTTGAGAGAGGTACTACTGCATTATTCAGATAATTACAAAAAACTTATAATACGAATGAAATGGCCAAGCTCACACTGGCATCAGCTCCTGCTATAACCTGAAGATATAAATATATTAACACATTGCACGCGGAAAGTCCGTTTTTTGCAGTCCGTCACTAGAGCGCGGGTCACGTGAAAGTACGTTATTCACGAAAAAACGCTCGCTGCACGCGTAAGTACGTGGCGAAATATACCCGCATACAATGTGTTAAGATGAGAACATTTGAAGATCTCCCAAGAAATACGCTGAAGTGCCAAAACTCGTGGGATACCCCTTAATATTGCTGCACTTCGCCAGGTAAAAGTCTCATGACTTTTGGCACTTCAGTTTATAAAAGGCATCTATGTAATAAAATTTTAAGCGTCCCGAGCTATCTGCAGTCTTATCCATTCACCAGAATATTATGAGCTTTTAAGTTATTTAGTTATTAAGTCAATGACGTCATAATAATACCCCAAGGTGATAAGTAAATAAAACAATAATAATAATAGAAAATAATAAACACGAGGGTTATATGTCTTTTCCTCGATGTAGATATTATTTTTGGATCCCAGAGTGTTCATATTTTAGCGATACACACGCACACACACACACACGCGCGCGCGCGCGCACATGATACTTGAAATCAGTATCACACAGTTCACACTGTGTGAGGTTAAAAAAAGAATGACTCAAGCGAGAAAAAGCGACCCTCACGTTTATGCGTTCAGGGTCTGATGATAACTTCATGATCACCTTAATGAAGATATCAGTAGAATTTTCAACCTCCCCCACCTCCTTCCATCCCTCGAACACCAACAATTTACACATAGATTTTGGTATCAAATTATCGTGTTTGTAAAAGAGGTTTACCACCAATATTACAATCTTGAAACCTAGCACCATAACACCATACGCTCTAGTGAAGAAACCTGATTGAAAATGAGAGATAGACGAATTTTTTATTCTCAGCCCAATATACACAAGTGTGTATCAAGGAAAAAGGTATTATATGAATATTATAATATCCGGACAATATGTTTCCTTGGGAATAGAAACGGTTCCGCTATAAATGTGTTTAGATACCCTGCCATGAAGTTTCACCACATATGTGCAAAAAAACATGTGCACATCAGTTTGCTGGAAAAGAAAAATTAGCGGCAAAGGAGAGAGAAAACTCTTCTCTCTCTCTGATTTTGGGCTCTAAAATTTTATCCATCTCTTCATTGAGTCAATTACAAAGTTTCATAATTTTTTGAACAGTAACGTCTATCGAAACTGAATTGGTGGATTTTATCTAATCAAATCTACCAGACACATACAAATTGTTAGCCCATATTGTGCCAGCGAATTCTAATTTTAATCGTCAATAAAAAATTTCTCAGGAAAAACAAAGCTCATCAATTTCCCACTTTTATTCTTAAGCAATTCACGGGCTTCTACGTTCCCGTGCCTTCTAAAGCCCAATGTTCTGTTGCAACGCTCTTAAGGTTTGTGATATCCTCCCGTCGGATAAAAAAAATTTGCTACATGAGGAAGAAGACTCATTATTTTGTGAGTTCTTGAGATGTACAGCCGTCCTTGGGCAACGCTTAGTCCGTGTTTAGGACAAACAAAATTACTTTTATTACTAATTATTATTATTACTAATTATTTATTTCTAATTCTACAGCTAAAGGCTGCAAAATTTTACAAGGACTAAATTCTCGTTAAAGACGAGGACGAAACCAGTCATGAAAGGTCTTCTTGAGGAAGTAAAGGTTCTCTCGGTAAAGATACACACACATCTTTTCTTATTCATGTCGCCATAAACTTGACGTGTGTTTTGTACCCAGGAAATAAGATAACACTGGAATGAATTGGAATAATTTGGGAAAATGCATATGATTTATTTACCACACGCAAGAGGAGAATGCTTTCTTCATCCTGAAATATAACATTGGCTGGAATTCTAATATGTGTGATATATATATATATATATATATATTTATTTATTTGTAAAGAAATATCACGGATATTTCAATATGAAAGGCGTAAAAATATTTGAAGAAATGATTCATAAATTTGCAATTCTGGGAAGTTTTCTGAAAATAGGAGAAGGTACATATAGAGAGAGAAAAAAAAACGGAATTTACATATTCCCAGAATTCAGTTGACCGAGTTTTCAGGCATTTTCTCATTTAGTTATGCGACAGGAAATTGGACGGTCAATTGCCCCATTTCTGTCCGCATTGATACATCATCAATCTTGGCAAAATGTATTCCGTGCTTTTCAAGGGATGGAGAGGAAAAAAGGAATTTAAATGGTTAAAATAGTCGTGTTGAGCGTTTCCGACAGGATTCAAAAAACGAAAAAGAAAATAAATAAATATACTGCAACAATGATGTATGAGCGGCAAATCGTGTTTCTTAGGACACTTCAGAATAAATCCTGTAGCTTATTACTTATACTCACTCTCTGGAGAGAGAGAAAAAAGTTTTCGTGCTGGTACGTTTCGTGTCACAAACATAGAAGCACTTCCTCACTATACACTGCGCGGTCGCTTTACTATGGTAACTTGGCAGTTTTAAAAAAATATAGCCGTGACGTCACACTGTTGCCACTAGAGAGCTAGGCTAGTATGAAAAGGGAAAGCTTAGTTCCTGAACCAATAGCATCGGGGCTAATTGTAATGATATTAGGAAAAAAATGTGATTTGACAGACTTTGGACGCGGGATGATTGTAGGTGTTCGAAGGAATTGGGGGAGTATACGTGAAACCCTTTCTGGTCCTATGTCGCGGTGGACTCGACAATCAGGAAATAACGGCACTTCAACAAAGGCAGTTATAACAATCCTTTACGATTAAGGAATGCTCCTGCGAATTCTGCTTATTAGCAGAACTCATGAGCTACATAAAAACGCTAACGGACAAACATCTAAGGGTCTTCCTCAATGCCAAGGAAGCTTGCTCAATAAAGTACGAACTGTACCAACGAAGTGCCGAAAAGATTGTAAAAGGTTGAGGTGTTTAAAGTTACTGTGTGGCAAAATGCTGGATTTCATCGTAAGAACTCGTGGTCGCCACCGACTGATGGGGGGAGGGGGGAGCGGAGAGTCTCCAAATTTCAAAAAGACAACTGAACGTTCTCAGTACAACAAATTCCAGCAGATGATAATCAAGGATTGCCTCAAATGATATCTGAACGCACTATTTAGCGTGCTATGCATCACGTGAGATACGAAAGCCAAAGTCCACTTCGAAAACCGTTGCTGTCTAGTGAATAATTGGAAATAAGTTATGTACTCCGTTGAATCACGTTTTCTCTCAGTTGCACCATGAAGATGGGCGAGTGAGAATTAGGCGTGAAAGCCAAGGAAGAGCATGAATGCCAAGTGAATTGCCCCAACCCTTCAAAATGGGAGAGGCAATATGATGGTTTGGAAGAATATTTTCCTGCTTACTTCACATACAAGCTTTTGAAAACAAATTTGAAAGATCTTTATTTGACGAATCAGTGATAAATCTGGTAATCGTACTCAAACCTAACCGCACATTACAAAAAAAGGAAGAAGAGGGGGAAAGAAAAATTAAATAAAAGAAAGAAAAAATAGAAAAAGAAAGACTGTATTACAAGATAAGTAGATGAGGTTATTTTCTCAGTCTCTTTCCACCATCAGCCGACGTTTTCTGTCGCTCTTTCATGTATGTAATAGAAAGATAGATTATATGTGAGGGGAAAATCACTAACAGAAATATAGAAAAACCGAGGATTAAAAACAAAGCAACTTAGGTTTATAGGGTTGCAGTAAAGATTCGCGATGTTGCGAAGAGACGGTAAACAAAACACAGATAACCAGATTGAATTTACTCCATTCGCGTTTGGGCGAAATATTTCGTCCGTGATCGTAAAGGGGTCAATTCATGTACATGAACGCCTGGATAAGACATCATATCTAAATATTGTTGTTGACAAAGTATATCTTGATATATTTTCGCAATTTATTCTGATGGCAAAGACTGCATTCAAAAAGATAATACATCCTGTTCTAGAGTTGGTGTCACACAGAATTAGTTGAGGGAGCATGAAGGAGAGTTTATTTTTACCCTTTACTCTGAAATCCTGAGTCAATGCCATAGAAAATTTGTGGGATAGGGTTAAAGTGATTTTGATCAGTCATCTAGATCCACAACCATCCAATCTCAAACTACTGGAAAGAACTATTCAATTCCATTTCGATATTGCGATGTTTTGTTGAAATTGTGGGCACCAATTGATAATATTCCAAGAGATATTTTGAATACATCAGCAGGAAGTATGGCACTGAACGACAAGTGTCCTTAATTGGGGACAGCAAAATATGACGGCATGTTAAAATAAGTTGAAGGGGAACGTAATTGCGAATAGTGTTAGTTATTCACATTGAACTGTAATATAAATAATCAATTACAAAAGAATCACTTTCATGAAAATAGCAATATAATGCCGATAATATAAGATGGAAAAAAATGTACCCACGAGATAATAAAATACACTTCAAGTGTTCATTTCTGAACCAGAAATGGCTTCTCGAAAATCTTTTCGAAGCCAATCTCTGAGTAGGGACATCGTCTACAAGTGGTAAAATAAACACCATCTAGCTGCGAGGATAAAGTATTATACAAAGCCAAATCTTCGCTGTCCTCAAATGAGGAAGCTGGGCGGAAACGGGTTAAAGGCAATAGCTTGCCCAACGAAATATTGACGAGATGGCCATAATAATGCGGCCACTCAGTGTATAAGTACGTATATAAAAAAGGGGGATCTTTGGAAATATGACATCTCTTAAACCATAGAAATCCATACCTTATATCTAGACCCTATATATAAAAATTTATATAGCATTTCCCTAGAATTATAGAATAGCGATTCCTGCCAGTATAACATGAGGCAGTTTAGTAGAGGAAACGACATGGCGTATCAATCCGGAAAAAGAAGGATCTTCTTCCATATGGACCATTAACTTCGACCATATCAGCGGAATATATATACGCGCACACATTTCTCCTTTTCCTTTTTTATACTACATTAACGACTTGTGTGTAATGGTTACTCTCCTCTATTTTTACTTGGCCAATCTGCTACTAAAAACGAAAAAAAAAAGAATGTATATATAAAAGTATACTAAAATTTTAGTGTAAAAGAAAAAAAAAATAATATCCATTTTCAAGTTTCATTTCAGACAAAACGATGGCAATTCGCACCAGAAATTAATGGTTTCGGCTTCACAAAAAGTAGTATAAAAACAAATAAATATATAAGGCTATTTTTCAGGATCCATCTCGTATAACCGTGAGTAAGAGAGAGCTGTTGGCTATTGGCGAGAGGATATAACCGTGGCAGTAAAACTGACCGTAATTCCGAGGAGGAGGTGGAAAAGAAGCAGTTATAACTATGTACGAGATCCTGTTAAAATAACTACTCACTCCCTCCAGAAGTATGGAGTTGTTGAAAGATATATATGTTCTCTGACTATTACTTGAAACAGTTTCATCAAATTTTATGTCGATCATTAATTTAATGAGCTTAGATTTAATGATTATTGCCTTCATATATCAGATATATTAAGATGTTGTAAATTCCCTGGAAATGAAGAATTTCTTTTCCCGTTTAAATGTTCTTGCTAGGAATCGACCCGAGGAGAAATTTAATATAAATACGAATTTAGTTTTATTTTTAGGATTTAATGGATCGACTGTTTTCTTTATTTTCTGTGTGTAAGGTTTTCATTAATTATGTTTATGGGATACGTTATTGTTAAGCGGATTCTTAGTTGAAATGGAAATATTGAACAATTTGCATTTTTTGTGTTTACTAAAAGGTTTGAATTAAAAATTATTTGAATTTTATGTTTATTTGATAGTTTTGATTTTAATTTCCGAATCGTCGATACGTTTCCGAAACATTGTACAAGTATTTTGTCCTGAAGTATAGGTTCAATCGTTTCTGTGAGAAGTTTATGGATTGAAAATGTTTAATCACAGATCTGAGTGCTTGAAGTGATATATAATGAAAGCACAATAGACGAAGTACCAAATGGTACTTCGTCTATTGTGCGGTTATATATATATATGTATATATATATATATATATACATATAACTAATATTTATTGCCTTTATTTTCAAATTTTCAATACAAAAAAGTTCCCAAAATTTTGAATCGGGGTCAGTCTCATTGATCTACATTTTTTAGAAATCTTAATCTACTTCCTTTACGCCATAATACTCTTTTTCTTATTATTCTGTTCTTAAACCGTAATAAAGGCTTATGCAGTTTAAAAGATAATGTTTCCGAGCGAGGACCTCATATGATTTACCATAGGAAAGAAATTTTTCGTAAACATTTTTATTATTTAGCTCCGGAATTATATAATTCACTACCACTAGAAATACAAAATATACCCACACGGTCCGGCATTTAAATAATCATTATTCAAATTATTAATTTCAATAGACGATGTAGTGTCTTATTTTGACCTTTAGGAGAAGCAATAAAATTTATTCAATTTAGCTTTGCCACTTTAATTATGTATATTTTTTTCAATTAAAAAAATTTTTCTTGTTTGTGTTTGTCTATGTATGTGCGAGTTTCAATTCTTTTTTCATATATTTTTTATCTAATGTTTTATTTTATTTTACATTTCTCGCCATGCATTAAGAACTTTGTCTTTTTTGTGTTGTGTATGTTTTTTCGTTCTTGATTTTTTTTTTATTTTTACGTATTTTTTTTATTTGACAGTGATAATTTTGTCTCTTTTATGTTGTATATCTGTCTCTCTTTTTTTAATGTTTCTGTTCATTAAGTATGCTTTATATATTTCATTCATTAATTATGATGTAAATTTTCAATCATCCGTACAGGCATCAAAGCCTCTGGATGCTAAACGTTTTTTTTTTTCAACTAATCTATATAAATCTCTGTACATTGGAAATTAATAAATTTGATTTGATTGATTGATTTATCCCTGTAGGACTATTGCTCTCTGTGGCGAGATTTTTTAACAGGGAGATTGACTCGCATTTGTGCCTCGAAGTTGGGAATCCTCGTGCAAAAGTACCGCTAAATGAAGAGTTTTCCCACACATTGGCTTGTCATTTCTGCACCTTTGTTTATCCTCCAGCTGATCAGGTTGTGGTTTCCGGTCGCACATTCCTATGTGATACTGTTTTGTTTTTGCGTTTTCAACCTCACCTCCACAGAAAGTTTGTACACTGAGTTTTGAAACTCTTTTGGAATAACGTTTTATTTGTTTTTGGTACTTGATACAACTTATTTATTCTAAATGTGTGGACGTCTACTTTTTTCTTCCCTATCCGTCTATCGTTTAAAAGTGGTCATTTTACTAGCCTATGTATGTAGTTTTGTCATAGGCTAGTAAAAGATTATAGGCATAGGATAGTTAGGTTATGACATTTAAATATGACAGTATTATTGTTTATTGTGGTGTTTGTTATTTGGGCTCTTATTTTGTTATATACTGTACATTACCTAGTCATAGGTGGAGATACTGAAAGGCTAGGGGATAGAACATTATTATTATGATGCCAATTCGTATACACGAGTATGCATTATATCAGTCGTCTCTGGCATTGAATACGGTCTCCGCCCAATGTATCTACTTTTTGTATGCAGTATTTGTTTTACATGCACCTTCCGAAGCAGTGACTCCGTATGTTACTATTGAGTGCATACAAACATAAAATAAATCTTTTAGAAAGTTATTGTCTATAGTGCCTCATAGTCTATGTAAAATTGCTGCATATATTGTTAATCGTTTTTATTATTTTTTCTCATCGTGAGTTCAATTTTTAGATCTAATTTACAAGATCATCTTTTATTAATATTCCTAAGTAGTTGTATTCATGAACTATTTAAATTTCTTGGCCGTTACAATGCAAAATATATGTACACGTACAACAATCACGAATTTTTATACTTATATTTGTCAAACTGTTCATCTTTATTGTTTTTAAAGAGAAGCATTTATGCTTTCGGTGGTGTAGATGGTAGCATTGCTGCCCGGTATGGAAAAGGATCTCGGTACGAGTTCAGTTGACTTTCTTACAGAGTTCATATCGGTATAATTCCAGTAAATATCTGTTTCCGTGAATACATATGAGTCAGCATTTAGTTATCAAAATTTAATTGATGCCATATATATATATATATGTGTGTGTGTGTGTGTGTGTGTGTGTAGACAAAAAAAAACCCATTTTTTTTGTCAAAATTCACTATCGCCATAGGCAACTGTAATATGTAGTGTAGTGACAAAAACGTTGTTAAAGTTTTTCATTGTTTATATATGAAAAACTGAAAACAAATTAATTATGTGAACAACTGAAAATTGAAAACAATATATATGTGAACAACTGAAAATTGAAAACAATATATATGTGAACAACTGAAAATTGAAAACAATATATATATGAACATTGAAAACCTTAAAAATTTTAGAATGAGAAAATTCAAGAATTTCAAAAAATAAGAAAAACGTCGTAGCAAATATATCTAGGGTTCTCATCAGGAGGGGGGGGGGACACCCTGGCATTAGCTTAACACAGAACGTTTCTGAGAGCATTCCTTAGCCTTCATAGCCTGAATAGATGCTCGATCCCCCCCACATTCTGCTGTAAGAAAAATCAAAAGAAAATAGACAAAAAACGATTTTTTTTTTCAACTTGACAAAATAACATTAGGCTTTGGAGACCAAGCGATACTCTCAGAAACGTTCTGTATAACGCCAATGTCAGGGTGTTCCCCCCGATGCGAGGCCCAGACATTGGCTACGACTTTTTCATTTTTGAATTCTTCAATTTTTTCATTCTAAAAGATATATATATAGAATTATTTTAAGGAAAGGAAAACAAAATTGAATTTTATGAGAGTGAAATAGAACCTAGGCAGTGGGTCGTCATCACGGGGAACCCCATGCATGGTTCGAAAAGTAGGCGTTTCTTAAGGGTGGCTATGCCTGGCCTGAATGAATTAAGAATTAAAAATGCCAACCCTAGTTCTCCTCTTCATTTTTTATCTTAATTTCTGTTGTATTTTATCCTAATATATATATTAAAATTTTGAATTTTTCAACACATTTGGTTTTTAATTCAGTATTTCTCTGAGCATTATATTCGCTATCCGGTACTGACTCGAAGAGAAATGCGTTGAATGTACTTTAAACGAGATACCGGGATATTAATGCTTTATATGTTATTTTCAGTGATCATATTTATTCCAATTCGGACAGATGTCAAAAGCAGATGCATCGATCTTTTACATTTAAACCAATAAACTACAGTTTCAAATTCCAGTTTCTGGTGATATATATACAGATAGATAGACTCTCCTGCTACTTCAATCTTGAGAGCTTTTCACAAATGCTGACATGCATGTCACACGATAAACTATAGCAAAGATCCGAGCAAAGCGAAAACTTAATTGCGTCACGCACCAGGGAAGTTTTGGCTTAATTAAACTCTGGCCCTGAATTGCTTTGCATTCTTCTCGGTAAAATAGCGTGTAATGTGTTCTCCATGAGCCACGTTTATCCCCGGATACCCTGTTGACGAATTATTGTTACTTCCCCTTGGATATTAGCGTTACGAGAATCACCACCAGAGTTAGAATTACGTGAAAGATATCAGAGCTCTCGCTCAAGTTAAGTTAAACGCGTTAATCTCAGTACTGATTTCTATCAGTCATCTCTGATCGACGACATTTTCAGATTTGACACATGGGAGATTAAAAAAAACCCGATACCAATAGAATTTTCCAAAAAGTGTTTCCTGGTATTTAAAAGTTTTATTTCACAAGAAGTTTTTATATACTTCAAAGAGTTACCTAAGGATATTTTCTTGCTAAGATAATGGTATTACACTACAGGGTGATTTTAAATTCATGGAACAAACTTTAGGAGTTTATATAACACTTATAAACACACAGTTTTGGTCATAGAATGTGTGGTCGAATCGCAATAGCAAAGACGGTAGAGGGTGTTTCCAGAGACTTCATAATAGCGTTTCACCAAAAGTAAGTATCATATTCTCTGACGGATTCACTGAAATTAGTGCAATCAACCATTCCAGGGTGCCAGGTATTGCTATGTGGTAAGCCCTTTCATGCTGCAAGTTGGGTAACGCGAATTCTACCACAAGCCGTTGTACGCTTGATCATTGTTTCGCGCAGCATAACTATGGTGGCCCTTGCACCAATACAAAACAAACTCTAATCCAATACGAATGTGCGTATGTCCCCTCGAATTATTGGTAGCATGTATCGCAGCAAACCCATCGGAAAAATGTGATATTTGATTTCGGTGAAGTGCTGTTGAACACTCTCTAAAAACAGCCTCTACTGACTTCATTATTACGGTTCGACCAAACATTCTTGATAAAAATGTTTGTTTACGTATTACATTATTTACGTGTTATGTATAACGTACTTATATCACCTCTTAGAAATTGTCCCATGAATTTAGAATCAGTCTGTATACTTAGCACATAGATGCATTTTGCATACTTAGCACATAGATACATTTTGCCTGACGTTTCGATATTCTATGAATTGTAGAAATGTGCTGTATATTAACATGGTGTAAAAACTTTAACTCTGTTTTGTGTACTGAAAAGGGATCCAGGTTTTATGTAAATATTCTCCTAACTTTTACTTAATATTTTTATCGGATGTATGTTAGTGGTCTTCGTAAAACAGGATGTTTCTAAAAGAATCATCCGATTTATAAAAAATCATAACTATTCAGCTTTTATTAGGTTTTGATCGAATAATGTATAGGTAGAAAAGAGAAAATCTCGAGTTTCACGCAGTTGCCGACAGGTAGCGCAAATGCTCTTTCTTCGGCCGCCACTTCAGTGTTTGTTAAGATTTGCTTTTCCCACAGTTAGAAACCGATTCGAATGTCTTCATTTTCGAACAGGACGAGGCAGCATCACACCGGAGCTTGGACGTTCGATAACAATCACATTATTAAACGATGGATCAGCCGTACGCTTCCTGACGATTCCGTACACTTCCTGACGATTCAGTTAAACATCACTGGCCTCCAAGATCGCCGACTTCACAGTGTGAGATTTCTTTTCGTGGGGGGTTTATAAAAGACTGTGTTTATGTGTCTCTCCTTCCAGCTACATCAGCCGAACTGAAGATACGCAGTGGATGCAAATATGCTCGCAAAATATTTGGGACGAATTTGACTACCGTATAGACATATGCCGTGCATCCGAAGGTGGACATACTGAGCACTTTTAATTCGGTTTGTAAAAACAAATTATGATTAGTCATGTAATATAAAATGTATCTCAAGTGTCTATGTTCAGTATTTTTCGTAATATAAGCATTTCAATGATTCATTTCATTGTTTCTTTTTTGAAACACCCTGTATATATCAGTAAAGTGAATAGACTTTCTAGATATTATGCCGAGGTGAACTGGAAGAAAGTGTCATTTCCTTCTACCGGAAATCGAACGCAGGACCTCTTGTATACCAGACAAGCGCACTGACCATTACACCAAAGCGAGACGAGCCTTTCTTCTTTAACACACGCACAGTAGCGTGACTTGCTGAGTAGAGATAGCAGTATATTTTTCAGCTAATGCCTCCAGGTGGCGTGATAAAATCGGCATGATATCCAGAAAGCCTATTGATTTCATGTATCTTAGGCCAGGATTATACTATAAAATTTTGATAAAAGGTATTTTATAAAACTGGAAAAATTCAACCAATAAGCACATCGCTTACATTCCAGCAAATGCAACCAGTGATCTTATTGGTTGAATTTTTCGAGTTTTATCAGACCTTTTACAAAACTTTTATAGTGTAGTCCCGGCCTAAGCGGAGCAAAAAATCATCAATAGCTTCAGATGATTTGATTTCTTGTTATAAAAACTGAATTTACAAAAGTAAAGCATACACACATATACTATTGTAAGCTCTCTAGACCGTGCAGAATTTTTTACTTGCCCTAAAGAAACATATAAAGCAAGATCCACAAAAATTCTGAATTTTATCGTGTAGAAGAAATCTATAAGAGAAAATATGATCGAGGTTTTTGTCGAGCTTGAACAAAAATTGATGACAAAAAAATTGTAAATTTTATGAAACCCACAGGATGGCTATAGCTAATATTGCTCATATAGCATACATTGAATATAAAACTCAACGTAAAAGAAAACGAGAACCATATAGATAGAACCCATAGACAATAATCTTGCGTGCGCGTTATTCAGTCTTGTACGGAATTATTTTTATATATTCATTTCCATTTTACAATTATCTATTTATTTGTTTTTTGCTTTTTGCGTTTGTTGTGTTCACGTGATGAATATTTTTCTTTAATTATCTTGGTTTTTGGATCAGTCACAAACCAATGATAATCACGATTTCACGAAAATTCTTGTGTATTGAAACGTTTACAATTGATTGAGATTTTTCAATGATGACGAATGCTTGGGGAGGGGAAAATTGTGAAAAAGTATAAAATAAAAGCATGTGTATGAAGAAAATAAGAGACGGGAATCCGTGTATGAAAACATCCAACTGTTTATGTGTATGAGATGACTCGTTTTGAAGAGGAATGTAAATAAGATTTCTTCCAATAGAAACTGTAGAGAGTTTGTGGCGCTATTTGTATTTGTCATTCAACAAAAAACAACAGAACCGATGGCATTTGCTATGTATAGTGACAGCAAACCATCATCCAAAATTTGGAGATCCTTTACAAACTGCGATGGTGTTCTTGTTTTCTCGTACTTTGTCCATTATATTGGTGTAAAATATTAATTTTGTCATTATTCTTATTATTTTGACCTATTTTTGAATATTAAAAGGACAGATTAACGTTTTATTATTTTTTGAAATATGTTTACAAAAAAATTCAATTTTTTATGATTTTTTAGAAATTAAATTTGCAGAAACTTCCAGACTATAAAAAATAGGATTCGAGAAGCTATTCATACTTAGAATAAGTCAACCATAAGTATTCTTTATGGGCATTGTATATATTGTTTATCATGTTGTTATAATGGTGTTGTATTTGTATTTGTATATTGTTAAAATTTCCATTTTCTTACATGGAATAAATACGTTTTTTGCTGTAAACATAACTATCGTTGAAAAGTCAGGCTACAGAGAGCAACAGACCTACAACGATACAAATATTCAATCATAAGAGGTTACTTACAATTTCAAAATTTAGATGGCAGCGCTGAAAAATCCCACACAGGAATAGCGCGCACTCAGGCTGTTAGATACATTTTGTTCCGGACTCTGGCACGAAGCTGGTCTGCAAGAGACATTGGCAACGGGATAAGTCTCTTGGCAGAGCCCTGGCGCGCATCATGTAAGCATAATTACTGGTTTTCTTCCAATAGAAACTGTGTTTTAATTGAATGCAGTTATTTAGTTTTCTTGAATCAAAGAGGGGGCCAATTGATACCGGAAAATGTAATTGCCGAGAGATAGATATTGTTCACGAGTACAATTATTTGCGTACGACAATACAGGTTGATCTTAAATGAAACTGGAACTGCGATATTTCAATAAAAGAGATTAAAAAATCTGGAGTGATTATTGACAGAATGAAAAACTGCACAGATGAAGATTTTTTTTTAAAGATTTATTTTATGTATACATGTATTCAATTATTAATAAAGCAATCAGTGTCTGCGGAGGAGCATATTACGGAATATTCGGAAATTAGATAATGTATATGTTACAGTCAGAGCCCGAAATTGTCTAATTCGCGAAGGGGCCGGACACTTCACGAATTGACAAATTTCGTTAAATGTAGACCCGGCGAATGAACGAAATTCTGACATTGGCGGACCAGTTGCAAAGTGGCCGGTGATCCATGGCCAAAGTCCGAAAACAAAAGACGTTTTTGGGGATGATCGTCCAGTTTATATTTTTTCCCGCGATAATTCTGCCCACATTAGCTATCGCAACTCATCAAACTGCAGACACAATGCTGGAATCATGTTTTTTAACCAAAATTTGACTGAAAAAACTAAATATTTATATAATTATTCTTATAGATTATTCTCTCAAATTGAATTCTTTCCCTCTCGTCCCATGGAGCTAATTCCATGCAGTTCCTATACAGGGTGTTCCGTTAATGTACCAGCAAACTCAGAGGGTTGTTAGTAGACATGAAGAGGAAAAAAAATTGCAATTGAACGTGGTGTCGCAAACCACGTTGAGAGGGCGAAAATCACGAGAAAACGTGTGCGGGTTTGGAGGTCAGGCTGGAAGGACAAAAAGTACAATAATAACTACAAAAATATTTATTTGATTTATTATTACAGACGTTAGTCAGAGACCACTGACGTCATTGCACGTGTTGGACGCAGACGGTCTTACAGTTTCCGGCGCCTCGACGGTCTTTCGAAATAATAGAGCCGCCGACATGAAGCGAACCGGTGAGTTCCGAGAATCAATTCTTCTGAGGAACCGCTGGTACCATCGGGGCTATATACGGTGAGACACTGCTAAAAACATGGTCTTTTTTTCCCCCGAGTCGAATGTGAGAAGGTGAGAGGTCGAGGCTAGAGAGAGAACGAGAGAGGGAATCTGGTAATAGATGAATATGAACGATCAGGACTGAGATGCGTCCCGTTGATTTGGTGGTGAGTGCCGTATCAAATATAGTCGGAATTATCTTTCTCAGTTAAAGAATTTAATTTTCTATTTCAACGAAATACTTAATCATTTGATATTCGGCATGTCAAGTTCATATATTTGCAATGGTATTATAACATGTTGGATGTGGATCTCCTCTTTGAATAACCCTAATTTTTTGATAAATTAATTTGTTATTATTAACTCCTATGTGTGAACTCTGTTAATTTCTAATGGTAATTTTCTTTGTTGACGGACGTCAAAACACAACGCAAAAAGATTCCTTAATTGTAAATTTAATTGTTTTCCCTTTTTATGCCCCTTCCCCAGTCGACTCACTCACATTGCGCAGTCTACAACGCCGCTTACGTCACATATGGTGAGCGAACCCACGAACGCATTCAGAGATCAACTGACATCCGCCGTTGGACTCAGAGCCTGCATGCGTTTTTCTCGCGATTTTCACCCTCTCAAGGTGGTTTTCAACAACATGTTCCATTGCAACTTTTGTTCTTCTTGATGCCTGCTAAAACACCCTCTGTGTTTGTCGGTGCATTAACGGAACACTGCGTATAGACATGTATGACACGTTTTCGATTGAAAAATAATGTGTTTTGCTCCTACTAGGACGTCTTACATGAGCACATCGAGCTATGGCCAGGGATCTCCGACCACTTTGCGAAATAGCCGGACAAAGACCAAATCATTTCTGCAATTCGGAATTGGCCAGCCCAATCGCGAATTGACCGCACTTTGGGTTTTGGCAGTTGCATATACAACATAATAAGATCTCAAATAGTAATATATAGTTGAAAAATACAATACCGCACTTTATCCTTAAGACAAAATTTTTCATACAGAGTTATCAAATTTTCGCAACTGAGTGAAAAATATATAACAAAATATCAAAATAGAACAACAAATAGGTATAATCGAGTTTAGCAGGTGCCCAAAACCTAATAAAATATTATAAGAAAGAGCTTTTCTTACATTGAACGAAACTGAAAATCAATTGATAATAAAAGATTTAAACCATTTACTTTCTTAGAAATTTAGATTACAAAACCATTTTGATGAATGTATTGTAAACGTGGAAGCAATATTGGAGAGAGTACATCAATAAAAAAGAGAAAAGCTGCATGGTTTATTCTTTCGAGCTTCATAATAAGTGATTCGATATTGAACTTATAATCAAAACTACGTAAACAAAAGTACACTAAAACATATCAAACAACTGTTGCTAGAAAATATTCAATGAGATAATTGATTTAGACCTGCTAAAATTAATTTTTTCAGTCCCTTGAGGCCAGAGAATATTTGTAGTATTATGTGTGTGTATGTTTGAATTTGTATATAACACGTTTGTATTTCTGAAATCAAAAGATAGTACCAAATTAACGTCCATTTTTCACTACTCAAATATGGTATTCCAATTACCAGTAATGATATATGTAAATTGTAGGTGATTTGGTAATGAACTGAAAGAGTGGTGAAAAAAGAGCTGTAATAAAGAAAAATAAATGAAGTTGAATAAATAGTAGCATGCCAAAATAAATATCACAAAAGATCAATTCAAATCCCAAACCACATACGACCCAGAATAACCATCAATGCTGCTCAACGAGTAGATTTAACTAAGGCAAATGAACATCTATGCCATCGATGCAGTATTTCAAAAACATTTTGAATATATTGCATGTGACTGGTGCTAAGAAAGACTTGAAAGAACAGTTCGAGTTTTTCCTGTAAAATTGATATGGGGAATGTCTGTCTATGATTTTTTTTTCTCATCTTCCACCGTTTTTATTTTAAGTACGGCGCAAAATAGTTGTATTGCTGCCATTACGGCACAAGTCAGGTTTACTTCTCCTAATGCACTCCAAAGTAAAAAAGTTGAAAATGTTTTGAGAGAAGTATATAATTAATTCGTGAATGGTCTCGTAATGTCGGTTGAATTTTGTGTTCGTGAAACAGCCCACCCTATGCTTCCCGTAATTGTTATGCGATTTAACAGCTTCGTTTGTTTGTCTCTATCTGTGAAATTACATGCACTTTATTTCTCGAAGAATTTCAAGTGCATGAATTCCACTTTTTCTTACCAGATAGCTAGAAAACAGAACCCACTTTACCCTGGTAATTCAAAGTATATTGTGTAAAATTTAAAAAAAAGTTAATTTTAATTTGTGTAAAATTTAAAAAAAGTATTTGACCGAAGTGGTAATTTGTCGAAAATTTCCATTGATTAAAAGTAATTCTTGTTACAAAATACATACGTAATAAAATAGGTCCACTTTGTTTTAAATTTCTGAAATACGATTTTCGAAAAAACAGTAATCATGTATGCAAATTGCAGGTGATTTGGTCATGAATTGGAAGAGAGAGAGAGAGAGAGACGGCCCAAAATGGATTAATTTAGGAGTCACGTACCTCTTAACATGGAGAAATATCATGGAGAAAGTTAAAACATCATTAACAATGCAGTTTAATCATTGATTTATTATAAAAACATTTTCGCATATTTTTGAATATGCTATCCTTTTTCCTGGAATAAAATTTTACATATCTCTACTAGATTTACAACAGTTTGTGCGGATGATAAAATGACATGGCATCAACGTATCAACGTAACCATGCAATACTAAATTAAAATGAAAGAAAAAAAAGTTCATTTTGTAAAATGTACCGGAAGATTTCAGATCTAATTTAAATTTTAAATTAAATTTGAAATCAGAATGAGTCAACGCAATTCCAGTCTTTCAGTTCATTTTATGAAATGAACCGTTTTCTTCATTTTAATATTGTATGGTTACATTGATATCATGCCATTTTTCATACACGCTAGCTGTTTTTTATGTGTTTTCAAAAAAAGTTATGTAAAATATGTAAAATGTTATACAAATACAAATACAACGCTACAATAGGCAAAATGCCCAAAGACTTCCATAGGGTAGTATATTTAGTCAAAAATATATGAAAACCATTTTTATTAAATCATTGGGTAAATATAGTATTTTTAATGATATTTCTCTGTATTACATCCTTTAGTAAAAATGTTGGAAATACTTCGAGGAGAGGCATATACACTATACAATAATTAGGTCTTATATGAACCTGAAACATGTAGGATTATTTTATCAATAACCAACCGGAATATTTTTTTCATAATTTTTATCTGATTTGACAAAGAATTATTCATTTGTCCCCATCTTATATAATTTTCTGAATTGTGGAAATTGCATGCCCTTTATTTCTGAAAGAATCTCCTTAAGTGCATGAATTTCATCTTTCTAGACAGTAAAACAAAAATCCACTTTATCCTGCTAAAAGTTAGTTTTTGTGAAAGAATCACGAGAAAATGGAACGTTTATCCTTTCTTGAAGAGAGCATTTCTTCTCCAGAAGAAAGATATGAGATATGAAGAGAAAAAAAAAGAAAAAGGAAAGATTAATTTTTATAGCGAGATATTCTTCAAGTCTGTTCTCTATTCACTTTCAGATAACTCGTAATTTTCTAACTCATTTTTCTTCAAATATATTTCTTTATATTTTTTTTTTCATCTCTTATGCGTTTGAATGTCATCAAACGATGCGACCGATTATCACTACAGAACTTCAAGAGAATAAAAAAGATAACAAAGTTATAAGAAAAGAAATAAATGGCCGTAGCGTTGGATCCATTAAACTTAGCCGTTCTATTCAATCTAAGATAAGAATAGTATTTCACTCAGGAACGTGCAATGAAGAAATTGGCAATTTATATACTCGAACAAAACAAATAAATGTATATGTATGTAATGTGTGAATAGATCAAAACATCGGCTCTGAAGATAAAAGCTTTTTATTTTCTGTTTTGATTGAATCGCATACTAGAGTAATTCGATTCTTTGCAGTGTAAACATAAATAGAAACTGATTCCAATTTTCTTTCTTCATTTCTATTTCTTCGAATTAAATTAGATATTCGAGTTGAAAATCAACGTCTTTGAAATTTTTAATAAAGAGAGGAAACAATAGATTCTCATATCAGTGTAGATTAATATCAATATGTTTATTGATATAACCGATATATAGAGTGTATGTAAATGTCATTTTTCTAAATGTTGAAGATTTAAAATAAAGGGGTGTTTGCAATTCGATAATACAAGGGAAGTATATTCAAAGTAAATAGATTTACGTATTATTCGGAGATCAAATTTTATATGCAAGAAGGAAAATTGAATTTCTTATCCGCTGTGAGTGGTATGAAATGTATTCGTCGGTGATCAAACCATGGTTGAAGAACCGTGGAAAAAAATGTTCAGCGCTCCACATGTTTCCAGGATGAAATTCAACCAAATAAAATAGTGTTTTTCTTCTACATTACACGCAGCTACGAATTACGAAATGCTCTCGTTAAATCCAGTGATTGAAATAATCTTAAAAGTGATTCAACCGGCATATTTGAATGATTTGCGATATTGTCAAATTAATCAATTCCTGGCAAATTGTGTGTGTGATTTTTGATTTGTGCAACCCAATCACTTTTTTTGAAACAAAAATTAATATGCGTGCTAGTAAAATATTTATCACCAGAACAGCCGGATTTTTGACAAACTAAAAACTAGCCGTGAGGGCTAAACTTGACCCTCAGAAGAAATTCAAGCTTTATCAAGGAGGATTTTTTTTAAATAAATGATGTTGGAATCAGACAATATATAAGATTGAACCTGATTCATGATGTCCCTTCGCTTGAGTAAAAATCATAAGAATGCAAAAAAAGGAAAAAAAAAGGAAATAAATTGCTATGCGACTTGATAGTATTAGAAATGGCTTTCCTAGTAAATTCCTAGAAATAAATATCATTGGAAATTAAATTTCTTAGTGGGGTTACACATGAACTATGAATGAACCCAAAATATATTCTAAATTCCATAAAGCCGGACCCAACCCTCCACGTTGCGGAAAACTGGTATTTGAGGTGGATATACACACAGCGCGTTCATTGTGGATGCTGAACTTCTCATAATTGCGTATCCTCGCTCTCGTCGGAGAGCGATTCACTGGGAGTCTGTACATCGAAGAAACTATTTCATTCGTGGACATTCTATTTGGACGGCGTTTTCTTCTTCCGATGCACATCGCTGCCTGGTGCAATGGTCGGTACTAGCGCGTGATCGAGGTGCAGTGAGCACGCGAGAAAACAAACCGCTCAACCACTGAAACCTCGTTCCGTTCAAAGTTGTTAAGCCGGTCTTCTGCTCTGTTTCAAGTCGCTGTCAATTTTTGCACGCTGTGATGTCGCTTATCGCAGCGGGTGTGAAACCGACTTTAGACATTGGCATAAGCTGAACAACATGCATGCTTGGCAGTCACAGTAGCAAATTTTCCACATGGTTTCTGACGTACTTCGCAACTGGCAGAAGCCGCATTCTACCCCTTCCACAGTTGAACGGCACATTTCTTTGGTTTCGAGGTGTGTACTGAAAAATCGGAGAGCATCTGTTGTGCAAAGCACCAGCACATGGTTCTTCCACCAGAATAAGAAGTAATCTTCGGATCTTTCATCTGCAAGTTTCACAAAAGTAAAAAAAAAAGGAAATATCAATAGTGACGTTGCTTCCGGAATTTATATGTGGTTGCAAAATATTCAGAACCAAACTATCCCGAAGTTTCTCATCAATTGTTTGCTCTTTATCTTTGCTCAATGGCCATTCAAGACATACTTGAATTTCACATCAGTTACTAACCAGGACTTGACAACTCTGTTTGCTTAACACGTTATTGAATTAATATGCATCGTGATTTACAAAATAATAACTGATCATCAATGGTTATTTCTGGTCTAGAACCACAGCGAAATAACCTTTTTCCATCAGCTTGTACCAAGTGCCAGATGCAAAAGCAAACCTATTAGTAGTCAGGCACCCGGCTCTGTTCCTTTGGACGTCAGATCTGAGATACCGCATACTTTCTATGTACCGATTGTACCGTAATCACGTTTGATATCAGGAAGCTCATCAAGAACGTCCAACCTTTTATGAAATAGCGCAAACAATCCCAAGATGGTCTCTCTGGCCGGTCAGCGGTCAGTACCAATTGCGTGACATTGTTTCTTCGAGCACAGGTGTGGTCTCAATTCTTACTTACCAATCATCTACAGCTGTTGGGATTTTTCAATTCAAATTGATGACCGAATTTTGAGTAATCTGCCGTATTAAGGAAGTCAATATTCTATGATATGAATAAATTTACTGTAAGCAAATAATATGAGTTAAATTGTTTAGTTTGCTTCAGAAATTTAACGGTTTTTGTTTGTGTACAGTAAACTAACCTTAGTGAAATATGCAAACATTTTCCTTGACGGTTTGAAATTGTAATCACAAAGAATATAGGCTAGAATCAGTTTCAGTCTATCCCAATTACAATGTCCTGCGAATCTTATTAACATTATTTTCCGTACGCAACAAAAAACTGTTAAAATTTTGAAGCAAATTTGAAGCAATTATATATTAATATTTCAAGAAGGCACCTTTTATCTCGTCTATTGATTACGGATTTCCAACTGTGGTGCATTGCGTATTGTGTGTGTGTGCTGTATTGCTTATTGTTGTGCACTGCATTTAGTGCTGCATTGATTATTGTGGTGGCGTATTGCAGCGCCTTGCGTGTTGTGATGCACCGCATATAGTAGTACATTGCTCATTGTGTTGTATAGCCTATCCTGGTGAATCTCATATGTTTTGTGGTGCATCGCGTATTGCGCTGGTATGTTTGCTGATGGTAGTGCATTGCTTATCGAATTAGGAAACTGGCAAGTGAATTATCATTTTGCAGGGATCCACAGTGACTGAGGAATGTTTTGCTTGACGAAATAAAGATGTGACAAGTAGATAGTTTCATTGGAGGAGTTGGGGGGGATTGGATGCCGAAAACGTTAGAGAGGTTTGAAGACGTCAAGAGGCAAAGCCCTCGCCCGGTAAAACAACATTTTTAAAATTTTTTGATAGACATTTTCATGCAAGATCTCATTCGTTTTAAGATTAAAAAAAATGTTTCAAAAACACTTTTGTAATTTCTTTTGAAACAAAAACGAAAATGCTTATAGCATTCACGCACATTCTATGATTTTTAATGTTTTTCAAGCAATTGCTCTGCCTGTAAAGTAGTGTTCATTGCGATAAAGGTCCTAGTAAGGAGAAGCCGAAAATACAATTTAGCTTTGTGAAGGTGGTATGAAACTTGTTTTTTGAAAACGATTATTTGAGAAAGAAATATAAGAATTGTTTCATAACAAAATGAAACTAATTAGAAGACATTTTTCGTCCTCTAATATTAACTTCTTTCAGAAAAAATGTATATACGCATCTATCTGTAAAAAGATCTGAAGGGATCTCCCAATGCTACTGTTTAGCCTAATACAGTACTATGATTTCAAACATAAATGACTGTTTGAACAGTAGAAATAATAAGAACCGAACATTTTTTTTTAATATTCGTTTATGAATAATAAGAACTTCACGTACATTCATCTAGAGCAGTGTTTTCCAACTTGTTGAAGCTCGCGGCACCCTTGAAAATAACATCTCAGGAGTTTACTACAACAAAAATCACTGAGCGAAAATAGATCAATAGAGTTTTCTTCGATAAACATTAATGTGAAAGTTTTGATTGAAGCTTACAGCACGGATACTTGATATCAGGCCTTTCAGTTGGCAACGAAACACCCACACCGTCCTCAAGGCCTTGCAGTGTATTTATTGCTTTGCATTTTATTGTCCCCATAATCAGAAAAGGCTTGCTCGCATAGAATGATATGATGTTGAAAAGGGTAAAAGTGTGTTAATTGCTTTCTCATTAGATTGGGATACTCCTCTCTCAATCCAAGCCAAAAAAAAACTGCCACTGACGCCTCACTCTTGGTGAGCTCACCTTTGAGAGTGAAATCAGTGCAAAGATCAATAAATTGATCTGGTTCAGCAGGCAGTGAAATATATTTTTTCCACCCTGTCTGCGAGATGAATTGGTGAGACAACCCAGTCGTAATTGTCAGTGGAAACAGATGGAAAGTACATATCTATTGCACATTGCAATCTTGATAAGTGTTCAAAAATGAAGTCTTTCAGCTCATCCGAAGATGATGTCACCCTCCACTATTGTTACGAAAATCTCGACACCTGGCTGATGCCAAGATAAATCCAAGAAAAAAATTTCAACTGTCTTTGAGGGAAATTGAACTTACATCCTCTCACTTGCCGGGTGAGCGCACTAGACTACAAAGCCAATGAATCATCTTTTCTTAGAGCTCGGGTGCTCTGAACGCGACCGTACATGGACAGCCAGACTCAGGCAAAAGCTCACATTGCTGACACTGCAACCACAGATGGCGACGTGTCCGATGAGTCTGTCAAGCATGAGAGTAATTTATCCGACTTTATTTAGTTTAAGACCTTAAGTGGACTGTAATATTTTTTGATTCATCTCCATAATATCTCGCGGCACCCCTTAGCTGATATCGTGGCACCTTAGAGTGCTGGGGCACACCAGTTGGGAAACACTGTTCTAGAGAAATCATTGGTGATAGCGCAGTTATACTGCTCAGCTGATGGTATTGTTTTGTGGTTATCAATCTTTGAATCAGGTTTCTCGTGGAAAGATAAAAAAAATAGAGCTTGCGGCAATCTCGCTGAACAAACTGTATGGTAATTACGAAAAAAATAGCGTTACGGGACGACTTCGAATTATCAAGCTTTTGGTCGTCTTCGATTCTTCGCTATGTCAGTGTTTGCCAATACGCATTTATATACGTATTTTCACGAAACAAAATTTAATTTCGCTCCTCCAAATTTCGTTTGAGTAGCGAAAATACACAAATTTTGGGTATTCTTTTTAATAGCGTCATTTTTCTCTGTTTTTTATTAAAAAAAGTAACCCCTTCTTTTTAGAAAAATACGCCTTGAATTTCCGGAAAGGAGTGAAATTACTCTTCAAAATTATTTTTTTGAATAGCGCAGATTACGGTGTTATTTTCACACTATGCCAGTTTTAAAAATTGTGGCCAGCAACTGTTAAAGTGGACACGGAAAACACCAGACAAACATATAGACCATTTACCTTTTACTTCTAAATGACTCGTCTGAATTCAGTTTTGCGTATGATAGGAAAGATGAAACGGACTTTCTACACTTGCAAAAAAAATTAAGGATCCAAGTAATAAGATAGATGGCTTTTTTCCTCAGTCCGAGATATCAAGTAAACAGTTATTTTCCGGATGTTATGCTGAGATGAACTCGGAAAGAAAAGCCATCATGTCTCCTCCGGGACTCGAACCCAGGCCCTCTTGCATACCGGGGTAGGTGTATATATCAATATATTTATCTTGCCCGGTATGCAAGAGGGTCAGGGTTCGAGTCCCGGTGGAGGCGTGATGACTTTTCTTTCCGAGTTCACCTCGGCATAATATCCGGAAAATAACTATTTCCTTAAAATCGCAGTAATAACAGGATATCATTATTGCTGAGGTTGGTCAGAAAAAAATAGAGAAATATACTATAAGTAAGTATAGTAAGCTATCACAAGCGGCGTATATGTTTTTTTCTAATGGTCATCTAACGTAGATTGCATTTACGACAACAGGTTTTTCATTTTTGAATAAAAACCATGATAAACATAAATAGCAGAAAATCTTTGTTTTACACACACACACACACATATATATATATATATATATATATATATATATTATATATATACATATTATATATATATACATATATATACATATATATTGTGACAAAACAACCCTGAAAGTCAAACTTTTAGTTTTGCCCACTGATGACAGCTCGCAAATTAGATATTTACCATATTTCTAACCCACAACTTATAATACAGTTCTTGTCAGCTCTTAACTCTTCCCTGAGATAAAAGCTTCCTATACATATGCAGGGTGTCCTGTAAATGCTAATGCGGCCTTTATCTCATCAACCGTTCGTCAAAGAGGCATATTTTCAATTGGAAAACAAATGCTAAAAATACTTTCAAAAATTAGCCTGCACCTGTTTTGAGAGTGAAAGTACAAATTACACAACAATAAAAAAAAAAAATCTAAATTGTTATATATTTTCCTTGTTCTCTAACTTTCAATTAGAAACTTGTTGTCCTGTATCTCCTGATGCCAACAGAAAAAAATCCGTGTTTCTAAGGGCCGTATTCACCGACATGGTTTAAACCTGTAGTTACAATTTTTGGATGAGAGATAAACATAGATTGGTTAAAAAGCTGAGTTTAACCAATCTGTGCCGATCTCTTATCCAAAAATTCTGACTATAGTTTAAACCATGTCGGTGAATACCACCCTAAGGTATTTGAATACAGAGTTACGCAGAGATATACATACAATGAAATACACAGAAAAGTTATGAAAGATTAGTAAAAAAAACTAGCGAACACTCCTTTTTCTCTTTCAGTTATGCTGTCCTTTCCCAATTTTTCTCCGTTTTATTTTAAATTTGAATGTCTCAGCGAATATTGCACTTGGAATCTTGCAATTTTTTTCCCTAGGTCTTAGGAGAGACAGGGCAACAACTTTCAAGTTGGAAATTAGAGGACGGGGGGGGAACCAAATAAAAATTTAGATATTTCTTTTATTTTGTCTCACACTGTAGTGTTACTCTGAAAACTGGTACAGCATATTTTTGAACGCCTTTTTAGCATTTTTTTAAATTGAAACTACAACCATCTACGACAGACGGTTGATGAAATAAAGGCAACATTATTATTTGGGTTGTACAGGAATTACGAAATATCAAAATATGTAAATGTATTATAAATTTCTAATCGCAAGAAATTCGCGAAATCAAATATAAACTCAGATGCGATCATTCGGTGAGCCAAACGCAAATAATATTAAATTTTATTTGAATTAAGGAAACAACACGAATGAAAGATAACTTCGTTTGGAAAGAAAATGAATAGACAATAATAGGGTAATTTGTTATCTTAATAAATATGGCAACGGCTCTTCATTTCAATTTATCTTTGTAAATAATCTAGAATTAATTAATTTAAGATCGTACTGCGTAACTTCTGAATATCCTCTGTACTTTTGTTGTTCTTAATCCTTGAAAAGCATTTTAATGCCATAAACAGCGAATTAATGAATCTAACCGTTATTGAAAACTTTCTAGAAACAAGAAAAGAACAGAAATTTGATTCAGTTCTGAAGAAAAATGCGAGAAAATTCGATTTCTCCGCATTTAAAATCTCATTACTCTGTCACTCAATCGTTTTTCTTCTAACTTCCAGCACATGTTCCATCGAAGGATAAGAAAAAAAAAGTGATGGGGGAGAAAACGCTATATATATATATATATATATATATATACGTATGAAGGATGGAATTTCGATAGCGACAGATTGTGACAAGCTGCTGATTTAGACTTGAAATGTGTGGAGAAATAAGAGAAGTTATTTTCACTTGAAGACGTGGAATGTCGATTCGAACGTCAAATGCTTCGGAGGGAACAATTTATCATGGACAGGCAGGCTATGGAGAGATAAATATTCATGTTGATATTGAAAGATATGGAAAAAAAAACTGCTTCTCTCTCTATAAAGTTTTGCGCAATTTTTCGAGTTATACAGAAGTGATGGAAGATGGTGTTTTTAAAAAACGTATCGAATGCACCCGGTCTTGTGAAAAGTAATACATAAAGATATCTAGCAATTATGTTAAGGAATTTTTAGCTTTCTATGCTATTTCCGTCATTAGCCATGGATACGAAATTATTAAAAAGATTTCTCATTTATTCCGAAGGAAACCTTTTTCTGCATTTTAACGTATCGATTGATAAAAAAAGCACAGCTTTTAAATGCTGTTAACGAAAACGTTGCTTAATTAAAGAAAACAGGAAAGACCTCTCCAAAACTTCGTTGCTGCAGCGCTTGCCAACTTAGGTCCAGCAAATACTAACGATCTCCAACGACAAGTTGGACAAGCTAGTGGAGATGGCCGACGGAAGTCTAGCGGTGTCCGACGACAACGTTTCCACGTTTCCGTCCAAGCAATATCATGAACTGACCCATCAGTTCAAAGACATGCTTCTTGTAAGCACTCGAGTTTGAATCGCTTAGAAGTTCATTCTCAGCCTCATTGGCAGCACTTTTGTCGCCGTTCCAGATCATGACCACACGATCACGCAGTAAAAATCGCACTTTCGTCCACGGTCAGAGCTGGTATCTGGAGGCTTTGGAAACAAAGCCCAGAAATGATCCAAGCCGTGCAACTTTGATCAGGGAAACTACACGGTCATCACTCTGCCCATCGAGTGGCGGCACATCTAACATACAGCAACTGCGACTCCCACATACGTAACTACTGTATTTTCTAATCGACGCTGGTGAAGATGTATCTGTATTTCCACTACGTAAAGAAGACTCCCGACGTCGGCTATACCAGCTTCAGTTGTTTCCTGCAAATGAAACTGCCACCAATAGCTTTGGACAGTGACTGATAACGCTAGACCTAGTATTTCGTCGTGCATTTCATTGGTCGTTCATTCCCGCGGCCCTTTCGTGTTTAATCACGGGATGAGCGATGTTCACCGTGGTCAATTAATCGATTCACTCACTCAGCTTTGTTCACGTTGCAACATTTCTCGTGCGGACGTACTATCCCCAGCCGTGAAATGAAACCTAGACATTAGGGAATTTCATTCACTTCTCGTAGAGTTCCCTGAACTGAGAGAGACTGTAGCAATGTTTAAGAGGATTAGCGTTAAACATGACATCCGACACTGCACTGAGACTAATGGCCCACCAGTTCCGTCAAAATTTCCTGCGAGCAGAGAGAGAATTCGATCATCAAGTTGCGCCTAAGAGTTTGCAGGCCATCTCAAATCTCAAAGTTGCTGGGCTATCCCGCTGCACATGGTATCGAAGTGCATTTCTCTTACGAAGATTTTAGATTATGCGGGGACTACAGAAGGTTAGGTGCTACTACTGTCCCAGACGGATATACCGTTCCGCACATCCAGGACTGTCTCCAGGTACTAGAGGGGAAAACAAATATTTTCCAGGTCTCCAAAAGCTGCTCATCAAATCCCTCCGAGACAAGAGGATATCGGAAAAAGCCCTAACAACATCATTCGGGCTGTTTGAATTTCTCTTCATGCACTTTGGATTGTCGACAGCAGATGCAACATTTCAGGGATTTTCAGGATCACCCGCTCTGGTAGGCGGGTCAGGTTCACGTTGCCCTGAAAGTAGTTTTCTCGCTATCGATGGCGGAGAACTACCTTTGAGAACTCAGTCAAAGCCGACCAGAGAGTAAAGGTCTACAATGTGGAATTAGTTGGTTTTCGAACGCACTTGTAAGGGGCCGCGATTGTTGTTGTCGCAAGAATAGTTTTTTTATAGTATTTTATTTCTGTCGTATGCATTTATAAATCAAATATATTTTAAACAGATATTGTCACCCCCCCCCCCTTCATCCTTATTATTCTGAAGATATTCAATAAAACTTCCAGACACACCCATCCGCCGGGAACGCTTCGATATCTCAATGAGATGGGAAGCGGGGTGTGTTTGGTTTTCAAACGTCAAAGCACTATACATAACAAGCATTACACAGAAACAAACTTCACGGAAGGTCCACTATACATACATGCACTCACATTCCAACATGTACCAATTCGTTAGAGGTTCCGCAGAGGAATATGGACGAGGTGCATGTCATGTCTGATTTAGTAGTAGTAGTAGTGTAAAAATACTGATCTAAATGTTTTTCGTGTATTTTGCTGAAATTACGTCACCTATCAGTGGGAACTTCAACTAATTTTCCATGTGGGAAAGAAAGAGTCGACACTTTCACAAGTTTAAGGGCGCAAACTGGACCCCAGCATGCTAATTTGTTCGTACTCTTTTTGAAAATTTGTCTAAATTTCAGGACTATTTATATATATTCAAACTATTTTTGTTCATTTTTTTAATTTTAACCGAATATTCGGTTAAATTTACTCACATACCTTTAAATACGTTATGAAGTGCCGCTCAAAAAGAAATGAAACAGCGGCATTTTAAAAGTTCAAACTGAAGCTAGGCGTATGCTCAAGAAGTAATACGAATCCCTTCTCTTCATCACACAAGAGTTGCTTTCAAACTCTCTAAACACTTTATTTATTCCAGAAATATTTCCTTCTCATTTTTTCTAAAACTATTTTCTTTTTAAATATTTCATCAAACTTCTCAATTCTCTAATACTTGCATTTCCTGCAAAATTTTCGACCCCAAATAAAACATCCTCTCCGTATTATCCCGATTTTTAGACAACTTTTTTTTTTCTTTCTTACACACACACAACACATCTAAACATACATATTTACTGACTTTCATTAAGACAAGCCTATCTGTATAATCCTACTATCAACCAATAGGGTCTGGGCATAGGGGCAAAAATTCTATTCTTGTTATGGTCTGGCCAGTTTATGAAATCCAATAAGTCGGTTTGACTGAAACTATCTGTAAAAGCCGATTTGAAATAACTTGACGAAAAAAAAAATCGACCCTTTCCCACCTGAAATTCTAGCATAAGGCCACACATCTGATAGTCAGTGTGCTGATCAAATTCAGAGGGAATTTCCTGTGGCAAATTTTTTATTGGCACTGCGTTTATTGCGTGGCATGAAATTTAGAAACAATACAATATTCGCAGGAAATGCGGTTCGTTATTCCAATTAAAGTCCCTCAGAAATATTTTAATTAAAATTTTTAAACAAAAAAATACTCAGAAGTTTCAAATTGAAATTTCAAACACAGCTTATATACTTGAAGTTAAAACTTTGTTTTAACTTCATTGACCAAAAACTTCAATAACATTTCTTCGGCACTGTGATCCCGCAAGAAAAGCTTGTAGTTTTCATCAAAATAGAGTATTACCAATACAATAAGAGTAAAACATTCAGATTTAAACATTCTCGACAAATGCTGGTGAAGCAAAGTCAATACAAATAAGGGGTCTAGGTTTTGCTCTTCCGAAATGCTGGTAATACGACAGCCAATTCCCAATAACTTCTTTGAAAAATTCTCCCAAAAAAAAAACCATTCTACTTCAATTCTGCTCGAATCTTCTGGTAACCAGAAACTAGTTTAGAAGACAAAAGGCCTCGAGGTTAAACGAGGAATAAATTCAAACTTTAGAGAGTAAAGTCCTATTTTTATTACATTTCTCTGCTTTTTTTCCTCTCCCATCCAAACTCGTCCGCATCTTCACCGAAAAGAAGGGATAGAGTTTCGTCGAATTTCATATCTAAGCTCTAGCTACTCTCATTATGATAAGCTTCTTCACTGAAGGAGAGAGATGGGGAGAAAATTCTCCTCCAATTCATTCCAATATTTTCCTCTGGGTTGGCTTTTCTGGACGTGAAAATGTTCGAAATTACCCGAATTTTATAGCTCTTCACTCAGAGTTTTGAGGATTATATTTGCCATTGAACTTATTAATTAGAATTTTCTGAAGTGCTTGCGGGAAGAGTAAAAATTTCACGGATGTCAAATTTATTTTGTTGCAAACCTCGAGGGTTTTTCACTTTTTTTTTTCAAGAAGCATTTCACATGATTAACGATGGTGATTGTAGTTAGGAATTTTTTTTTTCTCCTAGTTAGAAAGTGTTTTCCATCGTAACGTTGATGATACTTGAGTGTAACTTGATTCTGCACGCATTTCATTCTTACTTAAGTACTTTATGAATGTTTTTCCTCGTGTTCAAGTGGAAACTTCGAAGGGAGGTTTCTGCCTAACCCTTGGACCAAAAAAGAATTCTTTGCGTCATCTAATTTTAAATTTTCACCATAGAAAACAAATCGTAACAATAATGCTTTATGAACAACTAAACCAAAACATATTCTGGATATGCGGCGTAAAATACGGAATTTTATTTTATCTTCGATATTATAGCCGACGGAAAAATTAATGGTCATTTTCGGACAACATGACCAGTGTCTCGTCAATCTCCGTCAATCTTGAAATCTTGCTGACTAAGTTTTCGTTCTTGTGGGTGACGAGTCAGGGATGAAAATCTTTTGTAAGCTTGATTTTTATAGCCATGTCGAGATTTAATCCTGGTTGAACTACGAGAGAGATGTAGCTTTCGCTTATCGATTTGACCGTTATCGATTTTAATCACTGCTGCCGATTTACGTTATAGCCGTGTTCTTCACTCAGCCAACTCCTGACTTCTGAGCTGTGGTAGTTTGTTATCCACTATCATTGATATCAATATAGTGGAACTTCGGTTTATAAGAGCCTAATTCTTTCAGTAAACATGCTTGTAAACAATTAAAACACACTCATATATCATATATGATATAAGAAATAATGGAAATGCATACCCACGACATTGTTCTTCACGTCTCAACTTCGACATTTTTCAATGATAAAGTGTAGATGATTGACAGTTGTTACCTTTCAATTAGTATTTGCAATTTTTTTGCACTTTAAATTTTGCATTAAATTTGTACTAAGTTTTCAGGATGACGAAAAAGAAACAAGCTTCAATTTTAATTCCTCCGATTATAGTATCACACAGCAAGAGGTTGAGACTGTCTTCCATGCGCATATTTTAAGGATGCCACTTCCTCAGTCAGTGAAATCTTGATCAATGTGTCGACGGGGGCGTATAGGTGAAACAAGGCCTATACATAATTCATGGTTTCCATTGATGTGTATAGGAATACGTACGTGGAGAAAAAACTTTGAATTGAAAAGTTTCATTCGTCTCCTTCATATCTATGTCAATTTCGAAGTAAACCATTTAAAGGGAGGTGAATGGGAGAAAAAAAGATATTAGCGGTACATAGATAATAAATACTTCTTAAATAAATTGCAAAATAATACTTTTTAAGTAAATAATTTTGAACCTTTCCGGCATTGACTTCGCCTTCTCAAAAGCGTTTTATTTTAGCAATGGCAACATCTGGTCTGTACAAAGCTGATTTCTTAATACAACACATTTTCCTGTCCTCCTGACTTGGCACTTGCTGAAAATCAGAAGACAGCCTATTTCAGAAAAAATAAATACAGAAATTACAATTTCAGGGATTTCTGCTACGCCGCTTGAAAGTTAAGACGACACTTCATGCCACCACGAGGCCTTTAGTCGTGGGCCACTCAGATAGTCTTTAGCTTCGGTGAGAGGAGGAGACGTCGAGTGAAAAATGAAGATGATGCTACCAAGCCCTTTCCGCTTTCCACCCTGATCATCTAAGTGGAAGAGGCGTTTCCGAATTTGAGAGAAGTTGATTTTTCAATTAATAGCTGAAGGACTCGTTGTGTCCACTGGAGTCTAAAGCCTCTTTTGCTTTTTGGATCGGTCGCACCCACGTTGCTTCGACCTTCCAGCTCACATTCTCGTTCCAAAAAAAATCGTTACCTGACAATTATGGACACTTAGACACTATACATGATAAGGCCTAGCTAAAAGCAAGAGTTTACCCCCCCCCCCCTCCAAATTGCTTAAATCCGCGAGCACAATTTTCTTACCTCTAATTGCCAGCTTCGTCCCAGGTAAAGTCCTCAGACCAAGGGAGACATTCGGCATCCTTCGAAAATGAAAAACGGGAAGAGCACCTTGATTGGCTGAAAAAAGAAAGTCTCTACCTTTAGTAAGGTCAGAACTGAAGATCTGCGTTACGAAAGTCAAAGCCTTGCTACGTCGATCTCCGGAAAACAACATAAAAAAATTTCAAGGTTGAGGGAAAGAGCATACACACAAGAGAATGTTGCTGTGTGTGAGGATTGTAGGACAACCGCAAATATTCGGTTTTATCAAGAAGAAAAGGAAGGATGTATAGAAGGATAGTGGGTCCGACCCGTCTGGATCAAAAACCTAAGACGAAGACGTGTATAAAATGGTGGAAAGCCCCATGAATAAATATGTTTAAAAAATGCAAAAAAAAAAAAATTAATGGGATTTTAACACAACAGCATAAATACGTTTTATTTTGATGAATTTGTAGTGCATTTTTATGAACATGGACAATGATCACTCCAAAGTCCATCACTCGTCATCAGGACAGTTTCATGTGGTTTTAAATGATATTATAATCGAGTTTGATCGTTTGGTAAAATTTTTCACTGCAATATATTGCTCGTTTATCAAATCAATAAGCGTTAAAAAAATTTTATGCTATTGTGAGTCACTAATAAACCAAGTAACTCGTAATTTTAAGTTTTATTATCTTTAAATGGAAAGATACGTACATGTTTTCCGTGGTTTTTTTTTTTTGTGTTTTGTTTTTTGTTTTCCGTATGAAAAATGTACTGTATTTCTGAGTATGAATTTATTCTATCCCTAAAACGTAGACCTTAAAATTGTCACGTCACGTAGAATAAGTTATAACATTGCGTACAAGAAACAAAATGACAATTTCAGCTTTATCGGAACGAGAAATAACAGCGGCACCGTAGACTACTTCAATACTTTTTACCATACGGAAACGAACTTTGAATGTTACGGTAATGGCTGGCATGGAGAAGAGAACGCTATATACGACTAATATCTTTTTTTTCCTCCCATTCAGCTCCCTTTAAATGGTTTACTTCGAAATCGAAATAGGTATGAAGGAGACGGATGAAACTTTTGAATTCAAAGTGGTTTCTCCCCGTACGCGGTCTAAACGTGCGGATCTGACGGATGAAAAAGAAAAAAAAAAATAGAACTGAAAGAAGAAAAATATATAAGTAGGACAGAGTTTCTCTGAGGAATATATCCACTCCTATTTAGATACGAATACCCAACTATAAACGAAGCTTAAACTTCTTTATCACGAAAAAAAAAGATGGAAACGTAGACCATTCCAATAGGAAGTGAAAATAGCCTACTGAATGGACCTGTTTCCAAAACTAAAATAAAAACAGGCTAGGCGAAGTAATGGTAAAAACTATACTTTAGAGTATGTTTCTGGATATCGTTTCGGAATGTTTATTCACAATGACATGACAATAAAGGAAAGTATCACGTGGTGTTATATGGAGATGGCTGCCTCGTCCTTCATTTTGCCAATGTTATCTCTCGGACTTTTGCCAAATAAGTATTTTTGTACGTGTTCAGTTCCTGAATGTATCGGGCCACTTATTCTAATTTGACATTTTAAAACACCAGAAAGACTTATGGGAATGGAAATATTGCTTTAATGGCAATTTTCATAACTGGATAAATTAAAATGCTTATAATAACACTGGTAAACAAGGTTTTTGTTTTTGGATGCTGCGTACTGTTTTTTATGTATTTTTCGATGCTGATTCTGAATCCATCGTCAGAAATCGTCCATCAGGCACAAGTTTTCCGCAATTGCATTTTCCATTGTTGCGGGTTAGCCTTACCAGCCTTAATATTCTATACTTAGAAGATCAACATTTTTAGCCTAACAATGGGTATTATGAATATTAAAATTTACCTCATCTGACTAAATATTATGGAATAGTACATCAAGATTCTTTTGAGATATCTCTGATCATGTGCTAGCCATGGGGACAAGGGAATTATGAGTCCCTTTCACCCTTTCTAGGGAATTCCTGGCCAAACTGTCCAAGATTTGCTCGTCGACGAAAGCAATTTGAGCACTTTTTTTCGAAGGAAGACGACTTAGTCTATTGGAATGATGTCGATGTTCTGTACATTGCATTGGGGCATCAGTATAATTCCCTAGAGAGGAGGTTATTCATAGATTCCTCTAAAATCATCTTGAAAGCAGTACTTTTGCACAATGGTAACGAAAACCCCTCCATTCGCATCGCTTACGGGGCCCACATGAAGGAGACATGGAAGTTTTATTACGGATGGTTCAGTATGAAAGACATGTCTGGCACTTTTGCGGAGATTTGAAAGTCATTGCCCTTGTACTCGGTCTTCAACTAGGATATACCAAATTTTGCTGTTTCTTGTGCTTGTGGGACAGCAGAGATAGACAAAACCATTATGTAAAAAAACAATGGTCACCAAGAAGAAAGGAAGTTCCGGGAACAAAAAATGTCGTCATTCAGCACCTGGTGGATCCTCAGAAAGTCTACCTGCCACCTCTACACATTAAACTGGGATTGATGAAAAATTTTATTAAAGGAATGAATTGAAACGCGATGGTTTTAGCTTTCTAAAAAACAAATTGCCATGGGTCAGTGGCGTTAAAATCAAGGAAAGCATATTCGTTGGCCCTCAAATTCGAGAATTAATGAACAATGCTGAGTTCGATGCCACCCTAAATGAGCAAGAAACACCAGCATGGGAGTCATTCAAGAAAGTAGTCCAGATCATTCTTGGAAATAACAAGACGGACAAATATAAGGAGTGTGGAGGAATTACATCAGAACTATATAAAGCTGTTGGTTGCAATATGTCACTGAAGATACATTTTCTTCATTCACATTTGAATTTTTTTCCATAAAACTTAGGTAATGTCAGCGACGACCGCGGTGAGCGATTCCACCAGGACATATCCATCATGCAATCGCATTATCAAGGCAAGTGGAGCCCATACATGCTGGCCGATTACTGTTGGAAAATTTAAAAAAAATTCCTGCTGCAAAATACAGAATAAAATCATGTAAAAACACCTTTTGAACTGTCATTAATATTAGAATTTGAGCTATTTTAAGTTGTGAGCAAATGCGAAAAATAAACGTTTTTAAACATTTTAAATGCGTGTTACTCAAACACTATGCCTGACACACAAACTCTGAAAGTAGTTTCGGAATCAGTGAGGAAAATACTTTAAGAATGACCCTATTTGATCAAAGAAACACGAAAAAAGTGAAATTTTGTTTATCAGTGTAATTTAGGGCACGCCAACTTGACTGCCGGTATGTGATTTGATTCGCTTATACATAGTAGACGAGAAGTTCTGGCTGGATACAATTTTAGAAATTAATAACAAATCAACCAATCGACATATAAAAAGTGTGCTCGCACTTGCACAATTGTTTTTGATAAGTCAAAAAAGGAAGGTCAAATTTCACTCACAAATGGGACAGTAGAACGAAACACTCGACATAACACATCAAATGCAACACATATAATTGTGCATAATGTTTTGTTTCTTTGGTTTTTTTTTGAAAATTTGAGTTAAATATAATTATCAATTGCCAGTATGATCATGCATATATTTTTAATGTAAAACTTGGTAGTTAAATGTAACGCAAGTTGTCATAAACATTTCTTTAAACCGTTTGTGCTGCATTTTATATGTTATGTCGAGTTTTTAGCACCAGCATGTGTGAAATTTGAACTTATTTTACATATAAAAGAATCTCCAGATCATGATAAGTATCTTAGTACCAACCGCGCCTTTTGATGTTAATTGGTTGATTTGTTATTAATTTTTAAAATGTGTCAAATACTTCTTTACTCTGTATACATTGATGGTTCCAAAAATATTGTTTGATCAGTTGGTTCTTTTTTCTCCAAGTAACTAGCGGTTACGTGAAATGCCATAAAGTTTCTGAGGGGTTGTATATACTTGAAAAATACAAAGCTTCCCTCTTTATTTGGACCGTGTGTGCTAAAATTTCCAATAAATGAAGTTTAGATCTTGTTCAATAGCTCAGTTAAAAATGTAAACTACTGTGCATTAATGAGATTCAATCACACAATTGAACTTAAACACGTACTCCTATAGTACTAACTTTATTTTTAAAGGGACAGCCTACTGCTCGTCTCCTTTCCTGGTTAACGACTTATTTCGTAATACAGTCACAGAAAAACGCTCGCTACAATTGGCGTACAAAATAGCCGCCAACACACATAATTTGATGTATCGGCCTAACATGCCGCCCGGCATTGAAATATTAATTTCAATAAATACGACAATATAAAACTTGAATACATAAACAAATTCACATATAACAAAAATTCGATGCAGTACAGATATCATATTTGCGAAACAAAAATTAATTATATAAAATACAAATGCACTATATACATACACAAATGTACTATATTATACAATTATAATTTCAAGGCGGAAACCTAATGATTTTATTTTTTTTTTTTCTATCGAGACCCTTCTAATGGCAACAACGCGATTTTACATATTGATCTTTTGAAGATCCCATTCATTGTTTTTACATTTGCAATTCTCACTTTATTATCCCTACCCTGGAAAACCTCCACGACTCTTCCCAAAATCCATTTACAACTTGGGAGGTTTTCTTCTTTCATGACAACCATATCTCCAGCATTGATGTTGGGCTTGGAACCTTTCCATTTATTTCGTTGTTGTAAAGTGCTCAAATAATTGTTTTGCCAATGCTTCCAGATTGTTTGCACCAATTTAGATGTACGTTGCCATAAGTTCAATCTGTTTTCCTTAACATCAGTCAGTGATGGCTCTACAATGGCAGTGACTGGGCGACCAATGAGGAAATGACCAGGCGTAAGAATATCTAAATCATCTATATCACTAGATAGTGGTGTTAACGGACGTGAATTTAAAATTCCCTCTACTTGATTGACAATAGTTAACAGTTCTTCGTATGTTAGTTTCGAATTCCCAACTACACGTTTCAAATGGTGCTTAAAGGATTTTACCCCGGCCTCCCACAAACCACCAAAGTTGGGTGCTCTGGGAGGTATAAACTGCCACTGAATACCCTCTGCTGATAAATAGTTGACGAGATTGTTATTACTCTGCACAATATCGGCATACCAATTTTTCAGAGTTTTATTAGAACTTACGAAGTTTTTTGCATTATCGCTGAACATTTTTTGAGGTTTTCCTCTCCTGGCAACAAATCTTTTCAAGCAAGCGATAAATGCTTCGGATGTCAAATCAGACACTATTTCCAAATGAGTGGCCTTCGTGACCATGCATACAAAAATGCAAATATACACCTTGTGGTAGATCCCCTTTCTCTGGCCCTTATATTTTATCAGAAACGGTCCACAAAAGTCGACACCAGAGCAGTTAAAGGGATAGTTCACAGTGACTCTTTCTTTAGGTAAATCCCCCATGAGTTGTTCTACTGTTACAGGTTTTATCTTGAAACAAGTGATACAGTCATGTACAACCTTACGACACGTATCTCTGCCACGTAATGGCCAAAATTCTCTCCTCAAAGAATACAATAAATTTTGCGGACCAATGTGTAAATATTTTTTATGATGATGCTCAATGATCATTCTAGTGAGCTTATGTTTTGATGGTAATATGATCGGATGTTTTTGGCTATCACTTATTTGACTGTGCCTTAAACGACCACCTACTCGCAAAATATCCTTTTCGTCTAAGTATGGAAGTAAGTTTTTTATCTTGTCTGTTGCCAATTTCCCTTTTCTAAGATTGGATATGTCACCTTTAAACTCTATTTCTTGTGCGCAACGAACTAGATATTGCATACTACCTTGAAGTTCCTGATGTGACAAAGGACCCTTTCGCTTATTAAGTGGATTTCTCGAATTATGGATGAACCTGAAAACAAAACTAAGAATGCGAATTAATTTAGCATAATCATTTGTAATGCAAAATAAAGAATCCATGAAAACTTCGTTCAGATTTAGAGTCAAAGTCACATCAGCATATTTCTTGAACTCTCGGAGATAATCTGCATCGGATGTAATAGGATAATCTCCATCTGTGGAGTCGATAGTTCTCTCATGAAGAAACCCTGGTCCATTCCACCATAAAGTCTGATCGATGATTTGATCAGGGCTAACTCCTCTTGAAATTAAGTCTGCAGGATTATCTTCGGATTTCACATGATACCAATGGAAGTTCTTGGTGATTTTTTTGATTCTGGATGTCCTATTCGCAACAAATACCTTCAATTGATGAGGTGAAGCGTTGATCCAACCCAACACTATTGTTGAGTCGGTATACAGACACACCTTGTCCACTTCCACACGCAGAGAAGATAGCACCTTCTCAACAAGCTTTGAGAGCAGTTCTGCAGCACAAAGTTCAAGACGTGGTATGGTTACTACTTTGAGAGGTGCAACTCTGGATTTGCTACAAAGAAGCACCACCTTCACGTCACCCACGGCAGTAATCGAACGCACATATACAACAGCCCCGTATGCATCCTTTGACGCGTCTGAAAATGCATGAATTTCTAATTTTTCAGCAAAGTCTGATAAGACGAAACGATCAATCTGGAGGTTTGTCAACTTTGTAAGGCCTTGTCGGAATTTTCTCCAGTTTTTTGATTGTTGAGACGGCAGTTCATCGTCCCAGTCGATTTTCAACAGCCAGAGCTTCTGCAAGTAAATCTTTGCTTGTACTAGAACAGGACCAAGCAAGCCTAACGGATCAAATAATTTTGCGATATCTGTCAACACAGCACGCTTAGTAGGTATGCTGTTACCAGGAGCAACAGTGAAACCAAAAAAATCTTCTTTAGGGTTCCATCTTAAACCCAAAGTTTTCACCGTGTCATTTTCAGGATCCTGAAAGCAATATTCTCGTTCATGAACAGGGACATTGTTCAACAATGCATTTTCGTTGGAGCACCACTTGTGTAAATCCATGCCTCCACATTTTAACATAGAAATCAGCTGTTGCTGCAATTCAATGGCACTTGTTATACCGTTAGAACCAGTTAGAATATCATCAACATAAAAATCAGTATGAGTTGCGGCAGCAGCAAGAGGATATTTCTTCTGTTCGTCATAAGCTAACTGCCTTAACACCCTAGTGGCTAAATATGGTGCACATTTTGTTCCATATGTTACTGTAAGTAACTTATACAGTTTGGGTTCATCTAACGGACTTTCTTTCCATAAGATGCATTGTAAGTTGCAATGATCAGGATTGACCCAGATCTGCCTGTACATCTTTTTCACATCGGCAGTGAAAGCGATTTTATGTCTTCTAAATCTTAGCAGTATCGAAAAGATGTCTTCTTGGACCACACCCCCATTTAACAAGCAGTTGTTAAGTGATAATCCATTGGTAGAAGGGGCTGATGCGTCGAAAACTACTCTTAATTTAGTGGTACTGCTATCAGGTTTGTAGACTCCATGGTGAGGCATAACATATTTTATATCCTCATGTCCCTCCATCATCTCCTGCATGTGACCTAAGTCCTCATACTCGGCCATAAAATTTTTGTAAAGAACAGACATTTGGGGATTTTTATCCAATTTTTTCCACAGCCAATTCAGCCTTTGCTCAGCTAATTGCATGGATTCCCCAGGTTCAACATTTTCCTTCATCGGAAGATCAACTATATATCCCCCTCTTTCATTTCTACGATGGGTTTTTACAAAATGATCCTCGCAAAAAAGTTCTTCTTTGCTTTTCAGGGGTAGCTTCTCCTCCACAGATTCAATTTCCCAAAACTTCCTAATGGATTGATCTAACACCTCAACTTCTCTCCAGAGAAAACAGCATTGCTGAGATGACGAGTGAGAAATTGTCCCGGAGACTATGTACCCAAATACAGAATTCTGAAGCAACACTTCGTTGCTGAGATACAGCTGTCCGCTCTTCAATGCCTCAAAAAATATTTTTGCTCCGATCAAAAGTTGTATTTTCCCAGGCTTGGAAAAATGTGGGTCAGCAAGTTCAACTCCTCCGGGAAACTTCAAGCCCGATAAATCAAGAGGAGACGATGGGGTGAAATCTGTTATTTTGGATACAATCAAAAAATCCAATTCTTTCTTGAACTCGCCGCTTTTGTTTGCGACTACCCCGGTAGTTTTGGTTTTCACGGTATGTGACAAGCCATTAATGCCACAAACTGGGGCATAAACTTTTTCTTTCTTTAACCCGAGGGCTTCAGCGCAGCTTGTTGTCATCATGTTCACTTGACTACCATTATCGAGTATGGCCCTAACTCGAGTCTCTTTTCCTTGGGAATCGCAGACGTAAACATTCACAGTACTGAGAAGTGCTGATGAATTTGTGTTTATCACATTGCTCAGACTATGAAGAACATCTGGCTGTTGGCCCCCTACTGCTCCTCCCTCTGAGGGTATGGGGGAAGCGCTTTCGCTTTTTCGTTGGATGACATCTTTATTGCTTTTTGGAGACGCCGTTTCTCCCCGATGTAAGAGAGTGTTGTGTCTCAAATTGCAAATAGAGCAAACGACCTTTGATAAGCACTGAGACGTAATATGGCCAATTTTTAAGCAACAATAGCATAAATTATGCTTTCGCACAAATTCATATCTTTGCGAAACACTCATTCTTTGAAATTTTACACATTTATATAATGCATGAAAACCTTTGCAAGAGACACAAGATCTTGTATATTCTTTGATATTATCACTATCATATACCATGAAAGCTTTTGCTTTCGGTTGTATTCTGTGGTCAGGCTTCTGCTGACGACTATTTAGTTTTCCGACACTTTCAAGCATTATACTTCTTTTTTCAATGAATTCCAGAAAATTGTCTAGTTTAGGAACCTCGGTAGTTGTTAATGTTAACTCATATTCCTTTCTGGATTCTTTATCTATTTTCTGAAGTAATACATTCAGTAACATGGTGTCTGATAAATCATTTCTTTCAAATTTCAATGATTTCAACTCTCTTAAATTTCTATTTACATTGTCAATTAGATTGCGCAATTCCTTAGCTGACTCATGTTGAACTTTAGCGCAATTTATTAAAGCTTGGATATGAGTGTCAACAACTATTCTTTTGTTTTCATAACGAGTTGTTAACGCCTCAAACAAAGAAGCATAGCTTTCGTCAGCTGTTTCAAGCTTTTTTGCATCCCCTTTTAATGATGCTCGCAAATAATACAGCTTTTGTACGTCGGTCAATTGTTCGTTGCCTTCAATTAAACACTTAAATTGATTTTTGAACTGACTAAATTCCTCATACTTGCCAGAAAATTCTGGTAGAGGAATGTCTGGCAATTTTATACGACAGATATCTTTACGCTCATCAACATTAACTTTTTGATAACTTTTCATCGACTCTTGGTAGAAAAGAAATCTTACCTCCAGAGTTTCTAGTCGCTCATCTATGTGCAGCAGCTCTTCGTCGAACACGCTAATGTCTATAGTCTCTGGTTGAGCGTATAATATTTTCCTCAATGCTTCAACATTTTTTTTGATGTCGGCGAGATTGTTCAATTTCACATCAAGTAATTGTTTTGAATCCACTGATGGCTCAAAGTCCTTGGCAAAATTTTCTAGTTGAGTAACTTTAGATTTTACAGTTCCTTTTTGACGATTATATTTAGCATTCATTTTCAATTATCCTGTGGCTATAGACGGACCAACTGTTCAATAGCTCAGTTAAAAATGTAAACTACTGTGCATTAATGAGATTCAATCACACAATTGAACTTAAACACGTACTCCTATAGTACTAACTTTATTTTTAAAGGGACAGCCTACTGCTCGTCTCCTTTCCTGGTTAACGACTTATTTCGTAATACAGTCACAGAAAAACGCTCGCTACAATTGGCGTACAAAATAGCCGCCAACACACATAATTTGATGTATCGGCCTAACAGATCTTGCTCTGACAAGTCATTAGCAAAAATTTCATTTTTTTAATTCGTTATTTATCAAGATATTAACGATGAAAAATACTGTATGAAGATTACAATGTTTTGACAAGTTTTCATTGGCTTTAAAATCTCTCTTTTCTTGGACTGCACTTATATTACACTACACTTGGGATAACATGAACTATTAGTTATTTCATTTAAGTTGTTTCATTATGTATTTAAAACATAAATATCATCAAAATGTCAAACATTATGAGCAATAACAGACAATGGAATTATGACATCTCTTATACTTTTTGGGAAAATCATTTTGAACTATAAAAAGCGATTAGTCTACTTTTTCAGGACTAAGAAAAGAAATAAAATGATATCTAGTTGTACAATGCTCTTCGAAAGATAGCAAATTCAGAAAACGTTAATGATTTCAACTTCAAACTAATGAATCATGAGAAACACAAATGAAAAGGTGGTTTCATTGTGATAAAAAATATCTTAATTGGATTTTTCCTAATTATTCAGGTGTGGAAGTGTTTTTCGTCACAATGGAAATTAAACGTTTGCAGGATTTTAACATTTTGAATTGGTTTTGCGAAATTTCTGAAGCGGAAATGAGTCATTGATGATAAATGCTGAAAACTTCTCGGCTAAATATCTACATGAATATATTGCAATCAGAAATATGAAAATGACTTTTCATAGCGGTTTATAAATATATCATTTGTAAGCCTCAGGATTCAGGATGGTATGAAATGCCGATACACTCATTTTCATATATACAACCCCTTAAAACATTCATGTCATTTTAAGAAACATGGGAAAGGCAAGCCATGTGTAACCAACTTAATATGCTCCTACGATCACGTGACTAAGGCTTTGGGTAAGGTGCAAAGATGTAGATGTTGTTTACCTTGATTTCCAGAAGGCATTCGATCTGGTCCAACATGGTAAACTGCTGAAGCGTTTACATGAGATTGGGATTGGGGGCCAATTATTGAATTGGGTTTAATCGTGGTTGCAGCATAGATCACAGCGGGTCATGGTCAAAGGTGAATTTACTGATTGGACAGGTATCACAAGCGGAGTCCCTCAAGGAAGTGTCCTTGGACGCATACTCTTCCCAATTTTCATCGATAAACTCGATCAAGGAATTCTTAGTGAATTCACGGATGAGTTAAATCAATGGGGGTAGACGGCAAAGCGACAGGGAACTGCTCCAGTCCAACTTAAATAAGATTGTAGCATGGGTAAATGAATGAAGCACGACCTCCGTCATTGACATGGTCGTTCATTTTGTTCGAACAACCTACGATTTCCGAGGAAAATGAGAAAACTGTTCCGTATGTAACTAGGTTCACCGATTCGAGAATTATCACTGACAAGCGTCTTAACTTTTCTGAACGTTGTTCCACGATGGTCAAAGAAAGCAAATATAATGTTAGATTTGATTCTTGAAAAGGTCTCTTCGCGTTCACCCAGAGTCATCCTTTCGCTTTTCCGAGGCGTAATTCGCCCTGGCCTATAGTTTGCCGTATGGTTTGGAAGACCCTATCTTCGGAAGGACATAAACTTGGTTGGAGGGGGTGAAAAAAGAAGAGCCACTGTATGCAATTATTCATGCATGAAGAAAGTCTCTTTTGATTCATTGAATATATTTTTCTGGAAAAACGTAGGCGTCGTGGAGAAATGATTGAAGTATTTAACATTGTCAAGGGGATCGATAAGATTTATCATGGAATATTGTCACGCAGTCTTTCAAATGCTTCGACGCGTGTACAACAGCTTCAATTGGTTAGGAATTACTCTATGTTGTTGTATCGCATGGGTTTTTTTTTCTTCAACAGGGTTGTAAATGCATGGAATAGCTTATCTTCTGATGTAGTGAATTCCCCCATGTTAGACACGTTCAAGAGGAAATTTGATAAGAGGGGTAAGAGTAATCGGGAAGTTATCCATATTTAAAGAATGACAAGCATATTTTTATGGCCAGATATTTTAGTTGTTTAGTTGCATTATCTAGCTTATTATTTGTGGGTGTCTGTATTTATTCTACGACAACCATAGTTTTTTTTCAGCCACTTTGTTGGGCAATTCATCTGTTGTAGTTTCTAATTTTGTATTTGTATAGGAAATAGTACATCATGTTCAAAAATACAGTCAGTTGAAAGTACTACGTTTCTAAAGTCAACGGTTGTGGAGATATCCTCTGAGCAAACAATCTGACACAGCCGTGTATATTTTGGCAGTTCTTCAAAAAAAAAACATTTTGTGATAATAGCAAGAACTTTTACTGCAAGCTTCAACCTCATTTGTCAATTGGTTGATTTAATATTTTTTTTTCAATGTGTGTCTGACTTTTGGCTCACGCATTTTTATTGTAATATTTACCGTACATCGACTATAATAGGTAACTTTTCAATATCAGGATTTTTTAAATGAGTTCCCAACTTTTCAGATCAATCAAGGTATTACAAAATATCTGAAAGTTTGGGAGAAAGTTTTCTGGAGTTAAAAAGGGATTCTGAAATCGGTATTTCTTTACGGAAATAAACGATATATCAATTTCCAATGATTTCAAATACACATTTAGTTCCTTAAATTCATCTTCAAAGTTCCTGAAAAATAGTTTGGGTTGCTATGATTTATTATGAGTTAAACGCGCGACATCAGGTTTATACTCGGATTTGGTTTGGAATTCTTCCAGTTATTTGCCTGTCGTATATAAAAATAATGACTGTTCTGTGTAAAATACCCATTTCATACGGCATATACTGCCAATACCAGTATTTGTCAGTATATGTCAAGTTTCACCAACACTTGTGTATTTATCACGTTGCACGAAATGAAGCGGTCTTATGGAACAATATTTTATAGAAACGTACAGGAGAGAGAAAACAAGTAGTATTTCAAAGTTTCGAAGTTTGAAATGAAATTACGCATTTTCTCAGAGTTTGTATTTCGACAGTGACGCAATATGACATGTTGAAATGTTTGACAACTACGAAGATGAATTTCGTGTAACCTAAAAGTTTTCGTAGTACAAAAGTTCGCTTTGTAGAAGTTTCAAATCGCAATCCAAGTCGTCAAGTGAATTGACATGAAAACTTGATGCATTGATGCATATTAGGTTCATTTCCGAAAAGTTCTGCGATCTCGATTTTCTTTTATATGTTACTGTAATATGTGATAAATCGGATATTATACATAATAATTAGTTATCACGCATACTTATAAATCGATTTGAGTAAGTATGATAAATTTATCACTTTCACCGACGAAGATGCATAATGTCCAATCGTCGTTAGTAAATTTGATAAATACTAAGAAAAGTTATCACATTCCCCGGATATTATGCATAATACCCAAGCGTCAGTGGTAATTTGATAAATGAGGCGTACAGATCAAGTCCCTAAATTGTTAGTTTGAGATAATCAAGGTTAAAGTTTATTAACACTAGTTGAACCCTAAAGTGATTGAGAGGATAATTTTCTTTTCATTTTTTGTTGTAAAGTATGAAGACTAACTTAAATATGGGTCATAATGTGAAAATTCAAAAACAATAAGGTGGCAATTCAATTTGAAAGCAGAATTTACTGGACTTGATCCACTTTGGCCCTGAAATGTTTTTTTTTTTAAATAAGGTCGGTCAAATGAATACAACACAGTGAAAATGTAAACATTTTGTTACTTGTTAACACCTGTATAATAAAATAATCTAAAAAGTTTGACATTTAGCTTCAAATGTTGTCATCAAACAGAGATTCGTCATTATCTGATTCTGCAATTTTCTCATTCAGGGATGTTTGTGACCTAATGGCAGTTTCTATCCGTAGGATTTTGAAATTGGCGTGGGTGCTTGGGGGGAAAAATGATTATGAAATACTGAAAACATTACCACTTTTACCGGTGATTATGCATAGTTACCAAGTGTCGTTGGCAAATTTGATAAGTACTTGAAATTTATATCCTTTATCTGGGATTGTGCATAATACCCTATAGCAATTGCTGAATTTGATAAATATGAAGAAAAAATAGTATGTGTGATGAATATACCCTGACATGTCAGGTCTCGATATAACATATTTTACGACCGTACCCCGAAAGAATGGTACAATACATGTATGAATTACTTTGCATAGTAGACCTATACCATATGGTACGATTTATGATGTATACCAACGACGCGACGCTTGGGTATTGTGCATAAAACATGGTAAAAGTGATATATTTTTTGTACTTATGAAATTTGCCAACGACGCTTGGATACTATAAATAACCGGCGGTAAAAATGATAGGTTTGGGGAAATTTATCAAAGTTACCAAAATGCTTGATGATTATGCATATTTACCGGTTATTAACCGCATTTATCATATTTACCGTCACATGTATACGTAATCCTTCATTTCTGTTTGGAAAAAATATTTTAAAATTATGATAGTATTAGATCTTAATAAAAATATCAGAAGATGTAACTTTATAGATTCTAGGGAAAAACTTTATACAACATCTAAATCTCAAATACGAACTCAGAAGAGAATCTCTTACCATGATGGCTGAAATGGAAAAAAACCCGCATTGGTCACATTTATACAGTAGCCTAAATCGAATTTTTGAAATGTATTATTGCTAAGAAGAAAAGACAGTGACCATGAAAATATTGATATCATCTGATAACGGATACCTTTGGGATTTTTGATTCAACGAATATCATATTTGGATTCAACGAAATGAAACGCAAACCAAATCATTTGTTAGCAACCCTGTGATAGAATCGTACAATTTTGTGCAGCATACATTGATTGCAATATAATACACGAAATACGAGAAACTGGTAATACAGACTTCACTCGTTTTAACGATCACTCGTTATTGCAACCGTTCCATTATAACAATTAGTCCCAATTTTTTTTTTTATAATTCCATCCCATGTTATTTTTCATCCAATACAACGACGTACAAAGAGCATTCAGTTCAATATAATGTTCAATTTCAGTTCTGCTTCACCTATTTTTCACAAAGAAATGCATAAAATTCTTGTTTTTTGTTTGACAAAATTGTGTTTGACATCGATCCTTTATATCAGATAGGTTATTGAACTGCTCCGACCCAAACTTGGGTCTCAGGGGCCACCGAGATGGGTCGTTCAAATCACTAACAGTCAGGGGGCTCTTGCGGTATTCGCCTCAACCAAAATTTGATTCCCAGTGGATGCTGAGAAGGGGTGTTCAAACCCACTTACAGTTTGTTATAAATGCACTTATTACGTCACTGGGCATCAATAATTTTGAAAACAAAAGCAGTCCCATGTGTCTTGTTGTTGATTTTGGGTTACGCCTCGAAAAAGTTGAGATCACTTGCTTTACATTGTAGAATTCGATTAATACGTGGGGGAATATAATTAATCATCACAATTGTTTAATTGTTTTTTAAACCTGCCCATTATTACTGCAAATGCTTACATTACAAACAAAATGAACAATTTTATTTTTTATTCTGCCCAAATATGAATTCTCTTAAGCGGTCCCATACTTTTTAACATGGTGAAAAACTATGCTCTAATAGAAATATCCTTAAAAATACTATTTAACCATCGATTTATTCAATATTTTTTAGGCATGTTCTTGATTGTATGTGCTATCCTATACTGGCATAAAGTTTTACACATCTTAGATACTTGATTTTTTGTAAATTTTCAAAAACAATGTATTAAAACAGCTTGCACATGATAAAATACCATGACATCAATGTAATTGAATAAAAATTGATTAAAATAAAGGAAATTGTTCAACTCATGGAATGAAGCAAAAGTTTGAGATATTTCATTGATTCAATCTTAATAAAAAATGATTTTTTAATTAAATCAATATTAATTAAAAAATGTTTTGAAATGTAAAATTTAAATTTTGAAATTTAATTTAAAATTTAAAATTTAGATGGAAAACAATACCAGCATAGTATAGAACATACAATCAAGAACATGTCTAAAAATGTGGAATAAATCGATGGCTAAAAAATATTTTTAATGATATTTCTGTTACAGCATATAGTTTTTGACAATGTTAAAGGAAAGAAAAATGTTTTTTAAAAACTTTCCATATAATGACCAAACAATATAACACTTCTTTTCCGTGCAACAAGGATGGTCGTTATAACGAACGTTGACTGTAATTTTTTTAACATTTTAATGAATTTTTTAATATTGCGTCAACTAATTCGATTTCCGGAAATTAATCCAAAAAAAACACATATTGCTAATTGAATTGAATGTGAGCAGTACTGCATTTTTTTTTCAGAATTGTTTAATTTCATGCGTCCATTCTCTTTAGTTTTAGGCTTCAAGTGAATTTAAGTTATCAACTCTTAATTCGAGAAAAGAGTGGAAAAAATAGTGGATTCCTTTCTGAATAAGAAAAAAAACCTAAAGTTCAGAAAAATAATTTGCTTCTGAAATTAATTTTTATAATAAAAGTTATGTTCGGGTAAAATCTAATTCAATCTCTCCTGTAGTTTATCCTCTTTATTTTTTTAACCTTGTGTTAAAGGAATGAAAGTTCAATTGCTTTTGTTTATGCTATTACCAATCTCAAATGTTGAATTGAAGAAATATGAAACACGTCTTATGCGTTTCTCTCTATTATGAATATCACATTTGTTTTTATTTAGCTTATGTTTTGGTTTTAAGTTATTAGGGCTTCAAGTTGTATATACAACCATTGCTGAACTTTAGTATTGATGAGGAAGAACTTCAGTATTGATGAGGAAGAACTTCAGTATTGATGAGGAAGAACTTCAGTATTGATGAGGAAGAACTTCAGTATTGATGAGGAAGAACTTCAGTATTGATGAGGAAGAACTTCAGTATTGATGAGGAAGAACTTCAGTATTGATGAGGAAGAACTTCAGTATTGATGAAGAAGAACTGATGAAGAAGAACTTGTGACTATACGATGAAAGTAATGCAGATGTATTTATGAATAAATTTTCAAAAAACAATGTCAGTTAATTTTGTGAAAAGAAAGAAAAACGAATACTTATAGTAGGATAAGCAATTATTGAAAATTAATGACAGAAAGCATTAGAAGCGGCATGATGCTAGAATTATTTTTTTACAATGTTTGATAGAGTCAGCATTCTTTATAACGACCACTCGTTATCGCGACCGTTCCCTCATAACGACCAGCACGATGAGTCCCGAGTTTTTGACCCATTCCATTGAATATTTTCATCCCATATAGCGACCTACAAAGATCATTCAATTCAATACAAATTCCTGCCTCACCCCTCCCTTCTTTTTGGGCAGGAAAAACATGTGTTTGTCATTGGGTTATGGAATTCGGTACGCAAGTGCGTGCATGCGATTCTGTTATTTTCTAACCCTATGCATTTTCACTGAAACTGTTGACATAAAAAAACAAATGAATAATATAATTTTTTATTCGGTACAAATATTAACTTTCTTGAGAAGCGACTTATTTCAAACGTTCGATGTAATGACTCTCCGAATTCAACGTCCGTTCTTCGGGTGACGAGGCAGGGCGGGGTCGTTATAACGACTCTATAATGTTGACAACTCTATAGTCCAAACAGTGATGCTGTTTTTGCCAAGGTGATGTCTATGTAGGAAAAAAAATCTAAGACAGAAAGCACCGTTTCCTTCATCTCTGTTATCAAATTTCTCGGCTCTAGTATTGTTACTTCTGCGTTCAGAAATATTGAAAGTGTATCAGTTTGGCCATTGCAAAAAGCAAATGCACCAAATAGAACATCTAAGCATCGCCATAAGCTAATACACTGAAGCTCCTGAAAAACTGATACACACACCTAATATTATGTAGGTACGCACTCGAGCACTCAGAACTGCTGCAACACGACTCCACTAATGTGTAAAGCTATCCTGCAGGTAATTCAGGCGATGATTCTGTTATGGCAATCCACAATCACATAACGGTGCGATGTGACTTTGTACAACACGTTGCAAGGTATATGTGGTCAATAATATTCATGTCTGGGGATTTAGACGGTCTACGGTGGATGTTGAAGTAGGAATAATGTTCTTGGAGCCACTCGGTAGCAATTTCCGAATTTCCTTTTGGTCCAAGCCCGTCGGAATACACACAGGACATGAATGGGTAAGAGTGATCAGAAAGGTTGTTTACGTATTGGTTGCAATTCAGAGTCGTCTTGCCCTATCGGGGGTCCCACATCATGTTATCTTCACACGCCCTGTACCATGGCAATGTCTCTACCAGCTTGAACAATCCCCTGTTCACACACTGGAGTTCATGGTTCTATGGGGTTTTCTCCATACCCGTACATCAGTCTGAAAACGCGTCTTGTCATACCAGGCAACGTGCTTCCAGTCATCAACAGTGCAAGAGGCGTTGCTGGAGAGTTCGGGCGATGTGCATAGTTTTGTGTCTTGCAGTCATCAATTGTCTTTAAAAGGCAGTGATGTCTTTAAAAGACAGTAGTAGGTCGGTCTACAACAGTACAAATTTCCAATCATTAAACTTCACTCATATTTCGAAAAATAGATAGCAGATGGCAGCACTGTAACAAGCATTGCGCAGAAACAAACTTCTCGTTAGGTTCACCACACGGACACGCACACCCCAACCTATACCAATTCGTTAGATGTTCCGCAAAGTAATATAGATGAGATGCATGTGTGACAGAGTATTTGTAGTAGTTATCAAAGTTAAAATTGCGCAAGCGACTGAGCCTTTCACTGGTCGGTAAGTAAGTAACTCATCAAAGATATTCGAGTGGGACTTCGGCTCCGAAAGCCCATATCAAGGAGGGATAGTAGTATAGTTCGTATGCAACATTTGTTGATGCCCCAGCATTAAAATATATAGTGATTTGAGGCAGTGCTGCACGTCTATCTGAAACGATTCTTGTCCGCAGTCGATGGCCGTGTTGCATCCGGATCTTTTTCCGCCCGATTTTTTGTCGTCCATTTGGTGTTTTAACGATTTTCTGTACTCACGGTACTCTCTTGCGATGACTGTGCACAAAAATCAAAATTTCATCTCTACCTCGGATATCCCGTGACTCATTTCACGAGCGCAGACTACTAAGCCACATTAAGTCACTTAAATGATGGTGGCCTGCCATTTCAGCAGCAGAAACCGATCAGACAATTTTCGTAGGTGACTGTTATCTTACATAGGCGCGGCAAACCGCATCGGGTTACGTTGATTGGTTGAATTTCTCCATTATTTACAAATGCTCGTCTGTTCCAGTTTTTCTGGCACATCTGTGTATATAAAGTTTTAGTATTTGCTGTATTTCCGAAGTACTCAGCTTTCAATAGTACGCTCAAGTGTGTGTGTCAGGAATTGTCACTGGCTATCTTCGATGTTAGCATATTAACTGATTCATGGGTGTCACGACAGTTCAGCGCGAGATAATTCAGCGCAAGACGATTCAGCGCAGTGTTGTAAGAATTTCCTTCCCGCTTCATCTAGACTTGGGACTGGCAAGCTTTCAAAATGCTTTGAAATGATTTCGAAAATAAGGTGTGGTTAAAAGTGTTGTTTTTGTTTGACACAAATATGTTGACGTCATAAAAATGCATCATCATGACATAAAAAGTAGTATCTCTTGCAGCTAAAAATTATGTGCTTGTAAAAGTGATATTTTCTTGACCGAAGATGCCTTGACCGCCGCCTGGCAGTCGAGTGGTTAGGGAACTAGCTTCTCACTGTGCAGGTCTGGGTTCGAATCCCGGTTCGGGCATGAATGTTTACTAACGCTAACAAATTCTCTGGACGGATCATGCTGATCCCTTGGGAATACGTGAAGATCACGTTTAAAAAAAAAATGTACTGATCTAATTCAATTTCTGTTAAAGTGCCTCCTCTTTCTGCAGAGCCGATTTTTCAATTACTGCGATGATGTACTTCAATGGCGCTGCTGAATGAATTATGACAGCCCTCAATATTATTATTAATTTTCGCAAAGTCGACAATAGTAGCGTCGAACTGATTCCATAGGTCTATGGAAAATTTTGGATCTCTCCAAAGATATCTTCGACTTTAAATTCAAATACCTTCGCAATAATTTACAATATTATGTAAATCTCCTTCATTGTCTCTGTATGTAATACTCGCTATCTCATCAATCTTGAAGATTTTCAACTACGTCTCTTGCTGGTACGCAAATGCTAATGCAGCTAATTTTCTGATATTCAATGCAAAATCACTGTTTGTCGGATATTTAACTTGCAATCCATTTATCTGCACCGACGCCATAAAGAAACTGCGAAAAATAATTTCAGCTGCCCAACATTGCGTGCTTCCTTCGATCAGAGTGAAACATGTTGTCACGGAAAAAAATTATGTTATTTCGTATCAATTGAACTGTTTCTTTTCCATTGCACTAGAACAGAATTTCTCAACCTATAGTCCGCCGATCAGCGCAGCGATGGCACAGGTGATCCGCAAACAAACTTGAAAATTCAATTCGAACTAAATGAAAAATTATTAAATTATTTTAATTGATATTAACGATATCCATATGGGTTCAAATAGAAATTGGATATCATACATAGCTTCATCCACCTTCATCCCACGTAATCAGGAAATACGGGATATCGCTTATTATAGCCAATTTAAGACAAATTTTCTAATTACTGCTAAACGGGTGAATGGCGGGAAAATAAAGGGCTGCTATAAATTTCAGTAAACAAAAATGCATTTGGCAAAAAAAAAAACATTTCAAACCACAGGATGACAATTCTACATTGAGAAAAATAAGGTGTACAGGGATCTTAAAATTTGGTGAAATATCCATCTAATTCGACCGCGATTGCGTGTCAAAAACGTTGTCATAAGTCTTCAAATTCCCTAATTATAGTTCAAATCGCTGAAAAATTCAGTTGAAAAAAAAAGTTGAACCTGACATGTGTGAGGTGAATATTTGTATTAATAGCTATAATTGTTGAATTAAGTATGAAAACTCTGTTTTTTCCCGATTTTAGTAAGAATCACAAATTCAAATAAGCATCGTTGAGAAAATGGGACAAATACATAAAATAATTCGAAACAACGAAAAATACAGGGAAATCCCGGAACACAGGATGCGAAGCGCCTGTCGAATGGTTTCGTTCATTTCGTTGGGCCTTGAGTTAAGAAAATTCTGCATTAGAAGATGATGGAAGGAAGTAAGTAGGAAAAATAGTTTTTACTTTACCCAACCGTACATTACCACGTTCTATCATCATAGAAGCAGACTGAAGTAGTACAGAAGTTCCGCAGAGGAATATGGACGAGGTGCATGTGTGGTTTAGTAGTAGTACAATATCTTGTTGTAGTAATTGATAGCAGTAGTAGCGAGTAATACTAGTAGTATCTTTATATCCCATGTTTTATATACAAATTTCACACTCCAATAATAATATCTTGAAAAAAATGGGAGGGATGAACGGTAAAAATGTGACCTGTTGGTCACGTTTGTGTGGAAATAATGCCGGTTTTTTTATACTTGAAGGTAGGCTTCTGCCTACTTAATAAAAAATTACACAAAATAAATTTTTAAAGATTCTTTACCATTTCAACATCTCGGAAAAAAAATCTGCTTATAATATTCAGTGCTGTATAATAAACTCTACGAAATTCGTATATTTTTCACCATATATTGGTATACTTTTCAAGTGAAAAAAAAAAAGTACTTCAGGGTTCTCTTCTGGATCCGATAGTATTTTTAATATATATAAATGATTTATGTAACTTGAGATTGAATGGAAAAATTATAACCTTTACCGATGATATAGTGATTTAAGTAGAAAATACTGATACAACAAATTTTATTAGAAAAGTAGAAGATGATCTAACACATAATAATATCTCGTTAATTAAACATAAATTATAACACATACATACATCTTTGAATACATAATCATTGTTAGTGCCTGGAGAACAATCAATGCTATTTCCAACAAATAGATATTATTCGGGAGTGCAGTTATGTAGGTATCACAATACAGAATGATCTTAAATGGAACACGCACTGTGGTATTTTAATAGAAAAAATCTGAAAATATGCAGTGATCATTTACAAAATGAAAAACTTGATCGATGAACTTTTTTTAAAAGATTTATTCTATGCATGGATATATTCAATTGTCAATTATGCAATCAATGCTTGGGGAGAAGCATATTACGAGAATATTTGGAAATTAGATAATATATATAATAGAATAAGATCTCAAATATTTATCGATAGTTCCAAAATACAATGCCATACTCTAACTTTGAGACAAAACTTTTTGTACAGAATTATCAAATTTTCACAATTAAATGAAAATTACTTAACGAAAAATTGAAATAGAACTACAAACAGATATAATCGAGTTTATCAAGTCCAAAACCAAATAAAACATTATGTAAAAAGAGTTTTTCCTTCATTGCCCCTAAGATATTAAACATTTCCATACTGGAAATCAATTTAATAAATTGATTATTAAATGAATTTAATAAAATATAATTTAATAAAACGCATAGATTACGAAACCATTTAGATGAAAGTATTGAAAGAGTATATAAAAACACAATATTCAACTGAATGAAAGAGAATAATAATGAAAAAGAGAAATGATGTACGATAATTATACATGCATATTACATTGAGCTTCACGACAAGCAACTTAATTGTGAACATTATTCAGATATATACATAAGTGAAAATACATTTGAAAAAATATCTAATAAATATAATAATGATGTTGCAAGAGAAAGAAAAAATATTCTATAGATTATTCCTTTAGGCCTGCAAGAAGGACTTATCAGTCTTTTGAGGCTACAAAGTGTTTGTTTGTAATATGTGTGCATCCATTTTTTTTCTTTTTGTGAATTATGTTTGTATTCGTGTGACACATGTCTGAATTTGTGTATTACTTGTTTGTATTTGTGAAATAAAAAAAAAATAGTCCGTGAATTATACAGAAGAGAACGCGGCATTGGGTTACTCATTTTTACTAATAACTTCAATTTCTCTATCAACTCTTAATTAAGCTGAAATTCAACTTGAGGCAATAGTTCATTGTGAAGATTTTTCAACATGTACTCATGAGCCATCCAGAAATTCTAACAAAACTATCAGTGGCAGCTACACTATGTCTATCAGATATCTAGCATTATACCGGGTGTCCTGTAAGTCTTTATCTCATGAACCGTTCGACGTAAAGGTGAGGTTCTAAAAATTCTCACAATGTGTTCAACAATCGCATTGTATCAGTTCTGAGAGTAAAAAATGCTTTTAAATTCTCCAAAATACAGTATGTGTCACAAAATAAAAAATCTAAGTTTTTAAGCCCCTCCCCCTTTTAATTTCCTATGAGAAAGGTCCTGTCTTTTCTGGACAGAACATAAAAGTACTTTCACTCTTAAAACTGCTACAGGGTGATTTCTGAATATAATTTGAGCGTTTTTAAATCGGAAGCTTACCTCTAAGACGAACGATTGATTAGATAAAGGCTGAATTAGGACTTATAAGACGCCCTGTATATTATATTGGCTGTAAAAAGGAAGTGTCGAAAATATACTGAGAACAACGTCCACAATTAGAACTTCACTACTACTACTACTACTTAATCGTATAGGCAACTCGTAAAAATTCCTCCCCGTAATTTCTAATTAATCAGTACACACAGGATCGTGTTATGATGTGTATTTGCGTGGCCCTAATGCATTTATGGTATCAGAGTTGTGCTTGTTTCGTGTTCCACATTTTGAAGAAGAGATGTCGAATGCTTGAAATTTCATACACTGGTGAAATAAATTAAGAGAATTTGCATATTTTATCGAATTTCAAGAAAAGAACTGAACTGAATGTAAAGCCACTGCTTCTAGATAAAAATACAAATCTTGTACGTCAAATACGTAAGCGTAAACGTGTGTGTAGGCGGAGCCAGTAGAGAAACAGGCTTTATAAGCGCACAAAGTTAAGACGCATTTCGTTCGCTAGCATACCTTGGCGAATTTCTTGGTGTTATTTTGCAGCAATCGGTTAATTTCAAATTGTAACAGTAAAAATGAGTAACAACCAACGTTTAGATGATGGAATGGTATAGCGAATTGTGGGGAGGCTAGAAGCAGGCCAATCTCAAGTCCAGATTTGTAGAGAGTTCAATTTAACGCCCAGCGTCGTGTGTAACTTATAAAAACAGTTCCAGGATACCGGATCCATCGAGAGAAAGCCTGGGCAAGGTCGTCCAAGAGCCACGACGGCCAGATAAGATCGCCATTTTTCGATTATAGCGAGGCGTAACAGGAGCGCTACAGCTTCTCAGATCTCTCGTGACTTGTATGCAGCCACAGGAACCCGTGTATCAAGGGTGACTGTTTCCAAAAGACTTCATGAGAGAGGGTTGTTTGCAAGAAGACCTGCTGTTTGCTTCCCGCTCACTTCTACGGACAGGAGAATCCGTTTATCATGGTGCAGAGAGCATAGACATTGGAGTATGGATCAATGGCCGAACGTTCTCTTCACTGATGAGTCCCGGTTCAGCCTAAGCACCGATTCTCGCCGTACGTTCATATGGAGAGAACCAGGGACCCGCTACCAACCCTCCAGTGTCCGCGAAATCGACCATTATGGCGGAGGAGGTTTAATGGTCTGAGCAGGCATCATGTTGGATGGCCGTACACCTCTCCATGTCTTTGAAAGAGGCACTGTGACTGGTGTGAGGTATAGGGATGAGGTCTTCGAGCCCTATGTTCGCCTTTTCAGGGGTGCAGTTGGCCCTGAGTTCATCTTAATGGACGATAACGCGAGGCCACATAGAGCTCTTCTTCTCGACGATTTTCTAGAGAGAATGGATATTCGCCGGATGGATTGACCAGCCAGATCTCCAGACCTTAACCCTACAGAGCGTACCTGACAATAAAACAGCGTTGCTGAACGAGTGGGACCAATTGCCACAAGAAATGATAAACTGCCTTATTTCAAGTATGCAATCACGCTGCGAGACCTGTATATTTGTAAGAGGGCACCATGCCCCCTATTAACATATCTCTTAACCCATTTTTTTGTTTTTCCAATTTTTGTTTTTTCTGCAACCGCTGTTTCATACCTTCCGACTCCAACGAGTGTTACTCACGATCATGCGTGTGTATTACAATTATTGAATGATTATTTGTTTTGTATTGTATCAATGCATGTACATATCAAATTTCATTAAAATCGGTTCAGTAGTTCTAGAGACAATCGGCCAAGTCTGCAAATTCTCTTAATTTCTCACACCAGTGTATTACGTAAGTATCGTGCTAAAGGTCTGCTTGCCCTTTGCGAGACATTCCAATGGGAGGCCGGCACGCATTTTCGTTACAACTTTAATATGATGTGGGAATTGATTACTTTCTTTGGGATTAATATGTTCTTGATATATAAGACATAATTGAAATACCTCTATTAATCTTATCAATATCACTAGCTATAATATCCGGCGCTGCCCGGCTTTCCTTCAATTACTGCGAAGATTGAAAAAGTGACAAACCATTATGAAGATACATGCATGTCTGAAGGCTTGCATGTTATTGAACCACGGTAACCAAAGTAAACATTCCAAAAGCTATTGTTGAGGCTCAGAAACCATAAGTTGTCCGAAAGATATTTGCCCATTTCGGGCATTTGCCCAGCACTGCCGAACTTTTAAAATAACCTATCATTCAAGTCGGATCCCGTTTGGTATACAGCACAGCATCGATTATCTAAAACAATTGGGAACCGGAGGCGTTTATTTTACGAACAATCGATAATTCATGGAAAAAATTGTACCAGCGTCATAGGATCATTATGAAACAAAGGAACAAATACAAATACAACGCCACTACAGGCAAAATGCCCAACGAGGTGGCTGAGAAAACGATGCCCATAAAAATATGGATGTCATATATTTCAAAAATATAGTAACCCAATTAAAAACAGTGATATTAAGCACAAAACAGAACATATCATGAATCATACACGTCTTACAAGTAAAGGGGGGGGGACTGTGGAATTTCTACATGGCACGCGAATATGAATTCGCCGACTGTTAACCGATCTCTGTTAACCGATGTTTCGGTTGATTGGTATTCGGGTACTCGATGCTCTGCTGAATAAAGAAAATTTGGTGACGACAGATCTAAAATTATAGATTTGTATATAGAACATGCACACAGAGAGACACAGAAAAAATAAATTTTATATATACATATAGATTACACTTGAGGCACTTTTCGAAAAGTAGCTGGCGGCATTAATAGCATATTAAACCACAAATCCTATTGCCGGAGAAGCCTCCGGTTTACCCAACATGTCAACCAAACCAGCCTCTTTGATGTAAAACAAGTATTGCAGAGGCGGGCAAGGGGAGGAGAAACAAAGAACTTGCAGCATGTCCTTTTCTACAAGACGTAAATTCGATTAACATGAAGCGGAAGGGAGAAGGAGGGGGAGAGCCTGTTATGTCACTCGTTGGACAGCGTCACTTAATCTGATTAGTGATTGAGTTCCCAGAAGAAGAAACCCGTCCAATTAATGTCTTTGTCAAACCAAAAGCCACGCCGATTTCACTTTAATTTGAATTGGACTGATAAAAGAACTATTCTGAAGAGACAACAGTTCTTGTTTCTTGAGAGACTTGTTTATTGGTATTATGACTTTAGATTGTTTGAGGACTCGAGAGACAACAAATAAATCGTATTAAATATAAAAAAGTAGAATGTTTTGAGGTCACGGATAAAGAATATATTGTCACAATTACGAGTTTGTTTGCTTTTGGATCGAATTATGTTGGATTTTTTTTTATTGTCTGGAGTGCAGAATAGAATGAGTTCCATATTCATAGATGCCAATTCTAAGGCTTCAAAAAATTTGATTTTTAAAATATTGTCTTTAATTGCGAATCAAACGCAGAAAAAAAAATCGTGTCGATCTGTTTAATGGTTGTTTTAAAGTGAAAGAAAAAATAAACAAATGACAGTATAAAATTATTCAAGAAAATAGGTTTTTGGAATGGGATTTTATTCAAGTTCCAGTTTTTGAAATGGTTCGAAAAGAACAAATGGACGAAAATTTTTGAAATTTTATAAGAATACTAGCTATACTACACTGATATAAGAAATTAAGAGAATTTGCAGACTTGGTCGATTATCTCTAGAAGTACTGTACCGATTTTAATAAAAATTTGATATACAAATACAACGCCACAACAGACAAAATCCCCAACGAGGTGGCTGATAAAAAGATGCCCATTAATTGCAAATCAAATGCAAAAACAAATATGTCAATAGGTTCAATGCATATAGGTTCTACTCATAATAACAGAAAAAATAGTAATGGTTGTGTGTGTATGTAAAAGTACCCAAACTTACTTTGACGAGTTTTTTTTTTTTTTTTCGTTTTCGACGTTTTAGCAGCTCATGCGTACGATTTATAAAATTCTGAAATGTAAAGGAATGTTTATTCGACGTGTCAAATTTGGATTTTGGAAATGTCTTTTTTTTTAACCCTCAAAGTTTCGGTGATTTTAACAAATGTATATATATTTTCATTTGCGGTTCATTTTGCTGCCAAATATCACGTAAATCTATATATTTAAAATTTATTTTCTATGTGTGTGTATATATTATCCATACAAATCTACAATTTTAGACCGATCGTCGCCGAATTTTGCATATGTACGAGACATGGCCCCGACTTTAACGTTAGGTCACTTTAAAAGTTCGTCAGAGCAGGGCAAGTTCCTGAAATGTTCAAAAAACCGTTGAACAACAATGGTTCGTGGTTCTCAGCAACGGATTTTGGAATGCTTACTTTGGTTACCATGGACCCTCTAATAATACGTATCAGACACGTTTATTGAGAAAACCCGGGAAGCACTGAGTGTATACACTGGTGAAATATATTAAGAGAATTTGCATATTTTATCGAATTTCATGAAAGGAACTGAACTGAATGTAAAGCCACTGCTTCTAGACAAAAATGCAAATCTTGTACGTCAAATACGTAAGCGTACACGTGTGTGTAGGCGGAGTCAGTAGAGAAGCAGGCTTTATAACCGCGCGTAAGTTAAGACGCATTTCGTTCGCTAGCACACATCGGCGAATTTCTACATATGCATACATATACTACATATGCATTCTACTACTTATATACATACATTGATACAATACAAAACAAATAACCATTCAATAATTGCAATACACACGCATGATCGTGCGTAACACTCGTTGGAGTCGGAAGGTATGAAACAGCGGTTGCAGAATAAACAAAAAAATGGGTTAATAGATGGGTTAATAGGGGGTATGGTCCCCACTTACAGATATAAAGGTCTCGCAGCGTGATTTCATACTTGAAATAAGGCAGTTTATCATTTCCTGTGGCAAATTGGTCCCACTCGTTCAGCAACGCTGTTTTCATTCCCTGGATGGTTCCCGGAGGGGCGTTGCGAGTTGCAATTGCCCTCCCCAGAGCGTCCCAGACATGCTCTATAGGGTTAACGTCTGGAGATCTGGCTCTCCAATCCATCCAGTGAATATCCTCACTCTCTAGAAAATCGTCGAGCAGAAGAGCTCTATGTGGCCTCGCGTTATCGTCCATTAAAATGAACTCAGGGCCAACTGCACCCCTGAAAAGGCTAATAGGGCTCCAAGACCTCATCCCTATACCTCACACCAGTCACGGTGCCTCTTTCAAAGACATGGAGAGGTGTGCGGCCATCCAACATGATGCCTGCCCAGACCATTAAACCTCTTCCGCCATAATGGTCGATTTCGCGGACATTGGAGGGTAGGTAGCGGGTCCCTGGCCATATGAACGTACGTGTGAGAATCGGTGCTTAGGCTGAACCGGGACTCATCAGTGAAGAGAACGTTCGGCCATTGATCCATACTCCAATGTCTATGCTCTCTGCACCATGATAAACGGATTCTCCTGTCCGTAGAAGTGAGCGGGAAGCAAACAGCAGGTCTTCTTGCAAACAACCCTCTCTCATGAAGTCTTTTGGAAACAGTCACCCTTGATACACGGGTTCCTGTGGCTGCATACAAGTCACGAGAGAGCTGAGACGCCTCGCTATAATCGACAAATGGCGATCTTTTCTGGTCGTCGTGGCTCTTGGACGACCTTGCCCAGGCTTTCTCTCGATGGATCCGGTATCCTGGAACTGTTTCCATAAGTTACACACAACGGTGGGCGTTAAATTGAGCTCTCTACAAATCCGGACTTGAGATTGGCCTGCTTCTCGCCTCCCCACAATTCGCCACCTCATTCCATCATCTAAACGTTGGTGGTTACTCATTTTTACTGTTACAATTTGAAATTAACCGATTGCTGCAAAACAACACCAAGAAATTCGCCGAGGTGTGCTAGCGAACGAAATGCGTCTTAACTTACGCGCGCTGATAAAACCTGTTCCTCTACACACTCCGCCTACACACACGATCGATCTAAAATTGTAGATTTGTATGGATAATATATACACACACATAGGAAATAAATTTTAAATATATAGATTTACGTGATATTTGGCAGCAAAATGAACCGCAAATGAAAATATATATACATTTGTTAAAATCACCGAAACTTTGAGGGTTAAAAAAAAAGACATTTCCAAAATCCAAATTTGACACGTCGAATAAACATTCCTTTACATTTCAGAATTTTATAAATCGTACGCATGAGCTGCTAAAACGTCGAAAACGAAAAAAAACATTCGTTGAAAGTAAGTTTGGGTACTTTTACATACACACACAGCCATTACTATTTTTTCTGTTATTATGAGTAGAATCATTGAACCTATTGACATATATTTTTTTTGCATTTGATTTGCAATTAAGAGCTTTTTTTTTTATTAATCTATTCGAAATTTCAACTTTTCGAAGTCTTAGAGCTCGTGACGCCCCCCCCCCCCACTTAAGATAATTTATCACAATACAGAACGAAACGATGGTATTATCGTATTATAATTACGGTATTATGTGTATATCCGTTAATTATACGAAGTAAAGATGACTGGATACCAAGCGAAGGTTATTTTAAAGAAAAGTCACTTTCCTCTTCGGGTAACCGAACCACCAACCTCAAACTTTCCGAGCACATGCTATACTATTAAGCTACTGAGTACAGTCATCGCCCCCCTAATTCGTTTTGGTATCAAGCCATGTGGGGCTAATTTCAAGCTATTTGGGGGCTAATTTCCTTGCAAGCTCTTACTGAGTTAGGAGGCTGTATATTGCGCAGTCCCTTTCAGCCTAAAGGAATATAGTGTGCTCAGGAAAGAAAATGTCTGCCCTCTGTACCTTAATGGTAGAGTATGAGAATAGAAAATGCGAATTTGGTGGCTTGACTCCCAACAGAAGAATGTGACTTTTCAAATTATCTTCGCTTTTGGTATCCAGTCATCTATAGTATAGTATAGTATAGAAACGAGCACGCCCAGGCTCTCTCGCTTTTGCGATATAAGCTCATTGATCGTGAGATCGTGGGCGTGCCTGAAAAAAACTCAAACCGGGAAGCTGACCGGGAAAGCACACCCGGCCGGGACCAACATCCCGCCAACCCCCAAGCAGCACAACACACCCCCCACACCCAAACCCCTAATCCCAGGGCACATCACCGCTCGACAAGCCAGGATAGCACCGCGGGCGCGGCCCACAACGCCCCAACACGCCCCGCGAAGTCAGTCATCTATACTTGACATGAGACCTATAATTAAAACAATATTCCGCTTTTTCCCTTCTGAAATCATTGATGTCTTACGCTAGTGATAGGCAAGCAACGGCCCACCACACATTTCAAAATATTAATGTAGAATTGTTTTTCAATTTCATTGTCTTAAAAAAATTCATTTCAGGGCATGTCCTTTTTTTCATATAAAAAAAAACAGCTGTAAGAATTTTCCAATAGAAATTGATCTAAAAAGGTTTGCATGTACAACAAAAAAAAGAATAATAATAAGACACACTAATAAATTATACAGAAACTTATTAAAATACACTTATTTAAGCTTATTTTAACAGTTGTAAAGGATACGCCATTGCGTCTCATTTGCAGTAAAACCGAGGCAGTCTTCAAAGAATACCACATATCCCGCCACTTGTCTTTTGAGCATAAAAATTCCAATTATGAATGAATGTCAGAATACGTCCGATTCACTCGTCCCTCTCTTATATGGCGAAAATGTTCAAATAAATTAATATTTCTCATCAATTCCATAATATTACTATAGTTTGAATTGGTATAAAAAATGAGTTTCTGGCACGCAATAAATTCTTCGTTGATGAAAAGACAGTATATTAACACACACTCTCTCTCATGAGTTCATATTAAGTACATCACGTACTACTTGATGACGGTTTTTAATCCCCCATAGCGTGTATCGCACTTAACATTTGGTCATATTTACCGGCCATAAACTGCGAATGAAGACAGAATCTACTTATAGCACATATAAGGAAACTTTCTAAGCGTCTGTGCGGATTTGCTTGAAGCGAGTCTGTGTCTGCGCGAATTTCACGCACTTAATGTGAATTCATGATGCGATTATGGACTTGAATAACTGCAGATCTGGACTTTAATAACTGGTGCTTTCAGTGCCGGAAGTCATTGCAGAATATGGAACTTTAATCCTCGCAGTTGGTCTTCGAGAACTTTGTCGTGAACTTTCCAGTCGTTTGATCTGTAGTCCCATTCTTCGTTGCTTAATAGCATGTTGAGATACGGTTTCGTTTTAATCAGTTATATTTCGCCAAGGTTCTGTTAGTATATGGCGGCATTATCACAATAATTTAAATTTCTTATAATGCTACGAGAGAAATATTATAACTTACAGCTGGAAGTACAGTAGACACCGCTTATCGGAATCACGGACAATGCTATCATTCAGCTATTGCTATCACTTTTGCAAAGTACGAAACGGACCAATATTTTGTCGCACCACTGTCATTTTCTTCACGCGAGGGCTATTTTTTTTTAGACCGGGACCTACAATTTATTGCCGCTTCCGAACGGCAGGCTTGTTTTCTTATACTCATCAAGAGGTCAAGAGGTTGGCACGCTCACCCCTCGATGTGGGAATCCCTGCGATTTTTTCTTGCCGCCGTTTGTTTGTGCAAGTTTTCTGACAAGGGCGAATTGGGTATCGAACTCGCGACACCACTAAACATCCTTTGGTACTTTAGGCGAGTATCTTATCGACCTGGGCTACCGAGCCAATCCATCTCTTGTTATCGGGATTTCGATTGGCTATCAAATATTTTTCGGGAAATTTGAGAATTATTTTTGCTCTGCAAGTTATTGTTATCAGCCTGCAAGACAATGTAGAAGGTTAGAAAGAGAAGAGGCTATTCGCCTCCCATTTTCAATGTCCTAATCGGGAGATCGTAGCTGTTATGAACCGCAAATGTGGGAGTTGTATTTAAAACGAAATTACTACTGTGAAGGTCATGTATATGCAAGGAAAAAAATAAAACATTCAAGTTCTTGATCATTTTCTTACAGTTGTTCAGATTTACACTTTTTGCCTGAAAGACTTTCTCAAGGGTTCTATGGCAAGCATCGCACATCAAAATAGTGCATATCGTAGTTCGCGGAAAAATTAGGAAATTGCATTCTAATTTCTCTAAATGGAGTAGAAAAATACACAATTTTTGCTGTAAGGAAAATAAAAACACGGTTTCTATATATAAAGATAATGAAAAAATACACTATTAAACATTTTGAAACAACTTATGTGAAAAGAGAAAACGGTATTGTTTTATTCGACCAAAGGGGCGTATGGTAATATATTGGCTTCTTGGTTTATTTCAGATATAGTTATCAATCGGTCGTTGTTATCAGAATCCCCGAGTCTGATATGATCAGAGGAAGTGGCATGCACTGTATATTAAAAAATTGACATCCTTAAAAGGTCAATAATAAAGTGTTAATCGATTAAGAAAACTAAGACGCGTGCCTTAAAAAGTGAATAAAGTTTAAATAATTAATGGTATATAAGCATGATTTTCTTTTCAATGTAGATGTAGCAACAATTTATGTTTCAGGAAAATTTACTTCAATTATGTACTCTTTCAACGAAAGAAAAGATGTAAATTCAAAATCTCTACTCATTATTACGATTCATCTAGAGTTTTCCAATAAGTTATTGAGAAGAAAGTAGCTAAAACAGAAAGGAAAAAAAAAATTCAGATTTATGAAAATTCTTCTTTTTTTATGTATCGGATGATTATGTTGATATCTTTGGCAAGAAATAAAATTTTATGTCATCGTCTCGACGAAGTGATGCAAATATGTCATCATCGATTGCTGAGAGCATTAGCTGCTTTAAAGTATCTGTTTATGCAAAAATGACACTATTTATGAAATGGTCCAAAAAGGAAAAAAAAGAACAATATATATATATATATATACATCGTTAATGCCATCAAGCTCTATAGTCAAGAAAAAAAAATTAAATTTTAAATTACGGTGAGTGTTATTTATTGACGAGACGCACCCGTCGAAATATGATGATACTTAATTCGAAGGCTCCTGGTATCGAAATGAAACCCTTTCATTATTCTCTTCTTTATTTTTTTTAATAAAGATTTTCTCTATTTTCTTTTCTTAGATGGAGCATTTCGCTATAGGCGAAATATATATTAGCTTCATTTGATTACCATGAACTTAATTCGATACCATTTGTTTCAGTGCAATAAATGTATTTGTATAAACGTTAAAATAAATGTTTCAACTCAAAAAGTGCTTCGAATAACTTGGAACAAATAAAATGCAGACAACAAAGTTCGATTTTATTGCTAGTATATTAGGAATTATAGTATAAATTTGCACACCCATAACGGTTTTTCCTCGTTAGCGGACAATTCCTATTAGCGGACGCTTTTTTTAAATTCGTCAACGGGCATCAATGCATTCTATTATCCGTAAAGGACACTTCTCGTTGGTGTACAAAATGTCTGTTCCAGCTGGTGTAAGTTATCGAAAAATTCTACTGTATATGCATAATTTTTGGAAAATGGATTCACTATTGGTTCTATATGAGTGAACGAGTATGTAAATAGTTTTCTCGGTACTGTTTACAATCAAATAAATGTTGTTTTTCGTGTGAAACGTCAGGCTGTTGAAAACCTGGAGGGTTGAAGTGTGCTTCATTGCAGTGTTCAGTTTTAGATTACACTGTCCTGTGATTGGAAAGAATTGTCAAGAAACAGACACATATGAGGGGCGTATAGAATATTCAGTAGAGAACGTTTTATTCAGCATGATCTGTCGGTGATTTTTTAGTCCACTTTTTGTACTAAAAATATGCAGATGAATTATAGTCATAATGTCAAGCAACAAATATCTTTTTTAGGATGCGTTAAGTACTTAAATCATAGGCTGCCGAATTGTGACTGAAATCTTTAAAGTGTGTTTCATAAGAACTGAGAGTAAAATAATAAAAAAATAATAATACAGGAACAAAATAAAATAATTTACTATTTTTTCCAAACATCTTCAAGAGGTGATATGCAGTGGTCTCATCGATCGATTTTCTAAGAAAGTTAGAGAAGACTTTTTCTGTAAGTTTCCTCAATGAACCCTGCACGGCTGAAATATCGTTAGAATTAATTTATTTTCCTGGACTTCTCCTTCAACATCGTAATGAGCCAGGATTCGCATGATGCGGGGGTTTCGACGTATAAAGGGTTTTGGCATGATTTGATATCGCATTTACATATTGTGTTTCCATTTAAAAAAGTTGGCAACAGCGCATTCGAGAAAAAAATCTCGCCACAGAGAGCAAAAGGTCTGCAATACGGTGGAAAATATTCCATCATTACACTTAACACATAGTTCGAAAAAATAGATGGCAGCACAATACAACCATTACACAGAAACAAACTCCACGTCAGGTTCACAACACATAGACACACATTTCAACATGCACTCATTCGTTAAAAATTCCACAGACGGAAAATTCATACACACAACGATATATACACACTCAGACTGTAAAGCCGGGATTTACCAGGAGCAAGTGTTCTGTGCCTTACCTGAATATGCCTTACGTGAATTACCCAGCGTGACACGTTGTCTACTCACCAATAGGGGAAGCGGCACGCATGTTTTTCTACAGAGCGCAAGACGCCTCACGCCAGTGCTTTACGTCAGGTGTGGTTGGCCGACCGCTTCTGATGAGTCAAATGCGCCACGCGCCGCGCGTTTCGCTAATCTTCTGTTTACTTTCGTTGTGTTTTCTTTCCCCTTCCTTTCGATTTCCATTTATTATTAATTTTTTTATTTTGTAAAATGTCAAAAATACATGGACATGCAGGTGACTGAACTGATGATGCGCCACGCTAAGAAAATACAAACGCGTAGTGGGATAAAATTACCCGTTTCTGCCAACGCGAAATATGCTATTCGAAACAAATTTCATAAACGCGTCGAGAACTGGTGGGTAATTGGTCACTACATCACAATAACACCCTCCAAATGCCGCTGCTTCTGTTCTGCAATGTCTTGGTTAATGCAATATTTAAATTATGCCACAATCTCCCTACAATCCGGATAACACACCTTGCAGTTTCTGGCTGGCCCCCGACGTTGAAGACTAAGACTCCGTGATAGAAACTTTGATGAAGGTGACGTTATTTTGGGGAGTAATGGGTTGGTTCACTGAGGCAACTTCCAGAAAAATTCTTCTCTATTTAGTTTAAAATGTAGATTGAACGATGGGACGATCATATATCATCCGAGGGGAGATATTTTGAAAAAAATTGTTGTATATGTACCTCTCTATGTCTATATTTCTTGATTTTATACGATTTTATTATCAGTTCTTACGAAACGAACGTTATAAAGCCATCTTCCATATATTTTTGATATAAAAAATTTTGATCAAGTTATGTTCGAGATTAGATATACTGTATTGCAATGCATAGCAATTCTTAGAAATTTACTATTGCGAAAATAATAATATTTATTCCTAGTTTTAGCAAATATTATATGATTCGTATGATAACATTGAATGGATTTATAACAAAATATATGAAAAACTGTGATTTCTAGTGATAAACTCCAAGTGCTTTCAGGTATTCAATGTTATACAAATAATATTATAAATGTGGTGATTTTATAGAAATCTCATGCATAAAAAAACCTCCACCAGAAATTTCCAAATGAATTGCGAAAGTATTTTGATAGGATTTCTATTTGATAATTATAATACGTAATTAATTTCTTGATAAGTATTTCAGTTCTGATCCGCTATTGAGCTGTCACATGCGACATGATTTAATTAGCACTACGAGATAATTACGATTTCAAAAACACTTTTTCGCACAGTTTCCTGAAAGAGGTTTCGTTTTTCTAGAATTTCAGAACTGACATAATTAATGTTTATAGGGAGTTTTTATTTAAGCTAGACTTCTAATTAAAGTAATACGACATAATGAAAGCAAAACCAATTAAATAGGATCCTTTATCACTATACTTTGATGGAAGAGCAAAAAAAAAAAAAATGAATAATGAAAAATATTCAACACAAATGTCAGTCTTAAATTCATTGTGAATGATTTCATGCGTTTATCTTTTGGAATATCATATATAATTATTGTTTTTTTTTACTTACTCAAGATAAAACATTTCATATGAATGCAAAAATAAATTCTTTGAAGTGGAGTTGAAGGGTGATAAGTGAATTAAATATTTTCATTTTGCACGTAAACCTCGTAGAGAGTGTTTTAGTACATTTTTCCGTAAAAAAAATATATATAATTTTCAGTACATACGTTCTATAATTAATTGCTCTTCGTATTGCCTGTTTTGACCCTTCAATTAATCATTTTCTAAAATTCCTCATTCGATTATATATAATCAATTAATCTATGTAATTGACGTCAGTAAAAAATACACACACGCAGTTCTTTTGTTCAAGTCGTTACGAAAAATAATAAGTTTCAAATAAAAGAAAATTAAGACCATTCATTAAAGGATTAAAATTTAATAATTTTGGTACGTAATATATACTAAAGCTCTTCTTTTCACCAGACGCAAAACCGAGCTGGTGCTTGAATTAATTAATGAAAATTTTCAAGGTATTTAATGAAAATTATTTGTTATTATATTATGAATACTCAGCGAAAACAAGCAGCGAGTACAATTTTCGTTCACGTTAGCATTTGCTACGTATTTAGGTTTATCGCAACCATATATTCTGGGTTTTTCTTCCAAATTTTATTAAATCTTTTATATTAATTTTTTTTCTTTTTTTTTGTCGATTTTTTTTTTCATTTTCCCTTGCTGGGCAATTAGCCTATTGTTGGTTTCGAACTTTATATTTGTATTTTTCACACAAATTAATGTTTTCGTTTTCAGATACAAGACATTTGAAGTGATTCTACAATTGATCGTGCTGAGATTTGCTACATATCATACATACTCAAGGAAGCGCTGATATTGGCATTAGATGGACTGCTCTGGTGGTTGGTGTCATGCACTCCCAACTCGTATTCATGTCTATATCAGATTTCGAAATTTATGTACATATTAATATCTGAAGGTGTTTGATCGCTCCCGCACTCACTATAGTGAATGTTGAACATATCTACATATGTATAAATACAGTAAAGACATCTTATATCATCTCTATTTCATAACGTTATGTAATTTATAGCTTCAGTTTTAAAAAATTTCACACTCCACTCCACTTTTGAAAAATGTATTTTTTCGCGTATCTCAAGAAAAATAGGTAATGATTTAATAGAATAAAATTAAACTTAAAAACAAAATGTTCAATATAGTAATCTCTTTTTATTAGTTTTTGAAGAAACTCCTTTCAGAATTCAACATAACAACTTTTCAATACAAAAGGGTAATTCCACGGGGCTCTGTTTCAGGATCTTATTATTGTGAGTAGAAAGTAGTTGCAAACAAGATTCTAGAGATAAAATTCAAAAAGGATGCCCAAAAAAAGACTTTTTTTATGCTGACCCCAACAAAAGCGGCGTATAGAAATTTAAAAAAAAAAAAAAAAAACAAATGAATGGCCGTTAACGTATCATCGATAAAAACTAAATTTTTCCATGCACATGGATAAAGTAAAAACGTATAAATGACAGGGACCTCAATATTTCTGCACCAGAAGTACGAAAATACCTAAAAAATTTGTGTGTCCAATTTTTTTTTTTTTTTTCGCAAAGAAGAAAGCTATCTGACGATTGCTTAGTTTATTCTAGATTTCAATAGGCAGCGTTTGCTGTAGCTCCCAATACTTCGGTTTACCCTTTACACATCGTTTTTCCTCAGGATTGATATTTTGGCACTTACAGCTTTTTTGTTGTTTGCACCAAGAGAGAGACGGCGATAACTTTCTAATTGGATTTTGGGACACGGGGACTGTGTAAGAAGCTATTTTATAAAATAACTATACGGCTCTTGAAACATGAATAACATATTTGAGTACAACACGTGATTTGTAAACTTTTTCTAATTGGAAGTATACTTCAAGGATCAACGGCTCGCCAGTGAAATACAAATACAATTACGACCACAACAGTCAAAATGTCCAACGAGATGCCTTACCCTCCTGTTTGCTATGCACCCTATATATCACCAAGAAGTGCGAGAGGCGATTAGTAGCCGATTGTCATCATTCTAATACTTTTCTCTTATTTAATGATTATATTCCCCGCTACTTTTTTTTTATATTTTATGTGCTTCTGGGTGAGATTAATGTACTTAATTTTTTTCCCATTATTTTAGGATACCTTGGAGCCCTTTTATCGTGAGTAAATCAAAATATTCAAAAATATTTGTCTTTGAATTTACTGTATGTGATCACCAATTCCTCACCAAAATAGGTGTTTAAACTTTAATTAGCTACAATTTAATCTGTTGCAATCGTAGATGAACGGACTTTTTGTTCCTTACGCCAGTGCTAGGTAAAATGCGTAACATTTTCCAATGACAGATAATATTTGAAAATAAAAATATTATTGATTTTTTTGTAATTGCAAGTTTTTCTTTGAAGAACAAGGGTTAGGAATCATCTCTTTTGAACAACGATTAGTTAAAAGTCTGTAAATTTGTAGAATTATAAACACCACTGACAACATTACATACACAAGCAACTGCTATCCTAAACGGTGTTAAAAAGTTTTCTTTCAGCCTTATAATGAACTTTTTTCCCTTTAAATGTAAAATCTGGGATTTCAAGTATGTGTATTTCCTATATAGCTAAGTAATGCATATGTCTACGCCTTTAGTCATTTTTAAAAGTAATTAAAGTCTTTTCTCTGATTTTATTCTCTAATATCCATTCAGTGAGCCAAGAAAAAAAAAAGAAGTTAACTAATTGGATTTTGTGAAAGTTCTCATAAATTACTTTAGAAAATTTAAACCTCTTGTGTTCACTAAATTGCTTTATATTGATTCATCGGTATCAAGTCGGAAAATCCAATCTCACACTGTTGTCAAAAGCTAGAGGAATTACAGGTTACGTCCGGGAAAAAAAATGTAATTTTCTACGTGGAATTTATTTCGAATCAAATCACGGTATGAATGGAATAAGTAATTAGTAATTACTTTCAGTAATTGTATGTCTCGTTCGTATGTAGCAGAAAGAATTGAAATTTGAATGCAATCGCTTTCCAGGATGTTTTCACGCGCAGAGTCTTAGTTAATTCAGAGATTATTTTTCGTTTAGCTATTAAGAAGCGATTTCAAGAATGTTAGTTTATTCTCTTCCCTTAGTTAGAAAAACCCTTGTATGATTCAGGTGTTATTCTTGAACGAAATTAATTAAAACCGTTACTCCACGATATTCCTTGCAATGCAATTTTTCACAGATACTTTAAAATTCCTAGAAAACCATTCATGTAAGCAAAATACTTTTTAAATATAATACTGTTGCCAAATGAAAATTAAATTATTATTGAAATAGAGCTGTCGGACGTGTCGAAGAATGTCATATTAGTGTATGCTAAAATAATATTGTAAAATTTTATTCACAACTGCTATAATTATTATCATTGCTTTAGTTTTCATTCTATGTGACAAGAGATTAATAGGAATAATCAGTAGATACTTCAGGCGTGATATTAGTGCATATCAGTGCGTTTTCCCAGGTGGTAGCAAACGGTAACAGTAATAACTCTCCCGCAGAGAGAGTAGAGATACTTATATAACTAAATGCATAATTTCAGGCGACTGCCACTGCCATTACCAGTATGGAAACATTTTCACACTTCTTCCCTTTATTATAGTTTTCAGCCTAAATGTATTCCGATTTATTATCCTACAGTGCAATCGACAAATGGCTGATTGAACTATAATTTCCATTAAATATCAATACAATGAAGTATTTATAGATAATTCACACTCTCCACATAATTTTTAGGTTTTGCAACGTTGATTTCTTTGAATGTATTGATAGTTTTGCTGCTAGGGTTAGCAGTATTTTATTGGGCCTACATCCGCAAAAAGCAAAATTTAAACGAGTACAACTCTGGGTGAGTTTAAGCAAGAAAGTATTTTTTTATCTCTGGAGAAAATAATTAATATATATATATATATATATTATATATGCATATACACTATGTCACTACTTCAACATCATTATTAACCTCTTCGCTCCAGAAGTTCATCTTCATTTGCAACGGTGCTAAATGATTTTAATGATTCTTTTTCAATTGAAGGAGGTGAAAAGCATTATCATCATTATCAATTATTTTCAATCCACTGCTAGATATAGATTCCGATTTTATCCTCTCTTTCTGATTTTTTTCCCATCAAATTGACTCAAGCCACCTTTTGGATCTCGTAGTTTCATTTCTCCGTGTTTGGGGATGCCTTCAAGGACGCTTAACGCCACTGGGGTTAACTTAACACCATTGGTACCCCAGTGGTACCAATCCAGAATAGTTGTGGTCCATCTGTTGTGCTGTCTTCTTGCAATATGTCCATCTCATTTCTATTTTAGATGTTTAATTCTACCCATGATATCATATGGTTTTGTGTGTTCGGCTCCTTATCCACGTGATTCGTTTTCTGTCTCTCTTTGTAATGCCTAGCATACATCTTTCCATGCTCCTTTGTGCAGTCTGTAGCCTTATGTATCATTTTGCTTGTGAGTGTCCATGTTCAGCTCCATAAATGAGTGCTGTTAGCACACACTAAATTGAATACTTGAATGAACAGTTGATAATATGGCATGTTGCTCCTCAGAATCACACAGTTTTTGCCAAAAAAAGGCTTCACCCAATCCTGATTCTCCTGTTTATTTCACTGAGGATGCTGTTGCCCATGGTAATTTCTTGTGCCAGGTATACATAGCTTTGTACTTCTTACATTTCTGTGTTGTTGAGCAAAATATTCTCCTTCGAAGCAAACGACTTGAACATAACAGTAGTCTTTTGCAGATCCATTTCCAAACCCACCTGAATACTTGCTTTCAGGAGTTCTTGTATAATTTCTTTTCGTTCGTCTGGATATTTGCCGATAATAACAATCTCGTCATAAATGGTTGGAAATTAATTTTAAATTTATGTAATTCCTTTCCCTTCCTAGTCCACAGTTCAAAAAAAAACCTTCTAAAACAGGAGTAAATAGCTACACGTGATATAGTATCATCCTGTCCGAATCATTTTCCAAATCTAATCTTTGTTTTTCCAAACAAATATTTGCAGTTGCTTTGTCAGATACTGTTTCTTTATGATATTGATACAAATCTTCTCAGCCCAGAAGATTTGCCCTATGCAACCGTGGTAGAGTATGTAGTAGAGTTTAACATTTGTATAATTTGTCTACAAAACAAATAGCATACGGAAAAATTCTTCTCCGGCTTCCTTAACAATGTCGATTGAAATCCCATGTTCAAAAGCGCATTTCCATTTCTTCATATACCTTATAGCCTTATAAACTTCTTCTTACAGCACTTGTGCTACTTGCACAAATTCTGGTTCATTTCTTTCCTTCTGTTCCGATATCCCAGTTCCTACCCTTTCCTCACGTTTGTACAGAGTATTACAATATTTCTCACCAATACAAACAATTTTATTTCCATCTTTTGTGATGGTTCGATCTTGCTTTTTAATGAGAAAATTTCCTTTCTTCCAACTCAGTATTTTAGCTGATTTCAAACTCCTATCATCTCCCAGCGCTTTCTTTACAATTTCGCAATTGAACTTTCCGACATCTTCTGTAATCCGCTTTGGCACAGTCTTGCAAAGTTCTACATATTCCACTTTTGACTTAGGGTCATTATTCTTTATCTGAAATTCTCTCCGGTCTTTCATCAGTTCCTTTGTTTCTTCCGTTGTTTTCTTCACCCCTGCTTGATTTTTTTCTTTGGAATTTTGTATTGGTAGTTCTTTAAGGGTAATGGTTGAATTTGTGTTCATCATGGTGACATCTAGGCCACTTTCAGTGACATTATTTAATTTATTACTGGAATTTATATCACTGTTCTTGAAGATTCGTTGTACCGATGGCAGTTTTTCTATTTTTTCTCTTTCCCTTTTAGTACTAAGCATCATTATACACCGCACCAGTCGATTCTCGCTTCCTGTATTGAATTTGTTGAGAACATGACAGTTTTGAATTAAAAGCTTCTTGTTAGATAGGATGTATTTACATCGCGCCTTCTTTGGTTTAAGGATAGCGTGCGTAATCTTTATCTTGAAAAGAAAAGAACATTTAATTTAAAGAGAAAAAGTGGACGAGGTGACCTGTCATTGCTTGCTTACTAATAAAAGAAGGTCCTTGAAGAAAGGGATAAGGGATGGAAAAAAGAAAGTTGAATCTAGGTTGACAGATAATATTAGCTCTGATCCAAAATTGTTTTTTCGGTACGTCAATAATGGATGTAAGGGGACAGTTGTCCCCCCCTCTCGATAGGAGGGTATAGGGTAGAGAGAAATGTAGGTAGTGCTTTCAATGGCTTTCTTGCGTCAGTTTTAGTAGGGAAATTCAATGTACGGGTGTTGCATGGGTAATAAAATGCTCAACGATATTCAAGTGGAAGATAGGGAGGTCCTAATACTTCTAAAATTTGTACTATTTATTTATTTATTTATTGTGTATGGCAGGCGTGGTGTTTACATCACAAACGGGGGTGGAAAAATTAAAGCATAGCATCGGAGATGGAGAGACAGATCACGGTATGTGCATGCAAAGCACCGGGGCCAGGTGATATGTATCCTAGGTTCCTCAGGGAATGTGCTAATGAATTGTTGGGGCCAGTAGCACGGATTTAGTGGAGTAGTGTTGTTGAGGGTATCGTCCCAAGGGATTGGAAACTTGCTAATGTTGTTCCGATATTTAAGAAGGGTAGTAGAGAAGCTGTGTCCAATTATCGTCCAGTGAGTTTGACGAGCTCCCTCTCGAAAATTTTGGAAATTATCAAAAATCAACTGGTGAAGTGGCTAGACGAGAATAATGTATTGCCGGATAATCAGGATGGGTTCAGGAAAGGGAAGCCATGTGCAACTAACCCCGTTCTCTATGATCACTTGACTAAGGCTTTGGGTGAAGGCAAAAATGTACACGTTGTTTACCTTGATTCCCATTGGATCGGGTCCAACATGGTAAACACTTGAAGCGTTTACACAAGACAGCAACTGGCTGAATTGGATAGAATAATAGTAATATCTTTATTGTGTATTTGGCCGGACATCCACAATGCAAAAAAAGCCTAGATGCAGAATGTAATATAAACGCTTAAAAAAATAAGGTAAAATGAAAAAAAAAATGTATACAGAGCAGAGAAAAAGAAATGTGAATACGAGATGACCCATTGAATTGGATAGAAGTGTGGTTAAGAGCTTGGTCACAATGGGCTATGGTGAACGGGGAATTAACTCCATGATTGGACAGGCATCACAAGTGGATTTCCTCAAGGAAAGTGTCTTTGGCCCATACTTTTTCACGTTTTATCGATATACTCGATCGGGGGTATCGATGGGAATCTTAGTAAATTCGCAGATGACGTGTAGCTAAGGAGGGTAGTTGGGAATCAAAACGATATGGAGATGCTCTAGGCCAACATGAACAGGAATGCAGTGTTGGCGAATGAATGTAGCATGAAGTTTAGCGTTGACAAATGCATGGTCACTCATTTTGGTTCGAACAAAACCCCGTTTTTCTTACGAGTTGAATAGTGTCGCTATCCCTAATGAAACTAGGATAATCAATTTGGAAATTCTGATTGACGAGCGGCTTAGGTTTTCTGAACATTGTTCAGCGGTGGTAAAAAAAATCGAATAAAATGTTTGCTTTCATTTTCAAAAAGTTCTCTTCGAGTTCTCCTAAAGTAATTCTTCCGCTTTTCCGAGGCTTAGTTCGTCCTGGGCTGGAGTATGCTGTAATGTTTCGGAGACCATACCTACAGAGGGACATAGACTTGGTTGAAGGGGTGCAGAGAAGAGCTACGCGTGCCCTCGTTTACACACGCTGCTTGAGACTTCATTTTTTCATTATGTTTACGTTCGAAGAACGCAGGCAGGGGAACATGATCTAAGTGTTTAAAATTTTCAACGGGATGGATAGGATATACCAGTGTGGATTGGATTAACATGCTGCCAACCGCCTGCTTTGGGTATACTTTGGGTATATAGGGGATACCGGTATCAATTGATAAGGGACAATTCTAGGTTGTGTTGTTGCAGGGAGTTTTTCTCTAGTAGCGAATTGTGAATAAATGGAACAGCTTACCCCCGGTTGTAGTAAATTCTAACGCAAAGGACATGTACAAGAAATACGATAGGCATGTTGTGGTGAATGAAGAAACTATCCATACATAAAAAAAGACAACCATAAATATGTTTTATGGACACTGTATGATATTTTACCCTGTATATATATATATATACAGTTTTATATAGTTTTATATAGTTTTATATAGTATATATATATAGTTTTCAGTTTCGTAATTGCATATTTATTCGAGTTGCTGTATTTTAGAAGTATATGACATCCATATTTGCTGTGGACATATTTTTCTCAGCCACTTCGTTGGACATTTTGCCCGCTGCGGCCTTATATTTGTATGTGGACGTTCTCATTTGCTGTCCCAGTTCGGCTTCTCAACATCCACTTTCTTTGAGGTTTCTTCTTAAACATCACTCTCTGCAAATTCGTCGAATGAGGTATACCTAACTCAAATGGTTCTTAGTAAATATAAATTAATTTATTAAGTAAAATTAACTTTTCTTTAAAGGGAATTTAATATACAATAAATAAAAATCAATCAGAATATGTTTTGTCAGTTTTGACTCAAGTGTGAAGAGGGACATGGAGGTTGGATGAATCCCACGCGAGTCCGAATTTTTATGCACGTGCTGCCGGGTTAAATAGCAATATTTTTCATCCGTTGTGTGGTTAGAGTCACCTATGGTGATTAAGACTAATAGACATCTTGTGTGTAATTAATTCCCTCCCCAGACATATTTCATTGTGAAATCAAATTTTAACTCTTATGCTTCAATATATTCATGAATTTCATGAAATATGTTGGAAAGACATTATTGCCTCATATTTTTTTAAATATTGTGCAAATAACCTACGTACCATGATGATTAATATCATTCCCTTTGAATGGCTTACTCATGAACCAGCAGCTTTGTCCGACGTCTTTCAAACATAGTCTATATAATGATTCAATCATCACACATCTCATTTAGTATAATATCTCTTGCGATTTCAAGGTATAATTTATATTTCAAAAATCGACACGTAAACATGCTGATGAATGTATTCAAATTGTTGTTGGTATAAAGATTTTATTCGCAGGGAATATTGCGGAAAAATTGGGAAAATGCATCGCACGTAGGTATAGGAAATTTAATAAAAGAAATTCTCTATTCATAATATCGTTTCGATATTTTCCGAGGATGCTGAATCAATTCGCGGCTTGGATACGACCAAATTAATTTAATTTACGAAGTTTTCGTCATTATACAGTTCGGTTATATTCTGGAATAGCGATACTTTTATACCGATTTTATTTTAAAAAAATGTATCATAGAAAATATTGATAATATTAATACGATGTACAATTTTAAAATCCTCATGTATGTAAACGCATAATTGTAAAATAATATGTTTGTCCATCTCTGTTCAACTAGCAAAATATTTTCTGATTCCAAAGACAGTCTCGTATACGCACCTCTTTCTATTCTGTGATCATGCGAATCAATAATTTCTGGGAATAATGAAACGAGGCAACGTTAAATACGACACCGAGACTGCCTTTTGCTAATAAAATCAATATAAGAATAATAGATATTAGAAGAATAAAATTAGTCACTCTGTGCTCTCTATTCATTATTTTTTTATTTTATAAAATTTTTCTGAAAACTCGTTTTAGCGAATAAACATGAGGAACTTATTTTCAAAAGGGAACAATGCCAGTTTTCTTCGAAATGCACAATCAGCTGTTTATGCATCTCTGGGATGAGCTCTATTGGATTAAGCAACAGAGTTTATTCAAACAGAAAAATTTTAAATAGTGTAAAGTAGGTCTTTTCTACAAAAACAAAACGTATACACATTGTTAATTTAATTCTGTATTTTTCATGACGAAAAATAGCACTTTTCCTTAGCACACAAGTTTGTCAAGTAGTATAGAAGTACATCAGGGTCTGAAAAATCCCCACGCCAGGTCAGCAAGGCGACTAAACAATTGGGTCTGAGGACAACGCAAGATTTTCGGATTTCATATCAGCATGTCTCTCGACATAGAAAGGTGGTCAAGTACCGAAAAAGTTGGGAAATATATTGCTATTTTAGTCCATTGTTTTCAAATATATATATATATATATGTATTTGCTTCTGAACAATCGGGTTGGCGCTTAAATGTTTTTACGATGGATCAAGTCCTGACGTACATACTACTAATATTACTACTACTAAATCACACGATAACCTCGTCTATATTCTTCTGAGGAACTTCTAACGAATTGTTACATGTTGGAATGTGTGTGTCCGTGTGGTGAACCTAACGTAAAGATTGTTTCTGTGCAATGCTTGTTATAGTGCTGCCATCTGCTATATATTTCTCGAACTGTGAGTGGAGTTTAATGATCGAAGATTTTACTTTTGTAGGCCTGTGGCGAGGCTTTTTAACGTGGAGATCGGCTCGCATTCATGCCCGCATTCATATAAGTCACTGTATTAGGGAAACGGACACATGCATGATACTCGTATAAAGGAATCACATTACATAAAAAGGGCATACAAGACTATTTTCGGTTAAAAAATGCAGTAATTTTTGAATGTCTCTCTACTTTTGTCATGAGAAAGTCATTTACTTGTTGTAAAAGTCTGTTGCTAAATTCTTTTGCTAAATGCTAAATTCTGTTCCGAAATGCTAAATTATGCTAAATTAATTTGCTAAATGCTAAATTATGTTGCTAAATGCTAAATTATGTTGCTAAATGCTAAATTCTGTTGCTAAATGCTAAATTCTGTTGCTAAATACTAAATTATGTTGCTAAATGCTAAATTCTGTTGCTAAATGCTAAATTCTGTTGCTAAATTATGCTAAATTTTGTTGCTAAATGCTAATATCTGTTGCAAAGTGCTAACATCTGTTGCAAAGTGCTAATATCTGTTGCAAAGTGCTAATATCTGTTGCAAAGTACTAATTCCTGTTTGTAAGTGCTAAATTCCGTTTGTAAGTGTTAAATTCTGTTTGTAAATGCTAAATTCTGTTTCTGTTGTGATAAATGTTAAATTCTGTTTCTGTTGTGATAAATGTTAAATTCTGTTTCTGTTGTGATAAATGTTAAATTCTGTTTCTGTTGATAAATGCTAAATTCTGTTTCTGTTGATAAATGCCAAATTCTGTTTCTGTTGATAAATGTTAAATTCTGTTGATAAATGCTAAATTCTGTTGCTAAATGCTGTCTTTTAAATTCTCTCACACATATTCCCGAAAATTCCGACTTAAAGCACAAAAACTTTCTGTGAGTTGGGGGAAATTTGTACACCAAAATACGGAAAAAGTTCTCGTTGGAGTAGAAACTTAAGAACAATTAAATGTATATATTTTCGATTTATCGGATACCTATTACGAATCGACTATACATAAAAAAATCGCGTAAATTCGAGATCGCGTAAGTCGAAGCATCATAACTCAGGGTATGAGCGTACTGGATATTTGTGAACGCGCAACAGAAAATAGTTCAGTTTCGAAGTGAACCACCAAATACACAAATCGAAATTTTCGATTCAGCGCCGACCAAAAAAAAAAAAAAACTCTCGTCATTACTTTTTATTGCGAAGAGCTTTCTCAGTTTTGTCAGAACTGAAAAGAGAAATGAATACAGAGAGAGAGAGAGAGACCCACACACAAAAATGGGGAGAGAGAGCTTTAAATTTTCAAATATTTTAGTAGAACTTGTGATTCTTTGCGTCGGTCTTTTTATTACAGTTTTTCACACGAAGGGAAACGACGCCGATGTCGTTACAGCGACCTTCCACAGTTAATGTCAGCACGAGAAAGACGGCAAAAAAAGAGAAAAGAGCCGGGCTACGAATTTCTACCCGACCTTCGTCGAAGAGTTTAATGGTCCATGAGAAAGGAAGATTCTCTCTCTGGATATTTTTGTTTTATTTTTAGTCTCAAGACTTCAACGTTTGTATAGATACGTTCTGGCGTTCCACCAAAAAATCTCGGCTATAATATTGACAGGAACTGCAGTTTTATACTGCTAGGGAGGATCCTCGTGCTTCATAAGGAGCATATAAACGATCGAATTCAAAATAGGAGAGTGTCTCTGGTTTTCAAGTGTCTTCGACTCTATTCTTTTCCCCTTTTTTCAAACATTGAACACGGTGTGTGTGTGCATTGGGAAAGGAAGTTACCACTGAATTGTTCGTGGGAGGGGGGGGGGGGAGTAGATGGAATCGATGATTAATGTCGATAAATTTACTTTTTCAGATATACCAAAGACTTCTGTCGATTAAAATTCATTTTTCAGGGTGCTAATGATTAGCACTGGAACGAAGGAAGTGTCATTTTGACCGCAAAGCTAATTTGACATGGGATTACACCGAAGCAGTTTATCTCAGAATTTGAAATTTCATGTCTGTCTTATCCTGTTAAAGCTCTTAAATGCCTAAAATATGAATATTAGTGGTAAAACGAAGTTCTACCGAGAACATTGATAGCGGCCATTTTGACTGCTATAGAGATTAACTAATATGATTGCGAAACATATTTAATGGGAGTCTTCTGGGGCGGACATTATTATTAAGGGGAATGAATGAATGAATGAATTAAGGGGAAAATGTTCTTATATGGCGTTTCCTTGTCATTTTGTACCATTCCAAAGTACACTTGAATAAACTCGTTGTCGTACGTTATTCAGTTCATTTAGCATTTCTATGGATTACTTGAACTTAATCTCCACCCACTGTCTACTCACCGACTTATCTCCCGCTTAGCCATGCTTTACAAGATTACTCATGGTCATTTAAATTTCGATACATCCAGTATTCTGACTAAGCCTTCCTATGTTTCCGACTTGACTTGACCACCCGAAAAAATTAAAACATATTTTTGCCTCTACAGACTGTTTTAAATTCAGTTTCTTTCCCAATGACGTAGTTGAATGGAACAAGCTCCCCACGATCTCCGATTTATTGTGGAATGTTACAAAACATCTGTGTACAAATTTTCCGCGTCCCCTGTTGGCCTCGAATGGCCAACAATATTGTATAAATAAATAAATATGGATATTTGCGGTTTTACTGAATTGCATTCGCTGGTACAATGTTTCACCGACGAAAGAAATCTTCATTTTAAACGATTTTACCCATGGACATGAAAAGGGGAACATCCTTTTCTATTGAGGATAATTTGCGAGTGTAACCTCCTTTCCTATAATAATTTGTGCTGTGAATCCGAACTGGCCGACCCACGAGACCTCTGACGACATCTGAAAAGTTTGGTTAGAATGCCGGTCTATATAAACGGGTTTTGGTGAAAATCCTTAAAAAGTGCGTTTTTAACCCACTTTTTCCATTTCCCATGTAAACGGGGCTATACGGTGTACATATAAAAAGAGAGAGGATATTTAAGTTTTTGCAAGAGTGTATATTTCGTTAAGTGCATGTCTCAATTTACATGTTTTTAGAGACATCCGGCTCCAGGAATAACAAACTATTTATTATTACTTATTTAACGAAACTAACACAAAAACGACCAAACAGATACGGAATATGTTAACAAAACGATATAGAAAATATCTCACAGATAATCACTTCTGTAAAACTCGAAACTTCGCGAATGCATTAGGAATTGAAAATTTCATATACACGACTTCTCTTTTTATATATCTCCAGAACGAAGAAATTGAGCCGTGTCTACCAATACTTCATAGTTATTGAAAATTATTTAAATTCCGCCGCATCTTCCAATTTTATAGTAGGTTCATTTAAATTTTACGTGAAAATCTTAATTCTTCGAACATTAGTCTACTTTAACTCGCAAACATGAATCACTAAAATGGGGTAAATTTCCCGGATTTAAATTTACATCGTAATCTAAGACAAGATCTATAATTATATTTTTAAGCACTTTACGAAAATGAAATAGTAATCACGGTTAAAGTTTTACGCCGTGAAAAATATTTACTTACTGATGCTTCTATATATTACGGTAAACAAATTGTAATTCTTGATCAATAAATATAGCTGCAACGAGGAAACTTTGAAACATACTAAGTTAATTATGAGCTTTTTCAAAGAAACACAATAGTTTTGAGTATACATAGCAATAAGGATTTTCTAGGATTAGCTCATCTAGTTTCTGTAATGCTAAATTTATTATGCTCTAGCTTTTTTCAAAATAAATGCAATTATTGAATTTATAATATAGTCTACGCCATTTAATGTGATCGCAACGAAACTCGGGGTTGTTGATAAAAATAATTACCGAATGATAACTATATCCGAAAAAATCCCGGTTGTTAGTACAATGGGCTGGAGCCCGTGTGCAATCGATGCTCCGTTTTCCCCTCCTCTTGCATTTCACAGTCGTATAACAAACCAAACATAACTCTTATGTTTGTGCGAAGTGTCTTCGTCGACATTGAATTAATTTAGACATTAAAAAACTGCGGAAATTATTAATATTATTAAATTGCCACGTCGCCGCCGGGTCTCGTCGAACCTCTGTTACCAGATTCGCCCCATTTAGCGGATTTCTCCCAGGTTCTTCGCCGGGGACTTGAAGATGGGCAAAAACTCACAGGAACGAGGATTTGAGAACAGATAAACGCCTTTATTTACATAAACTAGGAGCACTGCTAAAAAATTACAGCAGCCTTCTAAACGTACGTCTTTCCACCTCGGCTTCTGCTGTCCGAGTCCCTAAAAACCCGTTCTTATACTCGATACAATCGCATGCCAAGCGTACCTTGCATGCGTTCACAAGCCTCTTCAAATTTCTACCCTTTTGTAACAATACAATTATTATTAATAATTATTATAAAATATTATGGCCAATGTTTATCTTCCCACAGCTGAAACTTCTGCCCCCAAATAATCCCAAATACTGGAATGTGTTGGCCTTTATCAATTTTATACACAGCTCCGTGAACAGTTCTAACCCGTTCACGGTGATCTTTACCTGCTGACTGTAGTAGACGAAGTTTTCAGTAACGATAACTGTTATACAGATATCGTAAGACTATAAGACTGAAAATTTAGACGCAATACCAAACTCCATACCTCAAAAACGGGTGGGGAGGTATCCTCCCCCCACCCTTCGCTTGCTGGTAAAGTAATCTGCGAAATATTGGGCAAACACAATGCCTTTGCCGGAGGAGGGTTGGCAGAAATATTGTTTGCGTCAGAAAAAACTTTTGCTGTTATCAATGAGTGAATATCTGAATTCACTGTTGCCTTGTTTCGAGTCTTCCAAAAAAAATATAGAATGCTGGTTTGGATCTGTAACTAGACAACGTTTTCTTCTTGTTGAAGCACGAATGTGTATTTTTTCACTTTTTATTTCGTTTTGATATGTTGTTATTTACGTTGTGGAAAATGGAAATAAATTTCAAATTTGAACGTTTCTATTGTGAGAATTTCTGGCGACCCTCCCCCCTAGTTCAATCACGTGACCCCCAGGGTTTTGCTACCCACACTCTTGAGAACCACTGGCTCGTGGTATATTATTTGGCCACTGCCTCTAGAAACAGTTGATAGCTATCAACTAATTAGGTCCTGAACTAACCACTGGTAGTCATAGTAAAGGAGTCATATCGCGACGTCCTGGGTAAGAACCCCACTGGCGCAACAGGCCTGCAAATAGTACAAATGTCCAATTATTGCATTTTCCTCACTTCACTTATATGAAATATATATGGCAGCACTGAAAAATCAGACACGACACTAGACACGCACTCAGACTGCTAGGACTCAGACACAAACTTAACACTTCCCGCACCACTCACTAGTTATTAAATTGCCCTGGCCATTGTGACCTGAGTTGTGATCAGTTTGAAACAAAGGAAGGTCCTAAACTATTACACACCGATGACTGTCAATAAGTCAACTGGGTCTTATTAATCCTCAATTATTCATTTTGCGTGATACCGATACTTCCTCCTCCACAGAACGCAGTGCCCAAACCCGTAGGATGAAGATCTATATGTATGTAGTTCTGGGATATCCAAGTCGTATCGCAATCATTTTTTGTCCTAGAGGACTAGTGGAAGGACAAGCTTTCACTCTTGAGAGAATAAAAGCGACTTCAAGTTCATAGATGGTTCGGAATGAAGCACTATTGTCAAGCATATCCTCTAGTAGGATTGGAATGCTATAGAAAAAACATAAATCCTTTCATTGAATTAAACTAATCCGCTACAATTCGGTTTACTTATTCCTGAGACAATGTAGAGATTCTTTTAACACGACTGATTAAACACTTACATTAAAAGAGTTACTTTAGCAACTCCACAGAAAAAATCCATTATCAGTACGCCATTATAATATAGAATCGTTGCTGCATCTCGGTGCCAAGATATGTGCGTTAGCTTCTTCCACTAAATTTTTCATTTCCAATTTTATAATGAAATCCATCATAACATGGGAAGAAATTGCCATAACCATTTTTATGGATAGGTTTTTTTCCCCCTCGCGCTTTCCATATTTTTCCTCTTTCTTTTCATATTTAAAAGATAGAAAATATTATGGAATAGAAACGTATATAAAACCAATATTTTATAAATCGAATTTCTTTGGAAATTTTGTGCAATATCCAGAACCAACTCATTTTTTTTTCAATTTCCATCTCTTCCTTCAAAATGTCATTGCTATCAAAGACCAAGTGCGAAAAAAAAATGAGATTTCATGGTCATGTGATATGCTAATGGAATTTTAAATACCTAAACTCCGAATTCTCAGCCATTTGATTTTGGGAATACAAAAGCCTCAGCACCGGGAATTTCTCTAAATCCCACGGTGTCCATTAACTGAGAAAGAGTGATTTATGATTCTTTATTTGACGGTTCAGACCATTAGCAGCCTTGCACATTTCCTGCATATACCGTGTTCCCAATTCAGGATTCTGAAAAATTACTCCCGAAATTTCTCTCCGTTCTTCTCCTTCTCAGTGTATATGGAGGCTAGGATCTACGAAAGAAATATTAAAATCCCTGACGTCAATCCCTGAAAAAGTTTATCATTCTACTTTCTTTCAAAATGTCTGATTTGTCTTCAAACTCAACATGGGTTTTCTTGTTATTTCTCTCGGAGCAAAAATATTCACCTGAATAATTTTACCGCACTTTCGCCGCTGTGGTGGTCGAGTGGTTATAGTAACGGACTCGCGATGCGTGGATCCGGGTTCGAACCCCACAGTGGTGGTCGGCTGAAGTTTCTTTAATTTAAAAAAAAAAAATTTTTTTTTTAAATAATAACGTGATCCTCACGCATTCCCAAGGGATCAGCATGATCCGTCCAGGGAAAGTTGGTTTTCTGTGGTTCCCAACATCAAGGCGCAAATGCGAGCCGATCTCCCCGTTAAAAAGTCTCGTCACAGAGAGCAACAGTCCTAAAACGATAAATCATTCAATCATAACACTTCACTCATAGTTAGAAAAACTGGTGGCAGATGGCAGCACTACACATAACAAGCATTACAGAGAAACAAAAAACTTCACGTCAGGTTTCACTACACGTACACACACATTTTTAACGGGGAGATCGGCTCGCATTTTGTTTGCTTCCAAAACCATTCTATTAACAATTACAACATAACCGAGTAAAGCCACGTTATCCCATGCTTATTTATTATCTATTTTGTTTTGGTATCTTGTGTAATCCAAAATTTCACTTTTCTTCGTGTGCAACATTCTCTTGTAGACGTTTATTATAATATAAAAGTTACAGTTTTCCCACAAAACCTAGTTATACCAAGTTATAGAAATTGTCAATGCTCTAAAACAGGAGATTGGCATAGAGGAAGACACACCAATAAAAAAACTTACACAGAGTGCCTACTAGAAATTCAGCCAAAAGCAAGCCCATAATTGTGAGATTCGTGAATGAAGATTCCAAAAGACTGTGGATACAGAAGGCAAAAGAGAATCAAGTTAAAGCTGACAAAATTGATCCCAACTTCAAACCTCTCAGGGTATATGTAAATGAGCATCTTTCCCAAGAGAGCAAGCATCTATTTTACCTGGTCAGAGAGTTTAAAAAGACCTATGATTATAATTATGCTTGGACAAAAGAGGGGAAAATTTTCCTCCGGAAAACTGAAAACAGCCATGTATGGAGAATTAGAGATGAGGAAGACCTCAGGAAGTTAAACAGAAATGACGAACAATGAATATATAAAATATAAATTATATTGAACTGGAGCAGGATGAAGGTTTTCTGGAGGAATTGACTGATGTAGATAAGTTTTTTAATTACTCTCAAAATTCTAACCAGCATATAAATTTCCTAATTGTAAATATACAAAGCTTAAAATCTAACTTTGATACTTTCCTTGTATTCTTGAGATCTCTACAAGTTCAAATAGATATAATATGTCTTTCAGAAATATGGGTGAAGGAGGATGAATTGTTCAACTATAACATTATTATAGTTGTTACTGATTACTATTCATATTCTGACTGTAGAACATACAACAAATCAGGTGGAGTCATTATGTATGTAAATAAAGCCCTTAGAAGTACTAAAAAATCTAGCAAATTCAAAACTACAGAAAGCGTATGGATAAACTTCCCAGATTATGATGTTGAAGTGTTATTACTCTATAGATCACATTTTTTCACCATATCCCAATTTAATGATGAGCTTAAAATACTTATTCAAAGCACAAGACAAAATATGCTAATTGTCGGTGATATAAATATAAATATACTTGATAACAATAACGAAATCTCTAATTACTTAGATATAATGGCTGTTGGTGGCTTTGTGTCCTTACAGGAGTCTATTACTAGAGAAACTGAAGTAGGAGGCACATGTATTGATCATGTTTTTTATAGAACGAAGAAAAATACTACACAAAAATTTAATGTGTTCAAAACTCAACTAACAGACCATTATCCAATATTAGGATACATTGATTTTCAAGATATAGGAAAAGTAACGAATAATATTGAATGTACAAAAACCATAATTGATTATAGTAAATTTGAAAACTTTATATCAAATATCTCTTTTAAAAACGTCTGTGATGAGGAGTTGGTCCATCAAAAATATAAACGCTTTCTAGATATTATAACACTTAACTCAAACCTGTGGACTAAAAAAAAAGCAAAAAGATCAACAGGTAAAAATAAGTGGATTACAAAAGAGCTCATAAAAAAAATAAACGTCAAAGAAAAATTATATAAAAAATACAAAAAGTATCCAGGCATAATTGCATATGAAATGGAATACAAAAACTATGATAAGACACTGAAAAACCAAATTAAGCAAGCCAAATGTGAATATCAAAAAAACAAATTTTTTGAATGTCATAAAGACAAAAGAAAACAATGGAAATATATTAACAACTTTGTACTCAACAAAAATAATTCAAATAAAATTCTTCCAAATCACCAAGACTCAATAACATTGGCAAATAAACTTAACATAGACATTATTACAAGAAACCTGGATAGAGAAGATAATGAACACATGTATGAGGATGAAAATGACTGTGTTTCAAATTCAATGGTGAGCATGGAAATAGAAATACCCACTTTAAAAAAAATTAATAAATGATTTAAATGAACATAAATCAAATGGATATGATGGGCTAACACCAAAAATGTTGAAAATTATTGCACTATACCACATTGATATCTTAAAAAACCTAATTGATTCTTCAGTAAGTAAAAGTCATTTTTACGATCAACTTAAGTTCTCCCTTGTACATCCAATCTACAAAAAAGGAGATCCTAACAATATGGCTAACTACAGACCAATCTCAGTTCTTCCAATATTTTCAAAAGTTATTGAAAAACATATGAATGGACAACTAATTAGCTTCTTAAACCATAACAACTATATTGCATGCAATCAGTATGGATTCCAGCAAAACAAAAATACTGAAATGGCTATACTAAAAGTCTGTAATTATCTAAATAATGGTTACAATAATAACAAATATTGCATAATAGTCTATCTGGATTTAAAGCAAGCATTTGATAACGTAGACTTAAATATATTAACAATAAAATTACATAAGGCTGGAGTCAGGGGACATGTACTTGAATGGTTCAAAACTTATTATTTACATAGACACCAAGCTGTTACTATAAATAAGGAAATTAGTGATTACCACGAAACCAAAAAAGGTGTTCCCCAGGGATCAGTGTTGGGTCCCACATTATTCTTAATTTATATAAATGACTTTTGCAAAATGCACCTGAACGGACAGCTAATCTCATTTGCAGACGATACAGCATTATATATAGAAGATGACGATATAACAAATCTTTTAATAAAAACTGAAAATGACCTTAGAAATATCAATCAGTGGATGACAAAAAATAAACTTAAACTAAACATTAGTAAAACAAAATATCAATGCATAAAAACACGAAGTATTCATCATGACACTGAAATTCACGTTAAAATCCATAGCTGTCACCCACAGGAACAACATAACTGTAATTGCGAACTCATAGAAAGAGTATACGAGTATGAATATCTAGGAATAATCATTCAAGATGACCTAAAATGGAGTGCTCATTGCAACAAACTTGTCAAAAAACTTAGATTACACACAGTCCTGATATATAGATTAAAGTACCTAATAGATGCAGACTTTCTAAAAGATATTTTCTATGCTTGGGTTTTCTCGATAATAGCCTATGGCTTATGTGCTTGGGGAGGTGCATACCAAACCAACATTGAGAAACTAAGCAACATATATAATAAAATAAGAAGTATGATAATGGACACATATCGTGAAAACAGTAATAATATAAATAGCTATATTTTTAGCATCAGACAGCTATATATTTACAGAATGATTAACTTCTTAACAAGAAACAACGAATGGTTACAGAGAAAAACAAATAGAACCTCGGTAAGACTTAAAAACGAATATCAAATACCAAAAACTAAAAAACATCTCTTCCAGAAAAGTTTCTCTTTCAATGCACCTAAAATAATGAATTTTTTCCAATCGGAGTACCAAACAACTAACAACACTAACAAAAAGTATGAAATATATCAATATGTAAAAACGTCTGAAATAACGAAAATGATATTTTCCTAGCATTATGAAATGTTCTTGATTGCTCTATTTCATTTTCACATGTCCTGCCAATAGCATATCTAGACACTATTACATAAATTATGTCTTGCACACTGAATCACCTACAATATATATAATTCTCGAATTTTTGCGAAACCTTCACAATTGTGAAGTTACAATCGTCTATTTTATATTTTTTTCTGTGATAAATTTTATCCCATTGCTTTATGTCTTCATGCAAATAGAAAACCTAATAACATTGTAATGTACTTTGGTTCAAATTGGCGGCTAAACAAATAGAAATATTCAAAGGAAAAGAGAAAAAGATATATATATATGTGTATATATATATGTATATATGTGTGTGTATATGTATCACTCATTGTATTACTTTTATAATTATTATTTTTATTTTTATTTTTTATTTAATTTAATTTTTTTTTAATCTCTTATTTTGCTTGTGTAAACGGATAAGACATAATTCTTATAGGCTTCCTGGAAGGACAATTGTCCCTTGGGGCCACACAGATGTCTTTATTGTTTGTGTGCGCGCTTAGCGCTCAATTTCATATGTATATTTGTGTATTGTTCAATTAATAAAAAAAAATAAATAAAAAAAAAACCTCCCATCTCCTTTGATTTAAAGCAAACTCTCAATTATCGCCAGACATTTTTAGTTAACAAATATGTGCGAGACATGGGATTTACAACAGGTTCAATTATGATTCCATATGACTCCAAACTCGTTAGAATTCTACGGGGTGGATTGTGTTGTTGACGGGGTTTAAGGGCTCCATTAGATCAAGTGAATCAAGTTTAATAGGGGGGGGGGGGTTATAAAGAATAGGGGTCAACAAGATCAATCTTATTGAAAATTAAATTCAAAATTTCTAAATTGAATTTTAAATAACTAGAATTAAATCTAATTGAGGTGAATCTAGTCACATGTCAAACTTATAAGTTTCACTTCTTTCGCGCAACATTTTAACGCAGATTTGTTGTTGTATTTGGCTTTTTTTTCCCTCTATTTTAGAATATTGGCAAAAGTGTAATGTGTGTATATATATATATATATATATAAGTACTTACCTATAATCTTATTTTTCAAACTGAGCACAACTCAGGTCTATCGTCATAGGAAATTCACGGCCTGGTGAGTTGTGTCGGAAGTATCAGTGCGTGTACTTCCACAGATAACAGCACTTTCAGTGCTGTTATCTATATTACAGAAGTGAAGTGTGATGGTTGAATAATTGTACCGTTGTAGGCCTGTTCTCTCTGTAGCGAGACTTTTTAACGCGGTGATCAGCTCGCATTCGCGACTTGAAGTTGGGAACCATAGAAAACAACTTCAGCCGACCATCACTGGGGCACCGGTAGGGTTTGAAGCATAGTCCATCACTATGACCACTCGATCACCACAGCGGCTCTGTAATCATACCACAATATCACTAAATGTGTTTACATCACAAGAGGACGTGAATTCACTTTGGTTAAGAAAGCCTGAAATTGAAGAGGTCACAATTCGAGAGTCAAAACAAACAACATGACGTAGGAAATAGACCTTTTCCAGATAATATGGCGAGTTCAACTCGGAAAAAAAAGTCATCCAGCCTGCACCGGGAATCGAATCCAGGTCCTCTTGCAAACCGGACAAAGACTGGACACACAACCCTGACTTCGTTATCTGACGCACTGTGGCATGAGGCACTTAAGTAGGGGGTTATTAACAGCCTCCCTTGACCCCAGCAAATGGCTCCCAGGTGAGACAGTTCTGGAGACCAGATGCTTTTTCTTTCCAAGTTCACCTCCGCATAATATCCAAAAAATGTCTATTTTCTTGATGTATCGGAATGAGAAAAAAACCGTCTCTCTCGAGTTCAGGTACATAACGAAACACATAGAATTTATGGGCAACTAACATTCAAAAAAGATTTTCAATTAATAAAAATTTATTACGATAAAATACCAAAATAAAATTTATTACGATAAAATACCAAAATAAAATTTATTACGATAAAATACCAAAATAAAATTTATTACGATAAAATACCAAAATAAAATTTATCTGTATGCTATTTTCTCCAAGAATGTTTGATTTTAATCAAGAATAATTTTAACTTTCGATCGGCTTGGGGGAGGGGGCAAGCATCAGCCCCTATGTCCCCCTGCTGTAAACTCCTTAAAAGAACACTGTGTATAAAGCGCCTCCAAAAATGAATTTTTGCTTTGGGCTTATGAAGAACAAATCCCCACATAAACGTTTGTGAAATGAAAAATTTATCACAAAAATCTTAACTCTAAGCATTTATTTTTGCCTGTATGGAATTGTTTGTATTTTATCTCTCAAATGAATCGGTAAGAAAAGTAATTTCTTTTTACGATACAATTGAAATAGCATAATGTCATTAGAAGTTTGCGATCGGAAAGACAGAAGTGACGTTCGCAGAAATAGTATTGTTGTTACTAGTTCTAGGTGTATAGTCATTTAGCTCCGTTTCTAACTCGATGGCTATTTCGCAATGTAACTGTTACCCACCAGTAGAAAGGAAAAATAAAAGCACTTCAATGGAGGTTTGGCGTTTGTGAGAGTAAAGATTTCTAATAAGACCCAATGACAGAGTGGCTTGCTGTCCAATAAGACGGATATTCACTTTGTCACGAAACTAATTTTCTGCTAAACTAACGCAATATTTCTTATTCCTCCTCCATCCAACGGATTTTCTATCTCCTTCAGAAGAGAAAGCAATATTTCAACCAATAATGTAATAGCACCATTTATATCGAAACACCGAATTCCTATCCTAGGATTTTCTCGTTTTCTCTCATATAAATGTTTCGGATCAAGATCCAAATATTATAAGTTGATGTATATTGAAAAAATGACTTGTAAATCCATTGGTTTCGATTTTAATTCATCTTGACATAAATAAACAGACACTTCTTAGATTTGAATTTATTTTGATGTGATGTGCAATGGTATCTTGAATTACAAGATAAACCTCTCCGAAAGTCACGAAAATCACTCTAGTATCAAAGAAATCTCACCCCATTAATTCGTTCCTTTCAATGTTTATACATATGTAAAAAAAAAATAATAAACGCATTGTATATTGCGTTGCGTTTTATGTCTACAGTTATTCGTGGGCCTCCATCGAGGCCTGCTGGGGATGTGCTTATCTCTGTAAGCACCTGCCCACTGTAACCTCAATTTTGTGTCTGCTTGGCCACTGGCGGTCTTTCGGTGCTCCGGTCGTCGCATCGCATGGCCCAAGCAATCTGGGTGACCAGCTTATATCTCCTACGGGGACAGAGCGGGTGTCAAGGTCGGTTTCGAGCCCTCTCAATGTGAGTCCATCACTATGACCACTCCAACACCACAGTCGCCATTACATTGGCTGCACAATTTATCATTCCGTCCGCATATATCTATCATTTTTTGTCAGTCGGTAAATTATTTCATCTATTTATTTAATTTCTTGCCGGTCGTAATTTTTTCGTTTATATTAATTTTTTTGTCGTTCCGGAAACTATTTTTCCTGTTTACTTTTTTTTGCATGTCCGCAAGTATTTCTTTTCATTTTAATTTACTTTTTTGGCCGTGTCGTGTCGCAAATTATTTTTCCTATTTATTTTTGCAAGTTCATCTTTTGCAAGTTTGCAAATTTTGTTATTATATTTATCTTTTGCTTTATGAAAATTTTTCCACTTATTTATACTGGGCAATTCCGCAAAATATTTCTATTCATCTACGTTTTGTTCGGTCCACAAATTGTTTTTGTCTATATATTTGTCATTTTTGCCGGTCCTAATTTTTCCTATTTTTTTTTGCTAGTCTGCAAACTATTTCACTTACTTATTTATTTTTTGCCGGCAAGAAAATTATTTTGTTTCCCATTAATTTTATGCTGGTCCTATTTTTTTTCTTTATTTGCATTTTTTTGCCGTTCCGAAAATTATTCTCTTATGTGTTTATCATTTCTTGCTGGTCTGCAAACTATTACATCTATTCATTTAATTTTAATTTTTTGCCGGCCCGATTATTTTTTAACGTTTCTTGAACTATTACTTCTGTTCACTTTTTTTTTCTTGACCCGCAAATAATTTTCCCTTTTTATTTACGTTTTTTTTTGCCGTTTGGCAGAAATAATTTTTTTTATTTATTTTTCATTTTTCCCTTCGCAGGTTATTTCTACTTATTTATCATTTCTTGCAGGTCTTCAAATTATTTCTATTTATTTTTTATAATCCCGTAAATTATTTATATTCATATACTTTTTGCCGTGCGGTAAACAATTTCGCCCATATATATATATATATATACACACACACACACACAAACACACACACACATATATATATATATATTTACCTATCCGCTACAAATTTTCCCTTCCTATTCACTTTTCCGGTCCACAAGTTACTTTTTTCCTATTTAGTTATCATTTTTTGCAGGCCCTCATTTTCCTTTTTATTTTATGCTGGTCTGCAAACTATTTCACCTACATATTTATTATTTTGCTTTTCCGCAAATTAATTTTTTCCTCTTTATTTATCATTTTTTTTGCAGGCAAAATAATTTTTTTTTGCGGATTGCATAGAGGGTTCCTTCTATTCGTTTATTTTTTGCTGTTCTGCAAATCGTTTCTCGTGTTAATTTTTCGCTGTCCAAAATTGTTTAACTATTTTCACAGATCTGCACCTGAAAACATTGTTGCAGAACACTGCTCTGTCTAGAAAATCACCTCTGCGTCGACCGGAATTTCGAGCCCAGGATTACGAAATAATATCCACGCAACTGAACATTGTTATTATCGGTTATAGTAAAGCAAGAAACATATTGTAATCGTATTAAATTAAATAGCTTAAATAGCACCATTGCTGTCCTGGACTGGAGCATGTCGTAAGGTTTTGAAGACCATACGTACAGATGGGTATGGACTGGGCTCTTGTTGGCACACCAGGCAAACTGTTTCGACACGGGGACACCATTACCGACAATTAAGGGACAATTCCAGATTGTGAGATTAACCAGATTTTGGAGGCGGGGGGGGGGGTTCTCTAATAAGGCTGTTAATCACTTCAATACCTTACCCCCGGGAGGGGGGGGGGTCATGAATTCTAACATGATTGACACGTTGGAAAATATATACCATAGAAATGTTGGGTAGAATTCAGAAGTTATATATACTTACATTAAGACAACTATAATCTTTTTAATGCGCAGTGTATTATATGTTATTAATTGATAGTAATTTTTTCTCGTGATTTGTATATTAGGGTGAATCGAAAAGTAAAGGAAATTTCTTTTTTCGAAATTACTTTTGGCATGTGGTGGGAAAGTTGTGTCTTGTGGGGGGTATTAGTATATGCGTAACTTTTTTACTGAAATCCATTCATATCTTCCGGTGCCCCAAGCGCCCCAAAAATAGTTAAAAATTGGCATTTTGATGAAAATTTATAAAATAAAATAATTTTTTTCGAACTTACTTTTGGCATGGGGTAGGAAAGTTGTGTCTTGAATGTATATATGTTGCATAATTTTTTTATTTAATCCATTCATATCTTCTGCTGGCCAAGTGTTATAAAAAAAAAAAATTGAAATTACTTTTGACATGGGGTGGGAAAGTTGTCTTGGGTATATATTGGTTTGCATAATTTTTTTTATTGAAATCCATTCATATTTTCTGGTGGCTCAAGCGCCCCAAAAATAGTTTAAAATTCACACTTTTATGAAAATGTATTAAAAATTGTACATTAATGAAAAATGTTTATGAATTTTGCAGAGTATTCAGGTAGTAAAGTATATAAATGTATAAATAATAATAATTTCATAATAATACATGAAGTATAAATTTAAAAATCAAAGCAATAAATCATAAAACTTATAAAAAATTAACTTATATAATCACTTTTTTAATTGTATTTATTTGAAGATTTACATATTTCTAAATGTTGTAATGCTTTTTGGTATTAAAATGTTTGATATGGCCTCTTGATTTTATCCTATTAAATATGAAGTCGTGTCTCTTCGCCACGCACACTTTCCGACACTAGGTGAGAATGTATCTTTCAACTGCTTGGGTATGGCATGAATATTTTCACCTTTCCTTCCAACTTTTACTATACTAAATAATTTTATACATTTAATAATAAACAATAAATGATTTTTCATTCTCCGCCTATACTATTTACTCTGTGAAATCGGTTATTTAACTCATTTTTTTATTTTTTTATTCAAAATTTGCATAAAAATCGATTCTTGGCAAATATTTAAGTGTCTTGGAGCACCGGAAGTAATTAATTGAAGTTGAAAAATTTTTTGCATCCATATATGTTAGTATGCTTAAAAGACAACCTTTGCACCCCATGCCGATTCCTTTATCCACATTTTGATTTTTCGATCGAACCTAGTGTATATGCTTTGACATTGGGTTGCTTTATTTTAGTTATTATTGGCATCCATATTTAGCATCATTTTTATCAGATTGGGAAATTTGCCAGATGTCACCTTTGTATTTGCATTACGATTTGAAAATGCATACGGTACGAATTTGCGCTTCTAGCATAAAAAAAAAACGTTTTGCATTTTTATAGTAAAAAATTTTTGTTTTATAGTTTAAAACATGACTACGGGACCTAATGAGTTCTATAAATAGTTAGCCTTGCGCAGAATAAGTATCATATAATCACATATTCCTCAAGGCATCGCTTTCGACAAGATTGCTGTTTACCAAGATAGTGTCTTTTAATTCGTAAAATCATCTGTGCTTTAATTAAGGTGAACGATACAAAAGTGCGTATCGCAACGTAAAAGTAGAAAAGTAAGCACAATTTGTCGAGGGACATACCTGGGTACCGTCACTCGACTTTAGGATCTTATTTAAAACCGTATTCCGTTCAATGCAATTCCCATTCCGAAGAAGGAAGATGCGTCTTTCCAAACACCACTTTGTTCGAATTATATTGTAATGTTTAATTTTTCTTTTCGTTGCCATTGTGGAAACTTTTCCACTAGAGTGGCGAGTTTATTAACCGAAGGAAAATACCCCCATAACGTCTCTTCTCCAGAAACTTTGGTCTCGTAATATTCATTCATTTGACCCTCTTTAAGCCCATAAAGCAATGGGGGCAACTTTCCGAACCAAGTCTCAACGGAGTTGAATGAAGCTATTAGTTTAAAAGCCTCAGTGCACCGCCTTTCAAGTGTTCATTTGGTAGAACTTTGAGCTCCCGAAAATGTGTATGTTAGCCTCCGAGATAGGGAAAACCAGTTATTATTTTCCCCTTGCTGGTTTTATTTTTAAAGCGGTGGTTAGAAGAATAGTTAAAAGGACTAACTACCGCTCTTTTTACTGACGACAGCGAAACAAAAACATACTTTTTGTTTCGTAATAAGAAAAAACTACAAGAAAAGCGTAATTAATGTTTATTACGCAACTGAAAAAAAGGTGGCATAAATCTTAAATTACCCGAGAACAAGTTAGACATCAAAATTTCATTTCCATGGAGAGCTAAAACTGAGGTTACTTTGAATATATTACACATTATTGGAAGGGAAAATTGTGTTAGGAATCCTGTGTTTTCGATGTAAAAGTGTTTTTCCTTCATTTTTGACCAAACTATTTTGTTTTCTTTCAGAAATTAAGAGATGATACAGTAACAAGCTCATGTGAATGAAACTGTAGACGCCAGTGTAACAACAACAATCTAATCCAGTCTTTCTCAACCTTTCTGAACTCAAGGACCAGTAAAATGTCTGAAAAAAATTGGCGGACTACTTGTGTCCCGTATTACGGGACACTCCTGTAACTTTGGTTGTGCCGGTTTTTTTATATATATTTGTCACTTTTTTCCTGTTTATTTGAATTTGGGATATCTGATGAAGTAGTGAATATACGTCGTTTCATGATATATAAGTTACATTAGGATATATAATTATTGCCAAAAATATAAATATGCATCTCACATATTTCTCAAGTTCAACATTTTTTTCCATAATTTTTCAGCACCTTTAATAAAAATCGGTGATTGTGTGTACTTCTGACACAGTTTTTGGTGATAATTTCCGATGACCCGTATTTTACGCTATTTAAGAGTTTCCAGTTATTGTTTTTTTTTTCCTCAATAAAATAAGATTCATTTCAATGCTTACTCACATGTCGTTCGGAACAATAAGTTCATTTCAATAATTTTTATTGGACACTATCTTTTTTATCTGTGATTTGTTTATCAGTCGTTTACTTCCCCACATTTCAGCAATGTCAGCAATTTGCATTTGAGGTAATAAATTGCGTTTTTTTTTTTCAAATTTTAGAGATATCCCGGATTTTACATTGCATTTTCTTTCCGCGATGACCATCATTACCACATGCTATTTAGTTACATGCTTATACGTTATTCCATGTAACCTATGAAGGTAAAATTTTTATGTAACTCCATATTGTTATTCTAAATAGGTCTATCAACCACAATGGTTGAATAATTTTTCCTTCAGTTAGAATGAAATTATCAAGTCTGCCTGTGGACCGCACGCTGTTCGCAGAGAGCGAAGCGGGAAGGAAATAAAAGAGCATTAATAATAACGTGATCCACACGTATTCCCAAGGGATCAGCATGATCCGTCCAGGGAATTTGTTAGTGTTAGTAAACATTCATGCCCGAACCGGGATTCGAACCCAGACCTGCACAGTGAGAAGCTAGTTCCCTAACTACTCGACTGCCAGGCGGCTGGTTAGGGAATAATAATAGTTTAATAATAATCGTTTAAAGTAAATAAATACAGTGAAAACCCTATTTTGCGTACACTTGCGAACAAAAAAAATTTCCATAAAAGTTTGGTGACCATGTCAGAGGGAGTTTTGGTTTAAATTCTATTACATCGAACAACAATAGCAGAAAGGATTCTCCCTATGAATATGAATGCAGTTCTGGCAATATGAGATTTATATAAAGTCAGAAAAATACATAATTATTACATAGATAATCAATTACAATTACAAAAGATATACTATTCAAAGTTTAAACACTGAATTTGCATCTTTGGAAAAACTGCACAATCGATGCTTGGTTTGTTTTGTTGAGTATTTCAACTCCTTTAAAATGTATTTCAACCGGCGAGACAAAATCTATTGCTTTCCGTCATTGTGCTTGCAGGGAAATTTATTTAGTCAATGCATTGAATTCATTTTCAAAAGCATCAACTGCAATATTACGTTTTTCACTGCATTCGATATATCAATTTTTTGTCTTAGTGAGAGAGTCCTAGAAACGATCACTAGAGCTGGCCATACTAAACATTTTGAGAAAATATACGAGATTAGCCAGCAGCACGTGACTTCAGATTCTAAACGGACATGAGAGTTATAGAAGATTAACGAACTTCAATCCAAAATTTCATTAAAAAGTAGCCAAACATTAAAAAATTGATCCATGTTGAAAACGTGTCCGTGACTGATCTGAGGGTGACCGTTAAACAGGGGTTCGAAATACATTATTCAATAGACTGTTCACCGGGAAATTTTTATTTGGGCGTAAAACAGGGGGTGACCTTTAGAAGGGGTATATACTGTATATAAACCCCCGTATGGGCGAATTACATTCGCCAGGTTAGTGTAAGTAACTCATACTGTATATAAACTACAAAACGAAAAATTTACAATAACAACTGCTTAATTGGATTCAATAAATCAACAATCACAATCCCAAAAATAATAACACATCAAGGGTACAAAAATAGTTTTAAAAGTAGAAAAATAATAATAATATAAGAGCGTCTTAATAATAAGGTCGTTGAAATATAATGTGGTATGAAATTAAAATAACTCTGAACAGAAAAAGTACTATCAACGTATACTTTTATAAAACTGTTATTTGAGAAAAAATGCTAAAATATGAACAAAATAAAAAAAACAATTTTCAAGAGAAAAAAAATAATAATCAAAGTATTCAGAATAAAAATATAAAAACGAAACAATATTAAATGAAATAAGAAGAGAGAGGAAATGTTATTTTTAATAATTTATCACTTCCATTTTCTTTTCAAAACTGCTTTTTTCCCCTTCAAATTCAAAAATGAATGGAAACCAGATGAAATGTGTACATATGCATCAATAACATGTGAAAAACCACATTCTGAGAGATATGTTACGAGACAATCAAATTTTATTTTAATGGTAAATGCCAAACGAATGAATAAATAATAAAAATACACATTTAAATAAAATTAGAGGAAAAAATAAAAAAAAACCGTTTTTTTCTTTATATTTTTTTCTTCGCACCATATTAACACTCCTTTTCACTCGCTGCTGACACTAATCAACTTACCTGAGTTCCGATCCCTCTCCCCTTCCTTCTATCCACCAGGAATTTAGAAATTCTTAGCGCAAATTAACGCGCTGAACTAATGCCTTGTACTTCTCCCAACTATTTCCGTGAGCTGCAAAGAGAACGCTAATTAAAATAATTAATCACTGTCTATTTCTGAAGTGTTATTTACGTGTCTTGATGGATGAGCACGTATTAAATGTACCAAGGGCATGAAGTTCATAGTTTCGTATTTGCGTAATGTGTCGAGTGCTAAGAACAAACGAAACTGAATTCACATCTTTAAAAGGAGTTATTGTTCGAACAAAGAGCGATGTCTGTTCCCATTAACAAATATTTATCAGTCTTGAAACGATTTAGAGTTAAAACCATATCATATCACAAACATCACCAACTCCTGTGAAAGAAATGCGCAGGCATGTTTTCGCTGAAGGGAACAAGAGAGCTGTTATTTAACAGTTTAGTACCGGGATATTTCGTTGCCAGGATGTTCTGCCGCGATTTCCAATAACTTACACTTCGGTGGTTTACTTTAAGAAGGCATGCTGAACATTCTGAATTTGGCAGGAACTTTCTTGATATAATTATACGAGTGATTAAGCATTTATTTTGATTCATATTTTGTTTTGGATTTGTTAAAACTTTGCATATCGATATAGAATTTGTAGGACTTATATAAAATCACTCTATCGATGAAAGGAAATTTGCACGTTGACTGCTGCTATGTAATCAGTTATAGACATGATTTTTTTAAAAGCAATATCGAAAGGAGGAGACTTCAGTGCTTTTTTAGTGGTGCTTCATTAGAAGCTATCAGAGAAAATCCACGATGGTGAAGACCGCTATAAATCCCCTATGGTTGACCCCAAAAAAATGTATTGGATTTTTGTGAAACGGATGTGATTTAATGCTATTAACATATTTTAATTGAAACAATACATCAACGCAGCAATTTAATTAATTCGAGTAGATTTTGCTAATTAATTCCAATGACCGATTAAGCGTATAATACAGTTTTTCCTCGATTTTACTGTTGTCTATAAGCAGATGCCATCTAAAAAAAATAAATGGGTTTTCACTTTGAAATTTATTTTCAATTTCCTTAATTTGGTGTGATTTTATGAACCTCTGAACACGTAAAATTTCAAAGGCTGTCAAATAGTGACACTCACATGGAATGAACTCTTTCTAGGTAAATGTATTATGTACTGAAATGACACAAAATGATGTACTTTCTATGATTCCAAAATAAAAATAAAAAGAAATCAGTATAATGAGTTGTATTTAATGTGACTATGTATTTGCCATATGTACCGTATTCCCTCGCATTAGCTGGCATGCCGAGAAACATCGAGAGAGACCAGCATGCCGGGAGAGAAATTTGAATCACTGGTTCTGAAAAATTCTTAAATAACTTTATTATAAAAATCCATTGAATTCGCTGAATTCATACTGTGATCCTCATCACACATTTTTCCGCACGCCGTGAATGGAGCAGACCCCAATATTCAAAAATCTGGTGTCCCTCGAGTTCTGCTGAATGCCCGCTAATACGGGAGAATACGGTATTTAAATATACACTGGGCCATAGAGAGTAAAAGGTTATGTAGAAAGATTTGCGTGAAATTCTTACCTTCAGCTGTAAGATTTTGAAATAGCGTGTATTTTCACATAAGAGCGCATTAAGATTAATATTTCATGATGCCACTGGGGATATTATATTTCCTCACGTTCTCTGAATATTTGGTCATGCTGTCGGAAAATTTTATAATTCCTCATGTTACCTGTACATACAAATTCTGTTTCATACAAATTTACCAGTACATTATTGGCTATCCCGTTATCAATTACACGCATAGTATTGGCGTCGTTGTTCTTCCTCCTCTTAACCAGATCATGGCCCGCTGCTCTGTATCAATAAACGTCGTTGTTGTACCGAACAATCTATCATCGTGTGAATTCCCACTGGGAAATTAGAGGAGCAACCACCCCACAGTCCGAACCTATCTCTCACGCAGGAACTGATTTGAAATAACCCTCTCTCTCTCTCTCTCTTCCAAAAATACATAACGTAAACAATTTCTATTTCCTGTAATTTTTATTCATTCCCAGTCACTTGCCGAAAACTAATAATAATATACAAAAAAAGAATTATTTTAAGAAAAATAAATGAATTACATGAGAGAGAAATACAATCCATGCAGGTGGTCATGGGTGGGGTACCCCACATGCATGTTTCGTTCGAAAAGTTTAGGCGTTTCTGAAAGGTGGCTATGCCTAATTGCATTAAAAAATGCCAACCCTAGTTCCCGACACCTGACTTCCCAAAAACATGTTGGACAAAAAATGTACATTAATGTATAAATGTTGTATTTTTCAAATATTCTATTTAAAATTTTTTTTTTCCATTGTCTTTTTTTGTCCAACGTATTTTTGAGGAGGCAGTCGTCGGTGAACAAGGTTTGACATTTTTAATGCATTTAGGCATAGTCACCCTTTAGAAACGCCTACACATTTTTCGAACCATGCATGGGGTTCCCACTAATTACGAGCCACTGAATGGGTAGTATTTCACTCTCATGAAATTCAATTTTTTTTCCTTTTTCTGAAAATAATACTTTTTTCTGTATATATTTTGTTTGTACGAACAAGTGAACAGCACTTGCGCTTCTGTCGTTCAAAAGTTACTTGTTTCACTCACTTCATTTTTTATCTTCATTTCTCTTGCATTTTTATTTTATTTTGCATATATATATTGCTCACTTGTTCGGATATATATTGCCCTGGACATTATATATATATATTACATACATACATACATACATACATATATATATATATATATATATATATATATATACGGGGTGATTATACAAAAACTATCCCGACATATGGGCCCCTAACTATCATACCACTCACAGAAACTGAATGAAATTTTGGCATAAGGTATTTTGAGGTATGCGCTCAAGAATGATATGGAAAACAACAGTGCCATTCTAACAGTTACGGTTACAGTGAGAAAATTTCAAAAATATCAAATGGCAACACCAAGTTTTTTGTATTGGAATGCGATCTCCATACTGAAAAACACTAAATAGCGTTGGAATGGCACCTGTAGCACGAAAATCCCCGGAGCTAGGCAAGGAAAAAGTAAAAAGGACTTTGCCGTGCACCAGAGCATTAATGTTCGTTTCATTCGTCACACCGTTTCTTCGGCTGAAATCCCAGCCTGATGAGTCCTCCACAAGGTCATGTGGAAAATTTGTGAAACACAATAAAATGCTTTATTTTATGCTGCTTCTCTGTCCTTATTGGTTGTCCTCACTTTTAGCCTATCTACCGCCGGTGATTTTCATGCTACAGTTGCCGTTCGAACGCTATTTAGGGTTTTTCACAATGGAGATCACATTCCAATACAAAAAACTTGGTGTTGCCATTTGATATTTTTGAAATTTTCTCACTGTAACCGTAACTGTTTTAGTGACACTGTTGTTTTCCCATATCATTCTTGAGCGCATACATCAAAATACCTTATGCCAAAATTTCATTCAGTTTCTGTGAATGGTATGATAGTTAGGGGCCCATATGTCGGGATAGTTTTTTTATAATCACCCCTCATATATATATATATATGGAAACTAAAGGTAACTTTCCTTATGCATATGACATCGAAAAAGCTCTCCAAAATAACTATTAAAACAATGGTTACTTACTTAGAATATACGGAAATTACTTTCCATTCAATCGAGTCATCAATCTCATATATTTTTGGTGAGGCTTAATGCTAATCTGGACGAAGATTAGTTAACATGTTTTCCCGAGACTGTTCACCAGTCGATAGGTTGATCTCGTATTCTGTGAAGCCGTCTGTTCCATCTCTGCGACTAAACCCTCGACTAATCCTTCAAATGGAAGTTTCGCAATTACCACAATCAATTTGGAAAGAAATATAAACTACTAAGCTTCTTTTAGGAGATCTTTTTAAAAATTTTTTTTTAATCATAGTTAATTATTTACATGAAAAAAAAGTGAATAAAAGCGTTTGACATCGGGGCTTTTCCTCCGGAAAAAAAAAGCAGTAAAACTAAAGTTGAAAACGTTGCAGAATTACATCCATAATTTAATGCATGCTCCCTTGAGAAAAATGTCAAAGAAACGTTGAGGTTCCAATATCTCACTTTTTGTTTATAGTTTTTTTCTTTTACTATAGTATTTTTTTCTTCTCTAAGACTGTCTCTGTTTGCTAATTAATGAAATGTCCGTATTAGTAGTTAATCACATTCTTAGAAGTACGGCTTTGGGAGCAATTCAAATACGGATGGTAGCAGCATTAAGCGAATCACAAGCGGAGAATTAAAATAAGCACCACATTTAAAGCTTGTAAAAAACATAATTTTAATCATTTAAAATAATAAGATACTTTCAAATTAATTTGCTCAATTCAGTTCTGGTGAAATATTGAGTGCTTAATTGATTACGGAACTGACAGATGTTCTTCTCCAATCTCCATGTTTAAGCTTTAAACCATCGCGATTGTTAATTACACTTTAAAAAGTGAATTACGAGTATGTTTATTAACTCCTATGCAAATGGAATTTTCAAATTATATTTGACTTGCATATCCATTGCGATATTGATCTAAAATATAATCCATCTATAATATGATTAAAGTTCTCTCTCTCTCTCTCTCTCTCAGAATTTTGTTTCAATATACATCAGAAGCTCTATGTAACGATACTCAAGGGACCGGAGAAATGTATCGTTATAGATGGAATACATTAACACTACGGAAAGTGCATTGAGGATAAATGTCATTATACAAGACTTTCCACTGTAATTATATTAAAATGGAAGAGGGTGTTCACTCTTATGATTGTCCAATAAATAATTTGCAAACTAGTCTCGGGGAGTCTTCCGATCACAAAGATTGCTCCAAATGTTACCACTCATCTTATTTAAGAAAAAATTCAATTAAGAGATACTTTTTGTGAAAATGTTGCGGAATCATAATTTTAAATTTTAAACGATTCTCGGGCCTTATGAGTTGCACCTAAGCTTCATCAAGTCGGTTTCTAGCAACCAAATGCACGTCTTCGCGTGGTTTTTCGCAATATGTCGCAAAACATCGGCTTAGAACAAATCACTGGGCTCTATGAAGAAGAAATGCTGCAGTAAAAACATATTTTGGCTACAAAAAAAATGATACAGGTGCAGAAACCCTGTGAGGCAACGACAATGTGAGTGTTGGGATTAATTTCAGCGACTGTGTGACACTGACTGAAAAGGTTATGATGTGAAAGAGTAAGTGAGGAAAGTAAACAGCGCATTTCAAACAGCCTTTTCGTGGTTCGTAAGGATAAAAGTAATGTTTCTCTCCTATTAGCAGTATTGAATAAAAATAAAAGTTTGTTTCTTCGTATTTTAATGATACAACTAAAATTGACAGGTAGAGTTATTACCTTAGTTCCTATAAACTCATTATCTTAAGCTAATAGCGGAAATAAATTATATTTATACAATTATTATGCTCAACGCTACTGATTTAATTAAGATAATATGCAATAAGACAGAAAACATATTTTTGATCCTTTTCATTACAATGTGTTTATCCAGAAGTTAATTTATTAAATTAATGTATTCACATAGTTAAGGAGATATTTATGATTTAATATTCAAGGTAGAATTATTGTGTTATTAATGGACCATATTTTGAAATTAATCGAAAAAAACACGGTGAAATATATTATTTTATATTTATCAGACGTACCTAACGTATTTGTGAATGATGTCTTGTGAAAGGGACAAAAAGTTTCATGTTTAGCACATTTTTCAATACTTCTTTTGGGAATCACGCGCAATCATTGGTAAAAGTTATTAATCTTATGAAATTTATCAAAATGACCATTGTAAAATTGATTTCTTTTGCTGCTTTAACGCGAATTTACCTGACTCATTGATGTTTTTGCATAATCACACTCTATTATTGTTGCATGTGCAAGTTTTTTAGACAAAAACGATGAATCCAATCTCTTTAACATTTATTTTTTTCACATGGAGATACGTCTGAAGAAAGATAGCATTGTAAGGCTGATATTTTCTTCTTTAGTTAATCTTTTCACAGTTATTTCAATGTGATTTAATTTTCCGACAAAATATGTGTAATGTACATATCAAGTATAGACATAAGATCGATATGCATCAGATAAAGTCGCTGCTTAAATTCAAAATTTGTATTTGTATATATTTTCCGCATATTTGTTCTCATCAATAAAATAATAAATAACTTGAGAATATTCATAACCAAAATGTCAATTCAATATGACTTTATATGCGTTTCGCTCCATCATTGCTGGTATAATAGGATAGATGTTCATACTTCAGTAACCTCGATTATTAAATTACACGAAATAATGCATTTTAAGGAAAATAGCTTCAATAGCATTCAAGTCTCAAGAAATAGACCAGAAAAATTTCCCGAAGCATTTCTTTCCCTTTTTCTCATTGAAAAAAACAGACTAAAGTATGAAAAAAAATAAGTTGAAATAAATAAATATAATATATCATTTGGAGACCTCGTGTTATAAATGGGACAAGAGTCAAGGGTCTACGAAAACAGTCAATAAAAGTCTCTTTTTCTGTGTTGTTGAGTAAAATACAAATAGATCCTTATATTCCTTGGAGAACCGTTCGAATGGAAGTAAAATAAGGAAAATAATAATAATAATAATAAAAATAAGAACATGAACTTGCGAAGACAATTTCCAAAGATATATAGCTCTCATGGGTGTTGTAATTGCATCAGGATGTACTTTCCTCCCTTATTCTTCTTCTTATTCTTCTTGTGTGCCTTATTGTTAGATGAATGAATACACAAAATATGGTACATGCAACTAATGCAAGAGATCCAAATTTACTTTTCAATTTTTTTTCCCGTGTGAGTAAGTGGATTTGTTTATCCAAAAATACTAAGAAAACGTTAGAATAGAAGACGTTAAAAAATGGCCGTATTTAAAATTAATCTTTTGAACGGCTTTAGATCTTGGTTTATCTCGAGAAATAATTTATAACTTTAAATATTTTTCAGCATATCTTAAAAGATTCAAACGAATTTAGATTGTTTTTGTTGATATAGCATAATTATTGATTTTTTTGGCAATTATATATATCTGTATTATATATATATATATCTATAGTTTCCCGATGGTTTAAAATTCTATTTTACGACTCCGATATCATGCTCAAATTTCAATGACATCTTGTTCACCGATTTTTTTCAAAAAGTTATTAAAATTAATTTATAAATTCAGACATTTTTTAATGTCTAATTTTGTAGTTACAAGTATTGTTGTAATTTTTTATTAAAAATTGCTGATTGTATGGGACTATATTTTTGATGTTTCATAATGCTGAAATGATACATTGGCATATGCTTATTGAACGTAAATACAATTGAGCAATAAAAACTTTAAAATTCCCTCCAATAAGAATTAATTAAACGATGAAATATATTCTAATTTAAACTGTATTTCACAATCCGTAGAAACATCTAGTTTTGATTAAATGGTTTATGAATCATCATTTAGATTAAAGAAATTTAAATTAGGAAAAGAATCTCCTTATAATCAAGAGGCAAAACAAAAATATCTGGAAAAATTGTCTCAACATTTTAATTCTATACCACAGGAAATGCTTACTGTTACGTAACACTTTTTCAAGTATCATTCACAATATATTAGTTAGGGCCATACACTTTAATAATTAGTTTTTGATTAGATATATTTTTGTACAGGATTTTGAACTTATCTCGAAAACAAAAGGAGAACGGAACAGTGAAAATTCTTTACAGAAAGCACTGTGCTTACTTTCAGCATTTTTAAACAAATAGTAAAGTTGTATATGAATGTCAGTTCTTTGTTTTGTTTTCATGGGAAACGAGGATTCTGATATACAGTGTCCATATTATTAAAGTTTCACTTTGAAATGACCATAAAAAGAAAACAAAATGTTATGAAACTTGGTAACAGTTTACAGGAGGTCAAGGGATTCAATTTTCCACAAAAAAAGAAGTTCCAAAACACACCACCAGCGGGGAATGTCGCTGTATGCAATATTGTTAAACGAAATAAGACATGAAGACATTGGTTTGGTATTCAACCCAAGTGAAATACCAGGTCAACGTGATTGGGGGTTAAAGTTTTTTTTCTCTTGAAGACGACACCCATTGTGTGTCGAATTGCATTAAGAGTTTTTTGTATTTTTCGTATATTCGCCTTATTCGTTGGCGACTGGTTACAATTAATATGTAGTAACCAATTTTTTTATATTTTTCATCATGTATGTATATATATTGTTTGCGGGTTGCTGTATTTTTGAAATATAGGACATCCATATTTACTATGGGCATCTTTTTCTCAGCCACCTCGTTGGGAATTTTGCCTGTTGTGACGTTGTGCTTGTATTTGAGAAACCTTTTTTTTTCTATTTGCTTTTGCCTTCAATTAGAAGTAAATGAACTTCCCAATAATTTGCATAATAGGAAGTTATTACCATTATATTTATATATTTTTAATTTATAATCATTTATTTGTATATTATTATTCTCAATGCGGCAGAAAAAGGGTAAATATAGCATAACATATAAAGCATATATATCATATTTTGATATACTCATATGTGATATACGTTTAATAAGAGTGTACAGTGGGCCACCGTATTCGCGGTTTTTTTTTCTGTTTGTTAGAATTTGTTTTTGCGATACTTAGAAATCGTCATTCATGTGTTTTGTTTACAAAATTTGAGTTATTCATGTTTAGGATGGGTTGCTAATGACATTACCGTCATCACTAGAGCCGTGGGAACTCCCATCACCTCGTGTTGAATTAACCTTTGGCCACAAAAAATGTGCTATAAAAGACCTTGTCACGTTAGCGAAACAGGTGGGTGGAGAAGGGTTTCATGATATGGATATAGAGGAAGTCGAACAACCAATTAATAGCAATTCAGAGGTACTGACCGAGGAGAAATTAATGCAGTTGAATGCTCCTGAAACTGAAGCGGTACCGGATGAACAAGATCAAGGTCAAGAAGTAGAAGACAAGTTCACCATGAGTAACATAGTGGAAGGGCTTCGCACGTTCAAATCAGCAGTAGATAGTTTTCATGACATAGATCCCTCTATGGTACGCTAGAAAAATAGGTAGAGGAAGCCTTGTCATCATATTATACCCTACGTGATGATACGTGAAGACACGGCAAACAGAAATCGCAATCAAGGAAACAGTTATTTTCCGGATATTATGCTGAGGTGAACTTGTAAAGAAAGGTCATCATGTCTCCGCCGGGACACGAACCCAGGCCCTCTCGCATACCGGGCAAGCATGCTACCATGTATTCCCGGTGGAAACGTGATGACTTTTCTTTCCGAGTTCACCTCAGCATAATATCCGCAAAATAACTGTTTCCTTGATATCTCGGGCTGAGAAAAAGCCATCTATCTCTCTAGAAATCACACTGTTATTTCAGAAATCATCGCCAGCAAACGCTGCACCCTCTTTTACATTATTTTCTATCTCTGCGTCACCCTACTCTTTCTCATGCCGTTCAATAAAGGAGATTTACAAAAAACCTATGGTTTCAGTTATGCGCGGTCACCCCTAGAACGTAACCCCCGCGAATACGTGGGGGGGGGACGACGACTGTATATAATTTTTTTTTTCATAATTTGCTTCAATCGGAAAAAGTAAATATAAATATGCAAAAAAAAAATTCACTTTTAAACTATCCATACGAGGTATATGAGCGAGTCGGTTATTTTCACAGATTTATGTAAGATAAAATAATTCCTATTTTAATAGTTTCCTCTCGAAACCTGCTCTAAAAATAATCAGTGTCCATTGTTATCGTTGTCTAATGGTTATTTCCGGAACCATTGGTTTTAGAGACAACTTTCAGTTAGAAAAAACAATTAATGATGTCACATTTATATAAATGCCGTTCAAAATGAAAAGAAAAAAAAAACAATAACGGGAAAATTTTTATTTTTATACGGTCCCCCTCTCGTGTAACTTCTAATTAAGGAAGTTTTTGCCTTGTCTCCCCTAAGCCAACAAAAAATTTCCATTCCTCTGAGTGTAATGTCCACTGACATATTTGAATCCAAAAATCGAAGAAAATAAGAGAAAAAGAATAAAAGTGGAAAAAGGAGCGTTGTCTATTAGGTTATACGCTGTCCATTCCCTCTCTCCACTGGATTTATAGTTCAAATATTTAAGCGAATATTTCAATTAGAAACATGGAAATATTTTATTTTTTTGGTCTTAGGAGAGACAGGGCAACAACTTTGTTATTGGGAATTTTTTGGGAATTGAATAATTTTTTTTCACTTGAACGGCATTCACGATGATGGGTGACATAATTTGAAACATGTTATTTTTTCTAATTGGCAGTTGCCTCTAAAACCAACGATTCAGGAAATAGCCATTGGGAAGCGGTAAGAGTGGACACCCTGTACTTGAAAGTTAAACCATTATTTTCAAATTGTATTGTGTTTTTAGAGAGATAAATGTAACTGACACAGTACATTTAGTTGTTTACATTCACCTTGAGCTCTGAATAAATATATCTGTTGTGTTTACCTCATTTTATTTCAAGACGTATAACATGTAAAACTCGTGCCAATATGCTTGTAAAAATTCTTATGTTACATGTGAAATTTTCTGAAAAAGTCATAGTTGGGAAATACAAATTTTAATTCCCATGCAAAATTTTTTCTACAGAAGGAAGGTGAGGAAATCAGGGGGAAAAATTATGCAATTGAGGAAATACCAACAAAAATTTTTTCTCAATAGATTCAGCATGAAAATTAATTTCCGTGATATTTTTTTTTACGTTTGATCTTGCACTTCCCGAAAAACTTGTTTGTTGTGCTCAAAATAGATTATTAGCTGTTTTTTCGCTTCTTCTGAAAATATTGACGCTAGTGTATGTGAGGGGAAAAAAAGGCGAAGTTCTAAATCAATTACTTCATGTGGTTGAAGCAGTGGTTTGGGGTTTGAGCAAGAAAAACAACCGCTAATCTAATATTTAGACTCACAAAAAGAGGGAGAAGAACCAATTTATTCTCTTTTTTTTTTCTCCCCCATTCATCAACTACATTATTTAAATAAATTAATACAATAAAAGTTTCTAATATAAATGCGTCGTTGCACAGGTTTATAAATTATTTTACAATTTATGCATTCTTTTTAATGCTGTCTTTATAAATATGACTCACATATATGCAACCGTGAATTGCATATATATACTGTAGTATATATGTACTGTATATGCAATCGTAAATATTTTAAGAACTGTGTAATTCGTAACTGAATTCGACTTTCGAAAAGTGTTTGTGATATTATTTTATCATTCAAACAAACTTTATTGTATAAATGATGTTATATATGCATTTTTTTAAATCAAACTATTTTTCTTGTAAATGGGAATATATTCCTTATAAATTATCATAAATCTTTGTTATTATTTATGTATTCGTGATTATTCACTTATGCATTATTCATTGTTGGTTTTATTGAAAAGAAAAAAAAAATCAAAATTCATTTTAAGAAAAAACTGCTGCAGAAAAATTTCCTTTACCAAAAAAATATTTTTAGTTATATATATTTTTATACAGGTTGGTAACTATCGACCGCCCAATAGTTACACACGTGATTGTTTGTGAAAATCTAATATAGAAAAGTCTTCTATTTTTGGATCGGACGAATATATTGAGTTATAAGCTTTTGAAATTTTGTGACGTGCCATTTTTCTAACGGTCAGTTATGCGCTAAACTCCGAACGAACGAAAGTACAGTAGCGGGTTGTCATTTCTCGAAAATGAACTGAAATATTCAATCCCATTAGAAAAGAAGTTCAGCCTTCTTCCCTCACGATTGGCATTTTTTCCTCTCCATGTAGTGTGATACTATAACCTCGCTATTACGTACAGCTTACGTGTTAGCATCGTTCACCAAGTTGGCAAATTTATCACCAGATTTGTACCTTGTTAGCCAAATGAAATGTGACTATGATCTCTTTTAGCCAAACCAACATTCTTTTTTGCCAAAATGTGGGAATTTGTTTACTTTCACTACCAAGTCAAATTTTTTGAGGGAAGGTGCATACTGTGCGTAGGTGTTTACTGCGCTATTCTTGTTTTACATTGTCGTTTTAATCAAATTACATGTAGAGCAATAAAAGTACAATATTTTTAGGGTTTTTTGAACTTTCATTGAAACTGTTACGCGTTAAAAGCTTCAATTTAGGATATAAAAATGGTAGCTTGACGAAGTTGTGACTGGTGGAAACAGTAAAATAATAAAACGATTCAATCAGAAACTTTTAATCAAACTTATTATATTATGAATTGATATATTCAAAATAATTTTTGGTTTCGGATTTTTCTATTGATTACACTACTCAACACTGATTTTTGTTTTCAAACATATTTCACTAGATTTATGGTGCTTTTGAGGCACTGATTCCGAATCTGATATTGTGTTTATCAGATCGGCTCTAGGTTACCATAAGGCAGGTATGGATCTAGGGGGGGGGGGGTGAATACACCGATCAACCCTCCCTAAGCAAAACGCGATAATTCATGAAATTTTTGGAACTTTTATATGATAATATTGCATTTTCAATCAATCTGTTGAACATTACCTGTATAGACGTTTTTGATTAAATAACAAATTCAAGAAAACTTAGGGACGGAGAAAAAAACAAAAAATCGGAACTATTCCGGAAAAAATGAAGGATGTATTGCTATCCTAATCACATGTGTATATATATATATGTATATCTCATTTTATTTATTTATTATAATTATTTTGTAAAATCAGCCCTCCCAACAACGAGCTGTGGATCCGCTCATGCCAAAAGCAGCATACAAATCACATTGAAACTGTGCGAAATGTGAATCATTAATAAACTTAATATCAATATATAAAGGTCCGTATATGGATGCCTGTCCGTATAGATGCCTGGTAATGATGTGTTGAATGAAATAAGAAAGTGAATAAAAAAGTTGAAAGAAAAATTTCCACGCAAAAATTAGTGGCTGCAACTATTTTGAAATATTGATATTATGCATTATCGCAAAAACTACAGCGCATTCGGCAAAGCCAATGCCAGTTTTGAAATCAGCAGCCCCAACTTACCCTAAAACAATTAAAATTTCTTTTGTGAACATGAAAGCGTTATTTCCGGGCTAAAATCTTAACCTACTCACAAACGTTGAGTTTCATGGTTGGTATTATAGCCAGTGTAGTATTTGAAAAAATAATTTTGAAGAATAACTTCATCCGTCTCAAAAATTTGTGATTGTAGGTTCAGCATACAATATCCTTGCATATGCAATATTCTTGTATTCTTCGTTTACAATATTCTTGTATTCTGAATGCCATCATATTAGAAATTGCAACCAAAAGAATAATATTAAAATACACTCGGTACTTTCGGTACAACAAAACAAAATGTGACTAACGCTTATCTACAACCTCTGTTTAAGAAGCTGGCGTTGTAAGATGTAAAGAACACAATATTCTGATCGATTTGTTAAAAAAAAGTTTTTTCTTTTTTCTTTCTTTCCTGAAGTGTGAGGAAAAAAATTGTTTTATATCGTTTTTTGGATTTCTGTGTGGGGGGTTAATATATTTTTTAGCATTTCCAAAAACGCCAAGTTATACGTTTGGTGATTTTGACAGGATTTTTAAGTGACGTAAATTTTTGAAGCGTTATAACTCATTAATAAAGGGTCAGATCAAGAAACTGTAAACACTTTTCCATCTTAGTTTTTTTCATTTTTTCATAAGGAGTCGCGTGTGTTGGGCGGTCGATAGTTACCACCCTGTATATTCCTTTGTTACCTCTACTTTATTGAATATATTTTATACAAAATATGGACGTAATAAAATAATGATTCTGTAACTCATATATGTATTTGAATAAATACATATCGACTACCATTCATCGTACTAAGGATTTAGCATCATCATTATAATTATCATCTAATGATAGACATAGAATTTGAAGGAAATTATTGGCACTTAATATAGGTGTGTATTTCGCCGTCATTAAACGTTATGTAATCGTATGAAATAATAATTTTCAATTCAATAATTTTTGACAAAAAAATTCCGCCAAAACTCATCTCGAAAATAATTAAATTACCCTGTGTTCTACAATTAATTATAAATAATATAGTTGAACACAAAAATTAAGGAGTTTAAATTTTGTTATTATACAGTTCAGATTATATACATAAACAAGTTTTCGATTTTCAAAGTACGAATTTCACATTGAGCAGGAAATTTCAATTTAATCCAGATAATCTTCAATATGATAGAGAGTATGGAATAACAGTAATTTTGTTCATTAAGAGACAATGTAGAATGGGTACTTTCTGTATATGTATTTAAACCGCACGGAATATCTAATTCATATCTCATTTATTAAATATATAGAAATTATTTTTATGAGTCATCTGGATAGGGTGTAATGAATGGTTTTAGTACGATTTGATAGATTAATGAAATATTAATTAAATGATGATAAAATATTTATGAGCACTTCAATGATCCGGTTGACGATAAAATAATACGAGAAGCTGAAGTTCCGTTCAATTATGCAAATTCGTTAATATTTTCGCGTATATTTTAATCATCAAATGGCATCATATGTCATTATTTACACACATACGGATTTTTTTAGCCATTTTAAACTAGAAAATCTAATTTCAATAATATTCTTTTAATTTCATGACCGGAAAATAATTTTTATACACAACAAAGTGTTATTTTCCTCACACATGCGTAATTTAATTAAATACTCATTTATTTAATGCATAAAATCTTATGTAGTCACATGGATCCTTCCTATCATAGGAATAAATATTTATGCTCAAATTTGAATATAAAGTTGGATATTGACATGTTTCGAGAATTAAATTATTTCAAAACTTAGTTCAGAACTGGAAATTATATTTTTGTATTTGTATTGAATACATTGTTCAATTAACATATCAGGATAAATGAAATTACTTATAATAATTTACAATACTGTCATAACAATTTCCAAATTCAAGTGAATGATGCTTCGGGATTTGATTAAGTTGGCTCATTTCAAAAATTTCATTTTTCCAACAATATCGTGTGGTAACTGGAAAAATTTATAGGAAATTTGTTTATCTCAATGAAGTTAATATTTGCAGGTTCGTTTATAAAAACAGAAAAAACTTCTTTTTATTGAAGTATGTATATGCTACAGTAAATGTGATAAATCCCTTTTAACGGCGATTATGCATAATAAATAATCGTCGCGCCGTTGGTAAACATAATAAATTGTACTATATGGTATATTATGCATAATACTTCAAACATGTAATGGATATATATAATTGCACCGGGGTACAATCATGAAATTTGTTATCATTATATCCGGGCCCGTTTATATTCATCACACATAATAGACGCATTGTGACTTTTCACATTTATCAAATCCACTATTACACTGTAAGACCAGACATGGCAGAAGTTCTGTATTATGCCTGGCCTGGACCCTCGGGGCACATTACCCCGAAGGGTTAGGCCACGCTGGGTCAACTATTACGCTAGGATATTATGCATAATCACAGATAATGGTGATAAATTTCAAGTATTTTTGAAATTCAATAACGACACTTGGTTATTATGCATAATCACCGGTACTAGTGATAATTTTTCAGTATTTATCAAGCTTATCCAGACAATTGGTAAGTATTCATTATATCAGGTTATTATGCATAACAACCGATTTATCACATGTACCGTGACAAATACAAATAGTGATATATAAGCAAGTACATCAACAAAAAAATCAGATAAACTACCACAATATTTTTTGGAAGAAACCCAATACAATTATAATTTTAAGTCAAATAAATTAGTTATTCGTGCAGTAAAATTTCGCTTCAAACATCATTTTTCTCATAATACATTGTATATCTTAACGAATTTAATGTATATGTGCAAAAGAAATAATTTTTTTGTTCCTTTTCCTGAACTATACTCTGCATGCATATATATTTATTTATTTATAAGGAAAATCATTTATTAAAAACGGATAATCCATCAAAATATTTTTGAATGAAATTTCGTGTAATTATAGTTATCAAGCAAAGAAGAATTACGATTCATGCATGAAAGTTCTCTTGAAACTCCATCTTCTAGTTTTGTTTTAATACCCATACTCTATAACCTGTTTGTAGAAGAACAAATTCGAGAATCACATCATTTTCTCTTCAATATTACTGAACATTGTTTATTTTTTTCTAAATATATTTTTATATAAAAAAATCATTGGTTGAAATCAATATATTAATCACACCTGACAAAAAAGAACACAACAAATGATATGATATTTTTTTCCTTCAGAAAACTTCCCGAAATTCGAGTTTGAATCAACGATATTGAAGAAAAAAAATATTTTAAACTTGCAAAAAAAAATTATATAAACGCTCAAGAACATCTCAAGATTACGTTATTTGCAGCCAAACTTCTTGAAAACTTCACAGTTATTAAAGAAAAATAGACCGGGTCATCAATCATGATGCTGAGAACCTTATTTATTTTGCTTTCCGAATTTATTTTTACTTACTTGTTCTATTATAGCGCTCCGCCACTCCCTATTTTTTTATCCCATCAGAAAAAATCGGAAAACTTTCCCTCGAGTTATTGTGATTAGCTCTTATACCAGGGTATTAATCTCAAAATATTGACGTACAAATAAATATTCGATCTATCAGAGTGTTTATTACGGAAGTTCGAACATACTTTTTAGTGTGAGGGAATACGACAAAATTAGACATCAGTCGGACGGATGATCATTCGCCCGTATGATAATAATTTTCTTAAATTGAGAAACAATCAACATCTTTAATTTTTGCTATAGAGTCGAAATCGATTATAATGACGTCGGCAGTAACGGCACCTCGTCTATGACGTAAAATGTTGGTGGTCCGGCCTAAGTTCCAACAGAGGATTGTATTAATGAGCCTTGCTTCGACTTTAGATATAACGACATCTCTTCAACCCTTCTATTTCCGATTTTCTGGCGTTTTCAAAGCAACTCCTAGGATTAGAGTTCAACACGTTTAAGTAAATGCTTGTCTGTATTTCTAACGCTCAAAATGGGCCCATTAAATGTTAGACGCTCAAACCAACTTGCTAATTGGCATTCACATATTTCTACACAATGTTAGTATTTTTATTTGTTGTTTGATTGTTATTTTTCTCAGCCACCTCGTTGCGCATTTTCCCTGTTGTGTGCCCTGGTATTTGTATTTCTCCGCAATTTCGACCATAATTTTTTTTTTAGGTATAAAAATGTCTTATTTTGTCAACGAAAAGCTTACTTAAATCCATAAGTTTTACTATAATCAGGGATGAAGGTGGTTTGCGTAACTTATAGATCACGTTATAATGAATATGACTACATGCAAATATGGTGTCCCACAATCCACCGACAGTTTTCAATATGAGATAGCAAGAAAATGGTGCAGATACTAATGCCATTCTTGCGGAATATAAATGCACGCAGTCAGAAATTTCAGATAAGTCATATCTTGCTACAAGGTGTTGCATGGTTATTTAAATTAACTTTTTATATGAAAAGTCTGTGCCCAGAAACCCAGTTAGGGAGTTGTTGCTCTGTTTCTCCTGATTAAAAAAAAAATTCACGTTTATAAGTGCAATATGAGATATGCGAGTTCAAGAAACGGCAAAAAGTTGGGAAAGTAGCGTTGTCCGTTAGTTAGTTTTTTTCCCCCATCTTTCCTCCGATTTTTGAATTAAAATATCTTTACGAATATTGCACTTAGAAACGTGGATATTTTTTGTTGGCATCAGGAGAGACAGGGCAACATCTAATTGGATTTTGGAGCACAGGGTGTCTCTATAAAAACAATTTTACTTTATTTTGAACTATCCATCCCCTTGCACCACGAATGACGTATCTGAAATTCCTGATTTCGTATATTTATATTCCGCAAGAATGACTATAATATTTGTCACTGTTTTCTTCCTATCCCATTTTGAAAACCATCAGTCGATTGTTGGACACTGTATAAATATTCATATCTCATGTATTTTACAGGTTAAATTTTTTCTCCCTTGACGTACACTTTAATTCACTGCAGACTTGTTGTAGCACAGTATTTCTCGCCAAGGGGTATTTATAGGCAATAACTAGGAACTTCGCTAACAATTAGACGATAGTAGCAATGTAAATGTAAACTTCGAAATTCACAATACTTTTTGGGAAGAATCGGTGATGTACAGTATTTATTTTTTTATACAAATTTGCCTTATTTTTCTGGATGAAATATGGTTACCCAGAGCATAGTGAAATGGATACTTCATGTGCGGTAGCTGATACATTTTTCCGAAAAAAAAAATCTATCTTCAAAACGTCAACGTCGGTTAAATGATACCTTGGTTATAACAACAAAATTTACGGAATGTTCAGCGCCGTTATAACCGAGTGTGACTATATAATGCTTCGAGACCCTCAAACCCTTTAAGAAAGAGGCCAAACCATTCTAAAATGGTCGAGCTGGGTGGTCCGCGGTCTTGTCTGTCTGTATAATCCTTTCAAATTTAATAGTGATATTGCCTATATAATGAAGATAAATGTGAATTAATAATGAAGTAGATTAAATGCATTACTATATACTCAATCATGTAAAAAAAGCAAAAAAGAAACATTCATTTAGTTTGTATATTTTATCTGAAGCACAATATAAATAATACTATCGAGAGTTATCTTGCAAATTCATATATGCAAGAAATCAATATTTTCTAAGTGGAATCTGAAGGTTTTTTTAGTTTTTTTTCTAATTGCGTTTATTGAATGTGACGGTATATCGAAATTAAAATTCCCTATATCAGACAACTATGGATGGCATTTTGCTGATTCAAGTGATACGAAATTCACGAAAATAGTCCTTTCAGATGACGTACTTGCTTTCAATCAAATACAATAATTAGTACTAATATTAACCAATGAATGAAGAAGTTAATCATCAACTCGGTCTACAGATGATCGTTGTGTGAATCAGGGGTCTATTTTTTGCATGGGTAAAGTGTGCATGTGCTCAGGGTCCACAAATGCTCAGGTGCATTTCCGGACGCCTAATCTTCCAACACATATATTTTTTTACAAACATATATTAACAACTATTTTCAATTTTTAGCCAGGAATGCTACATATAAAGGGCCTCAAAAAGTCGTGTTTGCCAGGGCTCGAATGTATAAGGAACTACTGTACATCGTTGTGTAGCACCTTTGAATGAGAAATGCACGTTTGTGACTTCACAGTAATATCCGGAAATAATTTATAGAAAATTAAAGTCCTGTAAGTGAAAAACCGTACAGTATTATTAGAAAACTAATTCATAATTCGATCTTCATATCTTATTGTTGATCTGGCGAAAATTTTGGATGATAATCTAGTCCTTTTTTTGTTTGAAAGGAGTTTATCTGGAAGACGCAAATAGTTTATCACATATTTTGATTTGGAAACTAGAAAATAGAATCTATTCATTACCGAAAAATATTATTTTCCCTTTTTTAAAACAACTCTTATAGCGATTCGTGATGTTTCCCCCATCCAGTATTGCATTAACGTACTAGAGGATTTTTACAATTTTCCATCTCAACAGTTTTTGATTTCGAATTAATGATCTTTTGAGTTTTTTTTTCCCCCAAACTTCGTAACTCCTATTTTTCATTTCAACATTTCGATCTGGAGCTAAACATCATTAAAACTGCGATACGATTCCGAGACAAGCACCGAAAAAATATGTAATAAAATTAGATTTACGTGGCGCCGGTAGAAAGAAACGCAGAATAACTCAAAAGTAAAATAAGAACAAAAATCACAAAATTGTCATAACGGGAGGAAACCTGATAGTGACGGAAATGTGACGCCTTATAGGAAATTAAGAGCGGTGTTTTTGGCAACCTGACAAAATAATTTTCGGTATCACCCAACAGCACGAAAAATACTTGTATATATTACAAGGAGATATCTGTTTCCAGCTGAATAGCTATCAATAAATAACGTCTCGAACACGAAGCAATTAAACAGCGAAGTCGTAAAACGTTTTTCCGTTTCTGTTCTTCTTATTATTATGTATTGTAATTTTTTTGCGTACTTTTAAGTTCGGAAAATTCGAGAACGTGCTTTCTATTAAATGAGATAATTTTTCCTGTCTTGTCAAAATGCCTCGGGGGATGTAGGAATTGGAATTATGTCCGCTTCTTTTGAGAACATTGCTCTCGCAATATATTTGTTAGCACTACACGTTTAACGGATCTGGAAGTCTCGAAAGTAAAGTAAAAATAGATTAAAGAGGAGAATTCTACTGATTAAAGCTGATTTTTCTTTCTCAGTAACATAACACGTAGTCGTTCGTAAGATATATTATTTGAAAAAAAACAAAAACTAGCGAATCACTATATCATTTCAGATATTCCCCGACGTTTAACTGAAGCTACGCTGATCATTTAATAAATAGCATCGCAAGTGAAGATTTTCAACTACGAAAAATTATTTCGAATAGTGGAACTATCCAAAATCGAAACTGAAAATTCCTTGCATTGTTGTTTCTAAACCTATGTATTAAAAGAGATAAAATTCTGATTAATTTTTTTTTGTATTTTAAATAATTTATTCCTAATGAATGAAAATCATCATCAACAACCATTTTCAATCCACTGCTGAATGAAGGTTCCCTCTAAATTTTTCCATTTTGCTCTGTCTGATGCTTCAGCCTTCAAGTTGACTCTAGCCACTTTTCTGATCTCGTCGATCCATCTTGGGACGCCTTCTTGGACGTTTAACACCACGGGGGCACCAATCTATGTAGATTACTTGTGGTCCATCTGTTGTGCTGTCTTCCTCCTTAAGCTAAAAAAATTATATTTTAATATATTCTATTTTAATCAATTTCTGTTAATTTAAATGCTTTTTAAAAATTGGAAACTCCAAATTTTTATAGAAAAATATTCCTTGAACCTCCCTCCCAATCCTTTTGTGTATCCTGCCTTCAGAAGCTTGATTCTGCGTACGGCCCTGGTTGTCTGTCAGTAAGGCCGGTATTACACTGTTATTATTATTACCGGGCTACCGCGCCACTGCGGGGCGCGGTAGCCCGGTCGATAAGATACTCGCCTAAAGTACCAAAGGATGTTTAGAGGTGTCGCGAGTTCGATACCCGGTTCGTCCTTGTCAGAAAACTTTCCTGACACAGGGGTACAACAAAAAACGGCGACTTGACCGCAGGAAAAAACTGCTACCGCAGCGAGTTCCCCCATCGAGGGATTAGAGCGCCAACCTCTCGATGAGTATAAAAAAAATAAGCCTGCCGTTCGGAATCGGCAATAAATTGTAGGTCCCGGTCTAATTAGCCCTCGTGTGCAGAAAATGACCGTGGTGCGACAAAAATTATCAAATGATCAAATATTACACTGTAGTTTTGATAAAAGTTCTTTTACCAAACTCGAAAATACAACCAATTAGCGCTCGGTTACATTCTAGCAAATGCAACTGGTAATCTTATTTGCGGAATTTTTCAAATTTTATAAAATATATTTTATCAAATTTTTATATCGTAATGCCGGCCTTACGTAAGATTCGGGGGGGGGGATCTTTCTCATTCCAAATAAATATTAATTTGAAATTTGAAATTTGTTTGTAGTACGTTAGTTAAAATAGTTTTATTTTATACTTTATAGTTACAATAACACATGGAAGATACACACTACACACACTCATAAAAATTCACGTATTTAACTTATGCCGGGATTACACCATAAAAGTTTTGTGAAAGCTCTTTGATAAAACTTGAAAAATTCAACCAATAAGATCACCGGTTGCATTTGTTCGAATGTAACCAATGCGCTTATTGGTTAAATTTTCAAGTTTCATGAACTATCTTTTATCGAACTTTCATAGTGTAATCCCGACCTTAGAGAAAAAATAGATAAATAAAAATGAATCACACAAAAATTGAAACGAAAAGATAAAAACATGAAAGCGCCCGTAAAAAGAAATAATTAAGAACAATTAATAACATTTTTGAAATAAAATTAGCTATATCTAAATCAATGCTATGGCACGTTTACAAAAAGAAGCTTAAATTATTTTTTAAACCTTAGCTTTAGCTTAGTTTTCGATCGCTCTTTGCCAAAAAATGTTCATTTTTCTGACGTGTTCTAGAGAAAATGTTAAATCCGAATACATTAATTGTCAATAAATTATATCTAACTGAAGTTATTGTGACAATGATTAATCGAACAAATGTTCCTTAATATATTGTTTGTTTCGTTTTTATGGTTTAAATGGAGCCGATTCTTGTGTTGGATATGAATAGCACTTTCTCCTCCGTAATCGATAAAAGAAAGTATTATAAACTACTAGACGCCACTAAAAAGTATCAGGGATCATTAGATATGAATGCCTTTATACTTCGGGTAGGATCATTATAGTTTTATTATAGCTCGTTAAACTCGAAGCATTGATACACTTATAGTTATTATTATTATTCTTTTTTTTGTGTTCTTTCTTTTATCCATCGGTTAAACCTCAATTTTTCTCAATTATTTTTTTCTATCTCAAAATATTTCTCAATGAATAACTTTCCGTCAGCATGACTTCGTAATGATTTATAGCCCTTAAACGTATTTTTATTGCCGTTTTCCGGATTTGGCAATTTGATAAATGATATATGAGAGAAAAATAATTTTTTTTATTGTAATTTCATCTCTGGGGAAGTTCTCTTTTCAAAATCTTATTCTTCGAATCATATATTATCTCTGTGTTTCTCGTGGTTGAATAACGTTCATTTATGTTTTTGTTCTTATTATCTCAGTAAAATTACTGTACTTAGTTAGAACAATGAAATAGAGTTCGTGTAGAATTTATTCACAAATTCTTATTCTTTGTTGATGTATGGGAACTGCACCGAATAATTTAGATACCTATATTAGTGCTTATCCACATATGAATAAATCCACGATTTCCCATAATATGATTGCGCAACTTATTCCACAAAAAGGGTACTATTATTGGTAGCATGGAAACTTTTGCAAATTTGAAATTAATTATGAGTTTTCATATGATAAAAATTTGTTTCGAATTTCAAACTTCTTTTCTGAACCTTTGTGTGCGTGTGTCTATGTGAAATATTGGGCATTATTATCAAACAGCAACTCGTGAAGTTGATGGAGGATACTAATGTTTTAACGAAAATTAGCATGGACCCATTAACAAGTTAACATTTTCGTTTTGTTGTCATATTCTTTCAAAAAACAAGCAGATTTTTGATAAACAATTTTGTATTCAAATCGATCACATAAATTCAAATCGGTGGTCAAAACTGCTACAAGTATTGTGTTTATGAATTATGTTAATTTTTAGTTACCGAAAAAATTGAATTTTTTCTTATAGTTGGCTTTTTCCGAACAACTAGGTGAACTGGAAAGAACACTTTACAGAAATGGATGTCACAAAAGAGCATGCACATTTTTTTTTATACTTACATTTTTATTTCATTTGAAAACTCAGCTTTTGTATGGTAAATTTTAAAACATGAAGATAAGCAAAGTCCTGCATCGCAATCGGGATAAAAATATCTGGTTTACACAAGTTTTGTGATGAAAACTTCACTGCACAACTAGAGTCATTTATTAGAAACATTGCAAACTAAAAAAAGGTAAAAAGTCGGGAAAATCGGAAGATTGGCGTAGAAAAACATTCTGCCCTAGCGGCGTACGGGCAAATAAGGAAAATACCCCTTTTCGGGCAAAACTGTTAAGTAGTTAAGGAAAAGTAATATGTAGGCTATACAACCAACTTTATTTGCTTCTATGAACTAGTAATTAAAGGACACAACGCGCGTCCACGTTGTCTATTCTGATTTAAAGAATGCATTCGATCACATTCGGCATAGTCGCATTTTAAAGCATTTATGAGACTGAAAATCGGGACAACCTTCTGAATTGAATAGAATCTTAGAATCTGGGTTGCGAGATAGATTACAGCGGATTGTCAGAGAATTCCATTTTCTGATTGGACAAGTGTAACAAGAAGAGTCACGCCGAAGGAAGTATCCCTGGTCCCATTTTTTATTCATTTTTTATCGGTAAACTCGATAAAGTAATCGATAGGGTTGATAACAAATGCGCAGATGACGTGAAGCTAATTGGGGATAATCTACAATCCTAGGGAATGGACATTGCTTCAAACGAACTTGAATATGATCGCAGCATGGCAAATGTATGAGACATGACTTGTAGCGTTGATACGTGCATGGTCACTATTTTTATTTCAAACAACCCACGTTTCACTTAAGAGTTAAATGTACTTCGGATACAAACAGGACCATCGATTTGAGAATTTTCATTAAAGTGATCCTTCCACTTTTCAGGGGTTAAGTTCGCCCTGGGCTGGAATGTGAAATACGATTCATACCTGCAGAGGGACATTGACTTGCAGGTCAAACTTGAACTTCAGGGCAAGGGAGCTACCAGTAAACGAGGGAACCGTATAAATTATAGAACCCGCGGATATAGGACAATTAGTGAACCAAACAGTCTAATATGTGCACAGATGAGTAGGATTCAAACAAGCTCATTGGCTTGAGTTATGGGTATCTTTTTATGACCACCTCGTTCGCCTTTTTGCCTGTTGTGATATTGTTTTGTAATTGTAATTGACTTGGTCTCAGGCTTGCAGAGAAGGGTTACAAGCTCTCTTGTTTGTACACGGGACTCGATATATGAACAGAGACTTGATTGTTGCAGGTTTAAACCGTAATTGGTTAAAGCTTGAGTGAGCTAAACTTTTTAGATAAGTAGGGCCTCATATTGGAAGAAAAAGTATTATCTCTGTATCCGACTGCATCCGGCACTGTTTTGTGTATAAAATACTCCCCATTTATTCTCATGATGTAAATTAACCTGAATTTGAATTCAAGTCAATTTACATCCTGGACTGCCAAGTCAAATTGTTACCCTTTTTAAGCCTCTTTAAAGTGCCGGAGAAAAAGAAATCTTTCTAGAGCAAAAAATAAATAAATGTAACATTTCTAAGCGTTTCTCATGTAAAAGGTATTTTCATGTCAGGATTTCCGTTTTAACGTTAGAGCCATTTGTTATGTTTTGCCCGGATTTTTCTTTCAAACATTTTATGTTGTGCATATTTGGAATTTCGTAAGACAAAAGTATTCCTGTATTTATTTTACTCTATTTTCCTTTATTTATTTATTTATATGTGTATGTGTGTTATTTCATGCAGCCCAAACTTTTCAGACGAGGAGTTCACGGTTGAAAAGATTTGAAACGGGATCGGATTCCTTTTTCGAATGAAAATGCGTGTGACTTTGAGCAGCTGCAATGAAATACGTATGTATAAGAAAGAACTTTCTTCAACCTTCCGTTTGGCCTATTTTGTGATTTAAGTCACACTCTGTTCTCTTCGAAATACAGTATTTTGGTATTTTAGGTTTATCCATGTAATGCAATAAATTTTCCATTTGATACCATTCAAACGCAACATTAAATATCGCTATTTCATGAGAGAGGATGTGTGCATGGTTCATTTATATTTCTTTTCGGTTGCTTGTATTAATAAGACGGGCTTCATTTGTTTTCTGGTCACGAGCAACGTTGTCTCATTATCCAACATCAGAATAATATCACCTACGAAGAATTTCGGTCACAAAGATATGTAAAAAATCACAGGCAAACATTATATAAATTCTAGATTGCAACTTGTAAAAATAGTTTGGCTTTCGAGAAAGCCTTCACAATAAAATCAAATAGAGCACCACCCAAATGGAAGGTAACTTCATGTGGACTATTTTTTAACGACAGTATCAATTACAGACTGATAATTAGTCTGTATTACGCATTTATAAAAGTCTGAAACTGTCAAGTTTGAATGCTTTTTTTTCCTCAGAATCAACATATTCTTTTTATTCATTATGAAAACACAACATTGTACAAAGAACGGGGCGAGGATTGTCAAGAAGTCGACATGAGCCCATACTGGCAATCCCAATAGTGTGGAGTGTATATTGACAGAAAATTCAGCGCGATTGTAGAAAATACAAATACAAATACAAATACAAATACAAATACAACGCCACAACAGGCAAAATGCCCAACGAGGTGGCTGATAAAAAGATGCCCATAAAAATATGGATGTCATATGTTTCAAAAATACAGCAACCCAATTAAAAATGCAATTAACACCAATTAAAATAATAACAATGATTGTAAAAAATGAGAAGGGGATGGTAAAAATACTGCACATAAATCTTCTGGTGGCCGTTGCGTTGGGATCAATATCAATGGGTTACATTTTTTTTAAATACAGTGAAACCTGTACGAAACGGAATGTCAACAGACTGAAATGATATTCCGAGATTTTAGACAGATATTTATACATATTTAGACAGATTTCTGTTTTATAGACGTGCAAATAAAAGCACTAATCATTGAACGGACTATATTTTGATTTCGGGTTTGAAGACAAGTTTTCGTCTCATACACAGGGCCGTCATTTCATTTTTTTCCGGGAGGGGGGGGGGAGGGGAGGTTTCACTGTATAAATTTTTGTTAGAATGAAAAAAAAAAGGTTACAATAATTCAAAAGAAAAAAAATACGCTTAAAGAAATGATTTTTTGTTATGAAGGTGATTGCGAAGATATATTTTGGAAAGAGAAAATTCAACTGCCCCTGCGGGAAATCTAAATGTCCTTTTCTGGCTGAACGCCCTTGACCACCAGACTCCAGAGGCAGCGAATATCTTAATCTTTTCCTTGGAGCTCGTGTGCATTGAACAGGACCGTGCATGGACGGTCGGTCGGTTCAGTGCTCGCATCAGCCAGGTGTTATAAACCTTTGTATGGATAGCGGAGAGTGAAATCATCCTCGGATAAGTCGCCACCTGGTGTCATTGTCAGTTGTCAGTTATTGTGAGCTGTGGCGTGAGTTAGGCCCGACCGTCCATGTACGGTCCAGTTCAGTGCACGCGAGCTCCAAGGAAAGATTGAAATATTCGTTGCCTCTTTAGTCTTTTTTTTTTTTTAAGCCGAGCACAACTCAGGCCTATCGCCATTGGCAATTTACTACCTAGTGAGTTGTGCCGGAAGTGTAAGTATGGGTACCTAACAGTCTGAGTGTGTATCTAGTGTTGTGTACGATTTTTTAGTGCTGTCATCTATATCTCAGAAGTGAAGCGAGTGAAGTGTAATGACTGAATATTTGTAGTGTTTGTAGGACTGTTGCTCTCTGTGGCGAGACTTTTTAACGAGGAGATCGGCTCGCATTTGCGCCTTAAAGTTGGGAACCACAGAAAACCAACTTCAGCCGACCACCACTGTGGTGACGCCTCTTTAGTCTAGTGAACTAGGGCGTTGATTCGTTTCCCCGCAGGGGCAGTTGAATTTTCTCTTTCCAAAATATATCTTCGTATCGGCCAGCTGTTAAAAGCCTTTGCATAATTAAAGTCTCCGTACTCTGTGTAGTTCCCTGGACATTGGGTACTGTAACAATTAACATATTTTGGCTGTGATAACAAGTGAGATGGGGTTGAAAGTTGTTGGGGAATGTTTCGGGTTTCGGTAGAAAACCATTTGCTCACCAATAAGGTATTGTAATACAATATCCATCGCAGCGAGTCATATTTTATATTTCACAATAACATTCTCATTCCGTGTTTTTTTTGTTTTTTTTGTGTGTATATAGTATGGCAAGTGCAAGATAACAGATGAGATGGCATGCCCCCCCCACCCCATTGCTTTTGAAATATACCTCCATCCTAATATACGTACATTTTCATCCATCTTAACGAAACCCCGAAACTTTTCTCCAACTCCCAACCCCATCCCGTCTGTAATCACCACAAAATTTGCAAATCACGATACGGTAATTTTTACAACAAAATATGTTGTAAAAATTTTGTATGCCTTTTTTTTTTCTTTTTTGACACAAAATAAATTGTTTCGGACTCTGCCAGGAAGCTGGGCTGGAAGAGATCTCGGTAACGGGATAAGTTCAGTGGCAAAGTCCTGGTGTTCATTCATTCATTCAGGGTTTCGGTAGAAGAATTTTACGAACCACTGAAAACTTTGCTGAAATTAGTTTTTAAAAACTATAAAATTTATTCACTTAATTTATTATGAAAAACACGATATAGAAGTGAATGATTTTTAAAATCCTTCATTTAAAAACGAGTTATGGAACATTTCATTTCAAACAAGAATGAAAAAAAACTTTTTAAACGTTTAAACGATTGCGTGTCGACCAATCAGAGAAAAAAAGATTTGTTGGTTTCTAAGGTTCCGAAATGACGTGATATTTTAAAATGTCAAATAAACTTGTTGTGATAAGTAACGAAAGTAAACATTTCATTCTTGTAATTTTTCTGGTTGTTTTTCTTTGGAACGCTTTGCGCAAAACTTGAAGTATTTTTTTCCCCCCGTCCAAGTTTTAGAACCTTATCTGTACTAGTGTAAATTGCGCGTGTACTCGCAATACACAACCTAAGAATATAGTGGATCGTTACAATAGGAATAAACGAAATTTATCATGTGCCGCCCTTTATCGTCATAGATGAAGACCACCTGCGCCTTCTTTTCAGGATCTTGTCCAGATTTATCACTGGGAAACGCTTTTATCTGGAGCCGTAAACGCCGATGCTATTTCATAGAAATTGCACTCGAGAGGTGGAAAATAAGGAACCAAAGACCTGGAATGACATGCTCCACGCTAACATGTAAACATTGCCATTTATTTGACTAACGTTGTTTTTTTGGACAATCGCAAGATTGTTCGAAAACTATATGGATGAAGAAGGTTATTGGAAAAAAATATGGCTACCAACGACCCTGTTAATCTCTATTCATTGTGAAAATATATTTACATACAAAATATCCCTAAAAATAAATGCGTTTTTGTATTTCAAACAGTGTTTGTTTTTTAGGAATAAATGGAAGTAGTACAGTCAAATACCGATAGATCGAATGTGCTGCGGTCGACAGAAAAGTGAAGGATTTTTATTTATAATAATAGTGCCATTTTTATAAACACTGTATTAGTGAAAAATTTCAAACTAATGAGCATGAAGTAATTGGTAAAGATAAAATATTTTAATGCCTAATTAATGAGAATATTAAAAAAACAAAACACAGGACGTATGTATCATGAGCATGGACGCATATACACAATATTCGTGTAAGTTAAACTTGTGAATAAAGAGTATGTAAAATTATTATCTATAAAAAAATTCAGTAACTTTTGACAGCCTCTCGTTTCTTTAACTTTTGAAGTGAGTTTTGCACGACCTTGTTTTTTCTGAGAATTTGATTTCTTTCCATTTCATTCGTAATTAGTTTTTTTTTCTGTTTTTTTTTCAAATCTGAAAAGATTTCGAATTTTGCTTCAAAATTTTCAATAAACTTTTCAAAAAATCAATATATAATTAAAACTCGTACGGATATTTGAACAAAATCTAGTTACAACTGGACGAAAGCCTAATGGGGATTTCGACAAGACAAGACTCGCAACAAATGATTTGCAAGAACATTGACTTAAAGCATGGTCATTAGTCATCCACGAAAAAAAAAACAAAATCACCATCATGAAGAAAACTGAAGTAGAAGGAGGTAGGAGAGAAAGAATTTCCTATATTTATCCATACACTGCAATTTAATTCCATACATAGAGGATAAATGTAATTTTCTTTTATTCATCTCATACCCAAAAAAACTTTGAATTTAAGAAAAGTTTTAACACTAAAATGATACTGGAGCGGAGAGAAAACTTTGACATGAATAGATCGGCAATTGACGGTATGTCAACTGTACGGGACATTTCGAAAATAAACAGTTGACCTCGCTTAATAAGGTAACGAATAATCTGAGATGCCACGTTTATACCGATAAAATCCTCTGGAACCAAAATTTTTTTCCATAGAGACAATCTTAAAGTACCTCCCCCCCCAATAAAATATTATTAAATATTAAAATTAAAATTAAAATTATTATCCAACGCTTAACATAATGCGCAACATAAAATGTTTGAAAGAAAAATCCAGGAAAAACATAACAAATGGCTCTAACGTTAAAACGGAAATCCATACATGAAAATACTTTTTACATGAGAAACGCTTAAAAATGTTACATTTATTTATTTTTTGCTCTAGAATGATTTCTTTTTCTCCGGCACTTTAAAGAGGCTTAAAAAGGGTAACAATTTGACTTGGCAGTCCAGGATGTAAATTGACTTGAATTCAAATTCAGTTTAATTTACATCATGAGAATAAATGGGGAGTATTTTATACACAAAACAGTGCCGGATGCAGTCGGATACAGAGATAATACTTTTTCTTCCAATATGAGGTCCTACGTATCTAAAAAGTTTAGCTCACTCAAGCTTTAACCAATTACGGTTTAAACCTGCGTTCTTCTAATTTCAAAATTAAAATTTTGAAAAATCCAGAATTTTTTCCACTATAATGCCGAAGTAATCTTCTGTACATTCAATTACAGTGAAGCCTGTATAAAACAGAACATCGAGAGACTGCGATTATTTCTCGTTCCAGACAGGTTTCTGTTTTATAATGCTGCACACAAAAGTGTACGCAGTGATTTATTTCTGTCGTTTCGCGAAACTTAAATTTTGAGAATACCATCCTAACTGCCATAAATCAACGAGCATTAAACAAACATATTCATATTTTATTATTTTGAATTTTTTCACGTTTGCTGTTTCAAATTACCGTACGTTTGAAATTTCATATTTAATGCGCTAATATTTAAACTTCAATATATAAAACGTTCTCCTGAATATCAACAGCACTTAGTTTTGTCGAATATGAAAATATTTGAAATTTAAAATAAAGAATTGAGAAATTGTGTACCTTTTTTTGGAAAATAATGGCAACGAGATCAACAACCAGTAATGTTTGCGTAAGGAAGATTCTACACATCTCTGTAATCCTTAAATAACGTTTTCCTCTTGCTTCTACGACCTCCATCTTTGTGTTTGAATCCAAGACGTGTTTTTAGCGACTGGTCGCAACCTTTACACTGAATGAAATGCTAAAACACATTATCGCTAAATTGTGAACAATAATCGTTTCCGTCATCTATTCCTCTTACGAACTAGTTTAAATAGAAATTATCAACATTTTAACCAAGAAACACGAGTGTTTTCTAAGAAATGCCACCATTCCTATAGTAGATGAAATGCTAAACAGGCTTTTAATAAATTTTGAATAGTAAATTCGCTTCGACTCCGAGCCCAACCATTTACTTCAGGAACCTGTTCAGATAGATAATAAGCAGTCATAGTTTTTCCAAGAATAAAAGATTTTTCTAACAAAATAGGGAGGTTACTTATTACGACATTAATCCGCAACGAAAGGGCAAAAACTTGCATTTAGCTTTTTTCAGTTCCAGCAGGTTTCTTAATCTAAAAATAGACTAAATATGTCTTTCGTTTTTTCCCCGTTAGACAATGTATTAATAACAAATAATAACAATAATACTTAAACTGGAATCGCCAAAGAGCACGTAATTTTCCAAGCTCAGATATCATGCATTGCAAAAAATTTGGATGAAATTAAGAAGAGTTACGAAAGAACAGAAGCTTGATCAGGAAACTGAAGAGAAAATTTTATTTTGACGTTGTTGACTAATTCTTATCAGAATTCTTTTTATGCTGCAAATCCACAAAATACATCAATAAACCTCGCCATGAGTTCAAAAAAATAACAGAAGAAATTGCTCAAGATTTTGAAAACTACGAAAATATAAAAGCATATATGATAAATTATGATTTCAATTTGAATTTTGATTTCTGTTCGTGTTCTCTCTCCGCACTGGGCAAATTTGCTATTTTTTTTGTATTTATTTCATCCCCCGTACAGGGTGATTCAGAACCCACAGTACAAACTTTTAGAAGCGGTAGAAAACACAAAACAGAATCACATAGCACGGCCAGAATCTCCAACGTGATCAGCTGGAGGATAAAAGGAAATGCAGGAATGACATGCCAATAATGAGTGTGTAAATTCACGCGACAAAATTTCCTTGTATAGTACATGCCTTTTACACTGGTTATTATTCATTCGCATGTATGATTTTTGTTTTTTGGATCTTCCAAATGAGAAATCTACATGAGGAAAAGGGGTATTCAAAACAGAAAATTTGAAATTTCTTAATTTCTTCGTAAACTGGGAAATTTGTAAAATTTCATATTATTATTGAGTCTCAAAAATTCCAATTAAAAACATTCTGAAACAATTCAGTTAATGCCTTAATTAACCGGTAGATATACATTCTCTCTCCTGTGGTTCTTTGGTTTTGTTTAAAAATTTCTCAACCGTGTTTAAATGATTATTGATTTTATTGGTGCAAAATGATAAATAAATGATCGCTCATGAAGAAAACACTGCAGAGAAAAAGAACCCGTCGTAATGATATACAAAAAAAACAATGACATCAAATCGATAATGTCGCGTGCTCAAAGTGCAAATTCAAGAAATAAATAAATAACTGAAAATATTTTAGCGCATTTTTTTGTTGAACCAAACTATGACGTAAGTTAAAATAAAATACACCGAGAGAAATATATTGGGAAACATCCAAGGACAGTGTCGAGGGGAGGTGAACTCCTGTTTCCCCGAATTCTTTTTAAATCTAATCTGACATGTATTTCCATGTATTTTGACTACTACCGCGAGCGAAAATAACCATGATCTACCAAGTGTTCCAGAACGCACATACTTAAGAAAAATGAAGATATACATTTTTTGTTTATTTCAGAATAATATTTTGTATTTGAATTTGTGTCATTATTTTGCAGGTCATTATTTTACACTATCCTGGAGCAGGGGTGCAGTGACCTGTTTCCGTATTGCTTTTCACCAAATATCAAATGATCATTTTGTAAGTAGAGTACCGGATTATATATATTCTTTCTTGAGGCGTGTGTGCGAAGTGTGTGCACAACGAGTGCAAATTGTGCGTTCGTTGCCATCTTCACCATCTCGTTTGTCTTCTATAACGTCAATACAGTGCATTTTTGTCTTCCGTCCCCATCGTGTGTGATGTTTGCAAACTCTCGATATAGAATTTAAATATATTTCTCCCTTTTAATAGAATGTGTAGTTTAATATAATTTTGGTGTGCGGGATACGAGGAACCACAGATTCGATGTTCTGCAGTAACAGAGAACTGAAGAAGTGATACATATAAATAAATTGATAACTACGTCGTGGCACAACTTAACAGTACTCTTTTATTACCCTTTGATTACCATATTTCTCCGCATTGGCTTGCATAGCGGAAAACAGCATGCATGAAATACCCATTTTTCTGGCATGCCGGGGAATTCGGGTCACAGATTCCAAAATATTCTTAAATATCTATTTTCAAAAGATAAATTTGAACCTCATTTATGTTTTCTGCATTTTACGGTCTGTCGTGTTTTTACAACTTCGGAGGTAGTCCAAATATCATGTTTGCTTTTGCTACCACAATTCATGGTGATATTTCAAGCGTTGGATAGTAAAGAGAAAAATATCCGTTCTCGTAGACTAGATGAGCTTGATAGAAAAAAATTATTATAGAGTAATATATTTTTGTACTTTTTGATCATGTGTTCAAGATTTAAATAGACAAACCAAAACATTAATGAGCTGCACTACAAAACATGGTGTTATAATAAAAAAAAAATTGTATGACAGCATATCTTTTCAATCTCTGGCGATGCAAAACAAGGGGAAAACATAGTACCCGTATTTCGTATTAGGTTGGCGAGATAACTATGTGAGACTTATAAGTAGATGCTGAATTTTCATTATTGTTAATAAATTCTTATATTTAAGTTTGCTGCTATAAAAACTATTACTTTATTTCGAGAGAAATTCGTGTATTTATTCATTATTTGGCATACCGATTTACATCGGTCTTCTGGCGTGATTCTTATTAAACTTTGTTTTTCCCGGCACGCAGGAAATGGACCAGAATAATATATTCGAAAAGCTGGTGTCCTCGGATTTTTTTTACGGTGTAATACTGGCTAATGCGGAGGGGAGGGGATACGGTAATAGAGTATTACTACAGTCAAACTCTGTCACAGTGAAACATCTGCGCGTCCAAAATGCATTATTCGTCGCATAGTTTGCTGTTCATTAATTAAGATGAAATTAAAATATATACCTATAGCTACAATATTTAAAAAAAACGATCATTACTCCTGTAGAAAATTCTTCTTTGCATTATTACATATCGTGAGGAGAAACCAATACTTGAGTTTCTTGAGAGTTTTTTTTTTATTTTTATGATTCTTTTATTTTTTATATTCGATTTCATTCATTATGCGAAACAATTCGTGAGCTTCCGATAAACGTTTTTTCTAACTGCGACATTTCTTAAGATAACAAAACGTATGCCATATTTAAAATTACGAGAAAACTCGTGTGTAATATACGAAGCTTGAAAACATATATATCTTCAGTACAGTATTGTAATACTGTTCATGTGCATGAATATGCCACATAAAAATCTATTCATCTGAATTATAGAACTGAAATTTAAAGAAAAATAAACTACTAAGAGACGAAACCTATAAATGATCATAACCTATTTTAAACCGACAAATTTAAGAATGCTCAAAATTGGTGACTTTCGATACATTCGTTGTTTTCCCCCTAAACGATACCCCCGTAAGTAGAAGCGGGTGTTACTTGATTGCCATGGAACAACATACATTCTAAAAATTTTGAAATCAATGCAAAATACGCAGCATAAATTTTACAAAAGATATACAGGGTGATCAGCGAATAGGCCCTTATTTCAAAATTAAATATCTCTACAACAAAGATCAATAGAATTATGCGGTAAGCGGTACGTTTATTAGCAAAACTGTAAGAATGTTGTACAGAAATTTCGAAAATTTAATTTTTTTTCAATTTTTTAAAATTAAAAAAAAAAAAACTTGAGGTTTTAGGGTTCCGAAAATCCTCATTTGTGTGAAGAGAAACCACTGCATTCGCCTAAAGTTACTGCATGGGCTGCAGTATGCGCCAGAGGCATTATCGAGCCCTTCTTCGTGCGAGAAACGATTACTACTGAACGTTACGTTACAATTTTGGAACAATTTGTCAGCACACATGGCGCATACCGCAGCCCATGCAGTAACTTTAGGCGAATGCAGTGGTTCTCTTCACACAAATGAGGATTTTCGGAACCCCAAAATCTCCAGTTTTGTTTTCTTTTTTTAAATTTTAAAAAATTAAAAAAAAACTAAATATTCGAAATTTCTGTACAACATTCTTACAGTTTTGCTAAAAAAACGTACCGCATAATTCTATTGATCTTTGTTGTAGAGATATTTAATTTTGAAATAAGGGCTTATTCGCTGATCACCCTGTATAAACATATCTTTTCACGGGGTTGGGGCTTCCGTATCCCCCCCAAAACGAAAATTTTTTGAAGACAGATAACCCTATCTCTTATGACCATCGTTTTAATCGAAAATTAATCATTATTGAAAGCTGTATTATGGTTTTTTTTGCAATTGTGGTCAAAACATCCACAACTAGTTTTTCTTTTTTGCAGGGTGGGGGGGGGGTATGGAAATTCCGGTAGAGTTATAGTGTTGAACAAGTAATTTCAACATTAAATTAAACTGGAAACTCAAGCAGGGGTTTCCGTAACTTCGAAATATTCAAATATGCAGATTAATCAAGTTCGAATTAGCCAAGTTCGCCTGTAGCTATTTTCTGGGAAAAGTGCTTTGAGTGTATTCACATGAACTAAAAAAATCTAATTAACTTGTTTGTTCAAGCTTGTTTGAAAAGATTAGTTCACACTTCACGCGCATGAGCTTACCTTAAGAACATTTTAATTATGACTGGTAACATCGTTAAAAGTTACTATTAATTTTACGAATTTTTTTTTTTTTGTAATCGAGTGAGAATTAAACTGATTAAATATCTAACTTTTTTCTTCAAGTAAAAATTAATTTTTAAAATATCATTGTATTTTATAAACATAAAGACTTATCCCTTTGTTTAGATCTCTTCGTGGAAGAGTCTGCAACACTTTATTTTGAGTCAAGAGAGGGGAAAAGAGGGGAAAAATGGCAAACATACGCATTTTTACAACATACTTTCCCATGACAATTTGGTACTGCCACGATCAGAAAATTTTGCGGTGATTACAGACGAGATGGGATTGGGAGTTTGGGAAAAGTTTGAGGGTTTTTCAGTTAGAATGAACATATTACAATTGAGGTATATTTTAGAAGCAATTGCGGAGGGAGCATGCCATCTCGTCTGTCATCTTACACTTGTCATATTATACGCATAGGATACAACAAGCAAACAAACAAAACAATAATCTTATTGTATAATATAAAGCATCCATCGGAGCGGGTCATCTCGTTTAACCCCTTGTTGGTCAGCAAGATGGGTTTGATAGCTTGTGGAGAAGAAGCCTGCATCGGTTTTATTGGGTTGAGTTCACTCGATCCGGTGGATTTGATGAAAATATACAAAATACAAATATTGTGTGGGGGGAATATGTACAATTAGAGATCCCTTGTGCCATCTCGCTTAGCACCTTATTCAGTGAGCATTTACGTAATTTGTGGACATTGTTTGTGTATGTAGCTGTAGTATTTTATATTATGTTCTTTTTTTATATCACCACTAGATGGCACCGCTTACACAATTATTATCTATGTTATTTTTACCGCCTTTTGAGGCAGATGTTCTTTTGTATCGGCTCCAGTCAGTCGTACCTTTGCTTCATCTCATTAATAAACTTTTTTTATTATAATTGAACCTTTGCGTTCTCCGTATATAACGGCGCCTTCGTCGTTCGTATACAGACATGAAATGCATGAAGAACTTAAATAGAGGAAAGAGAAATACACATATGCATACATTCATATATATAACTTCCAGACCGAGTCGTCTCGCTCTAAACCTATTTTGGTGAACAATGTGGGAATTTTTGGACAGAGCCTTAGCTAAGGATTAGCGTCGGTCATGTTGTTTTGGTGAACTCACTCTGGCTGGTTATATTTATAAATAAATAAATATATATATATATATAAAACACAAAAACTACATTTAATGGTTATTATGAAACTATTCGTGCCCTCCCGTCTAGCACGGCCGCTGGAAGCACTAAATGGAGGTCACTTGCGGTTATCACAATTACATCGTTCTTACTGGAATGTCATAAAAGTTCTTGTTCGGGGCCGCTAGTACATACTATATCTTATTCATGTAATGGTAATATAGTAGTAGAGTGACAGAAATATGTGGATATGAGTTTTGTTTTTATCTATTTTTATTATAATTTTTCCTTGTGTTAATCAAAAGTTAAAAACGTTACTTTATGAATCTGGTAGACAGATTTTTTGTTTTCCGTTGGCGTGTATGTATTTGACAAAGTTTGCAATGCTTGTTGCTGTGTTTTTGATGATATGAGTGAACCATTGTTTTATATTGGGTTGAAAGATTGGAGAGTTAAGCCTTACGATCAGGAAGAGGTGGTGGTCGTACAGGAAAACACAATTAAAATCAGTTACTTGAAACAAAATAATTAACACAAGAAGGTTCTGGGTATGAGTGGTTTTCACCGTTTCACATATTAAAAAACATGTGGCGCTGCTTGTCTTGTACAATTTTTATATTTTATTATGTGTTTTATGCCACTCACTCGCTAGGCATTATCTAGTGTCTTCTTGTATTGGAGTTCAGTCTGACTCCAAGTGTCGACCGAACATGTCGTAAAAATCTCTCTCTCTTGTATTAAACAACTTAAAAAAGAAAAGGAGTCGTGACTCTGTATGCTTGCGAAATAACCACACATCCACCAGCACTAGCATCACCATAAACACATGATGCAATCAGATATTTAAAAAAAAACAACCTTACATTCTGAATAGAAAAGGGGCCCCCCGAATTAGGATAAAGCAATGAGCATGGGAACTTAGCCCATAAGAGGGGAAATTACAATTTGCTCCGGACGGTATAAACATGGTTATTACAAATCTGTACTCACGGTGTTAATGTACACTTATCACATCATCTGGACGACACAGACCATAACCAAGTCCTCAGACTCCTTCATCACATTATTAGGGCCGTCAGGCTGGATCATGGCATGTAGATACGGTTAGAAGATGACATGTATATACGGCTGAATGGCATGGAGCACCCCGAGAAGCCTTTATGTGAATGGCGTGGTCGGTCCATGTTGGTGATGGCGATTGATGTTCAATCGTCGAATCCGACAACATCCAGTGGTCGGTCCAGCGGTTGACTTTGGTTACGTATTATAAATTAGTTAGTCGGCATGGTCAATATAATGGGGGAGTTCTTCTCACATCACTTTGTAGATTAACTTTCTCAACAGGAAATTCGAAGCAAGGCTGAACATATCACGCGACGACTAAACCGTGGCAAAAACCCGAAAGACCGGAAACTCGTCTTTTGTCGCTCTTCCTGCTCGTTCCTCGAGAACAGGTTTTCCTTTGAGCCAAACCAGCCTCTTGGCGACGGCGCGCGATTTTGCTGGCGGGAAGGGGGGGGGGGATGTGTCTTCACAACACTATTGTTTTCGGAATTTTATTTATACAAGTGTAGATGTGTGTGTGTGTGTGTGTGTGTGTGCGCGCGCGCTTTGTGAAATTTCACTCTGTAGGATAGCAAACTGGAGTAACCATAGTCCAAATAGATGGCATCTCTTTTTAGGCATATAACAAGCTTGTCATATAACAAGCAAAAGAAATAAGAAGATTTACGTGTATCGCAAGAGCAAAGATGTCATAGGGTCGAGAGCATTTTACTAGCTTTTAGCTATTGCTCTCTTCCCTGTCCCAGCTTTCTTCACCATATTATGAATTAACTATTTTCTACCGAGTCCTTTCAAACATTTTTTTCTTTCTCTTTGCATTTTCTGTCAAATATTGTAAATATGTAATTTAATTGTAAACTCTAATTTGTATAGCATTATTGAAATTGACTGGGGACAAATAAATTATGTTATGTTATGTTATGTTATGTTGTCGAATGGGTTTTATTCATTGCTAATCAGTCTTTAATATTTAATAAATATCTCTGTAGAAATTAATACAATAGCGTTATAGCCATCAATTATGAAGTAACCCACTTGTTATGGTTCTCATAAAAATATTCTCAAGGTAATCAATGAAAAATCTGGTTCACAAGAAAAACATATTCCATACGCAGTCACTCCACGTAAGGATTTATCCACTTAAATTTAGCATGAAAATTATGTGAATAGAGAGTTTTCAATGAAAATTGCACTTAAAAACCTGCGCATAAAGGTTTTATCAAAAGTATCCCTACAAAAATAGCCGATGGCACCGGATTTAAGAAAGAAAAGTAATATGTTGTCTTTTGTCTTCAACATATACAGACGGTGTAGCGGATAATGATGCGGAAATACGGTAATAGGAAATTACTACAAACAAGCCCCCTTTTATAATACAAATATCACAGCAAAGTCATACCAAATACAAAAGGGACTAGCATTTTGATACGTAAGCCTACTATTTTAACAGAAAATAAGTAAAGGTTATTGATTTTATCGCCCTAGAACGAATGTGACAATTTATTGTTGGTCGCATGGTTTGCCGTTCATTAGTTATGATGAAATTAACATTTGTATAAGTATCAAAAAAAAACTTGATCATCACTCCTGTAAAACATTCTTCGCGGCATCAATGCGTATTCTGAGGAGAAGCCAATAGTTTTCTTTTTCTTCTTGACGAGCATATTCAAGATCATTATTTCAGAAATTTACGAACAATATTTAAAGCATACATATAAAAGATTTTACTTGAAGGGTTTTTTTTATGATTTGCTTATTATTATTATTATTTTATTCTAAACAATTTCTGAGTTTCTGATGAAACTGCGACATTTTTTTTAAGATGGCCAAACGTGTACTACTTTCAAAACTACGAGAAAACTTATTTGTAATGTATAAAATTCCGCAAAGATTGAATATAGTATATTCCTCCGTACAATGTGGTAATAATTTCATATTTATAAATACGGCACATAGAAATCTACTGATCGGAATCACACAGGGTGTCTCAGCTACAGGTTTAGAAACTACAAACTTCTAGAATAGGGATAGGGCACGCCTAGACGAGACTCGGAATCACATAGCAATGCATGGTTGTAAATGTTTTCCTGATGTGGTATAGGGTACAAAACACCGGGAGTGAAAGTACACCACGTAAGTGAACACACGTTTTAAAAATGAATTTGCATCGAGAAAGTAACCGAGGTCACCGGTGTTCAAACTCTCATTCACCAGCTGTAATGCAAGTCTCGCATCTCAGGCAAACATTGAATTTCGAATATTCTAGAAGATTCTTAGCATTTCTAAGACATCCCTGCAATGAAGGCAACATGTTACTCAGTTCTGTCAACAGAACTGCAACAATAAAATCTTCAATCATTACACTTCACTCAAAGTTCGAAAAATATATGGTAGATGGCAGCACTGTAACAAGTATTATACAGAAACAGTTCCGTTAGGTGTACATTAACAACCGTTAGGTTCACAACACGGAAACGCACATTCCATCATGTACCAATTCGTTAGAAGTTCCGCAGAGGAATATGGACGAGGTACGTGTGTGGTTTAGTAATAGTAGTTCTGTCAACAATTGTGTCTTGCACCAATGTTTTGATATGCTTACAGTCTGGGAACTCCGAAGAAGCAATCAAGGCATGATAGATCCAGCAGGCCGATGCACCAAACGTCCGGAACCATAGATCCCGTATAATGTCATCTAATGCGTCAGGAAAGCATTTACGACCCAGCATTACATGTAAATCCGAGTCGTCTGGGCGTCTCCTACCTCCCTCTTAGAAGTTTTCAAACGTAGCACTGAGATACCTTGTAGAAATAAAAATTTTAAAAAGACCATTGAGAGACGAAACTTATAAATGATCATAGCTTATTATTAATCCTACAAATTCAACCATGTTCAAAATTGTTGACGTTCTATACAGTCCAATTGCGACACATTCTCTAACCAATATATTAGTCCATTTAAACTACTACTAAAATTTTTTGAAGAAATACAAAGTAAAAAAAAAAAATCATTGTTATATATATATATATATATATATAAAAAATTCAGTTCAGTTTTCAAGTTTCAATCGTTACATAAAAAATCATTTCATTTTTTAATGAAAAAAATGAAAAAAATGTTTTTTAATATGAAAGAGAAGGAAGAAAAAAAACTTCTTGATTCAAAAAAGATCACTTGCAAATCACATGGGAAATGTTGTTTCAGGTGTAGAAACTTAGGGAAAAAAATTTCAGATTAAAAAAAAAAATGTTTCTGTCAGAAACAATTCTAGTTAGATGTATTCTCATTTTCCTTTTTTCAGAGGGAAAATCTTCATGATAATTACTGATTGAATTTTCTATGGAAAAAAAAGACTATTTTTTTTCCTTGCAGCTGCTGTACAAAACTAAAAAGGAATAAAAAACTCCCATTATTCATTCTGCAAACAAAGTCTTCTTTTCAAGAATTTCTTTTGATGTGATTTTTCAATTTTTTTTCCTCCCCTTATTTTGAGTTTGAGTGAAAATCAAAACAAATGTAAAAATATTTCATTTTGAATCAAGCCTATCTTTCTTCAATATCAACGAACAGAAATCTTTGCTTTTTTTTCTTTATTTTCTAACATACATTTTTCATTTTGATACCGATGATATATTTTTTGTGAAGCGTTTTATTTTATTTTTTTACACGTTATGTTGTTGAAAAATAACATGAGATGTTGTAACGTATTTGTAATAATAGAATTTAGTCATGCAAGAATTGTTTACAGTCTCTTATTGTAAAAAAATATTAATTATATAAGTGAGCGGGAGTACATTCAGGATCTGATTTCATAAGAATGTTCTGTGGAATTCTTATTTTGTACCTAAAAAAAGCTTGGCGAGCCTGTTTATGAGGAAAAGTTTTCTGTTTAAAAAACATTTTTATGCATAAAAATCTGTATGATAACATTATATCGGGTCTACAGCGAATTAGCAAAAGCTTGAACGTTAGAAAGAAAATTTATTTCCACACAGCAGAAAGAAAATGCAACACATTGAATGCGTCCCAATTTTTATAGACGAAATGATCAGAAAAATGCTTATATCTATGAATTTAATGATCACAAAATTTAGAAAACACAGTTCATTTCGTGTTTTACAAGGGATTGTTTGACCTCCTTGCGCAGAGCCACCCTTGAGGAAGTGTGACAGGTGCGGTTGTACCGGGTCCAGCGGTTTAGGGGAGTCCTGCTTTTATGCCAAAAATAATTTATTTTTCACAATATCTGAGTTTTCTTTTCTGGGATTCGGAATTTTCATCCATTTTGAAATTCTGATCCATTCTGAAATTTTCATCCATTCTGCAATTCTGAATTTACGTGGGTGCTGACATTTTTTTTCTTCCCTTTCTTACGTGGATGAAAACTTATTATGATAGCATTTCTACAGTTTATTGTGACCACCAGCTCTGATTTGTAGGTTATTTTTATTATAAGTTCCTGTACTGAAATCGAGTGAATAAAAACAAATCATGTTATGTAGTTTATGAGTGAGAAGTTTTTTTTAGTCAGAATTCCTTTCAATAACCCAGAAATAACCAAAATAATCTTAAGAAAGAGAAAATGTCTTACATTGAAAAAAAACGAGCTTCCTAAAGAAAAAAACGTTTATTCTTGTCATTAAACGGTTTGAAAAGTTAATATTGTAATAGTGGAATACTGTATTTTCATAAGAGATATCAATAGTGCTAAATGCACTTTAAGATGTGCTGTTATAGTAAATCACTGACGTACTTACGACTTCGAAAGTAATAGACAAAAAATATATTATCATGGTACTAAATCAACATCACCATGTGCGTTGAAAAAATTTAGTAATAACTTCTGAAACGCATATCAAAAGTTTCATTTTGTCGTCATGCCAAGGCAACATTGAAGCATTCCTTACACTCTTTAAAAAGTCTTGAAATTACTGCTCAGTGTATCACCAATATCTATATCTGGCAACAGAATGTCAGGAAGCAGTTCATTGGAAGCATTCCTAAATATCCAATTACAAGTGTTGCTGTTCAATCTTCAAACAAAAACTGTTATCTACATAATCACTGCCACCAGAAATTGTATGAAAATATCGAACTAAATAATCCAGATATAGTGCATGAAAACTCATGAAAATTCCAGCTTGATGTCATGGAAATTTAGAATGATATTGATGATACCCTGAGTAGTGATTTTGAAACTTGCTGAATTTCCCACAAATTCGTATTTTGATAATTTTCTTTATACAAAAATTGCCACGTTTTTAAGACAAATAAATTCAACTGGTCGAATGGTCTTTTTGGATTTTGTGATAATAATTTTCTTTAATTTCGTTATTATAAATTTTATTCATTTAGACATCATACACGCGTGTTGCGCTAAAACACTTCTCTTACACATCATATCAGCACGCGTCTTCGCTATTCGCATAATGCTTTGGGTTTATCCCCTTAATAATCAAATAATAGAAAAAAATCGAATATACCAATTGTATAGATCCCTTATCATTCAGTTTACTTTCAACAAGTCTCGAAATTACTGCTCACTGTATCACCGATATCTTATTGAATTCCTTCTTCACATTCAGCTGGGATTTTTATATAAGTTGTACTATACATGTGACAATCAAATTATGAAAAGTATTTTTTTTCTGTGCAGTTAATAATCATTTATTAAAAATACTCATTGAATAAAAAAATTTCAAAATTTAATTTTATATACAATTTGTCTCATGTATAGTGTCAATCTGTGTGTATTTCTTAAAAATTTATTGAAAACTTCGCATGTGATAGAAGCAAACACCATACGATGGTGTTTTTATAGAAAACATTTATATTTCCGTGAATATATACGAGTTATTCTCACAAAACAATTCACATGGGTATTGTGCGAGGCTAGTACGATATTTTATTAAGTGATTTTCCTGCTTTTACTGATACAGGGTTAATCAGATATATGTTTCTCTAATTTAATTTCTATCGGCCCCCTAAATACGCGCGTGCCTAAATTCTCACTTGAAGTGGTTAGTACCAACATTGGGTATAAATGACGGGAATTTCAAAGTGATTGGTTTAGTGATTTTCCAGAAATTCGACAAAATGTATATATTCTTGAATGGGCACAGACTACATCCTGCACATACTATTTGAATTAAAAATATATAATCCATACTAAAGTTAATGTCATATCAATTACCACAAAAGAAATAGCAATAAATAAGTTATATAATTTATACTCACGAGATTTTTATTTTTTTTACGAAAAACACAATATCAAGAATATTTTATTTTTGTATCTATCCTGCAATGAAATTACAAACACCGTATATTGTCGAAATGTATAAAATTAATGAAGATATGAATGTTATCATATTTTGAGCTTAACGAACGTTTATACGAAAAAGGAAAAGCCGAGAGGAAAAGTTATTCAAGCGCTATTAATATAAGAAAAGAAGTGCAAGGGCATGAAAGAAAAGGAGAAATCTTCTGGCTTCTGTATCGCATTACCGTCTACGCTTTTGTTATTGACGTCGAGCATCAAGTTGTCAGTGATTCAGCTGCCCCGTTTTGCGCAGTATATCTTCTGTAAAAGCTTCCTGCTCTCCGAGATATCCCAAACTATCAGTTTTCATCCCGGATGTATAGAACAGGAGAAGCGAATGGAAGTGGTTCCTATTCCCAGTTTCTTCATCTTCAGTTTTGCTGGCAGCAATGAATCTCCCAAAGATTTATACCGGGGCTTTTCGAACTTGGACTTGGAACGAAAAAAAAGAACAAAAGGTTTGGAACTTTACGTACGACAGGTAGTAGTTAGAGTTCCAGGGGATGAAAATCACAGTAAAAAACATTACAATAGGAACAATGCATGAGGTGACCTATTCATTGATGGATAAAATAAAGGGTGTTGATGCACGATCTGGGCTTCTTATGGGCTGGTCAGACGCCCCAATTTTTCGCTAATCCGCCACCCCCCTTTTCCCGTAAAAGTATTTCAGGACGCCTGTTCGTCCTTGTTTTTGCTCAATGAATAATAATTATTTTCAGAAATTTTCCATTTAACTTTTTTAGCTAAGTTAGATACTGTGAGAAGAATTTGTCATATTGCTGTTATATTTTTACGATGTTAATAATGTACCACAGCGCTGATAGCTTTTATTGGTATGGCAGTCACTACCCTTCACTTCCTGGAGCAGAGCCATGGGGCCTTTTTGCAGGCACTCTGATTATACTCTTTCCCGGGCCTCTTCGTAGCGTGAAAAACAAAAAAACGAAGATAATCGTTGCGGGCCCCGTCATCCCCATATTTGTGGGGGCCATGATGACACTATACTTATTGCTTATACTGATTGCCAGCTGGTGGCTTATAGAAATATGAATTGAGGTCTGAAAGAATTGTGGCCAGATGACTTATCAGGCAGAAATTTCGAGAACTTTGACACTTCTTTTACAGACGAAATTTTTTGTCCCACTCCTTGGAACGAATGAATTTTACATTGATTTCTATGGGGAAAAAATTCATTTTCTAAACAATTCGGTTTACGAACGGACTTCCGGAACGAATAACATGTAGTAAGTTCTTAAACCGAGGGTCGATTCTTCGTAGAAAAATAGACTTTTTAATATTAGACTAAAAGTACTTAACACTAGAACCGCGCAGTGGGTCAATTTGATCAAAATCAAACTTCATTTCCATTTATCTCAAAAACGTACACGCAGATGTTAAAAAAATTTCGTGACTTTTCATGATATTAATTGACGAAAATTGTATCATCTTTACATTTCGTGTTTCAGAGCTATAAGCACTTATACCTAGAACCGCGGTTTGGGTCATTTTGAGCCAACGTACTATTCTATAGGAAAAAGGGGGTGTAGAATTTTCTTGGAAGTGGTTACCCTTTCTAAATTTTTTTGTAAATGAAGATGGTGAAGGATAAAGGTCTTTCAAGGTCAAGGCCAATTCATTGTCAGAGCAGATTATCTTTTTTCAATGGGGTAATGGCACAAGTAGAGCTAAATATTTTTCTTCCTTTGTAAACTTGAATACAAAGGAAAGGGAATTCTGACGGGAATGAATGAAGATTTTGGGAGAGTAAAATCTTAACTCTAGAAAAAACGTGTAGTTGAAATTTCTGTAGGCAAACGATGTCGCAGAAAAATAATAATATTCTGGCCTGCACCAAATACGTTTTAAATGGATTTCCAAATCTTGGGAAGTATCAGCGTCCAATGAATCTCTCTCTTTCAGAGCATCAGAGCACATAGTGGTGCAACTGATCAAGTCAATCGAGAACAAGGGCAGAAATGCCTCAACCGACACTTCTTTTTTTCACTACACTGAAGCTGGCTCAAATGTTAAAAGCCAAAAAATACGAGCTTAGTAGAGACGATGAAACGAAATCGAAGAGCAATATTATCTCACACAATAAAGATAGTGAAACTACAGTTCTATGGAACAATGATGCAACAATGACAATTTATCAAGGGAAGAACGAGATACGTTTTACTCAGTACGCCAAAAAGCCAAAAGCTTCCAAAAGCTTTTGGACACACACACACACACACAGAAACTATTTAACACTACAATTCAACAAAGTGTAACGATCGTAGTTGTAGCGATCAAATGCCCAGAAAATATCCGGCATCATAGACGTTTTCTATAACATCCTGGATCTCACTATAAAAATATTCCTGTATTTTGTATAGAGCAGTACAGAAGGCCAGAACTATTTTTTGAAAGCAGTTTCTCTAAAATCTTATTGAAGAGTTGCGTTCATCATACGTATTGCCCTTGCGCAAAAGGAAACGTTCGTGCGCTCTTGATCATGTATCTGTTCGTGAGCGATCAAAATAATAATAGTAATAAATAAAAATAAACAAGTCTGATATTTCAGGTAACATAAGGATGTGGAAACAAAACTGTTAATTTTTGCATGAGTTGTGCAACTTCAACATGCGATGAATGTGCAAGAATATTGAAAAAGAAATTGCTCAACTGCTCATCATAAATTCCACTATCAGTAAGAAATCAATACTTATTTGACAGAATCATAATAACGACTTTCTCGTGCTCAATTTGACACGCTTATTTTACATCTTTGTCGTATTATTTGATTACTGAAAAATGTTTTTGGACTGAATAGAGTAAATAATGTATACTAAATCATATTTTTACTGAATTACATCATTTTTTAGCTAATTTTGAAGCCCATTTTATATTCATAAACAAATATAATTTTCCATTATGAATACGCAATTAAACAACATTGATTAAGAGTAGGAAAACCCCAGAAACCAAAAATAAATATCCTGTTTTTGCTATGAACACTGTTTTTCCAAAGTTTGGGTCAATTTGACCCAGTCCGCGATTCTAGTGTTAAGTCCTCCACCGCCTAGTAATTGATTAGTATATAATGCAACGCATAACACCCTTCACCTTATACCCCTCCCCCGTTCAATCACATATGCAGGGTATTCAGTTCATAGACCAACAAACTCAGAGGATTGTTAGAAGACATCAAGAGGAACAAAAATCGAAATGGAAAATGGTGTCGCAAACCAAATTGAGAGGGTGAAAATCCCAAAAAACGCATGGTGTTTCGCCGTCATACCGGAACGACAAAAAACACAATAATAAACACAATAATAAACACAATAATATTTTTTTGATTAATTATTACAAGAGATGTTGGAAGTGATGGCAGCAGACATCATTGCACAGTCCACAAAGACGTAAAAAAAATCCCGAACGCACTCGAAGATACCAGGTATGCTTTTGATGTCCGTTTCGTCGGTCGCAGCGCGTGATCGTACCCCTGCACATGAGTTTCGCTACGCTGCTTAAGTTAGAGACATTCACCTTTCGTCTCCTCTGGACTATATCACAATTATTGATATTCGAGATATCGATATAATGGAGTATAGTATATTTATATGACATGATGTCACTTTCCACTTGTTAATGCAAGATATATAGAAACTACGCTGCTTACGTCAGAAATGGTTAGCGAACCCACGAACGCATTCAACGATCAACTGACATCCACCTTTCGTCTCCTCTCGACACATAGCCTGCATGCGATTTTCACACCATGTTCCATTGCAATTTTTTGTTACTCTTGATGCCTACTAACAACCTTCTGAGTTTGTCGGTCCATTAACAGAACACCCTGAATACGGGATGTCTGACAACCGTGGCTACCATCCCAATACTTTAATCGTTTTTGCGCCTCTGTGGAGAAGTAGTGTGATAATGTTTTCGTAATGCATGGTTAGTTTCCAATTTTACACTGTAATGCTCATCAAGTGAGAGTTTTCAAAATGTTTTGATCTACATTTTCCGGGATTTGTCCCGATTTTGCGACCTCAACTGGCCACACTAGCTCCCCACGCTGTCTTATGGGATGTTACTTTTAAGCAACAAAAAAAAAAATATATATTATTCATGTTATGCCCTCGATTTACTTTTTCCTGAAATTTTAAAAAGATTTTTATTTCCAATTAATGAGAGCTTTTAGAATTTTATAAGTGCTGGTTATTTTTTACTATTATATTTTCAAATTAAAATACAACATGCAACATTTTCAAAAATCACCAATATTCACCCATATTTTCCACCAAGAATTTTTTTAAATCCATTTAATGAGGAATACTATCGTGTAATTATATAACACCTCAGTGCTGAGAGCCATACAAAGTTTGAAGACATTTCAACAAGTGATGTTTTGAAGAAAAAAAGAAGTTCCTTATCTGAGCTATAAAACATAGCACTGAGAAAAGAGCATTTCACTGGAAAACATTAGCGTGTACAGGGCGCACAGCTAAACACTGGCGAGCCGTTGAATCTAGAGAAATACTTCAAAGCAAAAAACTATTCAAATAACGTGTATACTTCGGATAATCATTCATATCGCACAGATATACAGGAGTAGTGTTGCTGAGGGTTTCGTCCCAAGAGATTGGAAACTTGCTAACGTTGTTCCGATATTTAAGAAGGGTAGTAGAGAAGCGGTGTCAAATTATCGTCCAGTGAGTTTGACGAGCTCCCTCTCGAAAATTTTGGAAATTATCATCAAAAGGCAGTTTGTGAAGTGGATAGACGAGAATAATGTATTGTCGGATAATCAGCATGGATTCAGGAAGGGCAAGCCATGTGTAACTAACCTCCTTTGCTCTATGATCACGTGACTAAGGCTTTGGGTAAGAGCAAAAATGTAGACGTTGTTTACCTTGATTTCCAGAAGGCATTCGATCGGGTCCAACATGGCAAACTCTTGAAGCGTTTACACGAGATTAGAATTGGGGGCAACTTGCTGAATTGGATAGAATCGTGGTTAAGAGATAGGTCGCAACGAGTTATGGTGAACGGGAAATTCTCTGGTTGGACAGACGTCACAAGTGGAGTTCCTCAGGGAAGTGTCGTTGGCCCCATACTTTTTTCACTTTTTATCGATAAACTCGATCAGGGTATCGATGGGATCACTAGCAACTTCGCAGATGATGTGAAGCTAATGGGGGTAATCGGGAATGAAAGCGATAGGTAGTTGCTCCAGACCAACTTAAACAGGATTGCAGCATGGGCAAATGAATGGAGCATGACTTTTAGCGTTGATAAGTGCATGATCGCTCATTTTGGTTCGAACAACCCACGGTTCTCTTACGAGTTGAATGGTGTCACTATCCCGTATGCAACTAGGGTCATCGATTTGGGAATTCTCATTGACGAGCGCCTTAGGTTTTCTGAACATTGTTCAGCGGTGGTCAAAAAATTGAATAGAATGCTTGGTCTCATTTTCAAAAATGTCTCTTCGCGTTCTCCTAAAGTCATTCTTCCGCTTTTTTGAGGCTTAGTTCGTCCTGGACTGGAGTATGCTGTAAGGTTTTGGAGACCATACCTACAGAGGGACATGGAATTGGTTGAAGGGGTGCAGAGAAGAGCTACGCGTGTCCTTATTGGCACACAGGGCTTGAGTTATGAAGAGAGACTTCATTTTTTGAATATGTTTAAATTGGATGAACGCAGGTGTCGAGGAGATATGATCGAAGTGTTCAAAATTTTCAATGGGATGGATAGGATGGACCATGAAGTTTTAGTACACCGCCAATCGACTGCTCTTACCAGTTTCGATTGGTGAGGGACAATGCAAGGTTATGGTGTCGCAGGGAATTTTTCTCTAATAGGGTTGTTAATGAATGGAATAGCTTACCCCCGGAGGTAGTAAATTGTAACACAATTGACACGTTTAAAAAGAAATACGATAAACATGTTGGGGTAAATCGAGAAGCTATCCATTCTTAGAATAAGACAACCATAAGTATTCTTTATGGGCATTGTATAATATTTTATCACTGTTTTTTTTTTTTTCGAAATACACTGCTGGCCACCGTAAATGCAACACCCTGAAGGAAGCATGCAAATAATATGAAATTTACAACATGCATTAGCGGAGGTGAGATATGCAAATGATTAGAATTTCAGCGCAGACGCACATCACGCGCGCCTGTGGCGCCACTTCAAAGCGCTATTTAAGGCTTGGAGATTTCGACGATTTGAAGTACGGCAATTGTGTTTTTCTTGTGGTTTTTTCAAAAAAACGATCAATTATGCCTCGTAGAAAACAAACAGCGATCATCTTTTGATCAAGTATCCGAGTTCGACAGAGGAAGGATAGTGGCCTACCGAGATTGTGGATTATCTTTCAGGGAAATCGGTAGTCGTGTTGGACGAAACCAAACAACTGTAACGCGGATATATGATCGTTGGATGCAGGAGGGTACGACGGACCGACGTGTTCGATCGCATCCACCTCAGTGCACCACTTCACGTGATGACAGGCGTATTGTGCGTATGGCAGTGACGGATCGCTCAGCCACATCACGAACCATAGCACAGCACATTCAGTCTGTACCGCATCATCCAGTGTCTGCGCGTACCATTCGACGCCGTTTACAGCAGAGTGGTCTGTCCGCAAGACGTCCATTGCTTCGTCTACCCTTGACGCAGAACCACAGACGTCTCCGCCGCCAATGGTGCGATGAAAGAAGGATGTGGACGGCAAAATGGAATGAAATTGTCTTTACTGACGAGTCACGCTTCTGTCTGCAACACCACGATGGTCGGATTCGAGTCTGGAGACACCGTGGAGAGAGGATGCTGAACAGCTGCGTGATGCACCGCCACACTGGTCCTGCACCGGGTATTATGGTATGGATATCACTCTCGCACTCTTCTAGTACGCATTGCCGGTACTTTAAAAAGCCAGCGCTACATCTCCGAGGTGTTGGAGCCAGTTGTCCTTCCTTACCTTTAGGGCTTGCCCGCAGCCATATTTCAACAGGATAATACGTGACCACACGTGGCACGCATTGTCCAAAGGTTCTTCGTCAATCGCCAGATTGAATTGCTTCCCTGGCCAGCTCGCTCTCCGGATCTTTCGCCGATAGAAAACATGTGGTCCATGGTTGCTCAACGATTGATCCAGATTACATCCCCAGCTGCCACACCATATCAACTTTGGAAACGCGTGGAAGCTGCTTGGTCTGCTGTACCCCAAGAACACATCCAAAGTCTCTTTGAATCAATGCCGAGGCGTGTGGCAGCGGTGATCTCCAACATTGGCGGCTACTCTGGCTACTGATTTTGGCAGGAACCGCACTTCACAGAAGTCTATAAATTTAATCATTTGATGCTTGGTCAACATGTTATCTACAAAATAAATATTGTTGCGATATCTCTTGTCTTTCTTGGTGTTGCAATTTGGGTGGCCAGCAGTGTATATGACATCCATATTTTTATGGGCATCTTTTTATCAGCCACCTCGTTGGGCATTTTGCCTGTTGTGGCGTTGTATTTGTATTTGTTTTTGTATTATATTGCAAGGGGTTGCATAGTTTTTAAAATAAAATGAAAATTACGGACACCCGCCATGTACTCAGGCCAATAACTTTCTTATTGGGTTTTTGTGTCTCCTGAACCAACATCTTTGCAATTGAGAATTAGAAAACAGGGAGCCGAATAAAAATTTATATTTTTAATTCTGTGGCACTGTATTTTCACTCTCAAAACTGGAAGAGGATGGTTTTTGAGCACTTTACCATTTTTTTAAAATTTAAATAATACCTCAACGACGAACGGTTGATGAGATAAAGGCCGCATCAGGACTTACAGGTCACCCTGTATATCATAATGTAATTTTATAGCTGCCTGGTTCTCTGACTAAATACAAAAATGACGTCATATTATACTATTAATTTAATTATATTAAAATTATATTATTTTAAGTGTATATATGAATATATGCTGAAGCTCCCTGGTTCAGAAAAATGACCTTGAAAAAGGTTTTTCGAAGAGTGTTGAACTACTCTGGGAAACAGCGAATGAGCATTGATTAGGGAAAAGGGGCACCGCGGATGGGAAAATTTTGATATTTATGATATATGATATGATTATTATAATAGTAATAATTATATCATATATATACTAATATTATATTGATCTATTTATGCGATTGCTTCCGATGAAATTACAGGAGAATATGTGAACTATTTCTCCTCTTTTCTTCGAACTCATTTATGTGAATACAGACGTACAGTACTCAGTTCACTACATGAACAGTACTCAGCTACGATGACTGAAGATTTATAAAATAACTCGAAAATAATACGCGTGACACGTGTTTTTATAATAAAAACCTTTGAATTTTTCGAGGAATAAACACTATATTTTTGTGTGACCAATTATATACCATATGTGAACTTTTTTCCTACAGAAAACCCAGTGTTTTGTCAAGAAAATGTCTGGTGCATTTTAATTAGAAAAACAACAAACCACATGTTGAAGATGTTAAGATCAAAAGATCATGAAGAATCAAACAATTTTTTTAAATTTATTTCCTTCATCTCATGATTAAATTTATCAATTACTTTACACCATATTTTATACCGTTTATAATCATCGCTGCGTTTTTTTTTAAATACATATATTTTTTAATATTTTCTCATTATTATTATTATTATAACTTCTCTGATGTTTTAAAGTTCTTATATTCCATGAGAATTTTATCTTAAATATTCAGTTTATCTACTTTGAAGTATCTTTTTTTAATTTCCTTGCAAATTATTCCATCGTTTTTCCAGTTCACAAAATTCTTGGGGAAAAAAAATTACGGAGCTTAAAGCTGTGGTTTTTCGAGAAATTATATTAAAAAAAAAAGCTGCACAAATAAATAAAGCTCTCTCATCTATAGTTTTTCTAATATATTGAAAGAAGTTTTCTTATAGATGAGATTTATTTACTAAGAATTTCCTCGAATGATAAAAAACTTCATTATCGCTTTTTTCATCAATGGGTAATTTTTTTCCTCTCCGTTACTTCTTCAAAAGCATATACATGTATCATGATAGCGTAAATTTACGCTTCAAAGGCAATTTTAATTTTCTTGGGAATTACACGGAGAAAAACATCATCTATTAATATGGTGGGAAAAAAATCCATCTTAGACTGTTTATGAGAAAATAAATAAATTATGGACTATATTTATTGACGTTAACTTGCGAAAAGAAACGATATGCATCGAAATTTATAGCTCGGATTTTGATATAAAACTTAAGATATGCATTATCAGTACATGATTATTGAATTATACCCACATTACTATCATCATTATGATTTATTTTGGTTCAAATTTTTTTCTCGTGAACATGTTAAAGAAATTGAAAGCGTTAAGACGTTAAAATCAAAGACATTTTACAAAATTCGAATCAGTTTATAAAAATCTATTAACAATAGATTTTTTTCAACGTCTTATAAATGTAGTTAGCTGCTTAAGGAATCCGACTACGTTGAAAACGTCATTTTGGAAGAAAATATGGATTTTCATTTTTTTTATTTTTTATAAAAGCCCTATTTGTTGTAATTCTAAAACGGGTCTTGTTTTGTTTATATGATGCTTAGAATCAAGGTTACGTTCACTTTAGTGTTGCGTTTTTACATAGAAGTAATACGCGAATAAAGACTTTAAACGTGTTTTACGAAGAATGCTATTTTTAACATTTTACTTGACTTTGTGACATGATTTGTAAAAATTGATGCATTGCATCCTTACGAAATTTTAATGTGATATTTTGCTATATATTGTTGAGGTTATGAACCAAAACCTAAGGTCTATCTCATATATTTTTTGAATCACAGTGTTTTATAGACAAAATGTAGGATGAAATTTCAAATAATTCACACGTACTTAAACATATTTTGGTGTAACATATGAACACATCATGCAATCCTTTAAATTTTGGTTCACAACCTGCAAAATTACTAGTTAAATGAACTGTTTAAATCACAAAGCATTTGATTAATATAATTTTTTGCAATCGTGTTTCGAATATCACATGAATTTTGCCTAAAATTTGACATAAAAACGACTTTTTCATAGAAAATATAATAGATAGACCAAAATTTGTCACTGTTTTCATCATTTCGAGACACTATCAAAACATGTATTTAAAGTTCACTCCAGAACCATTTTAAAGAAAAGTGACAAGAAAGGTAGTCGGATACCTTAAGCCACTGACACTCAAATATCAACATTAAAATATTCAGAAACACCCATTTCACAAATATTTAGATTCAGCCACATATGCAACAATAAGCAGGAATTTACCGCAACTCTTCAAAACTTTTCTAAAGCTTTATCTGACAACAGCATACCTTCAGCTTCTTCATTTAAAAAAAAATCACCCGATTTGAAATGCGTATATTACGAAAAATACTGAACGTAGACACTTATAAGATTACCGTATAGACATATGCATGCCCACGTTGAGATGCATGGCGTATGTCTATACGATATTCAAATTCGTCCCAAACTTTTGCGAGCATGTTTGCTTCCACGGCTGCTTCAGTTCGGCTAATGTAGCTGGAAGAGGAGGCACATAAACGTTGTCTTTTATAAACCCCCACAAGAAGAAATCGCACACTGTGAGGTCCTGCGATCTTGGAGGCCAGTGATGTTTAACTGAATCGTCAAGTCCCGTACGACCAATTCATCGTTTAGGAAAGCGATTGTTCGAAAATTCTCGAACGTTCAAGCTCCAGTGTGGTGGTGCCCCGTCCTGCTGGAAAATGAAGTCAACCGAATCGGTTTCTAACTTGGGAAAAGCTAATTTTGACAAACACTGAAGTGGTGGCCGAAGGAAGAACGTTAGCGCTACCTGTTGGCAACTGCGTGAAACTCGGCATTTCCTTTTTTATACCTACACATTATTTAATCAAAACGGATTAAAAGCTGAATACTTATGTTTTTTTTCAAAATCGGATAATTCTTTACGAAACACCCTGCATATCACCTAATGCTTCATTGCGTTGTATTTTTATTCGTATTTGTATTTTTTGAGAGAAATGTTGTTATATATATTTCTCTTCAAAATATTTTCTTTCTCACTTCCATTCATTTTTCATTACAGTTTTCTTTCTCGTCCAACATGTTTTTGAGAAGGCAGGGGTCAGGGAACATGGGTTGGAATTTTCAGTGCAATCAGGTACATAACCACCCTTCAGAAACGCCTATTTTTTCGGACCATGTGCCTGGGGTTTTCTCTGATGATGACCCACTGCATATTTTCTATTTCGCTATAACGTAAATTCCATCTTGTGTGTGTGATTTATCTTCAAATAATTACTTTCTGTGCATACATATTTTTTGAATGAACAAATGCGCAGCATCAGCGCGCTTTAGTGTCTGTTAAATCTGTTTTAGCTATTTGTTCTTTCTATATTTTCATATCGCTAGATTTTCACACTACATTTTTTGTTCCTACCGCGTCCGCGTGCACCACGTGTTAAACATGGCTACTTACGGGCTGCAAAACCTGAAGGTACGGACTGGATTTTATGCATCTAGTCGATTCTTTCAACTCCTCATAATAAATGAATTGAAGTGTCCTCTCTCTCAGAGGGAAACACGACCGTATAAAAATATTAAAGTTTGTACTTAGGTTTTTGTACTTTTGTAATTCCATTTTTGAGTCGCCCAAAAGCCGATAGATTCATTTTTTCGTTAGAAAAATCAGTTAAGTAAAGAAATGAGATTTAAAAAGGCAGATAGACCAAGATTCACGTAAGCATAGTTTTGTTGCAAACCCAGATTGATGCAAAAGCATTTTCTTCCTTCTCTTTGATTATTTTTGTTACATCCAGGTCAATTTGTGTACAAGAGGGCACAAGAGGCGCCATTTCTGTTGCACCCCTGCGTCAGGAAAGTTTGTGACAGGACGAACCGGGTATCGAACATGCGACTCCTCTAAGCATTTTTTGTTAGTTTGGGGGAGTATCTTTCGGCTTGAGCTACCGCTCCCCCTTTTCTTTTCTCTCTCTCTTTCTCTCTCTCTCTCTCAAAACAATTTTTATACAGTTATAAAATTTCATCAAGACCGGTGTCTATCTAATTCCAATTTGCGAAAAAATTAATAAAATTCTTCCATACACAACGCAATTAATTAGTTTTGTTTTCTTTCTCCTGAGAAATGTTTTCAAATGTGATGTACTTGGTTTTGAAATTAGACGGGTCATCTGAAATGGACACAATATTTTGTCATTTGCTTATTTTTGTCACACCACGGTCATTTTCTGCACACGAGGCCTGATGAGACCGCGACCTACAATTTATTGACAATTCCGAACGGCGGGGTTGTTTTTTTAATACTCATCGAGAGGTTGGTGCGCTAACCCCTCGATGGGGGGAATTCCTGCGGTAGCAATTTTTTGTGCGGTCATGTTGTACCCCTGTGTCAGGAAAGTTTTCTGTGTTTGTGTGACAAGGACGGAGATTTTATATATTTGGATATTTTCTTCTAATTCAAAGAGTATGTCACCAATAACCATCGATTCATATGGAAAAAACCGTAGTAAGAACTTTTCAAGCACGCTGTACGACATCGTTGAGAGATTATTACCACAAATATTTTTTCCTCTAAGAATGTGATGCAAAATGGCGCGGATTTTAATTGTAAAGTAGAAAGAATCAAAAACTATTCACGTGTACATGAACACATAATGAATCGAGACATATGTAAATACGATGCATTTTCAACATTCAATCCTGAACATAAATGCAGAATTAAATGTATTAAATTTATTAGTGTAATTAATGTATAAATGTAATTATAAATATATTACGAAAAAATCACATAAAAAATGATTTGCATATCTTCATACTCTATCACGGAAAACATCGGTACAGAAGCAGAACTGAGAAAACACAGTACAGCTCCAAAAACTAAATTCTCTCACTTGCAATTCAGTTCTCAAAAATCAATGGAAATAATTGTTTTCTTTTTAAAAAATCTACTATTTTCACAGTACATTATTGTTATTATTATTATTTTATCCCTTTTTTATCTGTTTAGGAATTACAAACTTGTTCAAATCATATTTTTTTCCGCAGAAAGATTCTTCATAGATCAATATTTCTCCTTATCTAATATAGAAAACAATCGGAAAAGAATTATATAGCCTGTAAAAAAGTACGTCTTATCGCCTATTGAGTTTAGAATCGGAAAAATATTTTTTTTTTCGTTCGTTCAGTCTTCATATTTTTTGTTGTTGTAAAAATGGGAAAATGGTTGCGGGGGAAAGAAATGATTTCGTTTTCACTTCGAGTGAAAAAAAAAATTTCTATTCGAAAATAATATATAATTTTTTTAGTATTTTCTTCTTTCTCTCTATTCTATTTCAGTTGAAGTGCGTGTCGTACTTTGGTATGAAATAAGAAAGATAAGCGTGTTCGGAATACAAATATATAGGAGAATAACCAGAATAAAATGCTTTATTATTTTTTTTTCCTTGTTCGAGATTGAATGGTTATACGTTTTGTCTCATGCATTCAGTATAAAATTGTAGAATATATATTTTCTGATGGAAACTGGAATGGTTTAAGATAACAAACATGAATTTTTTACAAGGTGCAGTAAAGTTCGTTGCAACGTGAGCACACAATCACGAAGAAATTGTAGTTATGACTGGTTTCTCGTTATAAAGTAAGATTGCTGCTGTATCTGCATCAAAACGAATTACATCATTTAGATCTAAATTAGATTATCACGTCGTTTAGATCATTTCAACCGCAATAGATCAGAGTTCAATTCGTAAAATTTATTAAGTGATTCTCTCTCTGACGTATTTGCGCAGATTGTCGTATTATCAAGCCAATTCAGCCACCCTACCAAGCAATTAAGATTATCCGTTGCTACATCTTTCCTCACTTCATTGGCAGTACGGGTGCGTTAACATATAACTTGCTCAGTTGACTTTATACTGTAAGTTAAGATAATGATAAGGATCCATTGCATCCTTAGCACTGGTCAGCTGTTGGGAGAAACAAAACTCGAGTAAAATCGTGATATGTTCTAAGTATATAATAATAATGTGTAAAACCCAAAAATAGAAAGAGGACACAATAGACACATACTTTTCTGTGTTTATTGGCATTTTTGTGACTTTTTTGACGTTATAGCGAAAGTTTTCCAAGTTTTAATTCGCTATAACCGAGTGTTTTTCGTGTCTTCCGTACATTTGTTAAGAGATAGTGTAACGAATCGTATCGTAACATTATTTCTTTCAAAATCATTTATAACTCACTCGTTATAGCGGGAATCTCGTTACGTCATACTTTTACTGTATAATCTTCATAAAAAGATTATACTTTTAAAGTACTTATATGGTCAAAAAAATGCTCAGGCCTAGATTGTGATGTATCAATCTTCTCAAATGTAATTACTATTGTGGTGCAATGATCTTACCTCATTTTGTTAACTTAATAGCCGTCTTTTCATTGCTGGAGAAATAAAATGAATTTAAGATGATCATTTCTGTCTTCATTTAATTTTCATCACTGTTTTTTAATCTGTGTTTAAATTTTTATAATTAATTCAATTTTTTCTAAGTCAAATTATTTTAACATTTGTTATAATTTTTTTATATTTGTAGAATGGTTAACATAAAATAGATTCATTAAACATTCTAAATTGAAACGAAGCCCAAAAAACCAGGTTTAAGAGGTTAAGAGTTCTCTTGATTTGCAATTTAAATTAATACATACACTAACGCTCAAAAGTCTTTGGCCAGAGGTCCTATAGTGAACAAAAACTGCTTATCTATACTTTGTGAAAATAAAAAAAAAATTAATCGTTACTATAATGGTTCAAATGTCTTTCGACACAAACAAGAATGCAAGCAACTAATAAATAGTCAAATCCGTCGTGTCACGGAGCACGGAGCACAAGTAAATAAAAGGGCCAGTAAAAGTGATTAACACTTTCGGGTTTAAGCCCGAGCCTGACTCGGGATGCCGTTTCTGTTCAAGGGAACTAAGCACACTCGGGCTTAACTTTTAACTCTGGTAGCTATAAAATGGCTGAATATACATGTTTCCAGTGTTTATAAATATAATCTATAAATCTCTAGTTCCAGAAGAAAAAAAAATACTAGATGACAGCAGCCAACGAATGTAGCTTTATGAAATGATGTAAAAGTAAGTATAGTTGTGAAACACATTTGTCTTCATAGGTAACGTGGCCATGTTTGTTGATGGCAAGATGATATTTTTTTTAATAAAAACCATTTTAGATATTTTTACAACATTTGGATACGTTTTTATTCAGATTTGTTTGAACTTTTAAGTTAAAAAATGTTTTCTTATGCAGGATTTTTTTAAACTCTAAAATATACTGTTTTTATTATTTCTCATTAAATATTAATTATTAGTACCTTTAAATAATAGCTTTATTATGAAAGAAAAGAGTTTAAAAAACTGTTAAGATATATATATTCTTTGGCATTAAGAATAAGTATTCTTAAAAAAATACAGTATATACTTATATAAGATAATAAGTATTTTAAAAAATATATAAGTATATAAGTGATAAGTATTTTTAAAAAAATCATGACAAGTGCCAAAAACCCTCAGTCCACAGGGCCAAACATACTCGAAATAGCTCAGACCCCAGAGTGTTAATTAAGGAAATTTATCAAATTTACAAACAGTCGTCGGTACAGGCCTGTGTAAATTCAAGAGAATAAAATGTTTTTGAATAATTCTTTGCAATAATTATATTGAAGTACATGTTCACATAACAGTGTTCTGACTGCCCATTTCTGTATACCTATATCTGTTCTCTATGTCAGGGGTTTCTAACATAAACTTTCTCATGAGACCCTTGATATATATAAGGCTGTTCCACAGAACCCTTGATGATAATGAGGCTGTTCTACGGAACTCAAATAAATTTTTGAATGCTTACCCAAAAACAAAGTATGTCCCTATTGCCGTTAACAACATAGCCTGAAGGAAAAATGAAAGAGGCTTTATGAAATGTATAAAATTTTGTATAAAAAAAAAAGAGGGCTTATTCACTACCTCTTAACATACATATTTATTGTCATAAGTCATTGCTTCAGATGTTATTACGGAAGCTCCTTTTCAACTGAAGTCCCTACATGTCCTCCTCAAAGGGCTTGGGTCTGGCAGAGTTCCTGCTGGGGGCACAAGATAATTCTCATCAGATGTGAATCTTTTTTTTTTTTCCAACGACAAAATGTTTTTATTGGTGCAAGATAAGGACCATCAAGGCTATGCTGCTCCAGACAATGATCAAGCAGTATAATGACTGCTAGTGGAATTTGCGTTGCCCAAGTTGCACCATGAGAAGACGACCACATTACCCCTGACCACGAGTTTGGGAAGCACAAGAAATCTCTCTCAGAGAAATTTTGAGCTATTAATCTTCAAAAAAACATTTCAATATTTAACTGGCGTTGTGAAAATTCTGTGCGTCACTGGCGTCGTGGTGTCATTTTGACCTCACGGAAACTTTGATCAACGATATAGAGGGAATAAAAAGTAGAATAACATTATAAATTTGTCAAACATATGTAAACAATTAGCTTGAAAGGTACAGAAAATAAGATGATCCAGATGTATTTCTTCCTCAAGGGGTGGAGATGAAAAACTAGTCCCTTAACATTGGATTCAGAGAAAATATATTTATATATTAGTTTTCATGTTCTCTCATGAAAGAGCGCAAAAACACATTTATGAACACATTTGTTTCCCATAATGGTGATTGAAAGATATTTTTTTTTTTCAAACTATTTTTAGTAAACTTTATGTAGAATTTTGTTGTGTTATATGATTTGCTAAATATGATGTGCAATTAATCCTTTGAAGGGCAGCCGTTTTTCCAAAACCTATAGGAAAGAATGTAAACAGGTTCCCCCTCCATGCGATCGTCCTTCCCAATCAAAGAAGAGTTATTTCAATTTGATATGTATTTTTACTCTCATCAGGACTTTCTTTTTACGAAGTTCTCTCGCGACATCTTAAACTCTCTACTATCACTGGCGTAATATTATGTCTAAACATCAGTGGAATAAATTTAAACAGGTTCTCTATGTTTTCTTTCCTCTGCCTTCACCATTACGAAGCCTTATAGAAGAAACCCTATTATAGTGAGATAGATGGTTTTTTTCTAAAAACCCATCTATCTCACTCTAAACCGTCCCACCCAGGGGTCATTTCCCGAAGTTAAGAGAGGCTACTAATGCCTCTACTTCAGCGCCTCACGCCGCAGGGCGCGAAATAAGGAAGGCAGGGTCATGTATCCAGTGGTGTAGATGGTAGCATGCTTTCCCGGTATGCAAGAGGGCGTGGGTTCTAGTCCCGGTGGAGACGTAATGACTTTCCTTTCCGAGTTCACCTCAGCATAATATCCGGAAAATAACTGTTTCCTTGAAACCATATCATATACGGTATTTTCTTTCTCTTCCCCGTTTCTTTGTAATGTATTTTTTATTATAGGCATATAAGAACGAAAGAGAACACGTAGGGTAAGGGTAAAAAGAGGGCTTTAAAAACTCTATTATCTACCTCTTATCTATCATATACTTTATCCTTTTATATTTTATTTGGTTCTTTCTTCTCCCGCCTGTCCTTTTTCCAACGTGTGGTAGGACAGGGTTACCATATTTATCGCCGATTCGTTAAATAGAGATAATCCTAATTTCTTGCCAAAGCTTTGTACGTGAACTGGTTAATTCATCAACGTAACCCCGCTCGTAGCCAACACTTTGGGAACCACTCTATCCAGGTAATAGACGTGAAAAAAGAAAACTCTTTTTAGATACTGTAGTCGTATCTTTTTCTCAGGAGCAGAAATTATAGGACAGGCCCTGATTATATATAATAACCAGATTTATCACATTTACCGAAACGCATGCACTGATTAAAATCTTGCGTAGTAAAGATGAGTAGTTGTTTCATCGAATTTTATTTCTGATTCCCGCAGTTTGGTGTGATTTTAAAAATATCTGAACGCGTGAAATTTCAACAAAATTTTATTTCGACAAGAAATCAATTTCTTCTAGATAAAAAAAAATGTGCATATATAGCTGTATTTTGCATTGAAGTGACATTAAATAATGTACTTTACTGAAGAACCAAAAAAAAAAAAAAACCATAAAAAGAATCAGCATAATGTTTTATTATACCATGTATTTGTAATGTCTATCCAAATATGCAACGCAGCAGAGGATAAATAAATAAATGAATATTTATTATAAATTAAGAAACATATTTAACTGTTATAAATGTTTAATTTATAAATTTAAAATTTATAAATTTTTCAATTCGTTTCGGAACATTAAATTTTTTTTCTCTTTTTCATATAACCAATCGCATAATTTCTGTCCAGGTATTTCAGAAAGTTGTAATCATTGATATTCTATGACTGGATAGACATAAATAAATGTGTAATTGTTATATGAATAAATTGTAATCACGGTATAAATCAAGTTTATAATAAAAAAGTAAGTTCATGTCATTGGCAAAGAGATATTTATATAGATGAACTGCAAAAAAGAAATGATAATAATTCCTAATATGTACATTAGAAATTTTCATTTCTTATTTATTGAAATATTTTTTGTATGAGTACATAAAAATACGTCCTTGAAATACTGGGGCTAATTTGAATATTTTTAAGTATTTCATCGAAATATAATCTAATTATTATCATTGAAATATTAAATATTTCATCGAATTTCCAAGAATTTGGAAATGTTCCTTCATTTGTACTTTCATTCTCAAACTGAAGATGGCGATACCAATCGTACCATAAATATGAATTTATCTGATAAATAATCGGCGAAATATTTGGAGAAAAAGTTTTTATTGTGTGAAGGAGAATAGATACACATCGATCGAACACCAATAGAAGAAAATACATATACATATATATATTTTTTAATTCAATTTGTATTTGTATTTGTAGTGGCCACATGAAAAAAATATACTCGACGAACGCATAGTTTCGATAATTTTCAGATTTTGCATGTTATTCAGTTCAAAAAAGTCACATGTAACTTCACATTTTTCCAATTTTTATATTTAGATGAATATTGAAATAAAAATGATTAAATATACCACAGCAAGAGTAATAGAGAAACATTAAGAGATGTCAATGAATTTGTTTTTACTTAGAAAATTAATGTCAATAAAATAATATTATATTAAAAATTAGTTGCAATATCATAGTTATTCTTATTAAATTATCTTAAATATGATTATTCATCCTGAAAGAAAAAACAGAAAAAAAATATTGAAGCAAAATTACCTGGATATTGAATAAAAACATAGATTGATTTAATAGAAATATATATATATATATATTTTTTTTTTTTTCAATATAATGAACAATTAATTTAATATAAATAAACACTGTATAAATAGATCATAAATATTATAAGTTTTATAAATAGTTAATGAAATATATTATAAATAAAAAAGAATAAAAACATATTTATTATACATATATTATTTATCTAATCTACGTGGAAATGAGAAGAATCGGTGGGTATAAAATTATCTATCTATCGATTATATATGTATTTATATTAATTAGTGTTTATTACAATATAGTAATAAGGAAATTAACTTTATTCTAACGCCATTTATACCTATCGCTATCTTTGTATTATAATAGTTTTCGTTGTATTGTATAATATTTTCCATTTATAATTTACATTAATTATATTTATGAGTTAATAATGTATATTCAGCATGCGTATAGGTTATCACATTCTTCTTAATATGTATGTTTTCCCCTCATTATTTTAAACTCGCGTGATCAATATTGTAAACTCATTATTTCTTCCTAATAACATACCTAATGCCAAAAACCGCGATTTATTACAAACAATTACATTGTCTGTCTTAACTTACTATGTGATTGGTTCTATAATACGAAATGTATCTCTAATATTTCGAAAACATTTTTTTACATATTTATTTCCTCGGGGTTCACTTCATTTCCAAGAATCAATTGCTGACGTATTGCAGTGCACAAAAGTAGTTATATGAGTTTGTCCGTGCGTAGCATATGTATGAATACGATGTATAATATTGGAATTCTAAAACATGTATGTACATTGTTGCTCTGTGAAATTGAATGGCTACTACAAGAAATATATGCAGACGGATTCGTACGGCTTATTCATAAAGCATCAAATGCGTTACATATATATATATATATCGAGTTCGATACTCCGCAAACGAATAAAAATTCAGTTCGAGTACCTTTAGGTACATTTTCGAGCCGGATTAATATTTATGCTATGCTGCAGATGTTGGTGAAAATACAAACAATGCGCCGTAAAGGAAATGAAGGAATTTCCTTTGAAGGAGGCGGCGCCATTTCACATTTATTATTTATGAGAACAACATAAAGATAGAGTCTAAGATTTTTTTTTTCTTTTTATCTCTGGTTCTCTTGCTCCGAAGATTAAAGAATTGCACTCGGGATACATAAAGCTCGTCTCAAGACTACTCTGTATACTCGAGTGCCGTCAGTGAAACAAGCATTGGAAGATAGTGCTTTTTCCCCAGTCTATCCAGCTTTGTTTATCCTAATCATTAATAATAATAATAATAATAATAACAACGTGATCCACACGTATTCCCAAGGGATCAGCATGATCCGTTCAGGGAATTTGTTAGTGTTAGTAGACATCCATGCCCGAACCGGGATTCGAACCCAGACCTGCACAGTGAGAAGTTAGTTCCCTGACCACTCGACTGCCAGGCGGCAATTATCATATTATTTGTGCAAATTAGGAAAGAAGGCATTTTTAGAGAAATAGTAAAAGAGGAAACTTAATTTATCTATCAAAATTTTACTAATATTTTCAAACTACAGTCGACTCCGCTTAATCGGATATCAGCAATTCTAACACACAATATCCGATTATGCGGGGAATAATTTAATAGTCATTTCAGAACGTTAGTATAGTTTGTATATTGAAAACTCAGGAAGAAAGGATCAATACTAAAAGCCACTCCATGTAACATGTTGTGCATTATTTCCGAATGTTCCATTCAATAAAAACATTACGTGTATAGTGTATAGTTGAGGCGTATTAACGGGTGGCGTGTGAAGTGTAATATTCGATAAATTGGGAAAATGTCGTTGAAATTATCATGTGTTAAATGGAGAACTTTAAAAATTATCTGTATGGGGAGAAAATTTTGGTGCCCCAGGATTTTATCCGTTTAAGCGGAAATCTGCTATCCGACTCAGTGGGGTCAACTACATTAATGTATGTTCATGAAATTCATGAAAGGGACCATAAAAGAAGTTAGAATAAACTACAAGAAAATGTTGTGATTTTAAAACGGTTGTCTGAATCTCTTCATGTGAAAAAGACATTAGTCACGGAAATCAGTTTTTGTATAGAAAATGGTAAAAAGGTCGTTCATGCATATAATATATAGCATTTTCTGCATAAATTTTTAAGCTTTATGCAAATACGAATCTTTCACTGGACCCCCAAAGAGAAATATAACCTTTTATATACACTCGAATCTCGTTTTAACGAACACTTTTCTAATCCCCCAGATAAGTTTATATTGTAACAATGCAGAAACCTTGAATTCCTTTATAACGAAATTTCATTACGAAGTGGTTTTTCCGGTCACTTGAAGTTCGTTACAACGGGATTCGATTCTATATGTTACTTTCAAAGTCCGAAATATGGTCAGTTCGCGACGGGGAAGGCCAGATCACGACTTCACCAAAGTCCGTATTGCAAAAGTGATTCGGACTTTGGCCGGCCACTTCGCGAATTGGCTGGGCATCCTTGGCTAAAGCTCGATGTGCTGATGTAAGACGGTCCCGGTAGGAGCCAAATACATTTTTTTAATAACCAATTTAGGATATACGTCTATATATGCAGCTGATTATCTCCAGTGACGAGAAAGAAAACTATAAAAATCATGATCAAAACATATAGATTTCTTCTGCAAAATTTTGGAGAAAAAATTATTATCGCAGCATGACTACGATTTGAGTGGTTACCATAACTAACGTGGACATAATTATCACGAAAAAATGCTCCAACTTGGCAATGATCCCGAATCATGTCTTTTGTTATCGACATCGGTCAGGGATCATAGGCCACTTTATGAACTGGCTGCATTGGTTGATCAATATTTAAGGAAATTGGCCAACCCCGTTACGAATTGGTTAATTTTAAGCTTTGGCAGTAACACACATACACATATATAGCATAAAAAAGAACACGTGAAAGCATGTAGTGAATTGTGAAATGCCGAAAAGTAAATTTTTTGACAAATAAACGTGACTTTTTTGCATAAAGTGCGAATGGATAAATACTAGTACATATAATATTCCCGTAAACAAGAAAACAAAATGTATTTACAAAAAAGAAAAAAATGTAGTTATATTTATATCTCGGAATTATTATGTTTAAATGCTATTATGAAACGTACATTATTTTTTTATTGAATTTTGCATTTATTTTTGGACTGATTAAACGTAGCTTTTCTTTCAGAGAAAGTTTTAAAAACAATAATAATCAGATATTTTTTTTCCAAATTATTCATAATCTCTTTTATATTTATATATTCAATAATTAAATTACGTCCATTTATATATTGTTAAAAGCAATCGCGAAAGATGATATTGATGTCTTTAGCTTCAGTTACATACTCGGAAAACAGATGTCACTAGCTCATTTATACTTCTCCCAAATTCAGAAATTTTCATGAACTTCACATTGGAAGAATAGAGTTAGATGTTGATAATTTTCAAGATTTTACTGACTGATATTGGTGTTCTAAACTGAATATGCATCATGTGCAATGCTGACAGATGGATCTAAAGTGTAAACGGTATAGCAATAATCTAATATAAGAAATCCTTATCTGATTAATTACAAAATTAAATGCAATAACCGAACAATTAAGTAAAACAAACAAAAAAAAACTATACAATTTGAAAATAAACTACATAAAAATGAGATATCTATAATTCTCTCTCTTGTTTAGATAAATCTCTTGACTGCTTACATCTCTGCTTCACCGGCAAGAAATTCAAATTACGGTGGACTAACCCACAATATTAGAACAAATTGCATATTATGTTTTCTTCCTCCCAATTTACAACTTTTTAGAGAAATGGAAGACAGCATTTAAATTGCTCAAAATTAGTCACAAATGCAAGCTGCTAGGATACACCAAAAATATATTTCGGTTGAATAAATAGTAGTGGCTAATTATATAACGATATTTTGATCTTGAATTGTTGAGAAGAAGAGAAAAATTGTATACATATTTCAGGTTTTGATACATAGGTCTCTGTACATATGTATGAATCTACACATTGCACATCAAATAACGCTCGAAAACTAACATATACACGATTTAAAAAAATTGCTCTTAACGCCCCTCCCCCCCCCCCTCAGCAACGAAAATAATGAATTATATCTAGAGAAAACAGACTGGAGGTCGTTATATAGAGCATTTGCTTCTTAAAAGAATTCCTATTTGGACAAAATGTAAACAAGAAATATTACTTATTTTGATACAATGCAAGTATTTGAAGTAAAAATGTGTGTGTAATGGAAATAAGCATAATATTAGATATTAATATAATTAAGAAATTGTATTTTTTCGGCTCGAAATATAGATATAGAGAAATAGGATTTTCCGGATGTTATGCCGAAACTAATATTCGAAGAGAAAAACGATTCCTGGAGGAAACAAATCACTTTTCTTTCCAAATATTAGTTTCGGCATAACATCTAGAAAATTCAATTTCTAAATACTAAATTGTTATAACTAATTGCATGTTTACATGTACCAAGTTCTCCAGTACCAAGGGTCAAAGTAAGCCGCAATTTTTGGCGAACGAAAAATACAGATTTAGCACATTTCATATTTTCGCAAAAAAATAGGAGGTCACCCCCCCCCCCTCGAACTCTAAACAATCTACACAATTCCCAACATGAATAAAAATAAAATATAAATATTTAAGCCTGTTAAAAGGATTCTGTACAATCTTCACATTTCACAAGATGTATTTTTGTTTTTCTTTCTATTCTGTGGTAATCTATATAATATTGTCTTACTTAACTTACGCATTCGCATAAAAATGACTAATAAAAATAGCATTCAATAAATAATGTTGCACTATAATTATGTAATAAATATCACAATACAGTACGGTAATGTAAGTCTACACGAATTAACTTACTCTGAACGAGTCAAGAGTGGAGAACCATTGTTTGGGATGACTTACGGACTCTTGTTGTTCTCAAACTTTTTGTGTGACTTTGAAAAAGAATTTATCCAATGACACTTGCTTTTGCATCCTCTTAGATTTTCTTGGAAATCAGATATTACATTGTCGTGTTGGGGAGATTAAATGCTCGCTTTGCTACGGCTTCATTTGATTGGTGCTTTTCTTCAAAATTTTGCAGTGATTCCCACATTTTATATACAAATATACAAATATACAAATACAACGCCACAACAGGCAAATTGCCCAACGAGGTGGCTCACATAAGAACATCATGGATCCCCGAGCCATTTTTTGGAGGCCCTACCTACTACTGCTACACCACACATGCACTCCGCCCACACCCCCCGGAACCCCCAACGAATCGGTACATGCGGGAATGTGCGTGTACGTGTAGTGAAATCTGACGTGAAGTTTTTTGTTTCTCTGTAATGCTTGTTATGTGTAGTGCTGCCATCTGCCACCAGTTTTTGGCAGATGGCAGCACTACACCCTATATCACCCTAATCTCATTTGACAAGTTAGAGACTTCCCCTCACTGCTCTTTTCCTCAGACGAGATACCCTAAACATACTCTTGCTATTGCGTGTAAAGAAAATCCATCTACGGTCAACTCCTGGCTATGTTCTATCACTAGGTTTTGAATGTCCTCCTAATGAACTTTCAGTCCCATGGTCTTCACCAAGGACACTCTTCGACAAATGCTGGATCCTGTTCAAGAGCCAGCCCCCCCCCCCTCCCAATGCAACGTTCAATAATACAATCAGCCTACAGTTTTCTCCGAACAATATTAAAAAAAGAAAACTTCAAATGCGCACACGAGTGGTTGCAACGCTACATCTAGTTTCGTATCGTAAACAGTCACCACCACCGCACGTGTGTTAATTTTTCGAACATGCTGACCAGAGACTGTAGGAGAGGATATAAGTCACAATTCCACAGTGCATATGTGAACGAAAGAAAGAACCCATCAGCTCAGTTCTGGTAACGTGAAAATAAATAAAGCGCAAACTTTTTGCTCGTAATGCGAATCATCGTTCGTTAACCGAAGTTCCACTATATATATATATAATTAACGTTGGATACATTCACGTTGTTCGGATAAAAATCAAGCATTTCAGTATACATTAGTTCACTATATCAGATATTATACGATAACACACTCTCCTATATTTGGCGCAATTTCTTTTTCTGACAAATAAACTTTATTTCCGCACATACCATTAAAATTCCGCGTTTGCTAAATATTCTGCAAACTATTTTTCAGCATATTTTCGAAGGGTAAACCATTAATCCCCAAGCGCGTGCCATCACATTCCAAACGATCATCATTAATTTGCATTATACGAAGCTAGACGACAGCGCTTTCGCATGCTGAACACGCACTAATGGGATATGACAATCGGAAAATCGAAACTTGAATTTGTTCCGAGTTTTGTTTACTCAAATAACCAAAAAACAAAGAGTGAACAAACAAACGACAATTCGGAAAGAAAATGCAAAACTTGGAGCTAACCTTTAACTCACGCGCTGTTGAGTATCTTTTTCTTTTTGTCTCTCATGCTGTTTACTCTTCAATGTCTCTTGGTAACTCATGAATATTTCGCAAGATTTTTCACGCATCGTCGTACGAATAAAAATGACCGAGAAACGTCAAGCTGTCATCGTTACGTTGGGTCGATGATCCTTTCATCTTTTTTTTTGTTTTTTTTCCCGTCTTGTATTGCATAAAGAAAGTTTACTTCATCGCCCTCTGATCCCTAAAGAGTATGAATACATTCTCATGTATATACGAGAGAAAACAGCAGATGTCTCTTAGATATCGACTTCACTGTGCACTCGAGTCTTGTACCTTCGTGTTCGTTCGAGAGGAAAGCAAAAAAAAAAATGCTCGTTCTTGTGACATATTTCAACGCGATAAAGAAATAATGTGAATTCTGAATGTATTTTTCACTTTTCTCTGCTCAAGTGCCACCTACTGTTACTTTCGTACTTGGGGAACATCCGAGCGAATACATTCGGAAGATTACAGTTTGATGCAAATGCATAGGGTATGAAATTCGATTCTCTTTTGTTAAAGAACCAAAAAAAAGGTGCGCTGAACCGAAGTTTAGAGAAATTAAACCCAATTTTTATCATGTAGAAATATATAGAAAATACATTTTCGGTAATTCATTTTCTATTCTTTATACTCTAATAAGAGCAACGTATTTTCATTATGATTGTTATATACCCACACAGTGATATCAACTCTCTATGATTCACCCCCGTATAAAGGTAATGGAAAAGTGTTTTTTAAAACAAAAATGGATGTAAATTGATAATTTTAGCGTAAAAAAAACACCGTTGAAAACATACATCAACATAGAAACTTTATTAATTGGGGTATTTATTTAAGCTAAAATGTTTTTCTAAGGGTGAAATATATAGTTTGCTTTGATTTAAATCCTATGTATCAACTGATAAGATCTTGATCGAAAGTTGAATTGATTTCACAATGGACATATTATTTCAGACTATCTCAATTTTAATTCATTTATTAATACATAATATAAAGTACATGTCGGAGAATAAATAAAATCACCAAGGGATCATACGATCCATATTGGTGATAATATATAAAATATATACAACTCATATAACATGTACATAATTCACAAATATATAAATTCATCACATATGAGAGAAACGGTTTTCATTAATACTGCTATAATTTATTAGATTTATGAATATGACAATTTTAGTGCGATTTTATAAATCACCGAACACGTAAAATTTCAGCAGCTCTAAAAAAAAAATGACGCTAACAGAGAATAGACTCTTCCTAGATGCAAAAGTATTGCAGTTATATAGCCGCATATTGCAATTAAATGTCACTAAAATCCGTAGCAAAAAAATTGAGGAAAGAAAATTCGTGGGTTTTTTGACTAATAATTTGCCATGTGCGTTCAACTATACACATGAGTGTAGAGAGTTGATAAATTTAACGACAATAATGTATGTTCAATGATCTAACGTTGTTAATTTAGCTCAAATTTTATTGAAATGAATATCAATAAATTTTTAGTCAAAATTAAATACATATTTTGTTTGGGTATCAATTTTAAATTGATATTTTATTTTTTTTAAACTTTTTGTTTAAAGGAATATTGAAATATCTTAACGCCAAAATTCTAACTCAAAAACTAAGAAATATATTTTCACTGATTTTCAATAATTGCATTAATGTAAATTAAGTTGCTTCGTAATTTCGTAACGCAATTATTCGTAACGCAAATCCATATAATTGCATTACGTCAAGACATGTGTACCATTTCATAACTAATATTTTTTTTTACATATGAAAACTGTGGTGTCGCCATCTTTACTTTCAAATACAAACTATAAGAAAATCAAAAATTTGTAGATTTAAACAGATGTATTTTGATGTGCGATGAGAAAGTTAAGTAGTATCTAAATTACCATTTCGAATATGAAAAATAATAATAATAATTTTTTAAAGATATTACAAATTAAAAAAATGAATTTCAATAAAATTTTGTCAAATGCTTTTCTTATAAATACCATTTTATAAATTTTAAAGTATATCATTAAATAATCGACTTCACGATTCTTGTTGAGACCATCAGGAATTCTCTCAACGATATATTCTCGAAAAGTGATTAAGATCCCGAAAAGATTGCTGAGTAGCTGATAGAAAGGCTGAAAGATAGCATCACGGCACGTATGAACCGGATCCAGCAAGCTTTGGAGGAAAATGATGAAGATGGCGAAATTGGTCCATCAACTCACAAAGGGGGATTACAGCCCTCTTACGGGCAGGTCTTTCCCTTCCCCCCTTTTTTTTTCTCTGCAGGCAGTTACTTTGGACCAAGAAATTCCAATCAACATCTTCGAACTTCAAATATTTGATGAAGACTCTCTCGACCAATAAGAAAGAGGCTCTGATTCCCGAATGGTAAGACGCCTTCATATAAAAATGGTATAAAGGGGTTCTACCCAATGGTGTTTCTCTTGTTGTGACGTCATGGTTCGGCTTCGAAGGCTGCGAAAAAGCAAAGTTCAACGTGGAGATCGTTTTAAATGACAACTGTGTCCAGCTTCGACTTCACGATTTCTGAATATTCTGAATTTTAGAACGGCGGCATTTCCACAGCAAAATTCCCTACAATAGCCGTTTTCTCGATGATTGGACAATTTCTCGAACACTTTCACTCACTATATTACTGACTTATTTTTCTTCACACGTCCGTCGCGGCAGTTTGTAAGTCGTCCGATTACCCATGCGGGCCAGGAAAGTTAAATTAGGTAGGCAGGAATTAAATCGAATAAAAAAATCATTTCAGACGCTTTAAAAGGACAATTTGCTGAGAAAAATAATGTTCAATATGGTCATAAAAGTCTATCTCATTTTTTAAAATTCGTGCAACTCGATTGAGAAGGTGACTCCACGAGGGGTTAGCAAAAGACATTCATCATGTTTTCCATAGTATCCGTAATAAGCATTTTTAAGCACTACCAGAGGCTTAAACAAAGGTGGTACTCAGGGAACCCATGCCCCCTCCTCGAAGCCGATGTTTCGGTAAAAGAATTGAAATATCGAAATGAACTCTTAAGGGGACACAGGACTGCTGAACGATCAAGAAAATCGTATTTATTTTTATTGTTTGAAAATATTTTACAGATCTTCCTAGATCATTAGGTATCAAAATTTTGATACCTCACTTTTTGTTCTACGAGCTGTAGCAATCGAGATAGATGGGAATATTTGTGTGGCAAAATTCAAGTTTCACAAGTTTAAACGAACCACATACATTCATGTTTACCTCATATGGTTTGCATTCGTATGCATTTATTATGGACTTTTCCTACCTCCATCCGCATTCGAATTCACTCTTGTGAGTTTTTTTATTCATTGAGTTGAAGAAAACAACTGTTACTCACACTTTTTGTTCGTTTACATATGCATTTCACGCACGTGTCTAAGTCTATCATTTGATGATTTTTGTCGCACCACGGTCATTTTTTGCACAGGAGGGGTAATTTTAGACCGGAACCTACAATTTATTGCCGATTCCGAACGGCAGGCTTAGGTTTATATACTCATCTAGGTTTGGTGCGCTAACCCCTCGATGGGGGACCCCTTGTGGTTAAAATTTCTTCTGCAATCATGCCGCCGTTTTTGTTGTACCCCAGTGTCAGGAAAGTTTTCTGATAAGGACGAACCGGGTATCGAACTTGCGACTCCTCTTAAACATCCTTTGGTACTTTAGGCGAATATCTTATCGACCTGGGCTAACGCGTCCAGCAAGTCTATCATGTGCTTTTGTGTAACCATGTTTTTTGTGCTATCGTGTTCTTTTGCAGTTCTTTTGTGTTCTTTTATCGTGTTCTTATACAGTCGAATACCGTTATAGCAAAAATCTCGTTTTAACGAACACTTTTCTAATCATCCCAGATAAGTTTACATAGGAAGAATGGAAAAATTTGGAATTCCTTCATAACGAAATTTCGTTATAACGAAGTGATTTATCCGGTCTCTTGGAGTTCGTTATACTTAGATTCGACTGCATTACAATTCCCTCAGTAGCACAGCGATATCGTTAGAATATCGTACCGATACCGTTCCGACGTCGCAACGTCGAATGAATACTGGACGTCGGAAAAATGTCGGACATTTTGACGTATCCGATATCGAACGATATTGTAAAAAAATTTATTCACTCAATAAACTCGGAAATATTTTATTTTTCTCTCTAAAATAGTTTTACTCTCACTTTTACAGTATTTCGTTTCGAAAGAGAATATCTTGTACGATAATTAGTCCCTTTCGAAATAATTTAAATTTCTCTACATCTAACTACGTCAACATATCTGTCGAACAATATCTGTAACGACGTCGAACGGTATCGAAATCTCTTCGTCGTTCTACATCGGTATGCTACTCTGGGGATTAGTTTACAATTATTTCACAATTATTTTTTCACGAGTGATTATTTGTTAGTGTAGTTATTGCTCAATAAAATCGCCCTTTTTAATTAATCATATTAGCAACATATATAAGTTATATGAACCTAGATTGTGTGGTGGTAATGGAAAAATATCAAAGATGTGAATGTATTGAACATACTAAAATATTTCAGGTTACGCGCATGCAACAGTTCATATCTTCAGTGAACATTATCAGTGCGATTACAATCTCGACGATGAAAATAATGAATATAAAACCATTTTCACATGAAGAGGGGGGGGGGGAATTCCATTGAAATATCACTGAAAAAAATAGAGGCAACGCAAATTAATATTTACGTATAATTTGTTGTGAATTCCTGGGTTGGGATAGTGTGGTGATGGGTATCATAAATAAGTACCTAGTGAATGAGAAGAACCTGATTTTGAAAATATTTTTCTTCCAAGCATGATAACGTGTTATGCACTTGCATGTCCATATATTGAGATTTGCAGACTTTGGATACATTAGTGCTTATTTCCTAAAGCAAATTATAATTTTTTTTTTTGTGGCACACTTACCGCAAAATATATTCATGCTAATGCCACTATTTATATTGAAAAAAAAAACAGTATTTAGATTTTTTTTTTTCCAACAAAATTAAAAGTCAACGAGTCCTCGACTATCATGTCAACTAATCTTTTTTATCAGTTTTTCGAGTCAGTTGCTCTCTCTCTCTCTCTCTCTAATTTGTCTCAAATATTACTTACAGAACACATTAAATGTGTAATACAGACTGCAAAATAAATTCAAGTGAATTTTTGTCTAATTATTTCACCAATCTATGACTTTTTTCAGCTCGCTCCGTGCCGAGCGTTTGAAGCGGTCGGCATCTCAAAGCATTGAAATGGCAAATTAAAGTGTGAAAAAATGACGACAATATTAAGAAATGATTATATTATTGAACACTGAGGCTAATCTCATGAATATATATGGTATTGGGTTTGAGGAAAAAATAATTTCATCAAAATTCATACTTCACAATATTTGAACACGTTTTTCTCATTATATCAATTTTTGACGTTGCGCGTATGATATCTCATGAATCATATTTCCTATTTCCATGAATTTGTCTGGTATATTTTGGAAATTTTTATTAAAATTAAAATTTTGGAAATTTTTATTAAAATTAAAATTTTGGAAATTTTATAAAATTTCCAATTGCACAAAATTTTTTTTACGTAGAAATTCAAATTTGGGCAGATGATATTGCACGCAGTGGTAGTATGTATGCAAATTTTTAAATTTTGTTAAAATTCAAAAAAAAATTACAAATTTGATGGATGTACATCAAATTATACATACTTTAAGTATACATATTTACATAAATTATACATACATTATACTCTCAAAAATTTGAAGAAATTGAGTAAATCTTAGAAATTTTGAATGAATTTTTAAATATATGCTACATTTTTCTGCATTTCTTCGGATTTTCACGAATTCTGTGTCCCCTTAATATGATTATATATTATCTACTATTAAGTAGTTAATAATAATACTATTTTTGTAATACTGTTTTTAATAATACTATTAAATAGTTATCTTATAAACTACTATTAAGTAGTTTCTGTTAATTTAAATACTTTTTGAAAGGGTGGTAACTCAACATTTCTCGGGAACGAAATTTTTGTGCCGCTCCCCCTAAAAGTCGATCCTTCGTAACGCCCCAGAGCACTACCATGAAAAAAGTATGAAGTCATTGTCGAAATCAAGATTTCTTGTTTTCCTCTTTTGAAATTGGAAAAAATATTGATCGAAATATTCAAATAGAAATGAAAATAGAAAAATGGATACTGTTAAGGAGCCTGTAAAGTAGTCGGGTAAGAAGAGACTATTGCATCATATACATATTATGCCGAGTTGAACTGATGAAGAAAAGTCTATTGGCTTCCACTGGGAATCGCACCTAGGTGCTATTGCAATCGCGCGATATTTATTTAACCGCAAAAGGCACTACTTTGCTTTCCTTGTGACGGCCACTGTGGCGTGATGTGCTGAAGTAGATACTTAGCAGCCTCTCATAACTTTAGCAAATGCCCCTTCCCTACAGGTGGTGACAATAGTAACATACACGACAGCCAAAAGGATCCTCTATCAGTGCCATAGTGGTGATCGGCTCAAGTTTGTTTTCTACGGTTCCCAACTTGAAGGCGCGAATGTGATCCGATTTTACCGTTGAAAAGTCCCGGGGCAAAAGTGCCTACAACAGTATAAATATTCAATTATCACACTCTACTCATAATTCGCGAAATAGGTAACAGATGGCAGAGCTACATATATTACACAGAAACAAGCTTTCACTGAGGCTCACAACACGAACACGCGCATTCAAACATGTACCAATTTGTTTGCCGTTCCACAGGCGAATGTTGACGAGGTACATGTGTGGTTTAGTAGGAGAAGTAGTAGCCAAAAAGATTAAAAAAAAAAAAAAATTCTCCTCGTTGCATTGCAGTGAGGAAAAAAAACCTTCTCATTCTCGTTACTGTCGCCCACCTGGGGGGGGGGGCGTTTGCTGAAATTGAGGGACTTTTCACTTTATTGACTTCTACGTGGTCATCTCATAATGGCATGCAACCCTGACTAAAAGCCTCGTTACGTTACTTTAGTAAATGTACATAATTCCGGTCTATACCTATTGATTACAGTTAGAAAGGGAAGTAAAAACAACTGTCTCAGGGAATTCCTAGAATGAGACAAAATATACGAATCGGTATTATGTACTTTTGGTCTACATACATTCTGAGAAGGTCTTTTAGTTAGTTTAGGGTTAAATAGAATTCAGGGTCTCAAGTTTGTACGTGATATCAATAAACAGATCTAGCAACAGCAAAATTAGTTTAGATTTGGGAAAAGTAAAGATCAAGTTTGAAAGTCAGAGAGGGTTTATAAAATGTGATGATAATGCTCAGACACAGTGTCGCGGGCCGCACCAGGGCTTATTATTATAAAACTCCGTTATATAAGCCGCATCGAGAGGAAGAAAACACCAGCATATACGTACCCTGTATGGTTGCTTGCTTTCGCGGGTCATAGACATTTTGACGGATTTGACCAATTAACTCAACTCTGCATTAAATTAAATGCAGACCAAACTTAATTAACAGACACTAATTGCCAGACCAAACTAAATTATTGAGGAAATTTTATAGAAAAAAAAAAATTAAACATTTTGAAATTTGCCCCTCCCCCTCCCGACTTGCGCGCGTGTGTGCAATGCTTTGAAGGGTCGGGGGGGGGAAACGATTTCAGTGTAAAAAAATAGAAATTGAATGTTTTTGGCTTTTTATAGCTCAGTACCGTCTCTTTCAATCACGTAAAACATTAGAGGCAAAAATACTTTCAATCCACTGTAATAAAGGAAGAAAGATACGGCATGAGGTGGAAACAATGATTTTTTTTTTTCACAATGAAGAGATAGAAAAACGATCAGAGTCCAGAAATTGCGCATGCTCAGAAAACAATATTTGAGTGTGTGCGTATTTGTTTTGCTTTATTGATGTGTAGTTCGTGCTTTGTGCTTATAAATTTGAGGGTTGTTCGTGTATCAAAGTATCACTGAGTATATATTTATATTGTGCCCTACACAAACATCCTATGTCGTGATTCCAGAGGATTGGATGGTTGTTATAAGAAGCGGTCGTGTAAAAACCATCTCCTTTCGTAGTGATTGACTGTAAACAAGAAATTTTTAAAACTTGGACCGATTTTTTTTAAAACCTATGTGCAAGGAAAAATTCTCTCGGCCGCAAGGCCAATCAGATGCCTTTATGTCGATAGTTCTACACCACGTTTAGTGTACCACCGTTCCAGTCTCTATGATAGCCACACCAGTCATAAAGGTACTGTTAAAAAAAAAGCAAAAAGGAAGAAAGGGCCATCAACAAGAGAAGGACATGCCTATCGAAGAATTGGAAGCTTTGTAGAAGGCCCCAATTCACCCGCGAAGTACAATGACCGGCAACCTTTAGACCCAGGTTCGAGCCCCACCGTCGCCACAGTGGTGGTCGGCTGAAGTTGGTTTTCTGTGGTTCCCAACTTCGAGGAGCAAATGTGAGCCGATCTCCCCGTTAAAAAGTCTCGCCACAGAGAGCAACAAACCTACAAATAGTACAAATATTCAGTCACGACACATCACTCACTTCATTTCTGAGGTATAGATGGCAGCACTGAAAAATCATACACAACACTAGATACGCACTCAGACTATTAGGTGCACACAATTACACTTCCGGCACAACTCACTAGATGGTAAATTGCCTATGGCAGTAGACCTAAGTTGTGCTCGGTTTGAAAAAAAAAAAAAAAAAAATTAAAATAAAAAAAAAAAACTTTAGGATCTTTTACAACTCTTGACTTGGAATGGACGTGAGAGCATGATGACGTATAATTGGAATATATACGTGACAATGATGAATAAATAACTTTTAATAAATGTGATAACAATTTTTTTTTTTCACTGAATATTTTTCTACACTAACCACTAATAATTTTTTTCTTTACTTTAGCTTACTTCATCATACTGTGATCAAATATCATAATTATTCAAATTTTATGCAATGTGTGTGTTTGTGTGTGTCTGTTCGGTTCGGAATACAGCTGAAACTACATGTTTATGGGGGTGAAGAAAAGAAAAAAATGTATGCAATCAATTTTTTTTTATGTACTTTTTAAAAATAGTATGGTTTGAATTTTACATGACATATACCATGATACAAAATTAAAATAAACAAAAAATTCTAACATTCTAATTAAACCAGATTTTAAAAGATAAACGCTGTCTTTCTCGTCTCCTGAAAAAAATTATTTTCGACTGAAATCACCTCCCCCCCTACCCTTCATTTGTTTTCCCCCTGTAAATAAATACCTGACTGAATATTTTTACCAATAGAAGAAAGCACTTCCGTTCCGACTTTTTATGGAAAAACTTTAACGTCGAGATTACCATCACTCACCTCCGATGATTTCGCAAGAAAATCTGCTACTTTCATAGCTCCCACAGTTGGTTTTTGAAATAACGTTCAAGCAGGTTTTGTGTTTGTGTGTCAAAAATCTTGTGAAAACTATGAAATTTTCTGCGTCTACTGCTCAAGTTTTTTTTTCTGCCTGTGTTAAAAGTATTCCAATATAAACTGCTGGCAAGAGGAATTACAAATGTTTTTTCACTAAAATGAGCTTTTCTCAAAACTAAGTTTTTTGTTAGATAAGGAATTTTTTTTTTCGAGCACCACTCATTAAAATGCATTGAAACTTTGTGGACACACAATATGGAATTTGTCAATCGAAAATAATATCAAAAATATAATAGTTTTTCCATCTTGACGCAAGCAGCACAAAATCAACTAGAATGCCGCAGAATCCCGCGCGGCAGCTGTTGGCCACCTCTGATCTACAAGCGAAAAAAACGGATTAATCCCAAAAAGTAGTTGCTAAGTAGTAATGCATTTTGATATTTGCATTCAAAATACCCAGCCCGTCATCCGGGGGACAATGACTAAAATTGTCAATGGTTCATTGAGCCTGGGTGGTGCACGGTATGAAATGAACATTCAAAATGATGATAATAACTTTAAAATTTTCAAAATTGTCGAAATTTTCTTTCATATTTTGCTCTCATGTTTTTAAGTCGCAGTTGCGAGCCTGGTAATAACGAAGTCCGAGGCTTCTAAAAGCTAAACCTAATCCAAATGAAAACAAAAAGATAATGAAAAATTATTAGAAAGCTCAAGACATAATTGAAGTTATATGTCTCCAGTTGGTTTTCAATCAACCCAATAAAAATTAACTGAAAGGGATCCGAGACAAATATTCCCAAGGGGTAGTGGAAGTTACCTTTTAAGCAAATGCAAAATTTCTTATTACAAATTTTGAAATAGTTGAAAGCAAACCAATGAATAGGCGCAGATACTATAATCACGATAATTTGAAAGCTCAATTTTGGAAATAATTCAGTGTTAGCAAATTGCAAACCATCATATTTATCCGAAGACGGACACTTTTATGAACCAAGGCTATATAGCATTGGGTCTTGATCGCTCTCTTTGCACAGCCTTCCAATATCTTTCAGCGTCCAACATCCCCGCTGCGGTGGTCGAGCGCTCATAGTGACGGACTCACATCGCGAGTTCCCGGGTTCGAACCCACAGTTGGGGTCGGCTGAAGTTGGTTTTCTGTGACTCCCAACTTCAAGGAGCAAATGTGAACCGATTTCCACGTTGAAAAGTCTCGCCACAGAGAGCAACAGGCCTTCCAGATTATAATTATTCATTCATTACGCTTCATGCTCTACGAGTTGTGGAAAAACTCATAGTTTAAAGAATCGATTGCAGATGGCAGCACTACACATAACAGGAATTACACAGAAACAAACTTCACGGAAGGTTTACTATACATACACCCACATTCCAACATGTACCAACTCGTTAGAGGTTCCGCAGAGGAATATGGACGAAGTGCATGTCTGGTTTAGTAGTAGCACTAATAAATCACACACAACGCTGGATACGCACTAACATTATTAGGTGCATACACTTACAATACCCACAGGTAGTAAATTGCCTATGGTGATAGACCCGCGTTATGCCAGCACCATCTATAGCAGAAGGCTTCCGCGCGAAGCTCGTTACGTTACGATGAAGGTCCTCCCACCTGTAGACATTGGATATAGCTGGCCGACTCATGCGTCATCTTTACAATTTTTCGTATTATATCCAATGGCTATAGCGAAGATGACCTTCTTTCGTGACGTCACGAGCTTTGCCCATCGGCCTGCTATAAATGGTGTTGATTGTGCTCGGTTTGGAAGAAAAATAAATAAAAGCTTGCATCATTTCACGACCGAGCACAACTCAGGTCTATCAAAATGGACAATTTACTGCCTACATCACCAAACACCAACTCTGGCCATGTCGCTATATTGCAATTTACTGCCATTAATGAGATGGGTTGGAAATGAAAGCGTTGTCTATACTGGTGGTTGCCTCAACTTCGTTAGGGAAAATCCTATCTATATCTTCCTTCGGGTTCGAACCCAGGAACGTGACAGTAACCTTCAGGTGGTGCCCGAGTGGCATGGTGGTAAGATGCTCGTTTACCATCGTGAAGGTTGTTGACAGGGTCCCGGGTTCGAACCCAAGGGAGGATATAGATAAGATATTTTCCCAAACCAACACGAGGCAACCACCGATTGACAGCACCTTCACTTCCAACCCATCTCGCTAATGGCAGTAAATTGCGATATGGCCAGAGTTGGTGTTTGGTGAAGTAGTAACCTTCAGGTGGTAGACGAGCATCTTACCACCACGTCACTCGGGCAAAAATTTACTGCCTAGTGTGTTGTGCCGGAAGTGTAAGTGTGTATTCCTAACAGTGCGTATCTAGTGCTCTGTGTCTCATTTTTCAGTGCTTCCATTACTTTCAGAAGTGAAGTATAATGATTGAATATTTGTACCGTTTCTAAGCCTGTTGCTTGCTCTCTCTGGCGAGACTTTTTAACGTGGAGATCGACTCGAATTTACGCAGTAAAGTTAGGAACAACAGAAAACCAACTTCAGTCGACCACCACTGTGCCGACGGTGGTGGGTTGCGGTCACGTGGTAGGCACTGAAGAACTGGAGGAGACCGTGTGGCACCCAGACTCTGTCCGTAGGAGAAAAGTAAGCACAAGGCGCTTTGTCGGCCCAAGGAACACCCGGGAATCTCCTGCAAAACCATTGACTTCTATTTGCGTTGCGAACTCCTGGGGATATAGCGGAAACGAATATTTCGTTACGAAACTGGGCCGCGAGTCCCTCGCCTATACCGGAAGAGGTATTAAAACCAGAGTGGTATCATTGCATTTGTCTTAACGAGATCTACCCGCAGCCATCATCCGAAACACTGATGGATTTCTAATACATCCTGAGATATGAGAGTTTACGGAATGTTTCGTAACGCCAGAATCGTCAGATGATTAAAAATACGTACTCATGTCAGAAGGTGTCAGAACTCGCTAGCATTCAAGTTGTGTTACGATACACCTCGTGTCATATTTCAACAAACAGCCAGGTGTTTGAAAGTAATTGAATTTTTTCCCCCGCCAATTAATTCATTGGGGATAAAAATATTCCATACAAATGCTAAATTTTTGCTCGTAAAAAAAAAAATAGACATCAGTAATGAGAGAAATGAAATAGAAAAGAAATGTTTCATTAAGAAAAAGAAGGTTTTTTTTTTTAATTTTGCCAGAAAAAAAATCCGCGCGATAATCGTCCTTTAATGAATCATTAAACTCAGATCGTGCGTTTGCCTCATGCTTCACGTATATCCCAGACAATTACAAGATGTTATTATGTGTTCGTAAATGTAGCTCGGTAAAGCACACACACACGCACACACACCATAGTTGCTGCTGCAGCAACTGCCTCCTAATTGCAAGATGGATCGTCAATTCAAGGATTAAAAGCCAATCAATACGGCTGAATGTGTATGTTTGTGTAACCACTAATGAGAGAGTTCCTATTACACGAGATAATGGGATGCCCTTAAATTAATTAAGCTCATCTCTTAAGATAAATAATGATGACAGTGGAAAATAAAACTTCATCGGCAATTCATCGCCCGTGGGTTGTTCTGATACGGATATGCATCCGCTATAAAACATGGCTTCTCCGGATATCAAATTTTGATTTTTATTTTATGTTGGAAATTATTCTCGTTCATCACTGGCTTAAAAAACGAGTGGAATTTTAGCTCAGAAGTACAAGAAAGATTATTCAATTTTTTTTCTCTGAAAAATTACCATGCAATTAAAAATGTGCATAATTTTTCCATACATAAATACACCATTAAACACGACTCCATCATTAATATTTAATACAAATTATGAATAATGTTTGATGAAAATATTAGCTTCTGACTAATAGGTGTTTTTTAATGGAGTAAGAAAAATGATAATGATGCATTCTGAATATTCTTTATTGCCGCATAACGCTCAATATGGCATAGCGTATAAAACTTTAATGTATGCGAAATTATATCCAGCTTCGTAATGATAACGAACGAACCACTGGGATATACAGGGTGTTTTGTTAATGGACCGACAAACTCAGAGGATTGTTAGTAGGCAACAAGAGGAACCATAATCGCAATGGAACATGATGTCGCAAACCTCGTTGAGAAGGTGAAAATCGCCTAAAGCGCATGCAGGTTTTGACGTCAAGCTGGAACGACAAAAGTTACAATAATAAGTACAAAAAAGATTCATTTGATTAATTATTACAAGGCTTGTTGAAAGTGGCTGTCACTGACGTCATTACCCCCCTCCCAAAATCCTTTCAAATCCGTCACCGCTTATTTGTGAAATGTCCCGTTTCCAACCTTATTTTCAATAAGACTTGGATTTTTGAAAAATCAAGAATTAGATTTACTTAACTCCTAAATTATATTTATGATGATTATAACATTTCCAAAATAATTACAGTCGTATAAATAGATTCATCTCACATATTTGTCAAACATAGGTTTTTTTTTTTCACCTACATTTTTACCCATTGCGACGACACGCAAGCCCTCTATTTTCCGCCATTGCCCATTTTTTTTGTATTTTCTATTTTGTCCTTTCAGCAACTTTACTTGAGTTTAAAATTTTTTTGGCCGTAATTGACAACTTTAGTTGCCTTTCACAATTTGTTTGGCTGGGATTGTCCATTTTCCTTGTCTAAGACAATTTTTTCGCGAAAATTGGCGATATCACGTGTGGATTTCGATTTCCCGTATTTCTTTTATGAACGAAATATGGTCAGCCTGGACAATTATGGTTTTTTTTTGTGTGCATTGGAACAGCACCAATACTTTCTAACCAGAACACGTTTCGTGGGCCAGAGATTGTGGAAATCTTGTCTAACGTGCATTACGAATTGCGATGTTTCTTATACTGTATGATATGCGTTCTTTAGATTCCTTTATGAAAGTCTTTGGCCGAGGAACTGCGAATGAGGTCAGTTGAAACGAACCGACTAAAAACTGAGAAAATTGTTTTCTTTTTATTTTATGCTTGTCTCGATTATAAGTAAACCTTTTCAAAAGAAGCGCTACGTGTTCATGGATCATAGCGACTATTACGGCTGGAGATGGGTACATTGTAAACCGAGTACGGAAATTTTTGTCACGAATAAGGAAGTCTTCTGACCTCCTGCATATTATAAGAGATTGATGATGATAAATTATAGGGAAAATGCGTCTGGTTCATCTATAGCTTCAAAAAAAAAAAAAAAACTTACGACGAGAAAAACATGTATAACACAAAGCGAAGTCGAGATAACTGTATAAGAATTTCCCCCACATTATAACGTTGGTGTGTTCCGTATTTAGTGAGAGGTATAACGGTACACGAAACGGGAATGATGACATTATCCGTAATTCTAATAAGCAGCTTCTACTGATGTTAGAATAAAAATTAATTTAGAAGCAAACCATTCAAAGATTGTCAATGCAAACGACATGAATAATTTTAGACACTGAATAAATTCGAATGTACAATGTACAAACGTCTGGATACGAAACGAAGATGGAGAAGAATTTTAATTTCGAATTAACCCAGTCTTTAATTTTTTCACAGAAACATTCTGCGTCATTTACTCTGAAATAACTATTAAAGGATTTACTAGAGATGCAACTTCATACACGAACTTTTTCTGTTCTCTAACCCGTGTTTGAAATTTATAAAACATTGAGGTTTTTTATTGAATCTTGATAGTGATCTTCTTATGTTTGTATCATTTGTTCTATCTCTAAAGGAGTTTAAGACTTCGGGATGAAGAGGATTGTTTCTAGTTGATGAATTTCTAAATAGTTTTTGGAAGATGTGAATAACAATCACGAGAAATATATGCGAAACCGGACAAATGTACCGAGTAGGACAAAAATTTCTCTTGTGCCTAATTGATGATGATGTTTGAGATTATTTGCGTGAGTAGTGTATTATTTTTAGTTTACGGCAATATATATATATATGGTCACACAACAGTCATCATTTATTCTGGTTAGTGCAACTCTTAGTGCTTTATAGACGTCGCAATAACTTTAGGAAAGAGGCCGAACGATCGTGCGGGTGAAATACTAATAAAAATTCCTGCTTTCAGACATTTTCCGGTCTTAAAGGATTATTTTAGTTTCAAAGCCATCCTATCGGATCCTCAATTGCACAAAGGAGTTTAGTTGGGCCATTATTACACAATTTTCAAATGAATGACTTTCCTATCGCTTCTAAGGCTATTACGGTTCTTTATGCAGGCGATTCAATCATAATGTCTGTAGACAGGGTGCCCACAAAACAGTTACCAATCTTCAAGGAATGCCTCGCAGGGCTAAGAACTGGTGCGAAAACAGTGCAGTCGAACTTAATGCTAATAAATCGATCTTCATGTGGATCACTGACAAACAATACTCAACTCATGGCGCTAATATTGAAATTAATGTCACTCAAATCTCACCTGTTAACATTAGTAGATACCTTGGTGTCATTTTAGACAAGCGCTTATATTTTAGAACTCATTGTGTTATTTGTCGGTCATCAAAGCTAAGAAATAAAAACATGTTGAACAATGTTATTTGTCACACTCGATCTACTCTCACAATCTCCAAGAAACTCGCCTTAAACCAAATGACAACTCGACCCATTTTGCTCTATGCCGCTCCGGTCTGGATGTATTCGAGGAAAAAACCCAATCTTATCAAATTGGAAAGACTTCAAAATGTCACATTCCGTCACTTTCTCAATGCTTCGAGGTTCATTAGAAATAAAGATACAAGACAGGATACTCGTATCGGAACAATCACATGTTATGCCTGAAAATTTGCTATAAATTTTTACTACTCTCATTGGATGGATCAGTGTTTCAACAATTGAGTAGAAAATCGTTCATATCCATGTACACAAAGACTCAGATTTGCTATACCTAAAATTTTTCTGACGGTCATTTGTTTAGACCTGACATAAAAGGATTAATAATATGTAAGTAATTAATATATATTGACTTCATATCATTCATTTCATGTTATTCACACTTTAATCGCATTAGTGTAATACCAATGATTCACATATTAAAAGACATATTATGTGTCTGCATGTGCAGGGTGATTATAATTAAAGTTCCTCAAAAACTACTTATCCGAATGCAGCCAAACTTTTAGGATATCTTAATGCGTCCATGGGAGAGAGATTTATGAAATAAAAAAATAGATTTTCGATCACCAGGTGAAAAAGTGGCTCTTTTCTGTTGTGTTTTACATCTTACCATGGTCCATATAGCGTTATATATCATGTTTCAATGGAATACGTTCTCCAGAACAAGCACTACATTGGTCTGAGAAGTGTCAGTGTACTGAAACTACTCGGACTAATAGCGTTAGGACTAATATATACACCGAAAAAATTATAATCACCCTTAAAAACATGGATTTTTTTAGTTGGCATCAGGAGAGACGGGCAACAATGTTCTTATTGGGTTTTGGGGCACACGGGGACTGTATAAGAAGTAGTTTTTTTGTTTTAATAACCCTACATTCCCTTGAAATCTGAATGACATATCTTGAGAACTACATGTTATTTTAGAACTTTTTTCTTAATGGAATTATACTTCTAGCATCAACGGATATCGTCAAACTTCTCATTTCGCATAATCTACGATAATAATATCCCTTGTTGGGGGGGGGGGGATTATTACGGTGGGGGGGGCATGGTCTTCCCCCATCATCTAATTTGATTTTACTGGATCCATTGTATTTTGCTAGCCTAAATATAGCAACAGAAAATTTGAAGTGTTTTCTATTATACTCTATTAAAGTAATTTGCTTAGCACATTAATGTTTTCAAATCGGCATAGGTTTTTATAATGAGGCATTAGCTGAACCTACACTCAAAGAGGACCCCCTTCATTCCATTCATGATTATTTTTGAGCATTATTTTGTAATGAAAACGTGCCATGCAGCTGTTATACTTCCTTCAAAATATTAAAGGGTGATGGCATCGTCACTGTTGCACAAAATGCGCATAACTCTGACAATATACCGTTTACACTCGTGTATAAGCCGAGTTTTTTGTATCACAAAATCGTTCATGCATTGGGAGAGACGGATTATACACGGTGCAGTTTCTGAGGAAAAACATTCAGACCGAGTTTAATCCCCCCCCCCCCGAGCTCTTCCTGTAGCGAAGTGCACAAATTCTGGGGGGGGGGGGAGTTTAGAAATACACTGAGACCTCTACAATTTGGCCACATTTTATGGCAGCGCCCAGGTGAGCCTATCCTACGTAAAAGAAGGTTTACAAAAAAGTAAGTAAGAGGAACGGTAGAGACAAATTAGACAAGAACTGTCGAGACAAATTGGGTCATTGACGCGATAAGGACGTATTAAATATGATTTACTCGGGTATAAAAATGTTCATAATTTTGATTGTCCATTGACTTAGATTGTTTGTATACTTTATTTATCCGCTATATGATACCAGACGGACGATTGCTGATGTTTCAAGATGATTGCATCAATTTATTTATTTATTTTATATGTTGTTGCCTTCGTCTTATGGTGACAATGTTTCTTCGATTTTAATAAAACTTTCTGGATACACCCATCCTTCGGGAACGCTGCGATATCTCTCCGAGATGGGCAGCGGGGTGTGTCCGGTCTTCAAAGGTGAAAGGTTCGTGAACCAAAACCAGACTGGAAATTTTGCGCAATCCTGGACTTTTGCACATGCTGTAACCATTGGCCGATAGTAAAATAGACAGATTTTAATTCTGTCTCGTAAAATGAATAGTGAGTAAATGGAATTAGGAAAATTATTTAGAAGGTTTTTTCATTTTTTATTGTAACTTTTTATATCTCAGAAACAAAATTTTTCCTCCAAATTGTGTCTAATTTTTTGGGATCGGCTTATGCCATAGGTTCCCGATTTTCTATCGTTTTGGTGGTTCCTGTATTTCGGAAATGGGGATACCAAATACATTATGGGGGGGGGGGCCAATATGCATTCTAAACACACATTCCGGCATTCGTTAACCTAAACCATCAGAGGAATGTTTATGAGGTGCATATACGATTGAGTAGTGGTTCGCGTACTGGTTTTCCTTTCAAATGCTGAGCTTGTGTAATTGCCAGAAATAGCTTGGAAAGCTACTTAGGATATGTTTGTGTACGACTGGCATTATGTTCTAAAAATTATTCAAGAGTCACTCAAATTTAACCTTCTGTGGCCGCCCAGAATTTTGTTCATCCTGGAAATAAAAACCTTCACGATAAAACTTATAGAACCGAAATATTGTATAGGTAATGTTACTTCACAAAACGACATCTTTGCCCGAAGCTGGAGGGAAAAAAATGAGTTGAAAAAAAGTGAAAAGAAGACGTTGCCTTAAGTTTTTTCTCTCGAGTGACAGTGCTTTCATCTGTTTCTAACGTTATATCAGTACAGCTGTCAGCCTTTATGAGGTATTTTTGAACTTATAGGTGACAATTCCGCGCAGGCGGTGTGCGAAGTCTTATCCTTTTACACCCTTTATCTTTTGAACCACTGGTGATACAGACATACTTATTTTCAACTAGAAGTATCGAAAGTGTTTATTTTAGATATTCCACTAATTTAACAAGCGGGTTATATGCACCGAAATACACAATTTAATTTTCATAAATACAGCGTATATGTCCTCTGTAACTTCTGATTGGAAAATTTTGCCCTGTCCTCTTGAAAAAAAAAAACATGTTTCAAGTGCAATATTTGCTAAAATATTGCTGATTGAAAATAGAGACATCTCACAAGTTTAAAAATAAGTCAACTGCAGATGAAAATTTTAATATTTCGTTTTTATCCCAATTTTTTGTTCATTTTTCTCATTTTAGCGATTTTGAGCTCAAAAATATTATTACTAATATTGCACTTAGAAACATGGAAACTTTTGTGGGCTCAGAAGATTATGGGCTCTCACTGATTATAATTAAAGTTCACGTATTCTGAGTTGTTTATCCTCAAAAACTACTTATTCGAATGCAACCAAACTTTTAGGATATCTTAATGCGTCCATGGGAGAGAGATTTATGAAATAAAAAAATAGATTTTCGATCACCAAGTGAAAAAGTGGCTCTTTTCTGTTGTGTTTTACATCTTACCATGGTCCATATAGCGTTATATATCATGTTTCAATGGAATACGTTCTCCAGAACAAGCACTACATTGGTCTGAGAAGTGTCAGTGTACTGAAACTACTCGGACTAATAGCGTTAGGACTAATATATACACCGAACTAATATATACACCAACCTTTTAATTGAAAAATAAAGGACAGAGAGACCGTGTAAGAAATTCAATTTTGTATCTTGGTACATATGCGGCCCTGATAAAATGAATGATATATGTAAAATAGGTACGTGATTTGCATATTTTTTTTTAACTCTAGGTATGTTTCTATCATCAATGTTTCAGAAGATGAGGGGAGTATAATGACAGATACACCCTGTATAACTTTTTTCGTGATAATTGCTCTTATTTTGGGTTGCTGTATCTCAGTTATATTTGGCATCCACATTTTTTATTGACTTCTTTTTCTGCCTCCTTCTTGAGCATTTCGCCTGTTGTGGCCTTTGAATTTGTATATTGTCAACACACAACATGACACAATAAATTGATAAGGATTATCATCTCTCGCGATGTTAGGAACTAAAAAATAATGTTCCTCATAATGTCTTTCACAAGCACTGAAGATGGCAAAGCACAAAACAATTTTACGGACAACACTGATTTATTTTGCGGAACAGCTATTACATGTATTCACAAGCAGCGATTTTGACGAAACACGCTAGAAACAAAGAGCGACCGACACAAATAAGATATCTCGTCTTCCCAATAAAATTCAGCAAACTGTTCATCGTTCTCTATTGGCGGTGCCACTATACGTATACAGACAAAGCTAAAAGAATTATACCATATTCTTGTGATATCTTCACATTTCTCTTGGCTCTGTGACATCCCCAAATCATGAGTTGTCGTCAGTTTGTTGCTAACTTGGCGATATTTACAGAGATATGCCTAATTTTCATTTTTACATAATGTCTATTTGCAGATGAGAACGGCATAATAAATGACAAATAACGACTATTTATATATAATTTTTATAACAATATGTTCTGTACCTAGTATAAATCTTAATGCCATGTACTATTAAGTTCATTTTTATTTTCATAACTAGCTATAATACCCGGCGTTGCCCGGATTTTCTTCAATGAGGCTTTATGAACCACGTGATATCTCCCTCTTTCTTTGAGGGACATGCAAACCGTGTCTAAAGATAACCAATATGGCGACGTCCTGCGTGACTCATGAAATAAACAAATCTAAATTTAAAGAAACATAGAAATGAATAGCCCCTCCTCCCTTTTTTTTGATGGGTGCTAGGTATTTCGATTCCCTCCCCCCTGAACTTCAAGTCATCCATCTCTGCCTGTTTCAGCTTCCAAAAATGCTTAATTAAAGCTGTGGAATTTTTTCGATGCACTTTACGGGGCCAATAACTAATATTAAAAACATCCTAAACTATATGAATTTATGCAAATAAATATCAAAAGACAATACGGAGACATTCATTTTCATGCTTGAGAAGATATAAATAAAAAGTTGAAATCAATGTTATTGCATGGATATCCAACTCAAAAGTAGATCCGGCTAATTACTTCATACTTAATTTTTTGGGCTTCGTATCTCCAAGAGAATTCAATATTTCAAAAATCGAGAATTCAATTTAATTTTTAAAATTATTGATGTGGCAGGAAACCCCCCCCCCCACTAAATTTCCGTATTTATGCAGTTAAATCGACAATTTTAATACTGATTTCTATGAGGATCACCCTTTTCCTGACCATCAAAGCGATGATGGTGATGATTATAACGTCTATTCAAAAAGGCTCATTACTGAGAGTATATTGAAAATGTGGCAAACCATTATAAAGGCATAAACTATTATACATAACTGGCAGCATTAAAGAAGTGACAAACCATTGTAAAGACATAAACAAACACGTCTGAAACGCATTGCTAGGGAACCACGGTAACCAAAGTAAACGTTCGGAAAGTGATTGTTGAGGCCCAAAAACCATTGTTGCCGGACAGTTTTTTGCCCATTTGGGGCATTTGCCCTGGTCTGACGAAATTTTAAAGTAGCCTATCGTTCAAGTCGGGTTCCATTTGGTATATATGCAAAATTTGGCGACGATCGATCTAAAATTGTAGATTTGTATAGAGAACATACACGCACACACACCGACAATCAATCTTATATACACTGCTGGCCACCGTAAATGCAACACCCTGAAGGAAGCATGCAAATAATATGAAATTTACAACATGCATTAGCGGAGGTGAGATATGCAAATGATTAGAATTTCAGCGCAGACGCACATCACGCGCGCCTGTGGCGCCACTTCAAAGCGCTATTTAAGGCTTGGAGATTTCGACGATTTGAAGTACGGCAATTGTGTTTTTCTTGTGGTTTTTTCAAAAAAACGATCAATTATGCCTCGTAGAAAACAGCGATCATCTTTTGATCAAGTATCCGAGTTCGACAGGGGAAGGATAGTGGCCTACCGAGATTGTGGATTATCTTTCAGGGAAATCGGTAGTCGTATTGGACGAAACCAAACAACTGTAATGCGGATATGTGATCGTTGGATGCAGGAGGGTACGACGGACCGACGTGTTCGATCACATCCACCTCAGTGCACCACTTCACGTGATGACAGGCGTATTGTGCGTATGGCAGTGACGGATCGCTCAGCCACATCACGAACCATAGCACAGCACATTCAGTCTGTACCGCATCATCCAGTGTCTGCGCGTACCATTCGACGCCGTTTACAGCAGAGTGGTCTGTCCGCAAGACGTCCATTGCTTCGTCTACGCTTGACGCAGAACCACAGACGTCTCCGCCACACATGGTGCGATAAAAGAAGGATGTGGACGGCACAATGGAATGAAATTGTCTTTACTGACGAGTCACGCTTCTGTCTGCAACCCCACGATGGTCGGATTCGAGTCTGGAGACACCGTGGAGAGAGGATGCTGAACAGCTGCGTTATGCACCGCCACACTGGTCCTGCACCGGGTATTATGGTATGGGGCGGTATTGGATATCACTCTCGCACTCCTCTAGTACGCATTGGCGGTACTTTAAAAAGCCAGCGCTACATCTCCGAGGTGTTGGAGCCAGTTGTCCTTCCTTACCTTCAGGGCTTGCCCACAGCCATATTTCAACAGGATAATGCGCGACCACACGTGGCACGCATTGTCCAAAGGTTCTTCGTCAATCGCCAGATTGAATTGCTTCGCTGGCCAGCTCGCTCTCCGGATCTTTCGCCGATAGAAAACATGTGGTCCATGGTTGCTCAACGATTGACCCAGATTACATCCCCAGCTGCCACACCAGATCAACTTTGGCAACGCGTGGAAGCTGCTTGGTCTGCTGTACCCCAAGAACACATCCAAAGTCTCTTTGAATCAATGCCGAGGCGTGTGGCAGCGGTGATCTCCAACAATGGCGGCTACTCTGGCTACTGATTTTGGCAGGAACCACACTTCACAGAAGTCTATAAATTTAATCATTTGATGCTTGGTCAACATGTTATCTACAAAATAAATATTGTTGCGATATCTCTTGTCTTTCTTGGTGTTGCAATTTGGGTGGCCAGCAGTGTATATAGATATGACATGAATGTCGCTCTCCACTTGTTAATACAAGATATACAGAAGACTGGATGTTGTGAAGATATTTAATATTAGAGATGTTAATTTTTTAAGGAAGGAAAAAAGTCATCTCTGCCTCTACCGGGAGTCGAACCCGGGTCCCTCGATTGCCGGACGAGTGCTTTGACCACTAAGCTACAGAGGAGATAGAGATTTTCCTTCGCTAGAGCGTATATATGCCGAACGGAACCGTGCAATGGACGGTGAACCGATCAGCTAATAGCTCATGGACGACGAGCCACCAGATGGCTATATATATGACATGAATGTCGCTCTCCACTTGTTAACCGTCCATTGCACGGTTCAGTTCGGCATATATACGCTCTAGCGAAGGGAAATCTCTATCTCCTCTGTAGCTTAGTGGTCAAAGCACTCGTCCGGCAATCGAGGGACCCGGGTTCGACTCCCGGTAGAGGCAGAGAAGAGTTTTTTTCCTTCCTTAAAAATTAACATGTCTAATAATAAATATCTTCACAACATCCAGTCTTCTGTATATCTTGTATTTATATATAGATTGTATATGTGCAAGGGATAGAAAATATTTGCAACTTTTTTTTTTCTGAACAGACAACATTAATTTATTCATAAACATTTATTTGCTTTTAATGAATAGATTTAAGCGTTTATAAATCCCCACATCACAAATGAATTATTTTTGTTATTTATATACAACATTTCACCTTTCTCTGAAATTTAAATGCATGCCTACGGCAGAAGATTCTCGAGTTGCATCCAATCTTGTGACTGTATAATTTTGTGTTTATAAAAATTCTCCTTCGATTTTTTTTTTGTTTTTTTGTGAATATGAAAAAGAATTGTAATTTTCATCTCAGTCAATGGACAATAAGAAAGTTTCTCAGAATTTGCATTGTTATTCAGATATTTACATCATAAAAAATGTATACAAGATGAAGAAAGGAAAATAAGATTCATTTTGAAAAAAAAAGTTATTCTTTAAATTTGAATATTGCATATGTGAAGTGCATGTAAGAAAAGGAAATAACTTTAAGTATAATATTGTACAATAGATTTGTTAAAATAAATTATTTGTAAAAATATCTGTGAAATGGAAATTTGAAGCTGCTTTATCTGAGTAATTAAATTGCAGTTTTCATTAGTTTTGGTTGGTTTCATTCTGCTTTCAAATCATAGAATATTATTTGTATCAAAACACGCACGTCACATATGTTGACAAAGTTTTTATTTATTGACAAACGTATAAAATGAATATCATTTTTAAATTGAAGATTATTTTGAAATGAATATATAAATCAAATTTCAAATAAACGGACGAAATGGAATGATATGATAATGAAAATGCCATTGATCATCACGATTTTCTTCATTTCCATGAATATCCAAACATTTCCCTGTATAAATCAGTATTAGTTTTTAGGAGTAATAAAACGACTTTTCAATATTCATTTTTCCTTCACATGATTGAAGTTTAACATTTCGTTCAAAGTCATATGGAATGCAGATATATTTTTCATTCATTGCAGAGAAGAAAATTATATTTTGATAAATAAAAAGAAAATAGGAATGCATTTTTTAGCAGAACGAATGACGTTTCATTTCTTCTTGTTGAAAAATAATTGAATAATTTACCATCTAATCAGAAACTCTTCATATGCTATTATATTTTAGACATTATTTCTAAAACTGACATTCGTTTTCTCAAAGTCATTCATTCATCACTACTTACTTACTCAAAAGTTATTTTTATTCTTTATTTATTATTCTATTTATAAACCAGTCCATAGCTAATTGGTTGAAGTCATCTTTTCTCTCCGTTGTTGTCAAAAATTTAAAAAAAAAATTATCTTTTATTTTAGAAAGAAAAATAGGAATAAATGCCGAGAAATTGAAATTTATTGAATTTTATCAAATCTCTGACATTTATAAGATGGTGAAATACGACAGAATACGAATTAGATGATCACCTCGTCAGATAAAGAATCGGGAAATAAATCCGAGTTCATTTGTATTGCCTTCTATGAAAACAAAATTAAATAAGTAAATGAGAAAATGTGAAAGCTTTCTTTAAAATAAAAATATTTCAAAACATTTTTCTCTTCAAAATATTTCTATTTTCTGCTACCAAAGAAAAATGCAGATTTAGTTATTTATTGGCGTATTTTTAGAAAGCTTTGTTACTTGAAGAATACAATTTATTCGTCGACTTATTTGCTTCATTTTATTTTATGATTTTCTAAAGTATTTTGGTTAAAAAAAAATTCTTTTTTTTCATAACACTTTCGAATAAGTATTAATAAATAATATGAATGGATACAAATGGGAGGAAAAGTTTAAATTATATATTTATAAATAGTAAAAATGGATATAATTTTTCTTTTTCTTCTTCTACGTTTTTTTTTTAACACATCGTTATGTTCATATTTTTTATACATTATGAATGTGATTTTGGAAAAAATACACAATTGTGTTTGCATGATAATGAATGTGTTATGTATCTTTAGTTTTGTATTAAAAATTAGTGCCATATTTCTGAGAACAAAGAATGTAAAGAGAAGAGGGATTTTTGATTAAACAATAATTAAGCCATGTATTAGTCATTTGAATACTTAATTAAAAATATTAATTACAAAAGTATAAATGCAATTATCAAAGTTATAATTTATGTTCCGCATCTTCTTATAAATAGGGTTACCAGATTCAAAAACTGCAAAAGGAAAACGCTTGCGCGATCACCCTTGGTAACGCGACTTTCCCCAATTTCCACACCAGATGGTACTGCTATACTGACAAAAAAGAAACAGGTTTATCCAGGAGCAAGCTGCCATGCTTACGATAGTACCTGCCCTGCTTGCAGACCACTTGTATTCTGTCAGTTCTATTACAGTAAGTTCGGAATCGCCCCTTACTACTTCACCAAATACCAACTCTGGATATATCGCTATATTGCGATTTACTGCCATTAATGAGATGGGGGGTGGAAATCAAGGCGCTGTCTATCGGTGGTCGCCTCAAGCTTGTTAGGGAAAATATCTTTTCTATATCTATCGGGTTTGAACCTGGGACCCTGACAGCAACCTTCCTTCACCGTGGCAGACGAGTATCTTGCCACCTATTATGGGAATTTCGGCGGCGATTGTTATACAAAATCAGAACATGCCCTCCTAAAACAGCACGTCTAGTAACTCTACAAACAAATGTACAGGGTGTTTACTGATTCGTAAATAGTATAAAAAGGCATAAAAATTTAAGGAATTGAAGTATTGAAATATTTCAATGCAGTTTTTCCTTAAAAGTTATTACCACGAAATGAAATACAGTTTAGTACAGAAAAAAAAAATCGTTAAAATTTTTGTCGATAAAGTATGCTGCACGAAAGCAAATTAAAAAATTCCTCCTCAGAACCTTTGTTCAATATTTTCTGTGTCCGAAACATTCCGAAAAGCGAAAGATTCATCCGGCAATTCCTGGCTGAAGTAAAACAACTTCACTAACATTGCTTTATTCACCAATTTCAAAATCGCAATGAGAACATCATGTAACTGTCATTGACAGACAAATTGAGAAATGAGTGTCGTACATCCTTCACTTCATAGGACTCTGATTTTGATATTTCAAGTAACTTTCCCTCGTACAGTAGCCTCTATCGACAAAAATTTGAACCTTTTTTACTGTACCAGAAACCCCCCCCCCCCCTTCGTTAAAATAACCTTATCATTAACCGCGTTAAAATATACAGATTCCTTCAAATTATATATTCCTTCAAAATATATTTTTTTAAACTATTTGCGAATTTATGGGACACTATTATAATAAACGTAATGATATCACTTATTCGATACAATCGTGTTCGAAAAATGCTGTATCTTTGTAAAAACTTGTATAAATGCCATTTAATTCTATGATTTATGGAAGTACACGCGGGAAAATATTCAACTGAAAAATTGTAGGAAAATTTCATTACCAACCACAGAATTACATTTGTTTTCGCAGTATAAAATCGCATCGCATCTGAAAAAATATTATTTCATACTAGTGTTCATTTTTATATAGAATCAGGACGGGGAACCCGCCAGCTTATGCAAATCAGATTTCCTACTCGTTTCACAAACAGCATCGGAATTGTTTTACCGGGATTTTGTTTTTCGTATATATCTCTTTATCAGGCAGTCTTATATATACAGTAGAATTTTTCCTTCTCAGGAATCCTCTTTCGCATTCTTGAATAGTTAATGTACAGTTTTAGCTGTTAATTGGCTTATCGGTTAGAGCCGTGGAAAGCTCTCAATTGACCTACTTTAATTACGTGCAGTTTGTATTTCGAGCGTTTTAATTCGTAAATTAATTTATTCAATATTTATCGGTACACTTACGTTTAAGAGCAGAATAGTTCTCTTTAAACGCAAAAAACCAAAAAAAAGAAAAATGGAAAGAATATTTTGTGGCAAAAATTTTATTCGTTGTCAAGGGATTTATTTCGACAGAACAAAATGTGACTTCAGGAAACATATCTTTAAAGGTATTTTTTTCCTGCTTTTTATATTAGCCGTTTGCGATTCCTTTAGACAGGAGTCGTAATGAAACCTGGAGATTTTTCGCCCATAAATCCATTTCTCTTGTAAGACCAATTTATTTACGCGCTTCTATTTCCTCGGAAGTTTAGACAAGCAGCTGAGGATGTATCAGGATACTCTTATATCTGCGAAGAGATATGCTAATTCACCAAACAGGAAAATATACATCGGAGACTCGTTAATACTTATCAAAGCATCGCATCGTGAAATGAGAGAGAGATAGGCTGTGGAAATCCCACGAAATCCTTTTGTCGAGGAGAAATGCAATCCTTAAATCATACGAAATCTCAAATTCAAAGCTTCAGTTTAATTCTCGTTCGCAATGTACAGATCGTTCGCTTGAGTTCCATTGAATTTTAAAACAAATTATATCGAGGAATAAAATCTTAAAAGCAACAAATTTCAATGATTTCTGGATTGTTGCGAGGATAATGTAGAGAAAATGGTGGTAGGATTTATTCATAATTGACACATAACAATCGAATTACAAAGTTTATTTTAAAAGCATGATCTATTTCGTATCGAAATTACGGATATTTTAATATTTTAAAGTATCTGACTGCTTTTCTTAGCAATTTTGTTTATGATGATACTGGAGTGAACTTTAATAACATTTTATGGTATTAAAGTTCAGTGTCTCCTAAAATGGTGAAAATAATACTAAATTCTGAATCACCTGTCCCATTTTCTATGGAACATTTTCAAGTACATTCAGATAGCGATGATGAAGGTTATGAATCAAAAATTAAAGGATTTTACATTATAAAATCAATGTGTGGATGTTATGCTGAGGTGAACTTGGGGGAAAAAAATGTCATTCACTTCACTAGGAATCGACCCAAGTTTTCTTGCACACCGAACAAACGCACTGACTATTATACCACAGAGAGACGATAACGTTCCTTTTCATCAAAAACCGCGCAGTAGCGTGACTTATTGAATAGGCGCATTGCAGCCTCTTTTAACTTCAGCTAATGACCGCCAAATGGTGGCAGTAGAGATGGATGATAATTTTTACTCGTCCAAGATGCATGAAATCAATAGGTTATCTGGCATAACATCCGGATAGCCTATTGATTTCATGTGTTATTTTTTTCTTTTCTTTTTCATGCGTCTGAAGTTTCACCCATACCTGTTGATGTACAAGCCAATTTTTTTTAAATTTGTTTTGCATATCGTGTATAAAATACTGCAATTAGACACATAACGCACATACCTTAGATTTTAGTTCATAACCCTTTACGGCAGAATATCATATTAAAATGTTGTTATAATACAATCACACACACACACACAATCGAGGATCAGTAATCATGTTTCAAACTGAAGTAAAATTTCGAAACATAACTTTCATTATAAAACATTGACTTTCGTCTTCGCCGTCGTTGGGAACGGACGTGCTATTATCGCGCTCCTCTCACCGACCAATAGAAGAAGTTTTATCCGAAACCGTTGCCGGGGGATTACCGTCACGCCAGTGCGCCATTTTGTGTCTTTCTTTGTGTTTTTCTTCGTTCTCGTGAGTTTTACTTAGCGTGTTGTTTATTTTTGAGTCATATTCTGCGGTGATTTTCTTTTTTTCAGCGCACGTTGGATTGTGAGATAAGTGGTTTTTTTATTATATTGCTCTCATTTTTTTTTAAATTTTCGTTGTGTATTTTCGATCGACTTAAATTTATTTTTCTCGTTCGCATTTCATTTTCGTTGTCCTTTCGCCAGGTTCGCTCGCTTCTTTGATATAAGTTCGTAGGTTTTTGGACGTTAGTGTTGGCAAACAGTGTATACTTTTTCCCGGGTACTCTCAATAACTTTGTTTTCCTTCCATTTGGGCCTATTGTTGTAGTGTAAGTGTGATGAGATAGTTAGCTAATTCTAATAAGTATAAATTGTACTTCGTAGCTTAATACTTTTTTTAGAGGGTGTTGTATTCTTTATATACATATTTATTTTATTCTTCGTGATTTAGTGCTGAGCATTCTACTTTACGTAATCTTTTCGTATAATCTCTTACGTATATTTTGCATAGTAATGTATTTTACATTATTTTAATTTCCAGTTAACGTATCTCATTTTCCTATTTTTAAGTATTATTATTATTATCTAGCTTTAGCAATAGTGTTAGTATGCCTCGACCTCGACTAGTGTTGTGTAGAGCTTGCGACGGGAGGTTTCCCTGGTCTAGGGGTATAGTAGCTGATACTTTCAATTGTAAAGGGTGCTTGGTTAGAAAAAGGCTGGAACTCGAGGTCGAAGCTTTACGGGAAAAAGTTAGGGTGCTAGAGGGCCCGGTTATAACGGAGCCTCTGGTCGTCGAGCCACCTGTTGATGAAGAAGAAATCTCCACGAACAACGACATTTTAGAGGGCGAATGGGTGGTCGTGGATGAGGTAGAGGGGGATAGTGATAGGGGTTTAATCATCGGCGATTCTATGGTTAGGGAACTTGGGAACCGAGTGTGTAGGGATTTTCGGGGTTTCGAGCGCTGTTGTCTTCCTGGGGGGAAGATTGGCAACGTTCGAGACGTTTTTCATCGCCGAAAGTTCCCCTTGCGGGTGATTCTGTGGGTGGGAACAAATCAGGTAGGAGCGAATATTAGTGAGTCTCTGTCAGAATACCGGGATTTACTATTATCCGCTAGGGAGGGGGGTTCAGATGTGGCAGTGATTCCAGTGCTGCCAAGGGGTAGTAGGGGATATAGGAGTAGGATCCATCAATTCAATATAGGCCTGAAGGACATTTGCTCCTCACTTGGGGTCACGTTCTTGGAGCTTCCCGCATTTACCGATAGGTGGCTTCGTTCGGATGGGATCCATCTAAATAAGAGAGGGGTCTGGGAGGTTTACGATAGTCTTAGGTCAGGTTTTTTACTCCCAGACCACGTAGTCGGGAATGCGGGTTAGTTAATGATAATCACAACAGTATTGACGGAAAATTACCCACCTCTGACTTGGATGGCTTCTCGATTGACACTAAATCACCGGGCAAATTAAGATGTGTGTTAATAAATGCCAGGAGCTTGGGTAATAAGAAAGATTTTTTAGAAACTATGATAGCTGTGGAGGGCTTGGATCTTATAGCCATTACAGAATCTTGGGCAAAGGATGGGGATGAACCTTTCTTACACATCTCAGGATACGATACTTTTTTGAGAAATAGATCTGATAGGAAAGGGGGTGGAGTGTTGATATACGTGAAATCCTGTTTGAAGGCTAGAGAGTGCAACGTGCAGAGAAGTGATATTGAAACCATATGGGTTGAACTTGAGAGCAAAAGACGTCATAAGCTTATTGTTGGGGTTTGTTACAATCCACCGAATAGGGATCAAAACTACATTGCCAAAATGCATGATGAAATTTCCTACATGTGTAAGCGAAAGAGGGTTCTCATACTAGGGGATTTCAATTACCCGGGTATTGATTGGGAGAACCTTTCATCTGGAAATCAGTATGAAAGAGACTTTCTTAAGTTGGTGCTCGAAAATTTTTTGTATCAGCATGTATCAGAAGCCACTAGGGGTACGGCTATTTTGGATTTAGTTCTTACTAGTTCTGAGGATCTAGTTGAACATGTTTCGGTGGGGGAAGAGTTTTCTTCCAGTGATCATCGTATCGTCAGATTTCACTGTAACTTTTCCTCGGGTAAGGTTGATAACAAAAGACTGGTTCCTTGTTTTCGGAGAACTAACTTTGATGTTTTGAGAAGAAGGTTAGCGGAAGTTTTCAAAGACCGGTTGGAATCAGTAGGGGTGGTAAGTCAATGGGAAGAATTTAGTACGAAGCTGTCCTCTGTTTTGCACGACGTCATACCCTTTGTTCGAAAAAAGCGTGTTTGTACATCACACCCTCTATGGTTCACGGATAGCGTGCGGAACCTTTATCTTGAAAAGAAAAGAGCATTCAGAGAGTATAAAAGTGGACGTGGTGACCTATCATTGTTTACTGATAAAAGAAGACTGTTGAAGAAAGCGATAAGGGATAGTAAAAAGGAAGTTGAATCTAGGTTGGCAGATAACATTGGCTCTGACCCAAAATCATTTTTTCGATACGTCAATAATGGATGTAAGGGGACAGTTGGCCCCCTCTCGATAGGAGGCTCTAAGGTAGAGAGCAATGTAGGCATGTGTAGTGCTTTCAATGACTTTTTCGCGTCGGTTTTTAATGGAGATAATGATATTCGATATACGGGTGTTGCATGGGGTAATAAAACCCTCAACGATATTCAAGTAGAAGACGTGGAGGTCCTAAATCTTCTAAGAAATGTATGTGCAAGCAAAGCTCCAGGACCAGATGATATCTATCCCAGGGTTCTCAGGGAAGGTGCTAATGAATTGTTGGGGCCAGTCGCACAGATATTCAGGAGTAGTGTTGCTGAGGGTATCGTCCCGAGAGATTGGAAACTGGCTAACGTTGTTCCGATGTTTAAGAAGGGTAGTAGAGAGGTGGTGTCTAATTATCGTCCAGTGAGTTTGACGAGCTCCCTCTCGAAAATTTTGGAAATTATCATCAAAAGGCAGTTTGTGAAGTGGATAGACGAGAATAATGTATTGTCGGATAATCAGCATGGGTTCAGGAAGGGGAAGTCACGTGTAACTAACCTCCTTTGCTTCTATGATTACGTGACTAAGGCTTTGGGTAAGAGCAAAAATGTCGACGTTGTTTACCTTGATTTCCAGAAGGCATTCGATCGGGTCCAACATGGCAAACTCTTGAAGCGTTTACACGAGATTGGAATAGGGGGCAACTTGCTGAATTGGATAGAATCGTGGTTAAGAGATAGGTCGCAACGAGTTATGGTGAACGGGGAATTCTCTGGTTGGACAGACGTCACAAGTGGAGTTCCTCAGGGAAGTGTCCTTGGCCCCATACTTTTTTCACTTTTTATCGACAAACTCGATCAGGGTATCGATGGAATTACTAGCAAATTCGCAGATGATGTGAAGCTAATGGGGGTAATCGGGAATGAAAGCGATAGGGAGTTGCTCCAGACCAACTTAAACAAGATTGCAGCATGGGCAAATGAATGGGGCATGACGTTTAGCGTAGATAAGTGCATGGTCGCTCATTTTGGTTCGAACAACCCATGGTTATCTTACGAGTTGAATGGTGTCACTATCCCGGATGCAACTAGAGTCACCGATTTGGGAATTCTCATTGACGAGCGACTTAAGTTTTCTGAACATTGTTCAGCGGTTGTCAAAAAAGCGAATAGAATGCTTGGTCTCATTTTCAAAAAGGTCTCTTCGCGCTCTCCTAAAGTCATTCTTCCGCTTTTTCGAGGTTTAGTTCGTCCTGGACTGGAGTATGCTGTAAGGTTTTGGAGACCATACCTACAGAGGGACATAGACTTGATTGAAGGGGTGCAGAGAAGAGCTACGCGTGTCCTTATTGGCACACAGGGCTTGAGTTATGAAGAGAGACTTCATTTTTTGAATATGTTTACATTGGATGAACGCAGGTGTCGAGGAGATATGATCGAAGTGTTCAAAATTTTCAATGGGATGGATAGGATGGACCATGAACTTTTAGTACACCGCCAATCAACTGCTTTTACAAGGGGACACCTGTATCGATTGGTGAGGGACAATGCAAGGTTATGGTGTCGCAGGGAATTTTTCTCTAATAGGGTTGTTAATAAATGGAATAGCTTACCCCCGGAGGTAGTAAATTGTAACACAATTGACACGTTTAAAAAGAAATACGATAAACATGTTGGGGTAAATCGAGAAGCTATCCATTCTTAGAATAAGACAACCATAAGTATTCTTTATGGGCATTGTATGATATTTTATCATGTGTATATATTGTTTATAATTTGTGTTAATTGCATTTTTAATGGGGTTGCTGTATTTTTGAAACATATGACATCCATATTTTTATGGGCATCTTTTTATCAGCCACCTCGTTGGGCATTTTGCCTGTTGTGGCGTTGTATTTGTATTTGTATTTGTATTTGTATTTGTTGTATTTGTATTTGTATTTGTATTTGTATTTGTATTTGTATTTGTATTTGTATTTGTATTTGTATTTGTATTTGTATATGTTTAAAATGTTTATTCATGGATTACTTTTATGCAGTGGACTTAACTTCAGTTCTAAGCGTGATGTACAGGGTGATTCCAAAAATTCATGGGACAAACTTTATGTTAATACATAAAGACGCCTAAACAAGTATGTTTGAGTATAGAATGTGTGGAGGAATCGCAATAGCAAAGGCGGTAGAGGGTGTTTTCAACAGTATTTCACCAAAAACAAATATCATATTATCACGACGGATACATGCTATCAACCATTCGAGGGTCTATATGCACCTTAAGATTGGATTGGAGTATGGGTTTTTATTGATGCAAGGACCATCAAGGGTATGTCCTGCGTCAAACAATGATCAAGCGGTAAATGACTTGTGGTAGAATTTGCGTTATCCAGGTTACACCACGGGAACGCATACCAAATTACAATATTACACCCTCGAATGGTTTATAACACATATCACAGCAAGTGCGTTGGAAAAATATGATATTTGTTCGTGGTGAAGTTCTATTGAGCGCTTTCTAAAAACCACCCTGTCCCTTCGTTGCTGTTGTGATTCGACCACACATTCTATGACTGAAAACGCTTGTTTAGGACCCTTATAGTCATATATCACCTCTTACAGTTTGTCCCATCAACTTAAAATCACACTTCAGAAATGGGACCTTCAAAAAAAAATAATAACAAAATACAAAAATTATCAAAATCGATATTTTCGTCCAAAATGACGTTTTAAACGTACCTCAATTCAAGAAAAATAATAATAAGAGTTCAAATAATCACTTTTTCATATTTATTTTAAATTCTTTCCCGTTTAATATTATATTTAAAATTTTTATCATTTGTCCTTTATATTTTTGCTATTGTATTCATGTATGAATTGAAATATAGAATTTTAGATTTTTTTTTTTAATTTTTTCGTCATTTTTCGTTTTGCAATTTCTCAGTTTTTTTAATTAATATTTTTTTTTCATATCGTAACCTTAGATATCTCTGCTCTTTGTCCTCTGGAACAATGGCTGCCTTCTTATTCATATTTAAATTTGATAAAAAAAATATCTATTCAAAAAAAACAAATCAATATTCAAATTAATACGTCTGAGGTTTCGATATTATATTCTATGCCGCCATGTACTAGAAAGTCATTAAAATCAAGACGACTGTGTAAGGGTGGAATGCAAAAAAAAAAATCACATGGGAGGTTACATTATGAAAAAAAATGCATCAGTTATGGAGATGCTTTGTGTTACTTCACTTAGTCGATAAACCATAAACCTATTTATGAGTTATTTTTAGAATAATCTTCCGTGATACATTCATTTCTTGGCAAAATGCTATGAATATCATGAATTCGTGAACAAAGGTCCTCAACATGATAAAGAACGTGCAATCAAGAAATGATTTCTTAAACATGAACCGCGAGATGCATCAGAATTATTCAAGGCACAAAAGATGATTTTATATGTTTACATGATTCATATCTTTTGATGAATTAGATACATGGCGGAAGTATTGAGAAATCTCTTTTCGCAATTCGAAATTTTACTTTGTAGTCTTTCTCGCTGTTTCAAATAAATGGAATATAATTTTACTCTATTGCTACCAGAGGGCGAAATTACTCGAGCATTGTGAATGCTTTTAATGGTAATACAGGGCATCCCATAACTGGACCTGATCTTTCTAAATACACTCTCTGCCACGGATCGGCAAAAATGTGATGTACGGGGGTATGCACTGCATTTCAGTTGTCATCCCGTTACCACCAATCAAGCTTCAAGGAAATTGAAAGAAAATTTTCAGTTGCAGGTGATTCCCGGAAATGCTGTACGTAATATGCCAGTTGCTTTTCCCATGGCGCATCGAATCGAAATTAATCTTCAAACATGAGTTCTAATTGCTCAAGAGACCGTCAGCTCTATTAATTTATGGTAAGCATTAAGGAATTATCCATGCTCATACTAAGCCCAGGAAATACTCCAGTTTTTACGAAAAACGTGGAAAGATTAATGGTGGAATCTCATGCTCAAGATGCATGCATGTCTTATCCTAGGTTAGGCCATGCCTCGTCACTTTCAGAAATAAAGTCATTTATGTAAATTTCAGCCATTAAGAACAACGGCCATTTAGCACAAACGTCTTTCTAATTGCCCAACACTACATATATATTTTTTATCGCAACCGTATCATTTATTTTAGCTATTTTCCAATACTTAATGTTTTATAAACGTTTATCTATCTTCTTGATATACCTGGCAACAAACAAGATTATTTATGCATCTTCATTTCTTAATTTACTGTGTGAAATATTAGTACTTGTATGTAATGAGTTCAGGCAAAGCTAACATCGGACGTGGTTTTAATAACTACTCTCGTGAACAGAGTATTTAGTACAGAATTGTTGTGATGACATAAATTTTGTTCGATAAACGTAAAATTCAATAAATTTTTTGAACGAACATACCTTTCCTGTTGGCTTTGTCCTTGAAGCCTATGTTATATGGTTCACAATAATATACAGCATGTTCAGAAAACTCAATACTTGGGCTAGGATTTCTATGACTGCATTTTTTTTATGATTTTCAGTATTTTGCTATTTTTACGAAATATGGAGAAGTTTTCCCATGATTCTGAGTAATTTAAAGACAGTTTTTCACGATTTTCACCATTTGAGGTAAATTTTCATGTTTTTGAGAATTATTTTTCATATTTCAGCAAAACAACGAAGATGGACTTTTTCCGCTCAAGCCCTCTCTTCACTAGGTTTATTTCCCCCAATTGGCGATATTTAGCAATAATTAACAATTTTACTCACCTCTGGCATCATTTTTGACAATAATTGGCAATTTTCATATTTTTCTCGAGAAAATATGGTCAACATTTTTTTATAAAGATATGTATTTAGCCTTTTTAGGGCACAAATACATTCACCAACATTCTATCTGTAACAGTGCGCATGTACGTGTCGAGTAATTCTTACAACTATCCGTGGATTTTGGTATGAGACTACGATTTGAAGTTCTTTCTTTCTTTCAAACGGAGAACAACTCAGGTCTATCGTTATGAGCTATATATTACCTAGTGAGTTGTGCCGGAAGAGTAAGTGCCTCTATACCTAACAGTCTGAGTGCGTATCTGGTATTAAGCCTAATTTTTCAGTGCTGCCATCTATATTTCAGAAGTGAAGTGAAGTGAGTGAAGGGTAATGATTGAATATTTATACCGTTTCTATATCGATATATACTATCAACCAGCAGATGTTGTTCTCTGTAGTGAGACTTTTTGACCATCTTCCGCTGTCCGATCATCACCGTGGAGCCAAGAAGAGGTTTTAAAATGCGAGTCCGTCACTATATGACCACTCCACCACCGTTATCAAAGTGTGAACAAAAGCAGACTCCATCCACAGGCAGTTGATCTGACGGGTTTGGGGAATGGAAATGGAAAATATCTTATCAGGAGAAGAAAACTTGCTATGGTATCGGGCTAGGCATTGCCGAAATAAGAGGTTTCTAAGAAAGCGAGACATCTTGAAATCACTGAACTACAAAGCCTTAAGTTGTGCGAGATATCTCGCAATTGAAGCTGTAAAGGTTATTTCATTCGAATGTTCATTGTTCGTATGTGTATGAATGGTTAATCTTTAATGACTGGGCTTTATAAAAATGACTTCAATATCGTTTTTCCTGAATATTTACGTTATCGACTGATGAGCTGTTTATTCCTTGTGATAGGACCTTCGCGTATAAGTAAGAGCACTTACGTATGGACCTTGCATATACAGTTGACCCTCGTTATAACGACCATTCCGTTCAGATACGATAAGTCCCAAATGTTTTAATATAAGGACTGTCCTATATGTTTTTCGTTCGATAAGACGACCATCCGATATAACACCCGTTTTTAACGGAACGATGGGGAGGTCGTTACAACGAGCATCGACTGTATGATTAATAATAGTTATTCAAACTTAAATATTAGCATCAATGTTACGTGTATGAGGAAGATGCATTTTCTTAACTGCGGCCAGTCCTTCCCTCGATATAGTATATGAAATATGATTGATTATTGCTTTTGTTCTACATTGTATTTTCTGAAATAAGAGGATATTTCCCTCTTTTTATACTTTCTTCGGGTGTCTCGCGATACAATGCATAAAATATTTATGCAAATCCGATTCGATGCAGGAAACGAATACCACTCCAAGATTCTCACGGTTTTGTCACACACATTGCACAACGCAAGAAGAAAATTAATCAAATGTCAGGAATGGAGATGATTTATTGTTCGGCACAACGTTAAATTTTCCTAATCGTATGTTCAACCCCGCGAGAATCAATCGCAGTTTCACAAATTACAAGGTTCGGCGTTTCATGGAAATCCGCGGACAGGGCGTCGCCATCATTAACGAAAATAATCCTTTAATCTCGTTAGTATGGATGGCGTCGGGCAGCGTCCGAGTTCTTAAAACGTGTACAATAAACACGGATCGCTGGTGATAATGACGGCGGAATTCGTTCCGAATGCGGGGGAAATTCGTCAGCGAAATTCGGAATGAATGATTAATTTTCTCGTTGAATAAAAGGGGCTGCGGGGGAGGGGGGGGGTCGCAGACGAACCAGAAAAGAGAGAGAAAGAGGGGACCCCCCCCCCCCCCGCGAAACAACAGCGTCTCAGCGTCAAACGATGCTTATGGTACGATGATTGGTTTGTTGGAATTGCCCTTATGTCTTCAACGCGGAAACAAAGCTACGGGAGAAGAAATCGTAATCGAGGCGATGCGCTTGGGCCATGAATGTTTCAGGGATGTGTTTCGAACGAGTAATTGAATGGATCGTCATTTCATGGAAAATATGCGGGTGACATTATGAATATTCAATAAGTCCGGTATGAAATAATGGCCTTTTGAAACTGCATTCTTCATTTGGGTAAACTCGAGTTCGAGCGCGTATTTGTGATAAAAATGACCTTAAATGAGAAGGCGACAGATTTGTTTCACTGAGTCGCTTCTCATTTACGGAGAATTCTAACTACTACGTTGGAGTCACTCATTAACCGCAATTTCCGTCAGTATGTATGTGATCATTCACTTGTTCACCGTGTTTGCGCAGAGGCAGTGGCGTAGTCAATGAGGTCCTACCAAGGCGGGACTATATTGCTACTTGGAAACATTTCACAATTTAATACGACAAACACAAAAATTGAAAGCGATGCATCAATTCATATACAGGGTGTTCCATAAATTCATATACAGCTTAGAAAGTCATGAAAATTGAAAAATTTGGATGTGATTCGCGAAAAAAAATTTATTCTTACGAAATGGAATTTTCTTTTTGTTACAAAAGAAATAGTTGCATATTTTGTCGATAGACGATGCTGCGTGGAAACAAATCACTGGGAATATGCAAATCAGAGTCCTGTTAAATACGAAAGGTGTACGACCAGGAGTTCATTTCTGAATTTCTCTGTTACTGACGCTTGAGTGAGGTTTTCATTGTGATGTTGCATTGATGAAGTGCAATTGGTGCATTTTTTTACTTATGCTTTACGGATGTTTCGGACCCAGAAGAGATTGAAGAAAGACCATCCCACGGAATTTTTTTACGTGCTTCCGTTTGTGCAGCGCTCTCTATCGACAAAAATTTGAACTTTTTTTTTTCCTGCACCAAGAAGAAAAATCTTTGTGAGAAATACTTTTTTCGCAAACCGCATTCAAAAATGCAGATTCCTTCAATTTTCATGATTTTTTCAACTATTTATAAATTTCTGAGACACCCTGTATTTTGAAGTTTTCACAGCATTTCCTAGTTCACCCTCCTTTCATGCAAAGGCAATATATCTCGTACTGGAGCAGCTGAGAGAGAGACAGAAGAAGCTTTTCAGAGCTCTTTCTTTCCTTTACTCTCTACTCTCTCTCATCATCCCGACATTTCATTAGTAATCAATCATAAGAACGTAATTCATTTCTTTTTCTTAGCTTAGCATATTTTTTTGTTTTGCTATCTCTGTCGCTGCGACACGAGGATACTGTACATAGGAAGGGTTCCTGCGGTGGCAGGGTAGAAGGGAGGATTCTTATTCCTGAAAGTGAACAAAGATGATATACATCTATGGTATTGAGATACCATATGGGATAACATATTGATGAGTTTCTGAGATACATCTCTGTTAGGCCTACTTCAAATATACATGTCTCACATTTTCTGCCAAAAGCCTGTGCCAATAAGCCTCTCTCTCGTTAATCTTCTATCTCTTATTAGGCACACAGCACCAGGAACAATATTCTATATTGATAATGCTTCTCAATATTCTCGGTAGAATATATCAATATACTATTGTGTGAAGTATATGCCTGCCACCCAGGAGAAGAAAATCGGCTGAGAATCAAGAATTCTGATTTTCGAAATACAGTTTACGCCACTTATTAAAATCACGGAAACTGTTATCATTCGGACATTGTTATCACTTTCGTAAAGAAAGGAGCTGACCAATGTCATAATAAGGGGGAAAAGCTTGTTATCAGGATTTCGGTTTATGTTATCAAACCTCGGTTTTTTTTTTGTTGCTTTTTTGCAGTTTTTGAAGCTGGTGTTGACCCACACCCCCATCATGAGTCAACTTTATTACCTTGCAGACTATGTAACAGGTAAGAGGGTTTACCCTTCCCGTTATTGGCAAACATTTCTGTATTCCCTTATCGGAACATACACGCTATTGCAGCAGCTATGATGCATTTCTTTGTGGCGCTGTCTTCGAAAGACAGCGAATGAATGTTTAAAAAAAAATGACTTGTGTCAATCTTCTGTTGACGAGAATCGAGTTCCTCGTGTAAGACATTTTCAAGGGTTCCATTGTATGTACGTATACAGGGTGTTCTGTTGATGAACCGACAAACTCGGAGGGGTGTTAGTAGACATCAAGAGGAACAAAAATGACAGTCAGAACATGGTGTCGCAAACCACGTTGAGAGGGCGAAAATCGCGAAAAACGCATGCGGGTTTCGACGTCACGATGGAACGACAAAAATTACAGTATTAACTGCAAAATAAAGATTTATTTGATTGATTATTACAAGAATTTTGTTGGAATTGGCGGCCACTGACATCATTGCACAGTCCACATTGACGTAAGAACGATTCCCGGAAGCGCTCGAAGATACCAGGTATGCTTTTGATGACTGTTTCGCCGTCGGCAGCGCGTGATCCTACCCCAACGCATGCGATTCGCGACGTTGCTTACGTCAGTGATGGTGAGTGAACGTACGAACGCATTCAGCGATCAAATGACATCCACCTTTCGTCTCCTCTGGACTCAGAGCCTGCATGCCTTATTTCGCCCTCTCAACGTGGTTTGCGACACCATGTTCCATTGCAATTTTCGTTCCTCTGGATGACCACTAACAACCCTCTGGGTTTGCGGGTCCTGTATTTCAAAACAAAATAATCATCGTTTAATCCTCACTAAACAATTCTCATTATGGGCGCGGTAGCCCAGGTCGACAAGATACTCGCCTAAAGTACCGAAGGATGTTTAGAGGTGTCGCGAGTTCGATACCCGGTTCGTCCTTCTCAGAAAACTCTTCTGATACAGGGGTGCAACAGAAAACGGTGACATGACCACAGAAAAAATTGCTACCGCAGGGAGTCCCCATTGAGGGGTTGGTGAACCAACGTCTCGATGAGTATAAAAAACAAGCCTGCTTTTCGGAATCAGCAATAAATTGTAGGTCCCGGTCTAATTTGCCCTCGTGTGCAGAAAATGATCGCGGTGCGACAAAAATGATCGATTCTCATTATAACTCATCGCAATGGCTCAGCAAAAAAAAAAAAAAAGAAACACGATCTCAACCCAAAAATAAATCATTTTTTTGGTATAACATGCTAAATTACCAAAATTGAACATTTCACACAACGAGTTTTATAACATTTAAAAATATATACAGTGTTTGGACAAAATAATATGGACACCTGTGAAATGAGACAAAATCTTTATTAATAGGCTGTTCGCCCTCCTTTTGCATTAATTACAGCTTGGATCCGTCGTGGGATGGACAAATACAAGTCATGCACCACAGTCACGGGGATACGTAGCCACTCCTCCTGCAAAAATATCACTAATCAGAACCTGGCTTTGGAGGTGGAAACCTACTTGGCCTCCAAAATACCCCACAAATGTTCAGTTATATTAAGAGCGGGCCACACGAGGTGTTGCAGTTAGTCACCGTGTTCATCAAGCCAGTCTCCGACAATTCCAGCAGTGTGAACGTGTTGATATTCGATATATCGATGTAATAGGGGATAGCGTATTTATAATCATTTATTTTAAAAATAGGACCAAAGTGCTGGAATGTAAGAGGATGTTAAAAACGGAGCATCATGTTTTTCACTGTCCGTATGGTCATCGTACTTGCGACCAGGACTTTTTAGGATATAGTTATCAATCGATTATTGTTATTAAAAAGTGCGAGTCCCGATGCGTATACATTAAGTGGAGTCGACTTTATACGGGATATTATGCGCTAAGGCGGAATAGGGATGGTTCCAATTAAAAAAATTCCAAAAAGAGGCGTTGAAAAATTATCCTGTACCAGTTTTGAGAGTGAAAATACAATTTACAACAAAATAAAACCAAATCTAAATTTTTATACGTTTCCCTTGTTCTCTAACTTGCAATTAGGAAGTTGTTGTCCTGTTTCTCCTGAGGCCAGCAAAGAAAATGCTTCTGAATGCAATATTCGTTGTGATATTCTCGAATTAAAAAATCGAAGAAAGGGTAGTTAAAAACATGAGAAACACACAGCTCAGAAAAGACAGGGCAACAACTTTCCGAATGTGGAAGTTAGAAGGCGAGGGGACCGTAAAAATGTATAGATTTTTTTTATCTTGTGACACATACTGTATTTTCACTCGCAAAACTAGTACAGGATAAATTTTGAACGCCTTTTGAGCTTTTCGTTAAACTGGAATCATACTTCACGATGGGCGGTTGATGAGATAAAGGACGCATTAGCACACACAGGACACGCTGTATATCAATTTGGAATTTAGTCTCGATCAAAAGGTCTCCATCTAGTTATCCTTTGTGAATACGTACTGCACACAACAGAAAAATGAACATTATACATTAAAAGCAATTATGAAGTGCAATTAGGATGCAATGCGTCCATTTATTATAGATGAAACATAAAATTTATTAATATGATTATTTCATGAATGAATAATGTGTTGGAAACGCTTAACGGGAGGATTTTTCGTAATGAAAATACTCATGTAAAAAAGAAAGAATTTTGGCAAACTTTTCCCGTGTTTCATTCTTCCCGTGCAGAAAGAAACATACGTACATAATTAAGTCGTAGTTAAATTATTCAGTAAAATACTTCTTTTTAACAGTGTAATGAAACTTTCGGTATAAAATCGTTTATACATTTTTTATATCGTATTTTTGATCGTATGTACATCCTATTTTATGAAGCGGTATAACTTATGTATTAATTTTTCAGAGTCTTCTTACACACTTCTGAAATTATCAACTACACAAAATCCAATTTCAACCGCATGCATTTTTATTGGGTACCTAAGTATATTTCTATTTTATAATTGAAATTAACTATTTAAAATTTACTGCCTCAAGAAAAATGTGACTGATGAATTACTAAAAAGTTAAAAAAAAATCATAAAAATTGTGAGAATTAGTATATTTAAATATGGTTTGTGGAAAGTATTTCTTACAAATAAAATTTATTTTGGCAGAACAATAATTTGGTTGAAATTTATGTCAGTAGGTAACGCTGCAAACGCAAATCAACGAATTCCTATGTTTCAGCTTTCTTCAATCTCTTCTGCGTCCGGAACGTTCGTGAAGCTTCACTCAGCGATTCCAGACTGAGGTAAACCAATTTTCACCAGCTGTATTTCATCCACAAATGTCAACATAACAATGAAAACCTCATTCAAGCTCCAGACCACAAGAAAACTCAGAAATGAGCTGTTTGTCGCACACCCTGAATTTTATCGGACTCTGATTCGCATATTTCAAGTGATTTGCATTCGTGCAGCACCCTCTATTTTCAAAAATTTGAACTAGTTGAACTGACGAAACAGGTTTGTTCTTAATTGTTTCAGAAATTTCTCTGGTCCTCTGTAGAGAAACCCCGTTGTAAACTGTACCTGAAACAAAAAGAAAACTAAAAAGTAATTTGAAAACTACGGCCAACAAATAATATGTAATTGTGATATTTTAGCTTTTCTGAATTCTTCGACTACGACAATAAATTTAGAGTGTGTGTGTATGCAAACATACCAGTTCCAGTACGACAAGATAATTTACTTCTCTTTCATTCCGAAATAATGAAAATACTGTACGTTTGAAATGCCGTTAGTAGTTATAATACACATAAATGATTCAATCGATAATTCGAATTCATAAATATTCCTTATATCGTATTTTCGAACCTACAGTAGACTCATTTACCGTCTGGATCATGCCTGCATTAATAAAGGCGCATCACGTGCGTATCATTACAGAATATCAACGTTAATGATGTATGACACGACGGGCTTTCGAACAAAACTGTTAGAGCAGGTTATCCACCAATGATAACGCATCTCCCTGGTTTCAAACTGTCTAGTAGGACTTTCCAGGTCCAGACAGACAACTCATTCTCCAAGTTCACTCGTATAACCGCTGGGGATAATCAAGACGGAAAACTTAGCCAAACTACGCACAACCTATTATTAGATTATCGCATTGCATCGAAAGGTATAACATGGATATGTAGATCACGTGATTACCCTCTCAACCGTCAGAAAGTCCCTGTGAGCTATTCTCTACTCTTCAAAAGCTGATTCGCAATGTCGAAAGATGGGATCACTATAATATGACAAAGCTAAAATTCAGGCAAATATGTATTTATTCAGCAAATTAGCAAGAGAATGTAATCCTATTGGTCAATAGTTCATACGAGTGACTGAAATCAAGTATCTAGGTATATATATTTCGACAAAAGACCCTCGTTTGAGACGCTTCTGTATAAGCAATCACAAGGAATGGACCACTAGTATGAGTATACATTGTTTTTCCTGATTAAGCTGCTTACATAATTTACATTACCGTGTTTTACAGGCGAACCGTTGGTCCTTCCAATTAGAAAAATTATCCAAATAATGTGTATATAGTGTCTATAAACGTTATTTATGTTGCAACAGGTTGTATAGTTTTGCCGTGTCTCTCTTAACGCCAACCACAAAAAATTTACGTTTCTAAGTGGAACATTACGCGAGATATTTGAATAGAAACATTGGAAGAAAATTGGATAGTAAAAGCTTAAACTAATGGACAACGCTTCTTTCTTTATTTATGCTGTTCTTTCGCAACTTTTGTGAAGTCTACACTTAGTTGGATAGTTTTTTTCCTAATTGGAAGTATGATCAGCGGTTCTTCTGTAAAATGCGGCAATGGGCATCAAGTAATCACTCTGTATAAGCCTTTCTCTACCATTTATCTGAATGAACACGTATAAGAACTTATGTTCATTAACATCTTACCAACTACCCTAAATAACTGTGAGCGAGCCATTCCTGCACAAATCTCCAAAAATTCGCATTCCCGTTCGGGCATGTAACTTAAAATGATTTAGATGCCCGAAAAATATCATCACTGGATTTACACTTACTTAAAAAAAAACCAAAAAAAAAAACCGGACAAACTGATTGATGCACAGAAAAAATATCGAAACTGGTATTTTCTTTATGTCAAAATTTTGAAACAAATACGAAAACTCGAAAAATTCACAATTCCTTGAGTCCATACTTTCTCCACATTTTATCGATAAACTAGATCAGGGTATCGATGGGATTGTTAACATATTCGAAGGCGGCCGGAAGCTAATGGAGGTAGTTGAGAATCTAAGCCATAGGGAAATGCTTCAGACGAATTGAATATCATTGCAGCAAGGGATAATGAATGAAACATGACATTTAGTGATGCCGATGGACGGTTTTTTAGGAATGTCCCTTAGGATTCCTCGGTAGAGACGAGATGGCTTTTCTTTGATAGTTCACCTCAGCATAATATTCCGAAAATATCCGTTTCTTTCGTGGCATTTAGAGTTGATAAGTATCATAATCTCACTTATTTCGTTTCGAACACACCGCGTTGAATGGTATCGCTATCCCGGATGCAACTAGTGTCCCCATTTGGGAATTTTCATTGAAGAGTGGCTTAGGTTTTCTGACCATTGTTCAAAAAGCAAATAGAATGCTCGGTATTTTTAATAAAAAGGTATATTCATACATAGATCATTTTTGTCGCACCACGGTCATTTTCTGCACACAAGGTCTAATAAGACCGGGACCTACAATTTATTGCCGATTCCGAACGGCAGGCTTGTTTTTTATACTCGTCCAGAGGTTGGTGCGCTAACCCCTCGATGGGGTAGCAACCCTGCGGTAGCAATGTTTTGCTGCGGTCAAGTCGCCGTTTTCTGTTGCACCCCGTGTGTCAGGAAAGTTTTCTGACAAGGACGAACGTGCGACACCTCTAAACATCCTTTGGTACTTTAGACGAGTATCTTATCGACCGGGCTACCGCGCCCCCTTCATACATAGATGAAACAATCATAGTCAGTGTATTATATATTATTATTTTCGAGATGTATGCTTTTACATCGGGTTATTATATTTTAGTTATACAATAAAACCTATCTTTAATGAAACCTGTATTAAGCGGAAACCTGTCTTCAACGGAAAAATTCTTGGCCTCGTGAATTCAATGCGGAAGAACACCTGCGCACACCTAGATTGAACGGAACCTGAGCGCGGAAACGGATAGGGAAATTGCATGATCATATATAACGGAAAATTACCCACAAACACTACGAGTATTTCCAAAACCTATATAAAAAGGGAATCATAAAAAATGTTAAAGTGCTGTACTGAAATTATTTATGCAATCTTTGCTCGCCAATGTGAGTTCCGCATCATCCGCTGCTGCAGTAGCAAAAACCGTTTCCGTAGCCGTTCCAATAACAATAATCACAGCATCATTGTGATTTTAATGAGCCACCTGTGGTAAGGCAGTTGCTTCCTGAAAAAACAAAAACAGTTACAAAATCTTTCGGAACAGCACGCTTTTCTACAGGAGAAATCAGCGCAAGGGTTGAATTTCTAAATTATATCCAAAACCTACAAAATTGTATGCCGCTGCTTTTTGCGATCACAGTGTTTAGGATTACATACACATAGAGGGCAAACTACCAACTGGACCAGGCACGACAAAGATAAACACTCGTTGGAAAATCGACAGGAAGTCCAAAAGAGGAGGATGAATATGAGATAAATGTATAATTTTCGAAAGAAAAACAGTGCAGGGTGAAATTTTATACAGATGCTCTCAAAGCATTGATGGGAATGCAGAAATTTTGTCTTACACGGCATAATGACTCGGGAATGTTTTGTATGATTTCTGAAACAAAGCTGTATACTGAAAGTCAGGCAGCAGAGGGTGCGAACTGCATGAAGAAGACTCGTATTGACCACTGAAAAAAATATGTTTATCTACAGTACTGTTTTTAATATTTTACTCAATATTCAGTGATGCGAATAGTTAATATATATAATGAACTTATACATATAGTGTAATGTTGAACTAAAAATACATTAAAAATTACGCAGTTTTAATAAAGAATGTATCATATCAAGTGATGAGTATTTAATTATTATAAAGTGTTTATTATGAACGTCACTTTGTTTATTTTAATGATTTTTAATGTATTATTTTTCAATTCATTTATTTTCATTTTATTTCAATTTTATACGATACCGTTACTTAAATCAACACATTATGTAAATTGAAACTCCCTTATGCGGAAATCAGTGTTCAACCGGAAAAAAAATATCTGTCTTTTCCGATTCCGTTGAAGACAGCCATGTATTGTATTTCACAGCCATATTTTTTATGAATATCTTTTTTTTTTTCAGCCGTTAGACAATTTTCCGGTTTTACTGAGGCCTTTGTGTTTGTATTTTTGTATTTTTCCTCTTCGTTCCCTAACATTTGACCGAATTAAAATATTAAAATGTATGCTTGTAAATGTAAACTTGCAATGTTTTAATTCTATAATTTAGTCTCCGCAGAGAGCACGCGGACTTTCAACATGATGCTTACATAACATAATAAATTGAACATTTGTCATCTTCACTTATAAATTTGGAAGACTGATATCAGCACCATCGGGGCTGAGGTTGGTTTTTAGCAGTTTCCAGCTCCAAAGCGTGAATGCGAGTCGGTCTCCAATCTCAAAACGTCACTCTGAGGTAGACCTACAACACGATACTGACAAAACATGAAAATTCAATCATTTCCATCTTTACTTCGGAAAATGGAAGGCAGATGGCACCCCGAACATGAAACAAGCGCAACTGGACAGCATAAACATGTTAGGGACACACATGCACTCAGAACACGCTTTCCGGCATGTGCCGATTCGTCAGAAATTCCGTAGAGGAATGTGTATGTGGTGCATGTACGGTTTAGAAGTAGTTGCATCGTCGATAACACGTAACAATCAGAATTCTGACTTCATAAATTCGTCACGGCAACGCATATACACGCGCGCAGCACGCTCCTGTGCGCGGTGTATATCCGGTGGTAAAATTTTAACTTTGAATACAGTAACTGCTCTTATCAAGAAATTTCTTTCTGTAGATGATGAAAATACCTATCAAATTTTATCATTTGTCGCTACAGATTTTCATTACTATTTACTATCCTTGTGATGTAAATTAGTTTAACCGCATCCGAGGACGATGTCACTCTCCTATATCTTAGCTGATGAGAAGATATATTTCGGAAAGAGAGAAATACAACTGCCCCTGCGGGGAATCGAATCCACGTCCTTTCACTTTCCCCGCAGAGGCAGTTGAATTTTTTCTCTCTTTCAAAAATATATCTTCTCATCAGCCAGCTGTTAAAAACCTTTGTATGGATAGCGGAGAGTGACATCATCCTCGGATAAGTCGCCATCTGGTGGCATTGTCAGTAATTGTGAGCTTTGGCCTGAGTTACGTCCAACCGTCCATGCACGGACCCGTTCAGTGCACACGAGCTCCAAGGAAAGATTGAGATATTCGTTGCTTCTGTAGTCTACGGCAGTGGTTCTCACCCTTTTTTAGCTTATGGCACCCCACCCTTATGAAGGAGTAAAACACTTTCTACTTACTTAATTTACTTTAATCCAAACTAAATTTATAATGAAAAAAATTTTATAGATAAGATCAATCAAAGTGGGAGGGGGAAGGGGTGATTGTCACCTTTCTTAAGGGACAAATTATATGGGAATAATAAGTATGTGCGAAAATGCTGGACCATCCAACGAGCCTACACAATGAATCGCCTCTACCTAAAAATGCTTTTTTTCAGCCCATTTCCAAACTGCATTTTTCGAATTTTTTTAAGGCCGTAAATTCTCATTTCGATATTGCTTTATGTTTATTTGTGAATTTTATTTCGATTTTTGGTATTCGATTTTCTGATTTTATAATTTGGGAATTATTCGATTCCCTGACACATCATTATGGGTCTGCACCTTACCGTGGGCTGGAGGTCAGTAAACTTCCTCCTTTCAGGGTTCTTTGTATGGCCGTCTAACTATCATGGTTCCCCGGGCAAATTTCTGGGGTACCCCTTTACGTAATCGAAACAGCTTATAAATGTACATATTTACACTCAAAAATTATATTATCATACGTGACCATGAAGGGCCTCCATGAGCACCCGAAGTCATGCCTACATAGGTTTAGATGGCTCCTGGACAGCTTTGCTGGATTCTGAAAGTTGCGTCACACTTTTTCCCCAACATATTCCACTTGAAAACTTGATTTCTTCATATCTTTCCGCGGGGCCGCTTCACCTATGGTATATACTGGTATTTTTACGTATATCTTACTTCAAATTCCATTCAATTCCTTATAAAAAATTGATAGAATAATATTAGCAATGAATGAACAAAGATTCTCGTTCTTTTGTTCTTCTGAGAAGACGGACGGATGTAAGATAAAAGATTGTATTTAATCAAGTGTATTGATGTAAGGAAAAGAGGAGACATCAGAGAGACGAGACTAAGGAAAGGGATCGGGCTTTACTCACTTGTCGTGGATTGCGATGGCCGCGTCTTCCCTTCAATGAAGAAACAAAGTAATTTTCGAGAAAGACACAGACGAAAAAAAAGAAAAACCTTTCTTACGACCTTCTTTCTTTCTTTTCTTATTCTTGGTCGTCGTGTTTTCTAACATGGTCGGATTTCTTTCTGTTGGAATGGTTTAAGTTCGAAACTCGATCCATTCTTTTCCGTGAATGACGCTCCAAGAAAAGCGTACTTTAATTGGATATTCTGTGACCTAATGCGTACAATGAAAATTATCCGTATCGCGTGACCCAATTTGGAAATTACCAGGAGAAACCTTTAATTGTGATTTTTTTTTTATTGCCTAATTCTTCATTTCCATGTTGGAACATTGAGAGCTGATTGGAAACGTCGTACAGGCACTGTATCATTGAAATTTGAAAAAAAAACAAAATTAAAGCGCTATAAAAATCGTTTCATTTATTTATTTGCAAGTAATTTTATGTTACTTTTGTTTTTTTTCCAACACATATATAGCTATATATAGTTATATATGCCGAAATGTGCGACGTACGTCGCAGAACAACTAGTGCTGTTGCAGAACAATCTGGAAGAATTTTAAGAAAAATGTAGAAAAACGTAGAAATTATGTGTATTCGAATTTTTACCGCAGAACATTTTCAGTCAGCTGAGGGCTCGTTGCAGAACATCGCAAAACATTCTGCTTTGGGGACTATATATATTCATAGCATTCATTAGAAGTCGAGTACGGAAGTTCATAATTGCCTTTTTAGTCCATTACCAAACAGCATTTTTCGAATTTTTAATGCCGTAAATTTTCATTTCGATATGGTCTTATGTTTACTTGTGAATTTTAGTCGTGATATTCTGTATAAAATATTTTGAAAAAATTTCAAATGATTTTTTTTTGTTTTTTTTTTAATTTCATCCCTTAGTATTAAGAGGCGGCTCTGCCGATTGCCCTCCAGGTGGAAGGGCATTGAAACGTCAATATAGTATATACATCACAGCATATACCGTATATTCTCAATCTTTAACGCTGATATTTTCGGAGTAACGAGGAGCACTGATTTCTACTTTGAGATGATTTTCCAAAAGACTTTCCATCACTTTTCTTTCTTTTTTTGGCGTCATTGTATTCATTGAATCCCGCTTATACTGTTATAATTTTCTCGACATATCCAGCAGATTGTGAACTAACCCCGAATTGTAAATTTCTTGTACCATTTTAATCGACGTGGAATTTCTAATTCCGCTAATTTTTGTATTGTCACTTTTGTATTGTGGCTTTTATCAATTAATGTCTTAATTGATAAAAGTTAAAAAAAGTAATTAACAGTAACTTAATTTTTGTATATTTACTAATTTTTGTATATTTTCCAAGTAGTCATATGCTATATTTTCTTTATTTTTTATTTCCTTTTTTTTTTTTTTGAATTTCCAAGCCAATTATTACAATTAATTATCAAAATAGTGGGTTCAATCAGAGTGTACTCAATTTTTAGCCAGATTTCGAATTCTTAATGTCGTAGATTTTACTTTTTCCTCATTAATTACAAATAATTAATGCCTATTTTGACGATTTTTAGTGCCTTTTAGGGCTATAATTATAAGCAACTAATTTTTCATGTTGATATCAATGTATTTGCCACAATCACCACCTTCATAACCATTTAAAAAACTAGTTCCCTTTGGTAATATAATTTTATTCGTTTACCTCATGAAAGTGAGGCCAGCAAGCTAGTTTTGTAAGCAGTGTTCGATGATAAGCACAGCATTAAGCTGCGATATTGCAGAATTGTTCAATGAATATCACAAAAAATCATTTTAAATTCATTCGAAATTTATTTCAGTTATTTTCAAAATTTCGATTGTTGATTCATTTTGTTCACTTGTGGAGCGTTGACAAAAATTACATTTTATTAAAAATTCTAACAAAATTCAATATTTTATAATTTTATGGATAACAGGCTACGCATCTTATACAAACACAAATAGAGACGCAAAGGTCACAACAGACAAATTACCGGACGAGATAGCTGTAAAAAGATGCCCATAAAATATATACATGTCAAATATAACCACAATACAGCAACCAAATAAAATAAAAGAATGCATCACGGAAGTAAAAACTAATAAGTAATACTATATACTGCACTACTGATAAAAAGGAGTTGTCTTGATAAAAATATAGTTGTCTCATCTAAGCATGGACAGCTTCTCGATTTACCACATTATGTTTGTCGCACTTCTTTTTAAGCGTGTCGATAGTGTTAGACTTCACGACCCGCGGATATAAGTTATTACATTTATTAAGAGCCTTAGTGGAGGAAACTTCCTGCGACACCACAACCTTGAAATGCCCCTAACTAAATGATACTGGTATCCTCTTGTCGATGTACTCGATTGACTGTGTATTATTAACTCTCATGGTCCATCCTATCCATCCCGTTTACAATGTTAAATACGTTGATCATATCCCTCCGACGACACCTGCGTTCCTTCAATGTAAACACATTTGAGAAATCAAGTCTTACTTCATAGCTCAAGCATCGTGTGCCAACAAAAGCATGCGTAGCTCTTCAACCAAGTTTATGTGCCACTGTAGGTATGGTCTGCAAAACTTCACAGCATACGCCAGTCCAAGACGATCTAATTTTCGGGAAAGTGGAAAAATGACTCAAGGAGAATATGAAGAGACCTTTTTAAGAATGAAACCGAACATTCTATTTGATTTTCTGACCACCGATGATCAATCTTCAAGAAAACCTAAGCCACTCGTCAATGAGAATTCCTAAATCGGCAATCCCAGTTGCATCCGGGATAGTAATACCATTCAACTCGTAAGTGTAACGTGGCTTGTGTTCGAACCAATACAATTCTACATATTTTTTTCCCAAGCATAAAAAGGTATTTTGGGTTTACAAAAGTAGATACTGATATTAAATCTTCTGTGAAATTCAGCATAAGTTTCAATTTGTTGTTTTTAGTAAACTTGTGCAATTGTTTTAATTATTACTCTAATTAATCATAACTATCACATTAGTTCTGTTTATTTAATATTACTTGGGAGTAAGGTCGCCTTACGCAAACGTTTTATTTTTTTCATTAACATTTTTACTTTTGCACATCTTTATAGGGCCAAAAACCGACCGACTCTTAAAAATTTAGAATGGGTTTAGATTATAGGAGCGTGATGATGAAACTCTATACAGTCGTGTAAAACTATTTCCATTAGGAGCTAAGGGCCAAAATAATAGTTTTGTACAGTCCGGTAGCAGCTGAGTGGTGTCGAAGGGACGCAATAAGATGTCGGAATATTGTAGAATGGCAATATAAGATGAGGAAGATCTGAGAGATAGAGGATAAAGGATTAAATTGCTCTTAGCAATATACCCTTTGTAGTGGAGATAGCTCTCGCTCATGATCTAACTGGAACTTGGTGGAAATTTCCTGTTCTATCCTATGAAGTAAAGTTTATAGAACCCGATCTATATATATAGCATATTTGGCCGCAAATGTGTTCGATTCGGCTGAAGTCGGAAAAACTCGGTTCATCGGAGAATATTTCGCAAGTTTCTGTCATAAGTTTTGGAGGATTTTCACACATTTCAGGGAGATATAACAGAGTTTGGATAGTTAAGAGTTTTCGAAGAACAGTATATAATTATTTGTAGCTGCACATGACCTGCCAGAATCTTTTTGTAGTTATAATGGTTGAAAGTGGCTTCTAGACGTATACCCATACAATGTGCCACAATGTCATTTCTTAGACAATAATACTGCTACTATCAGCAGGGCCGTCTTAAGAGCATCATGGGCCCCCGGGCCAAGATACTGAGGTCCCACCAGGTAAATTCTAGAAAATTTCAACCAAATCTCATTTTGTGAGGCCTCTCTTCTCTTGAGGCCTCGTGCCGTGCACGGGTAGGCCCATTCGCTAAAACGGCACTGACTATCAGCCTTTGTTCTTCCTGCAATAATCACATAATCAGTTCACAAATCGTAAAAAAATTCAACCAGAATGTATGAATAATTATTAGGTTATTCAACAATTTCAAAATATCTCACGAAAAGCAAGCAGTCCGGTCATCATGCACACCGGGCATCAAGACATTCGTTGCTTGTTTTCACTACCACAAGAAAAATAAAAATAAATGTATCCAATATCATATCATCCATACTTTTCCTAGTGATGAAGTTGCTCAACCTACTTCAGACACATTACTCAAGTATGAAAGATTAAAATGACCGTACAACGAGACATTTGCGTGGATAACGCGCAGTGTCAAAACAGTGTTCGTGCAGAAATTCTCGTAGACGTTCCGTTCAGCGATATAGAAATACCTCTCTCGTGAAGTAGGCTTTTCACCCAATTGTTGGAAGACAACAACTCCAAGATTAATTTCGAACTTCTCAGCGTCGATCACGACTATGAGCAGTCTACACCGGCTTCCACGCAGCGAAGATATTTATCCCAAATTCATTTCAGCAATATTTGCGGACATGTGGGAAGGGAGCGTAACAGAGAAACGTTGTGTGCGCGTGTAATGCCGCACGAACGTTTGTCTCCTTACAATCAATTAAACCTTGATCTTAGGCACCTTGTTACAACCCGATGTAATTAGGAATCGGACTCATCGTTGACAGCTTGGGGCAGTAAAGGGTAGCCTAATTTACTGCACTTTAGCAACAATCATCCATCAAGTCAGGGGGTAGAGACGGAGAAGTACTGACATCACAGATATCGCTGGGTATGCAGTTTGGAGACAAATCGATGGGTGAAATATACGTATAAACACTAATTCACTGACATTAGATTTGCAGAACAACATTATATTGCTTTAGTCTAGCCCTCACACGTGAAATGCATTGAAATAGTATGCATGTTAAAGCAATTAATAACACACAAAAATGATTTTTTTTTCTAGAAATATAAAAATACAAACACATCGATTACTGAAAAACTTGGTTAAATTAAATCGTTTGCTTACTTGAATATTTTTTTCAAATATTTACATAAAATGGCGAGAGAATATCTAACTTTTCAGTTTTCTTCTTTCAGTTTGTCTCAAATTTATTTAATACTATAACGTTCAAAAAGTTCCAAAACTTATTTTATTACGGAACAATGAACACAGATAGAACCTGTTTATTTGTTGTTTCCTTCGAAGTAACGAACCTATGCAATTATACATTTTTGTCATTGTTCATGCAAAAATGTAAATGCATATCTCATGTGTTTTCGTTTGTAACATCCTCTAGTGCCTTCGTCGCTGCACATCTTCGGAACTCGATAATTCTTTTCCCCCTTGAGCGAATTATAGGTCACGTGGGGCAAGACCGGGGACACGAGCTGGTTGTGGCCTGACATCAGGAGGGACCATTGAGTCATTGACCGAGTGATCGCATTATTGTTGTGATGGAGCACACACGACTTGACATTTCAGAGATCTGATCACTTGCGTCTCACCGAACCATGCGCATGTTTAGCGAGTCACAGGTCCCTCCTACTTTTGAGCGGAGTATTATGATATGGTTCTTGTAATATCAAATAATAGGGGGGATATGATCGACGTACTTATCATCGTTGATCCTGCGCGTAAGACTTCTTAGTTGCGTCGAAAATGTTGCCGCTGTGTATCTAGAATCTTGAAAAGCATTCGATACGGCCCATCATAAAAAACGTTTACAAATCAATAAGACTAGAATATACTGCAAATTTAAGTAACATTAAAGTGTAGAAGACAATATACATATAATTCATTATCAACTTTTTTTCTTTACTTCTGCCCCAATTCATCTGTCGGTACTTTTTTGTATTTGTAATTGTAACTCCTAAATTACTGTATAAAAATAATTTACGAAAATAAATCGATAATCGAAATAAATAAAATAGAGTCCTACCCTGATATAACGCTCGTATATATTTCACAGAATTATGGCGCTGTAACGAATGTGGTGCTAAATTGGATCACTACTGCAACAACACTGGGGAATTACTAAATTCAGACTATACTGGAACGTGTTGCGTGTGTGTTTACTTAGCCCTAAAGTACTTATGTTGTCACAATCGTACGTGTTTCGTACTAATGCTTCCACCATTTTCAATTCTCAAGGTCAAAGTGACATATTTTGGAATTTTCGTGTTGTCATCGGACCGCTGTCAAACTCGTTGTAAACCTTGTGTATAGAAAATTCTTTCTCAGAAAATTTCCGGCGCTAAGTGGGTTTGGCGCTAAATCCGTAGGTATTTTAACGGGGTATAACGGGGTATAACCTGTATCATTAAAATATCACTTGATATGCGAGGTACAATGCATCGTATGATGGTATATTTGACCTGATCGGCGGTGTATTTATTGAAAGGTGAAGAATATTTAACCCTTTATGTATTGACAGCACTCCAAAGTACCAGGCTACATAGTTTGTTATGTAATTATCTAATTGCATGAAAAACAGAATTTATTATATATTTTTTACCTTTAATTAGAACTAAAAATAGCCTAACAAATACATAATTTAAATGGTAATTATATTTTTGATATCACTATGTTGAAATTACATTTATATTTATAATAATTTTCTGCGTATTCTACTTTTCATATAATTTGGTAGATCGAAAGAATCATATTTAGAAGAAAAAGCGTTATAAGAAATATCATCAGACGATGACTGAAATCGCTTATTACCAACGCGTAATTAGAGCTTCTTTCTTTTTGTATGACAATTTCGAAATCATGTTCTTAATATCTGCTGTATCCTTGTTACATTGTCAGAATCACTATGGATGAGACTGATATCCTCAAAACTTCAACTATTTTCGAAAATGTATGGCGATGGATGAATCATCCTGCGCACATCACTGCATTGTGAGTGTCATGCAAATACTCAGCATTTTGCTAATCCAAATTTAGCCATCGGTAACACAAACGTATAAAACTTCACAAATCGTTTCGAAAAAAGAAAAACAAACAGAATGGAACAACAGTAGAAGAAAACAACGTAATTTGAGAAATTGTTTTCGATATTTTAAAAGAAGAAAACAACATATCGTTATATGATTATAGAAACTTTCCGTTCGCAGTTAAAATCGGAAATTTTGTTCATAAGTCAATTTTACAAACTGAACAAACAGATCGAATTGTCTGAACAGAGTTTACTTTTCGTATGCTATTCCAATTCTTCCCTTTTCCTCTTTTTCAGGGGAAAAAATGGACAATTCGAGAAATAAAATATTTATTTCTGCTCACGTTAGCGGAATATTGAGAACTGAATGTCATCGGATGAAATCTGTGAGCGTCCTGAGAATACACAAATGTCTGAACTGTCATTCCAGAAAAAAGCCTCTGAACTCGTCACTCATAAAATCTATTGGCGTTTGTAGATAGCTGCCACATTCCCATTGCTCCTTTATTCAAAAATACGATACTTACTGTTATAAATGATGTGCATAAAGATGTCGATATTTTCTTGCGATTTGAGTTTCTTGAATCATATTAAAACTTCTAAAATATCAAAGTGCAATTAAATTTGAAACGGAAATTCGAAATGTCATATTTGCTATATAACGTTTCATAAAAATATTCTGTAAGATATGCGTGATGTATAAATTCCGATATGAATTTTATTCTTTTTCTACTGGTGGATGTTGTTCCATGTATATATTTAAATAAAACATCGAAAATATATGCGAAGTATTTAGTGTAAATAATATATCACTTGATTATCACTTGTATCGCCAAATTTAATTATTTTCAAAGCAATCACCGATATAAATATTCCGAACGTATCAGCGTATCTTAAACTGAAGCTGAATTGAGAAATCTAAAATTGAATCAAGAATGGATTCTCCGATTAATACACGAAATAGTCATTGGGGTAATGAAGAAATTCAAATGTTAGTCAGTAAGTGTCAAGAAAAATATTTTTAATCATTTAAATGTGTTTCACTTCGTTCGAATTCTGTTTCGGCATTTAAAGAAAACTCAGATTATTTCGAATATAGCAGATGCATAAGTAATGAAGCAAATAAAGCATACGAATGATTCGAAAGCTTGATAAACTAATACAACATCACGTTCAAAGTGATTGCCGAGTTCAGAAATGTCACTCCGAGGCACGATAAGCAATGAAAACTGATGATATTATCCACACGAAAATTCTGTTTATAAATTAAAATATTGTTTTCTTTATTTATAAACTCGTCAAATTGTCTATGCACTCAGATGAAAAATATAAATTGAGTTGTGATTCTCAGTCTTGTAATTGAAATTTTATTTGACGTCGTTTTCAACAGGTATGGGCTGATTTAGCTTTGATTCCTGTCTCTTTACTCAGAAAAATGAAGCATGAATGAATGATTTCCGAAACATTAGAATTAGAAATACGAATCAGAAAATATTTTGAATCTTGCGGGAAATAAGAAAAATTCAAAATAGCGAGTGTTTGAGACATTATAGTTGTCAGTGTGCAGTTGTGTGGTCATGTCGTGCTGCATTCTCATCGTGAGGATCCAAGTTCGAACCCCGCTGGTAGCACAGTGGTATTCGGCTGATGTTGGTTTCTACTTTCGAAGCTCCAAAAAAAAATCCTTCGAAGAGAGCACACAAACTTGCACAACATGAAAAAATTCAGACATTCGTAATTTTACCTTTTATATGTGAAACCAGTAAACACTAAACAAACGTAACTCTGACCACCAAAATACGCGATACACGTTCCGGAATGTAATAAATGAATTACAAATTCTCCAGAGGAATGTTTACGTGGCACATGTGGGGTTTATAGTAGTCGATGTAGATGAGCGTGATATTATTCGGGATGAACATGAAAATTCAGGGAATCGAAAATAAAATGCAAAAATGTAATAATTAATAAAATAATTACTTTTTTTTTTTTTTTTTTTGAATCCCCATCCCCATTTTGTGTGTGCGTGTGTATGTGTTTTTCTAATATTTCGTTTTTCAGTTTTAGTTTGTTGATGTTGTATACTAATAAGTAACTGTGTTCCTTATTATTCATTATAAATTTGCAATGTATCATCCAGTATGGGTCTCTAGACCCCTTGGCTGATTTTTTTGTTTCCTATTGTATTTATGTAAAAAATTAAAACAATAAACAATCTCTCTCTCTCAAAAAAAAAATAAAATAAAAGTAAAGTTATGAAGATTTCCAATACAGACTGGGTCCGAGCCGACAAATATGAACACATCTGGAATTAGGATTTCTGATATCAATAACTAAATAATAAGTATATCCGAAAGCAATACCATTTGGAAATACGGTAAACATACATTCACGTTTCGTGGAACGAGACTGTTAAACGGGAATTGGTATAAAACGGCACAAATCCACTTTTCTTTGCCACGAAAATGGTTGCAAGGTGTTCAAAATTGTTCTTTTTTTTATTATAAGTCGTGACTTGGAGCTAAAATCCTGAATTTTTGTTATTCATCTATTACGAGGAGTTAAGAAGAAACGGCGGTTTAGTGCATATCACTAATGACAATAGTTCTGTAATGCATAATACGTTTCATAGACCTCTTGAAAAAGCCTCTCTGAGAAATAAATTTGAATGTAGTCAACTGGACGAAACTGATAAAGAACTGAAGTAGATGGCTTTTCTTCCCGTCATACATTTGAACAAGTCCATTGCAAAACTAGCTGCACACGTTTATAGATCACGACGAATACTACGGGCTGATTATGACATCAAGTACGGAAATGTTTGTTAATAAGTGGAGGGAGAACAGAACACCTACCTTCTAGCCTCCTACAGAGCCTTGCAGCCCAATAACGATAATTTACTGGAAAAACATAGTTTGGCTAAATCTTAGCCTCAGAAAACGCAAAAAAAATTGATGAAAACAAAAACCATTTTCCGAAGTCCAGATAAGAGAAAACGAATTGTTCCAATGTTATGATATTGGTCCGTTTTGTTTTTTACGAAAGTCATAACAATACCCAAATAGTAACATTATCCGTGATTCTAATAAGCGGCGTCGACTAGTGTGTTACAGCATAAAACTTTCCTACTCAAATATATTTTAATGGAGTAGATATGTTCAAATACTCTGTCGAAAAATTTACATACATAAAAAAGAAAACTCTTTACATTGTGTTCACATAATTCCGTTTCCTCTTATTTATTTTAGTGACAAAAGTGTTGCAAAATTAAATACATAATTTAAATTCAAACAGCTGAAAGTTTTTCCATATGAATAGAATATATTACATCACATCCGTACCATTGCAGCTCATTGATCTATAAATAAGTTATAATTCCATATCCAATATGTTTCGACACACACACACACGTCTCGTGTATATTCAAATAAACTTCAAAACAGTATTCTCCAAACCAGTTTCTCCATCGAAAGTTCACATAATAAAACACGATGTTTACATGTGAAAAGGCAAAGACCGACGACTTGCAATGTTTGCATATAACATATGATCACATGCAACAAAACGAATGTTATCGAGAAGGAAACACACGAATCTGTGTCATTTTCAAACCGAGAATCTCGAAAGGGAAAACAAATACATTGAATGTTGCTCTAATATTTATGAATCAATGCAACATCGATATCTATCTCATGGTAATAGAATTTCTTCTCTTTTCACAATGTTTGAATAACCTCCGATCGTTATAACAGGAATATGACATAGGTTGTATGTAAGATGGAAATATTTATTGGTGATAAATTAGATATGCGATGTCATGAGAATATATATATATATATTACATATATCTGTTCTCATGACATCGAAAGTTCTGAAATTGTCAAAGTTTGTAAGTTATGAGATTAATCCAAAGGTTAGTACCAGAAGGATATGACGTTGAAGAGAATTTATTGCAAGATATATATCGTCTTTACTTTTCCCACGTGATTTAAAACCCATGAAACATGCGATGTGATGTATTTTTTATCCCATTGGTAGAAAGTAAGTCGAGCAAAAAGACCGTTTAACTATTTTTTGATAAATGATTTCAAATTACTACTGTGATTTAACCGTATGTGCACTTAATGTAAATATTCCTCTGAGGAATTACCAACAAATTTTTAAATGCCTTAATGTGTATTCTGAGTGGATGTGGGGCTTTCACGTATCCATATTGTCAGACAAATATTCTTGTGTTTTTTTTTTTTTTTCGTGTTTTACTGGACCCGTTATGCATTTGCCTTCACATTTTGAAATGAAAATGGAAAATGCTCGAATTCACACGTTATGTAATTATAGTGTCTTTTCTCTGAGGAGAGTTTTTTTTTTAAAGGGATTTTTTGAGCACGTGAAATCACTGCACAATCGACTGAAACTATTTTTCATAGATTAATAATTACCAAACAGTGTTGTTTGTTTAAAGACCATTGTAATCCGATTCATGTGACAACGAAGCAATTTTCTTTTAAATATGCTCTATTGCGTTGGAATATTTCATTACTGGAAAAATGACTTTGGTACACATTCAACATGATATTTATATATCATGGAAATCAAAGAATTATCATCGCCACCTTAAGATACAGAGGACAGATGGCTGCACCAGCAAGAACACGAAACAGTCATAACTCTGAAAACATAAATAAATTTAAGGTCATGCACACACACAATACGTTCCTGCATGTACCGATTCACTAGAAGAGGAATGTTTATGGGATGCATGTACGGTAGAGTAGTTGTAGTAGTAGTGAAAAACTTCACAATATAGTTTCTGTTTAATTCCGACAGGACAGTTGCGAAATTAATTTTCAAATGGAAAAAAGTTATATAAGGGGTGTCCCAAAACTCTACCAACTAAAGTAAGGAGGGTGACAATTCACTTAAAGACAAATATATATATATTTTTGCAATAGAGTCTAGGGCATCAACCAACTTATTCGGGGGATACATGCATTATCCAACGTTAGATGTTGCCAAAATATGGCAACCTTGCTTTTATGATGAAGAGAAAAGGGGAATTCCATACGCTGGGGCGAGATAGGGAGAAATATCGCTTCCTTACTGTCACAGTCAATTGCGGAGGGAAAAAAATATCATTGTTTTCATTTCGGTTTCTGAAGGTATTATGTGTGGAGCAATATATATTTTTTTCCTTTCACTCCTAGGGTTACTATAGTAAATTTATTCCTTCGTCTTTCCGCTACAGCGGTGTAAACTGCATATCAAAATACAGTTGTTTTTTTGAGAAAAAAAGTCATTTACGACTCTAAGTTCGATTTAAAAAAAAATTTTTCTTATTGTGAATTGTTTAATCGCGTTTAAGCGGTTTCGTAAAATTTCCCTGATCTATACCATAACTGTCACAGTGGGAATCACTAAATCTTCTTGGAATTGTTACCTGTTTTCAAGATTTTTTTCCGATCTCGTACAGTGATAAATGCCCCCCCCCCCCCCGAAATCAAGAATAGTAATAATAGAAAAATAAAATAGGTACTCTAAATATAACTCGTTTCCATTCTGTACGCATATTTCGAAAATATGGGGAAATATCTTTTCCTTGTTATTTAACTTTGAACAAAAGCTTATTTCGTCCACTGACAGTTGATTAATGGGACGGTGGGGGGAGGGGGAAACGTGTTCCCTCCTCCATAGGAGGGCATAGCTCTCTGTACAGAGTTATCAAGACTCAGGATTGTCGAAATGAACGGTTTTAAGTAGACCAGATATTTCTTTCGGTTTTAGCCTCTGTAAGTGTTAAGCTATAGATTTCTGTGACACCTTGTATTATGAATAGCGAATAAAATTGGTTAAATAATAAAACATGCATATAAGTATATTAAATTGCGCATATTCGAGAAAGCAAGAACACGAGCAAGAACTTAAATATTTCTCTTCAAGTTCTTCTACGGTAGTCTCTTCTCAATCTAATGCAAACCCCTCTCGAACACATACAGTTTTCTATAATTCATAGGCAACGGGTTTCATCCGAGTCCTAGTGTCATTTTAGAGTTGTACAAATAGTAAAGCAACACGTCCATATTTAATCAAATATCGAGCTTTGCGTTACAGCGGAAATATGCAGAGGCATGCATATGCAAAACAGGCTAACGCAACTCGGAGTCTCATCTTTCTTCGGATGTCATCATCGTAGAACATTCGTCCATCACTCGAAATGCATATCTGATCAGGAAAGTAAGACACATGAGACGTGGTAAAGCCCCGCCGACGTGACCAAAGATAATGCTTGAAAACGAGCCCGTGCGCTCGTTTGTGTGTGTGTGTGTACACGAACTCCGAGAAGCTCAGTCAGAAACTTATTAGCATATCTGTTACTTCACATCCGCACTAGTAGTCGTGAAACTGTCAGCTTGTCAAGCAATATCCTTCCTAGAACTTACACGCCGTCGTTTCCAAGTTCCAAGGTATGTTTAGTTAGCTTCTCTATATCGTTCGTTTCTGCAATGCCCGGATCCATTTAATACTCCGAACATAGCTCTGAAAATATATTCCGGATATACTGGGAGGCTTTAATAAATAAAAAGCAAGTACCATACTCAAAACTGTGAGGAATCGTAAAAGCGTATTCTTCTAGATCCATCAAACAGGGACATCGAAACACAAGCTTCAGATACTCTTTCGAGTATTTTTCCACGGTTTTCTCGTATACGTATATGACTACGCAGTTTGACGGACGAACGATCAAAGCACCGTTCCCCGTTTCTTCAAGTGAAAGTCAATTTAAATCCACTCTGGATCCCTTTCAAAAATCACTCAAGATTTTCGGAACGATTGAGCAGAAATACAACTTCGACCTAAAAAAAATGTAGAAAATATATGTTATGTTCCTTATTTTTTACAGAAATATTTGCAGACGCTTTTTTGTCACATTGAACTTAAAATCTAAACGAAATAAATAAATTGGATATTTTAAGATATTTTATCTTTACCATTAAAGATAAAATAATACTAACATTAATCGCAATAATTTTGAAAAATACTTCCAAGAAATTGAATATACTTTTTTTTTTTTGAAGGAGGGGGTTTAGTGATTTCTGAGCTTAAATGGTTAATTCAAAATATTCGGGAGATATATGTTTAAAAGCAGCTATAATGGTCTCCTGTAAGCCCTAATTCGAACTTAATATCATAAACCGTTCGTTGTAGAGATACCGTTTTAATTTATTTTTTTTTAAATTGCTCTAAATATGTTCAGGAATCACTCCGTACTAGTTTTGAGAGTGAAAATACAGTGTGTCACAAAATAAAATGTTTAAATTTTTATGCTATCTCACTACCCCCCAGTTTCTTAACTTTCAATTAGAAAGTGGTTGCCCTGTCTCTCGTGAGGCAAACGAGAAAAGTTCCACATTTCTAAGCGCAATATTCACTGCGATATTTGAATTTAAAAACTGGGGAAAAGTTTGGAAGGAGCAGCATAGACCACTGGACAAGGCCTCTTGTCCTCATTAATGCTGCCTTTTCTCAGTTTTCATGTTCAAATATCTCAGCGAATATTGCGCTCAGGAACATTAATTTTTTTTTCTCATGGCCTCAGGAGAGACAGGGAACATCTTTCCAATTATTAGTTAAAGGGCGGGGGAACCATTGAAAAATTTATTTTTATTTTTATTTTCCGACATTCTTTGTTTTCGCTCTCAAAATTGATTCTGAACACATTTTGAGCATTTTTTTTAAATAGAGCCATATTTCTACTACGAACGGTTGATAAGATAAAAGCGGAATCAGTAGTTACATGACACTCCGAGTATTAGACAAAAATACTTATTCAAAAGAAATACTAAAATAACTCTTAATTTCATACTCGTACATTAAAGTTTTAAAAAGGAAAAAAAAATAGTATTTTTCCGATATGTTGAGTTGTATAAGGTGAATGTGTGTGTGTGCGTATATATATATATATATATATATATATATACACACACACACACACACAATTATAACAATAATTGTAAAGTTGCGTCATTATTTTTAGATATCAGCAAAGCTTTTGATACCGTGAATCATAGTATTCTTCTAACCAAACTAGGAATTCGGGGTATGCCACTTAAATTTTTCAAAACATATCTTACTAACAGAGTTCAAAGTGTGAAAGTAAATTCCGTTTTGAGTTCTAAAAGACAAATTACATCTGGTGTACCTCAAGGATGAGTACTTGGATCTATTTTATTCCTAATATATATAAATGACCTGTGTAACTTTAATTTGAAAGGAAAAATCACTGCTTTTGCTGTGGTTTAGCTCTTTGTTACTCTGAAAGCTCTTCAATCAACTTGAGGAATAACATGCAAAATGATCTTAACTCAATAAATATCTGGTTTAGAAACAATAATTTAAAATTAAATACAGATAAAACTAAATATATGTTATTTGGTTCCGAAAATCGTCATTTGTGTGAAGAGAAACCACTGCATTCGACTAAAGTTAATGCATGGGCTGTGGTATGCGCCATGTGTGCTGACAAATTGTTCCAAAATTGTAACGTAACGTTCAGTAGTAATCGTTTCTCGCACGGGCCATAATGCCTCTGGCGCATACCGCAGCCCATGCAGTAACTTTAGGCGAATGCAGTGGTTTCTCTTCACACAAATGACGATTTTCGGAACCCCAAAATCTCCTGTTTTGTTTTTTAATTCTAAAAAATTAAAAAAAAACTATTTTTTTTAAATTTCTGTACAACATTCTTACAGTTTTGCTAATAAACGTACCGTTTACCGCATAATTCTATTGATCTTTGTTGTAGAGATATTTAATTTTGAAATAAGGGCTTATTCGCTGATCACCCTGCATATATAAATGGTTATTTCATTGCATAAGCCAACTTAAGCATTGCGGCATTAAAGTTTAATTAATTTTTCACTGCGTGATAATCATGTAAACTAAAGGTATGAGAAAGCTGTCGGAAAGAACAAAAATGTTTAAATTGGTTTTAAAAAGTAAAATATGTAAGAAATATCTCAGTGTAGAAAGAGATGAGAACTTGAGTGTTGTTAGTTTCATCTCCCCCCCCCCCATGAAATTCTAATTTTTCACTTTAAATTTAGTTAAAGAGCTCGGAGGCTCTCAGTTCAAAAAGAAAGAATTAAATGCAATTTGTGTATTCTCATTCTATTACATAAAGATTAGGGAAATTAATCTTTGGGGATAAAGGATAGTATGAAACATTGTTACACCTTTTCGAAATTTCATGGAAATTTTTGTGCATATATCTTGGATTGAAATTCATGATTTTCATTAAAATGACAAAAATTCATGATGATAAGAAATATCAAATGAAAAAGTTCAACTTGTACCTATATCTCGACGATTTTTCTAATTCATGAGGAGTACTAACGTGATGGTATATTAATGAGAGTCGTAAATTGTACAAATTGCGATCTCTACGATTGGGGCGGTAAAATAATTTTACTCTCAGGGCTGGTCTGATTTATCGATCAATCAAGTCGATTAATCGCGATTACCCGCCCCCTTTCCCCAGTGGTATTTAAGAGCAAAACTCTATTAGAAGTTAGATTTTTCTTTCACGTTCTCTAAGGGGAAACAAAATCGAAAGTAGTTTCGAAATCGGTGATTGACCTGAAAAAAAAAATTGATTTTCTATTAGTACGACAAGATTCAAATGATGGAATTCCAGGATATGATAATACGTTTAACATAACGAATGGCTTTCAGTGGGCAACATTAATTTCTTCATCCATTCTTATACTTATTCACATCTAGTTAATTGTCTGAATGGAATGAATAAAATAAAGATTTATAGCTATAGCATTAGTGAATTTCAAAACTATGTTTCCTAGGAATGCCTAGCTTCTGATAATATTGAACTAAAATTCGATCAATCAGGCGATTACAAACTTCTCATCAGCCTGTTAAATTTTTTATTGGACTATTTTGAGGAGCTCTACTCTACTTAGACACCTCCCAATTAAAAGAAATAGCTTTATCTCACTGCACATCGTTTGATGAAATCCCATATAATTTCAAGGTATATTGTCAGAGAAAAATATGTTATTTTCAATAGAAAACAAAAATTATTTTGAATCGGAAATGAAAACTTTTTTTTTTCAATTTCCACCTCAATACAACAGTTGTCATTAATAAGAATGTGATCTTCTCTGGCAGCTTGTTTAGATCAATATTTTAATATCCTTTTGGCCTTAAGACTTCCTTCACCTTGTTGAGATGCAATTAAAATCTTGCCACACACAAAATCCCTTCCCTTTCATATTATATAGTCATATTATGACATATTTTTCTCGTCTTCAAAATGACTTTCTTTCTTTCCAAATCTTTTTTCCAATTTCTTGCCTTCTGCGGTGTCAGTTCGAGGATACGAACGTAGTGAACGCTGGTTTCCGATTCTGCAAGTCGGTGGCGTGACCGATTGGTTAAAAACCTGCATAAAACATGAAGTTTCTCAACCAATCCACAACGGTGTGCTCACTCACAGAATTGGAAACCAGCATGCACTGTGTTCGTACCCTAAGCCACAGATTTCCAACTGGTGTTCTGCGGAACCCCAGGGTTCCGTGACACCTTTTTGGGGTTCCGCGTGATCAAAAGCCATGGAACCCCGGGAAAATCGCTGAACCATTAAAGCTTTCAAACAATATAAATCTTTCTTGCTACTGATACCCTCAAAGCTGTTCTTTGTTTCGTTTAAAAAAAATCCATACCACACTACAATGACCTAGAGAGAGAGAGTACAAGCATGTGCCTAAAGGGTGTGATAGCACGTGAACAACCGAAAGAGTGTCCCAGACACAGAGGCATATTTTCGGTGTGAGACGGAACCATGGCCGAAGATACGGGGGGGAAGGGGGGGGGTAGGCGCGCTTGGGGGGAAATGACCTTCCCCCTCAGCGTCAAAGGTGGAGTTGACAGATCTAATGTATATGCGTATACATGAATTGACATTACCATCATCGTGCCCCCCCCCAGATTTGCAAGTCTAACGCCGCCTATGACGGGGACTAACGTAGAGGAAGGAGTAGTCAAAGAAACTAGACTAGAATGGGTGAAGGGCGGCAAATTCATACAACCCACAGGTAATAAAACTATAACCCCGCCTACGGAGGGGGTCAACCCCCCCAAGATTATGTGGAGTTTGTTAAATGCTCGAATTTCCGCGTGGAAAAATAAGACATTTGCCCAAGCCGCGACACCTGCTATTTATCATCGCATCTGACCTAACTACCGTGGAATGCTTCCATGCACCCGAGAAGTCATTCCGGGCAGTGAATGGCAGGCCCATGCGTTAAAACAGCCCTGGCGTAGTTTATTGAAGTCAGGCTATATATATTCCTCCTTCAATTAAGAAACAAACAAAATGAGTGAAACAGCACTCAATGTTCGATAAGTAAAATCTACCCTTCTGTTGAAAAGCACCGGAAGCGCGGCTCTATTTGTACTGGGAAACAACTGTTGTTCATTTTTGATGCAGTATCGCCATTTCTTGTAAACATATGTAAGAAACATAGCCTTAAATGCTTGCGCATCCGTCCTCATGTCCAAGTGTTAGGTATTTCTGATATAATCAACATCAACGCCTTCTCTCACGTATCGAGTACGTAAATCTATCTATATATATAAAATTGATTTTCTGTGTGTGTGTGTGTGTATGTTCTCTATACAAATCTACAATTTTATATCGATCGTCGCCAAATTTTGCATATATACCAAATTGGACCCGACTTGAACGATAGGCTACTTTAAAATTTCGTCAGACCAGGGCAAATTCCCCAAATGGGCAAAAAACTGTCCGGCAACAATGGTTTTTGGGCCTCAACTTTATAACATGGGAGCAAGATTCCTTTGGGGCCATCACTTTCGGAACGTTTACTTTGGTTACCGTGGTTCCCCAGCAATGCGTTTCAGACGTGTTTATGTCTTTACAATGGTTTGTCACTTCTTTAATGCTGCCAGTTATGTATAATAGTTTATGCCTTTATAATGGTTTGCCACATTTTCAATACTCTCAGTAATGAGCCTTTTTGAATAGACGTCATAATCATCCCCATCATCGCTTTGGGGGTCAGGGAAAGGGTGATCCTCATAAAAATCAGTATTAAAATTGCCGATTTAACTGCATAAATACGGAAATTTAGTGGGGGGGGGGTTTCCTGCCACATCAATAATTTTAAAAATTAAATTGAATTCTAGATTTTTGAAATATTGAATTCAGCTGGAGATACGAAGCCCAGAAAATTACAAATATGAATAATTTGCCGGATCTACTTTTGAGTTGGATATCCATGTAATAACATTGATTTTAACTTTTTATTTATGTCTTCTCAAGCATGAAAATTAATGTCTCCGTATTGTCTTTTGATATTTATTTGCATAAATTCATATAGTTTAGGATGTTTTTAAAATTAGTTATGGGCCCCGTAAAGTGCATCGAAAAAATTCCACAGCTTTAATTAAGCATGAAGTTCAGGGGGAGGGAATCGAAATACCTAGCACCCATCAAAAAAAAAGGGGGAGGGGACTATTCATTTCTATGTTTCTTTAAATTTAGATTTGTTTATTTCATGAGTCGCGCAGGACGTCGCCATATTGATTATCTTTAGACACGGTTTGCATGTCCCTCAAAGAAAGAGGGAGATATCACGTGGTTCATAAAGCCTCATTGAAGAAAACCCGGGCAACGCCGGGTATTATAGCTAGTATATATAAAATTATGACATGAATGTCGCTCTCCACTTGTTAATACAAGATATACAGAAGACTGGATGTTGTGAAGATATTTATTATTAGAGATGTTAATTTTTTTTTTTTTTAAAGGAAGGAAAAAACTCATCTCTGCCTCTACCGGGAGTCGAACCCGGGTCCCTCGATTGCCGGACGAGTGCTCTGACCACTAAGCTACAGAGGAGATAGAGATTTTCCTTCGCTAGAGCGTATATATGCCGAACGAAACCGTGCAATGGACGGTGAAACCGATCAGCTAATAGCTCATGGACGACGAGCCACCAGAGGGCTATATATATGACATGAATGTCGCTCTCCACTTGTTAATACAAGATATACAGTTGACTGGATGTTGTGAAGATATTTAAAGTGTGAAGATCTCCTCTGTAGCTTAGTGGTCAGAGCACTCGTCCGGCAATCGAGGGACCCGGGTTCGACTCCCGGTAGAGGCAGAGATGAGTTTTTCCCTTGCTTAAAAAATTTACATCTCAAATACTAAATATCTTCACAACATCCAGTCTTCCGTATATCTTGTATTAACAAGTGGAGAGCGACATTCATGTCATATATATAGCCCTCTGGTGGCTCGTCGTCCATGAGCTATTAGCTGATCGGTTTCACCGTCCATTGCACGGTTACGTTCGGCATATATACGCTCTAGCGAAGGAAAATCTCTTTCTCCTCTGTAGCTTAGTGGTCAGAGCACTCGTCCGGCAATCGAGGGACCCGGGTTCGACTCCCGGTAGAGGCAGAGATGCGTTTATTCCTTCCTTAAAAAATTAACATCTCAAATAATAAATATCTTCACATCCAGTCTTCTGTATATCTTGTATATATGAAATTGATATTCTGTCTGTCTGTGTGTGTGTTCTCTATACAAATCTACAATTTTAGATCCATCGTCGCCAAATTTTGCATATATACCAAATGGGACCCGACTTGAACGATAGGCTACTTTAAAATTTCGTCAGACCAGGGCAAATGCCCCAAATGGGCAAAAAACTGTCCGGCAACAATGGTTTTTGGGCCTCACCAATCACTTTCGGAACGTTTACTTTGGTTACCGTGGTTCCCTAGCAATGCGTATCAGACGTGTATATGTCTTTACAACGGTTTGTCACTTCTTTAATCCTGTTACCATATGTATAATAGTTTATGCCTTTATAATGGTTTGCCACTTTTTCAATCCTCTCAGTAATGAGGCTTTTCGAATAGACGTCATAATCATCATCAGTTTGAGGGTCAAGCAAAGGATGATTCCCATAGAAATCAGTGTTAAAATTGCCGATTTTACTGTAGAAATGCGGAAATTTGGTGGGGTTTTCCGCCCCATCAATAATTTTAAAAGTTGTATTTAATTTGTTCGATTTTTGAAATATTCAGTTTGCTTAGAGATATACGAAGCCCAGGAGATTAAATACGAAGTAATTAGCCAAACCTATACTTTTGGGTTGGATATTCGAGCAATATCATTGATTTCATTTATATCTTCTCAAGTATGAAAATTAATGTCTCCATATTGTCTCTTTTCATATTTATTTGCATAAATTCATGTGGGTAAGGATATTTTAAAATTAGTTATGAGCCCGTAAAAAGTGGATCGAAAAAATTCCAGAGCTTTAATTAAGCAATTTTTGAAAGCTAAAACAGGCAGATGGGTAACACGAAGTTCAGGGGGTGGAGGTTTATCGAAATACGTAGCGCCCCTTAAAAAAGGAAAATATATATTCATTTCTACGTTTCTGTAAATCTAAATTTGTTTATTTCATGAATCGCGCAGGAAGTCGCCATATTGGTTAACTTGGACACGGTTTGTATGTCCCTGAAGAAAAAGAGAGGGAGATATCACGTGATCCAAAAAAGCCTCATTGAAGAAACCCGGGCAGCGCCGGGTATTACAGCTTGTAATAAATAATAGCGTTACATATTGGAACCCAGATGCCATATATGAAATTTAAACCATAGTAAACATCAGCTTGATTGAAAAATCCTGCTGCATCTGAGCTGAATATTTTTTTTTTGTTTCGTTAATGGTACCAAGGATTCTTTATATTTTCCAGATGGTGGACACATTCTGTGTAATTTCACCTGCACAGACTAGTGTCTCTGCGCTCACAAAATTTCCATATCTGTGCGGAATGGGAAAATAACATGCTACCTTTTTTATGATGAGAGTTATTATAATTTTTTTTTTTCTGCGTAGCAAAACCTCTGTGTACACGGAAACATTTTGATCAGTGTTCGCCAATACGTGTCTAGATGACAGATTCGGGAATCAAAATCCAATTTTACTCCAATTTTGTTGATTACTGAAAATACTGATCCAAATTGCAGGTAATATTTTTTTTTATTAGAGTTTTACATAGCATATATATTTCTCTGTTTTTCATAAAAAAATTACTCTTCTATTTACGATATTGTCCCTTAAAACTTTGGAGAGGAGTGAAATTATCCATTAAAAACTTTCTTATTTTTCGTATGACGCTGATTCTAATTTCCTTTCAACTCATATTTTATAACCCACTATGGAAAAACAGTGTCTTTCTTAGTTACTGTTGTTGTCTAATTACCAACAAACGGGTAAAAATAAAATTTTGTCACACAAAATGTGTCTTCTGGAAAACATACAGTACAGGATGTATATGTTACCGCTAAAGCTCGAAAGCCGTTAATGTGCACATTACCAAGCTAACCTGCAGATTAACTGATTTGATACCTAGATAATCTGTAGAATAACTGATTTCTGCACTTTAGCGGTAACATATATATTTTGAGAAACATCATTGAACTAGAACTCCTTCTGCCCACACACACCTACGTGATAAAAAAGCACAACTATAATGATTATTAAGATTGATGACCGGTTTTTAATTGGTGTGTTTGTGGTGAAAAAAGCAATATAATATGATATCAATGGATAGATACTTTTCAAGTAATAATATAGTAAATTGAATTTTCAAGTTTTGTGCAAAATTTAAAAGGTTGACGTTTGCGTGTACTAGACAATAAATATAATATATTAAATAACATGTGAACTAATATAAAATAAATAACATGTTAAATAATTAAAATAAATAACATGTTAAATAATTAAAATAACATGAGTAAAACAAACGTGAAGAGTGTAGCATCAAAGGCATGCAAAACTTGTATATATGATTTTTTTAATTAGAATCACTGAAAACAAATTATTGTAATTTGTGATAATACTAGTATTATTTAATTATGTACAATTATCAACAGTTAATTTTACAGTTAGTTATCAACAAAGTTTTACAGAAAAACTTTTCTGTTCTGAATATTTTTCAGTATCAAGCTGTATAATTTTTTTCATTTAGAACATTAGTAAAAAACTAATCACCAATCTCGATCATAACAGTGTGTTTTTCATCTGATAGGTGGCAGAAGAGGTTCTAGTTTAAAATGATGCTGTTCAATATAATACATCTATTGTATCGTTAATTATTTTCTAGAAGGCAAAATTTTTTTATTTTAACCCTTTTGTTTGTAATTGACAAAAGTAACCAAGAAAGACACTGTTTTTTTTCATAGTGTTAAACGTCTAAAGTCTGGGAATGACTGAGAATCCAAAAGTTTTTTAAATGAAATTTCACTCCCCTCCCCCCCCCCCAAAATCCAAAATTTTAAGGGGTACTTTTGAAAAATAGAAGTGTATTTTTTAATGAAAAACAGAGAAATAACTCATAAAAAACATAACATAAAACTTGAAGGGTATTTTCAATACTCAACAAAATATGAGTGGGATGAAATAGAATTTTAATTCCTGAATCACGTATTATTCGTATTCGCAAATGTCCATTTGACACCGCTGTGAATAAATGCTTCTGGGTATATCGAAATTCTGTGCGTAGAGGAAAAAACAAGTCTGTGCAGGTGAAATTAAAGAGAATGTGCCCTCTCTGGAAGAAAATAAGGGAGTATTTCATGGAGGAATGAACAATTTTTTCTTGCCCCCGGGGCATCTCTATGATCATCGTGCACCCCCACCCCATGACGATCGCGGGATAGGTTAGTTTTACCCTATCGTTAGGTATTTTTCCCTTGCATGTAGAGTGGGACTTCAGCTCGGTGCTCCTGTTATGGAGCGCCAACGGACACGATCCCCATTTGGGGGATTTTGGAATTTTACGTGCTTTACGTTTGCAACTTTTTGTGCATATATATAACTTACAGACCCATCCTAAGAGCATCATGGGCCCCACTTTTAGTTCAATCGGGCACAGCATGGAAACCCATGACAACCGCATCCTGAAGCAGCCGCTGTGGTGGTCGAGTGGTCATAGTGACGGACTCGCATCGCGAGGATCCCGGTTCGAACCCCACCGGCGCTAAAGTTGGTTTTCTGTGGTTCCCAACTTCAGGGCGCGAATGCGAGCCGGTTTCGCCACAGAGAGCAACAGGCCTACAACGTTACAAATATTCAATCATTACACTTCACTCACAATTTGAGGTAAAGATGTGGGCTCTTCACAGAGAAAAACACACAGCCTCCATTTTTGAAATATTTATTACGCGCACAAAACATACAAAACGATCGCACACAGACATACAAAAAAACACGCGGCTTTTCCCGCCGACTTCTCCCGGCAAACTCACTGTTGCCACCCCTAATCTTTACAATATTACACATTCACTTGCGTGCCGCCAGTGAATGAGCTCGGCAAGTGAAATCCTGCGGCTCACTGACCTCAGTGAGATTTTACATGAACAACAATATTCGTATAAGCATAAAAAATTCGGAACATAAAATTTGTATCAGCATAAAACATAGTATTCATATGAGCATAAAAATTCAAAACACAGAATTTGTATAAGGATGAAAATCCAGAACATTATATTCGTATGCATTTCTAACAACGTTTCATGAGATCAGCTGCGGTAGTAGTGGTGAAAGGACCTGAATGATCTCCGACTTTCTTGACCTCATATCTGTCCTTAGCATTCACTTTAGTCACTCCATATGGACCAAAACATTTGGGTCTCAACTTCAGTCCGGGGCCGAACTGAGTCCTTTGTATAGCCACCAGGTCACCAACTTGGTACTTGGGTGACTTTTTTCTCTTTTTGTTGTAAGTACGCCTATTTTCAGACTGAAGCTTGCGGATATTCTTCTTCGCCTCTTCTCTAATGACATTTCTTTGATCGTGGAATTCATCTACAGCTTCTTCCACCAGGAGATCTCTTAGTACAATGTCTTTTTTATTTCTCATTTTCACACTGGTTAAAAGTTCAAATGGCGTGTATTTCGTACTTCGACTAGTCGTGCTGTTCAAGACCCTCTGCAACTTATCAACGTGTTTGAACCACTTTGTTGCATCGTCGAGAGTCAACTTGGTTAGGACTGGTATTAGAGTGCGGTGGATTCTTTCGACCTGTCCGTTCCCACGAGGAACACCTGTGGCAATCTGCAAATGCATGATGCCCTCTTCAGCACAATAATCACTGAAAGCTTTCGAAACGAATGCTGAGCCTCTGTCAGTTATAATCCGGTACGGACTCCCAAAAGTCTTCTGCTGAAGCTTCAACTTCTCTAAGGCGTCTTCTGCTGACGTAGACTTAACCGGATACAACCAGGTGAATTTCGTGAACGCATCTACAACAGTTAGTATATGCTGGTAATTCTTATTCGTTGAAGGTAAGGGACCTATGAAATCAACGTGATAAGGTCCTAGTGGTACATCTGTTTTTGGGATTGGGTTCAAAAACAATTCCCTTTTCCCACATTTTTTGTTTCCCAATATGCATGGAACACAACTGAGAATAACTCTTTCTGTCAGCTTGCTCAAGTTAGGAATATGGAACTCTTCCGTGAGAACCTCTTCCGTCTTAGATGTGGAAAAGTGACGTTTTTCATGAGCTAATTTTATCAGCTCCATCTGCATGTCTTTTGGTTGGGTTCACGACCATTCATAAACTTGTAGAGAATGCCGTTCCTTACAAAGTATTCTTCAGATCCACTGTCAGTAAGCAGTGTTCTAAGGGCACAAATCTGTTCATCTTCTAATTGGGCATTCTTCAGTTTCGCCGTCAAGGTGTCATTCACAACTATCATGACTGGGTGTCTACTTAAGGCATCGCAATGCTGCATCCTCTGACCGGTCCTTAGTCTATGAGTGATTTCATAGTCAAATTCTTCCAGAAGAAGAGCCCATCTAGCGATTCTTGTAACAAGATCTTTATTGTCCATGGTCTTGAAATGGTCTCTGAAATGCTGAACAGTCTGTGACAATTTTGAATCTATTACCCAACAGATATACTCGGAACTTCTTCAAGGCTTCGATAATTGCTAGTACTTCTAACTCATAGCAACTGCACTTCTCCTCAGCGGGACTTGTTTTTTTCGACATGTAGTAAACTGGATGTAAGCTTCCGTCATCAGCTTCTTGTAGTAATACTGCACCGTAACCATGTTTGCTGGCATCTGTATGCAACTCTATTTTCCGCCCTTGCTGAAAAATACTTAGCACTGGACTTTCGGTTAGTGATGTTTTGAGCTTCTTGAATGCTTCTTCTTGTTCGGGACCAAAATCAAATGTACGGTCTTTTCTCAACAAATCACTTGGTGGTTGGCGATCTTGGCGTATCCTGAGATAAACTTTCTGAAATATCCAGCAAGTCCTAAAAAACTCTGTGTTTGCTTCATGCTCGTTGGGACAGGAAATTTTTTCACTGCTAGTGTCTTTTCCGCAGACGGGCGTATCGACCCATTTTCTTCGATATGGCCAAGGAACTCTACCTGTCGTTTCAAAAATTGGAATTTTTTAAATTTGATCTCGAGGCCATATTTTGACGCCACTCTTAGAACAGTTTCTAACTTATCCAAGCCATCCCTTTCATCAGCCGAGGGAATGATCAAGTCATCCATATAAATAATAACAACACCTTTATTCATGAGGTCCCTGAAAATGCTGGAAACATACCGCTGAAAGACACTTAAACTGGTGCTTAGTCCACATAGGACCTTATTAAACTCAAACTGACCGTCGGGGACCACGAAGGAAGTGCACTTCCTGCAGTCTTCATCAACATCTACGTGGAAAACCCCGTTTTTAAGATCTAGTGCGGTGTACAATTTTACACCCTGCAACTTATCTAAAACATCTTCTAACAACGGCAGAGGAACACTTCTCGCGCACTTCTCGAGTCTTGGCGACCCACGGCGAAGACGAAACCGATCGCGAAATCTCCAGTACAGTCTTGTGAAGACGAAACTGATCGCGAAATCTCCAGTACAGTCTTGTGAAGACGAAACTGATCGCGAAATCCTCAACAGTCTCGCGAACATGAAATCAATCGCGAAAAAGAACACACAGCCTCCATTTTTGAAACATTTATTACGCGCACAAAACATACAAAACGATCACACACAGACATACAAAAAAACATGCGGCCTTTCCCGCCGAATTCTCCCAGCAAACTCACTGTTGCCATCCCTAATCTTTACAATATTACTCATTCACTTGCGTGCCGCAGCGCCATCTACCGACTACAAAAAGAACTGAAAATAAAAATCCCACATAGATGGCAGCACTGAAATATCAGATACACCACTAGCTACACAGTCAGACTGTTAGGTGCACTCACTTTGTTCCAGACTCTACCACGAAGCTGGGCTGAAAGAGATCTTGGCAACGGGATATGTCCGGTGGCAGAGACCCTGGCGTTCATTCATTCATTCGCATCCTGAAGCAGGGCCCGTAGCGTGAGAACTTCGGTAGGTCCCTCCGAGGTTAGGCTCTTCACAGGCTTCTATTATGAACTTAAAGTACGTAAACAAAAATGACTAATCCCACCGGGCTGGAGTCCTGCCAGCCCCCCTCTCCCCTTGTGGGGGACCTATGATGCCTTAAGACGGCAGTAGGGACACACTTTTTTGGGATAGATATTAAAAAAATTGTTTCAGCCATATATTTCTCATTATCATCAAGGGTTCCGCAGAACAGCCTTATAGTTATCAGGGGTTCCGCGTGAAACTCTACGTTGGCAAACTCTGCCCTAAGTCATTTACCCTAAGCCTTTTCCGACTTTGTATACTTTTTCAGAAGTCGCCTATACTAAGGGGTCTTCTCTTATCCTAAATTTCCCCTCTTAACTTGTTTTTCATCTATTCTATTTTGCCAACTATTGTATCACGATTTTGCCAACTATTGAGTCAGGAGATGGTTCCTGACTCTTCTGGCAGGGTTTACCAACCGAAGGCCTCCTAGAATGTCTTGGTCATTGTCGGCTGCTTTCTTGGAAGCGGATTGGTCAACAGGTTACAAGGTGGCATGAAGTCTTTCCGAAAAAGGGATTTTCAGAGAGTTTTGTCAGACAGGAGTTTGAACTAGCAAAGTTGAGATGAAAGTTTAGTAAAAGCTTGTGTGGCAGATGCAGCTGGGTAAACAGGCCACGGATCAGATTACATAGAAGGACAAGGTAAGGGACTTTATTTGTGTCGTTATATTTTCTTCATGTTACAATTCATTTTCCTTCCCAATTGATTCCTAAAATGCTTTATTAATTAAATAAACTACAGTCATTCTCATTTGCCTTGGTATTGTTTTCACAATTGCATTCTACACTCTTTAATTTTTAACGAAATTGAAAAGGAGGCATTAAGTCACCCAACAATCTGTCATTAAGTGAAAGTCATCACGCTTTTACAAATGCTTAGAAAAAGCATAATAACAATGAAAAATAGAAAAATAAACAAACTACACCGATGTTTACTGTACAATTGCATTACTTGAGTATAAAAAAAATTATAACTTGCACTGTATATTAAAACTTCAGTTGAACCCTACCATGTTTGTTAGAAGCATAAAAGTGTTTTCGATACAAAACCAACGGTATGCCTGAGGAACGACAGGAATGTAAGATTGTGATTTCAGATATTTCTCTTCTATCACGGAAACTAAGCTATATCTAACCATGTCACGTAAAATCAAATATCAGTCACTCTTTTGCTCTGAAAAAAAAATACAACAACAACAAGGAACTTATTTTAGGCGTTTTTTGCTGCTTTTTCAGTGTATATATGTACTTCCATTCAGGTATATTACGGAGATGTTGTTCATATTTTGGAAACATTATTTCCGCTTCCTCCTCTCTCATAATGTGGCAAATATTTCATTTCTGCCACGAGACAATATTGCCACTGAACCTTAATGCGTTGAATTCTAGGAATTTCGTTTTATTTTTCGTATAAAAGAGAACGGGGAAGTGGAAAAAAAGTTTATTTATTGGATATTGCGCTCGCATTGAATTGCCTCCATATTACGCACCGAAACAACACTTTTGTACTTCCCCGAAGCACTATTTCTTGGCCGCTATGTGAAATTCACGAGCAATGGGATGCTCTTGAGCTTAAGTTACTGCGTGATGTTTCTTTTGAATGACGATAAGGCCTGGAAAGTGTATACAGAAATATCAAAAACCGGGCATTTTTACATAGTTCCATACTTTTTGGTGATTTGAGCTTGTTGCCTCTCACATGGGAGCTCGAGCAATATTGCATTAAAACAGTTTTCGCTTATTTGCTTTAAATTTAGATTGCACGTTTTGGAAAACTCTTGCTTCTCATTTCTAGTATGATTGAGGATGACTGTATAATACGTGTTTTACGGGATATAGGGCATACATGTGTGCAAATCCCAACTTAAAATTGGCTGCCATGACATTTTATGATAGATGTTAACCCCCGGTGTAGCCTATGCAATTCGTCATACAAGATTCCCCGGAGGTAGCATTTATTTCCTCCAGGGGGAAAAAATGTCAAAAAAGTCAACTTTACAATTCCCCCCCCCCTTCCCCAAGGTAGCGCCATTACAGTCTCAGGGAGCAGCAATTTGGTGCCTCTGGGGTTTAAAATAATTAGTTTACATTTTTTGCATTGAATTAAAATATTTATGTCCATTTGACACATGCAGGTATACATAAATATTTATGCAAGTTATTCCGATTAACAGTTCGAGAGCAGATATTTGAAGAGGCCGACAACTTCACATAAAAAGAGAACTTCAATGACCATAACTGCACATTGTGCCATACACATTGCCCCTTCCACTACACATGCCACGCTACAGATATAATTTCTCAAAATTCTTCGACATTTTCTGCCACATCATTACTACCCCGATATAATTATGAAGATAATTCGTATCCCTGTACTTTTAATGGAAGCTTTCTTCAATCCGTAATCATGCGCGAAACTCTGGATGAAAACAGCTTTCCTCATAGTTTCTGCCGAGACTCGAACCCAGGTCCTCTTGCATTCCTAGGGTCGTGTCTCCAGTGGTGTAAATGGTAGCATGCTTGCCCAGTATGCAAGATGCCCTGGGTTGGAGTCCCGGTGGAGACAAGATTATTTTCCTTTCCGAGTTCACGTCAGCATAATATCCGGAAAAAATAGCTGTTTCCTTGTCAACTTTCCTCACTTATAAGTTACAGTACAACGATTATGACTATCGATATAAATATTTATATTACATACTTCAAATATCTATAATCAACATTTTGCGATACATTTGAATGAACTGTTATCTTCATTATATTTCGGTTCTCACATTTGCATTGTTTAGCGATTTCAACCACAATTGAGTTTTTCTAAGTTTGGAAACGACTGTCATCTGTTTCGGGGATGACTGGCAACCCATGTTTTCCCATATTTAGAAACTCAATTTACCATATCCATGGTATAGGTTCCGCTATCTCATTCGTATAAGCCAGCGTTTCACCAACCTTTCTGAACCCAAGGACCAAATGAATGCTTGAAATAATTTGATGGAGCACTTGTGTCCCGTATTACAGGACATTCCTTTAAATTTGATTGTGCCGATTTTTTTTACAATAAATATTGAATTTGTAATATTTACTTAGGTCATATATGTTTTCATAGGTCAGCGTTTTCAGAATATATAATTTTATATTATGAAAATACATATTTTTCTGGTTCAATTTTTTTTCTCGCTATTTCTCAGCAATTTTAATAAATTACAGATCTTCCGACAGCGTTTTTGTTGATAATTGGTGATGCCCCGTATTTTATCCTACTTAAACAGGATTGGAACATGGGCAAATGAATGGAGCAAGACTTTTAGCGTTGACAAGTGCATGGTCGCTTGCTCATTCTGGTTCGGACAACCCACGGTTCTGTTACGAGTTGAATGATATCACTATCCCGGATGCAACTAGGGTCACCGACTTGGGAATTCTCATTAATGAACTGCTTAGGTTTTCCGAACATTGTTCAGCGGTGGTCAAAAAAGTGAAGAGACAATGCTAGATTTCATTTTTAAAAAGGTCTCTTCGCGTTCTCTTGAAGTCATTCTTCCGGTTTTCCGAGGCTTAGCTCGTCCTGGACCCAGCTTGGGGCCGCACAAAAATGTTATCCGGTTGAAATTTTCTAGAATGGCAGTAGCCCGAGTAGTGGCCTGAGTAGGGCTTCAGAAAAACCAATTGGCATGGGGTCCATGATTCTTTTAAGACGGTCCTGCCCTTAAAAACTCATTACGTAATTCATTGTTTTGTAGTACATCCGGGATGAAATGTCATGATCAATCAGCATTATTCGGGCCATAGTTTCACTTTTGGAACATATGAGATAGGAATCTGGAATCTGTATTCTCATTTGAATTTAGTCTGATTCAGAGTTTCGTGACTTCTAAAAATGTAGAAACAAAGAAAAGTCAGACCTAGAATGCGGTACATATTCTGAATTTTCCAGTTTCAGTCGCATCAGTCCATTTCTCAGTAAGCGTCTATTTAACACTTGTATGCAACAACAAGGCAACACATAAATTGGCTCAGATGCTTATCGAAAATATGCGATACGTTCCACTCCAAACGATTATTCGAGCAATAAATTTCGATTTGAATGTGGAGAGTCAGACGCGTGAAATTTGAATTGCGATTCCACATGTAACAGCTACTTTGTTTATTTTAGAAACGAAATTATATCCTGCCATCTGTGTGTTATGGAAAACTGCAGCTGAAGTTTTCAAGAATTGTTTTAATTGTCTCATATACACACTCATTTAAATCATGTAACACTTTCGCTGTTTTAGTAGAATTCTGTAGCGAAAGAATAAAACAAACGGGGAATTCGTTTCCGAATTCGGATTATGATTTTATTCACAACTTCCTAAAAACAAACATTTTATCCGAACATATTTTAAACTTATTTGATCCGAGATATTTTATCACATGCTATAAGTTGCCGGAATAATACAAGTAATATTTTTAGAATGATGAATGAATAGTCAAAGTTCATGAGAAAATGTGCCGTTTAGTTTTGAGAGAAGAACCATTAACCCAGAAAAATTTGAAAAAGAAAAATCATTATTTCAATAAAAAATAAATATATCGTGTGTATATATTTGTTACGGTAAAAATGTGATAAATTGGTTTTTATACATACTAAACGGTTATTGTGCATACTTAACAATCGTCATTGTAACATTGATAAATTTATCACTTTCACCGGAGATTATGCATAATATAGCTCGAAATCGATTAAAACTTTAACTGGTAATCAACAATTTTTAATCAATTAATTGATCGATTAATCGAATTTCAATCGAATATTTTTCATAATTATATAATATTAATTGATGCTATAAAAATGTAATTTGTTCATTTCACGCACCTATTCGCTAGAGGTAAACAAGTATAGGAATGGATTAAAAAATTAAGGCTGAAACTTGACACAATTGAATGCTCGTATGCCGAATATATTTTGTTAAAGCCTGGAATTTCTTCATTTGGATTTTGTGATTTTTTTTTTAAATCGATCATTTCAGATTGGTCACTGATTTCGAAACTATTATTGGTTATGTGCAGTTACTTGTTTACCCTGAAACTCCTCCCAAATAGGGTCATTGTGAAGGAGGAACTGATGTTTCTCAGAATGCAAATACAAGGCCACAACAGGCAAAATGCTCAACGAGGTGGCTGAGAAAAAGACGCCCACAACAAATATGGATGGCATATATTTGTAAAATACAGCAACTATATATATATATATATTTTTTTTTTTTGGGGCTGGCAATCGATCAAAAGTTCTAACTGGTTAATAATAAAAATTTAATCGATTAATCGAATATTTTTTGTGACAATATAATATTAATAGATGGTATAAAAATATATTTCACACATTTTACTCACCTATTCGTAGATGGTAATATAAGAATTTTAGGTCAAGAAATTAAAGCTGCCCACTTCAAGCAATTTAACATGCTCAACATAATTGTCAAAACCCCAATAATAACCACAACATAATTGTCAATATTTCTCCACTTGGATCTTGCTTTTCTTTTTAATCGGTTAATTTTGGACATTATTCGCTGATTTCGAAAGCACTTTCGATTATACTGTTGCTTGTTTTCCCAGAAACGTCTCTGGAATGGTACTTATGAGATGAGCTCACAGATGCTTCCAAGAATACGAAAAACTATTGTTCATAGTGGAGACAATAAATTTTGTTCCTCTTCTAAAAACCACATCAAACTCAATTTGATACCGAAATCATCAGTTTTCGCTGAATCTAATTTAATAAAATATTAATTTATATATTTTTAAATATGGTCCTCTAATCAAAATGTTCTACATAGAACATGATTTATAACACATCTAATCGGTTGTTTTAAAAAAAATCAAGTTAATTCACAAACTTTTAATGAAAATTTTAATCGAATTGATCGAGTCGATTAACTCACTCAAAATGTTTAAATGCTATTGGCAATTGGTCGATTAATCAACCATATTTATCGGAGCCTAATATTTATTTATTTATTTATTATATACAAACCTGTGCAAGGCCAGTAGGCTCTAACTCCACAGGTGCACTATTCAAACAATCAATAAAATTGGAAAGAGACGGCAGGGAACATCAGTACACATTCATACACACGAATATATGCAAAGAGAAAAATAATGCATAAAAGATGACGCCAATAAAAAAAAAAAAAAAAAAATCCCCGAACACAAAACAACAATAAAATAAACATGTTTACACAATAAAATTCAATATATAAATCAGAATAAAATACATGTATATATATATATATATATATATATTTAAAAAAAACACAAAAAAAATAAACAAACAAATAATAAAAAAAAAAAAAAAAAAAAAATCATCACATGTAATTCCAAATTGAAATAATCAATAGAACTGATGGAAAAAAAAAAGTTATATAAATAAAACAAGCATATATGCACCAATAAAACCCGACATGAACTAAAATGCATAGCACATTAAAAATGTTGAAAGATCAGAAGCGTTGAGAGAGTGACAGAATCTGTGATATGTAGATGAACATACGAGATCTGGTGGTAATTTGTTCCATACTCTTCCAACTCGGCATCGGAAGTTATAAAATTTAGCATTGTTCCTGGCAGTTGGAATTTTTATTTGTAATGAATGTCTTCTCAGTGTGTCTCGTCGTCATATATACATATAAAATGTTTATTACATGTAATAAAATATTGTGCAATGCCATAAAATGTGTTTATGGTCGTGTTGTTCTAAGTATGGATAGCTTCTCGATTTACCCCAACATGTTTATTGTATAATATAGTGTAATGCGAACTATGCCTAAAAGTGCGAACAATATATCTTGCCTTCTCAAACTCCCATCGAACTCAGTTTGAAACTGGAATTATCGCAATTTTTTTGTTGGATGGACTTGCATTTCACAATGACAAAATTTGATCAAAATATCGATTCTTGTACAATCGTTTTTAGGACACTTTGGTTTCACTAAATAAATCAAGTCAAATTATCATCTTTTTATCAAAATTTTGATCGAGCTTTAATCGGATTGATCGACTCGATTGATTCAACTAAAATTTTTATTTGCGATTAGCAATTGATCGATTAACCGACTCGATTAATCGGACCAACTCTAATAATAGCCAAGCGTAATTGGTGAATTTCATGAATATGAAAAAAAATTCCAAAGGAGCCTAGTATGATGAATATAGTCGGACCCTGATATAGTGATAAATCTACGATCATACCCCCGATATAATGATACGATATATGTATGGATTATCGTTATATCAGTAGCATGTTTAGTAATGTATGGGAATATATAAACACATATTCATATAGATATTCATATAAATGCTGAAAAACCGTTTCACCCGTATCTAACGCTGTTCTTTTACAAATTTCCTCCGTTTTTCGGATTCGGATATCTCAGCGAATATTGCACTTAGATACATGGAATTTCATTTATTTGCATCAGGAGGGTCAGCGCAACAACTTCTTAATTGGAAGTTAGAGCGGGGGGGGGGGCGTTTAAAAATTCAGATTTCTTTTTTTTATATTTTGTTAGACACTGTATTTCCACTTAAAAAAACTGGTACAGGGTAATCTTTGAACACTTGTTGAGCATTTTTCAAATTGGAATCATACCTCTATGACAGACGGTTATTGAAATAAAGGCCGTGCTAGCACTCACTGGACACCCTGTATATAGAAGTATAGCCCAGTGATTCCCAACGTGGGCGTTAACGCCCACTGGGATGCGATCGAATGTTCCAGGGGGCGGTAGAAGCTCTACGGGTATAACGTAGGATCCTATGGGTTACATTGCGTTGGGGGGCGCTGAGAGAAAAAAAATTCTGAAGAAGGGAGCGATGGGACAAAAGGGGGGAAACTATGGTATAGACTATACAATGCTGAGTATTACATAGTTTTACTGTCTGAAAGGTTGCAATAAAAACATTTTGGAGAAATTAATTCATGAAAAATAATTGTACAATAGTTTAAAAATTCGAATAGAGCGAAAAATTGTTTTTTATATATAAATATTTTTACATTGTCTTTTCACACATTTTACTAATATTGAATAGAATTCGGATCCAGCTCGCTTTTTATAGAAAAATATTTTATTTTATATAACAAAAGTATATTAGATAAGGGAAAACTTATTTTTCTAGGTACACATTTTTTCGTATTTTTTGTAGGTTATCCCACGTTGTGAACCCGATGAGTTCCGTAACGAAAGCTTTGGCGATAAATTATTCCAGATGCGACGCAGGTGGCTTCTGGACACATTTCCTTTCACTTTCTTCCATTTGGGAAGAAACATCTTCCGAAATACCGAAGTCCGTAGAGGTATGAGTGTGTTTTCGATCATCCGATGACTTAATAGTAGTATCTACTAGTTGTGTACACAAATACCTATTTTGCTACGATTTTTTGTTCGTATCAATCACACTACGATGTCATTTTGCATGTCACCGGTATGATTAGGAAATAGAACTTCACGAAATTGAATTTTGTGTTTTTATCTGATTGAACTTATGAAGATATCGAATTTTTAATAATATCTAAAATTCGATTTTTTAAATTAAAAAAAAAAATCAAATTTACATGGAATAACTATAGACAGCTAAACTACAGAGTATAGTTTCTTCAAAAATCTTGAGGAATTTCTAGACGATCTTGAGAAATTTCTAGACAATCTTGAGAAATTTCTAGACAAACTTAAAAAGTTTCTAGACAATTTTAAATAATCTTGAGAAGTTTATGGACAATTTTGAATAATCTTGAGAAGTTTATGGACAATTTTGAATAATCTTGAGAAGTTTCTAGGCAATCTTGAGAAATTTCTTTAAAATCGTAAGGAATTTCTGGAAAATTTTGAGAGATTTCTTTAAAATCGTAAGGAATTTCTGGAAAATTTTGAGAGATTTCTTTAAAATCGTAAGAAATTTATGGAAAATTTTGAGAGATTTCTTGACTATCTTGACAATATTGAGAAATTTCTTAACTCGAGAAGTTTCTTTGCAAACTTGAAAAGTTTCTTTACAAATTTGAAAAGTTTCTTTACAAACTTGAAACGTTTCTTTACAAACTCGAAAAGTTTCTTGACAATCTTGAGTTTCTACACAATCTTGAGTTTCTACACAATCTTGAGTTTCTACACAATCTTGAGTTTCTACACAATCTTGAGTTTCTACACAATCTTGAGTTTCTACACAATCTTGAGTTTCTAGACAATATCGAGATGTTTCTTAACAATATAGAGACGTCTCTTAACAATATAGAGATCTTTCTTAACTATATAGAGATCTTTCTTAACAATATAGAGATCTTTCTTGAGAGTCTTGACAGTTTTCTTGAGAGTCTTGACAGTTTTCTTGAGAGTCTTGACAGTTTTCTTGAGAGTCTTGACAGTTTTCTTGAGAGTCTTGACAGTTTGCGTGAGAGTCTTGACAGTTTTCTTGAGAGTCTTGACAGTTTGCGTGAGAGTCTTGACAAATTTCTTGAGAGTCTTGACAAATTTCTTGAGACTCTTGAGAATTTGCTTCCAACGTTTCTTGAGAATTTGCTTCCAACGTTTCTTGAGAATTTGCTTCCAACGTTTCTTGAGAATTTGCTTCCAACGTTTCTTGAGAATTTGCTTCCAACGTTTCTTGAGAATTTGCTTCCAACGTTTCTTGAGAATTTGTTTGAAACGTTTCTTCACAATTTAAAGAAGTTTATTTAAACAAATTTGTGAAATTTTGGAATAAAACCACAGACATGAATTTTCATCGCAGGCTGAATGAAGTTATCTCTGCGACTTTTTAGGCTTGAATGAACTATCTATTCAGCAATTTTCTTGTCCAACGGCTTGGGACCGAGACCAATTGTTAAAACAAGGACCAATTATTGTCCTTGGCTGCCGAAAAAAACCGAACGTATTAGGATCAGTCGTGAAGCAATTTCTACTAGTGATCGAAATGGTCAAGAAACAAATTAAGTCTCACTCATTCCGGGCCTTAATGGCCGTGAAAAAGAATGGATAAGTTGTTTTCGCCAATCTAATCACTTCTTCAAGAAGAAGAAATAGCGTGATAACAATAAAATACAGGGACTACTTCGCAGCCGAAAACAGATTGAATCTCGTTGAGGTTACCATTAATTTACTGACATTGAATTATCGCATTTGCCAAAAGAAATTACTACAGCTATCGATTTACTAGGAGTGGGTTGGACATCTGATGTTTCATCCGCGATACAACATGTTCGAGTAAAATATTCAGCAGTAAAAGGAACCTTGATACGGTCCGATTCATGTGTCGACTACATTTGTTCAGCATAAATGTTTGAGAAACAATATTGATTTCCTGATGTCTCTCGCAATAAATGAACTTTTTTAACGAAAAATTTGCAAATGCTGTACTTCAAATTAAAGGATCTATACAGGGTGTCCTGAATTCTAGTAGGGTATTTTCTTTTCTTTAATAAGGTAACTTCTTATTTGGTCTTTATCTTATTAACCGTTCGTCCTAAAGATATAGTTCAAATCTGAAAAATAAAATAACGTTCAAAATATACTCGGAATAATTCACTCTCTAGAGTGGAACCTCACTAACGTGTTCCCTGTTATACTTTTAACATTGGTTCACGTGAACAGAATTCTTGGTCCCGGCATTCTTTAAGTCGATATAATGTTAAAATTATGCTTAGAACCTTTCAAAGGGGAGATAGCTTAACATGAAAGGTAGATGGTTTTTTTCTCAGCCCGAGATAACAAGGAAACAGTTATTTTCCGGATATGATGCTGAGGTGAACTCAGAAAGAAACGTCATCGTCTCCACCGGGACTCGAATCCAGGCCCTCTTGCATACCGGGCAAGCATGCTACCATCTACACCACTGGAGACATGAGCCTGCCTTCCTTATTTCACGCCCTGTGGCGTGAGGCGCTGAAGTAACCGTCCTACCCGGGGGCCATTTCCTGAAGTTAAGAGAGGCTACTAATGCTTTTACTTCAGCGCCTCACGCTACAGGGCGTGGAATAAGGAAGGAAGGGTCATGTCTCCAGTGGTTTAGATGGTAGCATGCTTGCCCGGTATGCAAGAGGGCCTGGGTTCCAGTCCCGGCGGAGACGTGATGACTTTTCTTTCCGAGTTCACCTCAGCATCATATCCGGAAATAACTGTTCTTTTAATATGAAAGGATTTGTCCACCTGAATAAAAAAAATATTCGTTGTACAAAAATTCAGAAAGGTAAAGTTTGAGTGAATTTACCCATAATGCCGCAGAGAAACCGTGCAGAAAATGATTCAATGTTTTGACAGGAAAAAACAGCTTCTCAGTGAATTTGTTAGAAGCGATGGCTTTGCTTTCTAACAAATGCATGATCAACATAGATTTTGTGCATGTGATTCTGTCACTTCTGAGACAATCAAGAACTACTTTCGGCATGGAGTGTTTCGGTGGGCATTCTGTTGAAAACGAAATCGACGCACAAGAATATTCTTCGATTTAAGAAGTTGCACGTCGCGGAATCCTGACAGAAAATGAATTCGAAGAATACGTCGAAGAGTCGATGAAAACATTCGAACTGTTGATATTCAAAGAGACGATTACATTATTGCTGCTTGTAACCAAGACCAAGATTTGAATGAAGCAGGTGATGAACCACGAGCCGACTTTGGACCAAACAAAACGACTGAAAAAAAAATTAATTTAATGCTGCTGGCATGTAATTTTTTCGTCTGGAAAATTGTGAAAAATAGAGCGTTTTCTGAAAGAGAACTTCATGATCAAATTCAGTGTATTAACATTTATATAAATTTAAACTGTGTTAAGTTTGAAACTAACGCAAATAAAATGGCGAAATTCTTTTCTGTTCATGCTTGCCGGTTAATATGAATTTTGGTCAACGTGAAAAATTCCGACTGAACCTTGTTTCACGTAAAATAGGTCCTATTGTACCAATTTTGAGAGTGAAAATACGTGCCACTAAATAAAAAAAATCGTAATTTTCATACGGTCCCTTGTCCTCTACCATCCAATTACAAAGTTGTTTCCCTGTATCTTTTGATCCCAACAGCAACAAAATCAACGTTTCTAAATGATATATTCCCTGAGATATTTGAATTCATAAATCGGACAAAAAATGATGGGAAAGAGCAGCACACACTATCGAACAATGCATCATTTATGTTGCTTTTTCACAACTCTTTGATTTTTTTGAACTCAAATATCTCGGCGAATGTTCCAATTACAAAGCTGGTGTTTCATTTTTTTTGGGGACTCAAAAAATACAAGGTAACAACTTCGTAATTGGAAGTTAGAGGCTGAAGGCCAAGGATACCATGTAAAAATTTTCATTTTTTTATTTAGTGACACGCTGCATTTTCAATCTCAAAACTGGTACAGAGTGATTTCTGAACACATATTGAAACATTTTTTTGTTTTTGTTTAAATTGAAACCATAGCTCTACCATGAACGGTTGATGAGACAAAGGTCGAATTAGGACATACAGGGCACCCTGTATACACATAAAATTTATTTGCTGTCGGCGTACATGTTCTCAATCAAAATATACAGTTTCATCCATAAATTGTGCCAAGATTCCCATAAATTCGTAAATATTCCCAAAACTGGAAAATTTCGGTACATTTAAATACGGTTTGAGAAAATGTTATTTCCCCCGAAAGGGCTTTTTTTCTTTTTTTACGGCTGAAAAAAAAAATTAATTCACGTTTTCGTGGATAGATAGTGCTGTACGAAAAGAAATCATTGAATTCTGGACCTGAAACATTCTTCTATCACTTCTGCTTCCGGAACGTTCGTACATCATTAGCCGGCGATTCATGGCTGACGTAAAACCCCTTCATTAATTCGTTGTTCATCAATCAAATTCCATATCACAATCAGAACCTTGTGTAAGCGCCAGTAACATGAAAATTCAGGAATGAGCTGTCAATTTTTGCTGCATTTTATATAGGAATTTGATTTTCATATTCCCTTTCTTGCAACGTCTTCATGAGAATTACTTTTCCGCAAACCGCATTCAAATCATGACAATTTCTGTGATTTTTATTAATTTTTCCACTATTTACGAATTCAAAGGATACCCTGTGTAAATAAATTTGATTCAGTCAAATATCTGCGTAATTGGTTCAGTTTGCTATAGGGATAAAAAACATATCCGCTGCCAGTCTATGATTACTGTGAGAATGATTCACTGATTTAAATAGAAAAGCAAGCGCTGATTCAGATGAAACCAAACGATGTTGCATGAATGATCCATGGCATTCAACTGCTTCACAGTGTAATTTATTTCAGAAAAATGCTGAAAAGTGCAATAAAAAATGGAAATGTATTTTCTTCTTTGGTTGTTGTGCATTATATCAGCAAAAAAAAACTCAATTCGGGCTTCATGGGGGAAAAAGAAAAAAAACTATATTTTTTGCTACAAAAGAAAAAATCGACAAATGATATACAGGGTGATTCAGAAAAGATGGGAAAATCTTCAAGAGGTGATAGTACACACCAATACAAGCAATTGGCGTAAAAAAATGCATAGTTTAATATGAAACACAAACGCGCTTGCACATTTCGAAATGGCCGCTCCGCAAACGCATTCTTTTTGAAATTTATCGGGAGAAAAAGGACACCATGCATGCAAATATAACTGGGGAAGAAGAAGAAGAAACCGTGTGTATGCAAATCTGCGTCACGCTGAATAAAAGGCACAGGCTCCAGCCCTGTGAAGTCATTCCAGCGTGCAACTGTTCTAACAGTTGTCCATGCATTATTTACGCACTCATTACGCAGACATGTATTTCATTCATGCATTTTTGCTTTTTCAGTATTACTAAAGTGCGTCATTACACCGTACGTTACAACTGTTAGAACGGTTGCACGCTGAGATAATTTCGCAGGGCAGCGTCAGCGCCTTTTATTCACTATGATGTAGATTTGAATACGGTATCTTCTTTTTCCCCAGGTTACATTTGCATGCGTGAAGTTCTTTTTCTCCCGATAAATATCAATAGGAATGCCGTTTTAACGTTTGCGGAGCGGCGTTTCACAACGCGCTAGCACGTTTGCGTATCATGTTAGACCATGCATTCTTTGATGCCAATTGTTTGTATTGATGTGTGCCATCACCTCTTAAAGTTTTTCCCATCTTTTCTGAATTACCCTGTATACCGACACTAATCCCTGGTAAATAAAATGGCTGGTACACCCACTGTCTGGTAAATAAAAATCACAAATTAAAATTTTCTGTTTCCCCAACTGGACTCTAGCGTCAACAGGTTAATTAAGATGTATTTGAGACGTTGTGCATAAGTAGAAAAAAAAGTAAAAAAAACTTCAGCATGGATTGATATGCGATATCACAAAGCTCATCCACATCTGAACGTTATTTGTGAAAGTATAATCCAAGTACTCATCTCCCATATGTTTCTTCTTTAATACACATCACACGGAGCAAGCATACATATTTCAAATGTTAACATGTCCATGATACCGATAAAAGTGATTATTTTCTGACGAAACGCAAATAAAGTAAAATACGCGATTTGTCGAAGCTTCATCACGGGAATATGTTACCGTTGTTCCGGAAATTGCTTCACCTGGATTTATGGCTCATAAAATGTCGATACATATATATATAAATACATACGTCTTCGTTTCTCACTTTAATAAGGAAAGTTATAGAAATGAAGCCGATGAATGAAGATGCCAAAAATGTTATTATATACATAAAAGATCGGGAAAAGAGGTCGAGAGACTAACCCAATTACGATAAGCAAAGAGAATACGCGTATATACACAGGCAGAAAAAAAACACACATTAATCCGCTAGCATTATCTTTTTTATACAAAGGGAAATCTTTTCTTATTGTAAGAGAATGTTTTTTCTATTTCATAGGGAACATATATATCAGAAGCTGCTTATAATAAATGAATGATGTATAAATAAAAACGGGAATAAGTTCGTATATATATATATAAAAGAAGTCGTGTTTTTTTTTTCTTATCAGTTCCAATTAGGATATATTGATTCGCTCACATAAGCATCCACTATGCTTAGAGTGATGAAGGTAATTTCCTCTGTGTTTTAAGATTCTCATACATCAATTTATCATGTGATTTTAATAATTCTTCTGAAGAAAATTCAAACATTGACTATTTTTCAACTACCTTATTTATTCAAAATTTTGTAACTTTTAAACATACTAAGTTATTACGCATCGTAATATAATACAGGGAGAAACTATTGTACCTTGAACATAGCAAATGAAATTGTTTTAATGGTATCGCATTTTAGCTGATGTTTTTGGAGTTCAAGAGATTATAAATATATAACCTTACAACTCAATGTGCGTTCACCTTTTTGCCTGCAACTTTGGCACAGGTTTTACAAGTGGCTTATTACTGTAACGAAATTGTGCGCTTGCATTTGCCGTGTTTATTCTCAACATTGTGTACAAGTTGGTTAACTATATTTTGTAATTATAATCTATGTAACGGGTGGCCAACCTCGCACCATTCAAGGGCCAACATAATGATGTGCTGCAGTGTCACGTTCCGCACCAGTGACAACACTCCAGTGTATAAGCCGTATCCATAAAATTACCCTGCAAATACAAATGCAAAAACAATGCCACAACAGGCAAAATGCCCGACGAGGTGGCTGTTAAAAAGATGCAAATAACAAACATGGATGTCATATGTTTCAAAAATACAGAAACCCAATTAAAAATGCAATTAGAAACAATATATATAAATTATAAAATATTATATAATGCCCATGAAGAATACTTATGGTTATCTTATTCTAAATAACTTCTCGATTTACCCAACATATGTATGGTATTTCTTTTTAAACGTATCAATTGTGTTACAATTTACTACCTCCGGGGGTAAGACATTTCATTCATTAACAACCCTATTAGAGAAAAATTCCCTGCGACACCATAATCTAGAATAGTCCCTTACCATCCAATACTGGTGTCCCCTTGTAAAAGCAGTCAATTGATGCCGTACTAATAATTAGTGTCCATCTATAATCTATGTAACGGGATTACGTTGAAAATTTTCAACACTTCGATCATATCTCTCCGACACCTGCGTTCATCCAATGTCAACATATTCAAAAAATGAACGAAGACACACGTAGATATTCTGTGCACCCATTCAACCAAGTCTACATCCCTCCGTAGTAATGATCTCCAAACCTTTCAGCATACTCCAATTCCAGGACGACCTACGCCTTGGAAAAACGGAAGAATGAGTTTAGGAGAACGCAAAGAGACCTTTTTGAAAATAAAACCGAGCATTCTATTCGGTTTTTCGACCACCGCTGAACAATGTTCAGAAAACTGAAGACGCTCGTCGAAGAGAATTTCCGAATCGGTGACCTTATTTTCATCCGGGATAGTGACATCGTTCAATTTGTAATGTGGGTTGTTCGTACCAAAATGAGCGACCATGCACTTGTCAACGCTAAACGTCGTGCTTCATTCATTTGCCCATGCTCCAAACCTGTTTAAATTGGTCTGGAGCAACTCCCTATCGCTTTCATTCCCTATTACCCCCATTAGCTTCACGCCATCTGCGAATTTGCTAGAAATCCCATCGATTGCCTAATCGAGTTTATCGATAAAAAGTGAAAAAGTGTGGGGCCAAGGACACTTCCTTGAGGAAATCCACTTGTGACACCTGTCCAACCAGAGAATTCCCCGTTCACCATAACCCGTTGTGCCGTATCTCTTAACAACGATTATATAAAGAATTCAGTAAGTTGCCCCTCCCCCCTCCCCAATCTCAATCTCGTGTAAACGCTTCAAGAGTTTACCATATTGGACCCGATTGAATGCCTTCTAGAAATCAAGGTGAGAAACATCTACATTGTTACCTTTACCAAAAGCCTTCGTTACGTGATCATAGAAGCAAAGGTGGGTTAGTCACACAGGACTTCCCCTTCCCGAACCCATGCTGATTATTTCACAATACCTTATTTTCTATTGATTATTAATTAAGTCTATCCACTTCACCAACAGTTTTTGATAATAATTTCCAAAATTTTCGAGAGGGAGCTCATCAAACTCATTGGCGATAATTGGACACAGCCTCTCTACTACACTTTTTAAATATCGGAACAACATTAGCAAGATTCCAATACCTTCGGACGATACCACTAGCCCCCAACAATTGATTCGCACATTCCCAGAGGACCCTAGAATAGATCATCTGGTCCTGGTGCTTTGTTCGGATATGCATTTTTTAAAAGATGTAGGACCTCCACATTTTCGACTTGAATGTCGTTTAGGATTTTATTACTCCATGCAACACACGTACTTTAAATATCGTATCCTCTATTAAAAATCGAAGCGAAAAAAGACATTGGAATGACTACACATACCTACGTTGCTCTCTATCCTAGACCCTCCTATCGACAGGGACTTACATCCATTATTGGCGTACCTAAAATATGATTTTGAGTCGGAGTCAATGTTATTTGCCAACCTAGATTCAACGTCCTTTTTACTACCCCTTATCAACGTCCTTCTTTTATCAGTAAACAATGGCAAGTCACATTCTCCACTTTTATACTCTCTGAATGCTCTTTTCTTTTCAAGATTAATATTAAGCACGCTATCCGTGAATCATAGGGGGCGCGATGTACAAACACTCTTTTTTTTTGAACAAAGGGAATGACGTCGCGCAAAACAGAAGATAGCTCCGTACTAAATTCTTCCCATTGACTTACCGCTCCGACTAATTCCTGCCGATCTTTGAAAACTTCAGCTAACTTTTCTCTCAAAACATCAAAGTTACTTTTCCGAAAACAAGGAACCAGTCTTTAGTTACGAAGATTACCCAAAGGAAACTCACAGATAAAACTGACGAAACGATGGCTTCTGATACATGCTACTAAATACATGCGAACCCCGCACATGTGCCTCGTCCATATTCCTCTGCGGAACCTCTAACGAATTGGTACATGCGGGAATGTGCGTGTACGTGTAGTGAAATCTGACGTGAAGTTTGTTTCTGTGTAATGCTTGTCATGTGTAGTGCTGCCATCTGCCACCTCTCTAACTATGAGTGAAGTGTAATGATTGAATAATTAATCGTTTTAGGCCTGTTGCTCTCTGTGGCGAGACTTTTTAATGGGGAAATCGGCTCGCATTTGCGCCTCGAAGTTGGGAACCACAGGAAACCAACTTCAGCCGACCACCAATATTGGGGTTCGAACTCGGATCCTGCGAGTCCGTCACTATGACCACTCGAACACCACAGTGGGCTCTGATACATGCCGATACAAAAAATTACCGAGCGCCAACTTAAGAAAGTCTCTTTCATACTGATCTCTAGCTGAAAGATTTTCCGTGTCTGTATCCAGGTAATTGAAATCCCCTAGTATTACAACCCTATTATACTTACGCATGTAAGAAATTACATCATGATATTTGCGATGTAGTTTGGATCCCTATTCGGCGGATTGTAACAAACCCCAACAATAAGTTCATGACGTCTTCTCAAGTTCAACCCATACTGTTTCAATATCACTTCAATGCACGTTACACTTCACAGCCTTCAAACATGATTTATAAACACTCCACCCCCTTTTGTATACGATATATTTATTTAAAAAAAGTATTGTATCCTGATATGTGTAAGAGAGATTCATCCCCATCGTTTGCCCAAGATTCTGTAATGGCTATAAGATCCAGGCCCTTTCAGCTATCATAGTTTCTAAAAGATCTTTCTTTTTGACTCCTAGCATTTATTAGCACACATTTAAATTTGCCCTGTGATTTAGTGTCAATCGAGAAGCCACCCAAGTCAGAGGTGGGTTATTCTCCGTGAATACCGTTGTTAATATCATTAACTAATCCGCATTCCCGAATACGTGGTCCGGGAGTAAAACCCTGACGTAAGGCTATCGTGAACCTCCCAGAACCCACTCCTATTCAGCTGAATCATATCCCAACGGGGCCACCTATCGGTAAATGCGAGCCGATGACGAGCCGATTTCCCCGTTAAAAAGTCTCGCCGCAGAGAGCAACAGGCCTACAACGGTACAATTATTCATTCATTACACTTCACTCACTATGAGTTGAGAAATTCTCATAGTTTAGAAAACTGATTGGAGATGACAGCAATACACATAACAAGCACTATATAGAAGCAAACTTCACGTTAGGTTCACAACACGTACACACACATCCAAACATGTACCAATTCGTTACGAATTCCGCGGAGGAATATGGACGAGGTGTATGTCTGGCTTAGTAGTAGTAGTAGTATCGGTTAATGCGAGAAGCTACAAGAAGATGAACCCAAGTAAGGAGCAAATGCCCTTGGGGCTTAAATTGAATTGGTCGATCCTACTCCTATACCCCCACTACTTCTGGGCAGAGGTGGCTGATGAAAAACGTCTCGAACGTTGCTAATCTCCTCTCCCCCAAGAACCTGTAGCTCATCCTCGACTACCCCTTCACCCTCTAAACTGTCGTATAGTATGATAGTAATTTTGCAGCCTTGAATATTTATATGAGCTCATGGTGATATTTGTACCCAATACTACCTTCATAGTAATGTTTTTTGCATTCCCAATAGTATAAAAAAGGGAAAATTTTGTAAAGTAAATAATGTATGCATGTAATTCAAATGTGAATGCCCAGCACTGTCAACGGAGGCTCTGTTTGATTGTTCCAGTCGCAGTGCGGGCTCTGTGTGTATTCTGTGGGTGTATATATTGCATGTTCTGTAAGGGGAAGGACGAGCAGAACTGCTCAGCGCTGTGGGCGGAGGCTTTGTTTCTTCGTTTCCCGTCACAGTCGAGGCGCTGTATATATGTAATTTGTATGTATTGTGTATTTAGACCATTCTGAAATGTCTGCCACTTCAACATGCCAACTTCTTTTTCTTCTTTCTTGCCCACAATTCTTTTCCACACTTCTTTCGAAATCCCAGGCGGTGGTCTCCGGTCCTTATGTGCCACTGGGCGCACGTGCAATTTTTCTCCCTAGACATTGGATTCAGTCACCCATTTTTGTCAAATGTCTTACATGTTTCATTGAGTTGATGGCTGGCTTCATGATGACGCGAGTAGTTCGAAACTTGCGAGCACGGGGCAAGAGGAACCACTACTATAAATGTTTGCTAACTAAAAGAGGCAGAACTAGCCGACACAGTTCTGCCTCTTTTTAGGTAACGGAAGTAAGGTGCTTTGCATCAGTCCTGGGCTGTGAGCGGTTCTATCTATCTATCTATCTCTAAACTCTCGTTCCTCAACAGGTGGCTCGACGACAAGTGGGTCCGTTATAACCGGCCCCTCTAAAGCCTTAACTTTTTCTCGTAACGCTTCGACCTCGTGTTCCAACTTTGTCCTATCCAAAAACTGCTTACAGTTGAATCTATCAGCTACTATCCCCCTAGATAAGGGAAACCTCCCGGTACAAGCCCTACGTCGCACTTATCGAGGTCGAGGCATACTAACACTATTGCTGAAAACTAGATAATGATACATAAAAAATAGGAAAATGAGAAACGTTAACAGGAAACTAAGTAACGTAAAATGTATTAGAATGCGAAATGTACGTGAAACATTATTTATACGAAAAATTAAGTAAAATAAAATGTTTAACACTAAACCACGAAGAAGAAACTATACATCTATATGTATAATAACACACTCCTAAAAAAGTATCAAGCTCCAGCGTAGAATTTACAATTATTAGTATTAATTAGCTAACTCCATTCACTAACACTAAAACAATAGGGCCGAAATAAAAAAAAAAATACTGAGAGTGCCCGGAAAAAGGATTACACTCTTCGCTAACACTAAGGTGCAAAAAAAACACGAATTTATATGGAAGAAGCGGAAAAACACAAACCTGGCGAAAGCACAATAAAAATTAAATGAGAGCGAGAAAAACATTTTAAGTCGATCGAAAGTGCACAACGAAAATTAAATAAGTATCCTGAAAAATAATGCTAAAGCTTAATTTCGGAGTAGGTCTTATTTTCGGAGAAACACGGTAGTATCAAAGGTATTGACAAACTAAAGATTTAGAAATATAATTTCCCTATCTGTACAAGTGTAATAATGAATTATTATGTGCATTTCACTTATATAAATATGTTCCTAACTTCACTGTTTTTACATTTGTTTAGATATATATTAATAATGATATTTGTGCCGTTATTTCGAAATTTTAAGTTTCAATATATGATTTACGTTAAAAATACTCATTTTATTATTTTTCCTGTAAAGTTTGTATTTTTTATGTTTGTAATCTTACCCATTTCAAGGTACAACAAGGCATGCTTTACAGGTACAAGACCCCTTGCTGTATCTTGAAACATTTTTGCCTTTTCAGAAATTCATATTTCATGATTACAGTAAGAAGGAAAGGTAATTTAATCTCTGTGAACGATATCACATACAGTATAGAGATGATCAAGATAAATTTAGTGAAATTACAACGGTAAAAATTGATTGTGGGAAAAAAAGTATGAAATATAAATACGTAAAATAATTTCAAAGTGGGGAGGGGGAGTGAAAATTCAGAATGAAATAAAAATTCACATAAATTTCAAACCTCAAAGAAAAAAAGTCTCAGTTTAGTCTCCATTTAGATTTTAAAAAATTAAACACATTTAGAAATTGTTATTTAAATACAAAAATTTGAACTAACCCTTGTTGTCTCACAAGGAGCTTTTATCAATGGTATATTTTATCTGAAATTCAGTACTGAAATGCCATCTTTTGTCGGGTTTACATTACTTGAGATCACAAAAATTTATATGTTGGGATAGCATTGACGCAACAGTACGACCTCCGTTTGCCACCTGCTTATTCGGCATACAGTATGTATATGGTGTATTAATTATTGATGTTTAGGAATATTGCTGCACTATGAAATGAAGAAGGAATAGACAGCGAAAGAATGAATTGAGACAGCGATATCACTTTAACCACTTTCGCGTGGATGCTGGATTTGACGATTTCGAATGTTAAAAGAAAAAACAAAAACAAAACTTGTCCAAAAGAAAAGCTAAATTTGTCTTGAACATGATATTGCTATGGTGTTCTATGTTCCACTTGGACTCGTCCATCATTTATTTCATTGGGAAAATTAATCTCAGGTCACGCTGTATATTTTTTTTTTCTTCTAAAAATGTCACCCATAGTGTTTTTAAACACATTAGAAAGTCGTAGTTTTTCTTAATTTCCCTTCATCGTGCGTTTCTTTTTCTTTATTGTGTTAATAAAAAATTTTTAGTCAGATAATAATTTTATGAAATTGTAAAACATTTTTTTAATCAAATCCAAGATTATGAATTCTGCCTCATATATTAAATTTCATTAAAAAAACCCGTATCAACTTAAATCTCTAGCTCATTTGAAAGTGACAGCTAATCATTTCACAGGAACGGAACCCTCTTGTAATGAGAATTAATCAATGGCAAGCAAAAGAAACAAACAGAATACTCTACAGAGATTACAAGTGTGGAACACACACACAGGAGAAAGAGAAACATTTCCAATAGATTGGAGAAAGTTTTCCCTGATCACACGAAACTAAGGACTCGAGGAAAAACAAAAGAGCGTGGTCATTTCATCCATAGTCTGAACGTCAAAGAAACTCTGAGAGAGAGCGAAAAGAGACAAGCCAGAGGAAAAACCATTAATGAGAAAATCGATGTTTGATCTCGATTTATAACAAACTCCATTGAAACAAAATTGGTGGTGACTTTGGAAAGAATCTTCACAACTGAAAACTTCATTTACCCACTGTATCGATCAGAAATTTGGTCTCTCACTCGGATTCTTCCATCTCGCGTATCGATTCCACCAGAGATGATCGAATTTTTCGCTTCTTTCTTTTTCAAAGTTGATTTTTTTTCTCCATCGAATTCTCTCATATCTCATCTTGAAACTTCTTGAAACTAAAATCAAAAACAAATATCATTTCTTGTTTGAAAATAACTTCCATGTAATGATTTTAGATAGTTTCTATACGGGATTTTTCCCATGTTGAAATATAGCCGAATCATATTCAGCAGAAATCCTATTTGTTTCGTTTCGATATTGACTTAGTTTTGAGAGAAGAAAAGAAAACTATATATATTTACAACCTGAATAGTGCTGAGATCACAAAAATATATTACTCCATGCCTGAGAACTGCAACTATTGTCTGGAATCTGAATAGACGAAAATCTGCTATAATAGTAAATGTTCGAGATTTACATCCCTAGACAAATTTCACTTCTATATATTTTCAGAATATAAACCTTTTATGTCATGTAATAAAGTCTGAACCTAAACAAGAATCGGAAGTGCTTTTGTCTCCACTGAAATTACAGAAACTGCATACGACAGCGAGACCGGTGACTTCTTACAGTCGGCGACATATTGCGCCAAACATGCCGAGGTATATTATTCAAACTCCTTCACTTATGTTATGTTGTCAAATTTGTATCTTTAATATCCAGAAAGAATTGTGAAGTTTACATGCAAAGATTAAACTTATGAGCATGATTTTTCTTTTCGGTGCGGGTGCAGTATTTTAATACGTTCAACAATGCGTATTTTGTGAACGCGTGCGGATATATGTAATGCACCAGGGGTCGGGTTCTCGTTAAAAAGGCGCGATGGCACGTGCCTCCCTAGAAACATTTTAACTAAATTTCATTTTTCAAATTTATTTTGATATCAACTTAATACGATTGAATCACTTTCAATCAAGTGATAAAATTAGAAAAGAAATGTTTTTTTGGAATCACTAAATGAAAGAAAAAATGCATCCCGTAAAAAATATAGGCCATATGGTCATCGCGTATACTTCTAACTATCAAGGTTCGGTGGAGGATTCCATTACGCGCCGGAAAGAGAGAGCCTCAGGGGGAAAAAATAGATACATAGGGTAGGGGGAAAAGATGATTGTTGCACATTATTTATTATTCTTCTGCTACGCAGAAAAGAACCCTCATGGACACTAATGCGGCCATCTAGCTTTATTTTTTAAATCGCCTTTAAATTGCAATATAATTGGATAAAAAAAATATAATCAGTATTTAAATACAAGGTATCCTATTAGTCACAATTTTGATTTTATCTCATCAACCCTTCATCGTCGAGCTATGGTTCTAATTTAACCAATGATCAAAATGTACTCAGAATTCACTCTGTACCAGTTTCGAGTATGGAAATATTGTGTGTCATATTTACACATAAATAAATCTAAATTTTGATACTGTCCACCTGCCCCCTTAACTTCCAAATAGAAATTTGCCGCCATGTCTCGCCTGAGGGAAACAAAAAAAAACATTCATTTTTCTAATATTCGTTGATGCATTTGAAATCGAAAATCAGACAAAAGTTGAGAAAGAACAGCATAAACAAACGGACAACGTTTCTTTCCCTCGTTTATATTGTTCTTTCCCAAATTTTCTCCTGTTTTGAATTCAAATTTTCAGTGAAATTTGCATTTAAAATTATTTTTTCTTTTGCTGTCGTCAGAAGAGACCCGGCAACAAATATCTGATTATGCTTTTATGGTGTCCATATGAATTCTTAGATTTTGTGGCGCACTTCATTTTGATTCTTGAAACTGATACTGAGTCGTTTGTGAAGATTTTTTGAGAATTTTTTTTTAAATTGGAACCATACGACGAACGAACGGTTGATGAGATAAAGGCCGAGTTTAGACTTACAGTACACCCTGTATACGCACTATATAGTACACAGACTAAACTATACAGGTGAAACGATCAAAATAACAATATTTTTGAGATCCTTTTCCAAATATTCTAATTCATATTATATGGCTCACAATTCTTCATGTTGATTTCTATGTATTTATTTGGCGGTATTTTACAATTCTTGGATAATTCACATACATTTCAAACACCTCTTTCAAAATCCTTCGTAATAAAATCGCAAAAATCCAGAACTCTCCTCTCTCGCATCAATCTCCGGAAGAGAGAGATTTTGTGTTAAGTGATAGTTAGTTCCTTGGCGCACGGCAGTTTGTTCGTTTGAACGCGTGCTCGAGTACTTCGTTAAAAAGGGCTAGTTTGTCTCACCTAACGAATAACAAACGATCACAAAATAGTGATTTAGTCTCGAAGCATTTCTCCGTGAAATGAAATTCCGACGTCGGCAGCAAACCGGAAACGGAAATATTACGGGAAATTCTCTCCTATTTCAGTTCACCGGATGAGAGTTTTCTTACTTTTTTCCCTCGACTCTTTTCCTTATTCTTTTTCTGCTCTCGTACGTCGGTCTCGCTCCTTCGTTCTCATCTCTCAAAAGAAACTGCTTTCATATTCTACACTGACGTATAAAAGACACGCGAATAGAAAATGTTGTGAAGGGATTTTAGATGAGTTCCCAAAAGAAAGTAGGTGGGAAGTAGGTGTATATATATATATACATATATACACCTGCTTTCCAAAGAGCTGTTGCGTTTTCATTTGAGAAATGCGTTCGTGAGTGTTTCGCACAATGGAATGAAACACGTGTTTGAATCCTAAAAAGAAATTCTTATAGCTAATACCTTTTTGAAATTAGATATCTGAGTGTGGCTAGAACCAAAAGTCATCTTCCTCCATGTTCTGAGGAAACTTCAGCGATGTAAATTGATTTGTATGAACAGGGATTTTTGAAACCGATAGCATCGATTTGTTATCATGACTTACAAAAATTCTCTTCTATTTGAATTTCATTTAATCCAATCCAAATTCTGAGAAGGAGTTTTATTCCTCAGTGTTATATTGAATATTATTCGAATGAAGTGCGCATTGCTTTTAAAATGGGTGTATACTCATATCTTCTCACACACCGTTTATATTTTGAACCGTAGGTCATGAATGTATTTCTCCATGATAAAAGGGGTAATGATATATATAAAATAAGCACGTTATTCGAATATTTATTTCATATTGATAATTTGTTGAAGAATATGAAATTGCACTGTAGAATATATATATCATTCCGGCCTGCACCAATTCGTTAGAAATTCCGTAGAGGAGTGCTTACGAGGTGCAAGTACGGTTAAGTAATAGTGTAGAATATAGAACTGTTTTCATTTTCTACACTGGCATGTAAAAGGCACGCGAATAGAAAATGTTGTGAAAGGATTTTACACGAAATCCCAAAAGGTAGTGGGTCGGAAGTAGATTTATATGTATGCAGTAAAACCTGTCTTCAACGGAATCGCAAGGACAGAGATTTTTTCCGTCGAACGCAGGTTTCCGCTTAATAAAGGTTCAATCTTGACATAATGTGTAAAATTATGTAACTATCTCGTATGTAATTTAAATAAAATAAAATAAATTAATTGAAAATACAGTAAACAATTTATATATAGATAAAATGAAGTAATACACATTATATTTACTCTATAATTACTAAATACTTCGATTTTCCCAGAAACTCTGCTTAAACTTCACCACACATTGTTCATCTGAATTAACGACGTTTACGTTCATTTAACTTTCTTTAAAATTTTCAGTGAGGGTGTCAACATCTCTCGTGTCAGGTGTAGCTTGCACATTGTTGTCTATGTTTAGATAATCCTCAGCACCAGAGTATGATTTTTGTTGGTATTGGGGGGACATTATTTTTACTGCACGATCACTGTAAATCTCGGTGATTTTATAATGACGTTTTTTTCCCACCTAAACTTTGCCGCCCGGGCCTTGTGCCTTCGCTTCCGTCTAAACCGGCACTGCTCAGCACTGCGATTATGGAAAGCAGCTTGCATATAATTTTGTGACTCTTACAAATAATCCAACACTTACCCTAATTTCTAACTTAAAAAAACCTGCTTTTCCGGAAAATTTTGTTATTATTTCAGAAAGCAATTAAAGGGTCGAGGGGAGGGGGAAGAGTTTCAGTCCATATAAAAAAAATTCAGAAGATGGAAAAGAAAGTTTTTCTAAAAAATCTGGTATCGCTTTCTGCACATGCCACAAATTCCTTTTCTACTGCGCATGTGGTGGACTCAGATCGTTTTTCCCTTCTGCGACTGTGACTAAAGTCATTATTACCCCTCTGAATCTTTCTTCCTTTATTACACCGGACTGAAAGCATTTTTGCTTCCGGTGTTTTACGTGGTTGAAAGAGATGGTTCCGAGCAATAAAAAACCGCACATATATTAATTTTGATTTGTTTGGCGTGAAACCGTTTCTTCCCCTGAGCCTTCAATTGCGTCGCTACATATCGCTTTTTAAAACCACATCATCAAGTATGGAAATGGTTTTTCATTGCTAATCTAAGGGTCGGTGAAGTAGAACTCATTGACAAACAAGGATAGCACAAAAAATTTCGATAGAGCGATGTAACATTTTGTATGATCCTTTGGACTATTGGTCGTGAAACACTCCATGTCTTTGCGTGAAATTTCCTGTTAACAGGTACAATTTTCCTTTCCGTTTCCGCCTTAGACACGTTCCGTTTGATCAAGGTTTTTTTAATGTGTATTTTGGCATTGGACTCACGAGACCGATATTTTCGTTGACCACCCTTTTCCGTTGAAGATAGGTTTTGCTGTATAAATGTTACGTATACATGATAAATAATGACTGTTTACGAAAATTCGGTAAACAGTCATTATTTATCATGTATTATGCCATTTTTCGCCTGTAAATAACCAATAAAGCACTTCCCTGCAAATATCACAAGTTAAGCATGCTTGGCGACAGTTTTGATATGTTGGCGATGTCGTGACGCCAAAGGAAAGGATTGGATTTTCCGAAAAAATAGAAGGATTCTCTCGAAGCTTTTTCCGGGCCTATAAAGTTGCGCCAAAAAAAAACAACTATGAGCAGTTTGCAGAATTTTATTTCGAAGACGATTTTTTTTTCTCTCTCTCTCTCTTATTAGTGTCGGTCGTGTTTCGTCAAAATCACTGCTTGCGAATACATGTATGTAGCAGTTCTGTAACATAAATTTGTGCCGTCCTTCAAATTGCTTCGTGCTTTGCCATCTCGAGTGCTTGTGAGAGGCATTATCAGGAAAAATATGCATCTGCTTTCCAAGCAATTGTTGCGTTTTCATCGAGAAATGCAATCGTGTGTATTTTTATCAGTGTATTTAAACACGTGCTTGAGTTATAGAAAGAACTTCTTATTGCTAATACTTTTTGAAATTAAAAATTCGAGTATGCCCAGAAACAAAAGTCAAACGTACTCCATATTAGAAAATTTCACGAATGTAACTTGTATAAACAGGGAGTTTTGACACTGATAGCATCGAAGAAAGATTTGTTATAATGGCTTGAAAAAATGTATTAAAATTTCTTCGCGTTGCATTTTACCTAATCTCATTATATTTCCTGGAAGGAGCTCATTACTATTCATTTATTTTTCTTAGAACGAATGATATTCAAATGAATTGTGCATTGCTTTTATAAACGTATTTATGAAGTAATATTCATTGTATAACGAGAACGAACGTTTTCAAATGCTAAGAATCAAAGTAGAGTCAAACAAGAAACCAAAATATATGAATTTTTTTTAATTACTCCAACTCTAATAAATACAAAAGGGATAAATAATTCTTCCTAAATCCAAGTGTTTTGCGTTTCGTTTGACGTTGAAAGCGAGTCTCATTTACATAATTGTACATTGAATAAGCTCGGAACACTGCTTTATCGACATAAATAGTTGAGTTTATTCCATGACCCAATCTGTTGTAGCGGCGAATGCGCTACCTCAGTCTTCGGCTATAATATAAAGATCGACACGATTCTAAATCAGTGGTGCGCGAAATTTTGAAGCGCGACCCATATTTGACCAAACAAATTTTTCTGCGACTCCTACATAGGCTGACCATATCCCGGAAAACCAGGATATTCCGATTTTTTGCTAGTAAATGTGCTGAGCCGAAAGAACTTTTCGGAACGCTTGTTCCGATTTAAATTAGCTGATATTGACTTTCAAAGAGATTCAATTTTTTTTTTTCAATATCATACATTGTTTATGTAACTTATTATATTTATTTTATTTTATTTGTTTTTCGATGTACTTAGTCCTCCTTATGCAAGATGGAAGTGCACCGAGGTGTATGGCCTTGATTGTTGTGTACAGGGTGATTAAGAAAGAATCATCTGATTTCAAAATGATACATGTAGTTTCCTCAACTGAATAAATGAATTCTTTAGTTTTGAAATATTTCTAAATAAAAATGACTCTCTTATTTGGAAGTTTTTATTTCTCGCGACTCTCTTAGTGCATTGATGCGAATCCCGGTTTGCGCACCACTGTTCTAGATCGCCATCTACACATTACCTTTCCGCTGGTCGGATGTTTCTAGCATGTTTTTTATAATTACTACAACCTAAATGATTTTAACTTTGTTAATCGTTGTTTACAAACTCTGTTAGTTAATTGTTGTTAATAAATATTTGAGTATCATTGCCTCGGCTTTTATTCCCTGCATTTGATGCGATAAAAGCATCAAAAAGCCTCAAGCACGTAAAAAAAACCATCTGAGAATATTATGAATTCTTGCCGGATTGGGAGTTTGCAGTATTCCGTTCTTCCCGTTTCACTGTCAAACAACTTTGGCTGGGTTGGCTGTATACGTAGGTGTCCATGCTTACACTATCAAAGATTGGTCCCGCAAAATAACCGAGTAAGACAAAATCACGTAAGAGTATGTTGAAATTAACAACATATACGAAACAGGTGGTTTCTTTAGAAGGATACAAAAATAAACTGTAAAATATATCAACAGTAAAATTAATGCTTAAATTATTTTTAATTATTCCTTCAAACTTATGTACGTCACTTTGCTATAAAAATCAATTTAAATAATACTTTTTTAGTTATAACCGTCCTAAATTATGATGGATGGACTTGTTCTAGTGCGGCCTTTATTCTTATATATCCTTTATTCTTCTTGCCTTTATTCACCGAGATTCAGATGACACACAGTATTTTTGTCTCCTCACAAACTTTTTGGTCACAAAGCCAAATAATTCTGAACACCCCACGCAAATGTGATAAGTCTTTTCTCATTAGGATCATTTATTTCGATTACAATTCTGATGGCATTCTCAAATGTCGGAAAAAGGTTCTTTAGCATGATCTGTTAAGGTAAACTCGTGCGGTTCATCCACATTTGTCTCAACTTCATTCTCAAATCCAACATATTTTTTTGAATAACCCAACAGGGGTAACGCTTGCTATGGATTTTAACTATCCCATGTGCCTTTTACTTGCAAGCTCATTTTTCAGGATAAAATGCAATCTCCAGTCCAAAGTTCACAAGTGCAAAATAAATCATTTTCGTCGAAACATCAGTAAGTCTCAGTCAGTCAGACCAATGTATACCAAGAAAAAAAATGATGAATTCGTTATGATTGGTGATAATATCTTGGAATACACACAAATACAAATATGAAGCCTCAACAGGTAAAATGCCCAACCAGGTGGCTGTGAAAAAGATGCCCATAATAAATATGGATGTCATATACTTCAAAAATACAGCAACTCGATTGGCAATGCAATCATAAAAATTGAAAACTATATATACATGATAAAATATTATGCAATGTCCATAAACATATTTATGGTTGTCTTATTATAAGTATGGATAACTTCTCGATTTACCCCAACATGTTATCGTATTTCTTTTTAAATATGTTGGGGTATGATGGACATAATGACACAATTGCTTGATGGCAGAACATTTCGCAACCACCACGTAAAATTACTAGAATACTCTTCTGTGTGGAATAGCATGAATGAATGAACGCCAGAACTTTGCCACTGGACTTATCCCGTTGCCGAGATCTCTTCCAGCCCAGCTTCGTTGCAGAGTCTGGAACACTCTGCGAACACACAAAAGAAACAAAACAAAAAAAAAAACATACAAACTTTTTTACAACCTATTTTCCCCGGACAATTGGGTACTGTCGCGATTAACAAATTTTGTGGTGATTACAGGCAAGATGGGATTAGGAGTTGGAGAAGTTTCGGGGTTTAGTTAAGCTGAATGTACACATATTAGGATGGAGGTATGTTTTAAAAGCAATTGAGCCCCCATTGGGGATAGTTGAGCAGGAGGGGTGGTGGTGCCAGCCATGCTCCCGTGCTTCAAAGTTATTGGGGTCAAAGTCTAGAAGTTCTGGTTGAATGTTTTCCCTAAACCTAACTGCGTTTGTATAGACTGCTTCCATTTGGAGCTTTAGGTGTAGTGGGCAGTTGCCTGTGATCACTTGGAGTCCGAGCGTAGCTGTTGTGTCATAGGCTCCGGTTATTGTTAAAAGAAATTTCCTCTGTGCACTATCTAAAGCCTGTTGTGTTTGTTTGGTTGGATGCCTATACCAAGCTGAGGCGCCATGGGCCAAGAATCTCTCGACCACCGTCTTGTAGATAGTGTTCCTAATGCTTTGTGAGATGCCCCAGGATTTTCCTGCTATTTTAGTTAGTTTAAAATGGAAGCGAGTCGCTTTTAGTTTGCGTTCATTGATGTGTGATTGCCAGCCGAGGTATTTTTGGATGGTTACGCCTAAATATTTGAGATTGTTTACGCATTTAATATTTTTACCATTAATTTTGATCCTAGGGGGATATTTATTTTTTGTAAAACAGAGAAATTGTGTTTTTTCTGTTGAGATTTTGAGGTTATGTTCATTAAGCCAATTCGAAAAATCGTTAAGAATTTTAGTTGCCTTTGTCGCTAGCTGTGATACATTTACTGACCCTATCACAAAGGCAAAGTCATCAGCAAAGGCTTGGATATGTGCATCTTCCGGGAGGGGGATTTTTAGGGCTTGATTGGCCACAAGATTCCATAAAGCTGGTCCGCTACACGAACCCTGTGGACAGCCAATATCCTGTTTTCTAACCGCCAGGCCTTCCGGTGTTGTGATTAAGACATGTCTATTTGATAGCAGGTCCGAAAACATTGATTTAATATTGTTAGGGAAGGGAGCTTTGGACAGTTCTTGGTTTATTGAGGAATAGGTCAGGTTGTTAAAAGCTCCTTTAATGTGTGGTGGGCCGCTGTGGTGGTCGAGTGGTTATAGTGACGGACTCGCGATTCGAGGATCCGGGTTCGAACCCCACAGTGGTGGTCGGCTGAAGTTGGTTTTCTGTGGTTCCCAACTTCAAGGCGCAAATGCGAGCCGATCTCCCCGTTAAAAAGTCTCGCCACAGAGAGCAACGGTCCTAAAACGATAAATCATTCAATCATAACACTTCACTCATAGGTAGAAAAACTGGTGGCAGATGGCAGCACTACACATAACAAACATTACACAGAAACAAACTTTACGTCAGGTTTCACTACACGTACACGCACATTCCCGCATGTACCGATTCGTTGGGGGGTTCCGCGTGGGGGGGGGGATCCATGATGTTCTTTAGTCAGCCACCTCGTTGGGCAATTTGCCTGTTGTGGCGTTGTATTTGTATTTGTGTATTTGTATTTAATATCGATACTTATAAAGGCGACGTCCAGTTCTTTGCTCTTGAATTCGTTAATTTTAGTGAGTATTAGGTTGAGGGCATCATCTATAGAATTACCTGACCTAAAGCCGAATTGAAGGTTAGAGTTATAGTTTTGAGATTCCAGGTGAAAGTTGAGTCTTTGAGTCAAAAGTTTTTCATTTACCTCCTACGGGCAAAAGGGTTATTGGACGATACGAGTCGATTACATCTGGTTTTTTATCTGGTGTTTGAAAGAGTATTACTTGCCGTATCTTAAAGATGTTGGGGAATGTTTTTAGTTCGAAGCATTTGTTGAACAGCGTGAGGAAAAGAGTTGGGTATTGTTTGTGTACATGCTTGATTATCGGGCCGTCAATACTATCAGGACCGGGGGCTTTGTTTGTCGGGATCAGTTTTATAATCCTATCCACTTCGGCCGGACTGAATGGAGGGTCATTGTAGTTCAACGATGTCATAGTGTTCGTGCTCTGTGCGGTGGACGTGTCAGGTGATGTGGGAAAGAGTTTTTCCAGAATTATATTAGCAAAATCTCTTTGGATTCCTTGTGCATCTTCTCCAAGAAGTTTGGAAAGCTGGGAGGGGATGGTGCTTTTGGATTTAACTGTTTTATATTGTTTACCGTAAGGATTAGAAGCTTTATTACAGAAGTCTCTGAAGGTTTCTCTTTTTGATTTGCGAATTAGTTTATAAAATTTTGCTCTTTCACGTTTAAATATTATATAAAGTCTGGGTTTTTCATCTGGGGAAGCTTTTTGTGTTCTAAGCTGTAGAGCTTTGAGTTTAGTTTGTGCGGCATTTACTTGGGGGGGTCCACCAGGAGGTTTTGATATTAAGTTTGGATGCTTTCTTTTTAAGAGATTTATGGCAAGCCTGGAAAATTAAGTTTTCCAACGCTTCTGTTTTGGCGTTGAGATCCTCCGAGGTGTGTGTGTGGAATAGCATTGTATTAAATATTTTTTATGCACAGACTGAATTAGGAACTTGTCAAATCCACCGAACGGTTTCGGAAACGAAACAAAATCATCGAAATATCGTTTCGGAGAAATCTTTTATCCGTAAGATTCTCTGAATGAAAGACAAAAAAAAAACGAAAAGTGGCACAAAGCTTCTAGATGACAGCTCGAGGCAACCTGCCAGCTGTTGGTGGTGAAATCGGAAGCACGTACTGTATTTCGTGACCCCATAAGCGTAATCAGTATTCGTGGATTTGGATTTCTCTATTTTTTTCGAGTTTCAACGGAACAATAGCATAGCGATACATTCTATTTCTCGAAACTCTATAAATAAATTAATCAAACTTCTACCAATAACAGGTTGGCATTGAAATCTTTCGCTTTTCATAATAAGTTATACTTTTTTCCCCCGCAATGGCAACTGCTGTTACTCGCACCTTTTTAACATGCAATTTCCGATTAAGACTCCGTGATACGTATTCAATTCCAGGACAATGCAGTTAGGTATGGATGCACGCCATGCTTATAAACTCATGATTCGCGATCAATCATAAACCCGTCAGTTTGAACTTCGTGATATTGTAACCAGCATTTTTTTTTCTATGTATTTCTATATATATATATATTTCAGTTACTATTATCACCTAATACCGGGTAAAAACATTGAGTCGCGCAGATTGTTGTTCCATTGATCCGCATATGGCTGCTTTGATCGCTTAATTATCACCGAAGTACAGGGAGGTTATAAAGAAACTGCCACTACTCAGACGTATGCTAACGCCAATTCTGATGGAGGTATTTTGTCGAAACTTGGTATGTGGTATATATGAACCACGATGATTAGAAATATCTAACAGAAAATAGTTTGGTATAATTAAGTACTGTCAGTACAATTAAGTTGAGTAGTGTCACTCTAATTATACTGACACTATTGCGAGCTATGTAGCGCCCGTTGTGGTGGATGTATTTCATTGAAGCTCAATATATACGTTGATTGGACCATGAGCGGAAAAAGATGACTGCGATCACTTTTACACCTGGTGGTCAAAAATTGAAGTTTTTTTATTGAATCTTTCTTTTTCGCCATAGTCCATATACCCAAATTACCAAGTTCTATCAAAATACCTCCATCAGAATGGGCGCTACGTATAGCAGCTTATTTATAATCTACCCTGTATAAAACCAGTGGTGATGAAGGTTCGAAGTAAATTTATCGAGAGGGCACAATGCAGTGGGGTCTAGATGAGGAATTTATATCCCAAAATATTGTTGTAATTATGTATTTCTATCTGTTTCTATATGTATTCTAATGGATGGTTATGATGTCATGAATATATATATGCTAAGCATTTTTGAAGTTGTGGAGCTACCTCGGGGTAGCTCCACAGTGGTAGTAGTCAGTACAACAGATTGTAGTTAGAAAGTATTGTGTTCCAATAATACATTTACACAACTTCGATGTGACAAGAACATTTACACACCTTCGGCACAACTCACATCTTGAAAGTGAATAAAGCGTTAGGAAATTACGCAATGACGAAAGGCCGGAGTTGTGCTCGGTTTAAAAAAAAAGGAAGGACCCGATGGTACTACTGAATTTTTTTTGTTTAATATGTTAAAAGTTCCAGCACAAAGCCGTACAGTGACAGTGCAATTCAGCTTGAGAAACAATCAACGAGATTACAGAAACTAGACGGATCTCTGCTTAATGATATCAAGTATTATCGGCTGCGAATATTGCTACATCTGGTGATTAAAAAAAAAAAACTTTAGAGTAAACTGAAAAGTAATTTTCTCAAATATTTCTTACAAGAAACTAAACAATATCAACTTTTTAAAACATCTGAAACTACACCTCATATAATTCAGAGAAATTCCTGAACGTACTGAAGAACAGTTATTGTTCATAAGGAAAGGTGTGGTTTTTTATCTGAATCCGGTGAGGGGATTCTAACTAAAAGAATTAATAGATGAATTTTTTTTCTTTATTTTTTTAACTTTTTAGCACTAGAAGTATCGACATTTCGTTCTAATTGGAACGACCGATGCTGGTCAAAATGACCAGAGGTTGATTTTCCACTATATGATTTTCGCAATATTTTTTTTATAATTTTGACGTGTAGATATGGGCGTAGGAAAGCATTTTAGAATATAAAACCTTGGAGGATTTCAAATAAATTTTATAATTAATTTTTATTTTTAACCTCTTCGCTGCAAAGACACACGTATGTGTACACTTTTTGACGCTTTTCAAGATAAGACTAGACGTATGCGTAAGGGTACAGAATTAATTAATTAATTAATTTTTTAATTTTTTTTTTCTTAAAATTTATATCCACTTCCAATAAGCGCAAATCAATCGATAAAAAAATAATGAATGAACAGTTTTGGCTCAGGTTTGAAAAGGATAATTTATCTACTTACAAGTTCCCGTTGCAAAACTACTAAACAAATAATATTTGCATTCTAACCATTAGAATTACAATTGTATTCGCACATAAAACTTTCTACACTTTTCAATACCTTTGTAGTGATTAACGATGACAAAATCTATTCAATTTATTTATTAAACTAAAACAAATCACAAAAATCACTACATTCGCATGGAACGGACATACACCTACGCGACAACATGTGACACCTCAACCAAAACACCGAGTGTCATCTCCCGACGGCTTTGACTTCTCTCCCAACCACAAGGAAAGAATATGTATTATATCCGGACGGCTTTAACCGATTCCCCACAGGTAGTCCCCCACCAGCGATAGCGAGAGAACTACCTGCAAGGCAACCTGAATCTGACCCGTCTACCTGAGCGGGTGGTCATGAAAGTTTGGTCCTCGTCACTGGAAGTCTGTTGATCTTTTGAAGTTATTGTTGCTTGCTGATGCTTTGAACTTGTGGTTGCTTGCTGTGAAGTAGTTGTTGCTTGCTGTGAAGTTGTTGTTGCTTGCTGTGAAGTTGTTGTTGCTTGCTGTGAAGTTGTTGTTGCTTGCTGATCGTTAGAAGTTGTCCGCTGATGCTTTGAAGTTGTTGCTTCTTGTTGATCGTTGGAAGGCTTGTGGGCATTGAAGGGCAGGTCATCACCACAGATGTAAGCCGGTTTGACTCTGTCTATGCTTACAGATACTGGTCGACCTTTTATTAGTATTTGGAACACCTTTTCTGATCTTGACAGTACTTGGTAAGGTCCCTCGTACGGAGGTTCTAGGCCTTTCTTCACTCTGTCCGTGCGGAGGAAAACATATGAGCAAGACAGCAGGTCCTTGCTGACAAAAACAGAATGTTTTCCGTGGCGAACAGTCTGTCTTGGGCTTAAATTTTCCATGGTGGTCTTCAACTGATCAACGAAGCTTGATGGATCGGGGTGATGACGACTAGGTACGAAAAACTCTCCTGGCAGCCGTATAGGTGCACCATACACCATTTCCGCAGTTGTAGCTAGCAAGTCCTCCTTCCAGGCGGCTCGAAAACCCAACAGAATCGTAGGAAGTACTGTTACCCAGCGGTTAGTTGCGTGAGCCTTGATAGCGGACTTAAGGGCTTGCCCAGCAACTTTGAGATGGTCGGCAAACTCCTTGGGCAACTAGATGATCGAATTCCCACTTGGCTGCACGCAGCTTGTCCGGTGGTAGCCTGCGAGGTTTTGATGCAACTGGCGGGCCTTTTGCCTCAATGCAGTGTTGGACGTCATGTTTAACAGCATTAAACGTTGCTACAGTCTCTGTCAGTTCAGGGAACTCGGTGAGAATTCGATGAAATTCACTATTGTCCCGGATGCATTTCACTGCTGGGGATGGTACGTCCGCACCAGCAATCTTGCAATGTGAACGAAGTTGAGTGAGTGGATCGATTAATTGACCGCGCCGAACATCTATAAGCAGTCCGAAATGCCGCAGAAAGTCAGATCCGATGATTGGACGTGAAACGGCAGCAACGATGAATGACCAATGAAATGCACGACGAAGTCCTAGGTCTAGTTTTAACAGTCGTTGACCGAAGGTGTGTATGGCAGTTCCGTTTGCAGCAAACAACTGAAGCTTGTCTGGCTGACGTCGGGAATCTTCTTTGCGTAGTGGCAGTACAGATACATCAGCGCCAGTGTCTATGAGGAACTGCACGGAAGATGACTGGTCAGACAGATATAGCCGGAAGCACTCGAGTTTGCCGTCACTCTGAGTATCGAGTGACGGCCCAACTAGTTTCCCTGCTGGTTGAAACTGCAAGGCTGGACACATTTGGTTGCTTTTTCTTTGAAACGCCAGTGGTACCAGCAGTGCTGGTAATTTCTGTCACGACTGCTGGAACGCTGACGAGATCCTTGGCGATTTCTTGATTGGGATCGAGCACGCGTTTCGAGACGCTGCAAACGGGAAGAAATGTCCATTAGAATGGTCTGCATTTGCGAAGCTTCAGCTGAAACCGCATGAATTGCAGTGGAGCTTTCCGCGGCGGCAAGTATGGCATCAGCCATTTCTGCCAATTTATCCAGGATATCATTGGATATCGTTAGTATTTGCTGAACATTTGTAGGCAGCCGCTGGAGGAAAAGATACTTCAAAATATCATCACTCACCCGTTGCCCAGCTTTACTTCGCATTTCCAGGAGAAGGCGTGATGGTTTCCGATCACCCAGTTGCAATCCAGAAATTAGGTCGCGCAACCGCTGTTCCTCCGAGTCCGCATACTGCGTGCACAAACGGTGTTTTAGCGTAGCGTAAGATGTTGCGGTGGGTGGGCTGGTGATAATGTCCCCGACAACAGACAGCTCCTCTGGTTGCAAGGCAGATACGATGTGATGATACTTGGTCACCTCGGCTGTCACTCCTGCCAGAAGAAACTGACTTTCCATCTGCCTAAACCATATCTCCGGATTTGCTCGCCAAAACGGTGGAGCTTTTACGGAAACATGGGCGATATCTGCCGAACCAGTTGCGTTTTCATCTGCCATTTTGTTTTGCTTAAATCCTTTGGTTGCCTGTCCTCTTCACACTATAGGCCACCAGTTGTAGTGATTAACGATGACAAAATCTATTCAATTTATTTATTAAACTAAACAAATCACAAAAATCACTACATTCGCATGGAACGGACATACACCTACGCGACAACATGTGACACCTCAACCAAAACACCGAGTGTCATCTCCCGACGGCTTTGACTTCTCTCCCAACCACAAGGAAAAAATATGTATTATATCCGGACGGCTTTAACCGATTCCCCACACCTTCGTTACATTAGAAACACATTTACCGGTAACATATTTTTTTAGGCATTAAAAATTTATCGCCTGCTTTGTTATTACGAAGCGTGATCTGAGATCGCTGTCTTTTTCTTGATACAGTAGCGCTTGTTGTTGTTTGCAAAATCCTGGTTCCTGAACGAATTAGAGTCTCTAAGCTCTTCAGTTAAATTTCAGCAAGAAGAAAATTAACTTTCCCACAGTTTTATTTATTTTTTCTACAAATCGACCAAGTCTTTCTTGAGGCTACGTTGAATGATGTGGAAAACTCACACTGGAAAATGAATGATATGTGCGAGGAATGCTTTCAAGTCATCTGATCGACACTATACTTCGTTTCGTCGAAAAACTCGACATTTTCGGAACTTTCTCGTCACTTTAAGAATATATTTTTCAATATTTGATTGCATCGAATATATTAGAAGAATATTTCCCTTCTTCTTCCCCAAAAAGACACTGAATGTAACTTTATGTTTAAACGCGTCAAACGCATTTCATATAAAGTGCCTGATTGATTTCACGTGGAATTTCTTTCCGATCTTTTATTTATCATACCTACCAAGGTACTATTATTCTGCTTCAGTACTATAGCAAGTATTGATGGAGGAAAAACAATCATCGTGTGCTCAAATTTCAACTACATAGCTCTCAGATAATAATCAATGATTAGCATCCCTACGTTTTTGGCCGTGTTAGTATTGTTATTTTATAATTAGTCGATCACTAAGTATGGTTTCAATCAGCTGAAGTAAGAATATTAGAAGCAATATAATGCCACTATTCGAAATATTTGCCACTCGTGGCTATGAAAGTGCCTACCGCGTAAACAGTCAAATTGACCGGTGATGGTCCTTCTAAGTATAACTAAAAGTATCTCGACCTTTTTTATTTTACATGTAGGATAGTTGGACACCACAATATTTAAGCATCAAAATTTCACCATTATAAACGATCTGGTTCATAATGAAAACAGAGCGAGAAGATCGCACATGTATCTCGGAAAGATGCTTTCTAGCAGAAAATTTGGTTTGGACCAAATGGAATGCTTTTGCTGGAAACTTAGGAATTGGTGTAAATCTTCAAAATTAACAGACAACACGGAAAAGCAAGGTAAGACGCGACGACACAGAGTAAAACGCACGTACATAATTCAACGGGAAGCAAAATACGAGTCAAATACGTACGCGGAATGTACGAGGACGGGCATCTAGTGTGCATTGCATTATTAACAGAACCCCCCCCCCCTAAAAACTAGAATAACAAGTAGGAATAAGACGGAGCGAATAACTCTCATTGGGAGAAACACGCTGTGTATACACTCGTAGAAACGTTTTAAACACCTAAATGTTTCAAATGTGCGTTCGCAGTCGAAATTCAACTCGTAACATTTTAGCGTAATGTCGTAAATAGCCAACAACATTTTGACAATGAAATATTAAAGGCAGTGAAATTTCCACCATTGTTAATTTAGGTAAACAGACGAAGTATACAATTGTGCGTCTGTGCTTCGGTAAATGAGATAAATCGGTTAATATTGATAATTAAAAATCGTCTCGGCAAGTTTGAAAATGTTATCACCTTTCCAGGCTATTATGCATAATGCCCAAGCGCCGGTGGTGAATCTGATAAACACTTGAAAAATATAATTTTTAACGGTGATTATATGAAATACTCAACCGTACCATGTAAATTTAATAAATACTTGAAATTTATCGTTTTTGCCAGTGATTATGCATAATACCTAGTGTGATTGGTGAATTCGAAAAAAATTCTGAAATGAATCTCGATAGTATGTTTGATAAATGTTCCCCGATATAACGAACATTTATTTGATGAATTTCCCGATATAACGATTTTTTTTCGAATATTCTCCCTGTGTGCACCTCTTAAATGAAAGCGTGGAAAAATTCGCTAAATAGAAGCCATTTTTTTAAATGGAAGTTCGTAATATGCGGATGTAATCATAAAATGTGTTAAATGGCAGTTCATTATACCGGGGTACAATTGCAAAGTTTGTTAAATAAGAATTCCTTATATCGGGGTACACTTGTAAATTTTTTTTAAATAACAGTTCGTTATATCGTGATCCATTGTTGAATTCGTCAAAAGGAGTTAATTATAAGAGTTAATCGGGGATGTTTTAAAAAATTCATTAAATTAGAGATCATTATATCTGTTTCGCACTCTAGGCGACAAATACGGTACCCTTGCATAATAAATGATGGAATTCTGATCGTGCCTACCTTTTATAATTAACTCCATTTGGCGAATTCAGCAATGTACCTCGATATAACGAATTCTTACTTGTATATTTATATATCAATATGGAATGGCATTATGCATAATAAACGTCAAATGATGCTCATTGTTGATGTTCATCTAGATTCCCTTCTCCGCAGTTTCCTCTTTTCTTTATGTAACACTGAATTTTAATATTGATCTTGTCTTATCTGAGTTTTGTATCTTAGACAACTATCGTCATCGCACACATATTATTTATATATACTGCCTACGAAGTCGTACTTCAAACGACCATTATATTTCAAAATGCAAATTATTTTTTTGTAACTCAGGCAATTACTAAAAGTATTTACTAGATTTGACAAGGGTTGCAAAGAGATGCTGTCAGGACTCGTCAGGTTCTCCCACCATATCCCGCACACACTCGTAGAGTATCCAGCTAATATCCCCCATGGGGACACAGCGGGGGCCTAGTGGGACAAATGCGATTAATTCAGCACGATTTACCATGTTTACTAAGGAAACGTCTGTATCATTCATAATCAAGGGTAAAATAGGTAAATTCAGCCAAATTTATCAAATTACCAAAATGGCCAGGATTTACATTTACCTTAGCGTGCGATTATCGAGTGGAGAGTAAAAATGGTTGCGGTACCTCGACTCAATAAACGAAACCAATTGAATAGGAGAAGCCAAAAAAAAAGAAGAAAGACTTCTCTGGGAAATTTCTACAAAGTTTTGTATATTCAATAATATTAATGTTCTTCTTCTTTTTTTTTTCCTTTTCCAGGAGACGTATGATGTCTTCTCCCTCACCAGCATTTGATCGAAATACTATACTCGAAGAGGAAAGAAAGAAAGAAAGTAAAGAGAATGAAAAATAAGAAAGAAAAAAAAAAGAGAAAGAAAAATGTGCAGTATATTTGAGAACAACCATCTGTAAAAAGTAGAAGCGCACAACCACAAAAGGAAGTCGAAAAGACAGGAAAATCTGACGAGTAGGAGATAAATTGTAAGCAAACAAGAACGATCAGTCATATTTGGGAAAGAAGCCAGGAAAACCCCTGAAAATAAAAATAAAAAAAAAGGAACAGAACGAATGAAAGAAAATTTCTTTTTAAAAGGAGGAATGAAATTTTTTGAAGTATGAAAAGCATACGATTTGGCTCCGGAGACAGACTCTCATCTTATTATTATTATGGTTGGAATTTATTTGTTAGATTCTCCTTTTTTTCTTCTTCTTCTTTACATAACTCCAGAAATGCATTTGCTGTAGTATGACTTATCCATAAGAACAGGAAAAAAAAATGTTATATTGGTTTTTGAAAGTGTGTGATTCATCATATATTAGAATAATTTGTATCTATGTTCTGTGTTTATGTGTTCTGACACTATATGATCTGTAAACGATGAGAGGCCAATGACTGGTGACCTTTGTATAGAGTAGACTCTCGACTATCAGGTATCCATATTATTCCGCATAGTAAAAAACGAATACATAATAATTCTGCATAATTTCAAGCTGAAAAAAAACCGGATTTGGGGTGTGGCAACGTGAAGTCGACCATTAATATTCCATGTGCTGCAGTAGCCTCCCTTCGAAACCGGATCGGTTTTTGCGGGGATTAGAGCAAGTGGAGGGACATTGTATCGTGGAAGAGGGCAAAAGGGAAGAAAATCTCAGTCACATCAACTTCAAGGACTTTTGAAAAACTGAAAGCTGTGAGTATTGACGCTTTCGTCTTAGACCCACTTTTTGGCATTTGCATTATCATTTATCAATGAAGAGTGAAATAAGTTTAAATAATGTTTGTAAGACTTAAACTTACATTTTACGCCAATGTTGTGCTTATTTTAAAAGCGTACAGTGTGTGTTTATGTTTCGTCCAATCAAGAATTTATCCTAAAATCCAAACTGTGTCCAATATTTTTATTATTGGACCATTTATTCTTTAATAAATTTGTAAAATCTACAGTTCAGTACATAACAAACATTTATTAAGTATACGCCTCTCAATTTACATGTCAGAACATATGAAAAGGGGAGTGTTTTGGTATAAAAATGACGTTTTTCATGGTATGGGTGGAGATAGGCAGTGAACATGCATAGAACTGTGGCCTTTCCAGTGTTTCTGTTATTCAGCCCACCGTTCATTAGCCCGGAAAATCCAGAGCATTGGCGTACGCATGGGAGCCGAGATTATAGTGTTATTTCACAGGAAAAACGTAACCCCATCCCTTAAGACGATAAAAAATTGACCTCCCCTGAGAAAATTCTGCGTACGCCTATGATCCAGAATATCCTGTATTTTCAAAGAAATCAAACGCCTGTAACCCTGCTCTACTGTTCGGGTCTATTTTACCCGAAACCAAGTCTGCTTCTTTATTAGATAACTGTTTGTCAATGAATTTTATGTATATATATGTTTTTTTGAATTTATGAGACGCAGCTTAAAATCTATAAGGTCGATGTGTTCTGTATTGCTGTATTCAATTCTTCTGTCTTAATTTCGAATTTCCTACCATTCTTACATACGGGTCAATAGGCCCTGAAGAAGATTTTTTTTTTTCAAAGCCTTAGAAGTTTCTTTTTTTTGTGCAATAATAGGAGGATGATTTTTGTTTTTTTCATTGAGACTTGAAATTCCTTATGAAATCATTGAAGAATAGGGTATCCCAATCGGTATTCCGTGGAACCCTACGTGTCCAGAAATCTTCACTAGCAGTAACGAGAAAGAGCAATGAACAGACCGCGGCGGAATAGCTCTTAAGATCATGTTCTAGTCTTACAGAAAACCGGCTGCGTGAGGAGATTTTGATGTTTAGGAAGGCAAAAACTCATCTGCGCGTTCGAATAACGGTCTCTTGTATGCCGAACGAGTGCTCCACATATAAGCTATGAAAACAGATAGAATATTCCTTCCTTGGATCGTATATATGTGCTGAATGGCTCCCTGAAATGGACAGTGAGTGCCAACATTCTGCTAATAGCTCGCAAATGACACCAAGGCAACCAGATAGTGACGCATATGTAGATATTGGTGTTTAGGAAAGGAAAATTCATCTCTGCTTTCACGGTGTGTGTCATTTACGACATATTAGCAGAATTTTGCCATTTCCTAGCATGGAGAAATTCAGCACATATATGCACTCCAAAGAAGAAATATTTTATCTTATTTCACAGCGTAGATGTAGAACACACGTCGGGTGTACGAGAGACCGGGGTTCAAGTCCCCGTGAGGGCAGAGATGAATGTTCCTTTACTATACCATCAATATTTTCTCACACAGCCAGGTTCTTTGCATATATCCCTTATATATTTACATAAGAGAAAAATTCTCTACATTTTCCTACACTTTTGGGACTCCCTAGACTACGAATTTAATTTGAGATGTTCCGCTCTTAACAGAGACTGAGAAACACTTTCAAGTCTCCTAATAAATGAATGTGAAAGGAAGCATAGCTGTGTAAAAGCTTTGTGTGCACTCCGATATTCTGTGTAAACGTTTTGCTACCCCTTGTACATAATTTCTGGGAGTTATAGAAAGTCGTCCTCGTAGTAGCGATTGTTTGAATTGAATGTTAGTGCACACGCACACAGTCGACGTATAATTGTTTTATTCATTTATTCATTTGCGAATGGTTTGGAACTAACATGATATTTCTATAACCAAATTACTGATCAAATTTTTTTTCTCCCTCTATGATATAAAATAATGGTAATTGCGTTATCTAAATGGTTATTTCTATATTCAAATCAAAGCTCACACCTATGCAAAAAATAAATCCTTTGAAAGAACCAGAAAGCGAAGAATCTATACCTAGACCCGAGATCATACGAGCAGTGAGTCAGAAATTACACTTATAATATTGATTTATATAATGTAGCTAAAGTAATTAGAATTTGGAATTGAAATTTATTAAACATGAACACATCACAGTTAACACAGATACAAAACACATATAGTATTAAATTCTGAATATTACACCCAAGAGGTCACACGATACGTCCAGGTTCCATTTATATTTGACATTATTCAAGTTATTATTATGAAATATATACGCATTGGTTTCAATTTTCTATATTGTTATATTCTATTGGTGCAACGCATAAGGATTGTTTTTGAGCTCCGGTTTTATAACTTTATATTGAATTCCAGTTTGTCTATTTTGTCTGTCTGTTTGTTTTATTTTGAATATATATATATAAAGCAGGGTTTTTCTCAATAAATAATAACATTTTGTAAAGGTGAAGATTTTGAGTCTATAATCATTTTTACAGTCCTGGGTCATGGAGATTTTTTGGGATATATTATCAATTACTTTTTTTGTAAAGCATTTTTGACCATGTCTCGATATTAGAGTCATAGCCCCCACCCAAAATTGTTGGCTAAGAAATGACTCAGGGGTATGCACTGTTTGCCAATTTCAGTCGGAACCCACAGGCCACTATGTCATATTTAGGATTTAGGATAGCCCCCACCCCAAATTGTAATAGCATATTGAATAATAGGCAGAACCCAAGCAAAAATATATTGTCCCAAAAAAGAGTCCGCTGTAGTGGTCATAGTGACGGACTCTCATCACGAAGGTCCCAGGTTCGAACCCCACCGTCGTCGCAGTGGTGATCGGCGGAAGTTGGTTTCCGACTGCGAGGTGCGAATGCAAAAGCCGATCTCCCCATTAGAAAGATTCGCCGCAGATAGCAACAGGCGTACGACGCCTGTTGGTAAAAACTTCAAACACTTCACTCATAGTTCGAAAAAATATTTGGTAGATGGCAGCACTATAACACGCATTACAGGGAAACTAGGTTCACAACACTGATATGCACATATTAACATGTACCAATTCAAGATATACAGAAGACTGGATGTTGTGAAGATATTTCTTATTTGAGATGTTAATTTTTTAAGGAAGGAAAAAACTCATCTCTGCCTCTACCGGGAGTCGAACCTGGGCCCCTCGATTGCCGGACGAGTGTTCTGACCACTAAGCTACAGAGGAGATAGAGATTTGCTAGAGCATATATGTGCCGAACGGAACCGTGCAATGGACGGTGAACCGGACGAACAGAATGCCTCCAAATCGTTTATTACAGCAGTATGTGTTCACATGACCACCGACACGAGGGATAACACATTGCAGACGAGTCACAAATCCAGCAACGGCAGAGTGCAGCGGGTCTACATACACGGTTTACAACGGTGAACTGGTTGTGACGGTTATATGAACAAGTTCTTATAACCGTCTCATTTGAATATTTCCACAGAAGTCGCTCCAGACCCACCTATCGGTTTCTAGTTACATAAGTTTGTTACCGGTCTGTTTCTTTAGTCATTTTTTTCCTGTCAAAAATTTTTCGTGACTTAGCGATGCTAACCCTGCAAATCGTTATTTATTTCGGATATTTTTCCGGTTTTTATTCATTTTTACTGTTTCTACGGACTTTTTGCCCATCCTGTAATATAAAATTGGTGAGAAATCAACTGAATGTTGCATATGTTTAGAAATATTCATTTTTTTTATTAATTTTCACAAAAACAAGAGATTCGAGGAATATTGATATGATATAAATACATTTTTTCATCGATATAAATGCAACATCATCTGCATAGCATTGATCCATTCATCAATCAACAATCCTCGAACATCGTTTATGTATGTAAATACCTGATATTTGATCAGAGCTTTATTTATTACACATAATGTAAAAGTAAAAAAAATATACTTTTGTTTGTGCAAATTGATAAAAAATGCATATTATATTCAATGACGGTGGGAAAGAGAAACGTGGACTGGACAAAGGAAAAATACACATTAAAGTTATGACAATGCTTATCAAACTCTTAAATGAATTCTAAAGAATTTATTATCTGCCGTTAGCGTCAGAAACATTTGTGCGCAATTAGCAAAGCGGACTTTCCCGAAATTCCATTTCGTTGCACTTTCTGATAAAATGAATTCTACCCGTATCCACTATTAATGGTCAGACGCAGTGAGAGTAAAATATCGATTAAGCATTAGTATTATAGTTTGTTCCAACTTTTCAAATATCATTTCTTCCTTTGCTGAATTCAGATTCATTAACAGTTTCATACAATATCTATTAGAAATCTATTTTACTAATTACAAACTTCATCAGAAATATAAAAATACCGTCTTTTTTATCTTATGAAAAAAAACTGAATTACGAAATTATTAAATTAAATTTTGAAATTATATCAGAAAAGAATATACCTTACGTATGTTTTAAATACTCTTTACATTTCAAGTTTTAAATACTCTTTACATTTCAAGTTTTAAATACTCTTTACATTTCAAGTTTTAAATACTCTTTACATTTCAAGTTTTAAATACTCTTTACATTTCAAGTTTTAAATACTCTTTACATTTCAAGTTTTAAATACTCTTTACATTTCAAGTTTTAAATACTCTTTACATTTCAAGTTTTAAATACTCTTTACATTTCAAGTTTTAAATACTCTTTACATTTCAAGTTTTAAATACTCTTTACATTTCAAGTTTTAAATACTCTTTACATTTCAAGTTTTAAATACTCTTTACATTTCAAGTTTTAAATACTCTTTACATTTCAAGTTTTAAATACTCTTTACATTTCAAGTTTTAAATACTCTTTACATTTCAAGTTTTAAATACTCTAACAAATTTGTATGATGTATGAGAGAAAAATTTCATTGTAATTAATCCCATCATGTTAAAAAATAAGAATATATGAAAATCTTGATATTTTACGAATGCCATTCGCGTCGTCTCTCAAACTGAACCACTCCCACATTATGCCGTAAATTAATCATGAAAATATCAACATAAGAAGAAACATTTTTTAAAATGCATTTGTTTCTTATCAATAATGAACTCTATTATTTTTATCCACAGCATTTTTGTTTTCGTGCGCCTGTATCAGAGAGTAGGGCTATGAAATGTAATGCTGCGGAGATTATTTTCTTTTCTTTTAATTCCTCAACTTTGGTATTTAGATAGTAAAGCTTAACACAAATGTCTGGATGTCTGCTGAGTATGCGAATACAATGCAGATGAAAATTTCAAAAATAATTTTAGGTAAATGAAAGAGAAAGCATTCTGTGCATAATGTAGGTGGATCCGATTCACATTGTTCTGCTAGAATGAAAAACAAAACCTCTCAAACTAAATAAGATATGCATTAATGCAGTTTGAATGCCAAAATCCCTGGAATCAAAAAAAAAGTAGGTGGTTTTCGCTGCACCCAACTACACCTAACTAATAAAAATAAGCTAACGTCACACGTCACAACTTAAGCATCTCTGATGCTTACCCGGGCACTCCAATATTTAACATAATTGGGCGTATGCATTATTGGAATCTATTGTCATAATATCTTTAAAAAGCACTACAGTTCAAAAGGCTTTTCAAATTATTAGTGCGTTTATTGAACATTGGGCAATATTTGTTCACTAAATTGAAAATCAACTTAAAGTTGATTGATTATAGCTCTGATAGATTATATCGGAAATGATTCTTTTTTAGAAATGAAAAGAAAGAATATTTCTTCTCCATCACATCTAGAATAAATTCCCAAGACTCTGACGGTGCATACATTCATGTATAGAATATGATGAATAACTTTACAATTATTATAATTTTGTTGAAAAAAAATATGTCAGAGATTATGACAAGGTAGATTAGGATTTGTTGAATACATAAAATATTCATGGAAAAGTATTTTTTCCAAGTCATTTCTAAAGAAAATTTCTTCGAAATAAAAAAAATACGTGAGTTAATCTGAATTTAAAAAAACCGGAAAAAAAGGAAAAGTGTCAAGAGTAGAGCAAAAGAAAATAATTGAAATGAAGAAGCGTGTGTGTCCAGTAGAAAAAATACTCTTCTTTTCATCTTGATTCAGAGAATGAAGAAAATATAATTTTCTCTCTGCTATGACGTTATTGTGTCATCAGATTTCATTTTCTGGAGTTATTTTTGAAAACAATGTTTTTTTTCCTAGGCAAAAGTCTTAATAAGGGCGAAGATAATGATAAAAAACAAAAGACGGAACATGAAACAAAAGTCTGAAGATTTTGATTCAACGACTAATGATGAATTTTGATACCAGAAGGAAAAAAAAATCACTGAAATTTGTCTCTAAAAACATTTATAAACTTTTTCTCAAAATTTATCATTTTTCTGTAAGTTTAAATATACTTACATTAACAAAAACATTTAGAACAATGCTGTCGGATTCACTGTATATTTGAATTATTTGAAGAAAACTAACTACGGATAAATGATAACAAAAACTGTAAAAAGTTGACGTTTCTTAATTGTTGGATTCTGAACTAGTAATTCATTTCGCCAACAATGTAAAGCCGCTCTGATATCACTGCAGGTACAACGTAAGCTGTTGTTCTGTATTCCTTTCAGGCCCTGGTGCCACAAATGTGAGAGTTGCTTTTTCTCGCTGTAGAAATGTGTTGATTCATGTTCGCATCTCAACAGGCTCAGATTAATTACACAGATAGAAAACCACTACGGACATAAAAATTACAAAAACACAATAAAATAATGAAAATACAAAATAAAATTACTACTAATAATTAATAGCAATAATAAAATTGTGAATAATAATAACTAAAAATATAATTGTCCATAAAATTCCATCACACGTTAAGAATTGAATTGTGAAACAATCTCGTAATACAAAAACACATATACGTAATAAAGTTATAAATTGATAACTTGGGTAGTAGGTTTTTTTTCTTCTTTTGATCCCAGGAAGTTGAGCCCAGACTTATAGGATCGTGTATGTTTTAACTTAGAAATATGGTGAATATGAACTTTGGAGACTTTCCTCAAAGGGCAGATCTATCAAAATTTCTATATCATCAAAAGGCGTTGTATTTGTATTTGCATATTTGTATCTTAATGTTGAACTTTCGGGGTTTTTTCAAGAGGGCTTACTTGGGGGGGGGGGAAGGAAGTGCCTCTCAGAAAAAAGTGTGATTTATTACATAAAATTTAGCAATAAAATTTCTTCAAAATAAATAAGTAAATAATTAAAACTTTGAAGGGAAAATATTGAGAAAAAGATTTGCTGACACTTGGATTTTTAATGCATATTTTGAGCATCAAAAATGCAGAAACATTTTGATAATTCTCAAACATTTATGCTCGGATGTGAAAGGGTATCCTGTGAAAGGGTGTATCCTGTAGGATCACCTCAAAGACCTCGTCACCTACTTCTTTACCGCGCACCAACTCCGGCCATATCGCCATGGAACAATTCACTACCGATCGAGTTCGCACAGAAATATTTTTCTCCAGAGAAATCTTTTGCCTCAACTTGAATAGAATGGATTTCCATCGAGGGAATATTAATGCAACATCTATCAGTGGCCTCCTCAGGTTCGGTAGTAAAAGAAATTATCATCTATGTTCTGCCCCGAGATCGAAAACACGGACCTGATTGCAGCCTTCGTGGTGGAAGACGAGTATCTAAACTCTGTGACACTTGTGGCCCCAACCAGGTCTACTGCGATATTCCCGGGATTAATATAGAATTCCAACATTCTATCTGTAACAGTGCGCATGTACATGTAGAGTAATTTGTACAACTGTCTGTGGATTTTGGTACCACAGACAGGTATGGTATACGACTACAATTTAAAGTTATTTCTTTCTTTCATACCGAGCACAACTCAGGTCTATCGCCATGGACAATATACACACAATTTACTGGCTTCCTGAGAAAACACAGCAAACATTGCATTTCTAACGTCGACTATATTTTACTTTTTACGCGTAAGCAACCTTCAAAATTGTAATTGCTTTTCAGACACCCGGTATATACACATACACACAATATACGTATAAACTTACAGACAGACAAATGGGAAATCGTTTGTATAGGCATTGGTGTTCCCATAATGTCAAGCATTCAAGAAGGTTCTTCCAAACAAAACTGAGCGATGATACAGAAAGCGAGCGGGAGTTAACCGTATAAAGGTGGTTTTTAATATTTTCCTGGTTCACATTATAACTGCCTCAGTGAATATCACTAAACCTTCTGTAAAACGCCACACCATTTTCCAAGGAGATTTTTTATTTTCGATTGCGTGAGTTGATAAATGTCCCCGCCCCCCGAACACAAGATAATAATGAAAAAACAAGGAAGAAAAAAACCCCATCGTCTTCTGTTATTTATGATGTAAACATAATCGTATATTAACTACCTCGAAAGACTTTGAACAACAGCTGACTTTGCCAACTAAAGGTTGATTGACAGGATGGGAGAGGACAATATTAGGCAAAGCTCTCTTTACAAAGATAACTAGGTTCGAGATTTCCAAAATAAAAGGGTTTTAAATAAATATATACATAATTTCATGCACAGAAAATCTCATGTTGTTATGTTATCCAAATATGATATATTAAAAATATTATCACTGGCAGCTGTTGACAAAACTACCATGTACCTCGAAAATTTCACGAACATAATTAATCTGATTCGTTCAATTTTACACCATCAACCTGAGCCTACTCTCAACCCAATCAATTCAAACGCAATAACAAAATTTCTTTAATGTATGTGTATTTCTCTAATTCACCAATTAAATTATATATTTACCTACCATACCGTTAATAGCCAGAGTATATAATTAGTATACGCTTATTACATGCATTTTTTTGCGTTCCTCACAAAACAAATAGATGTAATTCTCCTTATTTCAGATATACATTTTCAATTCTAGTTATTAGGTTGACACACAACTTATAAAACTATTCGAATAATTACTATATTTGATTTTCCTTTTCAAATCTATAGACACGGAAAACTAGCGTGTTTAATTAACATAGCGTGTTTAACACAATTTTACTAATTAGTATAGCATATTTACCATATTATATCATGTATTTACCATATTATATCATGTATTTACCATATTAGAGGTAATATTTTTGCAATGGAGAAAAATACTGTAGATTGAGAAAATGCTAAACTTATGAGGTGTTATATTAGTATATTTTGAAATAGTAACAAGAAACATAGTATGACTGGATATTCATCAATAAGACCCATATAGTTCCATGTGCAAACAGCTAAATATTTATACGATTACTGACGTTAAAAAAGAAGAGCAAGGATAAAATACCATTATGATTTTACAAAAAATTATCATACGAGTTTATACGTATTATTCTTTTATATAAAAAAAGTAGCATCGTGGCACAAAAACCTATTGATAGACATACATCAGAGAGCTCTACGAACAAGTAGAATTATTAGAACGAAAGCTCCCTTATTCTTAAATATTTTATCATCCAGTGCCTTTGATAACTGAATAATAGTTATCTCTAATGATCAGTCCATTCACTTTTATTCAACGAATGTTTTTCCTTTCTTTTTCCGATTCTGCATATCGGCACGAACAGATGAATTTCATTTTTCACTCATGACAATCTGCAGTGATTCCCATCTTTTGTTGCGAGAGATTATTTTCCGTTTTTTTGAAGAAAAGAAAAACCAATACTTTTATTTCAGAGACTTTTCAAGGATTTTCGCTCTTCTTCTTTTCTTTTTTCTTTTCACTTGTGACTCGTTGTTTGTGTTTGTTTCTTTCCTCGTTTAGCAAACTACGGCTCGTTCGATTTTCGATATCACTCTTTCACAGGTTGCGACGACGACGTCTTCATCGTTATCGACTGACAAACGCCACGACTAGGTCGACAAAGAGTTTCAGGCTATTAGTTCGATGTCAGTCTTCTACAAGGTCAGCCTTCCTCCTCAACTCAATTAAAAAAAGGAACGGATTTGATCGATTATGTTCGAGTAATCCATCAAAAGTTTATAAGGGGAAAAAATTATTCAAAGAATTATTATATATTTTTTAAATATCTATTTTCTCCTATCGTCTTTTTTCCCCTTCGTTATCTTTGTTTATACATATTATGGGAATCTTTCCTGAAAATTGGTGTTTTAATCTTTAATTTTTCCACAATGAGATTAAAGTCAAATCATCATTCATTTTATCTTTCTGTAAAATTGTGATAACTTGATGGTGAAAATCCACGGTTATCAAAACAAAAAGTTGATTAGTCATGTGTGGAATTGCACATGATGTAATATGTGAGAGAGAAAACATTCTACGCTGCCAGGAACGTAACAGAAATCAAAGGTATGTATAGGTATTAACCCAGCTATGAAATGAGAAAGTATGAAAAAATAAAATAAATTAATCACAAAAATACACTAGCCTTATAAAGTTGAGGCAGTATCTAATAAAGTCAGAAAAAATCATAAAAATTCCATGACAAACAATTATCTGGTACCGAGACAGCCTTTGTTTCGGGTCAAATAAACCCGAAACCTTTTCGCAGAAAATTGAAATGACTTCAGGGAATTGTAGAAAATCATTCCGCTAGCGGGCACTGTTTTTATTGCAGACTTATTATTTCTTCACTTATTCATTTGAGTATGGTTTTTTTTAACTAACATGCTTATTTTTATAACCAAAAACTACAGTAACCAGTTTTTTTAACTCTATGTTGCAAAATAAATGCATAAGTGGTTATGTGTGTTATAAGGCATAAAGTCATTCATATTTTCTAAATAGTTATTTCTCAACTGCAAATCGAAGCTTTCACCGGTGCAAAAAAATAAAAAAATATTTTGAAAGAATCTATATCTGAACTTGTAAATAACGAGCAGTGTAGTGAGTCGAAAATAATGTTTCTAATAATGGTTTGCATACAATACGGTAAAGGAATCGAGTTTTCAAAACTTAGAATTGCAATACTTGCTTCAGTATATCTAACTCGTGGAGAAGCAAATGATATTAAAATTGCAGGTTTCAGCAATATGTCGAACTTCAAAAACTGACCTTATAAGAGGACTGAAGTCTGACTGTACAAAATCCGTATTGTATGAATTTTCGTGTCTTAGAAACAAGTAATTTTTTGGAGAAAAGCTGTAGTTCACAGAACATTTTTCTTATCTGCATAAAAATGACAATCTGTCTAATTGCAATTAATTAATGCAATTATAAGCAAAACTTTAATGTCTAAATTAAATAAAAAATGTTGGATTTGTGTATAATTGATTCAAAGAGGTTTGTAGTTAGTTCTTGGTTCGTCAAAGTAATAAACAAGCACATTGAAGTGAAAACAAACAAGTCGTGTCATATTGACCCGGACGTTACAACTGTGAAGTAAATTCGAACAGTAGAGCCGGGTTAAAATCTTACAATGTTGCTACTGAGAAGGTTAAAGTTTCAGTCCCACTCTTGATATGATTTGAGTACTATGAGTGGAATATGGACCGAGGTCGGATTGCAAATATCTTTCTTCTTGATGGCTACTACCGTCTCTATCTTTTTGTTGAATGATCCAATTTGTAAAAAATCGCTATAATGGATAGTAAGAAAGTCCTTTGGCCACATTTTATTGGTTGATTCAAGGATCATTGGTATGCCTCAAGAATCAACAGAGGCATATTTTAAATTAAAAAAAAACTATCTAAATAACGTGTAGACCCCATACATACGGCATTCATATTGCAAGTGGTTGTGCAGTTATTCAAATATAAGAAGTAACTTTTATACAGACACAGACACCTTGTGCTCGAAAACCTAATAAGAAAGTTGTTGCCCTATCTCTCTTGAAGCCAACCAAAACAAATTCCACGTATCTAAGTGGTCCACGTTTCAATATTCGTTGAGACATTTGAATTCGAAAATCCGAGAAAGAAAGAGAACGCATAATAAACTTGTACTTTAGTTTATGCTGCTTTTCCCCAAATTTTATCTGATTTTGAATTCAATTATCTCAACGAATATTGCAATTGGAAATGTGAAATTTGTTCGTTGGCTTCAGAAAGAAAGGGTAACAACTTTCTAATTTGGTGTTTTAGGACAGTATGATCGTATAAAAAGTTAGTCCTTTTATTTTCGTAACTGTACAAGCTTTTGTAATATGAAAGGCGTATCTCAGATCTACACGTAATTCGGATAATTTGTCCTAGTTAGAAGTATGCCTCAAGAATCAACAGTTTGACAGTAAAACAACGCGGAAAAGGGAATTAAGTATATAAATGGTATTTGTGTTCCAACTTTACCCATCAATATGTTTGATAACTTTGGTATGATTCCAATAAGTGAAAAATTTATTTTTTTTAAATTAAAAGTTATATGAAGTTATATTAAAATTTATTTATGTTCCCGGTTTGGGCATGTGAGTCAAGGCAGGTGTAAACACATAACTGGAAATTATACAAATAAAGATAAGAACAAAAAGAGAAAATATAAGGAACAATGAGGAGGTCGTTCTGAAGGGGAGAACCCCCGACATTGTTCCAGAGAAGCAAAAAATGTTTCTGATGATGACAAGCCATAGAATGGCTAAAATTACCATCCCATCTGAAAAATATGTTTTTTGAACAACTTTCTAGAATTAAAAAAAAAACATGTAACAATGATTTGTTACATGTAATTACACGTAATTTTGTTACATTTCATCATGTAAATGAGATTTTCTTAATGCTTTTTCTGACTTCTTAAATATCTTGAGTTGGCAACGGATATTCATCTTGTTTTACGGGTCTTAAACTTCACCCACGGTTTTTGATTCGTCAATTAACGCCATTTAGCTTTTAATTTTGTGACACCACAATAAAGTTGCATTTAAGGTAGGATTTTTGTGACTTTTTAATTTCTTTTCATAAACTACTTTGGAACACACACTTGTATGGTGGTGTCCATTATTTTTTATTTTTTTTTATTTTATTACTAATGCTTTTTTATTGTATGTCTAGGGATTTTCAACTCTGATTTTTGCATTTTATTAAATTTGCTTTTCTTTCTCATGTGTTTTGGACTTCTAAAGCTTCTTTTTGCAAAAATGTTGGGGAACGGTTGGTAGTATTAGCCATTCTAGGACTTGCCATCATCAAAAACGTTTTTGCTTATCGGGAACAATGTCGGGGGTCCCCCCTTAATAACGATCTCCTCATCGTTCCTTATATTTTCTCTTTTTGTGTCTTTATTTGCGTATATATATATATATACATATATATAATTTCTATTATAGTTTTACAAGCTCTTAAGCAGAAAAAAAAAGTATAATTCATGAACGTTATAAGTATCATTATTTCTGTTTACTTTTGTACGACAGTTTACGTTTTACGAAAGTAATGGAAGCAAATTCAATTAACGACTCTCAATCATTAATTCTATTTTACATTGAAATGATATTTTCCATTTATCATTACAGTTTAGCTCTGTTTTATAATTTGAATTTTTTCTTACTTATATTTTCATGGAAATTCTCCCCGTACACCCCCGGATTGAGAAAGTGATGCATTTTCTTAAAGAAAGACTTTGAATGACTGAAGAAATGACTTTGAATTTTATTATAATATATATGATTTATACTAACGGATATTTCAATTCGATATCTAGTTTTAATTCTTTGCGAAATTTTCAAAAATATTTATACCTTCTGTTGTTCAAGTAACATAGCTGTACTGGTACGTAGTTGCTTCAGATTGCTGTGAATTGTGTTTCATTCATTATATTTCATTTCATTTTTTTCATTATGTTTTACTCTTGAAGTCATTGAGTTGTGTTTCTGTTTATAAAACATCTAAACTCTTATATAACGATAACCACATATATCAGCATTTCCCAACTTGTGGTCCGCGGGATCATTTCCATTAACTACCATTGCAAGAATAATGCATTTCGTGCGGTGAAATTGTGATTTTGTTTTTGTAATTTTTTATGATAAATGCTAATTAGGGCAAAAACAATACATTTTGGATTTGTGATTGGGATGGACGTCGAAATTGACCTTCTAACGTTTACAGAGGTCCCGGGATCATTAATCGGCACCGCAGGGGGGGGGTGGTCCGTGGTACCTTGAGTTTCTCTACGGAGAGGGGAGGAGGAGTCAACGACGTCGAAAAAGTTTAAAACACAGTATCCTATATAATTATATCACTCTCAGTTCCTGGAAGAAATCCCATAGCGATAATATATGAAGTTGTCTATAACGATATTTCTCGTTTGCAGCAATATCTCCTATACAGAGTATTTTTGGTGTAAACTTATACAAGCTGCTTCAAGGAATCTTAGCAGCATCTCCTAAGATAAGGCTTAAAAATATCTCGTAAAAAAGCAAAGCAATGTAAATAATGGAAATAAGCTGCTTAAATATAGAAATGTAATCCTCTGTTTTCTCTGCTAACGGATAAAACTTAACAAAACATGGATAAACTGATAAGAAAAGTTTTTTTGCAAACACCCAAACTGTAGTTTCACTTCCAAAGTATTGTCGAAAAAGGAAAACATCACCTTGTCCGTGGAGTGGAGAGACAGCATGAGGTTTAAAAAGAAGTTGCTAGCCCCGTTTTTCATTCTCTAGTTAATTTTTAAAAACATAATTTCAATTGAAAAATAGTTTTAGCTTTCTCTCAATATTATCCGATAACACACACACACACACACACACACACACACACACACACACACACACACACACACAAATCAATAGGTGATATCAGTAGAACTTTCGTAAACGTATAAACATCAAAATTAAAATTAAAACGCAGTAAATTAATTTCCACATTCGATCTACTCCCACTATCTCCAAAACAACCTCACCTTATACAAAACGAATGGCAATTCGATCCATTTTGCCGCTATGGTAACTATGCCGCTACGGTCTGTACGTGTGAGAGTGAAACCAATCTTATATCGAATTGGAAAGATTTCAAAACGTCACTGTACATCAATTTCCCAATGCTCCAATGTCATTAGAAATAAAGACGTAAGAACGGATACTCGTATCGAAACAATCACGCATTCAGCCCAAAAACTTTTATGAATCAGAAATTCACATTTGAGAAAAATTTCTCCATATCGCTATACACAAAGATTGCGATCCCTGTACACTTCAGATTTGCCAAACCTAAAAATTTTCTGATGTTTACTAGACCTGATATAAAAGAGTAATGATGTGTACATAATTCATCTATTCATTTCATATTATTTAAAATTTCACCATATTAGCATAATTGCAGTGTTCACATGTAAATATTCATTATTATAATATTTTAGGTAATGGTACATATACAGGGTGTTGCCTTGCAGTGGCAACAAACTCAGAGAGGTGATATTAGGCATCAGAGGAATAAAAATTGTCATAGAGCAGGGTATCGCAAACCACGTTTAGCCGCGCGCGCGGTGATAATCGAAAAAATATTTATGAAGAGTGGGACAAAACGGCCAGTAATAGTTATAAAAAAAAGATTTATATGACATGATTACAACACAGCCTATTTTGTACAAAATAAAGTACAATAAAGTACAAAAGAGTAAAATAAATAAGTGCAAAAAGGATTACTTTACAGCATGATTACAGTACAGCATGTGCGGAACAATTCAATACCAGAAAGTGGAAGGAAAATGATTGCGCAGGAGTTGTTGACGCCTCAGGCTATGTTGTAATCGTGCTGTCAAATATATTATTGGCTTATAATACTTATTATTGGCCTTTATTTATTTATTTATTTTTGTTAATCTCGACGTCACATCCTTTATAAGTGTTTTTGATATTTTCAGCGATTATATAATTATATGGTTTGCGATACCATGTTCTATGGAAAGTGATATCCCTGATATCACCCCTCTGCTTTTGTCGCCACTTCAAGACAACACCCTGAATATATTTCTGATCGATATAATATCTCTTTTTCACAATATTTTTTTTTCAATATAATTCACCTTGTGTCCATCACATAATATCTTCATTCCTCTCTTTTTGTATAACCAATGTTAATCTTATGTCTGGTAAGGGCATGGGTTATCTCCGAACCATCTAAATTGATTTTTCTAGATCCATTGTGTCTTTCCAGCCCAAAACAGGCGCCAGAAAATTGAAAGTATTTTTTATTATACCCAATTAAACTAATTTGTTAGCGCACTAAAGTTTTTGAATCGGCATGGGTATGAAGTAAATTAACATAATAAAATGATCTTGTGGACATTGTACAGTGGATATTCAGTATCAGAATGAAACAACGAGAAAAGCAAGTACAAGGAAAAATACGAAATTACTAATGCATTTGGGTACCTACGTGCCTCTTACGAGTGCTCACCTCTTATGCAGTGTGCCCCTCACCCATTTGTACTAAGTAAAGGTCTAATTTTACCTTTTCTCGTGTGTTTCCTTGCTGCCATCGTCTATAGGTACTTGTCACTATATACGATGTGGCAGCAGTAGCTATTATTTGCTACTTGTGTACAGTCACTGTATTTGAATGAATGGTGCCAGAACTTTGCCGCTGGTCTTGTCCCGTTTCCGAGATTTCTTCCAGCCCATCTTCGTGGCAGAGTCTGGAACAGTATTTTGTGTCAAAAAAAAAAACAAAACACACACACACACACACAATTTTTACAACATATTTTCCCCGGACAATTGTCGCGAATAACAAATTTTGTGGTGATTACAGACAAGATGGGATTGGGAAAAGTTTCGGGGTTTAGTTAAGACGGATGAATGTACACATATTAGGATGGAGGTATGTTTTAAAAGCAATTGAGCACCCCCCTCCCCCCCATGCCATCTCATCTGTTATCTTACACTTGCCATATTATATACACAGGATACAAAAAGAAAAATAAATGAGAATCTTATTGTGAAATAAAAAAAATATATATACATCCATTTGGGAGTGAGTCATCTCGCTTAACACCTTATTGGTGAGCAAATGGGTTTAATGACTTGCGGATTCGACGCCAGCATCAGTTTTATTGGGTTGAGTTCACTCGCTCCGGTGGATTTAATGAAAATGTACAAAACATAAATATTGTGTGGGGGAATATATACAATTAGGGATCACCCGTGGCATCTCGCTTAGCACCTTATTCGGTGAGCAACATGAATACGACAATATGAGTACGCACGTGTTTTGTGGAAATGAAATGCATGAAGAACTTCAATAGAGGAAACAGAAATACACATATATACACATTTATATACATATGTATAACTGCCGTCGTCGAGTCGTCTCGCCCTAACCCTATTTTGGTGAGCAATGTGAGCTTGGTTTAAATGGGGGATTGTCTGGAGAGAGCCTCAGCTAAGGATCAGCATCGATCTTGGTATTTTGGTTGATTCGCTCTGACCGGTTATATGCGATACAAAATAAAAACCACATGTAATGTGGTTATTATGAAATCATTTGTGTCACCGCCTAGCACCCCCACTAGAATAGCGGAATGAAGGACACTTGTTGTTATCACATTTACATCATTGTAACGGGAATGCCATAAAAATTCTTGTTCGGGTCCTGTTAGTTCATGCTATATCTTGCACATGTAATGGTTATGTATTAGTAGCGGCAGTCATATGTGGATATGTTTGTTGTTGTTGTTTTTATCGAAGTCACTGTATCTGCGCATTGTTCTATTTTATTTACTGTTATTGTTATTCTCATTTAATAAAGTCCGTCACGGTCCGGTCCCTTTGGGCAAATGGTGGAAATTGCCGACGTCGATAGAGCATGGACCATGTTTGATTAAAGAAAATAAAAGCGCTATCAGGCTGACCGAAGATCCCATTTGGATCAAATACCAAATATTAATAAGATTTGATGGCCAACGCAAATGAAGACGCACCCAAAGTGTGTCAAAATGCATTATGAATTTCGTATTTTCTGTTTTATATTTTCGTTTTCGGTTTTTTTTTTCTGAGAGGGTTGTTCCTTCGGAGATGCTGCTGTTGTTTCTCTGAGGGTTTTTTTTATTGGGAAGAGATTCATTTAATCTGTCTCAAATATCAACGTTTTTGAATTTTAAATTAGTAATATAACTACATTTTGTCAATTTTTAAGGTCATTCAAACAAAACAGGAAAACATTTTTAATACCTGAAAATTTTATAGGGAAATGTGAGGAATTTTTAAAAAGTATGCAACGATATATGAATACGAGGTAAGATAAAAGTGGAATGAACAGAAATAAAATAATTTAAGAATAATTCAGTTTCTTTCGCATCATTAACCACCGTGGAAATTATCAAACCAAGCATCTGTGGATACATATTAAATACGCAACTTACCATCAGCGGAACTCTTCCATAAGTAGCAGAGACCTGTGAACCGTATCTTCATTTAACCCCAAGGGTTTTTCTTTTGTTCTCGAAAACTTCTAGAAATGAGATTACACATCACAAGGGCTCCCTACAGGACGAGTTCACTAGGTTTCCCGTACGTGTGTGTATCTTAATTTTTTTTTTCTCCCGAGCCGGAAATTAGTTATTTACACTGAAAGGTCAGGGAGATACAACAACTCCTATTACCAGCGGGAAAAATGGGAACGCGAACAAAACAACAAAAGGAAAGTTAATGCTGAAGCAATTGCATTAGAGGCATGAAAAATTGGTAATCCTGTTGCATTATGTTCAGAGGGGGGTGAAAGCGTCAAATGCGTAAAAAAAAAAGGCTTCTTTAATCTTGTTTTGTTGCTTTTCGAACTGCTTGCTGTGTGCGGGGGATGCAAAACAAAAGCGCTACAGATCCTTAAATTAATTGCATTCACAATCTCTGGGTTATGAGAAAATGGGAATATAAACGTAGGAGTGGTCGAAAAATATATAAATTTCTTTTATTTCGGACACATCTAAGAAAATAATCAATCGAATAATAAAAAAAAATATCTTCGTGTGAAATAATCAAGTTATTTCATAATAATTTCATTTCCTCCAGTTGAAACTTTATGTATTTTTTTTTCAATAAATATGAAATTTTCATTAAGGCATAATGTAGTTGCATAAATTTGCAATCAAAATGTTTTTTGAAAATCCAAGTCACGAACTTTGATCAATTACAATCAAAATTTTAAAAGTTTCAAATGGGAAAATGACTGAAATTTTGAATAAGAATAGGTCATATATATGACATATTTTCATTTATAGTTTAATATTTTACAAACGCTTTAAATACATTTTAATTATAAAATATGTATTTTTTGAAAGGAAAGAAAGCAGCAAACATTTAATTTTTGTTCTTCGAATATAACATAATAATATTGAAATAATCATGAAATATTTATTAAGTGATATTGCTTATATGTTTAATGTAAATCTATTTTGTTTATCAAAAATATCATTTCTAGAAGTAATAAACAAATAGACACCAACAAACAATAAACAACTTCAGCTCATATTGATGGAAAAGTGCGTCTGAAAGAAATAAACAACCGCAACCACAAATAGATATAGTCTATGCAATTATATATATATATATATATATATATATAAAGGTGGGTTTGAAAACGAATCTATAAGATCTTAAAGTTAGGTTCAACTCTTTTGCTTTGAAGAATATCTTGCTCAACAATACAGAAATAGAAGAAGTAGAAAGCTATGTATACCTGGGACAAGAAATTACCATGGAAAATGGGATTATTAATGAAACGAAGAGAAGAATCGGGATCTTATGGAAAACCTTTGGCAAAAACTTCCCTATTCTGAGAAGACACATGACATTATCCCCGAAATAAAATGTGTTTAATAACCAGTGTGTGTTACCAGCACTGACTTATGGGGCTGAAACACGGACACTCACAAGCAAGGCGATATAACGCCTACGGAGAACACAAATGAGGCTGGAAAGATGTATGTTAGGCATCACAAGGACAGACAGAAAACGAATCACTTGGATAAGAAGCCACACAAAGGTATATGATATCCATGAAAGAATTAAAGTTTAATTCTAAAGCATTTCCATTTTAAACGCTTAATAATTAAACGTTTAAAATAGGAATGGGCTGGACATATTGCAAGAAGACAGGACAACAGATGAACCACAAGTATTCCAGATTGGTACCCCGGTCCAAGAAGGCGTCACCACGCCAGATGGATCGAGGAGATCAGAAAAGTGGCTGGAGTCAACTTAGAGGCTAAATCATCAGATAGAGCAAAATGGAAAACTTTAGAGACCTTCATCCAGCAGTGGATAGAAAGTGGCTGTTGTTGTTGACCATGATGATATACAGGGTACATCGGTAACAGGGCGAATCACGTTTTACTGGCGAACCGTTGCTTCTAGAGGCATACTTCCAATTAGAAAAGTTTCCAAATAACGTGTAGTACTCAGATATGCCATTCATGCTTCGACGGATTGTACAGTTATTAAAATAAAATGAAAACTTTTTATACCGTTCCCTTGTACCCAAAAACGCAATTAGAAAGTTTTTGGCCTGTCTCTCCTGATGGCCACAAGGAATAATCTGTTTCAAAGTGCAATATCTGCTGAGATATTCAAATTCGAAAAATTGAGGAAAGTTGGGAAAATTAAGTGTTAAATACAGATAAATCATTTCACACGCATTTAATACTGTGTTATGCTATTTTTGCCCAACTATCTCCCGTTTCGCTAATTGGAATATCTCAGCGAATACCGCACTGAGAAACGGGTAATTTTTCTTTAGTTGACATGAGGAGAGACAGGGAAAGAACTTTGTAATTGGATTCTTGAGCACAGGGTGTCCGTGTAAAAAGTTAGCCCTTTTTATTTTAATTACTATATTACCCCTTGCAGCATGAATGACATATCTGAGTATCACATGTTAGTTGTAAACTTTTCTTCTAATTGGAAGTATGACTTTAGGATTAATATTTTACTATTAAAATGAAATACGTCCTGTTACTTATGGATCCTGCACATGTGTAAAATATCGAGGGAAATTGAATATAATTGTTAACATGAATACTCAGAAAACCAGTACTTACTGCTTTTACCGTACATGAACCTCGTACACGTTACAACAAAACATCTGCTGACTTAGTAAATTTATTTGTTATAAGTGTATTGAATAACTAGATTATTTTCTTTACATGAACTAACAATTTTTATAAACGTACCAAGTTTTTCAGTAATGAAAACGATGCGAATAAATTATTGATTTCACGTTTTCATCCTGTTTTAGAATTTGGGGAAAATTGAGAATTTCTTGCTTCAAGTATGAAATTTTTATTTATTTTTTCCTGCTAAAGGGAACACGTTTCAAGAGTATGGCAAACTTTTGATTAAAGTTGTTTGAAATATATTTTTTCAGGTTAAAAAAAAACATGAAATAATGCGCAATTCTATTTATACAATGAATAAAGTTGCAGGGTATTCTTGGGACATAGTATAGAATATCTCTATATGTCGGTATTCACCGACATGGTTTAAACTATTGTCATAATTTTTTGAAAGGAGATCAACACGGATAGATTAAATTCTGGTTCTTAACCAATCTCTTAAAAAAAATTGTGACTACAGTTTAAACCATGTCGGTGAATATGGCCCTGAAGAGGCTATTGACGAAATACTACTGTTTCTCTAAACTCTGAAAATATAAAATTATTGATCTGATCTTCAAACCGATGAAATTGCAAAAAAAAAAAAAAAAAAAATACAGCAACTGTAACCTTTTTCAGGTCAATAGCAAAGTATTTTTTGATGGAATGATTAATGTCAGTAAGAATATATTTATGATAAGTATTATATAAGTATAAGTATAAGTAAGAATATATTTATGATAAGAATATATTTATGACAAGAATATATTTATGATAAGAATATATTTATGATAAGTATTTGTATAATATCATTAGCGGATTATTTTTGTGGTCATTTTTTGAGAAAGCCTCCTACAAGTATCATGCCATTTACTTAATCTAAATTTTAATGAATGTCATATGAAGTGAAATATTTATTTTGAAAATGAAATATTTTTTCTCCGTGGGCCTTTAACGCATTTAAAAACGCATTAAGAATTATCTCCGTAAAGCATTTAAGAAAGATACTATTTTATTTTTTATACATTTTGAACTTAGACCGTTCATTTCATTCTATTTAAACTTTCATAACCTAGACATGTTTTTCTTTCAATTTTACAAGTCCAAAAAAAATAGTATAGCATACATACAAAAAAAGAATTGAGATAATTAATTGTAAAGATTTATGTAGTTTTGGAAATGACTATATAATAGCTCCAGAATAAAAAATCTATACTACTCACACTCTCCTGAAAATAACATCAAACAAAGCACTAAGAAATTAAAAAATATATATATTGTGCAAATATGTATTTATATGTATATTCATGAGAGTAAATAAATATATTTATGATGTTCGTAAAATCTCTTATGAGCCCTACGAGGATAAAATACAGTAGATTAAGACCGTATACAAAAAATATATACATAATTACTCAAGAGAAAAGGTAATAAAATAATATAGAGTATGAAGCTTGTATCGAGCATCTATTTTGCTATATTTCTTATTCTTTAAAAAAAATTGAATCGATATAAATTATAAATGTTTTCCTAAAATCCATCAATTATTTAAATTATATACTTATACAAAATAAATATAAAGTGAGAAGCTCTTATCTTATTACGATCCTAAAATCTGTTTTTATAGCCACACAATATCTCTGAATATTTGAAACACTTCTGTATTTTCCCATGTTCTGCACAAAAGTGTACGATAAATTCTTAAGGGATAGTATAGTATCGTAGTATACATTAGTTTAAGAAGACATGAAAAAATAAGATCCTTTATTCAGTACTGTACTTCACCCTAATTTCACGGAATGAGTTGCAAAGCGTTGGTCGAGATAAATGAGATTACACCACTGGCACCATCCCAACTTTTATTCCGGGAAGAATCTTTAGCACGTAGGACTTTTTAATAGATGGAAAGATAATCTTATGAATATTCATAAACAGTTTATCCGAGGAAAATCATTACTTATTACTTTCCAGGGAAAAAAAGGAAACCATACACGTAAAATGTATATTAAAAAAAAAATGCTAAAAATTTGAATCGTGTAAAACATTTTTTTTTTCCTAAACAAATTTTCCTGAAAGTTGTCAGACATAAATTTTCGTTTTCTGCAACATATAGTAGAACGAAAACAGAAAAATATAAGTAGGAAAAAAAATTTTTGCTCCTAATTTTCTGTTCATTCGTCACGTTCTTAAGCACTCTTGTAAATAAAAATACGTATTATACGACCGAAAAAACATTTTTTTTTTTTCATTATACGACTTATACTACTTAATGTTCTCGTGAAAATGTCCAGAGCAGTTTACAACAAAATTTCCACCGGGAGAAAAAAAATACATTAAAATTAGTTTTACTTCTAACACGCAAATGAGCTGGTAAAGAACAAATTAAGAACAATTTTTTCTTTACGAAAAAAAAAAAATTTAAAGGAAAAAAATTGCAAAATAAAGAAAAAAATTGAACGTGCGTCTTCAAAATCAAATTAGAATTTTTTTATCCACTTTTCGAAGAAAAGAAAATAAAGTTTATGTAATCCAAAATTTACCTCCGCTGTAACTTGATGAATGATTTTACACAAACGCATTTTTGTTTCGTGAAATTTAAATGTCAGCGTGTTTTTGAACATTACATTCCAGCGGAAATTTCATTTTATGAAGAAAAAAAATTCATGTCATATATTTTCAGAATATCTTCTTTTTTTTATGCAGTAAGTTTTTCAAGAGAATTACTGTTCTGTGGTTGGACTTGACATACTCTAATGTAAATGCTTTATTAAAGGGCATTACTCCCTCTCTTGTCCACGTGCTTGTTCGTGAAGTAATATTAAAAGATATATATACTGGCATTTGCAGTTCCCAAATTACCTAATTTTGCAATTGCTGGTTTTCAGGGATTGTGTATGGAAAATAAATGTTTTTTTTTAAACAATAATTTTTAGTTCCGATTTCTCAATTAGATATAATTATGTGATTACATAAATAAAACATATTACAGACCGGTGGTAAAACCGTTTGTCCACGACCCACCTTCACAACCGTACATTGCGGTGCCGCCTATCACTTGTCTCAAATATGAATCCATCATTTGCTGAATTATTCTTTGTGTTCCCAAGTTGAGCATTGAAAAATGTTCTATTCAGAACAGAGCATTTTGCAATGTTCGTTGCAAGAAAAACGTTTAGAGAACAGCTCTTTAAACGTTTTGTTTAAAAAAACGATCCAGTAACGAATGTTAATGGTCAGCAGAATGACCATAATGCAGGAGTGCGTAGACCGTTTGTAAATTCTCGCTCTCTCTCAGAAAATGAGAATATTGTAAAAATATTTTCTCGACGATTTTCTCCAAGCAAAGAAGAATGGATACAAAAATGAAAATGTGTGAAGAAAAAAAAATCGAAACTCATTTTCGGTGAATAAAATAATAATGTCTTAGCTAGAAAAAAAACCAGATTAGCTTGAAAAATGCGTTTGGGTTACGGATTGGTGCGGATTACAGGGTTTCTACTGCGTACTTCGATATTTTATATTATAGAGATCATCTCTATCTTATAAATCTGTCAATTTCATACATTTATGTCCCATGCTTGGTCATATTGTTTTTAATCTAATAAATTCACAAGGAAAGCAAGGCTTTCCCCTAAAGAATGAAGAATCGACATAAAACGACGAGCTCGAATTCTAGGAATCCCAAACCTTGGTCGTGCAAAGCAAGCTCCTTAGTCGAAAAGGATAAACCTTACATTTAGGAAACTAGAAACTTTCTTCTACTACTGGTCTCTAAAAACAAGAACATGATTCAAGTAGTAGAGTTCATGGACAGATTGCGGCAAGAATATAACGTCGGTAATAGAAATTGTGTGGTACAATTTGACCATATTTTATTTGGTTTACACTTTATTTCCTGACGATACTTTAAAGTTCCAGGTTAGATAGTTTGTTATGTATTGAATTTTTTTTTCAAAAAATAGTATTTTATTGTCTTTAATTAGAATTAAAATGGCCTACCAAATTTTATACGTGATGGTTATTTTAATATTTGTATTATCATTTCCTTTGTGTATGTTCTAAAGTGTATACCAGGAACGCAAGACATGATCAGATGTTCATAACTTGCACAGGGCCAAGAAGTGCTCGAGGAATATTCTCGCACGAATATTGTTTCGAATTCTGTAGATCTTATCCGCCGTGAAGGTCATTGATCATTTTTGTCGCACCACGGTCATTTTCTGTACGCGGGGGACCTAATTAGACCGGGACCTACAATTTATTGCCGATTCCGAACGGCAGGCTTGTTTTTTATACTCATCGAGAAGTTGGTACGCTAACCACTCGATGGGGTACTCCCTGCGATAGCAATTTTTCTACGGTCATGTCGCCGCTTCTGTTGTACCCCTGTGTCAGGAAAGTTTTCTGACAAGGACGAACCGGGTATCGAACTCGCAACACCTCTAACCATCTTTTGGTACTTTAAGCGAGTATCTTATCGACCTGGGCTACCGCGCCCCGCCGTGAAGCTAATATAATGCAAAGATTTGAGAATTTTAATCCCGCATATATCAATGTATCAAAATGAAATTACAATCAAAATTTTTACAACATAAAATCCAAGTCGTAGAAATTGGAAATACATATTTTCCTTTCCTGACAAAAAATATCAACAAAGAAAAACAATCGGATTGAAAATAAAATGTATCAGGAAAAATTTTGTTCTGTCCTTTAAGAGATAAAATCCAATACGAGTCCCAGGTATATATATATATATATATATATATAGATCATGATTTTTTGGAAATTTTATTTATTATTTTTAAGGATAAAAGTCACAAAAATAGTCCCGAGAAAAATGTCCAAGTTTAAAAAAACTGAGTGCTAAAATACAGAAGGTAAAGTTTTCTATGTGAGTATGTGTATTATTTGTCAAAAAAGACTTCATTACATATCTCCATGAGTATCTTCAGATCCGTTTTGATATAAGAGTTTCGGGTGATTATTTAAAATCTAAAATAAGTTTTGGACTGATTTTGATTTTTCCCGGTGATAAAAACAAGGTTGAACTAATATCCTACAATTTAAATTTATGATTAAATTTTTCAATTCGTAACGTGCACCTTTTGTGGTCTTTTCCTTTTCCGACTGCACTCACTGCTTCATAAGAAACATTCTGCCAGTAATATAGGTTTTTCGCAATTATGTTTATGATTTCCCACATGTGGGTTTTTAGCGATTTTGGGTGTATTAACTGCACATATGTATCAACTGTCTTCATTAACAAAATTTCACGTAAAAGTAGTCTCTTATAGTTTTCTCTGATCAAAGAAATTAAATTTGTATTTATTTATATTTTTTTAGTTTTTAGATCTTGCAAATTTATTACTGCGTACGAAATTCTACAAAATAATTTTAAATCAATTCAAAAAGTGCTAAAAGAAAACTAAATTTCCCTCCGTAATACTTTATTTTCTTTATCTTGTTTTCTAAAATACAGCAAGAGAAACGTGGTTATTTGCTGTTTGCTCTTCACAGATGATAACTCATGGAAGGAGGAGAAAGAAAAACCTGGCAAGGTTCATAATGGGAAAATTCCTTATTTTTTCCCGTTCAAGAACTCTGCATGATATGGAAGAAGAAACAGAGAGGATAACCGTAAGAGCGTACGCCACATTTATTATTATTATTATTTTTTGCTTTTTCTACTTCATTCTTTCTTTTTCCAAGTTGCTCCCAGTTGGGTATGTAACAATGAAATCTGGGGCAAGCCTTGCGGACTCAATGGCTATTTGCTGGTCGATATTTTCAATCTGTGCCCAAAGTTCAAGAAATTGGAAACATGGGGATAGAAGGGAAAAGATCTTCGAATAGTGAACAAGAGGTTTTCCCCTTACTGTTTTTTTTTTTTTTTTTTCACTTTATTTCCTTCTCCTGGAATTGAACTCACATCGATCTTTGAAAGGATGATCCGTCGTAGGGTATGAGCAATTCATCACAGGCTCAGAGGATGCGAGTTCCTATTTAGGAATGAGTGAGAGATTCTAAGCTCCGCATACCTCAGGAGAGAACTTCCAACAGCGAAAAAAAAAAAGATATACTTTGGAAATCTGCCGCAAGGCACGCTTGTTCCATTTTGCCCTTCTGATGCTTCTGAGTGCCACGTGACCTTCACTTTTTCTTAGGATGTGGTATTTCTTTTGTATATAGAATTTTCTATTCGAAGATTTTTTAGCTGCAAACAACGCGGGATACGTTGAGATTATAATCACGAAAATGATTCATTCATGCTGCCTTAGCGACGTTATTTTCAAACCAAACACATTTATTTTCTTCTGAAAATTGATGTTTTGGATTTTCTAAAATCGTTACTGCCTTTTACAACTTTACATTCCAGTGCTAACATGGACGTTATTTCAATTCGTTGATCCTTCATTCTCTAAACAGTATTATGTATGTCCCCACAATACACCCAAAGCTTTAGAATAAATCATCCATCTTTTCAAAATATTTTTTTAAAAGATCGACATTTTATTCTTTTCATCATTTTTCATCATTTAAATCGCTCAAAACGATGAGAATTTTTAAAATTGCCATAAGTCGATAAATTTTCATTCTATAGGACGAAGTTTTTTTTATTTATTGACTCCTTTCGCACTGTTAAATCTGAGAATCCCAATCAGAATTCCTCTAAAAGAATCTCAATGAAATCATCAAAGCTGGAAATCAGTCGATTTGGACAAGTCTGTCCAAGTCTTCTAGTTTGAACGATTTAGTATTCCACGTTCGTTTTTCTCGTACTATGACATAAATATACTGCAGAATGTAGATATTATAACGCATTTCATGTGAGCAAAGTCCTACTTGTTTCGTACTATTCTGGTTCCGTCATCTGTCTTCCATATTATTAAGTGGAAAATCACAAATGCCTGAATTTTCATGTTATGTAAGTATCATGTTGTAGGTCTGCCGATATTCTTTTTCAAATGGGAGCCCGGCTTGCTTTCATTAACAGTTACTGCAAGTCCGACAGCATCCTAAAAAATAAAGAGACAGATAATGAATTCCACACATGCAAACATCCATCTCTTTTAAAGCTTAACAAATTAAATTTGTTAATTAGTTACAGCTATGAATTCTTTCCTAAACTCTCTTAATAATTAATTAATTCAGCTGTAACGGCGAACAGTCTACCATATACTTATTCGTACAACTAACTCCGGTCATATTGCCATACAGAAATTTACTAACGAGTTTGGTCAGGAACTGTTCTCGTTGGAAAAAGCCGTAGTATACTTCCGTTCTTGTCTTCAGCATGGACGAGTGTTTGCGAGGACTTATTCAGAAGGAGCCATCTAATGGTGGTTGACTCAGAGAAAGAAATTATCTATGTGTGTCCTTCACCGGGATCAAACCCGTGGTTCTGACGGAAGCCTTGATGACGATAGACAAACATCTTACCACTGCGTATATTAGCACCCCGGTATACTAGTACTATGAGGAAACTCATGTGGCCCAGAGGGCAATATCGGTAAAAAGGAATTCACTGTATTTCGCAACGAGAGGAAACTATGTATGCATGGAGTTCTTCACGCATTACTTAATACTTAATTATTGCGTATTTCCTTATCATTTACGAACAAGATGCAGAAATCTTCGTGAGTGCTACCGCGTTTTGTTCTTCTCTCTGTGTGTGTACTGCTCTTCTGCATAGACTTTATTATTGGACCATGACATAAAATCAAAGAAACATCAATCATAAAAAATCCCGAGATCCAAAATCTAAAAATAAAATAAAGCATAACACAGATTCGAATACCCACTTATATGATGAAGAAATCGTGGAAAGCGTACTAGATGATTTCCAGGAGAATTTCATCTTCATGAATCTATAACATCACAGTATAAAAGAAAAAATGAAATAAAGTATGATATCACATATAGAAATTTTTGGACATTTTATGAAGCAGATAAGAAGAAAAAAACTCAACATGGATTTCCATTTTCCTAGAAATAAATTCAGAAAAAAACAACTTCGTCTTTACCCTCCTCTTATCTGAAATCCTGAGGTATCGGCGTGCGGAAACTACACACAGCGCTGTACTGTCCAGAGTCCAGAAAATTCAATACTTTCACCTCAAAGAACACAATATTTCTTTTATTTTTTACTTTCCGTACGCACACGTGGCTCTCTCACAGAGTCCTTTCTGACTCGCTTTTATAGTTTTACCTGATATCAATCTTCCGCTAGATTCCCCAGCTGTCAAATAGGATTATCTATTTTCCAGAAACTGGAAAAAAAAGTGATAATAAAATAGTAGAGAAAAAAATAATACATATATGCTCAAAAGAGCTCAATATTTCTGCTTTACCAACTCCTTTGAAGTTTTATTTACTTCTTTTGTTTCGCTTATTCTATATTTGAACAAGCGTTTCATTATGATGAAGTAAAACTGCTACACTATTTTTACTTCTCATTTTTTTTCCTCTTCTCTTTCTTCTTTACTTTTATTATTGCTTTCTTAGCATCGCTTGGGAAATGGTAGTAAAACAGCAATTCTTTAGAGAGATATTTCTTATATATATATATATTATTTTTTGTAGTATTATAAAGAGAGAAAGAAAAAAATAGCAAAAGTAAAAATATCTTGTGATAAAGAACTTACCTTCATAGAATTTATAAACGCCGCTGATAAGTTCTCACCAAACCATACACGTACATATGGATGGTTGTGTTGACGGTACGATGTGAGGATGTTCAACTTTATTAGGTTAGTATTAACGTAGGGAATGGAAAGAATAGAAAAATCAGTAGTATGTGTATTGTGTTTAAGTATTCTGGGCTGGTTTTTACACAAGATGGATTGGCAATTACTGACAATGTTATCATGCCTTCGTGATAGTAGCAAAGCATGTGTAGTTCATGTTCTTGTCGAACGTTGCTGTGAAGGAACGACAGATAGCCTATAGGCAAATTCTTACTTCTTTTTAAAAAAATTCAATTAACTCTTTATATCGGACATTGTGGAAAGTAGAATAAGAAGAAAATTACAATAAATTTAAATAAAAAAGTAAATGTTATGATAATAATAAATAGTTATAATGTAAATTAATTTAGCAGGTCATTTCAGATTAAAATAAACACAAAATTAAAAAAAAACAATGTTTTTGAAACAATTAGTTAGTTTAAAACTAATGGAATAGCTTACTTTCGGGGCCAATGGATTCTAACACAATTGACACGTTTAAAAAAAAATACGATAAACATGTTGGGGTAAATCGAGAACCTATCCATACTTAGAATAAGACAACCATAAGTATGCTTTATGGGCATTGTATAATATTTTATCATGTGTATTATATTGTTTGCAAGTTTTGTTAATTGCATTTTTATATTTTTGAAATATATGACATCCATATTTTAATGGACATCTTTTCCTCAGCTACCTCGTTGGGCATTTTGCCTGTTGTGGCGTTGTATTTGTATTTGTATAAATTATCTAACCTGGTACTTTAATGTACAGTCAGGATATAAAGTGTTAAAATTATTTGCAAATACGCTGTTAACGTGCGTAGTTCTATATGAAAATCGTAACAACATTTATGTTAAACAAAAGTTATTCTCGATTATAGAACTTTGTCAACTTAAAGAACCCCAACTACAGAAGTTTGAAAGTTGGACTGTAAAATCATTTCGAACATTTCAGTGGTTTTTGGGCTTAAAGGTTATAGAGAAATAGTTTTCCATCCCATTAAATAAGAAAAGTTATGCAGGGTGCGATGCAAGTTCAAATGCGGTTTTTATTTCGTCAACCGTTCAAAGGTAAATAAATGTATGGTTTCCATTCAAAAAACAATGCTCAAAAAAATGTGTTCAGAAATCATTCTTTACCAGTCCAGAGAGTGAAAATACAGTGCATCATAAAATTAAAAAGAAAAAAAAAGTATACGGTCCACCCTACCCTTCAATTTCCAATTGCAAAGCCTCTCCTGAGGCCAGCAAACATTTAATGTTTCTAAATGCAATGTTCACTTAGATATGTTAATTCAAAAAACAGAGAAAAATTGAGAAAGGACAGCATAAATAAAGTAAAAGAACTTTGTTCGTTAGTTTTGCTGTTCTTTCTAAATTTTTCTTCAATTTTTCTGTCCAAATAGTGAATATTTCACTTGGGAACGGGAAATTTTCTTTTCCGCCTCAGAAGAAACAGGGCAACAACTTCCTTATTGGAAATTAGAGGATGGGGGGAAGGGTGTAAAAAATCTGTTTTTTTTAATTTTGTGACACACTCCAGTTTCTCTCTCACGAAACTGGTAGAAAGTGATTTCTGAACACATTTTGAGCATTTGTTAAATTAAAACTATACGACGATTTGTTGTTGATATAAAGGTCAAATTAGGATTTGCAGGAAACACTGTATAAAATATATTGGGCAAAGGAATACATACATTTTAAACCGAAAAACACATTAATTTTCAACCTTTTTTGAAATTAAATTGTTTTCTAAAAATGTGCATGTGAAAAATACACCTTTACCAGTTGTAATTATATTGTTTCATGAATGATGTTTCGTGTTCCATTAATTATATAATATTGTTGTTTTCCATCTCTTTTCTATGGCCAATCTCGTACGGTGGGAAGCGTACCACCGGTGGAGAATCATAGATCGAAACCACTAAAACAAGATATACAGAAAACTGGATGTTGTAGAGATATTTATTTTTTGAGATCTTGATTTTTTAAGGAGTGAAAAAACTCATTTCTGCCCCCTACCGAGGCCCAGGTTCGACTCTCGGTAGAGGAAGAGATGAGTTTTTCCTTCCTTAAAAAAAATTAACATCTCAAAAAATAAATATCTTCACAAGATCCAGTTTTCTGTATATCTTGAATTAACAAGTGGAGAGCGCGACATCATGTCATATAAACCTACTAAACATTGAGATTTGATTATACAGGCATATACTGATAATATTAAACCATTATGAAGATTATTACCCTCCATTGCATCAACAAATGGGATTTACATGCCACATTTCTTGTTTTTACGGGCCTACCACCTTCTATTTGATGTTATTTTGACTAAACATGTTCATTTTTCTATATTTCGGGTGAAAAAAATCACATCAAATGATCCTTCCCTATCATTTGAGACAGTGTTTCACTTTATACGTATGCCCCCTCACATTGGATCACATTCTCTTCATGTCCCTTCTTCTTTATTTTAGTTGTTCCTCCCCCACCCGCCCCACAGGGTGACCCCTTTCCCTTTGTTGAATACTGAGTAATATTTTATATCTTTTGAGTATATTTTTGAGTAAATTTGATAATGTGAAACACTATTGGAATAAGTTCAATCTGCAGACCTCCAGGCCGCACCATGGCAGGCTCCCGTCGTAAAGGCTCTACAGGTAGTTTTACAATATACTAAAAATTGCCACACATTGTCTCATCATATTTAAATGCTTCATTTCTTACAGAATTCCCCTTGCCGCCAAATAGCCTGTAGACCTCAAATACGTCATTCATAGGCAATAAGGTTGTATTGTTATTAAAATGAAAGAAAAAAAAAAAAACAAATATTTTTGAACCCAATAAGAAAATTGTTGTCCTGTCTCTTTTGATGCCAACAAAAAATTTGGCAATTCCAGCCTGTGCTAGGGAAGAGCATAGGAGATATTGTGCTATGTTCACTAGAAATCACTAAACCACTTAATTTTTTTCGTCGTTGCTTTCTAAATTTTCTTTTTTCGTGCGAATCATGTTTTGGCAGCAAATTACGTTTCATATTTCCGTAAAAGCCCAATCCTTGGTTGTAACAAGGAAAGGGTCCCAAAGTGACATCTTCGAAAGGTTTGAAAACATTATCAATGATTCTACTCATTTAAATAAGCACAAAAATATAAAAAAACATCCGGTGAAATTATTATAGGTCGTTCAAAAAAAAGTAAGTATTAATATTTAGAACCCCACTAGAGGCCAAGAATGAATTTTAAAATTCCTGCAACCCTAGAGTGTGTTATCATTCAGGTACAGCACTCAAACACCAAACATGGCCCCCGCTCTGTCCCTTGTGGGATATAAGGTACAGCACAAATAAAGAAACAGAGAAAAAAGAGAAATAACGACTTTCTACGACAGCGAAGCTAGAGAAAAGAAGGGGAAAAGTGAAAAAGCTTTTTTTTAGAGATATCGCCAAGACACTCAAGAGGCGATGAGTAGCCAACTGTTAGCATTTTTGATATTTTTTATCAAAAATGATAACTACGGCTTAAATAATTGCATTCCACCGCTATTTTTTTGTTTTTATGTGTTTCCGGGTGAGATTAATGTACACAAATATTGTTCATAATTCTTCGAGGGTGATACCTTGGGACTCGTTCCATTTAAGCTATTCTTGTCATGTGAAAACGTACTTGCTCGACATTGACACATTTTCCTCAACAAAAAACTAATTAGCGATCAAAGTGTTTTTCATCAGTGCTGTGATGTCATAACTCTCCTTCACATATGAGCCCGGTTAAAATGGTGCGATGCCACTTGAGCCCCATGGCTTAGAACCACTTGAACCAAGGGAATCCTTCACTCTCTCTAGTTCAGTTCATCTTCAAATACTTCGTTCTTGAATTTCATCACTGCTTTACGAAAATAATGGGAATATCAGTCTCATGGGGGGGGGGGGATTGGAATTGATGTAAGTTTATAGTGAAGAAGGAGCGGTGAGTTCTTATAGTCCTTAATACATATGTACTGCTCGCATAGCTTCATTTTAAACTAATAACGGAATAACAAAAACACCCGCACAAGTACACCGTACATATCGATCCACGAATCCCGGAAGCAATTCCCCAGATCATTCACGACAATCTGCCGGCGATCAAGGAGACTGAATACAACTCAATTAACTTCTCAATCACGATTCGCGGTGATGTCGGTATCATCTCAAGAATGATAATCTGTAGTCAATGATGCACTGACGCAAGTGCCCCACGCGTATAACCCACGATACAGTTGCTTACGTTTCAAATTCGCACTTCGTATCTTATCCTTGGTATACATGTATTCATGACGTTCATTTTTCACATTTTTAGCAATAGTGCTATGCAATAATTGTGTAGCACTATTGCTAAACATGTGAAGAATGGATATTATCTACTTCTCCCTGCGTGTTTCAAAATTTTACGATGATTCCACATTCTGAAATATATATATATTTTAAATTAATGAAATAAAAAATATTGTTATTGAAGTACTTAAACTACGTTTCAATTTACGCATGTTTCACGATATTTGTGTTAATAACTGTTTTAAGCTCCCACATTTACCTCCTGACACACAATATGCTAATGATTTAACTATACACGGTGATTGCAAATTCATGGGGCAAACTTTAAGAGTGATATAAGCCCCATAAACAAGCAATTTTGTTCACAGGATGAGCGGTCGAATTGCAATAGCAAATGCTGTAGAGTGTGTTTTTCAAGAATACACAACAGCACTTCACGAAAAGCAAATATCTTATTATTTGATGGATTTGCTGCAGGGGCAAGCATATTATAATATGTTAGGTCTGCTATGGTGCAACCGTGGTAGCGCAAATTCTACCACAAGTCATTATACCGCTTGATCATTGTGTGGCGCTGCATAATCTTGATGGTCCTTACACCAAATAAAAAAACAAACTCCCATCCAATCCGAAAAGGTCCATGGGCACCCTCGAATGGTTCATTGCACTTATCATGGCAAATCCGTCGGAAAAACCAATTTTTTTGGTGAAGTGCTATTGAAATCTTGAAAATCTCTAAAAACACTCTCTACCCCCCTTTGATGTTGCGAATTAGCCGCACATTCTATGACCAATTGGACATTTCCCATATTTTCACTGATTGGTAATCTATCCGACTCAAATTAAGAGCGGATATTACGTATACAATAAGCTAGCTATACAAAAAAATTATACTGTATACAAATTTCTTAAGATATACGATCCGGAAAAAAATATATACAGGGGGTGATGCAAGTGCTAATACGGCCTTTATCTCATCAACCGTAGAGATCTGCTTCCAGTTTGAAAATTCTCAAAAGGCCTTACCAGTTTTGAGCATATCGGCTCAAAATTGCCTTCTACCAGTTTTGAGAGTGAAACTACAGTGTGTCTCAAGGTAAACAAAATCAAATTTTTATACGCCCCCTTTGTTTTCTAACTCCCAATCAGAAAGTAGTTGCTCTGTACAATTCTCTTCTGAGGCCAACCGAAAAAAAAATATCACGTTTCTTACTGCAATATTCACTAAAATATTTACATTAAAAAATCGGAGAAAAATTCGGTGAAAAAAATTGAGGAGGAAAGGCGTATTGTCCGTTATTTTAGTCTTATTTCTTTACAAACTTTTGTCCAATTTTGTATTCCAATATCCCAGCGAATATACCACTTAGAAACATGATTTTTTAGTCTCGGAAGAGACAAAACGACAACTTTCCACTCATAAATTAGAGCTTAGGAGGGACCGTATAAAAACGTATATCATTCATTAGATGACGCACTTTATTTTCACGCTCAAAACTGGTTCAGAGTGATTCCCGAACACATTTTGAGCATCTTTTAAATTGAAATAATAACTCTACGACGGACGGTTGATGAGATAAAGGCCACATCTCACATCGCTGGACACCATTATAATTTCGCTAGTGATTCAAAATGTAGTTAATTACAAAGCGCAATATTAATTTCGCGAGGCTTTCATCATCTTGTCTAAGAAATCGAGTGCTAAATCACATTATCCGCTATCTTAAATTTTATGTAAAGCAGTAACTTCAAACAGGGCCTCTTACTTAAAGCGGCACACTGCTTTGACGTGACGTTGTCCCTGATGTCAAGCCAGAATAGTATGTAGGAACCTTCACAGAATCACGAACGTTTTCATTTTATAGTAGTAACAATTTTTTTTAAATTTTATAAAGGATCAGATTGGTTAAAAAATGCAGTCGAACTTTGTTAATTAGTTCAAATTACTTTTCGGATAATGTCCGATTAAGTCTCTGGATAAAAGTTCGAATTATCCAATTAATCTATTCTGAAACTTCAAATGACTGAATGACTACAAATTGCAACTTAATCATCATCTGGAATCAGCCTTACTGCAGAATTTCTTGACCGTGTTCAAAGCCTTGGTTTACGGAAACAGTTCATGATTATCCGTTTCGGAACTGTTACCTAAATTTTGCTTAATCATTCTTATGATATCAAGGAAATACACTTTCATTAACGTATTAGGCCTGTGATACACATGATGCTAAGTTGCACGAAAGCATGCCACTTTCGAGCATATGTAGCCAATTATTGGTAACATTTGCACGAATCAAGGAAACATTTTATTCTCGATATTATGCTGAGGTGAACTCGGAAAGGAAAGTCATCTTGTCTCCGCCGGAACTCAGGCCCTCTTGCATATTAGGCGTATACAAAAGGGCTTTGGTTCGAGAGTAACGGTGGAGACAAGATGATTTTTCTTTCCGAGTTCACCTTAGCATAATATCCAGAAAATAAAATGTTTCCTTGATATCTTGAGCTGAGAAAAAGCCATCTATCTCTCTATTTGCACGAATGTTACCAATAATCTCATTGATTGCATATGCTCGAAAATGGCCATGCTGTCGTGCTACTTAATAGCATGTGTATCACGGGCCTGATAATCTTAACTTTCCAGTACTATCTATACTCTTAATGACGATAAAAAAGATTCGGATTTTGAATGTTACACTTTGATTTATAAGTTGAACAACATAATTGGTATTCAGCGGTACACAGTTTTACTTTTTTTAGCCACCTCGTTGGGAATTTTGGCTGTTTTTGCCTTGTATTTATCAGACTCGATGCACACCAGCTGAACAACTTAAGATGGGCATTAAGTTACAACAAAACAGAGGGGAAAAAAAAACCATAATTTTCAAACTTTTCCCTCTGTTACTCTTTTAACCTTTTAAAATCTTTTCTCTAGCCCCTTGATCGAGAAAAGCAAAGTCTGGCTTCTTTTGTAGAATGTTTCCAAAGAAAATATTATGCCCTTAAGAAAATCAGGATATTTCCCCCTCTAATTTCGAATTAAACAAGGAATTATAACATTAAATTAGATAGAAAACTCAAGGGAAATTTGTAAATGTTTGAATTAAGCAAGTTCTAAGGTAAGTAGCACTTTTCTCATGTACTTTGTCATTTGTACTTCCGCCGTGTGTTCTGTCCAGCTGAATAAAGGAAAAAAAAGATACGCAAAGGCCGCAATAATTACAAAACTTTTAATGAGATATACAGTTCATAAAAGATAAAATTCAAATGCATCAATTCATCAATACATTCGCAATACAATACTGACGATGAACGAGCAGAATAAGTCTCTCTCGGGAAACGACGAATAGTCGTCATCTTTAAATATCGGTGTTCAAAAAAAACAAATATTTCTCTTCCACTCTATGTTGTTGTTGTGGTTTGTCATTCCCATGCGTCTTCTCTCTCTGCATCTGAGTATCTAACTCAGGTCATCCTATCGACTTGGCACAGGCGTTCCATTGTTCAGAATTCGCACCATGGTAGTGGCTACTAGCTGCTGTTGGTTGAGAGTTCCCTTCCGTTCCAGCTATAAAATATCATAATCCAATTAGAAATTATGATATTAGAACCATTTGAAGTTACACAAAAAACATATATGAGCAATATAACTTATTAGCATTAATCATGATTATTTACCCTTTTCTGACACATTGAATTCACTAAACTTTTTTGCGTTCCGAAACCCGTTCTTCATGGGGAATGGTACCGATTACATATCATTGCCGATAGCATTGCATATTGCGATATATGTGGTAAACTGTCTGTGTGAGAGATATGGATGTTCGGGAAAATTTATCTCTGCCCTCACGGGGCTGGAACTCTCGTCTCTCGGATGAGTGCTCTACCTCTAAGCTATGAAAGCAGATAGAATATTCCTTCCTTGGAGAGTACATATATATATATATATATACATACCGAATAGCTCCATGCGATGGACGGTGGCAAAATTCTAGTAATAGCTCATAAATGGCAAAGGAGAGGACGCCTTTCTCTACATATACGCCGCCATCTGGTGGACTTTGCGGGTTATAAGTGGAAATTTGCCGCCGTCCATCACACACAGCATGCATATATATATATACTAGGGGGGCTCTGCCCCCCTGCCGCCTTTGGCGGCCAACCCCCCCCCCCACTTCTCTCCCGGACATATCTTGTTTATTTCGTCCCACTTCATCAGCGTGCTATGGAAAAGGGGAAAGGGACGTGTGAAAGCACCAGCCTACTGAAGAAGCGAATTTTAATGAAAATAATAATAAAGCAACAAAAAACAAATGAGATTCATCAAGTATCCCCAGAAAACTTCCCCATGGGGGTCCACAGATTCAATTCGCTGAATTTCAGTGGGGCCCCACACTGGATATATCTTGGGCTACCGATGTGTTGCAAATTTTACAATGTTAAACCACAAAAATCAATGAGATACATTCAGGGGCACCGAATTACAACCTGCCAACATTTCCATGAAGCCCTGACCTGCAAGCTTGTCGGACACCCCCCTGTGAGAATTTTTCATTTTTATCAATTTTACAACGAATAAAATCCAGGGCCCCACATACAGTAGCGGGGACACAATACGCAGATTTTTAGTGGGGCCCCAGACTGGCTATATCTCGGGTTTCGGCTGTGGCAAATTCTACAACAGAAAAGAATGAGATTCATCCAGGGCCCCCAAAATCAAACCTGTAAACATGGGCCCCCCGACTTGGAAGCTTGTCGGTCATCCTCCGGTGCGAGTGCCATGAAAAATTTTCATTTGTATTCGTTTTACGAACGAATAAAATCCAGGGCCCCCAAACAATTACCCGGGACAGCAATTCGCATACTTTTGGTGGGGCCCCAGACTGGCTTTATCTCGGGCTTCCGCTGTTGCAAATTCTACAACAGAAAAGAATGAGATTCATCCAGGGCCCCCAAAATGAAATCTGTAAACATGGGCCCCGACTTGGAAGATGGTCGGTCATCCCCCGGAGCGAGTGCCATGAAAAATTTTCATTTGTATTCGTTTTACCAACGAATAAAATCCAGGGCCCCCAAACAATTACCCGGGACAGCAATTCGCATACTTTTGGTGGGGCCCCAGACTGGCTTTATCTCGGGCTTCGGCTGTTGCAAATTCTACAACAGAAAAGAATGAGATTCATCCAGGGCCCCCAAAATGAAACCTGTAAACATAGGGCCCCCGACTTGGAAGCTTGTCGGTCATCCCCCGGAGCGAGTGCCATGAAAAATTTTCATTTGTATTCGTTTTACCAACGAATAAAATCCAGGGCCCCCAAAATGAAACCTGTAAACATAGGGCCCCCGACTTGGAAGCTTGTCGGTCATCCCCCGGAGCGAGTGCCATGAAAAATTTTCATTTGTATTCGTTTTACCAACGAATAAAATCCAGGGCCCCCAAAATGAAACCTGTAGACATGGGGCCCCCGACTTGGAAGCTTGTCGGTCATCCCCCGGAGCGAGTGCCATGAAAAATTTCCATTTGTATTCGTTTTACCAACGAATAAAATCCAGGGCCCCCAACCAATTACCCGGGACACCAATTCGCATACTTTTGGTGGGGCCCCAGACTGGCTTTATCTCGGGCTTCCGCTGTTGCGAATTCTACAACAGAAAAGAATGAGATTCGTCCAGGGCCCCAAAATGAAACCTGTAAACATGGGGCCCCCGACTTGGAAGCTTGTCGGTCATCCCCCGGAGCGAGTGCCATGAAAAATGTCCATTTGTATTCGTTTTACCAACGAATAAAATCCAGGACCCCCCAACCAATTACCCGGGACACCAATTCGCATACTTTTGGTGGGGCCCCAGACTGGATATATCTTTTGCTTCCGCTATCGAAATTTTTCAACGTTAAAGCAGCAAGAAAACAATGAGATCCATCAAGGGCCCCTGGAAATGAAAACTTTTTACTTATACGTGAAATCTTCCCCGGGTACCCCGACCCTGTGTTGGGAGCACTGCTGTTGTGTGTGTATATTACACATATATATACCTATCGGCATGGACCTCCCCCCCCCACAAAGGAAGGGCTGACAGGGGCCACAACGATTCTTTTCACTTTTTGATTGTTCACACTATAAATTAATGACAGGGGGGGCCCCTGAAAGCTGGTTTGGGGGCTCGAAATCTAAATTCCAGCCTAAGGGCTCTGCTGTAGGATGTAGGAGCCTCTTGGTACATGCACATAACATGGTCCCGATGGGTCAAATGGGTCCCGATATGTGAATATCGACCCAATATCGATATATGATATATGATATCATATCGATATATGAATGTGAATATCGATATATCAATCGAACCCACTTCCGTAACAGAGTTTCCGTCACTCGGTTGCTTAGCAACAGGCCCTTTTCGAGTTTGTTTGTGATTTTATATTATAGAATAGATATATAAGCTATATATGCTGCATGGCTCCAAGGAGGGAATAATCTATCTGCTTTCATAGGTTAGAGGTAGAACACTCATCCGACATACGAGAGTTCGAGTCTCTGTGAGGGCAGAGATGAATTTTCCTGAACATTAATATCTCTCACACAGACAGCGTATACAGTAAAACCTCTCTTTTGCGGACACCGACAGGACAAAAAGAAATCGTCCGTAAAAGGGGTGATCGTTAATATGGGGTCGAAGTACATACTTTTATTGTACAACTGGAAATTATTAGTTGGCCGTAAAAGAGGGGTGTCCGTTATAGAGGTTTTACTATCTTAACATAATAACATTGTCTAACTTTATTAAACTTTTGTAGTGTAATCTCGGCCAAAAGATGAAATGAATTTGTGGGAACAACGTGCCAAGTTGTCCGAAAAAATCCGGGCCAGAGAGCCATAATTAAACAGAAATTATAATTATATATATGATTATTTAATAGAATCATAATTATAATTCTTTAAAAAAAATCGACAAAAATTTCTAAATATAATTGTAAAGCGATTTTTTTTTACTTCTCAGATCTTATTTGATCATTCTTTTGATACCTGTTTTACTGGTCATTCCAATATTTTAGACGAAACGGCTACTCTTAGTGCAAAGTGCAATTGTTTTGGGAATAACTGAACACAATAGGGTGACACATACGATCATGAAGTAGCATACTGTACTATATCTTAGTATATTTTAGTTATTTTAGTATAAAATAATAAGCAACCATATTCTTCATTATATCGATCGAATCGATTTCCATGCCGGTCGGAGTGTTGTTTTTTTTAATGAAGAACTATATTTTTTAATATTCCATGTTATTTTGATTAAACTGCTGAACATATTTTTTTTATGTTTTTATATTTAACTGCACTCCAGTTGAAACAAAAACATAACACATTATTTCTCACAACAACAACACTCAAATTCTAATGCGAGAAATCGCAGTTGCATGCCACAAATTAGAAAAACATGTACTTCGTAATTGGATACTATTCGAGCTGAATATCCACAAATAGGTCTAAATATATCCTATCCTCCCCATTCATTCTTATAATAGTTGTTTTCGTAGACTCGTGTGTAGCATTACACACAAAGAGGATATGCAACGCATTTGAAGAGATAATGCTCACAAAATTGACTACGTCCTTCGAGCGTAAATCCAATAATGATGACACGTGCGAGGAAAAATTAGCGATTCTCAATGACAACGTAACCCTATTCTACATCAAAATAATTTACAGAAACACGTATTTTCACACGTTTAGCAAAAACACGTATTTTCAAGCAGAAACACACATACTCTAGTTCATGCAATACCCAATATTCTTTATACAGCCAAACTTGGTTAATGGAAGACTAAAATCACTAGAAAAAAATTCGTATCATCCAACTAATCTGTTTCTGGATCCGCGAAATGTCAACAACGTGCAACTTTATCATTGATAATTATATCTTGATATTTTATCTTGACTTTACTTTATTTATAAATAAATAATACTTTATCTTTTTCATAATAACTAGCATTTATTACAACTATCATCAGTTGCGAAACTGTTTCCCAAATTTTAATGATTTATAATTATAATAATTGGTCTAAGATGCAACATTATTCTACTGTTGTGAAATCAGAACCATTGCTGATAATTTCTTGACCATATTCAAACCTGATTTACGGAAATAGTTTTTGTTATCCGTCATGAAACTGTTTACCAGATTTCGCTTATCATTCTTGTGCTATCGAGGAAATATACACTCAGTGCCCAAAAAATTAGGCACTCTTCTCATTCAAACTTCGACTCGTCCGTGTATCAGGTGCGCAGACGTAATAAACCAGATTTGCGAATAAAAACCTTTGTCCTGGACAGAAGCAGCAGTTAACGTTCCAGTTTGCCTGTACATGAGAAAAACAAGAAATTTGAATGACTTTGAACGCCGCATGATTCTGAACGCCAGAAGGGGAGGTTCTAGTATCTCCGAAGCCGCTAACCTTCTTGGCTTTTTCGTACAATATCTCCAGCCTTCAGAGAATGACAGCTAAGCCAAAATAAAAACTCGAGCTGAAAGCGAATAGTGGGCGCAAATATCTTGTGAACGAAAGAGGTGTTACGCGACTGACGCGCATTGTGTGCAGGAACAGAAGGGCTACAACGCAACAAATTGCAGCGCAATTGCAGGAGACGGATCTTAAAACAAATAGCCGGTGATCAACAAAAGAGTTCTATTGATTTCGCAGCAAAACTGAAGAAAACGGCTTTTGTGGGCTAGAGAACGCCGAAATTGTACACTTGAAGAAGGTTGTCTGGTCTTGCGAGCAAACATTTCTTCTTCATGACGTTGATGTCAAGATTCGTGTGTGGCGCAAGCAGCACAAAGCCATGGATCCGGCATGCCTCATGAGAACTATTCAAGCGGGTGACAGTGGAATGACGGTCTGGAGAGCATTTTTCCTGTATACTCTGGGTTTCTTATATCTATTGGTAACATCCGTCAATGGCAGCGCCTACCTCCACATCGTTACTGACCCCGTCCACCTGTTCATGGTCATAATGTTTCCTGATGATGATGATAGCTATTTCCATCAGGACAATGCACCCTCCCACGGGCTGGAATTATCTCAGATTGGTTTGAAGAACGTGATTCAGAGTTTCAGTTGCTTAAATAGCTCCCCCCCCCCCAACCCACAGTCACCCGATCTCAACCCAACTGAATATTTATGGGACAAGATTGATTTTCCTGTTAAAAGCTCCGAAACACCACCTTTTAATCTGAGGGAATTAAGAGCTGTCATTCGTATGTTAGGATTATCCAAAGTTCGAATTAACCAATGTTCATTGTATATGAGAAGTGGACTAGATCTTGAATGAACTAGTAGAATGTCCTGCTATTTGTTAACGAAGGATTTAAAGTACAATCACATTGTGGTAAGCAAGAAAGTCTTGAACAGTTTTGTCATCAATTTTCTCCCCGCGGGCGCGCGCGGTAGGCTGAGTCTGTAAGATACTCACCTAAAGTATCAAAATGTTTAGAAGAGACTTTGAGTTTAATACCCAATTCGTCCTTGTCAGAAACTTTTCTGAAGCAGAGGAACAACATAAATGGCGGCAACATGACCACAGAAAAAAATTGCTACCACAGGGAGGTCCATACCGACGAGCTTAGCGCACCAACCTCTCGGTGAGTGGAGAAAAGAAAATGTCGAACGTTGCCTGTCTGAATCAGCAATAAATTGTAGGTCAGGGCCTAATAAGCTCTTAGTGTCAGGGCCTATAAAATGACCGTAGTGCGACGAAACTGATCAATCAACAAATACCCAAGGCTGTCCACGTGTGAAGTTGTGGTCATAATTTTTGCAATAAATCACGTATTTTCCTACCTCAGAACTTATCCGATAAATTAATTGAATTGCCTCCGCATTTTAATAATTAACCATCTCATGTTGCTTTGTTATCACATCACTGATAAAATAATGAGCTAAGCTTTAATAACCTAGACCAAGGAACATCGTAAACTAGTAATAGCAGGCTCTTAATGAAAGTTTAACATACAGCTAAAATCTAATTATGGTCCGGTGGCCATTTTTCAAAAAACCTGCCGCATATCTTTATATAGTTTATTTTATTTCACCTAACATTACATTTTAAATCATATTTTGCTAAATACAAAAACAAAACATAACTTAGGTCTCTATTATTTTTAATTATCTACATTCATATGGTGTTCATACAAAGCCAACTTAACGTTTTAAGTGGCAATTAGAAATCACTAAACCCCCGCCCTTTCAAAATGTCATACATTTTTTTTAATTAAGTAGGCTTTCCTCCGATTTTTAGCAGGTGCAAACTACGTAGTATACGGGAAAGTTTTTCATCGAGAAATCATTTTCACAAAATATCCGGGCTTATCGATACTAAAATAAGAGGCTTTTATGGAGACAAGATCTGACTGTGTTCTTGAATGATTTTTTGATTACTTCTGCAAATATATCATGGGTGGCCCATAGAATTTGTTCCGTGGGAACAAATTGGTGCACTTCCTCTCTTGTTTATAAACCTTGCCATACTCGATTCACTATGCCCTATTCGGGCAGTAGAATCCGCTTTAATCTATGTATGCATGTGCGAAGCTATTTTTGCAACGGCCTACCTATAATAAAGGCAAATTTTTTTTGTGTATTTAAAGTTCTTTCCTTCACTTGTTGGTGAGTTGTTTTTCTTTTTTTTTTCGTTTGACCCACAGTTACTCGCCGAAAGACGCTCTCAGTTAATATACGAGTACTCGTAAAAGGTTAGGCCTAAATTCATTAATCCTTTTCATTCATATCCTCATAATGGCTGAATAATGATAATGAACGCAGGATTTTAGTTTAAAGGAAAAAAATATCCTGCTCTAGACCAATATATATATTAAAAAACTAAACGGCACAATATTGAACAATTTTCAAACAAGTTATGTGGAAAAGAAAAACTGAGTTGTTGCTTTTATCAAACGAGACATATGACATATCTAGGGCTCGGATTTCTATGGCCTAAAGATGAAACGTCTTTGCTGGTACGTTAAAAAACACCTGAAATTCAGGTTGTTTAGCAAACTAAGAGAAACGCTTTATTCAGTCAATGCTTTCAGGTTTTTTAGCCGATCAGCAACGATGCTCCATCTTTAAGTCATAAAAATTCCAGGCTCTAGGCATCGCAATCCCATCCGTGATTTCATTGGGATATATTTGTCAATCGGCTATCGTTATCTGAAACCACGACTCCAAAAGTGATTACATCAAGCGGCGTAAAATGTAATACGTATCAGAGAAGTTCGAATATGATAACGAATATATAAGACGAAACTAATCCTGAATTTCTCATCAGAATAACGAACACGCTTTCATTTGAAATGCAACTCTCATGTATAATAAATAAACAGTCGGGGGTTCTTATCACAGACATACACATCATCATCCTAACAGACATACAGTCGTCTCTTGACGTATTATATTTAGTTTTTTGTAGTACATTAAACTTTTGAGTTCCATTCCGTCATTAAAAGTCTGCGTCTCCAGAGCCAAAAAAGAGAAACAAAATAACCATAGCTACTCATATTATCCATTTCTTGTTAGAAACAAGACCAGACTTGCTAAAACCAAACCAGACATTTATTTTTCTTTCGGATTTCCCATTTATTTTCTATGTAACGACACTTGATTTTTATTTATTTATTTATTATCATTTCTACATTCGCTTTTTCGCTGCTGCGGTATCGTAAGCTGTGATCTGTTCGTCTCGGTGGAACGTGTTCCCAATGATCTTCCCCCGTGATGTCTGCCGATAATTCCTGCAGAATTCGGGAAAGTAAGGATAACGGGAAAGCAGGAAAAAAAATACATAACGTTATCAGATTCCTTGGCCTGGAACTCTATCATCGTCTCTATGACAGCAAGATGTTGGATAAGAAGAGAGAATATAAGAAAATAATAATAATAAATAATACTAGACTGAGAGAGGAAAAGGTTGGGTTTTTGAAATCGTTCGGCATAAACAGGATGACAGATAGAAATTCTTTCGGCAGTTATATGCCAACAGGCGGAAACGGATGCAAAAGAAATAAGAAATATACAAATTTATATCTATGTGTATGGATCCCATATAACGGAAGTACGCTATTCTAAGATAAGAGACGACAGTACATTCTCAAGAAAGTGAAATGCTTTGATAAACACCGCTATTTTTTCATCTTGTCGCTGTGTGTTCGAGACTAGCGACTACTTCTCACTCGAATTTTTGTGTCGTATAAATAAATATGAGACATTTTTCTCGTGAAGATGTGAGAGATATACAGTGTGTGTATGTGTGTATATTGGAAATTGAATTTTTTCTCTCACGTATATATGTATGCGTACTGAATATCTTATCAGTCACGCTATATCCATTCACGATGATCCAATATTTGTGTAAGACATTTTACTGATTCTGATTTATTTATGAGTAGGCGGCTTTCACAGATATCATACAAACTTTATTCAAAATAATTATTTGTTTTGTTTATACTTATTAGGTATGGAGATCGTGCAATCTAAATGTAATTAAACAGGGAATATATGCTAGTCTGAGATAAGAGATAATGTACAAAATATTGATTTATGGTTTGAATAGACCGGAGATATACTTTATATCACAGATTGAGACATTTTGCTTTTATTTCGTGAACCAGAAGTGATCTAACACGTCAGAAATAACAATGACTTACGTTTAGATTAAGCGATTTTCTTTCCAAATACAGTAGAGAGGCACCACTAATTAAAATTACGGATAATGTTATCAGTCGGTATTGTTATCACTTAGCGCAGAGCGTCTCAGTAGCATATCCGAAGATGATGCCACTCTCCTCTATCACTCCAAAGTTTCCGACTGCTGGTTGATGCGCTGATAAATCCAGGAAATTCAATGACATTAATCATGGGAAGAAATTGTTTTTTTGTTATCAGGATTCCTGTTTTTGTGCTCCTTTTGCAATTTGTTTCCTATAGACATGAGTAAGGTAAAAAAAGGTTCCTTTCTTCATTTCGTGGTCAGTTGCTTTCAGCTGGCGACATTAACAGTTCCTCAGCAAAAATGAATCTATGCAACGCACGTTGGAAATAAAAACGGAGCTTTCGTTTTTTCGACCAAATGGAAGGTATGTTCATCGCGCTTGCAATTTATTTATTTTTTTTTTTGTATATAGTTATCAATAGGTTCGCGTTTTCAGAAACCCTGAGTCCCGATGTTATCTCAATAAGCGGAGCGCATTGTACATGTTTCAGAACTCACAGAAAAGAGGTACATATAGCTGACCCCAGACCTCAAAATTAAACATACAGTCCATATTTGACACTTTTCCCTGTACAATTGGTATTTGGGACATTATACTCACAAAATATGACACTAATAACATGTATCGAAAAATTTTGGATATGCAAACGCAAAAATAATCCAGAATTTCTCATCAAAATAACGAACCCACTCTTGAACTGAAATAAAAGTCTCGTGCATAAGGCGGGGTTTCTCATTGCAGGCATACAGTCGTCTCATGACGTATTCTATTTTGTTCTTATGGATATGAAGCTTTTGAGTTCCATTCCATCATTGGAAGTCTCGTATCAAAAACATAAAAAAATCCATAGCCACTCATATTATTCATTTCTTGTTAGAAACAAGAACAAACTTGCTATAAAAGTGAACCAGACATATTTCTCCCTCTTTCGGATTTCCCATTTATTTTCTATGAAACGACACTTGATTTTTATTTATTTATTATCATTACTACTTTTGCTTTTTTGCTGCTGCGGTATCGTAAGCTGCGATCTGTTCGTCTCGGTGGAACGTGTTCCCAATGATCCTCTCCCGTGATGTCTGCCGATAATTCCTGCAGAATTCGGAAAAGTAAGGATAAGGAAAAGCGGGAAAGTATATATATATATATATATATATATATAACGTTATCCGATTCCTTGCTCTGGAACTCTATCATCGTCTCTATGACAGCAAGATGGTGGATAAGAAGAGAGAAATACAAGGAAAAAAAATAACAATAAATAACACTACTGAGGAAAAAGGGTTGGGTTTTTGAAATCGTTCGGCGTAAACAGGATGACAGATAGAAATTTTCTCGGCAGTTATATGCCAACAGGCGGAAACGGATGCAAAAGAAATAAGAAATATACAAATTTATATCTATGCGTATGCATTCCTGTAACGGAAGTACGCTATTCTAAGATAAGAGACGACAGTACATTCACGCAAGAAAGCGAAATGCTTTGATAAACACCGCTATTTTTTCATCTTGTCACTGTATTCGAGACTAGCAACTACTTCTCACTGGAATTTTGCTTCGTATAAATAAATATGAGACATTTCTCTCCTGAAGATGTGATATGTACAGCGTACATATATTGAGAATTCAATTTTTTTCTCGTACGTGTGCGTACTGAATATCCGAGAGTGAATATCTTATCAGTTATGATATACTTATTCACAGTGATCCGATATTTGTGTAAGACATTTTACTGATTCTCATTTATTTATGGCGGTGGTCTTCTGATATTATACGAACTTTATTCAAAATAACTATTTGTTTCTGTTTATGTATTAGTTTCATATGAATATCTTGTTGTCTAAAAGTAATTAAACAGGAAATATACAAGTCTGAGATCAGAGATAAGATGCGAAAAGTTAATTTGAATACTTTATTAAAGATTGTGGTATTTTATTATTATTTTGCAAGTATTTTTCAAATAAGCAGTGAATGTGAATCTGACACTTGTCAGAAATAATAATGACTTACTCAAAGTTTTAGCGGTTTTTATTCAAAATATCTTATATAAACGAAATATCGTTATTAACTGAATATCGCATTCAGTCACGACATTTCACGCTAAAAATTACATGATTTTGTGCGTGAATGAAGATTATAATGATTAAATATGTTAATAAATGATAAACGAAAGAAGTTTTCAGCAAACACATGTGATGTGGGTAGATGAATTTCGTGAACGAAAATAAGTGGCAGACGGACCCGTTTATAACAAAGTAGACAGGTACGACAGAAAAAGCCAATTTATTTGTTATACGCGTTATATTGTACAACTTCTTTGTATTTGCACCGACTTGGAAAATTACGAGTTGAAAATATATTGTAAAAAAATTACAAGGGCATATTTTTTAACAACACAGGTTTGCGATGAATATAAATTTCTTAAAATTAATTAGTATTTTTTATATATTTTTTGATAGTTACTGGAAAAAATAATTAAAAAATTTCATCACGTGCAGTTTTATCCCAAATCACAGGTCTAATGTGTTCGAATTTTGTATATTTAAGTGCAACGTAATTGTTATGAACTTAGTAGCTGTTACCCAAGGATTTGGGTAATTTTTGGGATTAAACCAATTTTTGGGATTTACCCAAGGATTTTTGATCCACTTGCGTGGATTTGGTACTCCGAAAATTACTTTGCGATGACTCCCCCTATTTAACATTTTAACACCTTATGATCCTCTTGGGGATTGAATTTCCAGAAAACCTATTTTAAAAAATCGGTATCTACATTATAAAATATAATACTAACCAAATTGCATATTTATAGCTTCAGCGGTTTCGGCTCGGCCATGGTTGCCACATTTAACCTTTGAACCAACTTATGATCCCGCTTAGAGATCGAAATTTTAAAACTCTCTCCTTAGTGAGCCTTTAGATCATAAAATAAAACTACTAACAAAATTTAATATTTATAGCTTCAGTGATTTCGGCTTAGCGTTGATTGCTCCATATAACCTCTCACCCCTTCCGTTCACTCTAAGCAGAGGAATTTTGAAAAATGCCTTCTTAGTGAGTCTCTACATTAGAAAATAAAAATACTGACGAAATTTCGTATATATAACTTCAGCGATTTCGGCTCGGCGTGATACTCTATATAATTTTTAGTATGCATTATGACCCTTTAGTGGTGGAATTTCGAGAGAAAAAAACACTTTTTTAGTGAGTCTTTACGCCGTGAAATAAAACTATTGACAGAATTTCATATTTATAGCTCCAGCGATTTTGACTATGTGATGATGAATCAGTCAGTTAGTAAGGACATGCCATTAAAATGTGTCCTAAAATGATAGACCCCACCTGTTTCTTTTGGTTCCTCTTAAATATAAGTTTATCCTAATACTGCCATATGACACATACCTAGCTTGTATGAAATCTCTTTCAGAAAAAAAATGTTGAAATTTCAAAGGATAAAAAGTTGACTGAATATTCTCTCGTAAAGCGTGTCCCAAAGTGGTAGAGCCACCTAAGTTTATCACGCCGTCATGCAAATTGCGCCGCATTTTAACAGTGAGTGTTGGATGCTAGATTAGAGGGTAAGAAAAAAATCAGGTTTATTGTATCGGCAACTGCGTTGTTTTCTGTCTCGAATTTAATTTTTTTTGCATAATGGGTAGAGGAAAATCTCCAACAAACTCCTCCTTGAAAACGAAACAAAATTGATGAATTTCATTGGAGTAACTGCCGCTTCGAAGGACTGAAAAGTCAATTTGCCGAGCAGTAGCTTCTAATTATTTGAAATTAAAGGGACTGCATGGCACCAGAAGGAATAAAGGTCGTCCTCCCGTGTTGACGAAACGTCAGGAAAGTATGATTCTATTCAAAGTAAGTAACGCTTTTCCTGACGTGAATGCACCTAAATCTACTGTTCCTCAGCGTTGTAGAAACCTGTCATTCCAAAATGCCTGCTCGTCTGAAAGTGAGCATCATAAACATTAAAGACTTTGTTGGGCGAAACATCCTACGTCATGGACTTCCAAGTGGTATAATGCCATTTGGAGTGTTGAAAAAAAGTTCAGTTTGTACGGTCCAGATATCTGAAAATATTATTGACGTGCATCAAGGAGGCAGAAGTGTAACCGTCTGGGGTATGTTCAATGCTAATAGAAAAGTGTAGTTAGCTGCTATATCCGAACGTCTGAATGCTCAGACATATCGGGAAGAGTTTTGAATCAGCATCTAATTCCATTTTTTGAATATGGCTCCACATCTCAATTTCAACAAGAGAATGCACGCCCCCCCCCCACACACACCCGCGAATGGGATTCGAGTGTATTTAGGTCGTATAAGTGCTAGGTGAACACAAGTGCTCCGCAACTAACCATTCTCCGAAAAAGTGCTCCATAACATAAAATGTTTAAAAACCACACTGACCTGAATGCATACTATCAGTTGCAGAATATTTTAAAAAAAGACCGTATGTGAAGCTGGATTTTTTTTAGATTAATGAAGTGTTTCCTCAACCTTTTCGAAAACAAGGACCAGTAAAACGTCAAACAATTTGACGTGCCATTGTGTCCCGTATTACGAGACATTCCTGTAATTTTCGTTTTTTCAATATTTTTTATACATTTGTAACGATATATTTTTTATACATTAACGATATCTATTTGAATGTGTAATATTTACCAAATTCGTGAATACACACACACACACACACTTATATTATGATAATTATGACACACAATTTAAGTATCCATCTCACGTTTATTAAATTCCATATCTTTTTCTTTTATTTGTTGGGTTTAACATTTTGTCTTTTTATAATTTTCATTACGATTGGTGACTTTGCCTACTTCTGACAATGTTTTCTGATGACGATTGGCGACGTCCCGTATATGTTACGAATTTTTATTCAATCTCCCAGTTTTTCCCGAACTTTATTTCTTTGAATGAAATACTGTCATCAAATCATTTGAATATTTTTTCGTGAAACACATTTTCGTTTACAGCTATTTGAAGCAGCTCTTTATTTCCACACCCTTCAACAACTTTATTAGTAATTAACATATTGCATTCAAAGCAATACATTTATATTTTTGGCACAATTTAGTGATATCTTATCAGAACCGGAATTTTCTGTATTCTCCTTGATGATGTATGGTGAACCTGAGTGTATGAAGGTATAAATATTATTTAAACCCATCAATTACAATGGGCGAATAATTCTATCAGATCTACTTGCGCACCAACTCTGGTCTGCATAATATAGGTCGAGAATCGCTGGTTTAATGTATGTGAGCATAATTCTAATCCTTTTTTTTTAATTTATTTTCATAATTTATCGAAAAATAACAAATTATTGTTATTTTTCTCCTGGCCGTCGTAGAATGGTAAAATAGAAACCATCAACTCACCTTGCTTATAAGACACGGATGTACTCATCGGCCTCGTTGGACAACGTTTTATTGTAGCAAATAGTCCATCAGAATCCTGCGAATGAACAGTTGGAGTATGTTTAATGTAGCTCGGAAATATAACTTTCAATATGCAATGATATAGAAACCCAATGAAGAACAATGAATATTCCATAGAAAAATCCGTGAAAAATATTCTAATAACTTCCAGAATTTTCAAGTATCTGTCCTTATAACTTCAACTTCAAATAAAACACAATAGACTACGTGTTATCAAATATAACAGCACACAATAAGAAAAAAATATATAGCAGTACTTTATTTAGTTTTCTTTCCTTATGGTTTTTGAGGGATATTATATCAAAGAAAAACTGAATTTAGGGTTTATTTTCCTAAGTGGGGGAAAAGAAGGAAGTTTATACTTGATTGTTTGAGAAAATCCTCTTACGGTAAATAACAAAATAATATTGAGAGAATTTACTTCACCCCCTCGTATAAATCATAATTTATTTTGTACTTTTTTTATCCAAGTGAAAGTTAAATATTTTTAAATACATTATAGCTATGATTGATTTCCTATTACACGTTAAAAAGTATAGTTTGGGAGTAATCATATATCTAAGAATGGTTATGAAAATTCTAGACTACATTATTTATTTTTATATTTGCAGTTTCTAGATTGAATCCTATGCACCACAAAAGAACAATACGAGCTGAATAAGTAATATAAATTTAGAGAAATAAATTGCAATTTTATGTCGTACCTCTCTCTTGTAACTGTAAGGTTCTGCGTAATCAGGGTTTTTGCCTGGAAACAGAAGAATTAAAAACAATGAACAAAATCGATGGGAAAAGATGTTTTATCATAAAATCACTTTAATCAAATAAGAAATAGTGGAAGTTTCGAGGCAAGATAGGTAAATTCAACACCATTACCACCAGCCCAGAACATGGAGCCCCGCTCTGTCTCCCAAGGGGAGGTGAATTCAAGAGAGATACTTTATTATATTCGAGATTGAGCCTGTCAGATAAAACACGAAAACGAATGTTCCTGAATAAATTTCAAATTATCGTAGAAACCGTTTATAAGAATAATTGATATTGTTATCATTCGGTTATTATTATCACTTTCACAAAGTGCGCAACGGACCAATATCGTAACATGGGGGAAAAATTCGTTTATATATTTGGGGGATTTTATTTATGGGGGCTTTGGATTGCAGAAGGTTCACAGAACAGATGACCTCACAGATGATTACCTGATACTGTGTACAGTTACTCGCCCCAAAGCCTGTTTCTGGAGATTTATGGAACGTACCGTACCGTACATTAAAAAAAAAGTATCATAATTATAAAACACAGTTCCATTCAAACTCCAGATAATGACGGAATAATATTTTTTTATAATGATTATGGACGCCGCTTAATGAAATCACACCTGGACTCTGGGTTTCCGGTAGGATAACCGATCGATAACTGTAACCGGGAAAATTTTCTAGTTTGCAAGTACGATTCTCATATATTTAATCGGACCTAACAACATTAAGTGACGTCTATACTGTGACAGTAATGAACGCAGGATTTTATTTTGAAGCAGAAATACCCTGTAGCATGAAAAATATCCTGTAAAGGGGCCATTCAAGTATTACGTAAGCAGATTTTCAGAAATTTTTGACCCCCCTTTGTCAGCAGAAGTCAGCAAAACACAGACCCCCTCCCCCCATGTCATCAAAATTTCGTCAGCAGCTTAGAATATTTCATATCTTCAAAAAGGGCTGGTTGAAAACGTAAGCAACCCTCAAACCCTCTCCCCCCTTGTCATCAAAAGTCAGCAAATCCGAAACCCCCCTACCTCGATGCTGACGTAATACTTGAATGACCCCAAATACAGAATATCTTTTTTTTCCATTTGTTAACAAAATCGACATTATTGAACATTTTACAGCAAGTTACGTGAAAAAAAACGAGTTGTCCCGTTTTCATACTTCCTGTTCCACGAAATGGGACGTATGGCCATCACATTCGAGTTACTAATTCATTCGCATTCGAGTTACTAATTCATTCGCATTCGAGTTACTAATTCATTCGCATTCGAGTTACTAATTCATTCGCATTCGAGTTACTAATTCATTCGCATTCGAGTTACTAATTCATTCGCATTCGAGTTACTAATTCATTCGCATTCGAGTTACTAATTCATTCGCATTCGAGTTACTAATTCATTCGCATTCGAGTTACTAATTCATTCGCATTCGAGTTACTAATTCATTCGCATTCGAGTTACTAATTCATTCGCATTCGAGTTACTAATTCATTCGCATTCGAGTTACTAATTCATTCGCATTCGAGTTACTAATTCATTCGCATTTAGTTATCAATTGGTTATTGTTATCAGAAATTCAGAGTAAAGATGTGATCGGCACTTAACGCATGGGCTCACTGCCCGGAAGGCCTCAAGTGCAGAGGAATTATCATGACAATGAGCTGCCGTTAAGATTTTCGAGCTTGAGTATGTAAATTGGCAAGCAAAATAATTTTGCTAGCAAATTCGGCTAAGCCGCCTCGGAAAATCCGATTCACCAGGGACCTGTGATACCCTTAAGACGGCCCTGGATGTAATCACGCTAAGTGGCGTGCACTGTACAAAAATTACCATCATACAGACTTATCGATACCTATATCGATTATCAGTATATAAAGTCGAATAATAAAAATGCAATTTTATCTACTCTTGCCTGATTTAAATTTACGTACATCTGACTAAAAATAGGTCTGGAGGATTCACTACTAAAAGAATCCTCTTCAGCATGTTCCACCAAACAATGTTCCAAAGCACCGATAAAGAATAAAAATATTATTCGTCAACTTCTTCTTGCCTAAACATTTATCATTATTGGGTTGTGGATATGTTGTGTGGACCAAAAAAAGTGCAGGAAGTGCAGCTGAAATATTGATTTCCATCATCTGGTGCAATCCCTGGGGCTTCCGGGGCGATGTGTGGAACTTGTGCTCATTATACCTCTCATTAGTGATCCTTCATAGACATCATTCTTTTTCAAAGACTTATTCTTCCTTATCTCCCTTCTATTTTCCTCCGCTAAAGATGGAAATGGCAAAAACTTACTGAGCCACGTAATGCTTTTTTTCTCCCTATCTCTTTCCTAAGTTCCTGTTTTATACCAGGTAGAGATCATTTGAATAATATTTCTCCAGTTCTTTTTTTTCCAGAGGACAAGGAATCAGACGCTTTTTATTATCTTGTGACGTGAGACAGACCCATGTTCAAAATTACAAAAGGTTTTATCTTTTTTTTTTCGAGGTTTTCAAATGAAATTCTTAAGAAACTGTGAAGCTGTTTTTGACAGTAAAAGAATGTAAATATCTTATGTGAATATGATGATTTTCAATTCTCACAACTGACAAGATAATTACAGCCGTCCCTCCGTATTAGTGGGGGTTACGTTCCAGGGCTGACCGCAAATGCGTTGAACATTGAAGGACCGGACACATCCCGCTTCCCATCTCAGGGAGAAATCGAAGCGTTCCCGAAAGATTGGTGCATCCGCAATTTTATTAAATGTGTTTATGTATATAAATTTGTATAACAGAATAACAAGTCCAATTACAGGAGTATAAATCAACGGAATAATTATGATAAATCATGATCTGAGAATCGAAATCTAAATTGATATTATAGCGTCCGTGGCACGTCTGGGCATGATAATCACAGTTCCGTTGGTGGCGGTCCGTCCTCGTTCATTGGATGTCACAAGTCATAGTCCTGAAGGCCGTACAACGACAAATTGATGTCATTTATGCGTCACATGGGGTCCTGGCCCAAGTGTCCAAGTTAGCCAAGGTGTGTTAGCTCATTCTAGGTGGACATTCCTGTTCCATAACTATCCTACATCTTAATTCTCCTGGACAATTAGGAGAATTTCATTCATTCCCGAAGCTACACCGGCTTGCTAGCTGGATTATGGGTGGCATTGATTCACCACGTTTACATGCTAAGTATTTATAGTTTCTCCAATAAAGTTCGCCATTCAACGACGTATCAATTTCGTGCATTTCCAGTTACGTGGCCGCAAGTTGTAGACTCTCCCTAGTATCAACTTCACTGGTCTGGAAGGCTGAAATTCATCCTGCTTCTTCCATAGTCCACCCTTCTTGTCGTGCAGCGAATATAGGTTACGGTCTAAAAACTGAATGCACGAGAAGTTCATCGTGATCGCAAATGCGAAAAATCCACGAATAACTCAAACCAGGACCGGAGACCGGAACTAGAGTGAGGCGGGGAAGGGGGGGGGGGCAACTGCTCCGGGTAGCAGTTTTAGGTGGAAACAAAAAATGACATTTAAAAATCATTGAATTTCGAAGTTGTGGGGACGGCAAAATCATGTTTTCTCCGGGTGGCACAAATCCTAGTTACGGCCATGCTCAAACCCTTAACTTTCGTTTGTAGGCTCTCATTTTTACAGTACCTGCTTTGTGTGGAAGAAGTAGAAGGAGGGGGGAGGGGTCCCAGTGATTCAAGGCGATGCTTTCTGGGAAGAACAATACAGTGTCTGTTAGTAATTTCTTCCAAATTCAAGTCAATATGTTAGAGTACACTAGCAAGGCTTAATTTACCAATTTTTCTATGTGTGAAAAACGTACCAGATGAGTCTATTTTTTCATGGAAACATCAAATAATCCATGCTATATAATAAGTATATATAATAACAAAGGATTCGTAAGTTTAAATCGGTAATGGATTAGCCAAACGAGAGATCTATTGGAAAAAGTTTCACCAAAATCAACTTTTTTCGAAAATGCGATAATTTTTCTTCCTTTACGTAGAATTTTTTTCAGGGAAAGGGCAGCATATATTGATATCAGCTTAAAAACGCCGTTATACGTTTGGTGCACGTTTGGTGAATTTGGCAGGATTCGAAAGTGACATTATCAATTTCTAACGCGTTATATCTCAAAGTATTGACTTTGGTGACATTTTTTTTCCAATAGATCTCGTTTGGCTAATACTTTACACATCTGGTGATAAGTATGCCAATATAGTTGGCGACACGCAATCCTAAGGTTAACATCATTCAGGTAAAACGTCAATCGTGAAATAAAATAGCTGAATTTGGTCTCTTACGAGATCCAATATTTCAGTTCATTTTGCGGCTAATCGAAACATGGGAAAATGTGGTTTTTTTTCGTTGGGTGTTTGACACGTAACGGACCATTAGAAAAGTGACACGTTACCCAATTTCAAATGTTATTAGTGCCTTAATATTCTTCCGATTCAAAAACGGAAACTTTTTCTACATAAATTTTCACAAGAAATCACGTGAATGTTGGTCCCTTTACAAGCACTAAACATGGTATTATATATAATATGCTTTATACTCAAACATAATATTTTTCATAATTTTCTTAATTTTCAATAGCCAACGTCTGAATATTTTAAGGTTCATCCAATATAAAATAAAGAATTGTTTCGATTTAGTTAATTCTTTATCCTACAGCACATATTTTTATCCAGAACTTCTTCGTTTCAACTAAACTTCTCTTCGTTTGTTGGAAATAGTCAATGGCGATAAGCACACCATCATGTATCAAATATCACATGCATTATTTCCGAGACTTCTTGTACTTCCATGAAAAACGCAGAAATTCTAGAATTTTTCCATAAAGCATTCTGTTAACTTTTCACTCTGAAGAAGAGATCTTTCGAAAGGAAGCTCTTATATGGAATAGTTCTCCTACTTCATATTTCATCCTTCAAATATAACCTATATACGGGCTACGAAAGAATCGACTTGAATATCTGGTTTGTTCAAAGAAACATTTTATTCATATTTCGGGACTGAAGAATATACACATACACATATGTATGTATATGTATAGCATCGTTCTTGGGAGGAAAGATGAAAATAAGGGAAGTATTTTTCTATTCTATTCTCGTGAATGAACGGAGCAGATGTTTATATCTTCAAATAATACTGAAGAAATACTGGGAAAAATATATACATGTCCCTTTCTTCCTTAAGTTTGAAAAATCGTACATTTCTACAAAATTTAGAAAAATTCTTTTTAGAAAAATACAAAAGCAGACTTGAAAGAAAAGCTAGATTTTTTTCAACGATGATTGAATGAAAAAAAACAAGAACGCGTGGAGATTATTTCCATAAACTATTTGTTTATTCTTTTCTCTTCAAGAAAATTCCAAAAGATCAAAAGTGTATTTTTTTTTCAGAAGAAACCAATATTAGAATTGATTTTGCACTAAACTCACTATCATAGATACGGAAATTACTATATATGAATATATATATTATATATATCAAGTTCTAGATAAAAAGGGCAAGAAACACTTCACAGATCCTATCGTATTATTATTGCATTAAAATGTGGAGAAGAAGAGAAGAGGAAACTTTTCCCTGGGACAAGAACTTAAATCATTCTGCGACTATATGTATTTCAAGAGAACGTATACGATGTAATTTTCAAAGAGATTTTCCAAAATGTGCTTCACCAGTACCTTTTCTCTCGAAACCATCCAAAGAAATACTTATGAAAACGACGTGCGATGTATCAATATGTAACAGATGTGGAGTTGCTTTTTCTGAAAGAATGAAACGATTTTAAATTCTCGCGTCACGTCGCAATACTTCTCTTTTAGACTGAGTTAGCGTTTTTACCATTTTTTCTTATATTATGCTGTAGATCATCTTGGATTTAATGCTTATTTACATTTTTAGTTTCAAAGAAATTCTTCTCTTCTATGAAAAACTTATGAGAAAATCTGGAGAAAAAATGTGATAACTCTCAGAAATAATATTATTCACATTTCGGAAGTTTTGTAAACATTTTTCCTTTGTATTTTTCGTGTATTTGCCATATTCGTTGGTGACTTATTATATTTTTGGGCAAAGTTGATATACTCTTCCATACATGTATACAGGGTGATTCAGAAAATATGGGAAAAACTTTCAGAGGTGATAGTGCACCCCAATACGAACAATTGTCATCAAAGAATGCAAGGTCTAACGTGAAACGCAAACGCGCTAGCGAGTTTCAAAATGGCCGCTCCGCAAAAGTTAAAACGGCATTCCTGTTGGAATTTATCGGGAGCAAAAGAACACCATGCATGCAAATGTAACCTGGGGAACAAGAAGAAACCGTATGAAAATCTGCGTCACAGTAAATAGAAGGCGCGGAAACCAGCCCTGTGAAGTTATTCCAGCGTGCAACCGTTTTAACAGTTGTAACGTACGGAATAACGGCACACTTTAGTAATACTGAAAAAGCAGACATGCGTTTCATTTACGGAGCAGCAAACGGAACACCACAGAGGCAGCAAGAATGTACGGTGAGCGTTTTCCTTAAAGACGGGTACCCAATCCGAAACATTTGCATCGGCAGCTGTGCGAAATTGGATACTTTCTTGCTTCCCGGTCTGATGCACTGTGATTTGCATACGGTCTCTTCTTCTTCCCAGGTTATATTTGCATGCATGGTGTTCTTTTTCTCCCGATAAATTTCAAGAGGAATGTCGTTTTAACGTTTGCGGAGCGGCCGTTTCGAAACGCGCTAGCACGTTTGCGTTTCATGTTAGACCCTGCATTATTTGAATTGTTTGTATTCGTGTGTACTATTATACTTTTATTAAAGTTTTTCCCTATTTTTCTGAATCACTCTGTATACAGTAAATGTGATATCGTTCTTGAGGAAATAGAGAAAAATTTGCGAGGAGTTATTTTTTACTATTCTATTTTCCTGAATGAACTGAACACACAGATGTTTATACATTCAAATAATACTAAAGAAATACTGGGACAAATATATACATGTCCCTCTCTTCTTCAAGTTTGAAAAATCGTACATTTCTAGAAAATTTAGAAAAAGTTTTTTAGAAAAATGCAAAAGCAAACTTGAAAAAAAGCTAGATTTTTCTTGAAGATGATTGAATAAAAAAAGAATGAATATTTATCTATTCTCTTTCCATCAACAAAAATCACAAAAAAATAAAAAAATTGATTTTCTTTTTCAAGAGAAACTAATATTAGAATTGATTTTGCACTAAACTCACTATCATAGGTACGAAAGTATTTTTTTTAATACGAAGCTCTAGATCAAAGGAAAGAAACACTCTTCACAGATCTTATTGTATTATTTTCACATTCACAAATATGAAGAAGAATGTTAAAATTTTCTTGGATCATTCTATCCCTATATGTATTTCAAGAGAATGTATGAGATGTAATTTTCCTGGAGATTTTCCAAAATATGTTTTCCCCATATCCATTCTCTCTGTCTAAAGAAATAGTTATGAAAACGACATGCGATACATCAATATGTAACAGATGTGACGTTGCATTTTCCGAAAGAACGAAATGAGTTTAAATTCTCGAGTCACTCCGCAGTACCTCTCTTTATTGTTCTATTTTGAACTGAGTTAGCGTTTCTGCAATTTCTTCCAATAATATGATGCAGATCATTTTGGACTTAATAATTATTTTCCTTTGTAGTTTCCAAGAAATTCTTATTTTCAGTGAAATGCTAATAATGAGAAAACTCTGGTTGAGTTCTGATACCTCTCAGACTCGTTAACATATCGAATAAAGCGAAATATTTTCTGGAAGTCAGGATGAGATAGGATTTGATGATGAATAGAGTTTGATAATCTAACTTCAATATTGGTCTGGTTAATGAACGGCTTGTTTTTAGAATGGAATTTTTATGAATATCGATTGATTTTTTAATGATGCTATGCAATAAACTACATTGGCTATAATACATTGGCCCAGCTACAATATTGCCCGGCGCTCACGGTAAAACATTTTTTTTTGTCATTTCCAGATGAATCAATCAATTCTATTTCGAACGCCCGGACCCTTGCGAATATGAAGAGTGGAGCGTCCGATTTCTGCAGATTCCTATAAATGAAGTTTTTCCTATGTAATTATATATGTCTGGTCCATTCTTTGCGGAAGTGATACGAGTACTGAATGATAACATTATTCGTGATTCTGGTTGCGGCGTCTACTGCTACCTATTTTATACAATATACACCATTATTTCTTGATACTCTGTGCTCTTCGATTCCTAAGTAAAACCTCACCGACAGCTGTGGCACATATTTCTATGGCATCCGATCATTTTGAATGCTTCGGCTACTTTTTTTGGTATAGCAATACGGGCAATCTCAGCAATATTTATTTTCTGCACAAATGCCGATGCATCTGGCAATAGAACACAAAGCAAGCTTTTGTACAATACTCGTTTTCTTTTTTTTTCGTTTTTTTAATAACATTACGTTGCTTTTCTATGAAATCTCTGGAACAGCTACCTTCCGCCTCCCACTAATCCATATCCCCTCATCAAACTTCAAATTTTTAACTGACCATTACGGAATAGTAATTACCTCGTGAATAAATAATAAAAATTTATAGAATATGTAACGACACTATGATGAGCGAACTCACTTATATTTGTATTAAACTCGTGATTGACATTCGAAATTTTCTTCTCTGATTTTCATAATACTTTTTCAAGAAACATTCGGTAAACTATGTGTCCAAATGGTACTTTGCATTTTTTTAAATAAATAAATTTTATATTATCTTTGACTCATGATCATGAGATTCGAAGAAACTGACACTCCTTCTGTTAATCAAAAGCAGTCATCATGAAAAGATGAACATTCATCATCAAAAGATACAAATCCATCATGGAAAGATACAAATCCATTATGGATAGATACAAATCCATCATGGAAAGATAAAAATTCATCCTTTAAATGAAAACCCATGAAGAAAAGATTAAAATCCATCACGAAAAATGAACAATATTTCTACCATTATGCACATCCTAGGCTGGATGGAGAAAGCCATATTTCCAATCGACTTTCTCCAATGAAAATTCGCTACCCAATTTCTTGATAAGCTATGATATATATTTGATTCATAGTTTGATCGAAAAATTTATTATGTATTTGGTTATTTACTATATTAATTTAGAGAAGTTACAGAAATATGGAAATAAAAAGAACCAACCTGGTACAGAGTAATGCGATATCTTGTTATTCTCTTTATCATTTTTTGACGACTTTGATATGTCGTTCATCACCAGCACGTCACTGTAAGACTTCTGACTATTACAGTCTGCAATTCGGGAGTGAGACAAAATAGGAAGTATATACAATTTATGAATCTCAAATTAAATTAACATCTCAAATAATAAATATCTTCACAACATCCAGTCTTCTGTATATCTTGTATATAAAATTTGATGATTTACAAAATTCGCATTAGAAAGAACATTCATATTTATAATTCGTTGTTCGATATTTCGAACACCGAATCCAGTTCACGTGTGAACATTCAACTTGATAAAATATTTGAGATACTTCAGAGTTGTCTTAAAATTAACAATGATGCAAATAAAAAGATCACAACAGACAAATGCCTGGCGAAGTGGCTGAAATTTAAACCAAAAACCTAACATACACTAAAATAAAACTAATAAAAATTAATGATTATGATAAAATAAAATGAATTGCCCATAAAGGATTATGGCTGTCTTAGTTAGCTTATAGATAGTTTCTAGGTTCATCACACATTATAAATATCGTATTTCTCTTTTAAACATGTCAATTGAGGTATAATTCACGACTCCCGGAGATAAGCTATACCATTTTTATTCACAACCATATTTACAGAAATATTCCCTCCGACACCACAACCTGTATTTGTCCCTTACTAAACAATACTGGTCTGGTGTCTATCCTTGTCAAATAACTCGATAGATGTGTTAGTAACTCACGCTCCATCCTTTCCATTCCGTTGAAGACTTTGATAAAAACTAGAATCCCTCCCGACACCTGCGTTTTTTCAATGTAAGCAAATTTACAAACTCAAGTCTCTAGAGTATCAATTTATATTTATATAAATCACGTTCATATAAACACCAATTCTATTTTTTATAATTCGACTCTTACGAGCTAATATAATACACAAAGAAATGTGAAATCCAAATATATCGATCAATTCATCAATAAATATCAATTCAATGTCAATTTTTTTTTAATTTTTATGCGTTTAAAATATACTAAAAGCTATTAAAACATAAATAAACATCACACGAAACGAAATAAAACGAACTGTATCACTATATACATTTCAATATTGCATTATTTTTGATTTAAAAAAAAACATTTTATTTCATTCATTTTCATTCATTCATTTTATTTTTATTTTGTTTTATTTAAAAAGGCATCTTTTATTTTGCATAAATTAGATGTTTCTGCTGTGTTTTCCCATCACATATTTACCTCTTTCTCTTCTCCGGTCATATGAATGTTTCCTCAAACATATAGTCAATGAGAAAACTACAATAACTAGAACCAAGGAAGACACGACAACTGGCACTACTAGGGTGATGTTCAAGTAGAATGGCTGTTCAGTCTCTTGTTTTCCGAAAGCTGGGAATGAACCTGTGGAAGAGGGGGGGGGGAGAAAAAACAATGGGTAAAAAATACATATAGAAAAAAAAGGCATATATATATTCAAATTAAAAAACCTTCATCGAATATAAACAATACATTTTTAAATGAAGATTTCCCATGATTTTTTTTTTTTTAACAGAGCAAATTTGTCTGAATTTTACTTATTATTGACGTGGATGTAGAAAATAACTCAATGACTTTATGCGAAAATCAATCTTTCCATTTATTATTTATTTATTATTCTAAAAAGTAATGATATTTAAACAAAATTTCTCTGATGCAAACCCCTTTGATGCTTCGCATCAGTTTATGAGAATCATTGGAAATCAAATCATTCTTTTAGAAAATTCTCTAACATTCATAAGTTATATCAGATACATAAAATTTATTCATATTATTTTCATTTCAAGAGAAAATTTAACGCTATATAATTTGATAAAATTTTATTAGATCGTCCTTCAGAATTTCCAAAATGATATTCATTTTTGGCCATCAATAAAAAAATATAATTAAATCGGAAATCTTCCAATAATGAAATATATTTCAGCTATTTTTACATTTAAAAAGAAATCAAATGAAAAATTTTGCAATTTAATTAGTGAGTTTAGATACTTTAATATTCTGATGAATAGTTTTATCTCCATATCTCTCTCTTTTGAAGTCACATTTAAAAATAAATAAAAAATAATATATTCCATATGTACTCGTGAGTTATGGAATAGTACAGTATAAAACATTTTTGCTATTCAATAATTCTATCTAAAGATAATATGTGAGAATCTCCAATATGTTTTTAGTTCTTAATACTAATAAATGTAGAATAATTTTCATTTTATTACTAAATATTTGTTCAGACTCAATCACTCAAGAAAGCTCTTTAATATAAAATATTTTTCATGGTTTTTTCTCTAATTTGAATAGGGAAATTTCTTGAGTATAAAAAATAGTAATTTCTTCAAATAAACAAACATTTTTTTTTATTTCTTAGATAAACAATTACTAAATTAGAAAAAAAGAAGCTTTTTATACATTCCATAACATGAAGAATGAAAAAGAAAAGTTAATTGCTTTTGAAATTTCTCGTAATACCCTAAAATTTCTGGATTTACTTTTCTTATATAACAGAAAGAAAATAGTAGCATTCATATAATTTATACTTGAATTTCTACTCAAGTTATTAATAATTCAAAAGTTTGAAGTATGATTCAGCGTTTTAAAGACATTAAAACGAATATGTAATCTGCAAAAAATTTTTTTTTAAATTTTTTGCATTTACATACATAAACAGACTACGGGAAGTAATTTCCAAAAATAGTGAAATCGAGACTGTTATGTTTCTCAATAATATGGAAATTTGATACTTTGCTTTTTGAATAAATTTATTTGTCTTTAATTTTGTTTTAAATATATTCTTAATAAGCGTTATTAATAAACACAATTGATTATATTAAGATAAAATCAAAACTGGAAATACGGTGATTTCCTTTAGGAACCGTTTGGAATTAAAAATGAGAAATAAAGTGTTTTTTCGAATATTAATTGAATTAATTAAAAATCTAATTTTTAGCAACCTCTCTCCTTTTATGTGTCTACATTTTTTTCCGATTTATCGAGGATCTATCAAAAATTTCATTTTTCATGGGGCAGTCGTTTTGATACCCTTCCCCTTTCTGTTTTCGTTTGCTCCCCATCTCTGCCCATGCGCCAAGGTGAAATTATTTTTTCTATCTATTTATCTGGATTCGAGACTATATTATGCATGTATATTTTTGTGTCTAAACCTTATGCATCTGTTTGTCTCGTGTGTGTATCTCCAACAATTTAATCACTAATATTTGTACTTTCCATCCACTGGTGTACTGATAGGCACGATTGTGCGAATCATTAAAGGTTCAGTTCAGTAAGCGTTATTAATAAACGCAATTGATTATGTTAAGATAGAATCAAAACTGTGGAAATACGATGATTTCTTTTAGGAACCGTTTGCAATTAAAAATAAGAAGTAAATTGTTTTTTCGAATATTAATTGTCGGAAGCGTTTCGCACCTGCGGGTGCCTGTCTTGAGTTGGATGTGGGAAAATTTTGATTTCTAAATCGATTACGGGGGTGCTCATAGTCGTTCTACAAATGTCCGTGGGTGCTCGAGCACCCACAGCACGCCCGCTCCGACACCACTGATTATTATTAAAGATATGTAATATATGAAAGTGTTGAAAAATACTAAAATGATACGGTGGAAGTTTTTGGTGACGTTTTGAAATTATGGAAAGGTGTATAGTTCTGATTTTTTCTTTCCATATACTGAAAGAGAGGGTGAAATGTTTGATTGTTCTGCCCATTCTTAGGGGCCGTTCAAGTATTACGTAAGGAAATTTTTAGCCATTTTTGACCACCTCCCCCGCCCCCTGTCAGCAAAAGTCAGCAAAACGCTCACCCCCTCCCCCCCCCCTCTTGTCAGCAAAATTTCGTCATCATCTCTGCCCCCCTGAATCCTAACTCACATTTTCATAAAGGGTGGTCGATGACGTAAGCATTATCCAAAACCCCCCTCCCCCCTTGTCATCAAAAGTCAGCTAATCGGAAACCCCCTACCCCGCCCCATCGATGATGACATAATAGTTGAATGACCCCTTAGGGAGAAGCATCTCGGACTAATGCTTACGAGGAGAATATTAAAATGGTATGAGTTACATTCTGTTTAATTTTGAATCCAGAATAGAAAACACGTTTCACAGAGATTTTATTTTACGTAGTATGCACTTTTCGTATCTTTAACACCAGCTGTTTGACAATCACTTGCAAGCGCTAATGAGCAATATAAGCCGTACTCGTAATATGATATTCTAACTGTATTTTTTATTTGATTTTAATTATATATATTATTCCTTCTTCAGGGCAACAGCCAATTAAAAAAATAATAAAATAAATACATTTAAACTTCGTCTTGTAGCCCGATGGAGTATTTGCACATCATATCAAAAAATTAGCTATTAAAACTCATTAAGACTTACGTGATTATACATGATAATGCCAATATTATCTGGTTCTAAATTGAAGATATCAAATTCAAGATTGTACTACGAAATCTTGTACACAGATTACACTGGTATACTAAAGCTTTAAATTTACAACTAAGACACATTTTTCGTAGTTATGAAAATGTTTTTTTAATCAACAAGTTCATTAGAAGCTTGAAAAAAAGGTGATTTATAGTTATTTCGTAAAATGTCATTTTACATTATACAAATGCAAATAAAACAGACAAAATGTCCAACGAGGTTTTTAAACGAATATGGTCATAAAAAGTACGTCAAATATAACAAAAATACAGCAATCCAAAATAAAAGCATATACGTATCACGAGAGAAGAAACTAATAATTGATACCATTATAATACACAGGTCATAAACAATATTATGGTTGTCAAAAAAAAGGAAAAGATATTATTAGAAATAATTTATTTTTATCACTAATGTAGAAGAAAATACAGATTAAAATATCCATAAAATTATCATATTTAAATATTATAAATTATCGACTATTAAATTAGTTCAATTATCAAATTATTCCTTTCAGACGATGTACGCTCAAACTGGGAGGGGGTGGATGTCGCTTTTTATCGCTTTAGCTATTTTTTTAACCCTCATGGTGTAAAGCCATGACTTCAATGATTGTATGTGTGTGTGTGTGTTACAGTTCTTCAGGGCTAAACTTCCTGAGGTTAAACAAGAATATGGTAACTACATATAGAAACCCTCCGCCCCTATTTCTGGGTCTGAATGATATGATTTAACATTGAACATTGAGGGTCCTGACACACACCCAGCTTCACATCTCAGAGAGAGATTTCATAGTATTCCCGAAAGATGGGTGTTCATCGCATCGGGAAACTTTATTTAATTGAATACAAAAACAGTATAATAACAAAAAGATATCAACATAAAAAACAAAATTGACAATCTCCAGTATGGATTCTCAAGATCTCATAATATAGATAGCATATAGATTTAGCGCAATAAAATTAAGTTAACTGTCGTGAAATTGAAGTAACGAATCTGCATCGTCGCCATAGAAACATATACAATTATTAGTGAGATAGAAACTTAAATCGTTAATTTGACATTTTGATAATTTGTAAAATCGTCCATCTACGATTAGATCTTTGTCCTTGGGCGCCTTCTGCCAAGTAAAGGTCGCAGATGATAGGTTCTTCGCGGGGCTTGAGGCCATTCGCGATGGTATATAGTCAACGTCTTCATTTCGACATGTCCGGACATTTGCACCATCCTTCTTGTTATGGAGACGTTCAGTTCCTCGTATCTAGTCAGTCTTCTCATTCGCTCTGGCAGTTTATTGCACTGACAAGTGTTATCGTTTTTAGCATTAAAACAAAAATGTAGTATTGCAAAAACTATAATACTTAATTTAATATTATTTTTTGTTTCTCATTATTTGTCTGGTTCAGTTTACTTTTCGAATTTTTATCACCACAGAACATACTTTTCAGAACATTCGTACGGTGAATCGTTTGTAACACTTTCAAAGTTATTGCATTTGCAATTACCGCTTTTCTAGACATGAAAGTTCAACATAAATCTAAGGTAATTAGAAGAAAAAAACGAAAGTGAAAAAATGTAATTTATATATTCCAGTCACGTGTGTTAGACTGACTTGATTTGAATTTATTTAAAATAAAAATTTTATGCAATGAGTTTAGCCAACATTTATGATTCGAGACGAATACCATTGAAAAGAAATGAAACAAGGAAATATGTAATATAAGGCTTTCCTCCGGGAAGAAGGATAAGGGAAAATTCACGGTTTATATAGATGTCTATAATTTATATGCATGTGATCAGATATTTTAAAGAAAGGGTAAAGCACATCTTTCAAAACAAAATTCTGACAACTCTATCAAAACATGCCATTCATAAGTTAAATTGAAAACATTCATGATGTTTTTACTACTAACACGATCTGTCACATAATGCAGGGAAAACAAGTTAATAACGTCGATGAAAAGATCAACTTTTCAAAGTAAGATAGATACGCAAAAAAAAAAAAAAATTCAAAAATGATGATGGAGGTCGAAACACTTTTTTTAGAGCAGCTACAAGTGTATGCAATCGGCTATTCAAGCGTTGCTACATAGAAGAAAAGAGGAAAAATTGAAGAAAAATAACATTGAAAGGAAAGCCTCAACATTTTCCCAACGGAAATTGCATAGAACCAACAAGAGATGCTTGATCCAGAGTACTTCTTGCCCGCCAAAGAGAATACATGTTTTTTCTCCCGTTGCAATTTATTCATGAGCAGATGGAAATCAGGAGTTAAACGTGGGACGTGCTGCAGTTGAGACGTTGGAAAGAAGACGAGAGGAAAAACCAAACAAAAAAAAATGTTTCGTACCTATACTCGAATGTACGCGGGAAGCGCCGAAGCTGTCAAGGAAAGAATAAAGGGTGAAAACCTATGCATATGGTAATTCCGATATTCACGAGAAGTGATGGGAACAGTGTAAAGGATGTAGAAGTAAAGAGAAAAACAGATATAGAGAAAAAGAGATATCGGGTATAAAAGCCGTACAAAAGTTTAGTACGATATTTTTTTCCCGGGGTATATGTGTTTGTGGGAAGAATATGAGAAAGGAAGGTGAAAGCATTTCGGTGCTGGGTCTTGGATGAATGATATTCGTCTTGACGTAAAGCGTCCATAAGAAATTCAATAACCGATACGAAATGAAACGGGAGGAAGCAAAGACGAAACGCCATTGTTTGGTAACAACAATATTTCGCTCTTAATGTCGGTTGAAAAACACTTACTTTTCTCATTCGTGCGTGGTTTTCCCTTGATGGATTTAAAACCCGTGTTGGATAATATACTCGAAAATATATTGTGTGAAATACATGGAAACTGCTGTTCTGTTCTTCCAGGAAACGTCACGCGTTTTTCGCATCAATTTTAATAAAATTTCTTTTTGGAAACCCGGAATTAAAGTTCACTATCATATGAATTTATTTGGTGCGTTATGAGCTTAAATCATAGAGTACCGAACATGCAGTGATCTCTGACTTATGTGTCGGTGCAAGGGAAAAAGGCGCGTAACTGAAAAGCATTATTATGCTACATTGACGTACGCAAACCGAGATTAAAGTGTTATTTTGCATGAAAAAACGTAAAAACCCCCCTCGAGAAAATTCTGTTCTATCAGAGGAATTAGCACGCAGAGATTCGTTTCTACCATCGAACATATGTTACTGGACGGAGCATGACGTCAGCGGTCTCCGCCTTGGCAGTGCTGAGAACGATGCCCCCCAACATCTTTCGTCGGAAGATCACGTGACTCGGTGAAAACAAACACGATCCCCCGTTATTTTCTTTCATTTGGCATTCACAGGAATTTAAAACAAGAAATGAAAGAAATAATTTCTGCATCCATGAGATAATTCCAGAATTAATGAAAGAGATAGTTCCAGAATTAATGAGAGATAATTCCAGAATTAATGAGAGATAATTCCAGAATTAATGAGAGATAATTCCAGAATTAATGAAAGAGATAATTCCAGAATTAATGAAAGAAAATATTCTAGAATAAGAGATAAGTTCAGCATTGATAAAAGTGATAATTCCAAAATTAATGGAAGAGATAATTTCAGCATTGATGAAAGATAATTCCAGAATGATGAAAGTAAAATCTGGTAATAATACCAGAATTAAGGAAAGAGATAATTCCAAAATTAAGGAAAGAGACAATTCCAAAATTAAGGAAAGAGATAATTCCAATATCAAGGAAAGAGATAATTCCAAAATTAAGGACAGAGATAATTCCAAAATTAAGGAAAGAGACAATTCCAAAATTAAGGAAAGAGATAATTCCAATATCAAGGAAAGAGATAATTCCAAAATTAAGGACAGAGATAATTCCAAAATTAAGGAAAGAGATAATTCCAAAATTAAGGAAAGAGATAATTCCAAAATTAAGGAAAGAGATAATTCCAAAATTAAGGAAAGAAAAAATATAGAATTAATTAAAAAGATAATTCCAAAATTAAGGAAAGAAAAAATATAGAACTAAGGAAATAGATAATTCCAAAATTAAGAAAAAAGAGATAATTCCAAATTAATGAAAGAAGAAATTATAGAATTAATGAAATAGATAATTCCAATATCAATGAAAGAGATAATTTCAGCATTAATGAAGTGATAATTCAAAAATAATTGTAAGCGATAATTCCAGCATTAATGAAAGATAATTCCAGCATTGATGAAAGTGATAATTCCAAAATTAATGAAATAAATAATTCCAGCATTAATGTTAAGAAATAATTTCAGCATTAATGAAAGAAATAATTTCAGCATTAATGAAAGAAATAATTTCAGCACTAATGTAAGAAATAATTTCAGCATTAACGAAAGGAACAAATCCAGAATTGATGAAAACAATTATTCCAGAAGTAATGAAAGAAATAATAATTAATAAAGAAAATAATTCCAGAGTTAATGAAAGAAAATTCAAAAATTAACGAAAGGAAATCCCAGAATTAATGAATGAAAATTAATGAATGACAATCCAGCATTAATGAAAGTAATTATTCCAGCATTAATGAAAGTAATTATTCCATCATTAATGAAAGTAATTATTCCAGCATTAATGAAAGTAATTATTCCAGCATTAATGAAAGTAATTATTCCAGCGTTAATGAAAGAAATGATTCTAGTATAAATGAAATAAATAATTTAATTTTTTTCATCTTTAGATGAGTTTTCTCTCTATCCTATTTTAAACTTTAAAACCCAATATTTAGAGACCGAACTGCACATTTCTATGGACAAATTGCCAGGCGGGAACTTTCTTCGAGTCACGTGATTTTTTTGCATTTGATGCCTAAGTATTTGATCCATACGTCACGGTGGCTGGATACTCCCTTTAGTAATATAAGCTCAATGGTTTCTACGCGTTAAGAAGATAGCGAGACGTCACGAAGGGCGGAGCTTTTGCCGGAACTGTTTTCCACCAAATAACACTACTAACTTTGATACTGTGAAAGTGAAAACTTTTTCGTACAATTGAAAAAAAAAAAAAGTTCATACATCTAAAAGTGCGAAAAAATAAAACAATTTCTTTTCAATAATAAAGTAATAATTATTTTACTTTAATAAATTTTGGAACGTTAGAAAAATCTGAATTTCTTAACGCAGATTAAATACCGCGCTGTCTGTTTTCTGCGGTTTTTTTTCTTTCTCTTTTTTTTTTTTTGCCGAGGCGTTGAAGGACACATTGTATTTAAAAAAAAGTTTATAAAGAGTCATTATCAATGATTTCTAAATAATAAGATATTTAAATTCCAGTGGAAAAATCTTCATTTTTCCATAAAAACATGACCCAAAACTTTGAAATTCAGGAAATTTGTTTCTCAAGGAAAATATACTTTTTTATACAAATACAAATACAACGCCACGACAGGCAAAATGTCCAACGAAATGACTGAGAAAAAGACGCCCATAAAAATATGGATGTGATATATTTCAAAAATACAGCAACCCAATTAAAAATGCAATTAACACAAATTATAAACAATATATACACATGATAAAATATTATGCAACGCCCATAAAGAATACTTATGGTTGTCTTATTCTAAGAATGGATAGCTTCTCGATTTCCCCCATCATGTTTGTCGTATTTCTTTTAAAACGTGTCAATTGCGTTACAATTTACTACCTCCGGGGGTAAGCTATTCCATTTATTAACAACCCTATTAGAGAAAAATTCCCTGCGACACCATAACCTTGCATTGTCCCTCACCAATCGATACTGGTGTCCCCTTGTAAAAGCAGTCGATTGGCGGTGTACTAAAAGTTCATGGTCCATCCTATCCATCCCATTGAAAATTTTGAACACTTCGATCATATCTCCTCGACACCTGCATTCAACACTTTACATCAAAATAGTCTTAAAGGTTGCCTGATAAACTTTCAAAAAATATCCTTTCCACCAATTTCGAAAGTATTTTCCTGTGCAAATAAAATTATGATGAACACAAATAAATCAAAGATCGTCAAAAAAATGAAGCTGGAAAAACATTGTCTCAACGCTTAGAGATTATTTGTGTGGGGGACATGTTGGGGGGAACCATCAATATTCGTAGTGAGAGTCCTATGCTTTAATAACCCCAACCACAACTGATATTGGGGAGTCATGTTATAAATAAATTCATCAACTGTTGAAAAATTACCATTTCATAAAAACATTTTTTCTAAAAATACACCTTTCGACACAGCGCCAGGCGTTAAACCACTCGTAAATATAATACATTTAGGAATGTGAACTTAGGAATGTAAACCCTGATGAATGGCCGGGATTACAGTATAAAAGTTTTATAAAAGCAGTTTTATCAAAATTTTATAGTGTAATTCCCGAGTTTGGTTTAAAGGATAAACCCTGATAAAGTTAAGCCCTGATTTGAAGGATTGTGTAAGTTTTGAGTTGAAATATATGTATAGTGATGCAGTTAGTGGCATAGAATTGCGGACGTAAAGTTTAAGTTTCATGGGCATTTTAAGCCTCCCTGAAAAGTGTGATTTATTATATAGAATTTGCGAAAAAAAATTATGAAAAGATGAATAAACGAAAATTTGGACGAATATATATATATATATACTAGGGGGGGCTTCCTGACGCCTACGGCGTCCAACCCCCCCCCCCCTCTTCAAACTCCTCCAATGGAGCTAACTACTCGTCACATCTTGTTTAATTATAAAGCAAAATATTCCTCAGGCACTCCAAATGCCAGCGAAATAGTTATTCATTGTCAGTTTCCCATTCTGATTTCGATAAGCAATGCACTGCCATCATAAATACAACAGAATACCCGATGCACCGCAATACATACGTGCTAGGCAATACACCATGATAGGTAATACAGCACAATAAGTAATGCACCACTATATGCAATGCACCACCATATGAGCAATACAGCAAATTAAGTAGCGATTCACTATATACGGTGTATCACAACACTCAAAGCGCCAGTATCGGCATAACAATACGCAATACAGTACGCGATGCACTACAACACGTAATGCATAACAATACGCAATATACACCATAATAAGCAATACACCTCAATACGCAATATACACCATAATAAGCAATACAGCTCAATACGCAATATACACCATAATAAGCAATACAGCTCAATACGCAATAAAGCACTATACATCGCAATAAGCACCACAATACGCCATAAAACCACTGAAACACAATAAGCAAGCGATACACTATAATCAGTGATGCACAACTATTTGCAGTACACCAAAATAAGCAATACAGCCCACTGCGCAATGCACCACAATAAGCAATACATCCCACTACGCAATGCACCACAATAAGCAATACAGCCCAATACGCAATGCGCCAAAATAAGCAATACAGCCCAATACGCAATGCGCCACAATACGCATTAAGAACTGCATTGCAATGATAAATACAGTACGCGATACACTGTAATGCAATTAGCAACGCACCACAATAAGCAATACAGCACGCGATCCCCCACAATACATATAACTATATGCACAATACAGTACAATACGCGATGCACAATACAGTACAATACGCGATGCACCACAATACATATAACTATATGCACAATACAGTACAATACCCTATGCATCACATAAGCAATGCATTAGAGTAAGCGATACAGCATGTGATGCATTACAATACGCAATGCACCAAAAATAGCAATGTACCACTATTTACAGTGCCCCGCAATACAGCATAAAACGTAATGCACCACAATACGCGATGTATCGCAATAAGCGAAGCACCATAATGTACGCAAAAAGTACTGTATTACAGTAAGCAATATATCATGCAATGTGCAATGCACCACAATAAGCAATACAGCATTATACGCAATGCGTCCCAATAAGCAATACAGCATTATACGCAATGCGTCCCAATAAGCAATACAGCATAATACGCAATGCACCACAATAAGCAATACAGCATAATACGCAATGCACCACAATAAACAATACAGCATAATACGCAATACAGCATAATACGCAATGCACCACAATAAGTAGTGCAGCCTTATATTAAGGGCACCACAAAAAACAATGCACCACATTTAACAATACAGCACAATACTTAATGCACCTCCATCGGCAATGCAGGACAGTGCTTATTGCACCATCATCGGCTATGCAGCACAATAAGCAATGCACCACCACAGGCAATACAGCACAAAAATTAGTGCACTACCATATTCAAAACACCACAATAAGAAATGCCCCACTATATTCAGTGCACCACATTAAGCACAATACCCAATACACCACAATAAGCACAACGACACAATGCGTAATTTACCCCCCATCGGCAATACAGCACAATAACAAATACACCCACCAACGTAGGCAATGCAGCACAATAACAAATACACCACCACCGTAGGCAATACAGCACAATACCTCATGCACCACAATACCGCATAATATGCGATGCATCGCACTAAACAAAGCACCATAATACGCAATGAGCCACAATAATCCATAAGCACTGCATTACAGTAAGCAATACAGTGCACTCAGTGCAATACAACACATAAAGCATCACAATCAGTAATGTAGTAATGTGTGTAATCAGTAATACTGTACACCACAAATAAGCAATGCATCGCTATAAGCAAAGCACTATAAAAATCACTATAGTACGCAATGCACCACAATACGCAATAAACGCGGCATTGCAATGGACAATACAGCATGCGATGCACTACAATATGCAATGCACCGCAATCAGTAATGCACCATTATTTTTGCAGTGCCACAATAAGCAATGCACCGCAATCAGTAATGCACCATTATTTTTGCAGTGCCACAATAAGCAATGCACCGCAATCAGTAATGCACCATTATTTTTGCAGTGCCACAATAAGCAATGCAGCATAATGCGCAATGAGAAGCAAGTATTCATCCTCGACTCAAAATGGAACCTGTCAATTTCCCTATAAAGAGATCTGTCCAATGCCCCGCCCTGGGTATCCGGACCCTGTGTGTTGGGATCACTGGTGATGTACACATACCTCTGGGTGCACAAAATTTGATCCCTACAGATCAAGCGGTTCCCGATGTCCTCAGGTGTTAAATGAAAACTCGACCCAAAATCGTAACCGACTTCCGCTATAAGCAACACAAAAACGTAACAGATTTCCGTCACTCAAAAACTTCACCCACTTCCGTCACTCGGTTGCTTAGCAACAGGCCCTTTTCGAGGTTGTGATATTATATTATAGAGTAGATAATCGATGCGTATGGTATATGTTATGAATATAATGGAATATATATATATATATACAAAGACACATATATATATCTATATATATAAAATTGATTTTCTGTGTGTCTGTGTGTGTGTGTGTGTGTATGTATGTTCTCTATACAAATCTACAATTTTAGATCGATCGTCGCCAAATTTTGCATATATACTAAATGGGACCCGACTTGAACGATAGGCTACTTTAAAATTTCGTCAGAGCAGGGCAAGTGCCCCAAATGGGCAAAAAACTGTCCGGCAACAATGGTTTTTGGGCCTCAACAATCACTTTCCGAACGTTTACTTTGGTTACCGTGGTTCCCTAGCAATGCGTTTCAGACGTGTATATGCCTTTACAACGGTTTGTCACTTCTTTAATCCTGTTAGTATATGTATAATAGTTTATGCCTTGATAATGGTTTGCCACATTTTCAATATAATCTCAGTAATGAGGCTTTTTGAATAGACGTCATAATCATCATCGGTATCGCTTTGAGAGTCAGGAAAAGGGTGATCCTCATAGAAATCAGTGCTAAAATTGTCGATTTTACTGTAGAAATGCGGAAATTAGTGTGATTTTCCGCCCCATCAATAATTTTAAAAATTGTATTGAATTCTCGATTTTTGAAATATTCAGTTCGCTTAGAGATAGATATACGATTAAATATGAAGTAATTAGCCCCGGACCTACCTTCGAGCTGGATATTCATGCAATAACATTGATTTCAACTTTTTATTTATATCTTCTCAAGCATGAAAATTAATGTCTCCGCGAATTCTCTTTTGATATTGAACTGCATAAATTCATATAGTTTAGGTTGTTTTAAAATTAATTATGGGCCCATAAAGTGCATCGAAGAAATTCCACAGCTTTAATTAAGCATTTTTTTAAGCAGAAACAGGCAGAGATGAATAACTTGAAGTTCAAAGGGGGGAATCAAATACCTAGTGCCCTTTAAAAAAAGAAAAAATATATATATTTATTTTTTTACGTTTCTTTAAATCTAGATTTGTTTTTTTCATGAGTCGCGTAGGAAGTCGCCATATTGGTGAACTTGGACACGGTTTGCAATTCCCTCAAAGAAAGAGGGAGGTATCACGTAATCCAAAAAAGCCTTATTGAAAAAAACCCGGGCAACACCGGGTATTATAGCTAGTATATATATATATATATATTCCAAAACATGAATGGTCGGGTGTAAAAAGGCAAGAAACCACTGTGCACTGCATTCTTGTTGTTCCGGCGGAACTTTAACTTGAGCTAAATGCTTTAGTTTCGCTCTTCAGAATGTCGCCAAATGGGATCAAATCTTTGGACTTCGCTGTGTGTTTGATTGTTGATATATATTTTTTTTTACTACGGTGGAAACGAAAAAAAAAAAGGAACTAAAATATCTTCGGTAACCAGATAAAGAAAAAATACAGTGGTGCCTCACAATACGACGCTTGAATTTCTCAGGTGTGTGGGTTCGTGAAATTGTCGGAAACACTTGTCGAGAGAAATACTGTAAGTCACTAGAGCATTTGGATAAATTACCAATTCACACCAAAATACTTTTTAGACATTGTTGAAATTGCAATTTATGCAAAAAATTGCCAGATTTTGGTGAAACAGCCTGTTTTCACCAAAATATTTTTCAAAGTTGGTAAAATTATCAATTCAAGTCAAAAATTGTTAAAAGTTAGTAAAGTTAAATCAAATTCACACCAAAAACTCACTGGATTCCCTTTTGAGCAATTCTAGATCTTTTTAGAACAGTCGCTCTATTATCTAGGAGGCTCGATTATACATCAAATAAGGTTTAAGTACTTGGCAGTAGAATTTTAGCTTCACTTACCTGATGATTCGGATCTCGTGTTGAAATGATATTCGGCTTGTGTAGCTCCGGCCTCACTGTACGCCGTGATAAGTACGACGTAATCTTTTCCGGGAACCAAGTGATCCAGATTGAAAGTATTCAAATGCGGTTCGACGTTGTCCGTGGAATAAGTCCACTGATTTTGATGCTTTGGACGGTACCGGATGGAGAAACTTTCGATCGGGCATGACATGCTCTTCCACTTACGTAAGTTCAATGTCGCCCATGTGCTGTTGATGATCAGGAAACCGTCTATTTTCGGTGACATTGGGGCTGTAACGAGCAAAAAAAAATCGCATAAAAATCTGCAATTTGCATATTAAAAAATCAGAATTCTATTAGGCATTTGTTGTACACTTTTCTGACCTCGCCAATAAAGACTAAAGACTGCTACAAATTCTAGGACAGTGTTCTTCAAACTACACTTACAGCTGTGGATCAGTTAAAGTACAAATACAAATACAAATACAACGCCACAACAGGCAAAATGCCCAACGAGGTGGCTGAGAAAAAGATGCCCATAAAAATATTTATGTCATATATTTTGAAAATATAGCAACCCAATTAAAAATGCAATTAACAAAAATTGTAAACAATATATACATGATAAAATATTATACAATGCCATAAAGAATACTTATGGTTGTCTTATTCTAAGAATGGATAGCTTCTCGATCTACCCCAACATGTTTATCGTATTTCTTTTCAAACGTGCCAATTGTGTTACAATTCACTACCTCCGGGGGTAAGCTATTCCATTTATTAACAACCCTATTAGAGAAAAATTCCCTGCGACACCATAGCCTTGCATTGTCTTTCGCCAATCGATACTGGTGTCCCCAATCGATACTGGTGTCCCAATAGTAGAACAATTTTGCACATGGGCGGGAATGAGAGAATTCGAAGGTTTTTTTTTTTTTAACAACTGACAGTTGCGAAGATGAATTTTTTGGAAAGAGAAATTTAAACTGACTTTGGGAAGAATCGAATCCACGTCCTTTCACTTTACGGGAGAACGCCCTAGACTGCAAAGGCAACGAATCTCTCAATGTTTCCTTGGAGTTCCTGCACACTGAAAGGGACCGTACATGGACGGCCGGATCTGATTCAGACCAGGCTCACAACGCTGACGCTGCCACCAGATGGCGACTTATGGAAGGATGACGTCAATCTCCGCTACCATATGAAGGTTTTTTTAGCAACTGTCCAAAGGAAAGATTGCGAGGTTTGTCCCCTTCGTAGTCTAGGGGCTAGGGCGTTCCCCGCAAAGGCAGTTGAATTTTCTCTTTCCAAAAATTCACATTCGCAACATCCAGTTGTTAAAAAAACCTTCGTATGGTAGTGGAGAGTGACGCCATCCTTTCAATGAGAGAATTAATTACGGGCCGCAAAAAAATGTAATGATTACAAGAAATAATTTGCGGAAAAGAGCAAAAATTAAATGGGAGAAATGATTACCAGAAATAAAATTTACACACAGGCAAAAAACCAATAAAGAATGGAAATAATTTTTGAGCCGATGTAAAAACGAATAGGAGAAATAATTTGCGGCAAAAAATAAATAAATAGGCGAAATATTAAATTAATAGCAGAAATAATTTGCATACATACAACATATAAGTAGAAAACTTAACTTGAGAATGGGAAAAATGTATAGACGCGCGCGCGCGTGAAATAACTTGCGGACCACAAATAGGAGAAATAATTTGAGGGCCCGGGAAAAAAATAAATATCAGAAATTATTGCGCACAGACCGGCAAAAAGAAAATATATAAGCGAAATAATTTTCAGACGGGCAAAAAACGCAAAATAATTTGTGGACCGTGAAAAATAAATAGGAAAAATAATTTGCGGACTCTTGAATGAATAAAATCAATAGATAGAGAAATGATTTGTGATCCAGCAAAACATAAATGAAATAAATAATTCGTGGACCGTGAAAAGTAAATAGGAGAAATGGTTTATAGACATTTTGATGGCTAAAGCAGAAATAAAAATTAATATAGAGACGGTATATTATATAATTAAATGTAAAATATTGCTTAGAGGTTTTATGAATTGGGTGAAATGTTTCGCGGACCAAAACTCGTTTCTAGGAGATACATACGCCATCTTACACGTAAATGCGAAATTATGATGGGACAAATTTTCCAGACCCTGCAAGTAAATACAGTGGAATTTCGGTTAACGAGCAATTCGCATAAAGAGCAAAACTTTTGTACAAATTTTGACTCGGTTAACGAGCGACCACTCACATTACGAGCAAAAATTGCGCTTTGTTAATTTATTTTCATGTTACCACAACTGAGCTAATGATTTTTTGCTTCCGCCCGCGCACGTGTTATGGAGTAATATTATCTCCTAATAAATTCTCCGGTAAGCGTGCCTCACTCAAAATTAGCACACGTGCGAGTGTGAATATTTACGATGCGAGACTAGATGCAGCATTGTAGCCATGCGCACGTGCGCTTGAAGGTTATATATATATTTTTTCAAATTCTGCTTGGAGAAAACTGTGGGATGATTTGAATTATTGAACGTGACTTTGAATGGTTAGCTCATGAACATGAGCCACTACTTGTCGAAAAGATTGTGTGATTGAGGAAGACCATGGACTGGGGTGCATGAGAATGACATTCAAGAACTAGTGGTGAAAAATGTCTAGGAGTTGACAATAGATGAAGTGATGGATCTCTTTTTCATGCACTAGCAAGTGTTTATGGACAGTATCTCATCTGAGGAAGAGAGAAGTAAGGAGAAGCCCCTCACACATAAAATTAGATTACAGAGATGTGTAGAATGTGGGAATCTGTGCAAAACTCAGTAGAAAAGAACCACGCAAATAAAGCTGCAGCAGTGCTCGAGCGATGAATCTGTCCAACGAACACTGCAATTTCCCATTTCCTAGAAATTCTAAAAAGGAGGCAAAAGCAAGTGTCATGGATAAGGCTTTTTTTTTTAAAGTTATGAAAAAAAATAAGTTTGCAAACAACAAGGCTTAAACGATAGTCCTCCCCTCTCTCGTCGTTTAGAGTAAGTAAATAGTCAATAATGTTTGTGTAAACATTATAGTATTGTGTGTTTATTTTTGGCGTTATTTATATTATGTATATTTTGTTGTATTATATATTATTATTAGTTTGTCTAATTATTGATTGAATGTCGTTTTTATTAGTCATTTTTATATGAATGAATACTTGTGGAACGAATTATCCGAGTTTCTATTATTTCCTGTTTCGAAGTTTGATTCGAATAACGAGCTATTCGGATAACGAGCACGTTGGCGGAACGAATTAAGCTCCTTAACCGAAGTTCCACCGTAGAAGAAATATATGTAAAATTTTATTTCACATGTATTTACTGCGTCCTTATTATAATCACCCATAATGTTATCAATCGGGTATTGTTATCACTTTTGCAAGGAACGAACCAATATCATAAATTATGAAAAAAATCGTTCAGAGAAATCGGGACTTCGGATAATGATATCAATTCTTTTTTTCCCATCGAAAGTTTTTTTTACGCATTCTGAAGCTAAGGTTTAACCAAACTTTGTTTTTTTTTTCCTTTCCTATAAGTTATCGTTATCAGGCTGCAAGAGTATGTAAGAGGTTAGGAAGGTGTAGCTCTAGCCTCTCTCACCCCTTACGTCGTTGACAAACATTCCGGTACTTAATGACGCAATCCGTCCATATAGTAATCAGTGTGATCCCTGTACGCGTGAAGTTGCTCTCTTTGCAATGCCCTTCCTATAGTGAGGGCAAATGTATGAGACGTAAAAAAGGGTTTTCCTTTCAGTTCTTGATCAGTTTTTTTTTTTACTTGACCAGATTCAAATTCATTTCCCCAAGATATTTTCTGAAGGCATCTACGAAACGTATTGTGTACATTAAAAAAATATATCGTAATTTGTTCTAAGCATTAGACAGTTCCATTCTAACACCTCACAATGGCTGAATAATGAAAATGCAGAATTTTAGCTTAAAGACAAAAAAAAAACACAACAACAACGGCTTGTTTTGGAATAAAATAAAAGAGCAATGGGCACGAGAATTAACATTTTGCAACCGATTATGTGGGGAAATCAAAATAATTGTCCCATTTTACCCATTATTTATTCGTCCCTTCAGACAAAACGAGATGTATAGTCACTGTACTTGAAACCAGAATTTTTTCGGATATAGTTATCATTTGGCTATTGTAATCAGAAACACCGAGTCGCGAAGTGATCACATTTAGCGACGTGGACTGGAAATTGAAATTATGTATTTTTCGAAAACATTTTCCCCGACCTTTCTTGGCTAATTAATATAACCATTCCGTTGGATCGATCCCAGATCCCAGCCATGGAATCTCATTCAGAAACGTCCATCCATTACTGACATATTCCGATTGAAAGCCGAGAAAAGACGGGGAAAATCGTTCAGATTTCGATAAATCTTTATAGTAAATGAGAATGTGATACGCTTGAATGTTTGCCTGAATCCCGGAGAAACGTCAGGAAAAATCAATTTAATGAACTTCGCTTCGGCTTTAAATGAACTGAACGTTACGATCGACGTACTGGTCCTGGAATTCCCTGACCATTTATTACATATTACCGTGACATAAGCTTCGAGATATTGACGGATGACAAATTGTAAAACGAAATTTTGAATGATCAAATATCATAACTTATAAAATCGATGCCTATGTCTGAGTGAAATAACTGTCTCTGAAAGACAATTATTTCGCATGTTCAAATATTACTACAAAGCTTAATATTACTACTCCAGCTTAAATGTGTCCTGCACTCGAATATTCCGGTAGTTTTGCTACGTGGAATCAACCGATAGATTATAGTGTCTCAGACTATTTTGTCCCACATATCCATCTCCCCCTTATTCAGAATTTTTTTCTCCCACCGCCACCCAACGAAATCTAGCTCATATGATCCTATGTTACATCCGTAGCTTCTACCGCCCCGTGGAACATTTTATCGCTCCCAGGGGGCGTTAACGCACTCGTTGGGAATCACTGCTATAGATCAATGATGCTTAACCTTTATATATAACCGCGAAGCAAAATCAACATGAACGATCGACATCGCTACCCATGGATCTATTTTTAATTTAAAAATGCTTAATAAATATTCTTCACCAACGATTTTTTTTGGTTTTCGAAAAATTAGTAAAACTATTCAGTAGCATATTAACGGGCGGGTCAACAGGGCCTGAGCCCAGGGCTCTGAATGAAGCAGAGGTCAAATTACCGAAGGTATTGTGAAATTATTTCTTTCATTAATGTTCGGGGATATATCTTTCATTAATTTTTACCCATTTTCATTAATTTTCAGTTATTTCTTCAATTAATTTTCGAGTCATTTTTTCAGTTATTTCCATCCATTTTGGAAATTTTTTCATCAATTCTAGCTCTCTAGTTCAGATCACCAAAATCGTTACAACACCCTTAAAACCAGTGGCGTTACAAATAGATATACAGGGTTCGAAATCCGATATATTTTGTCAAACGAAAGTGAGTGATCCCAAGTGGATCATGAAACACACCACCAGCCTTGTCCTATAGCAAACCGTTCTCGATTTATGGTGGATAATCGATTATAGAAACAAAAATGTGCCAAGTCTGAAAAAAAAAAAAACCCAGAGAATTTGTGGAGTTTTGAAAGGTCTGTATGCAAACTAAGCAAACATTTGGAAAGAACCGAGATATCTGGTACTAATGGCGAGGTACAAATGCTGAAAGATTGGCAAATTTCAAAATCAAATTGCCGCCAAAAAAATTGCAATCGCCAATTCTGCGAACATCCTTCTTCTAGCTAATCGGTGAAATTCGCCAATAACATGCCCATTCCACCAGCTTCCGAGGAAGCTTACTATTGAATGATATCGGTTTTCTGGTTAAGGAAAAATGTTAGTCTTTTGTTTGCACTACATCGCTGATATCAGCATTTGTCGAAGTAGATAATCGACGAGAATTCGGATTGGCAGTTACAGATTTTGGCGACAATTTGATTTTTCACAAAAAAAACCCTATAAGCTGACTCTACCTCTATCTATAAAATATCCGTATTTAATGGCGAGCTGCAGGCACTGAGAGACCGGTGACATGAAAAATCGAATTGTCGCCACATTAGTTCGACGAACGCAGATTTCAATGATGTATTGCAAACAAGCGACTAAATTTCTCTTGAACTACTAGATGACCAATTTGGTTTATCCAAGCCTCTTTCGAAAGCTGGTAGAATGGAAAAGTTTTTGGCGATTTCGACAGATTGTAGCTATAATTGGCCAGCAGTGATTGTGTGTGTGTGTGGAAATTAATAATTTTGGCGACAATTCGATTTTGAACTACACCAATCTTTCAGCGCCTGTAGCTCGTCATTAAATGCAGGTATTTCAATGAAATTGATGCGACCTTATTTTTTTCTCTGCGCTTTAAAAATATGTGCTTAGTTCACAAATCCGAGTTTTGGTCGTGATAGATTATGAACCCCTACTGTAGATATATAGTTTTATGAACCTATATGGCTGCCCGTGACCACATGCGTTATCATGTTTTTTACAGGAATGCCAAAGAATATCTCGGTGCCGAAAATATTTACACTCGTATTATTGCTAGGTGAAACAGCGGGTTATGCTTACATAATAATATTTGAGATTTGATCCTTTTTCTTGCTCGTTTCTTAGTACAGTCGATCATTGGATCATGAACTTCCATTGAACGAACACTGAAGTCCATTCACGAACCGAGAATTGTTCACAAACGGAAACAAATTTTTCCCACAGGAATCAATGTAAAATAGATTATATCTCGTTTGTTTGGAACCTCGAGGATTTCCAGTGTAAGCTTTCACAACTTTTCAGTGTGAACTTCACAACATACTTTTGAGCTTTAGCTCAATTGCATAACGTAAAGCCAATTGAAATTATTTAATTCAAAACTGAAAAACGTTTTCCCTTAGAGACGTTCTCAACGTTATAGGATAACAGGCTTATGTACCATGTACCGGGTGTTACATTTAGTTGCAATAACTGGAAGACAGTTGAAAAAATTCTATCCAAATAGTAAAAACTTTTGTGAACACACACGTCTTCCTATTCCACACTTGCAAGAACCCTACCTAAAAACATTGGATTAGGATTAGAGAGAACGGGATAGTATACGCGGTCAATGTTTTACTCATAATCTCAGTTTCAAAGAGCTCCCCCTCCAAATGTCTGCTTACAAAGCGATTCGACCACAGCATCCTCCAATGCAAATTAATGGTGCTGTAGATCACTTGCTAGCAAGCTTTGCCTACAAAGACTATGAAATGGCGGATATGAAAGTAATGCTTCCAGATGACAATTACTGTTAATTCAATGTCATATATTCACCTACTACGAAACATCTTATCAAAAGTTATTTTTTTTTAGAGTTTCATAAAGTGGAAACTGCTGATATATAAGAGGCTGAATAAGAGAAATGCTATTTGAAGGGAAGAAAAGTAGCCATAGGGGTAACGGACTTCTTAATTCCCTCTATTTTCAGTTCAGATTTAATTCATGCGCGTTCGTATAAACCAAGGCACTCTCTTTAACTGAATCATTATTTTGAGGGATCAGAAGCCAATCAGTGTAACTCGTGCCCAAGTCAATAAACACTAAAAATTATACAAGAATATTTTTATTTCGTGGTCAGTATAAGTGCCACTATTTGCTGTTGCAATATAAAGATAGCGAGTTTAGTGTTTTGGCAACTAAAAGCTTTAACAGTGAAAAGGCACTTGTAATACCAAAAAGATTTTCAGAAAATTAACTTACACTAATTGGCTTCAAAGCTCTCACTTTGTTGTTCGCAAAATTAGGGTTCACTGTAACTCATTTTCCCCTGGGTCATTTATAATATAACATTATTTATACCTGCTCCTTTGGTGCGTGCATTGACTGGTAAACTAGGTTCACCAGTACCCAAGCTGTTCGATGCTGTGACATACAGGCTGTATCGAGTTCCGCATCTCAAGCCACGTAGCGTGAACGTGTCTTCGGTGCTGCTGAGCTTCTGCTGATGCCATCCCGTTTCACCATCGGCTTTGTAGTGAAGCGTGTAATCTGCAAATAATTTGTGTAGAAATTTTATAGTCACAGTGAGATAATCTCATGAGCACAAATATTTCAAGGAAATAATTAAATGAAATATTTTACAGCAACTCACCTGTAATAGCCGATTTATCTCGAATATCTTTATCCCAAGAGATTTCCAAAGACGATGTAGTCGTAGAAGCTATTCTCGGCATTGGCGATGTGGGAGGAGCTAAAGGGATAGAAAACAATATTTTAATAGCTTCTTATCCCCTTGATGTAAAAAATCACGTATGCTTACTACAAAAATTGTTTTTTTATAAATAATAATTAACAACTCATACAACTTAGAATTTTGATTGAAATTGTCTGTTTTTAAATTTAAATTTGACTATTAAATTTATTTTTTTTTCAAATATCAGAATACACATTTCACCTTGATAAAAAAAATATTATTCACATATTTACAGGATTTAAATCAAGTAGAAATAGTTTTTAGAACATCCGTAAGAGGAATGAAAAACAATTAAAATACTAGACGCTGTAATTAAAGTCCTATTCAGAGCTCTCTAGAATGAAAACAATTGGACGAAACACTACCTCATTAGCGTGATTAGCATCACGAGAGAAAAAAGATTTTAGAAAAAAAAATTAGTTTAAAAAATGACTAATAGAGATAAATATCGTGCTACAAAAACTATTCACAGTAGATATGGGAAGTAACGTTACCTGGCTAAGGTTCGTTGATTTTCCGTGAACCCAGTTAAAGAAATTTCAAAATTATTCACTGACAACATCATTTCTTCACTTGGCTTTTGTTACATAAAATTAAACTGATGTTTTTAGCTGCACTAATTTAAAGTTTTTCTCTTGTGATAACTCTCTTGGTAACTTTCTTTGAAATGTGTATATAGCAAGTAATAATTATTACATGATTACAATCTCATGATTATAATGATTGCAAACTTGCATCAATACTTTTAGATATCAGCAAAGCTTTTGATATTGTGAATCATAGTATTAAAAATCAATGATTTCTCAATTAGTTGAGAAGTATAAAACAACACTTTCTGATCATGAAACCGGTAGGAAATAGTAAGGAAATTCGTTACGTGTTCTTTCCGTGTCGTGAGAAAGTTGATACTCGGGCATGTGATGACATTATACCAACTTGGTCCACAAAACCACCTATCCAAACACATCGACGTAACCATATAACCAACATCTTTTTTTATTGCTGCTGATAAACACATTCAACTTATAGTCCTGGTACTGATTATCAGAAAAGAAATGAATCCAATTAAATTTGACTAATCTAATTAGAGAATGAGGCAGATGCGCTTGTGAGCCCTTTCCTTTTTTGCTCCACCTTGGGTTATCAAAACGATTCAATTGCTCTTAGCTACTGATAATAGAGAACTGTGATCCTGATCTGAAGATGATATTGATCATTTTAGTCGCACCGCGGTCATTTCCTGCACACGAGCACTAATTTTAGACCGGGACCCACAATTTATTGCCGATTCCGAACGGCAGGCTTGCTTTTTATACTCATCGAGAGGTTGATGCGCTAACCCCTCGATGGGGGACTCCCTGCGGTAACAATTTTATCTGCGGTCATGTCGCAGTTTTTGTTGTACCTCTGTATCAGGAAACTTTTCTGACAAGGACGAGCCGGATATCAAGCTCGTGACACCTCTGAACATCCTTTGGTACTTTAGGCCAGTATCTTATCCTGGGCTACCACGCCCTGAAGATGATATCACTCTTCACTATACATGCGAACTTTTTCTGGGGGGGAGCAAAGAACATGAACTCCATGTATAGTACATGTACCATTTTTAGTGTATTTTGAAAAGCCGGGGGAGGGATGGCCCTCCTCTGACCCCCCACCCCCAAATGACGGGCCTGCACGCGTAAGAAGGTGAATTTTATTTCCTGAATTCACAGATTCATACTGAATTCGCAATTGGATTACAGATTGTTTAATGAATTCACAGATTTCTACAGATCGTTAAAACAAGCCTGGTTACGATTACTGCAGTCGAAAGACTTCATGCACATCGATCAGAAATTAAAGGACAGAATGGTTGAACTTGAGAAAAAATGCCAACGCAAACGTACGGAAATTAGAACACACCTTTTCCTGAAGATACTTCGGTAGAATATGGCGAACAGACAAAAAGTGAATCATTTCCCAATGCCATCAGCAACACTAACACGTCTTTTGTTCTCTCTGCTCAGCACCGATTTTAGGGTAATTCTGGGGAGCTAATCCTTAATGTGGCATTGATTTTGTCAGATTGGCTGTAGTTTTTGAGATGAAGTGAAAATTATATCTATTTATGCATTATCTCAAAAGCTACAGTCTATTTGGAAATGTTAACACCAGTTTTGCAATCAACAGTACCAATATACCCTAAAATCATCAAAGTTTCCTTGGGAACAAGAAGAGAAAAATCTTTTTGTACAATGTAGTTAATCAAATGAAATGGGAACTAATTGCTCTTTGAATGCACTGAATAGAAATTTTTCATTGTTTTCCTTCTAGTGCTCCGAAAGAAAATATATTTAGAACTATTTTTTTTTCTTTCATGAGGTTTCATTTCATATTTAAGAAATGATATTTTGTACAAGTTAATAATTATTTATTTATGTACGAAAGTATTAATGTTCATCTCACAAAACTATATTTCTCTGTTATCGATCAAATGGAAGAAGAGAAGAATCGTAAAAAAATCTCTTGTAAAAGAAATTAAGACTGACTTCCCGAGGTGCATGAGACTGTTCAAATACTCTCCAAGAGTTTTTCTATTGTGTTTGGCATTTTTTCAGAAGATTTTAGAATTACTCCTGTTTACTTCTGAGTAGTAGGCAGGTGTTTTGAAGTACTTCTCGCGTGCCTGTCCTTCAACTCGCGTGCATGTTCGTCATTTTCTTTATATAAACGTATATAGATACAGCCTATGTTTTTTTTCCAAGTATTTACTTGAAGTTTGGAGTAGTTTTGGTTTATTCTTATGAGCGTCTGTCTAGAACATATTGTTCCATTTTTTATTATAAGGTCTCAGAAAAGAACACTTGAGGTGCTTCTTCCAATATTTTGAAATTAACTGCAGTGTAACATAGATAAAAAATGCGTATGTTCATGTGAGACATGACTGCTTGCTAGGTTGGTTCACTGATAAAATATTTCCGATCATTTAGAACGCGACGAAATTTCTACTCTCACAAATAACGCGTTTTTTTTTCGCATTCGAAGTATACATTTTACGGAACTGTTTCACTGGTTGCTGAAAGAAATGTGTTTGACTGTTTTCAAATTACAGTCATTATTTCTCGAACTCTCGAACGATTTTCGTGAATTTTTCAAAATATATTTCTTTTAAAATCCGGGGAATTTTTGCTTTTTTGAAGAAACTGATACGACGGGAGAAATATAAAAAATATTCACAAACTTTTATAGGAACATGAGCACTAACTGAAGCTGTTTTATGTGAACGCATAAAATATATTTGAGAGCTGAAGTACTATGATCATGTCATTATATTCACCGAACGATCGATTCTGTCTTCAACATGTATAAATATTCGCAAACTCATGCTTTCGTACGGAACGAATTTCTCGTACGTGGAATTTCAGACAATGTATTATGACATTATTTTTAATTCGTAGTTCACGGTTTTCAAAATCAACGTTTGAATCAAAGCAAGAAACTAAAACCATTCGGAAAAGTGAAAATTTAAAACAATTAAGCTTTGGCAACAGAATATCAAGACGACAGTTTCGAAATACGTGAGAGGAACAGATGCGGTTCAAAAATGAACAATGTTAATTTCAACCCTTACAGCGACAGCCACGAGGTATCTCGCGAAACTTCATACCTCGTATCTCTACAATTCCGAGATGTTTCGCCTCCTTAAAACCCTGTTATTTCAGCAATGCCGAGCCTAGATGTTCTGTAAAGAAGGGGGTTTTTTTTTGGAGGAGGGGGGGGGGGTTGTTTTCCAACCATCCCTTAATTTCTCAGCTCAACTGCCAGTGGATGGAGGGATGGAGGAGCCGGACTTTATTCAAAGTTTGATAATAGAAGGATTGATTGTTCTTCCCTTTCTTTTCGGGTAGTACAGGAATATGCGTACAGCATAAACAATAGAAAATGCCAGCTAATTTCTCTTCCTCGGTTGTGTGTTTTTTTTTTTATTGTTCCAGGATGGGTGAGGAGGAATCTAAAAAAAAGAAAATTTCTTTAAAATTTGTGTGCTTGCTAAGGATTCAGTTATTTTCTATGTAGGAGTTATAACATGGATCCTGAAATTTTAAAAACCGCTTGAGGGTTTATGGATTCTATCGCAATTATTGATGGATTCGCGATAATCGAAATATTTCTTTGACATGTGACATGGACACGCATCACTTAAGTAGAATTATAATGCTCTCAATTTCGATCGATGATTGATGAATCGATATGGGATTGAATTGCAGTTAGTTTTTTGGTGTATCATCATTGCATTATTATATCCCCATTTTTTTAATATATTTTTCATAATCTCAATGTATTAATAATTGTAGTTTTTGTGATGGAGCTATTGAAAATATCTGTGTGCTTTCATATTTCGGTATTTTCTGACTCGACATGCCCAGAGGAACATATCGGGCGAGTATCCACGTAATCAATCATTATTGTCTTGAAAAATACGATCTTTAATAAATTGTGGTCTATATTCCTATCTCTCTATATCGTACACTCGAGTTTTAACAGATAATGCGCGCACACACTTAAACAGTTGTCTTTTTACTTTTTTTTAATGCGTAGTCCTACGTGACATTAGAGGACAATCATATATCCTTTCCTGTTTATGTGACACTAGAACGAGGGTTCTTAAATTTTTCAGCTGCGATCCAAAAACAACACCTTAATCAACTTTACGACTTACCGGTCTATTTTTGATTAAAAAAGTCTTGTTAATCAATTCTAATTAACGAAATTTCCAGTTTTTGCAATGTGTATGTGTGTATGGCGTTTCGACAGGCCTTTACCGAGAGGGGCCCAAATCAAACAAGCGGGTCGCAAATTATTGAAAGCTGTCACAAAAGTTCTGCAGTTATTTCTCTCATAATTTCTGAAATTTTTTCTCCCTTATTTCCGATTATTTTTCAGTCATTTCAGAATTATTTTTGATTAGTTCCGGAATACAGTTTCGTCGATTCTAGAATTACATTCTAATTTCATTTCCATTTCTCATCATGTCCGAATTGCCATTAATGTTGGTTTAATGTGTTCATAATTTTACATGGTTTTCAGAATTATCAGAATTATAATTTCCTGTCGTGATGGATAACGAACTAACACCAAAAATACTATACATAAAATCATGGCTCAAGAGGGCTCAAAATGTCTGGGTCTCAATTTTCAGATGGCTCTGAAACCAATGGTTCAATAAATGGATTTAGAACTGGGTTGCAAGTAGAGTCGTACGTCCCACCTGAAGATCCCCTGCAACCATACATCGGGTTGCAACCCATAGGTTAATAATCCCTGGACCAGGCAATTAGGATTGAAATTGTTCACAACAAAAATTGGTGCATAATAGGGGGAAAAATTGCATGTGACCAGAAAACAACAGAAAAGAACGTATACCCTATTAGTCAGTGGCTCTTAAACCGGGGTCCATGGGCCCTTAGACACTGTTGGAGGAGATTTATGGAGTCCGTGAGCTTAAATGAGATAAAAATTAACATTGTTTTGTTTTCACATTATTAACTACCGAATATTATTATGTAAATAGGTCTGTAACCTTTATCTTACTTGCACAAAGGGTCCGTAAGAGACGCAAAAAGGACTCCTGCCCTAAATATATATGACGTGACAAATATATTTAGGTACATTGGAAGATAATGTATAGACTGAAACTAAAGTATCAAAAAATATTTACCAGTCTCAAGTGTTTTCTCAGTAACTTTCGAAGATTTTGGGCCGCTTCCAGCTGAATTGAAAGCTTTCACTACGATGTCGTATAATGTGAACGGTTTTAGGCCAGTGATGTACGTCGAGTATCTTTCGGCTTCTTCTTTGATATCTACTTTCTCGTAGTGGTACGGTTCCGAAGATGACGACATGCGGTAACCTACGTAATATCCCCATATGCGACCGTTTTTGCCGTACTCTGGTGGTGGCTGAAACGTGAACAGAATCAATATGATTAATATGACAATAATATTCACATCTAAATACTTTTTTCTGTGCATATCACATTAGGTTCAGAATTTCACATACCTCCCACGATACTTTCATCGATTGGGCTCCAGTAGAATGCACCTGAATAGCTCTAGGAGGTTCTGACGGAGCTGTTAAATTATATAAAAATAGTATAAATAAATAAAAATGTACAAATAGGTATAATTTAAGATTTATCTTCTTATATTTCGGCATTTAGGAGGAAAAACATTTATCAATCACAAAAGCCACCACTTTATGATTATACGTTTGGTATAAAAAGATTGTTTTAGATCTTGTTTTATATACATGTGAAATTTTTTAATATGTTCTGTTTATTTATTTTTATTTAATATTGAAAAAATTTCTTAATGCGATTTAAATAATTTTATTAGCTGCAAAGACGCTCATTTACCTCTAGATTGTATAAACACTTTTCAAAATACAACAATGATAATATTTTTTTCTGTGTGAAACAAATTCGTTGGTTTATTTCATTACAATATAATTGAGCAACTATTGATCTAAATGTTTGATTTTTATGAATTTGAAAAGAAAAGAAAAGTTGTTGAGCCATACGTTATATATGTTCAGTAATGAAGACGAAACAAATAGACTGAACTATAATACCAAAAACGACACAAAATCGAAGATCCAGATAGCTTTGCAAATTTCAAATAATTATTTTATACTTCGAAAAAGATAATTTTATTTCAAAAGTACTGAATGACAATTAATGACTTACTTTCTTAAATCTCATGATCATGAGATATTTGTATTTATTTTTTATTTTTAACTCATGATTTCTTTTTTTGGACGTTGTTTCCTATTTTAGGGATTTGTGTTTATAATTATTAAGTTTCAAACTAATGGAGCATAAATTCGCCCATACTTGGTTAAACGCGTGGAAATCTTGCAAAAGATGTAAAACGGAGTGAAGCTGGTCATGTCATGTTATCTATTATATCGGTTCTCACCATTGGACCTAATTAAACCCTTTGGGAATATGGAATAGATTACTTGCAGAACTCCTTGTCTGCAAGTGAAATCTGATATTGGAGGGGGGTACTGCCATATAGTTGAAACTTGGTCATGTGTAAGGTGATAAGAGGGAGAGGAATATTTCATCCCATTCCAGACAATTCCCTACTCATCATATTACAGCAATTGTTTGATGGAAGTCCGTGTTCATTTATGCTCCTTTCTCTTGCTGAGAAAGCATGCGTCTAGCATGCAGTTTCTAATTTTTAGAGGGAAAAAAGTGGCAAAACAAAAATATAGACATTATAGCTTATGAAATTAATTGAATATTAAATTCGAATGGCTTCTACCACATAAATTTACCGTTATTCCGATCGCAAATGCCAAAGCAAAATGTCTATACAAAAACCTACACAAGGAACTCTTCTTTAGAGGAAATTTTAATTTTACTCAGGAGTGAAAAATTATCATTTCGTGTTATTTTCTTGTCAAATCCGGTGTCATGTGGCATAGTGAACGAATTTCCTAGATGTGGATCAAAAGTTTGTTTTTTTTTAATTACACTTCTACGGCGAAGGTGTTCTTTTCTGAATCAGAAATAACTCGAATCCCAAGGAAAATAATACCCTGGATTGCCTAAATATTGCTGGAAATAAAAGAAAACGCGTGCTTAATGACGGCGAAGCGTACTTCAAAAGCTGAGCAAAGACGTTGATGACGTTGAATTACATTTACTACATAAATTCGCTGTTATTCCGATCGTAAATGTCAAAGTCATATAGACAAATAAAGAGAACCTAATAAAATAACTCTTCTTCAGAGCAAATTTTAATTTTACTCGGAAATGAACATCTTTAATTTCGCCTCATTTCGTTGTCATATCCGGCGTCGCATGATATACGGAATCAATTACCTAGATGCGAATCAATTTGAGAGTTTTCTAAATTGCACTTTCTTTGGTGAAGAAATGCTATTCGTGGAGTAAAAACTGCCCGAATCACAGAAGGGAAAAAACATTCTTGGATCCTAAATATTGCTTCAAATAAAGAAAAACGCGTGCCTAATGACTACGGAGCGTACTTTGAAAATTGAGCCATCACCAAATGCGCCGAACAAAGAATGTAACGACGTCTACGCGAGTGAATGGTTACTGTATAGCACTACAGAAAAATGAAAGACAGACAGAGATCTCAAGATACGGAAAATACAGTTTTTGAAGAGAGAAAGACAGCAAGAAATTATTCTCGGAAAAGAGATATAAGAAGAATAACAAAATATATATATAATAATATTTTATAAGAGAATATTTTTTGTTATCATTTTCTTCCTGTCTCAAACATTTCTATGCTTTTTGGAAAAAAAAAAGTTTTCTTCGATAACACCAAACCTGTTTCCAACCTATATTTTCAGTACTCGAACAGGATCTATCTTCATTCTACCACCTGCTCGTTTTCTTCCAGAAGCACGCCTTGCAAGAGATTACTAACATCAATCACGCAACGTGCGGCAAGACAGCTCTCTCCTCAGCTTTTCTCGTGCGAGTTTCTTTTGCGAGCAAGAGAGAGAGAACACATTTTCCCGATAAACACAAGATCCAGACATCCCGCTTCAACATTTATTCTTATGGGGGGGGGGGAATATCGACGAAATATTCATCAAATATTTCCTCGAATGATCCTGATCGTCATAGATTTTTATGGTTTCCCGTGAAAACCTTTCATACTTATATAATACTCATTTCAAACTCTCAGGTCTACAGAAACTACCCATTTGAAAATAGTATACGGATCGGATGTGAATTTTCGGTTCGTGATAATGAATCTTACCTGTATCTGTTCTTAAATGTGAAAGGGTCATTGGAACCATCATGAGATGGAGTTGAAATTATTTTGTAGAAATATTTGCTATGTTCCTAGACGAAATATTTGCTATGTTTGAAATGTTGTGGGATTCTTTGAGGTGAGTCCTGCGGTAAGGTTATTGTTTTTTATCTTGAAGCAGCTACACACGTAACTGCAAAATTAACAGCATGAATGTTTTCATACAAACACAGAGACCACAACAGACAAAATGCCGAACCAAGCGGCTGAAAAAATATGGATGCTATATAACTAAAATACAGCAACCAAAAATAAGAATTATCACGAAAAAAATACACGTTAAAATAAAACCTTTAAAAACTAATGATTTTGATTAAAATAAAATACACTGCCTATAAAAAAAATATAGTTGCTTTATCTATGTACGGATAGCTTCTTGATTCACCCTATTATAAACATCGCGTTTCTTTTTGAACGTGTGAATAATGCTAGAATTCACGACAATCTTCGATGACGGTGTATAACTCATAGTCCATGCTATAAAGTCCGTTGAAAATTTTAAAACTTCAATCATATCCCCAAGACAACTGCGTTCTTCCAATGTGAACATGTTCAAGAAATCCAGTCTCTTTCTTTTTATGGCTCAAGCCCCGTGCACCAACAAGAGCGCACGTGACTCTTCTTTGCACTCAATCAACCAAATTCATATACCTCTGTAGGTATGATATCCAAAAACTTACGGCGTACTCCAATCCAGGACGAACTAACCATTGATAAGTGGAAGGATCGCATTTAGCGAAGGGACCATTTTAAGAATGAAACAGAGTATTCTATTCGATGTTTTTGATCGCCGCTGAACAATGTTCAGAAAACCTAAGCCACTCGTCAATGGTGATTCCTAAATTGGTGAACATTCTACTCTTGAGTGAAATGTGGATTGTTCGAACCAAAATGAGTGACCATGCGCTTATCTAAAAGTCATGCTTGATTTACTAGCTCATGGTGTAATTTTGTTCAAGTTGGTCTGGAGCACCTCCCTATCGCTTGGACCCCCGTCTACCCATATAAGCTCACGTCATTTGTAAATTTGGTAACAATCTAATCGATACGCTCATCGAGATTATTGGTAAAAAGTGGAAATATATATATATATATATATATATATATATAAATAAAGGTTATTAAATCACGTTTATAATATAATAATTTATATTTACATGATATTATAAGGTTATAATATCATGTTTATAATATAATAATTTATATTTACATGATATTATAAGGTTATAATATCATGTAAATAAAGGTTATTAAATTTAGCTTTCATGATTATTTGTTCTCGAATCCTCGTTCCTGTGAGTGTCTACCCATATTCAAGTGCCCGGCGAAGAACGCTGGAGAGATCCGCGCGACGGGATTAATCTGGTGACAAGAGGTTCGACGAGTGACCCGCCGACGTGACGTAATAATATATATGGTTTCAACACTTCATTGAGGGACTCTACATTCGACATCTTTCCAATCAGTAAATTACCCGTTGATCATTAGTCGCTCTGACTTATCCGCTAATAATTATAATCGCTACCGCGATTATGTACAATTCAAAAATTTGCCCCAATGCCAATCTCATGTAAACGCTTCAAGAGTTTCCTATGATTAACCTGATCAAATGCCAAGATACACAACGTCAACGTTTTTGACTTCGCCCAAAGGCTTAGTCACCTGGTCGTAAAGAGGAGATTGGTTTTTCCAGGATATTGTAAAATAAACAAGAAATATAGCTAAAAAAAATAATAATTGAAATTAAATTCAATTTGGTCCAGTCCAGCCTATTCCAGAAATCCAGATTTTTTCTAGATTATGACGCTATCATTTGATACACAGTTTCACTTGACATTGGTATCAATGAAGGAAAGTTTATTTGGTTCTTAACCTTCCCTCTGAGCCAAATCCTTACTAAATTCCACTATCGAATAGTCATCGTATTGAATATTTTCCAGCTCGCACAACTGGTTCAGAACCGCTCATGAAAATGAATGGGCAACTACGACATAAATTTTCATTCAATAATCTCCAGGTCTTAACTCAAGGAACTAGATAATAGGAATTATATCGTAATAGAGGAGAAAAGAAAGATTTCGACCCTTCAACAAGTCAAATGATTGATTGATACCAACATATATAACACTTGAGCGGAGAAAAATTGTCCAATAAGTACCTTCTTCCAGAGTTGTAACATTTATCACTTCACTGGGTTTGCTCCTCCCCAGTGTGTTCTCTACTGAAACTTTCATGTGATATACAGTCAAAGGCATCAGTTGTTTGATCGTTGATTTCACCTCTGGGCCCGAGACCACCGTTTTGGCGTTTGTCCAATTTTTTTCTATATTGAAAAACAAACAAAAAACAAACAGTAACGTGATATATAACAATGTAATATACCAGACATAATAAAATGGTTTTATTTTTGCATGAAGAGCAATCGTGAAAAAATGTCACGACGCTAACCAATGCCTGTATACGAATAGGTATTAAAAACAGTGCATAATTATAGCCCATTAGTTTAGTTAGAGGAATCGTGCGACAGTTCAGATGAATACAACCCTCACTGATACGACTTAAGGTAGTAGTGATTGTATTCTGAGAAGAACATCTCGCATCCGCACAATTTTTGTATTTACCAAGATCCGAAAAGTAATATTTAAAACTGAAATAAATATATTAAATCAGCATATAACGATTTTCTTCCTTTTTAATATGTACTCTCACACAAATGCGTTCACTGTACTTTCCCACCAGTTTCCCAAACCTTTTGTTTTAATCACCCCCCCCCCCCGGAATTTATTTCTCTCATCGCCTCTCCAGTCAGCCCATAGGATCCTATGTTATTTCCGTAGCTTCTACTACTCCACTGGATCATTCTATCAACCCCACAGGGCGATAATGCGCCCTCTGGGTGATGACTACTATTTTGGGCACTGTTAAACAATTTTGAATCACGTTAGAGAATCTATTCCCGAACCTTCATATTTTTGAATATTCTGCAAGAGCTTTTATAACCCTCACTGCTCGTGCCTCTGAGTGAACTTACATTTACGCGCATGCACGTGGAGCACTACATAATTTTCTTTCGTAAAATATCTGAATATTTGAAATAATGATTTGCATAGAAGCCGTCAATGAATTTCTGCAGCTCTTTGACTGTATTTCTTCCATTATCGAACGTGGTGCTTTGGAAAGAAAGGATACTTATACATACCTATATGTTAATTTTTGTTTCGGAAAAGACAAAAATCAACTCTTCAAATAGAACTAATTGCTCATCAACTGCTCTGGATTGCTTTGGAGATTAGCAATTAGCAAGCTGTTGAACATGTATTTTATGGCATTATATAGGATTTAAGTTTCGTCCTGTATGTATGCAAGTGGATGCGACATTTAAATTCAGCAATTGGATTAGATGTTTTTTTACGTTTTTGGTTTTTTCCGTTTCGATTTTGGTGCTTAGGCTCATGAAACGGGTAAAGCAAAAAATACATTTAAAAACCTCAAGTTGAATAATTGTTATATTCCAACCCACAATACACATGCTCTCACGAGCTATAATTTTAAATTCCAGGTTAATTTTAAAACATCCCTATTTAACTAGCGAAAAATATGAACTGTACACATACTTGGTTATTATTCATGATAATTATAACATCGTAAGTCTGAGTAGAATATTTTTTCAACAAAATAAGTTAAAATTATCGTTTTAACGTGTCACAAACTAATTTAACTTCCGAGATACTCAAAAGAAAGAACCGATTAAATGGAGATTAACTAACAGCTCAATTACTCACAGAGCATCGACGTCAGAAGTTGTTATTAAACGTATATATTGAAATTTGTATAAGTGCTCATAAAAATCCAAAGAATAATCTCTTTTTGCATTATTAAACACATAACGCATCGGATCGTTCGTTTATAAAATGTTTCTTGTAAAAATACCGAGTTTTATTTTTTAACTTCTCCCTTGGCGATATGACGTCGATGATCCGAGGGAAAACCCTTTTTACGACGAAAACAGCTTGTAAAGTTTCTTTAAAATTACAAAACGGGGGAATACTCTATTTTTTTTAATAAATCCTGTGTTTTCATCCATCAATTAACCTTATGCTTCAAACCCCTAAGTCCTCAAGAGGTCATTATCCACAAGTGAGGAGGGAATTCTTTAAAAAAAAATTTAACAAATTTTTCCGAAGGAAGAAGAATGAGATAAAAAAAAAAGACTTCATTTCCATAAGCGATTGTTTAGCCGCTAGAAAATTCTTTCAAAATTGCTCTCTTGAAAGTTTGGGTTTGAAACAGGTACTTTAGTAGCCGCATCTCTTCTGCACGGAAGAAATAATCCGCCGCATCTTTTCCATTCCACTTATTATAAAAACTTGGTGTCTGAGTGTTTTAGGTTTTTTTTTTACACTGACGATGTTTGCAGTGTTTCCATATACACTCAGTGTCCACTTTATTATGAGCACTTCGTCAATTTTTTTTTGGGCCATCTTTTACCTTTAATGCAGCATTGATTCTTTTTGGTATGGTCTCTAGGAGATATTGAATGGTCCTTTGTAAAATCTGAGATCGTGCGTGATGAATAGCACTTTCCAAGAGTGTGAGATTGGATAGTTGTGGGTCTAGATGTCTCTGGAGGGCTCTTTAATCTCATCCCGCAAATGCTCAATGGGATTGAGATCTAGGGATTGTGGAAAACCACCTAAGCAAAGTAATCTCTCCTTCTTACTCCTCAAACCAATCCTGTACAATACCACCATTATGGTAAGATAATCTTCTTGGTGCAATATCTTCTTAAAAGTAGCCATCGCTATTGGGATAAACCATCAACATAACAGAATGTACTTGATGAGCTGAATGGAGATTCCCATTGCCAGTTCCGCTTCACAAATTTCTATTACCGTGTCTTATCAGTTGGCATCTCCGGGAGGATACCTATTATGGAAAGTATAAGTGAGAATGTAATATAAAGTGTGAGTAAGGTGTGGTGTAAACATTTTGTCAAGTCCAGGAAATTTGTAATTTCTCGCAAGTAACCTGTGGCCGAAACCGTACAGCGCTTGAAAAGAGAGAGAAAAATAGATTCGAGTCGCAATGTCAGAACGCCATTACCTCAGAGCTCGCGCGATCCAGGATTAGCTGTTGTCCTGGAAGAGAAGTTTGAGAGAGAAAAAATAGTCCAGGAGTGTGAAATGGAAAAAATAGAAGAGATAAATTTTTCATTTTGTCTAAAACTTTCTAATTTTTCGGGATTTTTGATTTTCATGATGTATTTGGTAAGGAACGATGTTCAGATATGAGGACTTATTCAAACGTGTTGTTCAGACGTTCTTATTCGTGTTCATGAACACGAATCAAAAAATATCTTGAAGAGTTGTAGCAATGCACTTTGTGTCCACGCTTTCATGCGGTTTCCACCAACTTCATACTCCCTCATTTGCATGTTATATGCCGCAAATATATACTTTGACAGTCGGGGCAAGCACAGTTTTTCACCTCCCCCCCCCCTGGTATAATGTAGATAAAATAAGTCAGGTGTGAATCATCACTCCTCTTGTAAAGCGCGCTCGCGAGCACCATGGCTTCCAGCTCCTACAATCATCCCACGTCAAAGTTCGTCAAATCATGTTGTTGTTGTTTTTTTCGTTACAAGCAAGTCACACGTACTACTGTCTCAGGAACTAAACTTCCCTTTTTTATCCCAGCCCAGCCCTCTAGAGACAATAGTGTAACGCCATAGCTCATTTGCTAAAAAAATGTCAGGTGGTCATAAAACAAAGTGGCCACTCTGTGTATCCAATCTATGATACTTATTCTATGGTGTTGTGGAAGCAATATGGAACCATGAGAAACCTTGCGCAATCCATGGGTATTCAAAAATGTGAATAAAGATTGAATGCATTCGCACCAAAGAATTTCGCCTGAGGTTGGAAAAAAATAGATTTTTCTCTTTCGAGAGAATATTGAAAATACAATATATAACATCATAAGAATTTTGAATAAAAGGAAGAAACGGCAAATTCTTTGCAATCATCCAAGTATCCGGATGTTATCACTCCAAAAGGAAATGCACGATGCTCGTAGGAAACCACGCAGAAAGTATACAGGCTGCATAGAAAAATCCCTTCAACCTGGAATAACTCTCGAACAGTTGATCCTAGAGGCATACTTCCAATTAGAAAAAAAATAGCAATACAAATAACTGCAGACTTCAGATACGTTATTCATATTGCAAGGTGCTAGATAGTTATAGAAAAAAAAAAAAAAAAAACTTCTTATTTGGTCACCCTGCCCAAATAAACCCAACGAGAAAGCTGTTGCCCTATATACGTATCTCCTCTGCTAAAAAAAAAAAAAATCCATTATGTTTATATCTAAGCAAATATTTCATTTAAAAAAACATATTAATGTTTTTTTTTGGGCTCGGGACAGATAGGACAACAAATTTAATGTTTGGATTTTAGGACAAAGTGATCAAATGGAGAATTATTATTTTCATTTGATTAACTATACATCCCCTTGTAATATGAATAAGGGGATATTTGTATACAGATATTTGTATTTTTTTCCGAATGGAATGTTGCCTTAAAGTACTATTAAGTCAAGCTATTATAATTAAGATGTAATGTTAAGCACATAGAAATTCCGATTCGGATTTTTGCAAAAGAAATGATTGCGAATGTCTAGTTATCCGTCCGATGAACAATTATCCAAAAACATTGAGGAACAACATGACGGATGCATCCGATCTATTTTTTTATTGTCAACTCATCACGTTTAGTGTCGTGCATATGGCTTACTAGATCAATTTCTTCCGAGAGAAAGGGAATAAAATCTTTGCACTAACCTGAAATCTTCCACTACTTACCCGTACATGAACATCGTACATATTCTCCACCGGAATTTCTGACGAATTGGCACATGCCAGAATGCGTGTTCTGAATGCGTTTGTTCTGTTCGTACGAAGGGAGCGAATCACCGAGGATGTGTGTAGTGAAAAGTGGCGGGCGAACGCCCACCTACCCCCACCACCTATGAAAATAATTCAATTTTTTGACTAAACGGCTGCCCCCCCCCCATCCCTTACATCCACCAATGTCTGAGTGTACCTGTGTAGCCCGCGTTTATGATGCCAGAGTTATGCTTGTTTCGTTGCCTTCCTGGTACTGCCATCTGCTATCTTAGAAATACAATAACCGCGATATGCGTGGTTTTTACTTTTCATGCAACACTACAGTTTTTTGTTGTTGTTTTTTTTAATTTTTTCAACTGTCCGAAAAGTAATTTGTATCACAATTTGCCTTGGTGATATTTTTTTTTTAATTTTTGCAAAAAAGTAACTTTGCGTTGTACTGCTTTATATGTGTGTTAAGGATTTCCTAATTAATATAGAATCTGAAATGATATAGTATATATTAATGCTTTGTAGAAGCACTATGTAGCTTTTAGGAGCATGATAAGAGCATTGCGTTGTTCACTGTTTTTGTACTTTTTACCTCATTATTTTATCGGGCGCTACTTGATTATAATTCAATCAGAGTTTCGTCTGAATCTTAATTAATTGTGTTCGTCTCAAGCGCGAGGATCATCCAGGCGAATTAAAAATTCATCTGAATGATTGTACGTAAGCTAAAAAATTTCAGAATTGGTATTTTCGGAGTGTTGAGCCTCTCTAATAAAATGTTTTTAAATAAAATATAACAATGCGATAAGAAAACTGTCTGTAGTTAGATTGAAGAACAAAACTTTCAATGAGAAAAACGTAGAGAAGATCTACATCTAGTAGCGGATTGTAAACAGTTGTTGTTGCTGATTATGATTAATGTTGGTGAATAACAATTAAGCGTTAAGGCAGAAGGTATTCCCAAACGTTTCCCATGCACCCCCCTTCTATAATACTGTAATCAATGGTCCCCAGAGCAATTTAGCAAATAATCTTTTCGAATAACCTGTGTCGGGTCGCAGCTCCACACGAAGCCTCTGACAAAGGTGGTAAGCACACTGTGTGAAAACCCCCTGCCTTACGCGATAACAATTTGTTATGAACTCAAAAATAATAAAATTACCTGTATTCGTCGTGTACTGCACAATGCTTCCTTTCAAAGGACTGTTACCATCGTGGGTATTGCGCCATGTCAAAACGACTGAACGACTGGTTATATCTTCTATTATTAAGTTTATTGGAGGATCAGGTTTTCCTGTAAAGAGAAAAAAATATGGACGCACACACAAAAACAACATTTCATAAAAGCTGGGTAAGAATGTTGATTATTTTTGCCGTCAAGTAATTGGTTCATAAATACAGAGAAATGAATGACATGCACATGTACGAAATAAACGTATACCTTGAACTATGAGCTGCCTTTGGGCGATGTCACTCCCAATGTCACTCGTCGCTAAGCAAGTGAACATGGCGCTGTCTTCTGATCGAATGACATTTTTTATATGGATTTCAGACACGGTCTGCGATTTCGGATCAATGAACTGATTTGTTGAGTATCTGTAGAAGATAGTGAAAGGAATTGTACTGTAAGTTCTACTGATACATGGAAACACAACAAACAGAAAAATATAGTAGTTGAGTTTTTTTCAAACGTGTAATTATAAACGATCTGCTATTATAAGATTACGAAAAATATGTATAATAGCACGGGAAATGTATAGACAATGATTTACTAACCATCAGAAAAAATGATTATAATTTCAAACCACACAATGCTTTAACAAAAACAACTCACGTATAAAAAAAACACAAGTTTTTTTGTTAAAATTACCGAATATTATCGTCAAGTATCCTATAGCAGAACTTCGCAGTTTTAAGAATAGAAAAAAAATAATATATAAAAATTTTAAACAAATGAATGTGGAATAAAAATATATATGTAAGAGAAAAAATAATAGAAATAAATAACTTAAGAATATGGAAATAAATGAAATGAAATATATCTTGATGGAAACAAGATAAAATGAAGAAAAATAAATAAAATTGCACGAATAATGAAAAAAAGAACTGGCTGGGTGATGGATAAATCAAATGATGTGAATAATGCACACCAGTAAATAATCTCAATGGAAAAAATACAGTAATTAAATTCCATCCAAATTATGTGCAGTTTCTAAAAATTGAGTTTGTCAAGAACTTGCCAACAAAAACCATGTCCCTAAAAGATGGTAATTTTTTAACATCAATATCTTGATGATGTCTTTTAATATATATACATTTAAAAATAATTATTATGTTTTTTTGTTCATTCTGCAAGAACAAACGAAGAATATTCTTGGGCGATTATCCAAGGGTCATCCGTCACTCTCAACGACTAGCCAAAGTTCGACATGAAAAGGTTGATCCTGAGTGAAGATAACTCATCGTTATTTTCAAAGTTGTTTTTGAAAGACAGCTAAAATGTCCGAAATTAGAGAAGATAAATTGGGCTGCTTATTGGTTCTCGACCGAGTGACGTCAAAAAAATGTCATCGAAGTCATGATTACCATAGGCGTGGTGCAGTGTGCGCTGGTACGGGTGCCACGCACTCGGTAACAGGAGAGAAGCTATACCAATCCCCGACAAGAACGTGGTTTGCCGTTTTTCAACAAAACTATCGTAATGAGACTAGTAGATTGATATGTTCGTAGAACCAAACTTCTAACTACAACTGTGGACATCAACGTACACGGTGAAGTGATTCTCACCGACCGAGATGATGGTGCTTCCCCGGGCCAGTGAAAACCGAACCTTTCTTGGCACCGACTTTCTTAGAGACGCTGGAATCGTCCTTAATGTTCAGAAAGGAAAGTGGTACTTCTCTGAAGCTCCGTCCATGTTGAAGATCCGTTGTGTTCTGAAAAACAACATTCGTAGTGTCTCAGACAAAATGAAAGCCCATCTAGAAGAAATGCTCTCCTGGCACTACCTGCTGATTCACCCCTGTATTGACTTCAGACTGATAATCGTACACACCTTACCCCTCAGCAACGAGAACTTTATTTATTCCCGTTCTCGGAAAAGTTCAAGAGATGCTTCAAGCTGGGGGGGGGGGGGGACAAGACACCTTTCTTCAAGCACCAGATCAGCATGAGTGGTGGTGGCAGAGAAAAACACCGTAGAGGTTGCGATGGAGAAGAATATGAAAAGTTCCACACATCGGATTTTTGCTCGACCTTGCGAGGAAGGAATGGTGCTATAAATGTCGACGTGGATATTTTACCCGAATACATTTGGATCCGATAATGTGTTACAGTGTAGAGAATCCTGGCCATATTTCCCAGGACTGTCGAAGCAGCAAAGGCAATAAGTTGTCCTGCTCCTGCTTGATTCGTAAAGGAGTCAAGCGCTGTGAGCTGTTTAACCTTGTTGTAGTTAAGATTCCTTGAGAAGAATTCAATGACTCTCCGGGAGTTCCGGCTTGGGAATGATGTTTTAAATAAGGTCATGGAAAACGTTGAATTTATCCAGGAAACTGTAGATTACGCAAAACGGAGAGAATGGAGACTAGTCTTGAACCCAGTAATGAAGCACCGACTCCTATGTGAGTTGACTCAATTATGAGATGCTGAGACCACGACATGGTTACTCATACATCAACAAAGCGTTCACTCAGAGTGCATTTGAACTCTAGTGGAATTCCCGAGAACCGGTGTGACTGAAGGACTGAATCAATCTGAGCGAATATTGTCGCAGTGGCCCGGAGCTTCTCGTTGTGTCCGGCACAAACTACTGCCAAAGGAAAGATGGCTCTGACTGGCTTCTTGCCAGGACGTCGTCGGAGCCAGAGGGGGAGATTGTGACAAATCTATTTTATTTAAGTATTGAAATTTTTACTAACTGCCTGCGTTCTTATACCATAGCTGTTTTGTTTATCAGTTATGCAGGAAGGTGAGAAATAAACTGCCTTCGGCAGTTTGTGTTTTGTGAGGAGCGCAGTAAAATGAAGACGTTTCATCGAGTTTCTCTGGTTATTTTGAGAAATTGTTGGAGATCTCACCAACGTACATTGACTAAAATTTCTCCGCCACCGAGAAGGAAAGGACATACGGCAAAATTTTAGAGTCTCTATCCCCGTGATTAAAAAAAATGAAATGCTTTAATGATAGAAAAAAATACACTTTTAAAATATTTGAAACCGACGTTCTCAAATTCAAAACATTGGCCATTAGTGTAAGTAATGAATAATATTTTTGACTTCCTTTTGGAAGATGCCAGTTTTATCCATGAATATTGAAGAGTGGAAGCGAAATTTAGTTTTACTACAGTTTTATTCTCCATATATTCGCAAAACAACAATATTTTCAAACATTTTTAAATAATAATTTTCGAAAAGCGTACGAAACCGTCTTCAAAAAACAAAAGAATTCAAATTAGTCTCCCAACTATTTTAATTTTTTTCTTAGAAAAAGTTTGTTCAATCATTATAAAATGTTACATGATAACATATAGGAAAAACAAATTCATCAAGAGATCACCTTGGACCTGTACTGATGAACACATAGTTATTTTAGTGAATAATTAACAATGCAATTTCAAAACTTTCCGAATTTTCTTCATATAAAAATTTCGAAATTCCAAGGACCGATGGAAACTTTCAAACGATTGCATCTTACATTACATCATTCTTTTTTCTTATATTTCTGAAATTAAATATTACAATGCGATTTTTCTTCTTCTTTGATATCACGAAAAGAAAGGTTTTTTTTTTTTCAAAATATTTTTACATAAATATAGTTTCAAAGGAAAATCAAAGAACAAATTTCATTCAAAGCACGTAATCTTCATTCCAAGTTTCATTCATTTTTTTTTGGTTCCACCAAAATTTTCCAAAGGAAAAAAACCTCTTCAATACCGAGTAGCCTTTTCTTAGTTTTTATCCAAAAGGTTTTTGTCTCCACAAAAGAATAAGACACGTTCTTGAATATACTACCCCAAAAATAAGAAGAAAAAAAAAAATATATATATCTTAGTTTTGTATTTTTAATACCATTCCGTAAAAAAAAAAAGGAAAACTTTATTTTCCTTTTCTATTGTATAACTATTTCTTGTACTTTGGCCTGGATGTACGACATGGACATAGTATCTTCTGACTAAAAACATGGAATAGCATAGTCCTACTCTAGTTCCCAATTACTGTGTTCCAAGTATGTTTCCTCCACACAAAAAAAATAGTGAAAGCTTTAAGATATATATATATATATATATTTTCGATACAGCAGGAGTTTCAGATTTCATTTCTTTTCTTGTCTGTCTCACTTCGGTGTATATATATATGTTTGTTTTTTTTTGCTTTCTTATATTGCTTTTTACAACGACTTTACTCTTTCGCCATCGTCGGAAGAAATCCCGGAAAAGATCCAACTATTGAAATTCCACAATGTCTTTGAAGCACGTATTGAAGCATCAGCAACTTCTAACTTCAACCAAGAAAAGATATATATATCTGTAGGTAGAAAGAAGTGTAGAAGCAGTGAAGTAAAGCAGAAAAGGGCTGTGTTTGTTATAGGATCGAGGTTGGATACACATACGGACGAGATATTCGACTACTTGAAGTGAGGAAAAAGGGGTTTTTACTCTTCGAGTTAGCTCTGGTTTGCTCTTATTCTCTCCTATGTTTATTTTTTATTCTGTCCCCCCCCCCACTTGTTTGTTTGGTTTCATCAAGCTAGTGTTTGTAAGCCTTTCTCGAGTTGAGAAAATAAAAGGTGAAACAAATCCTGATAATCTGTGGATTCGCTTTCAAGAAAACAGATTTAGGCTGGAAATGCAGAGATGTTTATTTTCCCTTCGAGATCTAGAGAGAAAATGCCGTCGTTTATAAAATCTCTCGTATTTAGTTTTCAAAGGAGTGGAAAAGTCAGCCTTGTATAATTCCTGGTGAAAAAAAGAAAGGAAACAATCTATGTAGGAATGCGATGTATATGTTACGGTGATGAATGCGATTATTATACATAATTACCGTTTATTACGCATAATCACCGAGTATTTTGGTAAGTTTGATGTATTTCTCTAAATTTATCATTTTTTACCGGAGATTATACATAGTACCTAAGTTTCATTGGTAAATTTAGTAAGTGCTGAAAAATAATCACTCTCAACGGTCATTATGCATAATACCGAAGCATCGTGTCGTTGTTAAACATGATAAATCGTACTACACATGATAGTCCATACATACATTGCATTATTTTATTGGGGTACTGTCGTAAAACTTGTTATCACTAAGGCGTTTAGGACAAGTCATATTTTGAAGCATTTTTGAGCGATCGGTCATATTTCAGGAATTTCCTAGCAATAGATAATTTTTTTGATAATTTTGTCGCCGAAAATATTACTCTGCGGGTATTTTCTTCAGATATCTTGTAGAATGCAGTTACAATGAAAAAATTCCGAGCATTTTTTTAGAAGAAAACAACGACATCACTTTTGCATTCCTAGTAGACACTTTTTTTGTTCTCGGAGGATATTTTCGCCGTGTATCTGAATAGCAAGCAAGCACTTGCGAAAGATATCATTAATTCGGACAGATGAAATCTTCACGTTCAATGCGTTTTCAATCACACCTAAACACAGGGATTTTTGTCTGGAAAGGCAGACTTGGTTTTGCCCCCGCTCCCCGTCATATATATATATATATATATAGCTCAATAATATATATATATATATTTTTTGCATTATGTGGATTAGAAGTAACAATGAATTTCTAAATTTTTTTCCCACCTAAAATTGACACTAATTCAAGTTTGGTAGTTGCCCCCCAATTCTAGCGCAGCCCAAATTTAAGTGTTCATTGTGAAAAAATGTTCTGAACATTTTTCCAGGACTTTTAGGAGAATATTTTCAGCACCGATGATGACCGCTGTGAATTGTCCAACGATGGTAGGTCGGATACGTGCTCGGTTAAAAATAAGGATAAATGGTACCAATGTACATAGAAAGATCAATGTATTTTATATCTTTAAATATGTAAAAAATTCCATCACGAAATGTGATTTAATGTGCAGCAACACTGCAATTCCGTTTGAGAAACGATCAACGAGGTTGCATAAACTAGAGTCTACTACTACTACTAAACCAGACATGCACCTCGTCCATATTCCTCTGCAGATTGTGAACCTTTTGTGAAGTATGTTTCTGTGTAATGCTTGCCAGTGCTGCCATCTGCAATCAATTTTTTTTTGTATATTATGACTTTCTCTTCAACTCACAGTGCGTGAAGTGCAATGAATGAATAATTATACCGTTGTAGGCCTGTTGCTCTCTGCGGCGAGACATAAACTAGAGTCTGCTTTACGAAAAGACTTTTCCCATTTTGTTGCTCCATATGATCATTTTTGCTGAATTTCCAAAAAAAAAAAACAACTTTACAAAATGTGTATATATACTTTGTGTGGGTATATATATATGTATACATATTATATGCATGCCATATAATGCAGTGCGATTATAGAAAGTACTGAAAAACAGTTAGTGTTTATAACGTAGGCGGGATTTTCATTTGTCATTTGAAACAGATGAGAGAATTTTAATTAAAATAATGATTTTAATTAGAATTGATGAATTTTTGTTGATATTTTTGACTTAATGAGGTAAGAAGTAATACCCAAAAAAAGAAGAGATGAAATATTAGAAAATTATAAGGTAATATTTTCGTATTTTTAATGCAGCATACTTTCAAGACTTATAGATCATAAAATCCGAGCCCTAGCGAAACTAGGGCAACTATAGGAACACTATTGCTAGGAACACACTTCGACTATATTATACCCATTGATTTGGAATTTTCTTCACATTTATCAAATTCACCGATTACACTAGCATATTATGCGTAATCACAGATAAAGGCGATACATTTCAAGTATTCATAAGATTTACCAACAATATTTGGTTATTATGCATAATTGCCGCTAAAAGTGATACTGTTTTAGGTAATTGTCAATTTCACAAACGATGCTTGGGTAGGAATACTATGCATAATATCCGGTGAAAATGATAATTCGTTTTAGTATTTAAAAAAATTACCAATGATGCTTGGGGCAATGTGCATATTCACCAACTTACCAAGACAATTAGGAAAAATGCATAATAATCTGTAATTATATGTATAATAACCGAATTACCGCATTTACCGCAACATATACATTTTTCCTACGTGCTGATGAACATTATCTGAGATTCTACAGATTATTTTCATACTTGGAGTTTCATCTAATCTCTAGCGGGATTCATAATGTAAATTTTTTAAGACCGTTTTTCACAGATATAAATAGCCTTTTATCAGAGAATATTCTTTGCGTGGCAAAATGACGTAGACATTTTATGAACAAACCAATATACCGATCACGATTGTCAGCAATCAAATAAGAAATCTATAATTCTGGGTTTGCTACTTAGATACGCGATAGATGGGTGGGGTGAATAACAGGGGTTTCTATCCATCCTCCCTCCAAGAAAGAAATTGCAGAAATTAATAAAGGTTTTGTTTGTTTTTTAATTAAAGAAAATACCTATGTTGATTAATTCTTGGAAATCTTTCTTATGCAATTGAGACCTTTTCCGAAGTATGCATGCATTACACAATAAAAAGAACCTTCTATTTTTGGAAGTAATTTGAAATTGAAGGACTCGTTCCCAATAGCACGATGACATTCTACGCATAAAAAAATAGAGTGTTTCCCTCATTTCTTTTGTAAGGAACATGCTGAATATGATTGGTGAAAATTTGTTAATATGAATGAAATGTACGGTAGGTCTGAACCTCTAAAATTGAAATCTACATTTTCTATTAATATAATAACATAGGTGTAAAGTAGAATCTTGAACAGCTGTTCAAAAAGGACAAAACAGAGAGAAACAATTAAATTATTGATTTCAATCCTGAAATCTCATTTTAAAATTATAATTACATAAAATATTGAAATATAACATTCTTGCAATAATATCTTTATGGGGAACGCATAAATTTTTGTTGAATAGACTAATGTATGATAAATATTGCAAGATAACGTGATATATATCAGATATGTTTTACTTTGATTTAAAATGCCAATTCTGCCATTATATTGATAAATTAAATAACTATTGAACGTTATAAGAAATTATATTTTTATTAGTCTTTCGTTTTTCGCATTTTCATTAATCATTAAGTTTTGCTACTGATTTTAATTCAGGTATGTGAATAATCAAGTGAGATCCACGAAGTATTGACGATTTCATCCCATTACGCAAGAAAATTTAAATATCTCTCGCAAACTTATCACATATTTACATCGATATTGAGAGTATTATCCTCCGACTAGGTAGATAGTAATACCGTGTAAAACTTGGTATATGTTGGTAATGTTATTCATTAAGGTAAAAAGATTTTGCCCACCAATATCGAATCGACTTCTATAGATTAAAAGATTATAGTTCTATTTTCCGTGGGAAACGTTTCAATTTTCTTGTAACGCTTTAATTCAATGAAATCCAATTAAACGAGAGAAATGTTTAAACTAAATTTCTGGACTTCAATGTATAAAAGCAGATTTTGCTCGGTTGCGGATACGTACGAGCAATGAGAAAAATAAATCATAATTAGATAATACCCGTCTTTGGAAATTCCATTTAATAGGATTATTCTCTTAAAACAAAGGAATTTCATTCCAGTAAAGCAATGTTTCTTCTCTGTGATTTCACGTAGTAATAAAGTCAAAGTGGTTGCGGAATTGGTTAGAAACACCGGCATTTCTACAAATAATGCTTAATTTATTGTAATATAATTTTCTTAAGTGAATAGAATATAATTTTAGGATAATTTTAAAATCACCGCGTTTCAATATTATATACGTAATTTTGTACTGAAAAAAATTATACCAGATAATAATAATAATAATACCAGATATTTCCTAGATTCGCTAATGCATTTATTTCACTATAAGAATGCAAATATAAGTTCTGAAAAATACATTTTTGTCTTTCATTCGAAGATGTTCAGACATTCGGTCATTTTTGTCATCTCCATACTGAAAAACACTAAATAGCGTTGGAATGGCACCTGTAGCACGAAAATCCCCGCAGCTAGGCAAGGAAAAAGTAAAAAGGACTTTGCCGTGCACCAGAGCATTAATGTTCGTTTCATTCGTCACACCGTGTCTTCGGCTGAGTTCCCAGCCTGATTAGTCCTCCACAAGGTCATGTGGAAAATTTGTGAAACACAATAAAATGCTTTATTTTATGCTGCTTCTCTGTCCTTATTGGTTGTCCTCACTTTTAGCCTATCTACCGCCGGTGATTTTCATGCTACAGTTGCCGTTCGAACGCTATTTAGGGTTTTTCACAATGGAGATCACATTCCAATACAAAAAACTTGGTGTTGCCATTTGATATTTTCGAAATTTTCTCACTGTAACCGTAACTGTTAGAGTGACACTGTTGTTTTCCATATCATTCTTGAGCGCATACATCAAAATACCTTATGCCAAAATTTCATTCAGTTTCTGTGAATGGTATGATAGTTAGGGGCCCATATGTCGGGATAGTTTTTTTATAATCACCCAGTATTTATTTCATTATGATAAGGATGTCCAAATCTCTGAATCGGCAAGTACACGAATTCGCCAATGTCGTAGTAAATTGATCCGGCATTGTCGAATTTTGGGCTTTGGCCAGACAGTCCGTGAAGTGGTTGCAGATCCCTCGCCGAAATCCAAAAAAATATATATGATTCGGGGTCTGGTTGGTTGGCGCATTTTTTCATTATAATTATACCCACGTTAGCTATGGCAGCCCATCATATCGTAGTCACAATGTGGTAATCATTTTTTTTCCTTCAAAATTTGACAGAACTATGTGTACAATATTATTCATATAAAAATAGTTCAATAGTTTCCCCCCTCTCAAATTTCTCGTTTTTTCCCTCGTCACATGGAGATAATCCAATAAAGCTACTATATATAGCTATATATCACACGTTGGCGATGAACAAAATTAATGCATACCGGACCGTCTTACATACGCACATCGGACTTGGGCGCGGTACCCCGGTCGATAAGATGCTCGCCTAAAGTACCAAAGGATGTTTAGAGGTGTCGCGAGTTCGATACCCGGTTCGTCCTTGTCAGAAAACTTTCCTGACACAGGGGTACAAGAAAGAAAAAAACGGCGACTTGACCGCAGCAAAAAATTGCTACCGCAGGGAGTCCCCCATCGAGGGGTTAGCGCACCAACTTCTCGACGCGTATAAAAAATAAGTATGCCGTTCGGAATGGGCAATAAATTGTAGGTCCCAGTCTAATTAGCCCTCGTGTGCAGAAAATGACCGTGGTGCGACAAAAATGATCACTGATCAAGCACTGATCAACTTTGATCAGGGGATCTCCAGCCATTTCCCGAATGGGCATGCCAAAGCTCGAATCACTTTTTGTAAGTCGGGCTTTTTCAGTAACAGATACGCATTTGATAGAGAAAAATTCGGAAATTACGATTATAAACACGGTACGTCGACAATTCTTCCCAAAAATGTTTCGATTGTCATCAAAGTTATTAAACATTGCTTTTAAATAACCCTTGGCGAGAAATGCAGCGCTAGCGCTACAATAAGTCTGCAGGGATTTCATTAAAACGTATTTCACGGGAAAAAAATCCCTGATGCAAATAAGTCGGGAAAAGCAAAACCAGGGGAAAAAAATGGTCATGTCAGTGAGCAAGCCCAAGCGTCAAAAACACGTAATAAATCTTGTTGTTTTTTTTTCAACCTTAGGTACCAACAAAATAAGGAAATTGTTTCAAACAAGAAATTCCTGGGAGTTCCTCCAGGAACTTCTTGGAGAAACGCCATAAAAATGAAACAAAATTCTTCGAAAAAGTTGTCGCTATATCCGAAATTGTTGCGTTTTTGTCGACTCCTTACGCAAGTTCCGTAACCTTATACTCTATGGTAATAAGCTGGGACCACCAGGTATTCACATCATAGACAGGGAGTCGCTACAATCAAGACCGTTACTACCAACTTTACCATACATCTAATATAAATTGTGGCACATGCAAATGATGAACATTTAGGCCATACTGAGATAATTTAGTAAGTAACACATATGTTACTGCCAAACCCATATTGACCCGTTCAATGTCTGAATTCGGACATTCACCGGTCAGTTCACGAAGTGGATGGTGATACCTGGTCAAAGTCCGGTAGCAAAAGTCATGATTCGGGATTATCGTCAAGTTGGCGTATTGTTTCGTGATAATTGTGTCCACGGTGGTTATGACAACCCATCAGACCCCAGTCACGATGCGGTAATAATTTTTTCTCCAAAATCAGGCAGAAAAAGCTACCTTTTTATATAATTATTTTTATAGTTTCTTCTCTCAAATTTTTATTTATTTTTTCTCTCGTCACTTGGAGCTATCCAATACAGCTGCTATGTACAGACATGTACCACACGTTGGCGATTGAAAAAAATGATTTGGCTTCCACCGCGCTGTCTTACACAGAATGCAGTGTGAGAACAGAATTACACAGAATGCACATCGAGCTTTGGAGAGGAATCTCCGGCATTTTCATAAAATGGCCGGCCAAAGTCCGAATCATTTCTGAATTCGGACCTTTTCCAAACCAAGGGCTTCTTTCGGCAATAACATAGGGTGTGCTAGCACGTACAGGGTGTCCTGTAAGTACTACCACGGCCTTTATGTCGTCAACCGTGCATCGTAGAGGTATGACTCCAGTTTAGAAAATGCTCAACAGACGTTCAAAAATTACCCTATACCAGTTTTGAGAGGGGAAGATACAGGGTGTCACAAATAAAAAAATTAAAAAAACACACCAGTTTCTCAAGCAACTCTAAACCCCCAATTATTTTTTTAACTCCCCGTGAAGAGCAACGCACCTACAACGGTATACTTACTCAATCATTACAGACTTCACTCTCTTCACTTTTGAAATCTAGATGACATCACTAAAAAATTACAGACGCACATTTATACACGCACTTAGACTGTTAAGTACAACAGTCTAAATACACCAGTCTACCACACTCACACTTCCGGTACAACTCATTCGGTAGTAAATTGTCCATGGCGATAGACCTGAGACCACACGAGTTGTGTTCGGTTCGAAAGAGTGTCGCAAAATAAAAGTAAAGATCTGGATTTTTATACGGTTTCATGTGCTCTAACTTCCAATTAGAAAGTTTATGCCCTAACTCTCCCGATGGAAATAAAATAGATTTTCATGTATCCAAGTGCAACATGCATGGATATGTTCGAATTCAACAAACGAGGGAAAATTTATAAAAAGAACAGCGTGTTGAATGCGAAAAACCGTTTCACCCGCGTTTAACGCTATTCTTTCCCCAAATTCTAATATCTCTGTGAATATTGTACTTACAGGGTAATTTTTGAACGCCTTTTGAGCATTTTTTAAATTGCAGTCGAGTGGTTGGTGAGCTGGCCTCTCACTGTGCAGGTCCGGGTTGTACACAAACACTAACAAATTCCTTGGACGGATCATGCCAATTGCGTGGAAAGGAATGAGGATAACGTTTAAAAAATAATAATTTAGTAATTGAAATAACTATTGTGTTGTGTGTTGTTGATAAATTAGTATCTATTAATGTTCGAAACTACTAAAAAAAGAAATAATTAAAAAAAATAAGATAGTGACCACTCTTATCGCTTTCCAATGGCGATTTCGTTTACACCGTTTGTTTTAGAGACGCCCTTCAATTGGGAAAAAAGTTTCAATTGATGCCGTCCATCATCTTGAATGCCGTTCAAATGAAAAAAAAAAAAATATATATATATATATTATTAAAAGATACAAAAACTAAATTTTTATATGGTCCTCTCCGTTTTCTAACCTCCAATTAGAAATTTGTTGGCCTGTCTCTCCTGATGCAAAAAAAATCCACGTTTCTAAGTGCAATATTCACTGAGATATCTGAATGCAAAAAATCAGAGGAAAAAGGGAAAGGACATCACAAATAAAGGAAAGGTGCATTGCCAGTTTGTACTGTTCTTTCCCCCTTTTTCTCATTTTTGAAGTCAAATATCTCATTTGGATATTAGAACTTAGAATTTTTTGTTCCGAGAGATTTTGTTTCCCTTTGAGACACAGAGAAACAACTTTCTAATTGGAAGATACAGTACTGAAGCTGGTATAACAATTTAAATTTTGTAACTTCTTTATTAAACATGTATTTTTCCATTTTAATGGCATTCCATTTTAAGACGGGCGACATCATTTGAAACATTTTTTCTAATTGAAAGTTGTTTCTAAAACAAACGGTTCAGGAAATAGCCATAAGACAACATTAATAGTGCACAATCTGTATATTTTTTAAACTATAAGTTTCTCGATCTATAAAGTTAATAGGAATATTTAATGTCCAACAGTAATCGGCCAGCGTGTTTGGGCTCCACTTGCCTTGATAATGTGATTACATGATGGAGATGTTCTGGTGGAATCACTCAACGTGCTCGTCGCTGACATCACCTAGGTTTTCTAGGAAAAAATCCAAATGTGAATGAAGAAAATGTACCTTCAGTGACATATTGCAACCAAGAGCGTTATAATTCTGAAATAATTCCTCCACAAGGTCCTTATATTTGTCCGTCTTGTTATTTCCAAGAAAGTTCTGGACTACGTTCTTGAATGACTCCCATGTTGGTGTTTCTTGCTCATTTAGGGTGGCATCGAACTCAGCATCGTTCATTAATTCTCGAATTTGAGGGCAACGAATATGCTTTCCTTGATTTTAGCGTCACTGACCCGTGGAAATTTGTTTTGTAGAAAGCTAAAACCGTCGCCGTTTCAGTTCATTCCCTTAACAGAATTGTTCATCAATCAAAGTTTAATGTGTAGTGGTGGCAGGTAGACTTTCTGAGAATCCACCAGGGGCTGACTGATGACATTTTTGGTTCCCGGAACGAGCTGTCTTCTTGGTGGCCATTGTTTTTTTCTAGATAATGGTTTTGTCTATCTCTGCTGTCCCACAAGCACAAGAAACAGTAAAATTTGGTATATCCTAGTTGAAGGCCGAGTACAGGGGCAATGACTTTCAAATCTCCGCAAAAGCGCCAGACATGTCTTTCATACTGAACCATCCGTAATAATGTTTTCATATGTCTCCTTCATGTGGGCCCCGTAAGCGATGCGAATGGAGGGGTTTTCGTTACCATTGTGCAAAAGTACTGCTTTCAAGCTGGTTTTAGAGGAATCTATGAATAACCTCCACTCTAGGGGATTATAATGATGCCCCAATGCAACGTACAGAACATCGACATCATTGCAATAGACTGAGTCGTCTTCCTTCAAAAAAAGTGCTCAAATTGCTTAGGTCGAGGAGCAAAGCTTGGACAGTTTGGTCAGGAATTCCCTAGAAAGGGTGAAAGGGACTCGTTCCCTTTCACCCTTGGACAAATTCCCTTGTCCCCATGGCTAGCACATGATCAGAGGTATCTCAAAAGAATTTGATGTACTATTCCATAATATTTAGTCAGGTGAGGCAAGTTTTAATATTCATAATACCCATTATTAGGATAAAAATGTTGATCTTCTAAGTATTAAGGCTGGTTAAACATATCCGCAACAATGGAAAATGCAATTGCGGAAAACTGGTGCCTGATGGACGATTTCTGATGACGGATTCAGAATCAGCGTCGAAAAATACGTAAGAAACAGTACTCAGCTTCCAAGAAACAAAAACCTTGTTTATCATTGTAATCTGTATTGAGTAAAAATAATGATGTGTTTTCGATATGCCGAATTTCTCAGGCTCAGGGCACCAAAGTATTAGCTTGATTAAGCGAACCAATTTCTAACTTCGTTAAGTAATGGGCAAATAATTTTTTTGAATTTAGCAAAAGGTGAAACGTAGAATTCGACCTGATAATATATATGTGCACATTTTTTCTTTTTTTTTTCTAACTGAATTCCTGCCCCTGACAACCTTAACGTTAATTCATTTATTTCCCAGTGTCTCATTCAGAGTTTGAAACTTTGTATAACTTTATTCCTTTTTTTTTGGGTTTCCCACTCACTCTTTTCCTTGTGTTTCAGCAGAAACACGGTCTAATATTTTCACCCATATTTCATTTCCGATTCGTTGACACAAGCGAAAGTTTTGAACACGGGGGTAAGTCTCATCTTTCAAGCATTATGCAAATGACATTTCGATCGTCGCTCATTATTCCTTAGGCGAGAGAAGTTACACAAGAAACAAAAGATGGAAAGCGAGAGGAATAGCTGAGAGAGGCGAAGATAAAAAAAAAATAACGATAAACTTAATTTCTTTAAAATTGATGCAGAAAATTGGCTATTCATTCATTCTATTCCACTAACTTTTGTCTTGCTTTGCCGTCCATGATGCTATCGTTTTTCTTCCAGATCACTTCTATGGGTGGATCACCTTCCACTATGCATTGCAAGGTCACGTTGGCTTTTTCTATTGCCGTCAGGCTGTGATATGATTCGACGATTCGTGGTGGCACTGCAAGAAAAGACGACACAATTTCAAACAAAACATTTCAATTTCAATTAAAGTCTAAATGAAAGTATTCGGACACATACATGATGATGAATTTTATCAGATCAAAATTATGTTTTTTCCTATTACAGCGAAACGTCTATTTAACGATATTCTGCGGATAACGGAAAAATATCACTATAGAGAGATAATCGTTATATCGAGAGGCAATATTATCATCACGCAAGATAAACTTTATGCTGTTGTTGACATCTCTTCCAAGTCGAAATAGTTATTAACACCAGAAAATGCACTTGTGAGTATTTATTTATACGCCAAAAAAATTATGATTGACTAACGCAGCTTACCGCATTATACTTTATGTACAGTACAGAAAGTAGCAATATCGACGCAATTATTACTTGGTATTATCAAGTGGTGTTGCAAAATATCGATATTCCTTCGGAATAACGGAAATAGGTGAGGAGTTTCAAAAATACACGGGAGTGGATTTTGAATAAAACATGGAAGACTACATGTTACCTGTGACCATAGACGGAGATCGACTTGGAAGTCTGGCGTGGTGGGGGGGGGGGGGGGGCGCAACGTCATTATTGCTGAGGGGACACGATGATGATGATGATGTCAATTCATATATACATTAGATCAGTCGAAACCACCTTTGACACTGGGGGGGGGGGGCAATGTCCCCCCCCGTATCTCCGCCCATGCCCGTGGCTTCGCATGAGTGGATTAAGTAATCTGAAAATTGTTCGGCGGTGATCCCCCCCCCCCCATATGACATACGAACCCTTCATGACACCATCTTGAGAGTTGAATTTTGAGAAATCCCGTTTAGTGAATCTCTATATCACAAAATACAATGCTCACCAAATTTCATATTTATTTCTTCAGTGATTTAGGCTCTGCTATTATTGTCCTATATAACTTTTGAACACTGAACTTATGACTCGCCCTCCTCAGTGAAAAATTTCTGAATTACAAAAAACACAAAAAAAACTCTGACTAAATTTCATATTTATAGCTTCAGTGGTTTCCGCTCGGCATGATCACTCCATATTCCCCGTGTAGTGAATCATATTCGCTCCCCGGAATTAAGTAACTCAGTAACTAAGTTTTGAACCTCCACCCCGATATGTTCCTCACATGGGTCAAATTTCGGAAACTGAACTTCTACTTACCGACTTTTTATAAGAAATGAAACTATTTACTAAATTTGTTATTTATAGCTTCAGTGGTTTTGGCTGGTGATGATCACCTCATATAAACTTTGAACCCTACTTATTTGACCCTTAGGGGGATCGAATTTTGAAAATCGATGAGCACTTAATCTTAAAGAGTACTTACATCGTAAAATGAAACTACTGATCAAATTTCATATTTATAGTTTCAGCGGTTTCGGCTTGGCGATGATGAATCAGTCAGTTAGTACATGTTATTTTAAGCATGTAGAAATTGTGTAAAGATTTCCAAAATCTCTTCAAAAAATTTCGTTAAAGAGAAATTTATCGTGTTAAAGGATATCGCTGTATCGATAACAGTTTAAAATTATAATATAGGGAGGGTCAAGATAGATATGACAGAATATCGTTGGACCAAGATTTCACTGCATTGAAATAATTTCAGTTGGTTATACAGTGATTATTTTTAGGGACTGATTTTTTCACAATCGAAAAGTTAAAACATGAATCCAGACACTCCACCAGGAACTGTGAGAGCGAAATCTTTAGAAAAGTCATAATCATATATGAATTTATCCACATTGAATCAAACGAATGAAATTTACACACGCTATTATGCTCGAAACGATTTCTCAACTTGAGTGCCATACCTTGTACATCGACAAATATTTTTTTTTTCGAGTACATTACGAATATTTATGCTTATGAGTCACTAAATGGGCATCGCTGTCAATTAACTATATACATTGGTATGAATTATCGGATGTAGAGAAAAGTTTGAACAGTTATTTTGAAGTTTGTGATGAATTTCAGGGGGAAAGTAAAACATATTTCAAGCATTAAACGTGAAGGAGAAAGAATAGAAATCCCATGATAAATCAATCAAATGAAACTGCAATTCATTGTTTGAGCTTAATGTTTTCAAATATATGGGATACATTGGGGGTAGAAACGATGAAATAAATAAATATATACATATATGTATGGGAATTTCACTTAAGGGAGTCTCATACCTTTTAACATGGTGAAAAACTATGCTCTAGTAGAAAATATTATTAAAAACACCATTTTAACATTCAAAGGTTTTTTTAACAACTGGCTGATGCGAAGATGAATTTCTGGAAGGAGAGAAAATTCAATTGCCGTGCACACGTACTTTCACAAGCAGGGAGTGATGTCATCCTTTCATATTTTGGCATTCATTTATTTCTGATTTTACGCATAGCCTTGAATGTATGTAACATCCTACGCAAGTGCAGAGTTTTGCATACATTTCTGGCTCATAATATTTTTACAAAAATTTCCAACAAAAAAGCATTAAAAACATGATAAAGTAGCATGACATCAATATACTTGAAAGAAAGCTGATGCAAAGTAAAGGAAACTGTTCAGTTCATGAAAGGAAATTGGAGATTGAGATTTCATTGACTAAATCTGACCTAAATTTAAATTTGAAAATTTTCGAATTTTTTAATTTTAAAATGCACCTCATCCTAATTTTTCTGTGAAATTTCTAACAAATGGATACATGTGGAAACGGGCGTTAATGTGTTGTGAACCCGACGTGAAATTTGTTGTTAGGGAATGCTTGTTATGTGTTGCGTATTGCTGTCATCTGTTGTGCAAATTCGGATTCACACAACTCAGCAGGTTATTTTTCGCTTGCAGTGCGATGAGTGAATACTTCAGATGTTGTAGGCTTGATTGCTCTTTGTGGTGAAACTTTTTTGAATGAGCAATCGACTCATATCCACACCTTGAATTGTTCCTAACGTTGTTAATAGAAGATGAGAAGAGAAAAATCAATTTCTCTCTTCCAAGATACGAGAGAGTGGGTTGGAATGTGGCTTCCGTCCTGGAAGGTTGTCTGTTTTGAGTGTACTTTGAAATAAAGCCTTCTTCGTTAAATTCCGTAGTTTCGTGAGTAAATTGGAAACCCCTCCGATATCAAGTGTCTAGGAAATATTCCGCCACCTCACGGAAAAGAGACGCACCTCTACCCGACGGTGTTTCTATATACTCATGTGTATATATATATATATGTTACGGCCAAAGCGTGAAAAAGGCAGGCTCATGAAGTTGCCGGCCAGTTCGCAATCAGGCCAATTTCGTTGTAGATTCAATCGGCCATTGTTTGAATTCTGGCCTTTTTTCTGAGGTCACTAGCTATAGTCCGAAAGGAAAATACACGATTCGGGATCATCGCCAATTTGGCGTATTCTTTCATGATAATCAAGTCCACGCCAGCTATGGCAACCCATCATATCGCAGTCATGAGGCGGTAATCGTTTTTTGTTTTCAAAATTCGATAGGAAAAAACTAAATGTCTAAATTAGTACAGTGAAACCTGTCCAAGGCAGACACTGTATAAGACGGAAACCTGTCTCAAACGGAACAAATATATAGTCTTGTGAATAATTAATGTTTTTTAATAATAAGAAACCTCTTTAAGACGGAAACTGTCTAACGTGAAACGGAAGGCATATTTAGTCTATTTGTAGATATAAAACCTGCTAAAACTGAAAGAATTTCTGGTCAAGTTTTTCTACATAACAAGTTGTCATACGGTCTCTTCGTCTTCCCCAGGTTACATTTGCAATGCATGTGGTGTTCTTTTTCTCCCGATGAATTTCAACAGGAATGCCGTTCTAACGCTTCGAAACGTGCTTGCGCGTTTACGTTTCATGTTAGGCCGTGCATTCTTTGATAACAATTGTTTGTATTGGTGTGTACTATCACCTCTTAAAGTTTCCCCGCCTTTTATGGATTACTCATGATGTAGCCTATCATGTATCACACGTTGATGATAAACAAAAATGTATGTGGCAGATACCGGACCGTCTTGCATCAGCACATCGAACTTCAGCGAGAGATCTCCTTGCGAGTTTGGCCGGCCAAATCCCAAACAATCGCTCTTCATTTCCGCAAATCGGACTTTCAGAAACTTTCGACCAATACGCGAACTGACCGAACTTCGGACTTTGGCCGTAACATATATATATATATTACGCTGTTATTATATAAAATCAGCGATTATTTTGGTTTCCCGAAACTTTTACTGGTGATTATACATAGTTTCCAAGCGTCGTTGGTAAATTTAATAAGAACAAAATCTGATCACAACTTTTAACGACGATTATGCATAATACCCAAGCGTCGCGTCGTTGGTAAACAGGATAAATCGTACTATATGATGTACTAGACTTGATGATTTATACGTGATATTATTGTATTATTATATCGAGATCCGACTACTATTCAACACACTAGACTCGCTTGGAAGTATTTTCATATTTATCAAATTCACCAATTACATTAGGTTATTATGCATAATCACAGATGAAGGCAATAAATTCCAGGTATTTATTAAATTTGCAAACGACACTTGGTTCTTATGCTGATATGCATAATTGCCAATGAAAGTGATAAATTTATTAAACTAACCAAGACGATTGGTAAATACGCATAAGAACGGGCTACTATGTATAATAAGCGATTTATCTCTTTTAGCGTAACATATGCACAGTAGTTTAAATTAACTAATTAGTAGTACAGTAAAACCTCTCTTTTGCGGACGCCGGGAGGACAAAACAATTCCTCCGTAAAACAGGGGTGACCGTTAATGAGGGTTTGAAATAAATACTTTTATTGTGCAAAGGGAAATTATTATTCTGCGGAAAAGAGGGGATGACCGCATATGAGAGGTGTCCGTTAAGAGGGTTTCACTGTAGATGCATGGGCTATAAGAATACTTTTGAGGTCATATAGTTAAACTAATATTTTCGACTGTTTTATTACTGTAAATTTCTATTCGAGTTTCAAGAGTTGAGTTTTGTTTAGAAACAAATCTTTCCATTTAAACTTCTCATACCTCTAATTTTCAAATTGATTATTTTGCTAACTCCAGGTCCTATTCCATTCTGTGCCTGGCACAGATAAGATCCCGCATCACTTTCCTCGACATCAGTTAGTTTTAGAGTCCCGTTGTTGAATCGATGTGCTCGTGGACTGGAATGTACCCAAGTGAAATCTCCGGAACCGGTAGATGAACCTAACGTAGAATTCGTGCGAATTAATGACACATACACACACACAGAGACAGAGAGAGAATCTTTTCTAATCTAAATTAGCTTCTACGACTCGGGCTTTATTCGGAAATTTCGTAGTAACTTTTCGCCGTGATATTCGGCTACTTGTACTCACTCGAGGAAATGAGCTTTTTCCAGAGGATCGTCGGAGCTGGGAATCCGTTTGCGCTGCAGTCAATCAACACCGATCTGCCGAGGACGGCTGTGGTGTTACGAGGCTCTACAATCCAGTGAGGTGGCACTAAATAGAGAAAGTGAGCACATATAGCCGAGAACATTTCAAGGGATACCATTCTGAAAATTATCAAATGCTGTGAAAATATGATATGTTATAACGAGATGCAAAAATCGTGATACGACACCACAGATAATCCATATCAATTTTATCATTCAGGTTGTGTGTTTTTATCAATGGTAAAAATGCATTTTACAGTTATCCGTAAAAGTTTTTCTTGACCTTGAACTTTTGCTCGTATATCGGGGTGCCGTATATGAGACGTTAACAGCTCATAACCCCCCCCCCCCCCCACATCATCGCTAATTAAATGCAGTAGTGCATTGAAACCATAGTTGGTATAAGGGAATAGGGGGATAATGACAATTTAAGAGGGTCGGGGGAAAAAAATCACACCATCTCTAATATGGCGAAAAATGTATAAATGTGGCTGGAAGTACATCTTTATATATTCCAAGGGAATAACCGCCACTTCCACCGGATCATATATTGATGATAATTGATGCTAACTAATTATATATGATAATATGATGTATTATGAATAAATGACAATAAAATCACCTTACGTTGAATAAGATGCTGGAGATGCAACATGTTAATATTGATGTATTTAATGCTATATAAATATGATAATGTAGATAAGAATAATGACGGTTAATAACACAATAATACCCAAATTAAGGTTGAATGGGGAATGGAATATGTGTAAGTAAGGAAGTATTTACAATGACATATACAGTTTGCCAATTTTGACAGTGCTAGAAGGGAGAAATCAGCCATATAATACATGTCAGAAAGCCGGAACATTGGGTGCGGACTGAGAAAAAGTTTAGGCTATTTAAGTCTAAATTTTTTAGGGTATTAAGTGTCAGCGCTATTCTAATTTGGAGATATCACGAAGATGTTCATAGTTAGAGTTGTGTAGAGAATCATTGGTTTCTGGAGAGAGCAAAAATAGGACTTAGTAAGCGGAGTGACTCGTTAAGCGAAGTAAGCCATAGCTGTGTCAATTCCTGCATGAGGACAATTGGGACTTCCAAAAAGTGACCCGGCAACCGGGTGACGCACTAACGAGGTTTGACTGTATATGCAGTCAAACCTCGTTAATGAGTCACTCTTGGGGGAGCAAAAATATGACTTGATAAGCGGAGTGACTCGTTAAACGGAGTAAGCCATAGCTGTGCCAATTCCTGCCGCAGGATAATTGGGACTTCCAAAAAAGTGAACCAGGTGAAGCACTAACGAGGTTTGACTGTATATGCAGTCAAACCTCGTTAATGAGTCACTCTTGGGGGAGCAAAAATATGACTTGATAAGCGGAGTGACTCGTTAAACGGAGTAAGCCATAGCTGTGCCAATTCCTGCCGCAGGATAATTGGGACTTCCAAAAAAGTGAACCAGGTGAAGCACTAACAAGGTTTGACTGTACACCTTGACACAATCCACTTTCTTGTGGAAATAATTTCTCATTTTTTAATTACATTACAAATTTAAAAAATAAAAATAATACAAAGTGTTCTATAAATTTTTCAATAGACTAAAAGTTTGTAAGTATTTGAAAAAATTTAAAAATTCCAATACAATTGTTGAAAAAAAGATTACTTACTGAAAAAAAAATCTTTTTTTTTTTTTTTGTAAAAAAAATATAGTTTATATTTTTATTGACAGAGGGGGCTACACGAAAGCAATTTATTGGAGACATGCAAGTCAAGAGCCCTACAAAATGCAGGGTAACGATTAACGGCTAACATTTCTGAATTTTCCTGTTGCTAATACTTCTTACCAAGCGCCAATACCGGTCATATCACCATAAAGCAACTTACTACCGATCGAGAGGATCGGAAATGAAATCGTCATCTATCGATGGTCGCCCCAGGTTCAGTAGGAAAAAAGTTTTTATTTGTGATCTTTACACAGGATCGAAACTGCGGAACCAGAAACTTTAATGGGGGTAGATCAACATCTTACCACTGTATCACTGGTAGGTGCATTTTTCCCCGATGATGATGCTTATTTAAGTTTTCATTGCCGTGTTTGCATTGGTGAATAAAGTAATGTTGGTGAAGTGGTAATACATCAGCCACGAATTTCCTAGCTTAATCTTCACGAGCGTTTCGGATACAGAAGAGATTGAAGAAAACTTCTTTGAAGGATATACGTGACTTGCTTTCGTACAGAGCATTGTATCGACAAAAATGGGAACTACATTTTTTCAGTAACAATAAAGTCTCCATTTGTAAAAATAACGTTTTCCGTAAAACGTATTCAAATACGCCAATTCGTATAAATTTTATGAATTTTCAAACTATTTACGAATTTTTATGGGTCACTCTGCATATTTTTTTTCAAAGAAAAATGCGACCTGAGCTGAGTTTGGTCGTTATATTGGACGATGGTCATTGTAGGTCGTCATATTGGATGAAAAACAACATGGGATTGATTGGAAAACAGTCGACACTCACATTACCGGTCATTTCATTAGGACGACCACAATAATGCATAGTGGTTATAACGATCGTTGACGATGCAGAACGATTATCTTACCGTTTACGATCAAATTCACAGTCCTGTTCGTGGATGCGGCGACATTAGTTGCTACACACGTGTATCGCCCCCTATCGTTGGCCGTGACGCGTTTGATGGTGATGATAGAAGAATCTTCGAAAGTGTGGACGGTGGCGTCACCATGCGCCAGAAACGGCTGGTTGTTTTTTAGCCATTGGAAACGCAGTGGTGTGTCACCAACGATCACCACGCAGACTAGTTTTGCTCGGTTCTCTTCCGCTAAAGTGATAGCTTCTGGTAAGAGCATACCGTTGATCTCCGGAGCGACTGCAAAAAAAAAAAAAAAAGTTAGATAAATGTACGGTTCGGTAAGCTATCGATTACACTACAAATATACAATAGAATACAATGCACGCACTCACCAACCACAGAAACATGCGTTGATCCAGATGCACTTTGATCATCTGGGCCATGGACTTCACATTTGTATTGACCTTGGTCTGTTGATCTTTGAATATATTGCACAGTTAGAGCACCGGTCGGGGATATTTTCTGCCGTGGTTCCGTTGGTAGTAAATGGTCTCCTGCAAATGATAGATTCAAAGTGAAATTTGAATAATTTGATGCAATAATCTTACAAGATGATCTTGCAATAATTCGGATGCGATTAAATTGATAAACAGGCGATTTAACGGAAGGGAAATAACTTTCGATCAGTCATCAATATCGTACGAAACTGAGACAAGAAAAATGGTTAGTAAGCAATAACAATGTAATGAGTAACGTATTCATATACCAGATGCCTAGGTTATAACTAAAGGCTTTAGTTATAACCTAGGCACCTGGTTAGTCTAAAGCTGACCTATTATGAGCTGTCTGCAGAAGTATTTACCGTTTTCATCGAAGAGTGGCGTACGTTTGGTAACGTCTTTTGTAAAGAGATGGCGGAAAGAAATGAAAAGAGGAAAAAATAAGTGGCTCAAAATTCAGCACTAGAGAAGGTGTGTTATGTTTTATTTAGAGCTTGATAGTAATTGTAGCTTATATCTGTATTGAGGTAAAATACGTGATTGCATGATGACATTATATCTCCAGCGCAGCGCATGCGTTTTAGGTCTGACAAAGATGTCGCATCTTCACGGCCTACCGAGCTCTTCAGAATGACCCTCTAACAAAAACCACGTATATAAATATTACGAAAGAAATGGCTGCTGATACGTTCATCTAAAATATTATTTCTGAGCAGCTGTAAAGCTGAACTGGGTTTATACGATGGAGCAGAAGATGGTACCCCATCTGGATGTCTACTCTCACTTCAAGGCAATCGCCTTCTGGGTCGGAATCACTGTTTTTTTGATAGAGTTTTGGCATCGTTTCTTGTGAATTTGACTAACATCACAGTTATCGGCAAGCAAATAGGATTGGAAACTATCCTGCTGTAAGTGTTTCAATTCGCTGTCATGATCAATCAATGAAAAAATCAGCTTATGTTAGAGGTGAAAATTAAGAAATTTTCCTACTGGCCAGTGGCGACTGTACCTGCTGAATCAGTGGCCACTCATGAACGTGAGCAAAAAAAAAAGAAAAAGAATTTCAACGTTGGCTCTTTTTCCTTTGAGTATGGTGGTAGCTTTATAGGGTGGGGTGCCTTGAGGAATCTTCATTCACCCACTTTTCTCAACAACATTTCCCTCCCCCCCTCAAAAAAAAACATGCCATACAATTGAAAATTTTTTCGACCCCTTAAAGGTCAGAGACGAGATATATCGTTCCAACGCAAATGGAAGAAATTAATTCATTCCCCCTTTTTTTTACCCCTTTGCCCATCATCACGAAACTTAGATGTTACCCAATGAGCGGAAGTTGTTTTCTTTATCTTTCTTTTTAGTGACTTGTTGTTCTTGTTTAGTGATATTTTCTGACTGAATCACATTTGTACTGTTTGTAGGTCTGTTACTCTACAATTACTACAAATGAAGACAGAAAAATGGTAGTGACTAGAACAAAAGATCTCAGTCTTCACTCTGAAATGTCTGGTCGTCGCGTGGCTAGAGTTAATTTTCACCTTTAGCATATGCATAACTTTTGAGTAAAAACGCTCTATAGTTGTGAATATTTTAACTGATATATTTCTTTTTTCTGTTTTCAATCCATTTCTTATCTGTTCATGAAGACGTTTCTAGACCCTCTTTGCTTTTACGTGGACATTTACTGATTTAGGTATCCCAAAACTTCAATTATAGACACCGTCAAACCGAAAGATACCCAGGCCACATCGCTATATGGCAATATCGGCTCATTGTCCTCATGAAATGGATACCTCTGGCAATTTATTCATAAAAAAGCATACATTGCAAAATATACATTACAATCATAACAACTATAAAATCATAAATCATCAATTATAGACACCCGTTATTATGAAGGAAATCAGTACATAATATCTCAATTTTAGCAACATAAATATTCATAAATGACCAAGACCGAGAGTTTAGATGCTCGAAAAATAATTCGGCTATAATCTGCTAAACCAGAAACGTAAAAGAAGAGACTATCAAAGAAAAGTTTAAACATTTTTTTTACCCATTCCACCACTTTATCTAAGGAATATAAAATGTGATAAACTCCAATCCTTTTCCACATCATACATAACAATTCCGCAAATTCCAAATATACCTGCGGATATCGACTCTGGCTGTTCAGGACAAGCGTTAGAGAATTTTTATTCACTGTTACACTCCGGGGTCTCAATGTGAAAATTCAACGAAAATTTCTTCATCTCACGTCTCAGCAAAGAAATAAAGCGATGACTCCTTTCTCGAGAAATATTTTAGCACGTAACTATTCCGAAAGTTTTGCCTATAAAATTGATACAAATTCGAAGTTTCTGGCTTTTAGAGACCCTCAAGGCTCAGTTTAAACTCGATTTTTTCCAATAACAAAAAAGAATAGAAAAAGTGCGAATTTCAACTTGAGATTTTTATTATCATTTTTTTTTACTTTGAATCGTTGGTAGCTTGACGAAATTTATATATTTTTATAAAATAAAATACAGGGTCGGGAAAAAGAAAGCCCAAAAAAAAAGACGTTCTCTTATTTTTTCCGAAAGGCAGAGAGAATGTTCTTTACTGGATACACATTCAACGCTATTATTTATTTTCCCTTGACTTTGTGATTCCGTCACTGGTGAATATCGATTCTCGCAAATCCAATTTCTTCTGAAATATAAAATTTTGTTCTTTCTCTACTGTATAGGCGGTTTTTGTGCTTGAGAAGCTCGGTGAAAATATTATCCGATGACAAACGGGTGCTTTCTACTTGCCAACAAACATTGAGAAATATCAGTTTCAACAGTGCGTTGAATCTTAATTTTTCTATATATATATTATTTATTGAATAAAAGCGTTCCATGCTGATTTGCTCTATATTTGATATATTATACCCTTTAAATAAAAATACATCATAAAATATATATTTTGAAATGTTTCATTTTTCTATTTCTATTTGTTATTTCGCTCGGTGTGTGAGATCAAAGAAATATTTGTATTTGTATTTCACGCTTTTTCTTGTTAACTAAAGTGAGATTTGTTGGAGAGTTTATATTTAGCTTTATTGTTATCAAACTCGTATCTATATTAAGGAAACTTTTTATCTGACCTTAGTGCTGATAAGGTCTAAAATTAATGTTAGAATTAAACAAAAAATTTAAATTTGCATTGAAAAAAAACCAAATTGCAATGATAGCTGTTAATCCATATGATTTGTTACACACGTAACCTTACGAAAATGCCGAACAAAAATTAACGCAAATCACCTAAGTATTAAAATAAATGATAAGCAATTAATGAGGCAAACAATAACTCCTACTTCGGATTGAAAATTCGAAACAAAGAAACACGTCATCAAAATCCAAAATATGCAAAAGTTCAACACATATATATTCAAGATATAATATTTAACATGTGCATGCGATAAATACCCAACATTGAATGGAATCAGAAATAACATCAGAAAAAAGAAAATATTACGAATTCCTATTTAGAGAAAAATCAGGAAAAAAAAACAAGAAATTTCTAAACTAAAAAATCTAGGGACAATAAAACAAATAAACGATATACCAAGTAATAAATTTCAACAGATAAATTATGTTTTTTTTATTCATTTTCTCGGTCAATACATATTTTTTTTTATCCATTTCTGATTTCGTGGAAATGTATCAGCAGCGCCTTCTGAAGTAATAGTTGGAATTCTCATTAATCATTTCAAAAATATTATTAAGTAATGATTTTTTCCCCTCTCTTTCTACAAGTTATCTACGAGAACAAATGAGAAATGTTGAAGAAAAATTATTGGAATTGCGCTTGTGAAAAAAAAAAATGCATATACTGTATTATCTAGTTTGTTTTTTTTTCTATTAATTCTTTCCATTTCTTTTTGTTTCTTTTCAGCATTGGAAGTGCATGAAGTGTAATTTGTTCAATACCACATCCATTATAAAGCACCGCAGGATGTTTAATGAATGATTTTTTTATATTTTTTTTCTCAATGAAATAAGAAAGAATTTCATATTCTAGATTATTCATATAATGTTTTTTTTCCCCGTTAAAAATTATTCAAAAGATTTTTTTTTTTTTTTTGTGGAAAGGAATTCAGGTCATCCTTAAAAGTTTACGAACATTGCATATTTTTCATCAGTAAATGATATAAATTTGAGAATTTCCAAAAAAAAGAAGTTTTTGGTGGAAAGAAAAATAGTTTCTTGAATTCTCGGAATAGATTTTTTCCGGAATGTCAACGTCTATTTACAGTTCTTAAGGTAGATCTCTTAATGACCGGAACCGGATGGTTACCATTCCCACTAGAGCAGGTATCCTCGAAATGCTCGCAAACATTCCGGATAGTTTCTTACAGAAGAACTATCAAGGATTGGTCAAATGTTAGTCTTGGTCATCCCAAGTTGATGAGCCAGAGAACATTCTTAATGACTGGAGTTGGTTCTCAGTTCGATTGAGATCCTTGGGATTATTTTTGGGATGTTTCTTCGATGTGTTCAGCAGGACTTTTTGCAGATTTGTAGGAAACAGACTGACAGTGGACGATTATGCATTATTGATTTATGATATCTAATACTTATTTAATTTCTGATCAAATTATCTTCTCAAATAGACTTTATATTTGGTCTCTAGTAGAGGAGGAGAGCCCTGGCTTTACCCGAAAGTGATTATGAAGCATATCCATGTCGATATGTTATGATGAACGGGATTGATCTATTATTATTATGCATAATGTCATTCGTCAAGTTTATCACTTTACTTTTCCCGATGATTATGCATAACAATCAAGCGTCGTAGGTGAATTTGATAAACACTAAAAACATTATCATTTTAACTGACGATTATACATAACACATCCAAGTGTCGATGGTAATTTGGTGAGAGTAAAAAGTTATCAATTTGCCTGTAATTGTTAGGGCTCGGATTTCCCCTGGCTGCGGTCTCCGGCCCTTATGTGCCAGTGGGCGCACGTGCAATTTTCCTCCCAAGTCAATTGGTTCAGGTGTCCATTTCAGTCAAATGTCTTTTATGTTGCATCGAGTTGGCTGTCTTCATGGGGAGAACGACGCGAGTGATTCGAAACTTGTGAGCTTGGAGCGAGGGGAGCCACCACTATAAATGTTTGCAAACTTTTCCGACACAAATCTGCCTCTTTCGAGGTAACGGAAGTAAGGTGCTTTGCATCAGTCCGGTGTTGTGAGCGGTTCTTTCTATCTATCTATCTATCTATCTATCTATCTATCTATCTATCTATCTATCTATCTATCTATCTATCTATCTATAGGTAGGCCGCTGTGGTGGTCGAGTGGTTATAGTGCCGGACTCGTGATGCGAGGATCCGGGTTTGAACCCCACAGTGGTGGTCGGTTGAAGTTGGTTTTCTGTGGTTCCCAACTTCAAGGCGCAAATGCGAGCCGATCTCCCCGTTAAAAAGTCTCGCCACAGAGAGCAACAGTCCTACAACGATAAATCATTCACCCATAACACTTCACTCATAGTTAGTAAAAACTGGGGGCAGATGACAGCACTACACATAACAAGCATTACACAGAAACAAACTTTACGTCAGGTTGCACTACACGTACACGCACATTCCCGCGCATGTACCGATTCGTTGGGGGGTTCCGTGGGGGGGGGGGGGTGCAGGTGGGGGTGTAGCAGTAGTAGGTAGGGGCTCGGGGATCCATGATGTTCTTAAGTCAGCCACCTCGGTGGGTAATTTGCCTGTTGTGGCGTTGTATTTGTATTTGTATTTATTTGTATCTACGTCTTTGAATTTTTTTTTTTTTCATGTTTCACTACATTTACCTGATAGAGAATATTTTCAAAATGTTAAGACATATTTTGCATAACTCATAGTTTTCGATAAAAAGTAAAATTTTTTCCCTGCTATTTCAATTCCGCTCTTGACTGGTTTTTTCGGTTCCGGTCTCAGACACGACTGGTCTTTATTCTTCTTCCCCTTTATTTACACAAAGCATCCAAAACGTACATCCCACCTTCTCTAACCTGGGCCATCTACGACCATTTATTAAAGGGTTAAACTCCCGCCAAACACCAGACATATGCTCACCAACTGATAATCTTAGCGTTCTTTTGAAAATCACGCACAAGCGCAGTGAATGTTTAGAGGTCGTCATTCAGGGCAGTTTCCCAAACCAGGCAATATCATCCCCGGTGGGCGATGGAGTGGGTCTGGGTCCTATGGGTTCACTTGAGGCGGGGGATGAGAGAAAAATTTCTGAAGGGGGCAATGAAATAAAAAGTTCTGGAAACTATGATTTAGGGCTAGGTTTTTTATGTACTAAAAATGAAACATCGTTGCTTATTGGTAAAAAAACCTGAAATTCAGGTTTTTCATCCAACCAGCAGCGACATTGAATTGTTAGAGCATAAAAATTTAATTTCGTTGCTGATTGGTTGAAAAAACATTGGATTTTTTAAACATGAACGTACTAGTCCTTCAACAACACTGGTGTGTGGCTGAAATAAATAGATCTATCTCTGAATCGGCAATGGTAACTCGTGGGAAAAATTGGCTAATATTGATCCATGGGGACTTTGATCCATGGACAAAACTTTTTAGCGTTTGTGGGAAATTTTGGAATGATTTTATCATATAAAAAGAATTGTTTTTATTTTTTCAAATTTTGAGCAATGATTTTCTAAAGCTAAATTCTCAGCTAGATATTTTCACCTATTGATTGCAACACATTAATTCTGAATTTGGTAGAGGGAAACATACCCAAAAGGAAAATTTTGGCTCGATGAGGTTACTATTAGTACATCTGATCAAGTTTGAGCAGGCCAGATAAACCCCCTCCCCCCCAATAGGGCGTCAATATTTTCAAATTCTTCAGAAGTTGAACTTATAGTGACGAAATAATTGCCTTATCGTTTGTGAATGATTCGTGTTTTATTGTGAAATCGATTTTTTAACATTTTTGCTCAAATAAAACCCACTGAAATCAACACTGAAAAACGTAGAAGACGTAATGACTAGAGGACGAGAAAAAAATCTTAATTTTTTTTCCTTTTCGACATTAAAAAATTTCTGTGTGTGTGTGTGTTTGGTGCATTATCACTAAAAAAAAAAGTTGAAAGCTGTACAGTCGAATCCCGTTTTAACGAATACCGTTATAGCGAAAAAATCTGGGTTTAAGAAACACTTTTCTGATCCCCCAAGTAAGTTTACATAGGAACAATGCAAAAACCTCAAATTCCTTGATAACGAGATTTTGTTATAACGAAGTGATTTCTCCGGTCTCTTGGAGTTCATTATAACGGGATTCGAATGTATTATTGATTCTCTGATACTCGTAGTGGTTAGTAAAACGAAGAATTATTGTATATATACAATAAGTAATGAGTCAAAATAGTTTAGACTGCATCAACACTTCTCATTATCATATTATTTTGCTGAAACTAATGTTATTTGAGATAGGAATGAATAAAATTTTGGACACATTTTTTTTCGTTTTATAGGGCATATACAGTTTTTTAGGGCATAAATGAATTTTTTCATAGAGCATTTTTTAGAAGTTTTTAGGGAATGAAAATCCCAGCCCTAGTGATTATAGATAATACACAAATAACCTGGTAAAGTTTGAGTACTCTTGAAATTAAACGTTTCACCGGTGATTATGCATAATATTCTGGCGTAATTCGTTAATTTGATTATTATGGATTAATTTCCCAAATGAGTATAGTATTTTGACTTACGTACAACGTTGTATAAATAATAATCGGATCCCAATGCAACGAACGCTAATTAAAATGAATTTCAGGGTTAAACGATTAAAATCGGGATTTCATGTTTAAAAATTCGCTAAAAATCGAGGAATTTATTTAATGGAATTTCGTTATGTCGCTGTCTGATTCCAGAATACGTACACAAGTTGATTATGCGAGTTATGTCTGGGATGTTCAGAAAACTTCCTTGAATCACACATAGTTCATTATATCCGGTTCAGACTCAATTAGAGGTACGGTCATCTAAATAATAAATTTTATCAAAATTTGCTCAATTTATCATATTTACCAATATATCATATTTACCAATATATCATATTTAATGAAGTGCAAAATACATTTCAAGCATATTTACCTTTGTACCATAGCACCTTCTCAATCGGGAAACCACCATAAGGACATTTCAGTGTCAGGTCTTCACCGCTAACTGCAGTCTGATTCCTCATGATTCTCAAGAATGGCGGACCATGGATATTTAGTCTTACGAAACTGAATGCTGCACCTACGTCGTTGCCAGCCTGTAGCAAACATAAAATCATACTAAAGAACACTATTTTGCATAATATCATTATAAATTATTTATAGTGAAACAGTTAAAAGTAATTACAGTCGGTCCCATTGACTCGGATACCAACGATTACTGCCCGAAATACATGATTATGCAGGATTGTGCTTTTACAACGTTAGTATGGTTTGTATATACACTGAGGAGCCAAAAAAACTGGTCCACCTGCCTAATATCGTGTAGGGCCCCCGCGAGCACGCAGAAGTGCCGCAACACGACGTTACATGGACTCGACTCATGTCTGAAGTAGTGCTGGGGGTAATTGACACCATGAATCCTGCAGGGCTGTTCATAAATCCGTAGGAGTAAGAGGGGGGGGGGTGGAGATCTCTTCTGAACAGCACGTTGCAAGGCATCCCAGATATGCTCAATACTGTTCATGTCTGGGGATTTTGGTGGCCAGCGGAAGTGTCTAAAGTCAAAAGAGTGTTCCTGGAGCCACTTTGTAGCAATTCTGGACGTGTGGGGTGTCGCATTGTCCTGCTGAAATTGTCCAAGTCCGTCGGAATGCACAATGGACATGAATGGGTGCAGGTGATCAGACAGGATGCTTACGTACCTGTCACCTGTGAGAGTCGTATCTAGACGTCTTAGGGGTCCCATATCACGCCAACTGCACACGCCCCATACCATCACAGAGCCTCCACCAGCTTCAACAGTCCCCTGTTGACATGTAAGATCCATGGATTCATGAGGTTGTCTCCATGCCCGTACACGTCCATCAGCTCGAAGCGATTGGAACCGAGACTCGTCAGACCAGGCAACGTGTTTCCAGTCCTTACCAGTCCAATGTCGGTGTTGTCGGGCCCAGGCGAGGCGTAAAGCTTTGTGTCGTGCAGTCATCAAGAGTACACAAGTGGGCCTTCGGCTCCGAAAGCCCATATCGATTATGTTTCGTTGAATGGTTCGCACGCTAACACTTGTTGATGGCACAGCATTCAAATCTGCAGCAATTTGCGGAAGGGTTGCACGTCTAAATTCTCAGCTAGATATTTTCACCTATAGATTGCAACACATTAATTCTGAATTTGGGAGAGGGAAGCATACCCAAAAGGAAAATTTTGGCTCGATGAGGTTACTATTAGTACATCTTATCAAGTTTGAGCAGGCCAGATACCCCCCCCCCTTCCCAATAGGGCGTCAATATTTTCATATTCTTTGCGGAAGGGTTGCACGTCTGTCGTGCAATTCTCATCAGTCGTCGTTGGTCCCGTTCTTGCATGATCTTTTTCCGGCCGCAGCGATGTCGTAGATTTAATTTTTTACCGGATTCCCGATATTCACGGTACACTCGTGAAATGGTCGTACGTGAAAACCCAACTTTCAGCGCTACCTCGGAGATGCTATGTCCCATCTCTCGTGCGCCGACTATAACACCACGTTCAAACTCACTTAAATCTCGATAACGTGCCATTGTAGCAGCAGTAACCGATCTAACAACTATGCCAGACACTTGTTGTGTTATATAGGCGTTGCCGACCGCAGCGCCGTACTCTGATTGGTTCCATATCTCTTTATTTGCATATGCATGCCTGTACCAGTTTTTTTGGCTCTTCAGTTTATATTGGAATCTGATGATGGATCAGCATTAAACTTAGTATGTAAAGTAAACGAAGATGACCATTTCTTACAGGATGCCTATTTTTGTAATTTTGCCGAAGTTAAAAGGGAGGTTGATATGTTTTTGGATTTACTTCAAGGATCGCAATTTCCTGCGAATAATCGATAGATGCGAATTCCGCTACATCGGTCAATCGTATTGCCAGGTGAAATGCATAGTTATTAAATTCAAATTCATAGACGGACAACCTGCTCAAAAGCCTAATTAGAAAGTTTTTTCTCTATCTCTCCTAAGGTAAGCAAAAAAATTCCACGCATCTAAGTGCAATATTCGCTGAAATATTTGAATTAAAAAAACAAAACAGAGAAAAAGTGCGGAAAAAACAATGATCGCGAGTAAAGCACGTTCTATTTTTTTGCAGTGTTTGCATATGGATTTTTTTTCAATTGGACGTATACGTCTATGGTAAACTTTTCACAAGTACATTGTGGTACGTGGTGTTAACCATGTACCCTGGAAAATCTGCGCATGCAGATTTCACATTCATCGATAATGAACTAATACGAATTACAGATGACTGGATACCAAGCACAGATAATTGAAAAGAAAAGTCACATTCTTCTGCCGGTAAACGAACCACCAACCTCGCACTCTCCGGGCGCGTGATCTACCATTAAGCTACAGAGGACATACATTTTCTTTCTTAAGAACACTGTGTTTCTTTTTTTTTTGACTGAACGCGACTACGCAATAGACAGACCGCCAAGTCTTCCAACAGCTCGTGTGGCTCGTAAAAAACGAACACCCTGCTCTTAGGAAAGATAATGTCTATCCTATGGATCTATATGATAGAGCACGCTCCGGAAAGTGCGCAGGTTGTGGTTCGATTTCCCCACAGAGGAATGTGAGTTTTCTTTCAAATTATCTGCGCTTGGTATCCAGTCATCTGTACTTTGTATAATTAGCGGAGGAGTTTATCGTTTCGTTTAATGAAATAATAATAACTAATAAAAAAGGGTAGTATGTCATCTTTTTGAAAAAAGAAATATATTTTTCTGCTCCTATTTTTATATACATTATCTATAAATATTTTGAAAATTATTTTAAAAAATTAATTTTGAAAATATTCATTCCTTTCAGGAGAAAATAAACTTCTGATATGACACAGCATTATGTAATTCAGACTAACAAAAATTTGATTTGTTTTTTTTTCTTCTTTTTAACGTATAATCCACGGATAAAACACAGGAAAATACGGTACCATTAACTTAATGATTCCAGTGATACATAAAATCTTCATAATCATCGATCCAGAGGCGATCCAAGATATCTAGCCAGAATTTTAGCACATACTATCACATGAATTAAATAATGTAGCAATAACATATCCTCCATCAAAATGAAGAATCAAAATTTATTTCTTTACTCATGAGCATCTTACTGAAGTAAATTTTATTGTCTAAAACGAATGCCTGGTTATAAGAATGAATTGTAAAAGGAAAAAGTATTCAAGCATAAAAATGTACATTACAATCAGTATCCAACGTTAATGGTGACCAGCAAATAACAAGATTCATCTTATTCATTCAAAAATAAAATTTCTCGATTCGAACACACGTTCAATTTGAAGTTTTTAAAATATTCTACACGAAATCAGAGAGAAGACTAATTGCATTAACGTGAGGCTTGGTTTCTTCTGCTTCGTTTCATTAAATTATGCAGCCGGAAAGTTTCTACCAAGAAAAAATTATTGTTCCTGAATTACCAACGTTTGAAAAAAAAAAAAAAAAGAAGTTTTCCGCCACAAACTGATACGATTTTTTATAAAAGTTAAACTAAACATGAAAAAGTTTTAGAAATGCATTTCGAAATGCATTTCGAAATGCATTTGGAAGTTACATTAAAATATTTCAGTTTAAATTATTCCTTACATGAGAAATTTTATTTTTGAATTAATAATACACGTAATGGACAAAATGTACTGTATATGTTACGCACAGTAAATGTGATAAATCCGGTTATTATACATAATAACGGGCTACTGCATGTGAAGTAAAGTCAATGGCGGTAGTCGGGAATCAAAGCAATATGGAGTTGCTCCAGACCATCTTAAACAGGATTGCAGCGTCGACAAATGAATGGGGCATGTCTTTTAGCGTTGACGAGTGTATGGCCGTCATGTTTACATCGGAAGAGCGCAGTTTCGGGGCAAGTTTTTGATTGTTTTAATAGAACCACATATTTCGAAGCCACAAACGTGCTTAGAAGCTTCTGTAACCTCTTTTACAATTCTTTCCACAGCTTGTGTGTGAAATGGAATTTTAAACTGCTTTCTACCTTTTATTAATACACCGTCAGTCAACTGCTTTGTAAAGGGGGATAGCAGTATCGATTAGTAAGGGACAATCCTATGTTCTGGTGTCGCAAGGTGTTTTTCTCTTAAATGAAATATCTTACCTCAGGGGTTCATGAACACAATTGCCGTTTAAAAATATGATAAACATATTGGGATAAATCAAGAAGCTATTCATTCTTATATGAGAAAACCACAATTTTTCATGAGCAATATATTTATATTTTATCATAATCATTGGTTTTTTATTGCCCTTATAGGGTTGTTGTACTTTTCATGTAGTTTAAATATATATTCGATTTCCATATTTTTCATGGGCATTTGTTTTTAGTCACCTCCGTTGGACATTTTTTCTGTTGTGGACATTGTATTGTATTTTTTCTTGTATTTGTTATATGCATAATCGCATTTTGATACGTTTGATAAATTTTTACAAATTAATTTTTAAATTTCATAATTTGATAATGATAAATTTTTACAAATTTATTAATTTTGCTGGCGATTCTGCTCAGTACTCAAGCGTCATCGGTATATTTAGTACAAAAAATTATTACCTTTACCGGTGATTATGCACAGTACTCAAGCTTTGTGTCGTTTGTAAACATGATAAATCGTACTTCATGATACATTATACATGATAAGTCACACATGTGCATCTTGGTACGATCGTAAAATTTGTTACCATTATGTATCGGGGCCCGGCTTCTTTCAACACAGATACCAGACTTATTTGAAATTATTATTTTTTCATATATATAAAACTCAACAATTTTACAAGCGTATTGTGCATAATCACAGATAAAAGCGATAAATTCTAAGCATTTGTGAAATTTACCATCGACAATCGATTATTATGCATATTAACCGTTAAAAGTGATGTTTTCAGTACTGCCGACGATTTGCGGGAATCATGCATAATATCCAGTAAAAGTGATAAATTAACTTCCTTAAACAAACTTACCAAGGTAAGCATGCATGATAGCCGGTTATTATATGTGATAACCAATCTATCGTATTTACCGTAACCTATACGTGGGACGTTTTTCCTTCAGGAAAAAGAAACATCGTAGAACGTTTCAAACGAATGCACGTATGAGAATTATAAAAGTGGAAAAAAAAAAATTGTGTGAAAAGAACTTCTGGGAATCTTGGAAAAAAAGGAAGCACGTTCCAATAAGAATTCATCGTTTGAACAATATCGTTGAAATGCGATTCAACATCTCTTCTTCCTGTAATCCATATTTACTACATGTAAAAGAAAGCAAAAAATGTTCTCATTTACTATAAAAGCTGTTTTTATCCTTGTATGATCATTTTGGTACGTGACCATCAAAAGAGATGCGTAACATAGAAAATATAAACCTAATTCTTCATCCTACGTGGGGTACTGTTGTAATATGATGTTTCTTGAGAAGTTTGTCTCCGGCTTATCGCTAAATATTTATTTTCTGGAAGCTTTCGATTCGTAACAGTTTTATTATATGTCTTTTTTTTTCTTCACTTTGTCGATCTCAAAGGATAATAAAAAACATGCTTTGAGATCGTTTCTGACTCTCTTATTCAGAAACAAAAAATAAATAAAATAAATCGCAAAATCTAAAAGAAATATTTCAGCCATGTGTAAAACATTATGTGTTTCTCATAATGTTTTTCATAACGTTGTTTGATTGCTTATTAGTCTGGTATAAATTTAATACACGGAGAGAGAGAGAGGGAGAGTTGCTGTTGGAGGGGTCATTGCGTGTTTCCCGCTTTGTTCAGATGTGTATGTGTCCAGAATTGTTAGTCAGACTAAATCTGATTTCGTCCGTAAAGAGTACTCGACCTCAATTTTTCAGCTTCGTCCGTAATTTTTTGCATACCAGTGTATATCTAGCCTCCGAAAGCGTTAATGAAGTTACCGTGAAGCTACTTTCCTCGTAGTACACAAAAGTGTTGTGCAGGAAACCACTTCACATGGATAACAACAAACTGAATTTTGTTAATCAAGTATCGATTTGAATTTTTCGTTTCCAATAAATACTTATAAATGCATAATGCGGTAACGCCAATTCAGCAATATGTCCATTACAACATAAATTTGGCGGCGACCGATAATAATGTGCTACCTCTCGCTATAACGATCACCTTCTCTTCAACGATATTTTTCTTGACCCGCATAGTATCGTTCTATCGACGTTTCATTGTAGCTGTTCTGTAAATAACGTGCAGTATTAAATTGATTTTTGTCTTTATCCATCTCAAGGGCAATGTGCAGACATTATCCGGAAGAGTATTGTATATCCATATGATCCCAGGTAATGACATATATATTTCCAGTTAATTATTATTTTTTTATATTCATTTATAAAAATATCTTCCAGGTGACGACGAAGAATGAATACGATAAAAATAACGAACTTTTAAATTTGCTTATACTAAAAAATCAAAAGTATTCCAATTTATTATGCCTATGAAATATTCACATACCTTGTATGAAATTCGAGAAAATATCAATTATGTGATTTGGATCTTAAAAAAATAAATGACGTAAGGTATGCGCGGTTTCTTTTCTAAGACGTGTAAAAATAATAAAACTCTATTGCGCTGTTGTTGTTATTGTCATTTCACTTGAGATCAATACCTGTTTGTTATTTTGGAAAGTGGAATAAGACACCACGGAAGTAATTCTTCGAAACATACAAAGAAAAAAATCAATTTAGAAATGAATATGTTTTTTTTTAGAAATATCTGATTTTGTCCGGAGTACAATGATGCTTTATTTTTTAAGAAACAAGATATCATGACTTCTTTCCTAAATTACCGATAACAATTCAGACTAATCAATCTGAAACGTATCGAGTTCATTGGACTCGAGTTATTAATGAATTACCATCTCCGTGTCTCATACCTGGCACTTGTATTCTCCACTGTCATCGGTCCTCGTTGAGCTGATGTTCATAAAACTCACGATTTGACCATTCGGATTTATCGCGTACGAATCGATGGAGTAACGTTGGGTTTCACTGACAAGCTCTTCGTTCAGATACCATGATATTCGTGGAGCTGGATTCCCCATTGCTACGCACTTCAGAGACACCAGTTCCCCTGGGTGTACGGTGATGTCTGAAGCTACAAAAACTAACGTCGGAGGTGCATCTGTAACAAATGAAATGCCGGCATAAATTGGAATTAGTTCTTTATGCAATCAATTATATGCAAGTTACAAAAGTTGTCATTTGCCTCCAGTTTGGATTCATAGTTTACTAGAAACGTCTTTGAGATTTTATACACATCAACATTTCGGAAAACTCACCGGCAATGTCAAGTTCCGCCGTTCCTTGAGCAGAATCTTTATCGTTTTGAGCAAAACATTGGTACATTCCTCTATCTTCACGACGGACAGAAGATATATGAAGAACGTCCGTGGAAAGGAGTCTGACCCTGGCATCAGCAGCCAAAATCGGCCTACGATCTTTGATCCAGAATATTTGATGTAATGGATAACCAGTCACGTTACAACTAAATGTCGCTTCCTGACCAACGGCCAACTCTAACCTGTTAGGCTGTAGACTCACTGAAAGCTGAGCTGTAAAAAAAGATTTCTATATCACATAGGTGGTTCCAACTTTGAATAAACTAATAAAACAAAGCATAATAGACAATTACTTAAAAAAATGGCAAAACTTGCTAAAAATGTCTGTGTTCATCTGTTAACTTTAAGGTAAGTGGTCATTTAAGTCTCATCCACAAAGTTGTTTGTATTAGTAGGTATGTCCCTTGAATGTCTGGATTTCTTTAAAAGAAACCTGAACACCAAAGTTACATAATTTAGAAAAAACAATTAAAATGAAGCGTATATATAACTGTTATAAAATAATGGAAGTTGAAAAAAAAAAAGATTGTTCATTTTTCGTGCCACGAAATTCACAAAGTGGTGAATGGTGATTGAAAACACACACCGGGAGGAGACCTTGACTGCATATGTTTGTTAATGTTTATGTGAATTTCTCGGAAAAAGCAGAATCTGCAAATGCCAAGTCTTGCTCTCAACCAATTATTGATACTTTTCAAATGGAAAGATTCCCAGAAATATCAAACAGGATTATTTGGTGATAGTGTCAATCTGCAGTCCGATAATGTGATCATCATTCCGGACAAAACTGTGCCAGTTTTAACAAATTCTCAATGAACAATACTGTCACTTTCTCCATATTCAATTGGTCTCAAGAGTTTTTCAACTTTTGCGTCCTCTCAATCCGCATCTTGGAGGGGGAAGAAAAGCTTTCGGCCGTGACAAAAAAAAATTCAGATAGTTTACCCAAAGGTACTATCCAACCTAACTTTGAATTGCCGCCAGATAAGATGAATGGGTTACATAGGCTGATGTTAGATAAATAATGCAGCATAAGAAAACAGATTTATCTCCCGTACTTTTTTCATGAATTAAATGAGACCGAATATTTATCGGATGTCCCTCGTGTACCTTTCAACGAGAACAACGGGGACATTACATATCACGTAGAAAGCCTATTTTATTCATTGACTGTTCTTGAGAGTACAGTATAAAAACTAAACCATTTTCTGGATGTCTGCAAAGTATCTCAACGACATGCTTTCCAGAAATAATTTGAAATTACTACATTGGCACTTGAATTCAAATTCCCAGATTGCATATAACAAGTTAGGTTTGAAGAAAAATATGAAAGTTGCCGAATTTTACGCTCTATAAAGCAGTGATTGCCCGTGGGCATTAACACCCCCTGGATAACAATGGAATGTTCCAGGGGGCGGTAGAAGCTACGGATATAACATAGGATTCTATGTAGTAGATTGCGTTGGGGGCGATGGGACAAAAAAGTTGAGGAAACTATGCTGTAAAGCATATATTTCGTATGAAAGTATTATTGATCCACATGTGTCACGTAAATATAGTAGGTATGAATGATAAGGCCGGGTTTTCAGCATGCTACATTCATCAAGAATATTGGCCAATTAACAGGGAATCTTTCTTGATTTTAAAGGCACTTTTGATGGTTTCTTTAAAGAATTTTAGGATGTTTGATTCTCTATGATGTTTACTTATGTCATGAATGAAGATGATCTAATGTATATAAAGCCCTATTGCGATGTTACTAGTCAATGACTTCTCATCTTTAAGGTGAACTTGTGCGGAATTTATTTTCATTCTTACCATCCGTAAGTACCTCTTCACATGCGCAATGCAGTTGCGATTCACTTGAGTTACAGAATAATCGTTAAATTGTATAAAAAATTATTTAGAATGATCGTTTTATTACGCACGTATGATCATTGAAGAGTTAGCACGATTTTTTTCATTCACCCTTATTTAAAGCAAAATATTTCCCAGAAATTTCCGTATAGGTTTTATCTCCTTAACCAGCCGGTATTGTAGTTAGTACCACTCTCCTTCCCCCCCCCTTTTTTGGAGCATCATTAACGAAGTACTAAACCAAAGGAGCACGTGTCCAATTCGAATTCTTAGGAAATATTTCATTCGGGAACGTTTCAGACGAAGAAAGAGATTAGAAAACGGTGGTTGGCAATAATTTTTGAAATGGTCTCGAATTACGTCGAGTGCTTTCGATGGGCGATTTCTCTGGTTTCATCTCGAGGAAAAGAATGCAAATGCACTCAAGTTTCTTCTCTTTTCATTTTATTTTATTATTATTATTATTATTTTTTTTTACGTCATTTACTCGCAAACATCTTTTGTGACTGAAATGTTTCAAAGTAATGTCTCCGGAGCTATACGACTCTTTCTTTTTTATTACTACTTCCCTTTTTTTTCTCCTTACGTTCAATGCGATTCGAAAGTATTTCTCTTTTTTTTTTCATACTAGTACTGCTTTAAGCAATTTCTTGAAATTTAAATGAAGTAGGAACTTTTTTTTTTCTTATTCTTCTTGAATTATTTCCATTTCCTCAGAGAAAAAAAGGGAAGAAACTATGCAACATTTTCTACAGTTTATTGGCATTATTTTATTTCACTTATTCTTATTTTTTAAGGAAAATTTCTTAGGAAATTGTTAAAACTTCCGTCGATATAGTATTCCCGGATAAAATCAAGTAAAATTTCCAATACACTGAGTGCAACTCTTGCAGATCCTGGGAATGTAAAATGGAGCAGGGATATATACATTTAAATCACTTCGATCAACGACTCTCTATCTTCTTTTCTTTTCAAATATATTTTCTTTCTTTATTAAGACATTTTTCTTTTAATGAAAACGCTGTCGGATTTATTTTTAGGAAAACCTATCCAGTATGAATAATGGTATTCCATTATATAAAACTCGATCTGGTAAATTTAGAAAATCCCATAGTTACATTAATATTTCGTAAAAACATACTCATATTGTTGAATATATTACTGTTTCACTTGTAAGAGAAATCACTAGCGATATTTTATAGGGGGGTGAGTTTTGATTTTACTTTTTAGCAACCGAGTGTATCATTATAGGTAATATATTTTGGTATACAATTTTCGATAATAGATGATTGTATCATCCTGTATCATTGTTTCTGAATTCAAGGTTACAGACAATCCCAAGACTTCAACTAAATCTGTTTTAGTTTTATTCAGTTCTATAGAATATCAGTTGAAAACCATTCGATTGATGTGTGTGTCTTCCATATTTCTTTTCACTAAAGCATACTATTCCAATCTTTCCTCTCTTGCTAATCGAAGCATCTGCTTTTTAACGCAATAGGAAAAATTATTTCATGCTGAAGCTACTTCAAAGGCGCTATACTTCCACCTCCAAGATCTTCAACTTCTTCACCGCATACACTGCATTTAAAAGGGATGTTGTGTGTGTGTGTGTCTAGTAATTAAGTTTAATTAATCAAGAATTAACAACGAAATATATTGAATCCGAATAAGTATTCGGATTCAATATACTTCGTTGCTCTAATACTGATGAAGTTAATCGATAAAGGAGATAAAAATTTAATGTTCCAGTAATCGTTTAGCGCAAGATCACATATGACTTTCGGAACATTCCAGAAATTAGTATATAAGCCAGTATTAAACGTTTCGCCTGAGAAAATTATAGAAATCGTACAGAGAAATTGAATTATGTTTTACTTATCAACACCTTATCCCGTACCCGGATTCAAATCTGAAGTCACGTGATGATAAACACGAATTTCATCACTACTACTAAACCAAACATACACCTTGTTGCGGATCTTCTAACGAACTGGTGCATGTTGGAATGTGCGTGCCCGTGTTGTGATTTTAACATGAAGTGTCTCTGTGCAATGCTTGTTATAGTGCTGCCAGCTTCCATCTATTTATCGAACTATGAGTGAATTTTATTGAAGATTTATACCGTTGCAGTCCTGCTGCTCTCTGCCGAGAGACTTTAAAACGAGATTAAAAAGAGATCAGCTCGCATTCGCGCTTCGAAGTTTGGAATCATAGTGCTGCCATATTTCATCTATTTCTCGAACTATGATTGGAATTTACAGAAAACCAACTTCAACCGACCACCACTGTGGTGCCGGTAGGGTTCAAAACCCATGTCCTCGGCGCTTTACTACTGCGCTAAACTGGCTGGCGAAGTAGTCTTTCGTGATAAAAATAAAATTTTGCTGAAGTCATGGTATCGCTCAATAATTTTCAAAAGTTCAGTACATTTCTAAAAATAATCGGTTTCATATCTTGCATTTACATCGAGGCAGAAGAATCTCACCTGATGAAAAAAAAAATCTGATTAACGATGCTGTTTATATTACCGATTTTAGTGAACATAATAAATTTAAACAAGCATCATTGAAAAAACGGGACAAATGCATAAAAAGAAATTCAGAAAGATTGTTTCAGACATTTTACTGGTCCTTGATTTCAGAATGTTTGAGGAACACTGGCTTAACGTAACAAAATTTCTACAGGGTGTATCGACGTTTTGTTTGTATGTGTTTTACGTGTGTTTTTCACTTTAGGTTTTTATCTATATGTACTCCAAGATACACACTTTTATTGTTGTAAAACACATTTAATATATTTAGTGGGGAAATTTCAAATTTGCATTTTAATCTTTCAAGTGGCCAACCAGTCTCCACATTAGAAAAATACCGTATGAATACCACAACCGATACATAAAATGCAATATAAATACCATAAATGCATCGTTTTACTTCTTAGAAAGAAGAATTAATGCCACTTCAAATTCACTAACAACTTATATATATGAAATATTTTCGAAACGAATCAGCCTTAAGACAAAAATTTTATTCCCTCGACTATTTCTTTACACGTACCACCCTGCAAATACCCGTCAGCAATAAATTTAAAAAAATATATTTCTATTATAGTTCTTTTTCTTCTATCTCCTATCACATTTTTCTTTATAAAATCAAGAAAAAAATTACTTTTATTTCATCTTATTTTAGAATAATGATATTGTTCATGAGAAAAAAAAGAAACCATTTAATCATTTTTATTTCACCCGAAGGAAACGAAATTTTCTAAAACTTATTTAATAAGATAAATATATTCTTATCTTTATTCATAGGAATCGTATTCGAAATGTCTTTGTGTGATTCCATTTACATGTTGTTTATGAATTTTAATTTTCTTATTTACCATAATTACAATAGTATCCGTAGGAACGTGTTTTTAAAAATTGTAATTAACATGTTTAATTTGCATAAACTAATTCATTTTACTTTCAAATAATTAAAACCAACGTGACAGGTATGATAGAAAAAAAAAATCGCAAAATATTGCCGCATCAAAGGATTCGTTTCCGCCAAGATTCAATTTGAAAGCGTATTTTATTGGAGATTTGCAAATTATTCATAATTCTCTCGTACTAGTATATTTTTTTTCACCTCATTTACAGGTAATTAACACTCAGGGGATTTCCCAATCAAGCCTTTTTCATCATCAAGAATTTTGCTTGTGATCAAATTAGTGAATGATAAGTAAGATTAGAGCTCGAAACTTGATATCGCTTCATCATATCCTCTATCTTAGATCCGACAGAATCCTTTGTAAAGTGACACTCGTATGAATTTTATGAAAATATTATGCGCATAAATCTTATTTTACCCAATTTAAATTTTCAAGTTATTTATTAATTTAAATATTTTGAGTTTCAGTTATAATCCTGCTTTCCGTTAGAAAATTTTGTTGCATAGGTTTTATTATTTTTACCTTCACCTTATTTCGTATTATTATTCGTCTTATTACTTATACTCACGCCTCATTATTTACCGTTGTCAGAGTAATAAGAAGTTCGAGTCACTGTCATAACACTTTAAGGTATATTTTGTTGTAAATATTTCACAATATCTCCTAAAAAGTAGATGAAAAAATTGGGGTTTCTCATTTTTCGGAATACAACGCGTATTCATATATAAAGTGGTGAATTTTAATAATATAAGATAAAGCCTGCAGCTTATAAGTAATTTGTAGAAAACCTCTTCTTTTTTGATTTTGAAACTTATAGAATCTCAAAGCTTCCAATTCATCTAAATAACAAAATTGTGGATATTGTCAAGGTATAAATTCTAAAAAAAAAATCATGGTATTTCTTAATTGGTATTGTTAGGAGGTTCTTTTTTTTCTTGAAATTTTACTTGGAATGGTTTGCATTCAAAGTCAAATGCATAAATGAACGATATAGTAAGTGCTATAAAATCTCGAATATTTAAGATGATATTATTTCTGTTCAATATCCAAACTATTTATACGGTGTCTTATAAATCCGTAAATTCATAACAATTGAAGGGATTGGTATATTTCAATTCGGCGTGAGAAGAGGTAATCTCACGAAGGGGAATTTTTTGGTCCAAAAAAATGTTAGTTCAAATTTGTGACGATAAAGGTGCTGCATGACAGCAAATCACATATTCTTAGACATTAATCTTTCTTCAATCTCTTATATGTCCGAAATGTTCACAAACTTCAACCGGCTGAGGTCACACGACCTCAGCAACAGTGCTCTATCCACTGTCAACATTCAAGAACTTATATAATCCGTAGTAATAGGCATTTCAGAAATAAGCTGTTAATCGTACTCCCTGAATTTCATAGGATTCCGATTTGCTTGTTTCCAGTAATTGGCATTCGCGCAGCGCCCTCTATCGACAATAATTTGAACTATTTTCTACCCTTCCAAAATATACCAATTCCTGCGATTTTTTATGGATTTTCAAACTACTTCCGCTGCCGCAAAATCTAGCACAATAGCATGCGATCATTAAAGATACGTAAATTTCGCAAATTAAAAATTACAATTTTGCGAAAAAATATTTCGAAATCGGAAATTTCACATTTATTCGCAGAGAAAATCTAATCAGAAATTTTTGCATTTCTAAAAACGACGCAATCTTTCTTTCAAGTATAATTGCGGGTGATTTTTAATTATGATATGTTTTTAATTTAAATTATTAGCTGCCCTTTTGTAAAAGGAGGGCAAAATACCAAAATTTTTGTTTTTTACATTTGAATTTTACTACCATTTTTTAATCGTACTTACGACGGAAAGCAGGAGCATACCGGAACATGATGTTATTGTGCATATATGTTACGGTGAATGCGATAAATGCGGTTATTTTATATAATATATACATAATAACCGGTTATTATGCATACTTTTCGAGCATTCTGTTAAGTTCGATAAATTTCCGTAAATTTAGATTTTTTTACCGGCGATACGCATAGCACCAAAACGTCATTCAAAAATTTGATACGTACTAAAAAATGCTTACTTTTACGGGCGATTATTAATAATACGCAAACGTCACGTCGTTGGTAAACACGATGCATCATACTATACGATATCTCATATATGAAAAATCATACATGTATTGCACAATTATATCGGGGTATGACTGGACAAAATGACAAAAATAATTGACAACAAAAGCTGAGACACCTGCTGACCGATATTTGCAGGTAAGAATGAAGATAAAACAAAAAGTCTCACGAACGTTTATTACACCGCATTTCATGTGATGCACAAAGAGACTATCAGAAGAATTTTGACAATACAAAATCAATTCTGGCAATGTTGATAATATTATACAGTGAATGTGTTCTGATATATATGGGAGGGTCAGCGTGACTCCCTTCCGTCTATCTAGGTATATTCTTGTGTTTCTCCGTTGCTAAGAAAAATATTAGAAAAAAGCTTTGATGTATGATAAAAAAACATGGTAATTCTGGAAATTTCGAGAAATTTGAAAACTTCTGGTTTATTTTTACTTGAGATATGGGAGCAGAAAGAGCGCGCACAGTTACACAGACCACGTCTGTCTTTCTATAGTGTTTACAGACCATTAACTTACTCCACATCACTTGCGTGAATGGGTAGTGTGATCGTTCCGAATTGTAATTGTCCTCCCATAGTTTTCTCATGTCAGTGTGTACCCGGCCTTATAGGACGCGAAAAAGAAGTCAACCGAGCACGTATTATACGTTACACGAGTTAGATCTTCTATCTCAAGATTGCATGTACCACATACATATTTCGTGAAATAATCGCATGCGAAAAGGTGAAAAAGTTTGTGCTTGAGCAAGGGAATATTCGCTTTTAAGCACTTAAGCACAAAATAGTTGACGCTCATTTTCACGAACCCGTAAGGACTAGAATAATTAGTTCATAAAATCGAGAGTCCGTTAATGGGGAAGTCGTTTCAAGGAATGCTACATTGTTTGGGATCAGAAGACTGGTTCGTAAAACTGAGCGCTGACTGTAATGGGACTCAAGGTTCAAGTACCGAGCGAAATAATGACCAATTTTCGCTTTTAAAACTGCAAATTATCGATATTTCACGAAAAAGTGTTTATTTCTCAAAACTCCCCAATTTCGCACTATCGCATCTATTTCGTAAATACGAAATTTACGTATCCCTAGTGATCAAACACGTTGATTTCTCCGTAGTTATTGAAAATTTTGAAAAATTTGCCTTACGTAGAACGAAAATACAATTTGGTATTAGTCTGATCTGTGTTTAGACAGAACATCTTATTGAGCTTGCATGCAAGTATTTTCAGATTGTGTACGAACCCGTCACAATTAGATGTGTCTGGAGGCGCTTTTCGCCGATGCTGTTCCTCGCTATACATTGGTACTGCCCTCCGTCAGATTTACTCACGCGTTGAATTGTAAGAATTCCCTGGTTAATCCAAACTCGGCCGTTCGTTTCGACAGGTCGAAGCAAACCTGAAGAATCTTTCATCCACCTATTGCAAATACAAACCACAAGTCGAATAATTAAAAGAAAAATCAAATATTTCAAAGTACAGAGTGATCCAAAACTAACGCAACCCTTGTGAAATATTTAATTTTCGAAACGCTACAAGAAGGGAATGAACCGGTAAACTGTACTCCTTCGAACAAAAGAACATTTAAGGATACAAAAGCAACATTCGCTGCAAAATTACACAAAAGATGTTCAAAATATTAAACTACTTTTTTGAATACAAACTTGAATCATTTTTACCATATTTGTGACCACTTTTCTCAGTGTTTGAGATTTTTTTTCTTCGGTGTCTCACTGAATACAGTGATACCCAGGCTACAGAAGATGATTCGTTCCGGAATCACGATATTTATCAGAAATGTGATTTCCCACAGGTTCCTATACGAAATCACTTGATTCGTTCCAGTTTCTGCCCAAAATTCAAGGATAAGTTTTTCAAATCAACAAGGAAAGCTATAGAAAAGACAAAGCTGACCGAAGGCTAAAATTAAAGCTTGAAAATTGGATAAATTAGAATCTAAACGAAGATGAGAGATGCTAAAAATGTCTTTATTTCACACTTGACACAACCCAATCGAGTTCACAGGCGTCCCCAACTACTTCTCATTTGGCCAGCTTATTTCACAGTGAATCTTCCTATGATCTCTTACTATGTCCAGACTATTCAGTTTGATCCTGAGAGTCTTGTACTGAACGAACACGTTCTCAGAAGACGTGGGCTCCTTTTTTCAATGCATTGTTTTTGGTGAACCTTTCATCTACATGAAAAGGGTTCAAAAAATTTCAGAAAGAGAAGTGTGGGTACACGTGAAAAATGATTCCGAGGTGGACAAGAGTTAATCGGGTTCTAGTGACAGTAATTAGGATGATGATTGGCGTGAAAATACACCTCACGGAGAGGCTGTTATATTATTGCACGCGCATCCATATCAACGGAATTGTTCGTTAGCTGAGACAGAGAAACCATGAAAAAATTCGTAAGCCGAGGTACCACTGTCTTCTTTCGTAAGTTCAAATGCTAGAATTTTCGTCGCAACCACATTCTGGTGTTTCTACTTCAAACGCAGCCTTTTAGATAAGATCAAGCTTCATTCGTAAAAAGCAGAAACAAGCTGCCCAATTTCATTTTGATCAATGACTGATCTTAGACATTCATGATATATCTTATAAGCTTTATATAATAAAAGCTTTCAATTCTTTAATAATACGGTAATAATAAGATAAGGGTGTTGAACATTGATTTCTTCAGGGTTCTTGTGAACAGTCGCATGTGGAAATCTGTCATGACAGCTTTCTTTCATTCTTTGAAGGAAAGTCAGAAACTTTCTTCGCTTCATGAATTTCTTGCCAGCCTAATTAGGGATGGACGCTTACTTTCCCGCAGGTCCTCAACACCTACAGTTTCGGGAAACGTGATACTAATCGGAAGATTGTTAGGATTGCATAAAACATGCTTTGCTCATGGGGGGGGGGGGAAACAATATTGACCACACATCTGACTAAAAGCAACTGAGAGTATCAGTAATTTACCAAAAGGAAATGCATCAACAATTAGTAGAATTAAAAAAAAAGAAATACAGGGCATCCATAATCAAAAGACCCTATTTTAAAGTAGTCTACCGGAATATATATACTATATCCGAAAAAATTCCGGTTGCAAACACAATGACTATACATCTCGTTTTGTCTAAGGGGTGAATGGTTAACGGGTAAAATGCGACAACTATTTTACTTTCCTACATAATCGGTTGCAAAATGGTAAATCGTGCCCATTTTTGTTATTCTATTCCAAAACGGGCCTTTTTTTTGCTTTGAAGCTAAAGTTCTGTGTTTTTATTATTCAGCCATTGTGAGGCGTTAGAATGGAACAGTCTAATATTCATCACAAATTATGATGTGCATATACTTCATAACGAGTTGCGTGAGGTTTTGATCACTCTGTTCTTATTTGGAGGAAATAAAACCACAGTACATCCATCAATATATCTCTAATGTAATTAAAAGGAATTAAGTTCCGAAAATTCATTGACCGCTTCGCAATTGAATTTAATTAAAAATAGGAATTGAATATACAAATACAAATACAAAGGCCACAACGGGATAAGATGCCCAACTAGGTAGCTGAAAACAGATACCCACGAAAAATGTTGATGCCGGATAAAAATCTAAACTATACCAAAAATACAGTAACCCAATAAGAGCAATAAAAACCAATATAATTATTTCAAAAAATAAATGCACTGCCAATAAAAAATTATGGCTGTCTCATCTAAGTATCTAAGCTTCTCGATTCATCGCAATATGTTTATCGTGCCACAATTGTGTTAGAATTTACTATACCCCCGGGGGTAATCTATTCCATTTATTAACAACCCTATTAGAGGAAAAACTCGCTGCGACAGCACAAATTAGAATTGTCCCTCACTAATGGGTGCTGGTGTCCTTTTGCCGAAGCAGTCGATTGACGATGTATTAATAACTCATGGTCCATTTTTTATCCATGCCGTTGAAAATTTTAAATACTAATCATCTCCCGACATCTGCGTTCTTTCAATGTAAACATTTTCAAGAAAAATCAAGTGTCTCTTCATAGCTTAAGCCCCGTGTGTCATTAAGAGCATGCGCGTGGGTCTTTTCTGTATCCCCCTAAAATGGATTTCTTAACATCGTGTTACTTACTTGTAACTAGGTGGAGGGTTTCCCTGTGCGACACATGGAAGCTGGGTCGTCGATCCTTCTTCAGCTCGAACTTGGGATCTGCTGTATGTAATCCTTGGTAACGTCGAAATATGCGGTTCTATTAAAACAATCAAAAAAATATTCCAAATTTAAACATCGAACTCTTGAAATATTGAAAATTTTATATGTATCGAAACGATATATTTACAAATCGTAAATATGCATTATTTCCATATGAAGAAAAATATGAATAAAACCCATTGTGATAAGATTTTCAAATGCTCTGATTTCCTTATACATGATCATAGTGGTTTGTAACTCTGAATGGCTTTACACCCACAACGAACTTCATATGATTATTATTTAAATTTATAGGTATACACGGGGCGAGTGATTGATAAAATAGTCTCAATCCTATAAAACTTCCTTCATGTACACGAGTTTCTATGTACAGTAAAACCTCTGTTTTTCTGACACTGGTGGGACAAAAAAATTCGTCCGTAGAAGAGAGGGTGACCTTTTACGCATTTCTGACTGACGTTGCATTTGCTCAGCGCTTTATTAAAAAATTCTTTTTTTTCAAATATTTTCATTCAAATTTCTGTATGAAAATTTTAAAACATTACATTTTTGGTAACTAAAAAATCTAATGAGTGTCTTGATATTTTATAATTTTCTTTGCAAAGAAATTTGATTTATTATAAATTTTCAAAAATGAAATTTTCACAAATTTTATTCTAATTTCCTAATTTTTTTTTCTTGACCATGAACAGAAATACTTTTTTTTACCACATGGTCTACATGGTACATGAGGTTTCCAAAAATTATGATTATTAATTATTTTCAGTAATTTAACATAATTAATTTACATTAATGAGAAAATTCAGCACCTCACGACACAGTGCGTGAAATTAGGAAGGCAGATTCATGTGTCTCCAGTGGTGTAGATGGTAGCATGCTTGCCCGGTATGCAAGAGGGCCTGGGTTCGAGTCCCGGCGGAGACGTGATGACTTTTCTTTCCGAGCTCACCTCAGCATAATATCCGGAAAATAACTGTTTCCTTGATATCTCTGGCTGAGAAAAAAGCCATCTAAATCTCTCAAAAACCGTCCCACCCGGGGGCCATTTCCTGAAGTTAAGAGAGGCTACTAATGCCTCTACTTCAGCGCCTCACGACACAGTGCGTGAAATTAGGAAGGCAGATTCATGTGTCTCCAGTGGTGTAGATGGTAGCATGCTTGCCCGGTATGCAAGGGGGCCTGGGTTCGAGTCCCGGCGGAGACGTGATGACTTTTCTTTCCGAGCTCACCTCAGCATAATATCCGGAAAATAACTGTTTCCTTGATTAATGAGAAAGTTAATGAACTGAAAATTTACGTTGATTACAGAGAAAGACATGATAAATCGATGTACAATTTTTTGAAACTTCGAAAATGTGTTAAACAAGTCATCATACATAATAAAAAGTTGCCTGATTTGTTCACAAATTGTAAGAGCGGCAAGAATGGGTTAATCAAGGATTTGAAAAGCATAATTCTATTCTTGTGACAGCATCTGAAGGGTGTCTGTTAAGACGGGTTTTACTGTATTTCAAATACTTAAAATGTAAACAATATAATGCCTATACAGGGAGGGACTGTCCTATAAGTCCTAATGCGGCTTTGGTCTCATCAATCGTTCATCGTAGAGGCGAAAAAATTATGGAAATGTGTTCAGAAATCACCCTGTAACAGTTTTGAGAGTGAAAATACAGTGTGTTACAGGAAATAAAATAAATCTAAAATTTTATATAGACACCCTATCATAAAAAACTCAAACAGACAGAAAGTTCTTGCTCTTCTTTTTCTGAGGCCAACAAAAAATTATTATTATAAGTGCAATATTCGCTGAGATATTTTAATTCAGAAACCTGTGAAAAGTTGCAAAAGAACAGCATAAACTAACGGACAATACTCTTTACCCTCATTTATGTTGTTCTTTCTCAACTTTGCTCAAATTTTTAAATTCAAATATATAGTGAATATTTGCACTTAGAAACATATGTTTTTTTTCTTGTTGGCTTTAAGAATGACACAGCAACAATTTTCTATTCAGGACAGAGTGTCCATATAAAAATTTATATTTTTTATTTTGTGACACGGTGTCTTTTCACTCTCAAAACTCGTACAGGACTAATCATAGACAAATATTCGGCACTTTTTAAACTGTAACCGAAACTCTAAGACGGATGGTTAAGAACGTGTTATAAAGGCCATATTAGGACACTGTATAAAAAGACCGGAATGAAATTGCCTTGTAATATCGTCAAATTACTTTTTCATTGAAATTATTTTTCAGAAAATATACTCACTTTGATAGTTAATGAAACCTGATTATATTTTTCATACTTGAAAGGTCTGTAAATCATCAACTTGAATTGTAACGACACATCGGTTAAAACGACAACATTCCTCAGAATATCCAATGTCGTTGTAACCGAGTTCGACTGTGATTATAACTGACTACTTTTTATGGTTTCCTAGTGGAGAGTACACTCGTATACGAAAAGCAAAAATAATCATTTATAAGTAACTTTTTGGCTATATTAACTCTCCTCTCAGGGTTAGTAGCCTGCTCAATCATCCTGTGATGAATTTAACTTGTTTTTCCCTTTTTAACATGAAGTTCTTAAGATGGCGTATATATAGCGCTGCTCATACAGCGTACATATATATTCTAGTTTTTTTTATTTCACTGTGTCTACTATATGTGATGAATGCACATTGTTGAATAGAGCCAGTGTGCTTGCCTGCTACCAAGCACAATTATGTCAGTGATTGTGGGTTCGAACCCAAATACAGTCAAACCTCGTTAATGAGTCACTCTTGGGAGAGCAAAAATATGACTTAGTGGAGTGACTTGTTAAACGGAGTAAGAAATAGCTGTGCCAATTCCTGCCTGAGTGACGTGTTAACCGGATGACGCACTAACGAGGTTTGACTGTACTCTATGTGTATCACATCTTTTCGATTATATTATGCAGTTAAACCTACACGAAACGGGACGTGAAGAGACTGAAAAAATATTCCATTTTTGAAATTCCGTTTAAAAAAGAAGGTACACATAAAAGCATTAATCAATGAAGGGACTATTCTTTGATTCCGTTGAAGCAGGTTTCCGTCTCATAATGTGTCATAGGCCAGGGTTACACTATAAAAGTTTAATAAAATATATTTCACAAAAATTAAACAAAAAAACAACCAACGAGCCTGTTGGTTAAGTTCACTCGAATTCAATCAATGCATTTAGTGGTGGCATTTTTTTTCCATTTGTGTGTAAAATATTTTATCAAACTACTATAGTGTAATCCCGGCCTAAGACAGGCTTCACTGTATTTGCAACGTGCGAGTTTGAGTATTATCTTTCTTGCACAGTGAACTGAAAAAAGGGAAATATTTTCCAGAATTTTAACAGTGAAGCTTTGAGAGACGCATTTCTCAGAACCTTCCGCCGCAGTAGTGGTGGAAATATTGTAATTGGCAGAGCAAACTCTCAAGTCCAAATGTTTTTCTACAGGTACAAATGTTTCATGGAATCAATGAATATCAAAACGAAAATGCGTTAGCAAAGTACCTGGCTAAAGGCAGACTAATTTATATGTTTTGTCTAAAATTGCTCTCGTGAAGCGTTTCTATAAAAACCAAAGCACATCTAACTTAATATTTGAGAAACGATCACATTAATAGTCGAACCAAAGTAATAGACATATACGTGATTCCGCACACGTTTGATGAATATTTTATACATTTTTCTCTCCTTTTATGTTGTCTTCAACGAACAAAAATACGGATTATTTCCTGATACTGCTAATGATATTTTAAATATATAAATTCATATTTTTGAAATATTTTTTTTCTGAAATAAAGATAATGGATTTAGATTGAAATGATAGTTCGTTTCTTTTCATGAAAAAAAATGTTTCACTGAAAAGATGAAAAAACGTAATTTTAAGATTTCTATTCAAATGCTTTTAAAACAATCTTTCTCGCGCATTAGTAAAGAAAATCGATGCAAATAGCTTTCAAACCAAATTTGTAAGTTTTATTATTCGTCATGATTTGCGGAGGCGTATTTACGGAGGTATGTTCATGTGTCGGGTGGGTTGTTAGTGGGCTAGGATTTGCCCACGGCGGCAAATCCTAGGTTGGTTACAAATTTGTGCAATAAATGGACAAAAAATAGTAGAATGAGAGACGAGAAAGAAAGTGAGACCAAAACTGATCAATAAGCTTGAACCGTTTAAGAAAGTGACCAAACATGTGCGTAGAGTACAGGGGCGGGACCTCAGAAGGGGCATAACCCAGGGCAGCAGATTTAAATAGGAGAAGGGTGGCGAAATTTGTATAACCCACAGGTGGTAAAACCATATATCCGCCTCTGTGTATGTGATGATTCATTACAAACCATTGTCAATTCCTTTTCCATCAGAAAGCTGTGAAAACAGCAATTCGGTCCAAAATAAATTAAAAAGCTTCTATTCCGTAACTTTTAATTAAATATGTTCACATTCATAAATTTCAACACGCATGAATGCTAAGTCTCTCATGCTGAAACATCAGTTATACTTAATCACACAAACGCATCAACACTACCATTAGAATGTTTTAACGAAAATAGCTTGAAATATATTTCATCTCTTCAAAGATGATATAAAATGGAAGGTAGAAGTTTCAAAACCACGCAGAAAGATAGAGAGGAGACACGCATCCTCTTATCAAAAGAGCTATTTCGGAGACACCTCTAGTTTACAAACTCGATTACTGCTCTTTCAGACCGGAGAAAGAGATGAATTAGATACACTCGCCAACTTAGATTACCAGGCATTTATATAGACGCTTTTACATCCTTGGATAGGCGTGTGCGTTGCATTAATCTGAATGACGTTAATTTATGCAGATTGAGACTGAGACGCGTAAAATTCGATCATAACTGTTCCTCGCTTTGTGTTTGGAAGTGATATCCATGAGGTACGTGGAACTTGAACTGTCAGCGGTCTTTCAAATAACCGACAACATTCAGGATAATTGGAATTCATATTCATTCCAACATTCCTCTTTATTAAGATTTATAAATTATCACTTGGCGAATCGAGTATATGTCAAGTACAAATGCATTTATTGAGAGTCTTGCGATTTAATTAGTTACTGAACAAACTGCTTGCGTTGCGGGGAAGAAGAATTGGGAAATATATTTCATTAAAATATTTTTAGAACGATGAGTTTGAAAATGATTGCGGTGCAGATCATTCAGTTGCGACTTGAGTGTCATAGCGATTGTTAAATGCTAGTTTTTTTTTCGGTCCTTAGAAATTTGGCACAGATGATGAGTTTTCTGATGATTAATTTGATTTGAATTCGAAAATTTCAACATTTTATAACTCGGTTTTGGTGGCAAGACAATGATTTTTGTTTTTCGCATAATGTCGGACCAGCTGATAAGGAATACCTAGTCTTCAGACAAAGTTCTCATTAAATCCATTTCCAAATAAAAACTGAAATAAGATTCCGAAATTCAGCGCTCATATCAATTATAAATAACACAATATCGATGGTTGACGTGCTTTTAATTGATAAATAATATGGTGAGTGTAACTGTTTAATTTTTTTAAACGGAAACTCAAATACATATATAATCATAAGTATAAAAGAATAGTTAAACCTGCTAGAAAATCTGACGATACTGGGAGCATTCGCAGGTGCGTGACAAAATTCTTTGAAAGCTCATATCTCAGGAAGTACGCAACGCAAGTCAAAAACAATGACATCGTTAGATTTACATTGCAAAGGTACATTCGATGATATTACCAAGCTTATAATATCTCTTTCCGTCTGTTCACCAGGTCCCCCTCTGCCTTTATTCGTAGGAAAAATTGTTTTCCGCTATAGCTCGAGCTGTTCCCAAATGGACGGCATTGGTATCGTTTGGAAGTAATTTCAAAGACAAAGCCGATGATAATGACATAATTTCATTATCCCAGTACCTACCACGCGATTCAAGGCATAAAACATATTCATGTCAAAACTTGTCTATGATCCAGACAAGTTCAATTTTTTTTCATTCAATTTTCATCGTACGGTATTGCACTTGAAACATGGAACATATCCTCATCAGCATAATCGTTTGTTCAAAATGTTTTCAAGTTGCCGAACAAATCCTTTCTTTCTTCATAATACAATGCATGTGGGAAAAATGTGCTGCTTTCATTTTCTTCCACACATATTTTTCATTTTCACCCACATTTTCTAGTGGCTTAATAGTAAATTCCAGTAAAAGAAGAAAAAATTCCAGAAAGAACGAATAAACCAAAAATGAGAATTTTTTTTTTTTTTTTTAATTCTGATTAGTTAGTTTTATCTTTACTATTGCCCAGATCAGGGATGGCCAAATTTTCACTCTTCAATGGCCGACATAACGGTCAGTTGTAGCGTCGCGGGCAGTACCAGGGACAATACTCCGGTGTAAAAGCCGTAGCAGTGAAATGACCAGTGAAAACTCGCAGATTTGTGTCCGCCATAAGTAATATCGTGGAAAACGCGTAATTTAGTCATTAAAATTCTACTCTGGAGCATCACTTCTTCGTGAATCGATACATATCTACCTTACCTTTTTTTCTGGTTCCCGGCTAGCAGATGCAATGCATGAAAAATTCCTGTTTCTTTCGCAAATTAGCATATTCAATTACACCCACAGTTCTGCATTTTACAGACAAAACTTTTTTTTCTACATTATTTTGCAATTATTTTTATCCCTTATTCTTGATTTGGCAACCGGCGGTGCCGCACTGGTTGAACAAACGCTCGAGAAATTTAATTACGCACCTTCAAGAGGAGTTTTATAATTTGAATTGAAAGCGTGCCGAAAGCCAGTTTTGTAGATAGTGTTTAATATTAAACCCGTGATCTTGTACCATGATAAAATGGACTAACTTCGCATGGACCAAGCAGACTACCTATAGATGTGAAAGGTTGCGCACTATAACCTGGTGTTCCTGTATATGGACATATAGAAGTATCATATACGTGAGATTACGCTGAACCAGATTTGCGATACATGTATTCTTATTACTTGAGTTATCTACTTGAAACAGAATATCGGTATTTTAATCTGAGGAAGTGTCAGTTAGCTTCAACTTGGATTGCCACCAACCTGCCATGTAAATATTTAGAGATGTATGCTTCTCTGTTTTTGACACAAATAATAATCGTGTCTGGGGTTTGGAACGTACTTGTTCAACGGCACAATATGAACTCGACCATCCCATATGACACATTTTTGCTGTTTGGAATTATTATGGTCTCGGTAGCGTAGTCGGTTGTAATTTTGAGGTGTGTGTGATTGTAAGTTGGCATCCCTTTCGATAAAATTTTGTCACTATGAGCAGAAAACCAAATATGGATTCATCTAAAAATGCAGAGACCACGAAAAGGCAACGTGCCCACGAGGTGGTAGAATGAAATTAGGTAAAAATGTATACGTGTGTACGAAAAGGCGTTGTGATGAGAGCATTTATTTATTTTATTCTTATTTTATTTAAAATACACACCTGTGCTGGGCCCTAGGCTCTAACTTCACAGGTGTACGATTCAAACAATCAATGAAATTTTAAAGAAATAGCGGGGATATCCGTAAAAAGCAATAACATATCCACGCACGCGAACATGTGCAAGGGAAAAATGCATGTAAAATAACACTAAGAAATACGTTAAAATAAATAAAAAACCCACACAGAAATATTAAAATAAATATGTACACACAAATATAATTCAATATATGAACGTATATAAATAGAAAGTATATAAAAATGAATACAAAAAAATAAATGTATTAAAAAATCATTGCATGCCATTCCAAATTAAAATAATCAATAGAGCCTATGAGAAAAAGCATCAATATCAGTAAAAACAATGAAGATTTCATACAGATTAAGAAATGTCACCTGTTAAAATAGGTTTTATCAAAAAAAGAAAAACACGAACACTATCAAATGATGCGTATATACAAATAAGCAATAAATAAGTATATATGCACCAATAAAACTCAATGTGATGAACTAAAATGCATAGCACGTTTAAAATGATGAGAGATCAAAACCGTTGGGAGAATGACAAAATCTGTGATATATATGTGGATGAACATGCGAGTTCTGTTGGCAATATGTCCCATACTCTTCCAACTCGGGCATCATAAGTTATAAAATTGAAGAAGTTTAAAAGTTACTATCGTCATTAGAAATAATGGATGTAAATAGTCTGTTATAATCAAGTCCGTTGTGGAAAATGATGGCTTAAATAATGAGAAAAATCAATTTAATATGTAGCGGTTTTACCTAGTCACGGGTCGCACAAAATCACCTCACGGGACAGCTGATGGCTACAACTACTTAACCGTACATGAACGTCGTACACATTCCTCTACGGAATTTCTAACGAATCGGCGCCTGCCGGAATGTGTGTGCTGAATATATGTGTGGCTCTAACGTACTATGTTGTCGAGTTGCTCTTGTTTCGTGTTCTTGTTGCAATCTGCCTTCCATTTCCTGAACTAAAGATGAGAATGCTTGAATGTTTATGTTATGTCGGTATCGTGTCGTATCTCGCTGCGAAGATACATTTCAAATGGGCGACCGGTTCGCATTAGCGTATCAAAGTCGGGAAACCGCAGAAAACCAACTTCAGCCGACCGCCACTGCGCCCTTAACGGGGTCCGAACCTGGATCCTCAGGTCCAGCACGATGCCCATACGACCGCACGGTGGCGCCAGCTGATAGCTCTACCCCTGCTCCAGATAATCCCTTTTCCCTCTCTTAGGGACGAAGCACTGTGTGTTCTCATCCACTGAAAGCAACTTTTAGCAGCAAGGTCTATATAGGTGCTAGGTCTTTTGTTGAATCACAAATATCATCATTTTTCGATCATTTTTTTCGTATCACGGTCATTTTTTGCAAAGGAAAGGAACATTTTCTGACAAGGACCAACCGGGTATCGAACTCGCGACACCTCTAAACATCCTTTGGTACTTGAGGCGAGTATCTTATCGATCTGCGCTACCGCGCCCGAATCACATTCATTCTAACAATCCTCTTTATTGAGATATTTACAAATGATCACTCGGTGAATGTCATGTACAAATGCATTTATTGAGAGTCTCATAATTTAATGAGTTATCGAATAAACTGCTTTCGTTGACGGAGAGAAGAATTTAGAAATGAATTTCATTAAAATATCTTAAAAGGATGAGCTTGAGAATGATTACGATGCGGATCATTCAGATGTGACTTGCGTGTGTTGTGGAAAAATCTGTCTAAACTTTTACACATTCTTTTCTTTTTCTTTTTTTTTTGTTCCCAATCTGGCCGCGATAACCATCATCATGAAGGGAAAAAAGTATTGTAATGAGTTTTTTCGGTGATTTATCATTTCCTTGTCATGTGATTGCCATCGCAGCAAGACGGAATCCTATAGAATTTATCAACTATGGCAGTTATTCTGATGAATTACAAACGAACAAAGAACTATCTTTTTTTCTGGTTCTGAAGATTTCCAAAACTTTTCGTAAAAAAAAAAAAATTATATTTTTAATTTAAATTTTATTTCTTAAACCATTTTCGTACACGAGATTTCACATTCATAACGAGATTTCAGCATATGATGGTATATTTTCATCTTCAAAAGTAATGTGTCCGTCCTATTATCATCAAGGTTTCAACCATCTTTTCATATATTTTATGACATTTATCCCCACGAGAGCCTTTTATACATGTCGTATGTTTTTTTCAGATTATTTTCATAATGTATTCGAGCATGTGTATTATCACTTCTATAACTTTTGTTTACAAGTCTATGTTTTTATATGTACCAGCCGTAAGTGTGCGCGGTCATGATTACTTTGCATCGCGTAAGTCTGGCATCGATATGCTTGACCACACGATGATGGGATCAGATGATTATCTGTGGTTTTCCAACAACAAATCCAAACTGATCGAAAAATAGGTAACTCAAATGAGCTCCCAAATATAGAAAATTACTTTAATATTGACTAATTTGTCAATTGTTTCAGGGCCGTTTTCTATTCAGGGGCAATCAGCAAGACAATCGTGGTGCAGTAAAGTAAAACTGAATATGCCTCAGCGTTACGATTACTAATAATTACTTCCACACACGAAGAGTTAAGCCTTTGTAAAAATGAAAAAATTCAGTGCACTATGAAACGGGAAATATGGGATCGTATACATTTTAAAAGAATATATTTGATTCACATAAACAATGTACGGGAAAGTGGGGTCTAATGAGACAAGGCCAAATTTCAGTTGGTTTTTTTTCAAATATTTCTTTCACATCTGAATGGCAACAATTAAGCTGCTGTCATAATCACAAGAAGTGAATCATTAGTAATTATTAGATTTTTTTTGTTTGAATGATTTTAGAATACTAAGTTTCTTTACATATTGCTAGACACTGCAAACATGTTTATATTAAATAATAGTGCACTTTTATAAATATAAACAAATATCAAAAATATAAACATTCAGCTTCTGGGGTCTAGTAGGACATGTAGTAATGCATTTCTGGTTTATCCGATGTATTAGTTTTTTTAAATTTTATATATATATATATATTAAATTTTTAAACGAAGAAATATTTGTCATTATACTCCGAGATTCGTGCTTAACGATGTGCTTTCTCTCAACCAAGAAGAGGAACTTGAATATTTGGTAGTGGCATCAAAGCTCTTCCATATGGCTTAACAACAATCGAAACTAGGAAGCTTCCATTTCAATACACTTTAGCTTTGGACAAAACTGAAAAATTATGTTAAATTAATAATTCATGTGTTTCTGGTTGTTTGCGGGTTTATGTTTCTTGTGCCATTAGTCCCCGAGATTTGGCTCTAGTGGGACAAATGTGTTGATGTACGTATAAAAAAAATTGATCATCCCTGTAAAACAAATTGCACTAAAACTATTTGTTTTGCATTTTTTTGTTTTATCATGTAACCCAAATATGTGTGTTTGTGGAAAAACAAAAAAGAAAGTTAAATTTGCTTGTTTCCCTTTGAAAAAATCAAAAACGTAAACGTGAAGCAGTTTGTTCTTGCAGTTCGATTGTATGGAAAAGTAATCCTCACTTTCTCTATACAGTCGAATCCCGTTTTAACGAATACTGCTATAGCGAAATACTCGTTTATACGGACACTTTTCGAATCTTCCAGATAAGTTTACATAAGGACAATGCAAAACCTGTATATATTTCATGCCTGCAAAACCTCCTTTATAACGCATTGATTTATCCGGTCTCTTGGAGTTCGTTATAATGGGATTCGACTGTATATATAGTGTTCTAATTATAGAATAGAATATAAGAATGGTACTACGTTTCATCATACTGGACAATCAATTCAAAGATGTATGTGCTAAGGTACCTAAGGCTGCGTTTTAGACATATTTATGAATTATTTTGGCATTCATATTAATAAACGAGAGATTTCTATACGTAATAAAATAATTCATATCTACGTCTTTCTCAACGATTGACAAAACGACATCTGAAGCGATATTTACAAAAGCACAAAAGAAGCAATAAATTTAATGCGTTATTTATCTTACCAGTGATCACCACTTTGCCGGTACTCTCACTGGTGATCATCTCTCCGGTTAGTTTATGCCTTGTCTGACAGCGATAACTCCATTCGGAATCTTTTTCCCTGACATCACGGATTAGTAGCTCTCCGGAAATTAGTGTCGTATACGATTTGCCTAAGGGAAGATGAAATAAATAAATGCTCTCATTTCTTCCGGTCTTTCATTTATCGGGGGGAGCTAAGAGTCCATTACGGCATTGCCGCTTTTCATATCTGTCAGCTTTTTGGAGATAATCATGGAAATACCGCCATGAATTTATCACGCGTTTTCTCATAGGCACCGACTGAAGCGGTGCCTTTCTCGTTCATAATGATTGATTTTCATGCATAAAACGGTAGGTTTAAATATTCAATACGTATTTCGCATTTTATGTCAGATTTGATTACATAAATGCAAAAAAGTTCAGTCATTTAAGCATTAGAAAAGAGCAAATGCCTAATTAGCGTGAAAACAATTACCAAGTATAAAATTCATATCAACAAAATCTTCATGTTACAGGTAAATGAGGTAAATCTGGTTATTATACATAATAACTGGTTATACAATACGATAATTCAATACAACATGATCCCATCAATATCCTTGTAAGAAACAATATTTCTAATATCAGGTGGGAAACAAAGTTGTTGCTAGAAAGTTATTGTTTGAAACAAAAAAAGGATGCACAAAAAAATAGAGCAAAAAAACCATCTTTTCGAAAGAAAGCCATAGATTATTCCGCGGTGATCCCACCAGGTAGACAATATTATAGTAGAATACCTACTGATCCTACTCTGTTCTGGCACTTACAGTGGACTCTCCTAAGACTGAATTTATCGCGTTGGGCAGCCCTGAAACTACAAAGGTTGGATTCCTAGTGGAACCAAATGACGTGGTGAATTTTAGATTTTTCAACAGACAAATGTCTCGTATTACACCAAAAAGTTGCAAACAAATGACAAAATATTACGTGCTACTAGAACACACTTCAACGTTTCCAAAACGATGTGCAAATTAGACTGTAAGCACGGCTACTGCAGCTCGTCTGGCGCTACTTATCTTTTCTAGCAAGAGCTTTGCTCTCCAAGTAATGCTTATATACGTGCGATGTTGGTACGTAACGGCAATTGTGATAAATCCGGTGGTTATGCATAATCGCCTACCCTTTTTTTAAGTTTGATAATTTTTTTTCGAAATTGAAAACTCCAACTAGTGATTATGCATAGTAAGTGTCGTTGGTAAATTTAATAGATACTGAAAAATTTATCACTTTTATCGGCGTTTATTCATCACCGAAGCGTCGTTGGGAAACATGATGAAACGTACTGAATTCACAAACTTCCAATTGTTATGCATAATCGTCATCTCTTATTGGTAAAAGTGCCGTAATGACATATATTATTTAGATTACCGTGTTTGTGAGCCAGAGCCTGAACCGGATATACTGAACTTTCATTTAAATAATTTTTCCGAACATCCCCAGCATAACTCTTCAATTAACTCCAGTTTGACAAATTCTGAAATCGGACCTTGATGTAACGAATTTCAATTTAACAAATTTTACTATCGTTCCACGATATAGCGAACTCTCATTTAACAATTTCTTTCATTTAAAAAAAAAATTGCAAGTTCTCATTTAACAAATTGGCACGACAACAGGACTCGCAAAAAATCGTTAAATCGTGAAATTTTTTAAATAGGAACTCATTATATCGGGGTCCGACTAAATTTGCCAAATATATTACCGGAATCTCATTTTTTAATTTTTTGTCACATTTATACACAATTACACTGGAGGTATTATGTTTTTACGAAATTTACCAACGACACTTGTATATAAAGCATAATCGACGGTAAAAGTGATAAGTTTATCTAATTTACCAAGACGATTGGCGAATATACGTAATAACCAGTTATCATGCATAATAACTGATTTATCACACACATCGCAACATGCATGCCACCCTTGGATTCAAGCCTTTCCGTATTTTCAATGTTCAAATCAATTTTATATTCACACAAGCTATACTATACCCAGTATTGCCCGGGTTTTCTTCAATTGTTGGGGGAATTGAAATAGTGAAAAACCATTATATAAATTAACATACTATTATACATATACTGGCAGCATTAAATAATTGACAGGCCATTGTAAAGGCACGTGCAAGTCTGAAACGCATTGTTTTAGAACCACGTTAACCAAATGATTAATTCCAGGAGTCATTGCTGAGGCTCAGGAACCATCGTTGCCCGACAGTTTTTTGCCCGTTTGGGGAATTTGCCCAACTCAATGTGAAATTGATCAACTTTCAAAGTGGCCTATCGGTCGGGGCCCGTTTGGCTACTATTCCGTGAGGATAATGAGCCGATATTGCCATATGGCGATGTGCCCTGGGTATATTTCGGTTTCACGGCCCCGTTTGGTATATATGAAAAATTTTGGTGACGATCGGTCTAATTGTAGAATTGTATTGAACACACAGAAAATCAATTTTATATACATAGATATAAATGCCAATTTTTCCGTTCTATAGCGCCATCTGTGAGTGAAATTCGAACATTCGTTAATTTATCAAAAACAATTAGGTCCTGGGCCATGGTAAGATACCTTAGTGTAAACCGAACCTTTTTTATGAGAATTGTTTGATTTGTTATCAATTTAATATTTATTCTTTGGAAATGCGGTCTTTGCATAACGTCATTTTATATCCAATAGGATAATGAAACATAAAGAAATTCTGGAATGAAAAAAATTTTCATAGAAAAACCAAATTTCTGTAATTATTCAACAATTTTTTGTAGTTCCGTATTTTATGGTAGAAATCCATAGAAACTACGGACATTCTGTAGTATTTGGCAAGAGAGTATAGAAGTTTCACAGAATTATTATACATCTTCATTTTTTAGGAAAAATAGTTTTTATAAATTGTTCTTTCACGTTTGAAATTTTTTATCCATCCAACGCAAAACACATAAATATTGTAAGCGTTCGAATTTCATGCTCGTACAGAAATAAAAAAATATGTATAAAAACATTTAATAAGTCATGGCAGGGTTTCATGTACAGACTCGGATTCGTTTCAACGGTCTTACTTACCTCTTGCTTGGTCTTCAATGTAGGTCTTTATCACGTATCCATCGCTCCTGATCCAAGAATCGACGTGGACGTGTTCCCTGGCGTAAGGAGGCAAATGGCAACGAAAAACGGCCGTGTTACCTTTTGTCACGAACTCGTCGTACACTTGAGGACTGAAACTCTGCTTTACAGCTAGGAAAAAAAAAGAATATATATATGAATATAGTAGAAAATGAAGATACATAAAAAAATTAAAAATAGTCAATTCGCTTTATGTGTGTGTGATCGAGGAAAAGAGTTTCAATATCTTAAAGTGCTTACGAGGCAATTTGAAGTTGTTTTAATGTTCACAGAGAAAAAGACAGCCGTAAGAGAAGCCGAACTATTTGAGACTTATTATTGGTTAGTATTTTTCTACTTACTCAGAAACAAAAATGGATACGAATTCAGTAAATATTTAATGAATCAGAAAATATATATGATAAGTTAGTATCCTATTTAGCCGGGTTTCCGAAACTGCTCCGTGGAGCCCCAAGTGTTTCTTGGTGCTCCTTGAACAGATCAGTGATTGAACGCCAGATTTTTTTTTAACCCTTAAATGCTTATATGCTATAAATGCAAAGGATTTTTTAGACAAAGAGTGCTCAAACTTTAGGAGAATGCTGGACACTTGATTGATTTCAAATGTGCCTTCCTTTAAATGGGCTTCTTAAGTGATCTGGAATTGTGCCGCAGCTCACCCAACTGATCTGTAAGTGGGCCGCAGCTCACCAAAGTGATCTGTAAATGGGCCGCAGTCCACTTGAGTAATCAGTAAATATGTCTGGAATCACTTAAGCTGGCCGTAACTGATTTTTGTGGGGGGAGGTGGGTGCAATATTCAGTGATTTTATAATAGTATTTTTTTCCACTCAAACAACAAGTGAACCGCCACTGTGTTTTTTTTTCCTTCTCCAAATCGCTTACCATAGAAACCTCGTCATTCAGACTGTGATCCTAATGGGTTTCGGGTGGACGATATGGACATCTCGGAACGGAGATGGGGGGTCGCGATTGTTGTGGGTGACCATAATCTCCCGGCATGGAATATTTTCATTTTCTTTAAATACATTTCCATTTTTTCTCCCGCATGCCTCATTCACCAAACTCTTTCATCTACGTTACAATTTGCAGTAAAAGTTCACACAAATGTTACTTCTTATTCGGTAAAGGCATAAGCACATTTATTTTACGGCTAAGCGTTTTATGATCCAGCGTGGCATGTTCGAATGGGTGGCAGTTTGGGGAATAGTTGGTCAAAAAAAAAATTAAACTAGAGCATCTGAAGGCAGGGGAAACCATAACCGCACGTGAGGGGCAAGGAACAATTTTCACAACAAAAATAATTCGATATATTCTCTTGATTTCTCATACAATGCGAGCCACTTTTAGTCAGTCAAAATAGAGTCGGAAGTCTGTGATTTTGAGATTCATTTGGCACTAGCTTAATTGGCTTCACTTTTTTTTTGCCTTAATAGAAATTCCTTCACTTAACATGTCCCTACATCAAATTAATAGTTCATATTGTGTCACCAAACTCAGAGCTGGTGAAACCTCTTAGAGTAGCATATGCGAGAAGTTTTGCTTTCAGGTTCATTCGAGAGTTCAAGTAAAATATAGAAAATCGCCTGCTAAAATTCAGTTTCAATTGTTCCATCCTTGATAATATTTTACAAAAATTGAATTTTTCAAGCAAAAATTACAATATAAATTAATAAAAATGCGTCCCTTAATTTCTGAGCTGAAATAAATTTTTCCCCACAACATCTCAAAAATATTTTGTCGAGATATCAGCAGTTAGAATGCCGATTTTGCCGGTTTTCACTTGAAAATACCGGTAATTACTGAATGGTAAGACTTGAGGCGTATACAAATAACTGGTAATTTTTAATGGTAAACATCGAAAATTTCAATCATCAATATCTAAATAAATCTTTCTGTAAATATTTCGGTTAAGGTTTATTTCTTTTCATTAACGCAAATTTAACTAATTCGCGTTTTCTTATTGGGAGCTGTGAAAAAACTGTAATTTTTACACTATAATTTATCAAATTTACAAACCACACTGGGTTATTATGCATAATCGCAGGTAAATGTATCAATGTTTTCAGTATTTATCAAATTCGCCAATGATGTTTGGCTGTTGTGCAGAACCTCCGGTAATAGTGATAGATTTATCAAGACGATTGACAAGTATACGTAATAACCAGTCACCGTTATGCATATAACACAACTGATTTATCACATTTACCGTAACATATATGTGTACGGTAATTTCCGTATATATATATATATTTTTTTTTTATCGATACAAATACAAATTTTTTTATCGAAAGCCAAATAAATGATGACGTCTAAGAATTGATGCCTGTGGACGCGAAGCGGCTCGTCTTCGTCGGTATAATTCATTTTTGAACGTCTAAGCTCTCGGGTGACCGACTCCAAAACTCGTTATTTAAGCTATCCGCGATTCTAATAAAAATCCACCTGGCGAAATTGATTCTATCAAAGTCAATCTCGTTTGATCCTACCTAAGACCGAAATTTCAGAAATTAAATTACAGGAGGTGGTGTAAAAAAGTGTTTTCTTACGAAGAATGTCCAAAAATTGCTTAAAGTTTCTATTTTTTAATCTGGAAATAAAAAATAAGTATTAAAAGTTAAAATAATTTAAGAATAATTAGCGGAATAGAGCAATATTTAGCTTCCATAATTAATATACTGAATAATAAAAAAATTGGGTAAAATATGAAAAATCAAATAAGTAACATATTTCTAAATAATGAAATATATTATCATAATTCCTGTGCGGCGCACAGCAATAACTCGAAATTCTATGTTTTGAGATGTTATCATTATAAAGATTCACTCCGTAACGAATTAAAGGCGAATCAACTCAGATTTGATAACAGTAAGGAGTGTGTATAAACAGAGTTGGGAATTGTCGCTGTTTTTTCCAATATGTAAAAGCATTTTCCACTATTCTCATGTCCTGCATAATTCAAAAATTCAATTTTTCTAAGAATTTGCTACCTTTCCCTGAACTGGGATGTTGATATGATGTATGCACAGTATTTGCATTTACTTAAAAACTGAAGTGTTTTATGTGTAGCATTGTTTTTAATCATATATTATACACTGTATATACAGGGTGATTCAGAAAAGATGGTAAACACTTTAAGAGGTGATAGTACACACCAATAAAAACAATTGTCATCAAAGAATGCATGGTGTAACATGAAACGCACTGGCGCGTTTCGAAACGACCGCTACGCAAACGTTAAAACGACATTCACGTTGAAATTTATCGGGAGAAAAAGAACACCATGCATGCAAATGTAACATGGGGAAGAAAAAGACACCGTATGCAAATCTGCGTTACCGTGAATAAAAGGCGAGAATAAAGGTGAATAACAGGCGCGAAACAGCGCTCTTGAAGTGGAGCCGATACTGTCGAATAAGAAAGTGGGTTTTTTACAGCCCTGTGAAGTTATTCCAATGTGCAACCGTTCTAAAAGTTGTAACGTAAGGGATTGCGTCCACGTGAAAAAAATTTAGTTGATAAATATTTTGTAGGTATTTATATTTAGTAAGTAATTCGTATTTTTATAAGTATTTTGAAGTTTTTTACGTCGGTTGATTTGTTATAAATTTCTTAAATTTATAATAAGCCGCTGTGGTGGTCGAGTGGTTATAGTGACGGACTCGCGATGCGATGATCCGGGTTCGAACCCCACAGTGGTGGTCGGCTGAAGTTGGTTTTCTGTGGTTCCCAACTTCAAGGCGCAAATGCGAGCCGATCTCCCCGTTAAAAAGTCTCGCCACAGAGAGCAACAGTCCTACAACAATAAATCATTCAATCATAACACTTCACTCATAGTTAGAAAAACTAGTGGCAGATGGCAGCACTGCACATAACAAGCATTACAGAGGAACAACAAAAACTTCACGTCAGGTTTCACTACACGTACACGCACATTCCCGCATGTACCGATTCGTTGGGGGGTTCCGGGGGGGGGGGGGTGTGGGCGGGGAACATGTGTGGTGTAGTAGTAGTAGGTAGGGCCTCCAAAAATGGCTCGGGGATCCATGATGTTCTTAAGTCAGCCACCTCGTTGGGCAATTTGCCTGTTGTGGCGTTGTATTTGTATTTGTATTAAATGTGTCCAACATACTTCTTGTCCATTCAGCATATGGTTCCCATCTACCCTGTCACGCACACCAAATATCTTGGTATTGTAGTGGATAAGAAGTCCCGTTTCTTCCAACAACGTGATGAAGCCATTTGCAAGGCAACTGTGGCCCCTGTCATGCTCAGTAGAGTATTCCAGCCTATCAATTCCAGCATATTACCACAGGCATTCCAGCCTATCAATACGTAATAAATTCATACGATATAATATGATCATCAGTCCGCTGTTGTTTTACGCTGCTCCTGTGTGGCTGTTTGCTCGACGCTACAACTGAATCACCCTTGAGAGATTTTCAAACTAAACTACTCAGCCGATACGCTGGTCTTCCTTGGTTCGTCAGAAACATTAACATCAGAAAAGATTCCAGTGTGCAAAACATCACTGCATATACCAAGAAGTTGGCACAAAAGATTCTTTAGCTCACTGACTGAGTCTAAATTTCAACATCTCGTCGAAATATCTTCGTATAATGATAGAACGAAGAACAGATTTTCGAGATTAAATAACTTTCTGAACATGTCCAGGCCGGCAATTCCGGGCCTGTGAATGTCTTTTATAATAAGGACAATGGAGAAGAAGAAACAGTGCTCTTGAAGTCGAGCCGATACCGTCCAATAATAAAGTGGGTGTCTTACAGAAATGTCTTAACTAACATATATAGCAAAGATCCATTAGCTCGGCATACAAATATTATTTATTTATAATTCATATCAAAATATAAAACTTATCGATTCACTATTTTATTCTTAGGTACTGTGTTATCATCTTCATACACATATACCTAAGATTCAGAAATATAGAATTATATAAAAATATATCACAGTGTACTATTCAATAGGGAAAAAAAAAGAAAACAAACAGCAGCTAAATGATCGTGTTTTATTCCCAGATTAAAACTTGTCCGAGCAGCTTTATATCCTTTCTCACTCGCGGAACTTCTGTAGCATCTTCCAAATCCTATCATTAATCTTCCTACAGCTGTTCTTAAGGTCTTAGTCAAAAGCAGATATATCTGGAAGATTAAATCTCACTTTGTTTTGAGATTTATTTGAGTGCGAGGGATAAAGCACTGTACTAAAAACTTTCCTTATTTCACTTTTTTTTTTGTCTTCTCTCTCTGAAATTTTTTTTTGGTCCAAAAGTTGATGCCATTGTAGAGTAAAATAAAGGAGAAAAAAAGAAGTATTGGATCCTAGAAAATACGATGTTCAATACTTTTGAAAATGTAGTTCGGGAATTTATTGCCAAGAGGCTAAAGCAAACAGGCAGGAAGAAATATAAAAAGAAGTTTACATTTCAGTAGGGATATAAACCATGCTTTCTTCTCATTTCTTTCTCTATCCAGCCAAGTGAGAAAAATCACGCTCCCTCTTAAAAAATATATATAAGGCGATATGTGTAACCTGAGCGTAAGTAACAGCAATGTATCATGCCGATCCCCCCTGATATGTGTGCGTCTGAGATTTCAAGAGAAATTTTCGAAAAACTCAACGATGACGTGTAAAAACGAATTTACGTCAAGTATCGTTTTGATAATCTTAGTGATCTTCGTTATTGATAGTTGATCGCTGAGCCGTTCTTACGGGTGGTGCGCAATAGATGCGGTAGCACTGGGCATTGGGGGAGGCGAGCGAACTTGAGGTAAAAAAATGAATGCCTTCATAAATTCTGAATTGTTCATCAAATCTGGAATTCTGAATTTTGTACAATTCTTTAATTCTGAATTTTTTTCGATTCCGGAATTATTTGTCTCATTAATTTTGAATTCTGTTCAATTCTGAATTTTGTTCAGTTGGTATTAATTTTGGTATTTACTTTATCGGAATTACTTGTTTCATTGATCCTGAATGAATTCCTAATTAGGAATTTTCATCAATTCCTAATTCGGAATTTTCATCAATTCCTAATTCGGAATTTTCATCAATTCTGTAATTCAGAATTTTCACCAATTCTCTAATTCGGAATTTTCACCAATTCTGGCAATTCTGCAATTCCGTTTTTTAAGTACTGCAATTATAATATTTGTCAATTTTTCTTTCTTTTTTTTTTTACTTTCTATTCATCGATTCTCAATTTTCATTAGTTCCCATAAAATATCTTTTATTAGGTCATAATTATCATAATTGGTTTTAGAGAATTATAGAGATATTTCTTATGGATTATTTCTTTCATCAATTTAAATTTTACATCAGTTCGAAACTTTGATTTATATATTTTTTTGTTCCTTTACATTCAATTGTGACGTAATTTTTTTTTGAATGAACATTTTTCAGCATTCCTGCATATATTTGTAATACCATATGTTTTTCTGGATGCCGGATCTCTCTCTCCTACAGAATACATAAAATCAGGACTGAAGGGAGTCTAAATTATTGACTCCTGTGGCCCCGTTAATTTCTTTTTATGCACCGGGTTCGCATCTGATAAGGGCCGCTCGGGTTGGCGATTAACGACCAAACGTTATCGGAACATCTAGGATAGTACATCATAGAAGAAGTCAATGATTGTCGTATCAAGACTAGTATCTCTGAATAATCAGTAGCTTTCTGAACCCAATAATAATAATCATATCCAATTCCATAAAAAAAAAAAAAAATCTTTCTCCAACAGTTTCTATTTTAAAGATAACTATTTACAATATTATGATTTTCTCAGGGGACATTCCAGTATTACAAATGCCACAAAAGACAAAATGACCAACAAGGAGACAAAAAAAATTCCCATGAGAAATATGGATGTCAAATAAATATCTAAACTATATCAAAAATACAGCAGTCCGATAAGTGCAATGAAAAATCCAATAATTATGATAAGATAATTAGGTCAACAGATTTTTAGCCATTTTGGATCCCTCTCGCCCTGCTTGTCAGCATAGGTCAGCAAAGCACTGATCTCCCTTCCCTCGTTGTCAGCAGAATTTCGTCAGCTCTGCCATTACCTCCTTTAACGCACATCGGGAGCGGGGGCACACACGAGTCCCCCCTCTATGCTCCCACAGACGATCAAAAATTCATTTTTTTGATGAAATATATATTAAAAAAAATTCAGATATAAATGAAAAGAAAATACATATATAATTGTATTTTCTTCCTGCATACAGTTATTCCTACATAATCACGTAACAAAAAGAATCACTCGATTAAAAAAATCATAACTATTCAGCTTTTAATCCGTTTTGATCGAATAATGTATAGGTAGAAAGAGGGAAATCTCGAGTTTCACACACTTGACAGCAGATAGCGCTGACACTCTTCCTTCGGCCGGCACTTCAATGTGAAGATTAGCTTTTTCCACAGTTAGAAACCGATTCGAATTACTTGATTTTCCATCAGGACGTGGCACCACCACAGTGGAGGTTGGACGTTCGAGAATTTTGGAACAATCGCATTCCTTAACGATGGATCGGCGGTACGGAACCTGACGATTCTGTTAAACATCACTGGGGCTCCAAGATGGCCGGACCTCACAGTGTGCAATTTCTTCTTTTGGGAGTTAATAAAAGACTACGTTTATGTGCATCCCTTTCCAGCTACATTAGCCGGACTGAAGATACGCATAACAGCAGCCGTGGATGCAAACATGCTCTCAAAAGTTTGGGACGAATTTGACTACCGTATAGACATGTGCCGTGCATCCCAAAATGGACATATTGAGCACCTTTAGTTTGGTTTGTGAAATACCTTTATGATTAGCCACAAGTAATATACAATTAATATTAATTGCCTATCTTTAATATTTTTCATAATATACGCATTTCAAATCGGATGATTCTTTTCGAAACACCTTGTATAAATGTATGAGTGGTTTTCTTTGTTCAGTTAAAAAATATCTATATTTATATATGACTTTATAAAATATTAACGAATTAGTACTGTAAGAAGGATGTTGCATAACCTAATCAACTCTTTTATTTAATTTATATTGACCCACTGGAAGGACTTTCAGTCCCTTTGGGTCACAGAGTGTCTGTGCCATCGTAATGTCATTTTTTGTGCGGGGTTTTTTTGTGCGATTTTCCTCACTTGTTTTTATTTTATGTTTTATGTGTTGTGTTTAGTCCAATAAAAAATGTTATAATGAATATCTGTTAATTTCAAAGCTGTTTAAAGGTTACGTACTCGAAATTTCTGTTCAAAAAATTCATTCTGACCACCCTCCAAGACATGCATGCGCAACTCATGACCAGTGGGTCAAGTGGCACATTTAAAGATCGCTCAAGTGACCCATGCCACAATTCACAGACCATTTAAGCGGTCCGTGACGCATTTTCAAATCACTCAGGCAGCCCCCGTGGTACATTCGAAAATTACTTAACTGACCCGTGGCTCAGTTCCAGAATACTTAAGCAGTCCGTGACACGTTTAGAGTTCACAGTTTCAGAGCACTTACGCAGCTCACAGCGCTGTTCTACATCAGCCAAGTTACCCACGGCACAGTCTCATATTACTTAAAATGACCCGAGATATATTTACGAACCAATTGAGGGACCGGCGGCACATTCCTAGAGAACACTTATGAGACCCGGATGCATTTCTCGATCATTTAAATGATGCGGGGATTATTTATAAATCATTAAAGTGGCTCTATCGAGAACAAGAACATATCAATAGTGGGGAGTGGGGATGTTAGTTCAGCTGCCCACAAACAAGCGAAAGATTTTTCTCGTTTTTGGCACACCGAGAAAAAAATGTCGATAAGAATACTACATATTGATCATGTAATCATCATTCAAATCAACCCCCTGTCATCAAAAGTCAGCAAATCCGACCATCCATCGATCCTGACGTAATAACTAAATGACCCCTTAGATGTAATTTAGATCCATTGTGGCTTTTTTGTTGTTTTTTACCCTTTAATTTATTAGAATTGTATTTTTAAATATTTATTCTTTTTTCAATTGTTTTTTTTATATATTTTTTTTTCATTTCCTAGTTTTTTTTCTACTTCAATCCTTATGTATATTGCCTATCTTTACATTTCACTTCAATTTCATTTGTTCTCTTAATTTTTTTTGATATTTTGTTCTACTTTTTTTCGCGTTTTCTCCTCTAGACTCTTTTATTCAGTGATTAGTATGTGTTTTAAGTTTATTTTGTTAAATTTTTCCTGTTTTTTTTTTATATTCGTTTCAATATTTTTCACTTCTTATTATTATTATTAGTGCGTGGAATCAGAAAAGAGAAAAAAATCATACATTATTGATTAAAAGAAAAAAATATAAATATGCACATAATACAAAACGATGTAAATGTCTATAAAAAGAACAATAGTGTATACCTCGAAAATGTAAATGGATATTAATAAAAAAATGAAATGTTATCATACACAAAAACAACTTATAGATATCATTAAGAAATGATAAGAAATGAGCCGGTCAGTTAATTGATCACTTGTTGACATTTTAGTTGAGTTAATCGAATCGATCAATCCGATCAAACTTCGATTAACATTTTTATAGACAGTTTATAATTTTACTTGACTTATTTGGCTAAAGCGATTAAATGTCTTAAACTATGTTCCTATATATAACACTAGCTATAATACCCGGCGTTGCCCGGGTTTTTTTCAATGAGGCTTTTTTGGATCACCTGATATCTCCCTCTTTCTTTGAGGGACATGCAAACCGTGTCCAAGTTCACCAATATGGCGACTTCCTACGCGACTCATGAAATAAACAAATCTAGATTTAAAGTAACGCAAAAAAAAAATATTTTTTTTTTCTTTTTTTAAAGGGTGCCAGGTATTTCGATCCCCCTCCTCTTTTTGAACTTCAAGTTATCCATCTCTGCCTGTTTCTGCTTCAAAAAATGCTTACTTAAAGCTGTGGAATTTTTTCGATGTACTTTACGGACCCATAATTCATTTTCAAATATCTTAATCCACATGAATTTATGCAGTTCAATATTAAAAGACAATACGGAGACATTAATTTTCATGCTTGAGAAGATATAAATAAAAAGTTGAAATCAATGTTATTGCATGAATGTCCAACTCAAAAGTAGTTCCGGCTAATTGCTTCATATTTAAACTCCTGGGCTTCGTATATATCTCTAAGCGAACTCAATATTTCAAAAATCGAGTATTTAATACAATTTTTAAAATCATTGATGTGACAGAAAACCTAACCAAATTTCCTCATTTCTACAGTAAAATCGGCAATTTTAACATTGATTTCTATAGGGGATCACCCTTTGCCTTACCATCAAAGTGATGCTGATGATGGCGTCTATTCAAAAAGCTCTCATTACTGGGAGGATTGAATAAAGTGGCAGACCATTATAAAGGCATAAATATTATACATATACTGACAGCGTTGAAGAAATGACAAACCATTGTAAAGGCATATACACGTTTTAAACGCATTGCTAGGGAACCACGGTAACCAAAGTAAACGTTCGGAAAGTGATTGTTGAGGCCCGAAAACCATTGTTGCCCGACAGTTTTTTGCCCATTTGGGGCACTTGCCCTACCCTGACGAAATTTTAAAGTAGCCTATCGTTTAAGTTGGGTCCCATTTAGTATATATGCACAATTTGGCGACGATCGATCTAAAATTGTAGATTTGTATAGAGAACATACACACACACAGACACACAGAAAATCAATTTTATATATATAGAAGATAGATAGATTTCAGGTAAGTGACAATATTTAAAAATATTTGAATCGATATTTCTATCAATTTTTTTTCGACATGAGGAAACACAAGACGATTCAATGAAAACTAGTGGTGATTTATAAAATTACCTGTTAAAAAAAACCACGACAGGGTCCAATTTCAGGAATTTTAGGATATGAGAAGCATATCGTCGCCTTACGCAAGAGACATGAATGCGGAAATTTTCACTTTTGGGTTGAATCACTTATTTTGCTAAGTTTTGCACGAAAAACGCGCAAATCTGTATACCCTATTGAAACATATTTTACAAAACATTTTAAGTGAACAACATGGATAAAGTAAACATTCAAAAGACGCTTTCCAAGGTCTAGAAATTTGCACATTCCTGTTTCTGGCAACGGGGGTGAGGGGCGATATTAAAGAGTTTTATAGGAGCGGCCTTTATTTTCTCAATCTATTTTTGTATTTATTTACATAAATTGAGTGAAAGGAATAGAATATGTTTTTATAGCAACAATTAATACAGTATTAAACAGTTACCAACACCACGTTTGCTATGAATGAATAGTATTTGAAAATATTTGATGAATCGGTCGATTAATCGATTAAATGATCCTTTTGATCAGCCAGTTAAAAACTTTACTCGATTCACAGCGCTATAAAAAATAGATGTCACTGATTATAAGAGGATTATGTATTAGCAAGAAATAAATATTACTGAATAAAAATATTGATAGTGAAAAAAAAACCTGGTTAATTATAAACAAAATGATATTGATTGTAGAACTTAGGTGCTATCGATAAAGATGAAATAAAATATTGATTAAGGAAATGTGCCATAACGGAAAAAGTATTATTAATTATCCAAAATGCCATCGACCGCGAAAAGATGGAATCTAATATTTAAAGATTTGATTTTATATTCTATGAATATTATTAACAAGTTGTCTTTAAATTTACGTAAAAAAATCGTTAGCATAAAATTTTATTTTTGGTTGTCCTCTTTCACTTTTTAATTTAATTAATAAATATGCCTACATGACACCTGTTGAACCGAGGACCTCTTTTCTTCTTTTTTTCAGGTCAAAAGAAATATGTGCGTCACTAGTGCACAGATGTCGTCATAGTGTCGAGAGCATTTTATTTGCGTTTAGCTAGTGCTCTCTTCCCTGTCCAAGCTTTCTTCATCACATTATGAATTAACCGCGTCCATTCAAATATAATATGTTTCTTGCTCCCTTTGTATTTGCTATCAAATATAGTAAAATATGTAATTTTATTGAAACTGTAATTTGTATAGTTTTATCGTAATTAACTGGGGACAAATAAATTATGTTATGTTATATTATAAGCAAGTATTAATAATGGAAAAAGTATATGTGTGATTATTTTATCATGAAGAAATGTATGTATTATTCTATTTATACAACCCCCCCCCCTCCCCCCGTTATGCAAGAAACATGAATGTGCAAATTCTCACTTTTCTTGGTTCAGTTGGTTGAATCACTCATTTTTCTATCCGTGTTTCCCCAGGGACACGAATGTGTAGGCCTATCCCTATTGAGACACATGTTACAAAACATTTTAGGATAATAGCCTCTATATCTTGACCATTCAAACATTATTTATTTCCCGTGTCCTTTTTTCCACCTAAGAATTTATACATTCATGTTTCTGGCATAAAGGTGGACGACGTATTGATCAATCCAGAAAAAAAATATTGATCACGTGAAAATTTAAACTATTGCATTTGAAAAAATGCACTACTCATTTAGAAAAAAAACTGCTTAATGTACAGGGTTACTTAATTCCCCTTGCCGCATTTTACTCGTGATCGTGAACCGTTGACCCTAGAGGATCAACTTGGTTCTTTTCATACTTTCAGTTAGAAAAGTGTCCAAGTAATGTGTAGAACTCAGAAGGGGTTACATAGTTATCATTAATAGAAAAAAAAACATTTTTTTTTTTCATATGGGGCTTCCTGTCCTAAAAAAAACCCAATTAGAACGTTGCCCTGTCTCTCCCAAAGCCAACAAAAAACTCACATTTGTAAGTGCAATATTCGCAGATATATTTGAATTTTAAAAGTCGGAGTCAAGTTGCGAAAGAACAGCATCAATCAAGGAAAGAAGAACTGTCCGTTCGTTTATGCCGTTTTCTTAAACTTTCCTTCGATTTTTGAATTAGAATATCTCAACGAATATTGCTCTTAGATAAGTGGAATTTTCTTTTTTTTGTTATCCTCAGAAAACACAGGACAAAAACTCTAATTAGGTTCTTGATAACAGGCTGTCAGTATAAAAAAAAATATTTTTTAAATATTTTTTATTTTGATAACTAAACAACCCCTTGCAAGATGAATGGCATATCTGAGTTCTATACGTTATTTGAATATTTTTTGTATAACGTGAAGTATGCCTCTAGGATCAACGGTTCACCAGTAGAAGACGGCAATGGGAATTAAGTAATCACTCTGTATAGTTTTTGTGGAAAAATACAATATTTATTTCTTGAAAATTCCGAGTCAGATGAGAAGTTTTTTCCCCATTGAAAGGGGTTACAGCGATTATGTGTGCAATGAATGAAGAAACTGAGATTTGCCCTACCTCCTCTGACATGGACTTCCCGGCTAATGATGGTGCCGAAATCGTTTGTGGCCACACACTGATACACGACATCGTGGACTTCTTGACGATACTGAGGACGTGAAAAGGGCGGGAAAACCAAAGTAGTGATATCTTTTTGGTTTCTTTGGTACCTGAGACCAGAGATGTCTGAAGCCGGTGAGCCTTCCCTCGTTTGCCAGTGGATTCTTGGAGGAGGGATACCGCTAGCACCGCATCGCACTTCTGCCCCAGCTGTATTGGAAAATAATACTCGCACCGGCGGCTCGATCACGAAGTACGGTCCTTTCCGTCTCTCTTTACTGTTATCACAGCTAACTGTTTGAAGGAAAAAAAAAACATAATTAAAAATGACAATGTAAAATCAGAATTCTCATTTTATATTTCACCAGCAACTACCCGCGGTATCACTCTCACGGATTTAGTGATCTGGAAATTAATTTGTGATGATTCCGCATATAACATTTGAACACCCTTGCAGGTTGAGTTTTCTGAAATCCCATCTTAGTGAGTATGTACATTGTAAAATGCAGGGACAGGGTGTCCTGTTAATGGATCGACAAACTCAGAGGGTTGTTAGAAGACATCAAAAGAAACAAAAATTACAATGGAACATGGTGTCAGAAACCACGTTGAGAGGGTGAAAATCGTGAAAAACGCACGCAGGTTTCCACGTCGCGCCGGGAGGACAAAAAAGTACAATAATAACTACGAAAATATTTATTTGATTAATTATTACAAGAGTTGTAGCGGAAGTGGTAGCGACTGACGTCATCGCACAGTCTACAACAATGTAAAAACGACTCTCGGACGCACTCGAAGATACCAGGCATGCTTTTGATGTCTGCCGCGGCGACGACAATCAACGCTATGAGATCCTCCGGTGTGTCCTCCAGGCGTCGCATAAACGAGTGATTTAAGGTGATCCCCCATAGGGAAAAGTCCCACGGATTGAGATCCGGCGAACGTGGAAGTCAAGCAACGGGTCCCACGCTTCCAACCCACCTCCTTGGGTATATAAAATCGAAGTGAATACGCACCTCACCGGAAAAATGTGCAGAGCACCATCATGCATGAACCACATGTCTCGCTGCACTACAGCCAGCACACTTTGCAACAATTCCGGAAGGACGCGTTGCAGAAAAACAAGGTACGTTGCTCTATTCAGGAAGCAAGTACGGCCCCAAAAGATAATCACTGAGGATTCCTACCTCGTCATGCGTTTCGCGACGCCGCTTACGTCAGATATGGTGAGCGAACCGACGAACTCATTCAGTGATCAATCGACATCCACTTTTCGTCTCCTCTGGACTCAGAGCTTGCGTGCGTTTTTTCGCGATTTTCAACCTCTCTACGGGGTTCGCGTGACCTCCCATGACCCTCAATATCAAATTTGAAAGAAAAAAAAAACCTTCTTAGTGAGTCTTTGCATTATAAAATGAAATGTCGGGCCAAATTTCATATTTATATTTTTCGGCTTGGCGATGATGAATCAGTCAATGAATATTCAATTTGCCATATGTTATTTTATATTTATAAATTAATCCTTCTTGATAGTATATTGAACACCTGACCGCCATACCCCCTTTCACACCCAGGGTCGTTTTTTCTTACTGCAAAATGTTTTTTCTTTTGACCTCAGGGAGTTAAGCCCTAACTTAGTAGAGAATTGTCTAAACCAGCGTTTCTTAACTTTTTTTTTTGCCCGTGGCCCCCTTTGAACCATTTTTTTTTCTCATGGCTCCCCGGTCTCAGTGAAGACCCAGAGTCTTCAACTTTCATCTAGAAGCAAAATCCTTTATACGTACTAATAATGATTTTGTCAGTGAATTTATACTGAACGAAAATTTTGCAAAGAAGATTGGCCTCTGAACCACTGGCCTAGAATTATTGGTCTCCCCGCTAGTCCGAGTTCTATTGAGGACAGTCTCAACATCATGGGGGGCCCCCCTAGGCAAAGTGATGCTATGGTAGTCCCGTACTTAACTGGAAATAAACAGCCTGCATATTTCCTACTCAAAACTAATTTCACTATGCAAAATATTGTAAGGTGGGTCACTTATGGACATGCAGGTGGATCCATGCCCTAAGACGGCCCTGGTTTTATGGGTGGTTTTGTTGATTCTGTAAGTGTATAGTCACTAATATAAAAGCTTTATTTCTTCACAATTTAATTTTTCTTCTCAGCTCTCTGCAGCCCTCCAAACACCTGTTATGGCCCCCTTTCTCTATTTTCTTCCGTGGCCCCATTGAAGTATCCCAGTACCACTAGGGGGTCATATGGCCCCCGGTTGAGAACCACTGGTATAAACTTTGAGTTAGAAATGTGGTGATTATGAACTTCGGGAGGGGCTTTCATCAGAGGGCAGCACTTAAAGCTGAACTATCAGGGATTTTTTTAAGATGGTTTCCCTAGAGAAAGTGCTTCCAGATAAAGTGTGTTATTGCGTAAAATTCTGGAAATAATTGTGTGTTTAACCCTGAAAATGGGAATACCCTGCATCATCTTTGCTGAAAGAATTCGAAAAATATATAATCGAATACAAAAAAAATTAAAATTTGAAAAAGAAATTCAAAAATAAAGATTTTTATTGTATTTTTTGAGCATCAAATTGCAAAAATATCTTGAAAATGAAATAATAATAATAATAATCGGGTCTGAAAACGATACAGACTATCCCAAATTGTTTGAAATGTGAAAGGACTATTTTTGATTCCGACGACAACAGGTTTCCGTTTTATGCAGTATGGGTCTTAGTGTATGAACATATGTTTCTGGAAAATTCACCGACTAACAACTGACAACAGTTCGATGCAAGTTCAGTTAGCAAGGGAGTGAGCGATTGAGTTACTGAGTCAGTAAACGAAAAGTAAGTCAGTCCGTGAGTGAGTGTGTGAGTGACCTAGTAGTTCTGGCTCAGCGACGATGAATCAGTCAGGACATGTTATTTTATATACAATATGTAGATGTAGATACGCCTGTGACGGGATTTCTGAAAGTTCATCCCCCATGGGGATCATGAGGTGTTCAAGTGGTATAGGGGTGGGGCTGAGTATATTTGAGATTGCAGAAGCCACGCCAGTGAAATCGCGGATAACACTAGTTCATCGTAAACAAAATCCATTGGTTACTGATGATCAACAATGTTTTTTATACATTACTCACTAGAATCACTCACTCGCTAAGTAGCTCACTCACTAGATCACTCATACACTCCACTCATCACTCACTCCCTCACTTACTGACTTGCATCCAACTGTTGTCTGTGAATTTTTCTAGCGGTGAATTTCTCGGCGGTGAACTGTTGGAAGTTAACTTTCCGTAAACCATGAACATGGGACGCATTAGTTTCCGATTCTGCGAGTCGGCACCATTGCTGATTGATTAGCTGAAACCTGCATTTCTGGGTTTTTAACCACGTATCAACTCACAGAATCGGAAACCAGCGTGCACTGCGTCCGTGCACTTAGATAGGTTTCACTGTATTTGCAACGTATGATTTTTGAGTATCATCGATATTTTATAAAAGACTAGTGGAAAGGAAGGAATTTTTTAAATACTGCAGTTTTGAGGGAAGCATTTCTCCGTCTATTAAGTAGTAGTATAAAGTAGTAATTAAGTATTAAGTAGCATATAAGGGTGTAAAATTTGCAGTTTTGAGATGTTTGAGAAAATCTTTTAACTGCACTAATTCGATACTGAATGAATATTTCAAGGGCTTAAAATTGAAGGTATAGCGAACATTGTTTTAGTAAGATTCTGCACCAAAATATTCATCAATCAATCAAACACAAGAAACCAGAATATACTCAATTTCTAATTTTTTGTTGTTCACGGTTTCATTGAAACAGCGATTCAAATATATTGAGTTTGATATTGATTAAATAGTATAAATTGAAATATGTGTTTTTAACTCATTAACGTCACTTAGGAGATAAATTAGATCGGATCTAAACTGAATATTTTATGAGGAAAAAATATTCCACGATTAGTACAAACCTGTGTAAAAGTAATCCTACTACTGCAAACATTGAATTCTTTATGATTATCATTATCGTAAAAGAAGTCGAGTTCCTACTGTATATTGTTCATTGAATAAGAGGCTTTGGTATTATTTCCTGAAATACTCCTATTTAACTACATTACAATTATAATTCACTTGAGACTCTCGGAAGTGTGCTCAATAAAGATAAACTCAAAATAACCCGTGTTAATCCATCTAAATTTTGAAGTTTTCTTCGAAGTCTGATTTTTACGCTTCACGTTGTGAATAATGCTTTGAAAATCTCTCGCCTTGTAAAGAATAAATAAATTATATGGACTCAGAATGTTAATAAAAAGTTGTAAATAAGAAATGTTATTGAAGTTCACATCTGCGCCATTTTATACAAGTCCTAAAGAGAGGTTGTTGAATACCTTAAGTAGTTGTCGTGAACTGCTGCCTATTATTGTCTGGAATTATACATTTTAATTTTGTTCCTAGTTGCCATTAGCAGTGAAACATTTAATGAAAAAAATTGCATGGCTCCAAAATTACTTCAGTTCATTTTTATGAACATCCTCTGGAAATAACACTATTATCTTTAAAAGATGCGGGAGGATAAAGAAGCACTATTTCGAAATGAGTTTTCTAATATATTTTTGAAGCTCCTAATACAAAAGAAGCCGGAATAATAATGAGAATATAAAACGCACCCAAGAGACAAGGATTACAAGAATCAGGTGCAAAATAAATTCTTTTATCACCAGACATCCACGAGCTTTGTAATAGGAGCTATCCCAAGAAGCAGAAGAAATAAGATGTGCCGCAACCATTATGAGGTTTAATTCTTTGTGGATGGTTTCCGACAGGAAAAGGAAAACCGAAACAGGAAAGAAAAAGGAAAAAGCGGAACTGGACAGGACAGATTCTCTTTCTCTGACTGTCCCTCGCACACTTGCTCCCATACACGCAACGCATCCTGTAGGTCAACTGATAAATAAACTATTCAAACACCAGAAAACCCGGATGCTCCCGCATTTACGCTAGCATTAGGATTTACTTCCTTATTCCAAAGATGCGGCTTCCGGTTGTTGGAACTGCCAAAAACGTCTGCAGAAAGCAGCAGAAAAATAAAATAAATTCATGACTGTGCGATAGATCTAAGTGTTTGTAAGTACTTTTGGACGGAAATTATTTCTTATGAATTTTTTCTTCTTTTTCTGTTTATTCGTTCTTCAATTTAATCTTCTTAGACTTGTGAGAATATTTACACGCAGGAAGAAAAGCGTATTCTCATAAAAATACAGCAGACACTGCTCATTAGCATCACGATAATGTTATCATTTGGGCACTGTTATCACTTTTGTAAAACACGGAATGGACCAATGTCATAACATGGGGTGGAACCGGATTGCAATTTTCCCCTGTAAAAGGTATCGTTATAAGCCTAGACCATGTAGTGCAGGGGTGCACAACCTCCACAGCGAGGGCCAAATGTGTTCCGCCAAAGCATTCCATCTGTCCCGCAAAATTTGTTTCGGTAGAAATGTATCAATACAAACAGCGGTGGTCTGCTGACGTTGGTTTTCTGTGGTTCCTAACTTCGAGGCGCGAATGCGAGTCGATCTCGCCGTTAAAAAGTCTCGCTACAGAGAACAACAAACCTACAACGGTACAAATATGTAATCATTGCACTTCACTCATAGATGGCTTCACTGAAAATTCAGAAATACGACATCACATACACACTCAGACTGTTAGGTACCTATACATACTTTTGACACAAATCAAAACAGTAGTAAATTTCCCATGGCGACAGACTGGAGTTGATTGTGCTCGGCTTGAATGAATGATTGAATACAGACATCTACATACAACATATCTAGGTTGTGTATATTTCTTTAATAAAAACACGGGGCATCACCAAAAAATTACCAAGACAAGTAAAGTTACAATTTCTGCTGAAACAAATTGTCAAAAGCAAATAAAAATGTTAATTACAGCCATTAAATAACATTAATTAAATGTCAATTATTTTCAAAGGAAAGTATAGTTGCCAATTACAGCCTCAAACATTGTCAAAAGTATGTAAAAATGTGCCAGTTACAACGGAAAATTTTTTTTGAAATAAAATTACTAATTACAACCGATAAAACAATCAAAGGAAAGTAAATTTGCCACTGCAAAAAAATTTGCCGATACAGTAAAGTTACCAATCAAAAAAAAATTTGCAAAGCAAGTGAAGTTGCCAATTATCGCTGAAATTTGCTGGAAAAAGCCAATCACGGAAAATTTTTGTAATTTATTTATTTATTTAATATATTTTTGTTATTTACCAAAAATAACAAAAAACATGTGATAGAGTCGTAATCATCATAATATAATTTATATGTCATTAAAATAATCATTTTCGAAAATTTCACCAAGCCAAAGGGGGGATGACCAAAGCTACGGAAAAATGTTGGGAAATACGTGTGAAGTGGTCAGTGAATATTATTTTCTTGCTCCCGAAAGAGTGACAGAAATAGCACTAATCCATTACCGTGCATGCAACTCGTACACATTGCTCAACAGCTTTATTATATCAATCATATATCAGTAGTACAATATTCCTCGAAAGACTGGTTATATTCTTGGAGATGATGATTACAAGGAAGAAAATTCATTTCTGCCCACAAGGGGACTCAAACCCCGGTCTCTTGTTTGCCCGACAAGTGCTCTCGACGAGGCAGGGAGGAATTTTCTTCCTTGTAATCATCATCTCCAAAAATATAATCAGTCTTTCGAGGAATATTGTATTAACAAGTGGAGAGAACATTTCTACATGTGTATCAGTAGTTCCCAAACTTTTTGAAACGCGACCAAAATAAATTTATCGGTGACGCTCTACAAAGGCTGACCATATGCCCCAGTTTTTCGGACATTACGATTTTTGACAATTAAATGTGTTAAGAAGGTTTTTTTAACAGCTGGCTCATGCGAAGATGCGGGAAAACGAAACTACGTCCTTTCTTTTTCTAAGTCCTCTCACGAATTTTTTCTCTTTCCTAAATTTATCTTCGAATCAGTCAGCTGTTAAAAACCTTCGTATAAATAGTGGAGAGTGACATCATCCCCGGAGTAAATGTGTTGTTCCAAAAAAACTTTTCGTTTCGGTTTTAATTAGGCGATATTCACTTTAAACGATATTCAGTTTTTTAATAATATTATATAAATATACACATATTTAGGAACTAAAAACGGTGACAATAGACAGGGAATCTAGACTAAAAATGTCTAAAATGGGCATTAAAAAATTGACTACAAGTTGTGGTATTAAGGGCCAGAAAACTTTCCAAAAACTGGCTGCACCCATTTTGAATCTGCTTTTCCATGATAAATTATAATTGATGTGGAAATAAAAAAAAAAAAAATAGAAAATAGACCTATATATGTAAGAAAGTAACACACGAATGGGAATTAAGGAATTTATTCCATAGCAATGAAAATGGTAGAAGAAATTTACAATTCGAAATTAGTTCATAATTACTAGCCGGATGGAAAAAAACACACACACACGTTGTAAGCAAGAAATTGCTTTAAATGGGAAATTTCGATGAGTATTAATGAAAGTTGGGACTGCGAAAATAAGTCGTACTAAGCGCAGAAAACGAACAGCGAGAACTTTATAAGCGGGATACAAAAGACTCCAAAAGAAAAGCGTGGAAAATCGTTCAAGTAGAAATAAGTGGCTGTCGTCATTCCGAAAATATCAACCTTGATATACAGTACAGTGCTACTATACAGTGCTTTTTTTTAAATGCATGTATTGAACGAAGCTAATGTATAGGCATGTAAAAAATATATTCCCGTCGAAATTTCTACATGTCCTAGGCATGTCGTTCAATTCGCGCAGACCTGTTTCCTACATTTAAACTCTAGAAGATATGATTTACAATGAGCACCAAGTTTTTTAACGTTATTTTAATGGTTCAGGCTCATGAAAGCAGAAGAAACATCGCATTAACCGATATATTTCATTGATTATTTTGTAAATTTTGGGCATAACTTTTCAATCACGGATAAAAAAAACGGTGGAATTTGACAGAATAGAACCAAAATTTATACGTGTTAAACTAAAAAGCAATATATTCAAAGTTAAAGATAGATGACGCTAAAAAACGAAACTAATTTATTCAGGCGCACACAAAATCGAAACTTTAACAAAATGGAATTCGTCAAAGAACGAAAATAAAATTTAAAATTCTATTAATCGATATTTGATTGCATCAAATTTCATTATAACTGATTTCAATTGTAATAAATTTTATTCAGAAATAACATAAAATACAATTATTTCCATGGAAAGAGATAACCATATTCTCTTACAACATTCGTTAATTCAAAAATTAATGTTCTAAATTGACAACAGATGACGCTAATAAAACCCTTTTCTTTTGGCAGCTGAATCAATACTTATCCTGAGTCGAACACTGAGTCATGAAAACTCTTTCAATTTCTTAACCAAATTGCACATTACTTTTACATGTGATTACTCGTTACTTAAATAACATGTTTGAGAAGGTTCAAAATCCCCCATTCAATCACATACAATGAAGAAAATCAGACTGGGGGCAATCGAATTGTTGCAGAAACACGTTAAAAATTCAAATATTTCCATCTGGCAGGATCGACCGAGTCTAATACCAAGGGTTGAGAAGTAAAAAAAAAGTTCTCAATGCTAAAAACGTTCTACAGATTATGGTCTCTAAAACTCATGAATAAACTTAGAACAACACAGGAATAAGATTTACGGCAGGAAATATTTAAAAAAAAAAGACATTTTTTACAAAAAAAAAGTTTGAAAATAGGCAAAAAATAGGCATTTATGGCATTTTGCCTGAACTGGCTGCACTCATCACATCCTGTTTTTTCAATTTTTAAGAAATATACAATTTTAAAATCGGATGATTCTCTCTGAGTCACCCTGTAAAAGTAATAATTTGCACTGATTATTGTACATACTACAACTAGAATTTGATACAATTATTTTGTATGTTACTTGGTAATCAGCTAAAAAGTAAAGAATTTTTTTTTCATCTGGACGTTTTTCATTCTGGAGAATCTCTCGTGACCTCTTCCAGACTCGCACTTTACGACCCACTGCTCTATGGGATTTCTAATGAATTGGTACATGCCGGAATGTATGTGTGAATGTGTTGTGAACCTGTTATTGCTTCTTATGTATAGTGTGCTGCCAGCAATTTTTCTAACTATGTGTCAAGTATAATGATGGATTAATTTTGCCGTTATAGGCCTGTTGCTCTCTGTGGCGTCACTTTTCAACTGAGAGATCGGTTCGCAGTTACGTCTTAAAGTGGTGAACAGCAGAAAACCCAACTCAGCTGACCATCAATGTGGTGACTGTGGGTCAGTCACAACAAGTGACATTTACAGTTATTCGGCCGGAAGACTTTCACAAGAGAGTCTATGGAACGTACCCTACATTATAAGAAATATCGTTATTAGTAAATGCACATTAGGACCTTTGCATTTTAACTTCTCACAATTTCTGATTTGAAAGAATTTTTTTTTTCTTCAATTAGGAAAAATCGTGCTTCAGAAAAATTTAAGCATTTTGAACCCTGTTATGTGGGGAAAAAACAGAATTGCTTCGTTTCCATACATCCCGTCGACCAAACGGGACATAAGATTATCATACTTACAACCGGGAATTTTCGGATATAGTTATAAATTAGTTATTGTTATCAAAACCCCGTGTCCCGATTTGATCACATTAAGAGGCATGCACTGTTTTAGAAAAGCTAACGTTTATTGCTTTCGAAAAACGTCCAATAAACCGGTAAATACAACACCTTACTTTCATTTAGAAAAGTTCGAATTATATACGTTCCCATCGGAGATTGATGTTGCGGGTCCTGGATGTTTATTTTGGAAGAAATAGTTGCAATGTCGTTTGCGAACTTTCTGTGTGTTTCGAAAATGGTTGTAATACTAACCGTCATCGAGAAAACCACTTGAAAATTCCGTATTTGCCTCACGGAAATATAATTTAATGTTCTGGAACTCTTAAAATGTGCGATGCAGAGCAGAAGCATTTTTAAATGTTTAACCTCGCACATCTATAAACTGATAATCTATCGAGGTACAGAGAAATTTATGCACCGTCCAAAGATATGAAACGCTCAGTGGTTATGCTTCAGGTGAATTCCTCGAAATCCGGTAGGGACTGGAGAAAATACAGTGCTCATGACGGATTATACAACCTTAAGGATAATTAGTCATTGGCCATTGACCTGAAAATGCTTCTCGGAGCTTTGAAAATATCACTAGTTAATATAGCTTTCGCAACATATTAACTGGAATAATTTTAAAACCTTTGAATATAAAAGAATATTTTTGAATATATCTAGTTACACATCGGGAACTATCTCGGGAACTATTTGGTTCAACGTTACTGTAAAGGAAAGAAATAAAACTTTAGACGATCATTATGATATGAACACACATATAAAGTTCTAAATATCAGTCGTTTCGTTTACAAATATCAGGGCAATTACAATGATGTATAAGAAACAGTTTTTTGAGATTTTTGTGAATTTCAGTAACAAATTGGAAGGGCAGGAATATGAGACATTTCCACTATTTTATAATAGTGTAGCACTGCGTTCATGTTTTACGTCTCCTCCATGTCACTCTGTGGATAGCAATGAAAATATGTCATGAATGAAAATATCTCTTCTTTCACAACAACCCTATCAGTAGGAAAATCCACGGAGTGCAGAACTGCAAGGAAGTGAAATTCGTGAAATTTGGCTATTGTTTGGTATCGTCGTTCCTAAAACATATATAGCAAATAAAATGGGACATTCTCGATGTGCCGGCACAATTATTATAACCGTGGAATATATGACTTTGTAAAGAAAACTATCTTGGCGTACCCCATCGTTGTCCCTCCCAGAACTAAGCCTAATGTTTGTGTGCTAAAAGTTCTAAAAGCAACATCAAATTCATAAAAATGAAGAGAAAACCACCCTTAACTTTGAAACACAAACAGGATCGTTTTACCCTCGCAAAATGCACCTTGCATCGGAGTCATCAGTGATATTCTGTTTTATTTTCCCCCGATGAAAAGAAATTCGATGTTGTCTGCAACGCAACAGTTAATGGAGCGTCAAATGGGCGGTGGTTAGGTGATGGATTTCTTAACATTTTCTGCTCAAGGATTGATATTGTTTTACTGCCCTCGAGGATGAACAAAAGGTTAAGCGAACGTTTTCCGGAGCAACTTAGTACATATAAAGAAGTTACCTTTGGCGAAGATTGCGTTTTCCAACAACAGAATGCGTCAATTCATGTGTGAGGCCATACAAAACAATGGTTCAAGCAAGAAAACCCTCAATGTTACTTTCATGGCCGGTTCTTTTCCTTGACCTCAACCCCATAAAAAAAGTCGTAGAACATCCTTTACAGGGCAGTATACGCAGGTAAGAGGAAATTTTCTTCTATCGAGCATCTAAAATCTGCCTTATCACAGGCTTGCAATGATGTCTCCACTGATTGATTTGGTTGAATCCATGCTAAATCATATTTATGTTTTGATTATCAACAGAGGTAGCTGTATAAAACACTGATTTTGATTTTGGTAAATTCATATGTAATTTGTTCGAATTTTATTTCACTTATCAAAAATCAGCACAAGCGTCTGATTATTCTGTATATACTATATGTTTTTTCCCCATAAAATAATGTTCAAAGAAAGAAGAAAGTTCATATATATATATAGTAATAGTCATGGGGAGAGCTGTATGTATCGTTGAGGATCGAATGAAACCTGATGTACCAAGAAGTGCCTGCTAGTAAAGTTTATCGTGCTACTCTTCACCACGACAGTGCATAGTCACACACTGGCACATAAACGACTGCAAAAGCTGAAGGAAACTCACTAGTGAGACCTGGGATATCCTCTCTACAGTCTGGATTTATCAACCTGCAACTACCATTTGTGTGGACTGCCTAAAGTGGTATTTTGAGGTATTCGACGATGATGCAAAAGTGACCCAGCTTTTGCGCAACTGGATGCATACTGGAAGGGGATGCATGGCGACTTACAGACTGCCATTGCTAGCTATGAAGGGAGTTATAGGCAAGTTTGTGGGTGTTTGTGTACATGTGAAGTGCTTGTAAGTCTATAGAATAAAACACACACAGGTAGGGATTGAAAAATTGTCAATCCGTTGAGAGAAAAACACTTCAACATTTAGAGGATTATTACATGTTAAGTAATGTGTTTTTTATCTGTATCTTTTCACTTATTTTAAAAATTAGTTTCAAGCATTTGAGGTTGACGTGCGACTGATCCTTGTCAACCAGGAAACACTGGATTAATAGTGTATTACTCACTCAAAGTCAGTCTTATCTCCATCCCTTTAGTTCGATGATATTCTTTCTTAAAGTTCGATGATATTCCCTTTCTTATACCAGCACTTTTCAAATTTAAAAAATGAAAATAAATATAGCTTAAATATATTTATGTTAAAATCAAATAAAACGTATCTAAATGACGGATAGATTCATTTATAATTTAGAATTTCTTTGAAGTCATCTTTCCGAAAATAAAAACTAACTTATACACTACATCAGAGAAGTACCGCTCCCTAATATTATGTTTACATGTTTACGAGGAACTTGAATTTCTGATGAGTCATCGAGAAGAAAAAAACCCTAAATTACTAAAAATGAATTGATACCTGTAAGGGGAATTCATTACTATGTGTTTTTACATTAAAGGAAATAACATCATAAATTGATAATCTTAGTCTCATTTTCAAATGAAATATTCTTCAGAAACAGATTATTGAAATTGAGTCGATATATTGATCAGTCGCTATTTTATGGTGGCTATTTGAATAATCACAAATTCTACTAATTTATATAGTGTAAAGAAAACACTTGGAAATGGATTTCAATGTTAAAGTAGAGCATTGAGAATTCTCCACCGATTGAAAGAACAACAACTTGTTACCACCGGAGAATCTCTTGCCATTAATCCAGGGAGAAAAAATATCTCTGCGAAAATGTAACACTTGAAAGAATTCCATTCACATCACAACAATTTTTTTCCTTTCCCTCAAAATCCTCAGGATATATAAAAATTTACTTTCCTTTTTTCAAAAAGAGGATTTTTTTTTAAAAAAGAGGAAAAGGATCTTTTTTTAGAAAAAAAGGGAAATAAATTGAGGCCTAATGAGATTCCTAATCCTCGTAATTTCAATTTAAACTTCGGCAGCTTCATTAAAATCTCGTTTATCAATTAGTAGCCATCTCGAAGTTTTTTACTTCATCCTTCATCTTAAGCCGCAAATTTCAAAACATATGATCAATGATAAATTGACCAAATTTCTATCATTTTATTTAAAAAATTTGTGAATTTTTCCCCCCCCACGGTAAAAAATATTTAATAATATTATTTTCGGTTTGGGAAAGAGGAAGAAAATATGTATATATATATATATATATATATATATAACATATTAATTCTTCTAAACATTCAAAAAGTGGTTTAAAATACGTGGTTTCGGAAGAAATTAAAATGCATATATTTTACTTTATTATATCTAGTAAACATGTCGAATAATCGTTTTTATTGTGTTCAATTAAACTTAATTCTGCTGTTTAAATCTTTTTGAAGTTCTTGAATATTGTACGCAGAGTTATAAACAAATTTGAATGGATATGGATTACTTGTTCATTGACATCAGCCATCTCAATGATGGTATAACCTCTCTTGGTATAACTTCTTCATTATAGTACTTTACACAGGAAGCATAACTAGGTCCCCTTGATGCAAATTACTGGAAAACCGTTGATTTTAGAGGCATACTTTTTCATTTAGAAAAAATATCCAATTAACGTGTAGACCTCAGATACATCATTCATATTACAAAGGGAGTTGTATTGGTATCAACATAAAAAGTTACATTTTTATACGCTTTATAACGACACCCTGTCCTAAAAATCCTGATTAAATAGTTGTTAACCTGCATTCTTCTGAAAACAACAACAAAATGTTTCTAAGTACAATATTCACTGATAGATAGATTGTAGGGGATTTAGCAAAGATGTCGTTTTAAAGCATGAACTACTCATCAACTAAATAACGAAATAACTAATTTATTATAAAATATAGATTAAAATGATCACACGGAAAACACCACCATCACGCTTCAGCAACTCACAAGCTATACCTATACCAGAGTTGCCAGGTCATTAAAAAATTCCCAGCCAAAATCCTCTTCAAAAGTAGTATAGGTCATATACTGGAGGGAAAACATCGTGACCTCTTTCACTCGCTGCTACAGCAGCGCCGCCACAAATGAACTACAGAGTATAAGTAAGCGGTGAAGAAAACATTACAGTAAAATACTCAACAATCCCCCCCCCTTAATGTAAAGTTTTGTTTTACATGCGCAGGATAAATTTCACACAATTCTCTATATATATATTCATATACACCCCCCTCCTAAAGATATAACAATCAATGCAACTTTCGTGACATAATGAACACAATGGACATGAAATGCAACACAAAATTTTGAATCAAGTAATATGCATTATGCAGAATAGAATCCCAGCAGCTAACAACAATTTTGATGCTCACTCTTACCAAGACGTTTGGGGAGCCTGTCACCTGGTATACCCAAAAAAAGCTAAATACTTTACATCGATAACACCATTTTCATAAATCAAGCGAAAACAATGGCGATGTATGCTTTCTTCTAGCATGAAAAACAGGATTTTGCACAAGCTTCGCTTCTTATTGATTGTCACAAAACGCAGTCACGGGTGTAGTTAATGAACTTGGAGACTGATCACGGATGAAATTTTTCAAATATACAACATGTTTCGCAGCTTCGGATAACGCCATGTATTCTGCTTCAGTCGATGATAACGCGACATTTCATTGTTTTCGGGATACCCAGGTCACGGCTCCTCCAGCGAGTGCGAACGCCCATCCAGAGTATGATCTTCTGTCATTGATGTCTGAAGCACAGTCGGCATCCACATAATTACTTTTATTTTACTCATAATTACTTTGCAGTTAATGACTTCGGTATGGAACGTCTTTCATATCCGGGACACATCTCTTTGGTCAGCTTGATTCCTCTCTCCATCGGTGTGAATACAGGCCTAACGTCTTGAACTTCCCCAGGATATCCTCGGTGTCCTAGTTTCCCAGGCTAGAGTCCCACCAACTTATGGGGAGGGGGGGGGCATGATTATTACCTAAAAGTAGTGCTTTTTAATATTCTTACTTATATAATGTTCAAAAATCTCAACACAAACGATCAAGGTATTATTCCGCAAATATAGTACTGTTTCTATTAAATCGAGAAGACTTTTCTGATTGAAGCTAGTAATCGCATTTTAAAACTGTATATATACATAAGTACTAAATGGAAAGTATTAATAATAAAAGCACTCAAATACGTCATCAATACGTCAACATTTATTGTTAATACTCCTGTCGCTATACACACGTCGCGAACAAATTGTTCTTTTTACGGAACATGCCGCCGAGTACCATCGACAAGGATGAGGTCTTAGAATCGCTGCTGCTGTACCGTCGAGTCGTTCACAGTCCGGTTCCTGTGAGATAGGGCCTCAGGTTCTAGTTTAAGGACTCCTCTTCGATGTAGTAGGTGCTCCAGGTTGTCTCCTCGGAGTTATCAGCGAGCCAGGTACATAGGATGAAAGGAAATAAGAAAATATTGAGGAAAATTCACAACTCTTGAAATGAATTGATTCATTTAATTACTTACTACATAACACTGTTCCGTTTAATTGTTATATTTACATTAATAATGTATGATTAGAAAAATTTTCTTAAACTAATTATTATTTGCATGTATATAGTTTAAGTTTTAGATAATTAAATTACGTAGAGACTCAAATTTAAAGAGCTTTTTGCCTCTCCCCCATTGAAATAACACTTAATTCAGAAAGTTGAGAAAATTATTAAGGAAAATAATAATTAATATGCATCCCCCCTTCTCTCCTAGAGAGTCCACATTGAAATGCTCGAGCTACCTGATGGCTTCTGACATGCGTGATACACTAAAAGCTGTCAACTTGGATACCTCTCTATATTGGACTACTTTGGGTGTAACCAGTCATAATAATGATCTTTCAGTGTCATCGTGCAACCTGGGACCCCACCAGGTTTACATTTACACCTGAGAACGACCATCAAATGGTAATAAAAAAGCCGTTCGGCAAAAACTTTGCCAATATTATCCACGGGTCAGCGAGAAAAAATGTGAATGTGCCTCCTGGCACTTCAGGCCGAGGAACACTGCTGAATAATCATACGTCCCCTCCCCTTCACGAAAAAAAAAAATGTTTGGCTGACAGGGTTCCCACACGGAGCCCCAGAGAACGATTATTTTATCAATTACTTTCATCAACGTATAAATTCATTACAGAGGGGTCCATGAAAAATCTGTGTTGGGGCCATGACCCATATTCTTTTGAATAACCAGCTTATATAACTTTTGGGGACAAAGCGGGGGAGGGGAGACCATGAGGGGATTGTTGTTGTCGTAGTCCTGGGGTATACCAAATATCACGCGCGTGGCCAAAGATCACGGTCTATGGGCCCTGCTGCAAGATGTGCGGGACCATGCCTACAATATCACACACCTGCCACAATGGCAGGACTAGCAGTGCTAAACGCCTGATCATTTACCCTGAGATGCAACTAAACACTCTTTTAGCCGATCCAAGAATGCATTTTGCCAATCTCCTGCCATGTAGATTTAAATACTTGATTAAAAGTAGGATTCAGCGCCCGCGGCACCAAACCCGCATGAATATTGACTTGGTTCTGTCAAATCCCTGGGCCTGTGCTTCCCTGTCTTGTGTAGAATTTAAAGTTACGAAGTCCAAATGTAATCAAATTTTTATCACGTTTGCGGTAGCCTAAAATTTACCTTCGCGCCTATTTCCGGCTCTGCTCTTTATTCATGAACTCGAGACACAACCTATAAGTTTCTATATTATAATCATTTGTTCTATTCCCCCTAGACCATTCCACTATCCCAAGAGGGGATATATTGCCCACTTTGGGAAACACTGCTCTATATCTTTCGAGGGAAACGTCTCTAACTTGGATAGACTTTGAATGGAACCTTAGGTGTCCGGCTTGGGCAGGTTTTACTCTATCATGTTACAAGTGACATTATTGAACCGCACTCCCTTCTCCTGGCTACCTTGAGCTCTTTCCTGAGCATGCCCCGCAAAACTCCCAACCTTTATACACGCCGTGAAAATTCCTTTCCTGAGAAGGCCCGTAACATTCCCGGTCTTTATGAACTCGTGAAAAATCCTTTACTACAGAGGGCCCAGGCTTTAGAATGTGGAGACTATGAAACGAGTGAACGGGAATCTAACCCGCTTCAAAGATTTTAAGCTGAACGCGATAATTGATCTATGGACTATTATTTTTAGCAATAAAAATTGCTCTACTATTTTATTTAGATTTCACTGTAATAACTATTCGATGGACTATTTATACAAAAATTATGAGATTATGCTCTCATTATGGTCGAATAATCTAATAAAAGATTCCTTACGGATTTGAATAACTTATAATCAGAGTCAGAATTATTTTAACGAATAAAGAAAAGATGGAGTTGGAGAATTAAATTACTGTTACAATTAATTTGAATGTTATTTAATACATTATATAATGATGAATTGAAATGAAAAACAGACCTTTTTTTCGGATGGATCCTCCTCGATCGTGAATGGAGTCCGTCCGGTAGAGATGGATCCTTGTTGGAAGACTGAACAAAGGCATTGTCAGATTCCATGTTTTGAGGTGATTCAACAATGTCTTCGAATAATGAATCTCGCAACAATGAATGCTCTCTCTCGAGCATTTTTGCATCAGAAAATTTAACAGGTAAAAGTTATTTCTGTGTTTGCCTGAATAAATCATGAAAATGATGATTATTTCCCAGAACCCGAAACTCAGAAACGGATTTTAGTCGGTTGAGGCCCCGGGCGTAATAGAAAATATTGGGGGGCCCTTAAGTTATAAAAAAAGTGTAAAGTTTGGTTTTTTCGGGGCCCTTCAGAAGTCGGGCGATCGCCCGGTTAAATCCGCATCTGCCAAAACTTTGCTTTTTTGGTAAGAAGATATTTGTGAATTGGTCATTTACCATTGGCTGATTGGGTGAATGCAATTTCGAAATTAAAAAGGAAAAAATACAAATACAAATACAAATACATACAAATACAAAAAAACTTTCGCACTGATGATCATTTTATAAAAACTGCAAATAACTTCCATACTGTCGTATCTCGACGTTCGCAGGAAATAAAATTATAGTTGAAATACAATTTCAATTTTGAAAAACTATGGAACACGCACAGTCGATGTGTTCTCCCTGACACATATGTTCTACGTCGGGAATTCATCGATGAGCGTGTTCTTCCACAACACCATCTATGGAATATGGCCTCCGCGCGAAGCTTGTGACGTCACTGAAGAAAGTCATCTCACCAATACCCATTGGATATATTATAAAAAAAGGATAAAGATGGCGAATGCGTCGGCCTGCAATATCCAATGGCCACAGGTGAGATGACCTTCTCCAGTGACGTCACGAGCCTCACGCGGAGGTCTTCCGCTATAGACAATGTTGGTTCTTCTGAGTAAACACCCGTGTTTTCTTTGAATTTGTCGAGATGAATATTGAGGATGTGGTGTGCCACTTGGAGAGACATTGGCAATTTAGTAACCCTATTACCTAAGGAAAAAAGTTGCTTATTCTTTTCCTCCTTTCTTTATAATGTATCTTTCTACTATATACATGTTAGAGTCAAGGAGAACTCGTAGGGTGAGGGTGAAAAGAGGATCCCCAAAAAAAAAGAAGCTTTCTTGCCTATCCTCACCTTATACATTCATTACACTGTTTCCTTTTCCTCACGTGCGGTTAGGTTAGGATAATAACACCATCATCAGATTTATCGCGAATTCGTCATTTATTGATAATCCAAATTTACAAAGATTTTAACAGCGGGCTGTATATTTTGGAAAGAGATAAAATTCCACTGCCACTGCGGGGACTAAACCCCTCGTCCTTTCACTTTCCGGGTGAACGCCCTAGCCCACTAGAACGGAACCGTACATGGACGGTCGGACATAACTCAGGCCAAAGCTCACAATTGTTGACACTACCACCAGATGACGACTTGTCCGAGGATGATTTCACTCTCGTCATCTGGTGGCATTGTCAGCAACTGTGAGCTTTGGCCCCGAGTTAGGTCCGACTATCCCTGTACGGTCCCGATCTCCGAGGAAAGATTGAGATATTCATTGACTCTCTAGTGTGTGGAGTGAGAATTTTGCTTTTGTGTATAGGGACTGCTTTTTTAGGATATGTTTTACCATGGGGTCAAATGTCTTTTTGGGCAGCTACAGTTATCACTAATTTATTGTCGGCGGTTCCTTATCTTGGGGTTACTCTTGTCGAGTGAATTTGGGGGGGGGGGGGTTTCTGTGGGAGATCCCACATTGGTTCGGTTTTTTTCTTTTCATTTCTTGTTTCCGTTTATTATAGTTGTATTTGTAATTCATCTTATTTTTCTTCATGACTCTGGGTCGGGTAACTTTTTAGGGCTTAGTGGTGATATAGATAAGGTGGTTTTTCATCCTTATTTTATTTATAAGGATTTAATGGGTTTTATGGTTGGGTTAGGATTATTAATGACTATTTCTTTATGGTTGCCATATGTATTTATAGAACTTTATTCCTGCTATAGGGCGTCCACCCGGAATATGAAAGGAAGAGGGTTCGATTCCCGTAGAGGCAGTTGAATATTCCTTCTTTCCAAAATATAGCTTCCCATCAGCCAGCTGTTAAGAACCTTTGTATGAATAGCGGAGAGTGGCATCGAACAATCCAAATTGCTTGATAAAACCAATAATGATAAAACAAACTGAAGTGGTTAAAACATAAAATGCTATTTTTTTGTCGCAACTTATTGGGATATTGTGTTAGTTTCTCGGGAACAAAAACTGGGTTACACATCAGGCCATTTTATAAGAACAATTCCAACTGGTGGGCCACTTTGAAGGAAGGACATCCAATAGTGTTGCGGGAGTCATAATGATTGACAAAAAAACAATAGGTAATGCTCAGAAGTGAACATTTCTTCTTTACTTGTGTGGAGGTCCAGTCAAGTCACAATGGAGGCAGTTTGTTTATTTTCGTGCTCCGTTAAAAATTTAGTTTTAAAACGTGAATATTAGGTTATGGCAGGCCGTAAATGCGTAATTATTGTCTATTAAGTGTAGGAGTGGGGGTTCACATATGTGGAGTTGTGTGGTGGTGTGATGTAGGAAAAAAATTTGGATATTGTTAATGCCACACGTGCTATATCGGTGCAGTTGCGATCAACGGGCGACGGTTACCATCTTCCGCTATCAATGACTGGAAATTTTCAGTGACAATCGGTGTAAATTTTTCATTTGATTTGTCGGCGGGAATGTCAGCTTCAAAACGGTATGAAGATCATTCAAACATTCCAAGTAGTTCGAAGTGGATGGTATGATTAAACTCCGGATATAAACTTCAGTGGTTTTCAAGCGGTGAAGGTGAACTACATTTGAGGACAGTTTGGACATGATAGGGGTGAGTGATTTTTGAAACTTGATAGCAGAGATCATTAACCAGAACATTTGCTATAATTCAACCTGTTAATCGTTGCCATAACTCTTATAATTGGGGAGATATGATTTTGTAAAAAGAATCCAATGTTGTGTGTATGACTCGCCATTTTCGAACCAGGTGACAAGTTTTATTATACATGTAAATGGTTTTTGGACTTTCCACTGCATTTTGTCATGTTTGGTGTTTGAAGTCCGGAATTGTTTCTTTAACTGATTTTCTTTTGCCATGGTAAAAGTTTTTTGACGAACATTATACTATTAATATTTTGTGAACGAATTTCATTTGGTGACCATTTAACCGGGTCACACATGTTTCTCATGCATTGGTGTTCATAATTCGTAGTGGTGTTAATAGTTTTGTGCTGAATTTTCATTTCTGAACATTTTACTATAATTTTTTGTGAACGATTTTCATTTGGCGACCATTCAGTCGAGTCGCATACATGTTTCTCATGTGTGGTTATTCGTTATAATTGGTAATGGTGTTAATAGTTTTGGACTGAATTTTCATTTTTGAACATTTTACTATAATTTTTGTGAACGGATTGATTTTGTGACCATTCAGTCAGGTCAAGCATACGTGTCTCATGTGTTAATATTCTTTATAATTGGTATTATAAGTTTATTATTATGTTTATTATATTTATATGTTTCTCATGGTGTTAATAGTTTTGTACTGAGTTTTCATTTTTGAACATTTTACTTTAATTTTTGTGAACGGATTTGATTTGGTGACCATTCAGTCAGGTCACGCATACGTTTCTCATGTGCTAATATTCTTCATAATTGGTAGTGCCGTTAATAGTTTTGTACTGACTATGGATAAGTCAAATAAGACACCTGTAGGGATCCCAGCTTTTGATTCAAACATGGACAAAAAAGATACCCTTGTGGGAACTTCAAATCAACCAGACTGTACAGATCACCCATTCCATAAGGACATGAACACGTCAAATCCAATACTAGATCTCGAGAGAAGCGAGCACAATGAACGGGATAAAAAGAAAAAAGACCAGAGAGATCATCCAATCAACAAGAAAGCCTCCAAAATTCACCAAGTCTTTAAAAATTTGGCCAGGTCTTTCAATGAAACCTTCAATATTAGCTCCCGTTTAGTAACATCGGAAAACTCAGATGTCTCAATCTCGTCGTCAAACTCATCGATTGGCTCCCTCTCATCTTCGTCGTCAACGTCAGACGTGGTCTACAAACTGAATTCCTGCAACTCACAAACATCAATTTCGAATAAAGCAGAGCTGATAAAACGGAAACATAAAATGGGTATTTTCAACATACAGAAAACATCTTCATTTGTGCATAATGAACAACTAGAAAAGCAAGACTCGCTCAAGTTCAGCATAGAAGATTCAGAATGTCAGAGGAGAGTCTTTCGAGCAACTGATGCCTCTAATGAACCGATTACATTTACAAGTCAAGTAGCAGTGAAAATCCCATTGATAGAAAAGACACAAAACATAGATCTTGAAACAACGGAAACGAAAACTGAACCCTCAATGGTATTGAATAATAACACTCTACATGATCTACAGACTTCCTCTGTAGAAGAAATGGCGAGTAATTCCGGGGAACCGGAACAGGGCAGTGAATCAAAGACACTCCTCTCTACTGATGATCTCAATTACAATGATTCCCAAAGTCAGTTGCGTGTTTCAAACACACCAACTTCTTGTCGGAGCAAACAGCTTGGTAAACTAAATACTGACATATCTTGTGACCCTGAATCTCACTCGAAAGGAACTTCTCTCTCACTAAATACATCGACGGTCCAACAACCCAATCACTTTCCTTCGAAAATAATGGACTCATCAGTTGAATCATGGGATGAAGGCAGTTATATGGATTCTATACCAGAGGGAATTGATTACACCGGGAACGACAAGGAACTTCAGACAATGCTTGACTTTTTAGACTTCAAGAAAGAGAAACTTGATAAAAGCCACTTTCTCTTACAAGAGAAGTCAGCAGAAATACAGAACCGCACTTCACATAAAAATTCCAAAAGTTATAAGAGTGGAAAAAAAAAGAAAAGTTCTGGTAAACAAAACGTCAAGTCTCAAGTTAAGAAAAGGAGTGAGGAGAACAATGCTGCCAATATGAACATTTCCCAAGAAACAGAAAGTTTAAAAACCTCCAAGGGAAAAAAAGAGAACCTTGAGATAAGGGTGAAAAAATAAACTCAATATGAAGACAAACTTTGCTCTCAGATCAAGAATACCAAAAGAACTTCTCGTCGGTTAGAAACACCCAACTCAGCTGGAAAACCTGTCAGACGAAGTTCATCAAGACTTAAGGAAAAAGACAAGAACCTTGCCATATTTAGGGGTCAAGGAGGTTCTGAGGATCTCCTCAAGCCATTTTGATAACAGAAATGCAATCCAGTGATAATTTGAGTAAAAATAATTCTGTAACCTTACCTTCTCAACAAGCATCACCTGAAGTCATATCCAAACTCAACGGTCAACAAGTATATGCACAAAAAACGATGGGTGCCACTACTTCACTCTCAAGTGATTTTTCAGCACATAAGACACTCCAACCAAATGTACACGTACTCCTGGAGGAGCTTCGGGAAATTTTGAACTCCTATACAAGTGATAAAGCCAGAGGAAATGTAGGGTTCTGCATTCCCGCTAAACAACGCAAAAGAAGCAATAAAATAATTGATGCAATCAATATCTGGGCAGACAACATCCTCAAATCTACTAGGGACAACTTCTGCCAAACAGAAATATCTTCTCCTCAGGAACAAACGCTCACTTCGACTACACCACATTTTTTTACTCAGTCTCACCAAGACCGTCTCTCAGTTCAACCACAGATCGAGAAACTTCTCCAACAGCAGATTAGCAATATGGGTGAGATGCGCAACAGAGCACCACAACAACCTCCAAAACCACAAAGAGATGTCGCCAAAGAAACTCACAGAGAGGCTGGAGTCAACACCAACATTCCAGAAGTATCGCATGATCTGCCACAATCAGAGAAAGTTACATTATCTCCATCTGCAACCACATCTATTAACACTGCAACTAGTATTAAAGCTGTCAACACCTACATCTCTGGAGTTGGAACTCGGGCAAGACTTGAACAGTGGTTAAGCAATAATTACAACCTCCCTGCAGCGTCACTGGATAAAACCAACTCTATGATAGATTCTATTGTGGAATGGATTGAGGAGACTATAAAACAAGAACTCAGTGGTTTGACACAAACAGACTCCCCATCACCACAAGGGCAATGCCTTGAAAAACAACATGGAACTGCGAGAAAATCGGCAGAGAAGAATTTTCCCATTGTGACTAATTCTGAAAAAATCACACAGATATCAATTCCCATACCTTCCCCTCCTCAACAAAAGGACTCTGTAATATCAAATCACGTAGATGAATTGAATGACAGTTCATCTTCATATGTCATACTTGACGAGATCTCTTCCAATACGGAAAATCCTTACCAAGAAGTCAGCTACAGGAAGAAGCAGAGGAAAAACAAGAATCGGCAGATCTATTCAGTGCTGTTATACAAGAACAGATTGGCTCAACCACATCAAAGTAACAGTAACAACCAAATTATTATCAAAAAATTTGAGAAAAAAATTCACAACATCAGACATATTAGAAATGGTACGGCAGTTGATTGTTACACTAAAGAAGACTGTAAAAACATCCAAAGATTTATACTCAACAACCGAAGCCTCCGGCAGTACATATATGTTGTGTGCCCAGGGGCCAATGCTTTTAAACAGCACCGACTTCAACCGCAAACATATGAAGGGGTTAAAACTTCAAATAACAAGAACTTTGGACGTACTTTCAATAATAAAACAACAGCAATGTATCAGAAAAATCCAAACCTCTTGGGTGATATTGTCTATGAATCCGAGGAACAGAATTATAAGAGAGAGGCCTCTTCGGCATTCAGATTTGGATCCGGCTTGGTTTTCTACAATCGTTGTCATCTTAAGAATCATAGTGAAATTCGAAGCAGTCGTGCTACATATGCAGGAATCTCTTGTGCTAACCAGAGAAATCTAACCTCAAGAGCTTGTAATACCGTGTATAGGTATGCCGATATCAATGAATCTAAACTGACATTAAACGCTATTGACCAAAAGGACATCAAGCAAGTTATGAATGACTTACAAGAACAGTTAAAATACAGCAATCTACAGGAGCTCATTGCTAGTGCTAGAATAGATGAACATAGAGGTCAAATCACTTTGATATGTACAGACTCGTCGTCTGCAAAGGTGATAAGTTCGGCAGTCGCGAACAATTTCAAGTTGAAATTACACTTGAAAAATTGATAACAAGATAACACATCGTTTTCCTACACATATAAGTCAGGTAGCTTATTATATATAACTATTTTAATATTACATTTTTGATATACAATGCCTCAAGATAACATCAAGGACGCAATAGCCAACTCCCGGATAACAGGTCAAAATAGCAGACGGGAAAAACACCCAAGATTATGTCGACAAGAGCAAATTCAATGCTCTTCAACGACACCATCTCCAATGGGCAATCTCAAAATACTACAAATAAATGTAGATCGAACTAGAGCGGCAATAAACTTGCTTGTAGATACAGCAATCAAGGATAAGATTGACATAATTGCCTTGCAGGAGCCAGGAATATCAGGGAAGCCACTGCGCGGATTTCCGAAAAGATGGAAAAGATGGATGTCCGGAAATGGGAAAGCGGCAATCCTGGTGCTCAATCCAGACATTAACCCTATGACATATCATGCGAGCAACAACATCACATCGATTAGAATCTCACAGCCTCAACATGATCTAATATTAGCTAGTGCGTACTCTTCACCAAAAGATTGTGTTGAGAATGTTCTTAAAGAAATGGACCAACTATTGAAACTGTCCACACAAGCGAACTTATTGTTGTGCGGCGACCTCAATAGTCATCACCCGCTCTGGGGAGACCATAGAACAGATACTAGAGGAAATAAGCTCATTGATTATTCTAATAGGAACAATTTATATTTTCTCAACCATAGTAATTCTCCTCCCACCTTCGAGACGGATTATGGGAAAGGATGGCCGGATGTGACTATTACGAACTCGCATGCAACACTACTGAATACATCTTGGAAAGTGGACGAGAAAGTGACTCTCAGCGGACATAAATACATTTATATACAAACGAATGTGACTATTTGCCAAAAGCCACAGAGACGATATAAAATAACAGCGAGGAAGCTAAAGGTTTTCATCTTGAAAACAAAAAGCGTAATTGAAACAATACAATACAATTTGAGGAAATGTCAAGACAACAAAACCCTCCAACAAATATGCCAGGAACTAATGACCTATATTACTAACATGTGTGAGCAGACATTTCCAAAAGTGAAACCTTCACCAATTCAAAACCTCGCATGGTGGAATGATGAACTAACGTTAGAAAGGAAACGTCTGCGAGCACTAAAGAGGAGGTGTGAAAGAGAAAAGGATCCGGACAATCAAATAAGGTTAAAGCAATTATATCGAAAAGAAATTGCATTATACAAAAAGAAAATCAACAGGGCAAAAAAAGAAGGCTGGATGAGATTTTGTGAAAAAGCGACGGAGCCTTTTGGGAAAGCATACAAGACCGTCACAAATACAAGCTCATTTCTTCCCCAAACATTCCTCGTAAATCCTGATCATCCAACAACATCTTTGCAAGCTGCCCAAAACATTTTAGAAGAAATTTTCCCCAAAAATAATGGGGGAAATGAAAATACTGTAATGCAGTCAAGAAATAAGCAGAATACTGATACCAGAAACGATCCACCTTTCTCAATTCAAGAAATTAATAGAATAATTGATAAACTAAATGTGAAAAAAGCTCCCGGTCCTGATGGAATAACAAACGCATTGATTAAAAGTATACATGCTTTCCACAAGTTCTTTTTCCTGACTCTCTTCAATAAATGCCTCAGCTTCAATATTTTCCCTACAGCATTCAAAAAAGGGCAACTGATACTTTTTCTAAAACCAGGAAAAGATCCGAACAATATCAATTCATACCGTCCAATAATTCTTCTAAACACAATCGGCAAAATTCTCGAAAAATTGCTGACACAAAGAATCAACTACTACATCGAGAAAACGAAGTGGATCAGCGATAAACAACATGGATTCAGAAAAGGGTTCTCGACGGAGACAGCACTATCAAAGATTCATGACAGCATACAAACATTTAAGAGCCAAAAACAAGATGTTGCCCTAATATCAATAGATATTAAGGGAGCTTTCAATAACATTTCACATAAAACAATAGTAAAACAACTTCTCAACATCTCAATGCCGGACAATGTGAGAAGAACAATGATTGATGCAATCAGAGAAAGACAGATATCCCTTCTTACGGATGAAGGTGAGGCCACTATAATTCAAACAAAAGGGTGCCCTCAAGGTTCCTGTAGTGGGCCTATGATGTGGAACCTTGTCATAAATGATTTACTTACGAAAAACTGGCCAGAAAATATAAAGATTCAAGTGTATGCGGATGATATTGCTATGGTAATTGGTGATTCAACAATCCGCAAGGTCACCGAACACGCAAAAACAGCAATGGTATTATTGGATACATGGCTCACAAAAAATAAATTAGAAATCGAATTCTCCAAATCCAATTACTTATGGATTTCTCACAAAAAGGGAAGACCAACCATTAGACTGCGAAACAATCCAATAAGACACAATATGAACATCAAATATTTAGGAATAATGTTTGATAGAAACCTGACATGGTTCAAACATGTGAATTATCTGATCACGAAAACACAGAAATGTTTACAAAATTTTAAAAGAATGGCTGGTCCTGCATGGGGCATTAATACGAAAATTAGAAATACGCTTTATAAAGTGGTCGCCATCCGCATTATAGCATATGGTGTTATCGCATGGTTCGGTGATCCCAAACAACAACTAAGAACAAAAGTAGACTCTCTTCAAAGAAAATTCCTGCTATTCATCACTGGAGCCTATTCCACAACACCAAACAGTGCGTTACAAGTATTAACTAACAATCCTCCTCTACATATACTTTTGGAAAACGAAGTACAGAAAGCAAATTTAAGGCTAAAGCGCGAGATTAATATAAACAATGTAACATATCTTCCTACAGATGTAGAGCATAAACATCCACCATGGACGTATCACCCGGTGAAATATATTTTGCCAACACAGGTCTTGACCACAGATGTAGAAGAATCAACAAATCGAATTATTTTCACAGACGGTTCAAAGACCGTGGATGGCGTAGGGGCCGCCTACATCAGTATATACATGGGTGAAGTAACAGACAAATGGAACTGCCGATTGCTAAATAACAACACTGTATTTCAAGCAGAGTTATACGCAATCTGGATGGCGGTCAGTTATGCAAAAAATTGTGCAGAAAAATCAACTATAAAGACAGACAGCATGTCATGTATACAAGCAATACGAGACGTAGAATCCCCTTATAGCCTAGTGCATGACATTAGGAAAACACTAATGGACCACAGCAAGATTGCAATACGATGGGTGAAAGCTCATGTAGGCATTGAGGGGAATGAAATGGCGGATAAATTCGCAAAAGAGGCTACAAAATATCAACATGAAAACCATCTAATGAAATTACCGGCATCCTACATTAAAAATCTGCTCTTGCAAGAAGCGTCAGAGAAATGGCAACACCATTGGCAAGTATGCACAACTGGAAGAAAAGTCTTCGACGTAATACCAAAAGTGGGTAAAATGAAAGAAGTCATGCCGAGAGAAATAGTAATGTTCCTCACAGAACATGGCCCATTCGGTGAATATATGCAACGGTTCAAAATCAGCCAGACCAGTACGTGTAGATGCGGCCATCCGGGAAGCGTGATACACTATGTGACACAGTGTGAGTACACAAAGGGATACCATTTACAGGCGCCACCGAACGGACGAGAGATCTTGTGGAAACGGAAAATTATTTTACAAAGATCTGCAACGAGGAAACTACAACAAGTCTTGGGCTATCTGATAAATTATAAAGAAACTATTTTGATAATAACTGGAAGTAGTGAACAATCCACTAGTGATTCGGAAGTGGAATCTGAAACGGATGCGGGTTCCATATAGAGGGGCGCACTTGGGCTCCTAAACCATAACATTTGAGTAATACACCCTGTATAATTTATGAATGTTTTTGTATATACAATTTCATAGTATGATGGTGGTTTAGTAACCTTGTATATTAGTAGGAGCTCATTATGGCATTTGTTGTGAATATGTGACGTACATAGTAATGTTTATGTGTATCAACAATTATTATAAAAATGGGAATTTATATTTTGTAATTAGCGTATATTTTGTAAATATGTGTGGGTAATTCAAATGTGAACAGGGGCTGTATTTGATTGTTCCCGCCGCACTTTTTAGTATGATAGTAATTTGTAACCTTGAATATATATTTGTATGAGTTCATGGTGATATTTGTACCCAATACTACCTTCATACAGTAATGTTTTTGTGCATTCCCAATGGTATAAAAAAGGGAAATTTTTGTAAAGTAAATAATATATGCATGTAATTCAAATGTGAATGCCCAGCACTGTCAACGGAGGCTCTGTTTGATTATTCCCGTTGCAGTGCAGGCTCTGTGTGAATTCTGTGTGTGTGTGTGTATATTGCATATTCTGCAATAGGTCAGGCAAAACTGCTCAGCACTGTGGACGGAGGCTTTGTTTCTTCGTTTCCCGTCACCGTCGAGGCGCGGTATATATGTAATTTGTATACATTGTGTATTGTGTATTTTGATCATTCTCAAAGCTCTCCCACTTCAACTTGCCAGCTTCTTCCTCTTCTTTCTTGCCCACAAGTCTTTTCCACATTTCTTTCGGAATCCCAGGCTGCGGTCTCCGGCCCTTATGTGCCACTGGGCGCACTTGCAATTTTTCTCCCTAGTCATTGGATTCAGTCACCCATTTTTGTCAAATGGCTTGTACGTTGCATCGGGTTGATGGCTGTCTTCCTGGGGAGAACGACGCGAGTAATTCGAAACTTGCGAGCACGGGGCAAGGGGAGTCACCACTATAAATCTTTGCTCACTTTTCCGACACAACTCTGCCTCTTTTGAGGGAACGGAAGTAAGGTGCTTTGCATCAGTCCGGGGTTGTGAGCGGTTCTATCTATCTATCTTTACTTGTGTTACATAGTGTAATTGAAGCACCCAACTGTAGACGAAGGAACAAAATCATAAAGGTTCATATCCTCTTTGATAATCTAATGAGATTCTGTTATCCGAAGTCCAAACTTAATTTGAAGAACAAAGTTTTGATGTACAAACAGATCGTTCGCCCAGTGTTGACGCATGGTGCCCCAGCTTGAGCTTTCGCATCTAACTGTCTTAACGAGTTCGGAGCTCGGGTGCAAAATTGGGAAAAGTTTGTTGTCATTAAAAAACGCAGGCAAACAAAGTTTAGAAATTGACAGGATAAAGTCTGTGAGCAAAAAAAATGGTTGTTTTCTTCTTTCTGGGTGCTCAGATGCTGTCTCATTGCGAGTGATTATTTCTCTGAATAAGATTCGAATACTGGATTGTGAATTGCGCAATCTAAAGTGTTTGTGCCGCGCTGCTGTAAATACAAACTTCTTGCATTTTCGATGTTGTTATATTTATTCAATCGGGGCATTAAAGGACCCCCAAAATATTTTTGAGGTTTGAACTCATTCAGTTAGCTATGTCCTGGTGTGATTTGCTCATCATATTGTGCAAAGCAAGAGAAACGATATCTGTTACTCTATCTAATTTGTGAGAAAATTTATGTATTTAGATACTGTAGTACGCAACAAAATAATTTCCGCTCACAAAATATTTGATCAACATACGTTTCTTCCCATTTAAAACGCAAAATGACTGGTTTCTAGTCCTGATTTATCAATTATCCAGCCTGAAACCATGATTTGCCAGTTCTCCATAAGTCTCTAACAAAAAATAACTGCCACCTGGTGCTGAAAAATTAAACATTTTCACTTCTGCATAAAATTTTCTCTACATGAATAGTGAATTTAAATTTTACAAAAAACGCTGTCACTACAGTAGGTCGCTCTCCTGAGGCCTCCAAGTACCGAAATTTATTTTTAAAGCTAACATTAGTAAAACACCGAAAACCGAAATTTTAATATAATGACGCCTCAGTGTATGAGTACAGCAGTGTAACGATCAATATAAAATACATACTTAATTCGTGTTTTTAAAATATTCATTTTGTGTAGTCACTTGGATGAAGCCCCAATAATCGAACGTGTCAAAACTAGGGCTGACATTACTTGTGCGAGAAGAAATTTGCTCGAGGATATAAATATAGACTTAAACACATTTTTCGAGAGTAGTTTCAACTAACTTTTCAAGGGAGTGATGTTTCCCAAGCAGCAGTGGATTGGCATTTGAATTCCACGTGGTGCCTGCGTTTGCTTCGCTTTATGTGTCAAATAAAATGATACAACACTTTCAACCTTGCCTGTATTCGTGTACAATTATATAAATTAAAATTATACAAATCTTCAAACATTAGCGGCCACGCAACATGGTTAAATCTGACGTGAGGTGTTATTGACCTTTTATAAAGTTCAAAAATATGAAATTCGAATTTTTTTTTTACTTTAAAAAGAAAAAACATGAAATCAATATTTGTATTAAGATTTGATTTAAATCTAGAATATATATATATTTGAGAAAATTTATCTTACACGAGAATTTCATGGAATTTGAATAGTACACAGTTAATTTCAAATGACTACACAGTCGCCCCCCCCCCCGTATTCGCGATATTCATATCAATTTTCGTATTCGCGGTTTCTTTTTCTTTCATTGGATACACAAATCGTTATTCATGTATTTTGTTTACAAAATTTGAGTTGTGCATGTTTAGGAGGACCAATTTTTTGGATGGCTCGCTAATGTCATCACTAGAGCCGTCGCAGCTCTTACGAGAGAAACAGCCACCTATAGTATTGTATTAGCCTTTGGCCACAATGTGTCAGGACACAACCTAGTTCTACAGAGCCAACTGAAGAGATTATAAAATACATTTCAATACATTTAGCAAAACTGGAGGGTGGAGGAGGGTTCAATGATATGTATGTAGAAGTCGAAGAGAGCTAATTAATATCAATTCAGATGCATTGACCAAGGAAAAATTAATGTAGCTGACTGCTCCTGAAATTAAAGCGGCACCAGATGAAGCAGATCAAGATAAAGAAGTGTGGGGCAAGTTCACCATGACAAACATAGCGGAAGGGCTTCGCAAGTTCAAATCAGCAATAGAATATTTTCATGACATACATCCCTCCATGTTACGTTCTTAACATGCAGAAAAATTGGTAGAGGAAGCTTTGTCAACGTACTCCAACATACTTGATGATATGAAGAAGAGAAGAAACGGCAAACAGAAATCACAATGTTCTTTTAGAAAAGATCGCCAACAATCCCTGCACCCTCTTTTACATTCTGTTCTAACCTCTGCGTCACTCTGTTCTTCTCATGATGTTCAATAAACGAGATATACGAAAAAAAAAAACAAAAAAAAACTATGGTTTCTCGGATATGTGCGGATTTCCCGTATTCGCGCCGTGGCCACCTCCGGAACGTAACTTCCGCGAATACGGAGGCCGACTGTATATCGATATCGAATTACTGCATTAAATGACGCTATTCACTAAAATTGATTGAGTTGCCTATATTAGAGAACGGAATCGTCTATCTGTCAAAAATCCAAGTGATGTCTTGGAAATTGTTACCAAAAGAAAAACGGCATGGGGGAACATCGATTAGCTGTAACGATGACACTAACGTCACGCTTTCGGTCAAAGATGGCGGACGAGTCGGCTTGGTATTTCAAGTAGCTCTATTCTGTATGGTCTCATGGCAACATCACATGTGTCAATATTTCCAGATTGCTGCAGTGGTGGTCGAATCCGGGTCAAGCTCCGCCGTCACCACAGTGGTGGTCGGCCAAAGTTGGGTTTTCTGCGGTTCCCAACTTTGAGCCGATCTCCCCGTTAAAATGTCTCGCCACAAAGCCTATTACTGTAGATATTTCAGAAGTGAATTGTAATGACAATTTTTTTGTAAACACGAACGCTTTTCGTCCAAAACCCTTACAGTAGGATACATGGATTGATTCCAAAAAAAAAAAAAAAAAAACGCTTCGCATGGAGTCGTCACCTCTTCGACAGCTCTCGTAGGTGCTCCATTTCGGAGGTACACAGCACAATTTACAGCTTCCACCCAGAAACTTGCGGGAAGGTTTATCTGGATCAATATAGATCTTGCCCTTTCCACAATTGTGCGATTCATACGCTCGGTGACACCATTTTGTTGAGGAGGGTACGCGGTGGATTTTTCTCTCTGCATCCCTTGCAGTTGCAAATATTAGGTGAATCGAGACCCACGATATTCCAGCTCATTGTCAGTGCGAAGCGTTTTAATTTTCTGCCCGATTCGATTTTCCATAGTGTTGCTCCATTATGACCGTGCTCCAAAGTTGACCGTTGCCGCATAGTCAACGGTCAACTTTGAAAACGACGCGCAGCAGGTTGCGTTGCTTGGTCCCCATAACCAGATTGTTGGGGATTTAGAAAGAGATGTCGTTTTAAAGCATGAACTACTCATCAATTAAATAACGAAGTAACTGATTTATTATAAAATATAGATTAACATGAACACACGGAAAACATCACCATCACGCTTCAGCAACTCACTAACAAAAAACAACGCCACAACAGGCAAAATGCCCAATCAGGTGGCGCATATACTGGCGGAAAAGCATATCGAGACCTCTTTCATTCGCTGCTACAGCAGCGCCGCCACAAACGAACTACAGAGGTAAGCGGTGAAGAAAACACACACACATTACAGAAATATCTCAATATACGTAGATGGGCAGCTACATTTGAGCAACAGCATAGATGAATACAGAAAGAGATCACTTAATTAATCACCTTAAATTCATATCTTACATAAAATATTGACAAAATCATTAATTAACTAGGCAAAGACAAGAAAATAAAATTCATGACTGTGAGCGGGCAATTTACATGGACCAATGTTATTGGGGGAGAAATTAGAGATGATTGTGAACACTGAGATATCTGAATTCTAAAATCAGAGAAAATTTGGCAAAGAACCGTATAAACAGACAACATTTCTTATTCGAGTGAATATTGCACCCATTTTTGTCAAATGGCTTATATGTTGCATTGAGTTGATGGCTGTCTTCATGGGGAGAACGACGCGAGTAATTCGAAACTCGCGAGCACGGGGCAAGGGGAGCCACCACTATAAATCTTTGCTAACTTTTCCGACACAACTCTGCCTCTTTTGAGGTAACGGAAGTAAGGTGCTTTGCATCAGTCCGGGGCTGTGAGCGGTTCTATCTATCTATCTAAGGCAACAACTTTCTAATTACGTTTTTGAGCACAGGGTGCCAGTATGAAAAATTAACTTTTTTTTTAAATTTTGATAACTATGTAACCCCTCTTTCTAATATGGATGACGTATCTGAGGTCTACATGCTGTTTTTTTTTTTTTTTTTTTGGGTGATTTTTCTAATTGGAAGCATTACTGTAGTATTAACGATTCGACGAAAATTCGTGGCAAGGAGACTTATCCATGTACCCTATATTGACATATACATTGACGGCTACAAAAATATATATTTATCGTACTTATACATCAGAAATATCATAGCTTCTAAGGATTATTAATTGCATCTTGTTTCAATTTTATGAATGATTTAATTTACATATCTTTTAATTTACCCGTAATTATTGTATCGTATAAATGCAGCAAATACTAATGAAAACATATTTCCTTAAGGTTAATAGTTATGAAAGATATAAAGGATTGAAATACTCTTTTTTGCGCCATACGTACTTTAGACGCTAAAAACGTTCTAAAAAGTTTTTGTTCATACGAGTTCCGTTATAAAATTTTGGTGCTTTATATTTTCCCGTAATTAATATCGTTTAACTGGTAAATATAATTAATATTTAAAAGTTACTGGAAACATTAAATTTTCATACCATTAAGCTTGGTAACGCGTTTAAGAGATAAAGTTAGATATTTCCGAGGAGGAGGATTTAGTGTGATATTTTTGAATGTGTGTTTGCTTTTCCAATTAATTTTTAGCCACCGTTTTAGCACATCGCACGGTTTTCCACCAAGAGTGCATGAAAGGTATAAAAATGGTATGGCTTATTTTGAACAAAGAAAATATGGGGAATAATCATCAAAAACAATTCAGATAAGGTAGTCGCTACCCCAAAAAATAATGATTGGGGAATGTATAAAAATCAAAATTATCATATGAATCCCCCCCCCCTCCGCCTTCGTCAAACCAAAATAATGTTGATAATTAAAAGAAAATCTACCTTTTTTTCACTACATTGCTCATATAAAATATATGAACGGTAGCTATAATACCCGGTGTTACCCGGGTTTTCTTCAATTACTGGGAGGATTGAAAACGTTGCAAACCATTATAAATGAATAAACTATTTTACATAATACCGGCAGGATTAAAAGTGGCAAACCATTTTAAAACCATATACACGTCTGTAGCGCATTGCTGGGGAACCACGGTAACCAAAGTAAACATTCCGAAAGTAATTTTCGGGGCTCAGAAACTATTGTTGCCCGACAGTTTTTTTGCCCATTTCGGGTATTTTATCTGCTCTGGCAAACTTCTAAAGTAGCCTGTAGTTCAATCCGGGCCATGTTTTGTATATACATGCAAAATTTGGAGATGATCGATCTAATACTGTACATTTGTATAGAGAACATACTCAATACACAGAAAATCAATTTTTATACATATATTTGAGTGATGGGATGTATATTCAAATTCTTAATTTTAGTCAGTTGCTAAAAATGTTTGAGATTCGGAAAACTAGTAAAAACCAAAAACTTCAATCAGTAATTTCTCGACGAAATTTTAATGAAATATCACAGAGTAAATTACCTTTCATTACAATAATGAAATGCGCAAAGTTTTAAAATTCCTTTGCAAGAAAATTAAAATATTATTATATATTTCTTCTGATCATTATTTTACGAAAGTTCCACATGTTAATTAGAATTTCTGTATTTTTGCTAATTAATTACCGTTTATAGAATCAACTTATATAGCTTTCGGTAGCTTTTCATGAATCATTCCTTGTTTCTGTATATTAAAAAAAAAACTGTTTAAATCTACAAATTCATATGGAAATAAAATTTACGATAATTATGAGAAAATTAATTTCTTTAAAAACGGACTTTTCTTCGCTTTTTTTTAAGATTTTCGTTGCCGAAACCAAAGCTGTATGCGGAATCCTTTCGGTTGCCATTTATTTTCCCTGCAATGTGCATCCAAAAATCTTGTTTGTATGTAGTTTTCACAGTAAATGTGATAAATCGGTTATTTATGTATAATCACCAATCGTCTCGATAAGTTTGACAAATTCATCACTTTCACCGGTACCATAATATTAAAGCGTCTCGTTGGTAAATTTGATAAATACTAAAAAAAATATCACTTTCACTGTGATTATGCCTAAAACCCCAGTGCGGCAGATAAATTTGATTAAATGCTAAAAATTGTCACTTTTACAGGCACGCATAATTCCCAAAAGCGTAGATGATTACAGTTAAGTTGTAGTTGGGGCCTTTTTAACCCTTCTAGTGTTTCTGACGTAATATTACGGTGGGTGCTCCACGGAAGAAATATAAACGGCATTCCTTTGCTTGCCAACTATTTGCGCCGATTTGAGATATTAATAAAACTTTGACCACTTTTGTGCAAGTAGATACTTACGTTTTTCACTCGAAATCTTCCTTTTTACCTCTTTTTTTGTTTAGTGTCTTTGCTTGAGGGGTCGTACATTGGAATAATTTCTTAGAGAGAGAATTTAGAACTGACTAAACGTGCGTTCGAAGTACGACAGCTTGGATAATGGATAAACAAGCGGAGATCGAGATGTAGTTCGGAAAGAAAATTCCCATTCCTCTGTGGGAGAATCGAACCACCAATCTCTCACTGTCCGGGAATATCTTAGAACACTTGCCCGGACAGTGAGAGATTGGTGGTTTGATTCCCCACAGAGGAATGTGGATTTTCTTTCCGAACTACATCTCGATCGCCGCTTGGTTATCCAGGCTTTCGTACTTCGTATGAACAGCGGAGAGTGACATCGTTTCTCCCTGTAAATTTGCGTTATCAAATTAGAATCAATATCAAGTAAAATACGCGAAGGCATGAAGTTATTGAAAATACGGGGAGGGCTCAAAAATATTGTGGGTTTGAATAGGGGCTCCAATCTAATATTTTCTGGTATATGCTTACCGTTTGGCATCGTATAGTTTTTATCGTATAGCTTTATATGCCTTATCGAGATGGTGGCAAATATTGAGTACGCTTGGACTCATGAACCGGATACAAATTCACGCCTATGATAATTCGGCATTATATAGTTTTCTTGTTTATTAGTCATTATATAGTTAGCTATCAGTTTATTAGGCATTACATCTGTTATCTGCCCATTGCATTATACCGACTAGTTCTTTTTCGACAAGATGAGGATCAATTTCTGTTTCAGTATTTTTTGTTCGAAATGTTTGATGTGTTTCGTCCAACGTCGCATATTCGTGCATGATACTAGGATTTAAATGTTCAGTTTAAGTGGAAAGGATTAATTTCAGGAGTGTCCGGGAGTGTGTTGCTTGGCTTGAGCTTCTCGTAAAAATTCTGACGTATGCCAAAAAATACGAGAAACAAATGATATATCAAATGCTTGTTTCTCTGCGGAAAACCGCACCCACTGTCATGTTCAATTATAGACGGCCCCCAATCTCCATATACCACATCAATCGCGGAAACTTGTTTGTGCAAGCATCTAAAAAATAATGTAACTAGAATAATATTTTTATCTTTTCACTAAAACTCCAGGTTTCCACTTTTAGTGGAGGAAAAAATACAAATTTTACTGAAAGAAGTAGAGAGTGACAAAAAAAAAAAAACATTAAGAAGAGGTTCACGCACATTAAATCGGGGTACAATCGTGAAATTTTCCAAATATATATTCCTTATATGGAGGTCCAATTGCAGAATTCGTGAAATAGGAGTAAATTATAGGGATTATTTGAGGGCTGTTCGGAAAAAATCGTTAATTCAGAGTTTATTATATCCAGTTCAGACTCCACTAACAAAAAGTACGGTCATCTAAATAATGAATAATCTTACCACAGCAATGAGACAAGTTTATCATATTTACCAATGCGAAAGGGTGACTATGCATATCAACCGACAAATTTGATGAATTTAATATATTTATCACGTTTATACCATATAGCACTTGGGCCAAACATACTAAAATGGTCGGCGATTATGCATAGTGTTAACCGATTATTATGTATTGTGACCGGATTTATAAAATTTACTGTTTAACGTAGCTACCATTTCTTTGTTTTGTACAAAAGCTCCGAGCCTTCGGATTAACATGTTAGAACTAAAACAAAGCATTGTCACTCGGACTCTATGACAGTAGCATCCCATTATCTTGACAAGACAAAATCTTAATCAACGCTTTATTTTCAAGAAAGCTCAGTTGAATTTTGAAACAATAATTAAGATTTTCACGAGTTGATAAATAATATGATAATTATGACTAATTTTCAAAAGTAATTGTAATAGAAGAGTTGATCCACTTTGCCCAAAAATATTGAGAAGACACCAACGCATAATAAACAAATTTAACCCCTAGTCTCGCTGACCGAGTTTCCCACTTGGGTTGAAACTCGGCCAGCGAGACTAGTGGTTACATTTTTCCTCTGAAGACGTCACCCATTGGTGTTGAAATGCATTAGGACTTTTATTATTTTTTGTGTATTTGCCTTATTCGTTGGTGTCTTCTCAATACTAATTGTAATCTTAAAAATGTACATATTCAAATCGCTCATATTTTTCAAACACATCCTTTTGTTGTGGTGAATTGCATTCTGACTTGCAATACCCATCACCTTTCGCGATTGGCGATTTGTTATCAATTTTTGCGACAATTGACAACTTTAATTTCTCTTAACAAATCAAATTTTTTGGCTTTGAAAGGCAACTTTAGCTTTTGACAGTTTCTTACGATGCCCGTATTTTCATAAAGGAAATATGGTCAGCCCAGGTATATTTCGTGTTTTGTATATTGATACTTTTCTACCGGAACAACTTTCGTGGACCGTAAAGAACCTTTTAGTGGGCCGCATCTGGCCCGTGGGCCGGAGGTTGTGCACTCGTGTTCTAGGAACTTCTTGTTATAAATATGTAATATGGTTCTGTTCATTGAAAACTTTGAAAAAGGAAAATGTTTTGATCAAGACTGAAAATTTTGTAAAATATCGAATGCAAAAATCAAGCCTTTTCCGTACCGATACACAGTTAAAATAAGTGACGAAACGTATTTTAATTTAATAGAGAAAACTCTTTATCTAAATTATTTAATAAAATGGAAGAAAGTGTCGGAATTGAATCTTCCGAATATCCTCGTACGATAAAGGCCAGGAAGTGCGTTAAGTGCATACATATATCAGCGGTAATACTAAACCGGGCAGCAAACACCATGAAACTTGGTCGTCAGTTTTTTTTTTATTGTTCCCATCATCCATCTACGTTCGTGGTTAGTGCGTGAGAGGTTGGGGACAAAAAAAAAAGGAAAGTGACTTAATGCATTTTCCGCGGTCTCTGGAAGAATAAAAGACTGTAAACGGATAAGTCAGAATCCCGCGCAGAAAGTGAAGCTTTTTAGTGCTTTCACGTGATTTAGTGCCGTAAAGAGAGAAGCTAAAATCTACTTGATATTTGATGCCGTTTGTCAATAACTAAGAAAAACGCGACCAAAGTGCTCGTGAAACTTAGAACGCCTAGAAGAATCAGTTCACTGTGAAGCAATCAATAAGCACTTCGCCTTTGAATCTTCATTCCTACCATCGTCAAACTTCACTCATGGGAGAGTTCAATAAAGAGACGTTTTAAATTCACAGACAAGGTGGAATTTTCTATTTTGGCTGTAAATTCTTGATTTGGCAAGTTTGGTTGTGAATATTGGTTAACGGATTAAGTTATGGAAGTATCATTATGGAGAAATACAAAATTTGAAATTCAAAATATATATAAACATATTGCCTCTAATCCAACAGGTCCGAATGAAGATCGTTTATGGTCATTTTTGGTCGCCGAAATCTATTCAGTTGATGAAATACTTTGAGACATGGATAAAGTAAGTGATGAAATATTTTCAGCGGCTATGACACTGACTTTATATTCGCAAGGAGGCAGAGCAAGCGAAGAGAGTGAAGAACACCATTTGAACGACGGAAATTCCGGATAAGGTTAAGGCCTTTCGTATAGAGAGAAATAATTAATTAATATTCCTGTTTTTCTCAATAATATCACTAGAATGAACATAAAAATTTTACCGCAAGCGCTGACAACCACATAGGTTACAAAGATACTACAAATATATTGTTGTTATGTGCTTAGTTTAAGGTCTGAATATTCTAAAGTCATTGGTTTAAAAGAACAAAGGAAGCATTTCACACACACACACTAGGCTTTCTTCAATCAAGTTTGGTATTTACGATTTTCTATCATTGTTTCGCGAGTTTCGGGAATCGAGTGTGTCATATTAATATTCCAACATCAATTTGAAAGCCTGACCGATTTTTATTTTAAACTGATATTTTAATTTTACGCATCTTGTAATAATTAAAATTATGGGAAACAGATTTCAGAGAGAGAAAATTTTACTACATAACATATTTGATTTTAGAAACTTAATTAAAATATTCATTTTATTTGAAACCATCTCCATCAAAAGCCGTTATTTGGTACATTGTTCAAATACGCAGTCACAATCAGAAAAAAAAAATAATTGTTAAATGAAGTAAATTAATCTGCGAATAATATTTGCCAACTAATTCTTTATTTGAATATCTGGTTACATTACAAGCCAATTCAAGAAAATAAACTAAAGAAATATTTTCATAAGAGATTAGATAATTTAAAAAGAACTAAAATAGTTCAATCGAATTTTAAATAGAAATTCCAGAGTTCTTTCACTTCACATCATCTACATTCTACGGAATATCCATTTTATGCTTTTTTGCATGATTAATTGATATAATTAAAACACTTACCCATCTTCGATTCAAAGAATATTGTCAATCACGAAATACATTAGAAATTATTTTTTGATAATTGAAGGAAATTGAAATCGAACTCAAACATATGTTCGTTTCACATCATTTTTTCCTTTACGGTAGGTATTTCAAAATTTTATTCTCAACCTATTCCAGTGCATTTTTTTTTATTCTGTGTGACGTAAGAACCATTAGTTCATTCTTTTTAAAATAATTTCCATGGTTAACTTAGAAAGAGGAAAATTTAAAATGAATATAAGAAAGAAAAATAGGGGAACGAAAAAAGAATAACAAGGACAATGTACAAAAAATAAAGCAGAATGTTATATGGATGAAAAACCGAAATAAATGAAACATTGTCGAGACTGCGTTCAATTGAACAATGTTATAATTGGGGAAGCGTTTAAAAGACTAATCACAGGTAATTAAATATTTGTTGGAAAACTGAAAAAAAAATAATCAAGAAAATAAAAGATGTCAAATAAAAGAGAGTACTTTTTTTTCTACGTGTGTGTATGTCTTATTGTACCACTCAATCTTCAGTGACATTTTCATTATTTTCAATAGCTAACTTTTATTTCGTTTATAACTTTTTTTTGTGTGTTTCTTACTTATCTTCTATTCAGTATTTTTCATTATATTTTATCGGAAAAATAGTTTTTACTTATCCTCTGTACATTTTTTTCTTCTTCCTGTACTTAAGTTCTTGTTTGAGAACTCATTTAAATTCAGTTTGATTTTTCGTTTCGCTTTTTCCTCCTCTACAAGACCAAAAAAGATTATTTTAATGATTCGAGGAACGGAAAAAAAAGGTAGAAATAAAATCATTATTTGAAACAAGAACATGAGATGTCATTGAATTTGCATTAAGAAGAAAAAAAGGAAAAACTGGAGTTGTACGAACTGAAGTTCATCATCGAGTTCATTATTTCTTATTGAAGATAATTTGATCATAAACAAATGGTTCTCAATTATTGAATATTCAAAGAACATTTTTTTCACCATGAATATTTAAGTTTATATCATTTTGGATTTTAGTTGATATTTTTTGTTGCGATAAATATTTGATTGTGAGAGATATATTAGCTTCAGAAATGCATTTATTCAAGTCATGTATCCCTGTACAGAATTTTATTTCTGTAATTTTTTCCAGTTATTTTCCCCAAAAGACTCGCGATTTTATTTCCGTGCTATTTCACTGCGGAACATCTCATATCACGTTTCTTCAACCGGTTACAGCATTTCTTCTCTGTGTTCTGTGTTTATTAGAATTTTTATCGTTTTCTATGTTTTATCTTCTCTTGTTTCGAATAACGAATCAGGACTGCTTGTATTATTATTCTTTTTTTTTTAACATTCTTTTGGCGTAAAAAAATGCAGTAAAAAAGAAGAAACGGGGAAAAAACTGTAATTTTTATGTCTGGGGGGCTCTTGAGTAAGTAACAAAATCGAGGTAGATTGCGTTAATAAAGCTGACTATTCACGGACGGTTTTTATGGATGTTCCGATCGATATGAACGATAAACTCTTTGAGTATTATAACTTAACACGCAATTCACATTTATTTATTGATTTCTGTTAGCCGTTTCTCAAATGCATTTACCGACGTAGAAAAAAAATAGTAAGAACATTTCTTAAGAAGAAAGAAGTAAAATGTTATCGCTATATAAAGCTTCAATAATTATATTCGAAGAGAAAAAAGAAAGAAAAAGATCTGCATCTTTTTAGCATAGACAAGAATATTTCTGACTTATATTCGGGATCATAAAAGATACATTGAAAAATACTTAATTATTTTTGAAGATTATGGAAAATCGGTTAACTGGTTGCGTAAAACTTCGACGATTTAATACTGATATTTATGAAGATTGCTCGGCGGGAAACTTTTTAGAACTTTGTAGTTACAAATAGGTGTTCGCTTGTTACTTTACTTCGTATCTATCAAATCTTATAGCATTAATTAAGTTTTATTTTTTTCGTCTTCTTTTTATTTTTGGGTGTGGATTATTATATGTTTCTGATATGAAGTGTTACCTAATCATTTTTCTGATCGATTTATGATTACGCCTAGGTCAATTTTAGGAGAAGTTCGCTGATGAACATTCACTACCACTACAAGTTACATTTTTACTACCACTACAGTGGAGTCTACCATCCGTTGCTATTTCTTTGATACATTCGACGATTATTGTAACAGCCCATATAAATTTCACGAGAGACGGATGTTATATTGGATGACCGTTGTATCAGAAATGTCGTAATATTTAAAAATATATTATGCAATTATATCTTTATATTTAAAAATCATAAAATCTAATTTCTTGGGTAAAATCTAATTTCTTCGTTCCACATTTGAAGAGAATAAAAAATAATTCATTATTTATTTTATTATTTATATTGTAAGCACTAGCAATGAAAAAAGTGTATAAAGTTAGAAAATAATGAAATTAAAATTACTTCACAAGGATCAAGTAAAATAATACAAACACATTTAACGACTAATTTCTTTAAAAAAAAGAAAGAAAAGAAATACTAGCAGAGCTGAGTTTCGGACGTTGTAACGGTTTATGATGAATTGGAAATTGACATGAATAGGAGAAAATTTGTTTTTATAATACTGGTTGGTCCTAGTAGACCAGACATGCACCTCGCCCATATTACTTCTCCAGAACCTCTAACAAATTGGTGCATGTTGGAATGAGTGTGTGTGGGTGTAGTTAACCTTCTGTGAAGTTTGTTTCTGTGTAATGTCTGTTATGTGTAGTGCTGCCATCTGCCATCTAAGTTTTTAACTATGCATGAATTAGCATACTGTTGTAGGCCTGTTGCTCTCTGCGGCTTGACTTTTTAACGGGGAGATCGGCTCACATTTGTGCCTTGAAGTTGGGACATACTAGTTGGTGGAACAACCAGAAACGGACTATGCGAGAAGTGTGACGAGTGGAAATTTATATAATGTATATCAGAGGATTCTTAATCTTTTTCAGCCGCGACCCAGAATCGCCAACACTACTAACTTCCCTACCCATGGATCTGTTCCAGGTATAAAATGCTGAATAAACATTATTTATAAATAAAATGTTTGGTTATATATATATACGATCCTCTCAGAGCCCTTGAAGTGGTCTATAGGTTAACATCCCCCCCCCTGATGTTTATTATCAAGCACTTGTTACGACAAAATGACCATCAATTTATATTTACTGGGTTTTTATTTATTTACTGCCGAATTTTATTAATTTGATTCTAATTTATTATTGATTTTATACATGTGAATTTTTTTTAATTTTATTTGGCACACATTTTTCTTCCTTTTTTTTAATATGATTACATTAGCTGGAACTCACTGGCGATGTACACGAATGCACCTGCCCATACATAAAAAAAAACGTATTTGCTGCCAGTGATGGCCGGCAATGTATTTTAATACTACAATAATTCTCTGGAGGCACAGTTCCCATCGGGCAATATGTGCTGTAATCACCTTGTGTGACAGAGGCTACTACTACTAAACCACACATGCACCTCGTCCATATTCCTCTGCGGAACATCTAACGAATTGGTACATGCGGGAATCTGCCACCAGTTTTTCCAACTATGAGTGAAGTGTAATGATTGAATAATTTATCGTTGTAGGCCTGTTGCTCTCTGTGGCGAGACTTTTAATGGATAGTGTGATAGAGGCTGGGTGAGTCTCGGTTCTCTCAGTAGCTATAACGGAAATTCACTGTAACAAGCGTTGACGGGTGTTATTCGATCGGCAGTTCTGTAATTTCGAAAATATCACTTTCAATTAATTTTGAAATAATTTCTTTCAATCTAATTCCGGAATTATTATTTTTTTTTCAATCATGAAATATTTCTTATCGGTAATTTTCAAATTATTTCTTTCACTGACTCTCTCTGAGATTTGTTTCAAAAGTTATTTCTTTCAGCAAAATTGGAATTATTCACCCATTAATTAGAAAGGTTTATCAATAACGAAATGAATTTACGGAATTCAATTGCGGAATAATTTAAAAAAAATTCAAGTACAAAATAATTTCACGAAATTCAAATGCGAAATAATAATGCGCATTGCAAAATTATCTTATTCATTAATTTCGGAATTACTTCCTTTTGATTAACTCTGAAATTATTTTCGCATGGAGATATTTTCAAAATTTCTGTGAATTCTGTTGGTACACATGCCTTTTTCAGATGCCGAATTTTCCCGAAAAAATTGTTTGGGGGCTTTCTGTCTTTCACTGGCCTGCGGGTATAATCACAAATCATTTTTCATCACTAAATCTCTATCTTCTTTGTAGAAGGGGACACCGGGGGGGGGGGGGGAGGGCACAAGGGGACAACAGTATCGATTGGTAAGGGACAATGCGAAGTAATGCTGTCGCAGGGAATTTTTCTCTAATAGGCTTGTTAATAAATGGAATAGCTTACCCCCGGAGGTAGTAAATTGTAACACAATTGACACGTTTAAAAAGAAATACGATAAACATGTTGGGGTGAATCGAGAAGCTATCCATTCTTAGAATAAGACAACCATAAGTATTCTTTATGGGCATTGTATAATATTTTATCGCGTGTATATATTGTTTATAATTTTTATTAATTGCATTTTTAATTGGGTTGCGGTATTTTTGAAATATATGGCATCCATATTTTTATGAGCATCTTTTTCTCAGCTACCTCGTTGGACATTTTGCCTGTTGTAGCGTTGTATTTGTATTTGTATGTTTTTAGTCACTTTCTAACAATCGTCTACAAACTACGGCAGAAAGCTCAAGGGGCCAAATGTTGCCCGCGGCCATACGTTGAAAACCCAAGGTGTACACGGTATGCATTTTTTTTCTTTCAACTTAATAAGATCGATATATCTCGTCTTATTCTCAGGGTATGAAAAAATCATATTTTTTTATTAAAATTAACTCACTGGTTATTAATTAAAACAGATCTTGTTAATCATTAAAATGCATATTTCTATATCCTTACCTATTTTTTCCACTCAGTATCTCCAATTCAATTCAGCATTAATGATAAACTACAAATTAATAATATATAAATGAACTACAAATTAATAATATATAAACGAACTACAAATTAATAATATATAAACGAACTACAAATTAATAATATATAAACGAACTACAAATTAATAATATATAAACGAACTACAAATTAATAATATATAAACGAACTACAATCAATAAATATAAACAACACAGATCTGTGTTTATGCAACATGAAAAGTCATTGAGGCCAAAGCAACTTCGTGGATTAACATTTCTCTTGTAGAGAGGTTTTTTTTCTCTCGCTCTCTCTATGAGAGATCATCACTCCCTCTATAAAGTGAATGCCTGGTGGAGATTCAGTATCGCATTATGGTGCAAGGATTCTCGATTCACTCGATGTAGAACCAAAGGGTCATTCAGCATCAACAAAATGGAAAACATTTTGTTTGCAAGATTATTTCTTGTACAATCGATGGATGCATTTATTATGATGCGTTTAAGACTTGCATAATGTTGTTTAATAACTTACACACATTTATTCCTTCGCAATTCTAATCAGTTTTTGGTGAAAAACAAGCGAACTTTAGACTGTTCCCCCTTCTCTCAGTAAAATTTCAAGTCCAACAGTATTTATTTTGGTAAAATTTCTATTGTTTTAAATAGGCAATTAGGAGCAGAATTCAAGGCTGATTTAGTTTCAGCTGAAAATTTTTCTCTGATTTCTGTTTTTCATCATCATCATCGTCGTCGTCGTCGTCATCATCATCATCATCATCGGGGGAACCCTATTGCCCCATTGTAATGCACTGCAAATGCTTATTGTAGTTATATGCATAATTTTTTAACGCTCCCTATATGTTTCTGGAATTTTTTTCCCATGCACAAAATTGAATGAAATAGCTATTTTTTTCCCTTCTATGTTTTTTAATCACAAACTTTACAGCATTTCAATAACATGCATACCATACTTAATTATTTTTTACTTCAATATCATTGGAATTGATACAAAGGAAAAATGATATCTAAATTTTGTGATTTAAATTAATGATTTAAAAATCGATTTTAATCACGATTTGAATCAAGCTAATTCAAATCGGTAATCCAGGTAAATTCCAGGTAATTTTTATGTTACTTATAATATATTTACCAGTCACATTGTTAAAGACATTATCTCAAGTTTCAATAATAATTTCTTAATTTAAAAAAAAAGTATTGAAGAGAATATCAGACATATCAACCATGACAACGTTAGAAAAGGGGCGAAACACTAATATACTATAACACACAAGGTATCCGCTAATACAGATTGGTGTGTTTTCATTTTATAATATAAACATGTATTATCATTGTGAGAGAAGGATCGAGAAAAGATTATGAGTTTGTAAACGCCGTGTTCCAGCCTTGTCCGAATAGGCATATATAACACGTCAAGGGGGATGAAAATCCTAGTTACGTCATATCACGCGGCATAATAATATGTATGCAGATCTAATCTGGGATAAGTTACGTTGTACGAGAAAACGTTATAACATATGACAGATTAAACGCTCCTCTGAAGGTTGAGCAAGCGTCGCCGAGCGATGAGCCAAGTCTGCGTGAATCTTCGTAATTGCTTCTCGCTGCGAAACAGGCAATTTCACTTCCCTGACAAGAGTATGACTCGTCCCATAATACAGGTTGTTCATGGGAAAATGATATGCTAACATCACGGTCTGACGAGAGTTCCATAACGCTGGCTGTGTGTCCCGATGCTTTAGCGTGCAATGTGATGTATAGTTTGCTGACATCTTCTCAAGTGGACCCCCCTTTTGACTCTCGTGCATTTGCATCGAATACAGGAATGCAATAAATCACGTCTACAACAACTACTTCGGCTGTACCAGATGCAATGCATATATTACATTAAATGGAAATGCAAAATCCTTCGACTATGGAATGCAATACGAGATGCGTTTCTCTGGTATATCCGTAGTGATATCAAGAATATAGTGAGGTATAGAGTTCAGCATTTCTCGTATAACAAATACCCCTTTCAGACCCGAACATTCATTTTTTTTTGGAATTTTCAAAATGTTTTTACATTTTTGATTCTCAAAAAAGCATCAAAACCATAAATGTCAGAAAATATGTATTTTTTCAATTTTTTTGCTTAAATTTGCAATTTTTTTGTGAAGAAATAGTTCACTTTGAAATAGCACATTTTTTCAGCGAAGATGACGCAAGGTATATCCATCTTCACATAATTTTTTGCAGAAAATTTCCAGCTGAATTTTATGTAATAAACCATATCTTTTTACGGAGGCACTTTTTCTTGGAAGCCATCTCAAAAACTCCCTGGAAGATCAACTCTGATGGAAACCCCCAAAGTTCATGATCACCATATTTCCAACTCGAAGCTTATGCAAGCGAAGCCTTTAAGTCAGCGCTTAACTCTCTGAGGTCATTAGAAAAAAACAGGGAGAAAGAGCAACCCACGCATTTGTGGCACCAGAGTCCGAAAGGGGTATACTAAAAACAAAAACATTTTGTGTGTCACTCATATGTACAATTAATTTATTAGTGAAGCCCAAATACCTGAAATATATTAAATTCAAGTCAGAATTCAGAAACTTTTTGGATTACTATGATTTAATTATCCTTTTAAGGAATTGGCTTGATGCAGTTCCAAGGTTTTTCCCGGGATATGAACTTGTGGTGAATCGGTGAAAACCATCGGGATATTATATATATTTTTGCCTTGTGGTTGGTAGAGAAGTCACAGCCGTCAGGGATGCCGCTGGTTTTTGGTTGTTTTGGCACATGTTGTTGCGCGTGTGTTATGTCCGTGCCATGCGTTTGTAGTGTTTTTGTGTTTTGTTTTTGTTAATAAAATAAAATTGAATAGATTCTGTCACCGTCTATCACTACAAACTCATAAACCATCAAACTTTGAACTACTAAACCATCGATACTTCTGTAAGCAATAGTTGAATAAAAAATCATATACTGTCCACGCCGCTTAATGTGATAACATCGCAACTCGGAGATATCTGATAATAATAACCGAATGATAAATATATACGAAAATAGGCCCGGTTGCAAGTACGTTCACCACGCATCCCGTTTAGTCGAACAAGACGTATATTAAACAAGTATTGGTGAAACGATATAACTCTTTTCATTTCTCGCAAATTTCGTTGCCAAATGTTAAATCATTATATTTTTTTTAATTCTAAAACGAGGCTTTCTCCCCCCTTGAGCTAAAAAACTGAATTTTTGTTATTCAGATATTGGGAGGCTGCTTAAATTATCAAATTCGATTCATTACAAGAAAATGCAATAAAAGTGTATGTACTATGCTTATAAGAATTATTAAACGCATTCTCAGAAATAAGTCAATATTTACGAACATTTCAATGAAGAAAATTTTATCCTTAAGTAGATTTCCAAATACAATAATTAAATTGGAAAAATAATAACGAATGTTAAGTAATTGAATATCCGAACACTATAAAATCTAATAATTTCAGTAAACTCATTTCTAAATTCCTTGAACTTTTAAACATTTTTTATACAAAATAATTTTTATTACGGTTCAGTTTCTAATATACAGCCATGTAAGGTAATCACCTTAATGAAATCATTTTTTTTAGTCAGAGATATAGATTTTCGCTATTTTTTTTATATTTCTGAAAACATAGAGATGAAAATTTATAACTTTATTAATTAAAATTGATTTAACAAATTTAAAACTGTTTCTTTTAATGTATTATCAATTCACCGTAACATTTACGATAGGGGAATACGTTTTTTTTCGTTTCTAATTGGAAAACTTCTTCGCTACTTTTCTTCGTTATACGTAAATGTGTAGGGAACTTATCTTAATACCAACAAGTTATGAAAACTTAGTTACATCATAGGAAAATTCCATGGGGAAAAAAAACGGAGGAAAAAAAATGGAAAAGGAAATTGTAATTTTTCAAAGCTGTTAGCAAAACCCAAACCTTTGCGAATTGAATTTCTTTTTTTTTATGTTTTATTTCCTGACTTCTGGGCTTTTTTGGCAGAGATCCCGAAATTAATTTTCTTGCTTACATTGGATACGATCGTACTTAGTTTTTTTTTTTCTTCTAATTTTAACTTATTTTTCTTTTGAGTGTATTAGCTTGTGTAAAAGTTCATATGTAAGTAACGGAATTGAAACAAAATATATGCATATGCTGTGTAAGGAGACTAGAAATAATTCATTTTATTTTTCCCGTTTTTTTTTTCATAATAGGTGATGAAACAACTGGAGTTCTCTTGAGACTCCATGTAAAAACACTACACGGTAAAATAAAATATCAAAAAAAAAAAAAAAAAATGAACTAAAGAAAGACAAATACGCCCGTCAAATTACGTCACGGCAGTGGTACTTAATTAATTTGCGAGTTTTTAATCTACGTTTTCTACCAGAAATATCGAGGAAAAAAACACACATCTCTTTTTTTCCCCTTCATATTTTCTCTTATTTCCATGAATTGAATATTTTGTTTCTATTTTTTTCCCCGTGTGATAGATGTTTTTAATGAGCGGTATTGGGTAAATAGAGTGTGTAAAGTTATTCCATAATTAGTAAATTCTTAATAAATAATGGGGAAAAAAATTTCAGTTCGGAATTACACGGTTTCCTCTTTTTCTCAAAATAAAGATTGTGTGCAATCATTATGGGAATTGAAACGTAATTATATTTCCGTTTTCAACAAAAGAATTAAGTCAAAGATTACGGAAACCTATGCAAATGTATTTTAATTATTCATTGGATTCAGTTTTTTTTTGTTTTTTTTTTTTAAATTTTAATTGACATTCATAAATTTCTGTTAGTTTCAATTACAACATGTTATAATTATTTGTAAGTTCTTATTATTTGTCATCTTTAACAGCGGATACGAGGAATATAAGTATTAATGGAGTCGAAAGTTGTTAAAAATATGTCAATTATTGAAAACAAGTTGTTACTGGAATATGAATTTTTAAATTGTGGTAATAAAAGTGTGTAAATTCAAGGATTTTTTTTAAGAAAAACAATCAACATTTATAACATTTTAGAGTAATAACTAGAGCCCGGAAGTTTAGGCACTTAAATGGTTGAAATGGGCAGGCAAAAAGACACTTAAAATACCTAAAATAAGTACTAAAAAAGTAATTTATAATTTTTGGAACGAAGGAAATATAACTAAAAAGTAAGATATTAAATGTCAAAAAACTAGCTGGGAAATTGGTTACACGTAATCCAACTACCGTTTTAATTATGGTTTATAATAACTGTATTATTATTCAAGTTGAATTAATTCCAATCCCAAAATAAAGTATTTGAGGTCCCTGAGGTCAATTTCAGCGCCTCCATTACTAGACGCGGGGCCCAAAGAGAAAATGATCTGTAGGGTGCTTTCGAGTTGCGAATAATTCTTGTTTATTTGATCTATTATTTGGAACAATCACTATCATTTCTGTAGTTGATACATACTAGCTACCTTGTTTTATTGCAGTAAAAAAAATACTTTTTTTATATTCCCTCATACGTATGCGGGACCTCCTCCAAGAGTGGTGTGCCCTGTGTGGCCACATTTGTCTCATGACCCCTGAGGGTGACTCTAGTCAATTTAATCAAATAACAAAAAATAGTAGTTATGGTTGTTTGCAGTGCATTTATATGGTGTAAAAAACAAAATCAAAACAACATGAAGAGAAAGATATTCATAAAAAAAACGCCAACTGGGGCGAAAATTTGAACTCATCGGTAAACATTCAACTCAAACAACTAGATATGAAACAATTCTAACCGCGTTCAATTCAATACATTCGTATTACACTGCTTGTAGATAATGCACTAAATGTATTTTATAGGTTCTATGCTTTTCATGTAAGTTTGGATAGGAATTTTTTGGAGGAAAAATTCTCAGTTATATTTATTTATATACCAGACATTCCCAATAGTATCCAAATCACGATAAAAATTAAGTTTGATTCTAAAATTAAAGTAAAATATGAAAAAAAAAACCAAAAATATAAGGAAGAGAAGCTGTGATAGTAGCACATGCGCAAAATAACAACTGAGACAAATACTAAAATTCAATTCCTATACGTCTCTCTGCAAAAAAATCGCCAATTGAGTAAAATTAGTACCCACTTCATATTTTACGTAAAGATATTTATCTCGTGACCATTTGAATAAATTTTTTTTGAGGTATTGATGATTGGAATTCTCAATTTTGGTCGTTTGTGAGTGATGAAGTAAATATCTCAGTTAAAATTGAGGAATCAATCAATCATCGAATTTTTATATTTCAATATGCTATAATATAAATATTTTATAGTAAATTAGAATAAAGCGCAAATTTTACTGTTTTTTATTTAAGTATCTGAAAAAAAAAACACTTTTGTGACTTTACTTTATATTAAAAATCACCAGTAAAATATTTGCACAATCTTCATTAAACACCTTGAATATATTCATTTTCTATAAGTTCACGAAAGATTCGTTCTTTTCTAGAATTAATTACTTGTCTTTCCTTACTAAAATGAAGAATATTTTATGAACCACATCAGTACTTTTCATAAACATATTTACTGCCATATTTTTTTTTCAATTTTAGAAAAATTGAATAGCTATAATACCCGGAGATTTCCGGGTTTTCTTCAATTACTGAGAGGATTGAAAAAGTGACAAATCATTATAAAGGCATAAATTATTACACATAATACTGGCAGCATTGAAGAAGTAACAAACTACTGTAAAGGCCTACACATGTCTGAAACGCATATCTAGGTAATCACGGCAACCAAAGTAAACGTTCCGAAAGCGATTGTTGACGCCAAGGAACAATTGTTGCCCGACAAACTTTTGAAGTGGACTATCGTTCAATTCGGGCTCCATTTAGTATTTATGCAAAATTCGGCGACGATCGGTCGAAAATTTTAGATGTGTATAAAGAACATACACACAGACTGACAAACAGACAGAAAATCAATTTTATGTGTATAGATATAATAATCAATTAATTCCTCTCAAACAATACACCCAATTATATATATATAAATATAACACATGGAAATTTGTTTCCTTTTCAATGACACTTCAAAAAATAACCTTTATAACAAATATAACCTTTTTATTGCAAAATTCTATAACAGTTGTGTAAAGAAATTTAAAATTTGTTTTCCAAAACAATTTCCAACAATAATAAAAAGTGAAACGAAAATGAAACTGATAATTATGTATCATTAAAACGACCACATCCAAATATTGACTTTTTATTTCTCAATCGCAGCTAGATCCCATCATATAAATATGTAAAACGACGCTATTTAATTGTTTGCAGTCGAAAAGCTAATTCAGCGTTTCAATCAAATTATAATTATTTGTTGTTATGCATCCGGAACTAATGTATCAAATATGTTTTCTCGTATTTCAAAATAATGTATTTGATGGTAAAATAATTTGAAAAAGGGAAACACAAAATAGATTCATTATTCAAAGAAAACGATGAATGACAAAAAATGTAACCAGATAATATCATAATTATCTTAAAAATATGAGGAAGACATTATGGAAAGCATATTGCAAATTTAATTTGTTTTTGTGATGGTTCTCCCATTCTCTTTCCTTAGGGTTGCTTAGCATTTGTCATTTTCTTTTGATTGTACCATGAAAAATATGTTATCGTGCTAATTTTGATTAGTCCGATATATGTATGTATTTATTTATCTTGTTACAACAGAATATGTACAAAAAAAACATGATTTTGATATTTTCACAATGAAATTCACGCAAAGAAATGCAATCTCTATGCAAATATTCCATTCTTGATCAGTGCATCTGATAATAAATTAAAGGAGTGATAATTAATGAGGATATAATCAACATTGCAATGTATTCCTACTCTATTGGCTTCATTTATTTATTCACCATCTTATTTTAGTATTCTAGTTACCTTGAAGAAAGATCGCCGAAAAATATGGAGAGATGCTATATTCGTTTGAATGCAAGAATATGTATTTGAATTTCTTCTGGATACGAATAGAAGGTTTATTCAAGGAGTAAGGATGTACAGTAAAAAAACAGAATAACTTCTCGAGAAAGGGAAGGAAGTATCTGCGAGAGAGGAGAAAGCTTTAGAAAATGACGTGAAGGAAGTGTATGCAAATCATGGAAAGATAGAGAAGATATTCAGACTCTCACGGCCATATGTTTTTTCATAGATTCAAGGATGTGGAGGAAAAAGAGTTTTAGTTTTCATACATTTTACTTTTGCAGCACTTTTTACCTGCACACAGATACAGGGTATTTGATAGACAAACACATTTTCAGTTTCAGAATCTTCCCATATACTTCACGCAACTATATCATTCCTTATTTCAAAATGGAAATACCAATTTTTAATACATGTATTGTCCACCATAAAAATTTTCTAATGATTAATAAAAGCAAAAATTAGATATTGAATAAAAATTTAAAGCATTTTTAATTTCCTTTCGATTTTACTTGAATGCATTACTTCATACGCCAAGTAGTATATTTTGACCCATTCTTTCACTTCTTTTAAAATTGATATCAGAACAAGAAATTATAACAATGAGCAATAACTCATAAAAGTCAAATTTACAACAATAAATACTTTTTGTAATATAAAAACATTTATACGGTTATTGCGAAAGAAAGATTTATAACTATGAATAATTATTGTAAAAGACAAATTTGTAACAGCTTGTGTATTTACTTTACGATTTATGATTTAAACACACAATTTAAATTTATCTGGATGCTAGCTATAATACCTGGCGCTGCCCGGGTTCTCTCCATTTAGTGAGAGCATTGAAGAAGAGACTAACCATTGTAAAGGAGTAAACATGTCTGAAACGCTTTGTTTGTGAACCACGATAACCAAAGTAAACATTCCAAGAGTCATTGTGAAGGCATACAAATCATTTTGCCCAACAGTTTTTTTTTATTTTCATATTCCATGCACTTGATCAGCTATGATGAACTTCTGAGAGTGGCCTCTCGTTCAAGTCGAGTCGTGTTTGATGTATGTAAAACATTGTAGATTTGTATAGATTGCATGCATATATAGGCGCGCACACACACAGACTTACAGATAACCTATACGCACGAAATTGACAGATTGATTTTCTGTGTGTGTGTGTGTGTATGTTCCCTATATAAATCTACAATTCTTGACCAATCGTCACCAAATTTTGCATATACGGCCCGAAACAGGACCCGATTTGAATGACTGGTTGCTTTAATAGTTCGTCAGAGCAGGGGACAAAAACCGATATAAGCGAAAAACATTCGGGTAACAATGGCTCATGGGCAACAACAGTGACTTTCGGAATGTTTACTTTGGTTACAATTGAGCTCTAACAATTCTTTTCCGACACATGTTTATGCCTTTACAATTATTTGTTACTTATTCAATTGTGATCCCAGTCTACTTACTAAAAAAACCCGGACAGCTCCAGGTATTAGAGCTTAATGAATTTTATATATACAGTATTTAGATTAATTCAACACGCTGTAGTAAATCGTTGAGATCTATGAAATGCAACTAAAAGTTTATGCAAATTAAATGTACTATTGTCTTTGTGATTCTCAAAGCTTGAACACATCATGATCAGAATTGACGCTTATAAAGAAATAGATGAGAAACTCAGCAGAGAACTTCCAAAATCACGCTATATTTAGAATTGTTTTGGTGATCTTCCTGCTACATCTATCTTTAGAAATATAAAATTCAATCAACCCTATTGTTGATGTAAATCCAATCATGAGTAATTAACTCAGCTGACTAATCATTTCCTATATATCACTCCCGGCTAATGTATATAATACGTGATACGGAACGCTTTTATATCAAAAGAGTCATTGCTGAAACTAACAATGGCTGTTGTTCGAAGGAAAAGTAGATTTAGAGAATCTTCAACAGCAAAAACATTACCAGAGAGATATAATCCTTTTTTTTTCTCTGTTCCTTCTTCTCACTGCATCAATGACAGTACATTAAGGAAGCAACTTCTACCGAAGAAATATCCACAGGAAAAAATAACAGCTGTGAATGGGAAGGTTAAAGGGGCTAAGGACGAAATAGCCATGGGCAAGGAGAAAAACAGAAACAGATCTTCAGTCAATACCATGGCCATAAAGCGGTCAAAGATGTCAGCATTTTTGTTTCTCGACGGAAAACCGTTATCCATCAAGATATCTCGGTCTTTGTTTTGAACTCCGGTTCGTACTGATTTGTAACAACCAAATACAACAAACTAGTTTTCTTTTTTACGCAATAGATATTAGTTAGTAATTTTGAATCAAATGATCGAATAAAGAAAATCAGTTTCACAAACAGAATTCATTTTGGGCACCATTCACTGTTTTATTTTTAAAAAAACGAAAAAAACGACATTTTTTTAGGGCCCAAAGGCATATTGTATTACCAAGAAAAAAACGTGACCAGAGATATTAAATGCTTAGAAATAAACTTTTGCAAAGACCGAATATGGTTTTTTCCCTACGCATTGGAATTGATAATGCGTACGCATCACACGTACGTGACACAGCGCTAAAGCCTGCTGCTGATTGAGCTAGACAAGAAAACACTGCGTACTTCATTGCAATGTCTGCGTCGTGTCATAGCATACACCAATGTTGTTCCACATTTTCATATAACAATTTGACTGGAGAAACCGCATAATTGATAAGTAAAATAGTTGAAAAATTTCACGGACCAACTGGAATAGGATAAATAATCTACAGAGCTGCTTGAGGCTAAAGTAAATATATAAATACCAATATAAATATGATATATTATATATTTAATCTAAAATTATGTAGTAGTACACCAAATTGGGCAAAACGTTTGGCGGTGCAGTAGAAAGTTCCCTGAATAGGTTGAAGACTACTGTCATAGATTACGTTGGGCGCGCGTGTTTTTCTTCAGGAAAACTACAGTTCACATGAAGGTTCCAGCGAACAACTAATGTTTTCCACAACTTTTTCATTCGAACTACTCGAGCAACTGGTTTAGATTCAAGATTTTCCATCCAGCTCCACTGGATGGCAATTGTTGTATGGCAATATATAACCGTAGAAGGTGTGAGGTAAAATTAAGATAAAACTATGCGAGTTAATATAAATAATATATTTATACATTTATATTAAATACAGGGGTGCATAGCAAACAGGGTATGCCATTTTAATGGCGAATCGTTAACCCTAGAGGCATACATGTAATTAGAAAAAGTTTCCAAATAACGCGTAAAACTCAGATATGACATTCATATTTCAGGGGGTTGAACAGTTCCTGAAATAAAAAATAACTTCTTATACTGTACACGTGTGTCTCAAGACCCAACGAGAAAGTTGTTGCCCGGTCTCTTCTGGTGCCAACTAAAAGACTTCCACGTTTCTATGTATTTTTAAAGTTATTTTTTTCCCAACTTTCTTCCCATTTTCGAAGTTGAATATCTCTCACCGAATGTTATACTACGAAACGTGGAATTTTATTTCAGTTGGCATCACACACATTATAGACAGTGCAATTTTTTTATAATTTGGTTTTTGTTCACACGGGGACTGTATAAAAAGTTATTTTTATTTTATTTGAGTAACTGTACAACATCTTGAAACATGAATATGTAATGGGGCTCTAGGATCAACTACTCTCCAGCAAAATGGCATACGCCGGGTTACCTAAGCACCTTATATACGTATAATAAAATATATATAAATAATATATTATATATTTTTTAATAATATTTAAAATATCGCAAGCAAAACCTGTATATGTCAGCTCAATTCATTTCTGTTGATATGAAATACCTAGACGAAGGTTAGCAACTAAAAGTCACTGGAAGTTCTTGTACATTCTTGTACCCACCCCAAAAAAAAGCAAAAAAAAACGCTGTTCTTCTGCTTAAGTTCCTGGAAAAAGAGGAAACTGAAATCTTTGTCTTTAGACCTGAAGCGGTTACGCATATTTACTTCAGACGCTCTCGTCACATTTTTGTTTCATTAACCTTCATAGAATGACGCTTCCGTGCTTATGAGCCGCGTTCCAGCGAAAATTGCATTTCAAGCATTTCGTGCACCTGTATCTTCCATGGAGACGACAAAGGAGTGAATACGCTCTTTTCAACTCCCTAGACAGATCAGAAGAACGAAAAATCCAGAAATGACCAGTTGAGGAAATCTCACCATCTATGTTTTTATTCAAGATTTTAATCGCAGAAATATGTGAAACGTATGAGATGGATATTTCCTCTGGTGTATGATCATACCTCAAAAATCATTCCTTCATTATTCTCTCCATTATGGCTCTTTAGAAAGAAATTTATATCTGGAAAAATTGTGCTTTCATAATTTCCCTTGAAAAATCAATGCCAAAAAAGCATACATGCTTTATACCTTTATACCTAGTGAATTAATAATTGGCCCAACATGCAACTCGTGGACAATACCTCTGGGGAATTTCTAACGAGCTGGTTACACGTGTAACGTGTGACGTGTCGTTATGTAAACGTGTCGTGTGTGTGTGCATGTAACGTATTTATGCTATCAGAGTTTTATGTTTGTTTCGTGTTTTACTCTGTTGCTGCCATCTGCCTTTCATATTTCGAAGTGGAAATGACAAAATCTTGAGTTTTATTCTGTCATATCTTCAAGTATTGTGTTGAAGGTTTGCCTGTTCTCTGAGGAGATGAATTTCAAATTTCATATGAAATCATATTCGTGCTTCGTGTCTCGAATATGTAAGAGGTGCGTGCGTGGGATTTCATTAATTCACTAACAAACTTTCTTCACAACGAGAAATATATAGTATGGAATGGACGCATATATTTCTAGAAAAAGAAGATGAAAACATACTTGAAAAGGAACAAAAAAAAAAGGAAACACATGTTGTCCTAAAAGATGGGAAATATGTTCGGTCGAAGATGAGTGTGTCATAAATTATTTGGTGAAGCAACTGGCAGAACCGTAACGCCTCTCATGCATTATACAGACCGAGCTTGTATTTGTCCTTGCCTGTGTAATAAAGACTATCATTCAAACGGATGTTGGGATCTTCTTCATCTCCTTTCATCTACTTTCATTTTGTTCCTGAAAGAAAGATGTCATTCGGACTTTTCTTGACGCTGACGGTGTGCAAGGACGAATCATCATTCATCAATGCGACAAGTACATGGCCATTTGGAGACATGTTCTTCATTTATCGAGACGTACTTACAAAAACTTAGACGGAACTTCGGAGATAGAAATATAAAACGTTCCGTCTCTCCCTCCTTTCTGTCTGCGAAAACAGCTTCATAGATTATCGAGTGTTTGACGTCTTTGTTCCGATTGCTGTGAGGGCCTCTATAATTAGGTATAAAAGATGGAAGAGTCTGAGAGGGAATACTGACATGTGCATTACCAGATGGAGTTACACTTGCATTTTCCTGTTGTGGAAATCACTGAAATCCGATCAAGTAATAAAAATAATCATGATATATGGGGTAATATTCCATTCAGTAAGGACAACTCTATGGAGTATTGTGTGAAGCAATACTGAAATAAAGTACATATATTCTTGTGTCATTAATGCATAGGAGTGTCCCCCCTTACTTAACTGACGAAAAGACATAGCTTTAGGCATAGAGCCTCCATTAAAGGTGTTAACAGGTGTGGTTGCACAGAGCCCCGCGCTTTGTGGGGTCACGAACTAACGGTTAATTATTTTGTAGGCATTTACTAATAATAAAATTATTTCTTTCATTAATTATGGACTTTTAACCATTCTGGATATTTCTTTTTTTCGTTACGTCTCTATTTTAATCAATATTCTATAATTATTTCTTCCATTAATTCTGGATTTTCATCAATTCTGTAACCATTGCTTTCATGGATTCTGAATTTTTATGAATTCTGAATAATTTCTTTTATGAATTCTGAATAATTTCTTTTATGAATTCTGAATAATTTCTTTTATGAATTCTGAATAATTTCTTTTATGAATTCTGAATAATTTCTTTTATGAATTCTGAATAATTTCTTTTAGGAATTCTGGAATTATTTCTTTTAGGAATTCTGGAATTATTTCTTTTATGAATTCTGAATTTTCATCAATACTGTTAACATCTCTTGCATCGATTCTGAATTTTCATCAATACTGTTAACATTTCTTCCATCGATTCTGAATTTTCATCAATACTGTTAACATTTCTTCCATCGATTCTGAATTTTCATCAATTCTGGAATTATTTTTTTCACGAATTCTGGAATTATTTTTTTCACCAATTTTAGAATTATTTTTCACATCGTTTCTGAACTTTCATCAATTCTCGAATTATTTCTCTCATCTGAATAGTTGTTCAGCCACCTCGTTGGGCATTTTGCCTGTTGTGGTGGTGTTGTATTTGCATTTATTTGTATAAAATATTTCCCAAACACCCAGACATTATTATTGTTACTAATTTTCTTTTTTGGTGCGAATCGCGACGTAGATATCATTTGAAATATACACTTTGGTTTCTTTTTTTCTGATACAATTCCTTTTTAGCACTACATTTTTATCAATATACTCAAAGTGGAAAAACATATTAGTTAATTCTATACTTTTGAGAACAAAAACAAAGCAATTTCTCCTAATGCACACGCTCCTTCGAAAGCTCCACCACTTGATTACGTACGCTTTAGTGCATCGAATATCACGGTTCACGTTCGATAATACGTCAGGATGTCTAAGCTGGAGTTCGATAGAATTTATCGGAGAATTGGAAATCGAACAAATGTCGCAAACATTTAATTAAATACTATGTCAGGATTTATCCGATTCTCAGTGTTGTTTATCGTTTTTTTTTTTTTCGCTGTGTGTTTGCGTGTTTGAAGTTTGATTTTTTTTTGGCTTCTAAATAACCTAGTCTGTTCTCACGCACGGAAAAATAGGAAACAATGTCAATATTCTTTTTCCTCTCATTAGCAATAAGTTCTAGCAATTTTCGGTAAAAAAAAAAGGTTTCATTCAATATTTGTGATTTTCATTATATTTTTGAATAGAATGTTTTGATTGATCAATAATTATAGTTCTTTTCCGGAATGGAATAATCTTGGTTAAAATGAAAATGATGATGATGATGGATATGTGTAAAGAAGTTGCACGAAGACACTTTATGTTGCCACGCTTTATATGAGGATCTACGAGCTTCAGACAAATCTATTGCATGACATGCATGCCCAAAATGTATGAAAATTTTATTTTTACGACCGGCCATGTTTTTTTTTCCCGACTACATACCCGATGCGGGCATATAAAACATTTAACGTTTCGTATTTTAAGTTTATCATCGACTATGACGGAAATGTCCCTACACATGTGTGTGCTGTTCATGAAATTTTCCAGGCATGCTTCCTTTAGCAGCCATGGATGCTAACATGAATCCTAATAGTTAGTAGCCAGGTGGGATCATTGATTCTAATATACTGCAACTGGGCTCAGAATTGAATTACATTCTGCAACGGAGCTTTTCTGAAAAACGGAAAAGCCTCATTTCCAGCAAAATAGTATATCGTGATGGTATTCACGGAAGGACAGAAAGTATTTCTCAGATTGAAAAAGTAATAATGATAAATAAATATTTTTTTCGAAAAGAAATTATATTGTATCTGTATACACAGTACATAAAGTGTCCGAAAGAAATAAAAAAATTATACGATTGATTCTAAAAGTGTAGACAATATTTATTCACATTTGTATTCTAACCAAAAATATCTATCACTAAAATATGGGACCCCTGCTGCCACCTACCAATTAGGAAGTACACTACCCATTATAATAATTTAAACAAAGCTAGTTCTTGGTTTCGTTATATGTTTTTATGTTTGGAGCTAAATTATACTTTCTGTTAACACCACAACCATGGGCGGAGATACAGGAGTCGGGGGGGGGGGGTGGACTTGACTGATCTAATGTATATATATGTAGGCCTATATATGAATTGGCATCATCATCATCGTGGTCACCCAGCAATAATGCCCGTGTATTCACTTCCAAGTCTATCTCCGCCTATGACCAGAACACATAGTAACCGGATTTTGGCGCATAAAATTTACACTGTTATGCTGCATAAAAATAATATATATAGTTTCATACCAAATGTTGTTCATTTTTATTCTGCGAATTAGTTTATAAACCCAACAAGCATTTTTAAGAACTATAATATATAATAATAACATAATTTTTCTTTTAATCAATATGTGGCACCAGGGGTCGTAGCTTAACAGTTTTTCGTATTTGTAATGGAAAAATTTAAATATTAAATAGATACTCATGAAAATCCTGTGATAATATTTTTTTTGTGTAAAACATTGATTCTGTCATATATTATTTTGTGCTACATGCGCGGTCGAGCATGTACATTTTCGTAAATTTGTCCAACCCTTGGTTCCACCGAACGAACGCAATCGAAATAATTACTGATCGGCTTTTACTGCTTTTGCAATTGACTGGAGCATCTAAATCATCCCAGTATCTCCAGAAATCGGGTCGGAAAATGACATTGAACGTTCATCTCCGTCCGTATAATCAGATTTTATGACGATGGTAATGGTCAAAACTTTGCATTGCAAAATATATCGTCCGATATAACGACGGTCTTCCGATAGAGCGCGCGTAAGATGCGAGCAAGCTGGAATTCTTCGCTCGGCATCTAATGAATAATTCCCGAGCATTTCCGAGGAAGCTTAGTTTAATTTCCTAATGCGATTAACGCATCATTGATGTCAAATTTTTTGGCGGATGCGGAGGTGGCATCTCTTTCTCTCTCTCTCTTTGAAGCTTGAATATATTAGTATAAATATTGATAAGTGTTATTTATACAATGAGCTATCTTCGGTAAATAAACAGCTTCATGGAATTATGCATCGTTTGGGAAAATGATTTTAGTAAAATTAATATATACGAGGCTCCGATACTTTTCTCGAATATGACCTATCTTCCCTTGGTGTCACAGTTGATACCGCTCAATACACGCATGATACCTAATAAGATATTGGTAAAATTACCTGCATTAAAACTGGTGTGTTCAGAAACATTAATTCATCCTGATGCTTTTAACCTATACGGCGGCAGTCCCGAGAGGTTCTCGTCTTCTTAAAACCTTCTAATTCGGCAATCCTGGGCCCAGCTATCTCTGTACAGAGAACTTTGCCTGGCGACATGTTTTTCTTCCCCTCCTACCCTTCTTTTTAATCAACTGATAGTGGGCGAGGTCAGCTTTTGTTCAAAGTTAGATAACGGGAGGAGAGACGATGTTTTTTCCCCATCTTTTTCGGAATCGTATAAAAATATGCGTACAGAATAAATAATAGAAAAGAGATAGAGTATTCATCTTATTTGTTTTATTACTATTATTTTCGGTCTAGGGAAAAGCATTTCTCAGGTCAGAACTTTCTGTTGGAAATGTTGACACTGATCTCCACGTGTTCTCATCTTTTTCCACTCCAGAATAAAAATGTGTTTCTTACTTTGAACCCTATTCATATTTTTCGTATTCGCATCTTCACTTACGTATGTGCTGTTCCGTATAAATGTATGTCCCGTATTAAATGCACTTCAACAGCATCCGTATCAATTGAATTTTCAAATTTTTCCATTACTGGTCTTTTCAAATACGGTAAGAATGAGCTGACGAAAATTCCATTGGCTATGCAAATATGTGTCTAAAACTTGACTTGAAGTAAAAATAACGCAGTGGCTATTACTTCCATGCACTCGAAACTTTCACCATCGATGGACATAATTTCATAAGCATGAATGTATAGGCAGGAAACATTTTATATGAATGAATTAGAAATCCACGTTCAAAATCAACACCTAATATTAATAATTTGAATTTTCACTTGAGTGGTTTTAAAATAAATTCAAGTGCTTGAGGGATAATAAATATTTTTCTTACATGAAAATTCTAGAAAAATTTCCTTCTGTCTATTATATATGATTAAAGATGTATTCAAATGAGACGCTCGTGCGTGATCATGACCATTCAACTTATGTATTCTATACAGAGTGCATGGCTAGAATTTTTTTCCCCTTGCGGTAAATTACTGATGGATTGTTGAAATAGAGGCATACTTCTAATTAGAAGACAAAAACAGCGTGTGTACTTCAGATACGCCATTCATATTGCAAGGGGCTGTATAGTTATTGAAATAAATACTGTATATAAACTTTTTATACGGACACCCTGTGCCCAAAGAAGCCCAATTAGAAATTCGGGGCTTTTTGTCTCCTAAGGCCAACAAATAAAATTTCTGTTTATAAAATTCAATATTAGCGGAGATATTTGAATTAAAAAATCAGAGAAATGTTGGTAAAGAACAGCACAGACGAGGGAAAGATAAGATTGGAATTTTCCGTTAATTTATGTTGTTATTTCCCACATTTTCTCAGATTTTCTATTACAAATATATTTGTAATATCGCACTTATAAAACGTGATTTTTTGTTAGCCTGAGGAAAAACAGGGCAACAACTTTCTATAAAGGTTTTTTAGGACAGGTAATTTGAATACTTTTTCTAATTGGAAGCATGCCTCCGGGATCAACGGTTCATTCAATTTGCGGCAAGGAGAGTTAATTATGCACCCTGTAAATAGATAAATAAAAAAATTTAATTTGCTGGATTTATAATTAATTAACCAAACGATCGTAATTGACTCAAAAAATAGATTAGTGCTTTAAATAAATATTTATACGATACTTTTATATGTAAAATGCAGTCACTCTCGTGGTCAAGATACAGAAAATTTGATTCATTAAAATTGTTCCAAACTTTAAGGTCAGTAGGAAGGCAAACAGGAAAATCGGCCATTCAAATAGCTCGCATAGATTAAATGGATATTATTAATAAATGTTCATAATAAATATGAATGATTATAATACCGAAATAGAACATCCTATAATTAATGACGAAAAAGTAGCATTATAAAAAAACTAGCTATAATACCCGGCGCTGCCCGGGTTTTCTTCAATGAGGCTGTTAGAAACACGTGATATCTCCCTCTTTCTTTGAGGGACATGCAAACCATGTCTGAGTTAACCAATATGGCGACTTCCTGTGCGACTCATGAAATAAACAAATCTAGATTTAAAGAAACATAGAAATGTATTTCTATCCCCCCCCCACAAACTTCAAGTTAATTATCTGCCTGTTTCAGCTTTCAAAAATGCTTAATTAAAGCTGTGGAATTTTTTCGATGTACTTTTTATGGGCCCATAATTAATTTTAAAACAACCTAAACTGTATGAATTGATGCAGTTGAATATCAGAAGATAATACGGAGACATTAATTTTTCATGCTTGAGAAGATATAAATAAAAAGTTGAAATCAATGTTATTACATGAATACCCAACTCAAAAGTAGGTCCGGCTAATTACTTCATATTCAATCTCCTGGGCTTTGTACCTCTAAGCAAACACAATATTTCAGAAATCGGGTATTCTATACATTATTAAAATTATTGATGTGGCGGAAAACCCCACCAAATTTCAGCATTTCTACAGTAAAATCGGCAATTTTAACAGTGATTTCTATGAGTCTCACCCTTTTCCTGACCCTCAAAGCGATGCTGATGATGATTATGACGTCTATTCAAAAAGCCTCACTGCTGAGAGTATTGAAATGTAATTGTATTGAATAGTATCGAAAGTATTGGCAAACCATTATAAAGGCATAAAATATTATACATATACATATACTAACAGGATTAAAGAAGTGACAAACCATTGTAAAGGCATATACACGTCTGAAACGCATTGCTCGGGAACCACGGTAACCAAAGTAAACGTTCGGAAAGTGATTGTTGAGGCCCGAAAACCATTGTTGCCCTACAGTTTTTTGCCCATTTGGGGCATTTACCCTGCTCTGACAAAAATTTAAAGTAGCCTATCGTTTAAGTCGGGTCCCATTTGGTATATATGCAAAATTTGGCGACGATCCATCTAAAATTGTAGATTTGTATAGAAAACATACATACACACACACAGACAGACAGACAGATTGTCGAAAAGAAAGAAAAAAAGACATTCAAAAATAGAAAACATTGTCGTCAACAACGTAGTTAAATTCTCTTATTTTAATCGCATTATAATAGACAAAAGAAGAAAGTAAGGTAAATAAATCTAAGTACCCTATTTCTCCAAATAAGCGCGGCAAAGCTTAACTTAACGGGCCGCATTTTTCCAGAATGAAGTTTCATTACTACGTGAATTCTGTCTTTTTAGTCCGAACAGTTGAGTTGCACTTTCAGTACGTATACGATATTTTGATTTGACTTTTGTTGATTATATACTCGCAGTCTATTTTTTGAAGAGATCATGATTTTTAACACAAATATCAGCGTAAGTACTATAAGCTTCTAAAATTACAACTATTTTCAAAAACTCAAGCTTTGTGGTGTATCCTCTTCGCTACTATAGTATGTTATATATATACATAGGTATACCTCTGGAGCGAAAAGAATACGCCACGATGAATTTTACTCTAGGTTGTGTATCTCATTTTTAACGATTCTAAATGATTTTTAATGGATCTTTTTCTTTTCAAGCTAATACTTGAAGTATACGTAGACGCATCTAACTGAAGTGGTTTTAGTATTACGACCCTTATTTATTTATTGATTACTTTTTTCTTTTTAGATGACATTTTAACATATAATGAGCACATATCAATCAAACAAAAATATTTAAAGCCAGTTTTTACTCGGGTTTGAAGAGGATAAAAATAAAAGAAATTATGCAGCATTAATTAATCAAAGAGAAGTAATTTTCATAAATTCGTAGACTGTTTTTTTTTTCAAAGACGTATTCGGAATCCGAGAAATTTACTCTGATTCAGGGTTTACCTACTCGAGCAGATCAAATTTAACAATGCTCTTTTAAAAATTCCAACAAACATTCAACCATAAGTGATAAAATATTTTAAAAGTTATCATCTATATATGAATGATTAACATTGTTATCATCAAAACGTATTAATTAATAATAATTGAATGATTCAATGTTCATTATTAATTACATCAAGTATTACAATTAGACACTCATGGATGAATACGATTAACCAGTAATTAGAGAACTTCATTGATGATATTTTATTTCACTAAAATCACTCGAAGTACACATAAAAAGAAACTCCCTAATGATTTTGAGAGCGCTTCAAATACTACAATAAAATTCAAACAATTCACGAAATGGGATGTTCAATCTAAATTCATATCCTGATTGATCCACTCATAATCCACGCTCCAGTTCTACCGATAAAAAAGAGAGAGAATAGCTCACTCGATAAATTCATTAAGGCACATTCCACCCCGCGTATTTTAAAACGATAAAAAATAGCTCACGTTAACTATCCAATGGATTTCCATTACTCAAACGAAAACTATAACTATTCAATAAAACGGAACGTTTATTTTTACAATTTTTATCAGGAAAGAAGAGAATGATAACAGTAATAATAAATATCTCAGTTCTTTACTTCAGGGGGAATTTCTTTCCCGTGAACTATTCTAGAATAGAATTCAAGTTCCACGATCCAGGAATTTTATGACGTCGATAAGCGCAGATTTAATTTGGTCTTGAGTGCATTCCATCGAAGATAAAAAAAAAAAAAGTCATCTAAAACAGGGAATCGGAGGCCTAAAAATCGGACTCATTTTTTTTCCTCCTCAGTCCTTTTTTCCTCTCTCTCCTAAACACAAAATACTCAGAACAAGAGGAAAGGATCTCGAAAACTTCCAGATTCCTTCTACTCCCTCTTTTTGGATATCCAATACGATTCCAAATCTAATTTCTTGTTATGTAACAGTGTTGTTCTCGAAAGTTCGAATCCAGATCAAGAAATTCAACTAGATTACATTCCTTAGATTGAAGTGGATTCTTGTTATGCTTGAGTGGGTCCCCATGAAGGGTCCCGTTGAATTTTACTCAAAAGGATAGCTGGCGTAGAGATAATAGTATGCAGCCCTTCGCTGTTCCCCAATTCATACTGCTAGTTTTTACTGAAATGCTTCATCTGATAAAGTTTTGTTTATGTATGTGTGTACTGTGCCATTGGTTCTCGATTTCTCCAAGACGACAGATGGGTCTTTCTTAGACCGAAGAAGTTTCTCTTTTGTGTTTTATTCATTACTTTGCAATGTTTGGATACGTAAGTCAATCAGTAGATAAATTTCATTTCGTTCACGTTTCTAGCTCGAATTCTGCATATATTACGGTTTAAAAACGTTCTCCGTGCAAGGGATCGACATGATAAAAATTCCAATATCAAGTTTTTGTGAGTTAAATGTTTTCATATATCGCGAAACAACTTACTCAAATTGGTACTCTCTCTACAACTGGTAATCATATTTTTTCCACTATTGTAACCATACAAGTAACTTGCATCAGATTGACTTTTATTACATAATGCGAGTCTTGTTATGAGTCTATGAATTTTATTTAAAACTGTTTAACATTTATGTCACCTAATAAAATATTTCTCATATTGGCTTCATCGCTAGTTATAAGAAGTATGTATAGTTTATTGAAGTTTTCGCAATCACATGATAGAGTGAATTTACACTAGAACGACAGATGACAGTTATTTTGACCGCAGCAGGAAAAAAAATGAACGTGGACTATTTTTCTTTACAGTTTTATTTTTGTAATACATTTTTGTAATATATCCTTGTTCATGTTCCAATTTTTTCGAAATTTTAGACACGAGAACTGGTTATGACAATGAATTAATCCCATGTTTTGTTTTATTTCAAAAAGAAGTTTGACTATGCCTTTTTGAACTCTTGTAATTCATGGCTCCATTCCTACTTGGCAGTCCGCTGACTAAGTTCGAGGTATAATACGCATGAGAAGTTTGCGAAAGGTTCGCATGTGCGGAATGAAGAAAACCGTCAATAGCTACGAAATCCTGGTCATGCAAAAAACATAGGTAAGACACATTTTCGAAGCCGATCGCATTGTGCACTAAATGAATTCAATTTGTCCAAAATATCACCGACACTCATCATCATCATCATCATTTGGCGTCCCATAGGGGAAGAGCTTAGGCAAATTTTGCCCATTGCTCTAGCACCAAGTGGTTCAACATGAGTTGTAGGTCATGTAAGAATGAAGAAAGATATTATTCTGTGGAAATACCCAGAGTTTGGTGACTGCTCCGGGGACGAGAGTTATGGTGTCTATTACCACATTGTATTGGGTCTCTGTATGGGACATTAAGGAGAACCGCAACCAGTAAAGCCATGTCAGAGAATTTGAGGCTGCTCCTGTCTGCGGTGCCCTTTTAGAAAAGGAGCAGAGAAGGTCTCAGGGATATGGCTGAGAACTCAACATGAGGTTATTAAATAGTAATGCATGAAAGTTCAAGTTAAAGCAGAATTGAAACTCACCATGAATTTAGGTGTTTAGTGTAATTTAGAAAATTTACCAAGTTGTAAATGCTGGGAGCATTCACAACTTCACTTAGAGTCACCTGATGATCACCGAAGTAGTTCCTTCTCGGGATGGAGAAGGCGGGACATCGTCCCACATAGTGGAGTGGAGTTTCGTCTTCTTCTCCACACGCAGGACAAATAGGTGAATCTGTATAACTACAGTTGTGTAGGTGTTTCGCTAGGTTAGCATGACCAGTGATGATCTGTATAACCTGTCGAATTTGTTTCCTGTTCAATGAGATAAGTTTTTTAGCAATATTCGGATGGGTTCCCAAGGCCAGCTTGGCCTGTCTGCAGTCCTGCCTTGAGTTCCATTGCCGCATGTGTTTGTCTTCTATCCATTGTTTGACATCTCCTTTGATGGTTGACATCGAAACAGGATAGAAAGGTTCAGGACCAGATAGCTTCATGTTCGCTGCCTCTTTGGCTATCTGGTCTGCGAGTTCATTTCCCTGGAAATTTACGTGACCAGGAACCCAGTAAAGGTTGATGTTGTTGCTCAATGCGGCCAAGTTATTCAGCATGTCAGTGCAGTATTTTACACACAGTTGAAACTTGAGGAAGTTGTCAAGAGCCAATAGTGCTGCTTGGCTGTCAGAGAAGATAACAATTTGTTTTCCATGATACCCTTTGGTAATCAGACTTTCAGCCAGTATGGCTATTGCTAATACTTCAGCTTGAAAGACCGTCGACGTTTTGCCTAGATACAAATGTATCTTATGGTAGTCGTGATCCACTCCAAAGATGCGGAAAATTGCTCCAGCCCCAGTATCAGTAATCCTAGAGCCATCGGTGTAACATTCAATAACTCCTGTTGAGATGCTATCAATTATGTGGGCAACTTCATTTCTCCTGAGTATGTGGATAGTGAAGCATTTAATAAAATTTTTTGTTTTGGAACAGGAGTCTTTTGGCATTAGTAGAGAGGGTATCTCCGCTTTTCCCAGTAGACAGCTGTCAAGATGATTCTTGAAAGAAGGTTTGTATCCCATATATGGTCGATTGCACCATGTACCATTTCTTTCCATCCTATACATAGTTTTAAACGCTTCTCCTTGTAGGTACCATCTCAGAGGTGGTATCTTAAGAGTAGTTTCAAGGGCGATGGAGGGAGAGCTGGGTAAGGCTCCCGTGATAAGAATGCAAGCTAGTCTTTGCACTTTTTGCAAGACAGTTTCATAAGAGGTCTTTGATAACACCTGGTGCCATACCACACAACCATAGCTCAGCATTGGGCGTGCTATGGCAGTATAAATCCACTGAGTGGTTTTAGGGTTTAAACCCCAGGCTTTACCAATAATTCTTTTGCACAGCATAAGTATATTAGTGGCCCGTTTAGCTCGTTCATGAATATGGGATTTCCAGGAGAGCTTAGAATTCAAGTGACATCCAAGGTATTTCACTCTGTCACATATGGTTAATTCTTGTCCCTTGAGGGTTAAGTTTCCAATTTCCCATTTTCTGTTCCATGTGAAAATCGCAATTCTGGTTTTTTCCGTGGAAAATGTTAGTTGGTGTTTGTCACCCCATCTGCTGACAGAGTTTAAAATTTGTTGAGCAAGAATCCTCATTGTGGATAAATCATGCCCTTGAATGAGCACGACTAAGTCGTCTGCATATGCCTGTGTATACCCTGGTCCTTTCATTAGATCAGAGATCAGGGAGCTGAAGACCATGTTCCATAGAAAGGGAGAAAGGATTCCTCCTTGCGGACATCCTCTTCTGATAGCTCTTTCAGCTTGGGCATCAAGAACATGAGCAGTGATTGTTCGGTTCCTGAGCATATGATCAATCCATCTAGTTAACATAGGTGGAATGTTAAAATCTATTAGTGCCTTACATACAGAGTCAAAAGTAACGTTGTCAAAGGCTCCAACGATGTCCAGAAAAATACCAACAGCAAATTGTCCATTGATAATTGTGTTTTCAATTCTCCAAATCAGTTGATGAAGAGCAGAGTCAGTGGAAAACCCTGTATTAAAACCATGCTGGTTCACATTAATCTTACCCATTAAGAGAGGAATCTCTTGAAGATGCCAGAGTATCAGTTTTTCCAGTAACTTTAACTGGAAAGAAGATAATGTAATCATTCTGAAGGATGATGATTTATAATAGGTGTCTTTTCCTGGTTTTGGTAGGAAGACACCTCTGGAGCTCTTCCATACTTTTGGTATATATCCCAAAACTAGGCTGGCTTTGAAGAGGCGAATCAGCTCAATGCCTATAACTTTCCATCCTTTTTGTAAAAAGATAGGATATATTCCATCTACCGACACTCATCACTACAGTAATAAAATTCCGCCTCTCTATAGTGAATTTATCTTGTGAGGAAACAGAAAATGACAGGAATAGTATTGGCATCGATGAAAGAGCCCTGTCCATGGGGAAAATTGTGGAAAATGTCTATGCCTTTCATCGAGCAAAATTGTACCGACCAATGCAATGCAGTAAAAGCGCAAAGACCTATTAGATACGCTAGATGAATTGAATAACGTACGACGACGAGCTTCTTCAAAAGGTGTATCTTTGAATGCCACAAAATGGGTACTGGAGAAAAGCAAACGACATGATAACATCTGTACTCCTCAATACTAGTGTTATAGTGAGAAGATCGTCCATTTCTGCACGTTTTGCAATCATATTAATTAAATATCTCTATTGTCGTTCTTGGTAGATCTTCATTTCACCGCTAAATTAAGTAACCTGGAACATTTATACTTCAAGATAAGAAAAAAAACGGAATTTCAACAACCTCACATAAACCGTTCGGGTGTAATCGCATGTGAAAGTGGCGTTGCGGTCAAAATGACCGCTTTCGTTGTTCTAGTGTTATCCATAAAGTGAGATGTTTATACTTTTTTTCATTAAATTTTGTTTTCATTGAAATATCATTCAGGGTATTTTTCTTCTGATTGTTTTGTGTTTTTTCATAATTCTGGAAAAATTCTAACTGTTCTTTTTATTTTCCGGAAATGTCGAATTTTGAAATCAAGGCAAAAGGTCACATGGAAGAAACTAAAACAACACTGTCGCGTCAGTTTCATCCCTATAGATATTCGGTTAGGCATAGCCTTTAATACTTTCACCATTAGAGAGGGACGCCACTACTACATATTACTACTTAACGGTATATCCACTGGGTGAACATTCCTCGACGCCACCAGTACTACTGCTTAACTGTACATGCACCTAGTGAATATTCCTCTGAGTAATTTCTATCTATTCGTTGTATGCCTGATCGTGTTGCGTACGTATATATGCGGCCTTAACGTATATATGCGGCCTTAACGTATATATGCGGCCTTAACGTATCTACAGTGCTAGAATTATGCGTGTTTCGTTTTATACCGATGCTGCTATCTGTCTTTCATATTTTTAAGTGAAACTGAAAAACAATTTTACCATTATATTTTACTATTAAAACCTTTGCTGTTACCAAACCGCACATGCGTTATCCCTTACGTAATTTTTGAAGAAATTATTCTTGCCGAAAAGTCTATGTATGCGTGTTTGTCTAATTACGATATTCTTTCTGAGGTGCGTCATGTGTTCATACATACAGGTGCATACTTGAATTCATGCGTCACCATCTGGGATTCCACGTGACCGTGATGTCACTACCCTGCATGTGGGTAATTTTTAGCTCCCAAAAACGTGTGCTTAACCATATACAACATTCGAAAAAATTGTTATATAAAATACTTATAAATTGATATACTTAAACTTAAAAAATAACATTTCTCGAAATAATATTCAATGAAATATATTTGTAAATACTTTCATAAATTTACTCTTGGCACAATAGAAAAAATTATATTTTCATAACAACCCTGATAACATGGGATGGTAGCAATTTTTTCTCGTTATTTCTCACGAGATGACGGCAAACACGTGTGTACATAGTACTAAGTAAATATGATTTCCATCATCTCGAAAAAATGTCACCTAAAAAAAACGTATACATGGTATTTTTTCACACTTACTGTGTAATGCAGTATATCGTGAATATGAAAGATTGTTTGATTTTCAACGTAGATTTTTCAATTTCCGGAACTTTATACTCAACAAATATTTATCCTCAGACCTTTCCAAAGTTCGTTTAGAGGTGTATTTCCATTATTTTTCTACTTTTTTTTTGAATGTTTGCTTTTAGTATAGAATCCAATAGAGAAAAATATGCTTCTTTGCTTTGCTTACTTACATAATAATAAAGACAAAATAAATTAAGATAAAATCGCCATAACATTCTACAAATCTCCGGAGAGATTTCACTGAGAATATTATTATGGAAGACAAATAAACGCGTATTTTTCCCATTTCTTCTTGTGATGAGTAAAACCAAATATTTTTGTAAAACTCCGAGATAATTCTTGTTTTACAATTGCTATTTCACAAAACAAATACCTCGCCGTTGAAAATACGTGTCCCATCAGTGCTGGAGCGAAACACGAGTGTGTTTAGACGCATGTTTAATAAACTGTGATGGCTCTAGAGATTACTCGTTCCGGTAATTCATCTTAAAGAAAATAATTTGCTTACGATTTATAGGAAACGATACAGCGATATCCGCGAAGTGTAAAGAGAGATATAACACTCAGATTTTTCGAATTAGAATGACATATTCGTGATTAGAATTTTGTACAGATTGTATAGGGATTATTTATTCTATATGGAATTGGAATTTTTTCAGTGTATAAAATAGTAATGTATCAATTTGATATTTACTCCGAATATAATGACTTTGAGATATTCATTAGCTTAAATAATTTAGAGAGGAAAAAAAACCGTAATTCTGTGTGAATATAGCATTATTCTGACTCCACAAAAACGTGATGAAGTATCAATGTAATAAAAATATTAATAGCGTATTTTTACATTTCATGTTATGGATTAGATTCACGCCGGACCATTTTTACACGAAATGATCAATGATATGATGAACGATGTATTTTAATATTCAAAATGGCAATACACACAGTAGAATCTCGCTTATCTGTCATAAACGGGTCAGCAGAACGTCGGATAAACAAAAATGTCGGATAATAAGGAGGTGTTGGGGAAAAAGCCTATTAAACGTTAAACTATGTTATAATTTTACACATGACCGACCTAATAATCATGTTTTGCAATAAAACAACAGAAAAAAATTGACTGAAAAAATGAAATACAGTTGCAGAATATTCTGAAGTTATAAATACAGTACTTAAAAATAGTGCAATCCTGTGATGATTTAGATAAATTTTTCATTGTACTCTGCTTTGTGCCGTTTCTTCGCTGCCATCTTTTCAGCATCTATATGTTGGCTTACGTAGCTTGGTTCTTGTTGCTCAATGTATGTAATTTCACGCCCGTAACTTGCACAGGCCTTGTAACAGATTAATGAGATTTTTCCCTTGCGGTGGGACGTCAAATAATACAGAATGACGGATAAGTGAAATCCGGATAAACGAGAAGATTCTACTGTATCAGAATATATTTTCAATATATTCTGATACAGTAGAATCTTCCCGTTTATCTGAACATTCGTTCGAAATAATGACCTGATACACGAACACAATTATACAAAGGTCATAACAGGCAAAATGCCCAAAAAGGTGGGTTAGAAAAAAATTCCCATAAAGAATATGGATTTCAAATACATCCAAACTACGTCAGAAATACAGCAATCGAATAAAGATCAATAAAAACCTATATAATTATGATAAAATAAAATAAACTTCCCATAAAAATTTATAGTTGTCTTATCTGATTAAAGATAGCTACTCGATTTATCCCAATATGTATTTTAACATCGTATATACAACATCGTATTTAATTTTGAACGTGTCAATTGTGCTAGAATTCACAACCCCCGAGGGTAAACTGTCCCATTCATTCACAACCCCATTAAAAGAAAATTTCCTGTGACACCACAACGTGTGGAGTTGTGCCTCACTAAATGATACGGGTGTCTCCTTGTCGAAGCAAACGGTTGACGGTGTATAAATAACTCATGTTCATCCTATCCATTCCATTAAAAAAACAAACGTATTAAACACTTCGATCAAATCCCTTTCACACTCGCATTTCTCCAATAAACATATTCAAAAAATCAAGACTCTCTCAATAACTCAAGCCCTGTGCGCCATCAAGAGCACGCTTAGCCCTTCTCTGCACTCCCTCTACTAAGTAAATGTCCCTCCGCAAGTATGGTCACCAAAACCTGACGGCATACTCCAATGCAGGGCGAACTATGACCCGGAAAAGTGTGGAAGAATCCCTTTAAAAGAAGAGAGAGACATTTTTAAGAATGAAACCGAACATTTTTTGTTCGCTTTCTTGACCACCGCTAAACAGTGTGCAGAAAACCTAAGCCACTCGTGAATAAGAATTGCCAAATGGGCTATCCTAGTTGCATTTGGAATATCAACTCCATCCGAGTCGTAAGTGAAACGTGAGTTTTTCGAATCAAAATGAGCGACGGTGCACTTGTCAACGCTGGAAAAGTCGCACTCCAGTCGTTTTCCTATGCTGCAATGTTCAAGTACGTCTGGGAGTCTTCCCTATTACTTTGATTCATGACTACCCTCCCCCTAGTGTCACGTCATCTGCGAATTTGCTGAAATTGGCATCGATACCCTGATCGAGCTTATCGGTAAAGAGTGCGAAAAATAATGAAAGGACTAAGGTCATATTCTTGAGGGGCTCCACATTTGATACCAGCCCAGTCAGAAAATTTCCCGTTTAACATAATCCCTGTGACTTATATCATAATATCCAAAACCTTATAATGAATTTCGGCATAATAATTCATAATCTCGAATACTTTGAATTAACGATTTTTTTCTTACTTAATATGGTATATTATATTCAACAACTTTCGCAGGTAATAAATATATTGGGTTATTAATACAGAATTTTTTATTTGATATTTACTTCAAATTTTATGACTCTGAGCTTGGGTTACTATTGATATATTCTACTGTGAATATTTTGTTTTCTGAATGAAGAGATCAATATTCTCCCATTTCATTCGAAAAGAAGTTTTATATCTTATATTCTTAATATATTTTGACAACTAGAACCAATTATAAATACTATTTTGAACCCACAAAAGTGTCATAAAGTATGAATAATTTACCAAAAAAAATATTAACTGTGAATTATTTCTAATTTCATGCTGCACACGTGGATTCCCGCGGGAATATTTTTATAACTATGAAATGATCAACTACATCACGAATGATATATTTTAATATTAAGAATGATATTATCAGACTACATATTATGAATCGGGATATGATGGCAACAAAAAGCATTTTATAATTTGAAAAAATTGAGGAATGATATTTTTGAATATTCCCAAAATCAGTAAATGCCTATGACATAACTCATTCATTTTAAAATATTTGTAATTAACGATTTTTTTATACTTAATATGTTATACATTTAACTAATCTTACGGGAAATTTAATAGGTTATACTAGGTTAAGAAATTATCAATTTTATTACAGATTATTCAAAGAATTTTCCAGTGTAGCACGCATAAGAACACAAGCTATACTAAAAATATATCATTGAAAATTTGTACTTCCAAACCAAAAAATACATACCTCACATCCTTAACAATTGAAATTTTAAATACCCTTTCATTCAAAAAATTCCTTCATCCTATCAGATAACTAGTTATACGGAAAATCCGTTTCGGGGACAAATAAATGTAAACTGAATTATATATAGACCTAATGTGTGCTCCAATAAAAATTTCGTTAAACAGACTGCAGTAAAATTGAAAACTTACAATTCAGTCGTTAAAAAAAACCTGCGTCCATTTTTTGGCATGACGAAAAACGAGCATGTACCATTATATAAGATTCATCAAGTTAAATTCTTGCAAAAAGAGAAGGAAAAACTAGCACTTATGAGAATTCTTTCGACGTTATAACGAATGCTTCCTAATTTTAAACTTGCTATAACTATTTTTTGTATCTCTAACATTAGCTATTAGACAATCACTTATAAACAACTCGCTATACCGAGACACTATAAGCCGTAATCGTTATAACGGGCTTTCACTGTATTATCTGTGAGATTATGTGAACAAAAAAATTTTTTTAAAAATACTTATATTATTAATTACAATATTAATATATATATATCAACTATTTAATATACAGGGTGTTGCCTTGTAGTGGCTAGCGACAAACTCAGACGGGTGATACCAGGTACCGAGAGGAACAAAAATTGTCATAGAACATGGTATCGCGAACCATGTTAAGTCTGTGAAAATCGCAAAAAAACTTATGAAGGGGGTAGACAGGGGAATTACCTTCGCACTCGCAACTTTGGAACAACTCCTGTAATCATTTCTCTTCGTCTACTTTCTGACATCGATCAAGTAGATGTTTTTGTACTAATTTGTTTTACTTTTTTTACTGATTTTGTATTTATTGTTGTACTTTATTTTGTATACCACTGGCTATGTTGTATTCATACTGTCAAATAAATGTTTTTTTTACTTATTATTTGGCTTTGTGTCCCACTCGACGTCACACCCTTCAAAAGCATTTTTGCGATTTTCACTGACTAAACCTGGTTTGCTATACCATGATCTATTGCAATTTTTGTTCCTCTTGATGCCTATTATCACTCCTCTGAGTTCGTGGCCACTTCAAGGCAACACACTATATATAAGTTTCTAATTATGTAACAATTATTCATTGACATAGTTGGTAGAGAATATCGTTAATTCAAAATATCCCACTGTATCAACTATAATGTCAATAGGAACTCATTGATTTTGTATACTAAAATCATACATTCGAATATCAGAAACTTTCGGATTAACGATTTTTTTACTTACTTAATAATGCTGTAGGTAATATTACGAGTTATTAATTTTACTACAAACAGACATGGTTCCGCCCAGAGAGACCATGTTGGGATGGTTTGTGCATCTTTCCCAAAGTGTCGGAGGGTCTTGAATTCTTTATCTAACGAATTTTATCGAATGATTATCTAACGAAAAATTTTGCTACTACAGCACTCACATTAGGTCCATTAATTTAAGCAACATTGAATATTTTTTTCAATAACAAATTTCCTGTATATCCTGACTACACGATATAATAAAGCAACATTTTTTTTATATCTAGATGGAAACTGTATTTCAAGTTTGAAATAATTTTTTTTGAACTATAAATTTTAAAGATGCATTTATGATTTTATTAAAGTTTTAGATTTTGTAACTGAATCTATTAAAATATATTTCCGAAATCGTTCTGACATTCGCGTTCCGTAAATTTTCAAAAAAATAATTACCAATTCACTGTTTTCCTTCAAAAGTCATTTTAACAAGAATATGAAAATAGCTCCACATTGTTCGAGTCTCTTAACAACCTTGGAATTTTTGTGCTTGTAGCGATTAAGTGGAATTCCATTTGAGAATCGGAATTTTTTTTAATTGTAATAACGTATACATACTCGAAATAACCTTTTCGCGTCGATACTTTAGATTAAACGAATTCTTTTCATATGCAAATAATGAATTAATTCTGTGAGTAAACTTTTCCATTGCAAATATCGCAAAGGGATTTCAACGCGTCAGATAGTAAACGATTCGATAATGTATTAGGATATACATAATACCAATGGAAACCACAGACCAACTTATATTTCCAGATGTTTACATTCGTTGTTAATTCGTGGTTTTACACCTTTTAACATAGTGAAAAGCTCTGCTCTAGTATAGAAATATCATTAAAATATTATTCAACCATTGATTTATTTCAAATTTGTTATACATTTTTTACTGTACGAGCTATCCTACGCTCCAACACATTGTATTATATAGCTCTGAGATCAATATTTTCGCATATTTTCAAAAAAAATGATTAAAACAGTTAGTGCGCATGATAAAACAGCATGACAGCAATGTATTTGAATAAAATTTGATTCAAAATAAAGGAAACTGCCCAGTTCATAAAGTGATGAAAAAAGATTGAAATTTCATTGACTCAATCTTGTGTGAAATTAAATAATTAGATAAATAATGAATGAAAATGGAATTGCAGTTTAAAATTAAATAATTCTTATTTGGAACTGAATTTCAAATTTTAAAACTAAAAAAAATTAATATTTTTTCTCCATACCAATTATTTATGAACGGATCTCAAATAGTTTTCCACATTTTATGAACTCTGAACAGTTTCCTTTATTTTGAATCAATTGTGGCATTACATGCTATGCTATTTTATCGTGCTCGTAAGCTGAATGAATGGATGAATTTCATTCATTCATGCTCGTAAGCTGTTTTTAGTACCTTTTTTGGAAAATCAGCAAAAAATCAGGTATTGAAGATATGTTAAACCTCATACAGGTATGGAATAGAATATGCAATCACAAATATGTGGATCGAATTTGAAATAAATAAGTGGCTGAATAATACTTTTAATGATATTTCTACCAGGGCATGAGTTTTCACCATGTAGAATGGTATGATGCCCTTTAAACGTATAATGAGTACATCAGAATTAAATTATAATAGTGAATTCATCATTGCAATATTATCCTGAGTATTAACTCGTAATCTACCAGAGTATGAAAAGTATAATAAGAAGAAAATTCTAATAAATATAAATAAAACATAATGATAGTAAATGTAAATATAAAATATATAATGATAATAAATGAAAGTAAAATATAATGGCAATATATAAAAATTAGTTATAACGATAATAAATGAAATGAAATATAACGATAGTAAAGGAAAATAAAATATAATGATAATAAATGTCTAAAGAAAAGCTTTGTGATAATAATATGAAAATAAAATATTTTGATAATAATAAATAGGTTATCATGAGATTATTTGCTTGGCATTTTAGTTATTATTAAAGATTTAAAAATAACGAAACAAACTATTTTTCATGCAATTAGTTAGGCCATAACAAATTATCTAAGCTGGTACTTTATGCCTAGTATAAAGCACCAGCAGGATCATGAAACCATCAATGGCCAAAAGCGTAAAACCCGAAGGAAAAAAACTAATGCAACACAAACTTACCTATTTGTGCAACCACGAGCATCGAAACCAAAACCAGACAGAAGCTAGTCATTGTATCCGAATTCATGATAACTATATTTTGTTCGAATATCCTTCAGTCAATCAATTAAACAGAAGAGATGATTATGGGAACAGTCATTAGCATAACTAACAAAAATATGGGACAACACTGGATATTGAAGACGTACATAATTACCGTCACTGATTTAAAAAGTTTGATATGATACTTTTTGGAATTCTGTGTTCTGTATCACATACCATCAAAATGTTATCTCTTTTATACGATTCAGATTTCCATTACACTCTCCTAAAATATTTCTTATGATAATTTCTAAATTGTATACTTCTTTAACACCGACTTTTACGCTCGATGTTTCCTACACACAATGAAGTATCAACATGTTTCAAGCGTTCAATGTCGAGCCACTTTCCCCCGAAACAACCAAGAAAAGTTTCCAGTCCATGTAACATCGAGAGAGCGAAAAAGATGAAGAAAGTTTTCCCCGGACCACTTTTATATGGACCGACACTCACAGGATTCCGGCATTTGGGAGCTAAGCCGGGACGGTTCTCTTCCGGAGCGAAGATTTCCCGAAAGTAAAGGCCTCACTTTTCGCGCTCTGTGGTGACAAGCAGGTGGCGTTAGTTGTGGAAATAGGTGGAAAAAAAAGAGGTAGGAAACTCGTGATCCGGTGTTTTAATAGTCTCACTTGAGCAGGGAATCGGGAGAATCTGGATTGATAGAGACAGACCACAGCTGTTCTGGTGGCAAAAGAGCCGTGTCCAAGACATCGCCATTCTCAACTGCGGAATTCCTTACTTATCGGAGGAAAAATTCCTTCGGGAGACGGGAAAAAAAAGTGGGATAAGCCCTCTCTTCTCTTTGGCTACATTCTATTTCTATTTATATTTTTCCCCTATTATTTTCTTACGACAGTAGTGATTTTCTATATTATCCTCACAATTAGGATCACACTTACTAGGTTTAATGGAGTGTGTAACTAAGTTGCGTGATGAAACAGCAGGCTTTTCTGCACGAATAATGACGGTGGCGTGTGTTTGCAAAAAAAGTGTCCAAACTGTCTTTTTTCCAATTGCCAATAATATATATATATACACACACACACACACAGTTGCCGCCACTTACTAGAATCACGGGATAATGGTATCATTCGGTTATTGTTATCACTTTCATTAAGTACGGAACGGACCAAAAAAACGGAGAAAAAAATCAAGATCTCGGTTTGTGTATCAATTTTTTTTTTTGGCAAAGTATTTTATTTTTGCATATTTTGAAACGTAGGTTGAACCAGACTTTTTTTTTCCAATTAGCTATCGCTTTCAAACTGCGTGACCGTTAAGTAGTTCAGGAGGCTCACTATAATTGACAAAAATGTGCTAATCGCGTTGTCATAATAGTCACTTCGCTATGATCCATCTATGGAAATACGCTTGTAGGCCAGCTTCTAAAACTGCTTCTCTATAGTGAAAGCGTGTGAGGGAAAAAGTCTTTTTATTCAGTTATTGACCAGTTTCCTTTCAATTGTTCTCAGTCCGCATTCGCAGCCTCTCCGCCAGTACACTTTCACAACATACGGCCAGTGATACCCATGCAACTAAAAAAAAAGCTTGTATAGTTGATAATAGAAATCATTCTCATTTATTGCATATATCTCATATAATATTTGCTAGGCCCTAGCACACCCAGAAGCTTGCTTGTTATAGGCATGATTTTGATGTATGCTTTGTTTTGTGAGTGTGCCACACTCGATACTCGATGAGTAAGGAATCGTATTTTTCGTATTGAAGAAATAGATGTGATAAAGCGAAAAATGTGTCAGTTTTTATGAATGAATGTGAAATTGTGATGTTTACCACTTTTTCATGAATTTATGTTAAAATGAGTAGTAATTTTGCTGAGCACTTGAGAATTCTAGATATTTTTCACTAAGTACAGTACTTTAATAATTAACCTCGTCATTAACCCATTAACGCTGGTTGGTAAAAAAAATTGGTATTCTAAATTTTAAATTTTTTCTTTGCCAATTAATGGTGGAAGTAGTTACTCAATGCTATTATTATTTTTAAAAATCAAAGTCGCCGTTAATGGGTTAAACTTGAAAAATAAATAAATGCGTCGTTTGTTTAGTTTGCTTTTACTTTTGCTAATGAATTCGGCACACTTTTGATTCGAAAAATATTTTTCACCAATATAAATGCGAAATTTCAGATTATTAAATTCTATTCTTTTGAGAAATTTACCTGTCTCTATTGGTTAACACGAAATAAGGAATTTGTTTTCCTTTATAGGGGGAAGCTATTCTCTGGTTCTTAAAATTTTCAGAAGAAAAATTACGTGCACGATATTGTCCTATCTTATCAATTTTTCCCCACAAAAATTTACAAAACGGTTAGGGTAATATTTTTTTGTTCAGTCGACAATTCGTAAACACCCAATGTTCCCATAAAAATAATAAATTTAAAAGAGTTTTCATCGAGAGTCATTGTTACAAAGTAATAACAATTCCTATAGTAAATCCGTGAGTGCGTGTTTAGACTTCTTCATTGTTTTCTTTCCTTTAACCGCATGCCATCAAGCACGGAAAAATAGACCGTCGTGTAATTCAGTAGCATGATCTTCAATAAGATTATTAATTTCGAATACATATGGTAATCAAATGCTTATTGGTAACATGCCCGGAAGTGGAGCGCTTTGGTGCTACTAGCAAAACCACGAGACACCCAGGCTCTGTCGCAAGAAGCAACGTGAGCACTTCGTCCCCCAGGGCAGGACTCGGGCATCTCCGACATTCCGGGCTTTCGTGCTACTTAGTAGCATGGAGATGACATATATCTATGGAATGTATCGAACATTATAACAAGCATCATAATCCGTGATACACATTAGACAGATCCATTCTAACTCCTAAAATGTTTCAATAAAAATAATGTTTTTGTAGCTCAAAGTCAAAGAGGAGAAATGCGCGATTTAAAATTTTAAATTCTGTTCTGGGAAAGATTGTCCCGTTCCCATAAGTCCAGTTCGACAAAACGAGACATATGGTTATCATACTTACAACTCAGACATTTTTTTTCAAATGAAGTTATGAATCGGTTATTGTTATCACTTATAACTTATCAGAAACCCAGAGTCCCAATGTGATCACATAAGCCACTTACACTACACCAGTAATGTAAATTTAGCTCTTTAAGTTTAGATGAGTTTGTTAACTAGATTAAAAGCACAATGAATTGTTTTCGAAGTGGGGTTTCGAAAGATTAATAAATATCATAATAGAAGAATTAATTATTCGTATCTGAGTTGTTAAACATGCGTATTTTGAAATCGCATACACGTGAATTTAATCAACCTGATTATGAATTCCATAAATCTGAAGATACTAAAAAAATTAACATTATAATTATCAACTATTTGATTGTGTGTTGAATATTTCCTGAGCTGAATTTTGGAGTTTACGCGAATAGTGTAAAGCGATTAATTTTCAGCACAAATATACAGAATTATTCATCTACTAATATTACAGTTTGCCTTCAAAGAATTAGATAGGCCTATATGTGAAGAACAAAGCGATAGTGCTTTCAAAATCCTATTCATTTTTTTTGTTTTGAAACGAATTCAAATGTATATTAATGAAGATTTCGGGTTTTCATAAGTTTCGGGAAAAGTTTGGAACTAAGAGGAATGTGTTTAAAACAATTCAAACTTGAGATAATTGCATGTATATTAATAATTATTTTAATTTTGAATACAATACGAACATCATCTTAAAAGCAGCGAAAATAAACCGGAATAGAAATTTTGCGGAACAACAACTGCTTACTTCAAATAGTTCCATTTGTACATCTTTCTTCTTATTAATTTTAAGTACCAAACGATCACAAAAAAATTGCAAAATCAAACCCAAATTGATGAAAATTGTTTGTTCGGGTTAGATCAAAAGTTTTGATCCAGTTTTATCAATTCTCCTGATGATGCCAACCACTAGTGTTGAGGAAACGTTGAGAACTAACTCAAACGGACGACGGTCTTCGAAACCGAACAAACAGTTTTCATCAAATTATGGCCGCGAAAACCTTATCAAATATTCAAACCCATATTGTCGACACAAATTTCTAGTGGTTTTTGTTCACCATGTATACCGTAGAGCCACACGACCAGGGACAGCCACGGAACCGAAAAGCGTCTTTGTTAAAGGATAGTAAAATATAGTGAAATCTCGATACACGACGGTCTAAATAGAAAATAAAATATCATTGTATGGAGATGTACCGTTATATTATATTAGTCGTCACCGAATTTATGCTCTCGTTTCCATCTCTTTCTGAATTTAATACAAAAATAGGTATAGACGATAGATACATAGGTATAGCGCAAAATACCTGTGCTACTAATCATCCTCGAAAGAACAAAAACTGGTGAAGACTTTAGAAATGTATTGAGGTTGATTTTGAGCAAAATATCGTTCTAGCAGTCTTCGAAATCTCCTCGAAAAATATCGTTATGGAGTCATTCATCGTAGTAAAGAATATTGTTGTATTCAGAGAAGTATAACATTCGACTAACGACAATTCCAAACAAGATTCGAAAAAATATCGTTGTAGAGGGATTTATTACTGTATCGAGTGTGGTTGTAGCGAGCTTTTGATGTACATTGAATCACGCCGACGTAATTCAACGAAGTGTCTGTTAACGGGATGTGTCCACTAACAGGTGCGTCCAGTATGGGAGTTTCCACTGCATATTCATTCCATACATAAATATGTTCTATGAACATTTTATTTTTCAAAAAGGAAATTTGAAAAATTGTAAAATTCTTAAACAAGTAGGAAAAAATCTTCATAACAAAAAAATGTCAAAATATTATATTTCTATCAGATGTGTCCTTGAAAAATTTAATTTTTATAAATTATTCTAAATCTAGAGCTTTTTAACGAAAACTCAATAAAATATTTATAGTTGAAAAATTCCATTTTTTGTTGATACCAAGTTAAATATAAATAACCACAAATGCACTGCGGAAATGTAATAGTTTATAATGAATTCCACGGAATTCTAAACGTATTAAAACTATTTTTCCTTATAATGTGGTAAATTTGTTTGTTAATATTTATGAAATCTATACATATAGTTCCACTATTAGTTTTAAGAGTACCACAAAAGTTAAATTATTGAAGTCTTTTGTATTCATGTATCTTTCGTTTCAAACTTTCAGTTTGAATCCCACGAGAGAAAAATTAAGTAAAAATAGGGTTAAAAAACGAAATATTTTCTTCTCTTGCATGAATTTCTTAAAAGCCACAATGTAAATGTACGACGGGATAAGCTTTTACTATTGTGGAAACACGGCAAGAAGAGAATTTCAGTCCACGTAAGCTGAATTCAAGTCTATTTTTTCCCCATAAATACAGATATTGGAAAATATCCCCATCCAGAAAAATACTATTTGAAAAACATCGAAGTTTTATTTATTTTTTCCCAAATCTATTGTCATGCGTTTCTTTTGTTTATTCAAATACCGAAGAAAAAATATTGTACATATCAAATCGCCAAGTGATTTTCCACCAAAACGAGCAACATTAGTTTTACGTTATGGGAATTGAAGTAAATATGCATTTTTAGATAATGAGAAATGAATTATAATTTTATTTTATAATATTCAGTTCAAGATTCCTTGGAAAATAATTTCGATTATCAGATGTCATATATCCATCAAGGGGAACAGATTCTCAAGAAAACCTGAATTCAGAGGAATTTTCACGGAGCTTCATAGTATTTCTTTTTAATTTGGAGAGAGGTGAAGATACGATTTTTTCTCCTTTGCATGATACTTGTTTGTTTGAAAAATCATACATATTTACATATATAAATGCCGTTTTTTTCTTTATGGCTTTTTCTTTATGGTTTCTCTTATGAGAATGTTATATATAAATATATATCAATAAAACATTTTCATTTGTTTTCACTTCCAATTCACAAAAAGTTGTTTAGGTTCTAAGAATTTCAGTCATATAAATATTTATTGAACAGTATTTATAAATAATTTTCACATTGAAAACTGAAAAAATATTGCCACTTTAATAGCGAATCAATATTATAAATATTGATATAAATAACTCCAGAACTAATGATAATAAAACATATAATCGAAAATTTATGAATAATACAAACGAAAACGAATGAGAAAAAACCAGTTCCAAAATTAAAGAAAATTCCAGAATTTATGAAAGATATAATTTCAGAAACTGTAAAAGTTTTCAATATTTATGAGGCTTCAGGTTTGATTCAGGGCCCTGGGCAACACGATGGATCCCAAAAGCGGGATCCTGAAGCAAACGCACCCGTAGTAATTTGCAACACCATTCTGAGCGCATCTTATCCCCCTCCCTAGAATTTATTCAGAAATCCCGTATACAATAATAATGCGATTTATGCAACCCTGCATTTCTGTCATCTCACCCTAAAAACTCATGCCATGAGTTGAATTGATAAATCAATTTTTCCTCATTTTGATCTCGAAAATCTTACTCCTATATGCGAGATCGTCCTATTTGTATACCGTAGATACGGTATATGGAATACATGGTTTTTTTTTCTAACTGACTGATTAATCATCGCCGAACCAAAACCGTAAAGACTAGAAATATAAAACTTGTTCATTGGTTTTTTTCTTGATGGCAAAGACTCAGTAAGAAGGAATTTTTTCAAATTCAACCCCAAACGGGGGTCATAAAAGGGTTTAAAGGTTACATAGAGAAATCATGCCGAGTAGAACCCGCTGAAGCTGTAAATATGAAATTTGGTGAGTATTTTTATTTTCTAATCTAGAGTCACTAAGTAGGTGTTTTCTAAAAATCCAACCCCGTAAGGAGGATCATGAGGAGACCAAATGTTATATGGGAGGAAGGGGTGGGGGGGTAAATAAAATGCTTTTAGATTACCAAATCCATGCGAGTGAAGTCGCGTTAATAGATAGTTAGTACAAACTAGCTGTACTAAAAATACAATTTCATTAGAAATTGCTCTAGTCAGAACGATTATTTAATATCGTCTAATACTTAGGATAGGATTCCGTGGATTATCCACTTATTGGATTCCGTGCAGCAGTTATCACATATGACGTGATCTAATTTTTGAACATATTTTGTTTCATAAAATTAAGAAATTATAAAAGCATATGAATTCTAACCACGAGGTCCGGATGACGGCTCTCCATTGAAGAGCCGAAATGCATCGACCATTCGACCAATTGAATTCGTGTCTTGAAAACGTGTCAATTTTTGTATAAATTAAAACCAGGCAAAGTTTCTAATTTTTGTGATAAAAAGCACTATAGTTATCTAATACCATAATCTTTGATATATTTCATAAGTTGGTATTTCGGTTATTTTTTATACCTCGCGCACGTGTACAGAATCTATATATACATATTTTATATGAAAATATTTCCCCATGTACATATAGTTTCAAAAAGATAATAAATTTTAATTCTTATCATTTATATATATTTATTTTTAATACTACATAAGTTGAATGAAAATCATTAAAAATATTTTTTCTTAAGTTTTCGAGTGAACCTTTCGTTAATGTTTAATGGATTAGTAATGACATTAAAACGTCCTCCAATGACAATCCATTTATCTTACATCAGAGTTTTTTCTTTTCTATCAGACCCGAGGGATTTTAGGGATAATGGATACAAGTTGCACAGATAGGGGAGGTAACATCGAATATCGAAGGTAACAAAACTAACATGCATATAGAAGATCGAAACGGATCGAACAACGTGTGTGCCGCACATCTGACCGGATTTTATTTTCGTTCTTATTTCGATTCCGATCTGTTCTCTCACGATCGATCTTCGTCTCTTGTATCAGATGAATTATAACGTTATTATCATATCCTATTTTCACAATACACAATATTTTTTATCGCCCATTCAAGATGTTTGCCGGATGCAATTGATATATAACTGCATTCATCTACTGAAGTATCAATATATTGATATGTCACAATGACAAAAAAAAAAACTCCAGACTAATTTATTATACTATCAACTATATAGAAATGATCGAATTTGCGCGAGTGTTGTCAAAACAATAAATAGCTCGGTAATCCATTATCACCGTTAGGCTCATGTAAAATGCATCGAACGTGTGAGACGCTCGCTTTTCAAAATCAAATCCTATATCTATTGTATTAGCTCATAAACACATTGAATATTTGAAAAAAATATATAGAGATAGACAGCTTTTTCTGAACTGGGAAAATACCGAGGAAACAGATATTTTTCTAGGCATTATGCCGAGGTGAACTCGGAAAGAAAAGTCATCTGGTCTCCTCCGGATTCCTTCAGGCATGGATTTGAGTCCCGGTAGAGATCACTCTCATAGGTGACATGATTCAATTTTTGAGCATTTTATGTTAAAAAAAAACATTAAGATAACTCTATAACTCTATACAGAGGAAACTTTTGAGATAACGGACTCCCATAGGCCAAAAAATTTTGTCTGCTAACGGGGAGTCCCCATTAAAGGGGAGATCTAATGTGTGCAGCCTAACTTTGTTTATAGGAATTTTTTGTATTTATGCGATAGTTTGGCATCGGTCGCTATTGGTTCCTATAGATTTTAATGTTTAAAATGCGTATATTACTAGAAAAGTGATACACACACACACAGAGAGAGAGAGAGAGAGGTGGCAATGCATAATCACCAATCGTCTCACTAAAGAAAGTTTGATTAAAATTCACTTCATTTATCAGTTTTACCGGCGATCATGCATAATTCCGAAATTAAGTTGGACAAATATGGAAAACTTTTTTGTCTTCATCGAACCAATTAATTATTTTTACCTGTGCACATAATACATGCACTACACATATTTTGCAATAAACTCTGATTAAATTAAAATAAACTTGAGGAAGATAAAAACGTTCATAACAACATTATCAGTCTTGTAATGTTGCGTGGTTTTCTGTGCACACATTATCACCAAACAAAACCAACATTACCATTCGAATTCCCCAATAATTATGTTCGTATTATATTTCTAGCTTTCATATATTTAAAAAAAATACAACGTATTTTCATTTTGATCATGTATAATTTCTTTCAATATACAGGGTTAAGAGCAAAGTCCCTTTGGCACAAATTACTGGCGAACCATTGATCCTAAAGACATCCTTCCAACTAGAAAACGTATCCAATTAACGTGTAGCTACTCATAGACCTATCAGACGCCATTCATATTGCAAGCGATTGTATAGTAGTTATTTGGATAAAAAAAATTAAACTTTTTGTAAATTGGTGGTCACCATGGTCTAAAAGAACCCAATTAGAAAGTTGTTGCTCTGTCTCCTCCTAAGCCCAGAAAAAGAAATTCCACGTCTCCCACAATGCAATATTTGCTAAGATATCTGAATTCAAAATCGGAGAAAATGTGTGAAAGAAACGCATAAACTACAAAGCTTCTATTCCTCATTTATGCATTAATCAAAAAGCGTTCTTATTCTCATCCCGATCTGATTTCTCTCTATCGATCCTAGTCTTTTCTACTAGATGAATTAAAACGATATTATCATATTCTCTATACAGTACATAGTATGCAATTTTTCTATCCACTACTCAGGAAATTTGCCAGACACGATTGATATATAACCATATTCATCAACAGAATAATCATAAAAAAAAGATGTGTCACAATGAAAGAACTTTTATGCCAATTCATTATACTATCGGCTATATAGAAACGATCGAATTCGCGCGGATAATGCCAAAGCAATAAATAGCTCGGTAATCCGCAATTACCGTTAGTCACATGAAAAATGTATCGAACGTGTGAGACCATCGCTCTTCAAAATCAAATCTTATATCTATTGTATTATCTCATAAATATATCACACATTTGAAATATAATGGCGGTAGAAGATAAGGGGAAAAAAGAGTATTTTCCTACTTCTATAAAGGAATGGAACTTGTGATAAATTACTTAATCAGTACATCGTATCGCTCTTTTCTTGATCGATGCTTTGTTTCAATGACGAAAGATTCGACTCATCTATTCTTTTTGTTCTTTTATATTTTTCCGTATAACTCCTACGATTTCTTTGCCCCGGACTTTTTGAACAGATTGAAAATATCGACCGCGAAATTGCTTTTCAGGTTCCTGCGAGCGCCGCTCTGACCGATTCCTATTGTTCTTGTTTTACAGTAAAATTACGTTTTAAATTCGCTTTGTATTTTTCTGTTTCCTCTTTTTTGTTAGGAATGAAGTGGATACCGTATAGAATATTTAGTAACTTACCTGTGGGGTTTCAGAAAACTTCATTCTCCTATCTCATTCAGAAAAAAAGAGGAAAACAAGTACATAGGTACAGGTGAAGAATCGAAGTACTTTGCAACATCTAATAAAAGGAAATGTTCTGTTGTTTAGTCTTACTCCCGTTTCTGGAAAAGAAAAGACGGACGAGAAGAAAGAAAGAGACGTCTAAAGTGTTATTCAATGAGATAGGAGATTGGCTTTTGCGAAGAAAATTGGTATTTCCTTCGAGATACGTTGATCTTTAAGAAGAAAGTGGAAAATTGTTTTCTATTAGTTATATACATTATATATATATTTTTTTAATTTATTCAAATGACTGATAGAAGTATATTTTGATAGCAAATATTTATAAAGATATTGGAAGACTATGAGGCCAATTGACTGGTTACTAAGTTAGTCTTAAATTCGAAACATACGACGTTGAATAAAATCAGTGGATAAAATATAAATCAAGTATTCAAATAAAAAAGGATTATAATTATTATCGTTACTCGATCGCCAGTTTTTGACTATTTGTTTCTTCAGTTTCGCAATCGTTTCATTTTCCACCTACCGGTGCTTTCGCACGTAGACACAAGGACATCCTTGTATTCGACTACAAATGCGATCACGGAAACCATTATCGTCATTCGTTCCACTGGAGTAAAAATCCCTGTACGGACACCAATCGTTGCAATTTTGGTCCAAATTATGCTCACTAGATAGCAGCACAAGTTCTAATATTTTATCCATTTTTTGGATACTTCTCAATGAAATTTTCTCTTGAAGTTTTTGTTAATGTGTACCAACTCTGATGTCAGTTCGTTGATTGTTCTCGTATATTATACATGATTTAACGCCATTCAATATGTCCATGAAATCCTCGCTCCCTATGATTACGAGAAGACATTTCGAAACGACAAAATTGAAGTCATCAACAGACATACATAAATGGGAGTTCAGGTCCTTGCAAATGAATACACTATCGGGAGGACACAGATATCATCCATTTTGAAGCAAAACGGACATTTGCAAGAAGATTGACTGAAAAATGGAAAGCAAGCTAGTGAAAAAAAAATGTCCGAAAACAGAGACGGACGTTCCATAGACGCGGTTGTGTAGGATTGGTTTGTTTCAACAAAAACCAAGAATTTAGCTATTTCCGAGCGAATTATACAAGAAAAAGTTCGAGAACCTTCAGACAAGCTCTAACACATCAACTTCAAAGCTTCAAATGGTTGGTTGGATTATTTTTGAGTGCATCACAAAATTGTGTTCAAGAAACTGTGCACTAAATATGCTCATGTGTGAATAATGAATTGCACGACGAATGGAGTAAAAAAAAAAATAATAAATGCTGGGTGATTAAAATTAAAGTTCCCGTTCTCTGAGTAGTTTTTTTTCTTCAAAATTTGCTTATCCGGATGCAAGTTTTTAGTATATCTTGATCAAGCCATGGGAGAGAGAGAGATTTATGAAAAAAAGTTCAATTTTGGAACACAAGTTCAAAAAGTTGCGGTTTTTATTGCATTTTACATTTTCCTATGGTCCATGTAACGTATATACCAAGTTTCAAAGGAATAGGTCTCCAAAACTAGTGCTACATAGGTCTTACTCGTTTCAGTATACTGACACTGCTCAAACCAATGTACCAGCAATCAGTATACTGACAGTATTCTGACCAAGGTACTATCCGTTCTGGAGGACGTATTTCATTAAAAATTGGTGTATACTCTATATGATAAATGAAAAAAAAAGAAAATCAATAAAAGTGCTTTACTTTTTCACCTGGTGAGAGAAAATTGAGAGTATCAGAGTACTGGAACTTAAATTATAATCACCCTGTATGTACCAGGGGATGGCCAACCGCTGGCCGCATGTGACCAAGGTTAGAAGGAGTTGGAATACTCAGCAAAATCCTCCAAACATCGATACATCAGTCTTTTCAAAAGATGTAAAATTCTTATTTTACATTACATTCATATATAACTTTATGTAACATTTCTTTTGCACATTTCTAATTTTGTATCTGAGCGATAATTAAGCACTTTCATGACTTTAAACGCATCTTATTTTCTCAGAATTTCATTAATTTGCAATGGCGGGTTCAAACACTATACTTAGAGTTTTCTATCTAGAGATATTTCAGAAAAACTTTATTGCGGCGTAATCTAATAGGTGGTGGACTGCGATATGACAATATTACCAGAGTTGACGTATGCTTATTTCGAAGCATTTGAAGGGACTAGGTGGAAGAAATGACCTCAGTTCATAAAGCAAAAATGTAGTGAAAATGACTTCAAATGACAAAAATGACTTCTGAAATGTAGATGGTGCACTGAAAAATCGGACGCAACACTATGTACGCCCTCAGACTCTCACGAGCACATTCAAATTTCCGCGGCAACTCACTAATAATAAGCGTTATAGTCCAGGTGTCAATATAGCTGAATTTGTACTATTTTTAATCACAAAAATAAAATTTTACCCAGTCATTAATTATTTACTGACTTATCTGCTCTGAAATATTTATGATACGAACGATGCAAAATTACACAAATGCGAAATTATACATTTATTAATTTCTAATTCACGAGTTCAATTGCGAGGCTATTCGGCTGATTTTTCCTATCTTTATTTCGTTTGACGCGACGAAGGAGATTTGTCACATGAAGGTTATGAATGCAGATTATAACTTAATAAAATTTAAGTTATAAAAAAAATCGGCCAAAGAGCAACACTCGTCAAAAAAGAATGGAATGAATAAAGCATTAAAAATGCATATACGTATTAGAGCATATATATATATATATATACAAAACTGTCAGAGTGATTAATGTGTTACGGGATTTCAGCTGCATACATTAACGTCATATGTATGGAAAAAAAAACCGCGAATAAAAAGTGCATTATTTTGTTTTGGAAGAAGTGCGAAGCTGTAAATGGTCCGTTATATGGAAACTGCTCACATGAAAGCAATTTTTCTCTTCTTTGATGAAAACAAAACAAAAAAATTGTTTTTTTTTCCTTCGTTTTGAGAATTCCATAGTGAATTTATGAGATAATAAATCATGAATTTCATTTTTTTTACTTCATAAAAGAAATATGGACTTTGTACTGCTTTTTTTTTCTCTGGATTGTGAAAGAAAAATATCATGCTATTTAGACAACAATTTTTTTATAGCCTGTAATCTATTATTGTAGAACAATGTACATTTAAAATTTCAAAAAATATATATTTTTCATAAATTATGCATTAAATGGATGAATTTATATATTTATTTCTGAAACTTTTATCACAATATTTTAATACAAAGGTAACGACCGACAAATTGCCCAACGCAGTTTCTGAAAAATTATGCCAATATAAAATATGGATGCCGAATATTGCAAAAATTCCTAACATAAATGATCTAAAAATTGTAATGATAACAATAATTAATAGCTAAAAATAATAATTAGTAGTAAAATAATAATTAGTAGTAAAAATAATAATTAATAGTAAAAAATAATAATTAATTAAAAAAAATCCTAATTATCTTGTATACTAGCTATAATACCTGGCGCTGCCCGGGTTTTCTTCAATTACTGTGAGTATCGAAAAAGAGACAAATCATTTTACAGGAATAAACTATTATACATAATACTGGCGGCCTCAAAGAAGTGAAAAACTATTACAAAGACATATGCATGTTCGAAAGTGATTGAAAAATGATACATACATACATATATATATATATATATATATATATATATATATATATATATATATATATATATATATATATATATATATATATATATATATATATATATAAATATATAAATATTATAAATTATTTTCACATTGGAAACTGAAAAAAAAATATACGAACGAACAATATATTTTTGGTAAAATAAATTAATAAAATTAATAATTATTTATTAATTTATTTTACCAAAAATATATTGTTCGTTCGTATATTTTTTTTTCAGTTTTCAATGTGAAAATAATTTATAAATACTGTTTAATAAATGTTTATATAACTGAAATTCTCAGAACCTAAAAAACTTTTTGTGAATTGGAAGTGGAAAAAAAAATGAAAGTGTTATATATATATATATATACACACTGCTCAAAACAATTAGGGGAGCACATGGTTTTTACAAAATTACGCAAAGATGTATACCGATAAGTAACATAAAATGAATCATCCATAATTTAAAGCCTAGCAGGAAACGGAAGAAGAAAACTTCATATGCAAATCAAAGTTCATGACGTCAAAACCAGAAAAAGGAGATAAGGGCAGAAATCGGGATGTTGCAGAAACGTCTGTTTTACTGCCGTAACTGTGAAATTCGATTGCGCAGTATTTTTTTTTGAGCCAAGGTGGCTTTAGGATGTCTCAACAACGTGATTTACCGGAATCCATGGCATGGCGTGTTATAGGCAGACTGGAATCCGGGCAAACACAACGTAGTGTCGCGGACGCTGTTGGAGTCGCCAGAAGTGTTGTTGCAAGGCTGTGGAATCGATTCCAAGAAACAGGAAATGTTAGACGTCGACCAGGGCAAGGTCGGCCACGCGCCACTACAGCAACTGATGACCGGTATATACGGTTAACAGCCCGTCGAAACAGAACAGAGAATGATACGCAGCTGCAAAGACGGTTGCTCTTGGCAACAGGACGAAGGGTGTCCAGCCAAACAGTACGTAATCGGCTTCATGAGGGAGGGCTCTATGCACGTAGGCCAATGGTCTGCATTCCGTTGACCCCACGCCACCGTGTGGCCCGAAGAAGATGGGCTGCTGAACATCGAGATTGGGAGCAACATGATTGGAGCCAAGTGCTGTTTACAGACGAGTCCCGATTCAGTCTGGAGTGTGACACCCGACGTGTTCTGGTATGGAGGGACAGAGGCACTCGAAATAACCCCGCAGTCGTTCGTGAAAGGTCACAATACAGACGAGCTGGTTGGATGGTATGGGGTGGAATCAGCATAGGCGGACGTAAGGACCTGCATATCATTCGGAATGGCACTTTGACGGCCCGAAGGTATGCAGACGAGATACTGCGACCTCATGTCATCCCTTACGCTGGAGCCATTGGAGATTCCTTTGTTTTCTAGGATGATAATGCCCGACCGCATAGAGCTCGTCTGGTGGAGAACATGCTTGAAGCTGAAACAATACAGCGTATGGAATGGCCAGCGTGCTCTCCTGACCTGAATCCAATCGAGCATGTCCCAAACATGCTAGGACGACGCATTGCTGTCCGAGACTTGCAGATTGCACTTCTTGAGGAGTGGAACAGTATTCCCCAAAGACTGATCGATAACCTCATCGCATCCGTGGCAAACAGGTGTGCAGCAGTCTTAGCTGTTCGAGGAGACCACACGCCCTATTAAAACTCATGCATCATGTCTGAACAGTACTTTTTTAATCGTTTACATATAACCAAATTGTTGCCCTAAATCATCTTTTCATGTTTTTTCCATATTTTCAAAGAATTAAAGCTTAATTCCAAATTGTTTTACGTCTTTTTTCTGTATTGCGCGCATTGATTTTGCTTGCTCCCCTAATTGTTTTGAGCAGTGTATATATATATATATATATATATATATATATATATGTATATATATAAGCCATAAAAAAACCACATTTTTATATACAAATACAAATACAACGCCACAACAGGCAAAATGCCCAACGAGGTGGCTGATAAAAAGATGCCCATAAAAATATGGTTGTCATATGTTTCAAAAATACAGCAACCCAATTAAAAATGCAATTAACACAAATTACAAACAATATATACACATGATAAAATATTATACAATGCCCATAAAGAATACTTATGGTTGTCTTATTCTAAGAATGGATAGCTTCTCGATTTACCCCAACATGTTTATCGTATTTCTTTTTAAACGTGTCAATTGTGTTACAATTTACTACCTCCGGGGGTAAGCTATTCCATTTATTAACAACCCTATTGGAGAAAAATTCCCTGCGACACCATAACCTTGCATTGTCCCTCACCAATCGATACTGGTGTCCCCTTGTAAAAGCAGTCGATTGGCGGTGTACTAAAAGTTCATGGTCCATCCTATCCATCCCATTGAAAATTTTGAACACTTCGATCATATCTCCTCGACACCTGCGTTCATCCAATGTAAACATATTCAAAAAATGAAGTCTTTCTTCATAACTCAAGCCCTGTGTGCCAATAAGGACACGCGTAGCTCTTCTCTGCACCCCTTCAACCAAGTCTATGTCCCTCTGTAGGTATGGTCTCCAAAACCTTACAGCATACTCCAGTCCAGGGCGAACTAAGCCTCGAAAAAGCGGAAGAATGACTTTAGGAGAACGCGAAGAGACCTTTTTGAAAATGAGACCAAGCATTCTATTCGATTTTTTGACAACCGCTGAACAATGTTCAGAAAACTTAAGTCGCTCGTCAATGAGAATTCCCAAATCGGTGACTCTAGTTGCATCCGGGATAGTGACACCATTCAACTCGTAAGAGAACCGTGGGTTGTTCGAACCAAAATGAGCGACCATGCACTTATCTACGCTAAACGTCATGCTCCATTCATTTGCCCATGCTGCAATCTTGTTTAAGTTGGTCTGGAGCAACTCCCTATCGCTTTCATTTCCGATTACCCCCATTAGCTTCACATCATCTGCGAATTTGCTAGTAATTCCATCGATACCCTGATCGAGTTTGTCGATAAAAATAATTTAACATATGTAAATATGTATGATTTTTCAAACTTATGCAATTTTTTTTTCTGAATAAAACATTTTTTTTTAATCTTATTAATTTATTTTACTAAAAATATATTGTTCGTAGCCCATTAAAAATAACAGTAAAATGTATGATTGAAATGCTATATTTCGTTCTGGAAACAAGTATCATGCAAAGGACAAAAAATCGTATCCTCTCCTCGCTCCAAATTAAACGGAAATACTATGAAGCAACATGAATTCCTCTCAATTGAGGTTTTATTCAGAATTTATTCTTCTAGATGGTTATATGACATCTGATAATCGAAATTATTTTTCAAGGTAGCCTGAATCAAATTTTAAATCATTCGATAAATTTTATCAGCATGCGAATAAAATTATAATTAATTTTGTCATTATCTAAAAATGCATATTTACTTCAATTCCCATAACGTAAAGCTAATGTTGCTCGTTTTGGTGGAAAATCACTGGGCGATTTGATATTTTGAATATTTTTTCTTCGGTATTTGATTAATTCAAACAAAACAAACGCATGACTATAGATTTAGTATAAAATAAATAAAACTTCGATGTTTTTCAAATTGCATTTTTCTGGATGAGGATATTTGAAAAAAAATCTGTATTTGTAGGGAAAAAATAGACTTGAATCCAGCTTACGTGGACTGAAATTCTCTTCTTGCCGTGTTTCCACAACAGTAAAAGCTTATCTCGACGTACATTTACATTGTGGCTTTTAAGAAATTCATGCAAGAGAAGAAAATATTTCGTTTTTTAACCCTATTTTTACTTAATTTTTCTCACGTGGGATTCAAACTGAAAGTTTGAAACGAAAGATACATGAATACAAAATACTTCAATAATTTAACTTTTTGGAACTGATAGTGGAACAATGTATAGATTTCATAAATATTTGCAAACATATTTACCACATTATAAAGGAAAATAGTCTTAATACGTTTAGAATTCCGCACAGAATTCATTATAAACTATTACATTTCAAGTCCACAGTGCATTTATCGTTATTTACATTTAAATTTGTACAAACAAAAAATGGAATTTTTTAAGTATAAGTATTTTATTGAGTTAAGAGCTCTAGCTGAAAAGCTCTACATTTGGAATAATTTCTAAAAATTAAATTTTTCAAAGGCACATCGAAAAACAAAAAAATCCTAATTGATAGAAATATAATATTTATCTTTTTTGTTATGAAGATTTTTCCTACTTGTTTAAGGATTTTATTGCTAAATTTTCTTATTTGAAAAAATGAAATGCTGTTTATAGAACAGTAGCTATACCCGGGTTTTCTTCAATGAGGGTTTTTGTATCACGTGATATCTCCCTCCTTTTGAGGATCGTACAAACCGCGTCTATAAGTTAACTTCGACTCCCTGCGTGACTCATGAAATAAACAAATCTAAAGTTAAAGAGACTACTAGAAATAAATATTTTCCCCCTTTTTTAAGGCGCACAAGGTATTTCGATCCCCCCTCCCCTTGAACTTTAAGTTATGCATCTCTGCCTTTTTCAGCTTCCAAAAATGCTTAATTAAATCTGTGGTATTTCTTCGATGTACGTTATGCGCCCCATAATTAATTTTATAACAACATAAACTATATGAATTTATGTAGTTGAATAGTAAAAGACAATACGGAAACATTAATTTTCATGCTTGAGAGGATATAAAAAAAAGTTGAAATCAATGTTATTGCATGAATGTCCAACTCAAAAGTAGCTCTGGCTAATTACTTCATATTTAATTTTCTAGACTTCGTGTATCTCTAAGCGAACTCAATACTTCAAAAATCTAAAATTTAATACGATTTTTACAATTATTGATGTGGTAGGAAACCCCCACTAAATTACTGCATTTATGCACTAAAATCGAAAATTTTAACACTGATTTCTATGGGGATCATCCTAGACCTGACCCTCAGTGATGCTGGTGATGATTCTGACGTCTATTGAAAAAGCCCCATTACTAGAAGTATTGAAAAAGTGGCAAACCATTATAAAGGCGTAAACTATTGTAAATATACTGGCAGCATTAAAGAAGTGCAAACCATTGTAAAGGCATATACACGTCTGAAACGCATCGCTAGGGACCCACGGTAACCAAAGTAAACATTCCGAAAGTGATTGTTGAGGCCCAGGAATCGTTGTTGCCTGAATGTCTTTTGACCATTTCGGGCATTTACCCGGCTCTGAAAAACTTTTGAAGTAGCCTATCATTCAATCCGGGCCCTATTCGGATTGTGGAATTATATTCATGCTGCCGTTTCTGCTGTACTCCTGTGTCAGGATAGTTCCTGACAAGGACGAAAAGGGCATCGAACTCGCTACCCCACTAATCATCCTTTGGTACTTCAGGCGAGTAAGTTATTAACCTGATCTACCGAGCCCTACATTGAGAAAAATACGAGAGAGAGAATATATATATATATATATTTATTTATTTTTTCAATTCATTTTGTATCAATTCAATCAAATCATGAATCAAAATTTAATAATGCTCTTAACTCGATTCCATCATCACATTAATGAGAATACTGAATTAGTGCGAGTGTGTACATGATCCCTTTTTTATAACATACAGGGTGTCACACAAGTCCATAAATATTTGAAAATTATAATTTGCTTTGATAGAGAAGACTTCACTCTTTCCGGGGAACATGCTCATTTGCAGGTAAATTTTGGCATGCGTATAGCATCACAAATTGTTCTTTGTGTGCGGTAGAACTAGAAACCGCCGCTACGCGATCGTGTGGTCATAGTGACGTACTCGCATCGTGAGCACCCGGATTCGAACCACACCCTGTTGTTGGTCGGCACAATTTTGTTAAGGTTCCCAACTTGTCGGCGTGAATGCGATATTTTATGCGAGCCTGTTTCCCATTTCAAAAGTATCTCCTCAGAGAACAGGCAGACTTTCAACATGATACTAATATAACATGAAAATTCAAGCATTTACCATCTTTATTTAAAAATATGGAAGACACCCACTATAGCACCAGCAAATCATGAAATAAGCACAACTCTGGTAACATATATTTGTTGTTCCCACGAATTTACACGCACTAACTGAAACGATTCCGGCATGTACCAATTCGTTAGAAATTCCGCAGAGAAATGTGCACGAAGTGCATGTTTTGTCAAGTAGTAGTAGTAGGCATGTTTGCGATCCGATATACTTGTTAAACAGTCTCGCTGCAGAGAGCAACATATCTACAACAGTACAAATATTCAATCATTAGGCTTCAGCGAATGATTCATTCATATTATTATAGTTTGGAAAATATGTGGCAGCTCTAAAATTCACGCACAACACCAAATAGGCATTCAGACTGTCAGGTACACGCACTCACACTTCCGGCACAATCCATTCGGAAGTAAGTTTCCCAAAGCGATAGACAGGAGCTGTGATCGGTTTGAAAGAAAGAAAGAAAGCACTAGAAATCTCGGATAGATTTTTAGAAGTTTCTATAAATTTAGATGTAGAATGCACACTTAAAAAATTTATACGCTTACATTCATGCAAGGCTGAAGCGCTCCACGTAGCGTATCCTCAGGAGAAGCGCATTCAGTGGAGAACGATCAATCAGCCGTTACTGTAAGAATGAATGGTCCCGTTGTTCACGGGGCTTGAAACCAGTTGATTTTTGGCTATGAGGTTACGTAAAGTCTTAAGTGCACAGCAATAGCTTGTCTTTTTTTTTCTTTCATGAAGTTACGGGACGCAATTCATCACAGAATTCCCGGCATCAATTCGGATGATGCTTCAGTTAGCAATGTTCTTACTTTACCATGTTCAATTCTTTGCACTGGAGAACACATAGTTACTGTGAGATGCTGGTAAATATTTGAATGCAGGGCCGTCGTTTCGGAGGGTCAGGGGTGCCCGTTGCACCCCGGCTTTTGAAAATACACTAAAAATTATATATATATATATACACAAATATATATATACATACATTGAGTACATGTTCTTTGCCCCCCCCCCCCCGGAAAAAGTTTAAATGATGTTCCTGTTTGAATGGAAGAGAGGTAATTTCATATGAAATATTGAGCCCTTGCCTATAATGCGTTCCTTCTATCGAAAACATTTCAAATATATTTTTTTCTCCGATTCGAATGCACTAAATCAGTTCCCAACCTGGAGCTCATGTCACTATGAAATTTCAGAATGAGTTATTAAGTCATCCTGATTATTAATTCATTCTCAATGAACATTTTGCATTAATCATGGTCTTTCGATCAAGTCATTTTATGTATACGCATTTGAGTTTCCTATTTTATGTTTGAAACTTGATTTGCTGTTTTTTCATATCGGTCTAAATTATTAGTATTTTTACCATGTAGTAGTTTCTTTGTACTTGCTTCAACGCATAATTTTTACCACGCACTAACTCCAGTCATATCGCCATACACTACTTTACTACCGGGCGAGTTGGGTTGGAAATGCAGGCGCTATCTATTGGTGGTCTCTTCAGGCTCCGTATGATAATGTTCTTCTAATGTTAAAACGTTATGTTCTTCCCTAGGATTGAACCCTCGGGACTTAAATGCACTTTAATTGTCTTTTCGTCCTTTTAATTCTCCTTTCTCACGGGTTTTCTGTTTTTTGGAAGCTTTAGATGAGACTAAGCAGATGGACTTTTCAGCTTCTTGCATGAGAATACGAGTTCAATTTTTTGAATAATTCGAATTACCGTACGTAAAAAAAGGTTCAGATTAAGCCACTCGGGAGTGAGAATATCCCATCCTGGGATTACGCAAACAAGTATCCTCTAGTGGCTTGCTCATAAAACTATCAGGTTGACCACCATGCTACTACCTGATGCTGATAGGGAAAATTAATGACTTTAATACCAAGCCACTAAAGGGCACTTGTTTGCTGAATCTGAGAATGGTGCATTCTCATCCCAAGTAGAATAATCTCATCCCATTTTCCGCTACGTGCATAACACGGAAAGGTGGCGTGGCCTTATGCAGGACTTATCTTTCTGAAGGAGGGAGGCACATTGGTGGAATGGAGGTTTAGGAGTAGGGGTCACAGAGAATCACGCGAAGGGAATTTGGAGTTGGTAAATTTAAAAAGCATTATAAATGGACAGATATTGATTGAAACAGAATATTCAAAGGAGTTCTTTCTTGCAATTTTTCATTTTATTAAGAAAATATAGGCTATATTTAATTTTTCATTGTCTTGAAAGTAGATAGAGGCACATGCTTCCTTCTATGCCCCCGTGGTATGCCTCTGAAAGAAGGACATCAGTATTTTATGGACGCTAAGGTGGGACACGTCCAAAAAAAGGTTGGGAACCACTGTAATAATTCCTTCGATGCTCACGACTTTTTTTTAAGTGTTCACGGACTTGTGAAGCACCCCGTCTTTCTTTTTCGGGATAGCTTCCAATGAACAATTTCAATGTGTAAAGGAAGACCGTTGAATTCATGGAATGTAGCAGTTTTAAACATCTAAATATTCATTGAATCCGGAGAATTTTTTTCACCCACTCAAGTGATTCTTCGTCAATTCCGCAAATGCATTATCACGAGTCTCGACATTAAAAAAAAATATGACTGCTCTTCGTCGTAACATCCATTAGTTCCAAGCAAGCATAAGCCGAGGAAAAATGATAAAACACGCACATTTGGTACTTTCAATATACATTAGGAGCCGTTGATATCCATTGTTCTTTGTAGGACTTTAATGGATGTCATCTACGAGACTTTTATATGCTCTTTCCGATCAGGACACTATTTTCTTTCTTTTTTACTGTTATCATCATCGTCATCATCACGCACACCATCGCATTCCATTTATTTTATTATTTTCCTTTTAATTTTTATTTTAAACGTTCTTCTTTGTCTCAAATCTTGACACATCGTGTATTCTCGGAAGCATTTTTACAGTTCCTTTATCACTCATAACCCTGCCAAACTTTCTCCCATTAACAATGTGTTCGGAATCATTTGTTTTCATGGAAACTGGAATATTCGAAGCATTAGCTGAACATTGCGCCCTGGGTCATACGCATCCCTCTTTCACTTTAAGTATGTGTGTGTATACGTACACTGCCCCCTCCCTTCCCACCTTGGCACTTTTCTTCCGAAACCACTGAAAACAAGGATCGTTAAGAATTCTCGAGTGGGAATGTGATGGGCACTTACTTCAAGATGATTGCTCGGTTAATTGCAATTGCTCAATCTCTCACATTTTCTATCGATAATTTTAGTTTTCAGTCTCAGTGGAGTAATTCGGTAGTACGAGCCAAAGCTGAACATAAAATTACACCATTAATAACATTGGATACGGAGAATATACGTTGATTATTATGGATATGCTAATGCATGGAGAAGAGTAGGAAGTAAACGAATGGTTGTTATCTGTCGAATATTGTTTGCGTGAAATTTCAATCATTAGGTAAGGATGCAGAGCAATGTGCGATGAAGATATTTAGCAACAACAACATCCTTTCAAGAAACACATAAATTGAAATCTATTCTTCCTTCAGGGTCTTTGTGATGGATAGGGAAGAGGGTCTGAAGTTGAGAATACATAGAGAATGACATGAAATTAGATGGGCCGTCTTCAAGGAATTCAAAATCATTACCTCAATAATTATTATTACCTATTTTTCATATGCGGTAGTAGTGACTAAATTTTGCCATTTGCGATCCTAAGTACCGTAAAAATCAAATGGTAGAAACTTTCGATTTTTATGGTTCTCTATTACCATAAAAATCAACCAAGCACCAACCAGTAACTTAAACACCTAGTAGCACAATTTTTACCCTTTCAGACCCGAACATTTGGGTACTTTCTCGCAGAAGCCATCTTAAAAATCCTTGAAAGTTCAACTTTAAGTGATGCGCTCTGAAGAAAGCCTCCAAAGCTAATATTCACCATATGTCTCATTCAGAACTCCCGCTCAACACACAACGCTCTGTTGTAAATACCTTTATTTCTAAAAAAATTCAAGGTTATGACTTTAGACTAGAGTAATCTTCAATGCACGTAACGAAAGTGGAGTTAATATTGAGAATCTACAAAAAATAAAAATTAATCATTTCACCTTATTATTTTTCATTCAAAAAATGGCGTTAGCATTTGTTCGGGACAGTGTTCTACATCGCAGCATATTCTAATCTCCGAATTTGTTATAGGTTATTCACACTGCCATCTCATTTAGAAATAAGTACAGAGTACAGTATGCCGGGTGTCCTGGAAGTGTAACGCAGTTTTAATGTCGTCAACCGTCCATCATCGTAGACGTATGGTTGCAATTAAAAAGAAATTACAAAATTTTCAAAAATCACCATGTACCAGATTTGAGAGTGAAAATACTCTATGTCACAAAATAGAAAAATCTGAGCTTAAATATGGACACCCTGTCGTAGAAAAACCCAACCTGAAATTTGTGGTCCTGCTTCTTCTGAGGCCAACAAGAAATTTCACGTTTCCGAGTGAAATATTCGCGGAGATATTTAAATTCAAATTTTCGGAGAAAAGTTCGTAAATGCCATCATAAACGGGGGAACAAAGCGTTGTCCGTTAGGTTTTTTCTGTTGTCCCCCAACATTTCTCCGATTTTTGAAATCGAATGTCTCAGTGAATATTGCACTTGAAAACGTGAAATCTTTTTGTTAGACTCAGGAGCGACAGGACAACAACTTTCTCATTGGGGGTTTTTAGGGCAGGATATCCATACGAATAATTATTCTTTTATTTTGTAGCACACCGTTTTCCACTTCCTTGAAATTGGTAGAGTTATTTCTCAACACATTTTGAGAATTTTTAAAATGAAACCGTACCTCTACTACCGGGTGGTTGATGAGATAAAGGCCGCATTAGGACTTGCAGGACACCCTGTGCACATCAATTTTGAAATTTTAATGGATTTTTTAATTTTACCATTTTTGGTTTCTAATTCGATTTCGTGAATTCTTATTGGTTTTGATGATTTGAAGTTTGTGCGTTGCAGCGGAAACTCCTCAAATAAAAACGGTAAAACCCTTGTCCAGGATTTGATAGCAATTTCTATAAGATAAATTTTCTGCACTGGCTACCAAGAGCCTGATTTTCAGGCAGTGTGTTCATGCCAAAAATTGGAGATGCAAATATCATGGAAGTTCTACATATCCGAGGATGATGTCACGCCCCGCTACCCATACAAAGGTTTTTAACAGCTGGCTGTGCGAAGATATATTTTGGAAAGAGAGAAAATTCAACTGCCCCTAAGGGAAATCGAACCTATGTCCTTTCACATTCCGGGAGAACGCCCTAGACCACTGTCCTACAGAGGTAACGAATTTCCCAATCTTTCCTTGGACCTCGTGTGCACTGAACGGGACCATACATGGACGGTCAGACCTAACTCAAGCCAAAGTTCACAATCACTGACAATGCCATCAGATGTCGACTTATCCGAGGATGACGTCATTCTCCGCTATCCATACAAAGAATTGAATTTTCATACGAATTTTCTTTCTTTCCAAAATATATCATCGTATCAGCCACCTAAAAACCTTTGTAGGTTCTACATAGCTGTTCGAAGAGCAAGTTATAAAGAAAAACTATGTAGAAATACCCTACAATAAGTAATTGACATTCAATCAAGCCCTTCACGTACAGGGTTTTTGCACCAAATTTCGATGATGTCCATTTGAAGTATCGGCTAATAATTCTAAAGAAAGCTGGCTTTCTTCTTCGTATGTTTGAAAAAAATAAAGAAAAAGAAGGGGAAGAGAAAAAAATAGAAGAAAGAAAGAAAAAAGAAATAGAAGGGGGGAACAAAGATTGCACTAGATTTCTCTTTCACCTTCATCCTCCCCTATGTGTTCTTTTTCTACCTTATATACATGTATTTATGTATTTATGTAATATGTATATATGTATTATGTAATAAACATTATACGTCGGGAGATCACTAAACTAGGATGAACGGGAAAAGAGGTAGAAAAAACCTAGGCGAGCTGAAATCAATGTGTTCTATTTGCGTCTGGAAAATATATCTCATTGGGTCAAGAAAATTAAAATAAGTGACTGAATGAAATGGTACAAATTAAATGAAAAAAATAATATAAAAGTATCTAGTCGACATTAACGAGCAAAATTAATGACACACTCCAATATTAATACAAACAGAGAGATGTGTTTTGTCTGTCGGATTACAGAGCATTTATTTTAGCATTCATATGCATTCATTCATGGCTTTTCTCATAAGGTGGCAAAAAAAAAAAGGAAATATATCACACGACGATGACTACTTCACAGATTGCATGACTTTAAAACAAGAATTTATGTATATTTTCTCTATCTTACGTTTTTCCTTCTGGCACAAAATGCAGCCAAAACGGGATAGCTAGTGTTATGCAAAGATTTTTTTTTTTAGTACTTGTCGATCGTAAAGGTGCCGTCGATATCGTATTATTATCTTAGTAAATGGTTCCATTTCCTTTCACTTTTAATAAATACATCTACATATATCCATGTATAATTCAAACTGCACAAACGAAAATAATTTTTTTTTTCTCAATGTCAATAACCATCATGTTATACATACCATTTGTTTCCTCTATATCTATTTCACGGTAGAGGCCCATTTCCGATAGAGAAATAAATTGTTTGAGAAATACAAAAAACCAATGCGATATGTCATATGTTGATTCCAATAAAATGCAAATGAGGTACGTATATTTAATAGATATTCAGAAAAGAATTCATATACGTGAATTTAATGAATTTTCAAGTCGATGGAGAAGCATCCATACTCTTTCCTTCTCTATCATCAATGACGATGCAGGTTCTGATGTAAGGTAAATGCAAATTACTTTACATTATTTCGGAACGGAACTTTCCGTCTTAGTTTTCATGTAGATAAAGCCTTATGAAAGAAAATATCGAAAACTTCTTCGAAATAAAATACATATTTCCTCTTTAGCAATTTTTTTTTCTCCATTTTCTCGATTCGAAACGCATTCACTCGAGAGACCGATTTAAGATATACTTTCATTTCTTTTCGCTGTTAAATAAGTAATTGAATGAAAAGAAATGCTTTCAATGTTATCCACCATAAATAAGTAAATAAATCGAAAATAAAAGAAATGTCACTTTAATTCTAAAAGTCTTCACATTGCTTTAATACGGACTGGAATAACGTGTTCCTTGCCAAACTAAAATTTTTATCCTTATCCAATTTTTTTTTGTTCCTTATTTTACACTTTCATTCGATATTTTCTCCAAAATGGGTTTCCTAAACAAATTGGAGCTGATTTGAAAGGGAATTTTATTGAATGATAACGAAAAGAAAAAAAAAATTAGGAGGAAGACCAGAGCGACAAAAATAGTGTCGAATAGTATGGGATAATGTTCTCGTCTTTTCTTTACTTACCTAAAAATACACGGAAATTGAATGATATCAGTTGGATATTTGCATTTTCAAGACATTTAGTTGAATAACTCGATTTTTGGATATGCAATGAAATTTGTGCGATGTTATCTATGCAGGAGCTGTAAAAAAATCTTGAATATTTTTCTTTCAGTACATTTCCTTTGAATTTATTCGGTGTATAAATGTTCGTTTTGGAATACATATCCAAGCAGAAATATGCAATATTATATATAAGATTTAAAATATAGTATGCATAATACACATAATAATAAGCATAATTGCATGTCAATATTAGCTCCAAATGTCAGTTTAAATATTATAAGTGTGTTATATAAACGACGAAGACTTATAATTAATTATAATGCAGTGTATAACAAAATAATTTTTTTTTTCAACTCAGCGAAATTAAATATACAGGGTGAGCAAAAAGTCCGTAAAAATTTTAAAATTCATAAAAACTGGAAAAATAACCGAAATAAAAAACGGTTTGCAGAGTTAGAATCGCTAGGTCACGGGAATTCTTTTATGAAAAGAAAAACAAATCAAAAACAGCCGATAGTTGTCGCTGACGTGCACAAGTCAAAGATAAGGTACGCAAATAACGAACAGAATGCCTCCAAATCGTTTATTACAACAGTATGTGTTCCACATGACCACCACCACAGGGGGTATCACATTGCAGGCGAGTCACAAACCCCGCAACGGAAGAGTGCAGCAGGTCCGGATGTATGCATGATACCTCTCGGCGGATGACATCTTTCAGTTCCGACAGATTGGATGGACGCTATTTGCGTTATTTGCGACCGATTGGTGACGCGTTAGTGCCACCTATCTGCTGTTTTTAAGTTATTTTCTGAAACATTCCCGTGACCTAGCGATGCTAACCCTGCATTTTTTATTTACCCTAACCATTTTGTTTTCGGTTATTTTTCCGGTTTTTATGAATTTTTAAACTTTCTATGTGTGTGGACTTTTTGCCCAACCCGTATTTGCAAAAACATTGAGTATTATTTTGATGCGATAAAATACTTTAGGAAAACTGTAGCTGGCAACAGCTTTATTTCTTTCACTTCCAATTAACTAAGTCGGAGTTAGCCCGTGAGTCTTTACTAATGGACCAAGAAAACAATTTTTTTTTCGCTGTCTCTATGGGTAAGCCTTTATTGCAACATAGTGTTTCACCTATTTTCTACATCCCTTGTTTATTTTTCATAGTTTTATTTGTGTAAATGTTTAGAGGGTCGTTGTGACTGGGTATTCGTCTGCCGAAATTGAATTTTGTTTGTTGGGCTTCTGATGTGCTACATTATCAAAAACGTAGGGACACTTGTACTTCCGTTTAGGCTTCTGCTTATAGTACAATAAGAAGCGTTTTTGCTATTTCGACCGGTCTCTGTGGTGTCCCCCCACTCCGATGAAGAACCAAGAGATAGCTTTGTATTTTCCAATTCATCAATTTCTCCATTTGTTTCAACATATACAGGGTGCATAGGTAACAAGGCGAATGACATTTTACTGGCTATTGATTCTATAGACATACCTCTAATTAGAAAAAGCATCCAAATAACGTGTAGTACTCAGATATGATATTCATGTTACAAGGGATTGTATAGTTATTAAAATGAAAATAATAACATTTTATAAGAAAACCCGTGCTCAAGAACCCAATTACGAAGTTTTTGCTTTCTCTCTCTCCTGATGTAAACAAAAAAATGCTGCATTTCTAAGTCTATTCGCTAAGCTATTAGAAATCGGAAAAAGGAAGAAAGTCGCGAAAAAACAGCATCAAATGCCTCTAGGATCAAAGTTCACCAGCAAAACATCATTCGCCCTGTTACCTATGCACCCTGTATATGTAATTAGAAGAAACGCTAAATTGAAACATATTTTATTTGTTTAATTAGATGTAGAAATGTAACAATTAATGAAAAACACATGTCATCGTATAAACTTTGAAAATTAAGATTAGAATTCACTTATGATGAGATGTTTTAATATTTTTATTTTCAATAAAAACGTAAAAATGATTCTAAAAATTATTTTTCCTAAAATTATGAAAAGTAATCATCAATTCGCTTGTGTATTTTTCTTTTATTTCAAAGACACACACATAATAAGACAAAAATACAAAAACACAGTAAAAGACATGAAATGACACAAAACAATACAATATAGGCACCAGAATAAAGAGAAATAAAGTAAAATAAGCACACAATTTGTATGTGGAGAGAATCTGCAGGAATTTTACAAAATCCTTCACCCTTTAGATAATTACTTGATTTAAAAAACAAAACTTTATTCATCTTTATTAATTTGCAAAATAATCCTATTTTCTTGCACATTAATTATTTTCAAAATTTTTTTTTCCCATTCTTTGGCCTAAAGAAAATCGCTGCACAGAAAGTGTATGAGAATTAATTGAAAAGAACAAACTCATTCTAGATATGGGGGTTCTTATTAGAAACAGAAGGAAGACGTGGTACAGCCAACGTTAACATTAGTAAAAACAACGCAAAAAGAAATCATTTTATTTAAAAATAATAAAATATTCTTTAAAATTAATCCTCCCCCACGGACGGAAAAGTTAACGAATATTTAAAATCACACAAAAACATAATCTTTCATTGATCCGATGTTTAATCCGACTAGTTCGGTTGCGAATTCCGACAATTTGAAAAGTTTTGATGAATCTTTGGTTCAGTAACACAGCTGCTTGATAACACAGGGAACTTCTTCCACATGATATTCCATACTGTCCTGAAATATGACGTTCTTGTATATTGTTACTTATCAATTCAATACAAATTATTCGCCAAGAATATAATTCTAAGGGTTTTAATTAATATAAGTACCAATTATATCAATAATCAATATTATTCATCTACGAGTAACTTTGGTTCCGCAAATGAGCCCTATGCTCAAAATACTACACTTTCGTAATTATATTTACATTTTAATAGCTTATTATAATTAACGAATAAACGAAACACACAACAGTTAAATAACCATAACGCAAAGGGAGAGGTCAAATAGCTTTGCTGGCTTATTAATTATACATAAAAAAAATTTCGACTTTTTTTTTAATGTTTGAAATTATACGCGCTGTTGCTTAGTAAGCTGCGTAACTTCGATAGGAAAAAACGATCAAAAAGAGCAAAAAAACGATTAAGATTTTTTTTTTCATCATCCGTTCCCCGTAATTACAGTCGTTTCAAGTTGCGTATTTCTTAATTATTTCGATTGATCGGAGCTGTAGCATATTCTGTACTTGGATATACTTCCCTCTTCACACGTAAAATTTTTTTTATATCATTGAAGCGAAGAAAAAAAATTGAACGTTTCTTTAGTTCTTATTTCTAAATTGCTTCTTTCTTACTTTTTTCGAATTAAGTATTTGAGGTTATTTCCTCTTTCTTCTCCTTAAAGGGTAATTAAAAGAAATCACAGAAATTTATTTACTCTTTTTTCCCCCTTCGTATGCAACAATTATCATCTCATTAAAGTTTTTTTCTCTCTTTTTGTCTGAAATGATGTTTTCAATAATGAATGTTTTAGATTTCATATTTATTATGGAAATTTCGGAACGTGTAATTTAAAAATATATGACTTATAAATTCGAAAAATAATGATACGATTTATTAGCAATTATACAAATAACGTCTGCGCATAACTTCTAACATTATCTTCCAACTCACTTATACGATACTTATTGAAAAATTGAATATAATACGTGTTATATATATTATATATATAATATTGAATATAATACGTTATATAATTTTTTTAAATAAGCAATGGATACTAATGGTATTCGAAACGATAATAAAATGTGTTCATGATTTTATAGGAAAAGGTAGTTGGTTATAAAGTAATTCGAAAAATTCTAAATTGAAATTAATATTAATCGTTTATTGAATTCGGGAAATAATTATAATTGGATTTCAAAAACTTTATGTGTTATGAAACGTACATAATAATGATAGTAATGACAAAAATTAACTTCTAAATCTATAAAAATACCGAAAATAGAAATTCTATAAATTATTTGTATTGAGAATTACTAGCAGTCACTTCTCTGTTAGAATGAGAGTATAATATTGAGTTATTTAATTTGAAACAGCTACATTCTACATACTTAAATTTTCACAAATAAAATAATTAATTCAACGCATATTTATTCTCCTTTCCCCCTCGTATTCACCAATTATCATCTCATTAAACTTTTTTCCTCTCTTTTGATCTCAAATAATCTTTTAAATAATGAATGTTTTAAATTTCATATTCATTATGGAAATTTTTGAACGTGTAATTTGGAAAATATGAGTTATAAATTGAAAAAAAATAATGATATGGATTATCACTGATGATATAAATAGCATCTGCGCATAATTTCTATCATTATCTTCTAACTCACTCACAATACTTAATTAAATTGAACACGATATAATTCTTTTTATGTAATTTCTAATAAGGCAAGGATACTAATGAGATTTTAAATAATAAAGAGTGTGTTCCTGAATTTCTAGGAACAGATAATGGGTTATAAATTAATTCGAAAAAATATGAATTGAAATTGATTTTAATTTTTATTGAATTTGAACAATAATTATGAATTCAAAAATTTGACGCGTTATGAAACGAGCATATAAGGAGAAATATCAATTAAGTTTTTAATTCAATTAAAATGTAAAAAAATTTAATTAAATACATGGAAAAAGTTCTATAAATTACGTTTATTGAGAATTACGATCAGTAGTTAATGATAGGATTATGTAATAAAGTAATAAGATACATTTCATTCGAAGTTACTATATCGTGCAAGTTTGAAAGTCCAAGCATAATGTCATATGTCATTCTCCGCCATTACTACGAAGGTTTCAACACCTGATTGATGCGAAGATAAATCTAGGTAAGAATACTCACCTGACCTTACGGGAAATCGAACCCACGTCCCGTCACTTGCCGGGGAAGCGCTCCGGACCACTAGACTAGCCAACGAACCTTCTTTTCTTAGAGCTCGTGTACGCTGAACGACGACGTACAAGGACAGAAAGAACTAAGGCCAAAGCTCGCAATTTCTGACGCTGTAACCAAATGGCGGCTTATCCGAAGATGATGCCACTCACCTTCTGGTCGCAGTGTGAGAAATTGTGAGATTTGTCCACGTGCGGCCCCGTTCAGCGCACATAAGCTTTAAGAAAAAAGACTTTGCTGAATTTCTAGTCTAGTGGTCTAAGGCACTCGCCCCGGCAAGTGAGAGGACGTAGGCTCGATTCCCTGCAAGGCCAGTTGAGTTTTATTTCCTTTATTTATCTTGGCATCAAACAGCTACCGAAACCTTCGTATTCGTAGAAGATTCAAAAGTTTCGGAATTGATTAAAGCAATTACTAATACACAGAATAGGAATGATGAAGGTAAAATTATGATTGCTATTTTAAACGTCATCACAGAATCCATTGGGAAATAAGTAAAAACTATATACACAATATATTGTACGATATGATGTTTTGCTAACTTTTGAACTGATGAAGGTTTCAACACCCGATTATTTAACAACTGATGATCCCAATCAACAACTGATGATTTAATTTATACATTATTTTTTGTGATAATAAAGATTTAATGTATCGGACATTTATCAAAATATTTTAACTGTATTCTGTTCGTGAAGTAATAATTTAAATAAATTAACAAACTAATTCTAAAGCTCTCCAAAATCTTGGATCATCGCTGCCGCACAGTAATATTATGCATTTCAGTCATTTTACGAAAACCATCATGGATCCCCCCCCCCCTATTGGTAATAGCAGAAACTAGAGACAAGTAACAGCGAGAACGTTCTCGAAAACTGGAGGAAAAGCAGACACCACATTTCGTTAGACACGATTTTTTTTTTTCAAATCATGATATAACTACTGCAGTATATCAGTGTTGGATTGGGGCTTATGGGCGTGAATTACAATTCAAACTTTTATTTTTAAAGTAGAAATTCAAATGCCACAACGGAAAAAATGCCCAACCAGGTAGCTGGAAAAAAATCCCATAAAAATACGGTGTCAAATATATAAACTATATCAAAAATTCAGCAAACCAAACTAAGTATGGATGTTTACTTGATTCAAGATATACAGAAGACTGGATGTTGTGAAGATATTTATTATTTGAGATGTTAATTTTTTAAGGAAGGAAAAAACTCATCTCTGCCTCTACCGGGAGTCGAACCCGGGTCCCTCGATTGCCGGACGAGTGCTCTGACCACTAAGCTACAGAGGAAATAGAGATTTTCCTTCGCTAGAGCGTATATATGCCGAACGGAACCGTGCAATGGACGGTGAAACCGATCAGCTAATAGCTCATTTTACTTGATTATACATACGTCATTTACTTGATTCATCCCAATATGTTTATAGTGTTTCTTTTTAAACGTGTCTATCAAAAAACAAGTCTATCTTCGTAGCTTAAACCCCGTGTGTTATCAAGTGCATTCGTATCTCTTCTCATTACCCCGTCAACAAAGTCTATATTCTCTACAAGTATGGTCCCCAAACCCTGGCGGCATACTGCAGCAGGACTAACTTAGCTCCAGGAAAAATGGAATTATCACTTTAATATTACCACTTTTATTGTCACTTTTTATAGGAGAACGCGAAGAGACCTTTTGAGAATGAAACCGGGCATTCTCTGTGTTTCTCTAATCACTGCTACTACTAAACCATACCTGCACCTTGTCCATATTCCTCTGCGCAACTTCTAACGAATCGGTACGTGTTGGAATGTGCGTGTACGTGTTGTGAAGCTAACGTGAAGCTTGTGTCTGTGTAATACTGTGATCTCCCATCAATTTTTGTAACAATGGGTGAAATGTTATGATTGAATAACTGTATCGTTGTAGTCCTGTTGTTTTGTTATGGCTAGTATTTTTAACGAAGATATCAGCTCTCATTCGGGTCTCGAAGATCGGAACTACAGAAAACCAACTTCAGCCGACCACCACTGTGTAGTGACGGTAAGGTTCGAACGCGGGTCCTCGCGATGCGAGTCCGTCATCATGATCATTTGACCACCACGGCGGCAAAAACTTTTAACCACTGATGAACAAATAATGTTATAAAACCTAAGCATCTCGTCAATGAGGATTCCCAACTCCGTGATTCTAGTTGCAACAGGAATAATAACATCATTCTACTCGTAAGTGATAGTGGGTTGTTCGAACCAAAGTCAGCGACCATGCATTTGTCAAAGTTAAAGGCCCATCCATGCTGCAATTCTGTTTGAGTTTGTCGGAGGCCACTCCCTATCGCTTTGATGCCCAACTACCCCCATTAGTTTCACGTCATCTACGAATTTTGTAACAATCCCATCGATACCCTGTTCGAGCTTATCGATAAAAGAGAAGAAAACAATATGATTAAGGGCACTTACTCTTGAGAAAAGCGATATATTCGCATTATTGTTTTTAACTTGGCATCATATTTTTCATATTTTTAAAATTAGACCATGCAACCCCCCTGAAAATGAAATCTTTGACTCCTTGTAGGCCTAGGCACACCCCCCCCCCCCATAATTGGAAACCGATAAAATTTAGCACATTAGGACCTATGGATTTGACTTGATGAAAATCAACACTATCTAATTTCTTTATTTCTGATTTTCATTAAATGCTGAATTTTACATAAAGGAATATTATGTATAATGCTGCATAACAATGCCTGGACAATTAATGTGTGGAAGTTGTCAGACACGTAATCCATCTATATCACACTTCTCCCAAACTTTATGTTCCATTGCCCCCCTTCTTCAATTTTCTTTCATGCTCATCGTCCCCAACTCAAGCCAATCCATAAGACCCTATACTAAATTCAAAGCTTCTTCCGCCCCCTTGGGCTGACTTTTGGGTTTCCCCCCTCCGCCAGGTAGCGATATTGATTACTTGGGGAAATACTGATCTGTATAACAGAATATCCCGAGTGTCATCACATACATAATTTATATAGTTCGCATTTAAAAATAGATATTTTATCCGTGGAGATTCCATATTCTGTCTCTCTCGGCATCAATATGTATTACTTTGGGAGCCCCTTTTCCTTGTAAGCATGAAGAATTTACGTATTCGCTGTGCATACAATGTTTAAAGAGTTGTAAAATGGATGAGACTAGTTTATGAACATACATCACACGAAGGTACTAAAAATTTAGTTGACATGAATGGCAAACTCTCGAAGACTTGTAAATTCTCATGTTTAATGCATTGTTTTCTGATTGAAAGAGATTTCACTATTTTACATGGAGAAATCTTCCTTTGTGACAGCACATAACTTGGAAAGCTTTTTTTTTTGGCCTAACGTCACAATTAAATTTGGTATTCAAAAATTCTTATGCACTGCCTGGCTTTCCCTATATGTTTATGTAGCGATTCCCTTTACCATGAAATTCCTCCGCTTCTTTTTATTCTTGTCTTAGATGAATTCCATTATTTCATTCCCTAGTACTAGCTTTTTATTCACTCTTTTTTTTCCAACGAATGTAAAAAAAAGAATGAATGTAGTCGATATTTTCTTCGTACGAAAACAAAAGTCACTTCTTGTTCTATTTTCTTGAGAGATTTCATCATGGAAGTTGTAAAAACTCGTAGAAACTTATTTTGATTCGTTAAACGTAATTATTATTCTAAAAAAGATGTGGATACAAGTTTATTATTTTCTTCTTTAGGAATGAAGTTTGGTTCTGAAATATATTCATGGATTTTATTCATTCATGATCGTGGCGAACAACCAATTAGGCTGCATTTTTATTAATTTTTTCCAATCTTTTGCACATCACTTTCACCCATTACTTCTGTTGAAAAATGAAATGTGTTTTTATTTTTTTTTTCGTCATAATATTATACGAATATACGGTATGAATGTAGTAACACAAGTATACATTTTAGGACATCGCAGTTTAAACTTTGAGTGGTTTAGGGAAACTTCGCCCCTGGCACCATTCGTCCCTCGCACATATCGCCTGCCATGACCGTATGAGCGACGAAGTGAGTGGGTGAGTGGCAAGTTAGTGGCCGCATGAGTAATTGACTGAGTGGGACATTTCAGCTTTGACATTTCGCCCCTTGTATAACTGAGTAGACTACAAAAATTCGAATACATAATACATTTTTTTAATACATTTAAATCACGTTATAACGATATTTCATCGATTGCGAACGGTACAACGATATTCAGCCAACTGTAGAAGATATACGTTATCGGTTACTTACCATACTTTATCGATTCAACACTATATAACAATATAATGCTATCAATCACACAAGATGCAATCACTCTCTTGATCACTTACGCGGTCACTGACTTGATCACTCATACGGTCACTGACTTGATCACTCATACAGTCACTCTCTTGATCACTCATACGGTCACTCTCTTGATCACTCACATGGTCACACATTCACTCGTACAGTCATTCTCTTGACTATTGATATAATCATTCACTAGATCACTGATACCGTCAAATCACTTGGTCACTCATAAGTCACTCGCCCACTAAAATGTTTGCTCATATGGCCACTCACACAATCACTTACTTAGTCAGTCACATGGTCAGGGCAGGCGAATTTCTGGGGGCGAAATATCCAGGAAATGAAAAGTGGCAGTGGCAAAATGTCGGATGTGAAATTTCCGGATGCCATTTTGACTATGGTATGTAGCGATACTTTGATGTTCTCGATTCGAGAATAACCACAGTTACGAACGAAAAGTACTCACCGAATATGCTTTAGGTAGAAAGAAAATAATGTACACATGAGTTTCAAAATGCTACACATTAAAGCTCGAGTCACAAACCCTGAAGTCGAATTTTCAAAAAAATACTTCAAAAATATTTCATTCGATTGCAAATAAAATTCTAAAACTTTCGTTCCAATCGGTTAATTTGTTTTTTCATATAATAAAAGAAAGAAATAATCGAATTATAGTGTAAACGTATACAAGAAAAAAACGCTTTGAACGCGATTTTCTCAAATTGCAGTTTCCCCAAAAATTCTGAAATTTTGCCACAATATCTATTCGACATGTATTAGTAAACTGAACCTCGGATTTAGCAATTGACTAATGGGAAGTATTTTTTTTTAAAATATTGGATTTAGATTTTTGAAATTTATATATTTTTTTCAAACTTTAAAACTTCATAATGAATAAAACACTAACGAATGATCAGATATTCAAGTTCGAGCTCCATTTTACTAACACATATCGAATAAATACTTATGGAAAATTTCGGAATATTTGGGGCATTCGTTTTTTTTTAATCTTACGGATGAGCTCAAAAACTGCAATTTGAGAAAATCGCGTTCACAGCGTTTTTTCTTGTATACGTTTACACTATAATTCATTATTTCTTTCTTTTATTATAATAAAACAAATTAACCGATTGGCACGAAATTTTTTGGATTTTGTTTTCAATAGAATAGAATATTTTTGAAGTAATTTTTGAAAATTCGACTTCAGGGATCTTGACACCCCTTAAATAAATTCAAACATACTGATTGCCGTACTGCAGGGGTCTTCAACCCATGACGCACAGGCCAAATGTCACCCTACGAACTTTTTGCTGCCCCCATAACCATTTTTAGAAAATAGCTACTTCACATAGAAAAACGATTAAATTCCAAAACAAATTGTTAAAAAGCTCTGGTCTTTGATATCTGTAGTGCTGTACGTAGAACTGTGAGAGATTCTCAGATTCAGTAGTAAAGCTGCTCATTTGATACATTAAAAGAGTCGTCGTTCTCTTCGCGTTCTCCTAAAGTCATTCTTCCGCTTTTTCAAGGCTTAGTTCGTCCTGGACTGGAGTATGCTGTAAGGTTTTGGAGACCATACCTACAGAGGGACATAGAATTGGTTGAATGGGGTGCAGAGAAGAGCTACGCGTGTCCTTATTGGCACACAGGGCTTGAGTTATGAAGAGAGACTTCATTTTTTGAATATGTTTACATTGGATGAACGCAGGTGTCGAGGACATATAATCGTTGTGTTCAAAACTTTCAATGGGATGGATAGGATGGACCATGAACTTTTAGTACACCGCCAATCGACTGCTTTTACAAGGGGACACAAGTATCGATTGGTGAGGGACAATGCAAGGCTATGGTGTCGCAGGGAATTTTTCTCTATTAGGGTTGTTAATAAATGGAATAGCTTATCCCCGGAGGTAGTAAATTGTAACAAAATTGACACGTTTAAAAAGAAATACGATAAACATGTTGGGGTAAATCGAGAAGCTATTCATACTTAGAATAAGACAACCATAAGTATTCTTTATGGGCATTGTATAATATTTTATCATGTGTATATATGTTTATAATTTGTGTTAATTGCATTTTTAATTGGGTTGCTGTTTTTTTTTAAATATATGACATTCATATTTTTATGGCCATCTTTTTATCAGCCACCTCGTTGGGCATTTTGCCTGTTGTGGTGTTGTATTTGTAACAAATTCGGGAGACCCTGCGCAAAAACAGTTTTTGAGGCCTGTGATTTCTTGTGGTACGAGTGGTCAAATTCGGAATCCGAAAGATATACACAATAACAGAATTTACAGAAATGCTAAAAAAAAACACCTTAATGAAACAAATAATTTTAAAATTATTGGAAATAATAATAATTTCATAATTGATGAAAATTTATAATTAATGAAAGAAATATTAACTAAATTAATGAGAGAAATAATTTCAGAACTACTGATAGAAATAATTTCAGAATCATTGGGAATAATTTAGTATTCTCAAGAGTAATTTCAGAATTGTCAAAAAACAATTCATGAAAAAATTACAATTTTTTGAAAGAATAAGTTTCATAGTTGATGAAAATTTAAATTTACTTTTCAGTAGTAACGCGACAAGTTTCAGATTTATTAAAAAATATTAATGATTTATCAGAATTAATTAAATGAATGAAAAAAGAACATTTGCTAATAAATGAACATTCGAATTTAATGAAATAAATAAATTGAAGTAAATAAATGTTCAATAATTTTTGGGGAACCGGTTCAATAACTGAAAATACCACGGTATGACTTGGTGGCCAATGGCTTCATGAAATGTTTTATTTGACCCGCAATGTCCTTGTGGAAAAATTGAAGACACCTGCCATACTGTGCAAACTAATTTTTCACAGTGCATTAGTTATTTCAGAAATACTACTATCGATAGTAAAGTATTTCTACCGTCTCGAATGTAAGATTACACTCCATTCTGAATTGAATATACAGTACAGTGAAAAACCAACTGTTCTTTAAAAGAGACTCACTATGCATTGTGAAAGTGTTCATAAAAAACAGTACCCCGATTTACGCGATATCGGAGTCACGAGGTTTTCTGTGAGAAATTCCTGGTTCCAGGATTCAGCCAGTGTTCGCCAATACGCATCTAGATGCGTGATTCATGCACTCTTCAAAATTATTGTATCGGATAGCACTGAATTCAGCAAAATTTGTAAGCGTTGTGACATTATAGATGATTTGAAAGCAATATTTTGATTGGGATATGATGATCAAATAAGAATATATTGCAGATTCAGCTAGTGTAACACCACATGTAGTGAAGCTGAGCTGATTTTTTAGGTACTAAAAGTAGAAAATGGGAAAAATCAGCTTAAGATCTAAATACTTGATATATAGAGTAGGGTGTTTCTAATGTGAAACTTCTCGTGGAACCCTTGATAGCTATAAGGCTATTCCGTGCAACCGTCGATGATAATAAGGTTGTTCCACGAAAATCAAACACATTTCGAATATCTAAGAAAAAAATTGTGTCCCTCCTGCTGTCTAGTCATAGTTACAGGGCAAAATGCAAGAGAACTCGGGCACTACTCTTACTTTACATATTTTTTGTCATAAATCATTGTGTCAGATCTTATCATGGAAGCCCGTATGCAACTGAGGTCCCCATGCAGTGGCCGGATGGGACTCACGTGTAACGCTGGCCCTGGGTGCCTGTCCAGTAAGATACACATAAATTTTGTAATCCAAGAATATCACTATTGAACAAAAAGTTCTTTTTTTAACAAATTTTTCATAATTTTCTGATGAAACGGAAAAAACATTCATGAACTTGCTTCTGGTTCAAAAATTCGATGTGAAGAAATGCGATGTTACAGTTTTTAAGTTGTTCAGTCATCCATTCCAGCTTTGCAAGAATCAGTAATAAGAAAATTTCCTTCTTTGAGAGCTCTCTGGGTTCAGAGATTTTCAAGGGTTCTGTGGCGTTTGGTCATGCAGAAAAGCTCTAACGGAAACCTACGGTTCCACGGGACACCAGTTGTAAAACCGTGTGATAGAGATTTTGGAAACCAGTTCAAGCCTTAGAACCATTTGGAATCATAGCTTTCAGTGTTCGTGAACAGTTTGGCCATGATTTAACACGTTATTGCTGGTTATGAAAAATCATTCAAAGTTATGGTATATTTTATATTTATATTGAAAGGAAAACCTGCATCTTTTATTGCATTTCTTTTCTTTCAAAAAACGAGTTTTCCTTAATAATAGGTTTAAATTAACTAACATTTAATGCATTTTACATGCAAAAGTGCAACCCGAAACACGCGAATTCGACTTTGGCTATTATCGTTGGTCCCCACCCTATCGCGCCACTTCGAGCTTTGACCGTTCATGCATATTAACTTACATGGAAATGTTTGTTTCGAAATATGTACGAGATTTTCTCGATACGAATATTTTTCAAGTCGAATGAATTTGAAATCGTTACTCGAACTATGACTGCCTATTACGGCACAGAACACAATTTTTCCAACTCCTTCCTACAAAATGTAATCGAAGGAATTGCAGTTAACTTTTCATTCCCTTAAATATCGTTGTAAATAATGTTCCTAAGCGTTTATTATATAGATATACACATTAAATATGTACAATGTTCAGCAGCATCGTAGAACTTGTCGTAATTCCGATAACTTGAAAGGAAAAGTTCCGACGTGTCTTTACGGATATTCTCAAGTCATTTCCTCTTTTCATACAAACACATTTATCTGAGTAAAGTAATAATGCGATAAACACATTATCAAGTTGATGCATTTAAATTAGGAAACCGAGGAAGGAAGAGACGGAAAAAAGGACGTTTGAACTCATTCCATTAGCGTCTTTCATTATTACATTTATTACTTCTATTTTCATTCTTAGAGAACAAAGAAATACCGGGAGAAAGATAATTCCATTGTTATTCTTGAGTATTTCGCACTTGACAACTTTGTCATCAGAAGTGCAAATAATTTGGCGAAGCATCATAGAAACATTCAATCATTGGCTCCTGGGCAGAAAAAAAAAATCTTGTAACAATATTTCAAGAATGTTTTACGTAGCATACAATAGTAGTAATAATAATTTGTACGAACGAAATAATTTGTCTGAAGTATGCTTCTGCAACGAAAAAGTTTTTTTTCCAAAACTAAAGCGAGAAAAATGCATGTATTTCAAAATGCAGTTTCCCTGCAAATTTTCTGGCAAATACTGTATTTTTCTTTCTTACATAATACTTTTTTGACTCCAGAATTTTTCCGGATTCAGAAGAATGAATTCAGGTTAATCCGCATTTAAAAAAATTGCTCTGCATCAAATTTTCTCGAATATTTAAAGTGAGTTTCCTTTCGCGATCCATATATGGGGTGATTATAAAAAAAACTATCCCGACATATAGGCCCCTAACTATCATACGATTCACAGAAACTGAATGAAATTTTGGCATAAGGTATTTTGAGGTATGCGCTCAAGAATGATATGGAAAACAACAGTGTCACTCAAACAGTTACGGTTACAGTGAGAAAATTTCGAAAATATCAAATGGCAACACCAAGTTTTTTGTATTGGAATGCGATCTCCATACTGAAAAACACTAAATAGCGTTGGAATGGCACCCGTAGCACGGAAATCCCCGGAGCTAGGCAAGGAAAAAGTAAAAAGGACTTTGCCGTGCACCAGAGCATTAATGTTCGTTTCATTCGTCACACCGTTTCTTCGGCTGAGATCCCAGCCTGATTAGTCCTCCACAAGGTCATGTGGAAAATTTGTGAAACACAATAAAATGCTTTATTTTATGCTGCTTCTCTGTCCTTATTGGTTGTCCTCACTTTTAGCCTATCTACCGCCGGTGATTTTCATGCTACAGTTGCCGTTCGAACGCCATTTAGGGTTTTTCACAATAGAGATCACATTCCAATACAAAAAACTTGGTGTTGGAATTTGACGTTTTCGAAATTTTCTCACTGTAACCGTAACTGTTAGAGTGACACTGTTGTTTTCCATATCATTCTTGAGTGCATACCTCAAAATACCTTATGCCAAAATTTCATTCAGTTTCTGTGAATGGCATGATAGGTAGGGGTACATATGTCGGGATAGTTTTTTTATAATCACACTGTACATATTAGTGGTTTTTACCGCAACGTTAATTCTTTGTAAATTTTGTGCAAAGCATGATCTCATATATATGTTATAGTGAATGTGATAACAATCCGATTATTGTACATAATAACTGATTTACCGCATTTACCGTAACATATATGTTATATGTTCTCCGGTGTGTTTGTGTGTTATATATTTCATATTATTAATTTTGTTTTTCTTCGAAATACCTGGTCAGTGGGTATCGCAAATGGCTTACATCTTTTCTGTTTATGTTCATAAATATACCTTTCCTTCAAAATCCCATCATCTCTCCTGGAATAAAAAAACAAAATGTAGGTAAAATTCTGAACAACACTGAAACATCTTGCTATGTCACTTCAGTACTGCTTGTAATATTAATAGTGAATATGGTGAGCTTCCCATGAAACGAGAAACGGGAAAACATTTACAGATACAAGTCATTGCCAGTTGCACTTCAGAAAACTGCAAAGGAAAACATCGGGTGCGGTAGTCCTGAATGTTAGAATGAATGCGATTCGGGCGCGGTAGCGCATGTCGAGAAGATACTCGCTCGCCTAATGTACCAGAGGATGTTTAGAGGTGTCGCGAGTTCGACACCCGGTTCGTCCTTGTCAGAAAACGGTTACATGACCGCAGAAAAAATTGCTACCGCAGGGAGTCCCCCATCGTTGGGTTAGCGCACCAACCTCTGGATCAGTATAAAAAACAAGCCTATCGTTAGGAATCAGCAATAAATTGCCCATACCCTTAATATAGTCGGATACACATCATTTCACAAATGGATGAAACCAACTCATTCATTCGATCATTTTTGTCGCATCACGATCATTTTCTGCACACAAGGGCGAATTATACCAGGACCTATAATTTTTTACTGATTCCGAACACGACAGCCTTTTTTATACCCATGAAAGGGTTGGTGCGCTAACTCCTGCTGTAGCAATCTTTTTGTGTGGTCAAGTCGTCATTTTTGTTGTACCCCCTGCGTCAGGAAAAGTTCTAACAAGGACGAACCGAGTATCGAACTCGCGGCACTACTAAACATTTTTTGGTACTTCAGCCCAACTCATTCAAACGCAAAGAATTCGTAGTTACGTGTTATTAAAGAACAGTTCAGAAAAGTTCTCAGAGGAATATGAGCAAACTATAATTTAGCAATATCAATTTGACAATTCCACTTCCGTTTAGATGAATGTTTGAGCGAATGCAAACGGTACAATAGACCTGCAACGTATCACATTATCATGACAAATTTACAGTTTTCGAAACAATATGCTTCATACCAACATATCGTAATGAAAATGAATCATTAAAAATTGTTCAAGGATGTAAACAAAGAAATAAGAGGAGATTAACTCCGTCGAGGATACAGTTGGTTCTCGTAACTTTTGAATAATACCAAATTATCTTAAGTAAACCCTAAAGATCCTTCAAGACGGAATAAATAACGTTCAGAACCAATCCAAATGCCTTGAAGCAATCCTGAAAGGATCTGAAAAATGATCCGAGTTAGTCTAAAGTAAAGACACATGCCACCGAAGAAATTCTATCGCGAATATGTTAATTTCACTAATAATTTACGCTACTTGATCGAAGAGAAGAATATTATTCAAATGAGTTCTTAGAGAGATTGAAATTCTAGGTCAGCCACGTGGATATCATATACCACTTATATGACAAAAAACGAGTAAACTGATTGACTTTCTGTCACTGGGCTTCGTGGTTCACACCAACACAGTGTAAATGAATCATCATAAATTGCACAAAAAGTAAACAAACTACAAAAGATAAACTCCATCGATAGTAGGGGCCTCCAATACATGTCCCGCTGGCCACATGTGACCCTCGAAAATATTTTGAACGACCCATTGAGGAAAAAGCTTACATAGTTACAGAATTTTTAGAAATGAAGACAAAAACATGAAATAATTTCAGATTTCATGGAAAATAGTTTCATAATAATTTCAGAATTCCTCGAAAAAGTTATTTCGTTTCCATGAAAATCCATGGTTAATGAAAAATACTTCGAAAGTTATTGAGAGAAATAATTTTTTCATGATTGATGAAGATTCATATTTAATGAAAAATAATGTCCGAATTGATGAAAATTCATGTCCGAATTGATGAAAATTCATGGTTATTTGAAAATATTTCTAAAATTATTGGAAGATAGATTTTCAGAATGGATGAAAATTTTCATATTGAATGGAAAAATAATTTCAGAATGGATGAAAATTTTCATATTGAATGGAAAAATAATTTCAGAACTAATGAAAATTTTCATATTGAATAGAAAAATAATTTCAGAACTAATGAAAAATTTTCATCTTTAATGAAAAAAATTTCAGAACTAATAAAAATTTTCATCTTTTTTTAATGCAATTTTTGTTTTAAATGAAAATGATATGATTTCGAACGTTCAACATTTTTCGTTAGGAATTGATGAAAGAATATTTTCAGAATTCATGAAAATTTCCATATTTGAAGAAAACAAAGTTTCAGAATTAATGAAGATTCATATTTAATAAAAAAAAAGATATTAATTTTAAAAAAAATGAAAATTCATGTTTAGTCTCAGAACTCTCAGAATAAATGAAATTCTAGGCACAGCAGTGTGACTTGTTGGCCCCCGGGCTTCATAGACATAAAAATTTTTATCTCACAATGTCTGATAGTTTGTGCTCCCCAGCCTTAAATCAATCCAGAAAGAATCTGAAAAATGATCCAAGTTAGTATAAAGACAAGCCACCTCAGGAATTCTTCTCGAATATATTAATCTCACTAAATAATTTACGCTACTGGATCGAAGGGGAAGAATATTATTCAAATGAGTTCTTAGAGAGATTGACACCCGAGGTCAACCCACGCGGATATCATACATCACATATATGACAAAAAAGGGTCAACTGATTGACTTTCTTTTACTGGGCGTGATGTAGCGTCTTTTCTAGTCGATAAAGAATGACCTGCCTCGGTTGAGCACCGATATCGGTAATCGAACACTCGAGCTGCCACAAGGGGCGTTACGTGAAACTTTGGTCCTCCAGGAAAAAAAAAAAATCCCCCTCTTTTCCATTTTTTTTTTCATCTCTTTGAAGAACAGGAGATGAGTTCAACCTTATCACGGGAAAAAAAAGGATAAAGCGAAAAATGTCGATATTTCTAGTTTTTGATCGAAATTTCGGGAACGATATCAGAACAAGAAAGGAGGCAAAAAAATGAATATGATAAAAAAAAAGATAAAATAATATATATATATTTTTTTTAATTTTTAGGAGAACAAGGCAAAGAGAAAGAACTCTAGAGCTACTATATTATTGATCGATTTTTTAGTCTTCAGAAACTGAGAAAAACGATTTTTCTGGGGTTTTTCTTTCTTTTAGTTCACGTTATTGCCTTGAGCTGCCATTATTCAAATGAATTCCTAATCTCGCTCTAAATCAAATTTGTAAGTTCACACTGATTGTACGAAACTTTTCGAACAATTTGTATCAGTCGAAAGAAGAACGATGGGAATGGAAATGCCAATGGGAAATAAAAAAGCATTTCGTTTGAATGATTAATGATTCTCTTCCCCTTTATTACGAACCGATCTTTCAATGAATGGAAAAATGGCGTTGTAGATTTTTGTGTAAAAATTATTGATAAATATGGCTTTTTAATTAATGTCAAGGCGTGTTATAGCTGATGAACTAGAAAGATTTCGATTTTCTTCAATTTCCCTTATTTCCAAAATCTTATGATTTGAAAAAGAAATTATATTTGTATAGGAATTATATTTTTGAAATAAAAAGATCTATAATTTTACTCAGCGTTTAGGTCCAATAAAATATGAATTACACACATTTCTCCCGAAAATCCATTTCAGTGTTAAAATTCTGAAACGATTTCAGATGGCAACATCGGGCCTTCCGGAGGCAAACATTCGACTTAAATACAGTGAAACCCCCTCTTAACGGACACCCCTCAGATGAGGTGACCCTTATTTTACGGTCAAATAATAATTCCCGTATATTAAAGTATCCATTTCAAAATCCTTGATTATCGGTGACCCCTATTTACGGATGATTTTTTTTGTTCCCCCCGGTGACTGCAAAAGATAGGTCTTAATTGTAATTCATAATTTATATTGATCACAATATCTGGTCATATGAGAAATAAAAGTCGATACAGTAGACTATCGACTATCTGAAAGTCGAGAGTAAAAAGTATTGACTGGGATTAGTTTAAGAACAATACATTAATGAATTACAATATTAACTTTTCACATTCAAATAATTAGTTTTCAATGAACAGTAAAATCAGTTTAAATAATTTTTGTAAGATTATAGCCCGTTTTTTGAGCTTACGTTCATTTTGGAAGTGCATGTATATATGTGTACTGTATAATAGTGTTGCCAACCTTTTTGATGTGAGTTGATCTCTTTTAGGGAAGGCCAATTTCCACGCTGCTTGTCCATGAAATCCAGAATGTGTTTTTTTATAGTTTGCATATCATAAAAAAATTGAATTTATAAATTAGAATTCCGCAACACACTGAATGTGTTCTTAATTCAATAACAGTAAATGAAAATTATTCCACTGTTGTCCGTTAGAAAAAACTGCTGTTCGGGGCACATGATTTTATGTTTCCTGCAATTAAGTTAGACATTATAAAGTTTGTCTTGAAAAATATGTAAGCAATATTTTCCCTTTTTTTTGGGGGGGGGGGGGACTTTCGTTTTCTGTAGTAAATTTTATTATGTGGACGTAAATTTGTATCTTATTTCGGCATGATTGCTTGTGCTGAAAATCAATCAGATTGGTATATTCTAGATTAGGTAAATTCAGTTCCAGATTCAAGATTATTGTGCGATTGCCTACATAAAAGTAATGGTAAGATTACAAACTGATTAACTGTGGACGATGTTAGATCATAATTTTCATTCCAGATTCCTTATTGCATATATGCTTGTATGAAATATCGTTGTTTGTTTTTATTCACATAGATTAATAAATTTCCGGATACACCCATCCTTTCTCCGGAAACGCTTTGATATCTCTCTTAGATAGGAATCGGGTGTCTGTGGTCCTTCAATGCTCGATGTAGAAATTTTAAAGGAGTACAGTTCATAGAAGTACATAACAAGCATTTATCAAATACTCGCCTGTATATATAAGAGAAAATATGAATAAGAGACGGTTTTGGTATAATTGATATTATAACTTATTCAACATTAGAATGTGTCTATTCAAAAATCTGCTGGCGAAAAAAAACCTCTTTCATCACAAAAATGTGTTGGTTTTAGACTGACCATCGATGAGTCCTAACCTGAATCTTATTAGGAATGTATGGTACATACTTACGATAAAAGTGTTTGGAAATTAAATGCAGTATTTTCGACTGTTGATGACTTGAACAGCTCTATCAAGGAAGCATGGCACAGCTTTGATGTTGAAACTCTACAGTATTTAATTAGATCCATGAAGGATAGTGTGTTGGAGGTTGTCAGATAAAAAATGAAAAGTCTATTAGCTATTAAAAGACTGAAATTTCTGTATATCTGAATTTTGTCTAAACTTTTGAAGCAGCTATTTTTGGATTTTCGATACTATAAATATTCTAAATGTTTTTTCGTATAGAAACTTTCCCTTTCTATAAATGTAGAAAAAGTTTCATGTGTTATACACACATTTTTAGAAGGTTCTAATTTTACCTAGGTAAAGGTTCTAATTCAAATCCTGAGAAGGTTCTAATTCAAATCCTGAGAAGGTTCTAATTCAAATCCTGAGAAGGTTCTAATTCAAATCCTGAGAAGGTAATCTTGACACATTTTGGGATACGAAAGCATATTACGCATTTCCAAGGGGTATTTGAAGTATGGATACCCAGTAACCTCTGCTCTAGTAGGAAAAATTGTCTGAAGTGTCCGTGTAATGTGTTCAAAGAGCCGTCAAGGGTGATTAAATTTGTCAGATTTTTTTCGTCTTATATTCAGGCTCAGATTTTGTTTATATGGTTTGTGAAATTCAGTTGTTAAATCGGATTCAAACGAGCTCAGATTTTGTATTTTCTTATAATGGAAATTCTACCCTCACTTTTAAGATTTCATTGATAATTAATTTAAATGTTGTACAGCCGAACATTTCTAGTGAGTACTGTTGAGACCGTTAGCGCAATACTCAATCATTTGATTCATGGTACAAAAACCGACCAACACGGGTATGTTGTGCAAACTTTCGAATTAAATTCAAGAATAAATAGAAAACTTAATTTCATTAATTTAATACGTTTATTAGAAAATTACAATTTGTTCACTTCGATTGCCAACAGTCTGATTTTCTTTATTGTAGGTCATAAAGTACTGGTTACCAGTAATCACATGTAAAAATGATGCAAAATTTGGTTAAGAAATTGAAAGCGCTATAAAAACAATGTATTGATTCGCCTGCCAATAAAAAATATTTTTTACCGTCCTCTGCTGTCGACTTGAAACTTTAATTTTCAAATTTATGCATCTTATGAGAACCTGTTCGTTTCTTTTTGAGCTACCAAAAAGAAAAGTAAAGTATCACTGTATAAGTTGTGGGTCAAAGGTGTCATTCATGTGAGTGAATATATCCATCATATTGCTTCTTTTCTCAATAAATATGAAGACGATTACTCCAGCATAAACAAAAAAATAAAGGGAAGCAAAACTGCTCAGCACTGTGGACGGAGGCTCTGTTTCCTCGTTTACCGTCACAGTGGAGGAGTTGCATATATTTTGTATTTATTGTGCATTTAGATCATTCGAATCTTCCACCTCAACATGCAAACTTCATGTTCTTACTTGTCACACAAGTCTTGTCCTCACTTCGTTTGAAATCCCAAGCTGCTGTCTCCAGCCCTTATGTGCCACTGGTCATACGTGCAATATTCTCCCTGGCCATTGGGTTCAGCTATCAACTTTAGTCACATGGCTTGTATGTTGCATCGACTTGATAGCTGTCTTCCAGGGAGAACGACGCAAGTGATTTGATACTTGCGAGCACGGGGCAAGGGGGGCGACTACTTTTAATTCTGCTAATTTTTCCGACACAACCCTGCCTCTTTTGAGGTAACGGAAGTAAGTTGCTTTGCATCAGTCCGGGGTTGTGAGCGGTTCTATCTATCTATCTCTCCATCATAAGTTTCTTAAAAATAAGTTTTGACAATGAAATTCTAGCTCCTAAAATACGGGTTCAGTTGACTTCTGTTCAGAACTTTCCATTTGCACATGTTTTGTGGAGTAAGTTAGTAGATTGAAATCTTTTGGGCTCAAATTTCAAGGACATTTTTACGAAAAAAAAAATTGACTAATGAGTACAGTAGCTCGAGTCTCGCTTATCCGACATAAACGGGAAAGCAGAACGTCCGATAATACAGAGGTGTTAAGGGAAAGCCTACTAAAAGTCAAACTTTGTTATAATTTTGCCCATTACGAACCTAATAATCATGTTTACAGCAAAACAACAGAAAAAATTAAGTGAGGAAATGAACTTATACAGTTACAGAATATTTTGAAGTTAAATTCAGCACTTAAAAAAGTTCAGTCCTGTTGATGATTTAAAAAAATAATAATCGTAGTCTGCTTTCCTGACGTTTCTTTGTTGCCAAATTTCGCCATCTTTGCATCATCATTATGTCGATTCCTGTAGCTTCTTGTTGCTCAATGTATTTAATTTCAGTTTCTAGAGCCTTAACTTCGCGTCGATATGTGAAATTCTGACAGTTCAATTTTTTTCGGTGGGACGTCAGAACGAAGGTCGGATAAAAGAGAAGCTACTGTATATTGGAATTGATGAGCAGCATGGTATTCTGCTGAGGATACAGCAGTAGAAAAGAGTACATCCATCAGTGTCGTCTTAATGCATGGGTCCGACCGAGCACGGCTCAGAAACCTCAAGTGCAGAGGAGCCTCATGAAAATGAGATCTGGTTCAAATTATCAAGAGTAAGCATTTCCAGCAAGGTAGGGGGCCTCGGAAAAATCAGCCGAGGGCCTATGATATGTTATTTTTTTTATGTATTTTATTTATTTTCTTAAATTTTTATTTTTTGTGAACAAATACCTGAATTTTTTCTTGCGAATAAATACGAAATTTATGATTTTTAAACTTTTCCTTTTTGCGAAATTTACGTATCTAGCGTCATTTGTAGACAGCGGATCCTGCTAATAGAGTACTCACTGTACGCTCTCTCCGCTTTGTACGATTTACTTTCGTTGTTCCAACTTTCATTAATACTCATAAAAAAATTCCCCGTTTAAAACGTTTCTTCGCTTACAATTTTTTTTCATGATTTTTTTTTTTTTGAAAAAATATTGCAAGCCGGTTTCACTGCATTATTTGTCTCCGGATTATTTTCCGGCTCGTGATTATGAACCAATTCATCATTGTAAATTCATTGTAGCATTTTCATCGGCATGGAATTCATATTTGTGTGTATTACTTTTCTATATATATTTTCTATACTTTTTTTCTTATTTCAACACCAATTATAATCAGTCAATGAAAAGCAGATTCAATGGGTGCAGTCATTTCTTAGAGAGTTTTCGGACCCTTTATATCACAGATTTCAGTTATTTTTTTATTTTTTCTGTTAACTATAAATTTTTATAGCTTAAATTTAGTGCCTAAATTTCCGGGCTCCAGTGATAAGTAATATGTGTGTGAATATAAGGAGCGAAAATACTCCAATTTTTTGAACGATTTTTGTAGTAGAATTATTTTAGAATCGGATGATTCTTTCATGAATCGAATCCCATTGTATACGAAAATCAAAGACCATCTTGCTACATTTCCATCTTGCATAAAGAACACTAAGTACACGAAAAAACAAAATAAATATTTATTATAATATTTAAAAGAAATTGAATATCTTTAACATTTAATATGGCTTAATCAAAAACCGAACAGGCATTCCGAAAAGTGCTCTTTCGAGACAGAACGTTTTCTTGCAGAAAATCGGAATGTCCCGGAAAACCGGGATACACGTACATGTAGGAACATCCTATAAATGAGGTCACCGATAAATGTTTTGGTCAACGGGGGTGGCGCTTCAAAAAATTTAGAAACCACTGCTATGCATTATATGGTTGATATTGTAAAGCAATTGTAAAGCAATTGTAAGGATATTGTAAAGCAACAGAAAAATGAAGCAAATAAAATGAGATTTACAAAAGCAGTTTATTGAAACCAAAAAAAAAAATAATAGTAACCAGTAATTTCATCAGGTTTTCTCAGAAATTCATCATCATTGAAAGGAAATGTTAAAAAAAATTAGCATGCTATTCATTTCTTAAGAAAGATGGCATGATGAGGTGCTCATGAATAATAATGATGATGTATCTGGTTTGAATTAACGAGGATTCATTTGAAAAAAAACAAATTCAGGAATTATTTGTGAAATAAATTATGAAATCGTGCTCCCGAATTTCATCTAACAGAGTGCTACTTATCCATATTGAACGTGAGAAAAACAAGTAGAACTTTATTAACGAATTCAATTTTTAGTACTTCAACAAGTAAATATAATTTACAAAAATGAGTTAGAAATTTCATTTAAATAAAAAATGCAAAATGATTTTCGGTCAACTTTTGATCACCCATCATTTTTTATTTCAGTTTTATTATCCCTAATGACTATTCGGCCGGTCGCGATGCATTTTTATCGATATGATTTTATTGATCGTACGATTTGATGAATCCAAATCAATGAAATCAAATCCTGAGATCATTCTTAACCACTGTGAATTTCACCTCTAGATTTATTATGATCAAAACGCATCATTAAAAAATATTTTTTTATGTATATATGATGCGTAAACTAAGCATTTATAATTATTTTTTTTCATTCTGGTTCATGAAACGTTTTATTTCCTCGAAATTTATTAAGAGGAAATATACATAAACCTGGACAACAATTTTTTTACTTCCAAAGAACACTTATTTCAATGCGATTTCGTCATGCACTGTACTCAAGAAAATACTATTAACTATGTCTCAATAATTTTATCGAAGAATAGAAACTTAGAACGAAGAAACTTAGAATTAGAAACGAAGAATAGACTTGCATGTACAATGTAGAGGGTGTCCCGTAAGTCCTAATTCGTCTTTATCCCATCAACAGTTCGTCGTAGAGGTATGGTTTTAATTAAAAAATAAATGCGAAAATTCTCAAAATCTTGTCAAAAATCTAACTCGAAGTTAGAACTCTAGGTCCTAGAGTTCTAACTTCGAGTTAGAAAATTAATGTCCTTCATGATCTGTCACTTCTAATAGCTCTCCAAGACCGCCCATCCCTTTGGGAAAGAGCGCAAACCATCCCAAGATGGTCTCTCTGGGCGGCCAGCGGTCATGTCTGTCTGTCTCTTCTAATACCCACAAAAATATCCGTATTTCTAAATGCGATAATTGCTGAGATATTGAAATCAACAGTCGTGAAAAAGTTGGGAAAGAACAGATAATAAATGAAGAAAAAAAAAAAGAGTTATTTTATGAGGTTCTGTCTTTCATTTTCACTTATTTTCGAATTCAAATATTTCGTAATTTTAATTGTGAAATTTATCGAGATACTGTAGCTGAAATATTAATATGTTTTAGCGAATTATATCGCTTTGATTTCGAGTCTGAATTTGGTCAAAACCGGTTTTTAGGAACTGCACACTAATGAAATTGAATAAAATTATTGGTTTTTTTTTCATTTTGATTATTTTACTGTATATTTTTTTTTAATAAAAATTCTTTTCGTCGCTCACTGTGTCAGGCATTTTTCATTCCTACTGGGAAAAGTTATAAAAAATAGTCAACCTTGTAAGAACCAAAATGTCAATTACTTTGAAAAAAATATCTAAAGGAAATATTTTTGGCAGATAGAAGCAATGCAAGAAACACTGGTTGCACCAACTTTAAATTCTTAGTCAGAACTTGAAATTACTGGAACAAACATGAAAAGATGGTTTCATTGTGAAACAACTTGATAGGAGACTTTTTATTTTGAAAATTTATCAAATGTGAAACGATTTTGTGTTCTTATTTCAATAACAACTATATCTATCAACTATATAGTAGAGTTGAATTTACATTTTCGCTAATTGTAGACTAGACCCACAATCATTGGCGATAGATGATGAAAACTTAAAAATCAAATATTTCTGTTATCTCTGCAAATTTTTGTATTTAAAATATATGGAACTCTTTCCTAAATCACTCGCCAGAGCAAGATTTATATTTTACTGATTGCAAGTATTAGCACGATGGGTTTAAATAAATGTTTCTCTCCATTTATATTTATTAATGCTATGGCCAAAAAGCCCGAAGTTGGGTAATTCTCGACGGGGCCGGCGATTTCGCGAATTGGCCAATTTCGTTGAATATAGATCAAATGAATGCCCGAAATTCGAACATTGGTCGTCAATTCGCGAAGTGGCCGGTAATCCCTGGCCAAAGTCCTGTAATAAAAAGACATGAGTACGGATTATCATCAAGTTGGCACACTTTTTCGTGATAATTATCTCCACGTTAGTTATGGCAACCCATCTAACGAACACGATGTAGTAATATTTTTCTCCCTCCAAAATTTGGCATAAAAAACCATTTGTTTTTATAAATATTTTTATAGTTTTTTCTCTCAAATTTCACTTTTACTTTTTTTTCTCTTGTCACATGGAACTAATTCTATACAGCTGCTATATATGAGCATGTATCACACATTGGCAATTAAAAAAAATGATTTGGCTCATATCGGGCCATCTTACATCGAGCTTTGGCAAGATATCTCCGACCACCTTGCGAAATCGCTGACCGAAACTGTTGGCCAATTCGCGAAGTGGTCGGTCCTGTCGCGAAATGACGGCACTTCAGGATTTGACAGTAACATATATTACTTGTAAAAGTCTTTTAATTTATTCCAATCTTATTCATTTTCAAATTGATATAGATGAAATGTTAAAATATATTTCCTCTTCATTTGTAATTATATTGTTTTCATATCGTTCATTGAATGAAAGATCTTACGTGCAATATTTTTTTTTCCCGACACAAGTTACCCGATACCGTTCTTCAATAAGACCTTTTTTACCAATGTTTTATGACACAAATAACCATTTATGCATTCCATGACCCGAAGCTTATGTATCGAACGATAATAACGGATAAAACATAGCTCAATTGACAACAGATAGATCATTTATGACGATTTATGCTGGCATGTTTATGATTTTTTCTCCCCATCATATCCGATGTGTATGTTGTGTATGATTGTGTTTGGTTTTCGAAATCATGTACACATTATTTGAAGATATTTTATTGGATTTTTACGTTTGTTTTTTTTTCATTCTGAAATGACAAAGCATTTGCCAATCACATACCGTGTCATCATACTCTTCCGATACCTGAAACGCATAAAAAATATTCGTCTGCAAAAATATAATGAAATTTACGAAATTTGCCAGAATAAAAATATATACGGTTTCGGTGCTATGCAAACGTTTCTCGATTATATACACTATGATATTTGACTGTTTTGCTATCACCGATGAAAAGTATTCTTCACTCCTTCTATCGAACATATCGCGTGACAAAAAACAATTATTTCCCCGAGGAGATTTTTTTTTTCATTTGTTTTTTTCCGATATCCCCTTTTTAGTCGTTTTGAAGAAAATAAATATTTGGTTTCATCGCCCGTTGGCACCAATTATCTTCGTGTATAATGAACGGATAGATGAATGATCTATCCATATAAACGAGAACAAAAATCGCCAAGTAAAGATAAAAGATTGGAAACTATGTATCACGCTCCAGGAAATAGAAAATGAAACTCCCCATAATGAAAAATACGATTTCCTCCCTCCCACAAATACATTAATGCTAAGATATCCACATGAATGACATTCTTTGATCATTCGTTTTTTATTTAATATTCTACAAAACATAATACGGCTGTACTTGCTTTTGAACCATCTCATCCCGATGGAAATATAAATTTTTGAAAGACTGGTCTTTCAACGAATCTTGTATTGACAAGTGGAGAGGACAATTCTATATGCATAAATTTTTGTCTTCTTAACAATATATATATTGCATGCGTGACATGCAGGGTGTCCCGTGAGTCGTAATTCCACCTTAATCTCATTAACCATTCGTCAAAGACCTACCCGATGAATGGGGTTATTAAACATTTTTTCCAGATGCTTCTTTTTGTTTTTGTTACCTGCTGAAGAAATAACTTGTTATAGTTTCAAAACGTGTCCAGCTGTTGTTTACGAAAGGGGTTTTGTGTGTGGTGTTTTTTTTTTTTTTTCAAGTTCGTGTGCACTGAACAGGACCGTACATGGATGGTCGTACTTATTTCAAGCCGAAGCTCACAACTGCTGACACTGCCTTTGACCTTTGAAGACCGGACACACCCCGCTTCCCATCTCATAGAGATATCGAAGCGTTCCCGGAGGAAGCTGACACTGCCACCAGATGACGACTTATCCGAGGATGATATAAGTATGCGTTGTCCCTACCACAATCCATATAAGGTGCACACGAGCTCTAAGGTAAGAACGAGATATACGTTGCCTTTCTTGTATACTGCCCTCACCTGGCAAGTGAGATGACGTGGGTTCCGTTCCACGCAAGGACAGTTGAATTTTCCTCTGTTTCCTAAATTCATTTTCGCATCAGTCACCTGATGAAGAAAAATGTTCGTATGGATAAAGGACAGTGACATGTTCCACAGATAGCTGTGTTACTTTTCTTCATCTTTTGGGTATACCTGCGTAGCCATTATTATTTTCTACTAGCTCACCCAACCCTTAATCTATTTCTATATTGGGGCAGACTGCAGGGAAAATGTGCAATGGCACCGGATAATAATGGATGATAATAACTTAAAAATATGGCGGATTTGTAGAAAATTCTCAGGTTTTGTTAAGAAGTAATTTATATACAATGTTGGAAATAAAACTTGAAATTCTAAGGCCATAACGAAGTAACAACCCAAGGAAAAAGCTGAAAATTTCTTACTTGTACGGTGATCACTATACCCTGTACGAGTATTAACTTGATGACTTAAAGAGAAGAAAATGTGAATTAAAAAGAAAAAAACCTACTTCAAACATTATATATATTTTTTTCATAAAATAGGAAACATAACGATAAGTGATATATGAATACAAAAGGAAATTTCTACGTTTTATGAACAGTAATGTTAGTCGATTTCAAATAAAAAAACATTTTGAAATCGAATGGTTCTTAATCACCTTCTATACGAAAATCGAGGATTATACACCTCGCTACACTTTCATTTTGCATGAAAAAAATCTAAATTACATGAAAACACAAAAATATTTATATAATATTATTTTTAAAAAAATTAGTACCATTAAAAGTCAATATCACAAAATTAAACCGTGAGAAACAAGTGTTCCGAAAAGTACTTTTTGGGACAGCGCAAAACAATAATGTCCGGGAAAACCGATTGACATATGGTCACCGATAGGAAGGGGTCACCGATAAATTTCTTGTCAATAGAGTGTTGTGTTCCAACAACGCTAATTTCTTTTAATTTTCCACAATATGCAGCGCATATGGTTACACGTGCCTAAATACGGACATAATTTTTCCAAAATTAAAAAAAAAGCAAATCTGGAAACTCACATACCGTTTCTGTTCGTAATATATCTAAATTCTTATTAACGGATTCGTAATTTCAAAAAAATGAGCAAAAGTATGCGCAAGTTCTATATAAATTAAAAAATAATAATAATTAATGCATAGGAACACCCAGTGCATACGTTTAAGCTTCACTTGTGATTCATGGATACTTGAATAAGTATTTATATACACTCTTTAAGCCAGGGGTGGCCAACTGCTTTTTGTTCGCGGGCCAACATAATGGTCCGCTAAAGTGTCGCGGGCCGCATCAGTGGTGAAACTTCGGTGTATAAGCCGCTCCATTATTAATTGGAATTAATTCGTTTTAAAATTAATTTCACCACTAGAAATAAGAAGTTTGTAAGCAGTTTGTTAATGAAGAAATCTGCTGTTGGAAACGATAGTTCAAATAATGATCACAAATTTAATTTTTTTCACGCTACTTTCACATTGTCGCGGGCCGCACAAAACCACTTCAGCTGTTCAGCCAACAGCTCATAGCTGTTGGCTACCCCTGCTATAAGTTATCGGAACATTCAAAGCAACCACGGATATTACAGTGGAAAACTTTTTTCGAATCATATTCTATTCGGGGACAAAAGCTAGCTATTTCAAAATGTTAACCAAAAATGTGTTTCCCCAATAACGATTTTTCGAAATATTACCAAAAAACTAAACAAAATATTTTTTCACAAAATTTCAGAAAAATAAATCGAAAAATGATTCTTTTGGAAGGAAAAAAAAACTAAAATACTACTCATTCCGTATGTAATGAAATTTAAACAATAACTTTTATTTAGGTTATTCCTTTATTTTTTCCCTCTTTTGTTATGACGAATGTGTTTGTTTTGCATTAACTGTTGCTGCTCATTGGGAAAATAAATACGAAATTTCCCATATTCATGGGAAAATTTTTTTTTTTCCCAGATTGTTCTTTTTTCATCTCTTTTCATCCAATGGATACGATGAAAAAATGATAACAAAAAAAAATGTAGAAAAAACAGTAAAAAACGCAAAGTGCTCATTAACTTTTGCTTCGTGTCTTTCCACGGATTCGTAGAGAACATGAAAGAAAAAATATATTACTATTGCGTGTCGTCATAAATATAAGATGTGAAAAGGGAATGAAAATAAAAAACAATTAACGGAACCACACATTTTTTTCCTAAATATATATTGCGCATTTCTTTTTTTTTTTCATTTCTTATATTTATATGCTGTCTGGTTATTACATTTTAGAATACGTAATATGTTATGGATCATGGTTACTCATTATACCAATGTGTTAAAAAAAATGCAGACCCTGAAAATAGGACCCTTATGAAAAAAATTATTATTTTCGAATTTTCTTTCACTTACAAAAAAAAAAAAAAACAGTAGTTTTCAAGCGGGTTAATGACGAAACTAGTTTGTTTTAATGAATGGTATAAATTATATTATTTTTTATGTTCGCATTTTTTGAGGAAATTTTAATTGTCATGAATGTGATATATTTTTTTAATTAAAAATTTTTTTTTCGGAAAAAGTTATTAGAGAGAGAGTTATTTTGAAGTGTCTTGTTCCTCGCTATCAAAATAAATGCTAAAAGATAAGACAATTAAACTTGAAGACACGAGACTAAAATTTTAGATAGGCCTTCTGAATACTATCAATGCATTAAGCTCGAATGATGGATTTATAAATCATAACTATAACATATAAATGATTCCCAAACAGTTTTTCGTAGAATCCTCAGTTATCAAAGCCATTGTACATTATTTTATATTAGGGGTGCAGAACGTGCGGCCCTCCAAGGGGTTCGATCTGGCTCGCGAAAGTTGTTCCGGTGCAAATGTATCAATGCATACAGACCACAGAGTAATAATACTATAGAGTGCGCGCGAGGGGTTACAATGTGAAGCAAAGATCCGGAGTCACGTGATTCCGGTCGAAAGGCTGGTCAGGGAATCTTGCTGGCAATGCTTTCCTTATGGCTGTTCGTATGACGATCTCCAAGTGCTGTCTTATTTTTCATTAGAATGGTCACCACGTGTGCAGCTTTCGGATGTTCTGAACGGTTTAGGAAAGGAGGAACATTATCCTTTCACAAAGGAATACTTTTTTGCTTATTCCCCTTCTTATAAATTAAAAATTGGAATATTAAATTGACGATGCAATGGATTTCTGACGTAATCTCAGTTTCTAACGACTCCATTTTGGATTTAATTCAATTAAAGTTCCAAGTTTTGGTAAAATTCAAATGTCATGAATCATTATTAAATGTTTTAATAGAATTTTTGGCAATAAGTGATTGAAATTGTGAGTTTTATGAAGTTTTAACTGAAATATACGTCTCCGCAAGATTTGGCGAGATTTGGCGAGCTAGTGAGTTCATTCGAGTTTTGCTCAACTTGGAAGAAAATATGCTTTTCAGATGGAGAAATTTATGAAAAATATTCTATTTAAATAGAATGTGAGGAAAACTCCCCCCCCCCCTCTAGACAATTGCAGTTTTGCATAAAAATGCATAACAACCTCTAAAAATAATAGTATTTTTACCCCTCTTCGTAACGGTTATGTTTGCATATGCTGATAAATACAGCAAAAGCCAACATGAACTAAGCCGATGAAAAAAAATCTCTCTCTATCTTCGCATTTATTATTAATTTAATTTTTATGGCGAAATATGTGTAGTGCACGCATCTCATACGGACAGAACTAAGTTGTTGAAATAAAGTGATATTTCAGCATGGATTTTTTCCATATTCATTAAACTTACTAACTTCATTTTGAGAATTATTCGATTCATTCGTAAAAAGTGATAAATGCTACGAAATTCATCAAACTTACTAAAAATATTGGTAATTATGCATATATTTACCAACTATTATGCATAATTTCTGAAGATAACGCGCACTACGGATTTATCAAATTTACAGTAACATAAACATTATATATTTGTTGTATACAATATTTTGTTTCCTGTGTGTGTATAGATATTTAGAAAGCTATTAAAAACTGTGCCAAAAAAATTTATTTCATGAAATTTATACTGTTTATATTCACTTCCTTCAAATATTATATATTCAATTAAAATTTAAAAACCCATGTGTTAAGAAATTATTAAGAATTATCACTTAATGGAAAATAAAAAAATTCCGTTTTCCAATATTTGTTTATTTTATAGAATTTATTTTTTCAAATCTGATACTCCCTAAATATTTCACATAAAAATGAGTGAAATTCATTGAAAAAATGAAGGAAAGTTTTCATCAACTTGATCGAATTGAGTCAAATTTCGTTACAGCAACATCCTAGCTTCTGCGAAAACGCGCCAAATGTAATAGCGCAGAACCTGTTCTTTCCCCGACAATACTGCTCATCTTTTCTTCACGTTCGACAAGTTTTATGAATAGCGTGCGCGGTCTATTTATATCTTAAGTCTATGATACAGACAGCATGATAAATGTACAGGCATATTTCCCTCATAAAAATACGGGAAGACGATATCCGTATAACCAATTATCGCAAAAGAAATTGCAAGCAAATTGATCAATTACCCCCAAATTACTATCGAGAGCAAGCAACGTTGACACTTACAGTGAGAAGTATTGTCAAAGGCAAGCAAAAATGCCAATCACTGCCAAAACAATTATCAAAGGCAAGCAAAAATGGCAATCACTGCCAAAACAATTATCAAAGGCAAGCAAAAATGGCAATCACTGCCAAAACAACTGTCAAAGGCAAGAGAAGTTGCAAATTACAGCCAAGAAAGTTGTCAAAGGCCAGTTACAGCAAAAAATATAGTCAAAGGTTAATTACAGTAAAAAATATAGTCAAAGGTTAATTACAGTAAAAAATATAGTCAAAAGCAAGCACAATTGTCAAGTACAGCCAAAAAAAAAGAAAAAAAAAGAATTATGAATCATCGAAGTTTCCATTTTTCACTAAGGCCGATATTACACTGTAAAAGTTTGATAAAATCCCTTTTACAAAATTTGAAAATTTAACCAATAAAGTTATTGGTTACATTCTGGAAAATGCAACGGGTGACCTTATTGGCTGCATTTTTCAAGTTTTATAAAAGGACTTTTACCAACGTTTTATAGTGTAAGGCCGGTATTACACTATAAAAGTTTGATAAAATCCATTTTATAAAACTTGAAAAATCTAACCAATAAGGTTATTGGTTACATTCTAGAAAATGCAACCGTTGACCTTATTGGCTTCATTTTTCAAGTTTTATAATAGGACTTTTATCAAACTTTTATAGTGTAATACCGGCCTAAGATTGCTGGAGAATCGTCAATGGCAGGAAACAGAAGGCTCCTGCAAATCACAATGGGTAAAAAGTTCACCGAAAAAAAACGAATCATATTTCGCATATGTGTTCGACAAATATGTGCAATGAATATATTTACATGGCTATAATGAATTATGGTGGATTCATAATAATTATAATATAATTTATGTCATGATAGTTATTTCCATTCGTGATTTCAAAAATTCAAGTAAGCCTCATTGTAAATGAAGGAAGAACGAGACATTTTATAAAATATTTTTTTTGGACGGCCGAAATTACGAGAATATCTCTCTAAATTCGGGCCATATGGTCACCAAAAAGCTACGAATTTGTGGCCCTCGAGTGGCAGAAATACCGCATATCTGGCCCGCGGACTGAAAGATTGTGCACCCCTATTCCAAAGAATTTTGTCAATCAGTAAATTTTAATGCAGTGTAATACTGACTAGATATGCATGTGTTCCATTCAATCGATGTTCCATGAGCATTGACCTCGATTTCCCGGAATTTATCGGCACCGATGTCTTGATGGAGCGTTGCTACTCCGGTCCGTAAGCTTCATTAATATGTTGTGAATAGCCGAAACAAGCCACATTCCATGTTAGTCAAGTTTGGCTGTTAAACGTAGCATTTACATTGCGATCTCACGTGATGAGATCTCATGCATATAATATCCACGAATTCTAGGCTATAAGGATTTGACTTATTGTCTGCAAAACACCGCGAATTCGAATGAAATATTTATAACAATATTTCGCCATGATATATTCACCCCATGAATAATTCAAAACAAAACGACGCGACGTTATGGAACGAGTCCGATACCTACCACCAGTGGTTCTTTGACAACAAATGCGTTGTTATTCCGATGAATGCGTATTAACCACCACGGGATGATACATTATTTCGATTCCTGACAGAATATTCACTGAAAAGATGTTCTCCAGAGAATCGAAGGTATACATTGGTTTGGTGCACGATCCTCAGCTCGAGGCAGTCGAAATATGCGCATCAAGGTACTGATATTAAAATATCGAATTTTAAAAAAAATGTATTTTTTTAACGAATGTAGAAGAAACTGTTGTATTTTGGGCATAGATAGATAGATAGAACCGCTCACAACCCCGGACTGATGCAAAGCAACTTACTTCCGTGACCTCAAAAGAGGCAGGGTTGTGTCGGAAAAATTAGCAAAGATTGATAGGAGTGGGGCCCCTTGCCCCGTGCTCGCAAGTATCAAATCACTCGCGTCGTTCTCCCCATGAAGACAGTTATCAAGTCGATGTAACGTACAAGCCATTTGACTAAAAGTGGATAGAACTGAACCCAATGACTAGGGAGACAAATTGCACGTGCACCCAGTGGCACATAAAGCCTGGAGACCGCAACTTGCGATTTCAAAAGGAGTGAGGAGAAGACTTGTGAGGAAAGTAAGAAGAAGTTGCCAAATCAGTGTTTGGTGCTCAATCTGGTTCAGTTGGCTTACTAAGGAATGCTGGAGATTGCCCAGCACTGCACTGTATCAGGAGGTTCTGTGTGGTAAAATTCTGGACATGGAGAATATTATAAGAACTGTAATGAACTGTGTGAATTTAATTGAAGGTGGGAATCGGGCTTTAGCACACCGCAAGTTCCTTTTTTTCTGAAAGAGATGAGGCGGAATATAATGATTTGGTCTTTCGTCTTGTACACGCAGGTTTGTTGGCTGAGCAGAGGAGACTGTATAAAACATTTTTTTTTTCTTTGAGAAATGAAATCAAACAGTTTTTAGAATGACATGAGAGGGCTGAAAAGGAAATTACCTAACAATTATCGGATACTCATTTTACAAGCTTGCTTGCTTTTCTAACGGACATCACACACCACCTGGATGAACTCAACGTGAAATAACAAGGACGAAACAAAAGTATTTTAGATTTAGTTGGACATCTAGATGGGTTTATAAACCGACTGATTGTTTTCAAAATCACCTTAGCCAAAAGAAACATGACACATTTCCCTTCTTGCAGGAAAATAGCGGAAGGGAATGATGACAATGATTTTAAATATTTGATGGGAATTGTAAAACAGACTTTTGGAAAAATTCAACGAGCGATTTTCGGACTTCGATGGCATGCGGCCACAATTGGCATTGTTTAACAACCCTTTGAAATGCATAATTCCAGAAGAGCAAGACAGCATTCAAGTAGAACTTTGTGATCTTCAAAGTGACTCCTTCTTCTAGTAAAGAAAAGAGAAAGGCATAGACTTTTTTTTGGAGACTATCTTTGCTGAATGAGCAAAGCACGAGAATCGCATCCATGTTTAGAACCACATACATATGTGAATGCGCTTTTTCTACTACGATAGCTGTAAAATCATCACAAAGAAGCCGATTAACTGATCAGCGATACAAGATTGCGGATACAAGATTTGTTAAAAATAGCATAATCTTCGTTCGAAATTTACTTCAATGATCTCGTAGATGCCCATGCACTTCCACAGTGTTCTCATTACTTACTTCACTTAACTCACACACACACGCGCGCGCGCGAGAATGACGAGTTCTCGTGAGTTTTATTTAGCGCATTTATTTACTCTTTGGATGAAACTATATATATATATATATATATATATATAGCTATATAGATAGCCAAAGTGAAGTGAATAATGAATAAATTCACGTATATGCTCAGTGGGGTGAGAGGGACATTTGAACATTTGAAAGCTTTTGCTTTGGAAACATTTGAGAATAAAATTCTCAGACGTTACACTGGTCTTCCTTGTTTTGTCAGAAATATTAACATTAGGAAACATTCCGGTGTGTCAAACCTCACTGCATATACCAAGACGTGTTCGACAAAAGATTATTTGATAAGTTGACCGAATTTGAATTTCAGTACCTTGCTGAGATTTCTTTGTACAACGAGACTCGGATTTCCCAGACGTGCAGTTCCGGGCCTGCGAATGTCTCACATAAGGGTTACAATAAGAGATGGGGAGAAAACGCTCTTGAGTGCGGGCTGATTCCGCATGTTAATTTTGATTCTTGAAAAATATTATAATGGATACTGCGATTCATGGTGGTTTACCACAATATTGGCCCTGACGAGATTCCTTTGAAAAGAAAAAGGAACTGTTGATGGATGAGTGACCTGCCTTTGGCTTTGTTTTCGGTTTTCGTATAGTGTTGTAGATGTCTGGTTTTGGTTTAGTGTTATAGATGTCTGGTTGTGATACTAGTTAGTGTAACTATGAAATTTTAAATAAATTTAGTCGAATTTACTCACACTTAATCGTATTCGATCACATTTAATCGCAATTATATACTCACTCTATTTTACGATCACCTTGGAATTTCTATATCCACGAGTCCTAGTTAGGCATGTGTGATTATGCTTACTTTCTTCTGAAAAAAAATGAGTCTGGGCGTTAACTGAACCTACGTATTCACCCATTTATAAATATAAATAAACCGTTATAGCAAAACGCACTACTGCTATATGAATTGGCAGAGTAATGATTAAGGAGGTTTTACTTTTAAGCGCGGAGCCATCTGTAATCACTTTTTTTCATATCGTTATCATCATTGGTTTTTTCGCGTTATCAAATATATTCAATTCATTCATTTTCTAGCCACTGATTTATTTCGAGTTTGAAATACATATTTTCAATATTACATATGATACATCATGCCAACCCAATATTTCGCATATTTCCTGTGCCTATTTTTTTTTTTTAATTTTCAATTATTGAGGAAGAAATTTTAATGTTTACGCCTTGCTCGCACATGATAAAATACCGCGACATCAATGTAACTCTGAATAAAAAATGATTCAAATATTAGAAAAAAAAATAATTCATCAGGTATAGAATATTAAATCATAAATTAATTTATCAAGTGAGGCAGAATATGTGAAATTCATTCATAAATGCATGATTTGTAAATGAATTGCTTTCGTTTTTGAATTTTAAATTTAATTTTAAATAAGAGATTGGGCAGATTTTTCAATCTTCTAATTCATTTGACAAACTGAACTGTTTAATTTAAATCAAAAATTTTATTCAATTACATTGATGTCGTGCTATTTCATCTCGTTAGCAATGCGGCAAAATTACATTTTTTTTCTCAATGTTTGAAAAACTGCAATACAAATAAGTATTGAAGATATCCAGTTAATCAAGGTAGTATAGCATAGAATATAATAACGAGAACACGACTATCTTTAAATTAAAGTTTGGGTTAAATATCATTTTGAATGATATCTCTACTAGAGTATAGTTTTGAGGATTTTTGATTATGTTAAAAGGCGTGAGAAACCTTGATTCATCAGGAATATCCCATATAAAACTATCAATAAATCAAAACTTATTATCCGTATAAATATACTTGAAAATATCATATATATATACTCGTATTTCCTAACCTGGTTGACCTGGTTAATAGCACAACAACAAATGAAGTATGCGATTTGGAATTCGGGATTAACGATTAATTCAAATAGTAGATTTAACTCGAACGTTCGAAAAAGAAATAATTAGTAGAAGATCGGCAAAACTAATTAAAAACATGCAAATTAATTAGTCATCCCTTCCCGAACGAGCACAAGTGACGTTCTGTTCAAAGATTTTCCATGAGATAAGATCGATGATTCAGAAAGTATTAGTCCAAAACTTTCGTTGTTTCTGGAAAAGCGTTAGTTTTAACAGCATTTAGGAAGCGAGGAATTAGAGTTTTGCATACAAAACAAGCAAGTTTTCTATTGAATTAAGTCTAATTTAATTTAATCAGCAATTTTATCCCATTCGAGTCGGTCCTAAATTTGCATTTTATGCGTTTCCGCGCTAAATTTTTCCAACGAAATATTGTACCTTCGAATTAGGAAAAACTCTATACGAGTGATTACTTGCGATCCGAGTGCGATTCGGTGACAAAAGGACTTCGAGGGAGAGATCAATTTTAGGAGTTTCTGATTCTCTCGTGCTCAGAATTCTCAAATTTTCATCTGGAATGCAAATGACAACTAAGCTACAGATTTACGTTGCGACTCAAGTAAAATGGGGACAAAATTTTTATGCCTGTATCTTTAATGAAGGGTATGATGACGATTCATCTATATATTATAAGTTACAGTCCGATGTTTGTTATATCTTATCGTTCCCCGGAAAACGACGCTGGAAGGTTTGTTTGCAAGTTTGAAAAAAAACTTCTCAAGGGGACACATGACGTTCAAATGAAAAGCCCTTATTACTGTGTATTTCTTGCTAAACATGCTTTAATGACGTTTCAGAATCAATATAATAAAATCTGTATCAATATAATAAAATCTGTATCAATATAATAAAATCTGTATCAATATAATAAAATCTGTATCAATATAATAAAATCTGTATCAATATAATATCAACAGAATCAATATAATATCAACAGAATCAATATAATAAAAACAAGCTTGGCGCCTTATTTAGACACCAAGAGGTGCCAAACTGAGACAGTCATTTTTTGTCCACTGCATCTCATTGAAGAGCATCATTCTTTTTCAAATCAAATCAAATATATTCTTATCATATAAAAGTAAAAAAAAAATATGAGAAAAGTTTACCAAGGTTTACAAAGTTTATCAAGGTTTACCAAGTCAATCAAAAAAATTACCCATTCTGGTAAATGCTAGTAAACATTAGTATGGAAAACAGAATATTCAACTAAAAAATTCAAATTATTGAAACTAAAATAAATATATTCATGGCAACAAGAGGAGTGCAATTTAAAAACAGTTCTACATGTTGCATCTAAAAATATATTCTGTACCATCTATTTTCTATACCATCAAGTGAGAACCTGTATTGTTTGACACATTTTTTTAAAGGATGATAAATTAGTATTGTGGGTGATTTCTGGTGGTAATGTATTGTAGAATTTTGGTATAAGATAAGTAAAATGTATATTCAAAAGTGTTTTTTAGTTAACGGAGGTGAATACATATTATTTAGTCTATTTTAAGATCGAGATGTATTTAAAGGTAAAGAGAATTGATCTCTGAATAGGAACAAAATAAATTTATAGAAATATAATTGACGTAATGTAAGTATTCCAAGATGTTCAATGTAAGTATATGAAGTTGTATTGATGGTGTAGTAAAATTATTTGCGATGAATCTAATTATTCTCTTATGGAGGCTGATTATAGGGTTGAAAGGAAGTCAGAACCCCCAGACAGTTAGACCATGTAGTAGGAGTGAGCGAAACAAGGAGTAATAACGAGTTAGTAAAAACCGTAGTCCTTTTTTGCAAGTTCTTGGCATGACTCTTCCATTTCAGATTGTGATCAATATATATACCAAGGTATTTAATTGTAGTAACTTCTTCGAGACATGAACAATTACGTTCAGAACTAATAGTAAAATTGTGATTATGGAAAATTAAATTAGGGTGAAAGTGAATATTAGTTTGGGAAGAGAAATTTATAAACTTAGTTTTTGATGTGTTTATCTGAAGGTCGTTAGCAGCAAACCACTTTCGGATTCTAATTAAATCAGCATTGATTAAGTTAGTTAGAGATTGAAAATCGTCAGCTGAGTAAAGTAATACAGTGTCATCGGCGAAAGTTATGATTTTGCCATTTATGTTGAAGATAATTTTTTAAAGTTTTTTTTACATTTTGCTTTGTAGGCATATTCAATGATTTGCAGCATCCTTTTTACTGTGTGATCTTATTGTCATGATAATTTTGGCAAAAAAGTTGAAATGACGAAAAATTCGCAAAATATATATATATATATCATTAACGACTTCTCATAATGCAAAATGAACGCTACAAATCATTGATATATGCCTACAGGGCAAACGAATAATGCCTTTCAATGAAATTGAAACTCTCGGGACAAAAAAATGACAAAAAATTGATAGTTCTAGTTTGAAGCTTCTTGGTAAACTAAACTCAAACTTAGAAATCTGAAATTGTTATTATATTGATAATGGAATGTCATTAAAGGATTTTTGGCAAGAAATATACAGCAATAAGAAATTTTCATTTGAACGTCACGTGCCTTCTTAACCTAATTTCGACTGGCATTGCATTTCCACATTTCCAACACCATGTTTAATTTTTCTCAATTAATTTTCAATTAAATTCACTTCATTGATTTCATTTCTTACATAAATTTAAGATGAGAAAAAACATTTTGGGTGAAGGGATTCATACTGGTTTATGCACTGCAAGTTTATGATGAATAATAACAAACGCAGTTACTTGTTAGTGAACAAATTAACAACAAACTGAAACGGAAAAAAAAGAAATTAGAAATATAATTTTTGCGAGGAAAAAAAAAAATTGTAGTTGTTAAATGTGAGAAAAGAATAAAATGTCAAAACAAAACTTTCACATGATACACAGTATTTTTGGCAACCCCCACAAGAAGAAATCGCACACTATAAGGTCCACCGATCTTGGAGGCCAGTGATGTTTAACTGAATCGTCAGGTCCCGTGCGGGCGATCCATCCGATTCCATGTAGGAATGCGATTGTTTAAAAATTCTCGAACGTTCAAGCTATAGTGTGCTGCTGGAAAATGAAGTCTTCCGAATCAGTTTCTACCCTTGGGAAATCCATTCTTCGAACATATCTGAATATGTTCGAAGACTGGCAAGAGCGTTAGCGCTACCTGTCGGCAACTGCGTGAAACTCGAGATTTACCTCTTTCTACCTATACATTTTTCGATCAAAACTGATTAAACGCTGAATAGTTATGATTTTATGCAAATTGGAAGATTCTTCTTGAAACACCCTGTACATTCCATGATTTTTATGTGAGTGGCAAATAATAAAAATCAATATAATGTTGCAATGCGTAAAATGGAATTGATTCATAATTTACTTGAATATGGAGCGTAGAACGAATCGGAAGAAATTCAGGACGTCAGTGATTGAAAAAAGATTTAATTCCATTTTTCATATAAAATGAACATGTTTGGTAATTGAAGTTTAATGAGTTTCATAGCATTTCTTATCATTTAAAGAAGATTTAGAGAAAATTTTGTTTTTTTTGAAGTTTTTTATTTTTTTTTTCTTCAAGTTTCTTCTCACATGGAATATGAGGTTCCCCAGAAATCATAATTACTGATAATTTTAATTAAATTATTTTATTTACAGAAATTAACTTCATTAAATTTGTTTGCAAAAAAATAATTTTTTATGACTTTTCAAAAATGCATTTTTATCATGATTTTCGATGTAAATTTTCTTTTTCATAACCATAAACAGAAATATTTTATTTATTCATCAAAATAGCAAAAAAAAAATGTTTTTACTTTTTTTGTCACGTGGTATAAATGGTTTTTAAAAATCATATAACTGGTTATTTCAACTAAATATTGTTTACTTTATTATATATTAATTCAAAATTTATCTTATAATCTATATATATAAAATTGATTTTCTGTCTGTCTGTCTGTCCGTGTGTCCGTCTGTGTGTCCTCTATACAAATCTACAATTTTAGATGGATCGTCGCCAAATTTTGCATATATACCAAATGGGACCCGACTTAAACGATAGGCTACTTTAAATTTTTGTCAGAGCAGGGTAAGTGCCCCAAATGGGCAAAAAACTGTAGGGCAACAATGGTTTTCGGGCCTCAACAATCACTTTCCGAACGTTTACTTTGGTTACCGTGGTTCCCCAGCAATGCGTTTCAGACGTGTATATGCCTTTACAATGGTTTGTCACTTCTTTAATCCTGTTAGTATATGTATAATAGTTTATGCCTTTATAATGGTTTGCCAATACTTTCAATACTACATAATACTACTATTCAATACAATTACATTTCAATACAATTACATTTCAATACAATTACATTTCAATACAATTACATTTCAATACAATTACATTTCAATACTCTCAGTAGTGAGGCTTTTTGAATAGACGTCATAATCATCATCAGCATCGCTTTGAGGGTCAGGAAAATGGTGAGACTCATAGAAATCACTGTTAAAATTGCCGATTTTACTGTAGAAATGCTGAAATTTGGTGGGGTTTTCCGCCACATCAATAATTTAAAAAATTGTATAGAATTTCCGATTTCTGAAATATTGTGTTTGCTTAGAGGTATACTAAGCCCAGGAGAATGAATATGAAGTAATTAGCCGGACCTACTTTTGAGTTGGGTATTCATGTAATAACATTGATTTCAACTTTTTATTTATATCTTCTCAAGCATGAAAAATTAATATCTCCGTATTATCTTCTGATATTCAACTGCATCAATTCATACAGTTTAGGTTGTTTTAAAATTAATTATGGGCCCATAAAAGGTACATCGAAAAAATTCCACAGCTTTAATTAAGCATTTTTGAAAGCTGAAACAGGCAGATAATTAACTTGAAGATTGGGGGGGGGGAATAGAAATACGTAGCGCCCCTTAAAAAAGGAAAGAAAAGTATATATTCATTTCTATGTTTCTTTAAATCTAGATTTGTTTATTTCATGAGTCGCACAGGAAGTCGCCATATTGGTTAACTTAGACACGGTTTGCATGTCCCTCAAAGAAAGAGGGAGATATCACGTGTTTCTAACAGCCTCATTGAAGAAAACCCGGGCAGCACCGGGTATTATAGCTAGTATATATATATGTACGTATAATATATACGTATGATTACATTAATTACAAAAAAAAACATGCTAAATTAATGTTCAATTCTTTTAAACTTCTCAAATATGTTATATACAGTAAGTAACCCGTTACCATGTATAAAATAACTGCGCAATTTGGTCACAAACTGGAAGAATGTGTTAAGAGAGTTTAAATTTTGATGGAAAAGAAGTATTATATTAAATTTACTATATATTATTTAAATATTTACTTGTTATATTAAATATAATATAACAAGTTGCAATGCAAATGCATTAAGTTAAAAAATAAATAAAATGTGAATAATTAATTGCACCCACGAACTTACGTACCACATTACCAAAATATCAAAGGTCAAGATCAAAAACGTCAAGTTTGGACGATGAAAAACAATAGGGACTTTTTTCATGTCTTTGCAAGATATACAATGGGTCAGAGCTGAATTCGGACGCTGTATCGGATTGATACATCGACCGACCTTTATGGGTCGTTGCAGTGGATGAATAGGGAAAGCATTAGGAAGATGGATTCATCGCACGTTATAGCAAACATGTGAACTATACAATAAAAAAAACAATATTTTTTATTGTGTTGTCTATATGTTACGGTAAATGTTGTAAGCCTGCAATTATACATAATTGCCTGTTATTATGCATAATTACCCGTCTTCTCGGTAAATTTGCAAAATTTTCCTATTTTATCACTTTTACCAGTATATCTACGTATAATTTCCGAATGAAGTTGGTGAGTACGATAAATATCGAAGTAATCATGCCGAGATATTACTTGAACTCAACTACTTGTGATTCTCCCGTACGTGAATGTTGCACTGCGCATATATATTTTGCCATAAAAATAAAATTAAATAGAAATAACTGTTAGGCGATAAAAACTTATAATTATCAGTTTTATAATTTTAGCTTTCTTCACATTCATCAACATTTTTTAACGTAATCAACATCATCGATCGAATCTGTGACATAAAGCTATAGTTTGAGCAAAATATCCAATTTTATTGATGATTTATCATATTTAACAATAAGAGCTGAGGATGAAATATAGTTATCAGTAAATGTGATATACTTGCAAAATTGATCAAATTTACAAAAATGGTCAGTGAATATGCATAATTGCCGAGCATTTTAGTAGATTCGGTAAATTTTCTTAAATTAATCACTTTACCGGCGATTATGCATAACACCCAAGCGTTGTGTCGTTGGTAAGCATGATAAATCGTACTTTGACCTTTGAAGACCGGGCACACTCCGCTTCCCATCTCATAGAGATATCGAAGCGTTCCCGAAGGATAAGTGTGTCCGGAAATTTTTATTAAAAACAACATAGCATGACCACCTCAGACGAAGGCAGCAAAATAAAATAATTTACATAAAAATTGACCGTCAACTACTGAAGTCATGTAACAAATAAATATATATACATAAATATATATAAATAATTCATACATGTATTGTATCAATGTATCGGAGCTATGGTCGTAAAATTTTGAATATACTTTGAAAATACTTGAAATTTATTTGAAATTTATAAATACTAGAAATTTATTAAATTTACCAATGACACATGGGCATTATGTATAATCTATGGTAAAAGTGATAATTGATTTTTGGAATGTATTAAATTTGCCTGCGACGCTTGGATATTACCCATATTCATCGGTAAAAGTAATGAATGCATCAAACTTACCAAAACGATTGTTGAATATGCATAATAACCGATTTATCACATTTATCGCAACATTTTAATATATCTTACAGTACTAAATCTGTATTATGATTTTTATATTGAAACAGCTAAAAGACGTGTAATATTGTGACAGAGACTTGATTTTACATCTTTTTATGTCGGAATTTGAGCACAATAACTCGTATAATCACTATTTCAAACATAGTGTTTTTTCCACGATACACTGGGAAAATAACGATGAAAACTGGAATGTTCTTTTTGAATGACCGACAAAAATTTTGACGGGAAAGAAATTTTTTCAGAAAAATAAAATAAAATGAATGTGCTTTGAGAAAGTATCGATACACATATTGTACATAGCTTGTAAAAAATACGTTAGAATACGTTGTTTTCCAAAACATACTTGTAAATGCATTGTTTAGTTAATGATTTATTCATACGCGCGTAGTAGATCTATTTACCAAATATATTTGATAAAATATTTTCCAGCATATATTATTAACGAACGGGTTTTCGAAAACAAATTATTCAGAGATTTTCATACAAATACTTTTGAGAAAAACACGTTGAAAATACTTTTATTGCCAATATGTTCTTGAAAATTCTTTGAATAAATAAATCGTTGTCGAATATTGATTAAATGTAAATTTCTAAAAATAAGTTACGAAAAAAAAAAATTGCGCAGGAGGATTGGGTACGTAGGAGCCGTGAACAACCTAACGAAGACTGTACAAGTAGTGCTGCCTGTACAAAGGCGTTATGTGTTTCTCAAAATGCGTAGGAGGCTTGCGTATTCTTAAAAATGCGTGTGAGGCTTGCGTATTCTTAAAAATGCGTGTGAGGCTTGTGTATTCTTAAAAATGCGTGTGAGGCTTGTGTATTTTTAGACAAGTGGAAGAGGATAACGTATTCGGGGACAGACATACAAGGCGTATTTATATGCGTATAAGTACGGCCTCATAGAAATGGGGGTGAGGGGGGGGGGGACTTGTATACCCCATGTACAATCAGATCCAGCTATAGCGAAGCCGGCTTTCGAAGAAGGAAAATTTCAGCTAATGAAATTTTCGGTCCCGTCAAGTTCATGGGGTTTGATATTTTTTCATCATATTTTGCATATTTTTTTTTAAGTTTACACTTTTCTTTTTAAATTATACATATACTCGTTTGTTTTCACACTCAGTAAAATAAACGCTTCACGTACTCGAAATGGACCCTACGGACTCTGATCTTTGATTGAGCAGGTAACTATTGATCCTTGGTGGTTCAGCTCAACAAACACGTAACAGAATTTTTTTCCTCAAAAACAGTTTTTAGTATATTTTTAATTGAAACGATTCATCAAAACACCGCAATTTAATTAATGAGGGTGGATTTTTTTTTCATTAACTAAAATCATTAATTAAGGGTGAAATATACTGTTTTTCTTTGTTTCACTTTCATCTGTAATCAGGTAAAATCTTGGTCAACAAAGTTGAATAGTTGCTACCTTGAATTTTATTTCCGATTCCCTCGATTTGGTGCGATTTTATTAATCCATAAACATGTAAACAGCAGCTTTCAGAGATGACTCCGAAAAGGGGAGAACTCTTTTGTTTTTTTTTTGGAGCATGCCTTCCCGTTTTTCCTGTATATTCAAATATACACTGGACCATACAGGTTAAATTTAGTTCACGCATTAAATTTTACTCGTGCCTTGTATGGGCACCCCTCATCATAACGTAATAGTCTACTCAGCATTTAGTCTACTCAATGGTTTTCTTTTCTAATGCTAGATTATCATACAACTCAATCTTGTGAAAAAATTACTGTTTTTTTTCTTTTCTTTATGGGATGAAGAAAATATTTTTTAAAGTGTTTTTATTTCTTATTTTAATTTTCAAAATTTAAATGAGCTGGGAAGTTGTAAAAACGGCTGCCATACAAATTTCTCAAGAAATACTTCATGTGACACAGTTTACGAAAAAAAAAATTTCAAACCAATCAAACTCATAAAATAAAATAAAAACCACCATCTTCGAAAATTAACAAAACAAGCTACTTGTTTCATTTGAAGTACATTATTTTTGAGCAAATTCGATACCCCTAAAAAACTATGAAGAATGGTAAAATATTTTTTTTATTTCACAAATACAAACGTTTTACACGAATACAAACACGTATAACACGAATACAAGCATGCAGTACACAAATCTAGACATGTGCTACACACATACAAACATATACACAAATCTAGACACGAGTTACACAAATCTAGACATGAGTTACACAAATACAAACATATACACAAATCTAGACATGTGTTACACAAATAAAAACATATAATACACAAAAAAAATGGATGCACACATATTGCAACAAACAGTTTGTAGCCTCAAGGGACTGAAAAGTCCTTCCAGCAGGCCTGAAGGAATAAGCTCGATAGAATATTTTTTTTCTTTCTCTTGCAACAGCATTATTATATTTTATAGATTTGTGTCCAAATGTATTTTCGCTTATCTGAATAATGTTCACAATTAATTTGCTTTTCGTGAAGCTCAATGTAATACAACCATCGAACACCACTTATCTTCTTCATTATTATACTCTTTTGCTCTTTCAATACTTTCATCTAAATGGTTTCGTAATCTATGCGTCTGACGAAGTCAAAAATCACATCATTTATGTTATTATTAAATTGATTTTCAGTGTGAAAAATGTTTAATATCTTAGGGACAATGAAGGAAAAGCTCTTTTTATATAATGTTTTTTTGGTTTTGGTACTTGATAAACTCGATTATATCTATTTGTAGTTCTATTTTGATTTTTCGTTAAGTAATTTTCATTTTATTGTGAAAATTTGATAACTCTGTACAAAAAATTTTGTCTCAACAATAATTTCTAATGTTACGCACAATCTAATACTGAGACAATAAATATTTCTTGTAGCCCACATCACATCGATTAAAATTATCTTGAAACACTAAAGCATTATTCATACTTATACTAATCATTTTACAGAACATTAAACGAAAAAAACACAAAAATACTGCGCTTATGAAAGGAACGTTGATGACCAATCGTAAAGATTGTTTTAATCGGCACCCATTCATAATACAGAAGGACATTTTTATAGATAATTAACTAATTTTAAATTTATCGAGTAGACGGTTGATTGAGTTCCTCGTCTTCCACCGAAAATTTCTAATGACTCAGACTCATTATCAGATATTTGATATACAGGTTAGAAAAAGACTTCTGTTGACAAAACTAATGAGCAGGAAAACGATACGGCAACAAATCATCCATAACATTCACCTGGAATTTTCCTTAATTTATCCTCATATCTCTCCGATATAACAGCCATTCTCACAAACTCATCCCTACAGCTAGAATAATTATTTTACGAAATCCAATTCCCACTCACTTTGACGCATGTTCACTCGAAAGCAATCAGACATAATTTAGATCACATCTGAAAGACATAATTTCCCGTTATTCCAACTTTGAGACATGTAGAGAACGAGGAGAGAGGCATTAGTAGCTCACTCAGAGAAATTAACGTGTCACCATTACATAATGTCACCCCCTTGCGACAACAAATCTCCGAAGAAACCAGAAATTGTTATCACGCTCGTGTCTCCCCGTCCCTTCTTCCTTCTCGAAAACAGTAATATAGCGATAATTTTGACGAAAGCAGGAAATTTAAGGATCCAAATGATACTGTGAGGAAATTTTATGAGATACTTATTTCTCTCGGTGCCGTGTTTAAATATTTTACTTTACAGGCGTCATAAACGATGGGCAATTTACGAGGTACCATGAACACATTTCCTGAATTTAAGCCGAGTTAATGGCTCCAAGTGCATGAGTGTCCGTAAGTAAGCTCTGATCAAGAAAGGATTCAGTCATTCCTGAGCACAGGCTACTGAACATATGCAGCAAACGCGCGAGAGCCGTTAAAGGAGAACTTTCTGGGGAGGCTTTTACTCCTTTATATTACACGTACACCCTCACACATACTGGAGTCTTTAAAGACACCGGCGATGATATAATTACATTAAATGTTCCCGATCCCCTCAACTCACTTCTGCGTGCTCATATCCTTGGGAAAATTACATTGACGATTGTGACAGTGCCAGCGGAAAGTGTTCCCCATGCAAAATGATAATTATCCAGAGCAAACTCACCTAATTGGTTGAGAGCGTCAACGATGGTTTCTCCCAAGATGACGGAAGGACTGCATTATATCTCTAATACGTGACGATCCAATGAACACTAGAAAAGTTCATTTTCTTCCCTTTTTTTCCTTAAATACAAGCATTAGTTTAAGTGGCCATTCAAGTATGAATTTCACATAATTCATTATTGAAGAACTTTAATGGAATTGGGGGATATAATAAGTTACCTCGGAGAATAACCTGTTTTGGAGCATGCAATTAATCGATTTATCTTTCTAAAACGAATTATTCTTAAAGGAGTTATGGATAAGGTTGCTTTCTGTAGGGAGTTTACTTGTCATTTTATTTCAGGCTCCATATTTGACAGGTAATTCCATATACATTAAAATATTATTTATTGTTTGAACTGAACGGGATTCAACTTGATACACTCAGACGAGTAACATTAATGTGACTACTACCACTAAACCACACCCACGTCCATATTCCTTTGCGGAACTGCTAACGAAATGGTACATGTTCGGATTTGCGTGAATAAAAAGCGTAAGTTTTGTTTCCGTGTAATGCGTGTGTAATAGTACTGTCAGCCATTTTTAGAACTTTGAGTGAAGTATAATGGTTGGGTATTTGTACCGTTGTTGACCTGTTTTTCTCTGAGGCGAAGAATGCAATGTGTGACTACCAATAAAAACACAAAATGGTGGTAGTTTGTGCATTCCCAGCAGCAGCTACATGCTGACGGTTGTCACATGCATCTAAAGGCAATCACAGACTGAAGCACAGACGGAAGAGAGTTTGCTCATAGCATACTTCTTTAGAGATTCGAGAAGCTTATGTTATAAGCAAGGTCTTGAAATTAGCTTACATAAGTTTTGTATACAAGCATAAAGTGCATTATTTGAGATTGTCCAGGAAAAATTGAACTTATGCAAAGCGTAATTAAATTCCATATGCCGTTAATATAGTTTTTGGTAGATATCTCTTGTGGAATTTGGAAAAACTTTTGAAATACATACAAGATACACGAACGCGCTTGCATTTTTTTCCTTAATATAATTGGTTCACCCGATATTTTTTCAGTTTATGCGAATGCTTCCTTCTATTCACAGTTGTCAGTATAAAATTTTAGGAAAAACTACCAAATGTTCATGGAATTCAACTTCCCATCAATCAATGTTTTTCCATAGTGTTTTAATAGGTAGTATTTTGATGCTGTTTGACCATTGCAGCTTTCTGCATTTTCTGATCACAACAATCGTGTTGTCACTGCCATCTACGAAGTTGTCCAAAACTAACAGACAAAGCAAACACTCAATGATTTCAAAAGCATATTCCATGCAGTTTTCATTGAATCTTTCCAAATAACATAAAATTTTACAGTTACAATAAATGTATTTCTTACCACAGGTGGTGGCTTTTTAGGCTCACCTAAAATAAACGACTGAAAAAAATGGCAATATTCAAGTGACGACATACTTGCGATTTGATGCAGACACTTTACCATTACATCATTATGTACACTCAGCCCATGCAGTACAAGTAAATCTGTCACAGAATGGATAAACAATAATGATGAAAAAAAACCTAGAATATATATGTGTACGCCATCTATACGTCTTCTTAGGAATTTCATCTTAAACAGAAACATTTCAAATCAGAAGATGATTGAGCAGGTTGCTTCTCTTATTAGCTGTGGGTTGTAGGAGCGCCTTGAGAGTTAAATACAAGCTATCGATGGAATTTCGATTGCTGAACTGACGAAATGTTCTACCAGCAACCGTACACTCCGGATACAATGTTCTCATTCCGACCCGATTGGCGCAGTGGTAAGATGCTCGTGTTTCACTATGAAGGTTGCTGTCAAAATCCGTGGGTTCTAATCCAGCCAAGAGAACATCAGAAAAAGTTCTTCACATATCGAGCCTGGGATGACCACTGATAGATGGCCCCTTCATTTCCCACCCAACTCTACTAGTTGGAAATTTCCGTATGGCGATATATGACTTGTGTTGTGCGGTAAAGTAGTTTCTTATTCCAAGCTTATAAGTGAAACGAAGGTATACCACTTCTAAGCTTTCGCTTCAGAACAGTTGCAGCCTTTCCTCGGGGGGCGGCGGTGGCATTAGACAACGGTCTTCATACTACGAATACACTACTAGGCAGTGCCATCGGCATGCGACAAATTACGCATAACTGGCAACGTGCTTTTCGAAATGCTGATGAGTATTGAATCGAAAGCTCTTAACATTTGGATCCTTATATGAATTGTGTACGTAGGAAAAGAGAATTAGAGTTATGTCACTATTAAAAAACCAGCCCTCTTTTACGATGCCGAAAATATTATTTCCTTCGGGCATGTGCTATTAAAATGATATCGAGCATAACAAAGATGACTGAATATCCGAAACTTACGTCATTTCGACTGTTAACTCAAGTGCTATGATACTGTTTATTGATGCAGATCGATTCTCCCTCAGGCCTATTTTCTCATACCGATGTGGCTTTTGAGAGTGAAACCAATTAATGCAGGAAACATTTCGAGAGCATTAATGGCATGGCTGTTATCTCCTTCAGAGTATTTCGTGTAAGATCACTTGAATTCTAGGCTACAGACTGAGTTATTTGAGAGCTATCTTTAATCTTCGCATTACAGACATGAATAGCTTCAGAACATGAACGTACAAGCCCATTCAATGATAATATTATAATTGAATTCTATATTCCGAGTGCGGCTTTGGAAATGATGTTGATGTACCATTGTGTGTGTGTGTGATATACTTCTGCATATACCTCAGTGTGTGTGTGTGGGCATAGTGAAACAATGTCTGCACACATTATTGTGGATGGCAGGTATTGTTGCGGTTGTTTCAATAGCCTATAAAGAGATAAAAGGATACATTATTTGCAATTATATATTTGTTATGAAAGGAGTTTGATAGATTGAAGACAATATCATCTGAATTGTTTTGGAGAGAAATTATTAGCCCAATGGTGTTTACAGTAGCGACACGTTTGACATGTGCAGGGGGGGATGTACAATGATCTAATAACATGCATTTTGTGAAAACTATGTAACTGCAGTGAAATTCGTTATAATGGTACTCGATATAGTAATAAGTCCCCCCCCCCACCCAGTCTCGAAGCTGGTACAGAGTAATTCCTGAACTAAATTTGAGCATTTTTTTTCCAAATTAGAGCCGTACCTTTATAGCGAGCAGTTGATGACATAAAGGCCGAATTATAACTTACGAGACACCCTGTATAACATTTACTTGTATTCACAGCCTAAGTTAAAATTTCAATACTCTTGAAATTTGTTTCAATTACTTTGACGTAAGCCTACAAAGGACATCATCACATGTCTTATGACCACAATTAAAAGTGGAATCTTCCCGATTTTGCCATTATTATCACCATTCAGGTGACCAGGTCTTTATCCGGAAGAATCGCACAAGTGTACCATCAGCGCTCCTCTCAAGAGCCTTAGCCCATGAACAAATGTCATGTCTACCCAGCATCACTTTCCCAGCGGGGATCCTACCATAGCAACCGTGGAACAACTCGTTCTGAGTTAATTGTTCCACAAGAGAAGTAAGACCCTCTCGTTACCGGACAGATATTGGGCAGATTTTTTGGTTAACTACAAGGGTGGGGGTGTGTGGTGTCCATTACGTTATAGCAAAATACGTTCAAGGCTTGCTCCACGGTCTTCGAAAGTGTTCTTTAACATGAGGTGTCAGTTAACACGAAGCATACGTTATGGAACCACTGTATACTTAACCTCTCGAATGTTTTTGTTCTCGCTCTTTTTGTCAATGAAATGGCACGAGTTATGTCCCCTAGCGTCGTATACGATTTATAACGATATAACGATTAGCGAATGTGTAACCCTACGAATAGGGGCACCCAATCTCCCTATTTGTCTATCAGCATTTTCTCCAGCACGACCGCACCCTCCAGGGTAGTGAGCCAAAATCACGTAAGTGACAGAGCCTGGTCGTTCCCGGTCTGTTCTGTTCTGTCAATGAAATCTATTTTTTCCTAATTAATGCAATAGTGGAAAGCTGTTTTTGTTTGTTTTTTTTTATGCAACCGGGGGGAAAAGTGGCAACAGCCCAGGTTGTTGGTAAACTCGTATGTACGACAGCTCATAATTTTTGTCTCATTTTCAACTACATAGGGACTTTTCATAATATCAAGTGAGCTAAACCTTGAGTTAAACCTATGGAGCGACGATTTTTAAGTTAATATTATTGATTGAGGATTAGATATGCTTAAAAAAGTACGACGTACGATGTGAAAACAGTGAAACGACCATAAGGAGAAAGTGCCACCATCTAAATAAAATTATTTGCACTAAAGAGCTATTTTCTCATCTGAAACAAATGTATCGTGTTTAATAAATCGTTAGAAGAGTGAAACAGGAAATGAAAAATATCTCTGAGGATGTCATAAATAATGTGGTTCAACAACAAAATTCCCTAGCAACAGAGATTCGAGACGTTGTAAAGACAATAGAATTTAATTCTAAACAAATGGAGGATTAGAGGAAAGATAGAAAATATGAAGCTGCTAGTGGAACAAGTACATAAGGAAAATGAAGACATAAAACTTTAAAACACAAATCTGAAGCAGGAGATGACAGAACTGAAATTTTAGAATAAATGACTTGGAAACACGAAGTAGAATAAACAATATAGAAATTAGAAGTAGCACATAGAATCCCGACTAGAAACAGATATTGACCAAAACCTAAGATTTCAAAGAGAAAGACAAGAAATATTTGGCTACAAAAAGCTGAAGCAACAGGTGAAAACATCACAGCTGATAAACTGAACTCAAACTTTAAGGATACTAGAATATATGTAAATAAACACCTTTCACGGGAAAACAAAACAAAATTCTATATGATGAGACAAACAAAAGACAGACTTGATTACAGATATGCTTGGGGGAAGGAAGGCAAATTGTTCCTTCGGAAAGATGAAACTTCTAAAATAATAAGAATAATTACTGAAGACCAACTACAAAAGCTTGAGTCAAATGCTGTTGTCCACAGAAATTGACGACTTAGAGCTCAACACACACCCCATATCCGTTGGAGGAACTTGATGAAGTAAGAAAATTTCTCGGTACACCCAAAGCAGAAAATAAATCATTGACATTTCTAATTTTGAACATTCAAAGCTCAAGAATGTTTAACTAAATTCGGATTGAAAATTATGGAAAATTTAATTATGAAATCACAAATTATGAAGGTATGAATGAATATTATTCCTATATCAATTGTAGAACATACAATAGGTCAGGAGGTGTAATAATCTATATAAGAAATGATATATTGTATCAATACAAAAAAGGAGCAAATTTAAATTCCGCTGAGGATTTACACATAAACTTTCCAGATTATAATATAAATATTTTACTCTTATATCGGTCTCATTCATACAGTATTACCCATTTTAACGAAAAACTAGAACTATATCTAAAAAAATTAAAGACCAATCTATTAATAGTTGGAGACATTAATATTGATCTATAACCAGAAATAGTACAACATCTCAGTATGTTGATGTATTGGCAACAAATGGATTACTTCCGTTACATGAAAAAAATCACAAGAGAAACAAACACTACCCAGACATGTATTGATCATGTTTTTTATAGATTAAAACAAAACACTGCAAAGAAATTTAGTCTTCAAAACCAAGATTACTGATCACTATCCAGTATTGGGATTGATAGACTTCTTGCAAAAACAAAGCAACAGTATTGGTGAGGAAAGAAAACGTATAAAAATTATAAAAAATTCGAAGCTTTTATATATATAATATCTCGACATTGTAGAACATTGTAGAAGATGAAAGTGACGAAAACAAATATAAACTTTTAGCGAACGTCTTAACAATGAACTCAAACTTATGGACTTACACTGTGAAACAAAAACCAAAAAAGAATAAAAAAACTGGATTAATGAAGACATTAAAAAGAATAAATTATAAAGAAAAACTCTGTAGAAAATACAAAAAAAAAAATCCTCTTATAATCTCGTCCAAATTAGAGTACAAAGAATATGAAACAAATTAAAAAGATTAAGCAGGAGTATATTAAAGATAACTTTAAAAAAAAACTGGGGGAAACAAACGATTACAATATGGAAATACATTAATGAAAATATATTAAACAAAAACGTTGGACATAAGACACTGCCAGAATGTCAGGACCCTATGGACTTAGCCAATAACTTAAATCATTACTATAAATTTAGACACCAATGAACAAAATAATTATTGCATGTACTGTATGATGCAACAAAATAATATATCAACCAGTTCGACCAACTCTATGTATTTCACTGAGATAGATCAAGAAGAACTGAAAGAAGTAATAAGAAACCTAAAGGAAAATAAAGCAAGTGGCTATGATGGACTAACCCCTAAAATTATTAAAATAATTTCAAAATACCACCTAAATACATTTATAAAATTAATTATCATTCTATTTTAAATGGTATCATTTATCATGAATTAAAATACTCTCTCGTCCATCGTATATATAAAACAGGAGATAGAAATGATCTGATAAATTACACACCGATATAAGTATACCAGTTTTATTTTCAAAAGTAATTGAAAAATGTGTTAAAAACGACTTCTAAATTCCCTAAATAGACAAAATTTCTTCTCTTCTATTCAATATGCATTCCAAAAAAATAAAAACACACAAATGGCAATATGCAATCTAAGTAACTATCTAAACAATGACTTCAATAATAATATGTATTCCACAACTGTATTCCCAGATTTAAAAACAGCATTTGACTTCGTTGATCTGGAAATATTAACAAGTAAACTATTCTCAATAGTATACGAGTCAGAGGAAACATGCTTAAATGGTTTGAGTCATAAAGGAGAACAAGCAGTTGTGATTCAGAAAGAAATTGGTTCCTTTCGAGAGGTGAAGAAAGGAACCCGTGTATCAAGGGTGACTGTTTCCAAAAGACTTCATGAGAGAGGGTTGTTTGCAAGAAGACCTGCTTTTTGCGTCCCGCTCACTTCTACGGACAGTTATCATCCGTTTATCATGGTGCAGAGAGCATAGAGATTGGAGTATGGATCAATGGGCGTCCGTTCTCTTCACTGATGTGTCCCGGTTCAGCCTAAGCACCGATTCTCGCCGTACGTTTATATGGAGAGAACCAGGGACCCGCTACCTACCCTCCAATGTCCCCGAAATCGACCATTATGGCGGAGGAGGTTTAATGGTCTGGGCAGGCATCATGTTGGATGGCCGCACACCTCTCCATGTCTTTGAAAGAGGCACTGTGACTGGTGTGAGGTATAGGGATGAGGTCTTGCATCCCTGTGTTTCCCTTTTCAGGGGTGCAGTTGGCCCTGAGTTCATTTTAAAGGACAATAACGCGAGACCACATAGAGCTTTTCTGCTCGACGATTTTCTAGAGAGTGAGGATATTCACCGGATGGATTCGCCAGCCAGATCTCCAGAGCTTAACCCTATAGAGCATGTCTGGGACGCTCTGGGGAGGGCAATTGCAACTAGCAACCCCCCTCCGGAAAACATCCAGGGAATGAAAACAGCGTTGCTGAACGAGTGGGACCAATTGCCACAGGAAATGATAAAATGCCTTATTTCAAATATGAAATCACGCTGCGAGACCTGTATATCTGTAAGAGGGGACCATATCCCCTATTAACCTATCTATTAACCCATTTTTTTGTTTGTTCTGCAACCGCTGTTTCATACCTTCCGACCCCAACGAGTGTTACGCACGATCATGCGTGTGTATTACACACAATTATTGAATGGTTATTTGTTTTGTATTGTATCAATGTATGAACATATCAAATTTCATTAAAATCTGTACAGTAGTTCTAGAGACAATCGGCCAAGTCTTCAAATTCTCTTAATTTCTTATACCAGTGTATGACAATATCTGGAAATTAGATAGCATGTATGATAGAATAAGATCTCAAATAATAACAGACAGTACGAAAATACAGATACACTTTGATTTAGAGCGATCGGACTGGGATGCTATTATCTGATTGGCCAATAGGGATAATGTGTTATTACTTCTGGAATTTCATCAGTCCGAGGTTGTGAGCGGTTCTATCCATCTATCTATTTGTGGTAATATTCTTAAATTTAATATCTTAACACTTACTTCGAGACAGATAACCAAGAACAAAGGACAATTTTAAATGTGAAATATTAAATTTTAGAATAATATCACATATATGGGGGAAAACACTCCCACGGCAGAATGTAATGAGACCTAAAGAAAAGACAAGCGTAGAAAAAATGTAAAAGAAGATTTCGAGTGAAACAACGCATTTTTATCTGCTCAGACAGAAAAAATCTCAAGGTTGCTGCATCCTTATCTCGAATCGGCGCATACATTTGCCATGCGCAAAATATTTTATATTTCTTTGATAGCACTTCCCCGACGTAGCATTACGTCAGAACCAGTTAAAAACTCTACGAACGGTAACGTTTTACATCGAATGAAAAAAAAATCGAAATTTATATCCTGTGTGATTTCTGAGAAAACTTGTAGATTCACCTGAAAGAAATACTATAAACGTCATTTTTAGGTGAAGAAAAAAAAAAAAAAAAAAATATATATATATATATATATATATATATATTCACTGACAATAAAGTAGAAAATCGAAAAATAGTTCGACATTGAAGCAACCCTTCACTCTTAAAATCCTTTTCCCCTTTACTTATCGTTAAAAAGATAGTTTGGAGCATTTTGTTTGCTTCTAAAACAGAAACGTTTTATTATTTTTCTCTCAACTATTAAAAGCTTGTCGCGTACGGTTTCAGTATTCCATGAATAAAATGTTGAGGATATCGACAGAGAAGGCTAACAAAAGCAGGATGAGAAGAAGGAAAGTCTTTTTCGACTTGCAAAAACGTTACACCGACTGATACTTCACGTTGAATCGATAAAGGACAATGTTACTCCAACCTGAACGGCTGAAAGTGAAGAGAGTAAGAAAGACATAGAGGTGTTACATTTATATATATATATATATATATATATATATATGTGTACGTATATATACACCTTTATCGGAGAATACAGGGTACATCGTACAGGAGAAGAACGTATAACATCACCAGGGAGGACTTCGACAACGTTGATGTCTTAGAATAGAGGAAAAAATATAACTTGCGTCAGATAAAGGATCAAAACCTCTACATCTATATCCGGGGGAAACACAACGAGGAATTGAATCGAAAAAGAGCTTCAAAGAAGAATCTCTAAGACAAGATTTCTTTTACAGCTTTGCTATTTTCGACCACGCTCTTTATTCAAGAGAACAAGGAGAATGGCAAAAGCATATACTAGCCAGTCTGGGTTGCCAATGGGTTTATACTGTTGAAATGTTAAAATTTGAACGTAGGTCATATATCCCTGACTAAAATAGACTTAGCTCATAGGGACAATCAATATATACAGGCTGTTGTACCTAATTAGGTATTTCATGCTTTGAGCAGGGTATCATGATTAAAAGAAACGGGACACTTCATTGATGCATCATTCGCTTTAGTTAACGAATTCACGATTAAAAATCTTCGAAGTGAGCTTTCTCAGCATGCTTGACAAAAATGAGAACTTTTACGAAAACGATGATTAGCCGAATACTATGAAAAAAAAAAAAGATTTTGTTCCGTAAAATTCGGGTAATATGGTGATCCCAGTTTGGGAGCTGGTTATGTAGATGAGTGAAAGTGCTATGCAATTTGGTAAACGTCTTTAGGAAAAGGCAGAGCTGAGTTTTCGAGCCCATTTTAACACAATATCGCGCAAATCTTTTGCTGTTGTGTTTGTGAAATAATCCCCTGTGTTAATCACTGTGTTTGTAAAAGATTTCCACCCGCAAAGTACGATAATGCCAAAGAAATTCTGTTATCTTCAACCCTTACGGCCGTATTCGCCAACACAGTTTAAATTAATTGAAGATCGAAACGAATTGGTTAAATTGAGGATTTTAACCCATCCTTGTCGATCACTAATACTTTAACCTGCGATTGTAGTTTAACCTATGTCAGTTGAATACGGCCATTAAACTGCTCCTATCAGTTTCGCACGATGGCTTAGAACAGGGTTGTAACTGGGATTTTTGCGACGGGAAGCAAACATGTTTTTAACCGCCTCCCACCTCTGCAAAATTCAATGATTTTTATGGTATTTTTGCCCTTTAATAAATTCAGCCGTCCTCTAAAAGTTTGCCGGGCAGTTACCCCTTCTGCTCCCCCTCCACCTAGTTTCGGCCTGTCTTGGTGGCCTGCTCAATCATCCTCTGATGATCGAATTGCTTTTTCTTGAAATGAAAGGCTTAAAATGACGTATAGATGGTGTACGTATATATGTTCATTTGTTTTGTTTAATTTCATTATTTTCCTATATGCCCTGACAGCTTTCTCGACTCTCTCCCCCTGTACTTTTTTCCTTTCCCGCGTATTTTTTCGATTTTGTTTAATTTATGCAACGTCTGAGTCGAGCTTTTGAGACAAAATAAAGCTTAAAAAATTGTGGTTTTTTTTCTCTGATTATTCGTGCAGCCAAACGGTTCCGAACGCCGTAAGTATTTAGAAGTCCTGCCATGAAGCTTGTGCATGTGAATCGCATGGCTGCAAAAAATTTAGAATTTGCGTAACAATTTTCGCATAGCAAAAATACTCTAGCAGTAAAGTTGGTAATTATTATTATTATCACAGTGAAACTTCAATTAACCGAACCGTCAGTTTCTGTTGTCCGTCATCATCTAAAAAAAAAAAATAGGTGAGCGTCAGCAAATACAGACAGATATCTTTAAATTAAGACACAGAAGGAGATGGCAGATTATTTTAAAGTAGCGTAGGTGTGTAGTATTAGAATACATTTCTGTACATTAATTACTCTTATACTGATTATTTTATAAAATTAAATGGGTAATATGTATGTGTTCACGTTTTCCATTTTCGTCCCAAGGGAAATCACGTGAAATCACGTTACTGCAGTGTACATATGTATTAAGAGATGTCTGTTATCCCTATTCGGTTAACCGTCACAGCCCTGGTCCTGACGGTGACGGTTAATCGATTTTTAAACTGTATTATTATTAATTTTTTTAATTAATTAATTAATTAATTTGCTTTTGCTCTCGATTTCTAACTTCAGATCTGTTTAAAAAAGTTACCCAAGTCTAACTCTCTGATGAGTACAATTCAAGGAAGGGAGGGGGTTGAATTCAGAGTGATGCGTGTGGATTAATCCTCATTTTGAGGGAAAGAAAAAGTTTTATTAGAATACATTTCATAGGGGTTCCAACGTTAAAATTTTTTGTCATTTCTCAGTCTAGAGGCGAAATATTGAAGCTGATATTTGTTTAATTTTTTTTCAACAGTTTAGCTCTTCTAGATTGCATTCCTGGACTTAAGTCAAAATTTTTGAAAATGTGACTCGCGGCACTTTTACTTGAACCCCCTAAAATGTAGACAGCATAGAAAAGGTATGCTTTTCTTTAAGTAAAATTACATTCACCCTTTAGTAACAAACATTGAAAAGACATCCGATATTCCCGAACAATTCCAAATATTGAGGAAAGCATGCCAAGTCATTCGTCACAGTTGATTTGAGAGAGTTTTAAACATCTAGAAAACTCCACGTTACTTTAAATATCAACGTAAAATAATGCTTCAAATCAAAAGTTGTGATGAGGAAAGTTCCTCCGAGTAATTATATTTTGTCGAAAATGTCGACGAGGCATCGCAAATAAGTGAAAACTAATTACAGCGTTGGATTTTATGCGAAATGTTGCCAATCGAGTTCCGAAGTGAATTTACTGATTTTATTTGCCTTCTGAATTCTCCATAAGAACCCTAAACTCCACATGAAATTGGTGACGTATTTATTAGGCATAGGAATCGATTAAAAATTTCAACTGGTTAATTTTTAATTTAGTTAATATTATTATTTACCAGAAAAAAATTAATCGATTAATCAACTGATTAATAAAATTTTAATGGGACATTTTTCGTATTCATATAATATTAATTGATGTTATAAAAATAGACAGGGTGGAGAAGTCCTGATGACATTTTTAAAAGCAATAGCAAATCAACCAATTGACAAAAAAAGGCACGGTTTTCACAACCCTAAAATACTTATCATGGAATAGTTGTTTTTTTTTTTTTTTTTGCTAAATTAAAAAAAAAAACTTCGAATTTCACTCGCAGGTGGCGTTGTGAAACGAAAAAATCGACGCAACACAAACAGTGCATAATTAAGGTAAAGGGGCAGAAGCAAAGGGAAGGTTTGAAAATTTGAGTTAAGTGCTTAAATACTCTCCTTTGCCAACATCTGACTACTGGTCAGACTGACAGATCCATGCTATACACCTGGGCTGCTTATTAGCGGCCACTAGTTGCGACTACTACGTAGAACTTCAAGTAGTAGCTCAACTTTGTGTGTGAAGTTGATATACTCGAATCCATTTGCTTCTGAACCGCTCAATTAATATTTATATACAGTTTCGTAACATAAAATTATCACATTCCAATATGAACGCCTTTTCCAGCTCGAGCTGCATACAAACGGGAAAAAGGGTGCTGAAGTTGAAATATGATTGTTATATGTAACACGAATCGTCATAAATAGGGCTAAGATTTTCATGTCGTAAAAATCGACACAATAGGATCCATGAAAAACACATTAATTCCCTAAAACAAGCAAAACTTTGCTGTAAGATCCAAAAATTATGTCTTCATAAAATTGGGTGACCATATTTCCTCGAGAAAATTACGACAAATCGCAGGAAATCGCCTATCATTGTAAAAAATGGCGAAGGTACACAAATGAAATTGTCAACACCTGTATCGTCGAAAAATCACCAATTATTGCCAAAAACGATGTCAAATGTAAGTAAAATCGCAATTATCGCGTAAATAGCCAATTGCTGGGAAATAAACTAGCGAAGAGAGAGTTTGTGGGTGGAAAAAATGTTCCTCTTCATTGTAATGCTGAAATATGCAAAATAATGCTCCAAAAACACATTAATTCCCTAAACAACTGAAAGTTGGTCGGCTGAAGTTGGTTTTCTGTGGTTCCCAACTTCAAGTCGCAAATGTGAGCCGATCTCCCCGTTAAAAAGTCTCGCCACAGAGAGCAACAGTCCTACAACGGTAAATCATTCAACCATAACACTTCATTAATAGTTAGTAAAACTGGGGGCAGATGACAGCACTACACATAACAAGCATTACACAGAAACAAACTTTACGTCAGGTTGCACTACACGTACACGCACATTCCCGCATGTACCGATTCGTTGGGGGGTTCCGCGGGTTGGGGGGTGCATGTGTGGTGTAGCAGTAGTAGGTAGGGGCTCGGGGATCCATGATGTTCTTAAGTCAGCCACCTCGTTGGGCAATTTGCCTGTTGTGGCGTTGTATTTGTATTTGTATTTGTATAAAATATGTAAACATGCTTTAAAAATGCTGAAGATAATTAAACATAGCCAAGAATTGCTGAAAATCATGAAAAGATTGCTCTATCCTGTAAAAATAGGTAAATATGGAAAAATACATAAAAAATAATAAAAGTCATAGAAATCCTAGATTTAATTAAACATTAATTACTCACTGTTTGTGTTATATTTTATGTGTTACGTCGAGGACCATGATTCGCATTTTAGTGCAAGCTGCACCTTTTTGCGTCAATTGGTTGCTTTGTTATTAATTTTAAAAATGCATCTATAGGACTTCTATATATTTTAATCATTCCCTCATAAGAGTGTATAAATCGGTTATTGTACATGATAACAATTTATTACGCATAATTATAAATTTTCTTGCTGAGTTTGACAAGTTTATCACTTTTACCGACGGAGATTATGCATAATAGCGAATTATAGTTTGTGAATTTCAATTCATAAATGCGAAAACAATTTTTAATGAAACTAGTATGTATGTGATGAACATTGTAGGACCCCGGTATAATAACAACTAATTAATGAAAACAAGTTTTTCAATCTTATCCCGATATGATGGTAAAATAAATTTATGAATTATGTATAGTATATCATATAGTACGATTTTCCCCGTTTACCAACGACGTGACGCTTGGGTACTATGCATTACCACCGGTAAAAGTGATTAATTTAGAGAAATTTATCAAACTTACCAAAATGCTTGATAAGTATATACACTGTAACCACATTTATCACGCTTACCGTAACATATATAACTCTAGTAAAAGTTGTAACTGCGATTGATCTATTAACCGAATCGATAAATCAGATCAGCCCTCGTTTTAGGATTGTTATCCGGAAAATCTATCAAAAGTTTTATCATCAGCATTAAAAATAATTGTAAATTTATGTTTGAAAAAAAGACCATCAATTATTGTGGAAATATTTTTTTTTTGTTTATTTGCCCTTTCTTTAAGGGCACGTATGATGTTCAAATACCGCCCTGTAATTTAAACATAAAAAGAAGATGGGGGGGGGGGAAGGGAATGTATGAGCCAGCACCTGTTATTCTTAATGGCCGCTATATTTATTCTCTGATGGTTGAATTTATGAAGATGAGTTTGTTCTTTCTTCGATTCCGAAACGTACAACGTCAAATTTTGTGGAAGTCTCAAATTACTGTTCGGGCTTTTCCTTGGTGAGTGATTTCACTCCGTGTTCCAGGGTGGAGTGCAACCCATGATGTGGAATACTCCGGCGCTAAGGAAATGACAGTAATTATAGGATCAAAATACGCTTGGTTTGTGTGTGTGTGTGTTCGCTTGAGTTGGGAAACTGCCAGTTCTACCGGGCTAACGATTCTAGAAAGAGCCTTAATGTACTTTTCTTCACGTATATTCTTAGTCTAGTAGAAATATAGTTGAACTTAGGATCTCTCCCTCTCTCTCTTAGAGGGGAAAAACTCATTTAAAACCGAAAAGTTGGTTACCAAGTAAACTGTATATTGGAATTTTTTATCGATAGTTTTCTATATTCTATAATCTATATGAAAGTAAAATTATTTAAATGTATGTATTCCTCGTACGAAATTTATAAATAATGGTTTCTTGTGACTGTAGATTCCACGATTTTGAAAACCGCTCCACCCCATGCTTTTGAACATATTTCTTTATAAACAAATACGGTGCACGCCGATTAATGTTATTTCATCGGGAATTGGGGTTTCTGATAATAATAACCAATTGAAAAAATACTGGTTTTAATTATAATGACCATACGGACCCCATTTTTTTCAAAAGGAACATATGAAAACAGGACAACTCCGTTTTCTTATTCAACATGAAAAATCGTGCATTTTTTTCAAGTGATCTGAATCAGGATTTTCCCCCATTCAAGCTGAAATTCTTTGTTTTTTCTATTGAGAAATAGTCGATGAGTTAAAATGAAACAGTTATAATGAGTAATACGAATTACGATACTTTTTATAATGCTCGGTACGTACCATGAATCCCTTGTAAAAGTCTTCCAGCCTAAGAACTGTGAATGTGGTCAAATGTGAAAGAAATAAAACTAACTAATCCTTCAATATAGGAAAGAAATTTCGCCCCCCCCCCCCAGCGTCAAAGGTGGAGTCGAGTGATCTAATGTATATATGTGTACATGAATTGACATCATCATCATCGTGCGCCCCCCCCCCCCCAGACTTCCAAGGGAACCTTTTGACATAGCCTTGCAGATTGATAACGGTAATTTATAGGAGTAAACTGATAGTGGTACAACCTCAGCTACAAAATATGCAAGTTAAAATTCCTTCGACTCAAAATCAAAGATAGCATAAACCAAACTGATAACTATAAACAATTTTTTTTCTCATGTTATGACATTGGTCCGTTCCTTAATTTGTAAAAGTGATTACAATATCCAAACGAAACATTCTTCCTGATTTTAATAAGCGGCGTCTACTGTATATTTCGTTTCTATTTTACTTATAAAAAATCGTTTGAATTATTATTATTATTTTTGGAACGTGTGTATTCCTTAGATTTTTCATATCCTTCTTCATTAATTCAGAATCAAGAGAGAAAAAAATAATCTAAAAAAAAAAGGAATGAAAGATTTAGAAAACGCATTTACCTTCAAATAATTCAGAATTATTTTTCCATTAGTCTGAGTCGTTCGTTGTTGGTGATGTTCGTTGTTTGCTTAGTTGGAAACGCACATAGATTAAGATGACGGGGGAAAAAAAAACGTTTCTGCAGTAAATTAAAATGAGTGTGTATTTGGAAAAGAATTATTTTCATATAAACTCCCTTGAGATATTTGGTTCTACAGGAAAGTTTTCAGGTAGACGGGGAAAAAAATATTAATCTTTAACTAACAATAGTTTTTAAACAAAAATATATATCTACCTTTAATCAAAATTTTTTGTTTTTTCAGAGAATTTTCGAATGAATTTGAAAAGGGGAATTCAAGTGTTGAAGGAATTTGTTCATCATCTTTATATATCCTGTATTTAGCGGGGTTGTTGTTGTTGTTGTTGGGAAGTATTAATTTGAGCGAGTGATTTTCGCCCGTTATAAACAGTTTTATATAAAATTCGAATAGGATCGGTAACAGTATTTTTATAGTGACTAGAGGCATTATTTCTACTTATATTTCAGATGTAATTGGAATAATAGAGAATGAGAACTTACAGGGCAGTTACGCCGTGGTCTGCTGTTTCTTTTTTATGTTTCGTCCGAAGCTGTGTTAGGCATCCTCAGAGGTGAGTCTGGTACTCCTGAGTGCCGTCGAGTTGTCCTTCTCATCAACTTTTCCCGATTCACTTGCTGTAGACTGTTATGATTGGCTGGTTCCGTCATGCTTATTCGGAAACGTTAGAAAGAAACAGCGTACCACAGCCTAACAGCCCGGTATAAATTCTCATTCTCAATTAAACGCCAGCCGTGAAAGCCTACGCCAACGCAGGTGTGATTCGAATTTGGAAAGTAACAAACTACAGATTTATCAAGTCTCGGAATTAGCATCAGTGTACAGAATTCCAGAGCGAAGTAACGTCAACATTTGAGGGGATCCATTCAAATAAAAATTCTAGAGAATTGAAAAAAATTGAATATCTTAAGAATTGAAAAAAATATCACCGAAAACAAAAACGTAAAATTATTGTATTTGTATTTGTATAAAACATCCAGTGACAATTTTATCAAAAGAAATTCATTAATTTTTTTTTCTTACGATTGCAACAGCGGATAAAAAACAAGTTTGAAATTATCAAAGACATTCTGCTTATATAATTGGAAGCACTCTTTCAAGTAAATACCTTTAATATCATTGATAACGAAGTGATAACGTACCGGATGAAACAATATTAACATTCCATTTTACGAAATGAGTAGAATTCAATATGCATAAATTAAACACCAATGTCAAAAATTAATAATTTCCATCAAATTAGAAATGTGTTTATGAAACAAGAATTATTATATTTTCTAATTCGGACGCCACAATCTTTCACGAATTGAACAAAGAATTAATAAATCAGAATTTAAACTCGAATTTCCAATATACATAATCGTATTTAGATACGAAAAGGAGAAGAATTTCCAGAAAAAACAATAATTTCTATTTTCTCTTTGTATATATTTATTTGTTGCATTACCAGCAATCTTCGCTGATTAGCTTTCAACTCAATTTGTTACTCAAACAATGACAAAATATCGAGTGTATGAGCATTTTCGAATTGTAATCTAATTTTAATTTTAACCATTTGTTCCATCAGATAAAAATATCTCTGATGATGGTTTATGGCAACAGTTTCACATAAAATCATTCTATTTGTTTTTTATCAAATAAACGTCGCTATTAATTCTTTTCTTGTTTAGATAAGTAATTCAAAGAGCTAAATAAATATTGCAAGCTTGGAAAAATGAAATTTCTACATCTTTGTGAATTTAGATGTATTTTTTCTTCTGGCATTTTTTCTGTTAACACAATGAATTGTTTTATACTTTATCATGATAGCTTATCTTTATTCGATGAATTGAATTTGGAAAACAAGTTAGAATTTGCGAAACGATGATAAAAGTTTCATTCTATTTTGTTATCTTCAAATACAAATACAAATACAAATACAACGCCACAACAGGCAAACCGCCCAACGAGGTGGCTGTACTTAAGAACATCATGGATCCCGAGCCCTTTTTTTTACCCTACCTACGAGCCCTACCTACTACTGCTACACCACACATGCACCCCGCCCACAACCCCCCGCGGAACCCCCCAACGAATCGGTACATGCGGGAATGTGTGTGTACGTGTAGTGAAACCTGACGTGAAGTTTGTTCCTGTGTAATGCTTGTTATGTGTCGTGCTGCCATCTGCCACCAGTTTTTTTCTAACTATGAGTGAAGTGTTATGATTGAATGATTTATCGTTGTAGGACTGTTGCTCTCTGTGGCGAGACTTTTTAACGGGGAGATCGGCTCGCATTTGCGCCTTGAAGTTGGAAACCACAGAAAACCAACTTCAACCGACCACCACTGTGGGGTTCGAACCCGGATCCTCGCATCGCGAGTCCGTCACTATAACCACTCGACCACCACAGTGGCTAATTAATAATTAGCCATAAATTATAAATATATTGTCTAATTTAAAGCTAACTAAACCATTTACATTATTTTTCGATGTTGTCATTTCAGCAGGGATGTTATAAAAAAAAGATTTGTTTTTGTTTCGCAATAACTAGTCTTTATAGAACATTTTGTACAATGTGAATACAATTAAATTTTAATGAAAAATCACACGTGTGTTGATTTCTTTATTTGTTCCCATTAATGAAGGTATACGTATGGTATGGCAATTGCGTTAGTGTGGGAGTTTTCTTCTCCTCTAAATGTAATAAATTTTAAAATACTTATAGAAACTGTTGAGATGGAGACGAAATTGTGAAAATAAATAAATAAACAAAAGTGTTTTTTATACTGAAAGTAATTTTTGCTATTACAAAATGATCCCTGAAAAAGATAAATAAATAAAAAGGAGATATATGTTGAAACCCTTGAGAACGCATCGTATTGACAGGCTCAAATTAAATTTTTACATTTTTGTAGCGTTTAATGGTTGAAAGCGGGCGTATTAAGTTTCAACCCACGTGCATCGATTCAATATATTTTCAACAGGTAGCAGTTGAAGTGTTTCAATTATAGTTTTCGCAGAAATCTTTCAAAAAAAATTGTTTTCTATCCCCTCCTCTTCATTTTTTATACAACATTTACCATCACAATAACTTGAAAATATCACGCTTTTTCGAGTATATTATATTAAAGAATGTCACTTAAGATAATGTTTAATTTTTTTCCCGAAATTTATAAAATGAGTTAAAGAAGTTGCACATGCTGATAACAGTCTTTCTTTTGGGAATTAAATATTACTGATATTTTCTCAGCTTTTCACTAAAAATGTGACAGTTTGCAAGTAAAAACTGGGCATTTATTGTTCATTGCAAATACATTATTAATGTTCACAAAGTTTAATATATTTGTTTTCAATTGATAAATTACAGGGTAAATGTTAAAGCTTGTGTGTGTCTGTTGAGCACGCGTTCCCAAAGGTTTAAACAAAATAGTGAAGGAAAGCAAAATAAGTTAATGAAAAAAAAATTCAATTAAAAATAAATTGATAAAAATGAAATACATCAATAGGATACTTGAATAAATTTATTTCAAATGAGATAAACATAATAAATAATAATTTGATGAAAATAATAAAATTAATCTGGGAAATAAATATTTCGGATAAATTCGATAAAGCCGTTTATTGAAAAATAAGATTCAAAGAAATTCACCCGAAAGCCTGAAATGTTTAAATTTCTCGAATCAAACCGAGAAATGAAAACTTTTGAAAAAAAAACCCGTAATATATTGAAGATAAATCTGAAAGGAAAATAAATATTACTACAAAAAAAACGTCATAACCCACAAAAGAAAGATCTGAAAAAATACTTGAATAAGAGTTAGTAAAAAAAAAAGAAGTAATTTAGACTAATATATGTTTTACACATACTTATTCTCGTATAAAATGTGTTTTGTGAAACATGCACATAAATTATTTTTGCATTACAATCAGTGATATAATAGAATAAATTAAATTCTAAAAAGTTATGAAAACTATAAAATTTACTGCCTAATTAATAATGTTATGAACACATAGGCGCACGGTATTATATATATCTCTAAAATATTTTTCGATAGAAGTAATTGAAAATCAGAACAAATTGATACTTGAAATAAATATGTAATATGCAATATATAAATATGTAATCAGGAACAAGAACAACATACCTAAAATAGCATTTGAATGTAATTGTACACAAAGTTATTATTTAATTTTCATAAGAAATGTTCATAAATTTGGAAAAAGTATCTGTTAGTAATATAACTTGAGTGAGAACCACCTATGTAGAAAAAAAAGATGCTTTCAAAATTGTTGTTTAGAAAAGAATTGTCTGAAAATAAAAATATATTTTTGTACAAAAAAAATTATGTTAGGAGAAAGAAAAACGAGAAAAAAAATTTTTGTTTGCATGTATTTTGAATGAAATTCTGATATACGTAAAAATATTAGATCAAATTTGCCTCAAGTGCTAAAAACGTTCGCCTACGTGGAAAATATCATATAGGGTGCAGTGAAAAAAACCACTGTTGACTTGAGGGGGGGGGGGAACTGAAAGAGATAAGGAACCTTACAGATGATCATTAGTCTTGCTTATCTTCTTCCGTTGTGTGAGTTATTCATCCTGAAGACGATCAGATTTTCATCCTGTATTTTTCTATGCAAAATATCCAAGACTAGATCGTCACTATTTTTAATGCAAAGAATTTCCACTGCATTACAGTGTATTTGGAGCTTCGTGGTGTCTGAATTTATACACGCAATTTGCTTTTCGTTACAGATAGCTCATGAAAGTGTCGTTTGGGATGTGCAGGTAAATAGACTATTATCACGTACGGATATTGCAAGAAATATTATCCAGTTATAAACATCATAAACGGATAGTACATTATACATATTCGTATTTCTCTTCATTTATACCATTCACAAAATTTCTTTCACAATAAATAATGTTACGTGAACTGATAAACCACAGAATTTGCAATAGTAATGTCGTACGATCATAAGCTCCTCTTTTCATACTGGATATAAAAGAAATGATGGTCGAACACTGTACGCGAATCATTAATACTCCGTCAGTATTGATGAGTTTTCCATCCAGTTCTTAACATGTATGGTGTAGATACAACCCCCCCCCCTTCCCACGGATTGGTATTTTTCAGCAGATTTAACGGGAAAAAATGAAAATGATATAATGGATATTTATTTCTAAACGCTATATTTTTCTTGTATGTGGTTTGTTTTTTGTTTTTTGGTTTTTCTATGATATTCTTTCTTTTAGTGATCGGCAATATGATGCCTAAATGTGTGTTTGAGGAGGTTTGACATATTGTATATTCATTTTGGGTTATTCCACGTTCTAAAATTCGAATTCGAGTCGATATCCTCCTTGAGTAGGATCGCCTCAAAGAGCAACAGACGGTACAAATATTCAATTTTAACGCTTCACTCAAATGATCAAATAAAATTATTATTATTAATATTTTGCTCTCATATTCTCAATATGATTGAGAAATTCATTATGTTAATAAGTGTTCTATTTACAATGGTTATTTAATCATTCATTTTATTGATAATTATCATTACTGATTGAACATTTTCGTAATCAATGATTTTAAAATATGATATAATTTGAAATTGCCACTCTCCCATGAATGAACTCGATTTTTTTTCACAGCCAGTAATCATGAGCATAAAACAGGAAAGATACACTTAAAAATAATGTAGAATGCAAATATTATTCCAAATAGTGCTTATATATTCATATCTCACTATTATATCTATAAATTTAACCTCTTCGATTGCAAGTGATTGGCAAGAAATTCGGATTCTTTGTATTTGACGAATCAGCAATAAATATGGTAAACTTGCCCTAACCTAACCACACGTTAGAAGAAAGGGAAAGGCCAGGGGAAAAAGTAGAAGAGAAGGGAAGGAAAAAAATAAATGAAAGAGTAAGACAGTATAGTAGGTAAGATGGTAATAAAGTGGTACAAAGTTATATTTCTCTTTTCATCCTCACACAACCTGTTCTCTTGCACTCTCATAAGAAAGGTGCATCATATGTGAAAAAAAACAAAAATCACTATCAGGGCTACCCTAACAGGCTATACAAAAAAATCCAGAGGAAAAAAACTCATAGCGTTGCAATAACTCTTCGCCAGGGTACTCCTGTTCAATTTATTCCACTGGCGTTTGGACGCAATATTACTTCCTTGATCGTAAAGTGGTTAACAACTATGTGAATATTTGAAGGGAAAACTTTCTTTTTCTGTATATTATGACGAGGTGAACTCAGAATAGAAAATGCATAGCTCTCCGTCGGAAATCGAACCCAGTCCTCTTGCAAATCACACAAGTGCGATATACACCAACCAAAAGAGACACGACCATTCCCGTTCTTTATTTACGCACTGTGGCGTGACGCGCTGAACTACAGGTGCAGTAATCTGAATAAGCCAGGAATGGTTGTGTTTCCTGTGGTGTATATGGGTAGTATTCTTGCCTGGTTCCCAAGATAGTCTGGGTTCCATTCCAGGTGGAAACTAATAGACCTTTCTTTGATAATTTCCAGAAAAAAGTCTTTACTTCATACATTGTCTGAGAAACAAAAATCAAAAATGGTCTCACTCGAGCAATGTCAATACTTGTTTATTCTTTTGTTTCATGGAAACTATCGCACTGTGTTCATCAATTTCGTTTTTGATTAAGAAAAATCTTTCAAATTCACCATTTTCTCTTCTTTTTTGTCGCAGTCAAATTTGAATGCTCAACTATCAAATATGATGACTTTTTTTCCTGCTCGTTAATAAACTATTAAGACGCAGAAACAATGTATATTTTGCAGAATTCTAACGATTGCATTTGATTGGAGGAAAAACGATCTCTTTATGCAGTAAGATTTTGGAGACCATACCTACAGAGGAACATGGACTTGGTTCAGGGGGCGCAGAGAAATCCACGCGAGCTTTTGTTGGAACACAACGCTTGAGGTATGAAGGAAGACTTGATTTCTTGAATGTGTTCACATTGAAGGACCGCAAGTAAGGTGTTGTAGATTGGAGGAAAGATCGAAGTGTTTAAAATTTTAAACAGGATGGATAGGATGGACCGTGAGTTATTAATACACCGTCAATCAAGTGCATCGACAAGTGGACACAAGTAATGTTTAGCAAATCACAACTCGTGCATTCTAACGCAATTGACACGTTCAAAAAGATGTATGATGAGCATATTGGAATAACCATTATCGAGAAGCTGTCCATACTTAGATAAGACAACCATAATATTTTTATGAGCAGTTTATTATATATATAATATTGAATTTTTTTTCTTTCTTGATATATGCTTCTATATTTTGGGTTGCTGTAGATTAATTATATTTTACATCAATATTTTTTATGGACATCATTTTTAGTCACCTCGTTGGGCAATTTGCTTGTTGTGATATTTGTATTCGTATAATCACATTTATATTGTAATTGTTACATTTCTTTGCGAACGAAATTTCATTGTGAGGGCCTTCCCCATACGCAACGTCATAATACAATGTAATATATGTATTGCAAGGAGCTATCATAGTTTTACATCAGCGCAGAAATATTACGAATATAAGTATGTTTATATATTATTTAAAATCAAACTTAATTTTAATAATTATGAATAATTATCCATCTAGCATATCTGCCTTGTAAATTTTACACAGTGAAATACGTTTTAAAACACTGCAAAGTTGTTTTTTTTTATCATACTATTTCTTACTATGAGATATTTAGGAACAGTATTTGGCTATTTAGTCAACAATTGGCAATATATCTGGCGCGAATTAGTGGCATCTGGTATTTATAAACACCCCCTCCCCCCGATTTCCCGTATTTTTTATAGATTAAACATGGTCACACTTTTTGTAATGGTATAAAAAATTCATGTGCACAGTATTTGATTGCATTTGGTTGCATTAGTCATCTAAATAGACTTGTAATGAGTCTATTAATTAGTCTGTAATTGACGTCAACATGGGATGTAACGGGTATCTCGCCTCGATATTTCTCCCCCGGTACTTTTCGCCCTCGGAAATTTCATCTCTGACATGTCACCTGTCCTTACCGTATGAGTGGCCAAGTGATTGGATGAGTGACCGTATGAGTTGTCATATGAGTGGGTGAGTGACCGTATGAGTTGTCATATGAGTGGGTGAGTGACCGTATAAGTTGTCATATGAGTGGGTGAGCGACCGCATAAGTTGTCATATGAGTGGGTGAGTGACCGTATCAGTGAATGATTCTGAGTGACTGCATGGTTGAGTAAATGTCCATATGAATGATAAAGTGAGACAATGTACTAGTGAGCATCCGTATAAGTTATCAAGTGAGTCACCATATGAGTAAGTGATTGGGAGTGACTATATGGTTCAGTAAATGACCAGATGAGTGATCAAATGAGAGACTACGAATGAGTAACAAAGTGAGTAATGGTCACTCACGTAGTAACTTATGCCGTTACATGCATATTACTCACTTATGCGGTCACTCACTTATTACTCACTTATGCAGTCACTCACTTATTATTCACTTGGTTACTTATGCGATCAGGGTAGTCGAAATTCCCGGGAGCGAAATTTTTCGAGGACAAAACATGGGAGGCGAAATCTCGTTGGCAAATTTTCCATAAACAGATGTAACAACGCCTCGGTTATAACGACAAATTTTTCCGGAATATTCCATGGCTCCATAACCGAGTTTGACAAGTATGTGTCAACTTTTACTGCGCGCTAAGAATTATCTCCCACCTCTAATAGAAAAACTAGCATAGATGAACACAACTAGCCAATATGTCTGTGTATTTGCTATCAGGTCCGTGCAATTGAAATGACGGGATTTAATTATAAATATTGCGGTGGCGTCGGCGGTGTGCGTGTTCACGAATTAACTTATTATGTTTTATTTCATTTCAATGTAACCTCCGAAAACGTTATTATCGGCCGTTTCCGTGGGAATTGAGTTTCCAGCGCGAAATATTAAACTTGTTTAAATGTTAAAACCCGATGTACCTGTAGCACAAATCGAAGTCAAAGTGTAAGTTGAGAGAAACGCCTAATACGATTAGTACTTTTACCATTAATTGAACGGCAACAGCGATTCTCAGAATTTAATTAACTCTGACATTTCTGTTCTCCGAATTTCCAGTTCGGGAGTTTTAACTCCCACTGCATCTGGTGTTTTCGAATAAAATAGTGCGCACCGGAGTGTGTTCCTTAGGCCACGATTCTTTTCGAATAACAATAAATCATTTTGTTGTCGAATTGATTACGAAAGAACAAGGAGCTGAACCTACAAACATTAATTCGATTTGGAGGAAACAATAATGAGAAGGCACAAATTTACTTTGTCCGTATAGTTTTCTTCTTTTTTTTCATTATGGGGACTCCCAAAGGAGAAAATATGATAGAATATGCGAATACGTATGATTCACATCATCGCATTAAGAATAATTGAAACTACAGAATTATATTTATGCAGAGTTCATAACCTTAACATCAAAGAATAGCAAAATTTCGAAATAACCTAACTTATTTACATAGGAATATCTGCGCAGGTGACATTTGGCATTGTTCGTCCCCGCTCAAATTGCAAATTAGGACATGTTGTATTGACATGATCGAATTTTAGATGTTGAAAGCCATTCTTAGCTTGTGAAATTGTGATTGTCACTGCCGGCATCCGCAAAACTTGAGCTATTTTTGAGAATGTACGCCAATTAAGCATCATTGGTGCCACGCATGCATCATTGCTACTATCGGCAATAGCTACTCCCACTGCGGGGTCCTCTATTTAACAGGTTAGAAACGATTTGTTGCCCATGGCTTTGAAAGTCCTCAACAGAAAGGGTGTACCGATAAGCCATTAACTGCAAACGCTCCAGTTACGATAATGTTTAGGAGTCGCTTAGAAGCATCAATGCCGAAACGAGTTCAAAATATACAATGCCTTCACTTGAAAAATATAAGAAACTCATGAGTTGCGTTTCAGAGCAACATTGCAAAATATATAGTGGGTTGAAAATACATCTAGGAACAGGTTCTCACGATATAACACAAGTTTACCATAGTGACAAAAGTCTTCCATCTGATCTAGGTAAATTACGCATTATATATATTGTGATTAAAATCAACGATAATAGTCTACCACGAAAAGTGTGAGTGGTGGTGGCATTACGAGCTATTTACAAGCCGTACTCATCGGTATGCCCAAAATCTTGTCAGAAGCATATCTCGATTATTAAATGAAAGATATGTTGCACTAAAGGTGAACCACGTTTTTACGTTGTTATAATGGCAGGGCAGACGCCTTCGTTTCCTTGGCCGCAAATCACTGCGAACCGTTGATCCTAGTGGCCTACTTCCAAATGGAAGAAAAAAAAAGTGTCCAATTAACGTGTGGACCTCAGATACATCATTCATATCGCAAAGGATTGTATTGTTATTGAAATCAAAAAAAAAATTATTTTGTGAGTATATCCTAAAATTCTAATTCGACAGCGAGAAAGTTTTTGGGGTGTCTCTATTTTGAGGCCAAAGAAAGAGGATTCCGCGTTTCTAAGTTGAATATTCGCCGGGATATTAGAATTAAAAAGAAATAAAATCACTGGAAAGGAGAAAAAAAATCAGCATAATCACCTGTCCGTTACTTTATGCGGATTTTCTCCACATTTTCAGCAAATTCTGAATTCAAACATATCAGTGAATATTGCAATTATAAATGTAGCATCTTTATTTATTGTTGGCCTGAACAGAGAAGTTCACCAACTTTCACTCTAATTCGTGTGTGTGTTTTTTTTCAAGGTTTTTTTTTTGTATTTATTTGAATAACTCTACAACCCCTTGCACACAATATGAATGACCTATCTGAGGCCTACACGTTTTCTGATGCAATATGCCTCTAACATCAATGTTTCACCGATAATTCTGTGGTGTTTGGTCAGAACAGGTTTCTCCAAAAAATGGCTATTTTAAGAAGTGAGATAAATGCAAAAGTATGTGCCTACGGCTACATATATACATATATATATATATATATATATATATATATATATATATATATATATATATATATATATATATATATATATTATATAAAACTTGCTAATGTATGATATTGTCCTTTTGTCCTTTGTTTTTGTGTATATGCTTTATTTTTTATTTTTAAATAACAATGAAAATGCTTATATCTCAAAAATATGATTTTGGAATTGCCATGTTCTGACCAAACACCACAGAATTGGCGGCCAAGGGGCTAAAATGTTTACCCTATATGTCAACATAATAATGTAAAGGCTCAATTTTAGTCCAACAACACTTTCATTAAATGATCAAGATGCACTTTTGACAAGATTTTGTACGCAGCGACGAGTATGTCCTTCCAAACAATTCATAATGCCACCCCCAATCACCTGTTTATGATAGACTATCATCGTTAATATAGAGAAAGATGTGCTCTATACTTGTTGATACAAGATTTTCGGAAGACTAAATCATCTTCATTTCTAGATATAACCAGTCTTCCGAAAATCGTGTGTGTGTGTGTGTGTGTATTATCTTGAATTTCAATCTTTTCATTCCGCACACACACACTAATTCTTCTAAAACGTGCTTAGATCCTTAAGATGAACGCTCTATTCTGGACAGTCTATACAGCATTGATTTCCACCTGGTGTTCCGCAGAACCCAGAGAGCTTTAAAAAAAAACACCACTTTCTTGAAACAGTGACATTACATTTACTTTAAATTCGAATATTCGAATCAGAAGTTACAAAAGTTTATAAAAGTCATTCTTCGTTTCATCAGGAAATTTTAAATTTTAAAAACGATGGTTTTTTTTTTCAGAATTTGTTTTGTCCGTTATTAATATTTTTGAGAGTGTGGATTTTTGGATAGCAAAATTTATGTGCACTTTACGAGAGCCACAGTGCATGGGTCACACCGGGCACGGCAAGCTCATTTGCGTAGGGGCTTTCACGATAACATCTGGCATAATCCATTGATTATGGCATTAAGTATGTAAATTTCCAGGTGGTGCCCTAATCGCTCTTTTATTTTGCCCTGGGACAAAGAGACGGCAGTAGGGACACGATTGTTTTCTTTTTGGATAAATATTTAAAAATATGTTTGAGTTCCGTGGAACAGCCTCATTATCATCAACGTTTCTGGGAGAAATTTTAAGTTGGGAACAACTGATCTCCAGAGAGTGTGCAAGCATTTGAGTGACGAAAACAGTGTGCAAGTATGTGAGTAATCAAAAGAATGATTTGGTAAACGAGGGACGAAAAAAGTGACCTAGAGCAGTGGTTCTAAACATTTGGAAGCCCATGGCCTGGTTAATTTCTTTTTTGCGAGTTGAAAGCCTGGTCACACTGTTGACTAATGGAAAATAAATGGGTTGAAATGAAACGGTGAACCACTCACGGCCCGGTTTGATTGATGTCAGGAGCCGGCGGTTGACCTAGAGGATGTGAAAGCATGTGAACGACCAAAGAAGTGACTTCGACACTCCAGGGCTGGTAATTTGGAGGAATGAGGCGGGTAATTAGAATAAGTCAAGAAAACTACACTAGAATGGGTGAAGAATGGAAAAATGTATGTTGCCCACAGGTAGAAAAACCCTAAATCCACTAATGGAGGGGACCTCAAGCGAACCCATTATCGGCTCGATTGCTCGAATTTTCACGTGGAAAAGTGAGGCATTTGACCAAGCCACCTTTATGCACCCGAGCAGACTTACTTTGGTCCATAACCAATAAACGGGTAAAAGTATAATTTTAGCTCGCTTTTTTTTTCTCTTGCTTAACTTCTTTGCGGCATTTTCTTCCAAAATAGTGTAGTTTCGTTAGCGCTAAACACATGCTGATGTGCACAACCCTTCTCTTCAATAATTTTCTACAAAAAATTATTCTTAAATCTTCTTAATTCTTAAATTTATAAAAATTCCCTACTACTAAAGTCTGGAAATTTTTTAGCTGCCTCCTGGTCGGCAGGGGCTTGATCGCCGGAGATTTTTACATTGCGTGATCCGAATCGTTTCTTAAACCTATAAAATTGCCTTTACTTGCATAAAATTCTTATGAAATAGACGTTTCACCAGCATATTCCTTATGGAAGAGTAAAACTTTTTGGCCTTTTCTGTTATAATATTACAATCAATTGAAATACCTTTTTGTATCAGTCTTGTACCCACAAAAAACAGCATTTTCTGTACGAGAAACACGTGGATCCCGTAGGCGCTCAAAAGTTTTGACTGCCACCTGTGCAGCTACAGCCACGGCTCAACGAATTTCAGATTCCTTTTTCTTGATATATCCCACCGTAGATTAGTTGATTCAGTAATGGCGGACCCCAGCAGGTATTGACTTACTTTCGTCAAGCATAGTTTTCGTGAATATATCCAATTTTTCTTGACACGTTATCACTTATATTTGTCTTTTCAAAGCATTATCAGTATCACTAGAAGAATGAGGACTAGCTAGAGGACGCGGTCGTTGTAGTTTGTACATATTGTTCTTAGACGATAGAAGCCCAAGCTGGGACACCATATGTTAACACTGGGCGAACAATTTGTTCGTACATAAAAACTTTGTTTCTCTAACTGAGTTTGGACTTCGGATAGCAGAATATAAATAGTTGTCTAAGAGGATCTGAGCCTTTTTTATTTTGTTCTTGGTATGGCTCTTGAAGTTGAGTCTTTCATCCAGTCATCCAGGGTGACGCCAGTTTGAGTCGATGGCAAGATATCTTGTCGCTCTATGATGATCTTCATATTTGAGGGAATATCTCGGTTTGTGAGCCATATCATGACACATTTGTTCACATTCAACTTGGCATTGTTGTATGAGTCCCAGCTTTCGACATTGCTGATCAGCTCCTGCAGGTTACTTAGCGCCTTCAAGGGCTTACTGTCGGTTGAAATCAATATAACATCGTCAGGTATAAACCCAAGATGCCCTTTGGTGCCATAGGATAATCATCCATGAAGATATTGTGTATCATCGGGCCAAGCTAGAGCCTTGGTTAATTCCTGCGATTATAGGTCTTTTTTCTGATAATGAGTCGTTTATCTTGACCTGAAAGACGTCCGAAAAGATAAATATGAACTAAAAAATTTGATTATGATTGAGGGGTATCCCCTATTTATCATTTACAAAAACAGCCCTTATGGCCAAATTTGATCAAAAGCTCGACTATAATCTAAAAGTTCTGCAACCGAGTAATCTCTATAATTTTTAGCTGCTAGAAAGCATTGGATCACCCTAACGAGCTGATGAGCCATTCCGTGCTCTGCCTTGAAACCAAACTGTTCCATTCGGCCTAAGTTGGATTCATTAGTAAATTCGGTGTCTTGCAGCAAACACACTTTCAAATAACTTGGACATATGTCAAAGAAGAGCGATAGGCTTGTACGATGATGTGAATGCTGAAGGAAGGATGAATTTAGCATTTTTCGAATATGCGAGAAAATAAGCCAGAATTAGCATGAGATTGAAAATGTTTGTAAGAGACGTGATGATATTTGGAGTAAGCATTTTTATCGCTTCAGATGTGAGGTCATCCACGCCAGGTGCTTTAAGGGCCATTTGGATATGATTGTCTCTATCTCATAATCCAATGGAGGTGGGTTCATCGAATACACTCTACCTACTTGATTTGTTCGCTGCCGATGTTCTGAAGTGTAGACGCCATTTGGAGAGAATTGCTGCTCTAGATCCACTGCTAATTCATTTACTTTCTGCTCGTCCTCAAATATCACTCCCTCGGATCTACTGTAGATAGCTGGCATCGAAGTATCTTTCTTGTTCATTTTTTATAGATGTCGTACACGATCCCACCTCCTGGCTTAGCGTCCATGACCCATTCATCGAACCTCTCATTTAGTAAATTCTTGATAAGGCGTCGCGTCTCGGCTTTTCTTCTGCTCTACTCTGAATGAAAATATGGATCTCTGGTTTTTTCTGATACAATTTTTTGTGTCTGTTCTCTCTTACCTTTTCTTTGATTAAGTATGGAAGTATGCTAATGGATTTATGACTTCTAAGTTTTGTAGAAGTTGCTGCGTTGACGCATGCCTGTATGACATTCGTGATCTTTTCCAAAACTGGGTTTCCACTTATTCTGTTTCCTGTTGTGAAATCAGTATAGGTATGCATTGGAGCAAACATTGGTATTTTTTCCAGTCTGTCTTTTTGGAGATGTAGGTTGGTACATGGGTCGTGCAATTTATAAGAAGTTCAACTGGCAGATGATCTGGATCTGCGTTAAGAGCACTCGGAACCTTCGATTGTAGTTGAAACTGTAGGTTTTTTTACCAGCGTTATACCCAGAGTATCTGGTCGGCAATTCAGGTTGTATGGATAGTAAGTGAGAGTTTGACTCCCTACAATACATGTTCCATTTCTGTCGCAATGTTCTTTTAACTTTTTACCTGCTGAAGAGTCAATTCTGAAGCCTCAGTAAGAATATTTTGTACTGTAGTCTCCCATTGCTATAGTTGGTATGTTGTCTCTGAAGATAGCTGTGATGACTTTATAGTTCAAAATCTCGTCCGGAGGTTTATACAGCGATGTTATTCGCATTTGTAGATTGTGACCGAACGACAAATCTACGGCCAGAGCCTCCGTATCTGTGGAGAATGGTAAGTCCACAAAGTTGTAAGGCAGGTGCTTTTGAACATATATTGCCACTGTATATTTGATACCAATGATTCTGTTATTTCTGATACATAAGAAGTTGGCGATTTTGGCCCTTTTATAGGTTTCAAAACTGTTTCGGAGACGCATGCCACGTCCGTTATTCTGTCTTCAACTAACTGACGGAACTCTGATAAATCACTCTTCAATTCGTCTGCGTTCCTTTGTAGAAGAGCGATTGGTTTGACTCTTTTGGCATTATGTCAGCACTTTTAGGACCTTTAAAAGAGCTTCCTCTAGTGGCATTCTTCTTCTATACTGCTTCTTCTATTCTCTCGCTTAGTACTGAGGATGACGAAAAGATATCCCTCGACTATATCCAAAATATCATCTAAAGGGAAATCTTGAGTTATGATGTTGGAAACGACTTCCTTCCAACCATTCACTCGTTGAAGATTATGACCCAAATTTACCTGCAACTGACTCCGAACATCCATCGTTTGTTTGTTGGGTCCTTCGGGAACATTTGTGCTGGATTATTTTCTTGAATCCACAGTAGATTCCTCGTTGAGTCGTTGTGTCAGTACCCTTGCAATATCCTTACTGGGTTCCTGTGTTGCCACCATCATTCTCTTGCTGGATCCTTGTGTTGCCACCATCATTCTCTTGCTGGATCCTTGTGTTTTCACCCTCATTATTCCCTTGTTGAGGGGAATTTTAGTTTCTCCCTAAAGAGTCAAGAAAAGAACGTAGACAGTTAACAAGACAAGGATGTTAACTGCCTACGTTCTTTTCTTGACTCTTCCACCAATGCATCTGTGGCCTCTTTTCTGAGCATTTCTATCGGAACCACTAGACTTTTCTTGAGCGTAGGAGGCGCTATTCTTCTATTTAGAGAAATATTCCCTTCTTTTGAGGACTCTCCTTCTGTGTCTGGTAAGAAAACTCTATAAAGTAATTCTGAATTGTTTGGGGTAGCTCATCAGCATCATACTCTGTACGTTCAACAGAATCTCGTTGATTGCTTTCAGGTATGGAATTTATTTGTCAAATTGCACTGTGGAGCTTCTGATTAAAGTTATCGTTCATTTGTTTACTTCTCATCTTATTCTTGTCTGCGTGAGCGTTATTAGGATTTTTTTGACATCCGCTCCATGATGCGATAATATTTCCCAGGCAGTTCACACATGTGCCAGTACCTTTGGTTTTTTGCACAAATGGGTCCGATGACCTTTGCTGCATTTCATACAACGGGGGTCATTCTGACACTGTTTCTGGCCATGATAGTATCTCTGGCATTGTATATACGTAGTATGATATTTTGTCATTTCGCGCAGACATCCAGATATGATGATTCTGCACGCAGAGAAACAACAAGTCTGTGCAGGTGTAAAAAAATAGAATGTGCCCTTTTTATATGTGGGAAAATACAAGTTAGAGGGCACATTTTATGTAGAAATAAATTTTCCTTTTCACACGAGCATCTCGGTGCTTACCATGGTGCCCCACAACCTGTACGCAGGCTCCTTATAGACCAGTGATTCCCAACGTGGGCGTTAACGCCCCCTTGAGGACTTGGGAAGGTCTAGGGGGTCGGTAGAAGCTACGGGTATAACATAAGATCCTATGGATCAGATTGCGTTGAGGGAGCGATGTGAGAAAAAAAATTGAAGAAAGGGGCGATGGGACAAAAAAGGTTGCGAAACTATGGACTGAGAGCTTTTGTGGACCTCCTCTATGGCGAATCTATAGTTTAAGAAAAACAAGAACAAATATAATAGGCTTTGTCCCGGGCCTCGTGTTAGATCCCTGCCAGGTCTCTCCCTACCCACGTAGGGAGGTCATGGTGCTCACTTCATACACATAAATATAGCACTTTGTCTTATATCTATGGCACACTTGTACCATTCAGGATGGATTTCGTTATCAGGAGAAATTCATCGACAACTCAGATGAACACCCTGTGGTTTAATGACTCGCATCATGAATATTTCAGCTTCAGTCAGAGTTTTTTTTCTTCTTTTGTGAGGGTTACAATCAAAGATCTTGATTCGTGAATATGCTAACATGACTCCAACCTCGGGGCTAGGCATCAAATTAAGGACCATCTTAAGAGCACCCCAGGCAAGTGATCTTATCTGGTTGGAATTCACAGCTTACCCGTTTACATATTTTCTCGTGAAAATCGTAATGCCTGGTCTCAAATGATCATGAGACCCTCCTATGTATCCAAGGCCCCCGAGTATAGCCATGGAAAAAAATATCGAGAAACCTCGCTTATCACTGTAAAGTATGGAAAATTTCTATTTTCAAAGACAAAGGGGGGGGGGGGCGGAACATTAAGGTGCCGTAACATTGCCAAACCCGCAAATTTCTTTTCCCTTAGGGGCCGTTCAAGTATTACGTCATCATCGATGGGGGGGGGGGTTGGGGTTTACTGACGTTTGATGACAATGGGGGAGGGGGGGATTTGGATAATGCTTACGTCATCAACCACCCTTTATGAAAATATGAGTTAGGATTCAAAGGGGCAGAGCTGATGACGAAATTTGGCTGACAGAGGGGGGAGGGGGGTCAAAAATGACTAAAAATTTGCTGACGTAATACTTGAATAGTCCCTTAAACGTAAAAGCGTCTAATTTAAAAAAAAAATTATTTACTAAAATTCAAATTTTTGTCAAACTGTTCACGGGCTCCCTCTGTTATAACTTTATAGCGTGAAAAACAAATACAAAAAAAGATGAAAATCATCTCGGACCGTCGGTCAGAGTCCTCCCCTTGTGAGAGCAATGCGGTACTTCACTTTCATGGAGCTTCCGCGATGACATCTGACACATTGATGGAACTTCGAGCCGCTCTCCCCTTCAAAATGTCTCGCCACAGAGAGCAACAGTCCTACAAACAGTACAAGTATTCAGGCATAACACTTCACTCACTTCACTTCTGTAATATAAATGGCAGCACTGAAAAACCATACACGGCACTAGATACGCAATCAGACTGTTAGGTACACACACTTACACTTCCGCACAATTCACTAGGTAGTAAATTGCCCATGGCGATAGACCTGAGTTGTGCTCGGTTTGAAAAAAAAAACACATTGATGGATGGTATTAAATAAGTACATTAAGAGGTGGTGACGAAGCCCTATTTCATTTTGCCGTGAGGCTATGATGCTGCTCTGACAGCAGGAGAGACATACTTTATTTTGAGTAAATAGTTAAAAATTTGTATGAATTCCACGGAACAGCTTCATAATTATCAAAGAGAAACTTTACGTTGGAAACCCCTGCTCTACCGCATTGCACACAGTCTGCGTAATGCTTGTTATGTGTAGTGCTGCCATCTGACATAAAGTTTTCTTTGTACACAGCGAACCACAGGCAGACAACGATACAGTTATTCAATCATTACACTTCAATCCTGCCTAGAAAAATTGATGTCAGATGACAGCACTACACATAACAAGTTCCACACAGAAACAAACTTCACGGCAGTTTCACAACACGTACGCGCATATTCCAACATGCACCGATTCGTTAGAAGTTCCGCAGAGGAATGTGGACGAGGTACATGTATGGTTTAGCGGTAGCAGAGTCTCTACAGTCCTCTATCTAGTCTTGACAACATAAAGTGAAATTTTGTACTCAAGAGATAAATTCTCTTATATACGATACGCACTATATACGTCCAATCAGAGATGGCATGCGATTTTAATGAACACTCCCGCGACCACAATAACTCATGAAATGAAGATCCACATGGAAATGTGTTGCGCATTTGTACGACAAAGCAGATTATTTCAATTGGTTTTGAAAGATGTGCTGAATGACATATATATTTTGTCAACATCAAAATAAATCAAACTAAATTCTCCCCAAAAACACTTTAAATTGTTTCATTATTATTATTATTATTATTTGGTTTTATTTTACAACGACGTTAGAAGATCCTTGTTTCCCAATTCCCTAATGGCCGAGCTATTTGGTGCTTCGGTAATCAAATTACCCAAGATACGGCTTCGTGAACAGAATTGTTCTATTCGAGATTCAATATTCTGAGTGGGATGAAGATCTAGATCGGATTTTTGGGGATTGGGGCGAGTTACGAATGGTATAGAAGTGAAGAATACCGATTATATAAAAAATTGCGATCCTTTAACTATTAATTAGAATTTTTTCAAAGTATCCCTATTATGACTGATCTATTTAATCAATTAATCGGGTCGATTGTTTGTCGCAGATCAATAAATCAATTATTAATCACAGTTAGAAATTTTAGTTGAGTTAATCTAATCGATCAATCCAATTGGAATTCGATCGAAATTTCCATTAAACCTGTGCAAATCAACTTTATTTATTTAACGAAACCGATTAGATGTCTTAAATTATGTACATTATACACAACATTTTAGACATGTGACCATATTTGAATATTCTTAAACCAATAATTTCATTTTTTTTTTAAAAATAAACGTCGATTCAACAGAAACCGGTTAGAATTTCAGTTCCGAAGTGAGATTTATGGCAGTTTCATAAGAAAAGTTGAAAATATATTATTGTGTCTACTGTGACTTCTCCGTCTTATATGTTTCCTACAGTTTTCTCTGCCTTCAAGTATGGCCTCCAATTGAAACAGTGCTAAGCGGTTACGAAATGTCCCCGTGATGGTGGTCCCCGAGTTGGTGTCGCTTGGTTGTCACCATCATCACGGCTGCAATAAGGGAATATTAATTTCTCTACTTCCAGAAATTTACTAAGGCCGGATTACAGTATGAAATTTTGATTAAAAAATATTTTACAAAATTTGAAGTTAAAAATAGTCAACCAATAAGCGTATTGATTACATGCGAGTGAACGTAACCAATAGGCTTATTGGTTGCTTTTTTTTTCAAGTTTTGTAAAATATTTTTTATCAAACCATTATAGTGTAATCTGGTCTTAAGCCGAGATTACACTATATAAATGTGATAATAGATCTTTTACAACAACCAATAAGCCCATTGGTTACACTCGAACTTTTGACAAGTTTTTAAAAATGTCTATTAATTATTAGAAATGTGTCCCATGATTTTAAACTAAGCACAGTGTACATCACAAGTGTTGTATTTTATTGTGTCTGATTCGATTACATGTGGATATAAGATTAAATGCAATAAATACGAAAAATACGGGTAGTAGTGGAACGCTATTTTTTACAAATGATGTGTCTTGTAGTATAGAATACCGTAGGTATTATCTGACAAAGAGAGGGTACCAAGATGACGTCTTTGAGAAAATTTTGAAAAAAAATCATCACTTGTTCCTCTCATTCAAATAATGCACAGAAATGAATTTTAAAAATCCAGCGGAAATATTTTGGTCACTCAAAAAATAATAATAAATACTAATGTTTTGAACAATAATAAAATGAACGACCAGAATGAATTTAATTACCCCGCAAGCCCCTCCCCCTAGAGTGACGTCATTACAACAACGCATGATCAGGTACAGAACAGAAAAAAAAGAAGGAAGAGAAGAAACACACAACTGAAGAGAGTGTGTGAGATAGTGAAAATAATTTTCTTTTTTTCATAGATATCGCCAAGAAAGGCGATAAATAGCCACATCTTGAATTTTTGTTATCGTATTTTACGGTTTTAATAACTGCATTTCACCGCTGATGTTTTTTGTCTTTACGTGTTTCTGGGCGAGATGAATACATTTTTTCATGAGTTTTTTCAGGACGACACCGTGAGACTCTTTCCTTGTGAGTTGGGCAAGAATATTACTCTTCGAGATGGAAAGTTTAGTAAGATAGGAGAAAAAACAGTCTCTAAAAATATTGCGTGCCCGATTGTCTGTAGGCACCCCTTGACGGTTATGGGCAGAACAGGAATATTGTGTTTTTGACTCTTTTGAATAGACTCATTAAATCTTGTGTTTGATCGATTCGAATCGATTTATCCTATATTACCCGACAAAAATTATTTGTTTAAATGTCTTTTTTTAATTATGGTATTTATTTCTAAATTCGATACACTTATCAATGAAAATACGAGAAACCAACTTCTATATAAATACAGATTTCAGATTTGTCCCATGTTTCAAATTGGCATAATCGAGAAAAGAAAAATAGAATTACATATTACCCGAATGAACTACAATACTATGAAGATCGAAAGTAGCTTCGATATTAGTGACTAACTCGATTTTCTGAATTTAATAAAAAACAGGATCCGAGTTAATAAATTCCAGGATGTGACAAAATAGGTTAGCTTATTAAATTGCTTCGTGAGGGCAGTCAGAATTTCTTAATCAATTCCTATAATTTTTTCATCAAGAAAATAAGTGTTTGAAATAAATGAAATATATTTTTATAGCATCAATTGATATTTCATTTTCACCAATACTACGTTTGATGTGAACGGTTACAGCTCAAAAACTATTTGATTAAAATTCGATTAACCGGTTAATTTTTTTTCGATTCCCAGGTCTAAAGCTTATTACTAGAATGAAATTACAATCACTACATTTCGAAATTCCCGCCAACGCGGTAGGTCCAAGGAAAGCACATAATAGCTTACGCAGAGCATAGAATGGCTTTCCCCAATGAATAATTTAAAGTTAAGCTAGGAAACGACCTTCAGTTTGACATTGTTCAACGGGAAAGATTTTTAAATTATAACGAAAGAAAATTTCTTACTGAAATTTCCATTTCATAAAGAAGTATGTACGAGAGGAGAGAAAGAGTTTCCGCTACGGAAAAGCTGATTTAAAGCTTAAACTTCTTTAATAGGTAACACGTGACGAAGTAAGAGGGATAAGAGAAATTTTTAGATTCAGAAGCGTGAGCTTGAATTTCTAAGCATCTCTTTTTAATCAGAAAGAATGTTTCCAAACCCACAAAGTTTCAAAACTCTTGAGCCGAGTTCTAGAAATTCATCTCGCCCAAAGGTAAGAAGAACTTTTCATTCCCTTCTTCTATTTCTTTTTATTTCCTTTTTTTTTTTTATTCCTTTCACAGTCATATAACTCTAGTCACTATATTTTTTAATTTTTTTTTTTCCTTTGGAATTTCGCGACTTTCCCCCAGGCATTATATGTACACGGAATCTTTTGAGATCGGAGGGAAACGCTGCCATTAGTGCATTCCAGGAAGTGAATTAAGAAAGGACTCGCTGTCAAATGTCTTAATATTTCTCGCACCAGAGCAATTCTCTCTCCCATTTCACTTCTTTTTCTGCCTGCAGAATCTTTCTAGTTTTCTTGTAGTTGTTCGTACGGAACCAGACTGATCTTACATCACTAAAACGCATCAGTGTAGAAAAAGTAAGAAAAATCAATCATTATAAAGACTTCACATAGAATCCTTACACAATCGATGCAGCACTTTGACCACCATGAATTATTGCAAGCGTTTCATTATATCGACCGATAGGATTAGTCACGAATGCTTTCATATTCACCCCATGCTATTCTTTTATCAAATACAAATACAAGTACAAAGGCCACAACAGGCAAAATGGCCAACGAGGTGGCTGAAAAAAAGATGTTCATAAAAGTATGAGTGTGAAATATAACTAAAATAAAGGAACCCAATATATAAAGCAAATATCATGAAAGAAAAAGCTAATGATCAATAATGTATAATACACTGCCCATAAAAAAAATTATGGCTGCCTTAACCTTATGATGGATAGCATCCCGATTTATCCCACTATGTCTATAGTACTTCTTTTTAAGCGTGTCAATTGTGTTAGAATTCACGAACCTTGGAAATAAGCATTTCTAGTAAGCAATCCAAACCCTATTGCAGAAATAACTTCCTGCGACACCACAACCTGGAAATGCCCCTTACTAAACAACACTGGTGTCCCCTTGTCGAAGCAGTTGATTGATGGTGTGTTAATAACTAAAATATAACAGGGCTGCATAAAATTTTCATTTCAGGGCCAGGTAGGCGGTGTTTCTCCAACTCGTGTGCCAGAAACTGGCACAATGCCAGTTTATTGAAATCACTTTTATCCTGATGATTTTTATTTTATTAAGCGGCCGATATTTTAACCGGAGAATATAGAAAGCGGCATAAACTAATGGACAATGATTCTTTTTCACTTTTATGCTGTTCTTTCCCAACTTTTCTCCGATTTTGTGGATTAAAAAACATCTAAGTGAATATTGCACTTAGAAACATGGAATTGGCCAAAAAGCATGGAGACAAAACAAAAATTTTCGAATCTGAGGTTAGAGAACAAGGAGACATATAAAATTTACATTTCTCTTTTGATGACACGCTGTGCAGTTTCACTCTCGAAAACTGGTACAAAGTTATTTCTGAACACATTTTGAGTTTGGTCCGAATAATCGATTGATCGGGGGTGTTAATCGATCGATTGTCAATCGCAGTTTATAATGTTAGTTGAGAATCGACTCGATGAATATGAATGAAATTCAATTAAAATATTTGTTACTTATAACTCGATTAGATGTCTGAAATTATGTACCTATATATAACATTTTGGATAAGTGACAGGTTTTGAAATGTTTTCGGAATAGGGAAATACAAGTCGATTTAACCAAAACCTATTGTTTTCAGTTTCAAATTTTCATTAAATTGATTAAAAGAATCAGAACATAAGATCAAAATTTATTTTCTTCCCTGTGAAGAATAGTTTTAAGTATTCTTGGAAAATCAAGGACCCCGTCTACTCACTTGTATCATTTGGGAGGAGTTTCTGTGTAGTAAAACAATGAGCATTATGATCGAAATTAGTTTCGAAATCAGCGAGTAACCTACAATAACTGATTTTGTTTTTTGTTAATCAAAAATCCATGTTAATAAGAAATTTCAGGTTTTGAGACAAAATATTTTCAGCATATTAAATTGCTTCAAGTGGGCAATAAATTTAATTAATAATTTCTTAATTAATCTGTTACGTATACTTATATTTGTTTGCATCTAGTGAATAGGTGAGCGTAATGAATAAAACTTACATTTTTAGCGTCAATTAATATTATAAGGTTACAGAAAATACTCGAATAACCCATTAAAATATTTCCTATCAGACTTTAATCGATTCCCAGCCCTAATTTTGAGCTTTTTTTTAATTAGAACTGTATCTCAAATGTTGATGAAATAAGCAAATGCTTAATTAAGATTTACACGACACCCAGTATAATCACAAGCAAATTTTTATTCCCTTTGGCTTTGTTATCATTTCAGTTGAAAAACACATTCAAGGAAAGCAAATGTGCATAATAGGCAGAAGCTAATGGACTACAGACTATATTAGTGTGCGTATTTATAGTAATCTCAAATTTTTATGATGAATACAAATCATTATTCTAATAAGTACGGATATTTGTTTTCTTGCAAGATTATATTTTAAACATATTCGAAAATAAAAGGAGCATATGAATGATAGCTATGCTGTTTATGCATTTAAACGCAAAGAAAATCATGTTAATGGAAAAATATGCTCTTTCACGATCATCCCTCTCTTTCAGCTTCAATTAGCTGCATGATATGTTCGCAATAAGAATCGAAAATACGAATAAAATGAGCTACGAGGAAATGAAACGGGGTTTTTTTCCTTCTCAATGATGGATGCGGTTGTGAAACTTTTCCACTCCATTTAATGAAGCACAAATGTAAGCTACAGATATTTTATTTCTCTGCATTCATGCTTTATTAAACATGTTTTTCCCCATTGACATAAATATTTTTGTTGAAAGATGCAAATATTGTGAATTAAGATGGATATGTACATCGCTATGCTTATTTTACGATGATTCTGAGAAAATATATTCTCCTAACTCTTAAATCATTAAACTTCGGTTTGATGTTTACATAAAAGTTGTAAAAAAATGGATATCAACCACCGCTTTTTATTTCCAAAATGACATGATTTATTCACATAATATATTTAGTGAACGATATTTCCAATTGTTCTCATGAACATACAGGAAGGGTTGTTTTATTTTTCTTCTTCTTCTTTTTTTTTCATATACATGCAAATTCTGAATTTAGTCTTTGATTAGCTTCACAGCCTATGTCTAAGGAAAAGAACTAAGGGAGCGCTCCGCAAATGCAAAGTTTGTCAAGTTTGGGTTAAAAATATAGGAATTTTTCGGATCAGCTTCTGCATTTCACTAATTGGAAGTTTTAGCACACGGGGACATTGTATAAAAATTGAATTTCGTTATTCTTTTCATGTACACGACACCTCAAAAAATTGCAACATATTAAGAAACCGCATGCCATTAATATTTTTTTCGTAAGTGGAAGTATATTCATAATGCCATCGGTAGTAAAGACAATTCTTTGTGCAAACTATTTGAATCAGTATGTATACAGTGTGATTACTAACCATTGATCCTAGAGGCATGCTTGCAATTATAAAAAAAAAATATTCAAATCACGTGTAGAATTCAGATACTTTGTTCATCATGATGCAAGGGATTGTAATAATAATATACATCATCAACAACCATTTTCAATGTAGGTGGATGTAGATCTGCTCTATAGTTTTCCATTTTTTTCTGCCTAATGATTTTGCCTTCAAGTTGACTCCAGCTATCGGATCTCATCACCGCATGTTGTTTCGGTACGCCTTCTCGAATGTTCAACAGGTAGGTAACAATCTAGAATTGCTACAATTGTGGTCCATCGGTTGCCATGTCTTCTTGTAATAATATGCCCAGCCCATTTTCACCATTTACATATTGCAAACATTTAATACCTTGATATGATATTGACCCATGATATTGTTATGAAAATTATGGCAGTTATTGCCTGTATTCCGTCGGATTTTTATAAAATATTTCTGTGCATATTTAAATGAGTAGAATCGGTGATATCTTTTTTTTTCAAAACTTCTTGAAGACGTCACCTTGGAACCCTCCTCTTGCGAGTACTTGAGAGAGAAGACAAACTCTCTTGTGTATGTTTGATACGTTTGCGTACGTCTGTTTAATCCGTATTGTCAAATTGTTCTGCTTGTGAATACGTGTAAATAGCTGTTATGAAGAAATCTGCGACGTCTGGCATTTTGGTTGGATCCTTACTCATTGAAAAGACTTGTGTGAGAGACATCCAGAACATTATCATATACTTTTATTTGGCCCCTTATCCGCATGATGTTTCCTTTCTCGTAGCACACACTGGTTAAATACTTTTCTTTTCAGGTGAAATACCATGCGGCTCTTCAGAATTGCACAGTTTTAGCAAAAAAGTACACCATCGGATCCTGATCCTTCTATTTATTTCATAGAGAGAGAGAGAGAGATGACTTCGCGAATATTCTTGTATCCTTTCTTCTAGTTTCTAGGGATTATTGCTGATGACAACAAGTATGTCGGTACAGTTATTAAAATAAAAATAAAAAATTACCTTTCTAGACGGAAACCCTGTGCTCAAAAACTCAATTAGAAATTTATTGCCCTGGCTTTATTGAGGAAAAAAAACGACGTTTCTAGGTGCAATATTCGCAAAGTCATTAGGATTGAAAAATTGGAGAAAAATTCGTTAAAGAACAGCGTAAATAAAGAAAAGAAGCGTTGTCTTGCAGCTCTTGCTGTTCTTTCCCAACTGTCCTCTAATTTTTCAAATCAAATATCTCAGTGAATAATATGAAAGTCTTTTTTTTTGCCTTAGGAATGACAAGGCAACAACATTCTAATAGGGTTTTTGAGAACAGGGTGCCCGTATAAAATATTATTTTTAGTTTAATAACTACAAACCCTTCGCAACATGATTGGCGTATCTGAATTCTACACGTTATTCGGATAATTTTTTAATTTGAAGTATACCTCTAGGATCAATGATTTGCCAGTAAAATGGGGCAAGAGAGGAATTAAGTAATCGCATCGAGATCGTTAATACATCGAGATCTAAAAAATAGGCAAATATAAGATGAAATAAAACCTGTAACCAAGCACTGGTTACGTTATTGTTGTCATATCGTGGATAAAATGTTTTTCATCCACAGTGCCATTCTGTTCCTGATGAGAATAAGTTGATGACATCTATGATAGATGCAAACGAGATATTTATTAATGAACCAATATTTTAGGGATATCACGCTGCGGTACATCCTAGGCGAAATAGTGATATCTCTACCTGCATCGATCTTCATATTAACTTCATATATCTACATCATTTGCGAATACATAAAATTTATTCAGAATGTTTCGTTTATTTCGGGAACGTTCTTTTATTTTCTAAAAAAACAAGTTTATAGTGAGCGTTATTATTCATAGAGTAGTTCCAAAATCGCTGATAAAAATCAGTAAAAATAATGATCCTGAAACAAAACTCTAGGGAGTATCTTCATAAATATTCAGTTATTCGCGAAGGACATGCTCAATTATAAACCTTTAAGCTGTGCCACTGGAATGCGTTTTAAATAACTCATAAGTAAAGTTTTATGTTTGCTGAACAGAGGTTTAAAATTTGTTATGTATCTTCCGAAATTTATGCTCTGACTAAATATGCCTCAATGAACCTCTGGAGGACCATAAGTTATCCGTGAAATAAATCTAATGGGAGCGCGTAAGACAGCGTTCGTTCTTTTATTTGTCTTTCGTCTTCGAGATATCTTTTAAGAAAATGGAAAATATGATTTTTAATGATATCGAAATATGACTTATACCGCATGACCCGCGGACTACTTTAAGAAAACATTGAAAGCGGATAAAATTAAATAAACGGAAATTATTAAAGCCCGTTGACCAATAAAAAGTGTACTACTTCGTTCATTTGTAACTGTGAGATACTTTTAGTATATTAGGAGCGGCTAACGAAAAAAGGGGAATCAATATAGCAACAGTTTTGGGGGGACCTCCTTATTTTATATATTTCGGAAGAGAAAATTCAGTATGTATTTGGTATACGTGACAACAGAATTGCTGAAATTCATCTTGGTGAAAGAGATAACTTTAGAAATATTTCTCTCTACCTCTCTCTCCAAACTTTAGAATTAAATTTAAGAGTTTTCGGGTTTTTTGGCCGACGTTTTTTGATACGTTACGCAATTCCTGAAAATGTTCGCCACTCGTGCGAACGGAACGTCGGAAGACGAAAACTGTATTTCACGTCTTCCGAAAAACCCGAAAACTCTTAAATTTAATTCTAATTTACTCGATGGCCATGAAAGCCTTTTTTTTTGTTTCATATTTCGAAACTGTTCCAGATATAATTTCTGGTTTTAGGTTTTTGGGACACACGTCGGGTCAATACACATCAGACACTTCATTTCGACCTGCTCAAAACAATAGCAATGCCTCTCTTTCACGGCCTTTCTTTCTAGTTTTAAATAAAGTACTCGAAGGATTTCATCATATAAAATATGCGGCGTCTTTAGCAATTTTGTGTTCAAAGGAAACCAATCCGATAGCTTTTCACTTTTATACTATCACGTATCTGATACGCCATATAAGCGCAATCTTCGAAATTTGTATAAAATCGGAAGTTTTTCTGAACTTTTGAGTCAGCTATTTTTCAAAATTTAGAGTTTAGAAAATCCAAAAATTCATTTCCGCGACAATCATAGACGTTTAAAGTAGGTGTTTGGATTCTGATCGCAAGCAAAAAAAAAAAAATCGAAATTTTAAGCAGGATCCATGGCGCGGTTGAAAATATATAGTGTCTAAACCTGCTGCTCTCTACGGCGACAGCAGCACGTCTACAACGATAAAATCTTCAAACGTTACACTTGACTGATAGTTCGAAAAATGTGTGGTAGATGGCAGCACTATCACAAGCATTACACAGAAATAACCTTCACGTTAGGTTCACAACACGGACATGCGCATACGAACATGTACCGATTCGTTGGAAATTCCGCAGAGGAATGTTGATGAGGTACATGTGTGGTTTAGTAGTGTGTAAACTTTTGAGGCACACTGTAGTAGAAAGATGCATTATAAAGAAAGGAGAGAAAGAAAAAATAACATCCGCTGATTATAGGGTGACCGTAAACCTTCATGATGGTAAAACAAAATGCAGAGGACTTGTTTGAATTTATCCCACAGGTGTTTGTACGTAATGTTACGTCCGTGACAGTAACGAGGTTAAAAAACGTCACTTATTGTATTAGAGGCAATATTTCCCTTTTTGTATGTGGGGATGTAGAAAGCATGCAATTTTCAGAATAGAAAAGAATTGAGGTAATTCGAACGATACTTTCAGATAGAACAAAATAAATTAATCAAATTATAATCATCTAGGTGATGATTATTTGTAAACATATTTTCGCTCATGGGTAAAGAAGAAATTACAGTAATTCAAACGTTCAAAGTTCACGTGCTTGCGTTCGCATTTTTCTCTTCTCTGAATAAAGATCAATAACTATTATTTACGCTCAAAAATATGATTCTGCCTTGTTTGTTTAACAAGATATTAAGAGTTGGTATTAGAACAAAGCAAATGCGACAGATCAGTTTGAAAGACAGAGAAAATAACAATAATAATGAGTCGGGCATGAGGTTCGTTCATTTAAGAGAGAAAAATAAACTTTAGTTTTGGATTTCCAGCCTTTTTATCCACAAAAATATACGTGACAGAAACAATTTTCGCTCAATTATTTTTACTGAGTCCGGCCGCGTTTCTTATTATTGTTATTACTGGGCTTTTTTTCCACCTCCTTTTCTGAACAATTCCATTTTAAAATTTTTTTCCAACTATTTTTATTATTTTTTTTCCCCCATGAGAGCGACCGGAACGCGTTGGTACCAATTATTTCGTGTAATGAACTCTTTCGTTATTTAGAATGGGAGTATGTGCTGAATAAACAATGAGACAGAGAGAGGGAGATTCTCCATTTCTCTCCTTTCTCTCGCTCTAACGTGGTGGCACTTCCAGTAAGACATACTTATATACCTTTAGATTCCTCCCACAACCTAATTTACGTTGTGTGTGAGGCGATTTCCTTCCACACAGTGTATTTTGAATTGTGTTTCACGTGCATGTATACATTTATACGTACTTCAGCTGTGTGTGTGTGTAAGAGAACATGTAGAAACATAGTTTGCATTCTGTTAACAAACGTACGAGAAACAATTATCCATAGGATAGGAAAGAAAAATAAATGCGTGAAGCGCTGTTTTTGGAAGCTATTCATTTTGTTTCTTCGTGATTTTTTAAAATCTATAGATTTTTTTTTTTTGATCTCTTATGAATGAAATTTGAGATTATTTTCTGAAGAGAGCATTTGTATAATAGCTGAACTTACAGCAGATGTATAAAATAGTTTTTCTTTAGAACTGGACTGCTTTGCAAAAGTGAGGAATAGCCCAAAAGATACCATACGGAAGTGGTATAAGAATATTCAAATTTTATGTTTATTTATCCACATTCAAGGGGGTTATTTACATATAAGTTTTGGAAGCGTTCCGTTTTGAAAGAAAATTAGTTCAAATTTTACCTTCTGATAAAAATTGGAGATGGTAAAGTCTGAATAATTGGGAATTACTGCAACACCGGTTGATTTCAGAAGGTTTGACGTTGAAAATAAACTTACTACTCTCTCGGAAGTAGCATAAGAAATACAGTAATTTTACAGTCGAACCTCCTCCATAACCGAATTCCCGTAAGCAACCGGTTCCACTAATTGGAATTTTTTTAATTACATAGACGGAACATAATGTTTTTCACTATTCATTAAAATGGGCAGTCCTCGTTAGCTGTCAAAACTTCCGCTCCCATGGGTGTCCGTTATCGAGAGGTTATACTGTAGAATGCGGCTGTGAAAGCGTTTTCTGAGAATGTGCAGCTGTGAAAAAAGTCCTCGAACGCCAACAGGACAACCACTTGTTTTTGTCCTCTTTTGAATGAAAAATATTAAAGTGAATGAACAAGATAGATGGGTTCACTTTTGTTGGAAACGACTCGCTTCACATTGTAATTTATACAGAAAATATTCTCGTTTGAATAAAAACCCTGTTGCATAATCCGACAGAGCTCATCCCAAAGATCCAGAAACCGCTGCAAAGTGTATTTCGGGGAAAAAATTTTTCCTTTTGGAAATAAAAACTCCTAATTTGAAATCTTTATATTTTTGTTGCTGTATTTTGCCAAGTATCCAAACAATTCTAATAGAAATATACATCAGAAAATATGAAGCATTAACAGACAAATTTCGTAACGAGGTGGTTAGAAAATAATATCGCATTGACTATTAACAAATTTGATTGCAAATTCGCTTTCTTCTAGTTTTGGAAAAGTATTTAAAAGTTTCCCAAATGATATATTTTTTAGAATGGGGAAATTTTTCATTTAACTTGAATACTGGCCAAAGTAGCGGACGTATTATCATTTTAACGATAATAATAATTTGTAATTTATTATGAAAACCGATTCAACATTAAAATCTGATTACCTCTGAAAATTGTACCGAGTCAATAAGTATTTACGGTTAGACTGAAAATGGTTAGCACCTATAAAACTCAAAATTTTGATATAAATAAAAGGTGACGTAATTACAAAAATTATCTTCACGTGTACATTTATAAAGCAGGTAAGAATATTTTTCAATAGACACAAAAAATGGGTTTGATGATGGAAATAAGGATGTCTTGTGGTAATCGTGTTTTTCTTCGATTATACATTTGAAAATATCGGGATTTCTCCGAGTGGATCGTACCAGCATCTCCTAGAGATAGAAGGCCTCCGCACTCTGCTTGTAATGTCAGTAAGCAGTCCATTTTCCCTCAGAGATATTCAGGAAAAAAAATTCCCTGCTCGTGCCAGTATCATCGTTGTGAGGAAAAGAAATGATCGGACTCAGAATTATCGATTTATATGCCTCACATCCAATCACTATGCGGTATTTGTGAGCCAATCAGGAAGATTCTACGCCAAAATAAGAAGAAACGAAACAGGATGCTGCGTTTCAAGATGTTGCAAACTTGCTAGGTAGTCTGAATGGCGTTTATGGTAAACAGTGCAGAGGCCTTCTATCTCCAGGAGGTGCTGATCTGATCGTACACGGGTTAATCTAAATTGATGGGACAAACTTTAAGAGATGATATAAGACACCTACGCACACATTTTTGATCATAGATTGAGTGGTCATGTCACAATAACAAAGGCGGTAGAATATGTCTTTGGGGGAGTGCACAACATCCCTTCACCCGTAACAAATACCATAATTTACTGCGATATGCGATGCCAACCATCCAAAGGTGCAGAGCATGAAATGCTGTTGTAGGCATGCTGTCTCAAGGTGCACCCTAGTTAAAGCAAAATATACCAAAAGTTATTGTACCACTTTTTATTCTTTGTCCCAACATGATCTTAATGGTCATCGCTCCAGTAAACGCCAAAATTAAATCGTGGGTGCATGTAGTTGTGGCATAATGCAACATCACGTCCATTTAAAATTAATCAAACACTACAATCCTGCTGCATTGGATTGGACATGATGCGCGTATTACATGACACTCGCCTCGCGCTCTCTTCTAACTCGATTTCTTTTTGTGTGTCCACCTCCAGGGCGTTGTGTACGTAATTGATATTGAGCCCTTTGAGGATTTCATCGCTAAAATTAGTGTCACCAATGTGTTTTATTCTACTGTTTGAGCCCTTTTCTTTTCATATTCGACAACCATAAGCGGATGCAGGCTCCTTAAACGGGGAGGGGGCGAATGTCAACCTTCGTCAATGCCAATAATACAATATTATTGAACTGAACGGAAAGGTGGATTTTCACCCTTCACCGCCACTCTCGTCCGCCCACGTCGACCACACATTCCAAGACAAAAAAAAATGCTTGTTTAAGTGTATTCTAACACCCATTAAAGAGTTTGTCCCACGAATTTTGAATTTCCCTGTATCCTGTTGCGTCTCATCTGCTCCTTTTTCTCTTTCAAGATGTTAGAATACAATTAAAAATATTTACAAAATAAATTCATAAGATTTAAGGAGTTTGTGGATGAGAGCAAGAAAAATCAACATTTTTCTACGAAAGCTTGACGCAAACAAACCTTTCCATTCATTAAGATTTTATTATTCATAAATGACAATGTTCACGTGTGAATTACTAGCCACAATGGGCTATACAATTATATTTTCTCTCAATAACATGAAATTTATATTTTGTTGTTGATTCTTACTCTGCTTGCACTGATGCAGTGTACGGACTCGCATCGCGGGGTCCGGGTTCGAGCCCCACCGTCGCCACAGTGGTGGTCGGCTGAAGTTGGTTTTCTGTGGTTCCCAATTTCGAGGCGCAAATGCGAGCCGATCTCCCCGTTAAAAAGTCTCGCCACAGAGAGCAACAGACCTACAAGCAGTACAAATATTCAGTCACGACACATCACTCACTTCACTTCTGAGATATAGATGACAGCACTGAAAAATCATACACAACACTAGATACGCACTCAGACTGTTAGGTACACACAATTACACTTCCGGCACAACTCACTAGGTAGAAAATTGCCTATGGCGATAGACCTGAGTTGTGTTCGGTTAAAAAAAAAAAAGTGTAACCGGCGCCACAGTAGTGGTCGGCTGAAGCTGATTTCTATGGCTCCCAAGAAATCAGCTTGGCACGAGACGCGAATGCGAGCTGATCTCTCCGTTGAAAAGTCTCACCAAGGCCTAAAACAGCACAAATGTTCAATCGTTACATTTCACACAACACATTAGGCACATCACTAGATGCTCTCTCAGACTGTTTGGTAAGCACACTCTGTTCCAGACTATGCCACGAACCTGGGATGGAAGAGATCGCGATAATGCGATCAGTCCGGTGGCAGAGTTCTGGCGTTCATTCATGATAAATCGCATAAACTAATTTCCGTTTAAAAATACCTCAATAAATTGACTGTGAACATCATCACATAACATTAAATGTAAAAAATAATTGGTATTTTAGCCACCATTCAAAACCGTTCACAATTAGCTCCGAGGATTTAGCAAATACTCTGTAATAGATATTAGTTTCTAGAACCCAAGACAAAAATGATGACTACGTTAAAAAGACTCAGTTCATCCTAGTAAAGCAGGATGCCTTATAGGCTCCTAGGGGCGTTGCCAAGCTGCGTCTGGTATGCTTTGAAGTGGTTCTTTTTTATGGGAAAATATCCATCAAAGTGTTCTTGGAAGCCGTGTCTGACAAACGTTTGAGAAACAACTGTAGTAAAGTGTGGTGTTTACGATAAACAAATATTTTTACTTTATTTATCTAAGCCTACGCATTAACAAGATTGCGAAAAAAATTGGCATTCACATCTAGAGTAGCATTTACAACGAAGGGATATTATTTATATCTATGAAATAATTACGATTGCATATTTTGAATGATTCGAAAAATATTCATTGGGAACAGAAAAATTCACATTACTTATTATAATTGGAAACTTTTTTTCCGTTTTTGAAAGAAAATATGACGAAATAAAAGCTGAGGTCTGAACTGTATTGGAAACACAATATTATCCGTGCAATTGCCGATATATTTTACTGTCTCGCATCCATTAAAATCCTATAACGAACGTAAATATGACCACGAAACACAGAGCTCTGTTCAGCCTCCATCTCATTCATCCTGGAGAGAGACAGATAGAGACTCGCTATATTTCCCATAGAAAATCCTGCACAAACACATTTGTAGAAATCAAACGCCTGAGAATAAATAAAAGTAATCTAATATGAATTCGTCTCATGTTTTTCCAAATTTTCCTGCGATCTCGAATAAGAGCCATTTGCGGAAATTACATTGAAGCATAAATCGGGAAAAATACTTGCAAATATTTATCAGCTATCAGACTAATGATCTTTGTGGTCGCGGTACGTCACTATATGCAAATTTTCTAGACAATGCATATTGACACTTATCATACATAAACCGCAAAAAAAAGGGCTTTCCTTCTCTCCTCGTAATTTATGAAATGTATTTGATCTCATATTCGTGTTATTTTCTATAGTGCTTCATAACAATGTTTTATTTTCAAAATGGGAGAGAAAAACCGTTTATTTCCCGCTATAGTTAATTGGAAGTGCTTCCTGGAGGTAGGTACAGAACCGACATGAAAACGCAAGTTCACCATTAACTTCGCCGCTGGTACCAAAAGAAAATAATAAATTCGAAATGTAAAAAAAAAAAGGAAAAAAAAATCGTTGCCAAATTCGCGTGCGGTCATGAATATGGAAACAAAATGAAATGACTACACATTTTTTTTCTTCTCCTCCCACAATGCATTTGTTTTCTATGCTTTTTTGATATATTTGTGTTGGGATGAAATTTCAGCCTCACTTCTTCAAGTTTTATAATGAAATTTTTCATGTTCTTGTTTTTTTTTCCCTAAATGAATGAAAAAAAGAATATAATTCACAATTTTTCATGCGGAAGAACATTAATACGACGTGTTTTTTTTTTCCATTTTCAAACTCTGGAACTTTTTCCATGATATACTATGTGTGTTTCTATTCTTTATAATAAGTATGGTTCAGATTACGTTGATCTCATAGATAGTTGGGTTTTTTTTTCTTATATGGAAATTGAAAGTGTAGGTGGATTGCGCTATTAGAAACTCGTACATCACTTGTTATTCTTACGAAAATAGTGGTAGCTAAAAATTGATTGTGGCAAAGGCTCACTTTCGAGTAAGTTCGAGTGAAGCATTTTCAAATTTTCCATATTTCTCAGCATGTCCTGAATATCTGCTGAATTGCGTGGGTTTTGAAGATCCGTGGGAGAAGCGAGAGTTTTTAGAGTGAGAATCAGGGTTTTTGAGGATTTGAATTGGAAATTTCCACAATTGACGACATTTCAGAAGGGGATTGGGTAGCGGTGGATGAGGTCGCAAAGGGGACGATGAGAGTGAAGCTATAATCGGGCAATATAATGCACTAGCTGTTTCTAATGTGTTATTTTGTTGAAAATTTCCAAATAAATTAACTATGAGAGACATGTGAATCTTCATACTGGCATAGGATAGCAGCATATTTAATGGGAAAAAAATTGTGTAAAAGAATTGAAACACAATTAAAACCACTTTTGTGGACAAAAAAACGTCTGTAAGCCAGAGGTGACCCCATCAGGGGAGGGGGGGGGGTGTTCCTGTTGAATATTTAAAAAATGCAGTATTAGCAATAACTGGAAGGGATCTTTGTTTGATAATGCTCGAGATTCTGACGATATGAGATGCGTTTAAAGCATTAAAGTACATAATCATTGCACAGATGAAGAATTAAAAATATTGCAAAAGAAAAAATACACAAAGTTTAAATACTGAATTTAAAAATTTAAATCGTTTGGAAAACTTTTTAATCGATGTTTAGTAGGTTTTGGTGAGTATCCTAACTCCTCTTCGAACATTGGCCGCATGTGACCTGTGGGTCAGCTGTCGGCCACCCATGTTATATATATATCATTGGCTGAATATCCCTGAATATATATATATATATTTGATTTTTTAGTCATTCTTCGCGTGCTTCATCATTGGCATCAGCAGATTCTCTGCACAATTTCTTGATTACGATTTCCTGACACACACGAAGACGAACCAACCAACCATTTGAAGCTTTGAAGTTGATGAATCTGAGTTCTCCAGCTTCTCGGGCTTTTTCTTGTTTTTTATTTCTTTTTGTTTAAGAGAAAAAGCCCGAGAAGCTGTATATATTCCAACTAGAACATGGTATTTCACCATGTTCAATTGTATGAGAACCCCCCCCCCCAAATGAGCCACGGCAGAGTTCTAGATCACTTAAGCAGCCCACGGCCCTTTTACAGATCACTTAAGCGGCCAGCAACATAGTTCAAGATCAATTAAGCAGCGTGCGGCACAGTTTGAGATCCTTTAAGCCTCCAGCGGCACATTCCCAAATCATTTAAGTCGCCCGCGGGGCACAGTTCCAGATGACTTAAGCTGCCCACGGTGCATTTCACACGGTACAGGTCACTCAATTGGCCTGCGACCCATTTCCAAACGAATAAATTGGCCAGCACTCTCCAAAAGGTTGAACGCTCTTGATTTAAACCGCTTTTCCTCTCACGTCTTTCAAATGATTTCAAACCAGACTTGCTGAAGCGAAATTTACAGATTCAACCTTTTGTCCGTTAAACAAGAATCAGTTGCGTTTTCTTTGTTGTTTGATATTGGAACATTTACTAACATATTCTTTACAAGCGAAATGAATAAATCATATGCGTAAGGAAAATCGGCTGTTTATTCGCAATCACAGTCTAGCCGTCACATGGATATAGATTGTGAAAATGAACGGTGAAATAATAAACGAGTAATTGCGCACTAATTATAATTGGTATTGGATATTCTCAGAAAGATTTTGAACTCGAATTTCATTTGTTGCATTTCGTTTGCTTTTTGTTTTGAAAGTTATCTTGTTTCGGATAATATTTTAAACTCGATAACGCAATTATTCGAAAAAGATCGGAATTTCGAACACGGGCAGATTCTGAAATTACCATTTCGAATACGGATATTAAGCAGATCATTTAGTATATTTATTGGATAAACTTGAATTTCACATTTTTGTGGGGAGTACAGTGGAGTTATTGAGTAAAATATCGGTGTAATAATCATCTATTGATCTCACAGCACCAGAGTCGGTAAAGGAAAACTATATCTTGATGATGTAAATGGTTGTATTAGATGAGAGAGTTGGAAGACAATTTTGAATATTTCTGGAATTTTCGATTAAATATGTGTTAAATGTATCATTTTATTTTCCAATTTTTCTTTCTTAAATTAAATTTCAAAACTCTGAAATTTGATTTCTATCAATGATTAGGAAATCACCTTTGATTAAATGACTTAAAACATGAAACTGGAAGTTTAGGCAGTAAAAAAAACGCGAAAATAGGCAAGCAAAAGGCACTAAAAGGCTCAAAATAAGATCTAAAAAAGTCATTTATAGGTAATGGAGAAAAACAAAAATAACTGAAAACCAAGATAATATGGGTTCGAAATTTAGCTAAAAAATCGGCTGCCGTTATATTGTCTATTGTTCTTTATTGTATTTATAACAGTTGTTCTCAACCTTTGGAAGCCCGCTGCCCGGTGGATTTCTATTTTGTGAGTAGAAGGTCAGGTCATGCTACAAATGGGAAAAAAATGAAACAGTCACACGTCCCGGCAGTTGTGGAAACACTGGTTTAATATTTGTGTTATTAGTCAAGCCAAGTTGATGCTCTCACGCCAAAAAAAAGTGATTGCGATCCTTCAAACTTAGGTCGAATGTGATTCAACATAATAATAAATACTTAATTAGCAAATGCAAAAATAATTCCAGAAACAAATTAAAGAGCAATAATTAGTGAATAATTGTAATTATGTTTTAATTAAAACTTTAACCATGTCGATATACATTGCGCTATGTGAAAACTATGTATAACACAGATAGAAAATCTTTGCAAATTCTATGGCTAACAACATTGCTTTTTTGTCAGATGTCTTTCTCAGCCACTTATGCCAATTTTCATTCAAATGTTGCTGAGAGAGAGAGAAGGTAAGGTTTTCTGACAAGAATTTGTACGAAGAATTGGAATTTTTATGAGGAGCAATTATTTTGAAGTGTTTAATGCCTAAATATCCAAGTCGCACAGGGGATATGACTTTTAAAATCCATTGATAAGCATGAAGCAAATGTTGAAATATAGCGGTGGGAAAAATTCAAGAAAGACATTTTTACATAAAAAGGTTTGAAAATAGGCAAGAAAAAAGTAATTTATGGAATTTTTTCTGAAATTCCGGGCTCTACGTATTACTAACTTATTTCATAACTTAACCAGAGGTGTGCAGAAAACGCCGCTATAACAAACACATTTTCCAAAATCATTTCATTGAGAGAGGAAGCTTGTCCTGTAGTAATCAAAGCCTAAAAAATACAGGGTGCATAGGTAACAGAAAGAAAACCATTTTACCGTAATTTAAATCTGTTTTTCCCCAAACTTTCCTCCGTTTTTCTAATTCGAATATGTCAATGAATATTCCACTTAGAAACGTGGAGCCTTTTTAGTTGGCATCACATGAGACAGGGTAGCAACTTTATAATTGGGTTTTGGGGCACGCGGGGACTGTATAAAAAATCAGTTTTTGTATTTTAATAATTTTAAAATTCCTTGCAATATATGAACAATGTATCTGAATACTAACGTTATTGGGATATTTTTTTTAATTGGAAAATTATTTCCCCGTTGGAAAAAGTATGTCCCTAAAATGAATGGTTCGCCTGAAAATTTTATTTATGCACCCTGTATATAAAATATTGAAGACACTCTAAAAACGATAATATGTAACCCTTTCTGGAAAAATAATTTACTCAATGAGCGGATGAATGGAATTGCCCGTGATGAGCACATCGAACTGGTTCACTAGAGTATTATCAAATTGTTGATAATGACTTCCGAAGATAATTTGAAAACAGAGAGAGAGAGAGAGAGGCTTACCTCACCTATAAACCTTCCGCTCTTAGCAGATAAATGGAGAGATAATATGTCCTAATACAAATAAGTCGAGGTAATTAACTCTGCATATGCATTACATCTGCAGGAAACTTTTCCCACCGTTTTCGACCGGAAACTCGCTAAAACTCATCTTAAGCACATATTGATGGTTGGCTCCATTCGCGCTCTTCACAACTGCGGCCATTTTCAAATAATCATCTTGGAAATGATTTAAAATGCTCCCTGTAGCGTATAATTTGAAGAATTTATTTCGTGTCCAAAAATTATTTACTATTCGTATAGTGTGACCACGGAAAAATGGTATTTGACCTTGTATAGTCTTCATGTCGAAAAAAGAGGAAACATTTTTCAGTAGGAAGAAGTGTGTGGGGGAGGGGGAGAAATTAAGCATTCTCCAGGGTTGCTGCTGGAGTGCATTATTCTCCAATTTCTCCCTACAGAGTATGAACCCTCTCTTTAAATGATGAAGGTCGTACAAGGTCAAAGACCGTCTGTTGTAACATTATGTATTCAGGTTATCGTCAAAAGATTCCAAAATTGGTATGGTATATCACTAACGCGATCAATTTTTCGTCCTGGGATGCATGTTCAGAAATAACATCTGAAGAAGCAGTAACGGTTTTGCTAACATAAAAAGTCTCATAGCTTAATCCTCTAGAACGGGGGTGTTTTCAACTTTCCAGATATGCGGTAATTCTGTCACTCGCGGGCCAGAAACTTGTCATATAGGGCGACCATATGACCCATTTTTTACGTGCCATTCAGGTAATTTTATATTTTTCTGTGCAATTTTCTCGGAACTTTTTTTTAATAGAGCTTACATAAATTTTTGAAATCAAGAATTGGGGTTATTCTCATGACTAACAAGTTAAGGCCATTGACGACATTTCTGGCGTTAACTGTCAACTTTACTTGCCTTTGACAATTTTTTGGCTGCAATTTGTTGACTTTACTTGCCATTGAAATGTTTTGGCTTTAATTGGCAACTTTATTAGATTTGAACTTTTTTGCGATAATTTGTGATGTCTCGTTTGGACTCCGATTTCTCGTATTTTAATCAAGGAAATATGGTGAGCCTAGTCATTAATCATGTTGTGTATATTGATATTTTCCTACCGGCACACCTTTCGCTTGCTTGATTTAACATCTTGGAGGGCCTATTTGGCTTGAGGGACGGGGGCTGTGCAACCCTGCTCTAGAACGTTGCAAATATTTTTTTTTGTCATTTCCAACATTTCGTCCCATAAAAGAAAAATATTGTCCTAATGATTTCTGCAACCTCTTCATGTTAGGTCCTCCTATTTTGGAACGCCATGTCTACAGTTTTTATTTATTTATTTTGAAGGACTGGTGCATAGAAGCAACTTCGACATCAATAAAGGGCCGTTCAAGTATTACGTAAGCAAATTTTTAGCCATTTTTGACCCCCCCCCCCGTCAGCAAAAGTCAGCAAAACGCTGACCCCCCCCCCCCTTGTCAGCAAAATTTCGTCATCAGCTCTGCCCCTCTGAATCCTAACTCATATTTTCATAAAGGGTGGTTGATGACGTAAACATTATCCAAACCCCCCCCCCCCCGTCATCAAAAGTCAGCAAATAGGAACCCCTCCCCCCATAGATGATGACGTAATATTTGAATGACCCCTAATAATTCTACAGTAGCATGCACCAGACTTGGGACATATTTATCGGAACAGAGTTGACTAACTGCGTTACCCTCTACATTCATTCATTCATAGAAGCAAACAAAGTACGCACAAGTACATTTTTCATAAAATATCAAAATGCAGTGATATCTCCACTAAGGAACGTCTCTGCTTATGAATTTTTGGCTAACGAACATTTTTGCTGATATATGGATGCCCATTCTAACCCAGTTCACTTTCACTAGCTTACATTCTAGCACATTATAACCAGATCGAGTCTGATTTCGATTTCAATTCACCTCTGAATCTTTTTCCAGATGCACCTCCACTGCTCTTTTTTGTTTTGAACGAAATTTTAAAGATATAATTTCTTTTCTATTAACTTTGTCTTACTAAAAAACTTTAACTTGTCTAACTAAGTCTTTAGTTAAACAAGTTAAAGTTTGGCCATCTCACGTAAAATATAAGATTAATCGGAAATAAAATGCATTAAAAAGGCGGGAAGAAGGGGGCTAGATTTGAATTTTTTTCATGGCACCAGTTCCTTCAGCGCGAGACTCTTAGCATCAAATTGGACATTTTAGGACTTTCATTTTCCTATCGGCTTGCATCAGACACAGAAATGAGCTTCCGAGAACACAAATACATGGACACCATTACGCATACGACTGGTTTTTGTTGTGTAAATAATGTGAAATAAAAAGATTCAGTACCTTATTCCCTATAAATCCACAATTATCTAACTAAAAGAGGTTCATTGTAGCCTTCGGCTAGTTTTTTGCATTTTTATAGCGGTCTCTCTCTCGGGTTTCAAAAACGTATCTTTAAATTTTGGTCAGTACCTGGAACAAATTTTAAATGATTTTCCATAGAAGCCTATGGGGAATCGCGTTTCGGCTAATGGAGCTTTCCGCTAACGAAGACTTCAGCTAACGAACGTGATTCTGGAAAGAATTATCTTCGTTAGTCGGGGTATCACTGTAACGTAAAATCATCTGCAAGATGCGTATTGTCAATGCAGATTTAAAACTTCTATCATAATAATTTCTATTAAAATTTCTATCATATTTATTGGAATTTACATAGTTCATGTTTAGCAGAGTTTACATTACCGGAGCCGGTATTATTCACAGGTATGGTATTACGAGTAAAGTTAGAAATAAAATATGCAGACTGTTAATTTATAAAGTTGTCAATCGATCAGCAGCAAGATTTTGGAACTTTGGATATATGCAGGTGATTAAATTTATTATACAGATTTATTATAAGACCATTAACAGTTAAACACATCCCGGAAAAATGCATGATTCTGGCTGTGATATTCGTATAAAATATACAGATTGGACGAGAAGTCCTGCACATATTTTATAAATTAATAAAAAATAAATCAACCAATTGACATAAAAAGAGGAGTGGTTTGCACTAATATATTTATCATGACCTGGAGTTATTTTTGATAAATTGAATAAAAGGTCAAATTTTACTCATAGGTGGCGCTGTAAAATGAAAAAAATTGACATTACACATAAGGTGCAACACAATCAATGCACGATTCATTTTTGTAATGTGATTTCCGTTGCATAGAAAACTACCCTATTACAACATGAGCATCCTTTCACCGGTTGGATATAGCCCAAGCTAAAAATGGCGATCATATAGAAATATGGTAGTTTTATGCAACACGCAAATTGTTATAAATATTAATTATACACTGTTTGTGTTACTAATTATGTGTCAGGTCGAGTATTCGGTTTACAGCGCCACCAGTGAGGGAAATTTGAACTTTATTAAATTAAATTTAAAAAAAAAAAAAACTCATATGATAAGAAGTATTTTAGAGCAAACCACACACCTCTATGCCAATTGGTTGATTTGTTATTACTTTCTAAAATGTGTCCAGAACTTCTCGCCCATCCAGTATTATTCGGAAATAATTTCTGTTATTTTATGAAATAAATAACGAATACCTGAATGAATTTGCCATTAACCCAAATCTCAAAAAATGAAGTGAAAAAATATTGAAGTTGTAAATATACGCACGAGCAAAAACGCAATTATATATAATTTTTGTTTTTTTTTATTTCACACATTAATTTTTTCTCACCGGAAATTTCCGCATAGAGTTATCACGTTTCTTTCAAATTACAGGGTTTTTTATTTACAACTAAAAATGTATATTATGGTGTCATATTTTTATCATATTCGTGAAAATGCAAATTGAATTTTTAATGACGCTCGTGGAGCTCTTCAATCACTAATCGTCGGTTTGTGTTGAACGTGCTTTCTCTCTGTTATTTTCTTCTTATAAGTTTCTCGTTGGAGGTAAAACATTACGAGCTTTCGATCCGTTTTCCGCCAACAAGAGTTTATCGTCATTTTCCGGTGGTAGCAGCAGAAGCAGAGGATTTAATTGAGGTTAAATTACTTTCTTGTCGATGATACTACACACACGAGGCCTCCAAAGTGAAAGTTAATGCCTTCCGACCGGAGGATAATTGGTGGCAGCCTGTCTGACTACGCCACTGATGAATACGCGGCTCTACTTTTTGTTGACTACTCCAATACACAGTCATAATTGATGACGAAGAACTCTTTATGAAAAAAGTTATGAAATTATTTGTTGAGGAAAAATGTTCTTTCGCTAAATTTCCTCCAAAATGAAATACAAACTTTTTTACAAAATGCATATATATATTCTCTTTATATATATATAAAAACAACAGTTGCGTTTAATGTATGTATAAAGTGTTGTACGAAAAAATTTACTTAATGACAGCGTTTTATGTAACGGACAAAAATATCACGAAGGAAATAATTCTTCAACTTGAATCTAATTTCTTGCATCTATTATAGAAAATTTAAATGAAATAGGTAGCAATAGAAGTGACTGCAGTTGACTTTTCTTACAACGTATTACAATCCTAATTATGAAAGAAAAGTGACATTAGTTTAATACCAAGAACTGCGATGGAAAATATTATTGATATTTTTGTAGGGAAAAATCATTGAACTGGGCACGATTTTCGAATACGGAATTAAATTAAATACAAACAGAAATAAAGCAATCAGAAGCCACAAAATGCAAATTGCTCAACAAGGTGGCTAGAAAAAAAAATGCTGAAAATGTGATAGAAAAATAAGAAAAGTTCAACGTAAAAAATGAATAATATTGCAACCTCCCACACACACTAAAATTATGGATGCCATACAGCAGCACAAATCCAAAAAATAAATAAAAAACACTGCTAATAAAAATGTGGTTGTCATTTTTTTCAAGTATGGATAGCTTCGCGATTTTTCCTACCGAGCATATCATATTTCCTATTGAATTCTCCTATCGCGAGGTAATTCACTTCAAACGAAGGTAAGCTAGTCCATGCATGTACAACCTCATTAGAAAAAAAAAAAAAAACCTTTTCTGCGACACAAACAACCTCGAATTATCCCCAACCAATCGAAACTGGTGCCCCGAATTGCAGCAGTTCATTGACGTCGTAACAATGATTCATAATCTATCATATAGATCCAAACATTTTGAATACTCAAATCCATTGAAAATCTCCGTTGAAAATTGTGAATACTCAAATCATATCTCCACGACGCCTACGCTGTTCCAGTGAAAACATGTTCAATGAATTAAGTCTCTCTTGTAGCTCTAATCTCAAATTAAGATGAATAAGTTTTTGTCAGAATAGCGAACAAAAATATAAGTTTTTAACAAGAGAAATATCGATATATTGGATAGAACACCAATCATTCTTTGGAGGAAATAAGGTTTTAGATAAGGATCTAATTCTTTGTTCTCACCGTTGCTTCAATAGCGTATTGTTGTTGCTGTGGACTGGTAATTATCTTGCTAAAGAAAATGGCGGTGGCTTCAATAAATTCCTGTTACTTAAATCCTATCGTTATGATATATTGTATAATATAAAGACTTTTTTCATCTTTTTTTCTTTTAATTATAAAGAAGTATTTCAGCTGAGCCAGAATCAGAGAAAGATCACAAAAACAAGCTTCACATGTATGCTAACCATTTTGCAATTTCTCTGTCATGCTCAATTTTTCAAAGTTGGCTCTTGCCTGGTGTGATGCTTGTATCTTCTTCGGATCTCGCTGTCGTTATCAAGAAAAACAATGCTCCTTGGACACTTGTTTTTTTAATATTTTAATAAGTACTCAGAATCTGTATTTTCTGAAGTCTGTGAGCACTAGTATTGTCATGTGTGCGTGTGTACAGCATACCACGGCTAACCAACATAATTCATTCTGAAATTATATTCGATAGCCGAAAAACACGATTTCCCTACAGGTTTGAGGAAAAACCTTTAATTCTTTCACGGTACGGACCCAAATATGAAGTTAAGTTTCACGCTACGTATAAGTATACGCTAAGATAGCTGGCAGATGACTGGAAGGAGCAACTTCACGATTCGATTAAGGAGAATTTAAAAGATTACGAGATACTTTTTCCTTTATAGATCAGGGGACTTCAACCCATGGCCCGCGGACAAACTGGGGCTTTCAGAGCTTTTGCTGTGGTCCGCCGACAGTTTTTAGAAAATACTTGCTTCGCATAGAAATTAAATATTAAAAATTTCAAAAAAAGAGCTTTGGCCACTGAAAGCTATAACTGTTGCATTTAAAACTGCGATATACACTCCAGATTCAATGGTAATGTTGTGCATTTGGACAATTAAAAACGTCGTCATAACGAATTAGGGGATCCCTGGGCCAAAACAGTTTTTGAGGTCTATCAATTCATACAAGCCACATATTTTGAAAGGTCTAACTCACCATCCAAAGAAAGGGGTGTATATATATATATATATATATATATATATATATATATATGGGAGAATTAATTATGGGATTATTGAAAAAATACTAATCTCATAATCGATGCGAACTAAGCGACATATTTCAGATTTGATAAAACAAATACTTGATATAAAAAAGAATTAGTTAAATAATTATTGAAAGGAAGTTATTTCAAATGAATAGAAATCCAAATTTAATGAAAGAAATAAATTCGGATTAAATAAAACTTTTCTGCAGTAACAATAAAAAGAGTAAATGCTTCTTTTCAAAATAATAATAATAATTGTCATCTTCATATATCTGACAAATTCTAATAATATTAATAAAACCAGTTTCACATTCATACATGATGAATTGCATTTATATATTTAGGCGAATCATGTAGATGAAATGAATTGTATATTTTTTTCATCTATGATCATCAGCATGGATCGTATGATCCCTTGGTGATGATTTTATTTGTTCTCCGCGACGTACATGATATGTTTGCATGATAATAATAAAAAAGATAAATAAATAAAAAGTGTTTGATGATTTATGTAACCCCCTTTAATAAACGATAATGTCACGCTTTGACATGCTGGCCAGCAGGCTTCGTGCGAAGTTTAATTTGCCCCACAATATCTGAAACATATCGCCAATGCTCAACGCCAGACGTGATTGACCAACTAATTGTGGAGAAGTCAAATGCGTCGTGTGCCGCGCGTTAAGTCCATCACCACATTTTTGTTGTGTTTCTTTTCCTTCCCTTCTTTTCTGTCTTTCCCTATCGGCTGTTTTGTTTTCTGTCCACTCCAGACAACAAAACAGCAACTAAACCACACATAAACCTCGTCCATATTTATCTGCGCACCTCTACCGAATTGTTGCATGCTGGAATGTGCATGTACGTGTTATGAATGTGACGTTAAGTCTGTTTCGGGTATAATGCTTGTTGTGTGCGGTGCTGCCATCTGCCATCCGTTTCTACAACTATGAGTGAAGTGTGATAATTGAATAACTGTATCTTTGTAGGCCTGTTGCTTTCTGTGGCGAGACTTTTTGACCCTTAACTGCGGTTGTGAAAATTTTGTCTGTAACTGGCGTCGTGGTGTCATTTGGACCCCAGCGAGTATTAATGCATTTTAAAAATCAACCAAATAAATTTTCATAAAAGCAGTGGGTTTTTTACATGACTTCATTAATCTATTTATTAATTCACTGAATAATATGAAACAAAAAGGCTTTAGTAGCCATCGTGTAAATTAGAATTTAGCTAAAAAGTTTTCGGGTTTTTATGGCTGACGTGAAGTAGTCTTTCGACGTTTCGTTCGCACGAGTGGCGAACATTTCTAATATATCATGGCCAAAAAGCTCGAAAACTTTTAAGCTAAATTCTAATTCACTGAATAATTTTTTTCAAATTCCTTTAATTATTTTCTCAAAAATATGTTTTTTTTAAGACACGCATTCCAACAAAATGGGTGAATACATGACTTTTTAATTTTTTTTAATTATGTATTAAAATTTTTGAACGCAATTTTCATGTTTAAAAAATGAACAGATATGATGAAAATATGCTTGGAAAATAAAATTTGCAAATTAAAATATTTACTATATTTTCGCAAGCACCAAAATTAATCTTATTCTAAGTCGGTAACACAGTACTTGTAAACAACACTATGGCATGTTGATCACACAGATCTTAGTGCAATTCATTAACAACAGTATCGTCCTGCTGACCTCGGATATCCGATGTTTCACGACTAATTTGAAATTTTTATCGAGAAAACTGACGCTCTTCTCATACGTCATTTCTATTTGAACACTCCAGCCGTCATACAAAAAATACTTACGCAAGAGGTGTGGTGGTTTGGGGGGGGGGGGGTCATTTTGACCACACGGAAACTTTGGGGTCAATGATATAGAGAAAAAGTAGAACATGATAAATTTGTCAAGCACTTGTAACTAACCAGTTAGAAAAGTACTGAAAATAAGATGGTCGAAGGGAATGTCTTTCTCAAGGGGTGGCAAGATGAAGAATGCGTGGGGTCAAAATGACCCGATCACGCCAGTTAAGGGTTAACGAGACGTCGGCCCGCATTTGCACCTCGAAGTTGGGAACCACAGGAAACCGACTTCAGCCGACCACTACTGTAGCAGCTCAAAACCTTTCGAAATCATATATTTTCGTGTCGCACGCCATTTCGTTGTTGCCCAGTGTACAAAAAGGAAAGGTAATTATTGTAAGTGACGTGATTTCACTCTTCTCACCGAGTCAGTGTAATGGCGGCTAATGCGATGAGGTATAAAGCTCGTACTTACATTCACCGACGAAAGAGGTAAACAAGTACGACCCCATTACACACTCCTAGGACCAAAAACGGAAATAAATAAGTGCCTGATTAAAATGAAAATTTTATTAGAAAAACATATTAGTCAATCGAGTTAATTAGCTCTTGCCCGCAGTGACTGCGTTGGTGAAAAGATTTTCCTGCACACACAACTGAAAAGATCGATCGTTCGGAAACTAATAGCTGCTGTTCCATTAAACGCTCGGCCGACTCTCCCCTCTCGTTAATTTTCTCTCCTTTATAAGTTAGAATTCATTTACGTTTGCATACAAAATAAATTAGTTTTAATTGAATTAGGTATAATTTAATTAAAGTTGTAACTCCGGAGCCTAACCTTCCGCCTCTCACCGATCTCTCTCAGGAATGCAAAAGTTTATTAGTGAATGAGGGGGAGGAGGAAAGAACCCCCTCCCCCCCCCCACACCGACCATCTTTATATCTCATATAGGAAGGGCTTTTCCTAATGAAAAATACGATTGAGTTAACTTTCATTGTGATTGAGAAATGAAAAATTATTCCAAGTTGCGAAAACTTCATCTGCCTTAATTATCGGGGAAACTACAGGTTAATGAACGGGAAGTGTTTCACCCTTACTTTTTCAGAAACACGCATGTAAAAAAAAAATGGTGTTATTCAAATTAGTAATTCAATCACGAGTTGATTTATTATTATTTGCGGGAGGCGTCTTATACTTGTTTTCGACTTTTAATGTATGCCGTGAACAAAAATTTCGTGTTTTATAAAAGATAAAAAGACAGGAAAGAAGAGTCCTCATCGCACTCTATGCTGCTGAATCGATTAATTAATCAATGCTCGAAAGAAAAAGTTTGATTATTCGGTGGCAATGTCTAGTCATGTTTCTTATTACCATGAACAAGTTGGAAACTCATTCGTTTTGTTGTCTTAATTAATTTTGTCAATTAAGTTATTCAATCCTTCAGCGTCATCGCTGATATTTTCTCCATTACGTACCGTATATATATATATATATTTGCAGATATATATCGACTATTATTTCTATAGCATAGAATCCCATTAACTGATATCGTCGCTGGATAAGTTTGCCCAATGTTACAATTACTGTCAATATTTGCTCCACCTCGCCATCATCGACATAATTATTATTAAACGTCACAGCTATATTATTGATTTCGATGTATGTGTATTTGCAGTATGTATCTGAATGTTTAAATATGAAATAACTATTCAGAGCTATGATGGAGAGTATGATTGTTACAGTAAATGTGATAATATGTGGATTTTTATACATAATCACCGAGAATTTTGATAAGTTTGAGAAAATTCTCTGAATTTTCACACACAATAATCTGATACACTGATAATCACAATGAGAATTTCAGCAAGTTTTATAAATTATCATAAATTAATCACTTTTACCGGAGAACATACATAGTACCCAACATTATAAATCGTACTGTATGATATACTATTCATCATCATTCATACCTGCATTGTACGTGTATCGTTATATCGGGGTACGATCGTAAAATTATTTATCAATTTGTCGGGGTCCTACTTTATACATCACACATACTAAACTCATTTTGATTTTTTTCCCATATTTATCAAATCCACAAATAACACAAGGGCGTTATGCATAATCACAGATAAAGGCGATAAATTTCAAGTATTTATCAAATTTATCAACGACGCTTGGGTACTATACATATTCTCCGGTAAAAGTTTCTCAAAATTACCAAGACTATTGGTAAAAATGCATAATAACCGATTTATCACATTTTCCGTAGCATATTTATCATTATTTCTTAGCATCGTTGAATTAGTTACCGCCGTTGTCAACGTTTCCACCGCTTCACCATCATCGACGTAATTATTATTGACGTCAGTGCTACAATACTGATATCGATACACGAATGTTATAAATACCTGAATATTTAAATATGAAATAAATGTATTCAGAGTTCTACCTAGCGACCGTGTCACGACACAGCCCTGTCTGTTTTTTTACGTCTATTTTATGCAGTCACCTCTTGTGTTGGGTATCTTTTCTGTTGTGTGACTTGAATTTGTATTTGTAAAACTGTTCTCCATAGCACGGTTTGAACAACTGCTATACGATGACAGAACAGTTTTGACGAAGGTTCTAATCAAGAGTATCAAAAACGATCAACCGGTTTTTGAATTCAAACTCTATCATTAACTAAATCGTATGCATATAAAGGGTGTCCTGTAAATAATAATTCAGTCCTCATCTCATCAACCATTTTTCATACATGTATAGTTTCAGTTTCAAAATGCTCAAAATGTGTTCAGAAATCACACTGTACGTTTCGAGAGGGAAAACGTCACAAAATGAAAAAAAAAATCTAAATTTTTAAACGGCTTTCTATCTTCCAATTAGGAAGTTGCTGCCCTGTCTTCTCGAAGCAAAAAAAAAATTACATGTTTTTGAATGCATTATTCGCTGAAATATTTGAATTCAAAAGCCGGAATTCAAAAGAGGAAGAACAGCATAAACAAACGCACAAGCTCATTATGCTTTTTTCTTTCGAACCTTTTTTTTCGAATTCAAATATGATATTAAATCTCAATGAATATTGTAACAGGGGGTCTTTTTTTTTGTTGGGCTTAGAAGCGACACGGTAACAACTTTCTAATTCGAAGTTAAGGACCATAACGAGAAAACCGTATAAATGTTAATATTTTTTTATTTTGTGACACACTGTATTTTCTCTCGAAAAACTAATACAGGGCGGTTTCTGAACATATTTTAAGCGTTTCATTAATTAGATCCATACTTCTACGATGAACGGTTGATGAGATAAAGGCTGAATCAAGACTTAGAGGACACCCTGTATATAAAAATACACAATTATTTCACGAAATAGCTACTACACGAAACACATAATTAATTCAAAATAGAGCTCTATTTGTAATTATGTGAAACAAATGTAACGCATGCGGTTATACGAATATCCTGTATATATTTAAATTTTTAAAGAAACAATATATACATAAAATGTTTTTTTTCTATCACAATAATTGTTAAATATTCATTTCAGTAACTACAATCCTGACCTCACAATATACTTGTATTCTGAAGTCAGGATAACCGTCGAAGTATATTACATTTAATGTTTACTTCGAAATGAATCGTTTTCGTACAGAAAGATGCGAAACGTACATCGGAAGAATATCTGTCGCCTTTAAAATATTAAATCGTAACTAGAGACTTATTTCACAAAATAATTTATTGTATACACAGAACATATCAGTGAAATAACAAATCAAAAAAAAATATCGGGATATATAGCATTCTATAAGACTCCAAAAAGCCTTAAATATTATTTATTCAAAACACACCCGCGAATCACATTGAGGAGTATTTATCTAATGCGTACAAAATGTATGAGAATAAAACTAACTCACCCTTTGCTAAGTTTAATAACTTATTATATTACGAGTAAAGCCTTTGTTTCGTTGACAATTTTTCTCTGCTACTAACTCGATTTAGTATTAAGTCGAATACGTATTCTTTCTTTTGAAAAGTCCCAAATACTTCGGAGCAATGAGTAATGTGTATATCGTTTGGGAATTTCGTGTTTGTTTTAGAATGTTTGTCGAGTCTCATACAGACGGAGTAAAACGCTTCTATACCGTTTGTATATTGTCATCTGCGAGACTTTGCTGAAATCCATTTTCGAACTTTGATCTTTCTCGTGGTAATAGAAGAATCTATTTTGTCTTCTCGCGAGAGATATTTCTTTGGGAGTGTTTTCTTGCTTTTTTTTTTCTTTATATATTTTTTTGTCATCACCTCAATGTTTTCGGTTTTCCTCTAGTGCCGTTTGGTAATTTCCGCTCACATCTGATGTCGAAAGTTTGCTGATCTTTTGCCAAGTTCTATATATATGTGTGTGTGCTTCTCTGCGTGGTAGATCTTTTATCCCGGAATTTCTCCGATATCGGCAAAACATTGTCAGGGTTTTGTTTTTCTCAACCACGTGATTCCAAACATTTCTTTGGAAAATGGATTTGCAGTATAATTTCCAAAACACAGATGAACTTGTGTAATTTCAAGTTCAAGAGGACAGCAAAAGAAGTTGGAATTATAAAAAAGTCGAATTATATCCAATTCAACGTTATATGATGATTTTAATTTCACAAAATATCCATTAATTATACAGATTCACCGAACAATGTTATTTACTGTGCCGGTATTAAATGTAAACGTCATGAAAAATAGAGTCGAATCCCATTATAACGAACTTCAAGAGACCGTAGAAATCACTTCGTTACAAATGAATTTCGTTATAAAGGACTTCCGGGTTTTTTAAAATGTCCCTGTGTAAACTTATGTGGGGAATTAGAAAAGTGTTCGTTAAAATGAGATTTTTGCTATAACGGTATTAGTCAAAATGTGATTCGACGGTTTTTCATTTGCAAATTTGTAATTTTATTTTTCTTTCTTTTGGATGTTCTTAAACATTGCACAAAAACAAAATTGTTTTAACGACTGAAAAGTTTGATTTTTCGAGCTTCAACAGCGTTATGTTTTCTAACATGTCCCGTAGCTTCTGCAAGTCTTGGAGTAGCAACCAGTGTTGCTTTCTAATATTCATTTTTGTCCTTCTCGTGAGTAGATTCAATGTGAGAGAGAGAGAGACTATAGTCTCTACTTCTTCATCAAGCCCCTCATCGGTAAGACAAGCACAGTTTTTCTCTAGAGTTAAAAAAGCGTGTGTGGCTTGGTTGGACATCACAAAAAAGTTGCAAAGCTACGTGAATGTCCTTACATAAACGAACAATAGCATTAGAGAGACATGAATCACCAACACGTTTTACCAGACAAAGGGGACTGGGATTTTAGCACTCCAGCATTTAATCATTTATTCTTTGTAGACATCACATCACTTAGAGGCTTTTCACACCGACAGGATGCGGATACGGATGCGGATGCGGGTCCGGAAGAAGTTTTAACAATTGGAATATACTGCGCCTTTCAGACGAGCCGAAAAATCTCCGGACGTTGTCCGCATGTGTCAAAACCTAAGTGCGGGCTCCGCATCCGCACATAGAAGTTTTGACAATAGGTTTATTCGGAGCTATTCAGACGATGCGGATGCAGAGCGAATTCGTCCGCATCTTTGGCTACTTTTTGAAGGTGATTTTTCACGGAATTTTTTTAACTATTTGCCATAAATACCCTTAAAAACACCATATGATGGTGCTGATCCATATGATGGTCCCTGCTTATTAATATAATCTAGATACATAAGTCTATCCCTCCGTTTCCTTCTGAGATGGAGATATAGCAACTTTAACTGCCTTTTGTCCATATTTCACAATTTTATACAATAAAACCTGCCAACAACGGCCACTGACGGGACCAAAATTATAAGCCGTTCTGTTCATTACGAATATTTAATTGACTACATACTTTAATAACTTTTAAATTTAATTTAAAAAATTTAATTTTATTCTTTTTAAATTTTTAAAATTATTTAAAAAATATAAATATCTGAAATATTATTTTAAATATTTATTATTTTTTTAAATTTTTAATCTTTTAATTTTTTAAAACTTTAAAAAAGATGCTTTTATTGAACAATGTTATCCACGTACGGTATTCACTCAGGGCCGGATCAAGACGTTTTGAAGACCCTAAGCACTTGAATATTTTTGGTGGTTCCCCGATGCCTACAAGTTTATTTTACTCGATATTGAGTCTATAAACTTGAAAAAATGAAATTTTATATTTCAGAAGTGAGACTCATCTAAGGATGGGATTTCACTCTTAAAGGTTTATGAAAGTATAAAACTTGAAAAAAGCAACTAATAAATTGCAAGTGCAACCGATAAATTTATTAGTTGCTTTTTTAAAAGAATTATTATAAAATTTTTATAGTGTAATCCGACTTGAGGCCGGGATTATACTATAAAGTTTTGCAAAAGATCTTTTATAAAATTTGAAGAATTCAACCAATAGGCGCATCGGTTGCATTCATGGAAATGCAACCGGTGATCTTAATGGTTGAATTTTTCACGTTTTATCAAAGAGCTTTTACAAAACTTTTATAATTTAATCCCGGCCTAAGACAGAATTGTGATGTGAATATTTCTAAGCACAGACATTTTGGAAGTCTCCACCCCTCCCCTTTTTTTCTACTTGCAAATTCTTTGATATTTCCTGAACTTTTTTTTTTTTTTGGAACATCGAATGTTTTGGATGTTTTTGGATTTGATTTTTTGTGCATTGGATGTTTTTGGAATTTTTACTTCATATTTTACCGAAAATATATTTTTTTTTCAAAATTTTTTGAAAATATTTTAAGATATCTTCTCCCATCGGCTACTTGTGAGGATCGGAAAGAAGGCATCTTTATACCCATATTCTATGGGGCTCAAGATTAAACCACCAAAGAATGTCTCTAGGCTGCCTATGGGCACTGAATCAGGGGTGAAGGAGAAAAATAATTACAAAAATTGCGAAAAAATACTTTTTATGCGCGAATTTCAACCTAAAGATGCGGGCGATTCGTCCGCATCTTCAGTGATCGTTTTAAAGGGTATGCGGACCCGCGTCCGCATCCGCTCCGTGTGAAAGGGGCCTTACACGCACAAACTTCCGTAGTGTAGTGACATTGGCATCTGCTGTTGGCAAATATTCATTGAGCCATCTAAGAGCCGGTAAAACTCGAACTGCTTAAAGGAAAGAGAAAAGCTAGTGAGTGGAAATGGTAAATAAAACGTTACTTCATCCTTATTGCTTAGAGTAACAACAACAACAACAAAAATGCAGATTTTGTTCTGGTTGTAATTTTTTTCAATACAGACCACGTGTTACATTTTGAAAAAGATCAGTAAACCACGAAATGAAGAAAGGGATGACCGAAATTTGGCCAGAAATTCCGTCCAGACATCTTACAAATGAAAGATCTGAATGAAACTGAGTTATCCAAAACACGAGGGGAAAATGATTGAACTAATCAGTGCCGTAATTTCAGCATTAAATAATTGAGTAAGAAATTCAAGGGGAATTCTTTAAATTCGAATGAGAAATGGCCAAAAGTCATTTGTATTTTATTTTGTCGTTACGTTTCTGTTCTATTTTTCTGTGATTTTATAATTCCCAGCTACTTGTTTTTTTTTATTTTTTTTTTTCATTTTTCCATTTTTAACCCCTTAAATGCATCGGTTTGTAGTACGTGCAAAGGGTTCTTTAAACGTCCATTACTGCAGCCGGTTTGCAGATAAGAAATCAGAATCACTTTCGCAGTTAAGTTAAGCTGATTTTCTTTCAATTTTATATTTTGAATTGAATGGTAGATATCCCAATTAACGACAAACATTCCTTGTTTGTTGCGGAGTATGTGTGCCTGTGGTTTTGCTGATTTGTTAAAATTTGTATGAATTTCTTCTTTTTTTACCTTGAAGGTTGGAACCCGAATGTTTTTCTTACCATGGTTTAAATCACAACGAAGGTAATTACATATCGGTTAATTCTAAATACAAATACAAATACAACGCCACAACAGGCAAATTGCCCAACGAGGTGGCTGACTTAAGAACATCATGGATCCCCGAGCCATTTTTTGGAGGCCCTACCTAAAAGTCATGAGAGAAATATTAACAGGTGATATGGAGTGACTATGACCAAAACAAGCAGTTTTGGTCATAGAATTTGCAGTCGAATCTCAATAGCAAAGGAAATAGAGGGTGCTTTATGATAGTGCACAACAGCGCTTCACCAAAAGCAAATATCATAATTAATTATAAGTATATAAATTTTTTCATCGCTCCATGTATTTATCAAACATATATATATGGGGTTTTTTCTGGTGAATTACATATGCATGTAATTCAAATGTGAATGCCCAGCACTGTCAACGGAGGCTCTGTTTGATTATTCCCGTTGCAGTGCAGGGTCTGTGTGAATTCTGTGTGTGTGTGTGTATTGCATATTCTGCAATAGGACAGGCAAAACTGCTCAGCACTGTGGACGGAGGCTTTGTTTCTTCGTTACCCGTCACAGTCGAGGCGCTGTATATATGTAATTTGTATACATTGTGTATTTTGACCATTCTCAAAGCTCTCCCACTTCAACTTGCCAGCTTCTTCCTCTTCTTTCTTGCCCACAAGTCTTTTCCACATTTCTTTCGGAATCCCAGGCTGCGGTCTCCGGCCCTTATGTGCCACTGGGCGCACGTGCAATTTTTCTCCCTAGTTATTGGATTCAGTTATCCGGTTTTGTCAAATGGCTTATATGTTGCATTGGTTGATGGCTGTCTTCCTGGGGAGAACGACGCGAGTAATTCGAAACTTGCGGGCACGGGGCAAGGGGAGCCCCCCCACTATAAATCTTTGCTAACTTTTCCGACACAACTCTGCCTCTTTTGAGGGAACGGAAGTAAGGTGTTTTGCATCACTCCGGAGTTGTGAGCAGTTCTATCTATCTATCTATCTGGTGAATTACATATTTACAACATATCCTTTAATTTTCTGCCATTGGCGATATTTCTTCAATTTTAGCGGTAGATAGCAACTTTAATTGCCTTTCATAACCTTACTTCCCTCTTTTTGGCTGTCATTGACAACTTGCCTTTGATAATTTGTTGTCAGTAATTGAACATTTTACTTGTGTGCATTTGACTATTTTTTGGATGCAATATGGACAGATTTCTTTGTCTTCGAGTATTTTTAGCTGTAATTGGAAACGTGAAATGCCTTTGAAGATTTTGGCGGTAATTGGTAACTATAATTGCATTTGATGGGTTTTTTTTTTTTTCGCTATAATCGCTGACATTCCTTATGAATCCCTACTTCCGTATTTTTATGAAGGATATATGGTCAGCATTTGTCGTATTTAGTGTATAGATACTTTTGTATCGGGGCACCTTTCGCGAGCCGAATGAAGAATGCTGACGGGCCCTACCATTTCCCTTGTTCGACCCTGGATTTGAACTATAAAGTGTTGTGTATGACGCTGTGATTTAGGTCAGAGATGCCAAAGTTTGGTCATCCCTTTTTTTGTTCCTGGGTTCACTCATCTTTTTTCAGAATATAACACGTAGTCTTTATTGAAAAAATTGCAATCAGAACAAAATCTCAATTTTTTTTGTTACTGTAAGCAATAAGTTTGAAGTAACGTTATATTTACCAGTTCCACTCATTAGCTTCTGTCTTCCCTTGAGACGATACCATTAGTAACACTATTCCTGTATACCTGTGCTACTGGCCCCAACAATTCATTAGCACATTCCCTGAGGATCCTGGGATAGATATCATCTGGTCCTTAAGCTTTGCTTGCACATACATTTTTTAGAAGACTTAGGACCCCACGTCTCCCACTTGAATATCGTTGAGGATTTTATTACCCCATGCATTACCCGTATATTGAATATCATTATCTCCATTAAAAGCCGACACGAAAAACTCATTGAAATCACTGCACATGTCTACATTGCTCTTTAACCTAGAGCCTCCTATCGAGAGTCGAGAGGGGGCCCAACCGTCCCCTTACATCCACATATCGAAAAAATTATTTTGGGTCAGAGCCAATGTTATCTGCCAACCTAGATTCAACTTCCTTTTTACTATCCCTTATCGCTTTCTTCAACAGTCTTCTTGTATCAGTAAACAATGATAGGTCACCTCGTCCACTTTTATACTCTCTGAATGCTCTTTTCTTTTCAAGATAAAGGTTCCGCACGCTATCCGTGAACCATAGAAGATGCGCTGTACAAACACGCTTTTTTCGTACAAAGGGTATGTCGTTGTGCAAAACGGAGGACAGCTGCGTACTAAATTCTTCCCATTGACTTATCACCCCGACTGATTCCAACCGGTCTTTGAAAACTTCCGCTAACCTTCCTCTCAAAACATCAAAGTCAGTTCCCCGAAAACAAGGAACCAGTCTTTTGTTATCAATTTTACCCGAAGAAGTCTACAGTGAAAACTGGCAACACGATGATCACTGGAAGAAAACTTGTCCCCCACCGCAACATGTTCAACAACAAGATCCTCGGAGTTAATTCAAAACTAAATTCACAATAGCATTGGATTTTCTCCAGAATTTTATTGCGAAATTGCATATAGTATAAATCCCACTTTTCTCGGAAGCACTTTCTCTTGGAAACCATTTTTAAAACTCCCAAAAGTTCAACCTCAAGTGCTACTTTCTTATAAAAGCCGCCAAATTTCATATTCACCGTATTTCTAACTTAAAACATACACAATCCTTTCAGTTAAGGCTTAGCTCCCTGAGGTCAAAATAAAATATTCTACAGTGAGGAAAAAAACAACCCACCCATTAGTGGCACCAAGGTCTGAAAGGGATGAACTGAAAGAAATAAAACATGAAAAACTGCGTTAGGAAAAATCTCTTAGGACATTTCTTAGAAATATCGTATTGTTGTAAAAGCAAAATGGAGAGATTATCTTTAATTGTATGAATTTATCTTGCTAGATTTTGAATGTCGAACAGTTTGAACAGTACTGCATTGTTGAATAATATATTTTTATTATGGCCTTGTGTGTTTGAGTGAATTCATTCTAATAGTTGGACGGATCGTCTTTGGTAATATAAGTCTCGGCGACGATACAAAATTATAATCAATAGCAGCAGTAGGTTCATCGTCTCAAGTATGTGAAATATTGAATATGGCGATTCCCTAACTCGATTACTTCGGGAGATGTTCGAAGTCAAACTCCATTTCCGACCGTACGCTCGTAAATTTTTGTCCCAACTATGTAGGAACTGGAACGAAAAGTTCGTAGAGTGCCTGTCAGTAAAGAGTTCGGGATCAAAATCCCCATTAGAGGATATGGATTCTGCGGACTTGGTTATTAACGAGCTAATCGAAGGAGAAAATCTCAGGATCAAAGCTGTGCTGTTTCACTGAAAAGCGTGATCATCTTTCCATTACCACCAATAATAACCTCAGCGGAGCCGCAGAAAACCACGTGGTGCCCTTTGCAAATTCATTCCATGAAAAGGACGACATTGAAGACAGACATCCATTCATCCGAACTTCAACGAATCAGAAAAAAACATACCAGATGCCCGCCGGGAAGAAGTGGCCCACGGGTGACTGGGAGGCCATACTCAGCAAAAACCACCCTAAGGAGGGTGCTGAGAATAGGAGGCCTACCTTCCCCATCGATAAGATCCACCAGATGATCAATGGTGCCAGGGCCAGGGAGTTCGATTAGAAGATCGCCATGTTCCTGGGTGCAGTCGAGGGATACATTGCAAGAGAAATAATTCTTCTCACCGGAAATTTAGCATTGTTGAGAAGAGCAAATGGGATCGGGGTCCATGACATCAATGCCTCCATCTTCAGTGACGCTGATCTCCGAGCTACCCTGCAAGAGTTCATTGAATACTGAGCATTTTGTCTGCTGCAGGACTGCAAATTTTCTGAAAGCGACAGAAATAGGCTTAGCGCGTCCCCAGAATTGTAAAAATTGAATCTCCATAATCTGTTCTTTTTTTGTTTGTATACGAAATATAAGTTTAGAAGGTTACCCTTATTGTTTCAGTCAGTCAATTATATTGGAGTTATTTAGGATATGATCATTAGAGTGTGGTAATAAGAAAAGTATCCTCTCTAGAAATAAGAAATTAGTGAAATTAGTAAAAGGTGGTCTGTGGGAGTTAAAAAAAATTAAAAAAAAGTAATATCCACAGCCTGTTTCAGTGCAAGCTGTTAAATGCGTGCGGTCACTCTATTACGATAACCGTCCCCAGAGATGCAACCAAGTGGGGCAGGTGGGTGTGGTGCCTGAATGACCAGGTTAGACAGCAACTAGATACAGTACAGTGGATGGCATAGCGAGTAAGCAGAAACCACCTGTTATCAAATATTTCTTTGAATTCCAAGTCCTTCAATGTATTTCACCTCAATAGCAACAGTCACTCTCCGTCAATGGACAGAATTTAAGGTTCTGTGGATGTGCAATAAGGAAAGATTCCACCGAAACACTCGGTAACCATGCACCCAACTCGTGTTGAGTGAACATTTCTCGGAAATTTATAACGAATATGTGCAGGGGTTCTCAATCTTTTCCCACTCATGGCACCCCTTTCTCTGAACAACGTTTATTCGTCACTCCCCAGAGCAGTTTAACATAGAATCTCTTCGAAAAACCTTTGTCAGAGCCGCCACTCCATGGCACTCTTGACAAAGGTTGGAGGCGTACAGTTTGTGAACTCCTGCACACGGAAATAGAGAAATGTATAATCCTTTCTCATGGAGCACAGAGCCTTCGGATATCACCAGAGGTTGTCCCATGGAAAAGATATCATCTTTGACTTCTGTGGGGGAAAGAGCAATACTAGAGCATTAGTTATATTATTGTTACGTACTTGAGGAACTGAGATTGAAAGAACAATTCCAGCGTCAAACAGAACTCAGAATATCAAAATAGTTTAGAAACAAGGATGTTCGAGAATTACCCACGCATTTAAAAGGAATTTATTGAAATAATATCGCGAGATTTTTGGTGGAGCCTAAGAAAATGCGATGAATTAACCCCTCAACGTCGGGCCCGGACTTCACATGCCGTCGCGCAACATACTCAGTACGTCAGCAACGGCCAGCTACGTAATCATAATGTTTAACCCATTGTATTATTTCATGATCTCTGCATGTTTTATATCATTCGATAGAGGAATAATGTGAAATTATATGCAATCATAATTATATTATTTCCATTTATCATATTTTATTGTGAGTGATGAATGTTTTGCTGCTTAACACGTGGACATCCGTGATACTTTTGTAAAGAGCCTGAGGAAATAACGCCCTGTATAATTATAATTGTAAAGAGCATGTTTATGTTATGTTTGAAGGGGTTGTATAGTTATTAAAATAAAAAAAATGCAAGATATACAGAAGACTGGATGTTGTGAAGATATTTAGTATTTGAGATGTTAATTTTTTTTTTTTTTTAAGGAAGGAAAAAACTCATCTCTGCCTCTACCGGGAGTCGAACCCCGGTCCCTCGACTCCCGGTAGAGGCAGAGATGAGTTTTTTCCTTCCTTAAAAAAAAAAAAAAATTAACATCTCAAATACTAAATATCTTCACAACATCCAGTCTTCTGTATATCTTGTATTAACAAGTGGAGAGCGACATTCATGTCATATAAAAAAAATGAACTGTTTATATAGTCTCCGTATGCCCCAAAGCCTGATTAGAAAGTTGTTGCCCTGTCTCTCCTGATGCCAAAAAAATCCGCATTCTCAAGTATTTTCACTGATATATTTGAATTCGAGAAACGGAGGCAAGTTGGGAAAAAACAGTATTAAATGCGAGTAAAACGTTTTATCCGCATTTCAATTGTCACATCCACTGTTTGCTATGCACGATTGTATATTATGAGATGTATATAAATTTTTAGAAATAAACCGCCAACCGGCTGAGATTCAAATTAGCGCTGTCTGGTGAACATGATGGCAATTAAACTAATAAAAGAGCAATTTGACACGGTGAAACGAAGTCTTCAATGTGTGGCACAGAACTAGTCGAAATTCAGTGTCGTTCAGATGTCAGGACCTGTTCAATTATCAGTATTATTTGTAAACAAATTCTAGTTTAATAATAGGGTGGCTTTGTCTCAAAAGGTATATTTCTGGAAAAAGAATAACATTTTTGAAAGACAGGAACAAGCCTCCCCCCCCCCGCAACCCCGGGGTTTCATTTTACCACTAAAATGACCCAAAGTCCGTCCCTGGTAGAATAGTGTGGTTCGTGCACTTGAGTGGTGACAAGGGATTGATCATGCTCTTGCAGCAAAAGCAAGGAATGGGACTCATTGAGGAAACACATCGACCAGACTGTGGCCCTCATAGACCAAGTGGTCATCAAGGCCGGAAGACGACCCAGAGTCCTGATTCAGAACGTGCCAAAGGCATGGCAGTCCAGTGAGGTTGTCGCTCTACAGCGAGCGTAACGAGGGGCTTCCATCAGATACTACGACCTTTGTGAACAGCTTTTCTCGTCTCGCAGCGGTAACCAATGTGCTGTAATCGAGGTGACGGAGGGGAATTTTGGTCGGGCCGTTTTTGCAAAAGGTATGTGTACACTGACTAAGAAAGACACAGAACAGAACAGACCGAGCACGACAGGCTCTGTCGCTTACGCGATTTTAGCTCATTGCCCGGATGGCACGGTCGTGCGGGAGAAAATTCTGAAAAACATAGAGGAGATTGCCCCCCCCTCCCTCCCTCGAAGGTTACAATATAAACTTGTTAAATGTTATACATACAATCGTTGTGGCAATACACATACAATCGATGTGGCAATACATACAATCGTTGTTCACAAGTCACCTTGTGAAGTGACTCACTTGGTCCTTCTTAAAAAATTATTATTTCCGCTGACTCATTCTTCTGAACTAATTATACAACCAATTATGAACTTTTCACAGAAACTCAGTTGAAACACCTTTAATTGCGAAAGCAACTTTCCTTCTGTTTCATTAACTGTGGTTATTAAGGTTCTGCAATAGCAATGTCACATTAGCAAATTAATGTATGAGAAGACAATAATGAACAAATATTATGAAATGAAAAATCAATTTAACCTGATATCAAATTTTCTGTATTAAATCATAAATTAATTCGACAGGTAAATTTAAATGAAAACAAAATAAATACAAAATAAATCAATACGGTCAACAACTAAAGCCATAAATTAAAGTGTAACGTCCACATAATACACATAATCATTTACCAGCCAAATCAAGATAAATTTTCAAAGAATTAAAAATCATTTCTTAGTATCAGTTATAAACTACATAGTATTAGTTCTGACAATTCAACCCATTCATTGTTCACCCATCCAACGATTATATGCGTTACGGTAAATTTCATAAATTAATTATATATTATACTTAATAACCGGCTATTATGCACACACTTACCAATCGTCTCTTGGTAAGTGTGATAAATTTATCTCTTTTTCCGGCGAATATGCGTAATACCCTAATCGGGTCCCGCTAGCAAGGTGGCCAATGGGTAGATCGGTCTTATAGAAACTGTTGCACCTTGTGCAGTTGGCGCAACTAAGAGGCAATTCCTCAACACACGTTCCTTATACACGTTAAAATATAGTATATATATACAAACGAGTTCATTTTCAATGTAAATTATTACTGCACCATTTTTTTTTCAACAATAAAAATTGGGATATGCAAAGTAAAACTGTAAACTTGTCCACTCAGAATTATAAAAAAAACAAAAACTTAATGGGTGGCTGGGAGAGATATCAAGTAGGGTTTGTAAGGGAGGGACTCGGTGTTGCTGAAGCTTATCCTCGTTCTGTCCATAACAAAATGGGGATTCGTTCTTTGCTTGGTCGTGTGAGTCCGGCATGAGTAGAGCGTAATGTTTCCCAGCATCGAGTGTTATCAGTGAAGTCGATCTAAATTTCCCAACATGTGAATATCAGATACACACACATATATATATATAACTTACATATAATTTTATTACCTGTAGAATGATATTCAACTTGTTTGAAAATCCGTGTATATTGTATACGGGGGGTTCAGCTGGTATTGCGGTTAAGCATTCGATGAAATTGATTTACAATTCCTTCCCGTGCTGGAATCTCCTTCTCATTTGATATTAACGCTGAAAAGATACATTATCGTCGTTTGTATAATTGTATTTATTTATGTATCTTATTTTATTAAATATAGTTTGGCCGAGGCCTATACAAAAGGATGCGGAAGTTATGTATGACGAAAATTACGATTAATGATAGAGCAAAATTCGGAAATCGTAGTACAATTTGCAATATTTGGCGGTAGGTTGTTCCAGTCGATAATAGTTCTTGGGAAGAAGCTAAAGGAAAGTTAAACGAGAGATAAGTCTAAGAGAGAAGAGCGGTTTTGTATTTTGAGTTGGCGCTTGAGTTCCGATATGGAGACAGACGCAGACCAGATGTTAAAAATGAAACGAGTGGACTTATTTTGAATAGATTCTAATTTGTCTATGTTGGTTTGGTTATGGGGTGCCACGCTTCACAGCCATAGAAGAGAGCAGGGAGAATATATGTCTGGTAGCACAAGTGACGGACATGACGGGTGGATTTTTTCAGGGTACGACGAAGAAAAAGTGTTTTTGGAGCCATTTACAAAAAATATAATCAACGTGAAGATTCCAGCGGAGATCTCGGAAGAAATTATAATGCCCAGGTATTTATAATGGGAAATCTCAGACATCAAAGAATTGTTTGTCGAGTATGGGAAAATCTCGTGAGGAACTCTTTTTACGGGTAACTTTCACAAAAACTTTTTCTTAAGGAGTTGAGGGACAATTCTTAGGTTGAGAGCACCATTAGGAAATAATATTAAGGTTTTACGTTTTTTACGTTTAAAGTTATTTCTAGTTTATTTCTTTGGGGAAAGAATAACTTTGTTGCAATTATTTTACTGATGTAAAAAGTATGACGGGAGTGCAAAGAATTTCAGTATTGTTTTGTGCCACCACACGAGCAAACTCCGAGCTGAAAAAGTGTGTGTGTGTGTGTGAGTGCGTGCGTGCGTGTGTGCAACACAAAAATTTCATCATATAATGTTCACGGAAGGAAATTCGGATATTTCCGCCCATGGGTAAAATACACATAAAGAAGCATTTTTTGAACAGCAATGTGGGGTTGGCAATGGAAATTGTTAGTGGAAAAACACGAAATGCTGAGAAAATGAAAAATATTTTTACTTACATTAATAATTACAGTAAGAGTATTCATATGCTCCTTGGTGTTTTAAAAGAAAAAAATTATACATCTAAATTTGGGAAGTACCTGGAACGAATTAAATGATTTTCCATAGAAACCCGTGGAAAATCCCGTTTCGGCTAACGAACGTGATTTCGGTACGAAAATTATCCCCGTTAGTTGCTAAAAAAAGTATTCGTATAGAATCAGACCAAGTTCATAAATTATTTGCCTCAACTATAGCATCATTGATCCGAATGTTAATTAATATTTGGTCAAATATTTCACCGTTGCATAATAAAATAAGTCTATCGTTCACAGAAATGATCACCGGTGCAATATATTCGGCAGTGCTAGTAATTAATGGCGATGTCAAAATAGTTTTCAAATTCATGCGAAAACGACCCATTCAATTTCCTAAACGCGTAAATTTGCCTCAACCAGTGAAACATTTACGTCTTCACGATTAAAATGACAAAAATTCCATCGTGTGATTTTTCCTCGTCTCATTTCAGAAACTTTATAATGAAATAAAAACTTGCCTCGGCACGCAGATTACACCTGCTTATCACAGTTGCTGTTCCGAGTCTCGTTAATAAATAACTCAATAATTTATATCCGTCGTCAATCTGAATATTCAAAATTACTCAAGCTCATAAAAGTGGCATTTCGATTATCATCTCTCTCTCTCCGGGAAATGGAATTCTCGAAACCCCACGTAATGGAAAATTCGTATCTATTGATTCTCACCCGTGTGCTTTTACACACACACACACGTCGCCATCATCATAATCTTTCAGATCGATCAAAAAGAGTTTCACCCTCCTTTCCCACATCGATTTTCCCACTGAGCTAGAACGACAGTAAAATATGCTAGGAATATACGGAATAAAATGCTAATTAGAACGTCGCCCATCTTTTATCCGGAATGGTTTAGACATTAAAAGACTCCTCTGGCTCCGTGTTTATTGAGAACGCGCGCGCGAGAAATATGCTGAATCGAAGAAAGCCCTAAAATGGTTGCATCAGCAGGTTCTTTTGTGAAAGTTTAGTTTTGAGGGAAACATTTTATTTTATTTTTTCCCGCTAGTTCAAGGTATTTCTCACGGAAAACACGCTAACGAATAGCGCCTAAACAAACGGTGTCTTTTTGGGATTTATTTCGCAATATCGAATTTCGATTCCGTGGAAAGAAAGCTGAGCTGGGGTTCCAATTGAATTGTGGCACGACATTTTTCTCTTCCAAAAATAAGAAAGAAAACTGGCTGTTGTGATGAGTGACACGGATGTGTGTGTGTGTGTGCCTTAAATGTGCAACATGCAACAGGGGAATTCCTTAAATTCAATCATATTTAAAAACATGTCATTCGTTATTACGTTCGGACAGAGTTTTTGCTCTATATTTCTATGAATTTCTGTCTTGTGTTATCGAAATAAATTTCACGTCGGCTGCTGGAGAAGAATTCAAGATGGCTCAGGTATTGGACTCAGAGAGAAGTTTAATCTGTACTCGGAGGTTTTGAGTCATAAAGTGTTAGATTAGATTAGATTTTTATTAATTGTGCTAAGGGCCGTCTGCGTCTATTACAGTATATATAGGTGGCATAATAACAAAATTATATTTACATATATATATATATACATATAGAACATTGGGGAAAATTAAATACATATAACAATACACAAGATAAATAAAGAAAGAAGAAAAAAATCACAAAATGCACGCACAATAAACTTCATTCATAAATTTCTCGAAAATCTAAAATTAATTGCACATCTCGAAAGAAATTAAGTAATCCGTGTATAAAACGTCGATCACAACTACAGTTATCGAGTAGGCTTACGAAAGATTGCACATTTGATTCGAAGGAGTTTATATTTTTTTATATACGTTTACGGCGGAAGCATATGTACATTGGCAAACAATAGATTACATGGGCTCATGTCTCTTACAAATGTTGCACTCCAAGTCATTTCTGAAAAACAAGGTTTTGCCAGCAGGATGTCAGTATGTCATGGTTAATCTATAAATCTCATATAAAGTCTCATTAGATGAGGTTGATGAAAAGGTGTTCTGCTGGTGAAATAGAAAAACAGAAATGTTTTATAAATCTCATATAAAGTCTCATTAGATGAGGTTGATGAAAAGGTGTTCTGCTGGTGAAATAGAAAAACAGAAATGTTTAAAATGAAGAAAGTGAGTAGAGTTGTGAATTTTTTGTTGATATCAGTTTGAAATACAGTATCAGTAACATAATATAACATTTTATTTGCTTATAGGCCATTGACCCGTTACGAAGACCGACAACGCATCTCACACATCATCATTGTTCAAAAAAGAACTGGAAAGAAAAATCAAATATTAATTTCAAACAAAATTAAACAAATGTTCTTAAAAAAAGGTGTATATCTAAAATAAAATTTCCATTGGATGAATTAGTATTTACTAAATGTATCAACCAATTTGTGGTGAAATTAATATAATCACAGTATGTAAAATATATTTGCTACTGTAAGCTCGGAAAAAAGAACACTCGAATAGGATGTGTACAATATTTCCATTGAGTCCAGATTTATAAAGTGCACAGGGTGGAACGAAAAAGGGTGTTTTTTCACTTTTTTCGGAAATTGATGTTACCTTAGTATTCAATTCAATCGTCACAATTGTAGTAAAATGCAAATCCACCACTGTCACTCAAAAATGACAAACTAGACTTTAGCCGTTAGAATATGTGAACAACTTTTAATGGTAAATTAAAATTAAAATATGGCTCACGTAAGAAAAAAAAATTAAGTCTTTAAATGTGGGAAGTTTGTTGAATTCATTATACAGAGTCTTTATGGTATAAATTGAATTCATTATACAGAGTCTTATCACACGTTGCAATGTGATTTAAAATAGAAATAATATTATGCTTAATTTTTAGGTAATAGATAGGAACCATACATAAGGATGGACGTATTCGAGTAAAATACGTTTTACTTGCGATACCCAATTAAAAGTAATATTGCTATTTTTCTAATTGTTGAGGGCAATAAAACATTTCTTAGTCAGCCTGTTATCATCAAGATTAAGAATGCGGATCCACGAGTTTGAAATTATTTTAATTATTGGTCACTTTAGAGTTACTTGTTCAGTTTCGTATCATATTATGTAACCCGGTGAATTAAAAAAAAATATATCAGTCGAAAGATCCTCTTTAAAAAAGTCAAATGAACCTTTTCAATTTCATCGAGATACCCGCAACTCCAAACAACAGCACTGTACAGTGATACTGAAGTTACGAGTGAATTATTACATTTGGTTTTAGCTAGTATGGGTATTAAGGAGTTAATGGCAACTTTTGCTTTATCAATAAAAAAGATGTCGTCATGGAGAAAGAACCGTCCTTCCTTCTAACAGAGCACAACACTCAGGTCTATCACCATCTATAGGCGATTTTTTTACTACCTAGTGAGTTGTGCCGGAAGTGTAACTCTGTGTACCTAACAGTCTGAATGCGTATGTAGTGTTGTGTTTGATTTTTCAGTGCCGCCATCTGTATATCAGAAGTGAAGTGAGTTTTTGTACTGTTTATAAGTCTGTTGCTCTCTGTGACGAGACTTTTTAAAGAGGAGATCGGCTGGCATTCTCGCCTTGAAGTTGGGAACCATTTTTCATTTCATTCCGTGCACCGCCCAGGCTCTATCGACCATTGTGAAGTTGGGAACCACAAAAAACTAACTTGAGCCGACCACCACTATGGCGACGGTGGGGTTCGAACCCGGGACCTCGCCATGCGAGTCCTTCACTATGGCCACTCGACCAGACCACCATAGCGGCAGAGAAAGAACCAAGGAAGAAAACGGCACACCTAAATAAGTATATTGTTTCGATACGACTCGTGATTTTGCAGAACCAATGATCTGATTTGGTGATTTCACCACCGAACACTTTTTTCACATTTGGTAATTTACAGAAAAGAAAATATCCATTTTTGTTTTGTTCAAATTAACAGCCAATTCAGTGCTTTCAAAAAATAAATAAAAAAACAAATTAATCTTTCGTTGGCTTTTTTTTCGTATCAGGAACCAGGGCCATATCATCTACATAAATTAGGAATATGTACCTCAGTATTTGAATCTACACGTATACCAGGAATACCCTTATTTTCCAACAATGAAACTACATTATTGATATATAGGAGGAAAAGTTTAGAGCTTAAGATTTCTCCCTGCAATACACCAGATTTTATAGGGCAACTTGGTAAAATTTCCTACTTAAAACGTATACGTCTTTACTTTGTCATGGAAATGTTTTATAGTTGAGAAGAACCCGGGATTAACTCCATATTAAGATGGTTTTCCCATAATATGTTATAATTCACGGAATCGAAAGCGGGCCTGAGATCAACGAAAGCGATATAAAGTTTATACTTCTGTTTTTTGAAAATTTCAATTGAATTAAAGATTTCAGCGCAAAACATGACCAAAACAACTAAAATCCTCTCTAAATCCCGCTTGATATCAATAATAATGTTATTTTCACCTAGCCAGACATTAAAATGCTAGTTTAAAATGGAGGTAAAGAGTTTACACGTATAGCAAACTAGAGAAATTGCACGATAATTTGATACGAGTTTATCGTCACTCTTTTTAAAAATGGGGGTTGAGAAATAATTATGACGATGAGAGTCGGGGAATGTATAAGTTTGCAATATTTTATTGAAAAGAATTAGCAAAATAACTTTAGCATTTTGTGGTTAGAAATTTAATCCTGATATCATCATGTCCGGCGCTTTATTTTGCTTCAGGGGTCTCATGCCTATTAACATGGTGAAAAACTATGTTCTACTAGAAATATCATTAAAAATACTATTTTACCATCGATTTATTCCAAATTTTTTCACATGGTTGTGATTGTATGTGATATCCTATGCTGGTATACAATTTTACATATCTTAGATACGTTATTTTTTGTAAATTTTCAAAAAAATTCATTAAAAACAGCTTGTGCTCATGATAAAATACAATGACAATGGTATTCGATGTAATTGAATAAAGAAATGATTAAAAATAAAGGAAACTTCAATTCATGAAATGCAGTAATAGGTTGAGATTTCATTGACTCAATCTTATTTAAAATTAAATTCTAAAAAAGTTGGAATTTAAAATTTAAAATTTGGAATTTTAAATAAGATTTAGTTAACGAAATCTCAACCTTTTGCCTCATTTCATGAATTGAACAGTTTCCTTAATTTTTAATAAATTTTTATTCAATTACATTGAATAGAAATGAATTAAAAATAAAGAATTAACGAATGTTTTTGAAAATTTACAAAAAATTAAGTAGCTAAGATTTGTAAAATTTTATACCAGCATGGGATAACACATAAAATCCAGAACATGTGTAAAAAAATTGAAATGTTATTGATATTTCTATTAAAGCATAGTTTTCACCATGTTAAAAGGTATGAGAAACCTCAAGTTTTTTAAGATTGTAATCCAGTTCCTCCATAAGAATGTCGCGGTCTAAAATAAGATCTCCATAGGAAATGATTAGACCTGTCGTAGGTATATTTGAATTTTCCGCGAGCATAAAAGTGGAAAAATAAGTGTACCAATTTTCAATTGAAAAGTTTGGAACGGTTCTGTCATTTCTTTTAAATCCATACTCCTTAATATTCATTACTATGCACCAGAATTCCCTTTCCTTTCTTGTAATCATTATATTTGTATTAGGGTCTAAAAAATAATTATGTTTATTCCGTCGCAGCTTACGTTTATAACTTTTTTCACAAGATATATAATTGAATCTATTGTCTTCTGAATAAATAGATCTAATTTTTTTTTCGTTTACATAATGTCCTGATACGAAGCAAAACCTACAACGAAAAATTAATTTAGTATTTGATTTTTTGAAAGCATTGCATTGGTTGTTAATTTGAACAAAACAAAAAACGATCTTTTCTGAAAATCACCAAATGTGAAAAATGTGTTTGGTGGTGAAATCGCCAAATCAGATCACTGGTTTTGCAAAAATCAAGAAATAAACGTGTCGAAACACAATATACTTATCTAGGTGTGTCGTTTTCTTCCTCTGGTTCTTTCTCCATGACAGCTTCTTTTTATTAGTAAATCAAAAGTTGTCATTAACTCCTTAATACCCATACTAATTCAAACAAAATATAATAATTCATACGTAACTTCAGTATTATTGTACAGTGCTGGCGTTTGGAGTTGCGTGTATCTGGATGAAATTGAAAAGGTTCATTTGACTTTCTTAAAGAGGATCTTTCGACTGAGATTTAATCCACCGGGTTACATAATACGATACGAAACTGAACAAGTAACTCTTAAGTGATCAATAACTAAAATAATTTTAAACTCGTCGGTCCGCATTCTTAATCTTGATGATAACATGCTGACTAGAAGAAGATGCCAAAATTTTCCTCTCCCATGTCACTGACGAAAAGATGTTACTCTCCATTGTTGATGCAAAGCATGAAAAAACAACTGAGAATATATAATGAGAGCAATATAGTGGAGTTGGACGCAGATGGTAAAATTGGACGTAGAGTGATCAACAACCATTTAGATATGCTAATGACACCACTCTGATGGCAGAATCTGAAGAGTTGAAGAAAATTATATCAAGAATAAAAAGAGAAAATGAAAAGCTTGGGCACTATTTATATATCTAAAATAAAGATCATGATTACAGCAGATTTCAACTACACTCATGTCCATAAATTAAGGATAATTCAGAATCACACGGAAATCGAAATCTAAAGTAAAAATTTCACCTGTAGAATCATCACACACATTTGCAAGAATGATATGCAAATTTCAGAAAGCCACCAGATGATGCCAATAGTACGTCACAATGACGAGAGTGTAAGAGGGGGGTATATGAGGAATGGTGGCATAGAAGTAAAATTGTTCACAAGAGTTCTGTAAGGCGCTCAGTGCCATAAGCGAATAATTATGACACAGAGGACGCATGGGGATGATTTTTTACGTGGTAGAATTATCGGCGCCTGGAATGTGGGCGTACTCAGATAGAAGTATCCGAGCAACTTGGAATTGCCCAAAGTGTCATCTCTAGGCTTTGGCAACGATTCCAAGATAACAGAAATGTCAGTAGACGTTACAGTATAGGTCGCCCCCGAGTTACAACGCCGAATGAAGACCGGTATTTGGCAGTAACTGCCAAAAGAAGCAGACGGAGCACAGCATCCGACCTATCTCGTCAGCTATCTGCAGCCACGGGTACCACAGTTTCAAGGCAAACCGTGTACAGACGTTTGGGAGATATTGGTCTATATGCTCACAGGCCTGTCAGATGTGTTCCGCTCACGGCAACTCACTGTCGGCAGCGATTAGCCTGGAGTAGAGAACATGCAATGTGGACATTGTCACAGTGGGCTTGTGTGATGTTTTCCGATGAGTCCAGGTTTAGCATGCAGTCAGATTCACGTCGGACTTTCATATGGAGAACGCCAGGTACCCGTTACCACCAAGACAACATCATTGAACGACACCGTTACGGTGGTGCAGCATTGCTCGTTTGGGGTGGAGTTATACTGGGTTCCAGAACAGATCTGCATGTTCAAACCGGAACCATAAAAGCCCAAATTTATCGGGACATCATTCTGGAACAACATGTACTTTTATTTAGGGGTGCCATGGGTGCAGAATTTGTGTTTATGGATGACAACGCCCGTCCTAACCGAGCAAACATCGTAAACGAATGCCTTGAATCTGAAGATATAACCCGTATGAAATGGCCAGCATTCTCACCTGACTTGAATCCGATAGAGCATGTGTGGGACATGCTTGGCCGACGAGTTGCAGCCCGTCAACCACCTCTACATGTGTACCGGAACTTCGGAGAACATTGCTTGCTGAGTGGAATGATCTTCCCCAAGATCAGATCGATAATTTGATACTCAGCATGCCTAGGCGTTGTACGGACTGTATTTCATCGCATGGGAGACATACAATGTATTAACCATCATACCAACCATGTAATAGTAAGTTTTTGTAAAGGAGATATTTTTTACAATTGTTCCAGGGAGCAAAAATCGTAGTTTTTATGAATGGTATCATACATATACCATCGTTTTTGTTCTTTATCTTTTGTTTAATAAATGGGCTATATGAATAAGTAACGTTTGTTTTGTTTCTGAACCTTTATTTGCCGGAGCTGGCATTATCCTTAATTTATGGATATGAGTGTAGATGGCGAAAGTTTTGAGATTGTGGACAGATTTTATTTCCTAGGGTCAAGAATTGTGAAAGAGGGAACAGGCTCAGGAGAATTATAAAGACGAATAGTTCTGGCCAAAACAGCCATGAAGAAGCTTAATATAATAATGAAAGACAAAGATATGTCAATGAAAACGGAAGTTGGGTTTATAAATGCGTTTCCTCTTCTGTGATAATGTATGGATATGAGAGCTGGACACCACGGAAAGCACATAGAAAAATAATTGATTCCTTTGAATTTTTGATGTTGGAGAAGGATGCTCCAAATTCCATGGTTAGCTAAAAGGACAAATAAATTGGTTATCGAAAGAATCAGAGCTGAAAATTCTCTAGAAGCAAAAATCATAAAACAGGAACTTAGTTTGGTCATATAATAGTTACAGGTCTCACTGGAAAAAAATTATAATGCTTGGGAGAATGGAAGGAAAAGATGAACAGGAAAACCAAGCAAGATGATGTGTAGCAAAGCACCGGAATGAAGTTAGCACAACTGGATCATACTGTGAATGACAGACCAGCTTAGAAAGCCATGATCTATAGAGTCACAAGCAATCGGAATCCACCCGATGGTTCCTAACAACATACCACAGCAACAACGTGGTCTGCTCTTATTGAAATAAAACTCCTTGAGTGGTTGATGACGTAAGCATCATCCAAAACCCCCTCACCCCTTGTCAGTAGAAGTCAGTGAATCGGAAAACAACCTTCCCCCCATCGACGCTGACGTAATGACCCCTAATATCTTCCATATTTTTTTTTTATCGGTGAAGTAACTATTAAATTCTGGCATGCAGTTTAAATCAAAACGTTATTTTATTTCTCTTTACGGTTAAAATACCGTGTGAATACAATGAACACTCAGCAAATCAGAAGTTGACATCCCACCGATAACATGCGGTTGATGTAAATCACAGACTTACACGATCACTCAGTCTGAGTTGTCACTGAGATCTGGCGACCGTCTACCACATGGAATTGATGGAGGAGTAATGGACCTTGGAATTACATCAAAATCATCCTTTCGACAGTAGTGACAGTAGTCTTTGTACTCAAACTCCCGGTTGAGAACTTGATACTTCAGGAAAAAATCTTGAATGATATTTCCCCTAGCTGTCTCAGCCAAACTAAGTGCCTCACAGGCGTCCTCATCACTACCAAACGAAAGCGTCGAAGTCCTGTTGGAGAATAAAATGAAATCTTGAGTCGGTTTATTGCATTTTTTTTCAGGCGTACGAACAATCGAAACCTAAAATTACTTAACTGTGAACCCAGGCCCTCTTGTCAAGCATACTACCATCTACCCGTATTTATTTTTTATAAAATAATGTATCATATCAAGTAATTAATATTTAGTAAATGTAATTATATAGAGTAAATAACATGCAATAATTTATTCCATTTATTTTTTTAAATACTTTACTTTATTTTCAATTAATTTATTTTTATTCCATTTTAATTATGTACGAGATCGTTACATAATTTTACAAATTGTGTCAAATGAATTTTACTAACTGGAAACATGTATTCAATTCGAAAAAAATCTCTGTGTCTTACGATTGCGTTAAAGTCTGTACTGTAATTATTTTTAATTTGGTAACACTAAATGATTGCTATGAATTTGAATAAACTATTGTTTTTAATTTGAATATTAAGTGACATAATTTAAATAATTTATTGAAATGATTTGAATAATTAACGGAAATGATTTGAATAATTAATGGAAATAATTCGAATAATTACTGGAAATGATTTGAATAATTAATTGGCATTTATTTATATGGATAATTGAAAAATATGAATTTAGAAAGTATATAGAGTTAGAAAAAGACAGGCATTTTCCAATTTCTTGAGCTTACCACAAGGTACGACTGGCATCAGTTGGTAGGAAATCCTTCCAGTAGAGAGCTTTCCGAAATCTTTTCCTTAGGAAATTCTTGCACTCTTCTTTCCGTCCTCTTAACAGAAAAACTATGCATCTCTTACAGATCTTCTGACTCCCCTTCTTAACTAATGTTAGGCCTAAGGGTCTGTGTCTGAAGACATAATGCTCGTATTTCAAGTAGGTGAGTCGACATTGAAATTTTTTAGCGAAAGCCACGTATCTGGAAGACAGTAAATATCCGTTACATTTTACATGCATATACATACATCTTACAGCAATAATTACTTTTCATTGGAGGCACAGGGATGCTTGGTATGGGACAATTATAGGTTGTTATGGTGTTGCAGGAAATTTTTCTCTAATAGGGTTGTTAATAAATAGAATAGCTTACCCCCGGAGGTAGTAAATTCTAACACAATCGACACGTTTAAAAACAAATACGATAAACATGTTGGGGTAAATCGAGAATCTATCCATACTTAGAATAAGACAACCAAAGCGAAAAGGCGAACCTCTGGCAAATAGCATTCTGAAACTTAGTTAAAATATCATGCGATCACGTGCCAATCACGAGCGCGAGCAATTGCAGTCCACAAAAACAGTGGCTGAGCAGCACAGATCTGACCTCTAGGTTGTAATAAATTTTGGTCAATTAAACGATGAAAAATCGTATTTGAAATCAAAGATTAGAAATCTGAAAAATGATGTGGACTTGCAATACTACTCGCGAAAATTCAACCTTGAAATAGTCATAGAGCCTGAAAGTGAAAGACAAGGTGCACTCTGGCGCGATACTGCAAGCGATACAGCATGCAATTCAACGCGGATTGGTTAAAAATTGGTTAAAACTGAAATTCCGGTTTTTAACCAGTCCGTGTCCGCATTGGATGCTGCATCACTTGCAGTATCGCGTCAGAGTGCACCCTGTCAAAATGAAGATATATGATATGGACAAGATTCGATCAAACCTTACTTCATGAACTGAATTTGTGAATAACCTGAATGACTAACTATTACTGCTATGCATCGAGTTCCAACAGTTGGAAAAACAAAATCAAGGCAATTATAGATATAGATGATGATGATGATGATATATATATATATATATTTTTTTTTTTTGTTCAGAAATTGAACAAAATTTAATTTCACATGAAATTAATAGGCTTCCTGGATATTATGCCAAGGTGAACAGGAAAAAAATTGTTATTTTACTCCGCCGGGAATCGAACCTAGGACCTCTTGCATACCGGGAAAGCGCACTTACCATTATACAATAGAGAGACGAGCCATTTTTTCCCCTTAAAACACACATAGTAGCATGACTGGCTGAAGTTAAAAAGACCATGCAGTCTCCACTCACCAAGTCATGTTACTATGCGTGTTTTAAGGAACAAAAAGGACTGTATCTCTATGGTATAATGGCAGGTGCGCTTGCCCGGTATGCAAGAGGTCATGGGTTCAATTCCCGATGAAGAGAAAACACTTTTTCCTGTTCACACAACACTTTTTCCTCGGCATAATAACCAGAAAGCTCATCGATTTAAGCTAATTATAACTTAAACTTCCTCTACAGTAGAATTTCTTAAATTTACGTAATGGAAGTCGAACCACATACGTTATACAGTATTAGATGTCCTATCGTAGAACCTATCTATGGCACGTGGGAATAGCCTTGACATTGTTCTTGGTAATAGTCTGCGCTTTAACATCAACATCTTCTCTTTTCCATACGTCTCTGAGATGATGCGGAAAAAAAGATAATTTAAATGAAAGCATGAAGAGATCACATAAAATCAACTTACGGTATGAGAATCGATGTCTTGGAGGTTGGTGATACTATTCTTGGTAAATTATATCTAAGACATCGATTCTCATACCGTAAGTTGATTTTATGTGATCTCTTCATGTTTTCATTTAAATTATCTTTTTTTCCGCATCATCTCCGAGACGTATGGAGAAGAGAATATGTTGATGTTAAAGCGCAGACTATTACCAAGTACTATGTCAAGGCTATTCCCACGTGCCATAGATAGGTTCTACGATAGTTCTAGTATATGAGAGTTTCTTGAAACCCTTTATGAAATCAAATGAAAAATTTATATAATTAAAAAAGATTAGAAATAATTTACCAAGAATAGTGTCACCAACCTCCAATCTTTTTTAATTATATAAATTTTTCATTTGATTTCATAAAGGGTTTCAAGAAACTCTCATTATATAGTCAAGTGCCCATACTTGGGGCAGCGGATTAACTTGGGACGATTCGGGGATTTTTGTTTTAATATGTTGGTGTTGACCCTAACGGTTGTTGAAGGTGACCTTTAAAGCAAATAATTCTCTTTGTTCGTTGTCGCGTTAGCATTTCATGATACTTTCAGTTTGAAACGCGTTTTGGTTAGGAAAAAATTGCTCACATATTTTCACGAAAATTTGTGGGGTTTTTTTTTAGTTAATTATTAAGGTTTGCACCATAGTTACGTTTTAGCACGAGGTTTCTTTAATTTAAGGCCATGTTAGATAAGGTATCACCTATAGAGAATGCCCATTCAATCTATTTTTTAATTGTCATTATTGTTAGTTACAGCCTGGCTTGAGTAGAAAAATGTCAAGTTTGTCTAAACTTGGGATACTGTCCCATGTTAGACACATTACATGGAGTTACTAATTAAATACATTAGAATGGTCATACTGTATATGCTAGTTCAGGTTCAGATGAGAAGTTGTTCACAACCCGGTTTATGAGAACATACACCGGTAAAATAGAAGTTTTTCTAATTTCCTGATGTTGATGACAATACTGAATTGTGAAACCTCTTAGGGTCCACTGAGATTGCTACGCTACAGTTTTGTCCTCTAGCTTTTGGAGCATAGTTCACGGACGTACCGGGAAAAGCTACTGGTGCATCAGCCAAACGAAGCTAACCCAACCCCGCAGGGCGCCCCTCACCAACTCTCTCGTCATCCTGCCTCCTTCACATTCCCAACCCAACAATAGCCCAGCATCTCCGCCCGGCATCACCAGGACGTTCGCGCCCCCAACCCCAACAAAACATCCTCAGCCAAGTCCCACAACAGCCGCCACCCGACCACCCAAAAACCCACATCACTCCCCACGACCGAAATCTCCCGCCCCTTCCGGAGCTTCATTGTAAGTCAAAACAATAAATAGTTGCACACAAAACATATTTGCGGACATCTGGATGCTTCACGACACTGGCCTTTACGACGCATCCTTTTCGTTATAATGTCAGTTTTCAACAGATCCTCCGAAATTCATTGCATTGCGTGTAGGGCCCTTATGGCCTGGCTACACAGTTATCCGTCTTCTTCACGTACAGGGCCCCTGTGGCCAGTCCACACGGGAATCTTTCTCCATCACGTGCAGGGCCCCATTGGCCTGCCTACACGGGTATCCAACTTCTCCACTTGTAGGGTTCTCGTCCTAATAAATCCTCGAATGGAAACCGGTGGGCTTATGGGCCTTTTTCCCTTATTGGGCCGGCCGAGCTAAACATCTTCTATCCCCTCTTGTTCAGCGTCAAGGCCGCCTGGCAGTCGAGTGGTTAGGGAACTGGCTTCTCACTGTGCAGGTCTGGGTTCGAATCCCGGTTCGGGCATGGATGTTAACTAACACTAACAAATTCCCTGGACGGATCATGCTGATCCCTTGGGAATACGTGAGGATCACGTTATTTAAAGAAAAAAGAAAAAAAAAAGATTAATAACACAGCTGAGCCAGAAAGCGGTCTCACAGCACCAGTAAAGGGTTAATACGAAACTAACAAACAAACAAAAAAAAAAGTAAATTTGAACTCACCCACGAACTCGTCCATTTCGTATTTGAGGCGTTTATTTTATAGGATTACAGATAAATAGTCCTGTTCGTTCTTTGTGCACCCAACAAACACAAGTAACACCTCTTATGGAATCCTTCTTACGATGAGACCGTCCCCAAACACGTCGAACAAGCTTACAGTCGAATAAGGCTTTAGTTAGGCATAAAGAATTGTTTTGCCTTTTGAAGGGATTGTTGGACTATTCATTACAATCTATATAAAAATTCTTGCCAATAGCGGCCAAGTTTATAAATGCCATCAAATACAGCGAAACCAATTGATTCAATTATTTGATTCGTCAAAGCCGCTTAGATGGTCAAGGGCGTCCGAATCCCAGATGTCAACAAAAAACAAACATGGCGCCCCGGGGGAACTATACATAGCAAGATAAAATCGCTGATATCGCCTTTAAATTTATCGCTGCAATAAATGATAATTTATCATAAAATTAATGAAAGTAAATTATTTGCAACAACTTACATTTGTTTCAGTGTGTGGCGTCATCGAAAACTAATAATATAGTGAATATCATGGCTTCGTGCCTTATTAGGGTTGCCATGGGTAGTTATGAAACTCTCTGAATATGTTATAGAGGATTCGCCAAGTTAGCTGAGGACCCGATTACGGAAAAAGAACCTAAATAATTTATTGCAGTGGTAAATTTAAATTAAAGGCAATATCAGCGAATTTACCTGGCTATGTATAGTTCCTCCGGGGCGCCATGTTTGTTTTTTGTTGACATCTGGGATTAGGACGCCCTTGACCATCTGCGCGGCTTTGACGAATCAAATAATTCAATCATATTGGTTTCCCTATATTTGATGTCATTTATAACCTTGACAGCGGTTGGCCAGACTGTGACGTCACTTGATTGATATCTACTCTGTAATATAAAATCACTCTATAATAAAAAATAAATATATATATATATGCATATATCTCACCAGTGCTCCCAACACATAGGATCGGGGTACCCGGGGGGATTGCGCATATAACCTTCATGGGGAAGTTAAAAGGTTTCATTTCCAGGGGCCCAAGATGGATCTGCGATAGTGGAAGCCCAAGATATATCCAGTCTGCGGGACCCATAAAATTTGCGAATTCGGTCACGGGTAATTGCTTGGGGGTCTGTATTTTATTCGTTGGTAAAATGAATACAAATGTAAATTTTCAATGGCACTCGCAGCGAGGATGACCGACAAGCTTCAAGTCGGGCCCCCCCCCCCATGTTTACAGGTTTCATTTTGGGGGTCCCTGGATGAATCTCATTCTTTTTTGTTTAACATTGTAGAATTTGCAACAGCGAATGCCCGAGATAAATCCAGTCTGGGTTCCCCTATAAAAAACTGCGTGATGGGTCCCCGCTACTGGATGTGGGGCCCTGGATTTAATTCATTGTAAAATTGATAAAAATATAAAATTTTCATTGCTCCTCACAGGAGCGGATGTTTGACAAGCCTCCAGGTAGGGGTCCCATGGAAATGTTGACAGGTTCTATTTCGGGGGCCCCTGGAAGTATCCCATTGAGTTTTATATTTTAACATTGTAAAATTTGGGACATCGGTAGCCCGAAATAAAGCCAGTCTTGGGCCCACTAAAAGTATGTGAATTGGTGTCCCGGGTAATTGGTTGGGAGTCCTGGATTTTATTCGTTGGTAAAATCAATACAAATGAAAATTTTTCATGGCACTCGCAGCGGGCGATGACCAACAAGCTTCCAAGTCGAGGGCCCCATGTTTACAGGTTTCATTTTGGGGCCCTGGGATGAATCCGATTCTTTTTGTTGTTTAATATTGTAGAATTTGCAACAGTGGAAGCCGAATATAAATACACACACACACAGTCTGCCCCCCAATAAAAATCTGCGCATTAGGATTTTATTCCTCGTAAAATTGATAAAAATTAAAAATTTTCATGTCCCACAAGCATCTAAGTCGAAGGGCCTCGACAGGCAATTGACAGGTTTCATTTTGGCGGCCCTGAATGAATTTCATTCTTTTCTGTTATTGTCCCGGGTAATTGGTTGGGGCCCTGGATTTTATTCGTTGGTAAAATGAACACAAATGGGAATTTTTTATGGCACTCGCAGCCGGCGATGTCCGAGAAGCTTCCAAATCGGGGTCTCATGTTTACAGGTTCTTATAGAATTTGCAACAGTGGAAACCTGCGAGAGATAAATCCAGTCTGGTTCCCCCACTATAAATTTTCGTATTGGGTCCCTGGATTTTATTCGTTGCAAAATTGATAAATATGAAAAATTTTCCGACAAGAATCCAGGTCTAGGCCCCATGGAAATGTTGACGGGTTCTAATTCCGGGGACCCTGGATGTATTTCATTGATTTTTGTTGTTTAACATTGTAAAATTTACAACACATCGGTAGCCCGAGATCAATCCAGTCTGGGGCGCCACTAAAATTTAGCGAATTGAATCTGGGGACTCCCATGGGGAAGTTTTTTTGGGGTACTTGATGAATCACATTTGTTTTTTTTGTTGTTGTTGTTGCTTTATTATTGCTGTAAAATTCTCTTCTTCAGTAAGCTGGTGCTTTCCCATGTCCCTTTCCATAGCAGGCTGATGAAGTGGGACGAAATAAACAAGATGTGTTGTGAAGAGAAAAGGGGGAGGGAGTTCACGGAATCTTTGCCCCCGACATTTCGCCCCTAGTACGTTTCATCCCCGTTACATTTGGTAACCGTATATTTCATCCCGAATATTTCACCTGCACTGACCTTATGAGCGACCCGGTGAGTGACGAACTGAGTGACCCTATCAGTGATCAAGTGGGTTGGACATTTACCCCCTAACATTTTGCCTGTTCTTACCGTGTGAATGAACATATGAATGATGGTACATGTGACGAAGTGAGTGACCGTATGAGTAACCAAGTGAGCTGGACATTTATCCGTGACAAATGCCCTGACCGTAAGAGTGAACATTTAAATGATGGTGTGAGTGACCGTATGAATGGTCAAGTAAGTTGAATAATTACCTCCCGATCTCGCGTGAGTGACCCTATGAGTGATGAAATTAACTGGAAATTTACTCCCTTCACATTTCACCTGTTCTGACCGTATGTATGAACAGATGATTGATGGTAAAAATGACCATGTAAGTGACCCTATGAGTGAAAAAGTGAGTTGGACATGTAATTGTGACACTTTGCCTGCCCTGACCAAGTGAGTGACACTGTGAGTGATCAATTGAGTTGAACATATATTTCCTGACATTTTTCATATTCCCTGACCGCATGAACAATGGTATGAGTGACCGTATAGTAATCCTTTGTTTGTGTGCGATTTTTTTTGCAGATGAGTGTACGAACATTGTGTTTATGGACATTTCAAATTCCTAAATTTTGCATGGAACTCATGCTTTAATAAATTAAGCAGAGCTTACTAATATGTGAAACTAAAGGCTACTAGTAAGGCAACTTACATTAATTGGGCTTCGAAATGCTATTTCACAGCGCGCGTGTGTGTGTGTGCATGCGTGTTTCGGCCAGTCAAAATATACTACTACACCAAACATGCACCTCATCCATATTTCTCTGCGGAACCTCTAACGAATTGGTACATGTTGGAATGTGCGTGTACGTGTAGTGAAACCTGATGTGAAGTTTGTTTCTGTGAAATGCTGCCATCTTTCACCAGTTTTTCTAACTATGAGTGAAGTGTAATGATTGAATAATAATTTATCGTTGTGAAGGCCTGTTGCTCTCTGTGGTGAGACTTTTTAATGGGGAGATCGGCTCGCATTTGGGCATTTGTTCCTCGAAGGTGGGAACCATAGGAAACCAACTTCAGCCGGCCGCCACCGTAGCGACGGTGGGGTTCCAACCCAGATCCTCGCGATGCGAGTCCGTCACTATGACCACCCGATTTGCCGCTGTGGTGATCGAGTGGTGATAGTGACAGAGGACCGGGTTTCGAACACCCATCGTCGCCACCGTGGTGGTCGGCTGAAGTTGGTTTTATGTGTTTCCCAACTTCAAAACGCGAATGCTAGCCCATCTCCCCTTAAATTTTTTTAACAAAGTTTTGTTAAAAAAATTATAAATCAAGTATTTATAGAAATATATGAAACCTTTTTGTTCATTTTCATCACCAAGCCAGTACTTATAACACTGCAGAATTTCAAGTAAATTGGTAAATTAGTTTTTGAGTTATCACGCGCGCGAGCATCAAAAACGTCAATTTTCAGAAATTGCAAAAAACGAAAAAGTCGCATAAAATGTGAATTATTCACAAGAATACTTGATAAAAAAAAAGCATATGAAACACCTTCACTATTGCTTAAATATTTACTGGTGACATAAAAATTTTTGCATTTTGCCCGACTACACGCTTTCGTGCTTTAGAGCACCCTAACCTCAGATGTTGTCACGCCTTTCGTCGAGCTTCAACATGCATTTAGTTGCATTTTCTCCAGTTCTAATGTTGAGGTTCTTCATTATTTCTAGTCTCCCACGATTCCCATCATTATCCAATAACACAGCTTCATTTACAGCGATTTCAACCATTTTGAAACCCACACCTGACGTCTTTTGGCAATGTTTATATACTAAGGCGTTGAATGAACCATTCGCATTTTCAATCTTGCCTCCCAGACACCTGTAAGCAATTTTGGATGAGATAAGTCATTAAATATAGGTTTTATAGCATTCATTATAGCAACGGGAATGTCTGTTATGTTCCGATACGTTGTGAGCTCGTTACTTTCAACGGCACTTTGGTAGGAACTCCAAGAATCAACACCTCTGGGACTGTCTCGTATGGAAATTAAGCTGCTGGAGGAATATTCGAGATGCCTCAGGTATTCCTGAGTCAGGACTCAGAGAGGAGTCGAAGCTGCTGTGGGAGGTTTTGAATCAAAAAGTGTTTTTGTAAGAATAACAACAACTTATTTTATGTCGGATAGTTTGATGCATGCCCTGAAAATGCTTATCTCAAAATTAACGTACCTAAGAGAATTGGTTGTTCTAATTAAGGCGAGAAATCATTCGCTAGATTGTTCTTATAATGATTAGTTATCGGTTCCATATATATATGTAATGATTGGCTTATTGCATGATTTCTTTCAAGAAAGAAATTACTTTCAAGTTGACGGTGCACGTGTCATCCAACAGACCCTCTTTTTTAAATGGACTCGTCCTCTCAACCCACGAACGCGAGTTTTTTTTTTTAACTTTTAGTAGCTGAGTTTAAGATTCCAACTAATTTCGCATGAAAAAAAGTGTTGTTCATTGCCTGGGGAAAAAATTCGTTACGTATTTTATTGCAACTGTTGCACAAGTCGTGGGTACTTTACTGGCAGTACCCAAGAATACCGACTTCGGTAAAACAGTCTTTGGAAGGCATCGTTTCTTTTTCTTGCTTGACGTCACCTACTACGATGATGTTGATGTCCACCGCATCAGCACACATGCTGATAAAAGCCTCAAACACGGCCTAACCGAAGAGTATGCGTGGGTACACTTGTAAACATCTACTTTATATTTTATCATATTCAATGAAAATTTTTATCCGTCATTGGCATTTCATTCTGTGTGAGGGCACTGCTTCCATTCACCTTCTAAATTGGAAAGTGACGTTGGCAGATGCAGGATTTTTATGTTTCATGGGTGTACAAGATAACCATAAATATTTGGTTGAAATGTGATTTGAAATAACTCATTATACTTCTGAAAATACATTAATACTGAAATACATTCTGACACAACTCGTTTTATCTGTATTGTTAAGCCGATAAGTCAACCTGAGCTAGAAAGAAACTCGAGCTGGATGTAGGTTCTACGCGCTCATAATGGTCGAAAAATGAAATGGATCGCTGTATTGATTTTCAATATTCAGTGAGAAATATAATAAAAATTTTGAAACCGGTCCTCACGAATTCATTTTTAATTTCAATCAAATTAATGGAAATGGAGGAAAAGAGAGGATCTCTCTCTGGCAATCTCATTCACAGAATCTCAAATAGGGGGAAAAAATAGATTTTTTACCCCAAACTTACATTAAATTATAAGAAATTAAAAATAAAAATCGATATTATTTTAACCATTTTAAGAAAAAGAATATTGCTTAGGTAATGATTTATTTAAATAGCGCTTCATTAACAAAAATCGATGGAAAATTTATAATTTCGGTGGTCCCTCATTTTCCGAATGAGCTTGAATGATTATTCTTTGAGGAAGGTACTTACTCGATTTGAAATTATAGGAATCGACAAATGTTTCTACCAATGTTGTTAATAAATTGTATTTTGAATAAATACTTTTCGCTATTTATATTTCATGTATTTATTTCATCAATTTTCTGGATTCCGTAAATTCAAGCTATTGAAAAAGCCAAACCAATAATAGATCCTTAGCCAGTGTTGCCAACATTTTAAAATGCCGCGGACACCAAGTAGCGAAGCTGAATGGACCGTGAAACCCCCTCCCCTGAAGTGAAGAAGAATTTCGAGCGACCTCCTCCATAATAAAATTCAAAATGTTATATTTTTTTATAGTTCGCATATCACAAAAAAGAAATGAATTGCAACTTCAGATTTCTGAGCAACCAAAGTGTCAATAATGCAGTTGTATAAGTGATTAAAAAAGTAATAACAAGATTCTGCGGAATCCTTACACGCATCACAGGATGATAAACACTGTCCTATATACAACCTAATGCAAAAGGGGAAGAAAACATCAGTCTTTCGAACTATACCAATGCTGAAAGAAATACAGTGTGGTAAAAAAAAAAAGGTGGTCCCCGATATTCGAGCCCCTAGTGGCAGCAAAAATCAACGCATGCCAAGGAAATTCGAAATAATTATAAGTGTTTTAGAGTATGCTCTCGAGATTTATTAGAGAAACGGAAACGTGTAACTCTCGCGATAATGGTTATAGCAACGAAATTTCGAAAAAAAAAATTATTAGCAACACTCATTTTTTATGCATTGCAAAGTAATCGGCTTTTAGGCAACCATAGAGGGGTTGGAGCAGTACCAGCAGCACCACAAACGCCGGTGCCAGATGCAAAGGAACCTGTGGAAACAATCAATGCAGATCACATTTATGCCGTATGAAATTCCCCTCCGAGGGACTAGCGCACCAACAACTCTGTGAGATCTTTCTCTGTCTGCGTCCTGCACACGCGTTTATGGTACTACACAAATACCGTTCCAACACCATTCACACTTTTTCACTACGCCAATAACTTGGCAGTGCACAAAAGTGAGCGTTGCTTGACTTGACTTGATTATTCAAGTGTTAGTGAGTGTTTCTATTTGCAAATTTCGAAATATTGTTGTTTCTACCATAACCGAGCGAGAGCCAGGGTATTAAGTTTTTCTTTTCAGCAGATACTTTAAGCAACCTATACTTCGAATTTTAAACGCATTCGGTGATTTTTGTGGATGCTAGGGGCTCCTTTATACAGGGAAATTCATTATTACCACCTTTGCCTGCATACAGAGTGAAAATTTAAGTTCGTATTAACTCAAATAACTCGTAAACCGTTGAGTGTTGAAACATACTGCATAAATTAGAGAAAGTGAATTTTAATCATGCGCTCTCTTCTTAGAAGAAGTGTCATCCATTTTACAAATGACCGTACATACTGTAGTAGAAAATATAATTTTTCATATGGTCCCCTTGTTCTCTAACTGCCAATGACAAACTTGTTACCCTGTCTCACCTTAGCCCCAACATTCCCTCCCCAAAATTCCATGTTTTCAAGTTCAATATTTGCTGAGATATTTAAATTAAAAAAAAATGATGAATGTGAGGGAAAAGCACATATAGGGTAAAATTAGCTTGCCCGTTAGTTTACGCGGCTCTTTCCCTAAATTTCAGCGATATTCAATTACAAATATTTCATCCAATATCGTCATAGAAACATGTTTTTTTTTTTGGAATAGCATAGACAGAACAACCAATTTCTAGATTGCATTTAGAGGACAGGGGGCCGTATAGAAATTATATTTTACTGCACTTTTTTTGTAACATAAATGACACATTTAAGATGGCTACGTTAGTGAAATAATTTTTCTAATTGAAAGTATGTTTCTCCATAGGTAATCGTTTACGAATAGTTCTAAATGTAACGGACATAAATTTTGTGTCTTTGTATATTAATGATCGATCATTAGAGATTCGCAAGAAAAAGGGATAACTGGCTATATGTAGAGATGCTGATTTCAAAACACGAGAAAAATTAACATTTTCCTCAACGGGGGACTTGTATCCCTGTCTCTCGTACGCCGATCAAGTGCTGTACCACTATGCTATAAACGCAGATAAACTATTTCTTCCCTGGAGTGGAACGTTTATATGCTGAACAGCAGCAACAATCAGCCAATATCTCGTAAATGACATTAAGACCACTAGATGGTGACACTTAACGTAGAGGAAAATATCTCCTCCCCACTTGTTTATATTAAGATATACGAAAACGCTGCTTATGTGTAGAGATGCTCATTTGATGTTTTTGGAAGGAAAAATTCATATCTACCTCCACAGGGACTCGAACCCCCCCCCCCACCGGCCTCTCGTATGCTGGACGTATGCACCGTACCACTTCGCACGGCACCGTTCAGCATATATAAGATCCAAAAAAAGAAATATTCTACCTGTCTTCATAGCTTAGTGGTAGACCACTCGTCCAGAATGCAATGGACCAGGATTCGAGTCCCTGTTTAAGCTGAGATAAATTTTTGTTTCCGAAAAATCAATAACTCTACATACCATCTTCCGTATATCTTATATGAATTAAGCGCAGTTGGACATCTTTCTCTACGCATTTGGTTTTTTCAGTCCTCCTTTAAGCAATGTCGATTTGCGCAGTCATTTAAAAGTAAGAACTTTATAAACTTGCTTTCATTGAGGCGGCATAAGTGAGAAATTTTTGTCCTATATATAATCGTATTCTCTCTCCAGACTACTCCATAATTCGTCTAGAAAACAACACAAGGAGAACTTCAAAGAATGGCGTAGGTACCTAACGAAACCATATGAGAAGAAATTTTTCAGAAGCATGCACGAGAATATATTTCCAAAAATATAATTCGAATTTATTTGAGGTGAATCTTATTTTAAAATTATCAACGTAGACATAATTTTTCAGCCGATAATCAAATGTGTAGGCATTATTAAGTGTAAAGAAGAATTTAATGGGATTGAGTTCAAGACAGTGTAAATATAGGAATTTCATACGACGTGGAAGTGTCAGTTCTATCTGCAAACCAAATTATCTCTTTGGTTTTGTCTTGAGAAGAAAACTAATAATTTTTGAAAGATGTTTTGCTATGAGAGAACTATCGAACAGAAGTTGATTTGAAGAGGGAAAATAGGAAATTCTAATTAAAACCAGCTTTTCCGTGGCATTTCTTCTATTTTAGCTCTTTATCAAACACATATCCGGAATTTCATTAATCATGAAGGAAATGTTCCGAACTTTAAGTTTTGATCTTGTTCAGTTAATCCCCTTGAGTTTTGTCGTCTTTTATTAACTCGAAACTTTATTAAATGGAACTTTTTTTTTCCACCAACACCAGGGGAAAAAATTAAATCCAAAACTGGGGAATTCATCAAACAATTATTTTGTTCGTACGAAAAAGTGTAAAAATCTACACGTTTCGACAAATAATATAATTTATGCGAAACAAGGTGGAATTTCAAAAGTTTGAACAAAAAAAAAAATCTGAATATTTAAATAAAAAAAATTCCTCATCATCCGTCATGTACAAGGATTATTAATTAATTGTTCATTAAAACCAAGCTCCAGATTCCTGCATATACTTTTTGTTCGCTTCTCTCTCAAAGGGTTTCCAACCTTTCAACGTGGTTAAAAACTATGCTCTAGAAATACCATGAACTCACTACTGAAATACCATTACAAATTATATATTCATGCAATTATTTATTTTAAATTTGGTACAGAGGTATTTGATTATACAGGGTGCGTACACTGCAGTTTACCGACGAACCGTTTGGTCCTAGAGACATACTTTCAATTCAAAAAAAGTATTCAAATAACGAGTGGACCTCGGTTGTGGAGGTTGTTTAGTTATTGAAATAAAAATTAACATTTTATACGAACGCCCTGTGCTCATAAACCAAATTAGAGAGTTCCTATACTGTGTCTCCTGATGCAACACAAGAGAATCCCATATTTCTAAGTGCAACACATTCCCTGAAATATTATATAACTCTAAAATGGTGAAAGAACAGCAAAAAATAAAGGAAAATATTTTTTACTCTCAGCTATATGCTGTCCTTCAGACAAATTTTCTCCGCTTTTTGAATTCAAATATCTGATTGAATATTGCACTTGGAAACATGTTTTTTTTGTTTTTGTTCACATAAGGAGAGACGGGTAATAACTTTCTATTGGGGTTTTTGAGCACAACGGGGAGGGTTAGTATAAAAAGTTAATTTTTTATAATTATACAACCCCTCGGAATATGAAAGACGCATCTGACGTCTACATGTTGATACTTCTTCCCACTCGAATTGCGTCTCTAATATCAACGGTTCACCAGTAATTTGTGGTGCAAATTGTTAGCTATGCACCTTGTATAAGCTATTTTATGCCAGTATAAAATTTCTCATATCTCCAACATTTGCGTCTGCAAATTTTCGAAAACAATGCATCATTAACACATTGTGTGCATGTTAAAACAGCATGACATGAATATAACTGAATAAAAATTGGTTGAAAATAAAGAAAACTGTTCAGTTCATATATAAAATGACCAAAACATTTTGGGTACTTTCATAAATATATGGTTTATAATTTTTTTTATTTCGTAAATTGATTCATCATCATTCCAGCAACAAAAAATATCCAGTTACAGTTAAAGGGGGTAAAAAAAAAAATAAAGCTTAAAAGTTCATAAAGTACACGAATAACAATTTGTACAGGAGTCTACGCCCAAGTGGACTAAATTAAAACAAAATTATAAAAATTGAACGACGAAAAGTAAAATAAAAACCAAATAACAATTGAATATAAAATACATAAAATTGAGAATAAAAACAAAAAAATTGTGTAGCTTTGTGTAGCTAAAAGGTGTAGCTAAAAGGTGATTTCTAAAAAAGAATAAAAAATATCTACATGCTTTGTTTGACAATTATATAGACGACTGAATCGATAAATAGGATCAAAAGTACATAAATTTGTTCTGTACCTCTTTTAATTGCAAATAAAGTATAAAATCTCGTTCGATACATTGGGACATTAATATTAACTTAAAAATTTTTAAAACAGCAAAAATTGCATACAATCAATGTTATTATAAAATAATTTACGGAAAAATGATATCAATAAAAATCTCTGCGATCACTTCGACTAACAACATGAAATAACGAGCGTATAAACGTACCAGTGAGAATATTGTGATTAACACAGAACTTTTTGAAAAATAACTGTTTGACAAATCTATATTGTACAGACTCCGTTAATTTCATTTGGTAATCATGAACTGGACTCTAAATAATGCCCGCATATCCAAGTTTAGATCAAATAAGGGAGTTAAACCGAAAAATTTTATTTGAGTCATAAAATTTGATATTAAAAAATTATCGGTCAGTCAAATTTCAATATTTTTTTATCATTTGAAGAACTGAACAATATTCTTCATTTTGAATAAATTTCTTATGCAATCACATTGATGCCATGCTATTTTATAATAACTGCAAAGCGTTAATCATGCATTTTTATCTTAAATTGGCAAAAATCAGCTATTAGAGATATGTAAAACTACTGACGTATGATTATCAAGGACACGTGAACGAAATTTGAAAGCACAAAAAATAGGTTAAATATGGAATATATGGAGCGCCACCAACGGAAGTTTCGTTATCTTCCAGACGTCCCAAGACGAGTGTCCAGACGTGCTAAGGACACTACAGTATCAATTTAGACTTCGATTCATAGACCACGAATCATCATAATTATTTTGCTGAGTGATGCGCTCACTTATAGTCGGACTTCTCGTTATTTTGTCATATTACACAGATTCATATATATATGTATAGAAAAAATTAGAGGAGACCTTTATATCAAGCAGTGGATTGAAAATGGTTGATGGTGATGATGTACACACACACGCACACACACATACTTATACTTATTTAATAAAATTCCGGATACACCTATCGTCCGGTAACGCTTCGATGTCTCCTTGAAATGAGGAGTCGTGTGTGTCCGGTCTTTCAATGTGCAATGGTTTGTAATGATATATTTTATCATATAATGGTTTGCATATATAAGTATGTTTTATAATGATACTAGAGCACAGATTTCCACCATGTGAAAAGGAAGGGGGGGGGGGTCAACAACATTTTCAGTCCCGTGGGCAAGATATGCTACTAATACTAGTGTCGGAAACGACACTCTCTTACGAGATTTACTGCCTATTATTTCGAATGAGGGGTTGAAACGCAAACTTTGAAAAAAACCATCTCCTGCCACCACAAAAGCGGCCCAGCACCAAGCCCCCTCCCCCCCCACCCCGCGACCCAGTAAAGCTGATATTTGATAATTCAAGTAAGATATTCTGTGTTTCTTGACACTCGCGGTCCAGACACTCGCATGCATGGGATGACCATATGACCCGCATTTTAAGAGGAGCATTCTCCAGTATGTTTTGTTATGTGTAAATTATATTATGATTATATTACAATTCTATCGCAGGACTGGACAAATCACAAAAATATCTAGGCACCAGAAAAAATTTTTATAAGATCCAAGATAATGTTCTTTCAACTTTTTCAAGCCATGGTGACTCTTATGTGGGCAGATATGCTGCTATAAATTGCAAACATTTTGCGCTTCTGTCAGCCTGCAATTTAGTGACTACACAAAGAAAATTTTAGGCGCCAATACCAATTTTTTGTCACCATAGAAACCTGCCACTTGGACTCTATCATAATTAGTTATTGTCATATATTTCTCTCATTTATTTATCAAACATCTATCTTTTTTTTCAAAATTTAATTTTTACCATTTCGGCTTGATTGACTCTCTATTTCCTGTCATTGGTGATTTTTCAGCAATTTCAGCGATAATTACAACTTTATTTCACTTTTAAATATTTTTTCTCTGTCACTGGCAACTTTTCTTTCCTTTGGCAACTTTGCTTGCTTTTGCAAATTCTTCTCGCGGATAAATTTGAAAACAACTCTACTCTCTTTCGAAAATTTGTTTTGGCTGTAATTAGCAAAGTTGTTAATTTAAATATATATATATATGTATATATATATTATTTTTTAATAACGTGACTATCACGCATTCCGAAGGAATCAGCATGATCCGTCCAGGGAGTTTGTTAGTGTTAGTAGACATCCATGCCCGAGACAGAGAACCGGGATTCCAACCCAGACCTGAACAGTGAGAAGCTAGTTCCCTAACCACTCGACTGCCAGGCGTCTATTTCCAACGGATATTTCATTGCCGACTTTATTCGCTTTTGAAAACTTTTTTGGCTGTAATTATTGGCAACTTTGCCTCTGACAATTTTTTTTTCCGGTAATTGACAATGCCCCGTATATATCCCGAATTCCCATATTGTGATGAAATAAATATGTTTCATGCTAGATATTTATCGTGTTGTATGTGTTGATACTTTTCTTCCGGAATATTTTCGTGTGCTGTATTTATCTCCTTGACGGGCCGCATTTCGTCCGCGGACCCGAGTTCGTACACCCCTTGTTAATAGGTATGATATTCCCCTAAACGCTTTTCGTATGAAATTAATTACTCATTCACACCTCGTTCCATTTCTTCAGTTCTCGGTACCATTTGTCAAAAAGCAAAACATTTTTTATCTTCAAAATTTAGCCTCATTTGGAGGAAGTCCACGTACACTATAAGTGATGGAATCCTCAATTTAATTCGAAAGAATATGCTTTTGAAAAGGACGCGAACTTTCCATCCACATCCAAGGCTTGCACTTCAATATAGTACGTACGTGTTTCTCCAGTTTTCCTTTAATCATTCTTCTTGTTGTGCGTGCGCTCGTTCTTGTTTTGTTTGCACTAAGTGCTTCGGAAAATAATGTCGAGGAAGACGTTATCTTCCCTTGTTAAAGGGTTTCCCACCAGAAAATTCTCACGCAAACTACTTTTCCTGTTTATCTCCGGGAAAAAGAATGTACTAAGATTAGGATAATATCTCCACATTACCTAAAGAGTAAAACTTCACGTTATATGCACGTGCTTTATTTTATCTTTTTTCTATGTCTTTAACTCTCCGCGCATCATTCTCTTGCTCAGTTATCACTCCATTTTTCGCGTTTCAACTTTGAACATGAGTTTTTAAGGATAACAATAACAGAATTAAATGTTTTCTGTCCTACTCTGGAACGGAACCACACATTTTTTCCCCGTCACGCAACTCTTTGTAAATTTGTTATCTTGTTATGAAATATTCGACAAAGATTCATTTTCTCTTTTGTAACACGTAGGAGCCCGCCTTGTATTTAATATGCTATTGTAATGAATTCATCCAAATATGATATTTTTATCATGTTACTTTTATTTTAGAAACACGTAAGCATTTACCTTGTTTTTTAAATAAATAAATAAATCAAAAAAATACCAGTGCACACACAACTGGAACAAATCTGAAGTATTGTCTGAGGCTTTCATGGCCGGCGTTCAATGACTTGCAAGTGGTTTCCGGGCTATTAGGCCATGACCTAAGGCATTCTCTTCCTAACGTTTGTTCTAAGTCAATGGCACTTGATGTATGAAGACTTTCTCTCTTGTCGCGGAGAACTACGTCCGTTTTACCTCAGAAGATGGCTGCCACAGATGTGAGCTAAACGTTAGGAGGAAAATGTCTTAGACCAGTGGTTCCCAACCGGGATAACGCGTATCCCCTGGGGTACGTAGAAGGTCGTCAGAGGGTACGCGAAAAGAAAATGGTAATGGTAAGAAAGGAGCAAAGGAATTAAAAGAGATTAGAAACAATTTTAAAATGTAGGTAGAGGTTTCTACTAATATTGCAGTTGTAACACAGTCGAATGACGTTATAACGAACTCCAAGAGACCTGAGAAATCACTTCGTTATAATGAAATTTCGTTATAAAGGAATTCCAGTTTTTTGCATTGTTCCTATGTAAACGTATCTGGGGGATTAGAAACGTGTTAGTTAAAACGAGATTTTCGCTATATCGGTATTCGTTAAAATGGAATTCGACTGTATATATAAATTGACCTTTTTTCCCTATCAATAAAATCTTCTATAACAGAGGAGTTGAGTCTACTTTAAGGGGATCAGCTTTCCCTCCTCCCACCCGCGCCCAACCTATGATCCGGATTCGCACACTCCTTCCTCTCGGCTCACTTTTCTTTAGATTTGATTGTTGACGAATGTCGGGGTGCGCAAAAAACCAAGAATTAATCAATTCGTGTTGTGTTTAATTGTTGTTGTGGGTGTTTGCATCGAGGCGTGTGCGTGTTACTCCCGCAATTTTCTACGTCAACTTTTCTACCAACCATATACTACTCACGTGGTTTACGCTATGGATAAAAACTGGAGTGAAAAAATGCGGCTAAAAACTGGATCTGTGTGGAAGCTAAGTTGATTGAAACACCAAAATGATGTACTGTGCAACTGTAAATGTGAAAACATATTTTGAATCTGTCAAAAGCGATTCTGTCAAAGCTACCGAGGCCTCCTACTACATTAGCTATCGTATTGCGAGACGAGGAAAATAACTACACCATTGGTGAAAATTTAAATTCACCGTGCATCGGAGATGCTTTCAGATATATGCTTACAGAGGAAAATGCTAATATAATGAGTTTAATACCTCTGTCAAATAATACGGTGTCTCGAAAAATACAGGACATGCCAGACGATATTGTGAGCACAGTCATAACTCACGTCAAAGATTGTGAATTCTTTTTTATCCATGTCGACGAAAGTACCGGTGTTTTCCCAATATTCTGTGCTGCTTGTAATTGCTAAGTACTTGAAAGAAAATTGGAAGAAAATCGTTTTATTTGTCACCCACTGAAGGGATCGTACGACTGTTAAAGAATTATTTAAAGCAATTGATCATTATTTCGTTGAAAAAGGAATTCAATGGTCAAAATGCGTTGGGATCACCACAGATGGAGGAAAATCCACGGAAGGTTGCTACTCGGGTCTTCGTGCACGCGTGGCAGGAGTCGCCCCAAAATGAAGTAGACTCACTGCTATATTCACAGAAAAGGAAAAATTGCTAGTGCTCGAAACATATGCCACTCTGAAGATCTTCAATGGCGGAATGGTGAATCTAGTCAGTTTTTGAGTTCGTCGAAGTGACGAATACATTGAACTTTCTAGAAAAGCCATAAGGTTTCTGTTGCTGTTTGTTAGCACGCAGCTTGTTGAACGGGTGTTTTTTTCGTATACTTATATACAAAGTAAATATAAGCAAAATTAAACGCAACTTCGGATTTGAGTTTGTGTTTATCCTTATTTGAGCCTAATTTTTCCAAACTTTGTAGTTCAATACAATCCTAAATATCACATAATTTTTTCCCAATCTTTGCGTTAATTTGTTTGTTTACTTCAAAAATAAAAAAACTATATAATGAAGAAATAGGCCATTTAATATTATTTGACATATACCTTTTTTTAGGTTAAGTTTTTCGGAATCTGCAATGGGTGAAACAGATTGCAGAGGTGGGGATGCCTAGAGGATTAGGGGTCGGGGGTGGGGGGTGGGGGTACGCGGAAATGAACCGAGCCAGCTAGGGGTAAGTGGATTGATAAATGTTGCGAACCGCTACCTTTACCTATGACCTAATAGCAAAAAAACCGCTTGCACGTCATGGAACAAATCTATTAGTTTAAAATTTCAAAAACTTTGATATTTTTGAAATAATTAGAAATGATCCCTCCGCATGAGAGACGACGCTTAATTTAAAAAAAAAAAAAAACCAGATTTTTGAAATCTTTGGTGATGAATAAAATATTTGATTGTATATGCAGATGTTTGTTGTCGCTAGATATTTAATGCTTGTTACGTGTGCTAATGTTTTTTTTTTTTTTTCATTCAATAAATTGAAAAATATAGGAAGATTTCTGGTTTTTCAGAACAAAAATCATGTCCCAATACTAAGATTATCGTGTTTCTATGGTATGCAAAATTTCGGTGATATCTCCAGTCCTGTTATCCTTCTGAAAATTTGCAAATGTATGCGAATAAAAAGAAGTAATATACCAGTGCTTTATATTACTGGAAAGAGAAGTGAGAAAATAATCATGTTTATTACAACATGGTTAACGTGCGTAATACGGATATCGGTTGATAGTAACTTGAAATAACGACAACAAAACCAGATTGTGATAGCGCTACCGTTTTCCCTACAAAATGTCTTAGAAAACACGAATAACCAAAAAGGAACATGGGGGCCCATTTAACATTTTTTTTGTTTGCTTTTCATTCATCCAAGGTTTCAGTAATAACAAAATGTGTAAGCCTAGTGCTAAATTTCAAGACTGGCATTATTTCACTTGAAATTAAGAAGAACTCCCTCATGAATGCACACATGCATGTAGTGTAATGTGATGATCATACGCGTAGAGACAGATATATGCATGAATATTCATGAATATTCAAAACCTAGAGCGTAGTAAGAACTTTTGGCTGATTACGTTGCTGAAAAGTGGAGAAATATAATAAACCCACTGAAAAGAACGTGATAAGTTTTTAGAAATTTTCGTCGTAGAAATTTCTCTCGAATGCACGGATCTTAAATTTTCAACGAAACATTTCTTTTTCTCCTGAACAAACACTCGAAAAAAAGTACACACTTGATTACATCGAATATAAATTTGATAACAGCCAAAATATAAGAATATTTTTCTTCCGGAAAAATAGAACCCATTCATGTTCAGAATTTTAATTTTAAGTACAAGAATTATTTATACTATACACGATTATTAATAAATAAGAACAGGAGTCTTTAAATTGTTGAGTGCATATATGAGATCTATTTTTCTAATTAAAAATTATATTAAACGGGTAAAATGATTTGTAATAAAAATAAATTTCTGGATTGGATTGGATTTTAAGTTTATTGGCGCAAGGACCAATTTGGTCAAACTGCGCCATTTTTTTTTTTTTCTGAAGAAATAGAAATTGCATGTGTGTTCTGTGTCGTAGATGCTTCACGTATTCCACGGGTACACAACCTCCTGCCCGCGGGCTAACCGCGGCTTGCTAATAAATTCCATCCGGTAGCACCAAAAAATTGTCAGAGGCAAGTAGAGTTCCAATAATAGCCAAAAAAATTGTCGAAGGCAGTAAAGTGGTCAGTTACAGCTAACAAAATTGTCGAAGGCAGTAAAGTGGTCCGTTACAGCTAACCAAATTGTCAAAGGCAGTAAAGTGGTCAGTTACAGCTAAAAAAATTGTCAAAGGCAGTAAAGTGGTCAATTATAGCTACAAAAATTGCCAAACGAAAGGAAAATTGTCAATGCCAGTCAAAATATGCTAAAAACGAGTAAGCATGTCAATCACAAAAAAGGCAAGTAAAGTTGTTAATTACTGCCAAAAGTGTCCCATGCAAGTAAAGTTTTCAAAGGCGAATAAAGTGCTGAAAAATCGCCAGTGGCTGGAAGCAGAAGGCTACTGCAAGTCGAAATGGACTAACGTTTTATTCACAGAAAAAAAAGTGTATGTTTGACAAATGTGTATATGAGATAAACATTTTCATATGGCTATAATTAAGATCGAGTCATAATTATCATAATATGATTTATAAATCATGAAAATAATGTTAATTTTTGATTTCAAAAATTTCGAAATGCCTCTTTAAAAATGAGGGAAAAAATCGAGACGACCAAAATTACGGGAATGGCTCGTAAAATACGGGTCATATGGTCACTCTATGTGCACAACTTTATGTCCACAGCGAGCGGCAGAAATACAGCATGTATGGGCCCATTGACTGAAAAGTTTATGAACTTGTGATACATAGAATCCGGTAAGTGATCTAAATTCTAATTTTTGAAATTTTCTCGGCAAACATTCAATTAAAGATCAGGAAATGACAAAATTTTGCAAAGAATTCATAAAATAAAATAAAAATAATAAAATTGTTTCTTTTTTCTTTATCCAATTGCTTTTTATCGCCTTTGCAGGTTAATCGTATTAGCTGTTTCTACTGATTCCATTACTGATATAATCAAGGCAACCGCATTCAATGTACTTTGTACAGAGAATATGTTAATGTAGTTACTGAATTGATTTCTCGGGCGTTCGAAAAATGTCAGGTATTAATGCTATATCTGCTTGTGGTTAATTTGTTTTTCACTTGTCGCATCACTACGTAAAAGTCATAAGTGAGACCGCACTGTTAAGAAACTACCCATTTTATCCGCAATAATCAAATTCTTATGCGTGAAGAGAAAAAAATTTCTGCGAACTCAATACTTGGAAAATACTCGTATATACAAGTATCTTACGGTGAATGTGATAAATCGGTCATTATGTATAACAATTGGTCATTATGCATAATTGTCGAGCGTTTTGGTAAGTTTGATAAATTTCCCTAAATTAATCACTTTTACCGGGGTGATTGTGCATAACACCGAAGCTCGCGTTTTTGGTAAACCTGATGAATCGTAATCCGATAAAATTTGTTATTTTATCGGATTCCGACAATAGTTGCACTTGGGTATTATGCATAATCACAGATAAAAAAGCGATAAAATTCACATATATATATATATATATATATATATATCAAATTTACCAACGACACGGCTATTAATGCGTAATAATTGGTAAAAGTGATAATTTATCAAACTTACCGACACGATTGATGATTATGCATTATTAGCGCGTAACGTATACTTTTAAAGAGTATAAGTAAACAGAATAATCATGAAACTCGAATGATAGAGGGGAAAAAAATGGAATTACACAACCATGTAGATATTTCTTCAACATGATTGTATCACGAAACATATGAAACAATGTAATTGTTATCGATAATCGTTATTACAACAACGGGAGAAAAAAATGTATTATGATAGAATGCATTCTTAATATGCTTGCATAACTCAAAAAAACTATTATGATTACATATAATTTCCTCGACAATGAATTCTTAATTTTTCATCGGTTGCGATCAGAACTATGTTTATTAAAAATACAGTTAATTTTTCCTATTTATTCGTAAGAGAAACCGATAGAAAGACTGCTTTCTGTTGATAAATACTGAAACGAGTTGATATTTTTGTATTAAATGTGCGTGAGTTTTTTAATCGTGAAAATTTTTCCTCTTAAAATCAACATTGTGAATTATGAAAATGTGTTTGTTGTTTCTTAGCAATTAAAACTAACAATCTTGATAATCATGTTATGAATAGTATGGCTTTTTTTTTTTTAATCACGAAAAATCCTTTATTAAATAACTGTGATCACAATCACCTGCTCTCATATTCCCGCAGCATATCGAGAGATCAGATGAACAAACAAATGGAAATATCTGGTCAAAATTCAGTCCATAATGGTAATAGAGTGAGATATATAGATGGTTTTTTTCTCAGCCCGAGATATCAAGGAAACGGTTATTTTCCGGATATTATACTGAGGTGAACTCGGAAAGAAAAGTCATCACGTCTTCTCCGGGACTCGAGCCCAGGCCCTCTTGCATACCGGGCAAGCATACTACCCTCTATCTCTCTCTAAACGTCCCACCCGGGGGCCATTTCTTAAAGTTAAGAGGGACACTAATGCATCTACTTCAGCGCCTCACACCACAGGGCGTGAAATAAGGAAGGCAGGGTCGTGTCTCCAGTGGTATAGATGGTAGCATACCTGGGTTCGAGTCCCGGCGGAGACGTGACGACTTTTCTTTCCGAGTTCACCTCAGCATAATATCCGGAAAATAACTGTTTCCGTATAATGATAATATTAGTAACATAAAAAACTAAACAAAAAAAAATCCAACAAGTTTCAAGTAACTAGGAAGTAACCATATACACACACGTGGAGGTTTTAACAGCTGTCTGATGGGAAGATATATTTAGGATTAAGGAAAGTGAGAATTTTACTGCCTTTGCGGGTGAGCGCCATAGACCACTAGACTACAAAGGCAACGAATATCTCGATGTTTCCGTAGAGCGTCGTAATAATCTATTGGAATAATTTATAATCTGTATATATTGAAAAATGTCTGGTGATGGCTTTTTTTGTCCAAGCCATCACCAGTTTCAACAAAATCCAAGTTTTTTAACTACTTCACATACAAGCGTTTGGCAAAGAACGTGCAATATAAATATAGTCATGCGCGTATATATCCCCACGTGTGGGAGGATGTATATATACCTTCAAAATTAGAAAGTTGCTGCCCACTTTCTCCTAATGCCAACACACAAAAAAAAATCCATGTTTCTAAGTGCAATATTCACAGAGATGTGCTTATTGGATAAACGGAGGAAATTTGGAAAAAAAAAACCCGTTAAACGCGGAAAAACCGTTTTACCCGCATTTAACGCTGTCGTGTCCCAAATTTCCTCTGTTTTTCGAATTCGAATGTGCCTGTGAATGTTGCACTTAGAAACATGGAATGTTTTTGTTGGCATCGGGGGGACAACAACTTTCTAATTAAGAAGTTAAAGCATAGGAGGACGTATAAAAATTTAGATTTTTTTATTTTATTACAAACTCTATATTTTCTCTATGAAAACTGGCATAGGGTAATTTTTGAAATCATGTTGAGAATTTTTTTAAAATTTGAATCATGCCTCTACGACGGACGGTTGATGAGATAAAGGTCGTGCTAGCACTTACAGGACGCCGCCCTGTATACAGGGTGATTCAGAAAAGATGGGCAAAACTTTGAGAGGTGGCACAGTACCCAGTACACACAAAAACAAACAATTTTCATCACAGAAAGCATGGTCTGAAATGAAATTCAAACGTGCTACAGGGCGCAACATAGTAAAACCGAGGAGAAAACACAACAATAATGCATACGTTAAAAAAACAAATTTAATGAATAATTTACATTAATTGCTCAAAAGAGCGACCGCCGACGGTGATGCCAGAACAGAGGCGAAGAAGGGATTGGAATATTCCAGGAACGCGCTGGAATATTCCAGGCATATCGCGAACCTCCACACAGCAGTCGAAAGTCTTGCGATTAGGTCCTCTTCACAGTGAAGAGGAGTCTCATACACCAGGCTCTTCAGCTGTCCCCACAAAAAGAATACAAGATAGGACAGATCGGGTGATCGTGGTGGCCAAGCTACAGGACCAACTCACCATATCCATTGGTATGTGAAAGTTACATCCAGATTGTGCCGTACCTCTCGCTCAAAATGGGCTCCAGTTCCATCGTGCTGGAACCACATACGCCACCGAAGGGCAGCTGAAACATCCTCCAGCAAGTCTGGCAGCACCTCTTTCAGGAACGTCCGGTATTTGCCTTCGTCAAGTCGTTCCGGCAGAAGATACGGTACTATTAGGTGGTCGCCGATGATTTCTGCCCAAACATTGATGGAGAAGCGTCACTGATGCGGATGTGGATTTACAGACGCCCAGACACGTTTATTGTGGGTATTAAATGCACCATCTCGTGTGAAAGTGCATTCATCGGAGAAAAGAATAGTTGCCGCAAAGTCTGGGTGTGCTGGACTCTGTCGTAGGAGCCAGCGGGCGAAGTCTACGGGACAAGCATAACCTTCTTCATTCACTGCTTGGACTCGTTGAAAATGGTATGGGTGCAAACTCTCACTCTTCAGCACCCGTCATGTCATGAATTGTGGCACAGCAAGACTACGGTCTACTGCTCGTGTGCTAGTAGTTGGTTGATCTGACACCATCTCCAAAAATATCGTCTTCCACACCTGCTGTTCTGGCCGTCCTTGTAGGACCTGCATCAGACCGGGAAGTAAGAAAGGATCCCGTTTGGCACAGCTGTGGATGCAAGCGCACGAACGTTTTCTGATTGGGCAACCGCCTGTGGGGTAAATGTTCAGCGTACATTCGTGCTGCTTCCGTTTGCAGCTCCGTAAATGAAATGCATGTCTGTTTTTTTTATATTACTAAAGTGCGCCATTTCCCCTACGTTACAACTGTTAGAACGGTTGCACGCTGGTATAAATTCACAGGGCTGGCATCCGCGCCTTTTATTCACTGTGATGCAGATTTGCATACGGTTTCTTCTTCTTCCCCAGGTTATATTTCCATGCATGTGGGGGTTCTTTTTCTTCCGATAAATTTCAACAATAACGGCGTTTTAACGTTTGCGGAGCGACCGTTCCGAAACGGCAGGTGATGAAAACGCTAGCGTTTAAACGACTAGTTAAAACAGCTAACTAACATGAAACATTAGATCATGCATTTTTTGATGACAATTGTTTGTATTCGTGTGTAATATCACCTCCTAAAGTTTTTCCTCATCTTTTCTGAATCACTAAGAAAAAGGAAAAAAATTGAATATTATATGAGAGTGAAATAGAACCTGTTCATCAGGGGTCACCCCTCCCATGCACGGTTCGAAAAGTGTAGGCGTTTCTGAAGGGTGGCTATGCCTGAATGCATTAAAAATGCCAACACTAGTTCCCGACGCCTGCCTTCTCAAAAACATGTTGGGCGAAAAAAGACAATGAAAAATGTAAAAATACAATATATTATAAATATATATATACAGAGCTTCAGATTATGAGCTCAAAGAAGCATGCGGAAAAAAAATATTTACAAAGTTACAGGAAAAAAAATAATTACAGTGAATATTTTGCAAGGATTATGAAAAATGTCAGAAAGTAAAAAATAAATTAAAATGTCAAAATAAAAGTCAATAATTCACCGGACATACCTCAAGAATGGAGAAACTGTTGTTTGTTGATTTTTCTGGAAATGTCGTTGAAGAAGGCGGTTGGAATACTTTTTTTGACATTTTAATTTATTTTTGACTTTTTTGACATTTTTCATAATCCTTGCAAAATATTCACTGCAATTTATTTTTTTCCTGTAACTTTGTATATATTTTTTCCCTCATGCTTCTTTAAGCTCATATAATCTGAAGATCTGCATATTTATTTTTCTAATATTGAATTTTTAACATTTTTTCATGGTCTTTTTCGTCCAACATATTTTTGAGAAGGCAGACTTCGGGGAACAAGGGTTGGCATTTTTAAAGCATTTAGGCATAGCCACTCTTCAAAAACGCCTACACTTTTCGAACCATTCATGGGGGTTCCCCCTGATGAATAGGTTCTATTTCACTCTCGTAAAATTCAATTTTTTTCCTTTTTCTCAAAATAATTCTTTTTTGTATATATATTTTTGTGAAAGAACAAGTGAGCAGCACTAGCGCTTTTTGTCATTCAAAAGATACTTTTTTCACTACCTCTTCATTTTTTATTTTCATTTCTCTCGTATTTTTATCATACTACATATACAGTCAAACCTCGTTAATGAGTCACTGGTGGGAGAGCAAAAATATTACTTAGTAAGCGGAGTGACTTGTTAAACGGCGTAAGCCATAGCTGTGCCAATTCCTGCCTGAGGACAATTGGGACTTCCAAAAAGTGACCCGGTAAGCGGAGTGACGTGTTGACCGGGTGACGCACTAACGAGGTTTAACTGTATATACACATACATAAATAAAAGTTTCATCAAAATACCTCCATTGGAATGGACACTGCATACGTCTGAGTAGTGTCAGTTTTTATTTACAATCACCCTGTATGTTTAAAGATTAATTAGGCAAACTGTCATTGATATCGACGATTCGAATAACATTAATCAGTCGAAAGAAAATTGAGGAACATATTCCGCATAAATACTCTAACGCAACGTCCAAGTAGTTCCTCTTCACCGAACAGGAGAATAATATAAATCCTTCTTAATTCCCTATACAATATCCTTGGTATTACTGGACCGAGCGATCGCTCATTTAGCATTTGCAAACGCTTTTGTGCGCTGCGGATTCCCCCCTATTACCATTACTTCGGCGTTATTATTTCCTGTCGGACAAACCCATCATCGATGGTCATTTAAAATGCTGTCCATTAGCTGTCCCAGAGCAGGAAGCCTCTCACGTTATTCAAATGACGGACGTTCTCGTGTAACTCAATACGCAGTTGTGTTTGTTGCCGTGGCATTTTCGGCTTTCGTTGTTGGCATTTGGAGACAGCATGGGTGACTGGGAAAGCTAGAGGCTCCATTATTGAATTAAGCGTAAAGTGAGAAACGGCTCACGGATTCGCTTCTGTATCTAGTTCAATGATGTTTGGCTCTGATCAAAGTCAATCGCTCTATTATTCATACATTTTGAGCGGCACCAATGATTACGCATGCAGGCAATACTGTAGATTACGTTCATACGTGTATCTCTACATGTATGCGCATGGAACCAACGTATTCTAGACGGTTTGTGAATTGAAATATCAGTTTGATTGAGATTTCATGCTTGTTTCGTAACATGACAATCTATGCGGGAATTCATGACGTATTGATGACAAGTCGACAGCTAGCACGTATTTTTTCAGATTATTTATTGTATGTATATGTATAATGCAGGGGCCTTCACGAATGGCCTGTGGACCAAATGTGGCCCTCGGTGCTCTTAAAAGTGTCCCGCCGATTATATTTAGCAAATAGCTGGAAAACATACAAAGAGAGGCAACTAAATAAAAATTCAACTACCATTGACGCAGTTTATCGAATAGATTATCTGCGTTGTCAGTAATAGAGATAATTTCAGCAACTAAAAGAAATAATTTCAAAATTTCTGAGACATAATTTCAAAATTTCTGAGAAATACTTTCAAAATTTCTGAGAAATAATTTCAAAATTTCTGAGAAATACTTTCAAAATTTCTGAGAAATAATTTCAAAATTTTTTTGAAAGACATAATTTCTCAAAATTTTTGAAAGAAATGACAAATTAAAATAATTTTAAATTTTTGAATAATTCGATTATTATCAATTTTTGAAAAATTCAATAATTATAACTTTTCGAATAACTCGATAATTAACTATTTTTCAGTAATCCTATAGTTATCAATTTTTAGTAATTCGATAATTATCAATTTTCGAGTGATTTGATAATTATCAATTTTCGAGTGATTTGATAATTATCAATTTTTAGTAATTCGATAATTATCAATTTTTAGTTATTCGATAATTATCAATTTTCGAGTGATTCGATATTCATCAATTTTCGAGTGATTCGATATTCATCAATTTTCGAGTGATTCGATATTCATCAATTTCCGAAGAATAATTCCATAATTATCAATTTTCGAATAATTTCAGACTTTTCGAAAGAAATAATTTCAGAACCATTTCAATCTATTTCATAATTCAGGTAATTTCAAAATTGCTGAAAGAAATAATTTCAGAATTAATGGCAGAAATCATTTCAGAATTAATGACAGTGTAAATTCTTCGAAACTCTGCCGGACGTCACTTAAGCAATCTGTAAAAGTGTCACAGGTCACTCATGTGATCTTTGAATAAGCAACTGGCTCTTTCACTTGAGTGATGCGGAACTGCACCGCGGTTCACTCAAATGATCTGGAAACGTGCCGCGGGCCACTTTAGTGATGTGCAACTGCACCGTTTGTCACTCGCTCAGTTGATCTGGTAATGCGCGGCTCAGTTCATTTTCTTCATTTTTACAAAAATAAGATGTGAGGTCACGGGCCAAACGAGATGACTCCGAGGGTCACATTCGGCCCACGAGCCATGGATGATTCATAGGAATGTTCAGGAAAAATATTTTAACGACACCCATAAGAGAAATATGCTTTTCGAGAATGTCATTGCTATATTTGTGAATTTCGTCTAAAATATTGATGTGTTTAAATTTGAGTTTCCAATATTGCGAAACACGGTCAGTTGAGGTCTTCATACACGTTCATCATCTTATCGATGGAAAAGTTCCGAAGTAATTTCATCTCGAAAAGTAACAGAATCTCCTTCGGAAATTTCGAAAGCCCGATCTCCAGAAGATTAATTAGTTTTAAAACTGAGAGTCGCGCATGTGAAGTTGCATCGCATATGATGCTTGAAATTAACAAACTCTCGCCCACCAAGACATTTGAAGTCTTTCTACCCCATCATTAAAAGGAACGGAAACTTTCGAGTAAATGGATTGTTATTAGCATCAAATTCGAAGCTCGCTGAAAACTCGAAGGAAAACATTCATAAATTATAATGTAAATCGATTTCATTAAGGGAATTCTATACGAAACTGAACGTATATACTAAATTGGATGAGGGTTACCAGACGCCCGCGTTTGGGGAAGGTGGAAATTTTTAATATTTGTTAAGGAGTTTCATGCCTTTTGAACATGGTCAAAAACCGTCTAGGAGAAATATCATTTAGAATATTATTTAACCATTGACTAATTTTAAATTGAATGTACATATATTCGATTGCATATACATTCAATGGCCAAAAAATTAGGAACACACCTCACTCAAACATGAACTCATCCATGCAACACGTGCGATGACATAATAGACCAGATATTTTGATAAAAAGCTTTGTCCTAGTCACTAGTCAGAAGCACCAATTAATGTTGCAATTTGCCTGTTCATGAGAGATTTGAGTGACTTGGAACGCGACATGATTGTTATTGTATCTCCGAAGCCCTAACCTTCTTGGCTTTCTCGTATAACAGTATCTCGAGTCTTCAAAAAGAATGGCAGCTAAGCCAAAAGACTTCGAGCGAAAAGCGGAATAGTGGGCGGAAATCGCTTGTGAACGAAAGTAGTAACACGCGACTGACACGCATTGTATGCAGCAACAGAAAAGCTGCAACGCAACAAATTCCAGAGCAATACGATTTAGAATCATCGCAAAGCATGACTCTGAATGTCTCTACAAGACATAACTTAAAACGAATTAGTTTTAATAGCAGGCGATCAGCAACACTCCCTTTGATTTCCAGCTAAACCAAAGAAAACGGCTTTTGTGTTCTAGAGAATGCCGAAATCGCACAATTGATGAATGGAAGAAGGCTGTCTCATCTGACGAGTCAAGATTTCTTCTCCATGACGTTGATGACAGGTTCCATGTGTGGCGCAAGCAGCACGAAGCCATGGATCTGGAATGCCACATGACAACTATTAAAGTGGGTGGCGACGGAATAACGGTCTGGGGATCATTTTCCTGGCATACTCTTGGTCCTTTATTTCCTATTGGAAACATCCGTCAATCCCAGGAGCTACCTCCACATCATTGGTGACCCTGTGCTCCCGTTTATGGCACATAATGCTTTCTGTTGATGATGACTATTTGCAGCAGGGCAATTCACCCTCCCAGGGAGCTGGAATTGGTTTGGAATTGGAGCTCAGATTGGTTTGAGGAACGTGATTCAGAGTTTTAATTGCTCCAATGGCCCCCAGCCACTTAATCCCAACCCAATTTAGCATTTGTGGGACGAGGTTGAATGGCCTGTCAAAAGCTCCGGAACACCACCTTCTAATCTGAGGGATTTAAGAGCTGTTATTTCATTAGTGTGGATTAATACAGTCAAACCTCGTTAGTGCGTCACCCGGTTAACACGTCACTCCGCTTACCGGATCACTTTTTGGAAGTCCCAATTATCTTCAGGTAGGAATTGGCACAGCTGTGGCTTACTCCGTTTAACGAGTCACTCCGCTTATCAAGTCATATTTTTTCTCTCCCAAGAGTGACTCATTAACGAGGTTTGACAGTATTTCCCCTCAACGGTTTCAGCATCTTGCAGAGTTCCATGCCTTGAAGAATATCTGCTGTTATCAAAGCCAGAGGAGTTTCCACACAACATTTGCGGTGAGTAGCAGGGTGTTACTAATTTTTTAGCCACTGGGTGTATACGCTATCCTATGCCAAAGATATATATATGTGTAAACTGAACAATTTTCTTTATTTTGAATAAATTTTTATCCAATTAAATTTATTTCATTATGTTTCATCATGTACAATCAAACTCATGTCCAGCAAATTTCAAATAAGAAAAGTTATGAAAAGTTACTTGAAAGTTAAGAGACTCCCCCTGCCCCTGAAAAATAGGATTTATATCATCTTTGTTAATTTTCCGGTTCTCTACTCCGGAATCCATTGAATACGTATTTGTACAAGAGCTAAATTGCTTTTTTGATGATCAAATATCATTTAGAAGAAAAAATAAAGGCAAAGCTAAGAGTTTTTCAATATGTTGTCAAATGTTTATTAGGCGTTCAAGGCCATTTTGCATACCTATCGTTGCATAATTCGACTTCCTATAAATATAACGGCTGTACAAATCTCTAAAATGTTTCGCCTGTGAATCAATGCTATTTAATATACCTCTGTCAGGTATGCGATTGAAAAAAATTGTGCCTTTAAATATTTTTACAGGTCTATTGATATTGGCAGTATATTTGTCCAGTCCTGATAAATATTACATCACATCTTATATCCGAAAGTATAGTAAATAATGATGCATTTCTCTCGAAATTGCTTCACGAGTCTAAGAAAACGCAGAAATGCCAAGACGTTACTTGCACTCATGTTGACAATAATTATGTTTTTACTCCCGATTTGGATCATTTTTGGTTGGCGCGATTCGCTTCTGATCGTCGTTCTGACAGTTAACTGCAGCTATTGCAAGTGATGATTTATGTAGAGAAAGTTGTCATCGCCACTAACACAAGATATACTGAAAACTAGCTATTTATGTGAAGATGCTGATTTTTGAAAAGGAAAAATTCATCTTTGCTTCTACGGAAACTCATTTCCCTTTTGCATTCCGGACAGAGTTCGCTACCACTATGCTTTAACAGCCCAGAGAATATTCGTTTCTTTTTTTAATTTATTTATTATAATATTTCTTCTTTTATTTTAATTGTTTCTAAGTATGATTTACTTGTACATGAAATAAATATCAAATATCACATTTCTTCCTGGCAACGAACATATGAGGATATCTTTCTCTGATTTATGTTGTCATAGGGCGGTCTTGAAGTAATTTCAGAGCCAATATCCGATTGCATTCACCTTCCATCGCACCGTAACGTTAAATTAAATTAAATTTTATTGTTATTATTAATTGTTACAAAACATATAAACCAAACAAAAAAAATCCATCAAGGGATCCTATAGGATCCATACAGGTGGACACACCAATTTCATAAGAGTACGGTCAACTTCAATAGTTGAATCAAGTATATAATTTATGTGTTTAATACATCCATTAAAATGAAAAGCTAATGAGAAGAAAAGAATATTAAACACAGAAACAAAAAAGGAGAGAGGGGGAGAAAAAAAACCGAGTAATACATACAAACAAATAGGTTGATATATGATTTGTACAGATATTAATATTTATTGGCGAATCTGGTGTATGCAAGGAAATTAGTGTATAATCACTATTGGCAAAAATAGAAGGAAAAGCAATAAAAATAATAGTAATAATAACAATAATGGCATTTTATTAGGTGTAGGCAACGACCGGAGGAGTGTAAATGTATCAATTAACGTAATTGTATTTTATCTATAGCTCTCAAAAATTGTGTGTATATACGTGTATATATGCACACACACTTATCTATATACCGGGATTTCGGTGTTCTTTATGGTAAATAGGTAGTTCTCTAGCAGTTTTTTTTTTTAACAAGGAAAGAGATGTAGAACTTAACGTCGTTTGGAAGATTGTTATAAAAATTTTGGATGAGATAAGTCAAATGGTTTTCTTAACTGTTTTGTGTATCAGTGGAATTTGCAGGGTATTGGTGAACCTGGTTGATGATCTCGATGTATTAAATGGTAGGCAAATCTGATATTTCAAGAGGAATTATAGATTTATAAAAGAACAATTATCTCTGTGGTAGTATATTTAAATGATGAAAAAGTTCATGTATAGGGGTAGTGTAATCGCCAGTAATAGATCTAATTACTTTTTCTGTATTTGCACAAAATAGGGCGAATCTACAAATCTAATCACTGCCCCAGATACCGAGGCCATACAATGAATGTGAGTGAAAAAACGAGTAGTAAAATGGGAGTCGGAAAAAGAGGTTTACTTTGTCTTTGATGTGGTAAAACTTGTAGAGACTGAAACTAAGTTTTCACTGAATATACTTCACTTATAATTTACATTTTAATTTTTTGTCAATGTAGACACCGAGATATTTGATGGTGGTTTTTTTTGCGCCAAAGGTGAGCAAGTACAGAGTGAGTTGGGAAGGCAGTTAGATTTATGGGAAACGAGGTGGTAGTTAGAATCGGTATAATCTTGCATATACTTCATAAAATATATATTTTTAGATACGTTAGTCTGAAGGCCATTCACCAAAAACCATTCACGAACTCTGATTAGATCATGATTAATTGTGTTAGTAATTGGCGATCTGTTGATGAAATATAAAAGTACTGTATCATCGGTGAATGTGATTATTTTGTCATTTAAATTGAGGTTATAAAAGTCATTGATGATTATTTTGGACGTTAGAGGTCCCAAAGTCGTTCCCTGAGAAATGCCCCTCTTGGTTATCATCGGACTAGTGACACTTTTCCCACATTTGATTATTTGAGTTCTATTTGTAAAGTAAGAGTTGAAAAAAATTTATATGCGTTTCCTCTAATGCCGTATGTATAGAGTTTGTCAAGCAAAATGCTATGATTAATGCTGTCAAAACATTTGCGAATGTTGAGAAAAATTGGCTATTTTTTGTTTATTTGTCCATGCTATGAACGATGTATTTACTAAATTTGAAAAGAGCAGTTTCTGCATTTTTATTGGTGGAGGAAGTCCTATCGATTATTTGAGAAAAATTGATTAGCGTTTAAGAATGAGCATAGTCTGTCCCGTATTGAGATCTCCAGGATTTTAGTAGCAGTGCTAAGGACCGCCACTGGTCTGTAATTATTTAAATCATTATTATATCGCCCGTTTTATAGATAGGGGTTATTATTAGATTTTTGAGCGAGTCTTGAAAAATCCCATTTTCTAAGCAATTATTAGCAAGTTCGGAAAATGTTAAGGTGAAATCTGGTAACCCTATGTAAATTATATTATAATGTAACGGTTTGAATTCGTGAATTAATTTTGGCATTTTCACTTTCAAGAAATACGTTCTATGGAAATTCCTAGAAATTTAAATTTTTTTGTGGGATTTTCAGTGTATTTGAATGTCGTTCCAATTTTATGTAAATAAATTCGAAAGAGTTTAAAATTGTGTTAGACATTCATTAATTCCTTAAAGAAAAGTTTGTTTTATATAAAGTTAATTCACTTTTTTTTTTGTCGAAATCTTATTTGAATGAACTTTCCTAACGGTTTTTGTCCAGTCAGCTTTTTATGTCAGCTGCGTTTGGTGGCGTAGAAACTGTCGGAACCAATTTCCTTGACACGATGGAAACCATTCAAAAACTCTTTTCATCACAAAAGGAAGAGAGTGAGATCTTTCTTCGCATTTCTTCTACTTCTTTTCTACACATTTTCTTCTACTACTACTTTTAACCATCTTTACGCATCACTGGATATGAAAGCATTTGATTTCAGTCACTTATTCTCAAAAGATCCCCGGGAATCGAAAATATCGAATCCTGTCATCGCGCCAACTATTGAGCAAAGAAAGGTTTCCTTTACTGTGAGTATGTGAGGATCTGTTCTCACTGTATGGTTTTTTTCCGTTCGATTCCAAATACTACTGCATATGAAAAACCGTTAAGAGTTTCATTCATGGAACCAAGACGCGAAATAATGAATACGTTCGTGCATTCTAAGAATAATAAATTATCATTTACGGATATACAGGCTCGGCCGAAGGTATCAGGCACAATTTATTCATCATTGATTCAAATTGTCTTTGTGTTAGAGAAAAGTCACGTTCTACATCTTTGAAATCGTAATCCATTCTTTGTTATCTTAATATGTAGAGAAAAACGTCATCTTCTTTGTTAATACAATAACGGAAAACTGATTGTGTGAAAAGTTATTGATGTTTTAGGAAAGCAAAATTTTTTCTGTTCTCACAGGGAATCGAACCCCAGTCTCTTATATGCTGGATGAGTGCTTTACCTCTAGTCACACCAGTAAATTTTCCTATAAGAATTTGGTAGCCTCTATAAAAGTTTGGCTTTTTATTTATAAAACTTGAAACCTTAATCTATAAGCGTATCAGCTGCATTCGAGCGATTGCAACGAATTATTGGTTGTTTCAAGTTTTATAAAAAATCTTTTATCAAACATTTATAGACATTTTACATATAATTTCTTTCTATCAAAGAAATTTATTCAACCAACTGAGCAATCGAGGGAGTCAGAAGCAAAGAGATGCAAGTGGCAGAATTTGATAAATTTAGTCAAGATGTTTCTTTACCCAACATCCGACTACTGGCAGACCCATTCGATATACGTAACTAGGGCTACTTTCTAGCGGCAACTAGTTTGACTACTAGATACTAATTTAAAATGTCACAATAACTCTGAAGTTGATATTCTAGAACAACTCAGTTTTGATCACTAGAATCTCTCCTCTTCTGACTCCCAGAATTATTATATCACTCAGAAAGTATGGTTTTTTTTAGTACTATCGTTTCAGTCATTCAGAAGCGCCGTTAAACTTCTGGTCCTGTGCTGTCTTAGTCACTGGACGAGATAAAGTCGAATAAAATCATCACATAACAAAATTTGTATAGTCAAGAAACCAAAAATAGGAAATTTAATATTTTTGAATTTGCTGTTAAGTCCATTCTTTGCCAGAAGTACCTCAGAGTAATTTTATTAGGGTCATGCGCCACGATAATGTTCATTAGTCATAATGATTAGTTCTCAAAGAGAGATTTGGAAAAACTACCATTTTTAAGAACTTTTTTCACGTCATGGGGGAATGCTTCCTGATTTTCACTTCCCCATAACCGACTATTTTTTTTGTACCTTTAACATTAGCTACTTCATAGTCACTTGCAAATCACTCGTTATAAGCTGCACTCGTTGCAACGAACTTTTTCCTGTACTTGGATTAGTTTACAGATATTAGGTGAGATAGGAAGTTGCCCATGCATGGTCTCACCCTGTTCAGAATGTAGCTTAATGTAACACTCACCTGGAGTTCAATAGCGGCGGTGGTTCGATTTCTCGCAGAGACGTGGCAATTTTCTTTCTGAAATTGCTCGCCCTGGATAATCTATCGTACTTTGTGCGAACAATGGAGAGTGACATTCTCTCCGCTAATTGAGAATTAAGATTTTTCACTCAAGATTTCTACAGTTTTCATGAGTGATTATTTTATGTGTTATTGAGTACCCCGATACATTCCGCTTCAGAATGTAACGTAGATATTAGACTAGGAGCAAGTCGGTGGCATGTGCTGCTAATTTGAGATTTGTTTGTTTATCGAATTCAAATAAATGTAACCATGAAAATTGCTTATTTGCACGTATTCTATCACTTTTTCAAGTTCTGTCTATGAGTTCTGAATTACCCTGTATAACTCTCTTATATCATCAATTTCTTATTTATAGCCATTACTTTATATGTATACAGAGTATTTCATAACTAGAGGTGCAATCTTTAAGGAGAGTTAGAGAACGGATTGAGATTTGTATAGGAACCCATGTGGCCTGAAACGTCACCGTACGTCGGTAGGTGGTGCTTTTCATGAGAGCCTGGGAAAGTGCTAGCAGAGGTGCAAGAAATGAAAGGACACAAGACACAGATTACGATACACATTTATTGCACATAAATATTACAGATGTCGTTGTAGATGATTCCATTTCAGAAAGTTGCATAAATGTTACTTTTGAGAACACCTGAATTTTCTTGATTATCAGCAACAACACAGAAGATTCCTGCAACCAGATCCATTCCAGACTCAACAGGCGTTTCATACACAACAGCTTCGAGTGTCCGCCAAAAAATGAGGGAAAATAACGTATACAGTATTTCTTCTCAAGTACTCTCGTGAACAGCAACGCCTACCAACGTACGGTGGCATGCCCGGTCATGGGTTCCTTCTCAATCTTTTTGACGTTCTCTGCCTCCCATTAAAATTTGCTCCTCTATTCAAGAAACACCCTGAAAGGTATTAGCTATGTTTTTAATCACCGAAACATATTTGTTCAGTACATACAGGGTGTTCTGTTAATATACCGACAAACTCAGAGGGTTGTTAGAAGACATGAAGAGGAACAAAAATTGCAATGAAACGTGGTGTCGCAAACTACGTTGAGAGGGTGAAAATCGCTAAAAACTCATGCAGGTTTCGACGACAAGCCGGAACGACAAAAAATACAATAATAATTACAAAGATTTATTTGATTAATTAAGAAGACCTTGTATATAAGACGTGTATAAAGACGTGTATAAAGACCTTGTATAAAGACCTTGTATAAAGACCTTGTATAAAGACGTGTATAAAGACCTTGTATAAAGACCTTGTATAAAGACCTGTATAAAGACCTTGTATAAAGACCTGTATATAAGAAGTGTTAGAAGTGGTGGCCGATGATGTCATTACACAGTCTACAACGACGTAAAAACAATTCCCGGACGCACTCGAAGATACCAGGTATGCTTTTGATGTCTGCCGCAGCGACGACAATCCGCGCTATGAGATCCTCCGGTGTGTCCCCAGGCATCGCATAAACGAGTGATTTAATGTGACCCCATAGGAAAAAGTCACACGGATTGAGATCTGGCAAACATGGAGGTGAAGCAAAGAGTCCCGCGCGTCCAATTCACCCCCTTGTGTATGTAACATCGCGGTGATTACGCAAATTATCGCAATAACGCTAATTTACGTGTTCCGCAGAGTGCGATCCTACCCCAGCGCATGCGTTTCGCGACGCTGCTTATGACCGATATGGTGAGTGAACCCACGAATGCATTCAGTGATCAACTGACACAACCTTTCGTCTCCTCTGGACTCATTGCCTGCATGCATTATTAGCGATTTTCACCCTCTCAACGTGGTTTGCGACACCATGTTCCATTGCAATTTTAGTTCATCTTGATGCCTGCTAACAACCCTCTGAGTTTGTCGGTCCATTAACAGATGTATATATATATGTATCCTATACATTCTATAACATACAAGTTATTGGTCTATTTAAGGTGATACTTTCGAGAAAAACAAAAATATAAAATTTTCAACTGACGACAGAGTGATCGTTTCAAATCATTCAGGTTGCTTCTTGCAAAGTAATTCGACAATCATTTCTTCGAGATTGATTAAAAGATAAAACCATCTATAATGAATGCGTTTGACGAGAAAAATATAGATAGATAAAAAAGGTAGATTTAAAAATGTACATAAAAACAAAACCAATTCAGGTGAAGCTTGTGTGCAATTGGAGCATTAATGGATTCAAAACACAATAAAAGAAATACAGCTTATATCACAATTAACACAATACTATTGCAGGTATCGATTACAAAATAACTTGTTTTCTTGAATGAGCAGTTTGTGGGAAAAGTTACGGGGATTCCGAACGACGACCATTATTCCAATAATAGCCATACCGTGAAACAGAATAAAAGAGTCATTCCTTTTCAAGAAAAGAAAACAGGGATAAATAGAGAAAATCACATACAACGTTTAAAAAAGAATCGAGTGTATAGCTTTTAAAAGAGAAAACGGCAATTCTCACGTTCCTGAAACTTTTGCCAGGAAATACAGTGATTTGATCGATCCGTTCGATCGATTTCCAGAGCAACCAAAAATCTTCCACCGGTATTTAAGCTCCTTTTTCTCAGAGAAACCTTTTCCCGGTGCTGATTTATCGTAACTTTATTTGAAGGAAACTTTTCTGTTATCTCTTTTCTAGCAAAAGCTCTCACACATTTCCCCTATGGATAATTCAAGTTTTATTTTCCGATCGGGTTTGGAACTTTCTGATAAGTAAAAGAGAGTTCTCCCCTCTTCTTCTGACTCTCTCCCCTGCATCATTTCTGAAGCCGCTGACTTATAACAGGAATTCTCGAAGAACGAAGAAAAATACGGATGGAGATGTGCTTAAATGAGGGTTTTATGTTTTCCCGAGAAGAAACTTTCTGTTTGGAAAATGTCTGAGTTCAAAAAGTTCTATAACTTACTGAATTCATTAACTTTGAAAATGCACTGCCGAGCTCTTAAACGTTTGGTCAGGCGTGAACTGGTAGATATCTTTATTTAGGCCACTGATTAATTCATGAGGAAGCTATCCTTGAAATATATTTAGATTCCAATCGTATTTCGTATAAATATTAATAAAATACCAATGTATTAAAAATATCAGATTTTTTTTTCATTTTTCAAATACATTTTAAATAAAAGTTTTTTAATCGGAAATTATTTTTGACGACGAAATTATTAATATACGCTGAATGCGTTTGTGGGTTCGTTAACCATATCTGACGTAAGCAGAGTCGCGAAACGCATGCGCTGTGGTAGGATCACGTTCCGCGGACGACGTAAATTAGCGCTATTACGGTAGTAAACACGTGTAGCAGTTAGTTGTTTGTCTGTTTCAATGAGTATCGTGATGGCTGACTACACGAACGAGGAATACGCTGATATGCATCTGATTTATGGTCGAGCAGATGGCAATGGGAGCTTAGCACAGCGGATGCACCAGCAGCAATATCCGATGAATCGTTGTCCGCACCATACTACCTTCGACACGATCGATCGACTACTACGGAAAACGGGGACCTTCCATGATGCAGGGAGACCGAGCAATGTACGCACTCCTGAAAAGGAAGAAACTGTGCTGCAACGGTTTGCCAATTCCCCGTCGACAAGTACATGAGCGGTTGCAGCTGAACTCGATGTTCAGCACACGCCGGTCTGGAATGTTCTGCATAGCAAAAAAATGTACCCCTTGCACATCCAGAAGGTACAACTCCTAACCGAAGACGACTACCTCCGTCGTGAACAGTTCGTGTGCATTGCACTTATGTCACAAAAATTGTACTTTTTGTCGTTCCAGCTTGACGTCGAAACCTGCATGCGTTTTCCGCGATTTTCACCCTCTCAACGCGGTTTGCGACACCATGTCCCATTACAATTTTTGTTCTTTTCGGTGTCTACTAACAACCCTCTGAGTTTGCCGGTCCATTAACAGAGCACCCTGTATATATACATATATTATATTACATATACACTATAGGGTGGTCCTTATATTTTTATGCTTTAATTTCCAGTTCACCCTACCCCCCCCCCTTTTTTCCCCCCTTTCATTCCAAGAAACAATTCTAGACCTCATTTGTTCAAATCAGAGGTTGGGAACCCGTGCTTCATCGCGGTAAACGTGGGAACACAGCGAGTGCCAAAGCACTTGCAAATAAAGCATTATCATTCCAATTGATGCACCAAGCTTGCGCCAAAGCGGCAGGGGTGAAAACTACTCTATAACTCACTAAAACTACTATAACATACTAAAGATTCACTTTTGCAACTGCCCCTTTTTTCTCTCTTGTGGCGTCCATTACTTTATTTTATCCTTCCCACGTGGTTTTGCTGTTTCTTATCTTCTTTGCTGTAAGATATCTTTCAAGAAGTTATTATCAACTATGTATTTAAGTTTATAAATGACTCCAATTTATCAAAATGCCCTTCTCATGGCTAAATTACTTAGTATTATCTTTTAATTTACGGTATTTTTTGGAGTTTATGCTTATTCCTTCTCCTTTATTTCATCTGCATTCCAATGCATATACAGAGGCAGCTTATTCTTCGAACGCCTTGGTGGGTGCAGGCAGTGACTTGTTCGTTCATGTGACGCTCCACCTTCCGCCTGCCTCTCGCCCTCAGTCTGCTCTAGTTGCTGTCCGAGCCAACGGCAAGTGTAATTATGGCTTCTAATTTGAGAAGTGGTGATCGAGATATTTATTTAATTGGCAGTGAGTGTCACCAAATTACCGGAAGCAAACTTCCATCGAACAGGCAATTACTATCGGTTCTATTTTATAATTTACGGGAGGTTAAACTGTCTCTAAGTGAAAGTGCCAACTTAGTAGTGAGCGAATGCTTCATTTTTTGGGAGAAGGAAAGTATTCCTACAAGACCGATACCTCATTGTGTAGAAAAAATCAATAAGATGTACTCTTTTCTCTTATTGGCGCAATCTTCAAAAAAATGTCCGTCGTATGTCAGACACGCAGAAAGAACATGAACGTAAGTTTGTATCAAATTTGAATAATTTGTTTGACATTGCTCACGCTAATGCTTTGGAAATTATAAAAATTGTAGAAGACAGCAAACTTTTACTGAGTCAAAGAGAACCGGGGTGAAGAGGATGTCTTGGGGGAATCGATATAAAGCTAGCAAAGCGTGAAGAAAGGTCATTATTGAGAGTCAGGAAACATTGAAACAGACAGCCTATGGCTCATTGTAGTTCTGAGGTCGTTGGCAATTTCATGAATTCATCAGAAGAATCGTCAGGCATTGAGGATATTTCTGATCAACCTGAGCCTTCATCAAACATTACCCAGACGACTCTTGAGTAAAACATGGATGCGCAGATAGGTTTAGGGATGAAAAATGTACGTGGGAGGAAATGTTTTCAACTCCAAAATTAATGGTTGTACTCGATCAATGCCACATTAGTCCGCAAAATGCTGTTTTATTCTCGAAGCCGCAGCTGAATCTTTAGGGTAGAACATAGATGAACTGGCAATCAACCGAAATATTATCCAAAGATATCGGGAAGATTTTCGTAAGACGAAGACTACTAAGATTAAAGAATTGTTTAAAGAAAATGAACCCAGTATTGTATCCGTTCATTAGGATGGTAAATTGCTACCTGCTTTAAATGTGAGAGATTTAAAAAGTAAAGGCTACCTATTATTGTTACATATAAAGATCAAGAAAATTTACTAGGGGTGCCAAAATTAGAAACTTCTTCAGGGAAGAAGCAAGCTATGGGTGTATGGAATGTTCTGAAAGATTGGGGGATTGGAAGATACGGCTCAAATTCTCTGTTCTGACACAACCAATTCCAACACTGGTCGTATCAATGGTGCGGTTACATTTCTGGAGCAGTATGCAGATCGAGAGATGGTATATTTCCCATGTCGGCACCACATGTATGAATTAATGCTAGTAAGTGTTTTCGAACATGAGTTACCTCAAGTGACTAGCAGTCCAGATGTTGTTTTCTTCAAAAAAATCAGAAAAAATGAAATAATTTGGAAAAAGAAGCTTATGTGGACGGGTACAAATATATATACTTGAATGAAATATGTAGTGAGAGCGGGATGCTGAGTAATGTGAATTATCTTTTTGATACACTGAAAAATGGGAAACTGAAGCATGATTATCGGGAGCTCGTTGAATTATGTATAGTTCTTATTAGAAGAAACTCGAATATCAAAATCAGGCCACCAGAGGCTTTAAATCATGCTCGATGGATGGCAAAGGCGATTTACTCCTTTAAAATGTTTTTATTTAGACAGCAATTGTCTTTAAAAGTTTCTGAAGTGAACTGTCTGAAGAACATTTGTTTGTTTGTAACAGTGTATGTTAAAGTATAGTTGGAGAGTTTAGAAGTTCATCTGCAGTCGGTGCTCCATTTAATGGTTTGATGTTTTTTGAAAGATTTGAAGAAATACGAAAACATAAATAAGGGCATTTCTTGAGTTGCTTTGAAAACAATTTGCAATCAATCATCTGTGGTATTTAAATGAAGAGTCGAGCATTTTAGCAATTTTTGATAAAAATGTTACTATTGCATCCAAAAAGTGTATCATAGAGACTTTGAAACGGGAAAATCTTAATACCGAAAGAAAATGTATTATTCATCCTAATGAATTTTTCCTTCTCTTAGGCGAAATTTTAATTTTAATACTATCTATTTATTAAGAATACTGTACTTTTATTAGACATAGTCAATTTTTATCATTTATCAAATTTTTAACAAGGTTTTTTTTTATATAAATAATCATTGAGAATTTAGATATGCTATCTAATAATTATTTCAGTGTTGTTTTTTTCAGAAAAAACAATAGAAGATTTCATTTCTCAGAAAAGTTTAAATTTGTTAAAGAAATTGGATGTTGACGTTAGCTTTCTAAATATTAGTATAGATCTTTGGGATAGGGATGATTCTTATTTAAAGTCACAAGAAACATTCAGGAATCTCAGCGTTGTGAATGGCACAGCCGAAAGAGGGGTGAAATTGATGCAAGATTTTCATGGGCTCTGTGGATGAAGAGCAGAAGCAATTTCTTCACCAGTGTGTCGAAGACCACCCGGGCTGCACGAAAGCTACTCTTAAACGAAAATTTATTTAAATATATTGTTAAAAAGTGAATTTGTTTCATATGCCCTTTTAAAGATGTCATTTCATAATTTTATAGCACAAAATCATAAAATTTCTTAACGTGAGTAATAAATAAGCATTTTCAAATGCTTAATTTTTTTTAGCACATTTTTTTTTCCTACATCTTCATTCAATCAAGCTCGATGAGGCACGGGTTAATCCTTATATATTGAAGAAATATTTAGTATACTTTAAGGAATTATCTTAATATGTTAGAACGAACTCAGGAGTTATAATATTGTCAGTCTTTTTTAATTTGAAACGCATATATTTAGTTTTGTTAACATTAATATTCATATCGTTTGCCAGAAACCAGTTACGTATTCTTAATAAGTCTTCATGTATATCAGTATTCACAGTATTTAAATTATTTGATGGATATAGAAGCACGGGGGTCATCGGTGAAGCTAATTAATTTTCCCTTTATGTCAAGTTTACACAGGCCATTTAACAGGTCATATATATGTGTGTATATATATATATATATACACACACACATATATATATATATATATATATATACTGATAGTTTCACGTCAGCTGTGAAGCCTTCACGTGTTCATCGGACCTAAATTCAGATCCTTGTTCGGTGTGTACGTACAGAATATCGCAAGAAAACCCATCCGCAATCTCTTGGAAATTTCATACATCAGGTCTAATCAGCTGATCTGAAAAATTGAAATGATTGTGGAAGGGGTATGAGGAACAGAAACTTAAAAAAATGCAATACCTGCTTGTACGGGGACATCATGTAATGAAGGAAGCCATGTAAATGAAGAATTAAAGGATGTAGTGTACGGCCAGCAATTACCGCATAGTCTCTGTCTATTTCATTTAGAGAATTTGCACACAGTGGTGGTCGGCTGAAATTGGTTTTCTGTGGTTCCCAACTTCAAGGCGCAAATGCGAGCCGATCTCCCCGTTAAAAAGTGTCGCCACAGAGAGCAACAGTCCTACAAACAGTACAAATATTCAGTCATTACACTTCACTTCTGAGATATAGATGGCAGCACTGAAAAATCATACACAACACTACATACGCATTCAGACTGTTAGGTACACACACTTACACTTCCGGCACAACTCACTAGGTAGTAAATTGCCTATGGCGATAGACCTGAGTTGTGCTCGGTCTGAAAAAAAAAAAAAAAAAAACTTCAATCCCATGGTCGAGTGGTCATAGTGACGGACTTCTGTCGCGAGGTCCCCGGTTCAAACCCCACATTCGCCACAGTGGTGGTCGGCTGAAGTTGGTTTTCTGTGGTTCCCAACTTCAAGGCGTGAATGCGAGATGATCTCCCCTTTGAAAAGTCTCGCAACAGACTTACAATTAGTACAATTGTAACTCAATCATAACACATCATTCATGTGATTGTGAAGATCTTCGTGTTGATTGCCCCTCGTATTCTTAAGTTTTTCGTAAGCTGCTTTTTTTTCTTTAAATTCAGACTGCTAGGCACACATACAGTCACACCTTCCGGTCTTTTCGTGACCGCATTGCAACGGATTGGTGTTGCAGTTTTATCTGCTCGTTCTGGCACCTCCACTCCGACCTGTCCGGCTTGGGTAACCCTTGAAGTGGCTCTTTACCACTGCCGGCATAGCTCGAAGTCTTCATCGGTGCACTCAAGCCCCCTCGTCGCAACAAGGCGTGCTCGGATTGAAAAAAAAATCAAAAACCAAGTCAATCCCATAAGCACGGCGGCATACGCATCAGCGTCCAACGGACTTCATTTTTCATGAAGTGGATTCGTCTTCTTCAACGCGCACGCGACTTTTTTCATTTCTTCAGTAGCTGAGTTTAAAGTCGTAACTTTCAAAGCGTTGTATAAAAAAGGATATGCCATTTATAATTAAATAAATAGGTATAGAGCAGACTAATTAACATTTTCGCTTTTTTTCAGAACATGCGTCAAATGTTTGGCTCAAAACCGCTGGCTGGTCTCTACGAAGATGAAATGGTGCCGACAAAATGCATTTTATATGACGGTTTCGCTCTCCACTTGTTAATGCAAGATATACAGAAAACTGGATGTTGTGAAGGTATTTATTTTTCCGAGATGTTGATTTTTAAGCAGGAAAAATATATACGCTCCAATGAAGGAAAATCTTTTCTGTAGCTTAGTTGTGAGACACTCGTCATAAGTGCATAAGATGAAAATGAGGGAACTGGGGTTCGATAACCGGCAGAGATGAGTTTTTTTCCTTCCTTAAAAAAAATCAACATCTCAAAAAATAAATATCTTCACAAAATCCAGTTTTCTGTATATCTAAATGAAGTATTTTTCTCAGTAATCTGTTACAGAGCAAGTGAAGAGAACGAATAACATAATTTCGATCATTAACACTAGAAACGCAGAGTGGATCAATTTGACCGAAATTAAACTTCGTTTTCATTTATCTCGAAAACTTAAGCGCAGGTGATAAAAAAATTCGAGATTTTTCATGATATCATATGAATATTAATTTGATGTAATATAATGATGCAATATAATCGTGAATGATACGTTTCACATTGCGTATTCCAGAGCTATGATAACTTATACTTAGAACCGCTTTTTGGGCTATTTTGAGCCAATTCTATAAGAAAAAAGGATGTACTATGCCTACATAGTTTTGATAGTAGCTTGTTTCCCGCATGATCATGACTCATGATTTCCACATGAATTTTGCTAAGGAGGAAAAAGGAGACTCGATTCCATGCTATAAAAATATTTTCATAGAAATAGAAAGATAAACAGACATATGCTGATTATTTTCCCTAAAAAAGAATAAAATTCCCTAATGCGAAATTACGAGGAGAAAACACGGAATTTTCAAATATTCATAAAAGTTACAAGTTTCTTTTTTTTCTTTTTCGTGTTCCGTTTGAAATATACCTAAGCAAAACAGAATTTCATCTTTCTGCGGAATTTGTTCCATATTCATGATTGCATACCAGCATGTGATCTACAATATATACAGTATGTGTGTGTGACTTTAACATATTTTTGTGAAAGTTTTTTTTTTTTTTTTCCTTTTATTTTCTCCTGTGAAAGTAAAAATGAAGTAAAAATATACATATATGTGTAAATACACCCACACAGATACAGACAAGTATAAAGACAAAGTAGAACATAAACCGTTAACCTGGAATGTTTTCCTGAAAGTAAGTAAATGTTTACTCCGCTTCATGCATTAAGTCTACAGTTCGAATTTCTTTTTGGTCATGGTTTAGTCTGGAACAGTATTTACCTTTCTCATATATATATCTTCTGTATTAAACATGTTTTTTTCCTCCTGTGTGTTATGTTTCCGTATTTCTCATTTTATTTCGTGTGTGTTCTAGGATATCTTACCCCATTCCGGTTCCAGTTCGTTCCGGTCGTTCTCTTTCCGATTTGTTTTCAAGTGTAGGATTTGGTTTCATACTCTAACAAAGTGTGTGTGTATTTCAGCCATTTTGATTTCTTTCCTTTCTTTTCTCTTCCTAGATCTTATCCTAGTATACTTTCCGTGAACCTTTTCCACTAATACGTCTGAGATGCCTTTACTTTCATTTTTTTTTTCAGGAAAAAGTATATTTTCTTCTTTCCTCTGAAGTTTAAATAACAGTTTCACGAAATAGCTTCACTTTTCTATCGTACTGTTTCACTTTATGCCAGTCGATTCGTATATCGATAGTGGAACTGAGATGTAAGACATCAGATTTCATAATCAAGAAATTATATGTGAGTGTATGTGTAACCTGACTGAGTTAGATTTCTGAACGTTTTGAAAGAATTGGTTATTTTGTAATACATTGGTGTATGGGCATGCGTGAAAGAATGAGTAATGTGATATTATAAAATGCATAGGGTATATCGAGACAAAACTCTTTCATTCATTCATGAAGAAACAAATTGGATCTTCTTCATTCCTGAAGATATGCAGAACGGTCACTTATACATGACCACATATCACTATTAACCCATTTACGGGGAAAAAACTGGGATTATTCATTCATGAAGAAAAGACAGGTTGCGATTTATCTTTAAGGAAGACAAGACAGGACTCATAATGAGACAGGATATGGCACATTCGATCATAAAGAAACGAGAGGACATTACTCATTCATTTATGGAGAAAGGAAAAGTCACAACCCAACCGTTCATGAAGAAAAGACAGGATACGACTCAGTCATTCGTGAAGAAAAGACAGGATAAGACTCAGTCATTCCTGAAGAAAAGACTAGAAAGACTAGACTCATTGAGAAAGAACAGACAAGAATCAATCATAAACAAAGGACAAAGATTATTCAAGAATAATAAACAAGATTCAGTCGTGATGACAGAATACGACTCATTTATTAATGAAGAAAACACAGGTCCCAACTATTTCTTATATTTATTAATAAAAACAGGACACAACTCAATCATTCAGGAGTAAAATAAAGTGAACAACTCAATCATTCAGGAGTAAAATAAAGTGAACAACTCAATCATTTACGAGTAAAAGAGAGTGAACAACTTAATCATTAAGAAAAGAAGGTATACAACTCATTCATGAAAAACACACAAGATAAAATAAGACACAGTCATGTAGAAAAACAAGACTCATTCATAAAGAAAAGACGGGATACAACTCATTCATGAAGAACAAACAAGATACAATAAGACACATTGATGAAGAGCAAACAAGATACAATAAGACACATTCATGAAGAACAAACAAGATACATTAAGACACATTCATGAAGAACAAACATGACTCATTCATGAAGAACAAACATGACTCATTCATGAAGAACAAACATGACTCATTCATGAAGAACAAACATGTTTCATTCATGAAGAACAAACATGACTCATTCATGAAGAACAAACATGACTCATTCATGAAGAACAAACATGACTCATTCATGAAGAACAAACATGACTCATTCATGAAGAACAAACATGACTCATTCATGAAGAACAAACATTAGTCATTCATGAAGAAAAAGATCATTGATGAATAATATGAATAATAAACAAGAGTCAGTCGTGATGACAGGATACGACTTATTTATAGATGAAGAAAAGACAGGACCCATCTATTTCTTACATTTATTAATAAAAGACGGGACATCACTCAATCATTCACGAGTAAAAGAGAGCAAACAACTCAATCATTCATGAAGAAAAGACTATGACACAACTCAATCATTTATGAAAAAAGACTGTAACACAACTCAATCATTCATGAAGAAAAGACGGGATAAAACTTAATCATGAAGAAAAGACGGGATAAAACTTAATCATGAAGAAAAGACGGGGTACAACTCATTCATGAAGAAAAAGCAAGTCCCAGTCATGATGACAGTATACGACTCATTTATTCATGATTCAAAGACAGGACACAACAATATTTCTTATATCCACGAAGAAATGACAGGACGCAACAATATTTCTTATATCCATGAAGAAATGACAGGACGCAACAATATTTCTTATATCCATGAAGAAATGACAGGACGCAACAATATTTCTTATATCCATGAAGAAATGACAGGACGCAACAATATTTCTTATATCCATGAAGAAATGACAGGACGCAACAATATTTCTTATATCCATGAAGAAATGACAGGACGCAACTCAATCATTCATAAAAAAGACAGAATACCACTCATTCATAAATAAAGCAGCGTAGACAACTAAATTATTTAGAAACAGTATACAGGGCACGACTCAATCATTCACAAAAAAATACGAGACCTACTCATGAAGAAATAATGAACTCAGTCATGACAGCATGCGACTCATTCATTCATGAAGAAAAGACAGGACACAACACTATTTCTCATATTCGTGAAGAAAAGACGGGTCCCAACGAAAACATTTTCATTCTCTCTCTCTCACACATACACAAAGAAAAGAAAGAATTCGTTCATTTATGGCTATAAGGCACAGGTGATTCATTCATGATTACAAGGCACGATTTATTCAGACAAATTGTATCTATTTGTATAAAACGGTTAAAGAATCAAGGTATAAAACAGATATTGAAGAAACAACCAATTTCAGATATATAAAACAGTTCATGTCATTAGCCTATACTGATGTTAGTTAATTAGTTTTTGGTTAATTCGATTGTTACATTATGTTAATAATATGAGCATTCGTGAATTTTTCATTTGGGATAAAATGTTTCACAAATAAATTCTCCACCATAAGAAATACAATTAAATTAGTTCATATAGTTATTTGTTTACCACTAATGACTATTCAATAGTACACCTTAATTGACCACAAAATAAAATAAATCTCACACATGTAAAAATAGATAAATTTTATTTCCCACTTGTTACTTCATTGTTTTTGATTATATACTTTTGGACGTGCATCCAAAAGTTTGAAATGCAACGGGATATTCAGTAATTGACTATTGTATTCTGAAAACTGAAAAAAAGGTTTTTGTTTGCATGCAAATGAGTTCCAGTCGTAAATTTTCCTTTTAGTACTAAAACAGCACCATGTACAAAATTTTCAGCTAAAGTAATTACCGCGTGTTTACTCTCAAAGTAGAAATTTAATGAACAACTCTCATACAGACAAAGAGAACATTGGAACTTGAAACAATTCGAAACTACTTTTTAGTGAGATTATTCACGACACACCCTCCGGAGACCGCAAAAAACATAACATTATACCACAGATAGATAGCATACTGATGAATGCACATGTATACATTATAAGAACGAAGCGTGGAAAATAAATTTGCCTTTTTCTGAACAAATGTAATATTGATACCCGCGTTCGAATAAGTATTTCAAATACTGTATATTTATGAATGCAAATAATAAAAAAAATGAATAAACTCACATGAAATAATTCCCCAGATACATCACAACAAGCGTTACATTTTCCTAGGTATGTTTGGATATTAGTGAACAAGTTTCTGAATTCTTATTTTGCATGTAATGTTTTATAAATGTTTGAAACAAGCATGAATTTACTAAATTTGCGACAGTTGATTTTCATTTTTTTGATGTTGTAATAGTCGTAGAATGTCGATGTATCACTATTATTTGCAATTTTTTATGTACCTCTCGAACGTTGCCAATCTTCCCCCCAGGAAAACAACAACGCTCGAATTCCCGAAAAAACGCTACACATCCTGCTCCCCAGTTCCTTAACCATAGAATTCCGGATAATAAACCTCTATCACTCTATCCCCTCCACCTCATCCTCGAACACCCTTTCACCCTCTAAACTGTCATTGTTCGCGGAGATTGCTTCTTCGACGGCAGGTGACTCCGTTGTACGCGGGCTCTCAAAAATCCAAACTTTTTCACGTAACGATTCGAACTCGAGTTTCAACCCTCCCTATCCAAACATCCCTATACTATCAGCTGCTATCCCCCTAGATCAGAGAAACCTCCTGTCTAAAGCCCAACACAACACTACTCGAGGTCGATACGTGCTAACACTATTGCTAAAAACTAGATAATAACACTTGTAAAAAAGGGGAATGAGAAACGTTAACAGTCAATAAAAATAACCTGAAATACGCCACACAAAATACACACCGATGTAATATATACATAAAAGATTGTACGAAAAAATCAAGTTAAATAAAATGTCCATATGTTTATATATATATACATATATATATATTATGAAAAGATGAAAGATGAGAAGTTATTGAAAAATTGTAAAAAGGAAGAATATGGATCAATGAGGAGGTCGTTCTCAAGGGGGGAACCCCCCCCCCCCCCACATTGCTCCAAACTGCAAAAATGTTTCTAATGATGGTAAGCCTAATAGGCAAAAATTACCATCAGTTCCTCCGACGTTTTTGCGATAAACAAGCTTTGGAAGTCAAACAGCAAAAATGACAAAATATAATAAGAATCAAAATATGAAAAAAACAAATGAGTTAAAAATACAAAATATACATACACAAAGTGTTAAAAATTGAAAAATGAGAAAACTTGAAAAAAAAACATACCGAGATTAAGAATCTTTTTAGAGCATGCTGGCCGAACCGACTACCAGAAGCGCCTGGGTGAAATTTTGAAACCCAGAAAAGAAGATGGATATCCTTTGCCACTCAAGATATTTAAAAATTCAGAATATGCTTCAAAATAATTTTTAGCATTACTGCAAGTTTTTTTAATTTTTGAAAGTTGTCGAAAAAATATATTTTTCAAAATTCTAATACTAATATTAGAATTGAAATTAGTCAAAAAATTTACTTTAAATTGAAATTATTTCCTTTTGTCGAAAATACCAATAAAAGCTATGTTATTAGATAAGCAAATTTTAATTAAGATCTAGGAAGTCCGTAGATGGGGGGGGGGGGTTGTGATTGGTTTTCTTGAGTGTCAAATCCGTAGGGTAAATTTCACCGCTAAGATCAAGAAAATTCTCAAAATTAAAAATAATGAGATCATCGATGTATCTAAAGCCCATGATTTTATGTTTAGTGAAAATTTTAGTTTCGTGGAAATGTAGAAAATATTTGCAAAAACACTAGAGAAGCAAGTGCCCATGGGTATACCTTTGATCTGATTATATATATCGATGCCATTACGTAAGTAATTTTTGAAAATACAAAACTTTACAAGATTATTCCAGGTGTTTTTTTTCTGAGTTAATAATGTTTTTGTATTTCACAAATAAATTATCACAGATATGTATGATGTTTTTATGAGAAATATTAGTAAATAGGTTTTCAAAATCAAAAGTTTCAATTCTCTCAATTTTTGCATTTTTTAAAAAATTGATCACTTTTTGATTATTTTTTATAATGAATGTGTTTTCATCCATCTCTATTTTAACAAGAATATTTTTTAGGATATTGAAAAAGGTTTTACCGCAATCACTATTGTAGCAGTTGGTCCCACATGTGACAAATCGAAATTTAATTGGTTTTTTGTGAAACTAAATGGTGAGAAAAAGATAAGGGTAACGGGATATGAAATTATTTATTTTAAGTTTTTTGAGAAAAACACAATTTCTGTTGTTTATTTCTTTTAAAGGTCTTTCTATTTTTGTGTAAGTGCAGGTGTTGTTATATTCATTAAGCAGTAAGTTCTTGTAATATAACTTGCAAATAGTAGCAAAGTTATTGGCTGCTTTATCAACCACTGTGATGACAAATTTATCTTGTATATTTTTAATTTCTTCAAAATTTCTTTCAAATAAAGTTGCCGAAAAATTTATTCTCGAATTCTGTCTGATAATGCAGTATAGATAGTAGATGATAATGCAGTATACTAAGATTGTACTTGATGTCATTTAAAATATTAAATTTCCATTCTTGAAAATCTTCAATTGGCCAAAAATATTTTCGAGAAATTTTAGCAATTAGCAAATTTATGTTATTTAATATATCATTTAAAATATATTTAACAGAAAGCTTTTTTTGAAGTTTCAATTTTCCATTGAAATTTTTCATTGAAATCTTTTTTTGAAAAAGTTTTCATTGAAAACTGATTCGTTAATTTTAATTTTCTCTTTCATGCATACTATATAGTATATATATATAACAAACAGATCTCAAAATAAACAAAACATTTTAAAATTTAAATTTCATTTCGTAGTGCTCATAAATCTTGTGTAAATCTTTCAGATTTTTTGTTTTTTGTGTGTGTGCTTTTCTAGCGAATTTCATTTTTATTTTGTATCCTCAGTTTTGCCTTTTTCTCATAGTTTATAACTTTCATAGCTTATTTTGTAAAAAATGTCGGAGAAATGGATGGTAAAATAATGCTTACCTTTGGCTTACCATCATCAAAAACATTTTTTTGCTTTTGGGAAAATATGGGGTTCCCTCTTTCTCCCTTGAGAAAGACCTTCTCGTTGTGCCATTTACTCTCTCGGTTTTTCTGTGAAGCTAACGGGGGTAATCGGGAATCAAACCGATAGGGAGTTGCTCCAGACCAACTTAAAGAGGATTGCAGCATGGGCAAATGAATGGAGCATGGCATTTAGCGTTGGTAAGTGCATGGTCGCTCATTTTAGTTCGAAAAATCCACGGTTCTCTTACGAGTTGAATGGTGTCGCTATCCCGGATGCAACTAGGGCCACCGATTTGGGAATTCTCATTGACGAGCGGCTTAGGTTTTCTGACCATTGTTCAGCGGTGGTCAAAAAAGCGAATAGAATGGTTGGTTTTTTATTTTCAAAAAGGTCTCTTCGCGTTCTCCTAAAATCATTCTTCCGCTTTTTCGAGGCTTAGTTCGTCCTGGACTGGAGTATGCTGTAAGGTTTTGGAGACCATACCTACAGCGGGACATAGACTTGGTTGAAGGGGTACAGAGAAGCGCTACGCGTGTCCTTATTGACACACGGGGCTTGAGTTCTGAAGAGAGACTTCATTTTTTAATATGTTTAAATTGGATGAAGAGGAGATATGATCGAAGTGTTCAAAATTTTCAATGGGATGGATAGGATGGACCATGAACTTTTAGTACACCGCCAATCGACTGCTTTTACAAGGGGACGCCAATATCGATTAGTAAGGGACAATGCGAGGTTATGGTGTCGCAGGGAATTTTTCTCTGATAGTGTTGTTAATAAATGGAATAGCTGACCCCCGGAGGTAGTAAATTGTAGCACAATTGACACGGTTAAAAAGAAATACGATAAACATGTTGGGATAAATCGAGAAGCTATCTATTCTTAGAATAAGACACTCGTAAGTATTCTTTATGGGCATTGTATAATATTTCATCATGTATATATATTGTTTATAATTTTTATTGATTGCATTTTTAATTGGGTTGCTGTATTTTTGAAATATATGACATCCATATTTTTATGGGAATCTTTTTCTAAGCCACCTCGTTGGGCATTTTGCCTGTTGTGGCGTTGTACTTGTATTTGTATTTCTTTTTCTTTTGTCAGTGTTCTGATTTTTCACTATATATACTTTATATATATATATATGCACTCACACCTCTAAAAGTATTAAGATACAAAGTTCAATTTATATGTATTCATTGATGTTAGCTAACTATATATATCTATTCACTAATACTAAAATAATTAGGGTCAAATGAAAGTAACATAAATTACTGAGAATATCAAGGAAATAGTTGTTTTCCGGACATTATGCTGAGGAGCTTGACTAAAAATTTCATTCTCCACCATCTCTGTGCTGTGAAAGGTAAACATTTTGAATCAATTGTGATGTGATTGTAATGGCTACTGGCAAAGGAAAGTTTATAGCGTATTTTTCGGTCGCTTCACTCGTGGTTGGCTGAAGTTTGTTTTCTGTGTTTTCTAACTTCGAGGTGCAAATACGAGCTGATTTTCCCGTTTAAAAGTCTTGCTACATAGGGTAACAGCTCGAAAACGATACAATTAATCAATCATTACAATTCATTCATAGTTAAAGAAATTGACGTCAGATGACATAACTACACACAGCAAGCATTGCGCAGCAATAGAGTCCACGTTAGGCTCACAGCACATACATGAATATCTTCCTGCATGACACAGGTCTTATTCGACCACCAACTACTAAACCAGACATGCACCTCGTCTATATTCCTCAGCGGAACATCTAACGAATTGGTACATGTTGGAATATGCGTGTACGTGTAGTGAAACCAGGAGTGAAGTTTGTTTCTGTGTAGTGATTGTTATGTGTAGTGCTGTCGTCTGCCACCAGTTTTTCTAACTATGATATTGATATTCGACAACCTACTAAAATCTCATAATTGTGACCATGCGTTGGGCCATGATCTGGTTAGGAGAAGAACTGTGTACTGCGACTGCTACGTACAGCGTCACCTCCCGGCAATATCTGTAACTAATTTTAGAACTTCTTTATCAGATATTTACAGTTTTCAAAATAAACATACCTCTTTTTTCATTGTTCAGTCTCCGTTTCCAAGTTATTTAACTTCAAAGTAAGGCAGTCCTTTGCGGAACTCTTGAAGTATTTTATTTGCATTTTAAACATACTAAAAAATATTTATGTGAATATTCTGAATATTATTAACTGGATATTCCATACAATATATTCTTTTAAACTTCAGTATTTTGCTTCGAAATGTAATATTTCCATGCTTTTGAGCCAAATAGTGGATCAATTTTTTTCTGCGTTTCTTTGTGCTTAAAATTCTGTAGATATTTTTCTACATGACCTATATGGTCATATGACACAGGTGTCATCATCGAAATTTCCACTTCAAAATATTTAATACTAGTTTATAAAAACTAAAACAAACTCTGCGATCTCGTAGTCACTTCAAACAAAACTAATTTTCTATCTCACACTACGAATTCTGAGACGCAGTCAAGTCTCAATCATTGCTTACATGACATAAAATCGCCACGCATGACATCCCTTGTTTTTCAAAATATCACTGGCATCAAAGAGACACCAACATTTATACTCTGCCGAAATCCAGATATTTACATATTCGGATCCAAAACACAAAATCCCTAGATTTTAACTTTTTAACTTTTGGACCAATTATGAAGTGACATTAAAATCAGGTGCGTATCTCCACAAATCAGAGGTTTGGTGAACATGCTCCAGTAAATACAAATACAACGCCACAACAAGCAAAATGCCCAACAAGGTGGCTGAGAAAAAGATGACCATATAACAAATATGGATTTCATATACTTCTAAAATACAGCAACCCAATTAAAAATGCAATTATAAACAATATATATATATACACGATAAAATAAATATTATACAATGTCCATAAGAATACTTATGGTTGTCTTATTCTAAGTATGGATACTTCTCGATTTACCACAACTTGCTTATCGTATTTCATAGTAGAAAATATAGTGGAAAGCTCTAAGTTGCTTCTAGATTTTTTTCTAAGGGGAATTTAAATCGAAATTTAATTAACACATAAAGACAATACTGAACACAGATACATAAATATATATTACATACCAATATTAACCCAAGGGATCATACGAATCGTCCAGGGCACATTAATGCATACTTGACAACAGATCAACAGGTGAAAAATCACTCATATCTTGACTTGTGCACATAAAAATTAATATGTATTCGCTACGTTTGCACATTGAGAAATATATCCCATTGATTTGTAATCGTAAATTTTTCATATGCTCATTTGAAATTTAAACTTGGTTAGATTATAAAACACAGTCAAATATAAACATTACGAAAAGACTGATTGCATTGCATTCTATTTATTACTCAAGATATTTGGTTGATTACTAAACATTTAAATATTTCAATACATTTTTCCGAATGTTTGTTCAATGCCGTGCTTATAATTAATCCATCCTCAAGGTGGTGAGTGACCAAGTTTTTATTATACAAATACAACGCCACAACAGGCAAATTGCCCAACGAGGTGGCTGACTTAAGAACATCATGGATCCCCGAGCCATTTTTTGGTGTCCCTACCTACTACTGCTACACCACACATGCACCCCCCCCCCCGCGGAACCCCCCAATTAATTATTATTATTATTATTTTTTGGTGAGTGAATACGATGTTGAATCGTACACGTAATATGTGTAAAGTTTAAGAAATTGAATGAAAAGTTAAAATGTGAGACAATTCATCATGAATATTTTATTGTGTAATGTTTTTATTTTTAATTATAATATGTCGTACACCACGACCCTCGACACATGCCATTGGTTTCTACCATTAACGCTGCTATGCTGTTTTATTTTTCTGATAACTTATATCAATATCATAATAACATAAAAACTCTGACAGAATAATTTCATAATTTCCCACCGTAAACGATAAAAGCAACCTGTACATAATTTATATTTATGACGGGAAAGGACACATCACAAAAGATGTTCGAACGTCACATCCCGAGACAGGCAACAAAAAACGAAATACCACCGTAAATGAATTTTCAATACTTCATTTCCACTAGATGTTCGCGCGGAAGCGATAACGCGTTTTATATGTTGCGTGGCAAGAGAGAGAACGAACGGGTGGGGAAGAAAAATGCTCGAAGAGCTGTTAAAGTAAGCATAAACATTGATCTTAAATTAAATGGACTTTGCTGCTTGCTTGTGTCATAAGATTTTTGGGAAGAAGGGAACGCGGAATTGAAAAGAAAATACATGAATGGTTCTCTCTTTCTCTCTTCGTCAAGATGGATTCCAAGCAGAAAGAAGCCAAAAGAAACTAATTTAAGGAACCAGGAAATTCGGTTCCTTGCTTGAATGAATATCTTGAAAAGGGGGAACTTTCTGATTTTGCTCAAAATGGGGTTATAAATCAAATTTTAAGTGAACTCACTCTCCCTACATTTGTTGTTAAAATAGAATTTCTACTTCCTAACCACTTTCTTGAAAGGAATTCTTGAAATCCTGGAGAAGACAGAAAGGGAAAACTTTTGTCCTCGGGATATCGAAGCATATTCCCACTCGTAAAACGGAATTTCTGAAGTAAAACAACCATGTCTTCTTCTTTCTTTTTTCTTCTTCAACTCGGTAGAGTATATGAGTTTGCTTTCAATAGAAATATAAGGAAACTTCATCAATAGCACGAGGAAAGAAATCAAAGAAAAATGAAGTCGAATTTTGTTATAGAGACATGTCTCCATCACACACACACACACACACACACACACACACAAAGCTCTTTTTCCCCTGATAGATAAGAAGTGAAATATTCGGAGAAATATGACTCTCATATTGACATCTGAACATTTTTAAAATGTTCTGGATAGCATATCAACGATTTGTCAAGACATAAAATAGTTATAAATACAATCACTTCACTTCACAAGCGGCAGCTATGGACGAAAATCAGATTGTTCTCTGAAGCAGTGATCTTCAACCTTTCTACAACTTCGGACAGGTGGAAAAAAAGTTGCACCATGGCGTCACTCCACTTCATATCTTCGATGAAGGTATTGTAAAATCATTTCAGTAGTGCATCGTGAATCTCCTGGGTCACGTCCATCTTTTCCGCAGTGAAGTTGGTCTAGTCTTTCGGTTCATGGATGGCACGGTCCACATAGCACAGATGAAGTGGATGACACACTGTAAAGTGAAGATGTTAAGCGCTTGTCATGGCCTGCATATTCGCCGAATCTAAAACCCTTAGATCACGCCTGGAATGCACTCAGCAGGTGAATTAAGGCTCGATTACATTGGGAGATTACTAGCTACTCGCTGGTACTAAAGTCGCTCTGTGTAATAACGTTATCAGGTAAACTCGCCGCTCGCTCTGCTAGTGCGAGAAAAATTGAAGGGTAGGCTGGCTAATTTTCTTGCTGCTCGACGGCGTTTTTGTTACCTCTCGGGTGCAATATAGGTGGGACTACTTTTTTTCCTATCCCTTTGGCTCGCAACAAAAGTGAAAGACGACAATACGCAAAAACGGAAGGGAAAGAAAACGAGTTGCACGCTCATCTAGTGAGCGATTTTACTAGTCCTGTGTAATTGAAATTCGCTGCACTTGTTGAAACCGGTTCGCTCGCCAGCTACTTTACTGGCTGGATATAAACTCCCCCATGTAATTGAGCCTTTACTCAGAGACATATTCCTCCTAGAACCATACAGCAGGAACTCAAAATCGCATTGAAGGACGAAAGGGACAACATCCTTCATCCCTCTCCTCAACAATTGCGTACAACAACTTCTCGGACAGCATGCACAACAGATGTCAAATGTGTATCAGCGCCCTTTTCGTAACTGTTTACAATTGAGTCGTCCAGTTGCAAAACCCGTTAAAAACGCCAGCCAGTTTTTGTTTTTTTTTACAGACAGTGAAAAAGAAATATTTGAAGAGTGTATTTTTTGAGCTGGCACTTGTTAAAATGTTAATATTATACTTTCAAGCAGTCAGCTCGAAAAATGAACTCTACAAAGTTTCCATTTCACTTTTATGGAAAAAAAAAAACTTATTGGCGCTTAAAGATTTTTTGCAGCTGTATGACTGAATTGCTAAAAGCAAGTAAAGAGCATCATCTATTTATTTTGCTTGTCTTCATTTTCTCATAGTGATACCTGTTTCATTTTGCATAATATACTTCAGGATGTCAATCAAACATGTGCCAAATTCATTTCTTTAAAACATGTTTGTCATTAGACGTGACGAAAAATAACGCTGTTTCTTTAGCAATCACCAAACAGTGTATATATGATTTCCATCTATCGAATAGATGCATGTAATGAATGGAGTTACAATTTTTTATCGATTCCCAGTCATAATGTATAGGCTATATGAATCTTTGACATTTCTCGGCACAGCAGGAAATTCTCGTGGTCTATTGGTTGAAGAACTGCTCTATAGAATGGTCTCTGGAAATTGAAACAGAAGTCTACTACGAGTTTCACTTTTCAGATATATTCCCATGACAGATAATAAAAATATATTTTATTTTTCCAATTATAAAGCAGTTTTGAGTGCATCCTTTTTTCCCCTATGCCCCGAAAAATGTCCCGTTTGAAATAAATCCAGTAGAAACTTTCCAATTTCTAAACCATGATTAAGAATAGGGGACGGGGCGACCTAACTTTTCGCCTCCTAATGTGTTTGTGTTTGTTTTAAGCATGATATACAGCTGAATATATACCATCCCAGACATCCAGGGGGGCTTTACGGTGCTCCAGAGAGTCATTTCTCTTCGCAACGGCGATACATCGATTGCATGAAGTCGATTTCAAATTACCCTGAAGAGCACTTTCGCCATTTTTTCCCCTTCTTTTATCCCGAGATTTTATTTCAGTTGGAATCAGATCTTTATTTACAGTCGATGGACGTGATAGAATTACTCGGAATAAATTTTTATTGCTTGGAATGTGCATTGAAAATTTGAATAATATATATATTACGCTGTTTTTTCCTCGTATTTTTCAGCACATAACTGGAAAATATTCGATAATAACTGTTGCGTGAGGTGAAGAAATGCAATCAGTGTCACGTGGAGCTTATATGCATAAATATTACCAAGCAAATAAACTACTATCGTATAACGTATATACATATAGGTGGTACCACAAAGTGCATTGAAATTTTTTTTAATGTCAAAAATTTCCGCCGTAATAGTTTTGCCAGTTATTTATATTATTATTTGTTTTATGAATATATTTCTATTTATAATGAATAGAAGGAAATTTTACTGCCATGATATCAATTTTTTGCAGACACAAAAGAGTCATTTAAGAATTACGGTATAGAATAGGTTCATTTACATACTCATAAACGTCTCAAACGTTCGACAATTGATTGATGAACTTGGAACTCTGTAAGATATATTTAATGGGTGTTGAGGTACACAATTTTGGCTTCCCATGCTTTGCTATGGGACGAATCTCCTTCCTTTAAGGAACATTTAAAATATTTTCTATTCAGTTTAAGCAAAATTTTGTTTTCTCAAATACATACTATGGATGCAGTGAAACCTCTCTTTTGTGGGCACCAACAGAACGAAAAAATTCATTCGTGAAAGAGGGGTATGAAATGCATGCTTTTATTATATAATGGGAAATTATTATTCGGCCCTGAAAGAGGGGTGACCGTTAGGAAGAGTTTTCACTGCATTTTTATGCAACTTAACGCGAACATTTAGGATTATAATTGTTGGTTATTTTTCCCTCGAATTTTAACTTAAAAATCATGCAGTTTTTTTAATAATTAAAATTTACTCAGTCCTAATTTGTGCCCCATTTTTTTTTAAATCATTTAATAGGAAATCCTCTCGATAAAGTATGTAACACTTTAGTGTTGAGAGGACACACAAAGTTTAATTTGAACAAAACTGGTGTTCAAGTGTTTCTTATCTGACAAAAAAACTTAGTTTTGATAAAACATTTTAATGTGGAAAACATCATTATATATAATCCCAGCCAGCAGTCTATATTAAAATAGGTCAAAAATTATTTTATTCAGGTAGAACAAAGACTCAAACACAGTTAAAGGCAAAAAATTTTACAGAATTTGAAAAGTGGAAAATTCGAAAATACACTCATTGCCATAAAAATTTGCGCAACTGGAAGAAGTCGTCAAAATGAAACGAAATTTTACACATGTAAGTATTACGTTGATATAAGTAAGTGATTAGAAAATCCAAGAAAAAGGATCATTTATTGCAGAAAAAAGTACAGATGAACAGAAGTTTTAGTACTCTGTTGGACCCCCTCTAGCGCGAATGCACGATGCGATACGAGCGAGCATTGAGACATACAAGTTCCGTATGATGACATCTCGTTCCACAGTTGCTGTAAATGCGCCTCTAGTTCGAATAACCTCGTAGGGTGTCCAACTTGCCGTCCCAAATGATCCCAGATATGCTTGCTCGATTGGTGACAAATATGGGGATAGGGCAGGCCAGGGAAGGGTGGTAATGTGGCGGAGGCAGTCTTGTGACATCCTTGCTGTGTGTGGCCTAGCATTGTCTTGTTGAAAAATGGCTCCTGGGAGCCCTGCCATGAGTGGCAACACACGTGGCTGAAGGATGTTATGGACGTATCGCTGGGCTGTCATTGTGCCATGGATCAATATTAGGGGTGACCGTGTATCGTAAGCAATGGCACCCCATACCATGACACCAGCTGTGGAAGCGGTGTGTCTCTGTAAAGCGAAGGCAAGATTGAAGCGTTCACCACGGGACCTCCACACACGAACACGATTGTCATCACTGTTCAAGTTGAATCTCGATTCGTCGCTGAAGACGACCTGGTTCCATTCCGTTGCAGTCCAACCCCGTCGTGCTCGACACCACTCCAAACGGAGGCGTTGGTGGGTGGGTGTCATTGGCAGCACACGTAATGGGCGCCGCGATACCATATGTCCTTCAGCCAGGCGCTCTGCGATGGTTCGGGAAGACACAAGGGCCCGTAGTGAAGCTGCTGCCTGTGTCTGGATAGCGGCCAATGAGGCAGTTGGCTCTACGCGTGCGTTTCGGATGATGTGACGGTCTTCTCGACGACTGGTCTGTCGAGGGCGTCCTGAACCTGGTCGCCGTGTAAATGACGTCTCTTCTGTCCACTGGTCCCAACACCTCCTCACAGTAAAATCAGAACGGCCTAGTTGACGAGCTACTCTCCGAGCTGACCACCCAGCTTCCATCATCCCGATGATTATTCCCCTATCGAACTCTGACAACTGCTCATATGGTCTTCGACGGCGGCGTAACGGCATGTCTACCTCAGCATTTCCTTTGCAAACGATTAAATACACTCCAGCAGCTCTGCTTACCTGTTTTATACTCCAAGGAGAACGAAGTTCAACGCCCTCTAGTGGCATTACGCAATGCGCAATTACGCTGCATTTCTAATCATTTTCATATCTGCCCGACATGTACCTTCAGGCCAACTTTCGTTTCGATCCCACAATTATTTTGTGGTGCGCAAATTTTTATGGCAATGAGTGTATGTTTTTTTTTTTTTTTTTTTTTTTTTTTTTTTTTCCACAAAATTTTCGTGCACCTAAAATGAGACAAGGTCATCTTGATTATTTCACGATGTACTTGTCCAAACGATGCAATTTGGCTCCGTGAAAATCTGTAAAAATAAAAATATTAGATAAGTCGTAGGCGGAGCCTTTTGTAACCCCACCTCCGTTTCGGGAGATGAGTGAGTGAGATCTATGAATTAATATGGACCTATATGGGGAGTGGGGGAGGGGATTGAGTTTTTCGACTCTGCATTCCGGGACGAATTTTTTCGGACAGTAAAATCTAAACCAAGATTTCTGTAGTTCAGTGACCGTGGAAAAATAGTGTCCATCTTAAGGACAGAGATGCAATTTAATTGATAAACTTTTTTTTTTATAATTCTTTTCTTTATAAAGATAATTTAGTCTCTATAGACATGGACGAATGAACGTCAAAACGCTGCCGCATGACTCATCCCGTTGCCGAGGCCTCCTCCAGTCCAGCTTCGTGGCAGACTTTGTGGACCCTATATACACTATCGCAAATAGAGACAGAAAATGTATCACTTGAGTAAAATGTAAAAAAAAGGTACATGATATCGTGGAAATAATTATACATTGGAAATAGAAGTGGGCCAGACATATTTCAAGCAGACAGGGGAGCAGATGGACTACAGTTATTCTAAGTTGGTACCCTCGTAATGATAAACATCGAAGAATGAGCCCCACCCCCTCCAACAAGTTGGACCATGAGATCCGAAAGGTGGCTGGGAGTCAACTGAGTGACAAAAGCCTCGGGCAGAGTGAAATGGGAGAAGTTAGAGACCTACATCCAACAATGCATTAAAAGTTGACAACGACGATAAGGTTGACAACGACGCACCACAAGTCTGTTTTTACGATAGACAATTTTTTTTTCTCTTATAGCACGAAACCTTAACACATTTTCTGATCCACGGACTCTATGTGCCAATAAGACGAGGGAAAGGACCTCTTTTGTCAATAAGATGAAGACCACGGACCCCCTTTACAAAATAATATCCAGCACATTATAATATAAGCACAATAAGTTAATTGTTATCTCTTTCGCCGAAGTTCACGCGGATCCCCCTGAAACCTCTTCAAGAATGTAGACCCTTAGTTAAGATCCAGTGACATGAACATCTAAAAAAATAACACATAATTTACACGCAGCTATCAATAATGCTACATAGCAATTTATTTACCTGGATTAAGATTTGAACATAATATTAAAATGAAATTTCCTTTATAGTCAGAATCTTCATAAAACAAAAATTAATTTTAAAACTGAAAGGCAAATTTTTTGTTTCCATATTTTTATCCAAAAATAAATATTCTTATGATTTATTCATATCACACAATTGTTATAATTATGATAATTATTACCCCACGAATACAGTCATTAGCCCTCACACGGTACTCATTCTATAGACAATATAACTCACTTAACAATTAAACTTTCCATTCTTCATAATTATATATTTGTTACTTTAAGTTACATTAAGTTATAAATTAATTAAAACCCATCATTATACAGATAACTACAAGGCCACGAGAGGCAAAATGAGAATCTATGTTGAACTAGTGGAAGCACAAGAGCCCTAAATAAATAAATAAATCATCATAATGAGACTTCGTGAATAATTTTCTAATAAAAGTCGGGAAAGAAACGATTTTTGGACCATCGAATAAGATTTAGGCATTTCATAAATCCCAAATATTTCACTATTTATTGCGTCGAACGCATTTAAAATTAACTTATTGCTTCAAACTGATTCCCACACAAAAACGTAACTCAACGATACGAGACTATTTTTATAGCCAGAACCATATTTTCATTGTTATCTATTAACAGTTCGCAGACCCCATGAGACCTCTTCTAAGACCCTCAAGAATTACATGAATCCTTGGTTAAGAACCATTGCCCTATTGTGAATTTGAATCAGGTATGAATATTTAACGAATACAATTTAATTAAGCTATCACATTGTCACACACGATTACTTGATTCTACCTGATTAAGATTCAAATACGATATTGTATAAAGAAATGTTCTTTATACTCAGAACACTCATAAAACAAAAATCAATCTTGAAAGGGAATCATTTTATTTTCAGATTTCTATCCAAAGAAAAATATCTTATAGCTTGAAACAGGGTTATGTTTCTTTATATTACACAATAATTACTATAATTTTCATAATTATTACACCATAAATCCAGTCATTAAACCTCACACAGGAATCATTCTACAGACAATATGACTCGCTTAACAATTAAAGTTTCCATCCTTCATAATTACCTTTTTTTTATGTTACTTTGGATTAGGTTATGAATTAATTAAAACCATCATTATGTTGAGGAAGTTGCAGGAAAGCCCTCAATAAATAAATAAAAGTCATCATAAAGAGCTCCCGTGAATAATTTTCTAATAAAAGTCGAGAAAGAAACGATTTTGGGAACTTTGAACAAGATTTAGGTATTCCTTAAATCCCAAATATTCCATTATTTATCGCGTGGAATGCATTCAAAATTAACTCATTGCATCGAACTAATTCCTCCCTCACAAAAACCTAACCCTACGATACGAGGCTATTTTTAAAGCGTGTTGAAGGCTTAAAAGTGATTGAAACTGTGAAAACGCATCTTGGAGAGTCGATTACCCCATTCGACTCGTTATACATTAATTTTCAATTACAGCTCCCATACATCAAGGTAATAATTATTTTTACTCCCGCTAATGAAGAGGATAAGCCACACCCGAAATCGTTGAGCTCGGCGATAAAATTGTCTGTTGATGGGTAGAGTCATTAATCCGCTTACAGCAACAAAAAAAATCAAAAAAAATATATATATAATATAATAAATAACGTGTAATGCAAATTCGTTTTATGAGGATATTTGAAATTCGTTCGATGCAGTTTATCTTATTGGCAGACTTAAAATAATACCATTTCCGCGTCTAATTTATATATTAAGCCCATTTCCTTTGAATCGTTTAATTTCTTTTCCCCCGCTAATTACGCTCTCCACGGTTATCGCTCTGGATTATTTATTTTAAATGTATTCTAGTCATATTATACCGTTAAATTATTTATTATGACTGTTACGGCCATCATCGATAATGTTCTGATGGTTTTAACGCGTTCAATCCATTGCTAATAAGTTTTAATATAAGATGAAATGTATGTTACGGTGAGAAGATAATGAGCATTAGTAGTGATTAACTGCGATTTTTTTTTTTTTTTTAGTTTAACTTTTTTGTTTTCTTTCCAAGGTTGTGCTCATAGTGGAGCGAAGAGGTCACGAATTACAAGAATCGCGACCAGGAAAAAGAAAATGCGTAGGGGTGGAGGAACAGATGTCCGCGCATAAGGAATTGAAGAGGAGAGGTTCTGTATTGTAAGGGTGCGGTGATGGTGATATCTGCGCAGCAGGGGGAAACAAGAAAAGGACGAAACGGGCCAATCGGCGGATAGTGAAGATCAGCAGATCGAGGTGAAAACAAACAGGTTTTTTCAAATCGCGCACATCGTTAAGAGGTCTCGTTCTCTATTTTGTCTGGTTTCTCGAGTACGTGCGGTGTAGAACAAAACAATGCAATTGTTTTCCTCGCTAATTTCTATAATACACTCCCGTACTTCTTGGTCGCCTCACTATTTGCACGGCCTAAGACTTCAAACGTGACGTTGAGTCTGGTATAAACTAATTTTGAAATATATACACTACATTCATTAAAAAATGATTTCAAATGATTTGAAATGACTTTTTTAAAAAAGTATTTTTTAAAAGATGCATTTTTTCATGTATATGTTTTCAAAGGTACATGTTTTTTTTAATTATTTTTAATCATTTTTCTACATTTTTAATCATTTTTCTACATTTTTAATCATTTTTCTACATTTTTAATCATTTGTCTACATTTTTAAATAATTTTTCCACATTTTTATTAATTTTTCTTTCTTTTTTAAATAATTTTCTACATCTTCCCAACCATATTTAGAAACCGTTTTAAATAATTTTTTACACATTTTTTTAAACTGCTTTTATAGATTTTTCCAAAGTTGTTTTCAGTTTATTTTTTTAAATTTCGAACTCTATATTATTTCGAAATATAATTTTTTATATGTTTTTTCAAGATAAGTGTCAAAATTTGAAAAAAATATATTTTCAACTTCATTCATTTCATTTTATAATTTCCGACATTTTTTGCTATAATTTCATCATTTCTCACCAGAAATTTATAATCTTACACCAGGGTCAAAAAAGCATCTCATATAATATCCTTGCTTTAAGGAAAAAAGTAGAAAACTCTTCGGCCAGTCATATAATGAAACATACGCAAGGGAATTCCATTATTCCATTCATTTTTACTGCTTTTATAAATATTAATAATTATTTACTGAGAATGTCTGCTCAATCATCCATCCAATAAGAAAAATACAACTAACACATGGATATGACTTATAATCTTGATATCCATGACAATACGACGACAAGAAAAATGACGAATAAAAATCTTCAGAATGAGATATTTTTGTGGGGAAAAACAAGCGTAAAAAATAAAATATAGCATTTTTTCCCCTTTCACAGCTTATCTCATTTATAGTTGGCTGATCAGATCTACGGGGCGTACTTCCTTCCTTGTAGTATCAGGGTTGAGTTGAAAAGCCATTGAGTCGACCTACCGGAATGTGCTTACACAACTGAACTAAATATTTAAGAAGAGTAAGGGTTGAATCAGAGAATCTTTGTTTTATGACTCGGCTACATTCAATAGCTTAATGGCTCTCTGTCCTTATTTTTAGGAAGCGAAATAGAACATTGGCAATAAAATGTCATGTTTTATGGCTGGAACCAGTAAAAGAAGGAAAAAAGTCCAAGTTATTTCAAGGATTTTTCTTCCGGATAAGTTACAACAAGTAAAAAATATATACGTTGAAATCATTGCCCAATAAGACAATGGCCATAAAAAATTATTTGATTAACGAGAGACAATTCTGTGAGAAGATGAGAAAATAGGGTAAAAAAGAAAAGAGGATGCGGATTTCATTTCGTAGAATTGTGAGAATTTACCTTTTTTTGGTATTTAAGATTAATTATTTCTCTGAAGAAAGTTATTATTTAGGTTTTATGTATTAAAATATATTATCAGTGTTTCTCAACATATGGGTTCGCGGACCAGAGACGGTCCGCAACCAAATTTGATTATATTTATTCTAATCAAATAAATAATGTTTTTATTGATATCAGTGATATTCTTATGGATTGGAGTAGAAATTAGATCTTCATACTTAGGGTAACCTTGCCTAATCGAAGAGAATGATTGAAATCGCAATATTAAATATGAAGTAAATTGTAATTGAAAAAATACAATTTATGACTAATTTGCTAAAATTGCTGAAGAGTCTTGAAATGAAGGACTGCAGCAAATCTCAGTAAACTGAAATGCATTTCATGAAAAAAAATGCAACACTACCACGACCTTTCATTAATGGAAACTGATCTGGATGTGCAATCATCACCAAAAACGTTACCCCGAGTCCAGCAAAATCACCAATTCTGCTGAAATCGCTGAATCAGTGAGAAAGTGCATCAGAAAGAAATCGCAATATTAAATATGAAGTAAATTGTAATGAAAACTACTGGGAAGTAGTTTTCAGTTCACTTCCCAGTAGTTAGGAAGGGAAGAACTACTGGGACTCGCACTGAATTGAAATTTAGTTCACGGAAAACCCGCTGAACATGACAAGAATATGTAAAATCTAAGATGAGTTTTTATATTTTTGGTCATAATTATCATAGTAATATTTGTACATCTGAAAGAGTTATCTTCATTCACCATTTTAAGTAAAGGCTGCAAATTCGAATAAGCTTAGTTTAAAAAAAAAGATTTCAGCGTGTCCATGTGTGGAATTTTCAGATTACTCGAATGTACATAAATACAATAATATATCATTATAAAACATTTTAATTCCAATATTAGCTGTCTAAAATAATCTTGCAATTAAGGGATAGTATTATTACTCTACTTGGTGGTTCATCCTCCCATGATTTTACAGAGACTTGACTCAAAACAATTCAATGACTTGAAATATAATGTTGGCACACTGTGCTGTGTTACTGACACAAATAAAATAATTGTATTAAGAATATTTTGTATATTCTTGGGATGACTTCAATATTAGAGCTTTCAGAAATCATAACTCCGTCAGGTTTCTCAAAAACGAATGACATTATTTCTGTGATACATGCATGAGAAATATATATTAATAGATATGGCTTATAAGACCCTAAGTAATTTTTTTTCGCTAGTGATAAAGATAACGCGTGACATTAATTTCAAACATTTTTTGGACACCCTGCATGAACTTCAAACGCTTTGAATCAACTGAAATTACCAGACACCCAGATTTTTAGCTTTTCAGAGGAGTATTTTCCATACAGTATAAGTATTCAGAAGAGAACATTTTCTCTCTTATAATCCCCATTCCATGCATTCACGATTTCCTTTGATGGTTGCCAATGTATATATGTGTGATTTTTTTTTCTCCTCCTCTCTCAACATAACGATTCTCGATACTCTCGAAATTGTATGCCCGTGAAATGTTGATTCAAACACGTGTTTACGGAATAGGTAAGACATGAAGAAGAAGGAAGAGAGTAAAGAAAACGTTCCCAAAAAGCAAAGCAAAAATAAATGACTTACGTATATGAACCTCAATTGAACTCCTTCAAGTACCGGAAAGAATATTTCATTTCCTTGAATCCCAGAAAATCTCTCTTGAATCTCTTGAGGTGGAACAAGGAACAAAAAAAAAGTAGATGCAACATTTTCTTTGGGAATCCTACGTGAAAAGAGGAGAGATTCTCTACTTGCTTATTTATGAAGGAAGGTTTCGCGTCGTTTCACCGTTGATTACATAAAGCTCGGGTTTGTTTTGGAATTAGTTTCGGGTCTCCACACTCTGAATTTTTTAAGCTCCATATATGAGATATATATATATATATATATTCTCTCTACACTCTACATGATAGAATCTGCTTCAAATCGATCTCGTCTTCCACCTTGGATATTATCAGTTGAAAATAATTTCTGCTTCAACTCCCGATATTGGAAGCAACCCTTGACAGGACAATTGTCGTTTTTCACTAATCTTGGACGTATTTTATTTTTTTAAGTTGTTTTTTTTTATTTTTCTGATATCACTGAACAACAAATTAAAGTCAGAATTTGGTGGAAAGGTTTTCTTTGAAACTGCACATTTAATTACACATATATGCTAACATAATACATCACATTGAAAAACAGTATAAGTGTAAAGAGTGTCCTGTAAGTGCTAATGCGTCCTTTGTCTCATCAACCGTCCGTCGCAGAGGTGTGATTACAATTTGAAAATTGCTCAGGAAGTGCTCAAAAATTTACCCTGTGCCAGTTTTGAGAGTGAAAATACAGTGTGTAAGGAAAAAAAAACTTACTTTTTAACGGTCCCCCCCCGATCTCTAACTTCTTTTTCTGTTTTCAAAGATACATGTTTTTTATTAATTATATTTTAATCATTTTTCTACATTTTTAAATAATTTTTCTACATTTTTAAATAATTTTTCTACATTTTTAAATAATTTTTCTACATTTTTAAATAATTTTTCTACATTTTTAAATAATTTTTCCACATTTTTAAATAATTTTCTACATCCCTCCCAATCATATTTAGAGACCGTTTTAAATAATTTTTACACATTTTTTTAAACTGCTTTTATAGATTTTTCCAAAGTTATTTTCAGTTTATTTTTTAAATTTTGCACTTTATGTTATTTCGAAATAAAATTTTTTATATTTTTTTAAAGATGGCCCCAAGAACTTGGGCCAACAGAAAAATGTTCAAGTTACTGACATTGCAATATTCGCCAAGATATTCGAATAGAAAAATTGGATAAAAGTTTCGAATGGACAATATAAACGAGGAAATAAAAAAAAATTACCCACCAAGCCTGGCGCGACCACCGATAGATGGAGCCTCATTTCCTATCAACTCCACTGGTTGGAAATTGCCGTATGGCGATATATGACGGGAGTTGGTGTGCGGTAAAGTAGTATAAATGAGGGAAAAGAACGGTGTGCGTTAGTTTTTCTATTATTTTATAACTTTTCTCCGAGTTTTGAATTGATGTATCTTAGCGAATATTTCACTAAGAAACACGGATTGTTGGCCTCAGAAGAGACACGGCAACAACGTCCTACTTGGGAGTTGGAGGACATGGTGACTGTATAAAAATCTAGATTTTTTTTGTTTGTTTCGTGACACACGGTATTTTCACTCTCAAAACTGATATCGTAAAAATACATAGAAACGCAAATGTATAACAGCACAATAGTTCAATTATCGGCGTCTGACACATACTTCGTTGATCATAGCGCATGGACTGAAAGTATGGGACATCTCTTACGTTGCTCTATCGTTCTTAAAACTTTTTTTCCTCACAATAACGCTCATAAAACACTTTCTATATATTAACAGGGTAATTATCTATATAACAAAAATAGCAAATGAAACATTTCATAGTGATATTTGTGTTCAGAAGATAAAATGAATTCATGTTTTCATATCGGCCACAATTTTATTGTTGCCCAGTGTTTATCGGATTTCATACCAGAGTAGAAACCCAAGTGATAGAAGGTTTTTTTTCTCGTAAATTAATTCAAATGCGTGACCTAAACGTATGTTTGAATATTGAGAAATCATGCCAAAATAATAATATTGCTAATCCCTGATTTTAATGGGATTTTTTGGATCAATAAAAAAAATTGAAATTTTTGTCGATAGAGACTGACAGATCACAGAATTCTAGAACTGAACCTTTCTTCAACTTCGTCTGTGCCCGAAACGTTTGTAAAACCTTCATCAACAATGTTTTGCCTAATAATGTCTACGGGGCGAAAGGTAGCCCAGGTCGATAAGATACTCGCCTGAAGTACCAAAGGATGTTTAGAGTAATTGCGGTTTCGATATCTGATCCGCCCTTGTCAGAAATCTTTCCTGACACAGGGTTACAACAGAAACGGCGACATGACCGCAGAAAAAAATTGCTACGGCAGGGAGTCCCCCCATCGGTTAGCGCACCAACCTCTCGATGAATATGAAAACAATCTTGCCGTTCGGAGCCGGCAATAAATTTTAGGTCCCGGGGGGGGGGGGTCTAATTAGCCCTCGTGTGCAGAAAAATGACCTTGGTGCGACAAAAATGATGAAATGATCAAATACTAATGTCTACATCACAAACGAAAACCTGAAGTAAGTACCGGTAACAAGAAAAATAAGAAATGCTAGTCGTACAACCTGCATTTTATGGGATATGATTTGCATATCTCCAGTGACTTGCTTTCGTTGTACCAGGAAAAAAATCCCCGTCGACGAGAATAACTTCCTTTTGCTTACAGCATTCAGATGTACCAATTCCTTCAATTTTTAAGAATATTTAAACTATTTACGAATTTTTTTATGGAACACCCTACATTATACTGTATATATATTCAAATTTGGCTCAGAAAAAACTAGTTCGGGACTATTACAGGGCGGTATTCGTCGACATGGTTCAAATTATAGTCCCAACGTTTGGATAAGAGATCGACACAGATTGGTTGTATTCAGGTTTTTAACGAATCCGTGTTAGTCTACTATCTAGAAATTGTGACTATAGACTGAACCATGTCGATGAATACCACCCTGAATCATGTCTGGTTCAGTAACAACCCAGTTGTTATAACAGACCGTGAATAAAAGCATAAATTTGTGTTCTCTGAGTTCATCGACAGCAGCAGCCCGGGGGGGGGGTGCATATTCTTCATTTTTTCCTTCTTTTTTGTGAGTTTTATGGGGGTTTACTGGAACCAAAGGGTTCTGTGATAAACACCACGTGTTTGTCACGAAAACCTTTGACTCTTTTTGTTTCCAGGCTTTTCACTTACAAGCCTGGAGAATGGAGGCTTTAAAGACATGAAATGAGTAGATCATATCAAACAGAAAAATCGATGTTACGCGAAACAATCCATTCTTGTCATTGTTAAATCGACATCAGTAGTGTCTAAATCGATGATGCTGGGGCTTTAACGCTCTTGGATATAAAAAAAAGATTTAATTTGGATTAAACGATTTTTTTTCAACATTATCAGTCTATAATGAAAAAAAATATATTTTTCACGCACACACAACAATAAAAACCTTTACATATAATAAAGTGTAAGATACTTCTCCCGAACAATCCAGTTAATTCAGATGACAATTTCCCAACGACTAAAGCAATCAATTTAAAAGTGCTCGACCTGCATACAATGGCTGCTTCACTTATAATGCAGAGAAATAGCTATCTGTATCCCATTCAATCTAAAAGCGCTTATAAACCAAGCTCGAAAGCATTATAACGAGATAGCATGATCTCAAAAGTCGAGAGATCAAGGACAGACGTCTTTCATCTCGTGGATTCAATTGACTTCCTTCATCCACTTTTCTGAGAAGCGACTTCGGCCATGCAGGTGACCTAACATACACATGTGTATGTTAGAACGTGATTCATAATATTTGCTGTTCAAGTTCAGCGGTTGGTGAAAACTTTTGACGGCAAATGACACACGTTCAAGTTTTGGATGCCGATCTGAAAAGTTTCAAAGTATTCGACAGTCTCATTTTCCTCTTGCATATAACTACATAAAAGCTCGGAATAAACTGCAAAAGTCGCGTGTCATTCACAGTGACACCTTGACACTTTCAGAAGTCCTGGATCTCGTGTGTGCGTCAGATTTCAAAGGAAAGTATTTCCTTCTCTGCTCTTTTTTTATTATTATTTTTCCGACGGAATAAGGAAAGAGTATTGTGAGCTGTCGCCCAATCTAACGTTGCTGACCGAACTCTGTTATCGCGAAATCCCCGAGCGAACTTCGGTTATCGATAGCTTTATTCCAAGTGGAAATGTATTCACTAGAACTTGCCATGTGCTTCATCAATTCTGTATACATGTAGATGCATGGAATGATCACTCGCTCTCTCTTGAAGAGGTGATTGATGACAAGTACACATCAGTAATTATTAACATGTGATTATATATTAGATGCGGTTCTCTCAAACGATGAATCAATCGTTGTATAGATTACCCGATGCAATTATATGCAATTCATTCTATCAAAACATCAGAGCCTATACATCACATGACAGCCCAGTGACCCTTATATCAATTGGTCTTGCTCCGATTGACCGTAGTTGTCTTAATAGTCGTTAGAATGTGTAATTAAACAGTGGGTTTCGGATTGAATGGACCGTTTCTCTCATAATCACTGTGAAGATTGTAGAATAGTGAGCGATAAATACCTGTTGAGTAGCGGATGTATACTGGATGTGGTAGGCGAATTTTCAATCGATGGAATTTAGGAGTACGCAGAATTTTCTCAAGAAGGGGTGGAGGTCATCATTTTTTTTGGAGGGGGTGGGGAGGGCTGTATACGCAAATGGAATCGATGAATTAGTTTTTGGGTGAATTGATACATGTCGGTGAATTTTTCTTTGATGGATTATTTGTCGTTAATTTTTTCAAGTGTGACTTTTAAAGTGTTCAAAGTATTTTTTGTCATAGATTTTTTGTTTGATAGATTGATTGTCGGTGAATGCAGTAAATTTCTCGTTCATGGATTGTTTGTCGGGGTTTTCTCTATTATGGATTGATTGTCGATTAATTTTTCTTTGATTTATTGATTGTCGGTGAATATTTGTTTGTTGGATTGATTGGATTGTTTGTTTGTTTGAGTGGATTTTTCTTTGATAGATTGTTTATTTGTGAATTTTTTTTTTCATTGAACGTGTTTTTAATGACTGATTGAATGTGAATTTTTCGTCAGGGGATTTTATTTTCTTTTGATGAATTTTTTTCAAGAGAATATTTTTAACGCTGAATTTTTCATTGATGGATTGTTTGTCGTTGAATTTCTTGTCAGTGATTATCTATTGATGGCTTTTATCGGTTTACCGGTGAATTTTTCTTTCACTTCTTTATTCCCGTGATTTTTTCCTGAATGATGTTTTGATTGGTGGAGAATTATTGTCGATGAACTGTTTTATGTGCATGGCCCCGATGTTATTTCTTTGAAACGCGCGGGTTCTGCTTTCAGCTGAGAGTTAGGAGAACCTTTTCCTTACCTATTCTTACCTCATTCTTTTCCTCAACCGTCGTAACAACTGTCGGGATAATCATGGTGTGTAATCTGCATCATACAAAAGGACAGACCGGGGAAAATACGGGAGTGGCAGACCTCCTCTCGAGCCGCTAAAAGCTGGTATTAAATTCGGAGTTTATGCACGTCTCACTCTACCAGTAAGTAGTATAGTATAGTATAGAACTGAGCACGCCCAGGCTCTGTCGCTTTTGCGATATAAGCTCATTGATCGTGAGATCCTGGGCGTGCCGGAAAAAAACTCAAACCGGCAAGCCGGCCGGGACCAACATCCCGTCAACCCCCAAGCAGCACAACCACACCCCCACACCCAAACCCCCTTCCCAGGACACATCACCGCTCGACAAGCCAGGACAGCACCGCGGGCGCAATCCCCCCTCAGCCCCGCCGGCGCGGCCCACAACGCCCCAACACGCCCCACGAAGGGAGACCCCGACCATCCCCACGAACCTCCATCGCGGACACGAGAGAGAACCCTCCACAGGACGGGGACACCACCCCCACCAAGAAAAACACGGACGTCTTGCAACAAGGGCCCCAACCGACGCGCCACTCCCGACCACGCACGGAGCCACCCGACCGCCGACACCCATTCCCGCCCTCCCTGCAACCCTCCGCACCCCCGAACGGTCCGCTCCCCCCACCCGAGGAGCCACATTCGGGCGCCACAGTCAAAGCCGCAGTTTGCCAAAAGACATGTGCCACATCATCAAAAAAAAAAAAAATACTACAGATATATTAAATTGGTCCTCTGCAGCCTCTTGCCCTGGTCCTCTGCAGCCATTGCCGAGATAGGTATTCCGTGAAGTGCTGTGAACCTTGACTCTTACGGGTTCTCCGCATCATCATCTTCGTCGGTGAGATCTTGTTCTGCATATTCGACTCGCCTGTTGACCAGTCTGGCAGATCGCCCGAGTTGGGCCCTGTTTGCTGATGTTGTCTCCTCATCTGGGCTGTTATCTTCATCTAGTTTGGCTTTTTCTGGGTGACTACCAGTAAGTACTAGATTTGCAGCGTACGGTTAAATTACTTTTCCCGAATACCACTAGGGCGGGTTGGGGTGCGACCCATACAGTACCCACCATAACGGATAAAGAAACAATGATTTAGCAGTATTTAGACATTTTTTGAGATTTCTAAAATATTTTTTAAACTTTCAAAATAACATATTGGTGAAGTCGGTGACTGTTTACTATACATGGGAAAAAATCCGTAAATATATTGAGAAATTGAATTTTTCTGGATGGTATGCGGGAACTAATATTTGGAAAGAAAAGTAATTCATCTTCAACGGGAATCGAACCCGGGTCCCCTTGCATATCGGTATATTGGTTAGCGCACTCACCCGGTACCCAAATGGGACAAATCACTTTTCTTTCCTAATATTAGTTTCGGCATAACATCCAGAAAATTCAATTTCTCAGTATATTTCCAGCCGATAAAATACCATCTCTTAATAAAATCCGTAAATTTTGGCTGAAAATTTAATATTTGCATTGAGAACATGCTAAGTGTCAAATAATAAATGTGCTGGTAAAAATCAAGGTACAATATGAGACAATATTTTCCAACTCGATGAACGGCAAAACATATGTATGACATTAAAATAATATAATTCTACCATTTCTTTTAATTTCAAAGATCACCTTTCACTTAAATTTTTCTTCTGACTATTATGTTCTGACCTCCATTTTTTCCTGTTCATCCTTTCATTAACTGACATTACTCATTTGAAGAAACGCGAATAATTGTTTTTCTCATCAAGGAATATTAAAGTTAGCTCAGACTGGAGCAGATTTTTATTCCCGCTATTGATTCTTTTAATGAAGTCCACGTACTTTTTTGCTGTCGAAGATTATTTTTCTCTTTTCACATACAAAAGTGACGAGCATGATTATAAAAAGAACTAACTGCGTGGTTGATTCTTTTGTGTATTTCCAGCGCTGCGATCAAGTCTTTATTCATGATTGGGGCAAAAAAAATAGAGATCTTTTAGGAAACGCAACTTTTGGGAAAACGAAATTTTCAGAAATTATTCACATTAAAACAGCTGAAGTATTAAATATTCTTCTACTAAATTCAGAAATGTGGAAATAAAAGTAGAATCTTGTAATGTCGGAAAGACTGCATCAGGGTACCGTGGTGAGACAAAAATGATCAAAATAATTAATGGCTGCATCAGGAAGTCATGAATTTGAAACTATCTTGAATATTGTCAGAATATTTTCTGATGCACAAAACTAATTCCGTTTGTGGAGAAGACAGATTTAATGAAGTATTTAGCTGCCACAAAAAGTTCCTTCTCAAAGGCATTGGCACAGTCAAACCTTTCGACGAGAAATATATGTAGATGAAATTGCTGTACGCGGGAATTTATCGTTATATCAAGCATCGTTGTACCGACGATTAAGAATATATATATACATATATATATACAGTCAAACCTCGTTAATGAGTCACTATTGTGAGAGCAAAAATATGACTTAGTAAGCGGAGTGACTCGTTAAACGGAGTAAGCCATAACTGTGCCAATTCCTGTCTGAGGACAATTGGGAGTTCCAAAAAGTGACCCGTTAAGCGGAGTGACGTGTTAACCGGGTGACGCACTAACGAGGTTTGACTGTATATATATATCTACACCAGAATTATCCGAGATAATAGTGGAGAAGGGGAGCACGGATGACGGGGAAAAATAGTTAAACCCCCGGGAGAGAAAAAATAATAATTAAAAATAACAAAAAATTGTAAATTAAGGAAAAGCATTTACGTATTTTACCAGTGAATATTGCTAATGTTTTATATTTTTCTAATCGGGGAAGTATTACCCTAGCATCAAGAATTCGCTAGTAAAATGCGGCAAGTGGAATTATGGAATCAAGTTCAGTTTCAGTTGATAAAAAAAACTCATCTGCTAGGTTTAATTGAAGCAAAAATGGAAACTTCTAACGGACAAAGGTTAAATTATCCGATGTCTTAACATTCGTCCGAATATATATGAGCTTTATTTTCTATACGTTACTTATAACATGCTATACTGTAGCAGACAGACATGACCGCTGACCGCCCAGAGAGACCATCTTGGGATGGTTTCCGCTCTTTCCCAAAGGGATGGACGGTCTCGGAGAGGCTAAACTGTAGCAGTTGCTGTGGGTTGAGTTAATTATTACATACAGGGTGGTTCCATAATTGCTTTTGCCGTATTTTTATGGTGAACCGTTTATCCTAGAGGAATACTTCTAGTAAGAAAAAAATCATCCGAATACCTTGTATAGAACTCATATACGTTATTCATGTTGCAAAAAAACGGTTGTAAATTATTTTAAAATGAAATAATTTTTTTTTTTATTTGCTCACCCTGTCATAAAAGCCAAATTAGAAAGTTGTTGCCCTGCACCTCCTGAGGCCAACGAAGAAAATTCTACGCTTCTATGTGCAATATTCGCAGAGATACAGTCAAACCTCGTTAATGAGTCACTCTTGGGAGAGCAAAAATATGACTTAGTAAGCGAAGAGACTCGTTAAACGGAGTAAGCCATAGCTGTGTCAATTCCTGCCTGAGGACAATTGGGACTTCCAAAAAGTGACCCGGTAAGCGGAGTGACGTGTTAACCGGGTGACGCACTAACGAGGTTTGAATGTATTAGAATTCATGAATCTGAGGAAAGTTGGAAAAGAACAGCAGAGAAACTTGAGGACAACGCTCTCGTTTATGTTGTTCTTCGATATTTGAATTTAAATATCTCAGTGAGTATTGCACTTGGAAACGTGGAACTTTTTTTTGTTAGCCTCAGGAGAGACAGAGAAACGACTTGCTAATTGGAAGTTAGAGGACAGAGGTGTCCGCATAAAACGTTAATTTTGTTATTTTAATACCTGTACAACCCCTTGCAACACCAATCCCGTTAGTTCCCGTTATTTGAATATTTTTTCGAATTGGAAGTGTGCCTCTAGGATCAACGGTTCACCAGTAGAATTGCGGGAAAAGGGAATTACGGAATAACACTGCATGCATATTACTCATACTGAGAATGACCGTGATTCAATTACCGACAAACAAAGCGCAATGCTTTTATACTGTACTGCAAACAAATAGTATGGATGTTTTCATTATAAATGTATGAACTCATCCAATAGCAAGTGAGTCTCGAGTCACATGGAAACGATAATTATATTAACGTTAGTTCGTTTCACTTCATTAGCAACATCTATCAAAACATTATTACTTTCTACTTAAGGAGAACAACTGGGTAAGAATATTATATATGTTATTTTTTTCATGTTTTTTTGCGTGTGTTTTTCCTTGTAACATGTTTCCGTAATTTAATTGCAAGAGGATTTTCTTCTTATCTACGGATTTTCGGTGATCATAGGAAATACATGAATATCATACGGTGTGTATCATGTCTTTTCCGATTTATGTTATTTGACTTGGATTATTGGTAAAACCACGAATTTGTCCGTTTGGATTTCGAACAATCGATTTCTGACGATTAACTGCTGTCCGAAATTTCGAGACCCAATTAGCAGGGAAACCTTTCTTTTGCAAACAATGAATGAATGAACGCCAGAACTTTGCCACTGGACTTATCTCGTTGCCGTTCTTTTGCGGACAACGGCGGGACATGAAAATTCGTCCGTAAAAGACGAGTGACCGTTAATCAGGGGTTTGGAATGCACACTTTTATTATAGAATGGAGAATTATTATTTGGTAAAAAAAGAGAGTGTCCGTTAAGAAGGTATTTACTGTACTAAAAATCAATTCAATTGTTTCAAATCTATGTGTATAAAGTTCATTTTTCGCCTGCATGTCTATCCGTTTGCATATGTTATATACAAATCTACAATTCTACAAAGATCATCGCTCAAACAACATATGTGTCTTCATTCAGCCCGTGATAAGAAGAAACACATTCTATAAGTTCAATCTTTTAGTAATCAAAAATTGGTTTCATTTGAAAGTTTTCTTTCAGGGGGGGGGGGGGTTATGATAATAAACCAATGTTCTTTCCGACACAGGAGAGTTTCTTGAAAACCGATAAAAATTAAAAATGTTTGACGTTGGCGTTATTATGATTTCTCGAGGGAATCATTTTCTGCGTAGCGAAGTTTTTGAGCAAACAAAATACATCAGATTAGGAACATAGCTCAGGGCGTTTTGATATATGACGCAAGAACTTGAGCAATCATGCATTTAGCAGAAATGAAATTGTGAACTTTGAAATCCACAAATAAATTTCTACGAAAATACGAAACTATTGTGGAGAATGTCGAGTCAAATAATCTTAGAAATTAATTTTATTAGTGACGAAATCCATGGAATGAAATATCCACCAATTCTAAGATGATTTCATGCTTGTACGATTATTAAATCACGTACAATATGACAAGAGGTAAAATGCTGACTTGACTCGATGCCAAGACCACAGATAATGCCGCATGATAATGTGGCAAACAAAGAGTTTTTCTTTTTTGGACAGACGTCGCTTAAGGGATGTCCATTGGGTACCTACCTCTTAAGGAACCGTTCATTTAATGATCAGCAAACTACAAGGGAAGGCGTGTTTCCTTAATACTATATATATACAGGGTGTTGCCTTGAAGTGGTGTCAAACTCAGTTGGACCTCAAGAGGAACAAACATTGTTATAAAACGTGGTATCGCAAACCACGTTTAGTTTGTGAAAATTGAAAAAAAGAATACTTATGAATTGCGTGATGTCTAGTGGGGGGATTGAACGGAAAGGCCAATAAGTAAATCGCTAAATGTAAAAAAAGGCCATGTCTATTTTTTTTCCAATTTTTATGATTTGATGTATTCGTGTAATAGAGCAGCCAACGCATCGTTTTATGGTAAAAAATTAAATGTATTCATTAATGCTTCATTAAATGTATTCCACAGACAATACAATTAATTTTGTTGGTAAAGGCGAATTTTTGGAGAGAACATGGTTTTTCCTTCTCAAGGAAAAAAATAAAAAATATGAGACACTCTCTCTCTTTTACATTTAATGGTTCAAGTAGAAAAAAAAAACATTTATTTCACAGCATTATTACGACACAGCACTGTTCAATGTCAGGAATTAGAATAAGAGAAGTTATTGCACGAGTTGTTGACACCAGAGGCTGTGCTGTAACCATGCTGTCAAATAAATGTTTTATCCTACTTGTAATTGGTTTATTGTCTCACTCGACGTCACAAACTTCATAAGTTTTTTTTTCTTCTTCTTATATGTGTCTACGGAATGTTTGCGAGAAAAGAAGAGAAACGTGGTGTTATTCGTTTTTTAGTGTCAGAAGGAGTTGGAGTCAGCGAAGTGCATCGACGAACGAAGGCAGTGCACGGTGAACATACACTGACTCGTATGCGGGACAGACCAATTAAATTTAAGTTAGAAAAATAATGTTACAAGGTAAAGCAATCTGTCCCTATACATTTTATTTGCAAATTAGTTCTTGTAATTGATTCGTCGATTAGGTGCTGGAAAATAAGGTAGAGGGGGGGGCTTACCAATCTTGGAAACAACCTTATCGCATTTCTAAATCTCAACCACCAAATTCTGGAATACTGTCAACCGGGGTAACTTTATCTCAGTTGTTTCTAGTACCTTTTGTTGCATTTTGCTCATTTATGACGTGAACTCCAGCACTTTTGTATTTTTTGTTTAATTTTTTTCATTAACGGTGAGATCCAACGATTCATTTGCGCAACTTTTTCCTCAAGTTCAATCAGTTAATTTTTTTGGTATTGTTTTAGTGGGACAATGACACCGGGGCTTGTCATAGTTTTGTTTCTTTGCCTAAAAAACTTATTCTTTTTATGACATGAATGTCGCTCTCCACTTGTTAATACAAGATATACGGAAGACTGGATGTTGTGAAGATATTTATTATTTGAGATGTTAATTTTTTAAGGAAGGAAAAAACTCATCTCTGCCTCTACCGGGAGTCGAACCCGGGTCCCTCGATTGCCGGACGATTGCTCTGACCACTAAGCTACAGAGGAAATAGAGATTTTCCTTCACTATAGATAGAGATATCTTGTATTAACAAGTGGAGAGCGACATTCATGTCATATATATAGCCATCTGGTGGCTCGTCGTCCATGAGCTATTAGCTGATCGGTTGCACCGTCCATTGCACGGTTCCGTTCGGCATATATACGCTCTAGTGAAGGAAAATCTCTATCTCCTCTGTAACTTAGTGGTCAGAGCACTCGTCCGGCAATCGAGGGACCCGGGTTCGACTCCTGGTAGAGGCAGAGATGAGTTCTTTCCTTCCTTAAAAAATTAACATCTCAAATAATAAATATCTTCACAACATCCAGTCTTCCGTATATCTTGTATTATTCTTTTTAAAGAAATAATCTTGCTTTGTATCCTAGACGCTAGCTTCATACCGAATTTCACCTTTCCCGCAGATGATGATGATGATGAAAACTTTTGAAAATTGATGATTGTAATCTTCTTGAGGGTGACTTTGTCTGAGCCAAGATAGTCATCACCCACCTGTTCGGTACATTCTCTACGTTTTTCAAAACAATGTTCATTGGAAAATATTTTTCTCTATTACAAGTAGATTCTTTCACAGATACCTGAGATGTAGAGGGACAAATCACTTACCAGCGTATTAAGCAGCTTCTTATGTGGATCCCAGATAAAAGTCATTTACACTGCGATTTGTTTACAAATTACACCGATAGCTGAACAAGTGCTGTCATCTGGACAGCACTGAATTTCGAATAGTTCTGTGTAACGCATTGAAGACTTGGATGCAAAATAAAATTGTTCTTTTAAATTGTCAAATTGTTCTGTTATTAGTTTAATTGCCAACAAGGTGACAAAGTCAACTCTGAGTGGCCAATCTCACCCCGGTTCACGGTACCCTACGTGTCATTTATTTTTAATTTTTAGTAAGCTATAATATTCATAAAAAATAGCAAAAATATAATACATTTAAAATATGAATGCTATAAATATCCTATCGTCAGATCTATCTAAAAAATATTGTCAATATAAATGTTCAAACCATTTATTAATTAAAACTGTAGTAAGCTACGTCATTGGACACCGAAATTTGAAATTTTTTATTGATATTAATTCGAATTTCATAAGATAGTCATACGCACATGTTTCGTTATAAATTTCAAAAATAACCTTCCTTTACTCGCTTGTAACGGCTAGACACTGGAAAATGTATACATCAAGTTTTATACGGGGTATTGTATAAACGGTCAACATAATCTCGATAATTATCCGTGACACGGTTTGTCATCAAATTCCTCGATAATTTAAGCTATAATATGTGCTAATCACTTACATGTTAGGGAAGCTTGAATACTTCGAATTAAGTTAATTAGCGTAGCTCTACTCACGAGCGTTGAAACGAGGCTCCTTACATTGCTCTGGAACGTCACACACACACACAGGTAATCCTCTTATTCCCTCGTTAATATATACTTACTATATAATCATCCCATCACCACATGAATTAATAAAGTGTCGCTTTATCTGAATATTTGATTTGTCCTTCACGAAGAGATAGAAACAAAAATGATATTTCGTGAAGCCCGATGAAAATTCAGAAATAAGAATATAGGGTTTCGCTGTACATTAATTAATTTATAAACTTGCTTTAATGCGAATAATAACTGCATTATCCTGCCGAAACTAAGTATGAGAATATGTACTTGTCCAACGTGTCAGAGAGGAAATTGTGAAAGCCCTCGTATCCGAGAATCTCTGTGTCTGGTTCTGGCATCTTAATGAGTCTTTGGTCTCATGACAATGCACGTCGAATCAAGGAGAATCGCTTTTAAGGTCCTTAATTAAATTGTGACTTTGCATACAAAGTTTGGACGTTTCCTAAGACTAATTCGTGGACATGTACAAATGGTTCTATTTGATCGTTGAGAAATCACATCAATTGCAGGGGGTGGGGAAGAAAACAACAAAGAACTTACATCAGTTGGTATTGTGGAGAAAAGTAAAACCTCTGTCACACGATGATCATTTTTTCAGTCACATTTTTCTATGAAGTGTTTTCAATTACTTACCATTGGGTCATGATAAAAAAAACACCTCCAATACTATTCCAATTTAATTTATAGGGTCGACTGTGGCTAGAGGCAAGTTGACACACAGCTTCTCTCCTCTACCGTATCGATCACTGAGTAGCTAGTGTTGCCGCTGCCATGTGTGGTGCGCGGAGCTAAGATGCTCATCTACTACCGTGAGGTCTACTATTACTAAACCAGACATGAACCTGGCCCATATTCCTCTGCGGAACTTCTGACGAATTGGTATGTGTTGGAATGTGTGTGTACGTATAGTGAACCTTTCGTGAAGTTTGTTTCTGTGTAATGCTTGTTATGTGTAGTGCTTTACTATCTGCAATCAATTTTTTTAAACATGAGTTTGTTTTTCCTGAAAATCACATAGTGAGTGAAGTGTAATGAATGAATAATTGTAACCTTGTAGGCCTGTTGCTCTCTACGGCGATACTTTTAAACGGGGAGATCGGCTGGCATTCGCGCCTTGAAGTTAAAAACCGCAGAAAACCAACTTCAGCAAACCCCCACTGCGGCGACGGTGGGGTATGAACCCGGATCCTCACGGTGCCTGTCCGTCACTCGACCACCACAGCGGCCACCGTAAGGTCTGCTGTCACGGTCCCAGATTCCAATCTAGGGGTGAATATAGATGAAATATTTTCCTAACGAGCTTGAGGCGACCACCGATAGATGGCGCCTTCATTTCCAACTCAGCTCATTGAAGGCAGTGAATTGTTTTTGTTTGTTTGGTTTTGTTTGTGTTTGTTGATGTTTGGTGGAGTAGTATTGCCGCGGTCAAATAACCTGAGGGTGATGCACCATGTATTGTAGCTTCAGTGTGATGGAAGGACAGCAAGTTTGCTGTCAGGAAAGTATTTTTTTTCCACTCAGTTTTTTTTTAGATGTTTCGTGATACATATGGATATGTTGAGACATTTTCAACAGTCGTCATGGGTATAGTGGTTGATAGCGTTTTTTATTCAAGTTCTGAAATGCTTCATGAAACTTAGGGGCCGTTCAAGTATTACGTAAGCAAATTTTTAGCCATTTTTGACCCCCTCCCCCCCCCCCCTTGTCAGCAAAATTTCGTCATCAGATCTGCCCCTTTGAATCCTAACTCACATTTTCATAAAGGGTGGTTGATGACGTAAGCATTATCCAAACCCCCCCTTCCCCCCTTGTCATCAAAAGTCAGCAAATCGGAAACCCCCCCCCCCATCGATGATGACGTAATACTTGAATCGCCCCTTATGTGAAATAGTGAGACGGCCCTCATGTGTAAAAACTCATGTTGGGGCAAGTTGACATCCCAACTCCTGGGCATGCCGGCATATAACACGTGCCATACCAACTTTCCGATTTGGTATAACCGCAGCAAAATTGTACGAAATTGCAGTCACCAGTTCAAGCGAGCGATTGACCCCCCCATTGTCTTGGTAGACATGAAGCTGTGAATGATGAAGTCCTTGTTCTTTTTGTAAATTTTCTTTTCACGTTCAGTTTTTATTGCACAAATGTTAAATGCTTAATTACGTACATAGTGTTTTGTTCTTTTTTGTATGGATTGTATTTTTTTCGCTACTAACTCACATTTATTCTTCAGATACTATTAACCATCATGCTATACAAACTTGCCCCAGATATGGCAATTTGCCCCACATCTGGGGTACGTGGCATAGTTATTAACAATTTTTTAAACAGATTTCGTTTTTGAAATGGGCATGCAATTTTGAGTGATATTTTCATGATTAATTTGCATCCAAAGAATACCGCTATGCGCAGCGTTGGTCACGTATACAGGGGGGAATTAAAATCTTTGCCAACTTGCCCCGCGGTCTCTCCTACTAAATGAATATTATTATTATTATTATTTTTAAATAGTCTTACGCTTAGGCAATGAAATCGTTCCAAGTTTAAGATAGTGAATACGTCTTTTGCAACTCACTACGAAATTACTGGATGAGCACGATAGACTCCTTCGCTGCAAAGGCAAGGCATCTTTTTTTATTACACCGCGTGTGTGTTGAACGGGATTTATATGGAAAACCAAACCGAACTCAACCTAACCAACACCATTTATAGCAGGAGGCCTCCACGCCAGGTGGCGGCACTGAAGCAAGTCATCTCACCTATAGCCATTGGATATAACAGGCTCCATCTTTACCCGTTTTTGCAGCATACCCAATGGCTATAGGTGAGATGACCCTCTTCATTGGCGTCACAAGCTTCGCGCGGAGACCTGCTATAGATGGTGTTGACCCCTAACTCAGACCTAACTTCACATTGCTGACAGAGCCAACAGATGGCGACATATCCGTAGATAATATCGCTCTCCGCTATTAATACGAAGGTTTTGACAGCTGATTTTCTTCGATTCAGCCAGTTGTCAAAATCCGCGTGTTAGCAACGGGGAGCGACATAAACTTCAAATAAAATCGAATAATTGCCAAAATCTATATAGTAGTAGCCGATTATGAAAACTTTCTAGCTGCAATTGGTAAAATTGATCAAAAACTTATTCAATCTGCTTTCGGAAGAGCCTACAATAAACTCTACATCGGTGTTCTGGTTCAGAAGCCATTTAAAAAACATTTTGTTTATAAATACATCACTGAAATCGGTATTCGTCAAAGTAGACAGGTTAGTAGGTTTTGGCGATAGTTCGATTTCACCCTTCGCCAACATCTCAGCGCTTGCAGTTTGCCATTAAATCCAGATGTCCTGCTGCAAATGATATCAATTTAATATATTTTTTTTGCTCTTTCCAAATATGTGTTTAGTTTGACTGAAAGTATTTCAGAAATTTCGCAAATTCCGATTTTCCTTTTCAGACTTGACGCATGCGGGACGGGGTAGATCTATATGGTGTTTTCTTCGAGGGCGCTTTATGTTCCACATGGGCTCGTCTATCATCTCCTTTCGTTTGGCAGATTAGGTGAAATTCCTACCGAATATTCGAGAATAAGCCGCTCAATGAATGATTGTTGATTTACAAACTATTAGTCCGTCCGAGTGGCATGGTGGTAAGATGTTCGTCTACTATCGTGAAGGTTGTTGTCAGGGTCCCGGGTTCGAAGCCAAGGGAGGATATAAATAAGATATTTCCCCAACGAACTCGAGGCCACCACCGGATAGACAGCGCTTTCAACCCATCTCACTAATGGCAGTAAATTGCAACATAGCGATATGGCCAGAGTTGGTGGTTGGTGAAGTAGTCGGAGTCCTCAGCAAGAAGCTGTCCCGTCGATCGTCTACAGCAGTGTGCCCATGCACCCTAGGGTGCCGCGATGTTGTCTAAGTTGTGCCGCGAGATATTATGGAGATAAGTAAAAAATATTACGGTTCACACTAAGGTCTTAAAATAAATAAATTCAAATTATTTACTCTCACGCGTGACAGAATAAGAGGATAAGTCGCCATCTATAGTGTCAGCAATGCGAGCTTTAGCCTGAGTTATGTCTGGCTGTCCATGTACGGCCCCGTTCAGTGCACACGATCTCTAAGGAAAGATAATTTGTTGGCTTTCTAGTTTGATGCTCTAGGGTGCTCACTCGACAAGTGAGAGGGCGTGGGTTCCATTCCCCCGCAATGCCAATTTTCTTTGGATTTATTTTCGCATCAGCCAGTTGCCGGATCCTTCGAAATAATAACGGGGAGTGACACCCACACCTTCGGATAAGCTGATAAAACCTCATTTGCCAACACTTATCAAGATTGCGAGATGGAATAGACAGGTACTTTCCATCTCTTTCCAATGAGAATATCGACTGGGTTGTCTCGCAATTTGATTTCGCAGACAGTGCGGAGGAAATAGATGTCACTGCTCGTGAACGAGATGAATTTATTCATCTTTGCGCTGATTCCACACTCAAAGGTAAGTTGACCAAGAGTGAGGCGTTGGTGTAGCTGATTTTTGTCCTGCACTGAGATAGGAGTATCCTAATCCAATGAAGAAAGCAATTAATGCACTTTTGCCCTTTTCAGCATCATATCTATGAGAGCAAGCCTTCTCTGCTATGGCGACAATAAAATACAAAGCATGGAATTGACTACAACTACTGTGTAAGGCTCGTTATGTGTAATGCTGCCATCTGTCAAGAAATGCACTGCCAGACCTTGAGGACAATGACGTGTTTCCTTGCCAACTGTAAAGCCTGATTTCAAGTGTCTGTTCTCTAAGCATCAATCGCAAGTTTCACTTTCATGATCAAACACTTTCATCAAACAAAACTCTACTGATGTATTTTTACTTATAGTTTGTTTCAGGTTAACTTTGCAGTGGAGAGAAAGGTAGAGAGTGTATTCCTTCGCCGCAAAATATAGTTCCCATACATCGGAGGTTTCTGATGATCATTTATATAGAAAATTTCAATTTTTTTTATGATTTCGAAAAAGATACTGGAAAAATACCGTTTTGAACCAATGTATATTCGTTTAAAATTTTTAAATTAGAAAAAATATTGGTTACCATTATCAAAAATCCATGGCGAGCTCAAGAACATTTTGGCGTTTTGGCGCGCTTTCCAAGAAATTTTCCCCGCCAATATCACTGTCGTGCTTTTTTTTGGTTGCACAATATATATATATATTATATCGTCATTTCGTTGAATTTTCCAATAGATAAAATTTTTCATTCAGTTTTGCATGTAGTTATAGGCCTACACACCCAGACGAATATTCAATCAGGTTTTTTTTTTCTCCCGAAAATAGCCTCCAACGAATTCAGATATTCACTCATAGATTACAGGAAGTGTCCCTCTTTCACGACAGCGCCGATACCGTTGTGAGAAGCTCTCTTCGCGGGTGTAGGTTACGGTTCCAGGGCCCCCCCCCTTTTTTTAAATTATCTATTTCTTGCCGTGTTCGTAGGATAGGGATGGTTTCTGAATTCCAATAGCCGATAGCGGAGGGTGTTGACATAAGTAATGTCTCTTTTGCACCCACACCAACACGCCATCTTCTCCCCCACAGCAGAGGCTGTTCCCCCAGATGCCCCTTCCGTGTCTCTCCAGATAAATATAAATAACAAAGAGAGAGAGAGAGAGACCCACAATGGTTTAGGCTTGCAGTGTATTTTTTCCTTCTGTGACAGTTGTATCTTTCTTTTCACCAGAGATACAAACACGCTAAAACGTTCTCCGTTCCTTTTGGCAATAATGCATAATGCACGTTATTTTTGAAAAGGAAGGAATTTTGGATTGCAGATGGCCTGATGGAACACATGTTGGAGCAACAATTAATAAGTAATAGAGAATCCGATAGTTCTACAACTTCAAGTGAGGATTCCATAGAATGGGAATCCGTAAAAAATGACTAAAACTGTAGTGATAACAAGTGGCATCGACGTATATGCGTTCGGATAGGTGAGCTACGGAAATTGCGGCAAGAAAAGTGAGTAAAAGAATTTTCTAAATTTTTCCTTATCATTTTTATTATTATTATCTGGAGGGGGCTATTCCCAAATTCAAACGTGGAAACCAGATTAATAGGAGTTACTAAGATGCTTTTCAAAAAAAAAGATTTTTTTTTTCAAAAACCGCACTTTAATTTCTGAAAGTATCGACGATGGTTTTTTTTTTCATTAGCTAATTTTTTGTTACTAACTGACTGCATTTTTTTCTACACGCATTACATTATACGTAAAAAATATTTTTTTCTGCGAGATTGGCGAGAATCAGCCATACCTTACCGAGGCCGCGCATCGATACATAGGTTAAGAGGCTTTCGTTGTCATAGCAACGAGTGATGCGGTTCCTTCGTAGCTTCCTCTTCACTGCAAAGTTAATCTGAAACGAACTATAGTGATTTTTGTTGTAGTAAACTGCATTCTGTTTTCAAGGAAGGGTGCCGCGAACTTTAAAAGGTTGGAAAACGCTGGTCTAGGGCTTTAGGCTCTACTGGAATGGTTCCATTCCTCGTCCAGATTTTGTCCGATCATCTTTGCTTATTCCTAGTTGTTTTCTAGAAATTTCACCAGGCTTTCGATCGCTTTAGTATATTTAACATCCATTTTCCTTTTCTAGATCTTCTGATGGAGCTTGGTAGTGAGAATTCTTTGTATGCTGGTAAAAGGTGGAGTAATGTAGCTTTTGGTTTCGATCTCTTCACAGCTGCAGCGGTTGTTGGGGGTTGATTTAAACATTCTCGGGTTAGCGGAAAAAGGGTCATAACCCGCTAAAAACATAATGATCAAGTAACAGCAACTGGCCCTGTGTCAGTTGTTGTTTAGGAATTATCTTGTGGTTGATCTACTACTACACCATACATGCAAGTTGTCCACATTCCTCTGCAGAACTTTGAACGAATTGGTACAATGTTGGAATGTACGTGTAGTGAACAGGAAGTGAAGTTTGTTTCTGTGTAATGCTTGTTATGTTTAGTGCTACCATCTGCCATCGGTTTTTCTAACTATGAATGAGTAAAGTGTAACGATTCAATATATGGGCAGATCTACCAGAAGCTTTTGGGTCGTTCAAGTTTGCTTTTCGAGAAGCATCTCCTTCCAGAGTCTGGATTTTGCAACGAATGCGGTTATCCATCTTTGGTGGCTTCTTCTGCACACCGATCAGCTTCTTCATTGCCCACAGGCCCCCGCCGGAGGAGCATTTGTCGGATCTTTCGAGCCGTCTGGTGCTTTGTTATCGGATCAGGATGACCACTGTTCCTGAGAGGCTCTCTGTCATGATGTGAGCCGGGACATTGAGCCTTGGGGCCTCCCTAGTTGTTTCGAGGATGGCGAGAATCTCGGTTTGATAGCTAGAGCGCGCTTTGCTTTCCATGTGTTCTCGATGGTTTGATCCTGTGTGCGTATGTAGCCTGCCTCCATGCCCCCCAATCCTCGATCCGTCCGTATGAAATGTGTTCAGTTGGCCATTTGTCTCCACTTGTTCTGCTATCACCTGCCGTGGCAGAAGGTCTGCGGGATGTAACAACCAGCTAATGCATTTTTCTTCAAAATTTTCTAACTCCAGTATTTCGTTCCCAGGAGATGCAAGACTGTTTTTTGGTGGGGGGGGGGGGGATGAAAGTGATAACCGCACCCTCATAGATACGCACCTGGATCTGGGTATGCGTAGAAATAATATATTTGTTATCAGAGTAATACGCAATGCGATAACCTGACAGATCCGATTGCGGACCGTTCAGAGACACCACCTGGAGATGACTTGCATTTTTCAATTTATAGCGACAAGGTGACTTCGACAGAGTGCAGCTAATAGTGTTCTTTTCCGCTTCAGGGATTTAACTTGACCATTCACCCTTCATGGTTATTTGTCCATTCTGTTTTGGCGATTTAGCCATTCCACTTTGGAGATTTCACTGGGATTACCTGAACGAGCGAGTCTTCGCGCATGGCTTATTAATGATTTACGAATTGAATGACGACAGCCATCAGTCATAGAATTACACATTATTCTACAGCATATCCTGAAACACGCAACGGAATCCCCTTCCTTTGTTACAATGTAATCTGCTACCGCTCAACAATTTCACAACATCCTCGAAAATTATTAAAACTGATAACGAAATTATTTCGATATACGACGGTGTCTGCGTTCGTTTTATGCATCGCATATATTCCTACGAGTATAATATTATATATTCCACAGCCATATGAATTCAGTATACGAATGACCTTTCCATTCACATTTGAAATTGATAGATGTAATATCGTCACCCTGCACAGACAAATGAAAACTAATTTCATGAAAATACCGATAAAAATATGAAATACCAGTTCGAAATATCCAGAATGTTATCCTACAACCATTAGTACCACTTCCGCGTGTAGGCCATTAAACATCCGAAATTGAATACGATTTAGCTATTTCCTTGAACAGAAAATACATCGCGTATACAGAATTCTTCTTTCCCAATAAATTTTGTCAAATAGCCTTTATTAGCTCAGCACAAAAATGATCATATTTGACAGATTCATTAGCGCAAAATACGTCGAGGAAACGGAATTAATTTCTCTTCGTTTGTGTGAAACGTACCGAGCGATGAGGACGATACATACAACTTTATTGAAGAACCTATTTAGTGTGTTTTCGTCCAACAAAAACTTTTTTTAACGCGAAAACGGGGCGCTCTTTTCCCGAGAGTTTCGAAGGGATGGGGGGTTGAGAGTAGCAAAACTTTACCGATACCCGCAACCGAAAAACCATTAATTAGTTTCAGCTATTCCCGTTTCTAAAAATTGGTGGAGATGGGTTAACCATGTGGACCATAAAATAATCATAAACTCAGCGGCTCTTTCCTGCTAATGGTCAGAAGAAAAAAATATATTTTTCCTCTCTTCTCTCGTGATTCGCTGTTAGTGAGATAATGTTTTGTTTTCACAGAGATAACATAGATTGTGTGTTGAAAAATAGATATTTCTGCTCGAGAAAAGATCATTACTTATTATTAGTATCATTCTTTTTTTGTTTTTTGTTTTTTACAACCATTTAATTTTTCGCTCGACAAAAATCCATCGGCAGTCTGTGCGAAAAAGGAGCGCAATATATCAAGCGGAAATTCTGATTGCACAAACCAATTAGTTGGTCGGCATTAATTATGTGCGCGCACACACACACACACTTCTCTCTGATATGTGTGTGTGTGTGCGGAAGATATGTCTTGAAAGAGTTTTGGAAGGAAAATAACCGATAACGAAACTGTTATCTAGGAATAGTTTTCAGGAAGTTTCATCACAAAAGGGGATTCCTCCTCCCCCTTTCCACATTTTTCTTTGATAATAATTTTCTCGCCTTTCATTAGCGCGATTCTATTAGCTTTTCCATCTCTACGAAGTTCGGCTTTCATGAGCGCAGCGCTGCATACTCTGTTCATTGTGCACTTTATAGTATGCATTCTGAAAGCATATCAGTTTTCGCGCTATATTCGTTACATCAAACGGTATTTATCACAGATCTTTTGAATCGTATATCGTGAAACCAAGCTTACTTAGTCAAAACTATATGAATACCATACTTTAACTCTTAAATGTGCAACTTTGCGTAAATGCAAAGGGTCCTTTAAACGTTCATTAATGCAGCCAGTTTGAAGATAAAACTCAGAATCGACTTTGCACTATGCAGAGGTCATTTCTTTGCATTTTATATCTTGAATTTTCTGGTAGTATCTCAATTAACGACAATAACTCTTTGGTTGCTACAGAGCATGTGTGTGTGTGTGAATTCACTATTTTTTTCAAGTGTTTTGTTTGCATTTGTTTTTATTATTCCACAAATACAAACATATAATACACAGATTTAGGCATACTTAAACAAATTTAGACCTATGTGTTATACAAATTTAGACATATGTTACACAAATACATATATATAACACACAAAGGCCAAACTATAATAAACTAAATACATAAACACATAATACAAACACTGTGTAACCTCAAGGGACTGAAATGTCCTTCCAGCAGGCTTAAAGGAATTAATTATTAATACAAATACAAATATACAAATACAAATACAACGCCACAACAGGCAAAATGCCCAACGAGGTGGCTGATAAAAAGATGCCCATAAAAATATGGTTGTCATATGTTTCAAAAATACAGCAACCCAATTAAAAATGCAATTAACACAAATTACAAACAATATATACACAATTAACTTTATTTCCTATTTTTATTTCTTTTACATTGAAATTTGCAACTCGATTTTTTTTTAATCACTATAGTTAGAATCACAAGAAAGGTAGTTATATGCATAATACAGTATATATTTTGAATGCAATATTACTTCCATAGACTAAAGATATACTAGACGGCGCACGCTATTCATAAAACTTGTCGAACGTGAAGAAAAGATTATTTCCATAAGGGATAATTTCCTAATAATTTAAGACTTTTGAGTTTTCAAATCTTATTCCGATCCTATATCTTAGCTCTATAGCCGATCTCTTATATACAGCCTATTTCATTTATATTTTTAAATATTCTCTTCTCCTTCACTTTGCCATTTTTAATTTCAAAAATTTATTTTAACTAGGGTTTATTAAAACGGAAAAAAATTTCTTCCAAGAACATTACAATTACTCTAATCATACATATATTATGAGTATATAATTATAATGCATCATATTATGTTATGTAATGTAACACATTCACACTCATACCATATTCAGTCATGAGATATTCAAGTAATAAGTAAAAGTTTCATTTCCAACATTCCTGAAAAACCTTCTATAACCTTATCACACAAAAATGTAAACACCTACATAATATTTCATGAATAAAATAAATTTTTCAAGAAAATTACAAAACATCATTACAAACACCAATACTTTTTCTAAATTATAAGAAATGAAATTTCGTGTAGAGCTCAGTCAAACCTCGTTAGTGCGTCACCCAGTTAACATGTCACTCCGCTTACCGGGTCACTTTTTGGAAGTCCCAATTGTCCTCGGGCAGAAATTGGCACAGCTATGGCTTACTCCGTTTAATGAGTCACTCCGCTTACTAAGTCATATTTTTTCTCTTCCAAGAATGACGCATTAACGAGGTTTCACTGTATATATGTAATAATTTAAAGTATGTAAATATGTTGCATGTGGCATGTGTGTAACCTCGTCGCTCCAGAAGTATACATATGTGAATCTTCAATTTTTAAAGTATTAAATAGTTTTTAGAATGATTCTTTTTTTCAAGTTAACATCTGAGGTACACATAGTGACTTCACGTCTTAACTCAGTAACTCAGATGGTCCTAATAAAGATATTGACTCAAAATTAATTAACTAATTAATTAATTAATTTTATTGTTCGAGGGCATTTTTTTTCACATACAACAAACATAAATTAATCAATAAAAAAATTTCTTTTCTGTAATAGTTTTATCTCAGGCTTGAAAAGAGGGGTGAGAATATTACGATTTTTAGAGGTAGTTAGACATTTTGATGCAAAACTGCCATTGTCCAGAGGGTGGGGTGAGTTTTCATTACATTCTATTTAAATAAAATATTTATCATATAAATTCCTCATTCTGAAAAGCATATTTTCTTCAAGTTGAGCGAAACTCGAATAAACTCACTAGCTCGCCAAATCTCGCCAAATCTTGCGGTGACGTATATTTCAGTTAAAACTTAATAAAACTCATTACTTCAATCATTTATTACCAAAAATTCTATTAAAACATTTAATAATGACTCGTGACATTTGAATTTTACCAAAACTTGGAACTTTAATTGAATTAAATCCAAAATGGAATCGTAAAAAACTTAGACTACGTCAGAAATCCATTGAATCGTCAATTTAATATTCTAATTTTTAATTTATAAGAAAGGAAATAAGCAATAAAGTATTCCCTTGTGGAAAGGATACTGGTCACCCTTTCCTAAACCTTTGAGAAGATCCGAAAGCTGCACAAGTGCTGTCCATTCTAATCAAAAATAAGACAGCATGTGGAGATCGTCGTTTGAACAGCCATAAGGAAAGCATTGCCAGCGAGATTCCCTGACCAGCCTTTTGACCGGAGTCACGTGACTCTGATCTTTTCTTCACATTGTAACCCCTCGCGCGCTCTCTATATTATTATTACTCTGTGATTACTTCAGTACATTTATTCTATGGGTGGTTTTTGAGACTCAATACGGCCTCTGACAGGCGACTGAATGCATTTGCGGGTTACCTTTTTTTTTAAAAAAAGGTTATTTTAGTTAACACGAACGTGATTTTGAATTGTGATTTTGCTGAAATGAAATTAAGAAAATAAATCTTATACCATTACTGTTTTGGCAAAAAAAAAGAAAAATATTGTCAATGCCATGTGTAAAATTTACATATTTTCAGTATTTTCTGCCAGACATTCTACACTAAAACCCACTGCTTGTATCATGTTCTTCACAGAGATTATTACAATAGAATTTGTCTGTGAAATGAACCAAAAGTTTTAGAATGCTATGAAAAATTTTCGAGATATGTTTGTTTATGTGAAAAGAATACACATTTTTCGTATAGAAAGATACTTGATATTCTTCAAATCCAAAATCATGAAAGTCTATAAGTTTCAAACATAACGCTTGGTTTCGTTGCACAGCCGGAACTGTTTAAAATCCTGTGAAAAAGTAAAACAATTTAATTTTTCGCTCGACAAAAATCTATCATCAGTCTGCGCCGAAAACGAACGTGATACATCAAGCGGAAATCCTAATTGCACAAACCAATTAGTTGGTCGGCATTAATTTGTACACACACATACCCACTTCTCTCTGATATGTGTGTTCGGGAAATATGTCTTGAAAGAGTTTTCGAAGGCAAATAACCGATAACGAAACTGTTATCGAGGAATAGTTTTCAGGAAGTTTCATCACAAAAGGGGATTCCTCCTCCCCCTTTCCACATTTTTCCTTGATAATAATTTTCTCGCCTTTCATTAGCGCGATTCTATTAGCTTTTCTCATCTCTGCGGAATCCATTGAATTTCAGTTTCCATAAGCGGAACTCTATACACTCTCTGTTCGTTATGTTATTTATAGTATGTATTCTGGAACACCACTGCATGGAACGTGGAAATAATTATGTTTGGCGGCAGCGGTAGTGTGTCGCTGTAGACAACGCCAAGGGAATACTTAGTGGAAACATATCGCATTAGAGGTATATCCGCTCTCCATCTGTGAGTGTGTGTGTGTGTATGGTTATTATATCCGACTTTTCGAGACTAAAGACCTATCTAATTATCAGAAGCATAGTAGCACTGCAATGGATATTATATAATTATAATCATTTATTACTTAATAAATGTTAACAAACACTTGTGTGGTATGTTTCAAACACAACAATCATGTTGATGCTGTTGTGGAATTAATAACATGATAATAGTCAAGAGTGGGGCTGCGAATGGATTTGGTTATAGGTTTTATGATGCAATGTGCCAGTTACTGGTGCAAATGTTTCATGTATATAAGGGGCCGTTCAAGTATTACGTCATCATCGATGCGGGGGGGGGGGGGAATTTCCAATTTTGATGAAAAAGGCGAAGGGGGGCGTTGGAAAATGCTTTCGTCATCCAACCACTTTTTATGAAAATATGAAATATTCTTAATGGCACCTTACTCGGTGCTCCAAAAACGAGAAAAACCTTTCGATAGTTTGTGGGCACTTGAAGTATCATTCCCCTCTATGTTTCGCGGATCCAAGTGATCTGGAAATGTGTCCGGGCCTCTTAAGCGCTCTGGAAATGTGTCTGGGACCGCTCAAGTGCTCTAAAACTGTGCCACGCATCACTCACGTGATCCGTAGTTATATGCCACGGATCATTTAAATAATCTGAGAATGTGTCGCTGGTAACTTGAGTGATGTAGAACCGCACTGGGGGGGGGGCCACTTAATTCTCTAAAACTACTTCACATGTCCCTTAAGGGATCTCTAAATGTGCCACGAGCGCTTAAATGTTCTGAAATTGTACCACGGGACCCTTAAGCGATCTTTAAATCTGCCGCTTAGTTCATATTTACAAAATTAGGTTTGGGGAGGGCAGGCCGCATCAGATAACCCCCAGGGCCACATTTGGTCCGCGGGGCAAGGGCCTTTATCCGATTTATCATTATATGGCTTAGAGGGTGGGTCGCAATGAATATATAAAAGATAAATTCTGAGTTCATAGCCTTCAAATAACATTGAAATTAACAGAAATTGATTATAACGTATAAAGATATTGTCTTCCGAAATTTCAAATCAAAAAAAAATATATATATTTTGCATTAAAAAAATTTAATCTTTAATCATCGGGAAGGGGAGGGGGTGGCACAAGCCCCCTACGCCCCCCCCCCCTTGTATGTCTCTGATCCCACCAATATGCGTTAGGATTCAGAGGGGCGGAGCTGATGACGAAATTTTGCTGACAAGGGGGTCAGGGAGTCGAAAATTTCTAAAAATTTGCTTCCGTAACACTTGAACGGCCCCTAACTGAAAATCCGATTTTTTTTCTCTTCTATTATCCTAAGTACCTGACTTTGTCGATACGCATCGAAATGCGTGATTCACGCATCAAAATTCAGTCTCACTCCAAATATCGTTTTTAGGTGTGAAAGTACTCTTTCAAATTCTAGGTAATTATTTTTTTGATAGAGTTATTTCTATATTTTCCCTAAATAAAATACCCCTCAATTTATAAAATCACCCCTGAATATTTTGCAGAGAAATTAAATATGTCGCATAACACTGCCAGGTACATAGCCCTTTTATAAAGTGCATGATGGAGTTAATCTTGCTATGATACAGCTGATTCATAATGATGCCAAGCAGGGGTTTTCATAAAAATGCATGTAGAGGGATGTGTTTGAGGATGTGTGTTGAGGGAAACAATGTAGAGGGATGTGTTTTTGGAAAGAAAATTGTGGGAATTGCACCCGGATTGTGAGGAACCTGTGGGTTCCTCACAATCCGGGTGCTTGGGCTAAACTACTACGCTACGGATTGTCAGATACCAGGTGCAAAATCACCATTGTGACTAAAAATGCCATTGACACCTAATATGTTCTACTTGTAGTTACTACATGTAGACTAAAAATGTCATTGACACTTGATATGTTCTACTTGTAGTTACTACTAGTCAGGACGATGAAAGTTATTTTTTATACAAAATCCATATGAGCGTTTTCATACCAGTTATCAACATAGAAAGAGTGTTGCTATGTCCTGAAAAAGTAAAAAAATACTCTTTTTTCAGCAAAAAACTTTTCTTGCACCTTCATTTTTTTGCGATTTGCCAAGCCCTGCAACTTCTGTAATTATGGACCTGGTATTTCGGGTGTGATATCAATCTCCGCTATTCATACAAAGTATAGATAATGAAAAGATGCTCTGTTACCAACGATTCATTTTTCAAAAAATGTTCCGTTAATGATATTTCATTCTGCATTGGTTATAGCATACAACAGTTCATTCAACAGTGCCTAATTATCATAAATGTTTATTAAACAGCGCCTAGTTATCATGAAAGCGTATTCAACAGTTCCTAATTATCATAAAAACATAGTGAACAGGGCTTATTTTTCAAAAACGTTCATCCAATAGTGTCTAATTTTCACAACAGCTTGTTAAAAAAAGCTAATCTTCCTTCAAAAGTATTCATTCAACATTTTATTCAACAATGAACACAATCACTCGATCATTTTTAATATACAGCGCTGCATTTTGCAAGTTTTCATTTAACAGTTGCTCTTAAATGGTTATTCATTTATTTTCAAATAAATGACTTCTGTATACATCATTAATGTCTGAGTCATTCCGTTTTTCCTTATTCATCCATACACTGCCCAACCATTATCGACAAATGCCAATTTCAGACCTTTCTCGATCTCAGACTGGAGCCTTTCTGTATTAATCATTGCATGAAGTCGAGTATTGCTAAATGAAGCGTTTGTAACCGAACAACATTCATCGGAAAAGTGCAAGCACATTTAAATTATTCAGCAGAATCCAACGAGTTTTTGAAGGTTAATGACATTTTTTTATTTATTTTTTAACTTTTTTGTCGTATAATATTTCGTCCGAGTCAATTCAAACGCCTCGAGTAAATGTTACGAGTGAGTCGTTTGATTGAGAATTTTTAATAGCCATACACAATCTCGTCGTTGGGAGATGGAAGAACAAGAGGAGGCGAGCATTTCCCGAATAAAACTTTTAAGGGAATTGTGTCGGTTCTAAGATTCATTGTTTCCGCATCGCGTGACATTAAATTGCTCCCCGGGCAATAATTAACATGCCGTGAAAGATTTATTTTAAGACTTCCAGACTTTTCCAAATGCACTACATGCACATATATCTCCATGTATATATCCATTTTCACATGGTATGTATATATATATATATCTGCACTCCCTTTCGCTTTTACTTACCTGAGCCTCAAGTGAAATGCGGCAAAGAAATATCTGGAGAGGAACATAAAGGAAATTTAAATACGAGGATATCTCAATATTTTCAACGATAACACTGCGTGTTTTATAGAGGGAACTTTTATGTCTTCGATTTGTTTGATAAATGATACTCACGTAGAGGAGTTATCATTTGAAATATTGCAAATTATGTTAATTCTATTTCTGCGCTGACAAATTTCTGTGTGTATTTTCATCGCGCTGATGTACAGGGAGGTTCATAGTGAAGTGTGCAGTTTCCAGATGCTGTAAAGCAGCATTGTGATTGATGAAACGGATTACAACTGTGGGCTGTTAGGTTGATTTATAATCGGCTCTGTTTAATAGGATAACGTATAAACGGATATAAAATCCTCCATCATCAAATTTTCTCCCATAGAGACAATGTTAAAGTTCTTCGCTTAATATGACAATCTCAGACTTTTCCCAGCCTAATCGAATATTACACTTCACACATCAACCACTATACAAATAAAGGTTTTATTGAATGAAACATTTGAAATTGATGTGAAATAAGTCACCAAGTTAAGGTTAAAAGAAAGAAAACCCGTTTGAAAGTAGGCACTGGCCTCCAAGTATTCGAGTCACCATCAATGCGTATATTTAATTGTTTTATTTTTCTTTTGTGTTTAGCCAATAGAGGGGGTAAACTAACTTTCTTAATGAAAAAAAAAATCATAGGTATTGTGATCATTGTATTTAAATATAATTTTTCATTTTTGATGTCAAATTTGTTCGGGAAGTTTCATTAACAATGATCTTTCATCAGTTTTCAATATGCAAACTATACGAGAGTTGTAAAATATCAGGCTCCCCACGTACTCGGATACCCCAGTTGTGTGTGTCAATGAAAATGCTATGATTTATAACTATATAGTGCATTCCAACAAATTTCTTCCATAGGAGCATGAGTGATTGCCCCACCAGCTAGGCGCTGTCTACCCATGTTTTCTGAAAGTATCTATACATACTCATGCTTATCTGTAAATATCCATGCTTTTCTATACATATTCACACCCTTTCTGTGCGTATTTGGGCTTTATTCTTAATTGTTGGTCATCCTCTGCTTCCGTTACTGAACTCAAGCGCCAGCTCAATATTCAACCGCTTTCCACTTGTAGACATATCTCTCGATTAATGTTCTTTTTCAAAGTCTTTCAAAGTCCTTCATGGCCATTTTCATATCGACTCTTCCAATTTTTAAACTCCAGCTTCATATTTTTCCAACGGAATTAACCATTCCCATAAATTGAAACCCATCTTTGCATCCCCTAATTGTTTTAAATTTAGTTGTTTTCCTCGAACAACAACCGATTGGAAGAAACTCCCACCAAACATTTTTGATAGTACAGTTTCCGATTTCCTATGTAACACCAACCGTATGCTCTGTGAAAATTTACCACCACATTCCATTGTATAGGCCTCGGCCAAGCAATATTGAATAAATAAATGCACAATGTGAAAACGATAAGGATCGGAAATTATTATAAGTAGTGAGTGACATGACTGGGAAAATATTCCTATTATAAGGACACGTATAAAACTTGGTATGAAAAATATCAAGATCTTTTCAGGAATTCGCAACATTTATTCGTCTACGATAAATGTAAGAATGGTGAGATATATAACTCATAGTATAGTTCTTTCATCTCGAAGCATGATATTTGTCATTACGTAATAAATGCCGCGGAAAACGTACCGAATCAATACGTTTCACATTTCATTTAGCCGAGAAGCTGTATCATTCTTAGATTTATATCTCGTATTAATCACGATTTATCACGTTGGGTAAGAAGTACATGGACAGTTATTATAGATTGACAAATAGCTCCTTCACAGTATGCACTACCATCAAATGATACCAGTGGAAAAAAGTTCCGTTTTTACCATCTACTGAAATCTCCAGATTTTTTTTTTCATATTGCACCAGATTGATAAAAACGTAGAAAATATCGTAGACATAACTATTTCTGTCACAGTCCAATGCTATCGCATATCATCATCTAGCAATCTCAGGTATACCTGGTCGTACGACTGATTTATTCTCTTCTACCGTTAGGGAGTCACGTGGCATCAGTAAAACATGAAGGCTCAATTTACAATACGTCATGATATGTTTCCTCAGTTTCTCTTATTAAGGGTATGAAACTCGTCATGCATCGCCGATGTCATGGCGAATACATTTCCTGCCGTGAGAAATGCCCTATCAGGAACTATGGAATGCGTTGTCGGAAATCTCGGTTTGTATTTGGAGAACGGTGATTGTATCTCCGGATCATTTTTTCTTTTAGGTCAAACATTCACTCTGTGCCAGGGCGTATGCAGGCATTAAAATTGTTGACTATTTTTTTATGATAATAAGGAACTGTTGTATACACTTTCATGATAACTAGGCGCTGTTGAATAAACATTTATGATAATGAGGCACTGTTGAATGAACTGTTGTATGCTATAACCAATGCAGAATGAAATATCATTAACGGAACATTTTTTAAAAAATGAATCGTTGGTAACAGAGCATTTGGTATTTATAAACTGTTGTCAACAGAGCATTTTGTATTTATAAATGTCGTCAACAGAGCATTTGTGTAATTGTATTTGTTGTTAACAGAGCATTATTATATTTGTTACTGTTGTAAACAGTGCATTTTTTATTCGTTACTGTTGTTTACCTTTCGAGAGGTCTAGAAGGCTTGATGGAGCGGGACGCAAGAATTTTATTCCTAAGAAATTTTCTGAAAAAGACATTTAAATAAACAGAAATTGGTTAAAATTGCATATAAACGATTTTTTTTCTTTGAATATTTTAATTTGTTTTACATAAATATTAAACTTTATTTACATTTTTGGTCGGCTTGGGGGGGGGCGGCAAAAGACCAATTCCCCCCCCCCCCCGAATAAACTATTGCTCTGCGTAGTATGAGAATATAGTGGGATCACAGATGACACCATGTACATCCATGTTGTTAGAAAGAACATCGAAAGACTCGGATAACTTTCAATTGAAAGACCTAGAATAAACTTTTATTGGCATCACAAATTACCAAATGCTGGAGAATTGACTTAAGAGTATCGAATACATGTTTATACATCCCCCATACTCTACATAGGACAGCATCAGGTAACAACGGTACTTCATTGTTATAACAACCCCTTACACGATTATAAGGAAGGTCCCTGTGAATTCGGCTTCTTTTTCCTGCTTCGGTTCAGAAATCATAAGCTATACAAAAAATGCAAAAGGACAAACATCCAGGGGCCTCTCTCATTGCGGGGGAGTTGCCAAAGGGAAATGCCAAAAAAAACAAAAAAATTCTTAATCGCAAAATGTTGATGACCATCTTCACCCATCAACGAATTCTTTCTTTTCTGAAGAAGATGGCATATTGGCTAACACATTCTTTATTAAATCAAATCGGGAGCTCTACGAAATTTAATAGAGAAGAGTGAGAGGTGTTAGAGAGAGGGAGAGAGTCGGCTTTTTATGGAGACACTAAGCATTTTGGTGGAGCACTTTTGCTTATCCGGCTAAAAGTGAGTGGTGATACAAATACAAATACAACGCCTCAACAGGTAAAATGCCCAACCAGATGGCAGAGAAAAAGATGCCCATAATAAATATGGATTTCATATATTTCATAAATACAGCAACCCAATTAACAATGCAATTACAAACAAAATATATACATGATGAGAAATTATACAATTGCTCATAAGAATACTTATGGTTGTCTTATTCTAAGAATGGATAGCTTCTCGATTTACCCCAACATGTTTATCGTATTTCTTCTTAAACGTGCCAATTGTGTTACAATTTACTACCTCCGGGGGTATAAAAATTGAGATTAATGCAGTGTATGTACGTAGGCCTACAAATCTTTTTCTTTTTCAATTCAACTCCTGTTGAGGGTTGTTTTTAATTTGGTTGTATGATAAAAACTTTTTCTATCAAACTACTGTACTTCCATTTTTGCACATCTTGTTGTGTTACACCCCTATAAGAATTATTTGTTATACACCGGACTTTCATTAAAACGGACAACCTTTAGCCGTTAGTCTGTTATAATGAGGTTTACTATATTGTGGGGCCTCATAAAATTAACGTCACGATAAATATGTGTGTTTAAATCAAGAACGCGATCCTATAAAATGATGAGTGTTACGTACGGTTTTTTTCCTTTTTTTTTGGTAGGCAGTTTATAGTATGTACTGCAAGAGTCACATAATCCAAATGGCCTTGTGATGTGCTCTTTCACAACTACTTTTGTGAAGTTTAAGAGAAATACACCCGTTATTCTGCAGCATGCTATCATCTTTAGAAAAATAAATATTCGTTGACGGGTGAAGATGGTCATTAAGCATTCTGAAATACTCAATATTGCTCAGTGGATTTCATTTTGTTGCCAACTCTAATCTAGAACAACAGATGACATCTCAGATTAAAACACTTTTTCCTGGGACTTACTCAATCGCCACAATAAAATGTGTTAAGACTTAATTTTCCACCAGGCAGTGTACATACACAATAATTTTTCTATGAAAATATTTTTGATCGAAAAGTACGGTGCATATCTCGTGAATTTTTTTGCTGTCGTAAAAAAGCAATCAGAAAGCTATCATCTTAATCAATCAAGTATTATTCCCCTCCCATAGTTTTTGATGCAAAAAAGAGTTTGGTGTTTATTGCATTAAAGGGGTCTTAAAATCATAGCCTTTATGCATATATTATACGTACATCGCCAAGATCTCTGGCAAGATGCTCTTACGGAGAAGTTTGTTAATTACTTTCTTGCATAATCCTTATTCGTACTTGTTTAACACGGCTTTCTAAAACAGTAGCACACATACACACCCAACCAATCTTCTTTTTAAAAACGAAAACTGTCAGATCTTCGAGACACTTAATTAATTACTTGCAACTAATCACGGTTCAGATAGTTATTAATATTATAATCATACAAAACTGTATATGAACAACACATGATAAAGCTTAGTAATGTTGGTTTATTACCTGAATGGATTTGTTTCATTAAAAGTAAATTTATGAGTTTAATGTACTATTATTCACTTATTATTACTACTAGAGGATTCAACAGAGTGAAAAGACAGAGACTTTGTAATTTCAAATAGTCGTAGTTAGACTGTTAGAAATACATACTGCGTTAAAATATTAATCAAGAACATCCATGCAAAAATTATATGGCTCTAAGTAGTTATTACATAATGTACATTAAAGGAATTTTATTACATAATGTGCATTAAAGGAATTTTATTACATAATGTGCATTAAAGGAATTTTATTACATAATGTACATTAAAGGAATTTTATTACATAATGCGCATTAAAGGAATTTTATTACATAATGCGCATTAAAGGAATTTTATTACATAATGTGCATTAAAGGAATTTTACTAAATAATCCCATTTTTATCTCAATTTTCCAATAAATGCACTAGAATGTTTTAACAAAATTTATTGATATTAAATTCATTTCTTTGTCGTTATATTTTCGTTGGAAAATCACTGATCTTTCGTTTTCAATGACAAAAAATGTAGTTTTTCATAGTAATTCTGCAAAATATTTCATAGAAATATACTGATATTTTTCGAAGAAATTCATCAATGCTGCCCCAAGAAATAAATCGAAATAAAGGTCAATGTTCCATAAATGGAGTATGCTTTTCATTTGCGAAAATATCAGATAAAAATTAATTTAGGCATTTTCAGTTTTTTATTGTGTATAGAAAAGAGTTCAAAATATTTTTCGAAAAAAATTCGGAAACTTCAGGTTGATATACACTTTTTCGACAAAATTTTCAAATTTGACATTTTTTTTCGGACATTTTCCCCATTCCGATTAAAATTTGGTAAAATTTCAATTTTGAAGTAAACTGAAAATTATTTTGCTTGTTTCTGTCTCTTAATGCATCAATCAAAATAAATCAGTTAGTTTCTTTGTTCTGTTACGCGTGAACAAGTTCGGTGCGTTCAAAAATGCATGTTCTATTTATGGAGTATTGGCTAAAAGAGAGAGGGGGGGAGGGGGATTTTAGGGATATCGTATATGAAGTACGCTGCTTCGATTTTTCCATTCGAACCGCAGGGTGTTATCATTCGACATGTGTATAGGGGGCAAATTCTGGGTAACATGATACAGAAGAATGTGCTTTTTGGGGTCGATTGTTTATATTGAGTATTTTTTTATTCTTGCATTCTTAGAAATGCATGCTTTTGTGAACTAAAGACTAATCAAACCGAGATCGGCAAGCGTAGATAGTCTTGTTATATTAGGCTGTGGGTAAACATGTCAAAAGGATGTCTAACATTAGAAGAAGCTATAGGATATTTAGAAACTCTTTTTCAGATTCCGAATTAGAGAACGTAGACATATGTCAATTACCTAGGAACATCACGGGTGAAGAGGATATTGTTGCAAATGATCTAGTGAAAACCTTCCAACTGATGTATGAGGAATGGTAGCAGAAAACATTGGCAAAACATAAGTGCAATATTCATGTGAAAATATCAAAAAAAAAAAAAAAACGGCAGCAGGTTTTAAACAATCCGAAAAAAACCACTAGTATGGGGTAAAAAAAACTCTTTCAAGAACCTGATCAAAACTACAGCTATGTATTTCGTTGGAAAAATATTTGTCACATCACCATTATAGACCATACATACCACTTATAGCATGTTGAAAAATCCATTCAAAGTTGCGAGAAGCAGATGGTATTCGCATTTGGAATTCCAAATAGAACTGATAATGACCTTCTATGAACGAAGGAGGGGTTAACTATTCATCCAGGTCCACGTTGTCAACTGATGCCATTATATTGTAACTGTGACGCAAGGACGGTGTGCAGTTTGCCGAAAAAAAAAACTATAAATGCTACCAAACGGATCCATCAAAGATGTTTTCCTTCTATCACGGATATTAGAGAAAATTTGAATTTTCTGCACACATTTTTATGTTAAGAAAACAGGTATGTGTTGTGAATTTGAATTTGTAGTAGAAAATAGAAAATTTCGTGTGATAAATATACTCCAGAACTAAATATTCGTCAGAATATAGGTAATACTAGTTTTTGCTTTCAGCTCTCCAAGTGCCAATGTTCCATTTACGGAATATCGTGAAAAACAAAGAAAACAATTTTTTTTTCGAAAATGATCAATAGTTTACAAAGGGAAGAAAAAAATTCATCAATATGTTCCGATGGATAAATGTATTGTTATTTTATTATAGAAATTTGATCAATTATCAATTTTACTGTTTTAATGAGCTCTACAAAATCATTCAAAGAAATTCATCCGACGTTTAAAAACGAAGTAGTTTTTTGCGCATTAACATTTTTTGTGTAATAAATTCGGATGAAATTCGTTTTTTTCCCTTTCTAAAGCGTTCCATTCAAATATTTGTCTCCAAAAATATTTCTCAAATGTAAAGAAACAAGAAATCCGTATATCGTGTTACAGGTATCTAAAGTCAAAAACCTAGAACCATTTTCTGATATTATGTACAGACTATTCTCTCTCTCAATATGTCTCCATTTTTACTAAAATATAGAAGAGACATGCATGAAATAAGATATGGTTATCAAAACTAAATAAATATCTATTTGTTTCCGAGATGGAAAGTTCGATAGAAATTCCTTTTAACGATATTATAGATCCATATTTTCTAAATTGATTGCGTTGACGTCGATGGTATTCTAAAATCTGTCCGGAAACTACGATATTCGATCTTGTCCACAAAAAAGCAAAATAACACGCGATTTCGTGCATTTGAAGTCTCCGATGAACATGAGAAATCACCAGTGACTCGAGACTTTAATTAGTCTGAGTGCCGTCCGTAAGAAATTCAAAGGTATGAAAGAGAAGAAGAAAAAAAAACGGGACGAAGCGTAAGCACTCAAAGAATTCCAGTTAATTAAACTTTGCGATCGCAAGCTTAGTTGAAAGAAGTTTCTCCTTGACAATACGAGTGAAGAATAAAATATATATTATTATTAAAAAATAAAATTTTTCTATATTCGAAACCGCATGAATATGAAAAGATTCCCGGGGCTAATGTTTGTTAGAAATAAAAGATAAATTCATATTTCACACGTGAATATATATGCGTACATGTACGCTAATTATTTCACACAAGATTAAAACTTCGCTGTTCATGAAAAAAAGAGGTCTATTAATAATTTTTACTTATCTCAATATATACCTTCAGGATAGGGACTATTTATCGCATATGCGCATAATGATTATCATACTTTCATAAAGATCAAAAGAGCTCGAATCGTTACCCGCGGCTGTAAAGAAACTGGAATTTCAATACTTTTTTCGCAGCCTTCAAAAAACTGTATTTGTATTGGATGTGGTTTGTAAGACACGTTCAGACTTTTGGAAAAGTTATGAAACAGATTATTTTGATATGCATGGTGAAAAAAATATATTTTTTTGAATATCCGTGCAACTGTTTTCCGAGATTTATTGAATTTATTATATAGGGTATCCTATAAATCCTAATTCGGCATTTATCTCCTCAACTGTTCGTCGTAGAGGCATGGTTCTAATTTAAAAAAAAAAAAAAAATGCTTAAAATGTGTTCAAAATCACCCTGCATCAATCCAGTGTCGAGACTGAAAATACAGCGTGTCACAAAAGAGAAAACAAATCCGAGATTTTTATTAAAATGTATTTAATTGATTAATTAATTAAAATTGATTGTTTTAATTTTTTTAATTAAAAAGTTGCTGCCCCTTCTTTTCGGAGGCCAACAAAAAGATTCAAAGTCCAAAAATCTGAGAAAAGTTGCAAAAGAACAGTAGCAATGAAGGAGGGGAGCGTTGTCCATTAGTATTTTCCGTTTTTTTCCCCAACTTTTCCCAAATTTTTGAATTCGAATATTATATATTGGATCTCTATTCGTCGGCCTCATGAGAAACAAGGAACCAACATTTTAATGGGAAATTGTATTTTTCTATTTCATAACGCACTGTATTTCAATCTTGAAACTGGTATTACTTTATTTCTGGATACATTTTGAATTTTTTTTTAGTTTAGAACCTCTGCGACTAACGGTTGCTGAGAGAAAGTCCGAATTAAGACTTACAGGGCACCCTGCACAGTAGTGACTAACGGGCAATTAAAAAGAAATACTACGATAAACATGTTGGGGTAAATCGAGAAGCTATCCATACTTAGAATAAGACAACCATAATATTCTTTATGGGCATTCTATAATATTTTATCATGTGTATATATTGTTCATAATTTTTATTAATTGAATTTTTAATTGGGTTGCTGTATTTTTGAGATATAATGACATCCATATTTGTTATGGGCATCTTTTTCTCAGCCACCTCGTTGGGCATTTTGCTTGTTAAGGCGTTGTATTTGTATTTGTGTATGTAATACTCTTTTTCCTTCGTTTAATGCTGATCAGTCGCAACTTTTCTTCAATTTTTCATTTCAAATATCTTGTTTTATTTTGTTACACGCTGTATTTTTACTCTCAGAACAGGTACGGGGATGTTTCTAAACACAATTTCCAGCATTATTAACATTGAAGCCAAATCTCTATGACGAACGATTGATGAGATAAAGGCTGCATTAGAACATATACCCTTTTTAGCTATCTGGATATTGATTTATGAACGAGGATCGTAATGGTTACATGAAACAATAAAAAAAAATTATATTTTACTAAAAAACAATTTTCCTTCCACTTGTCTAGTGAAAAATATTTAAAGAATGATTCTCCAAAACTAAAATTTGAAATTGCGATTTAGTTTCACATAAACAATTTCAATTCAGTTTCACATCAAAATAATTCTACTTCATTTAGTAGTAAATAGTTTGACTATGAGAAGGAAACTGAATTAAAAATATTAGAAAAAATCAAGTTATTATGCGGTTGACCGTATAATTTGTATTTTGCCATAATTAAGTACTGTTCACCTTTTTATAAAATTTTATCGTTTTTTCCTTTTAATTTTTCACAAAACTTACTTAAACTTTTATACTTTACTGAAATCTAGGACTATTCGAGGGCATTCCCAAAATGTATATCTAATATCAATTTCTGGCTATAACACTCAGCCTTACTCGGGTTTTCCTCCATACACTGACACATTGAAGAAATGGCAAACCATTGTAAAGGCATGAATGTGACTGAACGCATTGTTATTCAACCGCGATAACCAAACTAAACATTCTAAAAGTTATTATTGGGGGGGTCAACAAAGCATTGTTGCCCAAAAGTTTGCTTGCCCATTTCGGGCATTTGCCTGGCCCTGACGAACTTTTATAGTGATCTATCGTTCATGTCATGTCATGTCATGTTCTATTTAATACATGTATATGCGAAGCATTGTTCGGACAACAATGCTTGCGGCCTCTAGGACCTCATATGTCATCCAAATTATTTTGTGATCACCCTGTACATAGATTACTGTAAATATAATTATTAGAACTTCTCCAGGACAAACAAATGCAATTTCGCGCCTCCCTTCACTGCAATAATTATTCATTTTTAAAACCGTGAAAATTTGTTGACCTTAAAAATTTGCCGCCCGTTCAAGGCTATCGTGCAGGGCTAAAGGTCCCTCTTTCCAGTTCCAGGTATTGACGCGTTTTTCGGGGGATGACTTCCCATCTGAAGCCACTTGCAGTTCCGATTCGTTTCCCACTATTTAATATTTTTTCAATAAGCTTTGCAATAACGGGGACTCTGATTGCTTTTGTCAACGTCCCTTATTTCTCTCACAGATATATGGTCAGCATAATTATTAAAATTTGAAAATCTATCCAAGGATTTTTAGAAGAAGAATACTAATACTACTAATTTGACTCAAACCGTTGTCATGGTCGTCTTTTTTGCGTGTTTTGTTTATATTCTTCTACTGTTTTGGGATTCGAGATGACTCTTATTTTAGGTAGAAGCTTCCATCTATTCCAGTGATATTCCCCAGTTCGTGGACTTTGCTGCTGTGCGTTCTGACAATTAATAACGTGAATTTGAAAAAGAAGGATCTGTGTCTGTAATTGGTTCTGGTTCATGGGCGGAAATTCTGCTTCATCTATGTCGGCTCATATCGTTTATCCTGCTATTGCAAAACATACTGGCACCGTGATATTTCTTCATGGACTCGGTGACACAGGCCATGGTTGGGCATCTACTCTGAAGGCCATCAAACCTGCTCATGTCAAACTCGTGTGTCCGAATGCCCCACTTATGGCAGTAACATTGAATGCAGGTTTTAGGATGCCTTCGTGGTTCGACGTGAGATCACTTGATCCTAATAGTCCAGAGGATGAAGATGGGATTAAAATTGCTTGTAACTCGATTCATGCTATTATTCGAGAGGAAGAAGGGAATGGAATTCCCTCGAACAGGATTGTCTTGGGAGGGTTCTCTCAGGGTGCAGCTCTTGCACTTTACTCTGCTCTGCGGTACCCTGATCCACTCGCTGGAATTCTATGTCTCAGTGGTTGGCTTCCACTTCACCGGCAGTTCCCAGAAGCTGTTGTTGGGAACACAGATACTCCAATGTTGCAGTGCCATGGCCAAGATGATCCTATAATTCCTTTCAAGTGGGGTTTGACAACCGCAGAGATCTTGCGATCTTTCATCACCAAACAAAAATTTCGGATATACAAAAATCTTGGACACAACTCAAACAATGTAGAACTTATCGATATCAAAGATTTCATAGATGGTTGTCTTGGACCTGATTATACTTAATATGCACCAGAGTTAACCCAATTAATGGAACTATATTACTGTAGTCACTCTATGATATTTTGAAGCTTTCACCGCTGTTCTTGTTGTGGTTTATTCAAGTGCACGTACGTTCAAAGCGTATTATATGTAAAGTTTTTTATTATTTTGATTTTAATGTCACAGAATTTTTACAAGTTTGTAGAGAAATGTTGACATTTTTCAAGATCAGTATTTATGCTGAATTCACTGATCTTCTTGGTGGTTGTTCTTTGTCGAATAATGAATAATGCATTTTTTATATGAATTAAAATGCGAGTTTCATAAACTGAAATTATGAGTAAAATTTATTTTCATTCCCGTTTATTGAATAATCTCTATGATGGTTCTCTGCGAAGAAATATATTCAATGTGTCATGCAAGTATTTGATATATTATATGTGGTAATGTTCTAAATATTCCATATATAACATTCTGATACTGCATAATATAATTCTGTATATTAGTAATATACCTAAATATATAGGGACTACTTTTGCACTGGGGTGTTTATGTCCCAAAATCAAAAAAAAAAGAAAAAAGATTGAAACATGAGTGCTGCAAGCTGATTACTTAAGGTTCACATAGTAACTGGCGTAGCGCTAGTCCGCAACTCTAGTTAGGTAAGCACAACTTCCGTGCGTTTTCATAACCCTGTTAAATATGCGTGTTTTGTTGTCAGACTTTCGTTTTGTGCAAGGAATCCAGTACATGTTTTAGTTTAGGAAAGTACCAGATTTTAAAGCCAATATTATCCAGATTAAGAATACGTAAAATGTTTTTACAAGGTCTTTTGGTAAAATGCGTAGATCAAAGAATAGTACTGGTAACTCCAAGAAACGGGTTACTTTGTCCCAATAAAAAAGTGAGACAAAGTAGCGGGAAATGCTTAAGCCAACACCGGGAACTAGTAATGGTAAAACCAACAATAAATCTGTTGAGGAAAATTAGCTATTTTAATCAACTCCACCAAATACTGTAGAAAACAAATATCTAAAGGACACTTTGGAAGAAGGAGATATTGTAGTAGATGCTTGAACTGGTTCGGGACTGGTTATGACTGTGGCAGAAACTAACGGTCTTGTGGATTGCATTGAGCCTACCAAAATGACTTGGAAGTGGCCAACAGAAAAAAAACAAAAACAAAAACATCCTTCTTTCTACACAAATGGTCTAATACTGCACAGGTGATCAAACCGTCAAAATGATTGAAAGCAGAACATTTTCATACATTTTTTTTTTTGTCAAGAATTGAAAGTTGTTTTTGACTGACACAAGGATTATACTTAACGTACCGAGCATATTTAAGACTTCTAATAAAAAAACTGAATGTTGTTTAGTTTTTCTCTTTATTGATTTGCAAACATGTCTTTGCTTTGAGAAAAAAGTTTTGACTACGTACCAGTGAAAATATAAAATGTATTTTTGTATTGGTATGTGAGAGTACGGGACTTTTTCTTCAAACCAGTTCGTCCCACAGCTTCAAGCATGCATTTTAAAGAATTTTACAATAAGAAAATTTTACGTGGGTCAAAGTCGCACTAGCGTATGGGCCACTTTGGCACAAAATAAAAATAAATTATTTCATAAAATTTTAAAAATTATTTTAAATCTCAGTATATTTTGATTGTTGTTTTCTAGCATAGAATTAAATAAGTTTTATAAAAGTGGGCAAAAGTAAATCCGAGTTTACGGTACCAGATAAACCTTATTTTAGAAGAAAGATAATTTTTTTGTATTAATACTGAGGCTAACTTTTTCGGGCTGAGAGAAAAGTATTTCTCTACGCATAATTATCTAGGAGAGAATCAGAAATATTGAAATGAAATTTAGTTGCGAAATAGTATTTCTTTACTATTTAAACAAAATTGTTTTCTCTATTTTCAGTTTTAAATTTTCCTTCCTTATAGATAATGTGAAATTTATTTAAGAATTCATTTTAACAGAAATCAAAATTAAAAAAAATAATTATTCGTTCTTGTTTATATTGTATCCTGTTGCTAGGCATAGGCTAAGTAGTAACGACAGAACACTATACCGTGTGGACATCTTGAACTCAAGAATTCTTTGCGTGTTACCGTATTCCACCACGTTAGCCACAGTGCCGGAAAACAGTGAGGAAGAGCGATGGGAAATTAAAGTCACCAGTTCCGGATAATTCATAATCCCTACATTAATAAACCTATATTAATGAATACCAACACTCTCTAAGAATCGATTAAATTAGCAGATTTGGAAGGTGTCTATTCTCTGCACTTTAGTTCTAGACACTCAGTTCAAGAACTACATTGCGGTAGTTCGAGCCTCATACTTTGTTTTGCTGATGCAAATCTTGATTTTCATTAAAAATGACGGACTCTGACGTCCGCGTCAATTAGAAAAGTGAAATTGAGACACAATTTTTATTCTTGGATCGTGTTTGTAAAAGTGGAATGAGCAGTTGAGAAAAATAAAGGTTTCCACACGAAAATGTGTTAAAATATATACAAATACAACGCCACAACAGGCAAAATGCCCAACGAGCTGACTGAGAATCTACAGCCTATTTCTACAATCTGTGAACATGCAGGAAAAAAGTGCAAACTGCAGTATCTGTAATCCATAATATAGTGACAATAAAGTAATTTCAACACAAAAAATAAGTAAATTCTCATTTCTTTCTTTATCCTTATCGAATTCCCGAGGAAAAATGTTTTCTACAGTGAAAAAAAATATTTATTAATTTTATTCTTTGATTCGCTTATTCATTCCGCACTTTATATACAATGTTGGCAACGGTCTCTTGAATGCATTCTGTTATACATATTAGTCTTTCTGGGCGGTCAGCGGTCATGTCTGTCTGTCTGTTATACTTATTATAATTATTGTCACTTTTTCATGCATGCCGAGAATGAACCAGATTCGAACATACAAAAAGCTGGTACCCCTCTACTTTTATAGCATATTTATATCAGACAATGTATGGTTCTCATTGTATGTGCATTAAAATGGAAAAATTTATGCACATGGAAAACTCGCCATAAAAGTTTATCCATTTTATATGTATACCATACTGCTGATCATATCGTAAAAACTATTTTTATCATATGTATAGTACAGAATGTCGAAAAGCTGATAAATAAATTTTGTACTTATTAAAATATCTAATGAGTATTTATCCAAAATCAATACTTTCGCACTTCCATTTTCGCATATGAATAAGATGGCGATATCAGATGAGCGGAGTTTCAGCATACGAATTGGAAATTGGCTTTCCTAAATGAGAGATTCAAGCGAAATCGCGAAGTCGATCGTCATATTTATAGATCGCGTGCATCCGTTTATAATAGAGTTGATATCAAGATCAAATCATGATCCCGCCTCATGCTAATGAGGTTTATTCGGGTGCTATTGTTAGTAAGATTGAAAATATTTCCTAATATGTTTCTTTTCCAAATTTACTTTTCACTTGGTATCTGTGTGCATTGATGATATAAATTATAAGACATTTTATATGCTGAAATTAAATCGAGGATGCTGACACGATTGCCATGTTTAAAAAGACGTACGATAAACATATTAGGGTAAATCGAGAAACTATCCATACTTAGATGAGACAACCATATTTTTATGGGCGATATATTTATATTTTATCATTAATTATTGGTTTTTTTAATGCTCTTATTAGGTTGCTGTATTTTCATATATGTATTCGACATCCATATTTTTACTGGCATCTTTTTTCAGCCACCTCGTTGGGCATTTTGTCTAATGTGACATTTGTATTTGTATAATAACAGTTTTGGATACAAAGTATCTAAAAAGGATCAAAACAAAAAATTTCGGTGTACTTTGTGTAGTTTTCTATGCAAAAATATTTTTTTATGTCAAATTTCAACCTTTTTAACGGTCAATGTTTCCAGATGGGAATATCGGTTTCATTAATTAAGAGAAAAAAATATTTTTCTTGCATGAAACAATTGATGTTTTTTCCCGAACGTGTGAAATTCTAAACTTAATTTACAAAACGAAAATTTCAATCATTTGAACACTTTCGTAATAACTTTAATTTTTTAAATCACCAATTTTTAAGAAACAATTTTTTTTGTTTCTAATTCCAATGTTGTTTCTGTAGACATGGGTAAGTCCGGAAAACATGTAAGAGATTTTTTCCAGTTGAATGTGCTGGTTGATATCTCTAAGCCAAATGATCAGAAGAGGGAATAACAAGAAAACAGATATAGGAAGAAAAATAATTTTCAAATCTTAACTCGGCCGGTAAAAAATTATAAAATCCGTGTAATATTTGAAACACGATTAAAAATAATACGAAACATTTTGTTAATTTTACCAAATATTTTATTATTTTCACAGTATATGCGACTGGTTATCGTACAGGCTATGAATCAAAATTCAAAAGATTGTAAGGTATACTCATAAGTTACACCCAATCTATTCAGATACGTGTGGGTATTTTGAAATTCCATTTAACATATCGTGCATAAAACACTGTAATTATACAAACACATGTGATAGACCTTAGACTACGGTTCATAACCTTAACAATAAATGGTAAAAAAACATAGTAAAATTTTGTTATGATACAATGAAAATATTTCTAGAAACCATGTTTCAAACTCCAGTAATGTTAAAAATAAGATTTGTTATACACTTTAAACGTTTTTATTCGCAGTTTACTTCATGTAAAAACGCAACACTAAAATGGGCAAAAGTTTGGCTCTAATCGTCATACAAATAAAATAAGGGCTGTTTTGGAATCACAAGAAATAAGACTTTCATATGAAATGAAAGTAATCGATAAATGAAAATAAATCGATATTTTCTATCAAAACTTTTAAACGTAGTCGGAAACCTAGAAAAGAAAGTAGACTGAGTTTCTTTTCCACATTGAATTCCGAACAAGCACCAAGTCACACATTCGTCTCTTTAGGATATTCAATGTGAGTATATATATATTATTACTTTCGATGGGTTCGTTCGTAAAGGGAATAAATAGTTGTTTTGGAACCGCCTCTTGGTGCAAGAAGGGAAATGAATCGCATTTCTCCCTCGTGGCTGGGACTTTCCTCTGCCTTCACCGCGGTTGTTCTTTCACCAAAGACCGAAACTGTCCTTCGAGGGCTGAGGAAACCATGGCAGGCAATTTGTCAGGAAAGACATTAGACTCGTCTAACATATACAACTTTCTACGAGAAAGCTACGTGGGTGGTTTTCAATAAGTAGCCTGAATCCCGAGAGTTCGGTTTCACCTATCTGCTTTGGAACTCGGATCTCTAGCTTAGAAATTACGATTTAGTGACAAACCAATGATTCCAACGAGATGAATCTTACCTCTCTACATGTGTTCAATTTCTTTGAAGGAGTTTTGAATATATTTGTCTTTTTTTTATTTTTTCAATACGTGTACTGGAGATGGAGAAATGGTATATGCTTAAGGATTTACTGGTAAATTCTCTCCCTAAGCATCGTTTCTCGTAGCAATAGCCGTAAACATTCACTCCACATATACAATTTTCCTTATCTCAAAACTATAAATTGGCTGATTTGTCACATATGCTTAACAGCAAGGCATATCATCATGGCATTTTACGTTCCTCATGACTACCAACACATTTACGATGATCCGTCATGTACCATGTATATCATCTCTTTAAATCTAGAAAACCATCATATCTTTATCTCTCTGTATTTTATCTTCCTTTCGTTGTTCTAATGGTGGCTCTTCTCTACATCCCTTCAACCAAGTGCATATCTTTCTGTAGGTATGGTCTCTAAAACCTAAAGGCATACTCTTGGCTAGGACGAACTAGGCAAGAATCCACGAAGCGTGGAAGAATGACTCTATAAAATATCACAAAGCGGTCTTTTTAAGAATGAAACCTAGCATTCTATTCGATTTTTTTTCCCCCCCCTCGCAGAATAATGTGCGGAAAACTTGAGTCGCTCTTCAGTGAGATTTCCCGAATCGGTAAGCGCAGTTGCACCCAGAATAATTTTATCATTACACTCGTGGGTTATTTAGAAACAAAAATGACTAATCATGCACTCCTGAACGCTGAAGGTCATGCCCAACTCATTTTCTCCATGCTGCAATCGTATTTAAATTGGTCTTGAGGAAATCTCTGTTGCTTTGATTTCTGACTACACCCATTAATGTGGCGTCGCCCACAAATTTGCTGACTATCCCACCTATACCCGATCGAGTTTATCGATAAGAAATAAAAACAAATATGGCACACATAGGACACCTCTTGAGGAACCGCACTCGTGATACCTGGTTAGTTAGAGAGATTTTTTGGAGAGTAGGAAAAGACTTTTTGGTCATATTTTCATAGCAAAAATGTTATTTTTTTCATTAGCATTTGACCTTTTTATTATTTAGGAATCATCGACAATTACTCTTTATAAATTTATTTCTCAATGAAGTATATGTCTTCCAACCACTCGGCGAAAACAAAAAGCACAGCAAGCAGGCAGTGAGGTATTTAATCTGCATCGAGAAATTCAGATTTTCCTAACGTATAGACAAAATTTACTACCGTGATATATTTATTATTTGGTTATGATTAAAAAATCCTCACAATTTCATCTCAGTTTTAGTGGCAAAAAAATAAACCACGATACTGTTAATATTTAACTTTTTTTATTATACTTACATATCACGGTATTTAATAAATTTATCGTAACAATTATAGCGTAATCATGATTTCAGAAAAACAAAACTCTCTTTTATTTTCGAAAAACACTTTTTAGATGATATATACATTTTGTTTTCTAGATGTATCTTATTTTTCATCTCAAATCGAAATTTTTGAAAGTGTTCATGAGTAAATTCGATATCGATGAATTAATTACATGTATGTGAAGAAAATGTACTTAAAATTAAACTTTGGGGAATATGGAAATTCCTTCCAAAGAAATTGTGAGTTCAAAAATCGTTTAATTTTGCATAAATTGATTAAGGTAGAGGGATGTATTTTGGATATTTTTATTTTTTACAGCAAAATACGTATAAAAATGATAAACGCTTGGTCGCTGGCGGATTGCACGAGCTCCCGACAGTCCCCCTGCCCTCGTACACATCTCTGTTCAGTGTCTTGTAAATTCCTAAATAGTTTAAAAATCCATGAAATTTGAATTAATTGGTATATATGAAGGTAATTTTAGTTACGTTAAGTTATGGTCAAGAAGGGTGATTTTTTTTTGGGTCAAAATTAGTTTGATTAGCCGATAGAAGGCGTTGCGGAAAAGCGTATCACTGTAAATATGCGAGTCCTATAAGATGCAGGATATACGAATAACGGCTCATTTAAAAAATGTTGCTGGCGCTTACATGAGCTTTTCATTGCGATGTTGACGTTGGTGAATAAAGTAATATTGGTAAGGTACACATAAGGAAGAGTACATCGAAAAAGGTAAATTTACAAATATTTAACATCGTTAAAAGTCAATATCGCCTAATTATAAACGAAACAAGCGTTCGAACAGCACTTTCGGGACAGCACATTTACTCACAAAAAATCGGAATTTCCCGGAAAGCCGGGACATAAGATCAGACTACTTTGGGGGTCGTCGACAGTTTTTTTTGTGTCGGGGTGTCAGGGGGGCCGCACTTTAAAACGTTTAGGAACCGCTGCTGTATAGGATTTGAAAAACATACGTGTGTATAAATAAATATGACATTTCTCCAGTTGCGATGCTTAATAATACCATATGGTATTATCAAGCATTGGTGTTGCATAAATTTTTGGAGCAATAAATAGTTCTAGAAAAGTATATGTATACTTTTCTAGAAATATTTACTGCCCCAAAAGATTATATAACACCAATTATAAACACATTAAGTATCATCCAAAGCACGAGAAACTAACAAAAATGGAAAATTCCATCGTATACTGAGGTTTTAAGTAAATTAAGGCACTTAATTACTTAAAGTGTTAATTACTGTAATATTGAAACACTTTCTGAAAATATTAAACTTTATTAAACGTATACATTCAAAGCTTAAATAAACTAAAGCTTCGAAACGGTTTCAAGCTCGTGAAATTCTCTGCGGTTTCGAGAGTATTTCAGAGTAAATAATTTATCGGCTACTTTACGAAAGAGGGAGAGAGTGTAAGAATGCTTAAAACTTTCTAGCACGGGGAGATGGAGAGTGAGAAGTAAATCCAGTTTCGGTTTTTGCATTAAATAAAGTTGCGGCTCGCACGAGAAGATCTAATAAATGTAAATTGCGTAAGATTCAAAATTTAAAGCTATGGAAAATTAGATAAATATTCTTTTGAGTGTATATGGCGTCATGGAACATCGGAGCAGGGTATAAGGCACTCAAGGAACTTTTGCCGAAAAATTTTGTTAGTGCTGCTACCTCTTTGTTCGCTCCGGGACTTTTATCCCGGAAAACACACTTTCGCACTTTTCCTGCCCGAACAAATATTATTCCTGTGTGCTCGAGAAGTTATTCTTGAAAATTACTTTTAGCCAAATTTCAGGGTCTAAAACATTTCTCCCCCACCGAGAAGTATTATCTCGAAAAGAAAATAATAACACTGCTGCTACAACTACTCGAATATTTGAATCCGAGAGTAAAAATGAATTTTTCTGGGTATATACTTTAAATTAAATTTCAGTGAGGTTTTTTATTTTGATTCGATTGTTTCTTAATCAATTCTCAGAAATATCTAGATTTTTTTTTCCTTCTTATTCTTCTTCTTCGAAATATCCAAACACCTCTATATCGAAGTGCATTTATTCATTGGAAAATGAAGCAGTGATTTTATTTTTATTCGATTTTATCGAAGAAAATTTCTTCCGATAGCGGTGGGGAGATTTTCCCGCTGGATGTTTGTTATTCGTTATTCATTCGCTGGAATAGATTTTTTTTTTCTATCTGGGGTCCCCTTTCGTGACATTTAGTTATATCGAACACATCCTTCTAAAGAAAATACTTATGACTTTATGTAAAAATAGAAGAAGAATGCAAAAAAAAATATATTACATTTCAATTATCGGATTTTATTATCGAATTTATTACGTGCAGTATCGAAGCTATAGCTTACAACAAGTCTCCAAAGCATTTCTCCCAGAGCTTTTTTGTCGTGGCTCGCCGATCGTTTTCAGACGGGTTTGAAACCATTCAATCAAACAATTTTCAGATTGATTAAAAACATTGAAAAACGATAAATTCGAGAACTAACGGAAGAGATAATTCTAGTATAAATGAAAGAAATAATTCCAAAATTAATGACAGAAATTTATCTAGAATTAATGACGGAAAGTTTTCGCTCTCATTATTTCTCTATCTAGAATTATAATGATAGAGAAATAATTCTATCATTAATGAAAAATAATAATTCTAGAATTAATGATATATAAATAATTCTGTGAAATTAATGATATATAAATATTTCTAGAATGTTGAATAATTCTAGAATTCCAAAATAAAATGATGGAAATTCAGAATTACGAAAAAATCGTTTTTGGATATTTGAAAGAAATGGTTTTATTTCCATTCGATTGTTTCTTAATCAATTCCCGGAAAAATATCTAGATTTTTCTTCTTATTCCTCTTTGAAGTATTCAAATATCTGTATATCGACGTGTATTCGTCGGAAAATGAAGCAGCGATTTTATTTTCATTCGATTTTATCGAGGAAAATTTCTTCCAATAGTGGTGAAGATTTTCCCGCTGGATGTTTGTTATTTCTTATTCATTCCATGGAATAGAATTTTTTTTCTTTTCTTCTTCTTTTCGCTGGTGGTCTTTTTTCGTGACGTTTAGTTATACCGAACACAACCTTCCAAAGAAAATACTTATGACTTTATGTAAGAATAGAAGTAGCTAGAAAAAATAATATATCAAATTTAAATTATCGGATTTTGTTATCGAATTTATTAGTGCAACTTGTCAGCTACAGCTCATAACAGGGGTCTTCAACGCATGGGCCGTGATCATTTTCAGAAAATGGTTGAAAGCAATTGGATAAATTCTAGAATTAATGAAAGATACTATCACGGAATAAATCGGAGAAATAATTCTATAATTCATGACAAGAATAATTCCTAAACTGATCACAAGAATGATTCCTAAACAAGAATAGTTCCTAAACAAGAATAATTCCTAAACTGATCACAAGAATAATTCCTAAACAAGAATAGTTCCTAAACAAGAATAATTCCTAAACAAGAATAATTCCTAAACAAGAATAATTCCTAAACAAGAATAATTCCCAAACAAGAATAAGTCCTAAACAAGAATAATTCCTAACCTGATGATAAGAATAATTCCTAACCTGATGATAAGAATAATTCCTAAACTGATGATAAGAATGATTCCTAAACTGATGATAAGAATGATTCCTAAACTGATGATAAGAATGATTCCTAAACTGATGATAAGAATGATTCCTAAACTGATGATAAGAATGATTCCTAAACTGATGATAAGAATGATTCCTAAACTGATGATAAGAATGATTCCTAAACAAGAATGATTCCTAAACAAGAATAATTCCTAAACTGATGATAAGAATGATTCCTAAACAAGAATGATTCCTAAACAAGAATAATTCCTAAACAAGAATAATTCCTAAACTGAGGACAAGAATAATTCCTAAACTGAGGACAAGAATAATTCCTAAACAAGAATAATTCCTAAACTGAGAACAAGAATAATTCCTAAACTGATGACAAGAATAATTCCTAAACTGATGACAAGAATAATTCCTAAACTGAGAACAAGAATAATTCCTAAACTAAGAACAAGAATAATTTCTAAACTGAGAACAAGAATAAGTCCTAAACTGATGACAAGAATAATTCCTAAAATGATGACAAGAATAATTCCTAAACAAGAATAATTCCTAAACTGATGACAAGAATAATTCCTAAACAAGAATAATTCCTAAACTGACGACAAGAATAATTCCTAAACTGATGACAAGAGTAATTTCAAAATAAATACTGAGAACAAGAATAATTCCTAAACTGATGACAAGAGTAATTTCAAAATAAATACTGATGACAAAAATAATTTCAGAATAAATTGATGGAGATTCAGAGTTTGAATAGAAATTTTTTTGGACTCTGCAAACAAATAATATCAGAATTAGAGAAAAAGAAACGTTTTCGTAAAAAAAAAATATTTTCGTAATTTTCGATAAAAATTATTTCACAATTAATAAATTACCAATGTAATAATTATTGAAAGAAATGGTTAAGATACATTGGGGGGGGGGCGGAGAGTTTCGGAATTATTGAAATAAATATTCACAGAATAATTGAAGTTAATTTCATACTAAAGTTAATCAGTGATAAATCAGAAACTTTTCCAAAATCGTAAAAAAAATTACTTCAGAACTAATCAAAATTTATAATTAATAAAATAATTAATTAAGAAAAATTAAAAGTTTCCGATTATTTTTCCCCTGTTTATATCAGGTTCTCATTGTTCTCTCCTCCCTGTATTTTAAGATGCCGCAATAAAAAGTCAACCCTTATAAAAAAGTGGATTATTCTTATATATACGAATACAAACACATCAGTATAAGGTGGCGATCCGTGGGCTTCGTAGGCAGTTTCAATTTCCGAGGACTCCTGCTCATAACATCAGAATCTATTGAAATTCATTTTTTTAACGGTATATCAGATCGAATATTTACGAATTGTCGTGATGTTGTTTTCCACTTTTTTTCGTTTAGTTCAAGGCTCGTTAAGCTCGAAAATTACTATGATAATATGCCCTGACGCATTCTATTATTAATTTGTTTAATGATTTCGCCTATATACATAACCAACTCATCCTGTCTTAGGCGTTATCACCTTGTTAGCGATGTGAGGATGTTCCGAATCATTGTACTTAAGTGCATACGAGCAGTGACGTTCATTCATGCACAGTTTCTAAATCCTCTCTTAAATATTTAAAATACTTCATAATAATAATTATGGACATAGTAATAATTTTGGACAAATGACGTGAATAATAAAATAATAAAAAGCTTATGGGCATTGTATATTTCATCGTGCATATATATTGTTTGTAATTGCAGTTTTAATTGGGTTGCTGTTATTTTTGAAATATATGACATCCATATTTGTTATGGGCAACTTTTTCTCAGCCACGTTGGGCATTTTGCCTGTTGTGGCCTTGTATTTGAATTTCTCTTCCTAACCAATGTAAATGAGTTATAGAGGGTGTCCGGTAAGTGCTAATGCGGCCTTTATCTCATCAACCGTCCGTCGTAGAGTTATAATTTGAATTAAAAAAATTCTCAAAAGACGTTCAAAAAATCATCACCCTGTAGCAGTTTTGAAAGTTAGAATACAGTGTGTAACAAAATAAAAGATCTACATTTTTATACGGTCTCCCCTGACCCTCTAACCTTTAATGAGAATATTTTTGTCCTGTTTGTCCGTTAGTTTTTCCTGTTCTTTCATAACTTTCCTCAGGTTTTTGAATTAGAATATCTTAGCGAATATTGCACTCAAAAGCATGATTTTTTTTTTCTGTTGGCCTCAGAAGATACGGTGCAAAAACTTAGTTATCGGAAGTTACGGGACATGAAGATCGTAAAAAAATTTAGATTTCTTATTTAATGACTGTACTTTCACTCGCAAACTGGTAATTTTTGAATGACTTTTGGGTATTTTTTTAAATTGGAATCATACCTCTAAAACGGATGATTGATGGGGTAAAGGCCGTATTAGCACTTACAGGACACTCTGAGTATGCATATCCATTGAGTAAATTTATTGTGGAATGGGGTTTTACTATTATGGTCGAAAAACAGTTTGCATTTTAAATAGGAATGAATAAATTAAAAAAAAAAATAATAATTTTATTTCTCTAGATAGGAATATAACTGATTAAAAATAAAAACTCACGAAAAACTTATCTCACAGTCATAAATATGTTGATTCTTTTTGGTACAACTTTACTTCCATATATGGATATCAATCTATAGTTGGTTTTACATGCGCCAGTAACTCTTGCTATAAAAAAGCAAATTATGATCAGGAGAAAAAGTAATTCAATTGTACCACAACGGGCACATCGCCCAACGAGGAAGCCGAAAAAAAAATAATGAGTTAAAATTAAATATTATTGAAAAATACTCCCACATAGCACTCATTGATGGATGTTCATCATGTAAAATTAATTATTAAATCAAAGAAACCTAAAAAAACATTTTCCGGAAAACGAAAATCTACTGTCCATAAAAATATGGTTGTTGTCATCATCTAACCATGAATATATATCCATTTTTCCCATCATGAATATCATTGTGGTACAATTTTAGACAAGAAAAGGTAAGAAATTTCATGTATTCAGAACCTATTGGTTTTCCCTACACATGGTTTTCTTTTACTCAATGCCTAATTATCGATACCTACAGTACCGTATTTTTACGTGTATAAGGAACCCCCCCCCCCCAGTATTTTTTTTGGCTTGAAATATTTGAAAAAGAAATCGAAAAAATATGTCTATAATGCTATCCATCCATAAGGAACCCCCTATTATTTTTGGAGTTAATTTTCGGCAAAAAGGGGTTCCTTTTACACGTTAAAATACAGGGCATTGTTATCCTCCGTCCAATTCACCAATATCGTTTTATTTCGTATTTTAAGAGTTTTTGGGAACTATTTTGTTAAATTAACTGGACGATATAGATTGACTACCTGTCATCATATCGAAGGTTATATTGCGGTAGCTGGAGATACATTAATCATTGAGGTTAATCGCAATCATAATATCATGCGCTGTTTTTCCATACTGCTAGGTGAGATCCGTATCTCTATTTTTGCATTGAAATTACAAGGCATTGTTTGGATGATATTGATGAGCCCGTCAATATATTTACATTTTGTTTGGAACTCTTTTCATATGGGCTGAAAGCAAGAGCATTTTTTCAACGAGACACACCAGATTCAAATATAAATACTAATGCAAGGCTACAACAGGCAAAATGCCCAACGAGGTGGCTGAGGAAAAAGATGCCCATAACAAGTATAGAAGTCATATATTTATATAGCATCCTAACATTCTATAACATAAAACTTAATAAGTATTGTCCGGTAACGGGTAAATTTTTTTTAAAAGCATAGGCCTAAAAAAGGAAAAAAAAACTTAGTCGGGCCGGATATATTTGGACATTGATTGGGAGAATTTTTACGCTTGGAAGCAAACTGGTGAGATATGTTTCATTATTTTAATACTGCCACGGTTTCATTGCTAATGAGACAGTGGGTTTTCCTTTACGATTGTGAAGCTTGAAGTATTCCAGGTCCATCTTTGAAAACACCGCTTTCCGAATCGACTTGGGACACTATGGGAGCGCAATATAAAAGCGAAGAACTATATTTTAGTAACTTTATACACATTTTTTGAGCATGTACCCCTTTTTTGCAAATACAAAAACTTTTAAATCAATCCATATTTAATTTCTCACTACTGTTTGTTTTCATAAACAAAAAAATTAAAAACACCCTTAATTCATTTTTTTCAAAATACTGAAATCGAAAATTTCTGTACTGTTTTTCTAAACTCAGCGTCGGACCGGACAGAACCTCTGAGCGGGCTACATTTGGCCCGTTGGCCATAGTTTGTCCATCACTAGTATAGCCCATGGTGTTTCAAATTGCTAAACGAGAGGCTGATTTTTTGTTCATATCAAAAAGTTAACGATACGTTCCACGAACGTGAAACGAACGACAGTGATTTCGTTCATCACGGAAGAGTAAGAACACACCGAAATATTTTTGTCGAGATGAAAGATAATTGAACAATTATATAAGAAAAATATAGTAAAAGATAAATGAAGCACACACCCTGAGAATAAGAACACGTCTCAAGAATCACGATAAGAAAAATCCCGAGCATACAGGTAACAATATTGTTAATATAACATTTACTACGTTAAAACAATCTTTAAAAAGCGTTCCATTACGGATTCATCCGACCAGTCATTAGAGAACACACACACGCATGTATTATCTTAATTAAATCAATCGATGTTAATGTAATTAATTCACAGACATGAGATGCTAATCAAATTTATTTTTCTTTCTTGAAAATCAAGGGCTTCGCGATGGATTTTTATTTCATTCCAAGAAAGAATAAAGTAAAGGTAGAAGAAAAAACATCAAAAACGACATCTCGTATCGAAATGAATGATTTCTATGTCAAAGTTCCCCACTCATTTCTTAATCAAGCATAAAAATCTACATATAAGTTCTTTTCTTGCTTCCACTTCGGGCTTGTCATTTGCCTCAATCTTTCTTCTATAGGTTTTGTTTTTTCTTCTTTTCGTCCATCTATATTTTGTTCATTTCGAACATTTCCATGGCTCTTATGATCGGCACTTCCTCTAAGGTATTGCATTATTTATTTCCTTAGCAAGAAATCCAATACTCGTCGTCTCTATTTCACCGAAGTATAGAAAAAGAACCGAAAAAATCAGTGATATATATATATTTTTTTCTTATTATATATATGGTTTTTTTGTTATCGGTGATTTCGCCTTCGTGTGCCTCCAACTTCTGCCCCAGTAACAGAAATGCTTGTTCGATTACCGATTTCAGTGTTCCTCTGAGACAGCTAGTTAGAACGTTCGAGAAGAAAGAGAAGAAAGTTTGTGTTTTCTTTCTCTTTCTTGTAGCTGGACCCCCCTCTCTAAGTGATAGTTTGTGAAAGATGTAGTTTGATCGTGTTTGCCACATGTCAGTTCCACCTTGTTAGGTTCCCTTGTCCGAGTCATACATCCTTTGATGTTTGAATTACTGCTTCGTATAGTATAGATATATAAATTTGTTGAGTAAAGAAACCTCATGTTTCGTCTCAAATAATAAAAAACTTGAGTTTAGTAGTTCAATAAACACATTTCAACGCTTAGCTAAATGTCACGATGAGGACCCACTAATCGCTTATTTAATATTAATTTATTTATGTTAGAACTCAAATTTCTCAGTTGCTAAAAACTTAGAGAATTAAAATTTGAAGTTATAAGAAAATATAACAATTTACTGATTAACTGATATTTGTGTTTTGGAATTCATATACATATATTTACAGAACCATTCCTAGAAATTCTAGGTAGAATTTCTAGGAATGGTTCTGTAAATATATGTATATGATACGGTGGTTCCCAAAGTGTTGGTGACGACTTCTTTGGGGGTGGGGGGGGGGTACCGTTGATGATTTAAGATGTCGCAATAGAATTTCCTAAATAAAAACGTCCTGGTGAGAGTAAATGCCAAATCAATCTAATAACTCTTCTTCGAAACTTGAAGGTGGTCCCATAGGGTGCACCTATTTACACTTTTTCCTGCGGGTTTTGGAAAAATGTCTACCCTTCAAAGGATTAATCGAGCTATTAAGCACATGTATATCGTATAGCGCATTAACATTCTATATAAAATTTATAGAGGAAATAATTTCAAAAAAATCAAGTATCACAAATGTGTTTTTGTGCACTTCTATGAGGAAAACATGAAACCTAATAAATGAATACTGATTTAATAATGAATCCAAAGATTTATTTCAAAAGATTAAGTAATTCATTCATTGCAAATGCAAGAATCGCTCTCCTCATTCCCTAGTTTTTAAAATCGGGATTCTCCGCGTTATGTTGTTTAATTGTTGTTATATATGTTACGTATCATAAAGATACGTTTCCCACCTTTTTCTTTACACGTTGCTGCGAAATTTTCTAGCAAAGTGACATCCTTGAGATCATTTGTTTGTGACGTACTCATGATAGAACATATAGTGGGTACGCGCTCTCCCTCCTCAAGATGATCAAAAACTAAAAATATTTTCGAATATTTTAGTAAAAAATTAAAATACCGAAAGAAAATATCTTTATATACTGCATGTTATATTTATCAATTTCTATTAATTTGAAATGCTTTTTGAAGGTTAGTAGCTCAAAATTTCTCTGGGAGAACTTCCTTGTGCTGCCCAAATCCAATGTGTCTTTCTAAAGGTCGATCTCGTGCACCCCAATGTACGTGATCAATGTGCAGGGTGTTCTAATGTGATAGGCCTTCTCATGGTGTAACCTGGTAACGCAAATTCTAACACGTGTCACACCTATTACCGCTTGATCGTTGTTTGACGCAGCATAACCTTGATGGTTCTTGCACCAATGAAAAACAAACTCCAATTTAACCCATATGCACCCTAGTATGGTTTATAGCGCATATAGCAGCATATCTGTAGGAAAAATATGATATTTGTTTATGGTGAAATGCTGCTCTTTAAAAACGTTCTTTAACGCCTTTGTTATTGCGATTCGACCACACATTCCATGACCAAAAGTGCTTGTCTAGGTGTCTTATATCACCTTTTAAAGCTTGTCACATGAATTTAGAACACTCTGTACTACAAGTAAAACACATCAATGAAGTAGATCCCCTTCCGCCACCTATCAAATAAAATTTTTACAATTCTTCGATCAAATTTCGATGTGTACCGTATTGAAAAAACAAATATTATATGATATTAGTTATTATTTTTAATCTAATATAAGTTAAATTATTAGTTTTGCTTCGGAATTCTAACAGCTCTTATTTGTATAGGGTAAAAATACATCGATAAAACTTTCGAAAAGCAATCTATCCGAACAAGTAAAGTTGAAACCTATTTAACGGCATTTCGAGAGTTTTACTATTGTTAATTTACCATACACAAATAGCAACTGTTAAATTCTTGAGGTAAACTTGGTAATTTAATTAATATTACTACATACAAAATATTAACTAATATCATATCATGGTGTGTTTTTCATACGGCACATTCATCAAAATCCGATTGCTAATTTCAATCGCAGAATTGTAACAGTTTCATTTAATAGGTGGCGGAAGGGGTTCTACTTCATCGATATGTCTTTCTCTCATGTAATATAATACTATATTGTACAATTGCTTTATACAAATACAAAAATAACGCCACAACAGGCAAAATGCCCAACGAGGTGAGTGATAAGATGCCCATAAAAATATGGATGTCATATATTTCCAAAAAATATATAGCAACCCAATTAAAAACGCAATTAACAAAAATGATAATCAATATATACACATGATAAAATACTATACAATGTCCATAAACAACACTTATGGTTGTCTTATACTAAATAGGGATAGCTTCTCGATTTACCCCAACATGTTTATCGTATTTCTTTTTAAACATGTCAGTTGTGTTACAATTTAATACCTCCGGGGGTAAGCTATTCCATTCATTAACAACTCTATTAGAGAAAAATTCCCTGCGACACCATAGCCTTGCATTGTCTCTCACCAATCGATACTGGTGTCCCCTTGTAAAAGCAATCGATTGGCGGTGGTACTTGCCGACTCTCTCTCGTCAATGAGAATTCCCAAATCGGAGGCCCTAGTTGCATCCGGGATAGTGACACCATTGAACTCGTAAGAGAACCGTGGGTTGTTCGAACCAAAATGAGCGACCATGCACTTATCTACGCTAAACGTCATGCCCCATTCATTTGCCCATGCTGCAATCTTGTTTAAGTTGGTCTGGAGTAACTCCCTATCGTTTTGATTCCCGATTACCCCCATTAGCTTCACATGATCTGCGAATTTGCTAGTAATCCCATCGATACCCTGATTGAGTTTATCGATAAAAAGTGAAAAAAGTATGGGGGCCAAGGATACTTCCAACCTGAGAATCCCCGTTCACCATAACTCGGTGCGACCTATCTCTTAACCACGATTCTATCCAATTCAGCAAGTTGCCCCCAATTCCAATCTCGTGTAAACGCTTCAAGAGTTTACCATGTTGGACCCCATCGAATGCCTTCTGGAAATCAAGGTAAACAACGTCACCATTTTTGCTCTTACCCAAAGCCTTAGTCACGTGATCATAGAGGCAAAGGAGGTTAATTACGCATGACTTCCCCTTCCTGAACGCATGCTGATTATCCGACAATACATCATCTCGCCTATCCACTTCACAAACTGCCTTTTGATAATAATTTAAAAAATTTTCGAGAGGGAACTTGTTTAAGGAAACTTTCGTATTGTTATACAGCAGATGGTATATTTATATGGAAGCTTCATTTTATGGCAATATCTATAAATGATAACCATACCGCTGCCACAGTGGTAGTCGACTGAAGTTGGTTTTCTGTGGTTTCTAACTTCGAACCGATCATCCAGTTGAAAATCTCGCCACGGAGAGCAACATATCTACAACGGTACAAGTATTCAAACATCACACTTCACTCAGAATTTGTTACATACATGCCACCGCTAAAATTTCACACACAACACTATACAAGGTGGTGACTACACACACACACACATATATCTATCTATCTATATATATATATATATATATATATATATGAGTTGATCTGTGTGTGTGTGTGTGTGTGTGTGTGTGTGTGTGTGTGTGTATATATATATACACTGCTGGCCACCCAAATTGCAACACCAAGAAAGACAAGAGATATCGCAACAATATTTATTTTGTAGATAACATGTTGACTAAGCATCAAATGATTAAATTTATAGACTTCTGTGAAGTGTGGTTCCAGCCAAAATCAGTAGCCAGAGTAGCCGCCATTGTTGGAGATCACCGCTGCCACAAGCCTCGGCATTGATTCAAAGAGACTTTGGATGTGTTCTTGGGGTACAGCAGACCAAGCAGCTTCCAGGCGTTGCCAAAGTTGATCTGGTGTGGCAGCTGGGGATGTAATCTGGGTCAATCGTTGAGCAACCATGGACCACATGTTTTCTATCGGCGAAAGATCCGGACAGCGAGCTGGCCAGGGAAGCAATTCAATCTGGCGATTGACGAAGAACCTTTGGACAATGCGTGCCACGTGTGGTCGCGCATTATCCTGTTGAAATATGGCTGTGGGCAAGCCCTGAAGGTAAGGAAGGACAACTGGCTCCAACACCTCGGAGATGTAGCGCTGGATTTTTTAAGTACCGGCAATGCGTACTAGAGGAGTGCGAGAGTGATATCCAATACCGCCCCATACCATAATACCCGGTGCAGGACCAGTGTGGCGGTGCATAACGCAGCTGTTCAGCATCCTCTCTCCACGGTATCTCCAGACTCGAATCCGACCATCGTGGTGTTGCAGACAGAAGCGTGACTCGTCAGTAAAGACAATTTCATTCCATTGTGCCGTCCACATCCTTCTTTCATCGCACCATTGGCGGCGGAGACGTCTGTGGTTCTGCGTCAAGGGTAGACGAAGCAATGGACGTCTTGCGGACAGACCACTCTGCTGTAAACGGCGTCGAATGGTACGCGCAGACACTGGATGATGCGGTACAGACTGAATGTGCTGTGCTATGGTTCGTGATGTGGCTGAGCGATCTGTCACTGCCATACGCACAATACGCCTGTCATCACGTGAAGTGGTGCACTGAGGTGGATGCGATCGAACACGTCGGTCCGTCGTACCCTCCTGCATCCGACGATCACATATCCGCATTACAGTTGTTTGGTTTCGTCCAACACGACTACCGATTTCCCTGAAAGATAATCCACAATCTCGGTAGGCCACTATCCTTCCTCTGTCGAACTCGGATACTTGGTCAAAAGATTATCGCTGTTTTCTACGAGGCATAATTGATCGTTTTTTTTAAAAAAACCACGAGAAAAACACTTTTCGAAATTTTTCTTCCAACTATTTATTTACTTTCCTATTTTATTCAACACATCAATGCCAGACATCAGTGATTTTTATGTATTGATATTGAATTTATTAATGATTTACATTTCGCACCGTTCCAATGTGATTTGTATGCTGATTGTGGCATGAGCGGATCCAGAGCTCGTTGTTGGGGAAGGGCTGATTTTAGAAAATAATAATAAATAAATAAAATGATTTATACTCTGTGATTAGGGTGACCGTACACCCCTCGTTCTGTCCCGTATTTTCCGGAATAGTTCCAAATTTTTCTGTTTCTTCTCCATCCCTAATTTTTTGAAAAATGCACTGAATTTTCCTATATTTTAGTCCAAGTTTTTTTGAATTTGTTATTTAATCAAAAACGTTGATGCAGGTAATTTTCAACGGATTTATTGAAAATGCAATATCATCGTATAAAAGTTCCGAAAATTTCATGAATTATCGCGTTTTGCTTCGGGAGGGGGGGGGGTGATTGGTGAATTTATCCCCGCTTATAGATCCACGCTTCACTTATGGTATTAAAGTGCCATTCAAATTCAACTTTCACTACATCCCAAAAACTTGAGCCTATCTGATAAAGCCAATGTCAGATTCTGAATGAGTGCCCAAACAGCACCCTAAAATCATTAAAAAATTTTCAGAATAAAATCAGTGTTGAATAGGGTAACCGGCAGAAAAAATCAGAAACCAAAAATGTTTTGAATACATCAATTCATAAAATAATAAATTTGATTAAAAATTTCCGATTGATTCTCGTTGTTATTTATTTACTGTTTCCACCAGTCACGCATTCATCGAGCTATAATTTTTACATCTTTCATCGAAGCCTTTTACGTACAACAGTTTCTATGAAAGTTTGAAAAAAAATCCGAAGGAATATTTCCGTTTATTGATCAATATGTAATCTGATTAAAACGACAATGTAAAATAACGATCACGCAATAAACACGTACGCACTGTATGCACCTTCCCTCAAAAAAATTGACTTGATAGGGAAGGTAAACGAATTGCCACGCAAAATAGTGTTGATTCGGCTAAAAAAAAATTCAAACGCATCTTATTTGGCTAACACGGTATAAATCTGGTGATAAATTTGCAAACATAGAGGACGAAGCTAACACGTAAACTGTACGTAATAACAAGGCTATGGTATCACACTACACGGACAGCAAACATGGATAATCGTGAAGGAATAAAGATGAACTTGGCTTCTAATGGGATTGAATATTTCAGTTCATTTTCAACAAATGACAACCCACTGCTGGCGGATAAATGTAATTTCGTTCGGAGTTTGGCAAATAACTGACCGTTAGAAAAATGACACGTCACAAAATTTCAAAAGCTTATAACTCAATATTCGTCCGATCCAAAAAAAACGGAAAACTATTTTCTATATCAGATTTTCACAAGGAATCACAATTATTCGGGGGTCGATACTTACAACCCTGTATGCGCACTCAGAATGTTAGGTACACGAACACATTTTCGTGTTTTGTTTAACATAACTGTTGATTTCTATAATAAAAATGATAGCGATCCATTTTTTCGTGAGCACATATACATATAACAGCACATACACATGGATTTTCTATGCTACCCAATACACAGTAGGCTATATGGTTATGAAAAGTGTGATAAATTCTGTGGTCATGCACAATCACCGACAATTTTAGTAAATTTGATAAATTTTCCAATATTGGTGATGGTGATGAATCATCAATGATATATTTTGATTTATCGGACTTCATATCCGTACTTCTGATGAATAATTCGATTGGCAATGTTGGATTATGTTTGCACGTTTTGATAATAATGTGAAGAAAGCCGACTATAAAGGCCAGTAAAAAACATATATTTTTCCCTATTCTTCACACTTATTTAGATGTAATTTATTTTTATGACAAAATAGAGTAGTGTACGGTAAAAAATGATTGAAACGTTAAAAAACGTGAATTTAAGAGATATTTCCGCATGATTTCCTCCGTGTTTACCACCACTATTTTTTCACCATTTACTTTTGATATCGACTGCTTTTAGTTAATGATATGAAGCAATTGTCACGTGCGGCTTGATATAGATATAATGTTTATGGACTAGCTATAAATTGCTAGCATTGTTAATTTTAAATTAAACACAGAAAGGGTATATTTAAAACTTCATATGTGTGAATAACAAATTTGTGAATATGTTATCTAAGCTAAGCTACTTTCTGCGTTCGTTTAAAGCTACTTTCTGTTTTCAACTACACATATAATAATTCCTCAATTATGGTTAACGTGTAAACATCATGATGCCACGGCTATTGCATCAGTAAAATTCTAGTACTTTTTCAATAGAAAAGTATTCTTATACAAACGTTTCGTGGCCAGAGGGAATTATATTGTGCTAGACGTAGGCTATATCACCCCACCATGTTACATTTCAATAAATTAGTGTATGTATGTGAATTTTAAATGTAATATCGTTATATACATACTCGGCTTCGATTTGGTTCAGCATTAATTCGATGAAAAATGCATTACGACCAGCGGTTTCCTCATTCTAAAAATCAGTATGCCATACCCCGGATAATGGCTCACTGCAGTCAAGGTCGCCAATCACAAAGAATCTGATGATGATCGATTCTGGAGAAAATTAGGTAACGCTAATTCAGTTTCAAACGAGCGACATCATCGAGAAAGTTGTTCAAAAGTTTATGTTTTTCAAATTCATGTTATCAGAATTTTTCGCGATACAGAAACAGAGTTTTGATATCCCGAGAGAGAGACAGAAAGAGTATCTTCTCTATTTTTCGTAAAATATAAATCAGTAATTACCATTTTCCTTGTATCTTGTATGTGTGTGTGTCCCGTTCAGAACATAATGAATACTAATTCCGATACGCGGAAATTCTCCCGAAAACGAATAAACTTTTCAAAAGGATGAGTCCTTAGATAACGTCTTTCTTTGGTTTGAATCGGCATTAATGTTTAATCAATAACTTAATAACCGAGTTTTCATTAATATTTAAAAAAAACAGGAAGAGAGAATTCGGGTTTTCCCTCTTTTCGCCGGATTTGGAACAACAAGAAAATTTTGTTCTCTCCATAAATTACTGAAGAACAAATGTCTCTGACACACCCAAAGCAACTATTTTATTGGGTAAAGATTCCGTTTCCGCTGGAAGAGTACTGTTCATTCTTTTTTCCCTGCGGTATATATACATAAATTTGCGGTCGTACCAAGAAGAATCAGAAATTGAGCATCAGCATCTTCTAGTAATTATCTTAATGGATGCATGCTGAGATGTGCACATTTTTGTGGATTGTGTTGTACATCTCTCGAAAAGAAACGTGAAAAATCGACTTTATTACATGCACATAAAAACTGCGATGAATAAAGGTTTATGGTGAGTTATGAAAAAGCATTAATTTTGAAACAGCTTTTTTGCGATATTTTTTGTCTATTTCGATACAGGATGTCCCAAATTGTATTCATCACAGGTTGTTGAAATTTCATGACTTTTCTCATAATTTCAAACTCATAAATGTCTAGTGTGTGTGTCTACCTAGAACGACGGTTAATAGAGATATTTAATTAATATGACCGCAAAACATGTTAAAATGGGCAATATTCTCTTATGCGGACATTATTATTGAGGGAACAGATGTTCTATCATGGAGTTTGCTTTTCTGCAGCTTTTGTACCATTCAACGGTACACTTTTGAAGAAACTCGTCGACGTACTTTATTCAATTTATTTAGCGTTTCTGTCGATCTTTGCGCGCATTTGCATTCGCTAGCACAATGCCGCACAACTTGTATAATCTTCATATTTTACCATGTTACCCATCGACAGCAATCCAACCCGAGGACTAAGACGATTCTTTTCATCTTTTTGTTCCTTCACATTATAAAATCACTATAGAGGGAGAGCCCGTCCTTAATACCCTCCTGGATGATGTGGGCAGCTATTAATTCACCTCATATCGTGTAAAAAATGTATAGTTGGTAAGCAGAGAAAATCTGGGTTTTTAGGTGAATTACACATTGTACACAAGAAACTGAAACCACAGGCAAATGAAATTTCTGCCAGAACTCATGAAATTCCATTACTCTGCTAATGAGTGCCGTTGGTGATTTCGACAAAATGAACTCATTCAGCACACAATGCGAAATATATCGAAAATATATCTTACGTATGTACTTAGCCATGCTCAGGATTCGGTGACTTCTTACGTTTTCTTTTTATTTTGCTCATTTCGTACATGTAATCTAATGGAAAAATTTCTCAATCGTATCAAACCTTGTCAGTGGACTGTCAAATGAAATTGAAGCCACGAATTACAAGAACTCAAAAAAGTAGTCAATCCTCTTTTTTAGATGTTATAAAACACAGGATTAGTTAGTCTCTGTCATAACAAGCCCTTTCTTTCAATATTTTAAAATACAAATACGCGAACAAAGGTTTATTGCAAAAGTAAGTCAAAGAGGCTGAATAGATACGGTTTTAAGAAGTTTCGGTGAACAAAAATTACTTACGTTGATTTTTTTTTCCTATTGCTGTTTCTTTTAGTCATTTTGATTCGACGTCTTTATGATATGGCATACGTAAATTGATAAAGCCGATTGTCTGGCGCAACAACGCATAAAGCTTTTGTGCCATTAAAAAGCAAAATCGAATCCTATCCAAAAGAACTTCGATTTGCAAACGTAGAGGTTTTCCTTACTTCTCTATAATTAAGGAGATACTTTCGGTTGTCTCTAATCTTCGATCAAAATGTCTGTTCCAGCTGTGCCTGCGGAATAATTCGAGTTATTGTTATGTATTAAAGAGAATTATTTACGTGGATCAGAACCAATTATTTCCCTGGAATATTGTGGAACTGTTTCCAGACTAATATCAAATATTTTCCCGTGATAAAAGGAGTTATTTACATGAAATAATGATATCTATATACATGCAGGGTGTTCTGTAAGTGCTAACGTCTTTTATCTCATCAACCGTCCGTCATAGAGCTATGGTTCCAATTTAGAAAATGCTCAAAAGGCGTTCAAAAATTACTCTGCACCAATTTTGAGAGTGAAAATACAGTGTGCAACAAAATATAAATTTTCATACGATCTCCCTTGTGCTCCAACTTCCAATTAGAAAGATCGGCCGTGCCCGATGCACAAAAATATCCATATTTCTAGAGGAATTATTCACGAAAATATTCGAATTCGAAAAATGGAGGAAATTTGGGGAAAAAACAACTCTAAATGCGTTTAAAACGGTTTTTTTTTCCGCTTTAACGTTCTTTCCCAAATTTCCTCCGTTTTTTTCAACTCGAATATCTCTGTGAATACTGCTCTTAGAAGCATGGCGTATTTTTTGTTGGCATCAGGATAGACACAGCAACAACTGTCTAACTAGTCTAATTGGAAGTTAGTTCCCCCACGAGGGGAGGGGGGGGACTCATATAAACATTTGGATTTTTTTTTTATTTTGTTACACATTGCATTTTCACTCTCAAAATTGGCGGAGGGTAATTTATGAACTATTGTTAAGAATTTTTTTGAAATGAGAATCGTACCTCTACGATGCGTGGTTGATGAGATGGCCGTGCTAAAACTTACAGGACACCTTGTATATTTGGAGATAGCCCCAACTGAATTATTGTCATAACTTTCCAGCACAGCTAATTATTATATGATTAATCACAGAAAAAGTGATACCTACTGACATAAAAGTACCGCAATTCCCTGAGCATGGAAGTTGGGTGCCATATAATCAATCCACTACGCGATTTTTTTTCTCGCTAATGATTAACACTTTTACGATCATGGGTGAAACATTTCTGTAAGACGCCAGTGGAAGAAATTCAATGCAGTTGTATGTGCTTTCTTTTCTCTCTCCTCATCATGCAAAGCTTTATTGTAACCGTATGAACGGAAGATGTTTTCTGCATCCCCGTTTTCCCTATACTCCCGTTAGTGTCTTTTCCCCCCCACATATAATGCATCTTTCTACTATGTACATGGAAGAGCAAACGATTACACGTAGGGTGAGGATGAAAACAGATATATACTGTATGCTCTCTTATCTACATATCTATAATAAATTTTTCTTTTGCTATTTATTTCATTTTTTTTTCTCTATTTTCCCCCCCCTTCTTCATCCTTTGCTAACTTGCTGTCAGGTTAGAACATGGTTATCGGATTTATCGCCGATTTTTCAAATAGAGATCATCCAAATTTATTGCCAAATATTTGTACGTTGATTAGTTAATCTTAAGATATGGAATGCTTGTAGGTCTTTTTCGCGCGCGCGTGTGTGTGTGAGTGATAGCTGTTCTCATAGGGAGAACGACGCTTTTGATACTTGCGAGCACGGCGCGAGTGGGGCCACTACTATTGATCGTTGCTAAACTTTCCGACACAACCCTGCCTCTTTTGAGGTAACGGAAGTAAGTTACTTTGCATCAGTCCGGAGTTTTTTGTGAGCGGTTCTACCTACCTATCTATCTATTGATTAGAGTCGACTAGTTTGTACACGCCTTCAACATATCTGAAATGAATTAGAACACATCTCAAACCCCTCTCATCACCCCTCTTAACGGACACGCCTCAGATGCGGTCATCCCTCTTTCAACCAAATAATAATTTCAGTTAATTTAGCAGTGATTTTAACGTTTTTTGATTTTGAAGAGAATATAATCTCGACCGTATTTGATGTACACACTCTATTTTTGGCGACTTTTCATTTTTTCTATACTTATTTCTGTGTACAAAAGTTTGAAAACATTGAAGGTTTTGTTCGAGAGATATCGACGTTTATACCTAGAAAGGCCAAGAGCAGTCATTTTGACTGCTATATGTAAATTGTATGTTTTCTCCTTGTGGTAGGCGTTGTGATATGTATACTTTCACAGGTTTATTCCCTATCATTCCCCGACGGCAGACACACCACAACATATATTCACGAGTAACATACCAATAAGAAAAAATAAATAAAATAATGCTATTCGTTCCATCATGTTACTGGGCAATCTAAAGAGTCTATTGACAAGAACAGTATGTATCCACAATCGAAACCCTATATCTTATTGAGCCTCTGTTATCAAAGTTGAGGAATTTTTTTTTCTGATGGTTCACCAAGAAAGATAAGTTTTTGTTTAGTTTGACATTTTTTAACTCTTCATGCCACCATCTCTTTTGAAACATTTCTAGGAAACAGAAGTTCATTCACAGTGTGTAGAAATTGCTCTTAGAAAAAGGATGTTTTAGAACAAAATGGTCTAATTTCATCAGTGCTAAATGATATTTCGGACAATAAATCTGAGGATGAAGAGACTTATGATTCATACTCTGACAAGAAAAATCATGATTTGCCGCTATGTCTACCCGAAAGGAAAAATAGTGTTTCCGGAATTGGCAGGTCTCAATCAGATAATACTGACGAAAAAATAAGACAAAAATGTATTTTTTTTTATTTTATATTCCGCATAAGTTAATTTGTTGTATGAAATTTCAAAGTGCCATAGTTTTTCTTCGGTAGTGCAAATAATTTGCACTTTGTAAATTATTTACAGTGGCGTAATAGTGTATGTTATCCATAGCGTGCGCGAACAACTAAATAAAGTGGATGAAAAACACCGTAATATACATATAAAAATGTGTACATCATTAAAATGGAGCAATGTACGATATGATGTAAATGCAATTTTCATCTATCTTTATCATAGTAAATCTTGTGCACAGTTTTAAATTTTGATATCTATAGTTGTAAATCATTTTATGAGCACCCTGTACACTTAAAAAACACTTTTTCAAGCGTACACAATAAGCTTTAACACATCCCGCATGGCTAATTTGTTATTTTTATTGTAAAAATTTAGTGTGATTACACACATTGCACTAAAAAGAAGCAGCAGTCAAAAGGACTGAAAGCGGTCCTTTTAAATTCAGACACCCCGTTGGGCATTTTGCCTGTTGTGGCATTGTATTTGTAAATAACGTATAATCCGGCACTTCTAGTGTTAATGCCAATGACATCCATCTGTTATCTGAACAATTTCCTCATAACGAAAAACAGTAATGACTTCACATGGTATAAACATGTCTTTTTAAAATAAAATATTCAGATATATTTTATATATTATGATATCAAAATAAAGAAGACAAAAGTGTTCAAAGACATCCATGAAATTCCCAATTACAACACCATTTCAACATAAAACACCACACTTTCCTAAAACAACACGGGAAACAAAAGACTTTCACCACACAAAAAGGAAAGTTAATAACGGAAATAATGTTTCTCAATTTGTAAGAAAAAAAAAACACATCGTGTAAATGATTGAGATCCAAACTAATCATTTTAAAACCTCATGGAATTTTTGTTCTCGCGAAGAACATTCATTGCTCAATTCATCTCTGATTTTCTCAAATATTTAAAAAAATACATTTTTATACACCACAAAGCATTTCCATAAATTATGTATTTCTTCGATACACACAACATTTTAAAAAAATTTGTCCGCTTTTATAATAAATTACCTGTTTCCTGGAAAATGAAACAAAAATTTCTTCCGTCCCGCAATTCCTTCAAAAAGGATTTACATATTTATTTATTTAGTTTATTTTCTCTTTCATAAAGGAAAATAAAAAAATATATATATATCCGAAATATTAATGGGAGATTCTCTCCCGGAGCGTGTCATAAGGAATCTCACGCTTTCATTGTATCTTCGCTTTCATCAACGTTATGAATCTGTTGTTTATAAAAATCAATTTTTCTTTTCTTCTTGTTGTATAACTGAAGAGTTAAACCTCTTGATAGATTTTCCAAATTGTGGTGGATTTTCACATTTTTTTTCATTTTCTTTAAAACAAAAAAAAGTAATAAATAAATAAAAAGAAGAAGATAATGTGATGAACTTCGACTTCACGAAGCTCAGTCACTGTTAAGAATGAATTGATGCTGATAGAGTGCAGTTGCGGAAAAGTTTTTATTTATTTTGGTTTCGTGTGCGTGTATAGAATCGTGAAAAGAAAATTTCATCACCTTAGAATTATAGAGGAGATGAAAATATTTCACCATGAAAGTATATAAATTCTTTATAAATTAATAAATAAGATATTTTTCAAGACGGTTATAAAGTAAATATTAAGTTTTTTTTGTGTGGCTTGTTTGATTTTCTGAAATTTTATTTGTTGTTTCTGGGTCTACGTGCAGCAAAAATTGAGGGTTACACTAGTGGCTGATAAGATGTAACTATACAGAGTATCCATAATTAAAAAGAATCCTATTTCAAAGCTGCCTACACTATAGCCGGAACCAGTCATCAGGAAATTGTGAAATTTTGTGGATGACTTAATAAAGGGATGCAAATTTCTTTCAGTGAAAAAAAGGAAAATTTGCTCATCGCCAGAGGGTGTTTTATTGATATATCAGACATTTAGCCACACTTTTTACTTGTACAATTTTTCTGACAGCAAAACATGTTCCACACGATGGCTCTCATTTTCAGCTACCATCTGATCATTTTTGTCGCACCACAGTCATTTTCTGCACGCGGGGGCTAATTAGACCGGGACCTAGAATTTATTGCCGGTTCCGAACGGCAGGCTTGTTTTTTTATACTCATCGAGAGGTTGGTGCGCTAATCCCTCGATGGGGAACTCCCTGCCGTAGCAAATTTTTCTGCGGTTATGTCGCCGTTTCTGTCGTACCCCTGTGTCAGGAAAGTTTTCTGACAAGGACGAACCGGGTAGCAAACTCGCGACACCTCTAAGCATCCACATCCTTTGGGTACTTTAGGCGAGTATCTTATCGACGTGGGCTACCGCGCCCGCTACCATCTGAAACCACATCTTCGCGAATGTTTCTAAGTTTTATAAGAGCTGCGCTTGTCGTCGAAAAAACAGCACATATATATATATATATATATATATATATATATATATATATATATACAGGTTTTCCGAGTAGTACGCCCTCTGATGGAGATATTTGGAACTATTTTATTTTTTTCTGAAAGAATTTCTACCGTTTTATCAAGTCAGCCACAAAATTTCCAACTTTTCTGATGAATAGTTTCAGCTGTAAAAAGCTTTGAAATAGAGTTTCTTAACTATGGATATACCATGTACTTTATTCAAGTCAACATATATTCGTAAGATGAATTGCATGAAAAAATAAAAATGCACGATACACCAATTGGATTGATTTCTCATTTTTATTACCACGAGGAGGCAGATTTTCGAATTTGTCATTATTATCGGAATTGTATTACATTGTTTCTATACATTGTTCCGACCTCCCTTCTGCAATCAATGATAGAAATGAAGATATGTGTCAAAACCAGAGCTTCGTGACAGTGCTGTATTGTGGCCATGGAGAAAAAATAATTGTATAGATAGTCAAAAATTTTATTACTCACTAAAGTTCTGCCCACTACTTCTGAACAACTCTGAGTACCATTGGTATCCTCACTAAATATCAAGCATAAAATAAAACCAGGTTATTCCGCAACAGAGTTATCATGAGCGGAATATGTTAAAGCAGAAGAAGGGAAAACAGTTCGGCAACTTTGAAATATACCTTCGGTTATTAATAAAGGTAATCACAAATTTAAAATAAGGTTGTACATTCCTATAGATTAGAATATTTCAAGTCCCGTTTCAATTGGTGTTCAGACATTTGTATGGCTTTGAAATACTACAACAAAGGGAAATAGTAAAGTTCTTGCACTACAACCACAATTATTCATAATTTCCAGTATTGATTGAAAATTTCTGCATTGGACAAAATGTAGTGTTCCGTTCCCAATTTCAAATTATTTCTGAACACTCGAAATACACACAACTTTCTGAACACACTTCGTCGAATGGCCCGAAGAACTGCTTAACTCTGATAACAATACAATGCACACGTGCGAGGTGTTCCATATATTCGTAAATAGTTTAAAAAATTATAAAACATTGATTAAATTTGAATGCGGTTTGCGAAAAAGTTATTCTCACCGAGATATTTTTCATATATTAAAAATAGTTCAAAACTTTGTCGATAGAAGGCAAATCACTGGGCCGTGTCACAAAATGTAACGTCTACGATTTACAGCTAATTTATGAATTTTCCTGTTTCAGGCGCTTACATATGGTTTTCATCTTGACATTGGTGGATAAAGTGCAATTGGTGTAGTAGTTTTACCTCATCCAAGAATGAGGAGACGAAAGGTAGATATCAGTTGATCGCTGAATACGTTCGTGGGTTCTCTCACCATATCTGTCGTAAGCAGCGTCGCGAAACGCATGCGCTGGGGTAGGATCACGCTCTGCGGACAACGTAAGTTAGCGCTATTGCGCTAGTAAGCACGTGTAGCAGTTGTCTGCTTCAATGAGTATCGTGATCGCTGACTACACGAAATACGTTGCATCCTACCTCAGCGCATGCGTTTCGCGACGCTTCTTACCTCAGATAAGGTGAGCGAACCCACGAACGCATTCAGCAATCAACTGACATCCACCTTTCGTGTCCTCTGGACTCAGAGACTGCATGCGTTTTTTGGGATTTTTTACCCTCTCAACGTGGTTTGCGACACCAAATCCCATTGCAATTTTTGTTCCTCTTGATGCCTATCAAAAACCCTCTGAGTTTGTCGGTCCAATAACAGAACACCCTGTATACGTATGCGAACCATGACAGAAAAAAGAAAAATATGATTGAATAACAAGCAATCTGTACAGAGTGGATCCCTCTGAGGGGTACGCCTGAAATGGAAGACTTCAGTGACGTCAAAGCTTCGCGCGGATGCTTTCTGCTATAGGTGTTGACTCAAGGTGTTTCGGACATGCGCGTCGCAGCATTCTTTCGTATCAAAGTTGCGCTTAACGTGCATATAAATTATTTAAAATCTATTCTAGGATCTACAAATTTCTACATTAGATGTGGAAATATTCGTTGGAAATACCTTATACGGAATTCATCGAAAATATCTAACACGAATTGTATAACATAAAAAAAAAGAAAACGAAATCATAAGCTACATCGAATGTCTCTGAAATAATGCGTCATCATTGCTACACGGAGTCATGTCTCAATCATGGTAGTCACATTCCTTCAAACTCCATGTAAGTACTTAATGTCATTAGTGTGTGGATTTTTGGTTCATTATTCAGCGTGCATACCGCGATTCTTAGAATATTATTCAGTTTATTAAACATGATAATTAGTAGCTACGTGAGTAGCAACAAATATTTGCGCAAAAGAGATTATGAAAGAGTGTTGAGAAGAACACGTTCTGGAGAGAACACGAGAAAATTACTTTTTGTCACGTTTATGTTTCCATGTGGAGCCCAAGAAAGTATGACGGGAAAAAAAAGTTTCTTAGACCTCGCATCAAATTCCAAGTAATTTCACCTCATTTTCCTCGCTTAAAATTGACGTAAATGTGAAAAGAAAATTTCCTGTTTCGTTGGAATCTTCGTAATCTATGTAAATATAAACGTGTGTCTATTTGTTCCTCCCCTCCATACAAGAGATTATGTCTATCTAACTAAAATTACATATTGCAATTATTACATATTTCGAACTATTATTATTACAATTAGGAAATTTTAATCAGAAGTGCGCTACCTCCTGCCCCAGATGTTGCATCCCCACGACCGTGGTATTCAACTGCAATTCTATATGAATCATAGAAAACTTGCTTTCTCAAAGAATCAAAACTAAATCTCACTAAAATTCCTAATGTTATATTTAACTATAAATTTTGAAATTATAATAATATGTATTAATTATTATTATAAAATATATTAATTAACTTACTGACCTTTTTCTAAGAATGTCGAATTCTGTCGTGGGTTTTTATAAGTATTTTAAAATTTCTTAGTAGAAATTTAGTCAATGCTTTATTTTTGTCTCACAACTTTACTTGAATATTGGTGTAATGAACGCTAATTGGAAAATAATAAATTTTTACTGAAAGGATAGTTATTTTCGAAAACTTTTAGCTGATAATAAGAATAATTATCACCTCCATCGATTAGTTTTTCTATAAAAAAGAAGGCATCATATGTGTGTAGGTATGTGTTACGATACATCGGTTATTGTACATAATGACTGATTATTATGCATAATTGCCAATTGTCTTGGTAGGTTTGATAAATTTATCACGTTTATCGGCGAATATTCATAATATCCAAGTGTCGTAGGTAAATTTGGTTAATACTGAAAACATTATTACTTTAACCGGAATTTATGCATAATAACCAAGCATCGTTCAGAAATTTGATGAATACTTGAAATTTATCTCCTTTATCTGTAATTGTGCATAATACTCGAAGTGAAGTTGGTGGATTTGATAAATATGGAAAAAAAAATTCAAATGAGTCTAGCATGAATGATAAACGTAGTCGCACCCCGATAGCAGATTTTATGATCGTACCCCGATACAATGATACCATACATGTATGATTTATGATATATACTGTGTCGTATAGCATGATTTATCATGTTTACCAACATTACGCGGCGCATGGGTACTATGCATAATCACCGGTAAAACTGATAAATTTAATTAAATGAAAACTGCCACAACAGGCAAAATGTCCAACAAGGTGACGGAGAAAAAGATGTCCATAACAAATATGGATGTCATATATTTCAAAAATACAGCAACCCAATTAAAACGCAATCATAACATTCACCGTAACATATATAAATATATATAGTATAGAATAATCAATCCACAGTAATATTAACCAAGAACGTGAAAGAAATTCCGTCCATTAGAAGTTCTGAGATGGTAATTCCAGATTCGAATCTGTGAACATTAAAATCTTATGACACCAAGTATCAAGAAAGAAAGGTGGTGTATATGTTCGTGTTCATACAAGCATCCTAATGCCCAAGTAACTGCACATTGCCTCCTCATTTTCAAATCTAGACAAAGCAGCACCAGCAGTATAATTTCATAGTCATTAACTGCACATCAGCATTTCATCTGAAAATCAACGCGAAATCCATTCCGACCCTTTCCGCTTACTCCGTCGAATGCCTACAAATGTTATTATTCCGTAGAGATCCAACCGACACGAGTTTTAATCAAAAACGGGAGATGCTAGCTGCGTGTAGGCTATTACGGAGGGATAGGAATCCTTTTATTCTTGTCCAACCCATCTACGATGTTTCTCTTAAAATTCCCCAGTTATTTTCCTCTCTAAACCTCCCTCAAACTTTATCTCCATCTACACAACCCCCCTCCTTCCTTTTCTTGTGCAGAATCTCTTTCCTCCTACTTCGGCAGGATTTTAAGTAAGAATTATCGATCCGAGAGCTCTCTTTACCATCCTTTACTCCATCCTGAACCTCTTCTTCAGCCCACCCTTCGCATTCACTATAAGAGAAAGAATTTGTTAGTAGCTTGAAATCCTCTCATTATCTGTCATGATTAGAACTTTCCGGTTGCAAAAGCAAATTGTTTTAAGTTTCTGTCGCAGAGCTAGGAGATTGGTAGGATCCTCGTATACTATAGCGCTTGTGTGTGTGTGTGTGTGTGCTTTGGAAATAATGATGTCGGACATTCTGGAGCCCTCTTGAGGTAGGTGCCCTTAATTGCCAATTTGCATTGTTCAACGCAACTCGCCACCGTTTTTCTAAAAGCACACCCTCCCACGTATACACAAGCGTTTCTTTCCAATTCCAAGTTATCTCTGAGAAACGAGACATGAAGAAAAATTTTACTGAATTTTTTTTTTCCCCTCCTCTTATAAAACATTTTAAATGAAGAATTGAAGCGCAGAAAAAGGTAAAAGTAATCACCAGTGGAATACACGGTATATATGTATATTTCTAATACTCCCAATTCTTCGTATTTCGAGTCATAGATAAGTAACATGGGATAAATCGTTTTCTTTTTCTCCTCCCATTCTACGTGTAATATCAATGTAGTAATAAAAGAAAAGAAATTGAATAATCGGAAATGAATCAAATAATCGGAATTTTTTGTTTTTAAAAAATAAAAAAATTACACTCTTTTATAAATTCCATTTACGTTATTCGTTGTGAAATTTCGAAATTAAATTAGTTCATTCGGAAAATTTTCAGGAATCGGTGGGTTTGTATTACCTATTTTTTGAAGAATTTGTATTCTTTTTAAATTTGAATTAAAGACTGATAATTCATTAATTTGTTTAAAACGAATAGTAAAATGGAATAAAATTAAAATTTAAAGTGAAATTGTATACCTGTAATGATAATAGTTATTCAATGCTTTCAAAAATATAGGGTTAGAATACGCTGATTCAGGGCTGTAACTAGGACTTTTTTTTTCGCCGCCCAGGGCTAACATTATTTTGCCGCTCCCACGGCTTTAAAATTTGATAATTTTGTTATGGCGTTCTTTGTTGGCGTTCCGCTGTGGTGGTCGAGTGGTTATAGTGCCGGACTCGTGATGCGAGGATCCGGGTTCGAACCCCACAGTGGTGGTCGGCTGAAGTTGGTTTTCTGTGGTTCCCAACTTCAAGGCGCAAATGCGAGCCGATCTCCCCGTTAAAAAGTCTCGCCACAGAGAGCGACAGTCCTACAACGGTAAATAATTCAACCATAACCCTTCACTCATAGTTAGTAAAACTGAGGGCAGATGACAGCACTACACATAACAAGCATTTACACAGAAACAAACTTTACGTCAGGTTGCACTACACGTACACGCACATTCCCGCATGTACCGATTCGTTGGGGGGTTCCGCGGGGCGGGGTGGGGGGTGCATGTGTGGTGTAGCAGTAGTGGGTAGGGGCTCGGGGATCCATGATGTTCTTAAGTCAGCCACCTCGTTGGGCAGTTTGCCTGTTGTGGCGTTGTATTTGTATTTGTATTTGTTCCCACCTAAAACTACTGCCCGGGGCAATCCCCCCGTCCCCTTCTAGTTAAGGCCCTGCGCTAATTACAACTGTATATTCTCATGAAGAAGAGCTCAATGGGATAATGCTGAATAATGCGTTACGAAATAAAGTTCTACATGGATTGGTAATTGGGTAAAATATTTTAAAGTAAATATAATACAGCGGTCTGTACCATACCCTGCCCTAATGTGACCTATCCAGTATTCTTGTGTTTTTGGTCTTTTTTTCTTTTGGAGGGTTTTTCTAGAGCATAGAAGCAAGGCCTGTTTCTCGTGTCCAGGACCCATAAATTTTCGGGGCTCATTCGAATGTCCAAATTCTCATCCTCCTCTATTTTAATTTTTTTTGCAAAAAATACTAACATATATCTTCATTTTTTAATCGTATTGGTGAGAGGGTTCAACTATTTTCCTGCAATCCGGTGATTTGGATAATCCGGCACACCCAAGTCTAATATGTGCCAGATTAGCGAGTGTCTACTGCAGGTCTGGACAAATCAAAAACAAATCTAGGCACCAGAAAAAAATTTTAGGCACCAAAAAAAAAATTTAGTTCAAGAAAAAGGTCCGACATAATTTTTTTTTTCACCTCTTCAGGCCATATTGACTATCGTTTATGTGAGCAGATATTCTTCTATAAATTCCAAACATTTTGTGGTGCTCTCAGCCTGCAATTTAGTAACTACACAAAGAAAATTTTACGTGGCAATTCCAATTTTTTCAGTCACCATGGCAACCTGATGCTTCGGTTTTTCCCTCGCTGATATCTACATTAGAATGATATTTTGTTCATATATCAGGATAAATCTTCAGGGACACCCTAAGCTGTCACCGAGCCCATTAAACCGTTTATTTTGTTCACGTGATATTCAGACCACCACTACTACTAAACCAAACATACACCTCGTCCATATTCCTCTGCGGAACTTCTAACAAATGTGCGCGCAGTGAACCTGAAGTTTGTTTCTGTGTATATGTTTGTTATGTGTAATGCTGCCATCTGTTTTTCTAACTATTCATGAAGTGCAATTATTGAATAGTATACCGTTTTAGAAGATTCATTGAGAGACTGGTTCTTTGTGGAGATGAAGACTACAAGTAAGAAAATTCATCACTGCCCCCACGGGGACTCGAACCCCGATCTCTCGCTTGCCGGACGAGTGCTCTATCACTAAGCTATGGCCGCAGATAGAATATTTCAACCTCGGAGCGTAATCGAAATATCCTATCTGCTTCCATACCTTAGATTGTAGAACACTCGTCCGGCCAGCGAGAGACCGGGGTTCGAGTCCCCGTTGGGCAGTGATGGATTTTCTTCCTTGTAAAATATTCATCTCCACAAAGAACCAGTCTATCAATGAATCTAGTATTAACCAATGGAGAGGACACATTTGTATGTCCTACTTCTGTATCAGGCTTTTTTTTTTCAAACCAAGCACAACTCAGGTCGATCGACATAGGCAATTTACTACCTAGTGAGTTGTGTCGGAATTGTAAGTGTGTGTACCTAACAGTCTGAGTGCGTATCTAGTGTTGTGTATGATTTTTCAGTGCTGACATCTATATCTTAGAAGTGAAGTGAGTGATGTGTAGTGACTGAATATTTGTACTGTTTGTAGGCCTGTTGCTCTCTGTGGCGAGACTTTTTAACGGGGAGATCAGCTCGCATTTGAGCCTCGAAGTTGGGAACCACAGAAAACCAACTTCAGCCGACCACCACTGTGGCGACGGTGGGGCTCGAACCCGGGCCCCCGCGATGCGAGTGCGTTCTGTATCAGGTTATATCTACTTCTTCTTCAGGCCTACATCTATATACCGTTGTAGGCCTGTTGCTCTCTGCGGCGAAACTTTTTAACGGGCAGATCGGCTCGCCACGTGTTGTCTAGAAAATAAACAAATATCAACCGTTTTAACCGCGAAAAATTTTTATGAAAAACCGCAAGATCAATATTGTATCGGAACATCGAAAACATCGATATCTCAGAAGACCTATCTGATCTCTCCAAATAAGTTAATTTTCAAGAAATTGAAAATTCTAGATTATCAATACGCCTAGAAGCATGAATATACATAAATATACATGCATTAGGTAAATATTTTATTTACAGTTTTTTTCTCCCAATATTATGAAACTAATGTGAGAATTTTCGTATGAGATGAAAATTTTAAATTTACTCCCAATTAGTAATTAAACTTTTTTTCTTTTAATTTGAAGATTAAATCATCCAAAAATAAATATTTATTTTTTAGATTATCAGTGTATTGAAATAGACTTGAATAATAATTATATTTACCTTAATTATCTATAATCAAGATTGAAATTCCGAAAAAAGAATGAAATATCCCCTTTAATTAGTTTATTATTTTTGATTTTGTTATCTCGATAATTTTTTTTTCTAATTATAAATAGTCTTCCACCGCGTCCGCCACTCAGAGGTAGGATGTAGGTACATATACTGTTTAATCATTTCATTCTTAGGATAGATTAGAAACACAGAAAATATTATGAGAAATTAGGATATGTATATGTATATATATATATATATATATCCCACTATTGTGTTGTGTTTAAGGGGAAATTTACGTTTATTATATTTGTTTAGTCGCATATGACTCGCATTTGCAATACGAATAATAATTTCTTAAAAAATGGAAAAATTATTTATATTTCAAATCATAATAGATCCTGACATTCAAGAAATATGTTTTTTACACACAGTGTGAGATTTAAAAAAAAAATGTGAGTAATTTCCTTATTTATAACCATGAAAATATGATACTTGTTTTGTTTTGTGGTAGTGGACATTAAATGTCATGTCAACAATGGATTACCTGAGTTGTTTCTTCATGTGTGATACAATAAGCACATAATGGAAAACAAGGAACATTACCAAATCCGAGAATGATGCCACTTTCCGCTATCCATACAAATGATTTCAACAACTATCTGATGCGAAAATATATTGTGGAAAGAGAGAAAATTCAACTGCCCCTGCTAGTTGTTGAAGTGTGAAAGGAGATGGGTTCGATCCCCCTTAGGGGCAGATGAATTTTCTCTCTTTCAAAAATATATCTTCGCATCAGTAAGCTGTCAAAAACCTTTGTATGGATAGCGGACAGTGACATCATCCTCGGATAAGTCGCCGCCTGGTGGCATTGTCAGCAATTGTGAGCTTTGGCTTGAGTTAGGTCCGACCGTCCATGTATGGTCCCGTTTAGGGCACACGAGCTCCAAGGAAAAAGTGAGATATTCGTTGCCTCTGTAGTCTAGTGCGTTCACCCGGAAAGTGAAAGGACGTGGGCTCGATTCCTAGCAGGGGCAGTTGAATTTTCTCTCTTTCCAAAACATATCTTCTCATCAGCCAGCTGTTGAAAACCTTTGTACATTACCAAATCATTCGGAGTTGATGAATTCACCATTGGAGTGAATGCACCATTTAGCGTTGATACCACAATTTTCAGTCATGTGATATGACGCTTAAAAATGAATGATGTGAAGTTATTTTAAACTCAGCCACCAACAACGAAGGAAGTCTGAACCTAGCCAAAATATATAAAACAATTATTAAAAATCACGGTAGACAAATCAGATACTCGCTGTCTGATAGCTTTTAAGTCAGAAAATCTTGATAAGTGGTGAGTACTTCACGAGTGAATACGAGTGTCATGGGAGCATGCGCAAGCGCACGTATACCGCAAAGAGAACATGAAATACTGAACGTTAGCACTTCCCTGTTCTCCTGAAAAAGACATCACGTTTCTGAAGGTTGCTAATCAAAAACGAATATACTACGATAATCCACCAAGTGGGAACTTGCTAATAACTATGTAGTTAGCACAAGGAAACTCTTCTTTGCAGTGCCTAACATGCTCGGGGCATGTAAAAATTTTGATTGGGCTTACATTTTTTCGACAACATGTCCGAAGCGGGCACACGCACACACACACACACACACACATATATATATATATATAAATTAGACAAACTGCTAGTTAAAATGTTCTGTTTTGTGTGAATTTTTAGTCGGCGAGAGAGAGAGAGAAGAAGAAGAAGAAGTCATCAAGTCTTGAGCCTTCATATACTGCAACTGAGCAGTTCTAGAACACGGAAAACCTCACTTCCAGCGAAATGCTGTAGTATATCTTAATGGTATTCACTGAAGAAAAGCTTGCATGAAAACGTAAAAAACAAAATTTATCAAAAACAATATTGATTATACAGTATATGAAGTGTCCGAAAGGGATAAAAATTTTGCGATTGATTTTAAAAAAATAGAAAATATTTATGTGTATGTTTCCTACACGAAATATATTGGATAATGCACCTGAGAAAAATATATGATCTCTCCCGCTATCTATAAAATAAACAACAAGTTAGTAGTTAATTTTTCAAATCAGAATGCAGCATGTAAACAAAAAGAATGTGTTATAATATAGATATTATTAATTTTAATCCGCATAACAGTGCAAGAGCATTCAACAAAATAACGATTAATATGTTTTAATGTTTGCCGAAAAACGTAGTAATTGGTATTTTACTCACTGCTCCCAACGATATACAATATATAAAACTAAAAGTATATAATTTATGTTACATGTGTTGTTCATTTTTATTTTGCATATCAGTAAAACAAATAATAATTTAATTTTAAAAATTATTAGAGATAATTTCTCTGTACATTCAATAGGTGACAGCACGAGTCCTAGCATATACCGTAGTTTCTCGTATTTATATTATTAAGGTATAAATGTGAAATATAATAAGTCAAGAGAAAGAAAGGTAAGGTAAGAAAATTTTCTTCTAATATTCTTTTTTTAAAAGGTTCACAAATTTTTTCTCCCATTTATGCCTATTCGTGGGAAGCGAGCTGCAATGATAAAAAAGTTGAAAAAAACTGAACTAACCTAAACCGTGCAAGGCCCAGGCTTTTGGTGCCAATGGGTAATTTTATCCATTTCTTAACAATTTGACATTATAAAGCCTTCCGAAAATGTTTTTTCTAGATTTCCCAGTTTCTATCACGATTTGTCCCGCGGTTTCCACATTAAACTTCACTTTCTCCGCATAGTGAACGTACCATACCCTAAAATTCAAAAACTGGCGGGAATGCATAATGTGATCCTTAAACCTCTCTTGTCTCGGCATGACGAGGACGGACCAGACCCCAATATTAAAAAAAAATGGCGTTCCTTGAGTTTTACGGCATGCCAGCTAATTCGAGGGAATTCGGTATTCGGATTAATGAACATTCACTTCCCCAAGGTTACTATTGTTAAAACGCAAACTACCAACTACATTCCATGCGCAACAAACACAATACATCTTAGCAGAAACGTACAGATGTTTTGTTTGAGCAGAGGCAATCCTGGGAAAGCATTCACGAGTTTAGAGTCAGTGATTCCGGTTTATCAGGCCTTTACTCCATAGTTATTTTGGTAAATCGGACGCTGGAATCGTCATTATCTCGAGTTTGAGATCTAAGCTTACCCTCCAAAATTTATTCTTCCCCCATAGCTAATTTCAGTCTAGTTTTGAATCCTTTGCACATTCACTGCGAACGATATCTGCGAAGAGCTTATCGAGAGTTTCACAGAGAAAGTTCAGAGAATCGTTACGTGGAACGAGACGAAGGCTTAAGCTACAACGGGAGATTAAATACATTGAACTGCATGCATTTCCCCTCCTTACACTGAATGCACGCAGAAGTTTTGGGAAACATAATTCATGTGTCGAGGATTTCAAAAGTTATTAATAGAAATGGCCACACAAACACGATGTCCTTTTATCATCGAGGAATCTGGATTTCGGACCAACTGACAATCATTCACGTCAGTTACGACTCCAATGACCAATGTCATCACTCTTATGGGAAAGATTTCTAATCTGGGAATCACATTTTTTTATCCAGTTAGAATTTCGGAACAGAATGCGAGAGCAATCCCACCAGCGACTGATTCTTCAAGAGATTAGAAAATTATCACATAATTAATTATGTTAGAAATACATTGATTTGATTATAATCCGAAAAGCGGAATTAAGCTTAATGGATGGTGATGGGTATCTGGAGATGAAAAATGAGTTTCGCACTTGCAGAAACAACACGTGATTAATGCAATCTTTGTATTACGCTATCACAAACATATGGTATGATTCCCTGGACTAGGTGTTTGATAGTGGTATTCAAAATTTAGGAAACAGTAATAACATCATATCCAGCTATTGAGCATCCGCCAATCTATGGATATAGTCGCTATTATAAAGTTATTAACATTTCCATACAAATATTATTAACAGCTGGCTGATGCGAAGATATATTTTTTTGGAAAGAGAGAAAATTCAATGCACACAATCTCTAAGGAAAGATTGAGATATTCGTTGCCTTTGTAGTCTAGTAGTCTAGGGCGTTCCCCCGGAAAGTGAAAGGCGTGGGTTAGATTCCCCGCAGGGGCAGTTGAATTTTCTCTCTTTCCAAAAAATATATATCTTCGCATCAGCCAGCTGTTAATAACCTTTGTATGAATAGCGGAGAGTGACGTCATCCTTTGATATTAACTTTTTGCTGTGCTATGTCAAAGTAGAATCGACATCAGGGAAAAACTAGTACTTCTTTGCTACAACTCTTTACGAACAAGGAAGACGCTTGTGAGTTTAGCTTCTTAGTAGAATCCGTAAGCTATATACCAAAAAGCGGTAGCTAGCATCCGGGAACCTTCCTCATTGCGGGGAGGCGCTATAAATTACTGATTAGACCAACGAAGTACCGAAAAAACCTCTTGACGCAAAGGAATAAGATGCGATCATACATCTGATTTATTGGAGATAGTAAATATTCTTTCATCCAACGTATTTGGATGTCTAATTGACTTCTCAGAAATGCAAATTTTCCTAAATTTTTAAGAGACGTGATTTTAATATTCCCGAATCGGGAATTTGTTTGCGTAACACCAATCGAGTACCGCTCAGTAAAAAGATAATCACCTTATACTCAAGAATTACGTTGGTTAAGATCCAATGGATTAGACAGACTCGGTATAGAGAGAAACGATGTGGCTTTCCACTGTCCATGCAAAGTACTAAAGACCGGAGACGACGTACAAAGATGATGAGTTCCGGAAAGAAATGTAAGTCCTCTGTAGCTTCATGATGTAGCACTCGCCCGGTACGCGAGGGGTCGGAAGTTCGCGTCCCTAGAGATCCACGTTAATTTTCTTTCCGAACTCATCCTCATCATCTTGATTTCAGTTTTTCGTACTTTGTAGACTTGGTACATAGCAACATTCATCCTGTATATTATCATAGATAGCAATATTCATCCTGTGTCTATGTAGTCGGAAAACAATATGAACAAAAAAAATACTCTATTGCGTTTATTCTATTCATTATCAACACTGAAAACAACTGAAATTACAATTAGAAATCGATTGCCAAGCCATTGCACATTCAAAAATCATTTGGACATGAATTGGAACTTCGGAAATTAATTTAAAAATGAAAACGAAATATACGGAAATAGTTCCCCGCTTTTAACGTACTTTTCCTTTTTTTTTCACCTTCGCTTATGTACACATTTAAAAACAATTGCATTCACATAAATGGCTTTTAAAAACATTCCCTTGATAATACTCTCAATTTAATTATTCCTCTTACTTGTTATTAACATTATGTTTTTTAGAACTGCTGCGAAATTGTTTCTTCAAGCTGATAAAATTAACAAATTCACTGTGATTTAACATAAACAAATCCCCTAACAAACTTAGACATAATTCTCTTAAACATATAATTTGCATGAAAAACATCATTGAGCTGTTCATCTTCAAGTAAGTTTTTTTTTTTTTACTTAAATCACTTATCTCATGAGATATATACTCACGAAGACAACATTTCTCACTAGAGATAAGTTCTTTTCGTTACAAAATTCTTCATTCGGTCATCACTTGTTATAAATAAGCATACTGCGTACCTTCTTTTATTTTTATGTATTAAAATTCTCATCTCAAATCCCATAAGATTCGAGGCGTGCATTCCTATTTCGGAAAGGGCTAAATGGAAATGTTTATGTTTTTTAATCGCGTTAAGTTCCAGCAGTAAGATAATTAATATGAGTTCCTAATTGGAATCAAGCGAGTAGAGTGTTTGGAGATTAAGTGGGATTAAAAACCGACGGCAACAGCAGCAAAAAGATACTCAGAATGTACGAGGGAGTAATTCCTTCAAGCTTTACTTTTTTTTTATTCTCAGTTTTTTTCCTCCCTCAAACTAAGAAAAATTTCACTCATTCTTATTCAACTGTTTTCTTGGAATCATAGGTTTATTTCGAAATTCATTCCGGTGATTAGAGAAACGTTTCACTCGAAAAACCCATTCTTCTCCAAGGAACAAATCTACTAACTTGCAGTTCCAATGAGATGTACGTATTTCTTCATTTCCCGCCATTCTTATATTACATATTCTCCTTTTTTTATTATTTTTCCATCGAATTCAATTATAGTAGAGAAATTCAATCTAATGTCTCTGCATTATAAGTTATCCTCGGTAACTTAATCGCAAATGTAGCTTACCCGTTGAACTAATTTATATTAGATAATTATGATTTTTGTATGAAAAATGTTCGTTTATATAATTATAGTTTTAAACCAGTTGAATCCCAGATTTTTATCCCCCCCCCCCCATTTATCCAGAGATCTCATCGCAGTTGTTTTTTGCGTTTCATTACGTCTCAACATTCCATGCATTGTGTACATACTACTTTCAACCAGTTTGTTCCAATTTTTATGCCCTGTATTGGACTGAGAACATTAAAAAGTCTCGCCACAAAGAATGACAGGCCTATAACGGTACAAAATATTCAGTAAAATTACACTTCACTAATAATTCGAAATATAAATTACAGAAGTCAGCACTATAGAGAGAGAGAGAGAAAGAGTATTACACAGAAACAAACTTCACTGCAGTTTCACAAACATGCACGCACAGCATGGCCCAAGTCATCTTCGATCACCTGCTTATATATTGAGACTATTCACTGAGACAGAGCGACGGGCCATAATTTGGTTAGGAGGAGGAGGAGGAGGACAGAACTCCGGTAGTTTTCTAGGTCTTTGGCATAGGTGCTGGGTTTTTGACTACTGAGAGAGCTAATTGACAGAAATGTTTTAGATTATATATGGCATACTGTATATATTCTATTACTTCATTTCATCTAAGAACATGTATTCATATGCCCAAATTCATTATCAAATGAATCAAGTTTGCATGAATCAAATTCATTACAAAAAGAGATCATTACATGGTGTAAAGCAAGGGATTAATTTGCTGTCCTTTAAATATGATGCTGGGCGTTTGTGTAAATTTTTCGCGTTCTTTTTTCCTAAAAATATATCAGCAGATATTTCTAAATTTCGTGAAATGTGTTCCGAAATATCTCTTAATTGTCAAAAAACACATTTAAAATATTTTTCAAGTATGCTTGTAAGTGTCTGATAGTTCCAGGCAGATTGGGGCTACACTGCCGGCGAATAAAATCTCACACTCGAAGTAGAAAAATTGCAAGTGAAATTGCCTTCCTTTTCTATTGGTGTGTTTCAGAAATATATTTCGAATTCCAACAGGGAATGGTTGATGCCAATGAAGAGTTATTCAAAATCCATTAGATGCCGCTTATTGGAAACACGGATAATGTTCTTATTCGGTTATTGTTATCACTTTTTCAAAGTATGGAACGGAATTTCATTACGTGAAAAAAATTCGTTTAAATTTATGTGTACTTGGGTTGATGTTATCAACTTATTTTTTGTCGGAACAATTTTATTTATTTATTTTTTTTGAAGGTTTAAATCATTTTCGTGCACATTGCACAGTGTCCTAATAGGGTCATAATATCCGCTCAATATATGCACGTAAGGAGTCGGTTTTGCAATGAACTTCCGATACTTGAAGCAAAATAAATGTGAGATTTAAACAAAAGAAAACTAACGGTATTGCACATTTTAGTTCATTTTCAAGAAGCAGCAATCCGCTACTTGTGGAACAAATGAACCAGAGGTGCTAAAACCTGCGGCACGCGTGTAACAAATGGTCCTCCATCATATCGATATCAAGAATGTCACACAAACGCCTTTCAAAAAGGGAAGACATTGTATTCCATTTTTCAAAAACATTCTCCCCAACTTTTAAACAATGGTTTTCATCTAAACGATTGTCTTGCAGGCTACCAAACCTGTATTTAGGATGGTTGGCCCTCAAATTACAATAATGTGACTTATACTTTCTATTCAATGCGTTCCTGTTGAGTTTTTCTGGGCGTAGTTGCGCGTGCGCGCGCGCTGGGCGTCTCATATTTACGAAATTTATTATCGTCCACATGAGGGACATGGACACATGCACTGTATTATACAATACCAATTGGATATCTATGAATTATTGGGGTGGAGGGGGGGGGGCTTAAGCCGTCTTTAAAGTTTATTAGGGAAGGGGGACCCAGAACAGTGAACCCTCAAGTTCCGGTGTCTATGCCTAACATGGTGTAGGTAAGATGAACTTCTACCGATATATGTAGCCTACATACAATCTGCATTGCAATAGTAGAATTTATGACTCAAAAATAAAAGTTTGAACTCAAAAGAGTGACAAATTCAAAGTTTTTTTACGAAAATAAGAGGGCAGCAGAACAATATTTTGCAGGAATAGATAGAATACTCGTGTCCTATAAAAACGGGACGTATATGGATCCGTAAGTAAAAATTCGTGCGCGCATCTAAAAAATCTTGATCATAGCTTGGAAAAAGGTTGGCCACCCCTGAAATATATTTTCGTCGGGTGTTGGTTGCGTAACTAACAAATCAAAAACTCCTTAAAACGTTGAAACTCTCGAAATATTTATCGGATACCAAAGCGGAAAACACTTTTTTATATTAGTTTATCACAAAGAATCACGTGTGTAATTATTGGACGATCGAAGGTATCCACCATTTATAAAGAGTATATATAGTATAGACGCTATCACAGGTATTCTGATAGCGTTGATTTTAAAAGCTAGCATGGAATGTGGATTATTTTCTGATATTGGGTAGAGAGAAAATTGTTCCATACCCAGAGGTGTGTTGTTGTGTCGCTTAGAATCCTTCTGGCTGTTTTGTGAAAGTAATTCCCACGAAAAACAACTGTTATCGCCTTATAATACAGGAAACTAAACATATATCAGCTAAGAATCGGGAATTAGTGACAAACTATGTGTTAACGTATCACGGAGTGGTTCGCTGGATGGAGTTAATAACTTATCACTTTCACGGTGGAATTATTAGGCTCAAGAATGTCGCAGGAACTGGAAATGAACACTAAATCCTTTCAACAATCTTATTGAGACCATAAATTGAGTACGCGTGGATGGAAACTCGAACGACAATTACTTTCAAAATGCTGTTAGCCTTCTAACTTTATGCATTTTGTGTAATCAAAGTGGGTCCAATCTATTCCACAAGTTTAATTTTTGACACAAAGTGTCTTTTAAATTTTTGAATATAATAAAAATTAATTAAAATAATAAGAAATTTATTAGTAAGAAATTAATTTTAAAAAACCATAAAAAAGATATATTTTTTTTAATCGAAAAAGGAAAACAAACTTAAAGAAAAACGTGAAGTTATCATTAGATGGCAATACTATTGACATTCTACATACATGACTGGGTGCATAGCCCTAAACTGGCGTTGTGAAAATTCTGTGCATAACCGTCGTCGTGGGGTCATTATGACTCTAGCAAGTATTAATGCATTTTAAAAATCAACAAAAAGCCTCATAAGAAAATAAAAGCAATGTGTTTTTTACATGCCTTCATTCATCCGTCAATTAGTTCACCGAATAATTATTCAAATTTCTCTTGAATTATTTTCCCAAAAATTTTTCTTTTATTAAGACGCAGTTTCGAAAAAAATGGAGGGATACAATGACTTTTGAATTTTTTTTAAATTATTTATTAAATTTTTTAACGAAACTTTCATGATTAAAAACTGAACAGATATGATTGATATTTACTCAGACAATAAAATTTACAAATTAAAACAATATTTACTATATTTTCACAAGCACCAAAATTAGTCTAATTCTAAGTCGGTATCAGAGTACACTATAGAATACTATGTCATGTTGATCACACAGATCTTACGTACAATTCACTACTTCACCAACTACGGCCATATCGCTATATTGCAATTTGCTGCCATTAGTGAGATGGGTTGGAAGTGAAGGCGCTGTCTATCGGTGGTCGCCTCGAGTTCGTTAGGGTAAATATCGTATCTATATCCTCCCTTGGGTTCGAACCCGAAACCCTGACAACAACTTCACTATGGTAAACGAGCATCTTACCACCATGCCACTCGGGCACGCGTACAATTCACTAACATCACTATCCTAATGCTCACTTCGAATATCCGATGTTTCACCATTAATTTGAAACTGCTATCGAGAAAATTTGCGCTCTTTTGGTATAACATTTTGATCTGATCACTCCAGCCGTCAGACAAAAAAAGAGTTACGCAAGTGCTGCGGTAGGGTCATTTTGACCTCACGGAAACGTTGATCAATGATGCAGAGGGAAGAAAAACCGGAAAAACACCATAAGCTTATAAAACACGTGTAAACAACTTGCTTGAAAAGTATTGAAAATAACATGATCCAAATACATTTCTTTCTCAAGGGGTGGCAAGATGAAGAATGCGTGAGGTCAAAATGACCCCATCACGGCACTTAATGGATAGCCAACAGCTGGTACCACAATTTACTGGCGAACCGTTGATCCTACCGGCACACTTCTAAGTAGATAAAATATTCAAATAACATGTAGACTTCAGTTACCACATTCATATAGCAAAAGGCTATATAGCTATTAAAATAAAACAATTGTTTATAAGAACACACTGTCTTTTGAAACCCAATTAGAAAGACGTTGTCCTGTTTCCTCTTGAGTTCAGAAAAAAAGAATGACACTTTCCATGATTAATATTCGCAAAGATATTTGAATTTTAAAAATGGGAGAAAGAACAGGATTAAATCAGGAAAAGTGAGTTCTCCGTTAGAAAATGTTTTGATGACGGTATGTAATGATGCGACGCTTGGGTATTATGCATAATCGCCGGTAAAAGTGATAAATTTAGTGAAATTCATCAAACTAATCAAAATTTTCGGCAATTATGAATAATGACCGAAATTACTGCATTTACCGTAACGTGTACACATTAAGAATATACATAATTCTCTTCACGATTATATTGCATAAATTGGGTGATTTAGAGAACATCTAAAAAAAAATCATTCATGCTAATTCCAATACCATCGTAAATATACGCTAGTTTCATCGTCATACATAATAATAGAGAATAATTTCCGGAAAGAAATATCTACTAGAGAATATAATGCCATCAAACAGAGAGAGAGAGAGAGAACGGTAGTAAAGGAATCCATTTCCCAAACTGGAGAAATAGTTAACAGTGAAGCTCCACAGAGGATTATAAATTTGCCTCTCGCACGTGCGAAACGGGGGGGAGGGGGAGACCAGCACCACCACCACCATCGAAACCTGCGAGTCGCTGCGAGACGTTGAATTATAAACCCATAAACATAAGCTAAATTAATGGCAGCAGCTTCGAATATCGTCATAAAACGGGATTATAATATTCTCCATTCCCGAAGACGGGTGGAAAAGTACATTAATTGGCGAAGGTTCTTGAAAGAGAGAGAGAGAGAGAGGCTTGTGTTGTATTTGTTTTTTGTTTTGTTTTTTTCTTCGCGGTCAAGAGGGAGAAGCACCACCTTTTCTCTCGACGGACGGGAGAAAATGAATTATCGAGTTTCGAGACAAATAAGTAATATTATACGGAACTTTTGATGCTCTCGGGCGTGGTACGTGCGCTTTAATTGTAGTTTGATTGCAGAGGCTACACTTTCGGTGCGAAAATTCTATATATATATGTTTTTTCAATAGACGTCTCTAGGAGAGGAAAAAGACATTATATAAGTTTAGTAGTCTCCGAATTCCCTCAAGCCGATACACATCACCCCCTCAAAAACTAATTTCGCACCATATAACGTCTCTAAAAAGTTTTTGATATTAGTTTCCGGGAAATAGGTAGCGACATATTTTGTTTTTCTAGAATATGCCCCGCTAGTGAACGTGTTATTAGGTACACACTTTTAGATAGCTTTTAGGAGGATTTGCGAGTAATATTCTTACCGCGTACGTTGTCGTTAAGAGAGGAGAAGCAGATAATAAGTGGCTTTAGGTGCTTATCCCGGTTGATCGAGTGATTAGTTTCGATAAATACTATTATCGATTGATTTTGATGTATGATATTTATCGCAGGGTGTCATATACAAATTCGTAGATAGTTTAAGAATTCATAAAAAAAAGGAATTAAATCTGGATGTGGTTTGCGAGAAATTATTTCTCACGTTGGAGGATTTCTATCGATTCAGGAAGGTAAATTATTTCAAATTTTTGTTGATAGACGGCACTGCATGAAAGCATATCAATGTAAATTTGCAAATCAAAGTTCCATAAAATTCATGATGTACGATTAATAGCTTATTTCTGAATTTTTCTGTTACTTACGCTAACGTAAGGTTTTTGTTGTGATGATGGCATCGGTGGATAGACCATTATTGGCAAAGTTGTTTTACTTCAGCCACGAATCGCCGACTGGAATTTTAAGAGTGTTTCAGACACAAAAGAGATTGAAGAAAGATTCAGGTAAAGATCACTCTCTTGACGGACTTCCATACAGTGCCCTAAATTTGAACAATTGCGAAAGCAACTTTTTCGCAAATCGCTTTCAATATACCAATTCTTTCAATTTTTATGAATTTTAAAAATATTACGATTTATTTGACATCCTGTATATCACAAATAGTGCTGATGCTATAGATTCAACGATGAGGTATAACGGAGTTACGTGTTGATTACAATGGATACAATGGTTGCAAACAGTAAAATTGATGCGTCTATTTCATAAACAACCACGTGATTCTGAAGCAGTTTGTAGCTCAACTGTATAGGTTACCGCATTTGTGACAACTATGCTTATTTTTTGTCATTTAGGTATTAGTCATGCTCAACCAATTACAGGTGCCGTTGCAGAAATTAGGGCTAATCACTGCTAAAAAACATGATTGACGGTCCAAAGCGCATAAATATCCTCACAAATCATCCCACTCATTTTGAATACCGAAGCACAAGCTTTTTTCTAGCCCTCCGCATAAAATCATTTACCAGCTCAGCAGAGTTTCGGAATTACATTTTACAAGATATGTGCTGTAGACTTGTGAAAGTCTACCAGAAGCTCACATACTTTCGGCCCACAAACACTGTTTCAATGGTCTTCATTTTGAGATTAGATCCATTTTCTAAATTTTTAGTTTCTGTGAAGCAATATCTCATCAATATGTGCTTTCTCAAGTCAACGCTTTAAGCGGCTTTAAAATTTTCCTGATCTGCATTATAACTGTCACATTGAAAATCACCAAACATTCGGAAAATTACTGCCTATTTCCAAGAATATTTTTCTTTTTTCATTGATTGGGAGCTGATAAATGCTTTCCTAGAGCATCTTCTCTTATGAGTCTCGCCTCAATGAAATTTTTGGTACGCTTTTAGCTTTATATTGTGACCTTGTATTTATATCAACAGCCACACGACGGACATTAAGAGGGGGTGGCGACCTCCCCCCCCCCCAATCCGAACCTGGCTCCGATGGCTCTCGATCGGGGAAATTATTTCTGTCTCGCCCTGCCAGATCTGTGCTGAGCAGGATGGTAGCGTCTGGTTTACAAAAGTTACCTGCAAACCCATTAGGGTGGTACAAGGGTGTATCAATGAGATTATATTGTGACCTGTCGGGAATCGAACACGGCCCAGGCGCTATCGGCTTTAGCCAATTTTAGCCATTGCTCTTGCTATATCCTAAACTGAGAATATGTCGCGTTTAAGCTCTGGCACGTAAACGAATGGTAGTCTACACTTGGGAATGATGATCATCCGTTTCTGTTGCCTGCACTCTATGCAGATGGAATGGATGCAGGTCTTTTCGTTACATGTAAATTAAATCCTTTGAAAAAAGGATCCCACCGAGCTTCATTTAAGGCATTGCTTTTGTTACGGGAGCTGTGGGAATGTTTATTCCGTGTCATATCATATCTGGTAGCATTCAAAAACTAACTAGCATAAAAGCTGCAGTGGACTTACTTGTTTGTTTCACACTCTTATTTTTATCATGTGAGAAATCACGTACTGTAAAGCAATCCTTTGTCTCACCTTTGAGCAGACGATTTCCATTTTCAGCCTCATACATCAGATGCATATTTGCGAGCTGAGAATTTCTGTGCGCGAACAGTTGGAAGGGGAGAATGGCAAACGAATGATGCAATTGAATAGCCGAAGCAATGCTTTCTACTACCAAAATTTTTCACTTCATTCTCTTAGATGAGCTGAGAATTTTCAGTAAGTATCGTTCTTTTTATGAATTCTTCGGTTTCAATGTTTCAGATTGGCTTCCATTTTTGAAATCAATGTTTGGAAAATAGTAAGGAAAGCCGTGATTTTATATATATAGTCCCACATAACATCATTTTCATAACTCCATTTTCAAGTATTTTGCCATGATGATACTGATGGTGCTTAGCAGAATTCACAATTACAGTAATTCAGCTGAACAGAGGCCTCAATTCTAATCTCATTCCGCTCAGGAATGTCTCTGAAACTAAATCTAATAATTACATTTGACATCTAACACAGAGATTTCTCATTTACGTCTTCCGGAGACGTTGAATATTCTTAGTCTGATAGTAATAAATTCTACTTCTCATATGTATAATATACTGTTTTGTGGTAGTTGAACCAAAATAATATATCATACGTGGAATATTGGGATATTCATATATAATCTGGTTATTCATAACCTAGAGCTTTACCACTATAATAATATTTACGAATATTCAACGTCTCAGAATATAGAGCATCGCAGAAATGATAATACGTATCTTGAAATTTGAGGGGAAATCTTATAGTATTATTCAGAATCATGCTTCGATAAATGCTATTGTACGTCCAGTTTATCTCAGTGATGGATCAAGGAAAAGATCACGTGAGCGTAACCTCCGCAATAAGTTAGACTTCTCTGAATACGAGTAAATCACGAATGCAATCCCCTCGGGCCAATTTATGTAACGGATCTTCCCCCTGAAATATATGTAGTGCTTACCGAATCTTGTCACTGAAAAGTTACACGTGTTCATGATTCCATGTTATACTAGACCAAACATGTTCATCTCCACTTTGAGCTCGATTATATATCATGTCTCGCTGCGGATATTTCTCTCTTTGTCACGGAAACGTTTAGTATATTGCCCGGGAGGATTCGGGATTACTTATTTGCCCTTTATTATGAGGAAAAAATGAAAACGTTTGAACGCATGGTATCTTTCCTTCTTCATCATTACTTTAGGCTTCATTAGTTTTCATCTGAAAAATTGTATTTACATAACGGGTGGAATGGTATGAGGGAGACAATTAGTATTGTCATGTGAAGATGCGTATGGCATTTGTATACCTTAAGAGAAATCCGTATCACGGATTTTCAACTGTGGAACCCGCAGTTGGGGTTTCGTAACAGCTTTCCTTGTGGGTTCCGCATGATCAAACGACACGGAGCTCTTAAAAAATCTCAGAACCCGGAGGGATTTCAAAGAAGAAAACTTTCTTGTTTGAACTCGCAAAGCTGTTCTTTGTTTTGAATTTTAACGAGGTAGTGTCGTTTAAAAGATGTCCAGACCACTTGAATGATTAACCTAGAGAGTCGGCAAGTACCACCACCAATCGACTGCTTTTACAAGAGGACACCAGTATCGATTGGTGAGGGACAATGCAAAGCTAGGGTGTCGCAGGGAATTTTTCTCTAATAGGGTTGTTAATGAATGGAATAGCTTACCCCCGGAGGTAGTAAATTGTAACACAATTGACACGTTTAAAAAGAAATACTATAAACATGTTAGGGTAAATCGAGAAGCTATCCATACTTAGAGTAAGACAACCATAAGTATTCTTTATGGGCATTGTATAATATTTTATCATGTGTATATATTATTTACAATTTTTGTTAATTGCATTTTTAATCAGGTTGCTGTATTTTTGAAATATATGACATCCATATTTTTATGGGCATCTTTTTATCAGCCACCTCGTTGGGCATTTTGCCTGTTGTGGCGTTGTATTTGTATTTGTCTGTGAATGGCCAAAAGAATGACGAGCTGAGCGACGGACGAAAAGAGTGACGTAGAGGGTGCGAAAACATGTGAGCGACAGAGTCATATATATGGTGTAGGGTAGAACTAAACTAAAAAGAATGAATAGCCAAGAAAACTAGACAAAATGGGTAAGGGCGGCAAAATTTCTATAGCCTACGGGTTGTCCCAGAGCTGCTCTCAGCGTCTGGGGCTGATACTCGAGATACCAATTAATACCACTCAATTATTCAACCCTTGTCCTCAGGTCGGAGGGAATTATTATTTATTTACAGCTATAACAAATAATGTATATATGAGGATGTATTTAAATTACATACTTATGAATCAGTACATATGTTTTATGCTACTACTCCTTGAGCGAGAGAGGAATGGAGAAAGCAATAGGTCAAGACTTTCCCCAGACTTTCGTCATCTTCCGCTCCTTCAACTTTCCTCCAAAACCCCCGGACAACCACCTCTCATCAAGACCTAGTTCCTTCTGTCTCTTTCAACCCCCTTCTCTCGTCCAATTTCCTCCTGTTTCCCTCTCATTGGTTCCGTCTCCTAAACGTCACACCCCCTCCCCTTTGGGTCCCAGACTAGAATCCCTTACTGGAATCTCGCTGCTGCCCCGATGTCTACATACCAATGGTAAATCCATCTGCCACTCCTTCTCAAGGTACCACTGCCCAAAAGGGCAGGGTCAATTCTGGGAATCTGCAAAAGGCGTTGGAGGTAACACCTGTGCATATAGGTGCCTCACCTATTTCTATACACGATACCTGAATAAAAGTCCAACCCAGTTCCCAGACTGTCTGGCGTCGTAAATAAAATTATATTCTAAAAGGCTTCATTAAAATTTAACTACAAATTAATGTAACAAGTTAGCGAGTAGCTTGTTACATTCCTCCCCCCCTTAGAAAAGAACCTGCAGAGAAACGAGCAGGTTCGGGGGAAAAAAAAACGCGGCCGTCTTTCTATCCTTGTCCAAACCAAAACTAGGCAAAGTCCTACAATAGGTCAACCCAATCTCCTCCTCTTTTCACAAAGCATCAGTTGACCGCTCCTCCCTTGGACTTGCGATAAGTAGTAAATGCCAATCAAAGAAGAGGTATTTCCGTATGTGCTTTCTCCCTTCCCCTCTCTTTGCTACAGAACAATGATCCACAGCACCTTGTGGATGCTTATCACCACACAAAAATTATACATGTTTATCAAAGAACAACATTTCGAACACCAATTAACATATTCAACCATAAAAGAAGGAAAACAATCTGAACAAGAAATTACTTGATACCTAATTAACCTATCTATGCAAAGATAGAATGTATCTGTAGCTATAAAATCAATCTGCGTCAGTGAAAAACGTTCTGCTGAAATCAATATTACATCCGAACATTAAATTCAAAATTTTAACTTTGTTCTTCAAATATCGCAGAGTCACTAATATCACATGAGTTTTCAAAGAGAAAATAATTATATAATTGTAATGAGAGATAATAAAATATATGACGATAGTTAATCACAAAGCTGAAAAAAAACACACACCCACACACACATAAACCAAATAGCACTCTAATTCTTATAGATGCATGAAGAAATATCCAAATTGTATCGAAAAGTTCTCTACAATCGATCAGTTCACCTGAGTTTTACCAACGTTAATAGACAGCATCGCTTGCTGTCTACGATGACACTACGATCACACTACTCGCGATCCACAACTATGCATCTGTTGATGCCCTGATGAGATGAATCCACTCCTAAGACACAGCTTTCCAACCGCAGTACGAAAACTATAGCAGGGTTGTTTTTCACGCACGTAACTAAATGTCTATTATGTAATTTCACATAAGTAGAATTAGTCTAGTGAATGTAGAGAAAGCTACTCTACTTAGTATGGCGGGACCTCCCCACATTTCAGTTGGCAGTCAATCAGCTACCGTCTAGGTAGGGGCAAGTGTTCTTTGAAATTCGGTAAAATGTATAACAGGCACAAGAACCGCTAATACGTGGTAGTTCTTTCTCTCAATAACATACAGCTTATTGGGTTCCTGAATTTTACCAGTCACGGGTTGCGTGAAGGTATGTAGCACTTTCTGACATATCGGATCGTTATACCTCGAGTCGAGCGGTAAACTTAACAGGGTGACAAAACTATAAATCCACTTCAGGAGGGGGGGGGCCTAAAATGGGGTATTTGCCCACGCGGCGGGGAGGGGGAGGGCCCTAAACTGGGGTATTTGCCCACACTGCACCTGCTATTCATCTTGGCACCAGATCCTATTATCGTGGAGCGCCCCTATGCACCAGAGAAGGCCCCAAGACGGCAGGCACTGGGTAGTTTGTTAAAGAATAAGACAATATATCTTCCTTCTTCAATTCAGAAACAAACAAAATGAATGAAACTTTGATCATTTTTTGCACACCATGGTCATTTTCAGCACAAGAGGGCTAATTAGGCCGTGAGCTACAATTTATTGCTGATTGTGAACTTCGGCCTTTTTTAATACCCGCAAGGGGTTGGTGCACTAACCTCTCGGTATGAGACCACCTACAAATAACAACCTTTTTCTGTGGTCATGTCACCGTTTCTGTCATACTCTCGCGTCAGAAAAGTTCCTGACATGGACGAACCGGGTATCGAACTCGCGACCCATCTAAATCATCCTATAGTACTTTACACAAGTATCTTATCGATCTGGACTACCGTGCTCATGAGTGAATCAAACAGCACACAATGCTTGATAATTAATAAATGCATTGCATTCAAAATCAACGCAGGTGTGGATCTGTTACTGTTCAGAAACATTGTTGTACATTGCTGTTGTAGTGGTGTCATCTCTTGTAAACATATGTAACATGGCTAAAGATTATGTACATACATCCTCATGTACAAGTTTAAGAGTTTCTGATAGGCATACTTTTTTTTTTCAACGCTTCCTCTCGCATATTGAGTATGCAAATAATACATGATAACGTTACAGATTGGAAGTCCTGCTGTCAGCTATGTATGAAATATAAAAAAAAATACTTAACATCAGCCTGCTTAAAAAATCCTGCTGAGCTGAATAAAACGTTTAATTTCAGTCTTGCCAAGGATCTTTTTTATTTTCCACATAGTGCTCACACTCTCTTCAATTTCACATGTGCAGACTGTTGTTTCTACGAGCACGGAATTGATATCTGTGTGGAATGAAGAAAATATCATGCTACCTTATACAATTGGGGGGGGGGGTTATTTTGCTGAGCAGTGTTCGCAAATACGTATCTAGATTCGTAGATCAAATTATAGAAATAAATTTTATATAAAAATTATATACATATCTATAAAAAACCATTTTTTAATAGATTTATTTCTGTTTTTTCAGAAAAAAAGACACCCTTTTTTTTCTCAAAATTATTCCTTAAAATATTGGAGAGTGAAATTACTCTTTCAAGTTATATTTTTAGACAACATTGATCCAACTGTAAACCTCCATAATTTTGTAATTTTATTCACCACAGAAAAATAGTGCCTTTCTTAGTCCCTTTAGTCTACAACCAACAAACGGGTTAAAATAAAAATTTTATCAACCAAAACATGCTTCTGAAAAATCACATAGTACAATATATTGAGAAACATCATCAAACTAGAACACCTCCTGCCACCTATCAAATGAAAATCACAACTGTTATGATTCGAATTTGTGACCGGTTTTCGATTAGTGTGCTGCGTGAAAAAAACTGGTCTAATTACAATCACAAAACGCTAAGAAAATAATGTTTCGAGTTATACTGACGTGATTTTAACACGTGCAAATAGAAACTCTTAAAAGTTCGCAGCAAACTTAGCATTTCTATTAATATTATTGCTCATAAAATATTTTTAATTATATCTTATTTTTCATTTAGCACACTAATTGAAACCGGTTGTCAATTCGAATCATAACAGCTGTGATTTTTTACTTGATAGGTGGCAGGAGGTGTTCCATTATGATGAGGTTTCTCAGTATTGCACTATATAATTTTTCAAGAAGGCATTTTTTGGCTGATAAAGTTTCTATTTTTACCCGTTCCTTGATTATAGACAAAAGAGATTAAGAAAGGCACCATTTTTTTTTTTTTTGGTGAAGTAAATTAGAAAATATGGACGTTGGTTGTCTGAAAGAATGCCTGAGAATTATTCCGTGTTTCTAGAGTGTTGTTGCTGCACAGAAAATGATCCTCTGTATTGTATAAGGTAGCATGTTATTTCCTCAATCTGCGCAGATATCGAAATTCTGTGCACAGAGAAACAGGTTAATAAAGGTGAAAAAAAGGCAATATGCCCCATCATCTAAAAGAAAACACGAAGTTAAATGGTACATCTCAGGCAGGTTTTATAGTTTTATTTTCCCTGTGAGTATGTTCCTGTTCTTCATGCAACCCCCCCCCCCTACCCAAAGCCCGAGATGTTCATTAAAAAAACAAAAATAATGAGTTTTGTCCCTCGTCTACGTGCTAGTACCCTGCCAACCCTACCCTTGCAGGGATCGTGGTGCTCTCTTTAACCATTGAGAATAGGTTCTTCATTTCGTACTTAGGATAACTTATTCATCCACAATACAGATGAACATCCAGCGATTCAATGATTAGCATCATGATCATTTCAGTTCAAGCATATATCAGAGTTCTTGTACGAGAGTTGTTATTCTGGTGATGGTGATAATAAAAGCTCTTGATTCGCGAATATGCCTCCCAATAGGATGGCATGGCTCCACCATGAGTTCAATCGGGCGCTGAACGAAGACACATGGCGCCTCACATCCTGCAGTACGTAGGCTGAGATCTTTGTTGGGGCCCCCATTTCAGACTCTTAATGGACGCCCCTCTATTATGAATATATAGTCAGACAAACAAATGACGAGAATAATCTCGGACCCCCGGGCTGGTGCATACCCTGTATAGATGTGCACCCCTACAGGGCACCCTGTATATTGTTGTCTCGGCTGGAATTAATAAGCGAAGAACTATTCATTGAAACTTTTTCCCAAATTGCGAAAATTTAAAAGAAAGAGTAACATCGTTAGTTCAGTTTTTGAATTTATGTAAAAAGAAGCCAAAATTAAATATTAACAGTAGTCGAGAAAGAAATAATGAGTATAAAAAAGATTGTAAAAACTAATTAATGCAGAGAGTTAATGTAGTTGATCACCGAAAAATAAAATAACGAATAGAAAACTGATCATCCAAAGGCACGCAGGAAGATAAAGTCTACTGTTGGTGTGGGATTAAAAGGTTAAGAACCACTTCATTAGGGGTATTATGCATAATCACGGATAAAGGCGATAAATTCCAAGTATTTATCAAATTTACCAACGACACTTGGGTATTATGCATATTCGTCAGTGAGAGTGATAAATTTATCGAACTAACCAAGACAATTAATTTGATCATTTTTGTCGCAACACTGTCATTTTCTGCCCACGAGGGATGATTAGACCGGGACCTACAATTTATTGCCGATTCCGAACGGCAGGCTTGTTTTTTATACTCATGGGGGACTCCCTGCGGTAACAATTTTGTCTGCGGTCATGTCGCCGTTTCTGTTGTACCCCTGCGTCAAGAAAGTTTTCTTACAAGAACGAACCAGGTATCGAACTCGTGACACCTCTAAACCTCCTTTGGTACTTTGAGCGAGTGTCTTATCGACCTGGGCTACCGCACCCCCAACACAATTAATAAGTATGCATTATAACTGTTTATCATGTTGTTGTGAGCGTTTCCCAAAACGACCATTGGTGCCCCGATGGCGTCGCCAATACAACGCCAAGCCCGTCCAGGGCAAATCCGCTTGAAAGTTAAGCGTATCCACTGAGTGTTGAAGAAATTCCGCGGAATTGATAACAGCGCCATCTGAAGTTTGGTGGATGAAACTTGCCGATTGATGGGCGTGGCCCCCACGCCCTCTTTGCCTGATCGCGTTATTCCGATTTCAAGCAGCTTTGGATTTCAATCTCGACTTATCTTTCCAAGCTTGATTTATTTTTGTACTGCTATGAAACCGAAAATCTTAATTCCCAAGAAAGCGTACAATTTTCACTTCATGGGAGACGCACTTATGCATAAAAATATTGATAACTCAGTAAACAATGTTACTGTCAGTTCAACACCTAAATTTTCAATGATTCAATTCAGCTTCAAGCAATTATTGCGCAATTACTATTGATGTAATTAGGCTTTGTAATCAATGAATAAGAATCTCAGTTCATTATTTTCACACCCCGATCAACTTCAATTTCACGCTATTAGATGAAATTAGGGATAGGTAAATTTTTTTTAATGCATGTAAAACGTTGTCCAAATTAATTGACAAAATACTTCAAGAATAAAAACAATTTTCAAGAAACAAACTTTTATTTTCGCAGCATTAAGAAAGTAACAGCAATTCGCAAATGCTTAAAATCAAATTAAGCACTTATCAAACATACGATACACATTAGCAAACATTTCAGTGTAAAATCTGATAAAATTCAGGCAGATGACAGCATGCTTACTAATGCAGCTTTGGTCCAGGGAGAAGAGGAAAAAAACATGTTTTGGAGGAGTTGGCGTTCGAACGATGATTTTTTCGTTCTTCAACTTCTGGCTGTGCTAGAGAGCGGTCACGTCGGTCGTGACTCGTAGTCCCTCTGAAAAATCAAGATGTTTTCGATCCCCTCCCTCTCCATGATCCGGTAAATCAAAAAAAAAAAAAAATAATAATAATAATAATCACGAACCAGGATGTAACCATTCTTCAAAAATCGGAGGAAGGAGGATAGTAGTACGGGTGACCTCTAGATCGGGAGATGATCTAGGATACGATGTCTGGAAGAACCACGAGGGTCACGGAGACGCCATCATCTCGACTTCCCAGAAGGAGAAAGACTGGCGAATTATATGATGCCTGGGACGACCTGGTACTCATCCATCGAACCGTGATTTAGGACTCTGCCTAAGATGACCTACCTCTGTTGAGATTCAATTTCCACGAACCCCATCATCGCAAATCTTACACAATAATAATGTTAATCCACCAGGCCTGGTAAGGAACTATTTAATCTTGAGATCTCGCTACTAATTTATCCGTTATTCCAATCTTAAATGTAACTAAAATTGCTGAATTTATGTGTTAAACACAATGTATGATTGGAACTATTTTCTGTCTCTCTCTCGACTCGTTTTTGACTTATCGTGTTATGAATGTATTTTTAAATAATCGATCACGTGCCCTCTAAGGAGGAGGCCTAACCTTCCCTCCCCACAACAATGTATAATAAATGATTTATCACATTTACGGTCACATACACACCAAACAGGACCCGACTTCAACGACAGGCTACTTTACTAATTCGTCAGTGCTGAGCAAATGCCTGAAATGGGCAACAATTGTTATTATGCCTAAATAATAACACACACACACACACTTTTGAACACACTTATCTTGAGGAAACAGTCATTTTCCGGATATTATGCTGAGGTGAGCTCGGAAAGAAAAGTCATCACGTCTCCGCCGGGACTCGAACCCAGGCCCTCTTGCATACCGGGCAAGCATGCAAGAGGGCCTGGGTTCGAGTCCCGGCGGAGACGTGATCACTTTTCTTTCCGAGATCACCTCAGCATAATATCCGGAAAATTACTGTTTCTTTGATATCTCTGGCTGAGAAAAAAGCCATCTATATCTTTCTAAACACTTATCTTGGTTTCTCAATAATGAGTTTCAGACATGTTTACTCCGATTCATGTTATAGCGTTAATATAATAATATTCATTGATAATATAAAGAATATATTCACAAGTCATATTCACATATAAAACATTCTCATATATATTCATAATTTTATTGAAAAAGTTCCACAAGAATTAAATATTCAATATCTTATGAATTCTTGGTGAAACCAAATTTAATGTTTTTTCTTATCACAGAATTAATAATATGAAAAATAAATTATCAGAAAAATATGTATATATATGACATGAATGTCGCTCTCCACTTGTTAATACAAGATATACAGAAGACTGGATGTTGTGAAGATATTTATTATTTGAGATGTTAATTTTTTAAGGGGGGAAAAAAAAAATCTCTATCTCTTCTGTAGCTTAGTGGTCAGAGCACTCGTCCGGCAATCGAGGGACCCGGGTTCGACTCCCGGTAGAGGCAGAGATGAGTTTTTTTTCCTTCCTTAAAAAATTAACATCTCAAATAATAAATATCTTCACAACATCCAGTCTTCTGTATATCTTGAATATGTATATAGTCTACGTGATCATCTGAAATCTCCAAAGAACAAAAATTAAGTAGAATAGAGAACCACGAAGAGTTGATTTTATGCCGAAATTAATTAACGTGATCCGACAAAGGGTTTTCCTTTCCTTTTTCTTCGGAAGCTATAAGTAGAATGAATGTAATCTGCTTAATATGAGTTTCAGAATAAACTCTTCGTTTGAGTTCGATCTGGGGAAAATCCAATTATAACATAAATAAATGAAATTTTACACCGAAAAGCGCTTTGAAAAATATCCAAGCTAAATTTTATTATTAATTTTCTTCTTCTTGTTTGTAACGCCTCTCGGAAATTGATATTAATATCTTTCCTAAGAAAATGGTTTTTTTTATATTCTTAGTTATATCAAATTATTAAAAAACATCATTTTTTTTAATAAAGAGAATTAATCTCTTCTTTTTTTAAATTTATTATTAAAAATTATCTACACAGTTTTTCACAAAGTTAGTTATAACTAAAAAGGTGATAAAACCAACGAAACCATTTTGTTGTTGTTGAATACAGGTATAGACTGAAACGTAAAATTGCTAGACTAGAGAAGAGGGGTTCTTAATTTCTTGTGTTTCATGGAAACGTTTTGCTAATATGAAGTCCATGAGACTCCGTGCCAACAAAATAAAGGTCACGAACCTCTTTAGAAAATAATATTCCGTATAGACTCCATACGCGTTTGCTGTATAGAACATATTCATTTTTCACCTGCCCACTCAAAGACCTCCAGAAATCTATTTTAAGATTCCTTTAAAATTCTGGGATCCCCTCTGATAGGACGAGATCGTATAGTAAAATCACTAGATATACCCGCTAACATCCGGTATAAGTTGCACCGGTTTGGTAATAAAACCATGCGATGAAGCCCGATTGTTACAGCGTGTTTAATGAACACGGGTGTTACTATACAGGATGATTCCAAATTCACGAGACAAGCTTTAAGAGGTGATATAAGCATCCTAAATAAGTATCTTTTTTTGTCATCGAATGTACGGTCGAGTCACAATAGCAAAATCCATAGAGAGTGCTTTTTGAGAGTACACAACAACACTTCACCTAAATCGAATATCATATTTTTCTGACGGATTTGCTGCAATGAGCTCACGTGTCCGTCAGAGATTTTTATGTACCTGTATGACATTCCAGAGTCTGCTTGTTGTTATTTTTGGTCACATACAATTTCGCACTCGAGTTAATTTAGTAAAATGTAAGTTAATTTAGTAATTATCTATTAACTTGCACATATTATTTATGTCACGGAATAATCTAATGACGTCGAACAGCCGAAAGGGCAATCAACCATTCGGGGTGAAGGGTACTGTATTATGGTAGGCCCTATCATGATGCACACTGGGTTACCACAAGTTATTGTTGGCACAGCATGATCTTGATAACAATTGCACCAGTAAAAAACAAACTCCAATAGAACCGGAAGGTGCATATGCACCCTCGAATGATTGATAGCACATATCGCTGCAAATTCGTCTGGAAAATATGATATTTGTTTTAGTGAAGTGCTGTTGAAAACATCCTCTACCGTCTTTGCTATTGACGATTCGACTGCACATTCTAAAATTAAACACGTTTTTTTAAGTGTCTCATATCACCTCTTGAAGTTTTTTTCAATAAATATAAAATCACCGTGTATAGTAAAATACATAAATTAAAAATGAATATTGTGTTATGTTTCTCTCACTTACCCTTTTAAGAGTAATAATATACGGGTTGATATCAACAGTGAAAAAATAAGTTTTAATCTTTAAATTCTCAATGTTTTTTTGAGCTGATAATTTTTTTCCATAGTTAATGACACGCACTGAAAGCTGGAAAAATCATTAAAATATTTTGAATTGTGCTACTTATAAAGAGTCTTATTGAAGGCGTACAAAGCCTCAAAATACGCATATAAAATAAATATATTGGAGTAATATTACTTAACCCCTGGTTAAGACCAGATTCATGGATGTCCAGAAGTGATGACAGGATTTTAACAAAAAATCATTAAAACATCTATTTGCATTTGCAAGACAAAGTTTCAAAGTTTTTTAATTATTTGTTATAAAACGTATATATGCTCACCTTTAGTGACGCGGGAGATGTCAAGCCCCATATAGCATTTCTTGCAATACTATGTATTTGTAACATGGGGGTTACAAATAATGGAAGTAAAGATAAAAGTAAAATGAATGGAATTAAAATAACAATTTCAATCCTTCTCTTTTAAATGGCTTAAGCAGTTTGTCTTCATCATTTTCAGCCTTTCTTAAATTTTATTTTTCAAAACAGGTCAGGACTTCTGGACCACGCCGAATTTTAAGCGAGTAAAAATATAGAAAATTTAAAAAAAATGCATAAAATCAATTAAAAAGTTTAGTGGCAACAGCTCAACAGAAATAAATAAATTATTAAAAAAAAAATATTTTTTTTCGTACTTCGACCAATTTTACTTCCATTATTTGTAACACTCACGTTACAAATAACATGGCAAGAAATGCTATATGAACTTGATATCCTCCACGTCACTATAGGTGCGCATGTAGAAATTTTAGCAAGGGAAAAATAATTTAAACATTCTCTTCCAAATGTTTAAACAATTTACCTCTATCTTCCATGATTTTTTCAAATCGTGTCAGGACGTCTGGGCCATCGTGTATAACTACTACCTTCTTCTGAAAACCTGATTCCAAACTTAAAGGTAAAAAAATAAAGACAAACAATACGTTTTAACAAATTAGTGAAATCACATCCACACTGCAACAAATCCAACAAATACAGAATTGTTGTCTTTAACCTGTGAACGGCCAATGCTCCCAGTTGGGAGCATACTTTTGAATAATTGGATAAAAATTATTTTTGCCCACGAAAACAGTTGCCCCCCCCCCACCTGAACTTGATTTAGAAAATACAAAATATATTCGGTTCAGCTTCTTCTATTTCATCAATTTATCATTCTGAAATCGAGTATTTTCAGAGAAAAATATGCAAGTTTATGTTTGTATTATTAAAATGTTTTTTTGTGATTTCACATGCACCTCATTTTTTTTAAATTCTGGAATAGTGTCAAGAATGCTAAGAAATACTCAATGAGACAAGAAAAAATTGCTGCTGAATTCCAGAGGAGTATTCCTATGAGTGTTCCCAATTGGGAACATTGGCCACTACTGACTCTTCAAGAGTAATTGAAAGGTGACGACAAAAAGGCTTACATTGATACAGAATTTATAGAAATGCTGTAAAAACCCTTACTGAAACATAGTATTACAAAATTGGTGAAAGAAGTCATTCTTTCTACTCTACTTAAGCGCCTCACGCCACAGGGCGTGAAATAAGGAAGGCAGGGTCATGTCTCCAGTGGTGTAGATGGTAGCATGCTTGCCCGGTATGCAAGATGTCCTGGGTTCGACTCCCGGTGGAGACAAGATGACTTTTTTTTTTCCGAGTTCACCTCAGCATAATATCCAGAAAATAAAATGTTCCCTTGAAAAATTAGTTAATTTAATTTCCGAAAAATTTTAATTTCAATTAATTTCCGAAAAAAGTCTGTAGATAATAGCAAACGGTTTATATCTCTCATGAATAAATTCTGCTCTTTTTAAACGTATAATCCACGGATTATGCACAAGGAAAATACAATACACCGGGATTTAAAAATTCCGAACATAATGTATTGCCTTTTACAGTTCTTCAAAATGGTAAAATTTTGAATTTTGTACATCATGAGATTGAGGCGCAAATGTTTTTATATGAGCAACAGAAACTATATTGTATAATGTATTTCATATACACGATGTTTCAAAAATAATCATCATATTTAAAAAAAAAATCATAACTATTCAGCTTTTAATCCGTTTTGATCGAATAATGTATAGGTAGAAAGAGGGAAATTTTGAGTTTCACTTAGTGGCCGACAATTAGCGCACTAACGCTCTTCCTTTGACCTCCACTCCAGTGTTTGTCAAAATTGGCTTTTCCCACAGTTGGAAACAGATTAGGATGACTTCATTTTCCAGCAGGACTGGGCACCACCACGCTGGAGCTTGGACGTTCGAGAAATTTTGAACAATCGCATTCCTAAACGATGGATCGTACGTACGGGACCTGACTATTCAGTTAAACATCACTTACTTACAAGATCGCCGGACCTTACAGTGTGTGATTTCTTCTTATGGGGGTTTATAAAACACTACGTTTATGTGCCTCCCCTTCCAGCTACATTAGCCAGATACGCATAACAGCAGTCATGGAAACAGTGGATGCAAACATTCTAGCAAAAGTTTGGGGCGAATTTGGCTACCCTACAGACATATGCCCTGCATCCCAAGGTGGAGACATATTGAGCAACTTTAATTTGGTTTGTAAAAAAAATTATGATTGGCCATGTAAAACAAAATTAATCTTAAGTGCCTACGTTCGTAATATACGCATTTCGAATCGTGTGATTCTTTTTGAAACATCTTGTATTTACATTTCACCTAATTATTTCTAGAAAAAAAAAATTGAATTTATCGATATGTTACTTAAGATTCACATGAGATTACCCTACCGTGTGCGTTGTTTGCTTAGCATCTATAGTATAGGTGTAAGAAAGCCAACATCAAGAAAATTACAGTATAGTTTCAAGCATACACCAGAGGCAGTTTCTCACTAGAATATGCTGGAGATTTTTCCTTACCTGAAAACCATTATTGGTGGAGCCAGAGATTCAATGAGATCCTTATCTCATGATAAATTAAAATTTGAATTTTTTTTTAATTTTTGAAAATTTTGGGGTATTGATGTTACCTTAAAGCTACTTGATGTTCACCATTTGATTTCGGCGTTTTGTAAAATTTTTGAGTGAAAGAAAACTTTGCCATTGACTCCATATACCTGTTGTTCTGTTCGTTGTTCGTGTTGAAGGAGAGATGGCAGCACTGTTTTATTTGGAACAGAAATTGTTTATTAAAATATAGTAGATATTCTAGAATGAAAAATTAATCCTTTAAAAAGAAATGCTTTGTTTTTATAATATTTCTCTTCATCAGCAGCCCCAAATAATGTATAATTTTCATAATATATGTGTGTAGATAAATTATATATTAAAAAAACATCAATTGTTGAAAAACCCTAAACTATATCTGTCTAAAATTAAATTAAAACTTGAAATTAATTCACAATTTTTTTAACTCTCAGTCAGCGTATCATTGCCACGTCGTATAACCACCAAATAATCAGTTTTCTTAAAATGTTACTGAAACTGTTGTATTTGTGTCTGAATTTTGAATAAACATTTTCTTCTTTCCTAAATGACTTGATGCGTGTTATGTAAGTAGATATCAGAAAATTTTTGTCCTTGTAAATTGTTGTGAATCTGAATTTTGTCATGCAATTCTCTGAATAACGCAGTATATTAAAATAAAATCTAGAATTTGAAGCGGTATTTTCACTCCTGAATGAAATTTGGAAGAGTAAAATTGAATTTCATACGTGAATCGCATCTAGATGCGTATTGGCAAACACTGGCCTACTACACATCGGTGGAATCAGTGGAAGTATTAAACTAGTTGCCAGCATTCTTGTTCGCTGCTGAAAAGATTAATTCGGCACCGGTGTCAGTTGTGTAACTGTATCCTCGAACGCAAGTTTGAGAACTTAGTGTGAGTGCTTCCATAGCCTGTTATTGTGTTTTGGTAGGTTATATTTTCTCTTATATCCGTGGATTGTGACTGTTTCTGCATTTACTTAGTTTTCCGATTGAATAAATATTTCGACGGAAGATTTCACCGCAAAAGTTATTTGTCTTGAGATGTACCATCACTCCCTAGAGTTTGTCGGTGGTCGGAATATCCTATATACTGTTATCTGGATACAAAGTAAAAACAATAACAAACTAACTTCAACAGTATAACCCAATTATTCCCGATTTTTTCTCAGCATGTTTCTAAATGAGATCAGACATTTTTAACTTGTCCCTGTACCCTCGCTCAACCTTGTGGGATTTCGTTGGCACTTTGAAGTGTCGTGATTTGCTGATTGGTTGTTACAGAGCTGGTTGTTATAATCAATATTATACTTGTATTTATCATAAAAATTCCTCGGAACTTCTGATACCCTCACATTGATGGCTGTGAGATACATGTAATAGCAAAACTTTAGCCAGAAATGAAAAAATATATATATAAATACCCTTTTTCAAAAACTTCTCCATTAACATGCAGATCAACACTTATTCTCTCATAAACAATAATTCTAACATAAATAATTATTACATTTGACAAAAAAACTTGTAAAAAAAAACATGACTCTCTCACATTTCCATATCTTTTTGCTACAGTTAATATCACATCGACCACCGCTGAACAATGTGCAAAACACCTAAGCCACTCATCAATAACAATACCCATATCGGTGATCCTAGTTGCATCCGGAATTAATGACATCTCATTCTGGATAAAAATTAAAAAAAATTCTGAAAAAAAAATATTTCAAGTATGTTGTTGGTTTTCAAACCACCACCAAACCAGAACATGACATGACTCCCATTCTGTCCCAAAGGAGATTTTCAAACCAATATGGGACAGGGAGCTACAACAATGCTGTAGGAAAAATGTTTTTCAAAGCGCTGAAAAATAATTATACTCTCACTCATCGAAGAAGACAACATTATTTTACACTTTACAATTTACAATAACCCCAGAAGGCATGGAATGCACTTACACTGGAATAATAATAATAATGATGAATAAATAATAAAGATAATTAGAAATGATAGTCAGAAAGGATAGCACTTCGCATACGGAGCCAGGTTGAAATCCTCAATAGCAGAAGCAAATCTTGTGTAGGAGGCGCATACAAGTTCTGATGTTCCATATTCTCGCTACACGGCATCTGTATCCGTGGAAAAAGCAATCTCTTCTGGCCATTGGTATTCTTATTACGAAGTAAGGTTCTCTCGACGGTAGATAAACAATTTGGTGGACTAGTTTGTAACACATCTTCAGATCTGATGTGATTCTACGCCATTCCATTTGTAAAGGCTCCATATCTGTGAACAGAACTCCAGAGTCGAGCGAACGTACACACAGAAAGCATATGACAACGTATGCGCATCACACTTGCGGTATGCCGTCTATAACATGTGTAAGATTCATTGAAATCTAGAATGCGGCTCATTGCAATACCTAAATCCACGCATGTGTGGTTGTTGTAAATTATCATTTATAACAACCATAAGTTCCATGAATTATCCACAACAATAACATATCTCATATTTGCACATATGACTTTGAAAATCTCTTCACCAGGATACTACACAATAGACTCATTGACGTCTGTTTTAATCACTTTCAAAAATACGAGAGAGAGAGAGAGAGAGAGAGAGAGAGACAAGGTTCCCTTAAATTTAATTTCACACTCTAGAAAAAACTTGTTGACTTCTGCATTCTTGAAAACTTTCTTTACAATGGCATATACATATTCACAAGCAGATTAAAGGAATACCAATGAGGACCTGCTACTCAAGCGCCCTCTTGTAAAACTTTTTTCTCCACTTTGAGCAAAAATCTATGCTGCAATACAACTTTGTTGGCTTCCGTTACATTGATGATATAATCATTTTCAACAGCTTCAATTTTAACAGCATCTTCTCCCACCATGTGCTGCAAAACAGGCGCTGGGTAAGGCGTGTATATAGGTTTCAGAAAGTTCAAATATTCAGTATTGCAAGGGGTCCAAATCGTGTTAACTACTGTAATGCAAGGATTTCAAAGAAATAACGTGCTGCCATCTAACTGGAGATTTGCTAACCGACATTTGCGCTGTTTCGATGTAAACATTTTCGAAAAATCAAGTCTTTCTTCAAAGCTTAAGTCCCGCGTGCCATTAAGAACACACGTGGCTGTTCTCTGCACCCACCCACTGTAATAAGTATATGTTCCTCTGTAAGTATGGTCACCAAAACCTGACGGCATGCTCCAATCCAGGACGAACTAAGCCCGGAAAAGTGGTAGAGAACGCGAAGAGGCCTTTCCGAGCATTCTATTCGACTTTTTCGACCACCGCTGAACAATGTGCAAAACACCTAAGCCACTCATCAATAACAATACCCATATCGGTGATCCTAGTTGCATCCGGAATTAATGACATCTCATTCTGGATAAAAATTGAAAAAAATTCTGAAAAAAAATATTTCAAGTATGTTGTTGGTTTTCAAACCACCACCAAACCAGAACATGACATGACTCCCATTCTGTCCCAAAGGAGATTTTCAAACCAATATGCAGCATGAAAATGAAGAAAGTGTATTATGATAATATACAGGGGTTCCTGTGAGTGCCAATGAAATGAAACCATTCGTGTCTTTCCCCCTAGCACACCCACTAGAAGAGCTGAATGGAGGACACTTGTGGTTATCACTTTTACATCATTGTAACTGGAATGTCATAAAAATTCTTGTTCAGGTCCCGTTTCTATAAGATATATTTGCTACATGTAATAGTAATATTTGAGCTTAGCTCAGGTTATAGCTCAGGGTGATATTTGTACCCAATACTACCTTCATAGTAATGTTTATGTGCATTCCCAATAGTATAAAAAAGGGAAATTTTTGTATAGTAAATAACGTATGCGTGTAATTCAAATGTGAATGCCCAGCACTGTCAACGGAGGCTCTGTTTGATTGTTCCAGTCGCAGTGCGGGCTCTGTGTGTATTCTGTGGGTGTATATATTGCATGTTCTGTAAGGGGAAGAGCGAGCAGAACTGCTCAGCGCTGTGGACGGAGGCTTTGTTTCTTCGTTTCCCGTCACAGTCGAGGCGCTGTATATATGTAATTTGTATGCATTGTGCATTTAGACCATTCTCAAATCTCTCCCACTTCAACATGCCAGCTTCTTTTTCTTCTTTCTTGCCCACAAGTCTTTTCCACCCATTTTTTTTTAAATCCCAGGCTGCGGTCTCCGGCCCTTATGTGCCACTGGGCGCACGTGCAATTTTTCTCCCTAGTCATTGGATTCAGCTATACATTTTAGTCAAATGGCTTGTACGTTGCATCGAGTTGATGGCTGTCTTCATGGGGAGAACGACGCTGGTAATTCGAAACTTGCGAGCACGGGGCAAGGGGAGCCACCACTATAAATCTTTGCTAACTTTTCCGACACAACTCTGCCTCTTTTGAGGTAACGGAAGTAAGGTGCTTTGCATCAGTCCGGGGCTGTGAGTGGTTCTATCTATCTATCTACATGCAATAGTTATGTATTAGTAGTGGCAGGCATGTAGATATGATTTTTGTTGTTGTTTTATCTATTTCTGTTTTCCCTTTATTTTTGCAAGAGAAAATTTTTCCCTTTATTCATCCACTTGCAGCAGGGATTCTTGAGCTATGGATCACACACGATCCAAATATGATTCACAGGGACTTCTGGGGACTTCTGAGATTTGTCGTAAAAATGCACTTGCAGTCGGAGATTCCTGAGTTATGGGCCACGGGCCAAACGTGACTCGCTGGGGCTCTTCCTAGATGGGTCGTAGAACTCTTTTTACGGTCCGGTTATAAATGCACTGTCTTATGTGGGTCGTGAAATTGATTCTGTTGTTGATTTTGGGTGTCGGCTGTAAAGGTTAAGCATCTGTGTCTTAGAACGTACTTTGCTCAAACCGTGTTCCTCTCGCCAAACTTGGTGCTTGAAGCCATCTGATGTGGTTCGTGAAGCTGCACCTGATATTGCTTACGCAATATTTTGACAGTTTTATGTGTCACCAAGATGGGCTGTAGGCTGGGGGGAAGGGGGATGACGATGATGATGATGTCATATCATATGTAGTAAAAACCTTTCTTTTGCGGTCACTGGCAAGTCAAAAATGTTCGTCCGTAAAAGTGGGGTGACCGTCAATCAGGAGTTTGAAATGCTCATTGTTACTATACAAGGGAAAAATAATATTTGGCAGTAAAAAGGAGGATTGACCGTATCTAGGGCTGTCTATTAATGGGGGTTTTACTGCACATACATATACATTAGATCAGCCGGCTCCGCCATTTACGCTAGGGCGCGGGGAGTAGTGCCCGCATGACCCTCAATATCTAGAAAATGTCTGGGGTGGGGGGGGCGATGAGAGAAAATCGTTTGAAGAAGGGGGCGATGTAACAGAAACTACGTTCTTTTCTCAAATTTAAAAGAGAAAAAAATGATCGTTCTCAAAGCTTAAATTCGTTAGCCGAGGAAGAAAAATGTTGAAAAAAAAATCTCAGTTAGCTGAAAAGTTTATAAGGCGGGGTGTTCGTTAGACGAGGTACATTACCTGTACACCATAATTCTGTTTTAAAATTCAGTCGAATTTCAAATATTTCACTTTCTAACATATTTACTGCTGCCATCTATGACTAATATATGAACATTAAAGGTATGTTCGTGTATATATGTTGAATGTAAGGACGTAGATGGCGGCACTATATTTTCGCATTTTCAACACTCCGTTAAATTATAAGATTTAAAAACGGGGTAGGGTTACCAGATATCTTTCTGATGTCACTTCAAACGTCTCCCTACGTTTTAGAAAATTTACCATTTTGTGCTCCTTTGCAGGTTTATATGGAATTATTATTTTTTTTTTACTCCCAACCCATCTATTGTTTTTAGGGGTTATATTTTTCACAAACATTTTCACCCGCTTTGACCAATCGCCGTTCCCATCACGGCGGCAACTAGATATTTCGTCACTCGGACGAGCCGGCATTTCGGCGCCCTTTGTAATGTAAAAGAACCAATTAAGTGGTGAATTAGGCACCCCCTTCTGGTTAACCACCCTGGGCACCAGACTCGCCTGCTGCCCCCTCAGTTGCGGCCCCTGTTTTCATTCCCAGAATACAAGAATACAAATTGGCTCCAAACAGGGCAGACGCTATTTCAACCACGGCCCGGTTTGCTCCAGCTTAATATGGGTAAGACAGTCTGAAAAAAAAAAACTGGAAATTAGAAAACCACAACATTAATTTATACCTGTATATCATTTCTGGTTCATCAATTGCTATTCGAGTATACTGGAGTGATGTTACCTCTTCCATAAATAAAATTGAAAATAGAACGCAAGCATCACTCAATTACTACGGGGAAATCACCTCTGGAAAAGAAAAAAAAAGCAACACTCTTAAATATAAAGATATATATATATATATATATATATATATATATATATATATATATATATATGCGAATACTTCTCATTAAAAACGGGGGGGGGGGAAGAGATGTTATAAGTGCGGGTTTTTTTTTTTTTTTTTTTTTGCAGCGTTATTGTGATGGCCGGTTTATTGTAGGCCGGTGTATGAATAGTGAATAGAGAATAGAATTTATTTGTTAAAAAATAGGAAATGGACGTAATCGAGGGGTACACACGTAAGCGTCCTTTTTTCTCGGTTTTCGGATATGGTAATCCTAAAGAATATGGGGATGTACAGTATTAAGTGTCCTTACACCATGTTTTTTCTTTTTAATTTTTCATTCTTGTCTTCATTTCCACGATATCATTTGTTTTTTTTTTTTTGCCTCTCCAAAGGTTGTCTAAAGCCGAGTTCTTGAACCTTTCAGACACGGTGGGTCAATGTTAATTGTTACATTTTCATGAAAACCACGGAGCACCAACTTATTCCTAGGTTACCAGAAGTCCACTTTTTGATGTCATTTCAAAATTCCTCCTACGTTTCGAAAAATTCACCCTTTTTTCGGGTCCATGTTAAATGTGCATGTTACTATGAAACATGTAAATGTACACTCTCTCTCTCTTTGTGTGTATGTGTTTGTGTGTGTGTTTTCAGACATTTTAACAAGCTTTGACCATTCGCCGTCGAAATTCCGAGACAACAAGAATGGAAAGATGCTATTCTGCCCTGTGTCGGGAACGCCATTTGCCACACCAAAATATTCAAACTTAGGAACTCGCATAGGTAGAATTATTCTCATTTTAAACATAGAGAAACACACTTTTATTTTCTTTCACGCCATCTCTTGCTTACCACTTTCTCATGTACATGATTAAAACTGATACACCAAGACATTTGTGTATACTGATGGCACCCAAACATTAAAACAAAAATGTAGATGCCATTCCATTCCCACGCTTCAATTAACAAATCACATTAGAGCTTTTTCTTTTAACGTAGAAATAATTCTCGGTTACATTCACTTTCTTTACGTCTTCGCGTGTGTAAGAGTTCGCGTATAAGTAGTTCCCTAGAGTGCTCTAAATTATTGAGCAAAGGGGACCTCCTTTAAAATATTGAAAATGTAGTGCAGAATTAACAGTGCCTCTTGGCCTCCCCTTGGCAGCAAAAGAGCTAGTGGAGATGAGCTAAGTCTCATTTATTTTTGTGTGCGCGTGTGGCATTTCATATATTTCACATTATGATAATCCATTCTTTTGTATCTGTGAAACGTTTTGTTAATAAATTGATTCAATTTAATTACGGCACATTTGAATAAAATAATGTTTAACAAAATGTTTAATTATAGTTTGATTCAGTGATTCTAAATACATACGAAATGATAAGAAGTAAAATAGAATGCATATTGCAGCGCAACGTCAATCTTGATTATTTATTTTGTATGTGCATTTTTCGTTGAATAATTAATATGCTTGTATTACGGCCCGCGATACCTGCTTGCTATTCTAACCATGACCCAGATTGTTCCGGTATAATATGAAAAAATATAGTCCGATAAGCGTTTCTCTCTGGAACAGAAAAAGCCGCAGCATCCATTTTAAGAATACCACTACTCATCAACATTTCAAGCCGGGGTTACATTAGAAAAGTCCTATAATGGATCATTAACAAAATTAAAAATAAAAAAATCAATAAGCCTATTAGTTACATAGAATGTAACCTAGAGGCAAATATTAGTTTTTTTTTCCTCGTTTTATACAACTTTTATAGCATAATCCTGGTCTAACGCCGTATAATGGCGGGGTGAGGGTGCGTTTCATGTAGAGTAGGCTACCACTCAGGGTGAGAGTACTCCATTCAGAAATAAGAAAACAGGATGCCGACAGCACCAGTGCCGTCTTAATATTGCGGAAGTGGTGACGAGTATCTGATCTCTGTCAAATGTTAATCCATGTGAGAGCTAAGGGCGTGAAAGGCGATGGAACTTTCCTGGTTCCCTGTGAACCTATTCTTGCAATCCATGTTTTCCCAAGTTGATGTTTCCTTGAATGAACTTCTGATTTCATCTTCCAGTAACACGTACCCCTACCGTGCTATGATGGAAACGCTCCTGAATCACGGAAACGAAAGCAAAACCAGCCAACTGACCACAGAGTTCTTTATTTATAAAGACACTGCCGGAAAAATGAGTGATGTGTACCCGAAGTCACAGAGGATCCCTACGATGGTCTAATGCAGCGAGCTGCGTTCATCGAAGAAAGTAATGGGCCTACCCGGGCACGGCCCGGGGGCCTCAAGAGAAGAGGGGCCTCAAAAAATCAGATCACGGTTGAAATTTTATAGGATTTACCAGGTAGGGCCTCAGGAAAACTACTTCGCCCGGGGTCCATGATTCTCTTAAGACGGCCCTGGACAGCACTATGGTTAGCAGATTCGAAAAATGGCAGGCGGATGTCTAAACTTTACATATTACTTTGTCTATCGGATAATTGGCTGGAGTATGATTCAGTATGTAGGACATGCGAAACACACCCGGAGACACTTTGACATGTCTTATGTATAAACAGGCGTCACGGAGAATAACTTTGAAGGTTGCATCTTTGTCTGGTGAAAGCAGACATAATTCTGACTTGCGACGTATCATTTTTATTCTTAGAGAGACAAGATTCAGTAGAAGTCGCTGTTGACAAAATATGTCTCCGTGAATAGAGCCCATCATGTCGACGGTCTTACTTTCTTCGATGAACGCAGCTCGCTGCATTAGACCATCGTAGGGATCCTTTGTGACTTCGGGTACGCATCACTCATTTTTCCGGCAGTGTCTTTATAAAAGAACTCTGTGGTCAGTTGGCTGGTTTTGCTTTCGTTTCCGTGATTCAGGAGCGTTTCCCTCATAGCACGGTAGGGGTACGTGTTACTGGAAGATGAAATCAGAAGTTCATTCAAGGAAACATCAACTTGGGAAAACATGGATTGCAAGAATAGGTTCACAGGGAACCAGGAAAGTTCCATCGCCTTTCACGCCCTTAGCTCTCACATGAATTAACATTTGACAGAGATCAGATACTCGTCACCACTTCCGCAATATTAAATTCCAGTGGGCCTCCATCGGAGACGTTTGAAATTGGGTAATAGGTAACCCATTTTCCGCTTTTTTATGGTAGTCTGTGTTCCAGGTAGAGTTCAGATTTTGCCAGTTGAGGAGAATCCTTCAAGAGAAAAGCCATCACGGATCGAAAATACCGTGTTCATGTTGGGTCGTTTGGCTAAAGTGATGCGTTTCACCTTCTTACGTTTCCTTTTATGTCCCGCTCCAAACATGGACCGAGACTTGGCCACTGCTTTCTCCGTCAGTATCTGCCCAGCTTCACTCGTTCTTCTTTTTGCTGCTTTTTTGACGTTTCCCCTTTCATTACGTCATCAACGATATCGGCACCGGAACTTAAAATGTGTTTGCCAACAGTTTTAGCTCCTTTTTTCAAAAAAGGTAAGGCTACTTAAAAAGACTACTAAACCAGACATGCACCTCTCCCATATTCCTCTGAGGAACTTCTGACGAATTGGTACATGTTGGAATGTGTGTGTATGTACGGTGAAATGTCCGTGAAGTTTGTTTCTGTGTAATGCTTGTTATCTATTTTTTGAGCTATGTGTTTTTTCTCAACTCATAATGTATGAAGTGTAATGAATGAATAATTGTAACGTTGCAGGCCTGTTGCTCTCTGCGACGAGACTTTTTAACGGGAAGATCGTCTCGCATTCTTGCCTCGAAGTTGGGAACCGCAGAAAACCAAGCAGAGGCGCAAACTCTAAAAAAGACTGCCGAATATGTTCCCTAGTCCATATCCTCTTTGCATTACAACACCCGAATAATACGGCAGGTCTTGGCTGGCTTGTTGAACATAATAGTCTTCACACTGTTTAGTGCAACAATGGTATGGAATAATAGTTGTCTGATGTGGAAGTGAAGAATCAGAATCCGGTTTCCTCTACTGAAAGGTATGTGATTTCCCGATCTGTCTCGAATTTCTATTTCTATAGTATAGAATTATTTTCGAGCTAAAGGGAAATAGTGAGGTCTATTATATATATAATGAGAGCTAATAACTTCATTATCCTTTCCTCTTACGCTAACGACTCTCAGTATTGGAGCTTGCACATCTCCTACAACCTGAGACTGCACGATATCTGAATAGACGTACAAAACTGCAAAAAACACGTTTGTGTCAGCAACGTAAGGACATTCGGTAGTTTCTTCGATCAACAATGACAACGTCCGAGCTGTGAAGGTGATCTGTTCCGCATTAAAACGGGCATTTTTCTTGCGGGGCTTTTCCTGTAACACGTATGGCTTCGTGTTCTGTAAGAGAAAAAAACGTATGTCTCACAGAAACAAAATTGCTCTATTTAAAGAAAATCTACTGTATTTTATCTCGATGTACCGGCGTCAGGGTCATAGTCAATTCCTCTCTCAATGAGAGAGAATAAATGTTAGCATATATGAGGAAAAAGTGAATTGTAGAAAATACCTGTAAGAGACAACTGAAATTAACCTTCTCACACAAAACTTGGGCCATACCTTTCTTCTAAAAATGGGTTTTCAGCTAGTATCAGTTCTGCTTCGTCGATGGTAAAATCAGGTTCAAACAGATTGAAATTCTAGAAAAAATAATACAGTTCTATATATACCATCAGTATAAAAATCATCAGTGTAAAATACTAGGTGAATCTTTTGAATAATAGGATATGAATAAAATAAAGTTACCTCTTCCCAATCGATATCATCAGGCAATGGATTGTTGTCAAACTCAGATTCCGTATCGAAAACATTCTGGGAAAAAACATAAGTTTCATACGCTATATCAAACATTCTCCATTACATTTAGAATTGATGAATATATAAGTACTTACATCATGATTTTCCATCTTGCTCCGACTCCAAAGAATGATGTAGTCGATGAAAGAAAGCGAACAAATTAGGACTGGGAAGAAAAACCTTATGGGGGGGAGAGGGGTGTCTGTTTCTCACACACCGCGCTATTTATACGATGCTCCGATAATCCGGAAGTCCCTTAATAGCCAATTGAAATAAGGCGGCGGAAGTCTTTTAAAACAGTAGAAATACAACATCGGAACTGTAAATATAAACAACAGAGGTTACTTAATAAACACCGGATGTTGGTATTCTGTAGGAGATAAACACAGGAAGTCGTTTAATAAATAACAGATGTCAGTTAATAAACACCGGAAGTGTGATAAGGCACCTTGTACTATATCTTACCGGCCACTTCCGACGGAAGTGTTACATGAGTTCCGGTTCTGTACCGGGACTCATACTACTGGGGATCGATTTAAACAGGACAATAATTAATTGAAGACTTATTTATTATGAAATTATTTATTTTATAAATATTGTCAATATTTATTTGTGTAACACAATTTGAAATTTTCAGTTCTGAAATAGTTTTTTTCACGCCAATTGTCATTTTCGAGAGTGTTTCAAAAGTTTCTGACTAATTGTATTAATTTAATTATTTCCGAGATTAATTTTAATCTGAGTGTGAAAGCATGTGAATGACCTACATAGGCGAAGATAGACTTGTGAGTCTGGGGCGAGAGACAGGATGACGATGTTATGTGGGCAATGGTTGGAATGGTAAGCCTTCCAAAGGGCAGGGCAATGATCTTGTAGGAAAATACCATTTAAAATAGGTACATGAAAACTCAATGATTACGAAAAGGAGGTTCGGAGAATGGGTTGTCTTTAACTAGAATATGCAGCTCAAGTAATTAAAACATGAGATGAAATACAACTTTCCAATAATTTCAATAATCGTGTTAATGGGAGATAGTAGGGAGGCGGGAGTTCACATGGCGTTAATGTTAATGTTCATATTTTCTAGATAGACAGTGGAGAGACGTTGAGTGGGGGGGGGGGGGTTAAACAATACGGATTTTAGCTTCTACTCACGTACGGCGGACTGATATCTTATGTTGATGATTCTCCTCTATGGTTATTGTTGAGAGGGAGCAGACACTGGATCGAGGAGGAATGAGTGGTCAAGAAAATTAGACTACGATGCGTTAAGGAAAGCAAAATTTGAATAATCCACTTGCATCAAAATCTTGAATCCGCTTATAAACAGGAGGTGTCCGAGTGTTCGTTATGACACGTTTCACTGTAATACTGAGAATCCGGAGTGACGATTGTGCATAATGATCGAATAAATATGATAAATTCTGGATGTAGGAACGAAATCTATCGAACTCACTGAAATGGTCGGAGATTATCAACCGCGACTATGCCTAATCACCAAAGCTATCACTTCTATCGCAATATCTGCAATTATTATAACTTGTCAACGCCGTACAGCAAAAACCGAAAAATAATTTACCTATATACAATAAAAGTATTCACTTCAAAACTGGGGTTTTTTCACTGGTGTCCCCAAAACGGGGGGGGGGGGGGTGTTAATGTATTTACTTCAGAAACACAGCACAGACCCACCAACAAAGTGAAAGGTCTCAATTGAATATTTGATGGATTTTTCGGTTGTCACGATAAAGCCAAAAGATATTCACAATCAATCAGAACGAGAATCATTTTTCACGTTCTCACGGAACGTGTATTCAAGTGTTCGAAAGATTAAATTGTAATATTTCGATATTTTTTGACATTCATACTAGAGAAATCAAGAGAGGATTTGTGAAATTCATCTTTGTATGTTATACGGTATCGATTCTCCATAAAGGTAACGAGCGAGTGAACTTCAACAGGAGGTGATTAGCAAGGCGATCTCTATGGAAAAGCATACCTTCCTTCGCTTATACAGCGCTTTCCCAAAATCTGGAGATTTTGTAGACCTCGAAGACATTCTGAAGAAATGCGGTGTAATGGACGATATGCCGGAAAATCGACGCAGTGAAATTGTGGACCTCATCAGTCAGTGAGTAGAGCGTTTATTTATTTGCACATTTTATTTATTCGATGTAACAAATCAACGTTATTCATTTTTCTTCTTACTCATTTTAAGTTACTCATTTGTTTTTATTATACTTGGGTTTATATTAGGATTGCGTATAAGAGTAAATTACCCCGGCAGTGTGAATATGATACGGGTGCGGAAGCCATACTGGTGCTGATGAAAAAGTTCACTTCGTCGAGGTGATACGTGAGACGTTACACCAGTATTCGATCCAGAATCTTGTCTGCGTGTGGCAGCAATATGATGGGCTGGAACGAGTGCAAAAACTTAGGGGATCTGCCATTCTTAAGGAGCAGTAATACTTGTCCCGTTTTAAAAGGCGCTGGCACTGAGTTCAGTCTGAGGCATTTGTTGTATACGGCATCAAGGATATCTGGAAATTTTTCGTATATAATGGTTGGCATGTTGATCGTTATTTTAGCAGGCCCTGGCACCTTTTTCTTGCCTGTTCTCGCTAGTGCTCTCTCGATTTCGTTTTTAGTGATGTTGGGTTCCGCATTTTCTTTGGTTACTGTGTAGGAAACATTTCCGTCTTCGTTAGAAATATATATTCAGCTCTCATCTATTGAATATAGATTATGTAGCCACCAGTGTAGATAGTTGTGGCTGCACTCTGGGATCTTTTCCCCTACTTGCCAATTAGTTGGGCTTTCTTGTCTCGTTGTATATATTAATGAGAGGTCTGGCCATCCTTTTGAATCCACGAGCTGATATGTCGGTGTGATGCTATCCCCGTTAAGGGTATATAGGTCTCGCTCTATGACCATGTCCAAAATGGCCTGTTCCTATCGTTCTCCAGTGTATAGTTCCCCCGCTGTGGTGGTCGAGGGATCAGAGTGATGGACTCGCATCGCGAGGATCCGGATTCAAACCCCACAGTCGACACAGTGGTGGTCGGCTGAAGTTGGTTTTTTTGCGTTTCTCAACTTCGAGGCGCGAATGCGAGCCGATCTCCCCATTAAAAAGCCTCGCCGCAGAGAGCAACAGCCCTACAACCATACAATTATTCATTCATTACACTTCACTCAGTGAGTTGAGAAAATACTGATAGTTTAGAAAAAATTCATTGCAGATTTCTATGTAGCATTGCTATTCTATAGCTTATTCCTTTAGGCCTGCTGGAAGGACTTTTCAGTCCCTTGAGGCTACAAAGTGTTTGTCTGTAATAAGTGTGCATCCATTTTTTTTTATTTATTTTATTTTTTTGTATTATATGTTTGTATTTGCGTAACACATTTCTATAGATTTGTGTACTACATACTTGTATTCGTGGAACACATGTTTTATTCGTATAACACATGTCTGAATTTGTGTATTACATGTTTGTATTTGTGAAATTTTAAAAAAAAAGGTGGCAACACTACACATAACAAGCATTACACAGAAAAAAACAATCACGGAAGGTTCATTATATATACACACACATTCCAACATGTACCAATTCGTTAGAAGTTCTGATATCTTGAACTTGAGAGCAGTAGCTGATGATGAGAATATGCTATTATCCCACCCGGCTGATTTTTATTGAAACTGTGTGGCCGTGCACCGCCAGCGTTGTCCCTCTAATATTTTGATTAGGGATAAATATGGCAGCCTTCAGGTCTGCAGAGGACCATTTTTGCTAAGCCATAGGAATCCCCTTAAAGACGGATCTGGATATCCTGATATTTTCGAGAGAATGCAACATTATTTTTCAAACAGTTTTTTTGCTCTCTGTAGCCATAGGGCACACAGGCTTTGATGGGAGGTATTTCTCGATTGTCTTGGGTTCTCGGCAATAACCGAAATAATTTGTTTTATTAATTCTCTGGTATAAATGAGTTTTTACGGTTTTCAACCATTTTCTGAAAACGAAAACCTCTGGTATAACGAAAAAGCTAATGCAAAATGCTTGAAGGCACAGTACCTACAATAGCGGTTTCTTTGTTTATCACATCTTTTTACTCTAAAAACAAAATTTTTTCTCATCTTTTTTGAACACTTTGTAACAGTAATTTCTAGGAAGATCCTCCATTGCGAGCATTGTGATTCGGCCCTGAGAAGGGCCTTTGGTTAAATTAATAAATTAAAGCATAAGATTAAAATTTGAAGGATAAACATCGAAAAAAAGCGAAAAACAAACGTGAGAAATACAAGTATGTTAAAAATCAGTCATAGCTTGGAAAGGGAAATAACCAAGCAAAGGAAAACTAGCCAAGTAGCCAGCAATCAGGCAACCTTCGTTTCGACCAATCAGGACACAGAATCTGGACTCATTTTGTCTGTATATTTGGTGAATTACACTGATTTATATACAAATACAAATACAACGCCACAAGAGTCAAAATGCCCAACGATGTGGCTGAGAAAAAGATGCCCATAATAAATATGGGTGTCATATATTTCAAAAATACATCAACCCAATTAAAAATGCAATTACACACAATATATATCAACATATGTAGAATGAGAGTTTCAAATATTCACACCTATCTCAACAGATTTGTATGTAAAATCTGTGATGTTTGGTCAGAACATCAGAACACCATAACTCCAAAATCACATTTTTGAGATAGAAGCATTTTCATTGTCATTTAAAAATCAAAAATAAATCATACACACAAATAGAAATGAAAATACCATGCACACGTATTTGTGCATTTATCTGACTTCCCATTAGTTATAATTAGCAAGACCTACTTTTAGATCAAAATTCCATTTTTTTCAGATATCATGTTCTGACCAAACACCACAGAAATATCAGCATATCACACACACACACATATGCACTAATTAAATTTTACTTCATAGCTTGCATCATTATTGGCTGAATGTACGAAATAAAATGAATGCACTGAATGAAAAGGAAAAAAGACAATTTCATTCATAGCATTTTTCCCCTTTCTCGTGATCGTATTTCGATTATTATTACATAAATTTTGCTTGAAATTTGCAATAAAAATGACTTTTCCATAGGAAAATAACATAGCATTTCAAAATGTATTACTGTTTTCACCATTTTCAAACACTTTCTATCAAAAAATTTCATTCAAGTTCATTCTACAACCATTTTTGTAAAAAAGTACTAAGAAAAAGTCGGATACCTTAAAAATAACTTCAAATGTTAAAATAGATCGATAATCGATTGCGTTCCATTTCTTTTTTCTCTTCCACGTATCTCAAGAATCCCACATCGATTGGACATCGAAGATCTCCCTTGTGTGATCATGCTGGTGTGCCCTGCGCAGAATTGCGTCGACAGAGCTGCATGGATCGAAGATCTGTACGCGCTGGTAGTCCTGATTTTCGGATCGCAAAATCCACCGATATAATTTATTTAAAATCTCTTCTTTCACTAATAATTTTGTTGCCTGCTATGGATTCTTTATTAGATTTAGATCAGGTGACAGCTATGGCCATTTCTGAACGAAAAGTTTTTGGCATAATACCACGACTTCACAGACTTGACTATGTACTTTGGGTGATTGTCTTGCTGAAAAATATATCCTTGAGGCATTCGAGTTCTGTAGCAGGTAGCATGTGAGCCTTTAAAATGCCCAAGCACTTTTTTGATCCACGATACCTGTTAATCGCATTAAAGTACTAGCACCGGATTATCTAAAGCAGCCCCACACCATGATGTTACCCAAAAGTTTCACGATCTGCACTTTTGTTTTCAGAGACATTTGTCATTTAAGAGGGATTTTCTTTACTTTTAAAACGCAAGTTGGTGTCCCCGCTTCATATTTTGGTGAGAAGTTCGCTGAGGATTACTGCATAATAATAAAATAATTCATTATGATAATGAGATCTCTAATGCAATGATTTTTTAAAATAAGTGAAATTGGTGCTCCCCCGGGATAGCACTTTCACCGGAGGCCCCCATGATGAAGTTAAAATACGTGAATCTTCCTTTCTTTCTTTTTTTAATCTTTCAAATTTTCTTTTATGTTTTCTGAACTTGCCCATGTCCATAGAAACAACATTAGTTAATCAAGATTAAATCAAAATAGAAAAAAAAAATGAAATTTTATTCTTCCTTAAAAATAGGCGATTTAAAAAAAAATAATTAATGGCATAAGTGCTGAAATGAATGGCATTTTTGTTTTGCAAATTGAGTTTGGAATATCATGCATTCAGGAAAAAAATCAAGTGTTTTTTCATATAAGAAAAATATTTTCGTTGCAATTAATGAAACCGATGTTCCCAATTGGCAACACTGGCCGTTAGAAGGATAATATTTCGTTGAATTTGAACATTAATTTATTTCCCAGTTTGTTGCAGACACCGAATTGAACAAAAACATGAGTTATTTCTTTCCAGGAGATCGGAAAGGGAAAGAACAAGACCTCGATTCCGAGGCTATGAAGGTGGGGCCAAATGATTGGCATTCATTGGACACCCGAAAAAATCCGTGCAGTCTATCGTAACTCCTTTCACTGCAAGCCTGGACAGAAACGAATGTAAACATTTATTATTATTTTTAATAAAATTGAATGTGTAATACTTTGACTTGATTAGTCATAAAAGATTCAAAATTCAAGAAAATTATTGCGTATCTCAGCCATTGTAATCCTATATGAAAAGTATATAAACGTTTAGAATTTCTTTCATATTCCTTTAATAAAAATATGCCTGCTCAAAAGATATATGTTCGGGTAGAAACTTGAAGACCTCAAACAAAATAGCACAAATAGTTCGCAAAAATGTTCACGAAAATTCCGAGAATATAAATTAAGGTGAAATAAATTAAGATAATTTGCATATTTTATCGAATTTCATGAAAAGAACTGAACTGAATGTAAAACCACTGCTTCTAGACAAAAATGCAAATCTTGTACATCAAATACGTAAGCGCACATATGTGTATAGGCGGAACCAGTAGAGAAACAGGCTTTATAAGCGCGCGTAAGTTAAGACGCATTTCGTTCGCTAGCACACCTCGGTGAATTTCTTGGTGTTATTTTGCAGCAATCAGTTAATTTCAAATTGTAACAGTAAAAATGAGTAACCACCAACGTTTAGATGATGGAATGAGGTGGCGAATTGTGGGGAGGCTAGAAGCAGGCTAATCTCATTTCCAGATTTGTAGAGAGTTCAATTTAACGCCCAACGTTGTGTAACTTATGGAAACAGTTCCAGGATACCGGATCCATCGAGAGAAAGCCTGGGCAAGGTCGTCTAAGAGCCACGACGGCCAGAGAAGATTGTCATTTGTCGTAACAGGAGTGCTGCAGCTTCTCAGCTCTCTCGTGACTTGTATGCAGCCACAGGAACCCGTGTATCAAGGGTGACTGTTTCCAAAAGACTTCATGACAGAGGGTTGTTTGCAAAAAGATCTGCTGTTTGCGTCCTGCTCACTTCTACGGACAGGAGAATCCGTTTATCATGGTGCAGAGAGCATAGAGATTGGAGTACGGATCAATGGGCGACCGTTCTCTTCACTGATGAGTCCCGGTTCAGCCTAAGCACCGATTCTCACCGTACGTTCATATGGAGAGAACCAAGGACCCGCTACCTACCCAACAATGTTCGCGAAATCGACCATTATGGCGGAGGAGGTTTAATGGTCTGGGCAGGCATCATGTTGGATGGCCGCACACCTCCCCATGTCTTTGAAAGAGGCACTGTGACTGGTGTGAGGTATAGGGATGAGGTCTTGGAGCCTTTTCAGGGGTGCAGTTGGCCCTGAGTTCATTTTAATGGACGATAACGCGAGGCCACATAGAGCTCTTCTGCTCGACGATTTTCTTGAGAGTGAGGATATTCGCCGGATGGATTGGCCAGCCAGACCTTAACCCTATAGAGCATGTCTGGGACGCTCTGGGGAGGGCCATTGCTACTCGCACCCCCCCCCCCTCCGGGAACCATCCAGGGAATGAAAACAGCGTTGCTGAACGAGTGGGACCAATTGAAACAGTAAATGATAAACTGGCTTATTTCAAGTATGAAATCACGCTGCGAAACCTGTATATCTGTAAGAGGGGACCATACCCCCTATTAACCCATCTATTAACCCATTTTTTTGTTTATTCTGCAACCGTTGTTTCTTACCTTCCGACTCCAACGAGTGTTACGCACGATCATGCGTGTGTATTAGAATTATTGAATGGTTATTTGTTTTGTATTGTATCAATGTATGTACATATCAAATTTAATTAAAATCGGTACAGTAGTTCTAGAGATAATCCACCATGTCTGCAAATTCTCTTAATTTCTTACACCAGTGTAGAAAAAGAAAAAAAAATAAGTATAAAATTCCATTTCTATGTCATAAAGAATTCCGGCGCAAGTCTAAAAGAAGAATTTATTTTATGGTTCTTTCTCCCGATCTTCAAACGTATTATATAAATATCCGTATGTCATGCACTTCAAGAAGACGAGGTCTATACTTGTATCATTGACGCCATCACATACCACACTGAAAGGGAGTTCTTATTTACAAAAATTGAGGTTTATTAAAATAAATAAGTAAATTATACACGTATAGAAGCCCTTCCAAGTCCTTTTGAACAATAAATCAAAATATCTCTCGACTTTAATCACGAGCTTTAAAGGCAGAGGTTTCCAAGAAATTTCGCATTGATTCGTTTCAAGAATGTTTCTTTTTGGTTCATAAGAGACCCTTGATGGTTCCAGAACTGTTCCACAGAAACACCAATGGAACACCAAGTAGAACACCAATGAAAAATTTCATCACTTTTCATACGGCGGAAACCAGAAAAGATCTCGTGGAACCGTGGACTTATCCTTCACAAGAAACATCATGACCCACCTGTGACTACTTTTACTCTTCACTGGTGAGCCAAATAGGAGTAGTAGTCCAAAACCCTACTAGTTTCAAATAAAAATAAAATTATGCTTGTCCTAAAGTAACTGCAGTTCACGATTCTAAAAAAATCTACCAAATAACACAATAAAATGTTTATTTTACAAATATTTGTGATCATTAAAATAAATCAACTTCAAGATCTTTTGTAGTCATGTTAGTGCAAAAGCTCTTGTAGTGATCAAAATATCGACCAATAATTCGCTATGGTTTGCGTTTGGTCTGAATTCCATATGCTCGATTGTGTGTGTGTGTGTTCATTATTTCATTTTTTAATTTAAATCTTTCCTCAAAGTTGGATGGATATCACAAGTTTGAAGAGTTCGTTGTAGTCATTGCCGAAGCTGGATTGCTGGATCTGAAGCAGATGAGGAAGTGGCTTTGCAGCAAATTCCTGGTACAGGCACTTAAATTACTCTACGTTAATCGCATTTTCTATGTTAAGGGTTCCATACTTTCCACGGAGTACTTCCAAAACATTTTTTCAAGCAAACAGGGGAATTTAGAAAAAGCAATTTGCCCCGTGGCCCATAATGCTCTTGAGTCTTTCAAGCTGTCTAATACCTTATAGGTCTACAACGAAATGCAGTGTCTATATACTACCATGCCACCCCTACACATACTGCAGCACGACCCCCCAGGCTGGTATCTTTGTCCCCTCTATAGTTGATTTATAGTGGGAAAAAATTATGATTCGTACGGTGCTGTAGGGATAACCCGGGATGTATCTAATAAATAAAGCGTATCTGTAAAAGATTCGCATTGACGCAGAGCGTTCATTTCGCCCCACCCAAGAGGCGAATAATATGGGGAAATTTGTCTGTCCCGTAAAATACTGAAAGATCTAACAAACTTACACAATTCGCCCCTCCCGACACATTATCCTGGATCCATGCCTTTCTTAGAGCTTTTCCTGGTCAAGAGCCCGGGCACAAGACAACCTTTCTCTAGCTGCGACCCTGGTACTCCCCGAAGTGCAAAGACTTCTCAAAGTCATTGTCAGATTTCGGGCTTGCGAGCACTGGGTGAAAGTCCCAATTAATCACCCTGTCCCAATTGTATTCAAGAATTTTACAGTTTATGCAGGTGGTTCTGGTGCCATGGGTGCCGGACAAGAAAAGGGGCACAAATTTCACCCTATAACTTCCCCTTCAATGTTGCAGGTGGGCACCGAAATTCGTGCTTGTCTCGGCTGATCAAATATATTGTTGCGGTCTCGTCCGGATGCGGTACGGCTAAGCGCAAATTGAGTCACGTGCAGCTTCGCGAGTGGGCGGGACCCGAGCGCGATGACGTCAACACGCCCCACGCGTAGCGAGGTGATGCGCATGTTGGAACGCTGTTCATTCGTGAAGTCTGGGCGTAGGTCCCGAAGTGGACGAGCGTTTTCATAAGGGAACGATTTCGGGGAGGACTCGGAACCTTGGCATTTGGGAGGCTCCATGAGAGCCTGGATATTATATAATGGTCAATAAAGTTGGAATTAAATGGAAGACAACATACAGTATGGGAAATGCTGAGAAAAATATCTTAAAATACCGTATACAATAATGTTTAAACAAAAAATGAGGATTGATGACAATTCGAAATTAATGAAAAATTAATAACTATTGAAAATTAAGATTTTTCTGATAAATTATTCCTTGATTGATGAAATATAATTAATGAAAATTCAGGAATGCAAGTAAAATTAAAGTAAAGGGGAAAATAATTACGTAATTAAAAAAAACACTGAAGGTGGGTTTACATAAATTAATGAAGATTGAAGATGTGTTAAAAATTAACGCAAATTTAGCATTGATAAAAATTTATGAAAATTCAGGAAAATTTATAGAATCCACGAAAATTCGAAATTTAGAATGAATCACACGATTAATAAATGTAAATGAAGATATATTTACATAATTAATAGAAATTGAAATGATTGAAAATTACGAAATTAATTAAAAATAATCCCATAATGAATGGAAATTTGGAACTTGTTAAAAGCCTAAACAATTGAAAGGATTGATCACTATTTAAAAATAATAAATAATTCCAAAACTGCTGAAAATTCATATTTAATGACAGATAGATTAATGAAACACCAGAATTAGTGAAATTAATAACTAAATTTCAGATTTAATCGAAAATAATGCCTCCATCGAACTATGAAGTATCATAATTAATGATTTGATTTCCGTTGGCTGTAAAACAGAGTGCTGTCCGTCGTCGTGTCACGAACGCTACACGCGGCTCAATTTGAAATTAGCCTACATATTGCGAAGCGCACCCTATTGGTCAGTGGTCCCCGCGTTCGACCCCGCCAAAGGACATAGATAACAAGTTCTTTCCCTACCGAACCTGAGGCGACCTCTGATAGATGACGCCTTCATTTCCGACCCAACTCAATCAGTAGTAAATTACTGTTAGGCGATGTGACGATGATGGTTCGATTGTGTGGAGTAAAGTATCAGTATATCCTTGTAGAAGAGATTCTCCCCATCAGAGAACAGAAAGAAACAGGCTTGCACTTTGGAACAACCGACAACGACATTAGCGCAAATGCACATTTGCACAACAATCACAGGGTCAGTTACGAAATCCCTACCAGCGGTAGTTGAGTAGAGGCATTGCAACCTCTTGTTAACTTCAGTCAATGATCCCTAGTTGGCGGCAGTAGATATGGATGATTTTTTCCTCGGCAAAGATGCGCGAAATCAATAGGCTTTCTGGACATTATGCTGCCGAGGTGACAAGAAAGAAGTGTAGTGTTGTTTCTATCACTTATGTATATATACACAGAATGCATACACAGAAATATTATGTAATATATACATATATATATATATATATGGGATCTTAGTATAAAATACCCTGTTCCCCCATAAGAGCAAATGGCTAAAACTGGTGATTTTTACTGGTAGAGCCAGGACCATTTACGGTACAAAAGAAATAAAACGCATTAAGTAGCCTGTCGGTATATTGTCACACATGGCTTCGGTTAATTTGTTCTTTCATAGTAAAAAAAGTAACAATGTATTATGTATATTTCATAGTAAAAAAAGTAGCAATGTATTATGTATATTTCATAGTAAATTTCATAGTAAATTGAATGTATTATTTCATAGTAAAAAATTTAATAATTATATTGTGAACATTTACACAGAAAAACACTTTGAACGCGATTTTCTCAGATTGCAGCGTTTGAGCTCATCCGTAAGAAAAAAAAAAGAAAGCTACTGCTTTTTTTAAAAATTCTGAAATTTGCAGAAAAGCTTATTCAAAATGTGTTCGTAAAACGTGCCTCGATCTTGGATATGTGATCATTCCTCAGAATTTTATGAATTTTTAAAATTTGAAAAAATATATACAAATAAATACAAATACAAATACAACGCCACAACAGGCAAAATGCCCAACGAGGTGGCTTATAAAAAGATGCCCATAAAAATATGGTTGTCATATGTTTCAAAAATACAGCAACCCAATTAAAAATGCAATTAACACAAATTACAAACAATATATACACATGATAAAATATTATACAATGCCCATAAAGAATACTTATGGTTGTCTTATTCTAAGAATGGATAGCTTCTCGATTTACCCCAACATGTTTATCGTATTTATTTTTAAACGTGTCGATTGTGTTTCAATTTACTACCTCCGGGGGTAAGCTATTCCATTTATTAACAACCCTATTAGAGAAAAATTCCCTGCGACACCATATCCTTGCATTGTCCCTCACCAATCGATACTGGTGTCCCCTTGTAAAAGCAGTCGATTGGCGGTGTACTAAAAGTTCATGGTCCATCCTATCCATCCCATTGAAAATTTTGAACACTTCGATCATATCTCCTCGACACCTGCGTTCATCCAATGTAAACATATTCAAAAAATGAAGTCTCTCTTCATAACTCAAGCCCTGTGTGCCAATAAGGACACGCGTAGCTCTTCTCTGCACCCCTTCAATCAAGTCTATGTCCCTCTGTAGGTATGGTCTCCAAAACCTTACAGCATACTCCATTCCAGGACGAACTAAGCCTCGAAAAAGCGGAAGAATGACTTTAGGAGAACGCAAAGAGACCTTTTTGAAAATGAGACCAAGCATTCTATTCGCTTTTTTGACAACCGCTGAACAATGTTCAGAAAACTTAAGTCGCTCGTAAATGAGAATTCCCAAATCGGTGACTCTAGTTGCATCCGGGATAGTGACACCATTCAACTCGTAAGATAACCATGGGTTGTTCGAACCAAAATGAGCGACCATGCACTTATATAATCTTCAAAACTTTCTAAATTCAATATTTTTAGGAAAAATAGTTCCCATTAGTTAATAGCTAAAATACATGGTCTATTTATTACTACGTGTCAAATAAAAATTTCTGCGAAATTTCAGAATTTTTGGGGCAGTAGTTTTTTTAATCTTACGGATGAGCTCAACAACTAAAATTTGAAAATGTGTTGAATTGTTCAAAGTGTGTTTCCTTGTAAACGTTTAGAATATGATTTATTACTATTTCTTCTATTTTTTGAGAGAAAACATTAACTGGATGACTCGGAATCTTATAGTGTTTTATTTGTGATTAAATTAATATTTTTTAAATTAATTTTTGAAGTTCAACTGCACATTTTTATAGCATATTTTGTCTAGTAATAAGGAAACGTAATTCTCCTACTTTTATCTCTTTCGCAGCCACAGTGATTGGTTGTCCCAGATCAAGCGCAAGATTATCAGAGAGTATCTTGAAACACAGGATAGTTGGGGATAACAGAGGATTTTCAGAATGAGCGATCAAATAAAATTGATATTTTTAAATAAAAATCGGATTAACTGTTTAAAAAAAAATAAAGACTTATTTTTGTTAACTATTGTTATTGCTCATGTTATAGTTATTTGAATTTGCATTTCTTTGTGTGTGTGAATTGGTGATGTCCCGATTCGTCCTTTCCCGTTTCATCCATTTAGCAATATAGTGCCGTTCTATCCGAGGTGATAACGTGACTTTGGCCGCTGTTATTCCCTCTTTGTCATCGTGATTATACCTTGACGGGGGGATTAAGGTTTTTATCTTTGTATGCACATACCAAGTACCCGTTGTTCGTTGTAGCTATTGTACTTGATGTCCAATAGCTTCCAAACCAAAGTGTAAAAAAGAAAAAAATTCTGGTACCAGATGATTATATTACAGTACACAGTGACTTCATAAGCGAGATATACAAATACAACGCCACAAATGGCAAAATGCCCAACGAGGTGGCCGAGAATAAGATGCCCATCACAAATATGGATGTCATATACTCCGATGCGACATATTTCTGGACTTGCGTCTTGGCAACATCAGGAAGTGTACCATCAGGCACACAGGAAGGGTTTAGTTCAAACAACGCTTTTTCTGCTCTTAGGTTAACATGTATCGTGTAAATTTCAAACTGTGGACGGCAGCTCTTAAAAGTGTCATCTGTAAGAGCTGCTGTTCACAGTTTCACAACTACTGTACACGATACATGGTGACCTGTGAGGCAGTAACGAAGAAATAGCAGTTGTTACTGCCATTTACACCTTATTACCTAATAAGAAAGAAGAAATGTATACAAAAGAGAGAGAGAGATTGCTAACTTCACTACAGAAATCGTACGGTGGTCTCCAAAGTACATGGAAAATTGATTTTGAAGTTGCGATGTTTTGAAGTTTACTCAGTTCAGTAAAAAAGGTATTTCGGCATTGTGATGCTAAAGGCTAATTTTTATTTCAGCAATTCATATTTTCAACTCTGGTAAAACATACATTGATATCTCGACTTACACCAACCATTCGTTCACAGATTTGGGCCCTGGGCGAACAGGAATTCATGAGATTTTTTTGTGTATGAAAACATACATGAATAAATAAACGTAGTTAGAGAACATTATTGCGTAACAATTACGCATAACTACTATCAAAATCAATTCTGAAGTATGTGATGGCCTTTGCTTCATAAATTTGAAAAGTCAAGAAGATGAGAAAGAGTGCCAATATTCTAAAAAAAAAGAGGGACTAAAGACTATAATTTGAAACACCGTGAATTTTGGGGCCCCTGAAAAGATGTGGGCCTTGAGTAAATGTTCTATTCACCTATGTGAGAAATAGGCACTGAGTAAGACGTGTATACAGGTTTTCAGGAAGTTCAGATATTCAGTATTTCAAGGAGTCCAAGTTGCTTTAATTAATGCAATTCAGAAACTTCAAAGTTATAAGGTGCTGCCATCTAGCAGGAGAATGGTACAATAAAATTATCCTAGAAAATGTTCTAAACAAGAATTACTGATTTCGCTAAGGTGTTTATACGTTAGTATTTTTACTCAGTGAAAACTAAATAAAAAACATGTTACACATACTGAACGTATCTCTAATTAAAATTGGAGTGCATGATTGTTTTTTGATTGTCTTGCACAGATACCCCACACTTCTTACAAATTTGGGACTTTTTGTTCTTTTTTTGACACGTGAGAGGCACCTTTTGCGTCTCGATATGTGCTCAATTCTTGTTGGTTCAATAAATTAAATCGATGGCATTGAGCCACCAGGGTTCATGATATCCAAAATCTTAATTTGCATTATTGCTGGCGAGTTTTTCACCTCCATATAACAATTGTATTGAAATACTGATTACACCAATATATATCTGCTCTCCCCCCCCCCTTTTTCTTTTGATATCCTCAAAATATCTACTTAGGTTAGAAGAATTTCACTTATTACTTCACTTATTACACCACCTCTCAGATATTACTACACAAAATACTTTGGAAATAACAAAAAAATACACAAAACAAAGGTTTTCTATTTCAATGGTTACGTAAGTACTATCATTGGTAAAATTCCACTCCACGCGAAAATTTATACAAAGAAAATTACACAAGAAACATTACGTGCAAAAAAACCATATCCTTTTGCTAACTGACAGTAGCCTTTATTGGTAGACTTCTGAAGGTTTACGGGGGTGTGACATTCCACCTATGGTGGTATGCCAGGGTTAAATGTATCTTAATACAGTTGGGGACGGTTAATTCAATTTTTATTTTGGGTAATTCGAACTTTTACGAACTTCACTTGAGTTTTCTATCTAATTTAGTGTTGAAATTTCTTGCTGAGTTCGAACTTCGATTTTTTTCGAGGGAAAAATTGAGTTTTGTGTAAGCAAATTTAGTTTGGAATAATTCTGCAAGAAGAGAAACGTTGTTATTCTCGATCATTTTGTGAAACAACAAATTTTTCAAGACTAGTAAAAGTTTGAAAATTCCGTTTTCGTCTACTCTTTTTTTAATGCATTGTGACTATTCCACATTATAACGATTAAGCTTTTTGATCTATAGATCAAGGTGTACCATTCAAAATCTGAATCTTTTGTCGTCATTAAGTGTATGGGAAGTATTGCAAAGTCCAGATGTGTGTGTGTGAAAGTATATTTCCTTCAGATATAGCATAAGAATGATGGAAAAAATTTGCGAAACAGTTTCGTAACTGACGAATTGATAATTGCTATCCCATGTGAATTTTGATACAATTGTAATTGGTGGAAATCTGTAGTCATTTTACAGATCCAGGATAGATTAATTAGATAATTCGAATTTTGGATAATTTGAACTTTCTTCCAATGACTTCGGAGTTCCAATTAACCAAGTTCGACTGTATTTCCGCTTTACTGAAGATATGTCTTTCATAGAACAGATTATATATTTCTTCTTTTATAATTTTTTTTTAGACATTTTCAAGCAAAGCAGTTCTCGGAGCAATAGAAACTATTGCGGCCACATAGTGTCCAGCGCTTGATATTTTCTTGAGATGTTTATTTCCGTGTATGTGGTTGACAGAATGCACTCCTGTGATTTCTTTTAGTTTCCTCTAAAAATAAAATATTAAAAAAACCCGCTCTCGTGGAAATGAATGCAAAAAAAATATAAATTTTCTTTGAGCTGATTATAAAATAAGGTAGATACATACCAATTGGGAGTCATACAAGTACTACGTAAGCAACTGGAAGGGGGGTTTAATTTGCTTAGCTTTGCTGATAAGGCGGGGAGAGAGGTTTGAATGATGCTTTCATACGCCGGTGTTTCTCAAACTTTTGTTTAAATGTGTGCGATGGCCCTAGCCACGACACACACTCTGAAAAGCACTGACGTAAGCAATAGGGTGACAAAATATAAAAATAGGCAAGGTGATTTTAATCGTATCCGAACTAGAGAAAATCAAATTGAACAGCAGTCGAGTCAGAATACATACGCGCGTACCTTCATTCCTTCGTAAGAAAATTATAAAACCTCAGAAAACCAAAGACAAGTTTATAAGTCAATCGAGTCAACATCTACTGTTTTAGTTATAGTAGTAGTGAGATAATTCATTCGCTCAGCTCTTCGATGACCAATGCTCATAATTAAGCATCTTGGGCAAAGAACGTGACACATTTAATCATCAGTAATGCGAGGAAAATGTGGTTTTTAATTAATAACTCATGCATTCGAAGCTTCATGTTCGCCTCAGCAGTGCTTACCATCAGCAGGAGAAAAAAACGGAGGGTGGGGGGGGGGGTTGAAATGCTTACGGCAGGACCAACCTTTAGAGAAAGGGGACACTGATGCGTTGAAATTTAGAGAGGAAGACAGAGTAAATCTTTCGGAGAAATCTTTCGAGGAAATCATTTTATAATTTACAGAAATTCATTCAACAACATAATATAAAGCCATTTTTGCTTGATTATCTCATTATGAAACATATTGTTTCTTGGGTTGGGGGGGGGGGCAGCTGACACCTTCTAGATAGGGACCAATAGGTTAACCTAGACTTCTGCCCAGTTTACTAAATTTGACTGACGGGGTGGGAGGTGGAAGGATATTTGCTTACCTTTGCTGAAAAATGGCTAAAATTTGCAATACGTGAACGGTCCCTTGCATGCCCCCCCCCCCCCACAAGGCTGGTGCTGACATCGCTCCAGCCCTTGGGGTGCCCGCTAAAGATCCCATCCTGGGGGCTCTGCTCTCTAGGATGTACGGAGCATCGTCCCTTATGACAATGTTAATGGAATTCCAAATAACCGGAGGGAAATAACAGTGAACATTATACATTACAATCTTTTAGTGTATAACTATTTCCGCTTCGGGTTCCGCGTCTGGTAATGATTAGATCACCCCTCACACACCTCCGGCTTCAAGAAAATTACATATGTTGCATTTCAAGCAGTTCTTCTTCTTTAATTTAATCATTGATCATTTTTGTCGCACCACGGTCATTTTCTGCACACGAGGGCTAATTAGACAGGGACCTAGAATTTATTGAACGCACGATTCTGAACGCACCCAGATTTTTTTTTAACACTCATATATAGAGGTCGGTGCCCTGACCACTCGGTGTGGGACTCCGTGCGGTAGCGATGTCTTTCTGTGGACATGTCACCGCTTCTGTTGGAACTCCTCGTCAGGAAAGGTTCTGGACCCGCGACACCTCAAAACATTTTTTAGTACTTTAGCAGAGAATCTTATCGACTTGGGCCACCACTCCCATTAATCTTTGATATTTATGGACTCAAAGGTTATAAATTGTTGAAAAAAATTTAGACCTATCCTCTACATAGAGTAATTGAGCCTCCATCAACACACGCATGTGAACAAAAAGGCTCTAGGAAAGAGCAATTTCGTCGTTCATCTCTGACAAAGTGATGTCTCGAAAATCGTTGAAAAAAAAGGATAGAGAACAGCCATTGATTTTATCGATAACACTAACTTCACACCTCTGCTCAAAGATAGAGGATAGTCAATCCGGGTATTTCGAGGAACTTTACATACACCAAGATCAGCCATTCACGTATACCTTTTACTAGTTACAAAGGGGCACAGACGGATTAGGAAAACCCTCAAACTGGTGTTTCAAAAATATTTTTGCGAAGTTTATATTTATTTTTTTTATATAAATAAATTTATCTTTTATCAGCTTTTTTTAAATTTTCAATTTATTTTTGGGATCGTCTCGCACAAAAGCCGCCAAACGCAAACTTTTCATGAAAGACTGCAGATGAAATCATCATAATAATCATCATATACATCAGGAATATATTACATATATTAAGTCGAACGCAAATAAAAAATATTTGGTTATTCAGAAGATATAGTAGAAAAAAGGTTGTAATAACAAGAAAATCCACATTTCGTCGCAACTTGAAATTATATTCTCTGTTAGTAGAAATAATCCAATTTGCATAAACGGAATGACCATAAATAACTAAGAAATTAAAACAATCGGTAAATTTCTTTTCTAAGTTTTCGTCTGATCTTCTACAAGATACTATCTCGGAATCCATCGCTATCAAATTAATTGAAAAAAGAAAAAAAAATACCTCCTAGAAGAATAATTGCCCTTTTTTCATTATGTATGTTGCAAAAACGTTAAATATATAGTTGGCTATAACGGTAATTAACCGAAAAAAACCCCCCAATTGCAATATTTTCTCCATCGCTGAACATAATCTCATTTTCCAGTCGATGTGTGTTAAATACGTAATTATTTTCGCTAAACTAATCAATTATCAACCGTGCATCAAATATCTTTTTTTTTTTTGCAACCTATTTATGCACGACTGATGATTCATACCGAGACAAGTTATTTATGGTTATAAGTACTTTCAATTAGGCATCAAAACAGCAAAGATCGAATGAAAAAATTGATAGGTAGAGAATTTTTTCCCCTTTAACTTAAGATTGTGCTATAACTGACATTTATGGCTGTAGTTCTTTTATAAAATAAATTATTTAGAGAATGCTTCGATCGTGTATCATTAAAATTTAATTTAGAGCTCCGTAACCGTCTCGTCAAGAAATAATTGAATCGGGGCTGCGATGGATATCCGAAAGGTATTTAACAATATTAAATTAATTATCCACTTTGATTATATTCCCAACAGAACGCTCTGATCTCTACTTAATTATAGATAAACTAATTTGACCTCAACTAGATGTAATTAACATTAAATGCCCTGCGAGAAGTTTTCATGCTTAACATTTAAATGAATATAATCCGAAAAGTATTCGACTTTTATTTTAATTTGAAGTATTTTTAAGGCGTTTTCAAAAAGTAATTCATGATAATTTTATCATTTACTAATTTATCAATAGATTTATTTTCGTTTCGGTAGGCGCGCATCTTCCGCAAAAATAATACACTTTATATCAGATCTCAGTTTACACCAAACATCTTCCACCCGTTGCTCGCCAGCACTATGGGTGCTCTTTGAAGCATCCATAGTGCTCGATACTCGTGTCCGATTTCGTGCTCGCGTGCACTTTGATCAACAATTCCAATTAAACACCTTATACAAATTGCATCTAAAGATTGAAATCATCCTAATTTCATGCATTCGGATGTCAAACTTTCTGTGAGGGTGCTCTTCTTTCGATGATGGGTACAGCCAGTGCTCGCGACTAGGAAAAGGTTGAAGACCTCAGGTATACACAGTTAAATTCACTTAAAACCGGCTCTGTTAGCATGAGGTAACAGGAGAAATACAGTTTTTTTTTTAATTATCACTTTCAAATTATGCAATTATACATCAATAACCAAAACACCATGGGATCATGTGTAATTAAGTTTTATTATAATCATTTCTCATTGAAATCACGGCTTATATGGTTTTAAAAATTAACTTTTAGCATTTGTGGCTGTTCCAGAGCCACGACACATCCAATAACTTTTTAGTTTTTGATTTTCTGATTTCAAAGAGTTTTAATAAATTCTTATACGATTTTTTTTCATGCACTGTATTCAAAATAAACATTGTTTGTCGCATATCAATTCAATCTTCAACTTGAAACAATGAATAGTTGGTTGTAAACAACGAATGGATTGGTTTATATTTCAATACTTGGAATGTACACTGCTCAAAAGAATTAGACCAACACATGGTTTTAACAAAATTACGCAAAGATGTATACCGATAAGTAACATAAAATGAATCATCCATAATTTAAAGCCTAGCAGGAAACGGAAGAAGAAAACTTCATATGCAAATCACAGTTCATGACGTCAAAAACCAGAAAAAGGAGATAAGGGCAGAAATCGGGATGTTGCAGAAACGTCTGTTTTACTGCCGTAACTGTGAAATTCGATTGCGCAGTATTGTTTTTTGAGACAAGGTGACTTGAGGATGTCTCAACAACGTGATTTACCGGAATCCATGGCATGGCGTGTTATAGGCAGACTGGAATCCGGGCAAACACAACGTAGTGTTGCGGACGCTGTTGGAGTCGCCAAAAGTGTTGTTGCAAGGCTGTGGAATCGATTCCAAGAAACAGGAAATGTTAGACGTCGACCAGGGCAAGGCCGGCCACGCGCCACTACAGCAACTGATGACCGATATGTACGGTTAACAGCCCGTCGAAACAGAACAGAGAATGCTACGCAGTTGCAAAGACGGTTGCTCTTGGCAACAGGACGAAGGGTGTCCAGCCAAACAGTACGTAATCGGCTTCATGAGGGAGGGCTCTATGCACGTAGGCCAATGGTCTGCATTCCGTTGACCCCACGCCACCGTGCGGCCCGAAGAAGATGGGCTGCTGAACATCGAGATTGGGAGCAACATGATTGGAGCCAAGTGCTGTTTACAGACGAGTCCCGATTCTGTCTGGAGTGTGACACCCGACGTGTTCTGGTATGGAGGGACAGGGGCACTCGAAATAACCCCGCATTCGTTCGTGAAAGGTCACAATACAGACGAGCTGGTTGGATGGTATGGGGTGGAATCAGCATAGGCGGACGTACGGACCTGCATATCATTCGGAATGGCACTTTGACGGCCCGAAGGTATGCAGACGAGATACTGCGACCTCATGTCATCCCTTACGCTGGAACCATTGGAGATTCCTTTGTTTTCCAGGATGATAATGCCCGACCGCATAGAGCTCGTCTGGTGGAGAACATGCTTGAAGCTGAAACAATACAGCGTATGGAATGGCCAGCGAGCTCTCCTGTCCAAATCGAGCATGTTTGGGACATGCTCGGAGGACGCATTGCTGCGCGACCAAGGGCGCCTGTTACTGTCCGAGACTTGCAGATTGCACTTCTTGAGGAGTGGAACAGTATTCTCCAAAGTCTGATCGATAGCCTCATCACATCCATGGCAAACAGGTGTGCAGCAGTCTTAGCTGTTCGAGGAGACCACACGCCCTATTAAAACTCATGCATCATGTCTAAACAGTACTTCTTTTTATCGTTTACATGTAACCAAATTGTTGCCCTAAATCATCTTTTCATGTTTTCTCCATATTTTCAAAGAATTAAAGCTTAATTCCAAATTTTTTTTATGTCTTTTTTCTGTATTGCGCATTGATACGCGTGTACTATCCATTGTATGCCAATACGTGGCTGTCTCGCACGGTTTTCTTCACTTTTTTGCTTGCTCCCCTAATTGTTTTGAGCAGTGTATAATCTTCCTCTCTATCCGATGTTTTTTAGTCATTTGCAGATGCCAGGAAATTTTCAAATTTTTCGCTATTGACTTCAATCAATTATTTTCCGAGAATGTGTTTGATTAATGCTTTATTTAAATTTTATTTGCGAGTAATTTTCACGTAAGGGAAACTGTTGTACCTTGAACATAGTAAACCATGACACACCTGAAATAGTTTTTTTTATGGTATTGCATTCCAACTGATGTTTTTGGAATGGGAGAGATCAGAAATACAACTCACCTGAGCGTAGCTCTAAATCTTTCTCATGTTTCAATAACATATTTGAGTGCTTGTTTTTGCCGTCTTTCTTCTGAGCATTGCAAGTTCAGTATGTTTAGTAATTATAATTCACGCAATCTCCTGATCAACCATACCAATAGCTCAATGATACCAAGCACTGTGATTGAAGTTATTAGTATTTTCCAAAAATGATGGAACAACATGTAACTGGGAAACAAATTCCTTGAAAAGTTATAGCTTGGAACGGCACAAAACTTGCAATTTTTCTAGTTTACCTTCAATTACTTCACCATATGTGATTTTTAGCACTGCTCAATCTTTTTGACTACATACCCATATGGGATTTTTAACAAATTGGCACATTCCGGAACTATTTACGCTCTCAGAATTATGTATTTTTCGTCTTCTAGTGGTATTGCTACTGCCATCCGCCTTCTATATTTTGGAGTAAACATAACACGTAATTGAATCTTCGTTGTATTTACATATCCTGTTAAATGTCTGTCTTGTAATTTTGACTTCACCTTCAAAACATATCAACGTAGTCAGAATTGGTTTATTATGACTTTTCTTCGAAATTATGAAAGACATTTCTTCCAGACCAGCTTTGAATACGTATTTATTATTTTCGAAAATTTCGAAATTTGTTATGACCTATAAGTTAAGTGCTAACATCTTTACTAGTGACCAATAAGTGGTTGAGGATTGAGGAAACTGTGTGACAACGAGGCTCTGTCACACAGGCAATATAAGCGCTGCATCAGTGAGGCACATGACTGTTGAAGTACCAGAAAATCGGTAAGCAATCTCATTTTTAGATTGCTTATTTTTTTCTGCGGAAAAAGAAATCCCCATCGTGAGAATAACTTTATCGTAAACCGTATTCAAATATACCGATTCAATCAATTTTTATGAAGTTTTAGCAATTTACGAATTTATGGGGGCACCCTGTATATTAACGAAAAAGTAAATTGATTAGGTTAAATCAAAACTTTTAAGTGTTTTTTCTAAATGCTATAATTTATGTGAGGGATCGTATACATAAAAAATAAAGAAATTTAATTTTTATACCGTTCCCTTGTGTTAAAAAACCAAATTATAAAATTGTTGCCAGTCCCTCCTGACGAAATTTTTTTTCACGTTTGTAAGAGCAATATTTGCTGAGATATTTGGATTTAAAACAGGGGAAAAGTTGGGGAAGAACAATATAAATGAAGAAAAGAAGCGCTGCCCATAAGTATATTTTGTTCACTCCCAAATTTTCTCGTTTCTAAATATCTCAGAGAATATTGTACTTGAAAACGCGTATTTTTTGTATTCCATTTTTGCCTTAGAAGAGATAGAGCAACAACTTTCTATTGTTATTTTTTGCACACAAGGCTTTAAAATTCCAAAAAAAAAATACGTTATTTAAAGAGACCACATTCCATTTCAAAACTTTTTGTAAAATCGAAAGTACATTTCCAAAGTCGATGGTAACAGAGATAGTCCTACGGACAAACAATTTGAATTACCCTGTGTATCACGAATAGATAATAACATGTGAAACCAAATTGATACTTTGATACAAAACCCTGAGATACGAATAGTAAATTCATAAATATCATCGCCATCATTTCAGATATACTGAAAAATTTCATTCCCTCGATGTTCGGTTAGAAAATGTCAAAAAGCCATTAAGAAGTAATTTCATGAAATTTCCGAAAGTAGTTTTAAAGCTGTATATGCCATAACGATAAATTTCCGACTGGTTTCCTAGTGAGACGGAATGTTTCCGGATACTTGAAGGATTCCTCTCCTACGATTCGCATTCTTTATTCTTTTTTTCAGAAGAGGAAAAGAAAGGGTCAAAACTATTTGGAAGCCGCCCAAAGCAAGCGACAAATGCATGAAAGATCGCGCTTCCGACAGCAAAAGAAAAGACAGCTCCGGGACATTTATCCCGGATCTCCCGATTCTTCTCCTCCTTCAGTTTCGAAGAATAAGTCTAATAACAACTGAATTTTCTTCTCTATGTGGAAATTTTCTTTTTCTTTGCGTCGCTTCGCCGAAATCGTTTTGAACGACATCAGTTTTATTCTCCTTCATGTTCGATTCCTTTACGTGTTTCCTCTACTGTTGTTATTATTATTATTATTATTACCACTTTTCTTTAGGGCATCTTATATTGCATTATTTTCCCGATTCTTCTAGAAATGTGATTGCAAAAGTTTCGAGTAATACATGGATAATATAATCGTCCTGGATCGGTACGAAATATGGATTTCGCCGTTTGTGTGTTTTTATACTAACTTTTAATTTTTTCGTCGAAATTATAATGATTATAAAGAACTTTGGTAATTTCTTATTGATATGTTATTCAGAGTATATTGGTTTTAATATCTAGCAATCTATGATATTTGCCAAAAAAAATTGTGTGTATAATACTCATTAACTTATTTTTTCTCACTATAATATTTCTTAGGATAACGTGTAGGCTGTTTCGTTACGCACAGTGTTGTATTATTACAGTATAATAAAAAAAAATAAGTTTCTTTTTGGTCGCCCTGTCCTTTAAAGCATAATTAGAACATTACTGTTCTATTTATTGTTTGTCCGACAAAAAAAAATTTACCCTAAGAAGTGTAATATTTATTGATTGCATTTTTAATTGGGTTGCTGTATTTTCTAATATATGGCATTCATACTTGTTATGGGCATCTTTTTCTCAGCCACCTCGTTGGGCATTTTGCCTGTTGTGGTGTTGTATTTGCATTTGCTGAATTATTTAGATATTAAAAAAATAACCAAATATCGGGGAAAGAACCATTACATACTAACAATACGAGACCGCCTGGATCAAAGCAATCCTTGACAGACCTGAATCTACAAGGAAGCTGGTGGAAATGGTCAGATTCCTGAAAAATCACCCAGAAAAAACCAAACTGGATGAAGATAACAGCCCAGATGAGGAGACAACATCAGCAAACAGGGGCTAACTCAGGCGATCTGCCAGACTGGTCAACAGACGAGTCGAATATGCAGAACAAGATCTCACCGACGATGATGATGATGCGGAGAACCCGTAAGAGTCAAAGTTCACAACACTTCACGGAATACCTCTCTCGGCAATGGCTGCAGAGGACCAATTTAATGTATCTGTAGTACTTTTTTTTTTTGGATGATGTGGCACATGTCTTTTGGCAAACTGCGGCTTTGACTGTCGTGCCCACATGTGGCTCCTCGGGGGGGGGGGGGGGGGTTGCAGGGAGAGCGGGAATGGGTGTCGGCGGTCGGGTGGCTTCGTGCATGGTCGGGAGTTGGGGCCCTTGTTGCGATTCGTCCGTGTTTTTCTTGGTGGGGGTGGTGTCCCCTTCCTGTGGAGGGTCCTCTCTCGTGTCCACGGTGGAGGTTCGTGGGGATGGTTGCGGGTCTCCCTTCACGGGGCATGTTGGGGCATTGTGGGCCGCGTCGGCGGGGCTGAGGGGGGGACTGTGCCCGCGGTGCTGTCCTGGCTTGTCGAGCGGTGATGTGCCCTGGGATTGCGGGTTTGGGTGTGGGGGTATGGTTGTGCTGCTCGGGGGTTAGCGGGATGTTGGTCCCCGCTGGCTTGCCGGTTTGAGTTTCTTTCCGGCACGCCCCGATCTCACGATCAATGAGCTTATATCGCAAAAGCGACAGAGCCTAAGCGTGCTCGGTTCTATACTATACTATACTACCATTACATACTACTTAACCGTACATGCACCTCGTGCACACTTCTCAAAAGAATCGGCACATGACGGACTGTGTGTTCTGAGTGCGTGTATGTATCCTAACGTATTTATGTCGTCCACTTGCGCTTGCTTCGTGTTCATGCTGCCATCTGTCTTCCATTTTCTGATGGAAATGTTGGTATTTTCATGTTACGCCAGTATCATGATGTAGGTCTGCCTGCTCTCTGCGGGGAGTCTTTTTCAAACGGGAGACTGGCTCGCATTCGGGCCTCGAAGCTGGAAAACCGCAGTAAACCAACTACAGCCGACTACCACCGTGCCGTCAACGGGATTCGAACCCGTGCCCTCAAGATGAGAGTCCAGCACGATGCCCACGTGCACGGCGACAAGGAAAAAACCGCGTAAACATTTGCCGGATATGTGTTGGTTGTTTTTTTCTCAAGGTTCGAATTGTTTTCTTTCGGAGTCAAGGATGTTATTCACAGGCCCGTCATTTAGGAGGGAGCGAGAGGGGGAAACGGCCCTAGCTTTTGAAAATACACTAAAAATCGTATATATATACAAATATTATATATACATACAATGAGTACATGCGTTTTGCCCCCCCCCCCCCGTCCCCTGGAAAAAGTTGAAATGACGGCCCTGGGGTTATTCAGTTATACCCCTGACTTAGAGGATTGTTTAAGTTTTAAGGTAGAAATATGGGAAAGAATATGAACTTTGGGAGCTGTCATCAGAGGGCAGCACTTAAAGTGAAATATTTTCAGAGGTTTTTTTTTATGATGGGTTCCAGAAAAAAGTGCCACCCGTAAAAGTGATTAATTACACAAAATTTAGCAACAAAATTCCTCAAGAAATTTGTACATAAAGATGAATATACCCCCCCCCCCCTCATCATCTTGGATATAAAAAAAAATTCAACGCGGTGAATGAATCATTCCTTCAAAAACAATTATGAAACAGCTGAAAATTTAAAAAATAAAATTGAAAAAATTCCTGATACTTCTATTTTGTAAGAGCAACATTCACTGAGGTGCAGGCCTGTCATTCGGGGGGGGGGGGGGCAGGAGGGGGCGTTACCCCTTCCCCCGGCTTTCGAAAATACACTAAAAATGGTATATATATACAAATATATATATATACATACATTAAGTACATGTACTTTGCCCCCCCCCCGGAAAAAGTTGAGATGACGGCCCTGCTGAGATGTTTGAATTCAAAAGTAGGAGAAAAGTTGTGAAAGAACAGAATAAATGAGGGAAAGAAGCGTTGGGACATTAGTTTGAGCTGTTCATGCCCAACTTTGCTCCGATTTTTCAATTCTAATATCCGGATATTGCACTTAGAAACACGGAATTTTTTTGTTTGGATCAGAACATACAGTGTAACAAATTTCTAATTGGAAATTGGAACACAGGGGGATCGTATAAAAATTTTCATTTTTTGGTACACACTTTCTTTCTTTTTAGCCGAGCACAACTCATGTCTATCACCATCTATGGGTGATTTATTACCTAGTAAGTTGTGCCGGAAGTGTAGCTGCGTGCGTACCTAACAGGCAGATTGCGTATGCAGTGTTGCGTTTGATTTCTTAGTGATGTCATCTGTATTTCAGAAGTGAAGTGAGTGATGTGCTATTATTGAATTACATTTGTACTGTTTGTAGGTCTGTTGCTCTCTGTGACAAGACATTTTAAAGCGGGGATCGGCTCGCATTCGCTCCTTCAAGTTGGGAACCACAGAAAACCAACTATAGCCGACCACGATTGTGGTGACGGTGGGGTTCCGTCACTATGACCAGTCGACTGCCATAGTGGGTGTGGTACACATTGTATTTTCACACTGAAAACTGGTACACAGTAATTTTTGAACACTAGCATTTTTAAAACTGTAATATATACCTCTACGACGAACGGTTGGTGCGATAGATGCCGGATTAGGACTTACTGGACACCCTGTATAATTCCAAAACTTAAATTTTAGCCAATTCGAATCCATAGCTTACTCTATATTTCTTTTCTGATTACAATAGATTCTCGCGAGTTCTTACAAAATAATTTTGTTTGATTATAGGCAAACACTTTTCAGTGATACAATTCTGTTTTCTTTGAATAAGACATTGAATGCACGAACGTACCTCCAAATGAATATTTATTAAGTGTTGTGCTCCAAGAATTTCCAACCTACAAAAACTCTCCGTCACATTCACCAGAATTTCTTCAGAAACATTTATTGATCCATCATCTCTATCACGTATCTTTACGATAACGGTTCATTTGATTATCCTGATTCTAAAGCAATATACGTTTATAGAATACGTATGTGCTTCATAAATATTTATAGCATTACTTCAATTACATTTATGGTATTAATCACTGAACCTCAATCGTTCATACGGGATGCGACCTGATGTGAATTTCTCTCCATGAATTCTATTAAACTTCAACAGGAAGAAGCACAAATGAAATATTTTAGTTTGCATTACATTGTGGATGGGATTGTATATCTACCGTACAATAAGTACCCGTGATTCGTACGAGTATGCTATTTAATCAAAACAAGTATGTTTGAAATATGTAGCCATATTTTGTTATGAATCTATATTCAGATGATAATAAGATATCAAATAACAATGATTTCAAGTGAGGTTAGGATTTCGATTTGCAAGTATTTATATGCATAAAGAATCTTCTATAATATACAAAATTGTATTCTATACATCCGCATTACCCATTTTATAAAAGATAATGATAAAATGCTTGTAAGGAGACATATTGTTATCGTGATGAACTATTCTTATCTTAGGTATGATGACGGCCCACGATGTATCTGCATGCCTTGATGAAGAAAAGTTACATTAAAATATCATATTGCTACATTTATATCATCTCATGAAAGTGCATATCATCTCCTCCTACGTATGAGTATCGCTCACCTATGTATTGGGTATCAAAAAAATTCTCTAACATAATTAATAAAAACAATACTCTTATCCTACGGGCAATAACAACCAATATCGGATAGCGGACAAGAAACAGTATAGCTAACGAATAATAATATCCGATATCTTGGTATTATTATTGTGATAGATTACGGTTGCTGCAAGCTAATCGGTATAGAGATGATTGTATTAAAAAATATCTATAATAAGAATAATAATAATGCAGTTAAACCTCACTAAGCGAGCATTTTTACGAAAGCGTTTTCATGAGATCACGCAGTTAATGCATGCGGAAAAACGCTTTCGAGTTTGAAAATGCATAGAAATACACTATTTTAATCATGCGATTATATTCGTAATATTAATATGGCATTAAAAAAAAATATTTGTTTAAAATCAGGTCCATGGCGTGAACTGGATTCATAAGCCTGATCATTGGCGTACGCTTAAGCCGAGAGTTTAGGGCTATTTTGAAGGAAAAACGTAACCCCCCCCCCCGCCACCCTATTGAGAAGAAAAAAAATTGAACCTTCCTTGAGAACATTTTGTATACGCCTATGAAATCAAAGTTATTATCTTCATAGTGTTTTTGAAAAGACACATATAAATAGTTTTTTTTTTCCACTACAATTTCTTTCTTTTTCTCATAAGGAAAACTATTTATTGTCTAAAACCCAAATGCACGTTTTCACGTGATTTCTGGATTGTATCTCGAAAGTTCTATTCAGAACAAATTACTGGTCCCTTTGAACACGAAGTGTGGTGATGAAAGACATTTTGGTTGCCAAAGTAAGGCAGATGAATAAATATTGAAAACAACAGTAAAATGAGCGATGAAATATTCCTCAGCCACCATGACACTAACGCTCTGCTTACAATGTGACAAAGAACGGAAATTCAATAAAATATCTGAAAAAATTTAAGTAGGGGCATTTTGAATTACAATTATCGAAGTCGTTACCTGCTAGTGAATTTCACTAAAATAAATATTGGAGTATGACAGACTCGAGCGCGTACTCGATTCCTAATTTTGACGCGTGCGCTGGCTGGATAAGTGGAAACCGGATAGGAATAACTCTATAAGAGGAGGAAAAACTAATCTCAATCTATAAAAAAACATCCTGGACTATTCAAAAAAACGGCGTTTGAAAGAGGTGGACCCACTGAAGAAAAATTAACTAGGAGAAAAATTCTGGGCTAGAAAAACACAGAAATAAAAAGAAATAACACTTTAAGAAAAAAATCTACACTATTTATATAATTAGTCAAACAACATTAGGAATTTCTCAAACCAATCAATAACATTTATTTCCAGAATTTTGAATAAAAGAGAAGGAAAAAAAATATTCCAATGAAAACACGTCTCGACAATATCATATATCGATGACAAATCATGTTTCATATCTATTTATAGAAACGTCTCAAAATTTGATATACGACGGATATTACGGTGCAAATAAAACTTAAAAAAAAAAGAAGAAAGACGTCGTCTGAAGACGTGGGAAATATAGAGAAGTACAAAGACTGGAAAAAAAAAAACGTATCAATGGCCCATGAAATACAGACGAAAAATAAAAGCAAAACGACATGGAAGCGTGTGACGAATACTACTTACATCGAAGCAGTGACTTACGAAGGATTCGTTTTATTGACTCATATATCTTTTTTTGCTCCCGTAAAAGTGCTTGTGGTAAGAACATTTTCTTCCTCATACTCCACATACAAAAACATCTTATTGCTGATATTATTTTTCTTACTAGTGATTTTCCCCCCCAAAGATAAAAAAATTTCTGTGTTCGTTTTTTCTCGGAAAAGTCGTATTTTTCTCTATGACTTTCTTGTAACATTTGCGCATGTTGCAGTAAACAATGATAAATGATTTGGAAAAAAAAAATTAGCAGAATTTCGAAATGTTATCGTGAAGAATTTCATTTTCTCACCAAAATCGACTGTAAATTTTATGTTTTTTTTTTTTTAAATGGAAGTACAATTCTTTTCATGTGTCACTTGAGAAAAATATCGTATTATTTTTATGTAATTTCGTGATTTTCATCACATGGGAATGCCCATTGAATGAAGTAAGCAGTGTTAAATGATATAATTGCCATTCTGTACTTTGAAATAAATGTTAATGCTACAGCCTAACTCGACTGTTACGTTTATGTGTGTACGATTACCAGACTTCTTAACCGAGCTGAACTCCTGTAAAATTGCTATTGGGTAATTTACTACCGTTAGTAAATTGTGCTGCATCTAAGTATATGTGCACTTAACAGTGTTCGTTGAGCATACGGTGTTGTTTGTGGAGTTATTGTTGTTTTGTGTATTCCAAATCGGGGGTTAATTGTTATTATTGCGTATTTCTACCGTTGCACGTTCCGTTGCTCTTTTTCGGGAGATTCTTTAAAGATAATAGCAACTAAACTACAGACATTGCCCACGTCGTGAAGTGTTCCACCAATTGTTGGACTAAACTCATTTATTATCGTTTATATTTTATTTTTGATTTGATTTTATACTCAATTTTTCCAAGAAAATTTTCGACACAAGCGATGTGCTTAGCTCTACACCATGTATGACTTAAGTTTGCTTCTGCAACAAATGACGGCAGGAACTATTTTATATAAACTGAGGAACTCTACAGCTCGTTGACACAAAATTGAAGTATGAAAATGTTCAGGAAGATCTGAATTATTTTTTCAGAGTTAAGAAAACCGAATTTATGGTTCTTCAACGGTCATGTGCCTCACGAATGTAGAGCTTACATTGCCTGTGTGGCAGGGACTCGTTGTCACAAAATTTTCTCAATCTTCAATCCCTGATTGGCAGGTCCGTAAGTTAGGGGCTGGCTTTCGAAAATACACTAAAAATGGTATATGTATATACAAATATATATATATACATACATTGAGTATATGCGCTTGCCCCCTCCCCCCCCCCGTCCCTGGAAAAAGTTGAAATGACGGCCCTGCGCTGATTGGTCACTAGTAAAGATGTTAGCACATAACGTATAGGTCATAATAAATTTCGAAATTTTCGAAAATAATAAATACGTTTTCAAAACTGGGCTGGAGGACTTTCATAATTTCGAGCAAAACTCATAATAAACAAAACCAATTCTGACTACATTGGCTATTATATTACGTTGATATATTTTGAAGATGAAGTCAAAATGGCGAGACAGACATTCAACACAATATCTAAATGCAACGAAGATTCAATCACCTGATATTTTCACTCCAAAATATGGAAGGCGGATAGCAGTAGCACCATCACTAGAAGACGAAGCAAGCGTAACTCTGAGAGCATAAATAAGTGAGTGTCACAACTATACTGAGAACGCAAGTTCCGGAATGTGCCAATTTGTTAAAAATCCCATAGAGGAATGTTTACTACGTTCATGCGGTTAAGAAGTCTCTCCTATCCCATAGGGGGACAAAGCGGGAGCCACGGTTATTCTGGAGGCTAAGTCTAGGTGGAAATATGGGTATGTAGTCAAAAAGATTGAGTTACCCAGAAAAGAAACTCTAGGAAATTGAGAGTAATTCTCGACACATACTCACCTTCTAGTTCGACTCCCAGTTTCAATCTCCCATAAAGCGCACTACACTAATATTTCTGAAAATTCCATTCCGAGAAATGCTGAGAAGCAGTATGTGGAGTGATCATCACTGACCTACATGTATGTCCCACCAACCATTCCTGGAATTACTTACATTAGTCATGGTTCTGGTAAGTCTTCAGAACTCCCGAGTAGCCAGGGTGTTTTATGTCTTGCATCTCTGCGCTGGCCATGGAATCCTCAGACGATAGTCTCTAAATTGCTCGAATATAAGCGCCTACAATCTTTTTCTGCCTTATGTCGAGTGACTACAAGGTTCATGGATTGAACCTATATTGCTATCTGGATAGCTTGGTGATGTTGAAAAAATGAGCTTTCCTATATAGAAGAAAAATTGCTGAAATCGAATTACGGCCCAAGATCTTTCATTTGCAATGATTTCCAGTGCTAGTAATAACGTCAAAATCAAACGAGAATGGAAAAACAAACGATGAAGTCATTGCTTCCAATGTCATAACTTTATTTCTAATAACTTCAAAAGAGCTAGTTTTGCTACTCTCGAATTCTTATTGTGCATCGGTGAATATGTAATCGGATGCAATGGATATTTTCCATGACCCTGAGAAGAATTCGTTATATCTTCGATGGTATATACTATACCTTTGTATGTGAAGTTACAGAAAATATTTCGATAAAACCCTTATATAGTTCAGTCAATGTTTGAAATCCTTTTACATTGCTCGTATAAAACTCGTCGCATCTTTAAAAATTTTAGATAGTGATAAAGGATACATTTTTTTTTAATATATAGGGTGTCCACACTTATCATTGTCTGATAGATATTTTCTATCACTTTGGTTTTCAAAGAGGCAACTTTCAATTACAAAAAAATGTTTCAAATGGTGTCGCCCATGGTTTTCGATGCCGTTCAAATGACAGAAGTTATTAAGAATTACAAAGTTTACATATTTATACGAACCCCTGTCCTTTAACTTCCAATTAGAAAGCTGTTACTTTGTGTCTTCTGAGGCCAACAAAAAGTTACCATGTTTCTAAGTGAATATAAATTGTATAGAAATTTTAAGCAAATTCTGTATTCGCCGAGATATCTGAATTCAAAAAAAGAGAAAAGGGGAGAAAGAACATCATTAACTAACGGACAAAGCTCCTTTCCCTTATCCATGCTATCATTTCCCCTTTTTACTCCGAATTTTGAATTTAGATATCTCAGCAATCTCAGCGAATATCGCACTTAGAAACAAGGACAATTTTTGTTGTGTGTGTGGCCTCAGAAGACACAAAGTAACAGCTTTCTAATTGGAAGTTAAAAGACAGGGGGTTCGTATAAATATTTTAACTTTGTATAACTTTTTTTTCTTGATAGTATAGTATAGTATAGAACAGAGCACACCCAGGCTCTGTCGCTTTTGCGATATAAGCTCATTGATCGTGAGATCGTGGACGTGCCGGAAAAAACGCAAATACTCAAGAATACCCGGTTCGGACCACCATCCCGCCAACCCTCCAAGCAGCACAACCACACCCCACACCCAGACCCCCAATCCCAGGGCACATCACCGCTCGACAAAGCCAGGGCAGCACCGCGAGCCCCTCAGCCCCGATACCCGCGACAAGGCCCCGACGGCGCGGTCCACAGCTCCCCAACACGCCACGCGAAGGGGGAGTCCCGACCAGCCCCACGAACCTCCACCGCGGGCACGAGAGAGAACCCGCCACAGGACGGTGACACCACAATATCAAGAAAAACACGGAACGCCTCGCGACAAGGGCTCCAACCGACGCGCCACTCCCGACCACGCACGAAGCCACCCGACCCGCAAACACCCATTCCCGCCCTTCCTGCCACACCCGCACCCCCAAACGGTCCGCCCCCCCCCTCCGAGGAGCCACATGCGGGCGCGAAAGTCATTTGAATGGTAACAATCATGGGCGACACCATTTGAAATATATATATTTTTTTTTCTAATTGAAAGTTGTCTCTAAAACCTACGGTTCAGGAAATAGCCAGCGGACGACGAAAAGAGTGGACACCATGTATATATCTATTCTAAATATAAAATCACAAACAAACTCGAAAAAGGGCCTGTTGCTAAGCAACCGAGTGACGGAAGTGGGTGAAATTTTTTAGTGACGGAAATCTGTTACGGAAGTCGGTTTCGATTCATGTATCGATATTATTCATATATCGATATGATATCATATATCATATATCGATATTGGGTCGATATTCACATATCGGGACCCATTTGACCCATCGGGACCGTGTTATGTGCAGGTACCAAGAGGCTCCTACATCCTACAGCAGAGCCCTTAGGCTGGAATTTAGATTTCGAGCCCCCAAACCAGCTTTTCAGGGGCCCCTCTGTGATTACTTTATAGTGTGAAAAATCAAAAAGTGATAAGAATCGTTGTGGCCCCTGTCAGCCCTTCCTTTGCGGGGGGGGGGGTCCATGCCGAGAGGTATATATATTTATAATATACACACACAACAGCAGTGCTCCCAACACAGGGTCGGGGTACCCGGGGAAGATTTCAAGTATAAGTAAAAAGTTTTCATTTCCAGGGGCCCTTGATGGATCTCATTGTTTTCTTGCTGCTTTAACGTTGAAAAATTTCGATAGCGGAAGCAAAAGATATATCCAGTCTGGGGCCCCACCAAAAGTATGCGAACTGGTGTCCCGGGTAATTGGTTGGGGGGTCCTGGATTTTATTCGTTGGTAAAACGAATACAAATGAAAATTTTTCATGGTACTCGCTCCGTGGGATGGCCGACAAGCTTCCAAGTCGGGGGCCCCATGTTTACAGATTTCATTTTGGGGCCCTGGACGAATCTCACTCTTTTCTGTTGTAGAATTCGCAACAGCGGAAGCCCGAGATAAAGCCAGTCTGGGGCCCCACCAAAAGTATGCGAATTGGTGTCCCGGGTAATTGGTTGGGGGCCCTGGATTTTATTCGTTGGTAAAACGAATACAAATGGAAATTTTTCATGGCACTCGCTCCGGGGGATGACCGACAAGCTTCCAAGTCGGGGGCCCCATGTTTACAGGTTTCATTTTGGGGGCCCTGGATTTTATTCGTTGGTAAAACGAATACAAATGAAAATTTTTCATGGCACTCGCACCGGGGGATGACCAACAAGCTTCCAAGTCGGGGGCCCTATGTTTACAGGTTTCATTTTGGGGGCCCTGGATGAATCTCATTCTTTTCTGTTGTAGAATTTGCAACAGCCGAAGCCCGAGATAAAGCCAGTCTGGGGCCCCACCAAAAGTATGCGAATTGGTGTCCCGGGTAATTGGTTGGAGCCCTGGATTTTATTCATTGGTAAAACGAATACAAATGAAAATTTTTCATGGCACTCGCTCCGGGGGATGACCGACAAGCTTCCAAGTCGGGGGCCCCATGTTTACAGGTTTCATTTTGGGGGCCCTGGATTTTATTCGTTGGTAAAACGAATACAAATGAAAATTTTTCATGGCACTCGCACCGGGGGATGACCAACAAGCTTCCAAGTCGGGGGCCTATGTTTACAGGTTTCATTTTGGGGGCCCTGGATGAATCTCATTCTTTTCTGTTGTAGAATTTGCAACAGCCGAAGCCCGAGATAAAGCCAGTCTGGGGCCCCACCAAAAGTATGCGAATTGGTGTCCCGGGTAATTGGTTGGGGGCCCTGGATTTTATTCATTGGTAAAACGAATACAAATGAAAATTTTTCATGGCACTCGCTCCGGGGGATGACCGACAAGCTTCCAAGTCGGAGCCCATGTTTACAGGTTTCATTTTGGGGGCCCTGGATGAATCTCATTCTTTTCTGTTGTAGAATTTGCAACAGCGGAACCCCGAGATAAAGCCAGTCTGGGGCCCCACCAAAAGTATGCGAATTGGTGTCCCGGGTAATTGTTTGGGGGCCCTGGATTTTATTCGTTCGTAAAACGAATACAAATGAAAATTTTTCATGGCACTCGCACCGGGGGATGACCGACAAGCTTCCAAGTCGGGGGCCCCATGTTTACAGGTTTCATTTTGGGGCCCTGGATTTTATTCGTTGGTAAAACGAATACAAATGAAAATTTTCCATGGCACTCGCACCGGGGGATGACCAACAAGCTTCCAAGTCGGGGGGCCCCATGTTTACAGGTTTGATTTTGGGGGCCCTGGATGAATCTCATTCTTTTCTGTTGTAGAATTTGCCACAGCCGAAACCCGCGATATAGTCAGTCTGAGGCCCCACTAAAAATCTGCGTATTGTGTCCCCGCTACTGGATGTGGGGCCCTGGATTTTATTCTTTGTAAAATTGATAAAAATGAAAAATTCTCACAGGGGGGTGTCCGACAAGCTTGCAGGTCAGGGCTTCATGGAAATGTTAGCAGGTTGTAATTCGGTGCCCCTGAATGTATCTCATTGATTTTTGTGGTTTAACATTGTAAAATTTGCAACACATCGGTAGCCCAAGATATATCCAGTGTGGGGCCCCACTGAAATTCAACGAATTGAATCTGGGGACCCCCATGGGGAAGTTTTCTGGGGGTGCTTGATGAATCTCATTTGTTTTTTGTTGCTTTATTATTATTTTCATTAAAATTCGCTTCTTCAGTAGGCTGGTGCTTTCACACGTCCCTTTCCCCTTTTCCATAGCACGCTGATGAAGTGGGACGAAATAAACAAGATATGTCCGGGAGAGAAGTGGGGGGGGTGGGGTTGGCCGCCAAAGGCGGCAGGGGGGCAGAGCCCCCCTAGTATATATATATATATATATATTCGAATTCCGTTATAACGAACTCAAAGAGACAGAAGAAATCACTTCGTTATAGCGAAATCTCGTTATAAAAGAAATCCCAGATTTCTACATTATTCCTACGTAAACTTTTCTGGGAGATTGGAAAAGTGTTCGTTAAAACGAGATTTTTTTGCTTTAAAACGGGATTTAACTGTACTAAAGCTGATTTTCGGAATTATAATTAAAAAAGAATTCCCTTTTTCTAAGAAACTTGTATTTTATCATCTTTACATAGAAATTTCTAAATTGTTCTTGGTATACTTGGAAAAACATCACAATGAAGGAAATTATTACAATTCACCTTTTGCAACTATTGAAAGGTAATAGTTTATATGGAATTTGTTTGAACTCATGAAGTCTTTCTATTGAATCGGATATTTCTGTATAAATTTCGAAACAGATCATAGCAATATCAGGTCATGTGATTTCTTCCCGTCAACTAAGGCGAATCCATTATAAGTTTTAGCTTTCGAGATAAATGCGTTATAAACATTATTACATTTATTTACGTAAAACATATATACATATTAGGACATAGACATGATTATATCGCTCTAATTTAAGAAACTCTACGTGATGGGGTTTCATTAAATTTGTTACATAAACCTTTTATGCTATTTTCAAGAATATGCTTAGCATTCGTTTATGTGTCTAAATGCTTTCCGCTCAAAACATTCTTTAAACAGCATCACAATGATGAAGGAACAGTTAGAATGTATTGATTTTTTTCCCCTCCGTCTGTCAAACTGATTGTAGCCGGGTACAAGTATCGTGAAAATACTTATGCAAATTTCCAGAAAAACCGTATTTCTCCCATATATATCGTTATTCAATGCCTTTAATGTTAATTCTAAAATGGAATGATCGTTTCAATGTATCATGCCTTGAAACGAATTCATGGAAAACTATACAAAGAACATTTCGAAAAGCGTTGTCGCAAACTCCAACATGACGATAGCTTCGTTGAAAATTTATACAGAAACATCGACCGACCGCAAAACTTCTGTCGCTCGCCTTTCTTCTCCCAAAACGATATCAAAATATTTATGGATCTTGCATACGTGATTTCTGACACAGACACAAGTGTCATTGTCATATTCGTGATTTGCATTGGAAATGTGCCATTTCCTGCGAGGAGGCTGGAAAAAGATTGTAAACGCGGTGGCATAGTATTTGCATATTATTAGGTTTGTATGAGTAACGCTTTAATAATGGCATGATTCATGAAAAAATAACTGACTTAAATGTAACATTAATTGATATTTCCAAGCACACATATCAGTGAGTATATGGTACACACACACTCTATTTACAAAAGGAAATACGCTAAGGAATAGTAAGTATTAGATCGTAAAAATAGTTCCTTCATTCTACATACGTATATTCATCAATAATGCTAATTATGAAACGTATTTGAGGACTTAATTAGAGAAGAATATTTGGAATTATATTTGAAAAATTGATCAGTATGTAAAATGACGAAATAGTAGTTTTTTTAGAAAAATAACTCATTAAAAAAATTATTTTTCAGTAGTATATAGCAGAACCCTCTCCCAACGAACATCCCCCGCCCAAAAAATATATTTAAGCGACCTTTTGCATACACCTGCTCAACGGTTGCCCTCCCATACAGTCACAGATGCTATTTTTATCATTCCTTCCAAGGTACTAAAACCCCTGTACGGACACAAATAGTTACAGTTTTGGTTCAAATTATGCTCACTACACGGCAGCACAAGTCTTAACATTCAACCCGCTTATTGGCTTCTTTTGAATGAAATTTTCGTCGTTCAAGATTGTTGATGTTTGACAACTGTTATTTCAGTTTAGAATCTGAAATCACGAGCTGCTGGTTGTGCTCTTATATTTTGCATGATTCCCACTCAATTTAACATGGCCCGCTCTCTAGTAATCGTCACATCACGCGTCGGTCCGTTCCGTACCTTGCATAAGTGATGATAACAATGAACCATACCATTATCCGTGATTCTGATAAGCGACGTCGACTGTAACTTTTTGTTTTGTAATTTTAACTGCGTATCTGTGCAATAATCACGCACTTTACCTTTAAACGCTTCTAATATTGTCAAAATTCCGTGCATTTTCGAATTTAAGAATAATTTATGTTATTCTGTCACCTCACTTTTACAGATGAAGTTTTTTGTCCCACGAGTGTCTGTAGAGGAGGGGTTTTATTGAACTATAAATACAGTAACACCTCGGCTAAGGAAGATAATTCCATCCGTAATCACGTTCGCTAACTGGAATCTTCGTTCGAGATACCATTTTACATAGGTTTATATGGAAAATCGTTTGACTTCAGGTGTCTTCGACATTCGGCCCGCGGGGCACATTTGGCCCTCGGAGCTTTTTATCGTGGCCCACCAATCGTATTCAAAAAAATATTATATTATCATATACTCAATTATTATACCTTATTATAATTATTTATTATAACTTATTTTAATCGTTATAAATATTATACTTTATTGTAATCATTATAATAATTATATATTATTATCGTACACTTAATTTATCATATTTACCAACGACGCTCGGGTAATGTGCATAAACAATAATAAGGAAAAAGTGATAAATTTAGATAAATTTATCAATCTTACCAAAATGTGTGGTAACTATGCATAATGACCGGTTATTATAAAAAAATAAATAAACCGCATTTTTCACATTTACTGATACATATACATGAAAATCAGCTTTATCGGATTATATTTGTATCGAAAATTTATCAGGGAATGATTGACCTTTCCGTTGGAATCATTCTAATGCATGCTTACATAAAGGAATGCGTTGATTGATGAAATATAAATACCAAATTTTAAATCCAAATCATATGATTTTATAGAATTATTCGTACCGAGGCTCAAACTCGTCCATGCACGCGTCTTTTAAGGTAAGAAGACTTTCGTATAAACTATCAGCAAAAAGCTACTTTAATGGCTGAATTATTTACTCATGCTTTTAGCAGCTTACAAAACTGGGAGAGAGAGAGAGATGAAAGACAAACTAACCGTGAGGCGTATACATCGTTATACGTATCCACGCATATGTATGCGTTTACGAATATATTACTCCATTTCTGTTACGTTGAGATAACGGGAATCGAATACTGTTAGTCGGAGTAACATCACGATGTGTGTGTGTGTGTATACATATTTATGTTTCCTGCAGATTTTAGTGGCTATCAAATTGATTGTTTTGAAACATGCGATCGTTCTTCCGTTATTCGTTTCATGAACTGGATATAAATTTTAGAAATCGGATTCGTTTTTGAAATACTCCGACCTACGTTCGGGAATGTATCTATGCATTCAACAGCATTTGCCATTCATACGGATTATTTATTTTTGTTATAAGAAGGAAATGGACTCTGAGGTCTCTATGACCGTTGGTAGTTCGCAGTACACAGAACGTATGTTATGTTGCTCCACTGTTTGGAAATTGCCGTATGGCGATGTATGACCACAGTTTGTGTGCGGTAAAGTAGAATGTATGTATACGTTACCAAAAAATTCGGTCAATATAAGTTACCGTGAAAGGCCGATACTGTCAAATGTCGACATTATCCGGTGAATGTCAGCATTCACATAGTCTGTTGGTGTATGTCTGAAATATTTGCTGAATATCATTATTTCTCACTTACAGTAGCAAATGCCGACATTCAGCATGCCCTGATGTCGACATACACTGGCGATGGCTCGAATGTATAATAATTTAACCAAATATTCCGTCTTTCATCGACGTATTTGGTGTCGACATTCACCGGACAATACTGACATTTTATAATTTCAGTCTTTCGTGGTAACAAATGTACATAACAATCGGTTATTGTTCACAATTGTCGAACATATTAGTAAGATTGATAAATTTTATAAATATATATGGGCATAGTCCCACACAGTCTTGACAGAAAATGTCCGTGAATGGGAGGTGTCCGATAACAGGGAGTGTCTGTTATGAAGGTTCCGCTGTACTACTACTACTTAACCATACACACACACCTCTGCGGAATTTCTAACGAACCAGTATATGTTGGAACGTGTTGTATCATGTATATACATATAGCCCGAATATATTTATGTTGTAAGAGTTGTGCTTGTTTCGTGTTCTTCTGCACCATATTTTTTTCCATATTGCAAGTAAAAATCACAAAATATTGAACTTTCATGGTATGTAAGTATCATGTTGAAGGTCTGTCTTCTCTCTGCGGAGAGGCTTTTTTAAATGGGAGACCATCTAAAAGATTCTCTCCGCAGAAAGCCGGCAGACCTTCAATATGATACATACCATCGAGCTTATAGTATTACTGGAGGGAGCATCCAGCCCCGCGACGGCATCTACATCGAATGCAAGGAAATCACGTGATTCTGTGAAAAAAAAGCTCGTTTGCTCATAGAAATGTACAGTTCGGTCTCTAAATATTGAGTTTTAAAGATTGAAAAAAGGATAGAGAACTCATCTAAAGATGTGAAAAAAGATTAAATTAATTATTTTTCATTAATACTGGAATCATTTCTTTCGTTAATGTTGGATTTCCATACATTAATTCTGGAATTTCTCTTCATTAATTCTGGAATTTTCTTTCATTAATTCTGGAATTTTCTTTCATTAATTTTTGAATTTCCTTTCATTAATTTTTGAATTTCCTTTCATTAATTTTTGAATTTACTTTCATTAATTTTTGAATTTACTTTCATTAATTTTTGAATTTACTTTCATTAATTATTATTTATTTCATTACTTCTGGAGAAATTGCTTTCATCAATTCTGGATTTGTTTCTTTCATTAATGCTGAAATTATTTCTTTCATTAATGCTGAAATTATATCTTTCATTAATGCTGAAATTATTTCTTTCATTAATGCTGAAATTATCTCTTTAATTACTTCTAGAATTTTTCTTTCATTAATTTTGGAATTTTCCCTTTTTCTTAATCCTGGACTTATTTCTTCCATTAATGCTGAAATTATCGCTTTCATTTATTTTGGAACTGAAATTATCTGTTCAATTAAAACTAGAATTTTTCTTTTATTTATTCTGGAATCATCTTTCATTAATTCCGGAATTTTTTTTAATTAATTCTGGAGTTATCTTTCGTTAATGCTGGAATTATTACTTTCATTTATTTTAGAACTGAATGTATCTCTTTTGTAATTAATTCTGGAATTATCTTTAATTACTCTCATGAAAGGAATGCCACATTCGACTCATGAAAGGAACAAATCTAAATTAAAGAAACATAGAAATGAATCGATCTGCTTGATTTTTCCTTCAAAAAATGCTTGAGTAAAGCTGCAGAATTTCTTCCATGTAATCTATATGGGCCATAATTAATTTCAAAGCATCCTAAACTATATGGATTCATGCAAGTGGATAATGTAAAACAATACGGAGACATTAATTTGCATTTTCGAGCTTGAGAAGATATAAATAAAAAGCTGAAATTAATGTTATTGCATGGATATCCACCTCAAAAGTGGGTCTGGCTCATTATTTTATATTTAATTTTCTGGGCTTCGTATCTCTAAGCGAACTCAATATTTCGAAAATCAAAAACGCAATTCAATTTTTCAAATTATTGATGTGATGGAGAACCCCACTAAATTTCCTCATTTCCATTCTAAAATCGGCAATTGGAACATTGATCTCTATGGGGAATCGTGTTTGTTTTCACCGAGTCGCGTGATCTTCCGAAGGAGATGTTGGGGGGGACACCGTTCTCAGCACTGCCAAGGCGGAGACCGCTGACGTCATACTCCCTCCAGTCGGGGCTAGGAGTTCTAGTCGGGGCTAACGAGAAAGAGAGGGCTATGACACTCCGAGCAGAAACGACGATCACGTGACCAACTGGGTCCTAACTTTTTTTCCCTGTTCCCCCGTAGCATGGCTTTCTTGCAAAACATCCTCTGCAATAGCCAAGTTCTTCCAACTTTGCAGAACATTCTCTGCGATCTTTCGCAGCATATAAATACGCATTCTGTTTGCAAAATATGTTATGCCCAAAGGAGTTTAAAGAGAAAAAATGACACAACACTTATATAACGAAATATTAAGCTTCCAAGTCTTTCTACACAAATTTGAATGCCATTTTCCCTTAAATATTGGATATATTTGCTTCTTACTAGACAATTACTGTATACAAATCTCATAGCCCCCACATCCTGGAGCAAGGCTCCTAGGCGATATGGGGCCCCCAATGTCAAAGGTTGAGTCGACTGGTCTAATATATATACGCAATATATTATGAAAAAACCTGTGAATAAGACTTTGATTTTTGAAAAATGATAAACACTGGGAAAATAAAAACATTTTTTTACCCTTAAAATTTTGATAACAAACTGCTGAAAATACACTGCACCGATTTACCTGCTTTTAATAGCTCATATAGACTTCATAAACTCTAGCCCCAAAGCAGAATGTTTAGCACTGTTCTGCGACGAGCCGTCGGCTGACTGGAAATGCTCTGCAGTAAAAATCCCCATTCATGTAATAGTGTTTTCTGCACTTTTTCTTAAAATTCTACTGAATTGTTCTGAAGTAGCGCTAATTGTTCTGCGACGTACGTCGCAGATTTTGGCACATTCTGCTTTGGGGAACTTTAGAAATAAAGATATCTGGAAAAGAACCCTTCAAGTAAATTTTATCAGGTTCACAAAGTATTATATTTCAATGCATTTTCATAACCCTCAAATGACAATCTATTGGTCAAACACATACTGAAATAAAGTATATTTGCATTAGCGATTCAAGATCTATAGCTTAATTCTATGCAGTAAAATACAACTTTTTGCCCATTAAAGAAATTTTGTAAACTGCTTATTCACTGTGAAAAAATACTGAAATATGAGAAAAAAACCCAGACAGATATGTACAAAATTTTTATTTTTCAATAATTCAATGCATAATTTGTTACAAAGCTGAAGTTTCGCAAGAAATAAAAACCACCAAAGTGTTGAAGCTACCAAATACTACACATGTAAACAACAATTTCGCAACAACCCCAGTTGCTCCAATTTTCCTCACACCCCCCTCCCCTCCAAAAAAAAACTACTAAACAACACGAGTTTGATCAAATATAATTTTTGAAAGAAAGTTTTTTCTAATTAAATTTTTCTAGAAATAAAATAATTTTGTGGGAGCATACTACCATCTTGATATCTTAAATCAGTGATTCTCAACCAGTGCTCCACGAAAACCTTGGAGCTCCGTGTGCAATTTCTAAGGGCTCCGCAGCGACTCGAGGAAAATAAAATAAATCAGTAAATTTGATAGATAAATAAAAAAAGGTCTACAGGGGTCCGCCATAGAAATTATATACAGAAAAGCGAGTCACAAAAAAGGTTGAGAACCACTGTCTTAAATAATGCTCAAAGGAAAACCTATCTGAAAGCAGTTCTGTGTGTTTGGGAATTCCAAATTATTCTCTACTGAAACTACAGATTCTGCTTCATAAGCTCAAAAACCAAATAAGAGTAATAATAATCTTTCAAGTTGTTTTAATTATTGAATGAAAAATGCACACCAAAATATAGTATAATATTTTAACGTTTATAAACATGGATGAAAAATACAGCATCTTTTCCAGAAGAGGAAAACGTCAACTACCCCACTTTCTTTCTGGAATAAACATTACTTACTTGAAATAAAGGGCCTTCAACTCACTCACAATAAAATGCCATCTTAAGAAACAGTATCACACAAATTGCAGATCACCGTAATGACATCAAGAAATTGACGTGCACGATTTGACACTCACAGGAATGAAATCACCACTCGAAACACTGGGACCAATTAGAAACGTAATACTTGAACCACTGGAACGAATCTAAAACATCTTGCCATGCCCCAGTCGAAGATAGGGCCAGTGGGAATCTCGTCAATCAATCCATGCGCATCACTAATCAGATGACAAGGCATCAAGAGACCACAGGAGAGTCATAGTAACTCCAGCTGTTTAACATGCACTCGATCACGGGCTCATCAGAAACATACAGCAACACGTCAGCGAGAACAACTACATAGAAGAAAGCAGCCTATCTTTCCGACGAGACAAAACTGTTCTCAGATGCATTCAAACCTTCAGAAAGTTCCCTAAAAAACATTAAAAATAAATTAAGCGAAATCTCCAGGATTTGTTACAGATGTTAAAACATTGTCCTAAAAGATACAACACACAGCAGGAAACAAAATCAGCAGTGTTTTTCAACGGGCCCCCATGGGCCCTGTGACAATTATTTACTATTATTACACAAAGAACACATTTAGTGCTGGGCAATTGTAATTTAGTACTTCAATTTTTTTGATACATAAATTATTAATAAAAACACATTTTGGATTCCACGGGAAGGTAACATGGAATTTGCCCTTCGCTACAGGAGTCTGTGTTGTGTGTCTTGACATTCACTAACGGGTCCACTACATCAAAAAGGTTGGGAAACACGCTCTACAGTACAAATACATACACTTTCAAAATGAACAAAGCATAAACATATAAAATGTAAGCTAAGTTCTTACAAAAACTATTCAAACTTATTTTACTGTTCATTAATAAATGATTAAACAAATGTGTATCAATGAAATCTGCATGAATATAATACTTGAGTGTAACTTTTACAGGGCGTTCAGTTGAAGCGTTGATGAAGTGCTCGCAAGCATGAAATCAGACATGAGCATTGAGCACCTTGGTGCTTCTGGGAGAAGACTGCTAATGCATAACATTTGCAAACCTGCTACACAACATTGCTGGGCATTGTAATATATACAGTGGATCCCGCTTATAAGATTTTTAAAAAATCTGGCATTGAAAAATACTGTAAGTGGGAAAACGCTTTGAATGTGGGAAATCTTAGTACTTCTTACTAAGTAATTCTTATTAAGCATTATAAGCAAGAAAACATTATAAGCGGGATCGACTTTATACGGATAAACAGAAGAAAAAAAAATTATCCAATATTGAATTTGAAGGAAAATTGCTTACTCTTTTTACTGTGACCTCAGAGGCTCCTCGCTTGGCGAACAAATCGTCGATCACCAACTTGCCACGTACATCGCTTGGGCAGTGCAATCTATCTATAAACAGAAAAAATAAAAACCTATTAGCCAATATTGAATTTAAAGAAAAATTGCTTTTTTAGTTTCTTGAAATATGCAATAATGAAAAAGTTATACACAATGCTAATAAAAAGAAATGGTTTTACTTTTCTTAATATAGCATTACATTTTAAATTGATAAACCCACTCATCTTTTAAAATTCTATTTGCATTATACTAACCATAGCCATAATTTTATTTAAGTGATATGAGTGTATATGTGAATTTTATTTACATTATACTCTCATCATAGGCAAAACATTTGCACCATACATGTGTATCAACGCTTTTCTAGATGATTTGAATAGCAATTATGAGTTACTTTAGTCAAGCTGTTCATCATTTCGCAAATTTGCGATTTAAGGTATAATAATTAAACTTAATTATTATACCCCTACTGATTAGTTAAATCATGCAATTTCCATGCCAGAAATACGAACAGCTTCGCGCGTGGTAACACACAATTTGATTTACTTTATACAGACAAATATGTTAAATTAATAACAACAAAGATGGTAGTATTTAACACTCACCTGCATTTGGATGTTTCTCAGAAGCTAAAATTGAAAAAGATAAAATATTATTCAGCTTGAGATTATTAGATCGCATATTCGAAGCACTGAAAAAATGCTTTCCTCTCAGCTAAAGCAAGCAGCAACACGAACGAGCAGCGAAAAAAAGTAGGACCCAGTTGGTCACGTGACTTTCGAGTGCCGTAGCCCTCTCTTTCTCGTTAGCCCCGCCCAGTAATATAGCCTCCAGTAATATCAGCTCGATGATACATACATGACATGAAAATTCAAGCATTTACAATGTTTACTCTTACATTCGTGTTTTGTTGATGCTGTCATCTGTATTATAGTTAAGTTCCACAACTTCGTTATAGTAACATTCATACTTGTTATGGGCATCATTTTCTCAGCCACCTCGTTCGGCATTTTGCCTGTTGTGGCCTTGTATTTGTATAACTATGGTAAATGCTTGAATTTTCATAGCTATGTAAGTATAAAAAAATATTTTGTTGGATGTACCGATAAGTGTACCTACTTTCTTTGTGCAGTTGCAGCTTCGAACTCGTTTCACGGGGACCTGGGTTCGAATCCCATCGGTAGCGCAGTTAGTGATGAAATGAAGTTGGTTTTCTGTGGTTCCCCCAGCCGATCTCCGTGTTGAAAAATCTCGCCACAGTGGTGCAAATATTCAATCACTACACTTCACTCATTTTTCGAAAAATACATAGGAGCACTAAAATGTCCACGCACGAGGCACGATACGCCCAACTGTGAGATACACATGCACACTCCCGGCGCATTTCAACCGGTAATAAATTACCCATGGCGATAGACGGGAACTCAGATCGGTTTGAAAGAAATAATGTACCTACCTACCGGAATCGGGGCTGAATTTGCACCAAAAACGGTTTCAACGTTACCAAGCGGCTGTTCCAATGAATATTCCCAAACCGTTTCGATTACGTCCAACGTGGTACATTATCCGTCAACTCATGTTGTTTAGTTACTGATGCTTTAGGCCTTTTTGTGAGTTTTTCTTGACAAAAGATCCGGTTGTGAAATTGAGCCTCACAGATATGTTCAGTAAACGATACTTAATTTGGCGGATGATCAGTAACTGAAATACATGCATTTACCAATGGCGTCTCCTGTCATATACAGGGTGTGAAGTTAAAGTCTTAGACACCCTTTTGAACCGTTGGTTATAGAAACATACTTTCAATTGGAAAAGCATCCAGATAACATGTACATCTCAGATATGATATTTATTTCATAAGGGGCCATATATGTATCGAGATAGAAAATTTTCATTTTTCATACGGTCTCCCTGTCTTCTAACTTCCAGTTATTGCTGCCTCCCCTGATGAACAAAAAAATCCACTTTTCTAAGTGCAATGGTCACCGAGATATTCAAACTCGAAAAACTGAGGAAATTCGGGATAAAAATGCGGAAAAACTGTTTCGATCACATTTTATGCTGTTTTTTTCCCAAATTTTCTCCGTTTTGAGAATTTAAATATCTCAGTGATGATTGCACGTAGAATAGCGGAATTATTATTGTTGGCTTCAATGGAGACACAACAGACTTTCTAATTCTACTGTAGTGCCAGACCCCAGGCTCTGCCCCATGGGGGAAGACTTTCTAACTGGAAGTTAGAGGATGGGGGACCGTATAAAAAATTTAATTTCGTATCTCGATACATATACGGCCCCTAGTGAAATGAATGTTTCAAACCCCATCATTGCCACGGTGGTGGTCGGCTGAAGTTGGTTTCCTGGTTCCCAACTTCGAGATGCGAATACCCATTACCCCGTTAAAAATCTCGCACATAAAGAGCAACAAGCCTACAACAATACAATATTATTCAATCAATACATTTCACTCATACTTAGAAAAATTGACGGCAGCACATAATAAGCATTACGCAGTGACAAACTTCACGTATGGGTTACAACACGTACACGCTCATTCCAACATGTACCAATTTGTTAGAAGTTCAGCAGAGAAATGGACGAATTACATGTGTGGTTTAATAGTAGTAAAATAAATGAAATATCTGAGATGGACATGTTATTTGGATACTTTTCCAAATTGAAAGTTCGCTTCTATAATCGATTACTCAAAAGATAAAGGGTGTCTAACGGACTCAACTTCACAGCCTGTATGATCGAAACTAGTAGGAAATATTCATTAGTACAGCCCAGAAGTTTAGACACTAAAAATGCTCAAAATAGGCAAGCAAAATGACATTAGAAATGCCAAAAATAGGCATTAAAGAAAGACATTTATTATTTTTGGAAGGAAGAAAAAATAACTAAAAACAAAGATATTAAAAAGTTCCAAAAAACAAACTTAAAATATTGGTTCCTCTTAATCCGCCTATTGTCTTAATTATAGTTTATAATAACTGCATTATTATACAAGTTAGATTGATTTCAAGGCCAAAATAAAATGTTAGCAGAACCTGAGGATTTGGCGAATTCCAGGGCCACCATTACCAGACGCGAAGCCTGTAGAGTCTGCGAGGCTCCCTCGAGTTGCGCAACAATTCTGGTTTATTTCTTGTATTATTTGAAATAATCATTATACTTTTTATATTTGAAACATGGCCATCTCATTGTATTTTTCTAAAAAAAATTTAACTTCTTTCATATTACCAAATATGTGAGATTCCTTCAAGCGCGGGGCCTTGTGTAGCCGCATCTATCACACAATCCTGAGGGCGACTCTGGTCAATTTAATCGAAAACTGAATATGTATATTTTTTTAATAAAGAGCCATGGCTGTTTGCAGTGCATTCATGGTGTAAAAAACAAGATCAAAACAACATGGGCTCAAGAGCCCGGTCTGCTAATACTTCCCTCCTGCGGGGATTCGATCCCGTTCAGTGCACACGATCTCCAAGGAAAGATTGAGATGTTCGTTGCCTCTGTAGTCTAGTGGTCTAGTTCATCCGGAAGGTGAAAGGACGTGGGTTCAATTCTCCGCAGGGGCAGTTGAATTTTTATTTTCTCTCTTTCAAAACTGTATCTTCGCATCAGCCGGCTGTTAAAAACCTTTGTACGGATAGCGGAGAGTGGCATCATCCTCGGATAATGTCATCCTGTCGAAGCAAAACTAATTCACGGCAGCACCAATCTTTTAAATCACTTGTTTGCGTCCAAATAGATCTTCAAGGGAAGGGGGAGAGGGTTCTGTGATGATAATAAATACTGAAAGATGAAAAAGTTTAAAAAGAGCAATTCCAATGTTCAAAATGTCCAAGTTTTATAGATTCTGGCTTCTGAAATTCACTAACAACCTTAAAAATATGTTGAAATAGGTACATTTGTGGCACGAAAATTTAAAAAAAAAAATTTACCAAAAATCTTATGCTAAACCAGTAGCTTTTTGTTCACTTTGGGAAACAAAGCTCCAAGCCATATATGCTAAACGTATGGTCCTTGGACCAACTTTAGTTTGAGCCCTTACTCTAGGGGGTTGATGTGGTTCGCCATCTGAAACCTAATTTTGTGAAAATGAAGTAAGCGGCACATTCACAGATCGATTAAGTGACCCGTGACACATTTTCGGATCATTCAGGTAGCCCCGCGGCAAATTCACGGAACACTTAAGTGTCACCCACGACATAATTCCGGAACACGCTAACGGTCGGTGGCACATTTAGAAATCCCTTGAGTAACAGTTTTAGAGCACTTAAGCAGCCCTCAATGCAATTTTGCATTCAGTTCCAGAACACTTAAACAGCTCGCGACACATTTTTAAAGCACTTGAGGAGCTCGGACACATTTCCAGATCACTTGAACATTTACAGACAACTAAAGCGAGTCTGCAGAGGACATATCAATAGGGAGAATTCAGGTGCTCACAATCCAAGTAGTCCTATGACGTCAAATATGACGTGAAAATTTGATCATTTCTTCTAAATGACGTCAGTCAAAAAAAATCACGTCATTTCAGAGTAATTTAATGACCACAAATAATAAAAGTCAGGAAATAACGTGATATTTGATGAGATATATGAAATACCACGATTGTGGTAATCAGTAATGAATAGAATGAAAGTACTTATAATACGCTTGTTTTTTTTCTCCCCGACTAGCGCCGTCTATCTTCCGAATGCCAAAATGCCACAAATGGAAATTTTTCTGACACATTTTTGACGCCTTCAAAAATGGACAAAATGACCATTAATATCACATCATGTTTGAGACATATTATGACTTCCAAGAAACGTTTTTATTGACGTCAGGTGACATATTGAGGAAACTCTCGAAAGATTTTTCTCGTTTTTGGCATACCAAGATGCTATTAAGAATATCTAATATTTTTATAGAAGGTGGTTGATGACGTAAGTTTCATCTAAATCCCCTTCCCCCTTGTCATCAAAAGTCAAACACCCGAAACCTCTTCTCCTATCGATGCTGACGTAATACTTGAATGACCCCTGGCCACACATACATCAACGAATGCAATTGAAATTCGAGGTACAGGTCTTTCGGAGTATGCAGTATGCTGCCTCGTATGCACCCAATAATAAAACAGAAAACAAAATCCCAGCAAAATTTCCAAAAATTCAAAACAGCAACACAAACTTTTATGCATTGAAAAGTGATTGGAGCCGTAAAAATCATAAATGACGTTAAAATCCACCAGTTGTACGTTATGCGCCGACTTTTAACGTATTCAAAGAAATGTATGGAAACAACCAATACGAGTCAAATAACTGTCACCGCAAATTTCCCATCGGGATGGTTAGCGCATTAACTCTTTGATGAGATCTTTCTGTGCCTGCGTCCTGCGACGACATATATGGTGCTAGAGATACCGTTCTAACGATATCCATGGTTTTTCACTGTGGCAATCACTTAGTAATGCGTGAGACGGACTGTTGCTATTTGAAGTTTTCGAAATTATGTTGCTGCGGCTGTAACCGTGAGAAACTAGGGATTTTGCTCTTCTCTTCATTCTTGAGTGCAATCTTTGAATCATACATATTATATATATATCGCGCATTCGTTGATATATACTGCCTCTAGGGGCTCGTATATCAGCAAAATTCTCTTATGATGCCTATGTATATACGTTACGGTTAAATGCGATAAATTATGCATACTTACCAATGCTCTTCGAAAGTTTGATAACTTTATCACTTTTATCACTTTTACCGGTGATTATGCATATTACTATAATATTATCGGTGAATTTGATGAATATCAAAGAAAAAAAAATCCAATTCAGTATATTATGTGGGAGATGGATATAGTCGGACCTTGATATATTGATAAATGTTTTGATCGCACCCCGTTATAAATATACAACATATATGTGAATTATCATGTATAATTATATTATGCATACAGTACGATTTGTCATATTTACCAACGACACGACGCTTGGGTATTATACATAATCACCAATAAAAGTGAAAATGTTTGAAGTACTTATAAAATTTACCAACGTTGCTTGTGAGAACTATGCATAATCACCGGTAAAAGTGATAAATTTAGGGAAATTTATCAAACTTACCAAAGTGCTCGGCGATTATACTTTATACAAATAATACAACGCCACAACAGGCAAAATGCCCAACGAGGTGGCTGACAGAAAGATACCCATAACAAAAATATGGATGTCATATATTTCAAAAATACAGCAACTCCCCTAACTTATTATTACCTATAGTGGCATGATTTATCACATTTACTGTAACATGGGTATTACGAATAATCACCGATCATTCAGCGGTAAGTTTGATAAATTTTATTAATGTACCGAGATGATCCCATTTGCAGGTAAATCTTGAATATAATCACCCGCGTACATTTTTACCAAACATATAAATGCATTATTTTAAAAATAAACACGAATTCCATCAAATTCGCTTGAATATTAAATGACACGAACAAACAAAACCACAGAGTAATTCAAAAAATTTCCTATAAATTTCTAAAATAATCTCACTTGTGTGTTGTATACGGATTTCCTTATTATGTTCCACAAGCAAGTACTTTTTTTTGTCATATTATTCAATATCACAAAATTCTGAAAATACTCCAGACTGTTTCTATTCAAATCGGGCTTTTATAAAAGAAATATGAGAGGGGAAAACTAACTATATAACTCCGGTGCTTTCAATCACCACTTCATTTTCTACGAAACCTGAATGCATATGGAACATTCTATTTATTTATTCACGAATATACCCTGGAACTAATCATTTTAAAACATTTTTATCAAAGAAATGAGAATTTCGACACTTCAATGATGAAAAGGGTGTCTTAAGAATGTTATGAATGACGGAATACAAAAGGAAAGACATATTTTTAGATCAAAGTATATTTTCTTCTTATAATTATTCGGGAGTGATATGTATGGATTTCATTTTTATATTGAAAACGGCAGTTTTACGCAACCTCTGGGAGGAGACTGTGAATTAAAATAATTTTTCATGATCGGATGATTTTGGTCTTCTGATCGTAGATTATGTGTGTGTATGTTGCATGAATACAGATATTAATTTTCTTATACGGAACATGATTAGATTTCATTGAAATTCGAGTGAATTCTCGAGGTTTTCGATCCTTCTGCCTCTGGTAACGAAATTTGAAAAAGAAAACTTCCAGTGGTTTCCCCGAAATCGGAGTGTTTCGTAAAAATTGTATTAATCAAGGGTTTTTGCGTGTTTGTGGTATCCGGCTACGTTCGAGAGCACTTTTCTATGAACATGATACTGGAGTGAACTTTAATAGCATTTCTTGATAGAAAGTGTCTCGAAATTGTGAAAAAATTAAGATTTCAGTCTACCTATGTTATTTTCCTATGAAAAGTCATTTTTAAGTCAAATTTTAGGCAAAATGCACGTAATATTCGAAACACGATTGCAAAAAAAATTTTGTTAATGGAATGTTTTGTGATTTTCACACTACAATGTAGCTAGTGATATTGCAGGTTATGAAGCAAAATTTAAAGCATTGCATTATATGTTCATACATAACACTTAAATTCGTTAATGTACGTGTGAATTTTTCAAATTCCCTCTAACACTTCGTCTATAAAACACTGTTATTCAAAAGATATGTGATAGACCTCAGATTTCGGTTCATAAACTCAACAATATATAGCAAAATATAATATAAAAATTTCGCAATGATGCAATGAATATATTTTTAGAAATCATGTCACAAAATCGAGTAAAAAAGCGTCAACAACATTCTTCTTCGTAAAACACGTTCAAAGTTTGATTGAAATTACTTGTATGTGCAAGCGCAACATTAAAGTGGCAGTAACTTCAGTTCTGAGCGTCATATATGCAAAACAAGGCCTGTTTTGGAATCACAGAGAATATGGCTTTCATAAAAAATATAAAAAAATTAACAAAAGTTGATGTTTTTTTTTCCAAAATGACGTTTTCAACGTAGTCGGATATCTTAAATAAAGAAAAGACGAATATATTTTTGTATTTTATTCTGTGGTTTTTTTCAAGTTTATCGTTGAATGAAATGGGACTTAACATCTTTGAGAGAACTTCCTTTGAATTGAGAGAATTTTATTTGAATAGATTCTTTTTATATAATTTCCAAATATGTATTAGTGGTTTTTCTAATAGATGAATATGCATAATAAGGACGTACACCGGCTCTACCTTTGGCGGTGGGAACAAAAGGCTTAAAAGGGACGTAGGAAAAAATCCCCGTCCCCTCTGCGTACACCTTTGTGTATAATGCGTCGAATTTCGGAAAAAAATATTTTTTAACAATCATTTTTTTATTCTTAAAATTGGGTGAATGGTTATTTTGTTTTAAAAAAATGAATCCTGAAAGAGTTCAAATGACAGCAAATCGTTATGAGTGAGCCCATTCTTGCAAATACCTATTTATAGAAATTCTCAAAGCACAGCACATAAAGACTAAAATAAATTAAAGATATTTCGTGAAATCCTGAAATAATATAGGCCTCCCTGTTTAACATGGAGCTCTGGACTCTGGACCGTGGTACCAACCCCCCCCCCCTCCTTCAACCTCTTGAGACTCCTTTGCATGAATCTAGATTAGATACCGAAGTATGACTTGTTTGCTAGCGGGTATCATGGGAATTTTCTTTTGGTGAGCAATATTTGAAATGTTTAGACCGTTGTTTAGCATATTCAAATGCTTCCCCAGCGGATGGCCTCATCCATTTCTTCATTCTTTCGCATTTTCCAAGTAGGTGCAAGACTCGAAAAAAATATTTTATATAGTATCAATCATTAATACAGTCCACGCCGCTTAATGTGATCGCATATCACATTAAGCGGGAATAGGGGTTTCTGATAGCAATAACTGAATGATAACTATATCCAAAAAAATTGCCGTTTGCAAGTAGAGTGACCATACATCCCGTTTGATGCATGCTAAACGGGCACTAGTAAAATGGGACAAACATTTTTCTCTCCCATATATATAATTGATAGCAAAATGTTTCCTTTTTTTTTACTCTGTTCTAAAACTTGATTTATTTTTCTTCCTCAAGCTGAGAGTTTTCATTTTTGTTATTCGGCCATTGGGAAGCGTTAAGATGGAAGTGTCTGATGTGTTAAGCAAAAATTACAATATATTTTGTAAATGTATACAATGCGTTTCATAGAACCCTTGAAAAAGTCTCTCGGAAAAAAAAAAAATTGAATCTGGTCAGCTGAAAGAAACTGATCACTAACTGAAGGAAAAGGCTGTATTTCATCATACATTTGCCTTTACTATACGAAGGTCATTGCAAAAGAAGCTCTACACGTACATGGATCACAGCGACAGAAATGTTTGCCAATAAGGGAGCGGGGCAGAGGACACTTTCTAGCCTCCTACGCAGTCTTGCATCCTGACACGATAGCTAGCAGAAATAAAATTAACTTTGGCTTAACCTTGGCTTCATATATATAATGTGTAAAAAAATCTATCCGCAGTTCCCATACCTACAAACGATTTTTTCTCATGTCGAGTGAAATTTTTCCGTTCCTTACACAATAAACAATATCTTAATAATAACATTATCCGTAATTCTAACACAGGGTTAATTAAATTACTCTTAAAATTCCCAAAGAAAAATCTTTTTACACATAAGTACATTCTATCCCGTGTATGTTTTGTGTTTTTGTGTACATTAGGTTTCAAAAAGTCCGTGTCTTTTTTGTAGTTTGGACATTTTTTTCTCCAATTTTTTGAAAAATACTGGGTGAATCGTTCTGAAATTTCGGTCGTGTATGCCTTATAATAGTTTTCCCCATTTCCAATGAAATATATAGAGTCCATTTTGGGAACCGACGAAGGATTAATTTAGAAATAAAGATATCTGATCAACTTGCATTGGCAGAAGTTGGAAACGGCTTGCAACTTTGAAAAACTTATTTCACTAACTTTATGTAACACTTCTGTGCATTTTCGTGAGAATAGCGCGTATATTCACGAAAATATAAATGTTTTATATAAAAATTCCAATTTTCATCGCACAATTTTTGTTTATAACATGCCGAGTCTTCAATCAATTTGTGTGAAATTCAGAAAAATCATATCTTTCTCAATTTCCATGACGTTTAGCTGGAATTTCTACATAAGTTGCGCTATATATGCATGCTAAATATGCATATATATATATATATATATATATATATATATATTGTGAGCTGTAATTTTGGAACCAACTGTATAATAAGTGATTTTTCACATGTTGGTATACGATTACTTTCTGTTATTTGATTATTTCGAGAATCAGCCCACAGCATTATGCGATTGAGCGAAGACAAGTGTCAGATGATATGTAAGATGAATGTTTTAGCAGGGTGCGTGTATAACCGACGAAGTCAAAATAAACAAACAAGTCAAAAAACGGAAATAACAGCAAGTAATCGTATATCAATTTGTGGAAAATTCCTTCTTATTCGGTAACTTTCCGCAAGTTCCAAAATTACAGCTCACAATATCACGTATATCTTTCTTAATTTTTATCACCTTCTGCTGAACATTTCATATAAGCTGCACTAACACACAATCAAATTATGGAAAAATGAAATTTATATTTCCTACGCATGCGCAATTAATAATCATTTACTTAAAATACTACTATCTCTCATTGACTAATAGTTTGTTACATTTTAAATTCCTTCGCAGGGCTGTCTCATGTATATTATTGTAATTTCTGTGAATTTTGTACAAATTGGTTGAAAACTAGGCGAGTTATAAGCAAAAATTATGAGATGAAAATTGGATTTTTTATAGCAAACATTCATTTTTTCGTGAATATACGAGCTGTTCTGACGAAAACGCACATAAATATTGCAGAAAGTCAGTAAAATATGTTTTCAATGTTGTAAGTTATTTCCAACTTTTTCTGATACGGGGTTGATCAACAACTTTTATTTTTCTAAATTTTCTGGGAAAATGGTGATTACTATTATAAGGTATGCGTTACCAAAATTTCAGAACGATTCCCTGAGAATGTTTCTAGAAATTCGAGAAAATTACTGAACTCCAAAAAAGACAGATTTTTAGAAATATACTGTATAAATACTACCTTTAACTTCGACAAATGTTCGAATATGACACCACATACATGTAAAACAATGTAGTATTTAATATATTCACGAACGTGGTTATAGAATATCAATATTAGTGGCGTGGCGTTTGAAAGCTAGATTATATTTTGACGTCTTTAACTGACGATTCTGACTGCATACGCAGAAACTTGCGTGATTAAATAGTTTAAGCTCTCATATGAGACTACCACTCTGGTTTTAATACCTTTTCCGATCTTGGCGCGATTATCGCGGCCCGCTTTCGTAACGAAATAATGTTTCAAGCTATATCTCAAGAAGTTCACAACGTAAATGGAAGTCAATGGTTTCGTCTGATAGACATTTCTGAGGCAAATCTAAGGATGCCCCCTCTGGATTTTTATATCTCTTTTTTAGTCTTGGCACCAGTACCGCGGCCCATATTCTTAAGGAAATTGTGTAACGCTACATTTCAAGGGACTCGCAACGCAAATAGACGCAATTGGTATAGATTGTTGGCTATTTGAAAGACAAATCCGATGATACCAATTTCATTATTAGTACATACCACGTGATTCAAGGTACAAAGAGCGTATTCATGTAAAATATTGCGGTCGTGTCTATAACATAGCCTACCTCATTTTTCTTTTTTTTACTTCAAAATCTCGTGCACCATTTCAAATAGTATTTATTTTTTACATGATATTAATACACGAAAAAGACAAGTATAGGAATCATAAGAAAAATACATTTTTTTTTTCTAATAATGAAAAGACTCGTTACGATGTATCGGAAGTGTTTCACGATCTATCTATCGTATAATATCCTCTTCAGTATGCAATCGGTTCTTTAATTAAATGTTATTGTGATGAATACGAATTTCATTACCGACGCTACTCTGAGAAATTAATTGGAAAATATTAATGAGATTTACATGAAATAGAGAATTTTTTTCCCCTAGTAATTTCTCGTTAGTGTTCTGGAATTGATGGGTTTCCAGCCACCAGCTGTTCGATTAAGTTTCGCCCTCGTATTTCAGATTAACTATTACAGACAATTAAGTTGCCAAGCTTACATGATTAGATGAGGGCGAATATCTATCCCATTGGCCGCTTTGATTACGAAAACGTTGTTCGAGTCGAAATCAATTTCATTTCTTTACATTAGCGATGCGATTCGATTAACGCTAGCTTGAATAAAAGGCGAAAGAGACATCCGATGGGACTTTTCGATGTTCACGCCATGTCTTCATGTTTAATTTTATTTTAATTTTTTTCACGTTTCATTGATTTATTTAAAATTTTTTTATTCCAACGCCGTATTATTACAGTTAGTACAGGAGTCGTCAATTCAAACGTATCGATGTTCCAATAAATAAGACATTTTAAAGAGTTTGTGAACTGTGCATTCTATGAACTATGATATTTACTTGGAAATTCCGAGAGAATATTATTCATAGAAAATACTCTGAATCTTTCATGGCAGGGCCTTCAAGTGAACAAATTTAAACATATTTCATGTTTAAATATCGGAGGAAACCGAGGCTAGTGGGCAAGGTTTTCAGTTTTTTTTTATATTTTTCTTTTTTTCCCTATGCAGTAGTCTCGATAAGCTGAGGTGAGTGGGACAGAGACCACGTCGGATTATCGAAAACTCTAATTTTCCGAAAAAAATGCTTTAAGTGTTAGTTTTACTGGAAACTACAATGGATGGTGCAGCATCCTCAGGTGGTTTGGCAGTGGCAATTCTAGCACTCAGTGCTTTTTTGTGGTGAAGAAGTGAAGCTGTATGCCAACTTACAACTTACGAAAAATAGTGCCGGTCTCCACATGGCACATAAAGCTATCAATAATATTTAAAGTTAACAATCAAATGTTGTTAAAGTTTAGAATATAAGCTAGATACAATGCTGTCGGGGATAGGATGCAGCATCCCGCAGATGATTGAGTATGTAAATGCATAATAATCTGAAAATATTTTTTAAAATAAGAAAATTATTTATAAAGTGTATTGTTAATATTCCTAATAGACCAAATGTATATTATAAATGATGATAAAATATAATATGACTATTCAGTCACCCCCCCCCCCCTCCATTTTAAACAGCAAAAGGCTATTTGGTGCACTTACACTGATGACATTGCAGCATCTGTACCGGTTATGTAGTTATTGCAATGAGTCTCCGACCTTCAGTGAAAATGTCTTTATTGAACAGTAATATTTTAATTGGTAGAAATCGTAGTAACGCTACCTTAGTTTCGTGCGAAAACATCCGGGGAGTGTGCGTTTTTTTTTTAAAAATTCTCTGATTTTTTTTTTGATGCTGATTATAGACCGATATGCATTTTGCGTTCTGAAACATCGGATTCAAATAATTTGGAAACAAAGAAAACCGGTTATTTTTTATCAAGATGGCGTATGTGTGCTAAAATAAGAGGATCAGATTTTTTTCTCAAAAAAAAAAAAATAGAACTATGAGCAACAATTCCTTCCATTCCTTAACCAGTTCCATTCCACTTCCAGCACTCACCAAACTATAAAGAGTACTACCAAATTTTCAATCCCCATTAGATACCTTACCTACGGTAAGGTATTTTTTAGGCAGGTAAGGGTTTTGGCATTTTTAACTACAAAGGTTTTAAAGTTAAGTTTGTCGAATATGTCAAACAATAAAATTGATTTATATGTTTTTCCCTTGTAAAAGTGTTTACTGCGAAGTCTAAAAGCAATACGTAAAAGTGGTGTTACTACGGTGAAACATTGATATTACGAAATTTTCCTTTATGTATAAAAAAATTAGGCCTTTCTTTGTGGTAAAATAAATAAATATATTCATTATTATGCATTATTCAACGTATTTGAATTGGTATTTTATATTTGTTGTTAGTGAATACCGCTGACGAAACTTTGAAGTACCAGGTCAATTAAATTTTGTTGTGTACGTAATACAAATGTATATTTTTTGTTTTTGTTTTTAGGCTTTAATTAGAACTAAAATGGTCTAATAAAGAAATTGCATGATAATTATTTTTATTAATGTGGTACTGAAAGCGTAAGATTCGTTTATTGATCAACGAAATTTGCGCACGTGGAATATACGCAAATTCGACTCCTAGAATGAATTCTTTCTCAATGTAGTCAAATTCGTATATGGGTTTGCACTCAAGAAACTACGGTGAATTCAATTAATCATACAGTTGAATGACAAAGTTGTCGACTGAATAACTGACTTGATTTCATTTGGCTTTCTGTTCATATTTATGTTCAAAAGTGTTGTGTGTTGGTCGTAGTATGTGATTAGTGTATTTTTCTCAATTCAAATCTGTTTTTGTCCTTATTCATAATATGAACCTTACAAATTCTGAACGATATTTAATCGATCCTTCACGAGACGATAAGTGTGTAATTATAGTTTTACAGAGTTGTTAATTAATAAATGGAATAGCTAACGGTAAATTGAGAAGCTGTTCATTCTTAGGTAAGAGAACCGTAAATATTTTTAGGGGCATTGTATTATATTTATCATGTGCATATAGACATTAGTTTTACGATTGCGTTTTTAATTCGGTTGCTGTATTTTAGAAATATATGTCATCCATATTTGTTATGGACATCTTTTTCTCGGCCACTTTGTCGGACATTTTGCTTGTTGTGGCCTTGTATTCGTATAATATACCAATTTCTTCAATTTTTATGAATTTTTGTATCTGTATAGTACAGGAGCAAAGCAGAAGTATTTAATATCAATTACCAAGTATTCATGAAGCATTTAAAAAACACATCAAGCCCGAATCATAACAAATTATACATCTACTTTCAGTAAAGAGACTCATTTATACTCACTTCAATCGGAAATAGACGTTTTTGTATATATTATCTCTTAGAAATGCAAACATAGAATGATTTTACACTCGTATTGTCTTAATTTATTTGCAGAATATGTTAAAGTGATAATTATACGCTACATCTTTGAATATATACTCTTATCCAAGGATAACTGTGATTCATTTTTAAATGATGCCATCGAAATAGTTTCGCATGTGGTAATTGATAGGCCCTTTTCCTGTTACTTATTCGTCCGGAAAAAAGAGAAAATTCTATGTTTTCACGTACATGTTGCAGTCTTTAAAGCGTCATTTTACATATCTAGTAATAAGTAATCGTGTGTTCATGGAGACTAGGTTTTCATTAGGAGAATTCTCCCTCCAGGTTATTTTTGTTCGGGTGCATCTTCCTCTTTTCTCTCCTCCATAATTCCATATTTCTCTCTCTCTCTCTCTTGATTCCGATGCACCAAACGATGAATACACCGACCGCACTGGTATTTGTGCTGGTAGAGATGGAAGTAATTGGACGGAGGCAGCTGTTGAGGAACAAAATCAATTATGGCTGTCAAGTTGAATAGCGAAAGAAAATCCAAAGAGCTTTCCGGAAATTAATATGTGCGTGCAGCGACGTTCGAGCTAATAATTTAGCGAATGTTTGTTTTCCCTTTAAGTATGTGTATGTACTTATATATGTGTGTGTGTGTACTTTATGTAATACAAGAAGAAGCGGGATTTTATCGCTTTTGAGATCGAAGAAACATTTGTTGAGCGAATCAACGTTATGTCGAGATATTTCGCACCTTCCCCGTCATGACTCAAATATATCTATCGGAGATTGGAATATACATATTTTATTAAGATATTCTGACGAGGGAAAGTATTTTTAAAAGTTTGTTCTAATTTAAGGGATAGAAAGTATCGGTTTCTCTTTTTAAGAATAGAATTTTATAAAAATTTTTGTGCGTGTGTGTGAGTATCAGTTACAGACCATTTTATTTTCTTGAATAAAAAATATTTGCAATGTTATTTGAGTTTTATAAATATATTTTTTATTTCATTAAGATGACAGTCCATATACAAAGGGTGATTCTATAATTCCCCTTGTCTTACTTTACTGATGAACCATTGATCCTTGAATCATATCTCTAAATAAAAGAAAACAACGTATCAAATACGTGTAGAACTCACGTACGTAAGTCATGTTGCAGGGGGTTGTACAGCCATTAAAATATAAAAATTTTTATATGGACACCTTGTCATCAAAAACCCAATAAGAAACTTGTTGCCCTGTCTTTCCTGAGGCCAACAAAAAAAAACCCATACTTCTAAGTGCAATATTCGCCGAGAGATTTTTGTATTCAAATATTCGAACAAAAGTTCAGAAAGAAGAGCATAAACTAACGGGGATAACGCTTTTTTCCCAACTTTTCTGAGATTTTTTAGTTCGAACATCTCAGCGAAAATTGCACTTGGACATATGGAATTTTGTTTTGTTTTGTCGCCTCAGGGGAGACCGCGCAACAACTTTCTAATTGGAAGTTAGAGGACAAGGGGAGTCTATATAAAGTTTTTTATAACATAATTTAATAACTATACAACCTCCTTGCAACATGAGTGATGTACCTGAGGCTTACACGTTATTTGTATATTTTTTCTGACTGCAAGTATGGCACTAAGATCAACGGTCCGCCAGTAATAGGCAAGGTAAAAATTAAGAAAACATTCTGTATATATGCGTAGCAACATTATTGGCATCTATCAACAACTTTCAAGGTTTCCTTAAACTTTTCTTTTAAAACTTAAAAACAATTTAAAAAATAAATAAAAATATATGTGGGATTCTACAGAGGATTGTCGTGGCAGTCATAATGGAGATAAATAAAGTTTATGAAACCGCGGAAAAAAAATTTAACATGTAGAAAACCTCAGGCGCTTGTGTGTAGAGATGGATGCTCCCGAACGTCTCTTAATTTGATCAGGAAACGAATTATACATCGGAGTTTGTCTATCTATTTTGACAGAAACTTACCACCAGCGCGGAATGGCGCTCTATGCATTATTGTTAAACGAAATAAGACATGAAGACATGGGTTTAAAATATTTTTAATCGTTTCCAAAACGAAACTGTTTGTGGGCTTATGCAAAGTCGCAATGGCTACATGGTTTACGGCAGGAAGAATTCAAATGAGAATTATGCAAATGCACTTTACACATAGTTTCATTTTTCAGCTATAAAATTAGCCTCCTCGTCAAAGCTCTAATTTTTACGAGTCGACAATGTCTATATCAAAGCAAGACATGTCTTATTTCACTTAACAATATTGCATACACCGCCATTACCCCACTGGTGGAGAGTTTTTGAACTTTTTTTGCGGAAAATTGAATCCCATGACCTCCTGTGAACTATTATCAATTCGGTTTCATTTTGTACAGTAGTTTGCGTTTATGACCATTTCAAAGTGCAACTTTAATTATAAAGACCCTGCACTTCCACGCGACATCTCACGCATATACATTCTAATATTAAACCATAACTATCTCCAGAATTTCTTTAAATAACCAATGCATCAGATTCAATTTTCTATCATTATTTCACAAGAAATATTTGTGTAGGATAGTATAGATGAATACAAAAACGGGTAACTTCAGATGAGGTTGCTTATCAAATTTTTTCTCTATACGGCGTGGATATTGTTTTCTGGAATCTACATTGAAAAAAATGCTATCGGCAACGAAAAAATAGATGAAAAAAATTATTTGGAATCATGTAAAAAATATATATATCTATTCTCTCTCTTCCGGAAATACAATAAATACTCGTTCGAAAGGAAAAAAAGGATCTTGTGCAAGTTTTTTTTGTCTTATCTGGTTCCGTATTGACATCACTTTAATAACTATTCCAACTTATGTCATACATCTTATTGACTGCTTACAGTATATGAGGATCCAAATCGCGCAATATATTCCTCAAGCAAATCCGGAGCAAAGGATAGATAAAAAGAACAGGAGAGAAGAAATCAGCAGTGTGTGACAGGAAATGAAAGAATACTTGGCAGAAAACTCATCTGGATTTATTGACTTCATTCAAACAAAACTCGTGTCCTGCAGCTAACTTAATGTTCGTCGCTCTGTGCAAACTGCTGGTCTGTCTTCCCGTCTGATTGGTTGGCGGTGGTGAGAGAGGAAATATCGGGAAAGTGTTTGTCAATGACCAAATCGATCGTGTTGACAGATAGAACGGCTATGTATGTGTATATATATATTATGTATACAACAATCTCTTTTGATCTGCGCCGTGTACGCTTGGGAATAATGGTACCGCCGCGGTAAGTATTCATGTAAACCGAGTTGATAGCGTACGTTGAATCTAATTGGGGTATATATTGATTGGTGTTTCTTACGCGTCTTGTATTGCGATTTCTATTGAATATGCATTATTGCATTTTCACATCATATATGTAGGCTGGTGAGGTTTTCAATTGCTTCGTTGAATAAAATTGAATGTCAAGATCACTTTGCAAGACTTAGGAAAAATCTCTTGCAGGCATCATCCCTCGTCGAGATTCATAATTGTTTCTTCAAGATAATTCAGCTCTGAATTTGGATAGCTAATCTACATCAAACTGATTTCCTCGAGGTTCTGTATGTGCAAACAAATCGGCAGTTTTTAAACAATCGCTGCTAAATTTTGTATGTGCAAGTTGTTTCATAAATTCATAAATAGTTTGATATTCATAAAAGTGGAAGGAATGGGTATATTCGAATGTCGTTTGAGAAAAATTTATTCTCACGAAGGAGAAAATTTATTTCACATTTTTGGCGATAGACGACGCTGCATGAACGTCCACCAATAGTGATTGTATTCTTTACTTCTAAATATGGAACAGCAGATAGCTGCACCAACAAGCACACGAAACAATCAACACTCTAAAAACTTAAACACATCAGGGTCATTCATATGCACTCACTCAACACACTTTTTAATATGCATTGATTCGTCAGAAATTCCTCAGATAAATGGGTATGAGGTGCGTGTTTGATTGAGTAGTAGTAGTTATTGGGAGCCCTTCCATTCCAGCAGTGATTGGACCAGAATCTTTCTTCTATCTCCTCTATGTCCCAAATGTTTATAAAGCTTCAGCCGATAGCCGATGATTCGTGGCTGAGGTAAAAGAACTTCACCAATAGTGATTCATCCAACAATGCTGTAAATTTCCAGTGACTAGCTCCACAGTGCGCCCTCTATCGACAAAAATTTGATTTTTTTTCTGTACCAAAAATATTACCGAAATTACAAATACAAATACAAATACAACGCCACAACAGGCAAATTGCGCAACGAGGTGGCTGACTTAAGAACATCATGGATCCCGAGTCATTTTTTGGAGGCCCTACCTACTGCTGCTACACCACACATGCACCCCGCCCACACCCCCCCCCCCTCCGCGGAACCCCTAACGAATCGGTACATGCGGGAATGTGCGTGTACGTGTAGTGAAACCTGACGTGAAGTTTTTTGTTTCTCTGTAATGCTTGCTATGTGTAGTGCTGCCATCTGCCACCAGTTTTTCAAACTATGAGTGAAGTGTTATGATTGAATAACTTATCGTTGTAGGACTGTTGCTCTCTGTGGCGAGACTTTTTTAACGGGGAGATCGGCTCGCATTTGCGCCTTGAAGTTGGGAACCGCAGAAAACCAACTTCAGCCGACCACCACTGTGGGGTTCGAACCCGGATCCTCGCATCGCGAGTCCGTCACTATAGGAATATAAATTCCTTCATTGTTTTTATAAACTTTTAATCTTAATCTGTTTACCAATTTTTTGAGAAACCATTAATGTCATGGACTAATAAAAAATCGGGCTTTTTGCAAATATCTTGGTATCAATTAACGAAATACGTCGTATACCACATAGGGCTTGGCTATGGCGCCTATGAAGGAGAGCGGACTTGTCATCCATCTTCGGGCAAAAAATACCGGCTTGCTGCTCCAAGTTGTCTCTGACATCTTTGGGGGGGGGGAAATGTGGGACACAGTGATTGGCTATGAGGTGTCTAGAAAAGAGGACTCACATCCCTATCCATCTGTGAGCAAAATATTGATTTTGCCGCTCCAAGATTAGATACCTAATATAGCGATTAGATACCTAATCGCTAGTCAAACAGGGCAGCGATTGGCTACAGCGATAATACCGAGGCCACATTTTCGCTCAAATATGGCGTATGAATCAGCCTGGTATTCCAAAAATCTGAAGACTCGACATAACGATAAGCTGCTTTAAAAATTTTCTTTAAATGCAAAAATAAAAAAATAAAAATAAAATGATATAACAAGAATATCGATATACATCGAATATCGAATACCCATATCGATTTGCAGCTCTTCAACAATGTATTCATTCACCAACGATGAACTCTTAACGAATGAAAAAAATTGTTAGTCACATTTTTACAGAAATAATATCAATTCCACCTATTCCACCTATCTACACGCCAACATAACGTATAATCGGAACCAAAATATGTTTTCAATGCATAATCCACGGATAATGCAGAAAGGGATAAAAAAGTGAATGCACAAATTAATTGATAATTTCAAATATGAAAACAAAATGCACAGATTTTCTATGAAAAAAAAAATATTCGGAATGTTTTTAAGACAACATAATGTGTGTGTGTGTGTGCCCATCTTTCACATCACACATTTCTTTTATGGTGGGAATTCGTTGGTCAATGCAAACACGTATAAAAAAGGAACTTCGCACGTAACATTACAGTTAAAAAAGATAAATAAAACTTCCCGAATCCAAATTTATGTTCATGTTTCACTCACCATCTATACATGTTCTTCCTGGAAAACATGAAATTCTGGAAAGCAAAAGAAAAAAAAAATGGAGAGAAATACGAATACATCGCATGTTCAGAAATTTCTCATTTAAATGCACGACCTTTCCCGAATTTTCTCCCGGACACGTGGGCAGGCAATATCCAGAAACTAGAAATATATATATATATATATACTCACACACACACAAACACACGATGATTTTTTAGCTACGCAAATTTTCGCCAGTTCCAGGACACCTGAGCGCAACCGCCATGTTTACTGTCATGTTCGATATTTGATTGAATCCTTCCCGGAATAATTTTTTTTGCTCCTCGCAAGAGACAGCGGGATGTTGTCGCTTGGAATACTAATGTCCCGGAATAAAAAGAAAAAAATGGAAAAGTCCCTTTTTTTTGGACTGTTGTTTATACTGTAAGGTAAGCGTGAAATAGCGAAGGAGATGCTGGGATTATATTTTTTATTCTTACGCTTTCAAGTCATGGTTTTCGTAACCTGCCTCAGTGAATAAAAATTCCCCTCCTGTCACGTCTGGGATACTAGAATGTGCCTGGGATTAGGGCATTTGTTTGCCTTCTTCGTGTGTTATTCTACATTCGCACCGTTTTCTTCCTCTATTTCGGTACTTTGTTTTATATTTTCACTTCGGATCTCGCAGGAATAGCGTAACATGTATGTCGAGATTTATAACATGTCTATACGTCAGAACATTTTGCCAAGACTTCTGATAAATTAATCCGAGTTTGCAAACTTCTCAAATTTTTCACCAGTTTCACTTAAAGCAGCTGTTTCATATAATTTAGTGATTTTTATTTTTGCTGTAGAGGGGCCGTTTCTTCTATAGGGTGTGATATATATATTTTTTAATTATTATATTAACTTGGTCATCACGTATTCCCAAGGGATCTTTACGATCTGCCCAGGGAATTTGTTAGTGTGTTAGTAGACATTCATGAACGAACCGGGATTCAAACCCACACCTGCACAGTCAGAAGCTAGGTCCCTAACAACTGGACTGCCAGGTGGCGGTTCATCAGGATTCTTAAATTTCCTGTGGAAGCAATGTGAAGAAAAAATATAGTATTTTTATATAATGTGCATTAAAATTATTATTTTTTTTTAATTTTACGAAAACAACTGCTACAAAATTATAGAGGGCGAGAGAGAAGCCCTAGTCACATTTTGAAAGTCAATGCTCCTCAAACAAAGTAAATACTTCTCATGGCCTATATAGCGTTTCTATTTTTTCCCCCTTTTTTTGATAAATTACTAAAATTATTTCAAAATTTCACTCACAGATGGCATGCATCAAGATGTAACACAAAAAATAAATAAAAATTATAAAACATGACATAACACGTAAAAGGCGACAAACGCACAGTGCAAAAGGACTGTTTATTACGATTTGCGTTACATCAAATTATCATATAAATGTATTTTTTTATAAGAAATGATAATTACATTTCATCAGTAAAATACAGACACAAAACATTTCGGGCTAAGCTAAGAATTCCATAAAGACTGGTACATGTTTGTCCGTAAAAATAAGAACAAAGAGTCGCGGGGAAAAATATACACGCATATAAATAATTTAGTGGCAACACGAACGGAGTTGATCGGAGTTGATAGGCAAAAAAAAAAAAAAAATTGCATTTATAGCGACGTAAATGCAAGTTGGAAAAGATCATACCGTCGCCGTTAGATATAACGACCCCCTTCTTCCTGTCGAAAACGGGCGTTATATTGAGAGGGTAGTTATATCAAACGTAATAAATATATGATAGCTGTCCTATAAAATCATCTCGGACTTGTAATGGAATGGTTGCTATGACATGGGGTCGTTATAACGAGCGTCGACTGTACTACAATATCAAACAGGTCGTTCAAATTGTCTTGAATTTACATCCATGATTTTAAATTTATAAAGAAAATGATGAGCGTCAAATTATTCAATTATTATTGCAGAAGTAAATTGGATATTTTGGAAGCTAAATAAAGAAAAAATTTTGGAAACAAGTTTTATTTGGCTTTGTTAGCTGTATAGTATGAAGGCTGAATTGTATTTCAGATTTATGTAACTTCAGATTGAGATGACCAGTTTTATTATGCACACATTTATAACACATTTAACGTTTATAAACATACAAATGTTGTATAGGGAGAATCTATGAGTCAAGACCCAGCTTTGATTGTCAGGGGTTTTGATTGTCATTGTTTCGAGACTGTTCATGAAAATCCACTAACAGCCAGATCTTGACATATGGGTCACGATCAGAATTTGATTGGCAAGGGCTTCCGTGATGAATCATAAAAATCCATTAAAAGCCAGGGGATCTTGAGCTATGGATTACGACCAAAATTTGATTCTCTAGAGCTTCCTATATGGGTCGTGAAAATCCTGTTGTAAATTCACGCATTGTCGTCACTGGTTCTACTAATTTCGAAAACAAAGTGTCATGGGTCACGAGGCTGATCTTGTTGCTGATTTTTGGTCGCGGCTGAAAAAAGTTTAAGAACCTCTGCACCACAGTAAAGCCAGAGAAAACAACTTAAAACCTGATCCCTGGCCCGTTAGTGCGCATGTCGGTCCTCCCCTCTTCCCTCCATCCCCCTTACACTATCCTGCGAATATTTTATTCTTAGATTGAATTTATATAGCACGAATTATTATTTAAAATCTATAAATATGTTTACTAAAAGTCTGTATTAAAAAATTTAAATTTCTCTTAAATACGCAAAATTTGTACACATAAGACCTGTGATTTATGATAAAACAGTATGTGTTGGAATTTTTTTAATTATTTTCCCATTAATAAGCGCCCAAAAAATATTATTTTTAAGATAATTTTTTTCATTGTGCACACATGTGTTATTGATATTTTAATCACTTATTTTTATTTAAAAAAACTTTTTCATTTAATGGTTTTTTTCTTTCGAAACATATATCAAATATTTGAATTTTTTTCCGTGTTCCTCATTTGCATACGAATGATTCAAACTTTCTTCTATTTATAAGTAAAAGAAATATATATAAAAATAGAGTGTACTTTCTCAGGTGGCTTTTATTGTCAGACGAACGAACATATCCAATTCTTAGTTTCGTGACGCAGTGCTTAAAGTCCTTTTTAGTACTTTCATCACACACACACACATATACGAAGAAAAACAAAATAAGATACAATAAATGAAAATAAAATAAAGATCCATTCTGATGCATCACGTTCGCTTCTTCCATCCTTTTCTATTTCATTTGAGAGATTTATTCTATTTCTGCAATCAGACAAACAATTTACCGTTTCAGGAACAGTCAGGGCATGTCAAGACTTTTCTCTAACCGTTTCTTTTCCCTCTAAAACTGTTTTCCATCTCTTTCTATCGTTTTACGGAACTGGAATTTATTTTATTGAGATTCCAATAAATAAAGGGTAAGAGGAAGAGAGAGAGAGAGAAAATACAGGGCACACGCAGAGACCTTGTAAATTCCGAATTCCGTTGATGTCTGAAGGAAACAGGAAAGAACGATTTATCTTTATATGAAATCTTAAGAAAAAAGGAGTCATTTTGATCAGTTTTACTGGAACGTAATCTTGACGAAAATACCAACTTTGTAGCAATGCTTATTCATTGTGAAAATGTAACGAAATTACAGTTTCATTTTTTTTATTTATTTCAGATTTTAGTGTGTTCGGTAGATAAAGAGTGCGTATGATTGCATCTGTAATACACTCTATGGCCGCGTTTCTCAACCTTTTTCAAGTAAAAGTAGCAGTGGAAATTCTGAAACTATTCGACGAACCAATTTTGTCCCGTATAACAGGACATTTCTGTATTCTTAGTGGTTCCGAATTTTTTTACACATTTGTTTCGTATTGCCAATTGCAAATTGAAATACTTATTTGAATTTGTAATTTGAACATTCAAATGTAACAAATGAATATATTTTCATTTTTTTTTTCGAAACTCATCTTTATTTGCACGTGGTATCTAGTCTATCGTACTTTGTAGGAACAGCCGAGAATGACACCGTTTCTATCAAAGGAATTGATTTTTTTTTTAACAATTTTAGATAAAACGACCATTTTCCATAAAATCATAGAAGGTATGGGCATCGAATGCCATTAGTAAAAGTGTATACAAACACAAAGGCCACAACCGGCAAATTGCCCAACGATGTTGATTGAAAAAAAAGATGACTATAAAAATAAGGATGTCATACAGTTGACGCCGCTTATTAGAATCATGGTTAATGTTATCATTTGGACATTGCTATCACTTTTGTACAGAACGGGACGGACCAATATCATAAGACGGGGAAAATTTCGTTGAAACTTATTGAGACTTCGAATTAAGTAATCAATATGTTTTCCGTCCGTCGAAATTCTTTTTTGTGCATTTTGAAGCTAAGGTTTAACCGAAAACAAAAACCCAAAAAGAAGTCGGGAATTTCGACTTCTTCATAACATCCCTTCGTCCTTCCGAAAGATTCCTATGAAAAAAAAAAAAGTCGTGGGAGGGGAAAGAGCAGAGGGAAGTAAAATACAAATACAAATACAACGCAACAACAGGCAAAATGCCCAACAAGGTGGCTGAGAAAAAGATGCCTATAATAAATATGGATGTCATATATTTCAAAAATGCAGCAACCCAATTAAAAACTAAAATTATAAACAATATATACACATGATAAAATGATAAAAACAGCAAAATGTGTGTGCAGGAAGGGCAATATGGGAATACATGCGCGTGAGTGAGTTGGCGCGAATGGCGCCTTCTTCATAGCATCAATAATGCGGGATACAAAACAGTTGTCCTATTTTACCAACGCCCATTTATCATTCATCCCGTTTGACCATACATCCCGTTTGACCAAACGGGATGTATGGTCACCTTATATGCAAACGGAACTGTTTCGGATATAATTATTATATTAGTTATTTTTATAAGAAAATAACAGTCCCGATGTGATCACATTAAGCAGCATGGACTGTGTAACTAAAATACAGCAACCCAATATAAGAGCATTTAGCGCGAAAAAATGATAATTAGTAATATAAAATAACTAATAATTAATACAATGTGAATTGTATTAGTATAAATTGTATTGAATTTTATAAAAACTCTATTGAATTGCATATCTGTGATTATGTATGATATGTGTAATAAAAAACATGAAAATTTAGAATTATAGCTATTTAATTGGTAATAACAATCATGAATGCTTAAACGAATTAACTGCAAGATAAAGTTATCAAAACAAAATAGCATTATATTTTTAGGTGAAAAAGTAAAATTTTTACATCTTAAATAAGGGCAAATACGTCTGAATAACTTTAACAACCGCTCTCGTAAAATCAACACATTCTGCAAGTATGCATGTTCAAAGTATCCACCATTTTCTTATTTACCCTCAATTGAAAATCCTCATAAGGGAAGAAAAGAGAACGTTACTTCCCTCTCTATAAACAATCGATTCTCTAAATTTGGAGATGATAGGGAGTAAGTTTAGGTTCATTAGTGATTTAATTAGCGTCTGCAAGAGTGAGTTAATTTAAACTTCTTCGGGCTAATTAATTAACGGCGATTTGTTCAAGTTAGCTTTAAACGAATAAAAAGAATAGCCTCGATTCCCAGTAGTTTCAAGACAAAAGAACAACTTAAAAGGTTTCATTTATCGATAGTCCAGGAGAAAATGCGTTCCCTACCTTTAAGTGCCCTACTTCGAAAATTATGATAATATTTTAAATTAATTTAAAACGAGTAAAAAGGAAATATTATAGCTGTTTTTCCTTTTAATCTGAATGGGAATAAGAAGCAGAGTTTGTATTTTGATGAGCACTTACGATGGAATCTTAAATCTTTTGAGATAACTACTAACAGCTTAAAATTATGGTCTTTTCGTCGAATTCACTTTACATTCTCAGGATCTCTCTACTTCTCACGGAATTTCTGAAACTAATCAACTTCTCAATCCTTGAAATAATCCCCGAAGCAAGTTCTAGTGCGTCTCTTTCAAGTATGAGTATAAATAAATTAATTAATAATCTATCACTGGATTCCTATAAATCGTATGTGGATAATAAATTGTCAAGTTCTATTTCAATCTTATAACTTTTTTTATAAGTAAATTTTAAGTCGTTCCGCTATTTATCGAATTATTCCAGTATATCAAGTTATATAACGTCTCGAAGACGATAGAACGAATAAAATAGGAATTATACATTTGCAATGTTTTACTCCGAAGAGTTCAATTTATCTTACATTATTTTGCTCAAATAGAGAAATATGAAAAATAAATAGTTTTTCCCGTGAACAAGTGCTTGAAAAATTTCCTCTCTTCACGTCATTATAACACCAGTATTTATCATACAGTACACAGCTTGCCAAAGACACCGTGTAATTTCAATGTTATATATTATCAATTAATTCCCAGTTTCTATCAACAGTCGGGGATTATTTTGAATGATGGTTAGATACGAATACAACGTTATTTATAGTACTAGAAATAGTGATGGAAAATAAAATATCGAAATAATATATCGAATGCACGTTTGATTGATGTGGAAAACAATGAAAATGATGCATTATATGTTTCTTAATTTATTTTTTTCGAGAAGGATTGTTATTAAGGATGAAAGATTGCAATAAACTAAATGCAGACGTGATAAATTCGATGTTGTATGCATACTTAAATAATATAAAGTTATGATGCAATAAAATGTATTTTGACTAAATATATTGAGAGAAATAATCTGGTGAAAGTAATTTAATTTATGGTATAAACATCTGATATGAATTTACGCTATATTATTTCTTTATCATGGTATGAACATTGATAAAATGTTTATTGAAGGCAAAAAAAGTTGTAAATTTTGTAAATTTCAAATGAGCGAGACCAATTTGGAATACATTTAGATCCGGTTCATCGGGTAATGGATAAACAGACACTCCGAATACACGAACAAAATCTTTCGGCACCTAAATTTCCTCCCATAGAGACAATATTAAATTTCCCCGCTTAATATGATAACTCCATCTACTTTTCTCCATGAACCTTTATACACATAATGTTTTTATTGAATGGAACATTTATGATTAACTGAAAATATGATACTAAGTTAAGGTAAATACATTTGAGAGTAGGTACTGGCCTCCAACTATTCAAATTGTCTTCATACTTACAATTATTTTATTTTTGTTCTCTGTTGAGCCAATAGAGGGCGCTAACTTTCCTAATGTGAGTTGTAATTGAATATACTTAATTTTCATTTAAATTTTGACTTCTGATTAATTCGAAAAGTTTTATTAATATTGATTCCTAGTCAATTTTTAAGGATGCAACCAATACTAACATAGTAAAAGGGCGATTGAATTCTTTCCGCATAATCGAAAATATGTTGCGCTAAATCGTTGATATCAGATTAAGCGGGCTGACAGTGCATCGATATTTAGTAGTTATTTTTCTAGCAGCTATATCAATCACTGTTAATATAGAAATTTCAAATATTCAAATTTCAAATATATTTATTTAAAATACAAAGCTACAGGTTTAAAACCCAATTACAGATTGCAGTAAAAATAAAAATTAGCACATAATAGAAAATACAACTACATGATAGAATACACAAGACAAATAAAAAGTAACAAAAATTGTGCAAAATACAAAACTCCACACAAATATGTATACAACACAATCACAGCAAAAATCTTCTAAAGTCGGTAACAGACGAATGAAAAATATCCAGATGTCGGGGAAGCTCATTATAAAATGCGGAAAATCTGTTTACAGCACAGTAATTACCAATATTAGTATTGTATGATTTGGTGGCAAATAAACAATTAGATCTTGTATTGTGGCCCTTAATATTCAAACAGATTTCATTAAGAATGGGTATGCAATCAATTTGGTTAGTCAACAGTTTCTTGGAAAAAATAACGAGCACGTAATCTCTGCGTTTTTGTAAACTAATAACATTGAAACTGTTTCGTAGATGAGTGGCAGATAGAATATGGTTATAAGGACCATGTTTTTTGAAATATAAATACCTTAGAAAATTGTTTTGAATAATTTCAAGATTCATAATATGACAAGCGTGAAATGGGTTCCAGATAATTGAAGCATATTCAGTTTGGATCTTATAAGCGTATTAAACAGGGATATTAAAGTATTACTATCGTTGAAATCTCTCGACATTCTTTTAAGCAAGCCAAGTTTCTTATATGACACAGAAAAAAGATTACTAATGTGATCAGCAAAGTTAAAATTGGTACTATAAATCACGCCCAAATCGGTCGCAGTGGTTCTTCTAAGTAATTGGCTATTATTAATGCTATACGTAAAAAAGATAGGATTCTTTTTGTGAGTGAAAGGAAAGAACAAAGCATTTATCAATATTGAGATTAAGTCTATTAAGTATACACCATTCGTGAAGTAAAGACAACTCATTTTGTAAACAATAACATACATCAATACAATCAATACTTTTAAAAATCTTCAAATCATCAGCAAATAGTAGACAATTTTTGAAAAGTGCGGATAGATCATTGATAAAAATGATAAATAACAACGGGCCTAGCACAGATCCCTGAGGGACACCAGAACTAGCAACAAAATCTTGGCTTAAATTGGATTCATAGGATACATACAGCACTCTATTGGATAAGTAGGAAATGAACCGATTCACTAAGTCAGAGTTAAAACCTATTTTACTAATTTTGCTGATAAGAATTCCATGATCGATATGATCAAAAGCTGTTGGAAAATCAGTATATATGACATCAAGTTGTCGTTTGTTATGTATGGTGTCGATAATACAGGCATTGAGACTCAGGAGATTAGTGACAGTAATTACCATTGACAAAACCATGTTGATTCGCGGAAATACAGGACTTGATCTGACTGAAAATTTTTTTGTGTAATATCGATTCGAAGGTTTTAGCGAACGGAGATAAAATAACAACGGGTCTATAATTCTCAATACAAGATTTGTCACCCTTTTTTAAAAATGGGAACATCTTTTGCTCTCTTCCACTCGGCAGGAAAAATTTTGTAATTATGTTTTGTAAAATTAGTAATTCATAAATTGAAAATAATTAGCAACAGAATAACAAAATTTACAGCGCAAGTTTTAATTATATAAGACGGAACACCATCCATACCGAGAGAAGAAGATCCTTTTAGCTTCTTTATACCACGAACAATATCATCTACGGAAACATTATCAATAGTAACAACATTAGAAACATTAGGAAAAGCCGTATTGGAGAAATTTTCTAAGAAGACGAAGAAAGTTTATAATTTACGTATTTTTGCCAACATTTTTTTTTCTGAACATGCAATGCACACTGTTAATGAACATGCACAGAAATGTTTTTGGTTTATTAAAATTTGTTAGCTTAAAATGTTTTTACTCACCCCACAAGGGCCGTAACTAGGCAAGGTGCAACAGGTGCACCTGCACAGGGCCTAAATGGGCCCAAAAATGGTCCAGAAGGAGCCTAAATTCAAATCCTTGCACAGGCCACAGGAATGGTAGCTACTTCCCTGAACACTCCCCCCCCCCCGCCCACCCGCTACCTTAATTATTTTAAATTAAGTTGATGATATTTAATTCATGCTAAGTTACTAAACAAATGATACTATAAATTCTAAATTTGTGATTGTATTCTAGCGAAGAGAACCAAAGTTAATAAAAACGAAAACTACATTACTCAAGTTAATAACTTCTAGTAATTTCTTTCAAGAAAACTTTGAGAAGAAACTTATTCAGAATGTAAATAGTATTCACGGATTACATCTTATATTAAAAATACACAGGCATATCATAGAGTTTTCGATTTAAATATTTCACTTTTGCCAAACCCTTCAAATATATGAAAATTTTCAATTCATTCAAATAGGTATGATAAAAAGCTTTTAAAGGAAAAAATATAAGCTTTTCGCTTTTTTAACGTTCCGAAAACTTCGGATTTCACAATTTTATGAAACTTTTACTAAAAGTAAGTATAAAAACATGTTTTTAAATCTTATAAAATAAATGTATTCCTGAGCTAAAAGAGCTTTTCTGCAAGAAAAAAAATTCTCTTTCTATATTTTTCCAAATTTAATCGGGAAAATCCCTTTCAAGTTATTTATTTTACGAAGGTATTAGCATTAGTTGTCTATAGCGACCACGATATTATATCTCTTATACATGGAAGAATATAGATACCCTATAAACAAAAATGTATTATGAATTTGAAAATTTATTTATTTTATATTCATATTATGCATGCATATTCCGAGTTATGAGAAGTTATTTCGAAGAATTTTTAAGACTCGCGCAAAAAGTTGATTCTTCCATAGTATGGCTTTGAGCATGGATTGATTGATTAAATAAAAACATATCTTTTTTTGGAAAGCTATTTTTTTTCTTCCGAGAATTTCATATAATAATATTTTTCTTTCCCTTTAATATAATTAAATATAACTTTCTCTAAAGATATAAGGAATTGAAATTTTTATTCTTTTAAGTCAAAATAGCTCACGTATGAATAAGGTCAATATGTGATATTTAATAGCAGATATTTATATTGTACTTATCAAAGTGATATTTAATAGGCAGTTTGTTTCCTTATAACAATTAGACTTTTTTTGTTTGAAATTTTTTTTTATTAGTACTTATATAGGGGCCGTTCAAGTATTACGTCAGCAAATGTTTAGCCATTTTTGACCCCCTCCCCCCTACCTTGTCAGCAAAATGTCAGCTCTGCCCCTCTGAATCCTAACGCATATTGGTGGAATCAGAGGCGTACACAGGGAGGAGGGGGTATTTCGACGATCAAAAATTTATTTTTTTAATGCAAAAAAATATATTTTTTTATTGAAATTTTGGAAGAACATAACTTTTACGTGTGCTATTATAATTAATTTCTTCTAATTTCAATGCTGTTTGACGGATATGAACACAAGATCTATCTTTAATAAATTCATCGCGACCCACCCTCTAAGCCATATATGGTAAATCGCATAAATACCCTTGGCCGGCGGACCAAATATGGCTCTTTGCGGGTTACCTGATGCGGCTTGCCCTCCTCAAATCTAATTTTGTAAAAATGAACTAAGTGGCACATTTTCAGATCACTTAAATGATCCGGGACACAGTTCCAGAACACTTAAGTGATCCGTGACACATTTAGAGATCCCTTAAGTGATCCGTGACACATTTAGAGATCCCTTAAGTGATCCGTGACACATTTAGAGATCCCTTAAGTGATCCGTGACACATTTAGAGATCTCTTAAGTGATCCGTGACACATTTAGAGATCCCATGAGTGACATGTGACATAGCTTAAGGACACTTAAGCGGCCCCCAGTGCGGTTCTACTTCACTCAAGTTACCCGCGGCACATAATTACGGATCTCTTGAGTGATGAGTGGCACAGTTCCAGAGCACTCAAGCGGCCCGGATACATTTCTAGATTACTTAGATCCGTGAAACATCTAGAGATCACTAAAGTGGCTTTGTAGGGCACTTGTCAATGGGGGGAAGGGCATGTTACTTCAAGTGCCCACAAACTATCGAAATGTTTTTCTCGTTTTTGGCACTCCGAGTAAGATGTCATATTTTCATAAAGGGTGGTTGATGACGTAAGCACTATCCAACCCCCCTCCCTGTCATCAAAAGTCAGCAAATCGGAAACCCCCATCGATGCTGACGTAATATTTGAATGACCCCTTTTGTTGTTTTTTTCTGATTTATGTTTCAGTTTAATTTTGCATTATTGTAATTGTTGGACACTTCAAATCGTCTCTAAGCTGATGGAACAGGAATTTGTTAACCTAAAGTAAATAAATCTAATATAAATCTTGCAGCCATATTTTCCTGCGTATTACCCCCCAAATATACGTTAAAAAAGCATCGAAATATTGAAATGTGAATTTTGTCTCACAGCGTCTAATACCTGTAGGTTGGAATATAAATAAATATTCAATAAATTAATTAGACAAAAATACAAATTTTTTGAGATTTATATGTGCGCTGAGATTTATATATGCGAGTAGAAAAATCGATAAATCAATTTTTTTTGAACAAAACCGGGATAAACAACTCCATTTATTCTTAAAGTTTTAGTATTGAGAGCTTATACTTTTCACATGCAAATTATATGCAAAAAAAGCTGCTCTACAATAATATATATTTTTTCTTACCGTATTTAAGAAAATCCCACCTGCCTATCAAACGCAGGAAATTACGGTCTCGTCTTGAAGAAGCTCATTAAAACAGAATCGTTTGCCTGTCATAACGTATAACAAAATTAAGAAATCATCTAATTTTTTTAATCAAAATAACACTTTGGTTCATAACAGTAACTATACCAAGCAATGGTTGTAAGTTTCGAAAGTGGAGCAAAGTGATGATACTAGACTGGACAGATTGTACCAGTCTGACCTAAGCCGTATTTAAAAGTTTGAAGATTTTGACTTCTGGTGTGTTGTAGAATTAAAAGGGGTACATTGAAGATGAATGTCAAAACTTGGAAGAAGCCACTCTTTGCTAAGAGTATGGGAAATATATGGTTATTACTCTTACTCATTCTATAAATTATAAATTTCAGTGAATACATATTTTATAACATACATATTTACGTGAAGAACCACTTGGAACACCACTTTATCCGACTTCGTTCGAGAACACTTTTTCTAAAATGGTATCGGAGTCAACTTTAATAGCATTTTTCGAGAGAAAGTGATACAAAATGGTGATAACAATGACATATTTTAGACTGCTTATGACATTTTTCACAAAAAAAAACATTTTTATGTCAAACTTTGGACAAAATTCATGTAATATTCGAAACACGATTGCGAAACATTCTGTGAATGAAATGTGTTTTTTTTTCTTTTTACAGTACATTAAGCTAGTGAAGGTGCAGGTTATGAATTTGAAGGATTGTATATGCTATGCTCACATAAGTTACACTCCAATTTGTTAATGTACGTGTGAAGTTTTCAAAATTTCATTCTACATGTCGCATATATAACAGTGTGATTAGACAAATACATAAATAAGGTTCATAACTTTAACAATATATATACACCAGAATATCACATAAAAATTCCGTAATGATACAAAGAATGGATTTTTAGGAATTAAGTTTTAAACTCAAGTAAAATGTCAAAAATAGCAGTGTTCGTAAAACGTGCCTAAAATATTAATTGCATGTGAAAACGCAACTAAAGTTGACGTAACTTCGGTTCTAAGCGTCATATAAGCGTCAAAGTGGACATATACTTGTATGGAACACAACAAGGTTGCGGTCTAATAAAAAAATCATTCCAAAAAATTCAAAATTTCTTTTTAGTAAATACATAATTATTCAGCATAATGATGCACCTATGCCATACGCATGCGTAATATTATACATAGCACTGATTCTAAATTATTCATAATTTTCACTAAAGAAAGTTATCTTAGTTTCTACTTATAACATAAATCCCAATCGTATTTTTTATTCAAAAGAAAGTCCTTAAGTATAGTTCTTGAATTAGAAACCCAGAATGATAAGAAAGTCTCACGTTCCCGGCGCTCCGAGTGTGCGGTTGCTTTTTTCCTTCTCGTTATTTCAAAACCTGGATTAAATATTCATTGCGGTTTCGAAAGGAAAGGAAAATAATGTTCAATATGACACACACACACACACACACAGCGGTTTCTTTCCTTTTTTTTCATCAACCAAAAAAAGTGTCGCTAAATTTTGGAAAAAAAAATTTCCGATAATATAAAAATAATATTAGAACAAAAAAATCCCTGATGTATAAGAAATATTCGCAATCCAAAATATTCATATCATCTTCCATTTTTTATGTTTAAGATGTTTCATACGTTTTAACGTGGTGAAAAAATATGGTGTCTAGTAAAAATATATCAATAGAAAATATAGAAAAACCTCTCTTTTGTGGACACCGACGGGACAAAAAATAATCGTTCGTAAGAAAAGGGTGACCGTTAGTCAGGGATTTGAAATATGTACTATCATTATACAAGGGGAAATTATTATCTGTGTGACGGCATCAGAGAGTTGTCCGTTAAGAAGAGTTTTATTGTACTATTTTACCGATGTTTGTACACATATTTTTGATTATATTTACTATCCTATGTCAGTAGAAAGTTCAACACATATCTGATACTTAATTTTATGAAAAATATTTAAAAAAATAGCTTACGCTCATGATAAAATAGCATGACATCCAATGCATTAAATTATTATTTAATAAAAATTGATTCAAAATATAAAAAAAAATGTCCATTTCATTAAATAAAGCAAAATATTGAATCAATGATAAAACGATCTTTAATCTCCAGTACAAGCGTATTGCAAAACGAAGTGCATGTCAGATGTCGATAACTGAACTATTGTGCATACATTTGCGTGTCTATTGTATTTATGTAGTGTTTTCAAGCATATTAATAGTGTGCCGCTATATAGGGCGTCAGGTTAATTTATCGACAAACTTAGAGGGATGTTACTAGACATCAATGGGAACAAAAATTGCAATGGAACATGGTGTCGCAAATCCCGTTGACAGGGTGAAGTCGACAGGTTTCGACGTCACGCTGGAACGACGAAAAACACAATAATAAATATTTGATTCATTATTACAAGAGTTGTTGGAAGTGATGGCCGCTGACGTCATTGAACAGTCTATATCGACGAAAGACCGATTCCCGGACGCTCGAAGATACCAGGTATGCTTTTGTTGTCGCCCGCAGCGCATGCGTTTCGCGACGCTGCTTACGTTAGATATTATGAACGAACCCACGAACGTATTCAGCGATCAATTGACATCTACCTTTCGACTAGAATCAGAGCCTACATGCCGTGATTTTCACCCTATCAACGTTGTTGGCGACACCATGTTCCATTACAATTTTTATTCCTCTTGATGCCTACTAACAACCCTTTGAGTTTGTAGGTCCATTAACGGAATACCCTGTATATTGATGAAGTTCATTGTAATTAATATTTCTTTTTTCTCAGTATGCATATCTATATATATTTCTGAAAATTTGAGTAAATTCCGGAGCCAATCCAGTATTTTTATAGTAAAATTCGTTGTGTTGCACGTGGTTTCCGGTTTACTAAGAGATTTCTTGCCCGTCGCAGAAATGCAAGTATCGATCTCTGTCAATTTTCAAAACACATATTACGCAAAGATATGCATGATACTTGCATAACATGAAAATTCAAGCATTTACTATATTTTCTTCAAAATATGAAAGCCAGATGACAGCACCTGAGAGAGAGAGCAAGAGCACAAAAAAAAAAGAAAAAAAAATACACACACACACAATTATCACAATGTAAATTCGTTTAGGCCGTGCATATATATTCAAGCGCATAATACTTTCTGACATGCAACAATGAGTTAGAAATTCCGCAGAGGAGTGTGTACGAGGTACATGTACGGTTGAGTAGTAGTAGTAGCACACAGTACATTGAAACAATCATGATTCATGATCGCCCAGTTCGTATTATTGACTCATAAATTTTCTTGCCTTCTGACCAAAAAAAGAAAAAAAACCTCATTTTTCAATATAGATGTATATACATCTTTCCCAAGTTACTTGTTTTCTCCGCGCTCCGTCTGAAGAAATATTTTTAGCATTCGTTACGTAAAAATTTACTCCACGTCTATTTCGTAACTTGAATGTTCACTCAAACATCTGATACTAACAGATATTGATTTCATTACATATATTTTTGTACATATTTTCGTCATCACTCCTAAAAACATATTGACGTACACGATATTACATATTTCTGACGACACATTGTTTCTAGAAAATATATCAGTCTTCTGTCATCTAATAAAGTGCTCACACATCTCCCACGATGAAAGAAAATTACTTACAATGAGCAATAATAGAAGGAAGACTGTTGTGCGCCTTGGCACATTTTTTTTTTTTTAATTATCTTTCTCAGTCAATTTCTATCGTGTGGTAAACTTTCCTTAAGTTATTTTTCAGTAAGTGCATATATTGTATGAAAGGTCATATACATTTTAAAGTACCTTTTTTACTTACTGTAATCATGAAATATGGATTTTTGAAAAAAAAAAAGTCTCAAGTTAAAACACGGAGTCTTGTACCTTAAAACAGGAAGAATTACAAAGTTAAAAAAATACAAATATTGCGAAAAAATTATGTAACTATTTTTTTTAATATAAAATATGAAAATAATGACAAAATTTGTGTCATTAATTCAATGTTATGTAAGTATCGTGTTGATAGTTTTCCTTCTTTCTACGGAGAGAGTTTTCCAAATGATAGACCAGGTCGTTTTTTAAATGAACGCCTAGAAGTTGGAAACCACAGGAAATCAATTTCGGCCAACCACCACTGTGTCGTCACCGGAGCTCGAACCTGTATTTCCACTAGGAGAGTTCATCACGATGCCCACAAGACCGCGCAATGGCCATTCAGTTTTACAACTGCTCACGGCATCACGGATACTTTCACTTGTGACACACACACACACACATCCAATATAAATAGTTTTCTTCAATATAGGAGTAATAGTTTACAGGTTAAAAGTGCAAGTGCGTATTACGTCCAGGGATTACGGCACAAACTCAACATCACTTTTTCCCCCTTATATTCATCGTCCACACAAGGAGGAACGTTTGTGGCTAAGCTAGATAGCGTCTCCGCATGTATGTCAGATTATTCCACCATGATCCATGTTGTTTTGAATAACCAACTTATATCACTTGGAGGCACGGGGCGGGGGTCATGGTAGGTATATTGTTGCTGCCCATCGTCAGGTAGAAGTTTATCCAAGTACGCCATGTCATATCCATGAGGGGGGGAGTGACATAAGCAAGAAAATGCTCACATACGCACAGAGCTCTCGAATTACCGCGGAAATTTATGGCTCAAGCACACTAAGTTAAAGTAAGGTACATCAGTCTGACAAAGCCCATGGACGACACACAGAAACGCCAGAGCAAGACCAACTGCAGTAACTTACCCAGTCTATGAATCTTTTCCGATCTGGGCGTTTTAGAAGAAATCTGGAAAAAATCCCCTCAAAGCAGTAAACCCAAAATTAATGATCAGATCTTCAGAGGCCCAGTGTAGTAATTGTGAGAATTTATTGCGCGAGTGAGCAAACTCTACTTTTTTGTCGAGTCATATTTGATCACGGACTACTCTCGCGGGCCGTATAAGAGCCGAATTACTTTTTCGAGGGCCAAATGTCAATGAAAAGGATGTGTTGAAATCATTCCGATCATCTCCATATCAATTTCCCGATTGATATAGAGATCCATTTTTTTTTCAAAAATTATGATCATTGTCGAAGATATTGCTGGGTTCTTACTCCCCGTCCTATGTGCTACCTGAAGGTATACATGTAGTGGAATAATTTTAGAACTTGTATGGTGGGCCAGTTTATTTTCCCGAATGTTTCAGATTGCCGACCAAGTCGAAGTTTGTGAACCCGTGGTTCATTTCATTACTCAGTCTGGAACACAAGTATTCGAATCGAAAGTAAAATAGAACCAAACTTTATAATAAAAAAATAATTCTTTGCTATTTATACTCCAAAAAATTTGAATCATCCTCTGAATTTTTTTCCGTAACGTCCGTCTTTCTGCGTGACTTGATCGGTAACCGATTAATATTTTACAAAACTTATTAAACAATAAAATCTCGATTGCAGTAATATTTTAAATACGGTTTACACGTACCGCAAAGTCCGACGAGAATAAACATTTATTAAAAGTCGTTATACTGAAACAAAAAAAACATAGAAATTATTATGGTACAAATAGATTTCGCATTCTTTATAATTCAGAGTTTCCACATATTGGCTTAGTTTATAGACATTTATCTCTCTTTGTTTTTTTTTTTTTATGTGTATGCATTTTCAGAATGCAGAAAACTATTTTGATCTTCGTTCATTGTCGAGGAAAATAACTTTTGAATATTTATAGCTGTCTCAAAAGTTAAGAAAATCCTCCAACTATATGCAAATTTTGAAGATTGCGTCTATATGGTGCTGATAGTATGCATAAAAGCAGGAAGCTATCGGATTGATATTCATTAAATAAAAATGCAGAAGTTGCCGCATATTTTTTATGATTAAATCATCCGAGCACTTCATTTGAAAGCAAAAAGAAAGGCTGTAAAAAGGCATTGCTATTGCTTTGAGCAGGTTGAAATGAAGTGTCTGACGTGCATTGCCCAAACGTGTGTCTCAAAAGTCTAAAACCTGGTTATGGTAGGCAAAGCTGTACAAGTTTACGCGTAAACAGAACCGTTGGAAGATTAGCTTCATCTCAAAAAATGGCCTTGCGTGAAATTATGAAGACCCTGAAGTGAAACTTTTCACACAGTTAATAAACAGATCAGAGAAGCTTGCATTTGATTCATAAAAGAGTGGTTAGGAAAGTGCCTGTCACAGGAAAGTGCCAAATAGAGTTGGAAAAGAGGGACTGTGAAGTAGACAATAAGGGGAAGCTTCGATAATGCTATGGGCAGCATTCCCTTGTCATGATAAAACTTCCTTAACTTTTGAAATTGGTCGTCAAAATTTCTTTGAATTGGTCATTAAAAGAGATCCTCGAGAACAATTTGCTACTGATTGGAGAAGATTTAGGAGGACCAAACTTGACATTTCAACATTATAACGTATCTATTTAAAGATATGCTGCCCCAAAAAAGCTCTTTAATCTGGAAAATGTAGTGATTTTAGACTGGCCATCGGTGAATCCTGACTTGAATGCATGGGGCATACTTACGATAAATGTGTTTGCAAATGAAATGCCGCATTTTCTACTGTTGACGACTTGAAGAGCTCTATCGAGGAAACATGGCACAGTTTAGATGGTGGAATTCTACAAATTTGTATTTGAGGGTGTCACAAAAAAATGAAAAGTCTATTAACTATTAAAAGACTGAAATTTCTGTAAATATGAATTTTCTCTAAACTTTTAAGACAGCCGTTTTTTGTATTTTCGATACTATAAATATTCTAAATGTTCTCTTTCGTACAAACGTTTTCTTTCTATAAATGTAGAAATGCTTCAGGTGTTATCCATTAGAAGGTTCTAATTTTACTCGCCGTTTTGTTCTTGCTATTTTACATACAAGAAGTGCATTATATACATTTTTGAGACGGACTGTATTTCTGCAGTTGGAATGTAAATGCATTAATAAATTCGTCTAACTCATTCTCTCCTTACCAGGAATTAGAAATATCCATTAATTATTCAGATCTTATCGAAGAATAAATGCAGCAGTGTTCATTTTGGTCAATCTCTGTCGTAGACCGTGCACTTCGCGAAATGACTGGCCTGTTCGATCATTCAAAGTGGTAGACTTAGGACAGAATGATCATTCTATAACTAGCCTACAGAAATCAATATCGACTGAAACTTCTTGGATAATAAGATCATAATGATCCATTCGTCAACCATTAAGAGAGATAAATGAATGAATTCGAATAAAAGGTACTTCTTATAGGATATTCTTTTATCAACTACTATCGACAGCACTTTCTTTAAGAACAGAAGTTATAACATCTGTGAACGAAAATTGAGTGCGAAATGTTTTCTTTCTTCGCTATAACTATTTGTTATAACCTAAGCGAAGTTTTTACTCCTATTTTTTCAAACAAAATTATATCCATGTTTACCAGTGTGAGGAAAAACTTCATCCACAAAAGCATCCAAAAGTATATATAAGAAATGAAAAACAAAAATAAACGATACTTTAGCAAAAAAAAAAGATTAAAGGCTCCACTATGAAATCCGTCGGTTTAAAGGAGAAAGAAAAAAAATATATTAAAGAAATGTTTTAGAAAAATAATCATAAAAAAAAAGGTTTAACGGCTCTTATTGATATATATATTTTTTTCCAACTTCACTTAAAAAAGAAACTTCGAACTTTTAAATTGTGAAGAACTTTTCACAAAAGACATTCTTTTTCTTCCGCTTTTAGTCACTTTAATCCATGTTTTAACTTTGCTGATAGAGAATAAAAGAAAGGGAAATATATATATATATATATGTGAATATTTTTTATGAAAAGTAAATATACCTCAGATAACTGGTCAATCACACGTTAAATTGAAATCATTTGAGTTGTGTATGGACTTTTTTTAATGAAAAATAAGAAATACGCAATATATGTTTTTTTCAAACAAATGGTATATATCAAAAATCAATTAGCGATTGATAACACTGCTCAACAATTATTTTGCTCACAAATATATTTCAGTGATTTTAGGATGATTTTGGAGAGCTGATTCCGAATCTGGCATTAGTTGTGTCAGATTGGCTCTAGTTTTTGAAATAAAATGAAAATTCAATTTCAATGGTAATACATAAGCAGCGTACAACTCACATCGTTGACAATATGGATTATCTCGAAAACTTGGACCGATTCGGCAATACTCACGCAGGTTTTGAAATCACCAGCCCAAAATATCTTTGGAATATGAAGAAAAAACAACAACAACAATTTTTTGTTGAACAATGAAATATTTGTTAGAGTGTATGGTAAATGTGGACATTTGTTTTTAATTCTGTAACTCAAAATGGATGTAGAGTGGTCCAATATAATACATAAAAACTGAGAATGAGATGCATTCAATCTGATATATTTTAGTACCATGCAAGTTGGATCACTTGGAAATTTTATTGCCAGATGTGTGTCGAAATTGATCAGTAAATGAATTGGCCAATTTCGTTGTAAGCTGATCCGGCCAATGTCCGAATTTCGGCCTTATTCCAGCAAGTCGCGACATGTCCGGAGATCTCCGGTTGATAGCAAGTCTGATAACAAGACATGATTCGCGATCATCGCCAAGTTGGCGCATTTTTCCGTGAAAATTATGTCCACATTAGTTGTGGCAAATCATGAAACCGCAGTCGCGATGGAGTAATCATTCTTTTTTTCGAAAAAACTATGTCTATATTATTATATAAAGCTTTTTTCTCTTTCGTCACAGAACTAAGCCAATACAGCTACTATATAGTTATGTATCACACGTTGGTGATGAAAAAAATAGTCTTGGTGCCTATCGGATCGTTTCACATCAGCACATTGAACTTTGGATTCCCAGCAACTTCACGAATCGGCCGGCCAAAGCCCGACTCATTTCTGCAAATAGGACTTTGTCCGTACTTGGGATTTGGCAGTTACATATGCATAATATAAATACATTGTAAGTTACATATGCATAATATAAATAAATTATAAGTTACATATGCAGAATATAAATGCATGATAAGTTACATATGCATAATATGAATACATTATAAGTTACATATGCATAATATAAATACATTATAAGTTACATATGCATAATATAAATACATTATAAGTTACATATGCATAATATAAATACATTATAAATATAAGTAGGGCTACTGATTCCAGTAATGTCAACTATTGGATGTAGATCGATCTTTGCTGGATGATAGGGGAAGGGGGTTGTTGATGTGAATAATTCTTATAAACGGGCACAACTTTTAGCGTCACGAAAATAGATCAGACTTTGAATCCAAATAACTTCTGGGCAACACATGCGAAGGCAAAGTATTGTATTTCGTTGGAAAGAAAGTTCGATGGCTTTTTGTTGTTAGAGTTTTTGGTCTCGGTATGACGCCATCTGTCGCGAACATAAAGTACTAAAACTATCTTATCACATCCTAATGTAGCTCAAGATACTAGCGTGCGTATGTAGCGTGTATGTAGCGTAAGACACATAGGATATAACTAACATAGATATATATATATATATATTGAAACAACGAAAACGATTTGAGAAGATAGACTTGCGCGATGCCAAAACAGAATTTTTTTTGTCGTTAATGCTTTACTTGATACTAATGCTTCACTAATTAATGTATTCACGTTGAAAACTTGCGGCCGTGACACGACCAAACCTACCCTATTTGTTTTTTTTCAGTATTATGGCTTCTTTTTAAATAAAAATTTGTAACGATCATACTGATTTCGATGGAGAAATAGAATCCATTCACGGGCCCAGCCTACAACTAAGCGCCGGAGTGATGCGTGCGGTGGTAAGATACGTTTTCCACAATGAAGGTTACCCTAAACTTTCAAGGGTTCGAATCCAGAAATAGAACATGAAAAAAGTGTTTTAACTGCCGATCCTGAGGTGACCACCGATAGATGGCGCCTTCGTTTCACACCCAACTCCACTGCTTGGAAATTGCCGTTTGCGCTACCTTACCGGAGTTGGTGTGCGGTAAAGTAGTCACAACAACTAAATAATCGAAATTATAATTTCAATGGATCTGTTATTCTATCTGACTTGCTTTGATTGTAAATCAAAATGAATTTTTGATTGTAATCACATATAAAAATGAATTTTTTTCCTCAGAATGATTAAATTGCAAAATTCCGAATCGTGAATCTGCAGTGGACATTTTTTTTTTTCACTTTGTGATCAACAAATAAGGGATGGTAGATTTCCTATGATGAATCATGTACGCGAGTTTGTCTAAATAACATCACCAAGGATTATTCTGCTGCCTTCCATTTTATTATTATGAAAGTATTCTTGTCATCCCTCGTTAGTAGAGTATTTATTTCATTCCCTTCAGCCAAAGCCTGCTATTGACAGTATTGTGATTACGTCTTTTAACCCAGATTTCAACCATATATATTTGGATAGTAATAATGTGCTAGCAAACACGGGCAAATTGTACATGACTAAAGTACTGAATAGCGAGACGGATGGAAGATTCAAAACTTGGTATAATTCCTACCATATCCAGTTTCTGATAAGGCTTTCACCGTTATCGTCTATCGAAAGAACGTTCATTGCATTATTGAACGTTATGGTATAAACGTTAACGTATTAGAACTAATTGTTTATATCCAAGTCAGTAACCAATAATGTACCTTAGACAACTCCTGATGATGACCACTTTGGTGAGGGTAAATATATAGGGCCGCGCTATGTCCAGCCTGGTTCAATAACCGTTCGGAAATATTTGGTTCCAATGTTTGTCATCCACTGCGTAGCTGAGCATAGGTTGGCTACACACTTTCTTGGCGAGTATTTGCATCCAGGACACAAAAATACGCCAAAGCGTGTTGTGACTGCTGGCGTTCTTCGACGATCGTGTGACCAGACGGATTAGAAGATCGGAAAGAAGGCGGCTCCTCTGACTTGGGGTGGAAGCAGCAATACTGGTCGTTCTCTTCGACCAGCCTTCCAATACTTTCCAGCTTCCAACAATTTACATGCTTCCTATATGTTGGAGGTTCCTGTTGGAATGTTAATGTGGGGATGTGCGTGGTTCTCAAGCCTCCAACTTTGCTTTGACGATCATTGTCAATGGTGGAGTGATCACACAACTCGCCCATGACCAACCTTGCAACTTAATTTGGCCAGACTTGATAAGAGTGTAGCCCGCTTTACGCAGAGAAGAGAATGAAATGCAACGTCCACTTTTTAGACCGAGGGACTCTCGATGATAAACTTTTCCTATTTCTCTTGATAAACACTAACATCAACATTCAAAAATCCATTTCTTAATTAATTCTGGATTAGGAAAGTAATTTATTTGCATTTAAAACGTGTTTTGTTCACTCAAAACTTAATTTGTTCTCAAAATTTAAACATAAATCATGTTCACAAATTCGAAAACATACTTTTGCTCCAAAATCTTAGAACAGAATCATTTTTTTAGGAACATGGAAACAAAACGTTATATCAACTTGCTAGTAATATTCAAGATAAAATAGTGACACAGAAATTAGCAATTGCTTTCTTTTAATTATTTTCTTATACGAAATTCAAACAAAGCTTCAGCATAACAGCATCTTCTCAAACTACAGAATTGCAACATGTTCCCGTCTCAAAACGTATCGAAACATTGTTCTTGACTAATTACATAGAAAGAAAAACAGAAAATTAAAAGTAACGTCCTTTAAACAAACAAAAAAGTGCTCCTGAGATTTGTCTCTCCTTGTTCACTCCAAGCACACGCTCCACTTCAATATTCCTCCTCAGCCTCTTCTTCACCACCTTCAGTGGAGTCGATTCCGACTTCCTCGTAATCTTTCTCTAGTGCGGCCAAATCCTCGCGAGCTTCAGAGAATTCGCCTTCCTCCATCCCTTCACCAACGTACCAGTGGACGAAAGCTCGCTTGGCGTACATCAGGTCAAATTTGTGGTCGAGCCTCGCCCAGGCTTCGGCGATGGCCGTCGTGTTGGAAAGCATGCATACCGCCCTCTGCACCTTGGCCAAATCGCCACCGGGTACGACCGTGGGAGGCTGATAGTTGATACCCACCTGAAAGAAAACATTAAAAAAAAAAGAATTATTATCGGAAATTCCTCAGCAAGGAATACTCCTAAATATCAAATTCTCACTAATAATTCAAGCATAAGACTGGTCGTCCACTGAAAGCTACTACGAGTGATAACAAGTTGCGTGTATACGCATGCATGTCCAGTCTTATCAGCGACTTGTTATCGTTCACATTGGCTTCCAGTGGATGACCAGCCTTATATAAGTACATCGCTCACTTTGAAACCGGTCGGGCACCAATCCACAAACTGAATCGACCGCTTGGTCTTGATGCTTGCGATAGCAGCATTAACGTCCTTTGGAACCACGTCGCCTCGGTATAGCACGCAGCAGGCCATATACTTCCCGTGCCTCGGATCGCACTTGACCATCTGGTTGGCAGGTTCGAAACATGCGTTGGTGATCTCGGCGACAGTCAGTTGCTCGTGGTAAGCCTTCTCGGCGGAAATCACTGGCGCGTACGTCACTAGCGGGAAATGGATCCGGGGATAAGGCACCAGGTTGGTCTGGAACTCTGTCAAGTCCACGTTCAGGGCACCGTCGAACCTCAGAGAAGCCGTGATGGACGAGACGATCTGACCAATGAGTCGGTTCAAGTTAGTGTACGTCGGACGCTCGATGTCGAGGTTCCTGCGGCATATGTCGTATATGGCCTCGTTGTCGACCATGAACGCGCAGTCGGAATGTTCCAGGGTGGTGTGGGTAGTCAGGATGGAATTGTAGGGCTCGACTACAGCGGTGGAGACCTAGTACAGGAAGGAAAGAAAAACAACATGTGATTGAACATCGGATTAGGTTCGGAATTTTTCGATTATGAGTTTCATTTAATTCTGAAAAAGAAAAACGTAGCCTACTCTTAATTCAGATCCACAGCGGCTGCTATACGCGATTCCGAGCCGCACAGAACAAGATTTAGAGGGGTGGCTAGGCAACACTAACCATTTAAATAGCCCGTGCTGTGCTAGGTGTAACACACATTCCGTTTTCTCGTGGGTTGAAGCTGCGTAGCGTTCCGGGTGTGAATCCGGCTTTATACGTAACTTGAATATGGAGGACTTGTACAATAATGCATTAATGCAGGGCATGGACACGACAAGCGCGGGGGCTGACTGGGACGATTCTCACCATAGTATATTCATTGCATAGTGGGGGGGGGGCGCCGTCAAACATTCCAGTCTTGGAGCCTTGCTCCAGAATGTGGGGCAATGATACATGATACAACCTTACTGGATTCCGGAACCAGTGCAGAAAAAAATGAAGGAATCTTTCTCGTGGTTTATAAACTTCACTAATTAGTAATATTATTTAAAATATTCATGAAAATTTTGAAATTACAGTACAGTTGCGTTATAACGAAAGCTCACAATCGCGAGAAAAAATGTCGTTATAACTTACTTCTCGATATGAGCGATATTTTTGTAACATTAGCTCTTTGACAATCACCTGCAAATCACTCGTTATATCGAGATTGTCGTTATAATTTGTATTTGCAATAACGAACTTTTACTGTATAGGTCACAGCTGCTTTGTTTTATAACAGAACGAAATTAATGGCGTGTTTTGTGCATTTCAAAGAGAGCATACGACATGCATCATGCATGTGGGATCCCTGGAAGCACGAGATTTTGTGCGGCCGCAACTATCGCCAACACCTAGGAACAGTTCTGCATTGATATTGCATGAACTCAAAATATTTTCAAGTAGGATCAAATTCATTTCAACTACCTAGAACAAATTTGATATATTTCAAGAATAATATATTCCTACAAGTTAGTTATTTTTGGGAATTATCCGAGTCGCAATTGCATATGTTGCATTCTCGCCCGACGCATGATGAAGTGTCACACAAGTGGGGAAAATATCAAAATCTTAACTTTAATATATAGATTAATTAATTATCCTCGTATATTACCTGAGGTGCAGGATATATAGCGAATTCGAGCTTCGACTTCTTGCCATAGTCCACCGACAGCCTCTCCATCAGCAGCGACGTGAACCCGGACCCGGTCCCTCCGCCGAAACTGTGGAAGATCAGGAACCCCTGGAGTCCAGTGCACTGGTCGGACAGCTTCCGGGTGCGGTCCAGAACCAGATCGATGATCTCTTTTCCGATTGTGTAATGGCCCCTAGCGTAGTTATTAGCAGCATCCTCTTTGCCAGTGATGAGTTGTTCGGGGTGGAAGAGCTGACGATAGGTCCCCGTGCGAACCTGCACAGAGTTATCACCAACAACAACGACAACGATCAGGAGTGATCAGGCATTCAAAAAAATGAAATGACATCGAACATTTATTTCAAGAAATATCTCATAAAATCTTTGACCATTAAACTACCCTAATACAATTGATCTCTGATATCAATTACCGTCCTTGACGTGAGAGTTCGTCCATGACATGTGGACATAGGTGGATACATGAACGGGACTCGGTCCCCCCCCCCCCCTTCCCTGTTCGGTATCGATGGGGTGACGGAGGTTATCTCCAACTCCGTTCAGTGAAAGTTACAATAACTGCACAGGCGGGAGGGTAAAGGTGAAAATTCACTCTCGGTGATTCGCCCTCCTAACTGTTCGAGAAGCCTATATCCTCTTATGCATATGGAGACCCCTACGGTCGTCCGATGGTCTACAACAGTGTTTCTTAAATTTTTTAAGGCATCCTTTAGATCATAATTTTGCTCGTGGCCCCTCTGTCGTACCCCGGGCACCCCCTTCCCTTTAAAGCGTAAGACCCTTCTTGTCATCGAACTGATTTTGTGAGAAAATCGACATCGGAGGAAGCCATGGGTTATGCTGACCCTCACATTATCTTGGGGCCTCTCGTACGCACTCAAGGCCCCGGGCTATGCACGAGTGGGCACATGCATTTAGATGGCTCTGGCTCAATGGGCAGTTCAGCCTAATCACACTTTTTCCCTCCGTGTTTCAATTGAAGCTATAGAGCATACAGCTTCAAGTGAAACATGGCGAGAAAAAAGTGGTTACTTACGACTCCCCTGCAACTTGATCAGGACCGCAAATGAGTTATATGACCCCAAATTGAGTAACACTGGTTTACGATTTGCATCATAGACAATGATAGGCTGGGGAAAACATTATTAGATTGGAACCTCTCTCGAACCGCTAAACGATGGTGTTCGATTCGGGGTCTTTGTGCCCGTCTCGTTATACCAGTACTCTAGTGGCAGGATTGGTAGCGTCCGGTTTACTCTCGATTCCTTAAGGACTTAAGGGCTGGGTCGGGGACAAGAGAATGTACAACCTTGTGCATTATGCATATGAAGCTATTATTTATAATAACACTATTCATTCGTATTAAGAATTTATACGGAATGGCATGCACCAAACACCAGGGCTGAACAAATCCCAGTTCCAGGTCGCCACGGCGACTAAAACATTGGTATTGGAGCCTAAAATTTTATTTTTGTAGTTACTAAATTGCAGGCTGGGAGAGGCACAAAATGTTTGGAATTTATAACAGCATATCTTCCACATTAAAGAGGGGTCACTATGTGCTGAAAATGTCAAAAGAAGCATTACTTTGGCCTTTTTCTTCAGGTAAGAAATATTTTGCTGCCTAAAAAATTCTGGCACCTAGATTTTTTTGCGATTTGTCCATCCCTGCCAAATACAACTTTCGCATGATATTCAAAGAGAACACACTCGAGTATTAAAAGTCCCCAACCCGAATTCCAAAATAAAACTCACCTCGTCGACGACAGTGGGTTCGAGGTCGACGTAGACGGCCCTAGGTACGTGTTTACCGGCCCCGGTCTCACTGAAGAAAGTGTTGAAGGAGTCGTCTCCGCCACCGACGCTCTTGTCTTCCGGCATTTGGCCATCGGGTTGGATTCCGTGCTCGAGGCAGTACAATTCCCAGCAAGCGTTACCGATTTGGACGCCGGCCTGTCCGACATGGATACTGATGCACTCACGCATATTTCAAGAATGTGAAGAAACGAAAAGCCCAGAAAAAAGGAAGAGAACTTTCAAAACAAGGATATTGACGACTTGTCAAGGGCAAATTTATCACGTTGCGCACTGCAAAGATATAAAACATGGCAGGGAAAATCTATTAACACCAAGATTCTTCAAAAAATCCGACTATAATCCAAGAGGAAACATGACAAAATTATCAAATTCAACGGATTAAATCTCAAATGCGATTGCCTAAACACATTAAATTGAGATCAAAACTAGTGATTAGGAACAAAACGGTTTGCATTACCTCTTGATTTTTACAGCAGCTAAGCTCAGACGTTGACAGCGAAAAGACTTTTTTAAGAATGACAAATTTTCAAGATTGAATTCGAACGACCTCTTATAAGTCACGAGACGTTCACGAGAATCGCACGAGCTCTTAACGTCTTTTCAAAAGCTGTCGGCGTAATAAAATAGTAATCATAAGCCGATATAAAGGCTTTGTTCATTCTGTTAATGAAAAATAAATGCATGTAATAAAATCAAAAAAAGTCATAATTATCATATCGTTTCTACATATTTTAACTGAAAGTTGTAAAGATTTTCGTTTCTATGATCGGGAATTCTTGAAGAAAATTTATTAAGTTTTTGATTATGTTATCGATTTAAAAAAAAAGCAAAACATAGTTTTTTTATAAAAAAAAATTACATAATTACAATCCGGTCTACAAATTTAATTCCATTTTTTTTCTGAACATTAAATACACACACGAAAAAAATATTAAATATCGTTATAGATATCCTTAGAGCCTAGAGTACAGTAACACATACACGATAAGTCTATCACAATAAGCCCTAAAACTATCACGGTAAGTCCTCGAAGATGCTGAGGAGTCTGACGACGAGGGGAATCTCGAGTGAATGATGCTTCACTTTAGGAATTAGTCGTTGCAGCGCTGTCTCGTCCCTTGTCAAATTTGCTTCCCTCTCGATGGGAAATTATATTTATATGTATATATATATATATTATATATGCATATTTTTGTATTATTTTACATTTCTCTCTTTTGAGTTTTCTCAACATATGCCAGATGTTTCAAGGAGGCATTTAATCAATGTATATATGCAAGTGTGAAGAATATATACGCATATATATTATATTATATATATTATAAGCATATATATACACTTAATTTAATTTTTATTGTCAAATATGTAGTGCACGTATCATGTACGGGTAAAAATAATTAATTGGCTTAATGAAGAGACGAAAGGCTATATATGTTTGTTTTTTCATATTTGTAACAGACTTTCCAATTTGTTTGGGAATTATGTATAACCACCGGTAAAAGTGATAAATTTGGTGATGTAGTGGCATTTAATCACACACGCACGCACGCACGCACGCACGCGCGCACACACACACACAGAGAGAGAGAGAGACAGAGTACATTTACATTTTACACAGTAACATGCACATTTAACATCGACATTAATGTATAAGAACCAATTGCGGGCAAAGGCGACCGTCGTAAAAATGTAGAAGCCGTATACACGAGGCTGTATATGGCTGTATATCATACTTCCCCATTAGCGGGCACTCCCCGTTAGTGAACAGAATTTTTGATCATCCGTTAATGGGTTGTCCGTTATCGAGAGATTCTACTGTATGTGGCTCCCTATCCAAAAGTAGCTTAACTCGGAAAAAAGTACTTTTTTTTTACTTTTCTATATATATATATCCTTTTACTTGTATCACTCCGGACGTAATACTACGGTAGCAGAGTAATCCATGTCTATGCTATGTTCAAGTTCAATATGTCTCAGAAAAATGCATTCCTTGTAAATATTTTATAGTTTTATTCAGGGGCATCCGCGGTATAGTTTTATTCAAATGGAAATTCTTTCTCTTCCAGAGAAAATTTGAGTTTCCAACATAGAAAAAGCATTAACATTAGCTGAAATTGAAATAGCGTATTATATGAAAGATATTTTATTTTAATAATTTAATTTTTTACGAAAACATTTTATTTTTCCCCTTTTTTTTGGTTTGAGTGAACGAGGCACCTATGCCGCCCCTCCCCCCAAGTACGCCTCAAGTCTCAATTAAGTCCTTTTTCATGCGATTATTGAACACCTTTGGTCTCTCACGAAACATTTTATATACAGTGTGAAACCATATTGAGAAATGTTCCGAGAAATTCTCAAAAAATACCTTAATAGTCGAGGCTAACAGGTACTCCCTTGGATGTATAAAAATTAAAAGCTATTCAACAAAAAATAATGCATTCAATGTCAATAGAGAAAGAAGAATATTTTATCATTTTTGTCGTACCGTTGTCGTTTTCTGCACACGAGACCTAATTAAAACGGGACCTACAATTTGCCGATACCGAACGGCAGCTTTTTTTTATACTCGCCGAAAGTTTGTCACGCAAACCCCTGGATGTCAGACTCCCTGCGGTAGCAATCTTTTTCTGTGGTCATGTTGCCATTTCTGTTGTACCCCATCCTAAGGAAAGTTTCTGACAAGCACGAACACGGTATCGAACTCGCTACACCTAACATCCTTTGGTATTTCAGATGACTATCTAATCGACCTGGACTACAGCGCCCGAAAATAAAAATATGGGCTACATCTCTCTCTCTCTCTCTCTCTCTGATTTTTAATTTGTGAATTTAAAATTTCAATTTTTTCATGATTTTTGTTACTCTTCTAGACTAGTGATGGTAAAACTACGGCTGCCAAACGTATTCCGGTAGAAAAGTACCAATACACAGAACACAATAAATATCCAGGCTTATCATATTTCCTTCATAAAAATACGGGAAATTGAAAATATGTATCCACACAGAACATCACCAATTATCGCCATAAAAATTGCCGAAGTCAAGTAAATTTTCTAATTATCACTGAAATTGCTGGCAAATCGCCAATGGAGGAAAGTAGGGAGCTTCCACAAGACGCAATTGGTGAAAATTTGCAATTCAACAAACAAACGTATGTTTGACAAATACGTGAGATGAATACGTTTATATGGCATGATAATGACATCGATGAAATCCAGTAAGGGCGCGGTAGCCCAGGTCGATAAGGTACTCGCCTAAAGTACCAAAGGATGTTTACAGGTGTCGCGAGTTCGGTACCCGGTTCGTCCTTGTCAGAAAACTTTCCTGACACAGGGGTACAACAGAAACGGTGACATGACCACAGAAAAAATTGCTCTACCACAGGGAGTGCGCCATCAAGGGGTTAGCGCACCAACCTCTTGATAAGTATAGAAACAATCCTGCCGTTCGGAATCGGGAATAAATTGTAGGTAACGGTCTAATTAGCCCTCGTGTGCAAAACATGACCGTGGTGCGACAAAAATGATCAATGACCTTCAGTAATACAGGCAAACTCGAATCAATCCAAAATAAATCCACCCGATTTGTTCACGACTGCTGGTCATCTTTCGTTTCTGTGTCCGAACATAAAAACAAACTTCATCTCCTCCCTCTCTCTACTCTTCGTCTCATTTCTCGATTAACATTGTTACATAAAATTTCCCATGGTCAATTCAACATAGATACTTCTAGTATGTCTTAGCCAAACCATCCTACATCTCTAGAAGACTCGACCATTTTCTTAAAATAAAACCTATTTTTGGTTCCACTGACTGCTTTAAATGCAGATTGTTTCCTCATATCATTGGTGAATAGAACAGACTCCCAAGCTCTATTGTCGAATCCCCCATTATAACTAGTTTTTTGTCCAATATCAAACAATATATTTGTCATTTTCAATCGCATCCTCTTGTATAGGCCCCAGGGCCAACAATATTTTATAAATAAATAAATATGGCAGTGTGTCTTGGAAAAAAAAATCTTAATTTTGTTGATTTCAAAACTTCAGGTTAAGTCTCATTAAAAATAAGAGAAACAAACGGAGAATTTTATAAAATAACAGTTGGAGCGTCCGAAATCAAGGAAATGTCCTGTAAAATACGGGTCACAACCATACATACGGGTTTCTAAACCGCAAGGTACAGAAATACCGCATATCTGGCAAACGGACTACTGCTACTACTACTACTACTAAACCAGACATGCACCTCGTCCATATTTCTTGGCAGAAACTAACGAATTGGTACATGTTGGAATGTGTGTGTATAGTGAGCCTTCCGTGAAGTTTGTTTCTGTGTAAATAATGTTTCTGTTTGTTCTGTGGCAAACGGACAGGAAAGCTTTCGCACCACTAGTCTAGACCAAAGATGGTTCAAAGATTATGTTGAGAGATTCTTCTCGGTTAACGGAATTTTTATGTTTCTGAAGAATTCCACTCGTTTCCAGCTTTCCCTTCTTTAGATAATTTAATCATACATAAAACATATTCAGTCGAAAATCGAATGATTTCAAATTCTCAGACTCAATATGTATTTCGTAAGATGAGTTCCATTTCCAGGATTATTCTTATTACTTCGGATACAGTATCAATCATGCATAAAGCCCGAAACATCTAGACATTCTTCCGATCGAAATTGAAGTAATCATACTACTAACCAAGCTGAACGATTATTTTTTTTTCTGCCTCCTAATTTCTTTCCATATTAATTACGATTACATAATCTGTTGGTAGTTAATTAAATTCATTAACTTCCGATAACTTCGCCGTAATTCGCCTCTGGATTTTCCGTCTTCATCGTTATTATTTTTATCATCTCGTTTTACGTCTCTCTCTCGCGAGCGATATTCAACGTTGAACAAGTTTTGCTAAAACTTTCAACCCCGAAAGTTTTGCAACAACACACTGTTTCTATAAGAACTGTCATCTCAGACGTGAGTTTTCGCTGTCAAACTCAGGGCTGAATATTTAATCCTATTTTGAGATAACGACGCACAGAAAACGGAACCCGTGAAGCGGCGGAAAATCACTGAACGTGAATCGCTTTTCATGCGTGAATATTTCTAAAAAGGTGGAAATTCTCAAAGAAGTTGAAACACGTAATAGTTAACGGACTACAATGAAACAACTAGAGAGAGAAAAAAGTAATAATAATTTCTTTCCATGGTTTACTTAGCAAAAAAAAAAGTTTCTTCTGAATAGTTTTCAATATATTACGTTTTTGTTTTTTGTTGATAACTAGTTTTGTTTCAAACTCTCAACTTAGTCGATAGTTTTTACTTCAATAACCACAGGTTTTTGTTTTGATTTAGAAAAAATATAAGAAAATGCTTATTTTTCGATATTTCTCTTTCATCAGTGTTTTCAGACCTCCATGATCAGGACACCTAAATTGTTCATAAACTATTTCCCTCCATGGTCCTGTTAACATCACCCTAATAGACGTTTAGATGACTGAAAAAGTTATGCGTATATTCAAAAGGAATACTGAATATTTCGTTACAAAAGCCAAAATTTAATATTTTCTATCAGTTATTAAAATTATGCCTAATATCCGGTGATTATGCATAATATGTAAGCAACAAAGTTTTCGTAAATTTCGCGTCATTCAGCGTTTTTACTGGCGATTATGAATTATAACTTTTTATAAATATGAACATTTTATCACCTAATACGATTGAATAATCGACGTTTGCGTGTGCCCAAAATTCCAAAACGAACACGGCTATACGCGTGTTTTCATGAAGGAACTTCATATAGTTCCGAAACGCGTATAGCCGTGTTCGTTTTGGAATTTTGGGTACACGCAAACGTCGATTATTCAATCGTATTATCAAACCCAAAAGGTATTTCATTTCTACTTTATCACCTGTCTTCTCTTCCTTTAAGCGTGTTTATATATATATATATATATAGTTCCGTCTTCTTCTTCATCTGTTCCTCTTAAGCATTTTAATTTAAATTGATTTTTCACAGAAAGTAGAACACGGTATTACTGCCAGCTTTGTTTATGTGTCGGCTTTTTCTTTTTTACACAATTACTAACATAGCGTACAACATGTGCAAATAATGCCGATCGAGTTCATCATTGTAAACATCATCCATAAATTTGAGTATTTCGTTAATGATTTCTCTGCATATGGTCAAAGGTTATCAAGGTTACCGAAAAGGTTGGTGATTATCCATATTCACCGGATTTATCACCTTGAAAAATACACTGAATATCTATAATAAAAATTCTCCGTTCTATGTGACGTCTATAGCCGTAACCATTCATGAGGAAGCGAATGAAACTTTAGAAGCGTGGCAACTTAAAAGTTGGTATATAATAAATTTCTGCTGCAGGTACCTGCATTATTCAAACGATTGCGCTCATGATAATGTTGCAACCATGTGGCTCAGCAGCTCAAACTTTACGTGGTATTCGGCTTCAATGACTCTTTTTTTATGGTTTTTATTGAAAGGTTTCTGAAGTTCCATAGCTTTCGGATAGATAGTTATGGCTGCAGCCAGCTTAGAACCAGGTTACACTTCAGTTATTAATGTTCAAGAGCTCCAAATATATATATGCCCCCCCCCCAAGTTTAATAGTTTTTAATGGATTTAAATGATTTTTATTTTTTTTCTGAAGTGAAGACTTGAAGTACACATACAGGGTATCTCGTAAATTACTCCCTCATTTTAAAATGAAATAACTCAGGAACGGTGATCGAAGGCGGTATGTTTATTCTAAAACCCATAGAAATCTGATACAGAATTTTCAAAATTAGTTATAAATATTGCCGATAGGGGCACTGCAGGCTGTAATCGCAGTTAGATAAATCGGCTATAAACTCTTTTTCAAGCAGTTCCTGCAATGATATCTAAATAGATTGAAAAATGTGCACGTTTGGGTCGGAGGATCGACGAGGCACTTCGTGGTTCATGCAAGATGGGGTCCAACCACACTGTACCACAACGGTTTTTGCTTATCTTAGCAACACTTCGGGAATAGAGTAATTGCATTAACTATTAGATATTTACTGAAAAGAGGGCATGGACTGGCCTCCATGCTCACCCGATCTTAACCCCGCTGGAATAACTTTCTGTGGGACAAATTGAAGAACACCGTTTTCCTGAACAATCCTGCAACACTGCGTGAGCCTCAAGATTTGATCTGTGAGGCATGTGTTCATTTCCTTTTTGACACTACAGAGAGTGACTGAAGATTTCATTCTCCGATTGCGACCTCTCTGTGTTGCGGAAAGTGCACAATTTTGAATCTATTGTGATGTTATTGCAAGGACTGTTTGCAAAAGACAGTTCATAACATATTTCTCGGACTTCAAACTGTGACTACAGCATCATACTGCAGCCCCCTGTTGGTAATATTTGTTACTAATTTCGAAATTCTGCATACCATTTTTACGGTTTTTAGAATGAATATATCGCTTATCTTATTCTTCTATGGATCATCGCTCCCGAGTTATTTCATTTTAAAATTAGGGAATCTTTTGTGGGACACCTTCCATATGTATTTATCTCCGATGGTCTTATTAAAGATGCCGATCTAGATTTATGAATTTATCTATTATTAAATTTTCTAAAAAATGAAGTTTTTAAGAGGCATTTTGACTTGCAATAAACACAAATCAATTATTTTTTTCTATTTTTTCGATAGCCCGTTTTGGCTCGGGGGTTAAAAGGATATACAGCAAATCTTATCACCGTTTCGAATGCTTAAATACGGGGTGGGCAAAAAGTCCGTAAAAAATTTTAAAACTTCATAAATACCGGAAAAATAATCGAAATAAAAAACGGTTTGCAGGGTTAGCAGCGCTAGGTCACGGGAATTTGTTTTACTGGGAAAAACTCAAAACAGTCCATAGATGGCGCTGCCATACACAACTCAAAGAAAGATACGCAAATAACGAACAGAATGCCTCCAAATCGTTTATTACATCATTATGTGTTTTGTTATGTTGAATTGTCAAAATTCATCATAACATTACATTAACTTAATCTTAAAATAGTTTTAATTGTAGAGAAAAGAAAAGATTATTATATTGAATAGATTTTTCCCTTATGTTTTATTTGTACAGCGATATGTTGCATAATTAATCATTTGATTATACCTATATTTAATTGTATATTTTATGGCACATATAATAATAATAATAATAGTGGAAAGCAAAATCTATTCTATAGAAAGTTTAGGCCTTAAGATACAGTTGTACACGGTACTGCTGCCTTGGGGCCCCAGATGAGAAACACGGATCGAATTACAAAGGGTTGTAAGAGAGTGAAAGAGATGGTCATCGAGCCATATAAGGTAATGTTTGTTTTTCAGGGGGTGTGATCAAGGGTCTTTGGCGAGAAGAATTTCTCCGAAGGTCTTAACGGTCCCCTTACGATTTTCCCCTTTTTCTGTTGTACCTCATTCCCCCCCCCCTCTCTCTCCCTTCTCCGCCAACTGTAAATTAAAACGCCGAATAATTCCCTTCAGAACCTGTACCCAGTACATTTTCATATAGTTTTGTATCGCCAAGGGGCCTTTTTAACATACCCTTCTGGGAAAATTCGCTGGGAGTCTCTTGAGATAATTTCTACGCTATTGGCGGGTGAGAGTTCCTTTTCTCTCGCTTGTAATCAACGATGTAAACTCTCGATACTTTTCATACCATGAGTGAGTTGTATGTTCGCTCGCTGATAATTCAAATTATAAATGTGTTAGTTTGATTATTTTTACCTACCGGAAATGTAGGTTGTACACGTTTTCGCTCTCCGGTGTCGCGAAAACATAGTATGATGGGAAATATCGTAAAATAGTGAAATGTGTACATTGCGGAGCGACCACATGACAGCTGACAGCTTTCCGAGGGTTCGTCCACGGGCCAGCACACTGGCTTCTAATAGAGACCCAACACGAATTCACTGTGAACAACCACCGGCGTAAAGACAGAGGGCTTCTTACAAATGTGGAATTCATTTCCCGCTCAGCTGCCATCTCACCCTACATTCACTCCAAATTCGTCTATTGACTGGTCACCGTCTTCATTATGGACAAACCTCCATGTTACCTTCTTCGAGCTTCAAACATAGTCTGCATAAATAGACCTGGAATCTTCTTCCGCGGGTCGTCATCTCTTCGAGAGGGATTGATTGCTCACCCGTTAACGACGGACTCTTACAGAACGATAATATGTAAGTTTTTATTTAAATCATTGTAAAGCGATGTTGTTTTTTTTTTGTCTCGGAAAATCTAACCTTCATTTGGTAGATGTTTACATTTATCTGTATAACCTTTTTAATTGTTAATAATACAATAATAAAATTAAATATTTTCTTTTTCCTTAAAATTTGACTCTGATTTACTTGTTCACGAAAGTGTTGTGTTGTTTTCTTTCATCTTATGGATTGCTTAACCCCTTGTCTTGATCCTGTAATATTTATTCGAACCTGGGTGAATGGATTCCAATTTTGAATCAAAGTAAAATATAAATTAAAGAAGAAAAGGATCAAGACAGTTTCACATGACCACCACCACAAGGAATAACACATTGCCGGCGAGTCACAAATGCAGCAGCGGTAGAGTGCAGCAGGTCCGGATGCATACATGACACGTCTCCTCGGATCGCATCTTTCAGTTCCGACAGATTGGATGGACGTTTTTTCCGTATCTTTTCTTTGATTTGCGTACGTCAGCGCCACATATCGGCTGTTTTTTTTTTAGTTTTTTTTTTTCAGTCATAAAAAATTCCCGTCACCTCGCGATACTAAACCTACAAATCGTTTTTATTTCTGTTATTTTTCCGGTTTTTATGAATTTTTAAAGTTTCTACGAACTTTTTGCCCATCCCGTATTATCAAATCGCATTATCAAGTTTACCATAGGATTATATTGTTTTGTTGATTGATTTGCTCATCATGAATTTAGTCATATACAAAATAAATGTAAGTGGAATCCGTCAACTGCCCACACTCACACAATTGTTTTCTTGTAAAACAGTTAAAGCAGTTGATATTTCGCTTGTTTATATACAGAGTGGGGCCCCGTAAGTGCTAGCACGGCCCTTTATATCATTAACCGTCCGTCGTAGAAGTATGATTCCAATTTAGAAAGTGCTCAACAAGCGTTCAGAAATTACCCTATACCAGTTTTGAAAATGAAAATACAGTGTATAACAAAATAAAACAAATCTAGATTTTTATACGGTCAATCTGCGCTCTAACTTCTAATTAGAAAATTGTTGCTTTGTCTATCCTGACGCCAACAAAAAAAATTAATGTTTCTAAGTGCAATATTCACAGAGATACATCGAATATTTTTGTCAATATTGCACCTAGAAACAAGGATTTTTTTTTGTTGGCGTCAGGGTAGAAATGCAAATACAAGACTGCCCATAACAAATATGAATGCCATATATTTCTAAAATACAACATCCCAGAAAGAGCAAAAACTTTCTAATTGGAAGTAAGAGCACATGGCGGGGGGGGGGGGGTGACCGTATAAAAATTTATATAAATATATTTTATTTTGTAACACCCTATATTTTCACTCTCAAAATTGGTACAAGGTAATTTTTGAACGCCTGTTGAACATTGTCTAAATTGGAATCGTACTTCTACGACGGACGGTCAATGAGATAAAGGGTGTGCTAAGCACTTACAGGACACCCTGTATGTTACGGTAAATGTGATAGTTATGTTATTATACAAATAAGCCCTTATTATGCATATTTACCAACTGTCTTATTAAATTTCGTAAGTTTATCAGTTTTACCGGCCAATCAATACAAGCAATGTCTATGAAACATAGCAATGTCGGGTCGGAACCGACAACACGAAATGCTGAGGAAAGAAAAAGTTACATCAAATGCTCAAATGTGCCATCAACAACATTACAGGCCTGGTAGCGTCTAGCAAGTGATTGGCGTAGACGTCAGGGGTTTCATAAACAGTTGCAACATAGAATGAAAATTTTGTAATGAGGTCCTCATTAGAGTCAATTGAAATCTCGTAGGTGAGTCCCTTGAGGTGTCCCTTTAAGAAAAAAATCCATACTGGATAAATCGGGTGAACGTGCTAGCCAAGCGACCGGCCCAAACGCGGCATTGGGGTGATTACGCATATTATGAGGTAATTACGCATGGGCTGAAATCAATCCCGCCAACGCTTTTCATTTCCGACCCCACACTCTTATACAAAAAATGCTTCTTTATTTGCATTTACCTTCCCTTAAAGTTTGGCCCATGAGTTCAGAAACAACTTGTGTACATAATATCCAAGCGTCGTTGGTAAATTTGATAAATACTTAAAACATTTCCACTTTTACCGGTCATTATGAATAATAACCAGGTGTCGATGATAAATTTGATAAATACTTGAAAGTTATCCAATTTGTCTGTGATTGCCGCCTGGCAGTCGAGTGGTTAGGGAACTAGCTTCTCACTGAGCAGGTCTGGGTTCGAATCCCGGTTCGGGCATGGATGTCTACTAACACTTACAAATTCCCTGGACGGATCATGCTGATCCCTTGGGAATACGTGAAGATCACGTTATTATTATTAATTGGTGTAATAGGTGAATTTGATAAATATGAAAAAAAAAAATTCAGATTGGACTAATATCTGTGGTGAATATTGTTGGGGCCCCGATATAGTGGAAACAAATTTCACGATCGCACCCCCATATAATGATAAAATACATGTATGGATTACCGTGTACAGTAAAGTACGATTTATCACGTTTACCAGAGATGCAACGCTTGGGTACAATGCATAATCACCGGTAAAAGTGATAATGATATTAGTACTTACTAAATTTGCCAACGATGTTTGAGTATTATCCGTAATCGCCGGTGAAGGTGATAAATTTATCAATCTTACTAAAATGCTCGTCGATTATGCATATTAGCCGGTAATTATGTATAATGATTATTTTGATAATTTTTTTCCGTTCCACGATCATTTTCTGCACACGAGGTCTAATTATACCGGGACCTGCAATTTATTGCCGATTCCGAATGGCAGCCTTTCTTATACTCACCGAAAGGGTGGCATGCTAATCCCTGGATGTGAGACTCCCTGCAGTATCAACCTTTTCTGTGGCTATGTCGCAGTGTCTGTTGTACCCCTGATTATGTATAATAACCGCATTTATCGCATTTACCGTAGCATATCCACAGAAACCGTGTTTGACAAATTTCACATGCATTTCTTCGAAATTTCACCTAAACTGGTATAAGAGGAAAAATACACGATTCAATGCGCCATACCTAGACCAAACAAAACCATAATACAAAACAAATTCATATACATCGCACTTAAGGAATATAATAGATTGAATGAAGAAATGAAATCGGAAAAATCAATGCACAAATTTAGAGAACTACTAATAAACAAAATCAACACAATTGAATAATAATTTATTTTCATTCATTTTTTTTCTCTTTACGAATGTAAAATAAGGACTGAATATTATATCTTGAATTATACATACATCATTGGTCTGTTGTCAACCCCGATATGTACTATAGTATCAATATGCCCTGGACGGATTATGTAATCCCTTGGGAGTTAATCCCTAAAACATAAATGTTTTTGTATATTGCATCTATGTGTATGAGTATTTTGTTTTTGTGTGTACTATTTATATGTTGCATATGTGTGTGTGTGTTCAATAAATTTCAAAATTTCAACTGCATTTCGTATTTCTTGGAACGGGAATTAGAAGTATTCAAATGCTGAAGTATAACGTGGAACAAACAAAAAACATTCAAAAAGAAATCCTACGGCTGAAGTATATTAATAATCTGTGTAATATATTCAAGTATATATTATTGTGTGTGCGAATAATATCTCCTTATTGAATTGAGATACAAAGGTATATCCAAGATTAAAATAAAATTGCTGACAGGTTTGAAAAAAAGTTATAAAAGTTCTTAGTTATTAGTATGGGAATTATCAACATTATTTGAAAAGATTTCCAAGATCTTTTCAAAATTAAAATATCAATTTCAAAGTGAATTAATTCCTAATTTCAAGTTTAGATATAATGTTCTAAATACTTTGAATGGATTAGGAAAAAAAATATTTTCTTTTTAAAAGAATTAATTTACTTGAGGGAGAAAAAGCTCTTCAAATGCTCTATCTAATATTAACTAAAGAATTAACTGAATGTTCTTACCACTTCAAGTTGGAGTTTCAGGAATTGTTCTTAATTAATTAGACCGGAGAGAGAAAGAAGTAGAAGAAGTTTTAAATTAACGCTTATAGCAATTGATACTAATTGAATATCTAATGAGCCGAAGCCGGAATCATCTTTAATTTCGAAAATCAGTTGTTTACTAGAAAGAATGCAGAGTCTGCGCATTCTTTCATGCACAGGGAATGTAATGTACAAAAACAAATATTTCTACTTGACTTTATTTTCATACTTTCTTAAAGAAATTAAGACAATCGAGAGAAGGAAGCTGGTTTTTAAATTTTCAATACGGGAGGAATTTTCAAATAAATATAGAAAAATTTGGTGATTGGAGCCATAAACAAAGGTGTATTAGTTGATAATTAAAACGTTAATTAAATTTATAATAGAAAAAATATATTTCGTAATAAATATTTACATTGGTTTTAAACTTAAGTTTCAATCAATTAAAGTGATGTGATTAGTTTCTGAATCTATTATATTTTAAACTAGCTATAATACTCGTTACATTCGAGCAAATAGAACTGATCATTTTATTGGTTGTATTCTTCAAGTTTTATAAAATCACTCTTACAAAACTTTTATAGTGTAATCCCGGCCTTAGTTACGTTTGTCCATAACTAATAAACGGGAAAACTAAAATTTCTTCTGCAAAAATATGAATTCTAAAAAATATTCAAAACAATTATATAGTGCAGTATTAATACCACTATCTATAATACCCAGCGCTCTGCCCGGGTTTTCTTCAATGAGAATTTTTGGATCACGTGATATCTCCCTCTTTCTTTGAGGGACATACAAACTGTGTTAACCAATATGGCAACTTCCTGCACGAGTCATGAAAGAAACAAATCTAGATTTAAAGAAACGTACAAATTAATATTCAGGATGTTTCAAAAATAATCATCCGATTAAAAAAAAACATAACTATTCAGCGTTTTATCCGTTTTGATCGAATAACGTATAGGTAGAAAGAGGGGAATCTCGAGTTTCAAGTAGTTGTCGACCGGTAGCGCTAACGCTCTTCTTTAGGCCACCACTTCCGTGTTTGTCTATATTGGCTTCCCCCCCCCCCCCTGTTAGAAAGCGATTCGGATGACTTCATTTTCCAACAGGATTGGGCACCACCACACTGGAACTTGGACGTTCGAGAATTTTTTAACAATCGCATTCCTAAACGATGGATCGGCCGTACGGGACCTGACGATTCAGTTAAACATCACTGGCCTCCAAGATCGCCGAACTGAAGATAGGCATAACAGCAGCCGTGAAAGCAGTGGATGCAAACACGCTCGAAAAAGTTTGGGACGAATTTGACTGCCATATAGACATATGCTGTGCATCCCAGGTGGACATATTGAGTACCTTTAATTGGGTTTGTTAAAATAAACTTCATGATTATCCAGGTACTATAAAATTAATCTTAAATGTCTATGTTCAATATTTTTCGTAATATACACATTTCAAATCGGGTGATTCATTTTGAAACACGAAACGCCCTGTATTTTCTTCCCTTTCTTAAGGGGGCCTAGGTATTTCGATCCCTTCATTTGAGCTTCAAGTTATCCATCTGCCTGTTTCTGCTTCAAAATTAAAGCTGTGGAATTCCTTCGATGTACTTTACGGGCCCATAATTAATTTTAAAACGAACTAAACTATATGAATTTATGTAGTTGAATATTAAAAAACAATAAAGAGACATTAATTTTCATGCTTGAGAAGATATAAATAAAAAGGTGAAATCAATGTCATCGCATGGATATCCAACTCAAAAGTATAGGTCTGACTAATTATTTTATATTTAATTTTTTGTGGGCTTCGTATATCAATATATCAAAAATCAAGAATTCAATTCAGTTTTTAAAATTATTGATGGGACGGAAAAATCCACTAAATTTCCGCATTTCTACAGTTAAAATCGGAAATTTTAACATTGGTTTCTATGGAGATCATCCTTTGCCTGACCCTCAAACTGACGCTGATGATGATTCTGACGTCTATTCAAAAAGCTCTATATAATGGAAAGATTGAAAAAGTGCAAACCATTATAAAGGCATAAACGATTTTACGTATATACTAACAGCATTGAAGAAGTGGCAAACCATTGTAAGGGCATGTACTGAAACGCACATTGCTAGGGAATCACGATACGTAGAATAAACAGTCCAAAAGTGATTGTTGAGGCCCAGGAACCAGGCCCGTCATTTGGGGCGGGGTCAGGGGGCCCCTGGCTTTTGAAAATACACTAAAAATGGTATATATATATACATACATACATTGATTACATGTTCCTTGCAACCCCCCCCCCCCGGAAAAAGTTGAAGTGATGGCCCTGCCAGGAACCATTGTTGCCCGACAGTTTTTCGCCCATTTCGGGCATCTGTCTCGCTCTGACGAACTTTTAAATTAGCCTATCGTTCATGTCGGATCCCGTTTTGTATATATGCAAAATTAGGTGACGATCGATCTAAAATTGTAGATTCGTATATAGAGAAAACACACACACACTGAAAATCAATTTTATGTATGCGCCGACTGTTCAGTACTATAACATGTCCCGTTTTTCAAAAAATAATAATAGTAGGAAAACTAATATGAGTAATAATATAATTTATATAAACCTCTTCTATCACCCCCAAGTGTTTTTAATAGACGGCGCTGCAGTTTTTTACTTTTACAATCAACTGGCCTCTTTCCGTTCGCTGAACCAGTCTGATTTCTATGGCTTTTCCAGTGCAACAAGTCACACAAGTGGAGCAGTGGTCAGATACTCGTCTCCTACTGTTAAGGCTACCGTCAAGGTCCACGGGTTTGAATCCGGGCTAAGAACATCAGATTGGACTTCTTTACCTACAGAGCCAGGGCCGACCCAGGGCCAATGACATCTTCATTTCCCACCCAGCTCCACTGGTTGGAAATTGCAGTATGACGATATATGACCGGAATTGTTGTGCGGCAAAGTTGTGCGTCAAGTGTAGGGCGTTGTCATTTTCTTCCAGTTTTCTGTGCCGAACGTTCGATATTTTTTAAACAGAAAGAAGCATATTGAAAGTGTGTCAGTCCTAGGTCTAGAAAAAGTGGGAGGGAATTGCTATTTACTAAACACACAGTCACTACGCTGAATCGTCGAAACGCAAAATTGTCTCGTGCTGAATTGCCTAACGCTGATCTGGCGTGTCCCTATTTAATAAAGGTGAATAGCGCTCGAAAGTTCAGGCAAAATGTCATAAATGTTTGTTTTTTGCGAATTTTGAAACTTTTTTGGAAAAGCGCCAGTTTTGAATTTTCCCTGACATAATTGTCTATTTTAAGATTTTTTTAGGATTACTCGTTGATTTCAGTGGTCATATTGTGCAAAATGTGGATATTTTGAGCATGCATCGGAAAGAGATCACTCATTTTTACTCTTAATACACATTCAGTATTCGATTAAGTTGAGCGCAGTCGCCCTCAGAGGTGTGTGTGACAGGTGTGGCCTCACTCTGGAAAAAACCATGTCTGGGGTGAAATGTCTGCGCCGGAAAGTCAGGGGTTAAATGTCTAAGAAGGAAAGGCAGGGGAGAAATGTCTGGGGCGAAATTTCTGGGACGAAATGTTCGAGGTGAAATGTCAAGGGGCGAAATGTCCGAGGAGAGATGCCATTGATTAAAAGTGACGAGTGAAATTTTTGGGACCGAAAGTCAGAGATGAACGTCCGGGATGAAATGCCAAGGGTGAAATGTCAGTGGTAAAAGCCAGGGGTGAAAAACCATGTGCGAATTGTCTGGGTGGAAACGAAGGTGGCCAATTTTTCGTGAGCCGTCTTAAGTACGAGTTCCTATTCCTCAGCTTTCCTCCAACCACTAGTTTCGAAGAATAAATATTAAAGTATTGGATTCTCCTCTCTTCGTCTTCTTCTCCTTCTTATTATTATTTCATGTTCAAAATTCTACTAAAAATATTTTTTTATACATAAAACACACACGGAGCCTACTTCCATTTATTATCACAAACAATGAAAAAATAAATAAAATAAAGAATTCACTTCTTTTTCAAGTGTTTCGCAAATTCTCCTCTCATTCGTTAAGTTCTCAATAAAATAAATTCTAGTCCCGTAGACACGTAAAAAAGAGAAAGGAATTCCTTAGAAGAAAGGGGGGAAAAAAACATTTTAAAGCAAATAAGGAAGAAGCCGACGGGAAAGGAAAGAAAAAGGCTTTGACATCATTTGACTGTCCTTTAAACGTCGAGTTGTTTGTTTCACTGTGGACATAAAAATAAATCTTCCAAATAAAATACCATTCGGGGCTAAAATGCGATAAGAAAAGAGTTAGTAACATCGAGTATCCTCTATTGTGCTTTTTGCAAGGAATAAACGCTTTCTGTGTATAGGAGAGCTCCGTAAACATTTTTAGGCTGAATCATGTTTGCAATAAATGTTGTTATTTTGTTTTGGCAGTATTTCGTCTAAATAACGATCCACTGAATTTAACAACATTTCTGAAAGATTTGGAACACTTAGAACACAACAGATTTTCTCGCAGTTTTAGAAAAAATATATTTGTAGAAAAAAGTCCAAAAAAGCGTATATTAATGCTGAAGTCAAAATGTGTGTTGTCGAGTCTGCATTTGACAAAGTTGCTTCGTTTAGTGCGTACACGCTCAACCCGCAGCCCGAATGTACCCCTTGGAGTCACCTGATGTACACCCGCGATATCAAACCTAATTTTCTAAAAATTGAACTAAGTGACACATTTCCAGACCCAAGCTGTAATTTTACGTCAACGAGTGATCCGTGATACATTCCCAGATCACTCAAGTGGTCTACGGCACATTTACAGATCACTGAAGAAGCCCGCGGCACATTTACAGATTATATAAGCGACCCGCGGCATAGAGAACACTTAAATGACCAAAGTTTTAGTTTTATATCAGTTAATTGGTCTTCTCTTTCAGACCGGCACAAGTCTGGCTATCGTCACAGGCAATTTGCTACTGATTGAGTTGTTTGTGTGCGTGTGCATGTTTGATGTCTAACAGTCCAAGTGAGCATCTAGCGTTTTGTCCGATTTTTCAGTGCTGCCATCTGTTTTTCAAATTGTAAGGAGAGAAATGTGATGAGATTGAATATAATTCAATCTTCTCTGGTTTGACGTTTAACACGCAGATCGACTCGTTTTCGAAGGTGGGAACCGCAGAAACCAACTTCAGCGGAACAGCATTGTGGCACACCAGCATCGCATTCGAACCCAGGTCCTCACGATGCGAGTCTGTCAGTATTACCACTCACTCGAAGTGGCTTCCGGTCATTACCAGGTCACTTGAGTAGCATATTCAGAGATCACTTGAGTCACCTGGGGCAAGTTTCAGAACACTATAGTAGACCGCGGCACATTTTCAGATCACTTAATTTTCCCTACGACACACTCTCGTGTATAGATCACTCAAGCGACCCGCAGCATATTGCAAGATCACTTGAATGACCCGGGACATATTTGCAGGTCATCGAATGACTTGGGACAGTTCCACATTAATGATGCGTCCTTACGACACAGTTTCAGTTCAATGAAGCGTCCTTGCGGTAGATGAGAACCACACACACTCCCATGTTGACATTCCAACAGGAACTTTCTAAGGAAACCTCCTATTGAAAGCATGTAGGAAAGCCGTCAGACCTCCCACGGAGGCCCAGAGCACCCCATCGGGGCAGAAACCCAACCCATTCCCCATCGCGTCCGCCACAAAGCCAACTCAAAAAGTCCGAGAAAGGCAAGATATATAACAATGAGGTCCCAGATATATGACAATTAGGACGATAGTTGTAGGTGTTGGACTTGGAAGTGGCAGACCTTTTCAGGAACAACAGAATAATATGTATCAATAGAATAATACATCAATAAGCAAAATGATATGAGAACATGCAGAGACAACGCCTTCATCCACGGTTTATTTGAAGCCGGAGTAATTCTGCCGAGGCGAATATTTTGCCACCCATAAGATACGAGTGTCTGATAAAAGAGTTTTCTTTCTTCACCTCTATCAACTTAATACAGTGGTTTAAAAAGTGTCACGACCCCCGTTAGGGAACCCAACTGCTGCCATAGTGGTGGTCAGCTGAAGTTGGTGTTTTGTGGTTCCCAACAGCAAGACGTGAATGTGAGAGCTGATCTCCCCGTTAAAACTCTCGCCACGGAGAGCAACAGTACTACAAGCAGTAGCTTACAAATATTCAAACATCATACTTCCCTCACAATTTGTTATATAGATGACAACACTAAAAATGTTCATATAACACCATATACACACTCAGATTGTTAGGTATACGCACTCACAATTTCGGCACAACTCAAAAATAGTAAATTGCCCATGGTGATACATCATATTTGTGTTTTGTTTGAAAGGAAGAAAGAAAGAAGAAAACCCCGAGGGGTTGTAACGTCGATGATTTAAGATATTTCGAGAGAATTTCCTGACTAAAAACGTTCTGATGAGAGCAAATATATGATAACTCTACTCTAAAGGAGAGGGGGTGGTCCCATTGTGGGCTCACCTGTTTACATTTTTTTTTTCCTATGGGTTTTGGAAAAGTGGTTTCCGTTCAAAATATTTATTGAGCTATTTAGCATACATATATCGCAAAACGCATTGAAATTCCACATAAAGTTTACTAAAAACAATTGAAGAAAAATATTCAATCAAATAATCACAAATGTGATTTTGCGCACTTTTATGAGGATACATGAAAGTCAATAAATCAATATATTCATTCTGAATCCAAAGACAAAATTTATTTCATTGGAAATCCAAGAATCACTCCCTCTCATTTCCTAGGTTTTAAAATCGTGATTCTCCGCATTATGGGTGTTGCTTATGTGTTGTTAGGCTTTGTGTAGCATAAATATAGTTTCTCCTGCCTTTTTTATTCATACGTTGTTTACTAGAAAACGAAATATTCTGGCAAAGTAAGAGTCCTGAGTTCATATGTTTGTGAGCAGAGGGTTACGCAGGAGAAAACGTAAGAGGAGCCGTGCCCTTCTCAAGACGATCAAAAATTTGAGAATATTTTTTGTAAAAAATTAAAATACCGAAAGAAAATATCTTTATACGGTACGTCTTCTTTATCAATTTGTTTTTTAAAGGTTAGTAGCTCAAAATTGGGGAAGATTCTTTGGCCTTCTCGCAAATGCCCCCCCCCCTCCCTTCCCACTAAACGTCGATGTTACGTACGCTAATGCTCGTGACCAGATTGTGAGATATTCTAATGTGGTAGGTCTCACGGTGCAACTTGGGTAACGCAAATTCCACCACCAGTCATTGTACTACTTGATCATTGTTTGGCGCGGAATAACCTTGATGGTCCTTGCACCAATAAAAAACAAGTCTATTCTATTCCTCAAATAAATGACCGCATATCTCAGCAAATCCATCGCAAAAATCTGATACATGTATTTATTTCTAGGAAAGTGCCGTTGTGCACTCTTCACAACCACCCGGTACCGCTTTTACTATATTCAGATTCAACCGCACATTCTATGACCAAAAATGCTTGTTTTTTTGTGCCTTATATCACCTCTCTAGGCCCCTTTCACACGGAGCGGATGCGTTTCCGCATCCGCTCCATCTTTAGTGTCTCCGTACCCGCATGAACACTTCGAAGGTGCGGACGCTTTTCGTATCGTCTGACAGGCTCCATATGTACTAATTGTTAAAACATCTTCCGGACCCGCATCCGCTCCGTGTGAAAGGGCCCATAATGGGTCAAACGCCCATGAATCTAGAATCACTTCGTATTTACGTATGAGAAAGGCTAGAAAGAACTAAACCCCCTTTTCCCACCTATCACATGAAACTACTATAATTATTTGATTAAACTCAGCGACTGTATTTTGATTTTATGCGCAGCATCAAACAAAAAGTTATGATGAAATGAGATCTCGCGTCCTAGGTTTCCTATATTTTTAGCGTAAACAATGTAAAAGTTTACTAAAATTATATTGCGAGTTTTACTGATAATTATTTACCGTACACAAATAACGATGTTAAAATTTCAAAGCAAACAGGATAATTAAATTAATATTATTGCTTATAAATATCAGGCAATATCATGTCATATTATTTTTTTCGTGCTGCACGTCAATTAAAATTGAATTGCTAATTTCAATTGATTCGTGGCATACTCTGTGGAACACGGGGAGTTGTTTCTGAAGGACCCAAATAAAAAAAAAAATTCAATTGAAGAATTGTAACAGTTTTGTTTGATAGATAGCGGGAAGATATCTAATTCATTAAATATCTCTCCCACGTGTTATATAATACTAGACTGTATAACTGTTTTCAATATTTTCTAGAATTCATATTTTCGCAGAAATTTTTTTTATTTTTACCCGTTTATTGGTTATGGACAAAAGTAACTAAGGCCGGGATCACACTATAAAAGTTTTGTAAAAGTGTTTTTATGATACTTGAAGAATACAACCATGGTTGCATTTGCTCGAATGTAAATGATCAGCTTATCGGTAACCATTAACCATAAGGCAATATTTTTCCATGGCAAATAAGTTAACGAAATACGAACGGTAGGGTTGAGAATGGTTTCGTGTACATCGAGTTTTTTTCTTGCTTCGCAGAAAAAAAATTCCTTACATTGTAAAAGGCAATATGTTATTTCATCATTCCGCACATATATCGAAATTCTGTTAGCAAAGAAACAGGTCTATGCAGGTGAAATAAAGGGCACATTTTTCTTGTAAGAATAACATTTTTCCTTTTTACTGCGAGCATCTTGGTGCTCGTGATTGCCCCCCCCCCCCATTCGGGAACTGACCCATCAACCCAAGACTAATATATTTGGTGCGGCCTCCTCTATAGTGAATTTATAATGTAAAGAAAAAAACATTGAGGTTTGTCCCGGGCCCCATGCTTGATTCCTGCCAGCCCTACCCTTGTAGGGGTCACTGTGCTCACTTTATATTTCTTGGAAATAAATGCAGGAAACTGGGATTCAAAGTACAGGAAAATACGGAACATCATGCCAAAAAGAAGAAGCGAAGTTGCCAAATCTTGCTAAAATCATGAAAAATTATCAAAATGACGAAAAATGAAGCACTACTCAGATCAAAATGAAATAAAACGTTCACGTGAAATCAATACTCTCAATTCAATTATCATGATTTAATTCATGAGATGCAATATAATTTGAATCTTTGATTTCAATAAAGAATAAAAATTCAAGTAGGCTTCGTTCGAAAAACTGGAAAAACCGGGACATATTTTTTGCTAAAAATTAGGGACGGCGAGAAAAACCTAAGATCACATCAGCCATAAGCTATTTTTCTGTGGTCAGGCAATACATAGTGTTATCGAAAATAAACATACAGACATCAGCAAATTAGTGTTCAAGCCTCCGTATGCGGAGCGACCTAGTAAATCGAACATTTACTCGCAAGTTTGAGGAATTTAGATTTTTTTCTCTCTCTAACTCGATTAATCGATTATATAATCACAATTTGAGGCATTAATAAGCCGAATTGATAGAATTTATACAGTAAATTTTCTATTCTTCTCGTTTGTAAAATTGAGAACCCATACGTATATTGGAATTGCAGAATATTCTATTTGAATTTTTCAGTGAAATTAAACTAAAAAAAAATGTTTAGTTCGGAAATGCTAACATAAATATCGGACTGAAAACTGGAAAATATATTTCTGCACTCACCAAGTGATTCAAAAAAGGGGAAAAAATACAAGTTTGATTTTATATAGAACATTCCCAATGTCAAAAACGTGACATGGAAAATTTTCATTCATGCAGGTGCGAGAAACCGTGAGCTGAAAACGTGAAAATCCCAGAAGCCTTTTCCCACCTCTTCCTCTTTCACACAATCTCTCACCTTACATCAACTCTGCCATTCATACAGGAATATTGGAGAGAGGAGGCAGACTCTCTCTCTCTCTCTCTCTCTCTTCTCTCTAAGCTATTAGTATTCGGATTGGGCAACTCTGGCACTCTAGCGGAAACCGGCAAAGAATTCAATCAAGTATCGAACATGCCGTGAAACATGGGCTTGTGATCAGGTGTTCGTTCAGGACTAGTGAGAAAATTTTACCAAGACGAAGGAAAACCGCGTATGAAAGATTTTCCCTCATAAATTTGTGCCCGTCTTATAAATTTTAAACAGAGAAAAATCGGGACTCCGTAAAGTTACATATTCACATTAGCCTGAGGTAACCATGAATGACGTTATTCCGCGCGTTTTTAGATTTTCAACGAGGAATAAAGTACTTGATGGGAAGTTCATTTCCAGATCCGTCACAGATCTGACTTCTTTCTTTCTTATAGCATTGCCTATATGGAATATTAGTGTTTCACGAAGCCCCTTAAACCAAGGAGGTTATATTTCGGGTTATATTTCGACGGATCTATTAAATGCAAATGTTATCATATGGAAGGTGCGAAGGTTTCATGAAATATCTCATTTCGCTTGGGGTATGGGTTATCATCCCGATCACCCCTCCCCACATAGTTCCACGCTTGGCACGATAAAAGCACATACTGACCATACTTTCTTCATAAAAATACTGGAAATTGAGATCCATGCGGATTATCGTCAATTATGAAAAATATGGTCAAATGCAAATAAAGTTGCCAATTACGGCAATAGTTGTCTGCCAGTAAGGTTGCTAAATGTAGCATAAATTATCTAAAGCCAGTAAGTTTATAAATTATAGCCAAAAATAGTTTAAAACAAGTAAGGTCATTGCTGCCAGAAATTGGCAAAGGTAGGTAAAGTTGCCAATTACAGCCAAAAATTTTCTCATAAATTATGAGAATAATAGAAATTCTTGATTTCAAAAATTCAAGTTAGCTTTGTTGAAAATAAGGGGGGAAAACGGAACATCTTTTTTATGAAAAGATTTTGTAGACCAAAATTATGGGATATCCCGTTTAATACGGGTTATATGGTGAAACTATATTTACTGCATTTTTGGCATAAGATAACAATAATGTGTAGTAATATTAATGATAATAATGTTTGAGGCCCGTGAGCGGCAGAAATACAACATATTTGATCCCTGGACTAAAATGATTGGGCATCCCTACCCCCTGAATGTCTTAAAATCGTTGAAAATGAAAATACACAGTTGTGCACCTCTGGAGAAAAAAGGTTAAGTTGCTCTAGACACGAGATATCTCTTCTTCATAAGTAAAACAGTTAAACTGGGTCATCACATGTACCTGTCTCATAATGCCCCATGGTTTGAAATTTTATATAAGAATCGTAACTTTCAGGGGGTTGCATGATTTTTAACTATTATGGTTTTTCCCGGAGCAGTAATTCGGATGTTATTTATGTCAAGAGGACAATCGTCTTATCGAATACCATCCCGGATATACACTATTTCGTAAGCGATTTGCATATCAGTCATCTCTGCGTTTGTGAACCGTGCGCGGATCCAGGGGTGCGATGGGGGCGATCTTTCCTTCTAAGAGCCGACTAATATGGGAAAAATTTGTCTGTCCTGCAAAATACGGGATGAGCTGAAACAACTTCACAATAAGGCCTCTCTTCGACACATCGCCCTGCCTCATCCCCATCGGCAGCTATAGATGCCTCCTTCCGCTCTATTCTCAGCCAGAGATTCTTGCCTTCGATCCATTCAAAGCTGAAGATGCATGACTCGGCTTCACTCATAGCTGAAAATGTCAGCCTCGGCTTCATTCATAGCTGGAGATGTATGTTTACGCTAAATTCTATTCTGAAGTTGTCCATTCGCAGTTGAAGATGCCTGCCTCCACTACATTAGCTGCTCAAGATGCCTGCCTTCGATCCATTCGCAGCTGAAGATGTCTGCCTCCGCTCCATTTGAATCTGAAATTATTTGGTTCTGCCCCATTCACAGCTCAAGATGCCTGCTTCGCTCAGGTGCAGATACAGGAGGAGAAGATGGGAACGAATTCTCCCTCACAACAGCCGAATAATATGGAAAACTTTGTCTGCCCCGTAAAATACGGGACGATCAGACGAACTTATACAACTCTCCCCTCCCATCATATCATCCTGGATCCGCACCTGTTGTGAACTCCATCAACTTGCTACTTCAAGGCAATCATAGGAATTACTGCGCCTGCAAGCATTCCCGCACGTGAATAGTAACACAGTACAAATCACCAAAAGCAACGCGTTTACGACAATCCACTTTTACTTCGTGAATTCTACCCTCCTCCTGTAAGTCTGTACATGCATTTTGGTAACATCCTGTGTGAACGGTTACTCTTCCGCAACACATCAGAATTATTGAAACTTTGGGTTTCAAGGCTGTCCAAAATGAGAGGTTAGAAAAAATATCACCTCGAGATATCCGACCGAAATGAGGACCTATAAATCTTCTTAAAAGTTTTAAGCGCTTCGAACGAATCGTCGTAACGACTATTTGATGCAAAAGTGTCCCGGATTAAGACATTTATTAGAGATTGCTTGTAAAGAATGACATTGAACGGGACAAAATAACAGCGCATGGGAGAAAAAAAAAAGATGGGAGGAAAAAAAGTGGGGGGGGGGGTAAGTGAAGGCAATCCGGATTCCATTTTCCTAATGACTTCCTTCGGTGTGTATATATCCAGTCGTCACAGAGATAGAGAGAGAGAGTGCGAGAGGAAGGACAAACACATTACATCCATGACATGGAGCCCAGCATCAATTTTATGAAAACCAATTTCAGGAAGATCATCCCATTATTGGGAAGTAATTATTGGAATGCCATCGTATGCGGATTCCGGAATACGGGTAGAGAGAGATTTCCAGTTTCAATTCTTTTCAAGGACTTCCTGCAAACGATTATTATACTAAATTTCGTATGCGGACCTACCCATAAGTGTAACATGAGATCCTGGGAATATGTTCTTTTTATACATTCCCTGCACGTCCAATACTGCTTTGCTCGATTTCTTCTATAAGTAAGGGTTATCTTAATGCAATGTAAAAGAACAGGCATTGTATGTTTTTACCCTAATACCGTGTTTGTGCAAATTTCCTTATTGATTACCTTTACATAATGACTTCGGTAAATTTTATGATAATTTCGAAGTAAAAGAATTGCCATATCGTTTTCAAATGCAACACATCATAAAAAAAAGTTCTTTACTAACTTCCGAGTTTAAGGGTAGATGGCAACGCTAAGAACATAGCCCGCGGGGCTTCAACGCATGGCCCATGGGAAATTGCGAAGCTTCGGTGCTTTTGGACCTGGTCTGCCAATCATTTTTAGGAAATTAGTGAAATAAATTACTTCAGAATAAGTGAAAGAAAATAATTTCCAGAAATATTGAAAAAAAAATTATTTCAGAATTTACTGAAAAAAGTTGCATCAGAATCATTTTAAGTAATTTGAGGATTTATGAAATTAATTTTTGATCAAACAATAATTACAGAAATTGTCAAAGAACTTATTAGTCAAAAAACTAATTTCAGAATTGGAGAAAGAGAAATGATTTAAAATTCATCACTATCATCATCATCAACAACAACAACCATTTTCAATCCACTGCTGGGTGAAGATCTCCTCTTAGTTTTTCCATTTCACTCTGTCTGATATCCAGTTGACTCGTCACTTTCCTGATTTCATCAATCACTATCTTGCTTTGGGACGCCTTTTCGGACGTTTTAAACCACGGGGTACCAGGATTAACAGCTTCGTAGTGAGCACTTCATCTTGTTTCTGAAAGTCGCTTAACTGGAACTTCAACATTTGTCAGAAGGACCGTCTACCTATACGTAGAAGCTGAGAAATACGCGTACAAACTTTCTAAGGTCGCAAAAAAAGTCACACATAATGAAATGGTTGCAAAAGAGTGTACTCCACACATATTCAGAGAGTGGTTTGTACAGGGGTACAAACAACAACGTTCACAAATGGTCAAGTTAAAACGTTCAAGGATTTATTTCACAAATCCTTGCTTGAACTCCTGAGTGCACTCCAGCCATTGTAGAAGAATTGTTCTCTGCTCATTGTTATATCTCGACGATCCCGTTCAGTAACCTTTAATGCATGGGTCAGACCGAGCACGACCCAGACAGGGGCCTCAGAAAAATCATTTTAGCCTAGGGCATAATATGTATATGCTGTTGTTTGTAAAATATATTTTATTTATTTTTTAAATTTTTGTTTTTTGTGAAAAAATAAAACTTTTTTGTGAACAAATACGAAATTTCTGACCAGAATTTTTTCTGCGAATAAATGCGAAATTTACGTATCCCTACTAATTAGGCTCATTCTTTACCGACCTAAGCTATCGCAGGCCTTCTATTCATCACTATATGAGTTCTAATGTGAATGTATCACTCAAAATTGTGAAAAAAATAATAATCAGTGCGATTAACATAACGAAAAAACCTTTTTTTTTATTCATTTGTTTTCATATGATGCATTGACCAATGGACAACATGCAGTATCAACATATCAACACATATTACATCGAAAATACCTATAATATGTAACATATATATATTTAATATACAACCTCTGACAATAAAGTTCGGTGAATAGTCCTGTAACATTAACGTAGATGAAATGTTAACGAAAGTTACCTTACTGTCCTTCGAAATAGTCACCTCCCATTACTATGCACCGCTGAGATCTCCTATACTTGTCCTGGAAACTTTGCAAGAAGTCTTCTTTTGGGATGGAGTTCAAAAGCCTCGTCGCGTTTCGTTGGATGTCAGGAATATCGTCAAATCTCTTTCCTTTCAAAGCGAGTTTGAGTCGCGGGAATAGGAAGAAGTCCGGAGGATTGAGATCTGGCGAGTATGGTGGATGTTCAATTTGCACCACCCCCTTTTTTGCCAGGAACTGTTTGACGATATTGGCTGTGTGAGGGCGAGCATTGTCGTGAACAAGAAACCGTGAACCTTGTTGTGCATACTGAGGTCGTACCCTGCGTAGACGTTTCATGAAACTGGTCAAAATTTCAATGTACCTTGCAGCATTCATCGTCATTCCCTCAAGTAGAAATTCCTTGTGGATAATGCTTTGACTATCAAAAAAGATGATTAGCATCGTTTTGATGCGTGATTTTTCTGCTCTGACCTTTTCCCGACGAGGTAATGCAGGAGAACGCCATTCCATGCTTTGCCGTTTCGTTTCAGGGTCGTACCTGTGACACGAGGACTCATCCTCAGTGATCTTTTGTTCGTTCATTTTCCTGTTCTCAGTTAAGAACCAACGCACTAAACAAGCACTTTGTAAAACAAGTCTTTCACGGAACACAAACGACGCTCAACTGAACAACGGTGGCGCATCTCTGGTTGTCAGAGATTGTATATATATATATATATATATATATATACAATCTATGACTAGCACGAATATTTTCAAAATTTGCTCAAAGAATATTTTTTATTAACGTGTCGAATTTATTTATTTTTTCTTCTTGAAATTGTTTCATTCCTTATAAAAATGATATGATATGATATGATACGATATGATATGATATGATATAATATAATATAATATAATATATTATTATAATTATATAATATATAATATATATGAACATTTTTCACAGCTTTTAACTCATGCGTAAAACCTTCAACTACAATGAGATATTTTTGAATTGATTTCCAAAAATAGATATTTCATTTATTTTGTTTTAAAAACAACTGTCATTCAAAATTTAGTGGTTTAACAAATTTTGATGAAGTAATATTTCATGTAACGCTTGGATCATATATATATAAGAATATTAAAATGCTTGAATGAAAATTTTATTCAAATACATACTGAAATTTAATATGAATTACTGAGACAGCAAAGTGGTTATTGACTTTTATGCATCACACCCTGAGTAAACTTCAATTCATGGTCTCTTCTCCCTCAAGTGAACTTCAATTTGCATTTCAACCCCCCTTAAGTAATAACGTCATTTATTTAAGGTACTAGCTGTAATACCCGGCGTTGCCCGGGTACAAAAATGGGAAAGAAAACATGTTGCGAACTTGCACAACATAAAAAATGAGAGAAAAACATGCTATATATGAACTTGTATAACGACAAAAATGAAAGAAAAACATTCTGCAACTTGCATAATTACAAAAATAAATAAGGGAACATGCGGAGGACTGCGGATTTGTATAATTGAAAAAAATGCGGGAGATAAATCTGGATGATGGATATAGATTATACCCTGTAATCCAAATATTAAGGATTTTGGTCTATTTGTTGGCCAAATGCCTTGCTATAATACCCGGCGCTGCCCGGGTTTTCTTCAGTGAGGCTTTTTTGGATCACGTGATATCTCCCTCTTTCTTTGCGGGACATGCAAACCGTGTTCAAGTTGAACCAATATGGCGACTTCCTGCGCGACTCATTTAAGAAACAAATCTAGATTTGAAGAAACGTAAAAAAAAAAAAAAGAATATGTATATATATTTCTATTTTTGAAGGATGCTAGGTATTTCGATTCCCCACTTCAAGTTATCCATCTCTGCCTGTTTCTGCTTCAAAAAATGCTTAATTAAAGTTGTGGAATTTTTTCCATGTAATTTTTACGGGACCCATAGTTAATTTTAAAGCAACCTAAACTATATGAATTTATGCAGTTCAATATTAAAAGACAATACGGAGACATTAATTTTCATGCGTGAGAAGATATAAATAAAAAGTTCAAATCAATGTTATTGCATGGATATCCAACTCGAATGTAGGTCCGGCTAATTGCTCCATATTTAATTTTCTGGGCTTCGTATGTCTCTAAGTGAGCTCAATATTTCAAAAATCGAGTATTTAATACAATTTTTAAAATTATTGATGCGACAGAAAAAACCCCACCAAATTTCCGCATTTCTACATTAAAATCGGCCATTTTAACACTGATTTCTATGAGGGATCATCCTTTGCCTTACCCTCAAAGTGATGCTGTCTATTCAAAAGGCTCTCATTACTGGAAGAATTGAATAAAGTGGCAAACCATTATAAAGGTATAAATATTATGCATATACTGACAGCATTTAAGAAATGACAAACCATTGTAAAGGCTTATACATGTCGTAAACGCATTCCTAGGGAACCACGGTAACCAAAGTAAACGTTCGGAAAGTGATTGTTGAGGCCCAAAAACCATTGCTGCCCTACGGTTTTTTGCCCATTCGGGGCATTTGCCCTGCTCTGGCGAAATTTTAAAGTAGCCTATCGTTCAAGTCGGGTCCCATTTAGTATATATGCAAAATTTGGTGACGATCGATCTAAAATTGCAGATTTGTATAGAGAACAGACACACACACACAGAAAATCATTTTTATACACATAGATTACCTTTTCGGCACTTTTTTATGAAATAGTACTGGAGTGAACTTGAATAATATTTTTTTGAGGTGTCTCAAAAAAGTGAAAACAATAAAAAATTTTGGACTACCACTGCAATTTTCTATGGGAAATTAATTTTTGTGAAATTTTCAGCAAAATGCATGTAATATTTGAAAAATTCTACGAATAGAATGTTTAGCTATTGTTAGCTAGAATGTTAGCTAAAATTCAAAGGATTGTAACGTCACTCACAAGCTTGACATGCTCTAGGTCACTCACTGACCTGATCCCCCACTCTGCAGGTCGTTCCTTTAGGTCATTCACATGCTTGATCATGCTCTTGGGTGACTCTTGTTCACTCACATGCTTGATCATGCTCTTGGGTGACTCTTGTTCACTCACATGCTTGCGAATGCTCTAGGTTACCTTTTTTAATCACTCACCGACCTAGCCCCTAGCTGTCTAGACAGAGGTGGATTTATTGAGGGTTGTACTAAATTTTCCGCCCTTCTCCCTTACTAATTTTCTTCACTAATCATTCCTCAAATTTGCCGCCGCAGCTCTGATCTTGCCGCCCTGGAGTTCATGCCCGGTAAAGCCCCCTGTAAAATACGCCACTGCTTGTTAACACATAAAAGCAATGTTAAACGATCTTTAGTAATCTTTGTGAATCCATGAATATTTTTTTCTTCTCAGCAATAGTCTCATTTGACAGTTCTGAAAAACAAAGTCGTTTCATCATAATTAGAAAAAAAAAAAAAAAAAACCTCCACATGCTACTACTACTATTCTCACTAAGAATTAGGGCTTGGAATCGATTAAAATTTTTAACTAATTAACCAAAAAATTTTTATTCGTTTTAATCAATTTTTTTTACTTATAATATTAAGTAGATGCTATAAAATTTTATTCGTTTCTGTGACATACATATTCGGCAGATGTAAACAAATACAGGAATAGATTAAGAAATTAAGGCTGCCCGCTTGAAGCAATTTAATATGCTGAACCTAGTCCTGTCAAAACCTATAATTTCTTCGCTAGGATCTGGTTTGAGAAAAAAATGGTTATTTTAGGTTACTTACTGATTTCGAAACCAATTTACATCATACTGTTGCTTGTTATCCTAGAAACTGCTGTCAAATAGTTGCAACAATGCTATATGATCACAATTTTTACTCCAGATTATTTATTGTATATATGTACTTATATTACTTGTATTTTCACATGACTTAATAAATTTCCGGATACACCCATCCCCCGGGAAAGCTTCGATATCTCTCTGAGATGGGAAGGTGGGTGTGTCCGGTCCTTCAATGTCAAATAGTACAAGAGGGAAGAGGAGTTGATGTTTTTTTCGAAAAATATGAAAAACTACTGCTCATAGCGGAGACAATACATTTTAATCTTGTCTAAAACTACCATTAAACTCGATTTCAAACTGAAATCATCAGTTTCCGTTGAATCGACTCGTTGAAAAATTCGATCAAAATATTGATTCATATGTTTTTAAATGTGGTTATTTATCAAAAATATTATGTATAGGAACATAATTTGAGACATCTAATCAGTTTTTTTTTTCCAAATTTTTCAAACGAATCAAGTTAATTCATAAACTTTTAATAATAAATATAATCGAACTGAATTTCGTATCACGAAAGATTCTAAACGATCCTGGTTCTCAGTGCGATATGTCAAAAATCAAATTGTTAATTTGCTGTCAACAGTGTAACCATTCTGTAAAAGTCGAAAATTGTTTTACAGTTTTGTAAATCTTTCTCGATCTTCTCTGCTTCTTGCCGTTGATTAGTGCATTTTTGGCACTTTCCAGAATGAAACCATTGCCATGCAAACACCACCGGAATAATATTTTCTTGTTTATGATAAAAACTTCCGTTCTTTCGCCAATCCTCAATTTCATCAGAACTTATTTAAAGGTAGACACCTGTGATTGAGAAATTCCATATTTTTTTGCAATTAAATTTTCGTTATTTAATTTAATTAATTTATTTTATTTTTTTCATTTCATGTAAATCTGTTAATGTTTTTCACAAAAGAGAATCTTTTTTTCTTCAAAACGCAAATCCTTTTTATTTCGTGGTACTTTTTCTTATTTCACGAAGCCATAACATTTTGTGCATTTTTACTTTCATTAAAAAAGTAAGCGCTCTCTGTGGGCACAATCCAGAACAAAAATGAAAAATAATTAAATGTTCTAAACACAGAACATGCTTAAATTTTTGTTTTTGTTTTGTTTAAATTTCAACTTGCAACAATTTTTTGATACAATTTTTGAATGTTTATCGCATATAAATATTGTGTATGTAGTGGTTAATGTGCACTCATTACCATAAAAAATTTCACACCAAGAAATAATTGTGGGATCGAAACGAAAGTTGGCCTGAAGGTACATGTCGGGCAGATATGCAAATGATTAGAAATGCAGCGTGATTGCGCATTGCGTAATGCCACTAGAGGGCGTTGAACTTCGTTCTCCTTGGAGTATAAAACAGGTAAGCAGAGCTTGCTGGAGTGTATTTAATCGTTTGCAAAGGAAATGCTGAGGTAGACATGCCGTTACGCCGCCGTCGAAGAACATATGAGCAGTTGTCAGAGTTCGATAGGGGAAGAATCATCGGGATGATGGAAGCTGGGTGGTCAGCTCGACGAGTAGCTCGTCAACTAGGCCGTTCTGATTTTACTGTGAGGAGGTGTTGGGACCAGTGGACAGAAGAGACGTCATTTACACGGCGACCAGGTTCAGGACGCCCTCGACAGACCAGTCGTCGAGAAGACCGTCACATCATCCGAAACGCACGCGTAGAGCCAACTGCCTCATTGGCCGCTATCCAGACACAGGCAGCAGCTTCACTACGGGCCCTGGCTGAAGGACATCTGGCATCGCGGCGCCCATTACGTGTGCTGCCAATAACACCCACCTACCAACGCCTCCATTTGGAGTGGTGTCGAGCACGACGGGATTGGACTGAAACGGAATGGAACCAGGTCGTCTTCAGCGACGAATCGAGATTCAACTTGAGCAGTGATGACAATCGTGTTCGTGTATGGAGGCCCCGTGGTGAACGCTTCAATCCTGCCTTCGCTTTACAGCGACACACCGCTCCCACAGCTGGTGTCATGGTATGGGGTGTCATTGCTTACGATACACGGTCACTACTAATATTGATCCATGGCACAATGACAGCCCAGCGGTACGTCCCTAACATCCTTCAGCCACATGTGCTCCCACTCATGGCAGGGCTCCCAGGAGCCATTTTTCAACAAGACAATGCTAGGCCACACACAGCAGGGATGTCACAAGACTGTCTCCGCCACATTACCACCCTTCCCTGGCCTGCTCTATCCCCAGATTTGTCACCAATCGAGCATATCTGGGATCATTTGGGACGGCAAGTTGGACACCCTACGAGGTTGGTCGAACTAGAGGCGCATTTACAGCAACTGTGGAACGAGATGTCTCAGGACATCATACGGAACTTGTATGCCTCAATGCCCGTTCGTATCGCATCGTGCATTCGCGCTAGAGGGGGGGGTCAAACAGAGTACTAAAACTTCTGTTCATCTGTACTTTTTTCTGCAATAAATGACCCTTTTTCTTGGATTGTCTAATCACTTACTTATATCAACGTAGTACTTACATGTGTAAAATTTCGTTTCATTTTGACGACTTCTTCTGGGTGCGCAAATTTTTATGGCAATGAGTGTATATTAACAGGTGTCGTGTGGGTTGAAATATTCTATTAAGAGGACAAAATATTCACGAAACTAATCAACATCAAACGGGGATTTTTAACGTTGTCTCTCTGTGGGAAAATTTTCGTTCCAGAGAATTTTATCCGTATAAGCGTAACATAGGTTTATCTGCTACCCAATTAAGCGGGTCCGACTGTAATTCTATTTCATTAGATCTTCGATGAGCAAGCAAAAACCGGGACAAGCAGGCGTGCCAAAAGCTTTCTTTCTTCGCTGAAGAAAGATGAACCTTTCCTAATCGAAGGTTGTTGATTAGAGCTTATGAACATGTACCTCAGAACAAAAGCTTGGATTACCGCTCAAAAATACTCGAAGTGAATTTGTTACTATAAGTTTGGCAAACTTTTATGTGACTCACAATGAAAATTTTAGAAAGATTATTCGTTAGCTTCAGATTTTGATTCAATCCTTTAAGCGGCAATTAGAAATCATAAACCTCTCTTGAAAATTCCATAACTTTTTTAAGTGAAGTAGGATTTCTTCCAATTCTCAGCAGTTGCAAAAAAATCTCACCACAGAAAACATCAGGACTACAACAGTAAAATTATTCAATCATTACACTTCACTCACGGTTAGAAAAACCGATTGCAGATGGCGGCACTACACCTAGCAAGCATTACACAAAAACAAACTTCACGTTAGGCTCACAAAACGTACACGCACATTCCAACAAGTGCCAATTCGAAGTTCCGCAGAGTAATGTGGACGAAGTGCACGTCTGGTTCAGTAGCAGGTGCAAACTAATGGGTTAAAGGAAAAAGTTTTCCATTGGAGAAATAAATTTTACAAGTCATCTGGGCTTGTCAATCCTAAAATAAGAAGCTTTTATGAAGGCGAGATATCTCGTCATTGTCGCTTAAAAGGTTAAAACAGGTCCAATTTCGTGTTCAATATCGTCATCAGAAGTAACCACCATTCCCAGACGTGAACCAATTCGAAAATATTTGCGACATTATTGGTGTAGTTTTTACACAAAAATGATTGACTATACTCTTCGTTGATTTAGAGCAGTGATTCCCAACGTGGGCGTTAACACCCCCTGGTAGGCGGTGGAAAGTTCCAGGGGACGGTAGAGGCTACGGGTGTAAATAGGATCCTATGGGTTAAATTGCGTTGGGGGGTGGTGATAGAAGAAAAAAATTATGAAGAAGGGGACGATGGGACAAAAAAGGTTTGGAAACTATGATTTAGAGCTTCAATTAGAGGAGCTTAGTATGGAATTAAACATCATTTATTTGGCTTAAACAAAATTTTATTTTGCCTAGATTTTTAGGACAACGGGAATTCAGTTTTCATGAGGTTATGCTAACTGTATATCGAGTGATTTGCGAATTTTTCTTATTGTACACATACTGTATATCATATACGAAAATGTAATGAATGAGAAGAGTGCCTCAAACTTGTTTCGAAGAAGCAAAGCAAGAGCAATTTACAAATTCATAAACTTTTGTACAAGGTTTGTGCTGCATATTAGATAAATTCGAATACAGTTAATAGAAACTATTCAGAACACCATTAATTGCATTTCAAACCATTACAAGTATATTCAGTGGACGCTTACCTGGCGACGGCCATGAATGCCAGGTCAACATTTATTCCTGTTTTGGCACTGGTTTCCATGAAAGCTACGCCACATTTCTAGCTCATTAAAAACAGTTACATAGAATTCGGTTAATACGAATTTGCGATTAATGAAAAGGTTTTCTGTTTATCGTTAAAGGATAAAAAAAAAGTTACAGCAAGAACTTTAATTATTCATAAAGATATGTATAACTACAACCTGTGGCAAAAAGTTTCGATCATTTACACACCTCCAATGGTACATTTAAAACGCAAAAAAAGGTATTAAAAACAGTTATTCTTTCTCCCAGTGGAAAATTTTGGTAAGATCAATCATTCTAAATACGGAATAAATGAAAAAGATCATAAACGTATTCCAGTGTGACCTTCATAATCGATTTATGAACTGGCAATACCCGGGAAAAAAGTTTTTGATCAACACTTTGGTGGAAAATAAGTGTTCGATCACTGTTTCAAGAAATATATATTGGCTCGAAATATGTTCAAGTTCTGAAACTTCAGAAATTTATTATCTACTTCAGTCCACGCCGCTTCAGTCCAGCCCGATCACATCGGGACTAGTTTTCTGATGACGATAACCTAATGAAAACTATATTCAAGAAAAGTCCCGTTTGTTATTATGGTGATCATGCATACTATTTTGTCGAACGGGACGAGTAGTAAACGGGTATTGGTAAAACGGGAAAAATCAGTTTTTCTTTCCCATATAATTGATTGCAAACGTTTGATCATTCCATTTTTTTCCCCTCCAAAACCAGACTTGATGTAATCAGTGGCTTTTCCCCCCCTTTAGACTAAAATCACGCATCTTTCTCATTCAGCCATGTTCAGGCATTAAAATGGAATTGTCTAATCGTATGTATATCACGAATTCCGATATTTTTTAAATGCACGATGTATGTTTCTTTGCTGCCTTGCGAATGTCACTCGGAAAAAGATATATGAATCTAGTCAACCGAAAGATCAAGAAGTGATGGAAAGGGCGTTCTTTCCCCGTCATCAAATCTGCTTCACTATGAGAAGGTCATTGCAAAAGCGGCTCCAGGCAGCACCTCCTAGAGATAGAAGGCCTCTGCAGTGTTTGCCATAAACGTCATTCAGGCTACCTAGCCAGTTTGCCACATTTTAAAACAGCATCCTCTTTCGTTCTTTCTTATTTTGGTCTTGATCTGCTGATATATATTGGTACGGTTTTTTTTGCCCCCCTCTTCTGTGGAGAAATTATCTCATCATCACACCCTTAAATTTCAGAACCCTACGGCCATTTTCTTTATCCTCCTTCTCTTTTAGTATGTGCGGACATCTTTTCCTCCACCCCTATGCATTTTTTTCTTCCTAGGCGCAATTCCTGGAGATCTTACCACTTCGCTCCTCTACGAGCGCTGCCTAAAGCAGCGGTTCTCAACCGGTGCCCCTAATGCACTTCAAAGGGGCCCTTCCAGGGCCACTCGATTAAATTTTACAAATTATTAAAGTATTAAAGATTAAAGTATTTTTAGACAGTGAAAATAAATCAGCAACTGAAAAATTAATAAAAAAAAACAGGCCTACGGGGCTCCGCCATAAAAATTATGTACCAAAAAGGGCTCGACGAGTCAAAAAAGGTTGAGAACTACCGGCCTAAAGGATCGGTATGATCCATCGAAAGCATGCAATTATTGAAAATTTATGTTGGTGACAAACGCATATACACAAAGCAGTCACGTGAATAGCATGTCCTTAAACATTGTTTTCAAAACCAATTACAAGCGAATTCTGATTTCACTATAACTTTAAAATGGTTTCCAAATCTAATATTTTTTATATGAACTCTAGAAATATATATATTACATTATTGGTTATTTGTAAAGTTAATAATGGATTTCTTGAAAAGTATAAAATTTTATCATTTCTAAATTAATTGTCCTTTTTTTCCACCTGCCGCATTCCACTGGAGAACCGTTGATCCCAGAGAGAGAGAGACAGGCATACTTTTTTTAAATCAGAAAAATTATCCAAATAAATGCATTTTTTCTATAGGCAATCTCACCTTTGACAATCTATCGCCATCCTCGTACATGACTTGCCGATCAGCATTAACGTCAGCCTTGTTGCCTATCAGCATAATGACGACGTCCTGTTGTGCATACTCGTTGATTTCGCTTAGCCATGCCTGCAAATAAATAAAATCCAATAGTAAATGTTGGAAGGTGCTAGACCACTACATGGATTGAAAGAGCGGTTGAAAATATGTTAGTGCACATGCCAAAAGAAATATTTTTAATAGCGTCATCTGCGGCTGAGTTGAACACTAACAAATTTCTAATTTGATACATATTCTAGCAATACGTTCATCTCTTTTTTTTTTAGAAAAAATTACATTGTGAGTTATTAATTTGATAAATTTCTTACAATTGAGCTCAATTAAAGGGAAGTTCTCTACAGTTAAATATCGGTTTTGAATCATTGAAAATACAATATTAACGTCCGTTTTAAGTTTCGGTTTCCCCAATTATGCGTTACCATCAAAACTAGTTTTGGTTTCATTAGTAGCAGCATCTAGTCTCAATTAGAGATCATATTTTCTGATTTTATGTCTAAACGTTAATGATATTTTTTATATTTTCTTGAAAAACGATTGGTTTTTTTATAAATATGTACTTTAATTTATACAATTTCAACAATATTTAAGAAAGTTCAGTCCAATTATAGCAAAATTGGATGTACTGAAATATCAGTTAATGCGATATTCTGTCACAACTTAGAATGAGCATTTATATATATATATATATATATATATACACACACACACACACACACACACACACACACACTGTTGTAATCATTAGGTGCAGGATTCCACACATTTTTGTCAATTATTTGCTGAAATAATTGACAGTGTTATTTTTTGTATTTGCACGTCAAATGCGTTCTTGAATTTTGATACTTCAACTCCTTCGAACATAGCTCTACAAATTCCAAATTGTTGTGATAAATAAGCGACAACTTATCGAATTCATATTTTTAAAATGATCTCAATTAATTTGATATTTCGATTGATATGTGATATTCATTTGATTTCATTGATATATACTGAAGCTCTCTGAGTACACACACACACATAGGCTATAAAAAAAAATTATTATCTTTCATTGACACGTCTCTCTTATACACGTACACACCCACACACTCAACTATCACATACAAACAGTTTCTTATTTCTTCATCGGAGCAGCATCGAACAGGGAAGGTTATGGGAGACTTAGTCTTAAGAGTAAAAAAATGCAGAATGCTTGATTATTTTGAAAAGTTATGCCCACTACTAAAATAATCGAATACAGTGAAACATTGATTAATACGATGTCTCTTCTGTCTTCATGAGCCTGATCCTTGAAATAACGTTTAAGTACTTGAAGTACATTGCAATTTATTTCTTACTGTTTAAATAATATGTTTTCAATGTGGGAACCAGGCCTGGACGAATCTTATTGTCCGCGCTTCCATTCCATTCATAAAAATTTCCCTATATACTGTATATTCGCAATATTTAACGTTGATATTTGCGGGATGACAAGAATCACTAATTTGGGTGATTTTTTAAAAATACTTTTTAGACTGCTTTTCTTTTAGCGTCATTGTAACATTATTCGTCTAATGAGAATAATTTCTGGCTCGTGGTTATGAGCCAATTCAAAATTGGGAATTTTTGTATCATTTTCATCGCCCCTTGGACTTGGTCCAACTAATGCATTCGTTCGTTTTGCGATATTCATAAATTTACAATTAAAATATATAATGAATTGTTTTTTTCCGTTCTTAATACAAACGAGAACACACATTCATCGAACTTTAATGAAACCGCAATATTTCCTATGTTATAAGTAAGAGAGTAAGTAATTTATGGTATAAGTAAGAGAGAGTAATTTCTACGCGAGAAATGATTAAAAAATATCTCAGATGAAATTTGTTCTGACCACTTCGTATCTTTATATCGTCACATATTATAATAGGAAAAACGGACGAGAGAATGAACGAGACGTTTTGCTTGCTGCACAAGTAAAGATAATCTGACTATAGTAATAATTTAGATAAAGGGTATACCCCTGCCATGTTAAGAAATTTGGGGGGAAGGGTGATTGTGTGTGTGTGGCCAACGACCCGTCTTTCTAAATTGGAGTGAGGGCATAAACCCATTTTTTCCTATAAACGGTTCACCGCGAGGGCAATCGAACTACACCCTCGTCTCGAGGATCCTCAGTTTGCGCATTGTTGTTAACTCAACAATATGACACTTAATTGTTTTATTATGATTGGAAATCTGGTGCGACAATCAGATCGAGTGTTTAAGGGTCAACAATGAATTCATCGTCTATATATACGTATAAAAGTTTGCAAACATAATAATATCTCTTCAAAGTTTTATTCATTTTGGAATGTCACTGTATATTTTAGATCCGGGAAGGGATTAAAATGTAAAGGTTTCCATCATAAATCGTTAAAAAAAATTTACGGTAGGGGTTTATATTTGATCCATTCTTCAGTCATTTGATTAAATCGAGTCTCTGCATTGGGTTGTAGAGTATGGTGTGGTGGGTGTGGGCATTATTTCGAGTAGTAATTAATATTCCTCGGGTAATAATATTCTCTAGGGAAGCACAGGGCTGATTCATTTAGAAGTGATGGTGGGGGCGCTGGCGTGGAACTTCTTTCCTGTTCTGTCTTCAGTGGTCTTTGTGGAAGGCGATTCTCTAGTCAGATGGTTGGTAGTTAATTATTTAAATATCGAGGGAGCCCAAACGCAGAAACCCCCCTGCAGCTGCAGTTTTGGGAACCAAGGAGAATATGTAGAACCACGGATATATATTCTCACGGAATTCCCGCCGCTGTCATCCCATGTAAAGCGGTCTTATCGATTGATCGGTCGAATTGGCTCAAATAAAATAAATTATTATAATTAATAGTAATTCACGGGTGGGGATTCGAATGGTAAGATTGAACCTTTTAATGGAGCAGTGAGGATAAAGGGAGTATAGGGTGTGCACGAGGGTTACATTCTAATTTGGGAATTTGCAGTCATATTTCCACGGTCGAAGAGAAATGAGGTAACATTGCGGTATGAGGTGGTCGGTGGCAATTCCTTGTTTCTTTCCGCTGCGGTCTTCGTTGGTTTTGATTTGTCTGGAGGACAGATTGAAGACGATTCCCTTATTGGTGTTAGTGATTTTGGAGAAAATATCTAGAACCACGGAGGTTCTCTCCAGCTGTTCACCATCTCTCTATAAAAAGGCAATCTTACTGCCAATTAAACGAAATGAAACTCTAACTAACATTTAGGGGAGGGAGATCTAAATACAGTTTCAGATGTTCCAGTGAACTGACTCGAAACATAGGACTTATGATAATTTCAAACAAAAAACTAGCTTCTCAAATAAAACAAATTTTAGAAAATTGTCAAATTTGTTTTTCGAATAAATGTGAGGTTTTGGGTTACTTGAACCTAAGCTGAGCTTGGATTGTATATTTGATTGAAAATTTGCCCAGTTACATATAAGCTCTAGTTAGGATTTTCGCGCTCGTATCTTTTTTTAATTTTTTCCGTGGGATGTTGTTCCAATTTCTCTTCTTTAAAATGGCTTGAAAAATTTGTTTTTGGAGTATTTGCTAGTCTCCTATATTTTCATTTCTGAATACTAAATTTTTAATGCGTAAATGCCATCCTAGTAACTTTGATAGATTATTACAGTTTGCGTTCCAAGAGAACTTTGAGTAAAATCATAAAAACAAAACAAGAAATGTGGGAACAGCAAGCAGTAATTTTTTTTTCAAAGTATCTTCTCTGAGATGATGAACACATCGTTGAATCAAAACACGTAGAGAAGGCGTTTTCTGGAGTTAGTGAAAGCTGTACAACACAAATTGATATCAGTTCCGACGCTCGGCATTTTTTGTTGCAAACTTTTCAAATGTAAACACACATAATATGCGAATGCAACAATAAAATCATGTCACAACGTACTTATAGTCCTGACCTTAGACCATGCGATCGCTGGCTGTTTCTGATATTGAAGGAAGAGCTCCGGGTGAAAATTAGATGTCTAACCCCGTTAGCCAAAAATTTATGGATGATTATAAATGGCCAGAGTTATCACATAAAAATACGTCAAAGTGGCAATCATTCCGAATCATTGGGATCGATGTATAGGAATGGATATGTAGGGGCCGGCGAAAGCCCGAATTTCGGACATTGGACTGGTCAACTTGGCTGGCCATTTCGCGAAATGGCCAACTTCGGGCTTTGGCAATAACATACATATATACATATACTGCAAATGTGTTCAATAATTTTTGAGAGTGGAAATGCAGTTTCATAAAAATAAAAAAAATCTACATTTTTATACTGTTTCCCGTCCTCTAACTTCCAATTAAAAAGTTGTTGTGCCGTCTCTCTTGTGTGTGTGTGTGTGTGAAGACGAAATTTTGACGTTTTTAAGTCTAAACTTTGCTAAAACATTTGAATTTAAAAACCGAAGAGAGGAGGTGGGAAATAACAGCATAAAATAACGGACAGCGTTTCTTTCCCTCACTTATGCAGTTCTTTCCCAACCTTTCTCGGAATTTTTGAATTCAATTATCTCTGCAAATGGTGCACCTAAAAAAAGCGAAATTTCTTTTCGGCCTCAGGAAAGACAACAGAGTAACAACTTTTTAACTTTTTAATTAAAAATTAGAGGACGGGGGAACAGTAACACACATTTTGAACACTTTTTAAATTAGACGCATACCTCTACGACGATTGGTTGATGAGATAAAGCCTGAATATACAGAGTATCCCGTAAGGGCTAATGTGACCTTTATCTCATCAACCATCCATTGCAGAGGCATGATTCCAGTTTAAAAAATGCTCAGAAGGCGTTCAAAAGTTACCGCCTACGAGTTTTGAGAAGGAAAATGCAATGTGTAACAAAATTAAAAATCTTAATTCTTATACGGTCCTCCTGTCCTCTAACTTCCATTTCAAAAGTTGTTGCCCTGTTTCTCCCGAGGTCATCAAAAAAAAAAAAAAATTCCAAGTTCTAAGTTCATAACTCGCTGAGACATTCGAATTCAAAAATCGGTGAATTTTCCTTTACAATAAATCTTGACATGGTTTCTTTCAATAAATCTTGACATGGTTTCTTTCAATAAATCTTGACATGGTTTCTTTCAATAAATCTTTAAATTTATTTTTTGCAGCAAATCTTTAAATTTATTTTTTGCAGCAAATCTTGAAATTGGTTCTCCGAATAAAACTTGAATTTAATCCTTCGAATAAAACTTGAATTTAATCCTTCGAATAAAACTTGAATTTAATCCTTCGAATAAAACTTGAATTTAATCCTTCGAATAAAACTTGAATTTAATCCTTCGAATAAAACTTGAATTTAATCCTTCGAATAAAACTTGAATTTAATCCTTCGAATAAAACTTGAATTTAATCCTTCGAATAAAACTTGAATTTAATCCTTCGAATAAAACTTGAATTTAATCCTTCGAATAAAACTTGAATTTAATCCTTCGAATAGAGCTTGAAATTCTTTCTTTAAACAAATCTTGAAATTATTTCTTTAAATAAATCTTAAAATTATTTATTTCAATAATGCTGCAATATATTTAACTCTCAGTGGTCTGCAGATATTCAATCAAATTTATCTATATATATTTTTTAATTTTATCGTATTTTAATGTTTTTGGCCACAGATTATAAAAACAGTTGGTGGGTGACGGACGGTAAACAGCTCCTTGGACCACATGTGGCCCGCGCGTCATGGATCCAAGACCCCCCTTCTGTAAAGAGTCTGATACAGTTCATGTTTTCTTCAAAAACTCATTTAGAAAAATAAATTGAATTTTTGTCTGTGCTTTGCAACAGCAATATTTAATCTGATACCGTTATCTTCGTTGCCCAGTCTAATTTATCTAACACTCCACTATAATATATATGGCAGCAAAATATATCGAAAAAGCCGAAACATCTGACGGTGAAACGGATGTTGCTGAGCCTCTGGACCCTTTTCCACCCCCTTCTCTTGAAATCGTTTTCCAATACCGAAAATTTCGGCCCGGGATAGTTAATACACATAACCTTTTCCCGAGAAGTACAGTTAGGCCTTTTTATGTGTGCCGAGATTATTTTTTTTTCTATTATTTCTACCATCAAAAAGAGTTGGTGGTTTGCTGTTAATCGTCTGTTTACGACACCGTAGAGAATTCACGATTACAGATGTTGCTTGGGATTCTTCTCTTTTAAGCTGCGGCGAAATCGGTAATGGCGATAGCGTAAAATTACTCTCTACTCGTAGACCTATGATTTCCTTTTTTCTTATTTAACCTTGGAATTCGGACAAGAATAAAACTTAGGGAATCAAAGGAGACGCAGATCGTGTCTGGGAAATTCGTTGACAACAATTCACCACCATGCAATTCATCGCTAAGAAAATTCCCGCCAGGGAAAATTCACCGACCAAGAATTCATCCCATGCAATTCATCGATAGGAAAATTCCCTGCCGGTGAAAATTCACCGACCAAGAATTCATCCCGTGAAATTCATCGATAGGAAAATTCCCTGTCGGTGAAAATTCACCGATCAACATTTTAGTGTCGTGCAATGCACCGATAAGAGAATTCCCTGCCAGGGAAAATTCACCGACAGACATTTTACTGCCATGAAATTTACTGCTAGGAAAATTCCCTGCCAGGGAAATCGACCAACAATTCACCGCCCTGCAATTCATCGCAATTTCGTGAGATATTAACCCGGCCGATGTCCAAATTTGTGACATTGGCTGGCAAGTTCGCGAAGTGGCCGTTGAACCCTGGCCAAAGTCCGATAACAAAAGGAATGATTCGGGATCATCGTCACTGTGGTGGTCGAGTTGTTATAGTGACGGACTCGCGATGCGAGGATCCGGGTTCGAACCCCACAGTGGTGGGCGGCTGAAGTTGGTTTTCTGTGGTTCCCAACTGCAAGACGCAAATGCGTGCCGATCTCCCCGTTAAAAAGTTTCGCCACAGAGAGCAACAGTCCTACAACGATAAATCATTCAATCATAACACTTCACTCATAGTTAGAAAAACTGGTGGCAGATGGCAGCACTACACATAACAAGCATTACAGAGAAACAACAAAACTTCACGTCAGGTTTCACTACACGTACACGCACATTCCCGCATGTACCGATTCGTTGGGGGGTTCCGCGGGGGGGGGGGGGTGTAGTAGTAGTAGGTAGGGCCTCCATAAAAATGGCTAGGGGATCCATGATGTTCTTAAGTCAGCCACCTCGTTGGGCAATTTGCCTGTTGTGGCGTTGTATTTGTAAAAAAGTTGGCGTATTTTTTCGTGATAGTTTTGACCACGTTAGTTATAACAACCCATGAAACTGCTGTCACGATGTGGTAATAATTTTTTCTCCAAAATTCGGCAGAGCAAAACTATATGTTCATATAATTATTTATATAATTTTTTGCTCTCAAATTTCACTTTCTAATCTCCCGTCACATGGAGCTAATCCAATACAGCTGCTATATATTGACATGTACCACAGTTGGGGATAAAAAAAAATGGATTTGATTCCTACCATGCCGTCTTACATCAGTACATCGAGTTTTGGCCAAGGATCTCCAGCAACTCCCGCTAAATGGCCGGCCAAAGTCCAAATCATTTCTGCAATTCAGACTTTGGCCAAAACTCTAGGCCAATTTGCAAATTGGCAGCACTTCGAGCTTTGGCAGTAACATATATACTTGACCCTAACGTATTTATGACACCAGAGTTGTGGTTGTTTCGTGTTCCTTCTGGTTCTGGTATCATTTTGAAGTAAAGATGCCAAATGCTTGAATTTTCCATGTTATGAAAGTATCATGCCGTAGGTATGCCGAATGGAAGTGACTGTATATTGTCTTGGTTTTTCAACTTTTCTGGGTAGACGTTATATTCTCACATGCCTATATTTTCATTTAAAAGTACTGAAACACTAGGTTTGGTATGAATTTACGATTAATTAATTGCTCTATGTGTAAATTATCACAATACGATTAAGCATTTCTTTCTCGCAGGGAAAATTATACGAAGATTATTTTTCTTTGGATAACATACTATAATTTCAGTCATCAACAATTTTATGAAATCATTTCTAAGATTATGAAATTTTCGTATTTTCTAGGTACTAAAACTGAGCATTACCTAATTACCAGCTTCTATTTGCACTCGAACATCAATTTTATTAAAGGAACCTCGAGTGCTTCTATTCAGCAGCAACAGTAGCAATCGCTTTTGTTATTCAAACTTGACAAGTCGTAATTGATTTTCCTCTTTCAATAGCTGATTCCCCCCAATCTCATAATGCTTAGATAATATATTAATAAAACAAAAAGGAAAAAAAAAGTATATAAGCCTTTCATTGGAGAGAAAAATTTCCCATCAAATTGTAAGCATGAACTTTGCGATCACTCATCTAAGAAATAACGATGTTTCTCCAAATAACGATACAACAACACGTTACTCGAAGGCGTTTCGTATCCTCTGGATTCTCAATATCCCGTATAAAGAACACGCGACGTGAAAATAAATTGCGATTTCGGCATCGGGAGCAAGTGGTTTGATTGTTCGTCGGGATTGATTCTCTGGGGAGGCACATGTTATCTTTGAGAACACGGCACGTGATTCGTTTTGAGGTGGATTTGGAAAAGGCATCCATTGTTTTACAATCTTTCTTGGCAACTTTATTCATCACGAAAGTTCGGAGGAAAGATTGTGTGTGTATATCGAGTTGAAAATGAGATGAGCTTATCATCTCTCCTCGTTTTCGGAAGTTTCGGCCGGTTTCAACAGAAATTCAGTGACCAAACGACGTTCATTTAAATCCACGTACCATCTGCCATAATTAAATTTCTATCTTCTCTATTTAAATGCAAAATAACGAGACTCACTAAAACGAAAGATATGTTTCGCCGCTGTTCACTGCAGACAAAGGCAAAATTTTGATGCATTTCAATCTTACAGGCCGTGCCACAGCTTCATAATGAGATACAGATATCATGACTGTTTTCACTGAATAATGTGGCAGGTATATCTCTTTAGATTTTTCATATACAGTTCACACTTTTCAATGTGATCTCATCGGTACTTGAGGGTTCTGATAACAATAACCGAATGGCCCCCATGGGTAGTCCTGGCAGTTCTCTAGCACGGGGACCCGGGGCAAATTTTACAGTTATTAATATTATTTCACTTTATAAACTCACTACATAGGAGGTCCACCAAGTATCTCAATCTAGGGAACATCGCTTCAGGTTCCCCCACAGCCCCCACGGCACGGGTGAGCAGTGAATGCTTGCGGGGAAAGGAAAAATATTTGGGCATGAAATGTGCTCTCCAACTTTTTTTTCTATATTGTGAGCACATTGTCTTTTATTTCTCATGCACAGACCTGTTATTTCTCTGCGCACAAAATTTCGATATTTGTGACAAAATAGCATGCTACTTTATATAATATAAGGGTTTCTCTCTGCTCAGCAAAAAACTCTGTATAGAGACGCATTATCAGACTCTAGACGTCCATACTTTGAAAACTCATTCACCATGAAAAAATTATGTTTTTCTTTGTTACTTTGTCCGCAACCAATAGATGGATGAAAATAAAATTTTATGAGTAAAATGCGCCTTCTAGAAAATATTGAAAGAGTATGCAATATATACAGTATATATATTACATTACGTATAGACATCATTGAACTGTACTACTGCTGTCACCTATAAAATAAAAAATACAGCTGCTGTGATCCTCCGATTGCATTGATAACCAAATTTTGAGTTATGTGACGCATTGAGAAGGAGAATATTTGTATGATATTACTAAATATTTTAAAAGCAATAAAATATTAGTTAAATTCTTATATTTCCTTCAAAATTTTAATAGTTGTTCGTTGTGTACGGTAAAATAAATAAGTAAAATGTGCAAATAATGTTTTTATAAATAAGAAGACGAGAGTTCAGTGCTCGGTACTTCGCATCAACTGGCAACGTTTTTATAATTGTTTTGGAAAGGAATATAAACTATAACTAAATTTTTTTGTGATAGAAATTTCGAAGAGGTTGTTATGCTCATATCACTAACGTTAGTTTACCGTACTCAAACAACAACCGTTAAGGTTTTGAAGCAAATTTAACAATTTTACTAATATATTATTTCTTATAAAGTATTTATTAATATCGTGCAATATTGCAGCGCATTACTCAAAATTCGGTCGTGAATTTCAATCAAAGAATCACAGCAGTTGTACTTTTTATTTTGTAGGTGACAGCAGTAGTTTCAGTTGAATGATGTTTGTTTTATTACATACCTTACTGTTTACATATTTTTACAGATAAAATTTTATATTTGCCTGTTTATATTGGTTACGAACAAAAGTAACAAAGAGAGACATTATTTTTTTATGGGAAATAAATTTACATAGTATGGACGTTTATAGACTTTTTGCTGAGCAAAGAAAAATCCCTATATTGTATAAGGTAGCACATGTTATTTTGTCACAAATATCGAAGTTCTGTGTGCAGAGAAACAACAGATCTGCGAGGTGAAATAAAAGAAAAGGTGCCCCACTATTTGGAATAAATTCGAGCATCTCGGTGCTTACCCATGGCCCCGACAAACTCCGATAAGTTTTATCACATTAAAAACATTTCCTTTTGTTGATTCAAAAAAAAAAGATATAGCTCCCAGTTTTAACCTAGTATGAAGGTAAATTTTCGAAAAATTTGGAAAATAAATGAATTATTTTTCTAATCTCTTCGCAGAGCACAGTTTGCGGTACCTGGCAATCGGATATTGTGCATAATCACAGATAAATAAATACCGGTATTACGCATATTCACCGGTAAAAGTGATAAATTTGTCAAACTCAGAAAGACGATTAGTATGCGCAAAAAGCATAATTATGCATAATAACCAAATAATTATGCATAATAACCGCATAATTATGCATAATAATAATATATATATATATATATACATAGAGAGAGGAAAATTAACATTATGGAAAAATATTTCTGTCGAAACTCGCCAACATCAGCTCCATAGACAGTTGTAATATGCAGTGTAGTGAAAAAACATTGTAAAAGTTCTATATTTTAAATTAAATGCTGCAAACAGATTAAGTGAACTGGAAAGATATAGCAAAAATATAAAAATTCAAAAAGGAATGAAATATTCGAAAAGAAATGAAATATTCGAAAAGAAATGAAATATTCGAAAAGAAATGAAATATTCGAAAAGAAATGAAATATTCGAAAAGAAATGAAATATTCGAAAAGAAATGAAATATTCGAAAAGAAATGAAATATTCGAAAAGAAATGAAATATTCGAAAAGAAATGAAATATTCGAAAAGAAATGAAAAATTGGAATAGGAATTCAAAAAAGAACAAAAGTTATAGCCAATGTCTAAGGGCTCTCATCCAAGAGGGTGGGGGGGGGGGACACCCTGACATTGGCTTATCACAGAAACGTTCTGTGCCTTATATATAATGTAATTTTTTTGTTAGTTTCTCACACCAATAGAGTAGATATTTAAGTCGACGTTATCGAATGATTGCTTTTTTTGTAAATAAGCATATTTTTTGTAACTATGGATCGCTGTAAGAGCTTCACCAACATCACTCAGTAATCGATCAGCATCGACGTTGACCAGTTATCAGTACATGACGGAGAGCAGGTATAAACAAGCCAAGATGAATATGAGTCTGGCCAACTATCTGGTGATAATCGGCAGAGATGTTCACTAGATCCATAAATAATTGGTCGGCACTCAATGGAAGCCTATCGAAATTCAGTTGGGTTGATTGCCGATCGATGGGGTAAAGATATACAGTACAAGAGCTCTTGCTGTAATATCGACTAGTTATAGGCGCGATATACATTAATGTGCAGGGCGTACCATAAATTCGTCAAGAGTTTAAAAATTAAAGGAATCGGTATATTTGAATGCGATTTGTTGAAAAAGTAAATGTTACAAAAAAAGGGATTTTTGCTGCAATAGAGAAGTTCTAATTCTTATCAGTTGAAAGCGCTACACATGAAAACAAATCACAGAATTCTATTTCAGAACCTTCCTTTAAGCTCTTCTATATCCGATACGTTCATAAAGCTACAGCCAGTGAGTCGTGGTAAAAGTAAAACAACCTAAGAGTGTTAAAAACAACACCAATAGAGTAGAAGCTCTAGATAACGGACACTCATGGGACCAAAAATTTTGGAGTGGTACTATAAAAAAGGGGAATATCGTTTTTATACGACTTTAGTATTCATACGGCTTGGCTTCGGCAGCAATTGGTTCCTATACATTTTGATGTTAAAATGTGATACACCGGTGGTTATGCATAATTACCAATCGTTTCGATAAAGAAAGTTCATTTACATTTTAGTGCATTTGCCACTTTTACCGACGATTATACATAATTCCCAAATAAAGTTGTAAAGTCTGCTAAATATGTGGAAATTTTTTAAACCTTTCTTATCTCTCTCTTTATTCGTGCATGATACGTGCACTGCACATATTTTGCAATGAAAATTGAATTAAAATAAGTATGAAGAATATAAAAAAAAAGCATTCCCAGCAACAATATCAGTCTTGTAATTTTGGCTTTTTTCACACGTACCAACAAACAAAACCAAAATCCGAATTCACCATCCTGGACCATAGTTATATTCAGTTAATCAAATAATTAATTGACGAATTATCATATTCACCAACACGAACTTGGGATTAAACATAATCTCAGCTTAATTTATATTTTGGAAAAAAAATAGAGGTTTCCTGATTTTGCTGTCAGCTATCCAGAGTGGCCGCTAACGGGGATTGAAATACGTTAAAGTCCCATTACATGGGACTGGGTATCAGAAAAGTGTCTGTTAACGGGGAGTGTCCGTTAGGGAAGGTTGCACTGTACTTATTTCCACACCAATGTCAACATCACTATGAAAACCTATATAAACACCACAGTGAGACAATAAAATTCAGAAGTGAGTCCTGCATTTTATAGGACTCTGATTAGTATATTTCGAGTGATTTGCTTTCGTTCAGTGTCCTCTATCGACAAAAAAATAAACTATATATTTTTTCTGTATCAAACAAATCCCTCTATGCAAGAATAATTTTTTCACAAACGACTTTCAGTTATAACAGTTCCTTCAATTTTTATAAATTTTTAAGCTATTTCCAATATATTATATGGGACACCCTCGTTATTGTAGCCATATAAGATATAGTACCAATAGTTTTATTATATTACCCAATTTCGCACTCTTTTTTTATAAAATAAACCACGCAGTAAGCACCCACAATTGAAGAAGTATTTATAACATATTATCCAATATATTCATTATAAATTAGCTCTTTAGTAGGCTCCAAACATGAAAGCATGCCAAAAAATATTCCAAAGGAAATGCATCTCCAATATTTCCATTTACACCGATATCCGATTATACAAGAAACCAGTAATGCAAAATACTTGACTTAACGGGAAGAACATCAATTACCCCATAAAAAAAAAATCAATCGAAATAGGAGATTGAAATACGCTTATCCGTTTTTAAACGTGTCAAAACTAATTAAATAAATTCCCTCTCTTACACGCTATTTAATTGGTGAGTCTCGGGGGAAAAAGTTTCAGAAGAAAGTACTTTTCTTAGTTGATACCCTTTAACGAGGACGAAATAAATCGAAATATACGTCTTAATAATAAAAACGAATTCAAGGATCGAAGAAGAAGAGGAGGCTTTAAAAATGGCTTAATATCAGTAATGAGACTCTTCATGAATAGCACTTTTATTGAAATGACAGTCACTTCATCTCGAAATCTCTTTCAGGTTGTTTCAGGGGAAAAATCAGTCGATTTTCTTATTTATTCTTCTTTATCTTTTCTTTTTTAACGATGAAGAAAATGACAAAATGAAGAAGAAGAGGGTTTCCTAGAGAAGAGAGAAGCAAAGAAATCGATAGACTAATTCGGATTCTCTCTCTCTCTCTCTCTCTCCCGAGAAGCTTTTCATAAGGAGAGTATATTGCAAAGAAAAAGCCCTCTCTTATTCCTCTATATTCGGCTCCTTTTCTTTTCTTTGAATAGCTCTTTCGTCACGTATCTTGGGCTATTCAATAGAAACGGCGGCCATGACAGCTAATGCGTACAGAGTCTTTGTGTCACTTAATGAATATTTAATGCATCCCTCAAACGGACAAGTTATTTCGCTCTTTTCACAAGGATCTCATTGAATGAGAGCTCCTTCCAGATGGTCTCATATTATTTTAATCTTAGAAGTCTTGGTGTATGTTTTATTTTTTTCTGCTATTTTATTCTTTTATATGTGTGTGCACCCCCTTATTCCCATTCTCTACATCTTCAAGAGTTGAGTGCAAACTTTGAAATTTCAATAGAAATCAAACAAACTTACATATGAGTATTTGAGCTTTTCTAACTTATTGGAAGTTTCCTAGAACTCGGGAGAGTTTCGTTTAATGTTTCTTTGAAAAAGTTTTCTTTCTTTCATCTGGTTTTACGAAATTTCACTTCATTATAAATTTATGCCCTTTTCATTTTGGTCCCACGAGTGTTCGAAAATTTACTGAACAATTATATAGAGAGAGAGTTCTGGATTCTCAATTACTTATCTTAACTAAACATATACATATTATACTTATCTAAGCCTCATATTTTATAGAGATCTGAATCTAATTTCTTGGGATATATCTGTAAAATTTTATAACAGTACGGGAAGTGTCATTTCTTTATAAATTAAACCATTTGCAAGTCTAATATGAAATATAAGTACGAATACAAAGTCCAACACAGACAAAATGTCCAACGAGGTGAATGCAAAAAAAGTTGCCCATAAAAAATATAGACGTCGAATAAATATCTTAACTATATCAAAAATGCAGCAACCCAATAAGAGCCATAAAAAACCAATAACTATAATAAATTATAAATCTGTGGTGTTTTTGGTCAGATGGTTGTTTTGTCTGTAGTGTTGGATCAAAAAATGTTTTTTTGACTAAAGTCTTGCCAATTGTAACTAATTGGAAATGAGATAAATGCGAACGGCTAAAAAACATGCAGATGTATGATATTTTCATTTGTATTTGTGTCTATGTTTTATTTTTGATTTTTCAATTACAATGAAAACGCATATATCTCAAAAATATGATTTTATAGTTATCATGTTTTGCCAAACACCAAACAAATTTGCTGTCCATAAAGTAATATGGTTGCTTTATCTAACAATGAATAGCTTCTCGATTCATCCCAATATATGCCTATCGTTTTGATTTTTAAACGTGTTGATTGTGTTAGAATTCACGAACCCCCGGAGGTAAGCTATTTCATTTATTCACTACCCTATTTGAGAAAAAACCCTGAGACACCACAACCTAGAATCGCCCATTACCATTCGATACTGGTGTTCCCTTGTTGAAGCTGTTGATTGGAAATGTATTAATCAATTAATTGCTCGATGTCGTTTTTATCTACCCAGTTGAAAAATTTAAACACTTCAATCATATCCCTCTCCTCCGACATCTGCGCTCTTCCACTGTAAACATTTTCGAAAAATCATGTCCCTCTACATAGCTTAAGCTCCATGTGCCATCAAGAGCACTCGTGGCTCTTCTCTGCACCCCCGCTCTACTAAGTATATATCCCTCTGTAAGTATGGTCACCAAAACCTGACGGCATACTCCAATGCAGAACGAACTAAACCCTAGAAAACTGGAAGGATCCCTGTAGGAGAACGCGAAGAGACCTTTCGAGCATTCTATTCGATTTTTTTACCACCACTGAACAATGTTGAGAAAACCTAAGCTGCTCATCAATAAGAGTACCTAGATCAGTGATCCTAGTTGCATCCGGAATAATAACACCATTCAACTCGCAAGCTAATAAGCTTTTTGGTTGGTACGCTTATTCGTTACTTATTCGTTGCTAAGTTTTATAAAAGATATTCTATCAAAATTTTATAGTGGCCTAAGTATAAAATTTGCGACATCTACTCAACGACATTCTTATGCGCATTTTAGCCCCTTCACTCACAGATGTTTTTCAACAAATTCGAGTGATATATAGCTAAAATACCACCACTACTACAGAAAAATGAAGTCCAACGATGCATTCACTCAGAATGCAAAAAATAAAACACCAGATGTCTGTTTCATGGTTAATGCCCCCCTCCCGTCAGTGAAAAATGGTCTGATATGGCGCATGCCACTCGCTAAAATAAAAGAACGTGGTCAGATAAAAAAGCTGACGCGCGATGATGATGATGACTATGGCAGAGAATGAGGTAGTGGTGGTGATGAAAGGATTACGATGATCATATGGAGTGTATTGATCATCATCACTCTCTCTGCCATCAACATCACTATCATGCATCAGCTTTCGCTCTGACCACGTGGTTTTATTGTAGAAAACTGCCTGTGCCATAACAGATAGTTTTCGGCTAACGAAGGGCTCTATTAGCCGTGAAAGAGCTTTTTGATGTTTTATTTTTTCTTCATTTTGAGTGAACATAGCTAGACTTGATCTTTCTACACTGCTCAAAAGGATTTCCATTATACCACTGCTTACTACTATTTAACCATACATGCATCTCGTCAACATTCCTGTGGGAAATTTCGAATGAATGAATGTGCGTATGCCGGAAAGTGGTATATGTGTGTATGCGTGATCCAAATGTAAACATGAGGACACGGTAATGCGTAAGATATTAAAGAAGTGCTGCCTCCTGTCTTTCATTTTGAGTTTAAATACCAGTCATAATCTCTGCGCCTGAGTGGCGCGGGGGAATCACTCTGAAGGTTACCATCAAAGTCCATGGGTTCGAATCCGGGCATAGAACGTTAGAAGCAAGTTCTTTACGTACCGAGCCTGGAGCGACCACCGATGGATGGAGCCTTCATTTCCCACCCAACTCCTCTGGTTGGAAATTGCCGTATGACGATATATGACAGTTGGTGTGCGGTACAGTATTCAAAATGTCTGAACCCGGCATGTTAGTTCAAATTTAGAAAATGAAGAAAAAAATGATGAGAGAGAGAGAGAGAGAGAGAAAGAGAGGATAATAATGACAGTATCGATGGGAAACTACCCACCTCTCTGGCTTGAATGGCTTCTCGACTGACACTAAATCACAGAGCAAATTAAAATGCGTGCTAATAAACGTCAGAAGCTTGGGTAATAAAGATTTTTTTAGAAACTATGATAGTTGCGGAGGGCCTGGATCTTATAGTCATTACAGATTCTTGGGCAGACGATGGGGATGAATAATTTTTACTCAAATAATTATGCCAATTTTTTTTTTTTTCAAAAATAGATGTGGCAGGAAAGGGGGAGTCTTGATTTACGTGAATTTATGTTTGCAAGCGTAACACACAGAGTAGGGATATTGAAATTACATGGGTTGAGCTTGAAAACAAAAAGCATCATAAGCGTATGGTAGCAGGTTGTTACAATCCACTGAATAAAGATCTGTGAACTACATCTCCAAACATCATGAGGAAATTTCCTACATGTGTAAGCATAAGAGGGTTTCATATTAGGGATATCAATTATCCAGGCATCGATAGGGAGAACGTATTGGCTAGAGATCAATATGAAAAAGGTTTTCTTGCCAGTGACCTCTATTGTCAGGTATCAGAGGTTACTAGGTGCATTTCTATCTTGGATTTAGTTCGCACTTGTTCCGAGGATCTTGTTCATCATGTTTCGTTGGGGGACGAATTTGCTTGTAGTGATACTCGTGTCGTTCGTTTTCTCTGTAATTTATCTTCGGGAAAAGCTAACAGAAGAATGGTTCCTTGTTTTCAAAGAATGAACTTCAACTTTTTTATACAAAGGTTACAGTGAGTTCTCTTTGGTTCAAGGAACAAGTGCGTGCTCTTTATCTTGAAAAGGAAATTTGGAGAGTATAAAAGTGGAGGAGGTGGCCTACGAACATCTACTGAAAAAAAGGGCATTTAAGAGAGTGATTAGGGAAAGTAAAAAGAAAGTTGGATCTCTCTAAGCTGGGAGGTTAGCATTGGTGCTGACTCAAAATCATTTTCAAGTATGTCAACAATAGATGTAGAGGGAAGGTTGGTTTCCTCTCAATAGAAGGATCTAGGTAGAGAGCAATGTAGGCATGTGTTGTGCTTTCGATGCCTTTTTCGCACAGTTTTAATAGAGAAGGTGATATACAAAGTTCGAATGTATCATGGGATGATAAAGCCTCCAACGATATTCAGATGAAATATGTGCAATTTCCAAGACTTCTAAAAAATGTATGTGCAATCACAGTGTCACGACCAGATGATATTTATCTTAGGGTCCTTAGGAAATATGCTAATGAACTCTGGAGCCAGTTGCACAGGTTTACAGAAGTAATGTTGCTGAGAGTACCATTCCAGGGGATTGGAAGCTCGTTAATGTGGTTCCGAAATTTGAAAAGGGTAGTAGAGAAACAGTGTCGAATTATCGTCCAGTGAGTTTGATGAGCTCCCCCTCAAAAATTTTTGAAATTATTATCAAAATGCAATTGGTGAAAAGGATAGTCGAGAATAACGTATTGTCAGAAAACCAGTATCTGTTCAGGAAGGGCGAAGTCATGTGTAATAATTCTCGTTTGCTTCTATGATCACATGACTAAGGCTTTGGGAAATGGAAAAAAAAACGTCGATGTAGTTTATATTGATTTCCAGGAGGCATTCGATTGTGGCCAACATGGTTAATTTTTGAAGCGTTTACATGAGATTGCGATGGGGGATTGCAACTTATAGATAGAATCGTGATTAATATATAGGTCACAACGGGTTAAGGTGACCAGGGAATTTCCTGATTGGACATGTGTGAAAAGTGATGTTCCTCAAGAAACTGTCCTTGGGTCCGTACTTTATTTCCCTTTTTATTCGTAAGCTGGATATCAGGGTATCGACGTGAATGTTAAGAAATTCACAGATAATGTGGAAGTAGGGGTTGAGGTAGTTGGGAATCCAAAAAGCGATAGGGAGATGCACATGACGAACTTGAACTGCAGCATGGGCTAATGAATAGAGCATGATCTTAGTGATGATAAGTGCTTGGTCAATCATATTGGTTCGAACGACCCACGTCTCACAGATTGAATGGTATTACTATCCCGGATGAAACTAGGGTCATAGATAATACAATTGAATAATCGACGTAATATATACCCAAATTCCAAAACGAACACGGCTATACGCGTTTCGGAACTATATGAAGTTCTTTCATCAGTAGCAGAAACAAAGAAGAAAGGAAATATTGAAAAACTCCTTATATAGCAGGAGTTACTCGCAGTTGTAGGCAAGAGTCAAATTCAAAATGAACCAGCAACAAAAGAGTATAGTCAGAGGACGGAAAAATAAAAAATAATAAAAAAAATGTCGTCGATTATTCAATTGTATTATCAAACCCAAAATGTAATTCATTTCTAGGGTCATATATTTGGGAATTCTCATCAACGAGCGGCTTCTGAACACTTAAAAAGTTTTCTTAGCGTTCTCCGTAATTCTTCCGTTTTCCTGGGGCTTAGTTCGTCCTGTATGTCGTAAGGTTTTGGAAACCATACCTACATAGAGACATGGACTTGTATTACCGGGCTACGCTATGAAGAAATGAAGAAGAGCCATGAAGAAAGACTTGAGCCCTACCATCCCCCCCCCCCATGCTTATAAAAAGATATCTGAGAGAAGCACCGACGTCTAGCGCTTGCGATTGCATTAGGTGTCCAATCTGAGAGCGCATGCGCATTTTAGAGACAAGCATATGTTCGAGAATCGATATATTTAATTACGATCGGACAGCAACATCTGTTCAGCAGTTGGGACAACGGCACAGAATCGAAGGCAACACAACGGTTCATGGTTCGAATCCCGCCTGAAACTATCCCCTCCACTCTTACTTTACTTTTCCGGAGTGCTAGTGAAGAATAAATTATAAATTATAATTATCATTAATAATCATTCAAAGAATTGAAGATGTAAGAAAAAACAGTAGTATAGGGGGGGGGGGATTCGAACCATGAATCTTTCGATGCCTTTGATTTGCATCGTTGTCGTACAACTGTTGCTCTTAGCCGTTTATAATTAAATACATCAATTCTCGAACATCTATTGGTCTCTAATGCGCATGCGCTCCCAGAATAGACACCTATATTAATCGCGAGCGATACACGCCAGTTTCTCTCTGATACCCTTTTATAAGCATGGGGGGGGGTGGTAGGGCCCCTCGATTCTTGAGTATGTTTATATTGGAGGAACGTAACTGTCGTAGAGATGATATGATCGAAGTATTTAAAATTTTGAACGGGATAAAAATAAAATGGACCACGACTTATTAATACACTGTCACTTTGGATTTAGTCTTTTGATTTTTGAATTCAATGGTACTGCAGCAGAACGTCGGGATCGAGCTTCTATTTAAGCTATGGAGGCCGAGGAATGCTATCAGAAACGTTCTGTGTTAAGCCAATGTCATGGTGTTCCCCCTCCCGATGAGTTAATTTCGATTAATTTCTTTTTCAAATTTTCAATGTTCATATTTTGCTTTCGTTTACCAGTTCACATAATTAATTTGTTTTCAGTTTTTCATACATAAAAAAAATGAACTTTAACAATGTTTTTTCCCTACACTGCATATTACAGCTGCCTATAACGCTGGTATTGGTGAATTTCGACAAAAATTAAATTTTGTTGACATTCTTTTTATTATGGGTTCTGTATTTTGATTATACGTGATATCCATACTTTTCATGGGCATTTTCTGTCAACCACCTCGTAGGGCAATTTACTTGTTGTGGTCTTTGATTTTGAATTTGAAGTGGTTATACCACGCTCATCATTTCGAAACTTCTCATAAATTTTATTGGTTTTTTTACCCATAATTAATATTACATGTAAACTTATCTTAATGGAAATTTTATCATACATTACTTCATCACTCTCAGATGTCGGTGAATATTCAGAGTATTCGTACATATCGGCTCGGTATCTCTCTCTCAACATTACTATCCGATATCCATCCCCGATAAAATCCATTACAGATGATCGACCAATTTGATCACTCGGAAAATTTCGAAAGATATCCGGATGAGAAGATTGCGCTTATTATCTAGCGATTAGCAGCCGCTATTTGCTACTGATTGATTACCGAGAATCCGATATTCGGTGAGTGCGATATTTCGTAGTTTTCGAAGATGTAAATTAGAGAATGCTACGGCAATCTAACGTTAATGTTCAGCCAAATCTATTCCGCTAATAAAGGAGCTCTTATGGTTAAGAGACGTATTCTTAATATCTCTTAGCAATATAGGAAATCTAAATTCATAGGAATGTTTAGATAAATGAAATTGGTTGTTCATCTGTAGACATGGCATTTAATCTACTATCCAAATGGCTTGGACGTTTGTACCAATGCCGTCTCGTCGATTTGACGTAATGGTTAGAATTTCACGTATATCGGTAATTTCACATGCTGAAACCAACATTACTGAATATTCATACTCCAGCTCCCTCTATCCCATTTTCATAAGATTCCAAATGCAAAATTCATTCTACTATCAATCGGTTCGAACACGCGCGTGTGTGAGCGAATTGTATTTCAATCAATTCAATATAGCAAGAATACACAACCTTTTTCAGTCCACGGCTCAGAAACCTATATATATATGTATGCATGTATATAAGGTTTATTTTTCTGTCCCCCTATATATACAGGTTGTAACCCGTATTTTACGGTACATTCCCGTATAATTTTGGGCATTCAAAGATTTATGTATCAAATTTCATTTTTTAAACGAGCCTTGTCCGAATTTACATTCATAATTCAAATCAAGAACCAATATTATTTTTATCACTTAAAGATAATAAGGGTAATGATGACTCTCTTGTAATTATTTAAAATCATATAAATATATTCATATGTCACATATTTTGTCAAACAAATACTTTTTTTTGGGAATTAAATTTTCAGCCCTTTATTTACCGTCATTGGACGGTTTCTCACCAATTTTAACGATATTTGGTGACTTTATAATGTGATTAGCTGTAATTAGCATCTTCATTTGACAATTTTTGTGGCTATAATTCATAACTTTGCTTGCTTTTGACAATTTTTTTCGGCTACAAGCGGCAACTTTACTTGGCTTTGGCAAGTTTTGTTTCTACTAGAGGCAATTTCGCGTGAATTTGATGAACTAAAATTTCCAAAAATTTTCTTATTTATAATTGAAAACTTTACTAACTTTTAACAATTTTGTCTGTTCTGTTTTGTTCCATCTACACAACTTGCGATGTCTCTTGTGCATTCCAATTTCCCGTATTTTTACAGAACAGATGCAGCCAGCCTGTGCATAGAGTATATTGTTAGTTTCTCACCTGAACAGCTTTCGTGGTATTGATTGAACACCTTGGTGGGCCACATTTGGTCCGCAGAGCGGAGATTGCGCAACCCTGCAATATAGGATGAATTTCTCCGTTGCATTACGTTTTTATATCTGCATAGTCAAGTATTATGCGAGACAAGTATTAATAAATATCGGTATGTCTTATCTCATATTTCGTAAATGGAGGTAGGTATATAACTGTGATATAATAAACGATTTGTTATTTAAATTTTCATTCATTTGATTTTGTTCCTCTTGGTTATAATGTTTGTTAAAGAGCTATTAGAATTCATTGTCTCTTTATTTCACAAAAAGAAAAAGATTGACATTGTGTGGGTATTTGTTATTTTTAATCATGATCAAATAATGGATTTCGAAACATTCGGAAGTAATATTATAACGAAAAACACGTCAATGAAAAAACAGACATGAGAATAATAGAACACAAATAATTGTTTAGCGTCTCTATGTTATGATAATTACAAATTTAGAGCACAATACGCGATTTATTTTTATTATAACGATTTCTAAGAAACTCCAATTTCAACAGATATGCTATTCTTTCATAGCAATGATATTTACGAAATATACGAAATTTCCTTATTTTAATTCCTTTTGAATAAAATTATTCATGCTGTAACACCATGAACTAAATAGTTGAACGTTTACACTTAATATTAGTGGGTACAGTACTGAAAGATATCTAAAGAGTTCGGCACAAACATAATGACGTAATACTAAGCAGATTTGTAGAGCCGCAAAAGTGATGTATCCATTAACGTCTATAAATGATCTCAGAAATTCTACAAATGAATAAAAATAGGTGTTTTCGTGAAAACTTTGTCAGAGAAACCATATTTTTTACATGCAATGACACTCCATGGAAAATTAATTAGTCCTCAAAACACATTTGCGAATAACTTATGTTGTATATAAAGGTTATTTCATATATTTTATAATTTAAAAAGTCTTCAATTGCAGAAAATAGTGTGAGTATTCTTTTTTTAAACGTTGTTTTCAAATTTCGAATAATAGTTCAAACTTTATTATTTTATATAATTATATGCTGTTCACTCTAATGGATATTCAATTGCTAATTCTTTAACTTTGGTCTCACAGAAAACTTACATCTATAAAATAACATTTAAAATATACATTTTTGTATGCCTCAAGGGTATATCAAAATGTATCTTATTACCAAGATAATTTCCTCGTGAATACATTCAGTGACATAACATTAAGAAGTGTTACAGTGATCCATATGAAAAAAAAATCATTTAACTTAATTAATCTTATTTAAATCAATAAAAATTAGTTATCAATAGACTTACTTTGTGTATCACCCTATATTTCTCAGCAAAAAAAAGTTACTTAAATCAACCATACAGGACCACAACTGGGTGGAGGGGGGGAGACAGGTGGATCTGGTGCCCCGGGAGTAAATTTCATTCTTCACCTCTTCTTCAACATTAAAAGTGGGCAGCCGAAATTCGTTCTCGCCCCCGCTGACCAAACATCTACGTAGTTGCAGCCCTGCAGCGATGGCTCTATACAATTTGATAGTATTTTTGTTTTATATGTCAGAGCTAGAGAACTATTTACTAAATATTGTTAACGGGACCCTGGGACTATATGCATAAAATTCAATTACGAGGGATTTTCTCATTTGAATGGCGTCTAGAGCGATGACTAACAGTATACCTAAAATATTATTTTTCTTTAATTCACAGTTTCTTCTAAGACTAACAGTGAAGGTAGTATTTATTAAACAACGGCAAGAGGAGACACCCTGTATCTACAAATATCAATATAACTTAATTTCCATATTTAAATATATGCAAGCATACTTTTGATGGCCACGTTTCTAATAACATACAACAGAAGTATATGACCTGAAGCAGATTTAACGACGGGCGCACCGGTTGCATGCCCGAGGCCTCAACATCTAAAGGGCCTTGAAAAACACAAACTTCACACTTGTTTCGAATTTAAAGAGGCCTAATATTTTCTTTTGAGCCCGGGGCCTCGACCGACTTTAATCCATTATGTATAATGATATATCTCGTACAAAGGTATAGTTTCATTGCTACAGTAAGGGTGGGTGAAAAGTTTTGAACACATTTTAAAAATTAAAAAAAAAAAAAAAACAGCAATTGACATATAAAAGTGCAGTTAAAACCAAAACACTTATTAAGGGGAATCGAATTCCCTTTTTTAACAGTAGAGAAAGTTCAAAGTTTCACTCACAGGTGCGCTGCGTCACGAAAAACTCGACATTACGCGTAGAATGCACCACAGTGTATAATTATATTTTGCTACGATTTGCGTTGCATAAATCTACCACACTTCAATATGAGTACCATTTCAGACATTTAGATGTAGCCCGAGCTAGAAAAGGGCTCGTATTGAAAAATGGAATAGTTTAAATGTAACGTAAATAGCAAAACTATATTATGTACTGCTTGCGTTGCATTTTGTGTTAAGTAGAGTTTCCCCTGATAGCGCCATCTGAAATTAAAATTTTGAATTTTTTTCTATTATCTATCAAAAAAAAAGAAGAAAAACTCGATGTCTGGAATTAGTAGTTTGGTGCAAACCACGCTTTTTTGGGTCGATTGATTGATTTTTTATTAATTTTTTTTTCAATTTGTCCAGGAATTTTCACCCTATCTGCTTAATTTAAATTCGTCGTTTCAAAGTGTTTGGGTTGTTGATTAATGACTATCAACAAATGGTGATAAATAAGTATATTTTTTAAGAACCATACGGAGAAACACTAGTAGTTCTAGGAAAAAACTCAGCCAATTAATTACAAATATATGGAATGTTTCGCTGTAGTGTAAATGATTTTCTCCTTGGTAGATCGCTTGGACTCAAAGCATTAGACTAAGAAATATTCAGATATTCATTTAAAGCACAGACAAGTATCACTTTCTGGCAGCTAGAGACGCAGGACACAAATCGCAAATCATTGGAATAATTCTCATTTAGATGCGATGTCGAACTCCATCAGAATTTGGATGAAACAGGTCCTAATTCGACTTCGAGGCACATTTCACTGGCTCATTAGAATCCTCCGCCTTGATGATGTGGTGGAAACTCTGCTGCAACAGATTCATCAGGTCTGCGGGCAGTTTGCAAGCTGTAGCGCGATAAAACGTTTGCGCAATGCCTACATAATTACTCCTCACAAAGATGATTAACCGTTCTCTAGGGTAGAAAATTCATTAATATCATATTGTAAAATTTATTCCCGTTTCATGTATAGCCATAACTTGTGCAGTTTTAGGATGAATATATGCGGTGAAACCACTACTTATGTTTCGGACAGTCTCTTCGGAATAACAGGAAAAATACTCTATACGCGCGAATATACTTGTTTAACATTATATGAATAACGAGCAATACATCTCGAGTTCTGACACCTATGTATGTCGTATCCTATGAGTATGATGGATTATTTCTGGATGTAGCCGTTGAAATAACATAGGATGCGAATTTCATGGGACGATGCCAGTAAAAATGGTTCACTATTCTGAAATAGTCTGGACATACACCATACTTATATACAGAACTTTAGGCGCTTTATGAACAAGGAATTTTTTGTCACATACATTTGAATAAAAGAGTCATATATTTGATATTCTGGATTGGTTCCAACATCATCACATGAAGATGTTTATTCATGTTATGATCTCTTTTTCTTTGTCGGCCTCTTCATTCGTATGCGTTGCTTGTTATATTTACTGCAACTAAGATGCCGAGGATGATAGAGATTATCTATAATAGTGTTCTTCAGCATGACTGGTGGAATGGGAAAAAATAATTTGTGGACCGCTGAAAAAAAAAATAAATAGGAGAAATAATTTGGGGATCGACAATAAATTAATAAATGGGAAATTATTTGAGGAAAACAATAAATGAATAAATGACAGAAATAATTTGAAGGGACAGTAATAAATTTATAAGGAGAAATAATTTGCGGACAGGCAAAAAACAATATAAATGAGAAAAATAACTTGAGGGCTGGGAAAAATAAATAAATGGAAGAAATAATAAATAAATAGAAGTAATAATTTACGGACCACCAAAAATGAATAAGTGAGATGATTTGAGGACCGGCAATAAATTAATAAAGAAATAATTTGAGAAAAGAAATGAGTAAATGAAAGGAAAACAATTATTCGCGGACCGGCAAAAAATGAATAAATGAAAGAAATGATTTGTGGACCGGCCAATAACACATACGGTCTTCCACACGCTACTGATTTGTTCGCACGGACGTACGGAGACATTCCATTAGTGGCGTAAGCAATTGGATCGCCGTCGTGCCACCGTCCGCCGCCACTACAACACACACAGCTGTCATGCCGTTTCCCAGAACACAGTGGCCTACGTGACTAAATGTGTGCTTTCACACACTACGGACATTCAGCCGTACGGAGCTACTCTGTAATGAAGCAGAAAGCAATTATCTCCGTGTGGAGGATCTTCCGTACGGCAGGTCCACCGTACAGACGAATCCTTAGCTTGTGAAAGGAGTGATACATGAGAGGAATAATTTACAGACAGCCAAAAAGTAAGTAACAGAAAAAAAATTTCCACACAGACAAGGAATTAAATAAATGTGAGAAATAATTTTCCCACATTTCGGATAATTTGAGAACCGACAAAAAATCTAGAGAAACAGAGAAATAATAAATAAATAGAAGATTTATATGAACCGGCAAAAGTAAAATAAATGAGAAAAATAACTTCCGGATCTTCAAGAAAATAAATGGAAAAAATAATAATTCGCAGACCCTTCTTAACGGTCTAACACAGAAACAAAAATCAATAAAGTAATAGTAGAATATTTTCAAAACTAAAATTTTTAGCTGCTTTATGAATTGTTAGAATTGTTTCGTAGACCACCACAACTGTACGGGCTAGCTGTTGAGCAACACTTCAAACGTTCGAAATAGCTCATTCAATTAATGAATACCATGGTATCTTACAGTCGAATCCCGTTACAATGAACTCCAAGAGACCTTAGAAATCACTTCGTAATAACGAAATTTCGTTGAAAAGGAATTTCAGATTTTTTTTCTTGAACCTATGTAAACTTATATAGGGATTAGAAAAGTTTTCGTTAAAACGAGATTTTATCACTGTAACAGTATTCATTAAAACGGGAATCGGCTGTATATGCCACTTTTTACACGTTAATAGTTTCATGAGATACATGTATCTCTGAACATTTCAACGTAGTATCTAGATAATTATATCATGCAGAAAAGAATGTCTGTGTATCCTTCAACTACAAATTTGTACATATTTATACAAGGCTAATTTTTTTGATAATCACATTTCTTCAAATAAAATATGAATTTTTGAGAATAGCCCATGCCTATTTTGAACTTTGAGGGAAAAAAACATTCCATTCAATTTTAAATTTTTACATCGCTCTCCGTATAAGTTTCATTTTAATCTTGAGTGTTCCAGAAAAATTTTGCAAACAAATCACTTCTTCTTTCAAATTTTTTGGAGGAGTATCCATGATTATTCCTTTTCCTTCCCATAAAAGAATTCCGATGAAAAGTTTCTTCAGAGTGGAAAATAACCCAATTTTTTTTTTCTCTTATGTAATTTCTTACTATTCCATGTATTTTTTTCGTTTTTTTTGGAGAAGGTGATGAAATTGCATCTAGAGGATTGCATCGGAACGATTCCTTCATCGGATAATCTGATTCATGAATGTCGCCGAATTTCTACACAAACACAATTCTGTTGGGAAATCCAAGGATTATGGGATTTCATTTCAATTTTCTTTTATTATTTTTACGCAGTTTTAAACGTGTAGATCCAGTTAGGAAAAAAATTAGTTATATAAACACATTTTATTTTAATTTCTAGCGGTATAAATGCTTAAATTTTTAGATGAATTAGTTTCTCGGTCATGAAACAAATTAATCCATATTGACATTTAGCGATGACACTTATATCCCAGCTTGAAGGAAAAAAAAAGGTAATTCTAATTTGCTTGAATTAGATAACTGAATCAATAGCTGAGAGAAACATTTTATTTTGCAATTATAAGTTTTTAAAGACTGGTAAAGGAATTAGCAATTGAATATCAATATCAGTGAACATCATTAAAAGAATATTTCTTTTACTCTAATTTCCGTAAAAATAATTAAGTGTGCACTAATTATTCGAAACATGAAACTTTGAAAGGAAAAACATGAAAAAGAATATTTATACTATTTTCTATAGTTAAATGCAATTAAAGCCTTCTTTTTAAAATTACAAATTATGAAATATATAACCTTTACAACATATTCACAAATGAGTTTTGATGACTAATTCTCCATACAGTGGTGCATCAAATAATTCTTTAAATTCTACTGTATATGAAAGTTAGAAGTGCTCCCGAAAAAAAGTTTTCACCAAAACACCTATTTTTATTCATTTATAGAATTTCTGACGTTTATAAAAGTTTATGAATATATAATTTTTGCGGCTCGGGCAATCTGCATAGTACAGTATTTTTGAATAATTGCATCACTATTATGGGTTATTTTTCGAATTTTTATTTCTCTTTGTGTGGAAAATTGAGATGTGAATGTCGTTTGATGTAGTTCAGGAGTCTTCAACGCGTGACCCGCGGGCCACATGTGTCTCTCGAAATTTTTCGCAGTGGCCTGCCGAAGAAAAGACTTGCATAGTTACAGGGTTTATAGAAATACTGAAAGAAAATGTCGTTCAGAAACAATTCTAGAATTTTTGAAAGAAGTACTTCCAAAGCTACACTTTTCTAGAAAATATTTTCAGATCCAAAATAATTTCAGAAATAATGAGAAATAATTACAATTATTGACAGTGATGTTTTCAGACTTGTTGCGAATTCATATCTGATAAAAAATTCAGGATTGATGAAAATTAATATTTCATGAGAAAAATAAAATAATCCAATGATATATAGGGACCCCCGTTTGCTGCGGGGCCGTCTCTCTCTCTCTCTCAGTGCCATCATTTCAACTTTTTCCAGGGAGGAGGGCAAACGTGTTCCAGGGGGGCAAAGAACATGAACTCAATGTTTGTATATATACATATATTTGTATATATATATATATACCCCATTTCAGTGTATTTTCAAAGCCTGGCTTTTAAAAATACACTAAAAATGGGGCCAACAAGGAGGGGAAATAAATACAATGGGGTTCAACTAAATACAAAGTCACTTGGGGGGTCGGGGGGAAACGCCTCCAAAGACCCCCCCCCCCCCGCCCCAAATGACAGGCCTGGGAGCCGTAAGATCCATCGCACCTACAAGTTAAGACGTCCCGGCGTGAATCTACAAATCGCCATATGACGCATTAGCCTTTGGACTGCATGAAAGTAATTTTTGTTATTCCACAATTTCTGAAACGTTGAAGATGTAGTTATTCCATTAGATAAGATAATAAAAGTCTGTTTCAATATTGTGTTCGGTTTGAAAGAAAGAAAGAAAGTGTCATTCCTGACATGCATTTATGAAATCCAGGTTTTTAATCAATCCGTGTCGACTTGAAGGCTGCATTGTTTTTGGTATCGAACCAATGAAGAATGGTCTTGAGGGTTTTGAATATAATTTGGTATTTTAAAATTATTCCCTCATGTGGAACATAGAAGATTTGTAATATTTAAAAATGATACGTTTCAGTTTCGCAGAGTATTCTGTTGCCTTTTTCTAGGAATCTGAACGGTTTTGGTTATATACAGCGTATATGAATATGATCACAATCATGCACGGTTATAAAGATCCGCGAAATAAAGTGGTGTGTCGAATTTTCAGATAATACTATGAAACATTAATGATGATGATGATGAAATACATACATTTTTTTCACAGCTTCCAAAATCTTTTGGAAAATAATTTTGTTCATTAAAGCTTTCAATATTCAATATTGGCGAAGTGCTCATCATCGATAACAGCTAATACTGTGAAAAAGGTGATCACTTTATCTCAAACGTTTTCCTTGGAGGAGAAATATTATCAGTAGATTGTTCGTTCCACTGAACCGAAGAAAATGTAGTGACTGAAAAATAAAATTAAAAAAGAAACCCCAAAAAAGCTCGAAGATAGTGGAAAATCACTGTAAAAAAATCTAAATTAATTTGATCCCGTATATTTTAGCTTAAAACAAATTGGAAAAAATAAAGTGCTGGCAAAAAAATATATAAACTAAAGCTAAAAAAATATTTTTTTTTTTTTTTTACCGCCTTTAAGAGCTTATTGGGAAGGACGAATTAAAAGAAAATAAAATGGCCAACAGTTTAGAAGGTTATCGTGCATAAGGGGCATCTCGTTGTCATCAGATCAGATCGATCCGAATGAAGATTAATGAACGTTCTGGTAAACCTGGACTCCTGTGTGAGTAATTAAACATCCCGCTTATGAACTCTTCTGGGTTCAATAATTCAGGCTACTCTCCGCCGTCTCGTTCAATTCCCGTAGAAGCCGATTACATATTCCGTTTTACGAGACTTTCATCGTCCAGACTCTAAAACGAATTTTACTGCTCCTCTCGCGATGTTCCGAAATTGCCGAGAATAATTTAACTCCAGCGAAGGGAAAAATTTCTTTCATCTTTTTTTTAGTACTCTAAAGTATGTTTTTTTCTTGCGTAAATACTAAACCGAAACTACTCAAGGTATTGCTTAGATGAAGTTATTTTACCCTAGAATATGTTAATATGTTAACTGAATGTTATATGGTACAGAAATTTAAATATGTTCATTATATGCAAAAATGAATCCATATGTTGAAATATTTTATATTCAGTGCTTCTCATATAAGTATATCGAGGTAATAAATAATCCACGTCTCTCTTATGAGTGAAAAAGACTGAACATTCAAAGAGCGATCAAACTTTTATGATAAATTTTTACCGATATACGTAGAGGAAACTGTTGCACCTTAAGTATAGTAAACCTTGAAAGGCTTGAAAAATAGTTTTAATAGTATTTCGTTCTACCTGATGCTTTTGCAGTGCAAGAGATTAGAAATTCATAACCACTCAAATACGTGTTGTTCAAGTTTTTTTGTCTAAGATCTTGAAAGAGATTTTTGCAAATTGACGCATTTTAATCCCTTTACGATCACGAACGGAATATTTTTCCCAAACGTTAGTGTCACTCAATCCAGAGTTCTCTATATTGTCTTTCCTCTCTCCTCACCATCGTGAAGTTTTATTGTAACCATATGAACCGAAGTTGATTTTTCTATACCCTAATAAGTGAGTTTTTCCTCACATACAATGCATGATTAGATCCGATAGAAAATGGGCGGAGCCTTGTTTGACGTGAAAACATGTTTGTAGGCTAGTCAGTGTAACGTATAGAGAAGTTATCTTGAAACTATACAGGTTGAGCTTGAAACAAAATTCGCCATAAGCTTATTGAACGAGTTTGCTATAACCCCACAAACTACATCTCCAAATTTCGTGGAAGAAATTTCGTACATGTGTAAACATATAAGAGGGTAGTAATATTAGGGGATTTTAATTATTCAGGTATTGATTGATTGGACATATCGGCTAGGGATGATTATGAGGAGGATTTTCTTATGTTGGTGCTCGACAATTTCTTGTATCAGCAGGTATCAAAAGCTACTAGAGAGGTATTTCCATTTTGGATTTAATTCTCACTAGTTACGAGGATCCTGTTGAACATGTTTCCGTTGGAGACAACATATCTTCTAGTGATCATAGGGTTATTTACTTTTTTCCTTGCTTCTTCGTGGAAAAACCGAACAATAAAAGAATGGTTCCGTGTTTTCGAAGAGCAAACTTCGAACTTTTGAAGGAAAGGTTAGAGTTAATTTTCAAAGATCCATTGGTCAATGGGTGTGGTAAGTCAGAGTGGGAAGATTTCAGAAAAAACACGCCTCTGTTTTGCCCAATGTAATACACTTTGTTCGTAAAAAGTGGGTTTGCTCATTGCAAACCCCTGATTGCCAGATGAGGCGCGTGACCTTTATCTTGAAAAGAGAAGGGAATTCGGAGAATACAGAAGTGGAAGAGGTTACCTGCCATCATTTACTGAAAAAAAGCATTGAAGAAAGCGATCAGGGAAAGTAAAAAGAAAGTTGAATCTCTCTCCAAGTCATATCAGGTACGTCAATAATGGATGTAAGGGGACAATTGGCCCCCGTTCTCGATAAAATGGTCTAGGGAAAAGAGCCACGTAGGTATGTGTAGTGCTTTCAATGACTTTTTCGCGTCAGTCATTAATAGTAAAGGCAATATTCAAATTAACGGTGTGTTCACCTCATCATCACCGATTTTAATAATTTGAATAAATTACCAATAGTGCAACTGGGAATTTTGATGAATTTGCCACTGTTATTTTGATTTCATAGCATATGTTTTTATCGATTTATTAATGAAAGTCACCCCCCCCCCCATTTTTATATTGATTTAGCAACTCTAAGCGCAACTGGTATTGGAATATTTTTTGAAAAATATTATCAAAAGAGAAATATCAAGATGATGCGGTGAAACTGTAAAGAGATGGTGCAGCATATCCAATATACACACACATCCTTATCAAAAAGAAAACACAATTTAATTTTATAAGTTACCGAAACTTTAAAGAAAACAACGAGGATTACATCAAACATTGTTCAAATTTTAATTCCAAAGATTCGAAGAAAATGCGAGTATTATTCATCTTTCACTTTCCGGAAAAGCGTAGTTTTCTGGAAAACATGGCGATCTTAATTTTTAACAATGTTTGTTAATCCCGTTCGTGTTTCTTAATTCTTGAAGCATATTTTCAGTTATGCAAACAACAACTCGTTGAAACAATTTCCCCTGTCAGATTAGCGTATTTTTAAACTTTCTAAGAAAACCGCATAAATTTCTTCAGAGAATGATGTTTTTCTATTCTTTCTCTTTGTTTACCGAAACAGTATTGTATCAGCCTTTCGAGTTTACTTTAAAAGCAAACAAATTGCCGAAAAAAGTGATAGAGTAGACGAGTTTCCTATATTCTATCTGATTGCTCTTGGAATTGATTTCAACGCAGAGAGTATGAACATCTATATATTATTATTCTCCGAATCATAAAATATCCCTTTTTCTGTTCTTGTGAATGGCTATCATTTTACGTTTAGTTTTTATGAAACACTGCACATTTTAGGTACTGCACAAGAAAAAAAATAATAACGATCACTAAAAACACCACCTAGAGAGATTATTTCAACAAATTAAAAAAACGAGTCTGGCACAAACTAATCAAATATACGGGTTGTCCACTCTTATTGTTGTTCAATAGACGAACCTTCAATGATCTGCATCTCAACAGTATCTAATCTGTATACAATCCAATCTCATTCTACATCTCAACAGGATACAATCTCATTCTACATCTCAACAGGATACAATCTCATTCAACATCTCAATAGGATCAATCTCATTCAACATCTCAATAGGATCTAATCTGAATAGAATCAATCTCATTCAACATCTCAATAGGATCTAATCTGAATAGAATCAATCTCATTCAACATCTCAATAGGATCTAATCTGAATAGAATCAATCTCATTCAACATCTCAATAGGATCTAATCTGAATAGAATCAATCTCATTCAACATCTCAATGGAATCTAGTCTTGTTCTACATCTTAATAGGATCTCATCTCAGTGTTGGGGGGGGGGGGGGTGTAAGCTCATTCTACATCTCGATAGATCCAATCTCATTCTACATCATCAACACTCTCAGTTGGATCTGATTTCATTCTGCATCTCAATAGGATCTAATCTCCTTAACCGTTAATCTTAGAAGCAGCTTTTGTTACAAAAAGTGTTCGAAATGTTGCCTGGCATCAACCAACACACAATGCGTTTTTATTTAAAATTCATTTATGTACCTGTTCTGAAATTTATTCTCTCCTTGAACCCCACAAATTATTTTTAATGAAAGAAGAAAATATTTACTGAAATTTCAAAAAAAAAAAAATCCTTTCTCTCGAAACAAAATCGACTAAGTTATAAGACCTGGAATTTCGGAAAACTACGCAAAAGCAGCCATATAAAAATTTACTTGTAATGACTGATATGATTTACTGTAGATACCACTCAATGATATGACATTGAGAGTTTGGAGCTCTTGCTGATGGATAAATTAAAATGGTCAACACATTATTTGTATCGCAAATGATTTTGTGCGTCGCCAACCAAAAATTCTTAACAAAAATATTTTATCAATTACAATTAGCAATGGCTTGGGCAATTTTTGTCGCAAAAATTATCGATATCATTTCATTGAACATTCAGCGTAAGAAGGATCTATCTAATAGGTATTATTTGCGAGACCTGAACACTCTATATATTTTTTTCTATATATTTTGTAACTTTTTTTCAGACAATTCTTTGAAACAAACGACGTTTATTAAAATGTACGACACAGCATTTGAAACAGACCTCTGTAATTGAAAGATTCCTCTAAAGCAGCAGTTCTCAACCTTTTTTGACTTGCGGAGCACATTTTAGTAAAACAATTCTATGGTGGAGCCCCGCAGGCCCATTTCTTATTCATACATCAAAGAGTTATTGATTTGTTTTTACTATTTAAAAATATTTATAATTATTTTTTTAAATTTTTACTGGTTTCTTTTTATTTTCCTTGAGTGGGCGAGGAACACCATGGGCTACGCTGGGCACCGGTTCAGAACCGCTGCTCTAAAGATTCCTCTGAAGGTCAAGGATTTAGCCATTTGATTGCGAGAAGATACCGCGTGTCCCACAATCGACTGACGGTTACGAATGGTATAACAAGAAAACGGTGAATGGTATTAAAGTCATTCATACGGAATATAAATGTGCGAAGTCAGGAATTTCAGCTACGTCATTCATGTTGTTGGGGGTTTCAAGGGGTTGTGTAGTTATTAAAATAAAAATTTTAACTTTCTGTACGGACGCATTGTGCTCAAGAGCCCATTTACAAAGTTGTTGCCTTGTCTCTCCTGCTGCCAACCAAAAAAAAGTTCCACTTTTCATAACTGCAATATTTGCAGAGATATATAAATTCAAAAATCGGAGAAAAGTTGGGAAATAAACGCAGTCAGTTAGTTTTTGTTTTTTTATCAACTTTCTTCTGTTTTTTGAATTTAAATATCTCAACGAAATTTAATATCACACGTTAAAATTTTTTTGTTGGCATCAAGAGAGAGACAAGTGGACAACTTTCTGATTAGGTTTTTGGGCACAGGTTATCCATATTATTTATTTTTCTATTTTAAGAACAATACAGTCTCTTACAACATAAATGACGTAGCTGAAATTCTTGACTTCCCACATTAATATTTCGCAAGAGTTGCTTTAATATCTGTCACCGTATTCTTGCTATCCATTTTGAAAACCGTCAGTCGATTGTGGGACACGTTGTATCATTTCAATAAGACTAGAAAAATAATAAACTAAACTTGATGACGATAAATGAATGGATTATCCATTATCCACAACTATTTCAATTTCAAATACTCGGTTTAGTTTTTATCAAATGAGTGATACTTTTTCATCTTTCATAGAGGCCCCGTTTTTCAATCTCATTATTTCACATTATAATTATTATGCATATGTTCTTACAACTTCCATTATTTTTAACTCAAACTCAGTGAGACGTGGAAAAAAACCTTGTTTATATTTTTCACAGAAATGTTTTAAAAGAAAATGTGAAATTGCACTCCCGCTTTCGTGAGTAAGGATAATATTTCCACACCTTCTTTTGAGTAAGTTTAATGGATCACATTTAAGTCTATTAGTGGATTAAGAGCTGTGTCGTATAAATTCAACTTAAACTCACAAATAATAAATTATGGATAAATACCATCTCGAATTTAATCGAAGTTGCCCGGGTTTATTCGAATCTTGACATGCATCAACCCTTAAATGCTTAACTTTGCAAAGGATTCTTTGAATGCTGATTACTGCAGCCAGAGTTCGAAGATAGAAATTCAGAATCCTCTTGGTACATGAGAAGAGGTCATATTCTTTCTATTTCACATTTTGAATTTGCTGTGTGTGGTTGGATGTTCAACATAAAAACTCTTCATTTATTGTAGAGAATGTGTGGCAGGAAATTTGCTAATTTGTGAAAGTGTTGCATTTATTTTTTTTTTTTTTGTTACCTTGAAATTTTGCTATACGATTTTTTTCCAGAATGACCTATTTATCCGTGGAATGAAGAGCAGGAGGGATATTTGGGGGTTGGGAGATGCACATTGATGAAATTTAATTATTAAACTAACTCTTCTGTCAAAAAAGAAATTGACGCGTGGCCACTGATATCTAAAGTATGATTTTCTAGGATACAATTTAATTTGTTTTACATGTTTGTAAGGCTTGCCTTTCGCCGGCTTGTGTGTTCGTAAACAAAGACTAGTTCGTGAACAGAATATTTTTGTGTGTTGTTCGTAAACTGAATTGTTCGCAAACCGAGCCGTTTGTAAACTGAGAGTTGACTTGTATATTAATCAAACATATCTCACTACCATCTCCAGCTTTATAGTGCCGACGTTGAGAATAATAGAAAGAAAAATAAAGTTCGAATGTAAGTAATTTATTATAAAAAATATATTCCCAGTTTCCCGTGACTTCATTGCTGTTTTATCAAAAAATGATGACAAAAAATTTGATGACAAATATTACAAACGAATTTAAATTATCATACAAATACGTATACGTAGAAAACGAAATTCCCAAGAGAGTTACTGGTATATATATATGTAAGCCAATTTTATGTGATAATGTGTGAGAAAAAAACAAACAAAAAACGATACAATACGATGCTTACGTGTCTGGGTGTGGCTTTACACAGAATCCGAAGAAAGCTGGGGGAGTAATTTCGTCGATTTCTACGAAAACTGTTTCAGAAAACTTTACAAGTACGTATTTATTAATTTATCATGTAAGCCTACCTAAACTGAAAATAACTATTTTTTTGTTCTTTTTTTTCAGTCCAGCTGTCACGCCATGTACACATCGCAACACCGATTCCACTTATTCACCAGAACTAGATGAATGACCTACAGATACAGAATATTCATCAAGCTAACGAAGCTAACAAGGAGTAATTATTAAGCTTGAGGAAGAACGAGAGGATAATTAATCAAGAGAGCGTGAGCAGCCAACGAAGCTTCGACTTCCTAACCTGAAGGCTTATATTCTTCCATAGCAAGTCACTCCCTCTCTCTTTCTACCTGATCTGAATGGATATCGTGCGATTATTAGCGTGAAACTCGAGCTCAGCATACTCACCGTGACTTAACGATAGTGTCATGTTCTTCAGCCATGACCTGTGGCTGCATGAATAACTTGACATGAGGGTTTCTGGTATATGTATTATAAGATGAATCTTTCGACGTGAATTAGTAGGAGACGAAGATTGACCTCCAGCATCTTATGACACCGAAAACAATTAAGGTAGTATTGTTTCAGACTCTATGGAGTATCGGTTGATTATAAAAATATATTGATGTTGAATAAATGTTAATGAGGTGTAATAATGGGTGAACGAGAATTCCTGGACACATTTTATAATAATAAATCCAATATTTGGTTTTTTTTGTTCATTTAAAAATAAGAATTTGCATTTCATTCACCGATAACGCTATAACACGAAAACCTCAATATAAAACATAAAATGCTACACAAACAATGCATAATTAGTGTATATGAATATTTGCGTTACATAAAACTATCACATTTCAATACGAGCGTTTTTTTTAGCCCGGGCTACATCTGAATGGGTGAAAGGATGTCCATGTGGAAATATGGTAATTTTATGCGCATAAATTGTGCACTGTTTGTGATGCATTTCTGTCTAGACACATTGTAAAAATTACTACCAAATTGCAAAATTCAAATAAAAAGGTGCGGTTTGCAGTAAGATACTTATCATGGCCCTAGAGCTTATTTCGATAAATTTAAAATCAAGTTGAAAATTTACTCGCAGGTGGCGCTGTGAAACGAAAAACTCCATAACGCAAAATGCAACACAATCCGTGCATAATTAATTTTTGTAAGAATTTGCGTTACATAAAAATACTATATTTGAACATGAGCTACCTTTCACCTGTTTAAATGTAACCCGCGCTAAAAATATTTGGTTTCACATTGAAGTATGATAGTTTTATGTGACTCAAATAGCGATAAACATTGCTTATGTACTGCCTGTCTTGCATTTTATGTTTTTCAGGTTGTTTCACAGTGCCACCTGTGAGCAAAATTTGAACTCGTTTTTTTTATTGATGGAAAAGTAAAAAATCCAGGCCTTTTATTGAGTAATTTAGTGCAAATCGCTCCTTTTTGTGTCAATTGGCTTATATATTTTTTTTTTATATATATTCGGGATTTCTTGTTAACCTGTAAAAATGTTCATATGATTTTAAGGAAAATAACTATGTCAACTATGTCAATAATTTTTTAACACGATTCCATCAGGAAATATCGATTACAAAAAACTGGCGTTCAAAATTTTAATTTCGAGGTCGCCTCACAAATCCTTCACCATTGCTGCACTTCACGCAATACTTTATAAGTGATTAATACTCATCATTTTTCGATACGTGAGGCACCATCTGGGTCTTGATATCCGTTCAGTTGGTTCAATTACTTAAAGCAATGGTATTGAGCCACGAAGCTTCATGATGTCGAAAATTTGCATTGCGGCTGGTAAGTTTTCACCTCAAAATAAGACAATATGGTCCATTCGGTGAATACATGCAAAGGCTCAAAATCAGCCAGGCCAGTACGTGTAGATGCGGCCATTCGGAAAGCGTGATACACTATGTGACACAGTATGAGTACACAAAGGGATATCATTTAGAAGCACCACCTTGTAGAGTTTTTTGAGTTTATCCGTAAGATTAAAAAAAAAACTACTGACGCCCCTAAAATTCTGAAATTTTGCTCAAATGCCCATGTTTAAACCCACCATGTTTATTAAATGAACCTCAGATTTAGAAGTTTACCCAAGTATTTTTTTAAATAAATATTGAGAAATCATATTTTTAAAATTAAAATTCGTAAAATTCTAACGGATGATCAGATATCGAAGTTCGAGGTTCATTTTACTAAAATAGGTATGAATATTTCTACAAAATTTTTGGTGAGTAGGTTTTTTCACCTTAAACGGAGTTCAAAAACTGTAATTTGCGAAAATCACGATCAAAACGTTTTCTTTTGTAACAAATTGTCACGATTGCAATCTAACAGTTAAATTTTAAAATTTTTACGGCATCTCACTGATGTTATGCATTGTGCGTATGGAACAGTAGGCTCGCACTCAAAACCCTATTTGGAACAACAGACAGTAAAGACATGACTTTCATCTCGAAAATTGTGAACCGGGACGGGGGGGGGGTGTTAAGCATGAATTTTTTCAGGAAAATATTACAAAACGAAATACACATATAAGAGCAAAGGGGCGGCAAAATTAGTAGTGCCTAGGACGGTGACATCCTGAAGTCTGTCTCTGTTAAAAGGGGGCCCGGGGCGATTGCCCCCTTATAAATACGCCTTCTTGCCTGACAGGGCAAGTACAATTATTTTTTAATGTTCATTTGTTTTGGCTCAGTTTGATCTAATTGTTCCACAAAAAACCTATCCAGTAAATATGCCCCAGAATAAACCAAGAACAATGACAAAGTTCTGCGAGAATCGGTATATAGGCTGGAATAAATTTCAAAGTAATCCAAATCTTTCTTCTGAAAAGGTAAAGTAAAAATTTATTAATATTTCTCTCTCAGAGCGATAAAAATAAATTGAAGTCAGTAGGAAATCTAAAATCTTCATTGCAACATGCAGAAATTGGGATAATAATATGACTCGATGAATAATCAATAGAAAATATCCGAGAAACCACTAATTATTTTGAATATGTCAATTCATAAAATGACTAGTTTAATTGAAAGTTTCCGATCGAATCATTGTTATTATTTTACGGTTTTTACAAGTCACCTTCGCCAAGATACCATTTTTGCAATCTTCTTTGAAGTTTTTTACACGTGACTGTTTCGATGAAATTTTAAAATAACTCAGAAAAATATTGTCCTGTTTCATTGATCAATATGTAATTTGATCAACACGACAGCGTATAAAAACGATCACGCAGTAAACACAAAGTACTGCATGCACCTTCCCAGAAAAATTTGACATGATAGTGAAAGAGAATAAATTACCACACTTTGGCAAAAATGTGTTGATTTGGTCAAAAAAATATCAAGTAGATCTCATTTGGCTAGAACTTTACAAATCTGATGATATATCTGCGAATATAGGGGATGAAACTAGCACGTAATTACACCCAACAACAAGGTTGTACTACATTGAAAGAAAAAGCGCTAATCGTGAAAGATGACCGAGCTTTTTTGGCTTCTAATTGGGTTGGATATCTCAGTTCATTATCAAGAAGTGATAACCCGTTGCTAGCGGAGAAATGTACTCCAGTTTGGCAAATAATTTACCGTTAGAAAAATGACACGTCACAAAATTTCAAAACCTTATAACTCACTTAATATTCGCCGATCCATAAACAGAGAAAAACTCTTTTCTATATGAGTTTTTCACAAGGAATCGCGTATGCCATAATTGGGTGGTCGGTAGTTACCACAGTGTATACATTTACATAGTATGATGATAATTTTTTAACCTTGCATATTTGTATGAGCTCATAATGACATTTGTTCCCAATATACGTTGTTCATAGTAGTGTTTATGAGTACCACAAATTATATAAAAAGGGAAATTTATACAGGGTGGACAAAAAGTTCATAGAAACTTTACAAATTCATAAAAACCGGAAAAATAACCGAAAGAAAAAAAGGTTTGCAGGTTTAGCATCGCTAAAAAAAGGTCATGAGAATTTTTCTAAGACACGAAAAATAATAATATAATCATACATAATAATATAAAATAATCCTTGGTTTTTTTACCACACTTGTAAAAAAAATGACAATTTTGTGAATTTATTTCACGAATCGTTTTCCTCTGGCTGCATTTGTTTTACTCCGCAGTACATACTATCATGCTCATTGTTGTACGCAAAGCGGAGAGGGGATATGGGATATAACCCCCCTCCTTGAGCCGAGCTTATAGTGTTATTTTGCTGTAAAAAACTTAAACTCCATTCAGAAAAAAAAATTGAATTCACCCCCCCCCCTCACTTGAGAAAATCCTGCATATGCCTATGATCATGTTTTGGTAGGTCCTTTTATATTCGCATTGATGAAAATTCATCAATTTTTATATTAGCATTGATGAGCTGCCTAAAGCTCTTCTTTTATTTCATTTAACATAAATTAATCTTATACATTTTATATATTTATTTTTAATCATATTTCTACATGTTCAGAAATGTATATATTGTGTCTTGTAAATCCTAATTCAACATTTATCTCATCAACCATTTGCCCTGGAGGTTTGGTTTCTGTTTAAAAAATGTGTTCAGCAATCATTCTGTACCAGTTTCGACATATATATAGTGTTACATATTCATTGTCTTTTACAGTTTTGTGATTCACCTTTGAATAACAAACATTTCGAACGGCCTATCACACCAAAATACCTGCTTCCCTTTCTTCTAATATCTTCTGAGGTTAGATTTTTAGACGTTATTTAGTAGGAGACGAACATTTTGACTTGCCGTATCGTATGAGACCGGAAACTATTAAGATTATTTAAGACTATTCGGAGTTTCGGCTGATTATCCAAATGTATGAATATTGGATGAATGAGGGAAAATATTTAATACATCGTGGGGGGGGGGGACGAAAAGGCTCTGGATACATTTCGAAAATTAATAAAAAATTAACCATTTGATACAAGAAGGTTCGGTTCGTAACTAAAATACTTTTCTCATAGTATGTACATATATTTTTAATAAATTAATAAATTAATAAATTAATAAATTAATAAATTAATAAATTAATAAATTAATTTAATAAATTAATAAATTAATTTAATAAATTAATAAATTAATAAATTAATTTAATAAATTAATAAATTAATTTAATAAATTAATAAATTAATTTAATAAATTAATAAATTAATAAATTAATTTAATAAATTAATTTTGCTCAGAGGTAGCACTCTAAAACAAGAACTCGACATAACACGTAAAATGCGCCACAAAAAGTGCATAATTAATGTTTATGACAATTTGCATTAAATAAAACTACCATGATAAAAAAGTGTTCGACAAGGAGATGTCACCTCTCCCAATTTGTTTACTAGTGTACGTAAAAGCATGTTGCGCAAAACTGAACTAAGAGTAGTTAAACATTGATGATGAACATCTTCAGATGCTCCTTTTTTGCTGATGATATTGCCCTAACATCTCAAAGTCCTCGAGAACTTTAAACGGTGCTGCTGCAAATTAATCATAAAAGCCAATAAATGGGACTGAAATGCATCCTGATAAAACCAAATGGATGAAAAATCAACACTGCAAAAAATTAAACTATACAATTTAATAGTTCACCCTTAGAAAGACTGTGGAATCGTATATTTATCTTGATCAAGCGAATCGAATTAATAATGACAATAAACTTGAAGTTAGCCGAAGAAAAAGAGCAGCTGAATTGTATTTAATAAACGTAAAAGCACTTTGATAGATTCAAAAATTGAAATGAAGAACAGAATCAAGTCTTTTCAATATTTTCATTTCAATGACTTATGGAGCTGAAACGTGGAATCCGACGAAAAAAGGGAGAGGAAAGCCTGACGCCAACTCAACATGTGCAATGTCAGCAAACTTGCTAACATTAGAAATACGGATATCCCTGCAAAAACAAATGTGAACAATGTTCTAAAGGTAATATATATGAGTAAGAGAAGATGGCAATGTATCACATAGCAAGATTCAAAGACAGCAACAGACGAACATCCAGAGTAACCAATTGGCATCACCAGATATGATCAACGAAAACAATATACACTTCCAACAAGATGGGACGATCCAATTGTCAGATTGAATGGGAGGACCTGGAAGAGAAGGGTTCAAGACATAGAGTGTTGGAAGCTTTCCGGCCTGAAGCAGTGGCGAAAAGCCAATGATGGCGAAAGCCACTGATCCATCTAGGTATAATCTAGGTAAAACTACCATATTTCAACATAAGCACACTTTCACCCCTTCATACGTCGCCCGAGTTAAAAAAAACTGCTCATGTTGAAAAATGATAGTTTTATGCAACTCAAATTGCATGCACATTAATTATGCACTGATAGCGTTGCATTTTATGTGCTATGTCGAGTTGTTTTTGTTTCACAACGCCACCTGCGATTGAGATTTTGAACGTTATTTAATTTATCAAAAAATTATTAAATTTATTTATTTATTTATCAAAAAACTCTAGGCGATGAAAAGTATTTCAGTGCAAATCACACTTTTTTAATTCATTTGGTTGAGTTGTTATTAATTTTAAAATGTGCCCATATAGAACTTCTAATGCACTATGTATGTCAATAAATTTTGTAGTTTTAATACGGATTGATAACTATTAACACTTCCTACAACATATACCTGTGGAAAGTTATTGATATATTGTATCAAAAATGATTTCACATATGCTGGACTTTTACCATTACTCTTTTCAATACTTACAGGGGGACGTACTCATATTTTATGAAAGTATTTCTCAAATACGACCCTCGCATTCTGAAATAGGATAAGGGTGGACTACGTGGTTAAAACTTTTAGTGAATTTACAACGATTTTCTAGTAAATTTATAGTTCAATAATGGTCGATCACTTGAGTCGTCAGCCTATAGCCTTGTAGGATCCATGCGAATGGCCCTTCCAAACTGAAATTACACAATAAAAATAATCCATGCACTCGTTTCTTTTTTTTCAATTGAAAGTTATTTGTATAGTTAAAAATAAATATAATAAAAATTGTATTCATATAAAATTCCTACTGAATGTTGTATCTTATGTTATTTGATGAAAAATAATTCTTGTAGGATGGTTAGATAATAAAATTTCGCAAACAATGATACAGAAAAAAATTTTCATTTCTAATAAATTAGAAAATTTATCCAAACATTTAGAGCAATCAATTTATCCGGCAATTTCTTATATTGAATATTAAGAATACATGAAACACGTTCAAAAGTGTCCATACAAATGCAAATACCAAAAATAATCGATTTATATATAAATTTTTCGTGAAAAAAAAACCCCCAAAAACAATGAATCGTCAGGTTTATAAGAAAGGATTAAGTCCAAAAATCAAGTTTTCCAGAAAAAAAAAACTAAGTGGTAGGGTTTTTATTCAATAAATCACTATTTTTTTTTTATCCTAGTATGTCTGCTTTTTTAGAGACTGTCTTTCGTTTCTATTTGACCACACACATGTAAAGCAAAGTTTGGAGATACGAGGTTCGTTCAAGAAGTATCCGACCACAATTTTTCGAGAGAAAATCAATGTAGGTGGGGAGGCGTGATGTGGTGGACGTGAGATCCCAGTGCGCATGCTTGATTTTTTTTTTCGTTCCTGCAGAAGCTTGAACTTGAACTTGAAGCTTCGCCTGCAGAAGCCTATATATTCTAGATATATATCTAAGCTATATATTCTAGAAACCTTGTGCAGAAGTTGTCAGTCGCCGGCGTACCCCCGATGGATTAGGAAGTGTGAGTGAAGACTGTGTCACATTTTAGATTTTTGGAAAAATAGTTGAAAAACCTGAACAACGCTACACTGCATTAATCGTAACAAAGCTGCTATTTACGAAGCAAAACCTTTTCTTAGTACTCCTTAGGGATGGTTGTGCTGTGTGGTGCGTACTTTATCATGTCCTGTCCGATCTCCAAACAGAGTTGCTTCTGCTTGATCGTTAGCAGCTTTGCGATTCTCTTGAAGCACAAATCGTCAGTCAGAATGGAATGGACGCATCCAATGTTTATGATAGCCTCGCCCGCAAGTTTTTTGGCCGTGATTCGATGATCCTGCATCACCAGCGTTCTCACTTGGTCAATGCCGATCTCATTTGTGGATGTCGAGGGACCACCAGAGGTGATTCGTTTTCCACTGATGTGTGCGACCATCTTTGAAGCGGTTCCATCGCCCCTTTGTCTGAGTGGTGCCGATTCCGGACTCGATTTCCGGTCTCCGGATGCCTGTTGAATCTTCCGTATTGTTTCCACTCGTTAATCACCAAAGCTTCCCACAAAATTGAATGCAGTCGCGTTGTTCAAGTTTTTCCTGCTAGTTTTTTATTTCAAAAACCGAAACTGTGATGGCGCTCACTCATCGACAGTCTGCCGGCTACTAACAGCATCTGCAGGCAGGGTAAAAACTCAAACAAGCGCACTAGGATCGCCTATATACGTGCACTAAACCATGGCTTCATTGGTTTATGCACCAAAAACTATGGTCGAATTCGAATACTTTTTGAACAAACGTCGTACTTGAACGTACAAAAAGGAATGTAGAGATTGTCGGTCTTCATTCCTTTCTAAAACCTGACTATTCAATTGATGTAACATGATATTTACGATAACTATTCATATACATGTACATATATTATTTATTTATTTACCGGTTCACATCACTTTGTATAACAGTGACTCGTAAGTTCAACATCATGAATATTCATCTTAATTCATCGAAAACAAAATTATTGCATTCATATAAAAGAAAGTAATCACTAAATATATTTCAATAATTCCGGAGGAAATAAATACTGTGTAATGCAATAACAAATTAGCATCATAATAAAAAAAATTCATAATTGTAACACCGTTTCGACACAAAGTTCATATAAACGCGATGATATTAATTAACAAAAAAAATATTATGTTACGTAATTTTAAGAATCAGGTTATATGAAGAAAATCTAAATTTATTTAACACATACATTTCGAAACGATACACTAGAACAAAACTTAATCATAAAGTATGTTCAGTGAAACCAACATCTGGAGCAACTGCCTCTCTTAAAAGAATTCATAATATTTGTGACGGAAGAACAACATAGCATAAAAGATCAACATAATTGTTATAGTTTCTTCAACTTCTTAACGTTTAATGACAACATGCAAGTGTTTTACGGCAATAAAATCAAACGAGCATGCGATAACGCAGCTGCTTTATGCTAAACGACATTACTCTCTACTGGAGCGATTATAATTACAAAAATAGTAATTTACAATTATATTATTAGCCTTTACAACGGAGAAGGGGAAAAAAAATTATTCACGAATTATGCTCAGGAGAGAGTTCAAAACCACACCAACCATTTCATGATCATTACTTTCTCTCTGTGCACTAACCATTCTTCCACGAATTAACCAAAAATGCATCATTAGGGAAATCCATCACTAACTCGCTGTCAGTTCAACTGCATCAATTAACTTTAACCAATGATATAAATAGCAGAGCAAGCTGCCGCCTTGGAAGAAGAGTAATAACAATAATAAAATGAAAATACCAAGACACAGACGTCACTGAGAATAATTTCCATGAATAATGAGAGGCAAAATTTCTTACCATAATGTCCAAAATGAGCTTCTACGTAATTAGTGGAAACGCCGAGTTTTGATGTTTATGAAATTTTCATGGTATATTTTATTCTATTATTTTTTTTTTTTTTTTTTTTTTGTGAGTGACTTTTTAACGTGGGAAACGGTGGCGGTTACTCGGATAAATGCTCCCGAGAGTGTCGTTATGTTTCATCTTCGCATTTCCCTGAGAGAAAATCTGGAATATTTTATAAATATTTTTCGAAAAACCAAACGAATGCTTTCAAAAGTTTCCACGTCTTTCATTTCCTTGAAGTATTTTTTTTATAGCTATTAAGTAAATATTTAAATATTCGTGGTCCTTATATTATTCATCAATTACAACGTTTAATTATTTCATTTTTTTATGATATATTTATTTTTTGTTATTTTCGTTTACCGAGATACCAATTAATACTTTGAAATAGCCATCAAGAGATTTCTCAAAGAAATTGAATTTCTTATTTCAAGTTTACCGATGGATATATATATGGTGTTTATTTTCGATATTAGTCAAAAGTTTGCTGAAATATTCCCATCGGTAAGAATTTGATTGAAATTTTCGATAAATTCTCGGAATATATATATGCTTTTTTATAAAAACAAGTTTGAAATGTTTGATAGATAAATAAATATATCTGAGTAAATATTAATTCAATGGTAAATGTAAAATGATCATTGCTTGTTCCTTTCAATGAAAACATTGGAAACGAATGAAAAGGAATTTTTTTTTATTAGATTTCCAGAGAATGGAATCGTATTTTTTTTTTTTTTGTTTCATTTGTTTGTTTTCTGTCACATGTATTATTTTTCTAACATCTGGTTTTATGGATTTTTTTGCGTTGTGATTTCTTATTCGCTTTAAAGAAAAATGGAACATTTCTTGCAGTGGTGAAAGTTTAATTTTCAAATATATTTAAAATACAAAAAGTGATCTTTATTTTGTTATTTAAAGACATAGCATATAGGTACCAAACACTGACTGTCATTATTCCCTTGCCAACGTATGCGCATCCTTCCTGCATTCTAGATACCGCTTAGCGAAAACTGGCATCATCCGTTTTCACAATCTCTACCATATTTTTCCCAATTCTGAGTACAGATAGTAGCACTTTTGATCATACAACAGTCACGACGCATTGCTATATACATATTTTAAAGAAGCACAAAACTTAGCATCAAGTTCATTTTTCTGATTTTCATATTCTATTTGTGGTCACGCATGACATTCATTGAGCAAAAAAAAAAAAAAAAATCCACGAGCATTATACAAATACAAATGCAAAGGCCACAACAGGCAAATGGAAAGTTAGAGCTTTTTCGAGCTTTCGAAATCAGAGGATAGGATGAAGGTATAAAAATTTAGATTTATTATTTTGTGACACACTGTATTTTCACTCTCATATCTGGCACATGGTGATTTCTGAACGCATTTTGAGCATTTTTCAGATTGGAACATACCTCTACAACGAACGATTGATGAGATGAAAGCCGCATTAGGATTTTCAGGAGATGTATGAGGTCACCCTGTATAAGGTGATGAAAAAATAAAAATAAATAAAAATTAAGCACAACCAAAAAACAGATGTATCTTGAAAACTTGTGTTTGTAGGTGCATGGAAAGTTTAGAGAGATTCACAAATAAAGGTGAATCTATAAATATTTTCCACACTAAAAATAACTTCGATGAGTGGTGCACTTTTTCAGAGAAAAATTCTTGAAATTACGGTAAAGATCAATCTCAGTTCGTTATAAAAACATTGTGTGTAAAACTTATCCAAATATATATATTTTTTCTTAACAATCATGGGAGAAAAGTTGATGTCTTGAGTCAGATCATAACATTATTATTCTCCCCAGCACGACCCAACTCACACGGATAAAAGGTTTACATCCCGGAAAGGACAGAGCCTGGTTTGACAGATCTTAACATTAGTGTTATGAATAAAACTAAAAAAAACTGACTGTAATCATTGTGGTTTTTTCCACATTTGTAATTATTCCATAGCCGCACGGCAGTTTTTGTATAATTTTATTTAATGATTTTGATAAAACGAGAAACACTGCCTCTTAATGGTAATTACAGTTGAAGCAGAAAAAATAATTATTATTCCCATTTTCGTGAAAGAAATTGAAAAATAAGATATTTTCCAAAAGAAAACAACGTTTCTCCGTCTTAATAGATATTAATTAATTTTAGTTACAGTCGTTTTCATAAAAGTTGAAACCATTCAATTTTTTCGTGAAGTGGAACATGTCTCATTCCCACAAAACGCGTAATTAATCATAATTTTATTTTTAATTTCCCGTCACGCAAAAATTATATTCTAGATATTAGAAAGAAAAAACGCCGCAAAATATGATTTTTTTCTTTAGCATCATTTTTTCACGGTACATAACCAACTAACATTTACATGGCAGTTATAAAATTTATAAAATTTTTAATTGCAATCTTAATTAACGTCAAAAGTATCAGTATTTAATGAGATAAAAACGCTATTTATTAGTAATTATGAAATGATACATAACTTCTTATATATGTATACGTGAACTTCATAAAAATATTGAAGAATTTTTATTTTCAAATGTTTATAAAACTCTTGTTTCTTATTTTGAAAGATTTTTTTTTTTCATATATATATATATATATATATACAGGGTGAACTCAATAAACGGATGGGAAAGATAGTAGAGAAAAAATACAGAAAGAATCCAAACTAAAAATAAACAAAGAATGAGATTGAGCAAACGGAAGACGAAAAGAATAGGAAAGATGTAGAAAGAATCGAAGAATATAAGGAATTTAATAGAAAAGAAAGGTTAAAGAGAATGTGTTGTTAGAAGAGAAGGGAATTCTCAGTATCTCAAATGGAGTAGAAAACACGTCAGACAAAAGTCCAACTCAGAAAATTGCTTCTTTCTCCTTATATAGTGTATGTATTTCTTTTCTTGCACTTTCCTAGATGTCCTTTGGCTTCTATATACGCTTCCTATGTTATTTCGTCTTTTAGTATACATAGTTTTCATTTTCATTTTTATTTCTTTTTTCTGTTCGTTGAACTGTAAAATGGGAATTTCGTCTTCGGTGTGTGATACATTGAAGTAGATGCAATGTAATTCCTATGCACGGCACTTTTTCACATTCAGCCGCTCACTGAGTTCGACTTACGAATGTTTCGAGAGACGAATCGAAATATATTATAATTATTGGAGGTAGGATCATTATGACCTAATATGCTCCATAAAAAATGTATTTATGCCTTAAAGACTGAAAATAGGCTGTAAACACCTAAAAAATGCTTTATTTCATCCAGAAAAATGTGGGTAAATTACCGGAAATCACCAATCATTGTCAAAAAAAAAAGAGAAAATGATGCCAAAGGTACATAAATGAAATTGATAATCATCGCTAAAATCGCAAATTGGGAGAAATGAAGATAGAGAAGAGTAAGTTTGGAGGGGAAAAAATCCATCTTCATTATTATGCTGTAATATGCAAAATAATGCTCCAAACTATGGAAATATGCCTTAAATTCTGATCATGAAAAATGTCCTATAAAATTACTGAAAATTATGAAAGAATGTTCTATCACGTTTAAGTAGCGAAACATGCAAAATACACAAAAATTGTGTAAAATGTTTTACCCTTGCCAACCTGCCTTCTGTTCTGTAATTCTGGATATAACTTTTTGAATTATAAAAATTCAGGATACAAAAATTTGCAAAAAACACATATTATTTTTAATTTTTGAATTCTTAGATAACTTGGACCTTTTTTACGTTTGCGTTAGAATTTTTGTTCTATTTGCACCATAATGTATTCCATTATAAAATGTTGGTAAGCACTATTTATGCTAACGTTCCCATTCAGATGTTCGTTTCACAAAACTATGTTTTTTTGTCACATAAGAATAATTTCCTCAAACACTATTCGTTCAAATGTTTTAAAAATTGTTATGTCTCATGGCATTCTGGTGATACATGGCCTAATGAGATTTTCCTACAAAATGATTTCACACAATTTTATTGTATAAAATACGGGTATATTTTTATGCACTCAGATTGTTCAAATTTTAAATTCTAGTTCATCACCTTTATTCAGCTTCAACCTAACAAAAAACATTTCATGAACTTCTCTGATGAAAAACAAGAAAAAAATTCATACTTCAAATAATGCTATGTTTATTATTAAAGCAATGATTATTGTTATTATTCAAATGGAATTAAAAAATACATGTGAAAAAAATACACAATCGAAGTAACTCAAAAAATATACAATTAATAAATATTATCTGAATATTTAATATTTTTATTAATATATATTAATATAAATGAGTAAAATTAAAAAAAAATATTTATTTATAATAACGAAATTACCACAGTACCACATGGTTGAAGAATCATGGTGTAAAACAGAAAAAATGAGTTCTAACATTCCCAATTTAGATCTTAAATTACAGATAGAAATAAGAAAAAAAACCCATTTAAAATACCTGAAAAAACTATTTTATCTAAAGAAATGGGTAATTAGTAAGCGCTGAGAGAGATTATCATGCATTTCTTTATGAAGTCTCTTACGTTAATAAATAAGAAAAGAAGTAAAAAAGGTAAACCGTAATTTAAAAAATTCCAGAACTCAAACAGTTTTTAACCATAAATATTATTAATTTTCTATCTCCATAACAGTATGTACTAATTATAAGTATCTCCGTGGAATAAGATTCTATTTCCATCAACGAAAATAATTTATTTCTTTTCTCCGGGAAGAAAAAACAACGGATTCCAAAAAATCTCACGGAAAAATAATTGAGCGTCCGATCACCTTTCATAGGAAAAAAAAAACAATAATGGAAAAATATTTGCTTAAAGCGCATTAAGTGCGCTTTTAATTAGTCTAGGTATGAAGTTTTTATTATATTGAATGAAAGAAGTTATTACGAGGTATTTCTTCGTGTATATATTGATCACATATCGGGACATTTAGAACCAGAAAAAAAAAAAAATTTAGTAACGAGTTTAGGTTTCGTTTTTTTTGTATTGTTTAGCACTCGTTAAGTTCACTAATGAGATCAAGTAAAATTATTAATATGTTTTGTTGATTAACGGAAAAAATTAAGACGGATATCCGTTGCTTTTTTTTACCCGGATATGTAAGGAGTTATGAATAATTGAAACGAGTTTAGTCTAATGGGTATTATTCACACTTAAAACAATGCATAAAATGAAAAAGAAAAGACAAGTTTAATTTTTAATCTGTTTGTACTGAAGTATTTAATAGTGGAAATCAATTTTCAACAGGAAATGTGTTGTTTGATATTTTTAATGGACTTTTATGCAAATTCGTTCAATTTATTTTAATGTCGTGTGAACAAAAACATTTTGCAGATTTTTTTTATTTTTGTTAAGTGAGAATTTTGATATCTTCATTATTTCCAATTTGTCTTGATACATTCAACCAAAATATAGAATGTTGTGTAATATACGTTAGCATATTCATACAAGTACTGAATTCATTATCTGATCTGGCAATAAGTGAAATTTAAATTCACTAAATATATGAAGTATTATATTGTACAGCATTTTTTATTTATTTAATATTTTTTTGTCGCAGTGTGCTAGGTCGATAAGACATCTAGTGAATGTATAAAAGGATGTTTCGAGGTTTCATGAATTTGGAACAGGCTCAGTCCAATCATTTATTTTTTTGAGTTGCATCCAGTCTGGAAACACTTATATGACCACAAACGCCTAATTCATAGCATAAAATTCACAAAGTTTCCGCAGAGAACAGTTAGTGTTAAAACGTCGTAAACGTTTACACTAACAGACACCTGTGTATTAGCATCGTAAGTCGCTAAGAACATCATATCTTTTGGTAAATATTTGATTAATTTAGTTAAATCCATTGTAAAACGAGAAGAATGGATTCCATTATATTCCTTAAAGTTTTAAATCATAAAAAACAATCAAGGATGTCCGTGATTATTTCACGGCCCCTTACACTGCTGACGCAACTTCACCAGCATTTTTGTTGCATACAAAATATTTTCTTTTTGTTTTTAGATTTTAATTAGAACTAAAATCGAATACCAAAAAATTTACTTCATCATTGTTTTATTTTTTCACAATGTAGTAGTAAAACGTTTAAAGGAAATAAAACTAAGTGAATTTGAAACGAAAAGGATCGAACCCGATCAAAACGGCAAATTTGTTTTTAGTTAAGCGTGAAATACGTCATCCGCAATTATACGTGAAAGATTACGAAGAAGAATAAGATTAAATAAAATATTTTACTTTTTTAAACATATAAACCATATACTATGATATAAATAATTATTTGTGAACATATAAATAAAGCTTTGCTCGAATATATTTCAGCTATCTTTTGAAGTATGCTGTTTATGATAAATTCTTATGTTGGATTACGATTTTATCTCCTCTCTCCTTGATCCTGAAAATTTTAATCGGTCAGCACTCCTTATTATTTCTTGGCACTATTCCTATTCTGTTATACTCGTATTATTAATAAATTAATTATTATGTAACTATAGACAGCGAAACTACTGTAATTTCCTGCTTTTAACCCGCAAATAAAAATGTAACTTCTTTGCAAAAAAAATGCATCGCTGAATCCGTATATGCAAAATATCTCCAAAAATATTCAAACGATGAGAAACCGAAGAGATTAGTTACTTTTTCGTACAAAAAATGATTACTCGTATTTGTACACCATTCGTTTTTTCAAAAGGAATTTTCTAAACAAATTAATATTTGAAGAAAATGTTTAGTTCTATTCCAACTTCTCAGAGAAATAGAAGCTACAAGCAGCACTATATATTATCCGAATTCCCGAATTCAGGTGCTGTTTTCTGTCCATCTTCCGTGGTCCGCATTCAACGGAAGATACGCAGTAAAATATGGTAATTATTATTTTTCACAGGCAAAAAATACATATAAATTATCCACATAACATCCCCTAAAGCACTAAATAACTAATGATATTCTTCTTAACAAAGTACAACCAGTGCAAAACCATCCAATAAACAAACATATTGCCATTCCATACTTCAAGCCGATCCATTGGAAAAAAAAAAAAACGCGCTCGACAGTCACGAACATCATACGCAAAAATATCATTACCAAACAAATTACATATGCATGAAGTTTTTTACAAGGAGGTTAAAGAAACACTTGACAAGCTGAGAAAAAGGAAAATAAACCTTCCGAAAAAGTACGATCATTACATACGACGATCATGATCCTTTTTATACATAAACACACACACATTCTTTGTTACAGCTATTGATAAAATATTCGATTTTTTCCGAGCTAACGCCCACTTGTATCATATCTAGCTTTTTCTTATACACTGTGAGTGTCTTCTCTTTACACATCCTATCGCATATCAAGGATCAGTGTTATGTATCTATTCCGTTGTCCATACATACTGTATCAGTTCTTTCATCATACTACTAGGAAACACTTCCTCTAGATTTTAGTTTTTCCTCCTCTTATCATTATTATATTTTCCTTTTTTTTCCTCCTTATATATCTTTACTACAACTACACATTTCTTCCATTTTCATCTTTATATATTTATCTTTTGTTTTCGGAAATAGTTTCTTTCCCTTTATTGACCCGCCAAACCCATTATGTTTTGGTCACAGGATTGTTTTCTAGTGTTAGCTAGTTTCTTTTTCGTGGCAGATGTTTCTTTATATATTTAGTTTTCCTTTTTGTTTTTACTCTAGGATAGAGGAAAATTGTGCTTCTCGATCACAGGCCAATGTTATACAGAGATAGAATAGAATGGAGCTCGATGGAAATCGAAGAGAATAAAACAAAGAGATGGGTAAAAATGTTTATTTATTCATTTATTCTCTTATGGGTATCTAGCTATTTATCTGTTTTGTTTTGTATAGGGTTATGTGAAATTTATGTGACTCTTTGTTGCATTATTCTGCCGATAATGATCCGGTGTCATCTGTTATTTTTATAAGGGAAGTATCGGAGGAATTTTTGATTGATGGAATGTTATAGGTTTTTGTATAACACTGTATTGTAGGGATGACGGACATGATCACGAAACTATTTCCTTGACTTTGCCGTGCTGGTCAGTGGGAGTTGATTTCCTGTGATTTTACAACTTCAGTCGACTTTTCTTTGAAACGTTGCCACCACACCGATATTTGCAAACCCAAAAGCATTATGGAAATATATTAAAATCAAACATTTACTATTTGCCTATCTGGAAAATGTATGGTGGCAACTTCAGAATGCCCAATGAGGTGGTTGGAACAAGATATACTACACTATCTCACTACACTCTCAATTTTCAACAAAACAGATTAATGTACACATTTCAGCTCTTCGAATAAAAATGGGATAAATGGTGATAACCTTGTACTGATATATTTTGCCATATACTGTACTTGTTTTGAATGTATAAAATTTTATTTTAAAAGTCGTATTCATTTACATTATTTTTATATTGTGTGTCGTGTTGACTGGTATAAAGTTGATTTTTATTTCCCACTGATTTACTTTTTTTGGTGCTTTACGCTGTGCATGTGTGCAATGCATTAACATTTTATATCCACTGTTTCGCATTGTGCTGGCATTTTTATGTATTGCTGATTTACTGATTTGTATTATTTTTTGTATTTTTATGTCTTAGTTATTTGCATTGCCCACATGAACCTTCTGCTGGAATTCCTCTTGCCATTTTAATTTGTACTATACTCATGCCATTTTAAATTTTCGCTTGCATTTGATATTTTATGGCTGTTAGTTTTCTCTGGAACTTTTGAGGGATTTCTGTATTTACGTCGCATTTTAAATATTTCGGTGGCACATAAGTTTCCTTCGTAATTGCTCACATTTGTATAATTTCGTGTGTACGTATATTTTCAATGTACTTATTTTCGAACTTCATCGAGAAGCCTAGGGAAATACTTTGTGGGCATAAAAACAGTCTCATGACAGTATTTTAAAAATAATCACAATGATAAAATTGTGATAGACAATTATTGTAAATGATCGGGGATTAATGCTAATCGATATGTACGGGCGGTTATAAAATATATATATATTTTGGCATGTATACATTACAAAAGACAATATGCATACAGATGTAGTGCCCATTCTGATGGAGGTATCTTGATGAAATTTGGTTCATATGACATATGTGGACCATGGGGAAAAGGAAGACTTAATAAAGAAATAGTTCATTTTCAGCACCAGGTTAAAAAGTGGAGCATTTTCATGGAGGTTTTTTTTTTCCCCATGGTCCAGATAACGTATATAGCAAGTTTCAGTGAAATATGTCCAACACAATCGGCTCTAAATAGATCGGAGTAGTATCAGTATAATCAAATTCGGTATCGTCAGTTTATTTGTAACCACCCTGTATGTATCACAAGCAACTACGATCTATCCAATACGTCATTCAGGTTCAAAATATTTTTCCAAAGTTTCTGCAGAAAAGGGAATGCTTCAATATAACGACCGGTAAACAGAGTGTCGTAATGTACGTTCGTAAGCTAACACTGTCTTGGAACTTCAGAAAAGTTGCTTCCGGTATTTTAAGTAGGTATATTGGTGCGATTGAAACTGATTAGAAACAACGTTTATATTTCTGCTTTTATTCCATCCACGTGCATATGAATATTTCAACTGACGACATGCACATGTGTAGTTGAAAAAAATCATGTAAAAAACATCAGTTTTCGAATTTGTCACGGAATATGTTCAGTATACAGTTATTTATACAGATGATAATCTACGGGAAACGTCGGGAAAAAATGTTATGTTATATTGCCTTTGGTTTCTCCGGTATCCGGTCATACGTTATTTTTCCTCGAGCCTGGAAATGAACGACTTCTGGCAGTTTTATAGTCTAACACCGTCTATACGCACTGAATTCCAGAAGAATACTCCGAATAGACTTGAAAAATAAGATATTTCTTTAGGAATTTTCCGTCCATCCCGTGGGACAGATAGCCAAGAAGTAGAAAGCGCAGCCATAATGAAAATAATAAAAGAAACGTCTCGTCTTTTCATTGGTGTTTTGTGTTTATGTGCACCTGCGTTGTGTTGCGTTGTCCCATTCTTTTGTGAGACACTCGAAAAAAAAAAAAAATAATAGATGCCAGTTAGTAATGGAGAAGTATCTTTACTTTCACGATTGTGCGCACATACGATGAAACCATTAGATGTATATCATTTTTGTTTGCTTTTTTCCTAGAACGAATGGAAACATCCACGAACCCAGAGAAAGATAAGGATTAATTGTCTTATTCGTTGTTGCCACTAATGTTAAGTAAAATTCTTTCCGGAAAGTAAGCTGACTAATGTAATTGTGTTACTATTATTGTTATTGTGACTTCCAGAAAAAGGAAAATAACAGTATAGTATAGAGAAATTGAAGTATAGTACTAGGAGTATATATGTACTCATGAAAATAAAATTATTATGAGAATACTGTCTGGAGAAAGTTAGCAAAACATAAAAAAATTGTGGAAAGAGGTTCGAGTGCAATCCAATGTCTTCGGTTTGAGGAAATATCCAATATATGAAGGTTTTTAACAGCTTTCTGATTGCTCTTTCCTCCTCTTTCATTAAACCGAAACTATAAAATAACTGAATATAGTTCTGACATTGTTAGGAAATCGATCTCTCGATTATCTTCTAGCGCAGGATCGTGATGGGACAGTACAATTACTTCGATCAATATAGTACAATGGTTTTGTGGAAAATTGAGGTCTCAGTGTCACTACAGTATATCAACATTCTAGAAATTGTTCTCTGATAAAGCTCACAGCCGTTGTTTGCTACCATTGGGCGTCGAATTTGCCCCGAGACTAGTCTATTTAAAAGTTGTAACTGAAAGTCAAAATAATTTCGCCATCAATGTTTTTTGACTGAATATAGTCGGCCAATTTTGATCCACTTAAAGTCATCGTTAATGTGGACCAGTCTTTCTCTACTTGAAAGTACCTTCAAGGTTAACCAATATTAACCAACTGGAGAAAATCCTCAAAGTCAACCAATCTTGCTCTACTAAACAGCATCGCCAAGGAGTCAAACAGGATTGGCTAACCTTGTCACTACCGTTTTGCCAACCAAAACTGGTTGGCAAAACGCATAATGAAGGCCAACCAATCTTGCTCGACTGAACATCACGTTCAAAGTCAACCAATGGTACTAAACTAAACAATATCTGCAGAGTCAATTAATTAATCTTCATTTATTATCATCACCGAAGTCAACCAATCATTTTCGACTCACAAACATCGTCAAATTTAATTTATTTTGTTATATTTACAAGAATAGTCAAGGTCAACCAATCTTGTTCCACTGAGCCACATCGTCAAGGTCAATTGATCCTGCTCGAATCGATTTCTTTTCTGTCTTTCTTTTTTTTCTGTCATCAATTTTATTTATTTACCTGTTTATTTTTTGCGTATAAGTTGTCAGTCAACCGTTGTAAATTCATAATATATAAATCATATGTGTGCAGTTTTGATTTTTGGAAAATTGTCACAAAATCAGTATCAATTTAGTAAACCAGAAAATAACGAATTTATTACTTTTTATTTAATGACTTATCACTACGCCACGATTGAGAATCGGGGAATATGTCACGATCCAAAAAAGAGGAATGACCACGACATGTATTGCACCATATCTGTATCATGAAGTATCCAGTGATAAACTGCCGAAACAACGTATGATTTCTCTGTTTTGACGATTTATATTCAAGAATTCGGATTGTGTGTGCGTGTGTTATCTACCTGGTTTAACGTCCACGTATGTTTTCACTCAGTGTTTTCTTTTCCTGATTGAAGATATGTCACTGATTGTATATCTAGCTTTTTTGTGAGAAAACACAGTGAGCCAGTCACACAAATGTATATAGAAAGCAGTTCCACGGATGTGAAACTTCCTCAAGCGCACAACGGCATCTGCGATTCAAAAAGCTATGTTAGCATATGGCGATGTCATAAACTAGTACCGAATATTTTATGCATTTCCAGAATACCTTTGATGCATGGCGTTTGCTAACCCAGTAGCTCAGTCTCTTCGATCACTGTTTGAACGACCGATTCTGCCGTCGGCTCTAGGGGTTAGACAAGGACGGAAGAGGGAGAATAAAACAAATGGAATTTTCTCCAAGAGGAAGGATATAACCGAGGAAACAGGAAAATAAGTCACATGAATCATAAGCCGTGCCAAATGTTAGAATTCACACAAGCTCGAATGAAATGAATCAAAGATTTAATATGTGTGAGAGTAAGAGAAATATCTTCGGATCACTCACAATAAATTACAACATTTTTCACTCAATGACCAATCATTACATCCTGGACAAGGTATTAAACATTTTGTGGAAATATTTTAGAACTCTCCTGCCGGAAGCAATCACGTTAAGAGTTATTTCTTCTCTCTATTTTATTTATCTGAATGGTAATCCTCAAATTTTGATCCTCTTTGACCGGAGGCATTTTTTATTTTGAGTATTCTCCTGAAATGTTTTGTCAGAATCCCTAAAGACTATAAGTAATAGTTCTTTTATTGTGGATGGTAATAAAAGTTACTGCTTATTTTGAAGCAGTTGGGCTGTTCGTTATACTGAGAGTACAAGAAGTGAACATGGAGCCCGGGCTACGAAACTCTTGATGCTGTTATCCTTTTTCTTCGCACTGTCATTGTCTGTATTCTTCGAAAAAGAACCGTATTACTAAATTGGATCTCACGTATGAGGATACCTATACGTTGCTGTTTTTTTATAGACCTGAAAATATGCTAAAATAAAGGATATACGTCCTTCACATAGGTGCAACAAAAAGTCTTGTTCGTAAAACTATTTCTTTTCTTTTTGTATGAAGACTGTATATTTTTACAGTATTTCTCATCCCATACTCTTGTTCTATTATTTGGAATTTATTTGGTGAAAGAAATGTAAGATAATGGATATCAGAAATTACTTTTTTCCGTAATTGTTTTAACACTAGAAAGACCAAGGCGGTTATTTTGACCGTTTTAGAGCTTTTCCCTCAATATTCATTATGAATCAGATCGTTTAGAATGTTAGAATGTTTAATGTTCACGACTTTTCCTGAAAGTTCTTGAATATTACGCTGCCCAACTATTATAAATTAAAAAAAAAAAAAAATCAGCCTCAGATAGTTTTAGTTATACCAAGAAGAACTATCACCGTTCAATTTGACCGGTAACGTCACAGGGAATTTCTTAACCATGCGCAGCAAATATTTTGATGTCACATCAAATCTTGGCATCTAATTTCTACTATTATAGATATACTCACTTCGGCTAATTGAAAGCATCATTAATGATTGACTAATTACAAAATAAAAATACTCAAATGGCCAAAAATGTAGTGATGCAAATCAAATAATCCTATTTTAAAGCTAGTAGAAATTTGAGAATTTACGAAAAATTTTTTACCAGAAACATCGCTACGATGCAGTAAATACTGTATATGGTCATGAACCCTCCCGTGTCCTTATGAAGACATATAGGAACTTTTCAACTCATTTTGATTTCAGTAAAATGAATAATTGAACGTCTGCAATTGATTTATGTATCAATTTATTTATTCCACATTTAATATTATATATAATTTTCCATTCGGATCATTATATGACTACATAAAGTACTAAAAATTAGATTAGAAATGACCTTTTGATTTTCTTGCCATTTAACGAGCGCATGGTTTTCGGATCGACACTTGAATTTAACCAGATTTCACCAGAGAATGGGTGTCAATGCGGGCAAGAGTCACAGAAGTGATAAAATGAAATTCTCACTGATGCGATATGTTACAACATGCATACGCCGAGAGGTCGTTTGTTAAGCTATCAACGGTGACTAGTCCCCACCATCACTAGCATAAAATGCTACCACCCGTTTTATGGCTGTGGGGGGAACGCGCCGAGGAACTTTGATTCATTATGCCCATTAACTGCGTTATTACTCCAGAAGCATTAACCGAACAAACGACCCATAAAGTGGGAGAGCTCTCCTTCCCCAGTGCTCGTTCCTTCATTCTCTCGTGTGAATGTCGGCAATGATTGGGCGTTTTGTTTTAAAAGGTGGCGGAATGTGCATGAGATTGGAGCGGAAAATTGCGTCGATGCCGAAAAGCACGTTCCTTTGTATCATCATTTTGCTTTTGGCAATCGAATATCTCAGATAAATAACATCGTTGACTTCTCGAAAATTAGAGACAGATAGAGATAAGATATCTTTATACGCTTTCGGCAAAAAGGCTAAACGTTTCTTCACGAAATGGAACCATACGCAATGAAGTACTTCGGGAAGCACGTCTTAGTCAATATGGGTGCCCCCCCCCCCACATTGAAGAGGAAATTTAGGAGCGGGAAAAGGTTCCACCTGAATTTACCTTACGATTGCCATGGATAACAATGTGTTTTGAATTTTTATTCAATATTACAAGCACATCAGATAGAAATGTTTTCCGAGAAGATTAAGCATTTGACCATTAATTCACAAAAAACAACATTCATATGCACACGCTGCAAAGAATTTTTCTATAAAAAAATGTCCATTTCCAAGATTTTGAATTAAAAAATATTTGCTTTCGTATTCATTTCTGAATGGAAGAATTGCAGCCTACAATGCTTATCGAAAATTTTACCGATAAAAAATGAAAATGACGCAAGAACATCATTATTGTAATTTTCACGTGATTTCCTAATTCGCCATCATTAAAAATTTAAAAAAACCGAAATTATGAAAAAAAAGGTGACTAAGAATCTCTTTTTTTTACGAAAAACAACTTGATTGAGAAAAATATAATAATGATAACTGCAGAAACCTTGCCGTGGAGTTAGAAATTAATGATGTAGAAAGGTTCAAAGAAACATATTTCGAACAAAATGCTGAACTTGAAATACAGTGGTATCGCCAAATACAATTGATTCCTTTCGCCATAAATTTAACTCACGAGAAAAATAATCTCCGAGAGTTTCAAATGAGTAAAATTGCGTTGTCTGGCTGTACTGTGCAACGTATTACTTTTCTGACTAAGACTGAGTTTGTTCTGCAGGAATATACGGTTTGTTTAGTACATACGTCATAAAACCCTCGAATTCCCAAGATCAAAAACAATTTTCAGGATTAGATCATTCTGAGTCGACTAGATCACTGCTGGTTTTAGGCCAAATATTTAATAATAAAATAAAATGGGTGATAGTAATATATACGGGGTGATTCGAAAATGATCATTGGATTTAAAAGTAATATATTTCAAAAATTATCACATATAGCAAAATAGATAATACTTCTTGAGCAGCGGAGACATTTCAAGTACAGTAAAGCCTGTCCATCGCAAGGGACCGAGATTTGTTTTTCCGTTGAAAACAGGATTCTACTTAATACAGATTCAATTGACATGTGTAAAATTAGGTAATTATCTAGTATGTACTTAAAATGAAATTAAAATAAATCAATCAAAATTAATGTAAATAATATAAATGTACATACAACTATACAAATACCACGCCACAACAGGCAAAATGCCCAAGGAGGAGGCTAAGAAAAAGATGCCCATAAAAATATGGATGTCATATATTTCAAAAATACAGCAACCCAATTAAAAATGCAATTAACACAAATTATAAACAATATATACACGTGATAAAATATTATACAATGCCCATAAAGAATACTTATGGTTGTCTTATTCTAAGAATGGATAGCTTCTCGATTTACCCCAACATGTTCATCGTATTTCTTTTTAAACGTGGCAATTGTGTTACAATTAACTACCTCCGAGGGTAAACTGTTCCATTTATTAACAGCCCTATTAGAGAAAAATTCCCTGCGACACCATAATCTTGACACCAATCTCGACACCAATCGACACTGATGTCCCCTTGTAAACGCAGTCGATTGGTGGTGTACTAAAAGTTCATGGTCCATCCTATCCATCCCATTGAAAATTTTGAAGTCTTCGATCATATCTCCTCGACACCTGCATTCATCCAATGTAAACATATCCAAAAAATGAAGTCTCTCATCATAACTCGAGTCCCGTGTGTCAATAAGGACACGCGTAGCTCTTCTCTGCATCCCTTCAACCAAGTCTATGTCCCTCTGTAGGTATGGTCTCCAAAACCTGACTTTGCTGCCCCCGACCACTTTAAAATTCGATTGCTTGCACCCTTAAATTTTGTCTCCTGGGCAAAAATCTCCCCGCCTCCCTTCAATTCCGGCTCTACTCAGCACTGATTACGGATTACGGGAAGCATACAATTTTGTGAGTATTGCATGTCATTTAAAAATCCAACCCTTACACTGATTTCTCGTAGAAAGCCAGCTTTGCCGAAAAAAAAATTCTTACAGCAACGGTAGCATTCCGTATGGCTTTCTAAAACCATAGCATCAAGTACGCGCGAAAACAGATTTTGCTAATTCTAAGGGTGGGTAAAGTAGAACTCACACTGGGAAGCAAGAATTGCGTACAAAATTCCGATAGAACATTTTGTATGATCCTTTGGTATATTGGTCGCGGAATACAGTCCGCGTAGTGTTTAAGTGGAATTTTCCGTTATATATATAAGAGGGCAAAATTTTCTTTTCCGGTCCGCGTGTTAGACAGGTTCCGTTTAATCCAGATTATTTAATGTGCATTTTGGCATTGAAATAACGGGACCAAGATTGTTTTCCGTTAAAGACAGGTTCCCGCTTAACACAGGTTCCGTTAAAAAGAAAGGTTTCATTGAATTATTTTTCATCTATTCATAAGTGTTCCATGTGTGCTCCTTTCGTTACGCGGCGCAATTCTATGCGGTAGCCCAGTGTTTCTCATAGTGTGCGTCGCGGCTAGTAGGAAATCTGGTGAGTTGAAGATATTAGTTGGTATATGCCAACTAATAAGCATATTTATGCTTTGGAGCAGTTCTTTCATAATTAAAAGCATGAAGAGTAAATTATTCTGGGGATCTGCGGAAGAACCATGAATTGGACAACGGAGCCGTGGAGGTGATAAAATTTAGAGAAAAACGGTGGTAAGCCAATTCAGCCCTGATACTACATGCCAGTATTGATGTTCATAAAAGCGGTGATAATTAGGTTCTTGAGCTTATTCTCAGTAACCGCTGTGGAAACATATGCACAGTCTTTAATGACACCCCAAAGGAAAAAGTAACAAACAGTGGAAGATCAGAAAACTATTGCGGCTCGTCTGACGGGCGGCGACTGTGCTTCAAATTTTCTTCGGTCCGCTCGTGGCACTGGAACAAGCGATGAAGATGCCGCATACATCAAAACACAAAACACTTTTGGAATATTCAATGAGTGGGAATAAAAATTTAGCCTTTGCTTCTTCATACCCCTATTTAGTATTAAGCAGTTCAATTTATAGATTTCAAGTTATATATTTTTTTTAAATCCGATGATTATTTTTGAATCATCCTGCATATTAATACAAATTTATCAAAATTAAAGAAAATAATTTCTTGAATATTTATCACCTATTTAAACTGAAAATAAAGCAATTATTTGAGTTTACTATTTACAAAAAAAAAGTTTAAAAAGAGGGATTTAATTTTTCAAGATTTTTGAATCAATATGTATTTCTTTTATTAACTGCCAATATGTAATGAAATAGCACCGATAAATGAAAATGACGCAACATTACATTCACGTGAATGCACAATTTAAGACTTTTGAAATTTAGGGGAAATAAATAAATGTTATATAGAATTTTCAAAATTTTACAAAATGAAGCATATGAAGAACTAGAAGGATACTCAGAAATTCGCTTCGGTAAAAAGAAGCATAGCAAGATTAAAAAGGATACTCAGAAATTTGTTCCACCAAAAAAAGAACATAACAAGATTTAAAAGGATACTCAGAAACGTATTTCGCAAAAACATAACGAGATTTAAAAGGATACTCAGAAAAACATAACTAATCTTAGTAAAACAACAAAAGAAAATTTTAAATAATATTCAGAAAACTTATTTCGCCAAGAATGTAAATGTAAATGGACAGGAAGATTTAAAGATTATTCAGAAACTTTTTTCACTTAAAAAAAAGATTTCACCTTGACACCCACTTTCAGAACACAAGGAGTTAGTTGCAGAGTGATGTGCAATAAATAAGTACGCGAATGTAAATTATTTTTTAAAAGAAAACTTTGAGAAAACGAGATTTTCACGGGAACACTCGAGGTACTATTCTTATTTCCTACGTTTTAACGCCGATTCCCATTGCAGGAGATATTTTCGAATATTATAAATAAAAAGTAAGAATGAAAGATTGATATTTAACACGTAAGAAACTATTATGTCGTGATTTCCATAGACATAACATATTTGCATGACATAAATTTTGATTTATGTCCTTTCTTCGTATGGAATCATTCAAAATTATCATTTTTTTCTCCCCTGAAACTATGTACTTTAATACACTTTCCTCTTCATGAAAATGAGATTTATATTTTTTTCGTTTTCTAGGGAAAAATCACAGATCTTCCAATATGTAGGCTATATATATATATATTATATGAATTATTCATTATATAAAACTTCTGCTAGTCTAAATCATTTCAAAAGCATTCACTGAAATTGAAAGAGAAAAAAAATCCAAAAGAAGAAATTTCGAACATTTTCTTTTCTATATATACATATTTTTCCATTTCAAAAGTGTTCTGCAAGTTCATTTGTATTCTTTTTCCCTCGTGGGCAAATAATGTTCTCGGTACTAAGAGCAATGGCTTTCTATTGACTTCTAAGTGGCTTGTCATATTCTTAATAATCATGACATTATATGATAAATATTGTTATTTGAATATTCACATGCAGTTTTAAAGAGTGGGAAATGTATTTTGCTGCGGGATCTTTAATATGAATTCGACTTTTGATGAATTCGTATTTGGTCTCTTGATACACACACGTGATGTTTTGAAGAAGACTTTTCAGGAGTATAGAGATTATTAAACACATCACAGAGAATATTCGAGTGCAAACCACTTTATTTCCATACATATTTAATGCGTGATGTGTGCACTTTCTGCGAAGAAATTTCAACTAATCTTGAAAGGGTGGAAATTTTACACGTTATTCATGAAAATGGATATCACATACCACATCAGGTATGAAAACTCAGACACTCTAAAAGCTTAAGCACGGTTTTGATTAAACACTTTTTTTTTCAGGAACTAAGCGATGAAAAATATAAAACAATGCTAAATCCTCCGTAAAATCTATAATGAATGGTAATACTGTTGATAGAACATTAGGAATCAATGCGTTTTTAATGGATAGGATTTTGATTTAACAAGGCATTAAAATAATGAAATTAAGATTTGGGCACGAGCGTAGACTGTATGAGAGGCTTATGTCTATCTAAGTAGTATTACGGTGAACAAATAAATGATTTTATTTCTGTGGTTCAAAAGATACCTACTTAAGCTTATTCAGAGTTTACTACAACAATCGTAAACAAAGAGTTAAAATTAATAACACACTAAGTGACTATATCACTATACAGAGAGGAGTCCCCCAAGGATCAAATTTAACCCCCTTACTTTTTATAATATTCATAAACGACTTATGTAAACTAAATATTCATGGTACTATGATTACTTACGCCGATGATTCAGTTCTTTTATATTCTTCCAACGATCTTAATACACTAACAACTAAAATAAATCAAGACCTGTGCTTAATCAGAAAGTGGTTCCTAGCCAATGATTTAACCCTAAATCTTTCAAAGACTAAAGTCATTCATTTCAACTTAATTTACTCTGAAATTGATTTTAATCTAAAATTCCATAGCCCAATATGTTTGATGAACCTCGACTGCTCCTGCCAAAAAATTCAGCAGGTACAAAATATCAAATATCTAGGACTTAATATTAACAGCAATTTAAAATGGAAACTTCATGCACTAGAAATAGCGAAAAAACTACGTTTTATTGTATATAAATTCTATTATCTGAAACAAAAGGTAACAGCAGAATTTCTGAGAGAAATTTACTATGCCTGGTTTTATTCAATCGTCAATTATGGTATCATCATCTGGGGTGGCGATTACAAGACAAATCTGCTGCCTATTTGTTCTATTCAAAACAGATGTTTTAAAACTATTTACAGTGCTCGTTCTCAAATCTCAATTTATAGAAATTTAAATCTACTCCCCATAAGACATAACGCCATCTACCGAATCATACTCTACATATATCGTAATAAATCAATATGCACTCAAAGAGAGTCCATATCATTGAGAAGACCAAACGAAATTTATCGCATACCCTCATTTAGAAAAGAAATATTTCGCAAACATTTTTACTACCTTGCTCCTAAACTATTTAATGCTTTACCGTTGGTAATGCAGAATATATCTAGGTTTGCATCATTTAAAAAATCACTTTTTGAATTTCTAATAGCAATAGACGATATAGATGTATATTTTCAATTATAGAAGCGAATTATATTATTATCCATACGCCTGTAGTTGCCTCATATCAATTGTTATTATATCAAATGTGAACTTGTATATCAGCATAATTATTACAAAAATTTATTTGAAAATTCATTTCATTATTTAACTATTTTTTTTTATTTATTTTTTTTTATTTATTTTTTTTTATTATAAGTTTTGTGTTATTTTTTTGTTTCTTTCGTCTTTATCTTTAATTAGTTGCTCTGTACAGGCTCAGGCCTCTTGACAACAAATATTGAGATTTCACTGTTTCATGTATTATTTAACTTTGGAAACAAATAAAAATATTTGGAGATTTGGAGATGTTCAATGCTCTCTTCAGCTGCTCTGTCACATTGTAAAAGATTTACTAACTGCTTTGCCTTCGAGTATTTCTTCAGCATTTCAAGAGTTAAAAGGCAATTTACCACATTTTTGCCTTTACACAAATACAAATACGCTACAACATCAGGCAAAATGCCCAACGAGGTGGTTGAGAAAAAGATGCCCATAACAAATGATTTTATATATACACCGGTAATTTAATCTAAGATAACTTTCGAGTCAAATTCTGAAAATTATGCAAAAACGTGCAAAAGTTCATTGACATGAATTTGCCCCCCCCCCCCCCCCCCATCGAAAAACGAGTTTATGTCCGAAATGTGACACTTGATTTTTCAATAGTGCTATGAAGACAATCTCATATTCAGTTGCTGAAGCAGATCACCAGATTAGGTTTAAATGGTGAGTCCACTTTTATTGGGAATGTTGGATCCACGCATGCTACCACTCTAGGGAATGTAACATTTCCTTCCAATGTATCGGTATTGATAGAACGCGTTATCTCCGAATGTGTGCATTGACTGATTTAGGTGTCATTCAAAGTATTACGTCGTCATCGATAGGGAGCGGGTATCTAGTTTGCTGACTTTTGATGACAGGGGAGTGGGATGAATTATGCTTATGTCATCAACCCCCCCCCCCTTTATAAAAATATGAAATATTCTCAAGGGTTCTTACTTCGGTGTGCCAAAAACGAGGAAAACCTTTCCGTAGTTCGTGGACACCTGAACAAGAATTCACCCTATTGATAAGTCTTCTAAAGGGCCACTTTATAGTGATCTCTAAATGTTCTACGGATACTTCAATGTGTACGGAAATGTGTCCAGGCCACACAAGTGTTATAAAAATATGTTGCGGGACACTTATGTGCTATAGAAATGTGTCGCAAGCCGATTGAGTGCTCTGGAACTGTGCCGCGCGTCATTCAAGTGTTCCGTAAATAAAGCGGATCACTTATCTTGGACTGTGCCGCATTTAACTTGATTGATGTAGAGTTGAACTGCGGGCCACACTTAAGTGTCATAAAACTCTGACACATGTCACTGAAGGGACCTCTAAATGTGCCACGGAACGCTTAAGTGTTCTGAAACTTTGACGCGGGTCACTCAAGCAATCTGTCAAAGTGAAACGTGCCACTTGACCGATCTGTAAATGTGCCCTACGCCATTTTTACAAAATTAGGTTTAAGGTGTCGGTCGGACCGCATCAAACAACCCCCAAGGCCACATTTGGCCAGCGGGTGGGTCACAATGACTTAAAGAGGGATTTTGATTTCTTGGTCTTTAAATAGCATTGAAATTAACAGAAATTGATTATAACAACATATAAAGGTATTTTCTTAAGAAATTTTAATTTTTTTGCAAAAACTTTTATTGCATATAAAAAAATCGATTTCTGATTGCCAAGGGGATGCATAGGGGACTCATGTGCCCTCTTCCCCACTTCGTGTACGTCTCTGATCCCAATATGCATTAGGACGTAGGGGACAGAGCTGACGAAATTTTGTTGACAAGGGTGGGATGGGGGTCAAGAATGGCTAAAAATCAGCCGACGTTATACGTGAACGGCCCCTTTCACCGTTCTTCTATCGGAGAGCCCTGCGTCATCAAAACCTAAAACTGTCTGTCATGAATCAAAACGTTGCCAACATACCAACTTACCGTAAGACAACAATGCATTCAGAGAGAATTTCTAAACAACTGATTGTCGTCAGGTTTATCAACATATTGGAGTATGATGGATAAATAACTCTTCAATGAACTCTCGTCGTGTCACGTTACACTGACTATAATGAGAAATGAGAGGTTCATGTCTCCGGAGTATATTGGTTGGTGAACTTGCCCGGATCGCAGGAAGAACGTGGTTCGAAATTGCACCGGAGACCAGCAATTTTTTCATTCCGAGTGTTCACGCTTGCAGTAATATCCAGAAAACATCTATCGCCGATACTAAAATATGGGATTAATAATCCTAATGAGTTATTATTAATAATGTTATCAAAATAACATTAGTAATCCCTTTCATTTGCCCCGTGCATATTTTTAAAATAAAGCATTAAATGATATTGACGTATCTTCCTTACTCTCTGTGAAACAGGGATAAAATTAGAATGCAATAATCAGAGTGATGATGCGATTTTTCAAGTTCAAATGAATATACTTCCTCATTCACTCTCTATGTTTAAATGAAGAGTTCAGTGTACATACTGATGTATATAAGTTTCAAAATATATCAATTAATATTCGTACACATTTGAATACCTTTGAAGTAACCAACATTAGACACATGAGAGTATAGATGTCAGAAAATATTACGCTGATATATTTTTCTCAAATCAAAATATTAAAAAGAAAAATATCGTCTAAAAAAACCTAAATATTTATAACCATGAGCTACATATGATTTCATTTTTTTTTCACGAATACATCTTGTATGAGAAAGTATCCGATTTTGACGTGAACTTCGCTTTTCCTACGAAAACAACATCCATCTTTTTGATTTTTTAGCAAATAGAATCTCTAGTTTTTCGTCCTTTTAAAGAGCTTAGTGATTCTTGTAATGGAATAGAGAGGATTTGCCTAGAATTTCCCGCGTGCATACCTTACTCATGCAAAAAAATATTATTCCGTCGTAAGACATTTATACAGTAATTCAATATATTATATAGTATAATACATTGTATAAAAAATACTGAAATTGAAAATTCAAAGCAAAAATATACCAGAAAAATCACAAAATGAAATTTAATTTTTTCTGAAGCTAGAGTATAGCGCCCAAGGCAGTTTTATACACATAACTGGAAATTATGCAAATAGAAATAAGAACAAAAAGAGAAAATATAACAAACGATGAGGAGGTCGTTCTCAAGGGGGGAACCCCTAGCATTGTTTCAGACAAGCAAAAATGTTTCTGTTAATGGCAAGCCATAGAATGTCTAAAACCAGCATCCGTTCCCTTGACATTTTTGCAATAACAAGCTTTGGATGACCAAAAATACTTGAGAAAGAAAAGAAAATTTGAGAAAATAATATATATATACATTCAGTATATATCAGACTGAAAATTGAAAGCAATACATATGAACATTGAAAAAAAAATGTTGGAATGAAAAAATTGAAGAATTCAAAAATGGAAACGGTCGTAGTCAATGTCTAGGGCTCTTCTCGAGGGTGGGGGACACCCTGAGATTGGCGTAAAACAGAACGTTCCTGAGAGCATCCGTTGGCCTCCGAAGTCTAAATATATAATAGATGTTCGATTCCCCCGATGTCCTCTGTAGTACCATTGAATTAAAAAATAGCCAGAGTTAATGTTTTTTTTTTGTCAAGTTGGAAATCAAATCAAAGTTGCAGTCAATATAAAATATATAAAAAATCGATGCAGAAGGGAAGGGTTAAAGTACATACCATGTTCAAGGCCTAGCTATGCCGGTCAGATTTAAAGTGAACAGTTATAGTTATTGTTGTGCGGAGGAAGTAAGTCCAATGTGTAAATAGGAATCCTGTTGCCTATTAAGGTATTTATGAGATTAATTAATGCGTTTTGACAATCGTTGGCATTATTACAGATGTTTCTGATGCGAGATAGTTGAGAAAATACAATATTTTTGAAAACCTTTTTGCTGATATTTGAATTGTGATTAGTTAGAAAATTGACTTTGAAATCAAAGTCTTTTCTTTTGTCGTGGATACGACCATATTGTTAACAATGCTTATTTTTAAGTCAAGGAAATCAGCTTAGTTATTGCTGTGATTGGTTTTTTAAGGTTTAATGTGCTAGGATAGACTTGCTGGCTGATTTCGTGAAAGTTGTATTTGAAGATTATTAAATCATCAACGCATCTAAAACCAGTAATACTAAGAGATATTGAATTTTTGTGTTCAAAGTAATGAAAGAAAATATTTTCAAAAAAGCACTAAAAAACAAGTCTCCATAGAAATCAATGTGGTTTATTTATACAAACAAATGCCATTACATAAGTAGTTCGGGGCCATTCAAGTATTACGTAAGCAGATTTTTAGCCATTTTTGACCACCTCCCCCCCCCCCCCCCCGTCCCTTGTCCGCAAAATTTCGTCAGCGGCTTGGATGATTGATGACGTAAGCAACCTTCAAATGACCCCCTTGTCATCAAAAGTCAGCAAATCCGAAACCCCCTTCCCCCCCCCCTCGATGCTGACGTAATACTTGAATGACCCTTTCTCACAAATAAAAAAACTTCGCAAGATTCAACCATTCGTTTTTTTTTTTCCTTTTTTTCATTTTCATGCATTGTTCATAACAACAACGAGATTCTAAACATCTCAACATTTGTTGTAGAGAAATTCACCATTGTTGAGAATATCATTGAGTGGAATGCAAGTGAAAAGATTTTCAAAATCAAATGTCTCAATGGATTTAATTTCATCTGTTTTGAGAAGTTCCAAAATATTGACGTTATTATTGATGATGAAGAAAGATTTTAGTGTTTCCAATTTCTTTAATCTGAATTTAATTCCACAAAAATTCAATTAAACTCAGATTTGTGATATGCAACACAAACAGCTACAATCATACAAAATTTGTTTTAAATTCTTCAAATTGCTTCATAATATTCTTAAAGAAATTGGCAAGTGGTGCAGTCAAAAACGTTCTGTGTGTTAAGCCAATGTCAGTTTCCCCACCCCCATGAGAGCCCTAGACATTGACTACGACTTTTTTCATTTTTGAATTCTTCAATTTTTTTTCATTCAAAAATTTTTGAAATTTTCAATGTTCATATATGAATTGCTTTTAATTTTTTGTTGCTCACATAGTTAATATGTTTTGAGTTTTTCATATATAAGCGATTGAACTTTAACAATGTTTTTTTTTTTCACTACACTGCATATTACAGCTGCTTATGTATTGGTATTGGTGTGAGTTTCGTAAAATTATTATTATTCTTTTACATATTTTACATTTATATATATTTATATATATATGAAATAACTAGAAGGATTAGGATTGTATGGTGCACTTTTGACCAAACTGTGTAATTCTAAAGAGCCACATGCCATTATGCCTGAAAAGAAAAGTGTTTAACCAGTCTGGGCTACCAGCATTGATGAACATGGTGATGAACAGCTATACAGCTGAAACATGGACGCTCACAAGCAAGACGATACAAAGGCTACAAACAATACAAAGGAGAATGGGAAGATGTATGCTAGGTATCACAAGGAGAGACAGAAAACGGATCACTTGGATGAGAAGCCACACAAAGGTTTATGATATCACGGAAAGAATTAAACGTTAAAATGGAAATGGGCTGGACATATTGCAAGAAGACGGGACAACAGATGGACCACAAGTATTCTAGATTGGTGCCCCCGTGATGTTAAACATCCAAGAAGGCGTCCCCATGCAAGATGGATTGACGAGACCAGGAGAGTGGCTGGAGTCAACTGGAAGGCTAAAGCATCACACAGAGGAGAATGAAAAATTTAGAGGAGACTTTCATCCAACAGTGGATTGAAAATGGTTGTTGATGATGATGATGATATATATTTCATGAAATAAAATATGAGCGCTTTATCTGTTGAAACATAAAATTGTATATGTATCCGTAACATTCGAAATTTATCAATTGTATATAAACTTTGATGAAATTCATAACCACGATCTTTGAATCCAATTGAATCCTTTGAACCGATCCTGTCAGTTGCTATATGCATGTGTGAATGGGTGGTCCTGAATGGAACATGTCTTTCCTTTTATATATGTATATTTATATAGTCGTCGGCAAATTTGTCCTGCATAGCTGTATTTACATCGCATTTACATAAGAACGATCCCAACCTATTGTATAACGGTCTTCAATAAATTGAATTTTGTCTTTCTCTGCACCATTGCATAACGTGACCCCACGCAGGAGTATATGTGGGTTCATATCTACTCGGCCCCTACCGGGTCCAGGGTGGTGGACATTATTCTGTACAGTTACTTTTCACTATCTATCATGTAATATATATCCTAGCTTGGGTATTCAATCCCGACGGAGCTCGTTGAGCTCCTGTTGTGTATGCAAACACCAAACATGGCCCCCCCGATCTGTCCCTTGTGGGATATAAGCAGGCTAGCAGCTTCTTATTCCAGCAGGCTCGGCCATGCTGGAAAAAGAAGAAAAAGCCCCGCCAGCCATCAAGACCATGGGCCGAACGCCGGCCGGCATTGCACCACCGGACCTCCCAACCCAAGCAAAGGACAACAAACACTAACACCAAGCATGGCCCTCGCTTTGAAACAAATTACCTAGCGGCTGGGCCATGCAGGAAAAACCCTCTTGATGTCCGGGGACCGGCAGGCATCCCCCGGCCCGAAAGCCACAGGACCAAATCCCACCGGCCGCCACGGAGACCGGGCGGATCGCCGCAAGAGACCAACGAAAACATCTCGAACCATCCGCCTTCACCACCGTACTCTGTCCCCAATCATCAGCCGATTTGCAAAACAAACTTCTCTACCTTACAGGAACGGGCGGTGACGCCTAAACTAAGAACGGCCATACAATCCTCCAAACCCAGATGGGTTTCCATGACTCACGACCGGCCCTGACAGAAGAAATTGACAGCAACACCTATGTAGTCAGACCGGGTATCCCTGAATGTGAGTAGTAGCATCATCGAGACAAGGACAACAACCGTGTAGTCAAGCCAAGATGGGGGGCCTTGTGCTGGAAACAGACTCAACATCGACAACTTTTTCAGAACAGCATATTAATATATACGCTTCTCTGAGCCTGTGAACCCCGGCCAGAGGCTCCCCCACCGCGCATTCTAACTCTTTTCTTGTCAGCTTTGTATCCTTTAACTGTGGCATCATGGGTCTCCCGCCGCTATACTACCAAACAAATATGTCTAACAGCCCCGCACGGCTATTGCTGTTTTAATTACTTTTCTATGATTGTTGCGTTGTCCCAGTTGGGTCAACGTTATATTAGTATTGTTATTAAGACTAATTTTGTATTTTGCTATTGTTTCTTCTCTCTCTGTTAACTTGGTTACCTGGCCGGACTGCCACCGGTAGTGTTTTTTTTCCTTCACGACCGTGACCTCCTGGGCACCGAGCTTACATAGCTGATGCGACAGGGCCCGGTTGTGCTCGGTTCGTTCAGTTCAATTGCTGAATGGGTTCCCATTTTGAATGAGGTGGCGTTTGCACAAAACTGGTTTTTTTTCACTTTTCAAATACAAATACAACGCCACAACAGGCAAAATACCCAACGAGGTGGCTGAGAAAAAGATGCCCATGAAAATATGGATGACATTATATATATAAAATATATATTTTATTATATATATTTATTATATATATTTTATTATATATATTACATTATATATATATAGAAAATATATTTCAAAAATATAGAAAATATATTTCAAAAATATAGAAAATATATTTCAAAAATATAGCAACCCAATTAAAAATGCAATTAACAAAAAATTGTGAACAAGTAACATGAAAGTAAAATTGAAATAGCAATTTTCAAGTAATTTTCATACAAATATTTGTAAGTAACAATTTATTCCGGTAAATGAAAAGTCTAATGAATGCCATAGTACAGCATTTTTTAAAATACATTTATAAAAAATATTCCATTTTTTATGATTTTTCAAAAATTAAGTTTTAAGAAATTTTAAACACATATTTTTAATTTACAAATGCAAGGTCACAACAGGCGAATTGCCCAATGAGGTTGCCGGTGAAAAGATGCCCTTATCCAAATTATGAATATCATATATTTAAAAAAAAAACAGAAACCCAATTAAAAGTGCACTTACATACATGTAATAACGTATATAATACGTGTGTGCAATTTAATTGAATATTTTGTCAAAAATGGGTAAAAGGCAATCTCCCATTAAAAATGAATATTTATTTACTTTTATGAAAAAAATATTTTACATGATTTTGTACAATCAAATGGTTCCCGATTATTACTACATTGTGTGTTAGATCTTCGGGTTATATATCTATTAATTAAATGTTATCGTGTTGTGTATTATATGTGATCAGGAATCAGATTTAGACTAGGATTCTACATATTTTCCATATCATCGCATATAAATCATTTTTTCCATTCTTATAAAAAGATACGAAGGTTTTTAACAACTGGCTGTTGCGAAGATAAATTTTGAAAAGAGAGAAAATTCAATTGCCCTTGGGGAGGAATCGAACCCACCTACTTTCACTTTCCAGGTGAACACCCTAGACCTTCAGAACTACAAAGGCAACGAATCTCATCTTCCTTGGAGCTCGAGTGTACTGGCAATACCTTCTAAAGCAGAAAGTTCTTACTCTAGAAGGTGTTGGTACTGGAAAGGCACCTGACTCGGGCCAAGCTCACAACTGCTGACGCTGCTACCAGAGATGGATGAAAGGATGACGTCACTCTCCGCTATACATACGAAGGTTTTTTAACAAATGGCTGTTGCGAAGATGAATTTTGGAAATAAAGAAAATTCAACTGCTTTTTGCGGGGATAAAAAGATGCCTGAACTACAGTGGATTTGCATAATTATAAAACTCTGGCCTTACAGCCCTGACTAATTCATTAAACTTTATCTAGTGGAAATACCACGAATCTCATCATTCTAGATAGAATATCATTGTCGATATAATGCAGTTTCATGGATTTCCAATGTGTCCTTTATTCTTCAAATCGTGAACATGAAAATGTGCTTTCTAAGAAATATTTAATGCAGAAGAGTGGACATTATTAATCCCGCATTCATTGAATGTTTCATGAATCTTCGACAGCTTGATTCGCAATCCAATATCCTTCGAAGATTATTCAAACGAATCTAAGATGGTCATCGATACGGATATTTTAATAATGTTTCAACAAATCTTCGATATTATAAGAATTTGAACAGAGCTTTCAGTGATCAGAGATTTGAATCATACACATGCATACAGACACAATTTTATTATGGTTAAAGAAAGCATTTATAATTTTAAAATGCATATTCAAAGATGAATATGATAAATATTGATGAATAAATTAGAACATTTTGTCTCTCAAATTTTCAATCTTCTAAACTTTTGTAGTCGGTTTCCTTCACGCAAAGCCCACTTAAAGAGGACGTAATTACCTCAAACACTTTATATAATGGAACTATTATTTTTTTATCCTTCACACACACACGTATGCGGCTAAAAATGATTCTGAACATTTTTATTATTGTTTTTTTTATTGCATTGTATCGTAATCAGCTATGGCTTGATGTCTTCATTAGTTACTGATGAATGGATAGGAAATGTTGATGAGCCGTTGATATCCGTAGGGACATGGCTCTGGGATAAAGAGGGGAAAAAAAGATCATCTAATGTTCGCTTGTTTCTTTTATTTATTTATTCAGGTTCAACCGACTGATTGAAACGGAAACAGACCGAAAATAAGGACAAAGAAAGATCTATTATATCCTGATATTCGGTTCCGAATAGCCACATTTCTCGAAAGAAGAATGGTTATTAGTGATCCTCATCATGTCGATGATTCTTATTCGTAGTAGAGAGTACTTCCACTAAATTTGTAACTAGAATTTATGCTGATTTTAAGATAATTTGAAATATAAATTCACATCCAGCTATTATATTCTCAGAAATCTTTGAATACCATGTGTGAGCCGTCTAGTTTCAAAACCAGTACAAACTTTCAAAAAAATAAAAATCTCTGATTTTTTTTTCAATTTTATTTTCCTTTTTCTTTGTTTTCTAACATTCGTATTTTCAAATAACATTGGGCCTAATAGAAAAGAAAATCTCAAATAGATAAATTTAGAAACCTTTGTATAACAACCTAATGTTCGCTTGTTTCTTTTATTTATTTATTCAGGTTCAACCGACTGATTGAAACGGAAACAGTTGTTCATAGGTATTCACCGTGGAACATATGCGAAATTCCGAAATTGGAAAATTCACGACGGGGCTGGCCACTTCGCAAATTGGCCGATTTCTTTAAATATTGACCCAGCTAATGTCGGAATTTCAAACATTCGCCGGCTACTTCGCGAATTGACCGGTGATCCCTGGATAAAGTTCGATAAGAAAAGACATGATTAGGGATCATCGTTAAGTTGGCGTATTTTTTCGTGAAAATTATGTCGTGATTCATGATAGTTATGACAACCCTTCAAACTTCAGTCACGATGTGGTAATTATTTTTCCCCAAAATTTGCAGAAAGATACCATATGTCTATATAATTGCTTTTATAGCTTTTTCTCTCGAATTTCGCTTTTTTCCCTCTCGTCACATGGAGCTAAACCAATATAGCTGCTATATATAGACATGTATCACAAGTTGGCGATTGAGAAAATGGATTTGGCTCCTACCGGACCGTCTTACGTCAGCACACCGATCTTTGTCCAGAAATATCCGGCCAAATCGCCAAATGGCCGGCCAAACTCAAAATCATTTCTGCAATTCAGACTATGGCCAAAACTCGTTTCTAGTTCACTAGGTGGCCGGTCCCGTCGTGAATTAGCCACACTTCAGGGTTTGGCAACAACATTCCGTTCAACACTACCTGGCGTTAGTGTTCACCCGAAAATTGGCTAACTAAATAACCAACAGTGCTAACTACAGTAGGTTGCTTAATCCGTCAATATACGGATTAATGCAATAAACATCTCATCTTGTGATAAGTTAAAAATTTTACTGATAATAGAATTTCCAAAATAGTTTTCATAGTTGGGGTATTCCAACACCCAGCGCATGCCTTCCTGGACTAACTATACATGAGCATATTTTATTTTCAGAAGTCATCAAGGTGTTAGATCATACGTTCAAACCATTTAAGTGAAAAATCCTAAGCAAAAATAATTAAAAAAAAATATGAATAATTTATATGAAACATAAAATCTATATACCTGCAGATAATAATTGAGATACATCATGCGTGTTTTTAAGGTAATTTATACGACTCGAGACCTTAAGTAAACCTTAATATTTCATTTGTACGTGGTTTCTGAGCAGTCTTACTTTCTTTTTCTTCTTTAAACGAGAAGTTTAGCATACAAAGAAGCCACAATTATGATGAATAAAGGATTTACTCCATACAAGTACCCCCCTTTTTTTGTTTCCCTTAGAGAGCATCATTAATTCTACTGCCTCCTTTTTTTTAAGTGAATTATTGTCTCGAAACTATCTAAACAGCGTTTCACGGCTGAGCCAGGCTTTATGTGTGTTTACTCAACTCTGTGGATATCACGATGTTTAAGCTGGATAAAGTGTGGGGAATATAAAAATATTTCAATAAAATATTTCTCAAGAATACCTCTTTATGTTGTTACGAAATATGAAACACCTAACGTAAAACTTTTTTTTTTCATATTTCTGATAGAGGAAGGAGTTTGGCATTACTTTTATTTTCTGTGGAGACCGAACTTTTCATTAGGTTTTGAATTTTCCTCAGGAAATGATGATAACAACTTCGTTTCGAAGAATTCGAAAAATGTGCGTTCATTCTTTTTATTTTATTTTCTAGAACATTCAGCGGGATTCCGTTGCGAAACTTATGTGTTAAGTAAATCTGTAGAAAATCCTATGTGACGTTTTACGTGAAACATTTTATTCAAGAAGAATAGTTCAATAGTTAGAAAATTTTGCTTTCACAATTACCAACAAGGTAACCGTATGACCGCTAACATATTTCCAATAAAAGTGCCTAGAATAGAATATAGAAATTAGCACCGATGTAGTGCTAATATTTCACACTTCTGTAATGAAGTTTCTAAAGGGGCCTTCTAACTGAATATTTTACAACTGTTGTCTCTTTTCTAATTAGACAATCAACATGTCGCAACAGAAACGCATATTCCAGTAGTGATGTCGCTCCGCTGTCCGTATGAAGGTTCCAACAGCTGGATAAAGCGAAGATGAATCCAGAAAATAATGAAAATTCAGCTGCCCTTTAGATGAATCGAACTCACATCGTCTCAATTACCGGATGAGAATGCTAGGCCACTACGCTAGACGGGCAACGAACTACAATCCTTCATTAGAGCTCGTGTGTGCTAGACGGGAAAGTACATGGACAGGCAGAACTATCTCAGGCCAAAGCTCACAATTGCTGACACTGCCACCAGATTGTGACTTATCCAAGGATGTTGCCAGTCTACACTCACCACAAAGGGCAGTTGAATTTCCTTTCTTTCCTGAATTCATCTCCGTATCAGCCACCTGTTAAAACCTTCGTATGGATAGCGGAAGGTGACATGGTCCTTGGATAAGTCACCATGTGGTAGCAGCGTCAACAATTGTGAGCTTTGGTCAGTCTTAGGTGTGACCGTCCAAATACAGTCCCGTTCAGCACACACGAGCTCTAAAAAAAGATCGAGGTTCGTTTCTCTTGTAGCGTAGTGGTCTAGCGCGCTCATCCGATAAGTCAGAGACCGAGGATTCCATTCCCCATAAGGGCAGTTGACTTTTATTTATTATTTTCCCGAATTCATCTTCGCATCAGCCAGATGTTGAAAAATTCGCAATGCACCATGGTGAAGCAAACTGGAATAGTGACTTTTATCTTGTGAGCTCATCCAGTATATTCCAGTAGATCTAGAGTGGATGTAGATGTATATAGAGTACGATGGTTGGGCAGAAAATTTTGATTTTATTGGTGGTTCTTTTAATCAGGCAATTATACTAAATGAGTCACCTAGGATAAGAGCAAGAATAGCGACATTCTCTGATAATATTATTTCCATTTCGACGTTATTAAATTAAAATATGTTTTTTAAAGAGGGAATGTTTTCGTAATACCGTTTTTCTTATCAAACAAACAACATGTCAACAGCAATCCACCATGGTGTAGAATCAAGGAAAAGAGCAAGCATATCATTATTATGTGAGTTCTCTTCATTCCAGCAGCACTCGAGAACAGCGGTTTTGGAGATTTCACTTACAGTCAAATCCGAAATTCAAGAGACCAAACATTTAATTGACTTTAACCGAAGCTCACTAAGTCCATTCTGATAGAAGAACATCTCACGGGACGAGACTAAAATTCATATATGTCATATCCGGAGATTTTATATAAAGCAGATTTACCACAGCAGAATTTTGCTATGGAAAATCGATTAGATTTGACAAATAATTAGGGTTTTTTCTGCTAATTCAGATTGTTTCTTTTCTGTATAATATCATATAGCAAAAGTGTTTTAAAGTCAGTTCGTATTATAACGCTTGTATTAGAATGGCATTCACCAACGTCACAGATTTTTTTTGCACAAGAATACATCATCGTATTTCCTCAGAAAATTTGAACAAGGTACCATGAGCTAAAGAAGCTGCTTCATTGCAACGTACCCAGTTGTGACGCTATCCATACCATTGTATCTAGCGAAAAATATTATAAAGTCAATTCTTCCCTCTTGTAGAGCCGTAAAAGAATACATTCCTGATAATGAAGACACGGAATTTCGATTTTCTATAGGAAAACATCAAAACGATTTTTTTTTTCAATGTTTTGGAGAATTTTTGTCGAGTCCCTATTGAATTTCAACCAACTCCTAATTCTTCATCAAGATTCTGACGGTTTCTTTGTTTTTCATTATTATTATTTTTTTGGTTTTATTCCGATTTAACAACACCTGTCTAGACTTGTTACCAAAAAAGAATAGAAAATAAATGACAATCTCTCTCCCTCGTTTCTTTTTAGTTCTGATTTTGTTATGTGTTTGTCAATCTATCCGAAGTTCACTGATCCCCTTCTGATAAGAAAACATACTAGGAGAGAAGACGAAAATTTATATCTTTGGCATACCAGGAGATTTTTTACAGAGCAAATTCACCGTATCAGGATTCAACAATGAAAAATCACAAACGTTGCAAAAGTTCTTAGAACAAAAATTAAACTTCGTATTTTCTCAGAAAATCGAATAAATTTCGAAGTGCGACACTACCCATACTATGGTATCCAGCAAAAAAAAAACGATGTTATTAATTCAATCCTCCATATTTGTAGAACAGTAAAAATGGACATTCCTGATAATGAAGAAACGGAGTTTCGATTATTTATAGATGAATATTATATATATCGATAATTTTTGTTCAGTCCCTATTGAATTTCAACAACTTCTAATTCTTCATCACGATTCTAAAGGTTCCTTTATTTTTCATTACTCTTGTTGTTTAGTCTATTAACAACACCTGTCGGGACTTGTTATCCAAAAATGGAAAAGGAAAAAAAGACAATATCGTTTCTCTTTAATTCTGATTCCGTTACATGTTTGTACGTATTGCACCTTTGTTCTTTGTGAAGGGGACACATATAGGGAAAGATATGGAACTGCGGTATTTCTACCTGCCGAAGAACATTTCAGTAGGGGAAAAAAACAGTACTTGTGCCTTTCCGACCAGTCAATGCCGTTCGAACAGAGGATTAGATGAATCTTGGAGAAACACTACGATAGAAGAACATGTTATAGAGTAGACAATACCAAAAATTATGTTCCGAACATCAGGATGTTTTCTATAAAGCAGATCCACTATAGTAGGGTTGAAGTTGAACTATGGAGGATCGATGAAACGTAAAAAGTAATCTGAATTCCTCCTATTGATTCAAATTGCTTTTTTTCATGTGTATATGTATTTATGCAGGGTGGATACTATCGACCGCCCAATAATGTGCTTTCTTGTAAAAAACTAATGTCATCAATATTTAATACGGTATATCTCCATTATTACTGGTCAAATCAAAAGACTGAAAAAACACTTTTTCATATTAGTTTTTCACAAGGAATCACGTGTGTAATTATTGGGCATTCGGTAGTATCCACCCTGTATATGTATCATAAAGCAAAAATACTGTAAATTCAACTTGTAATATATGGCAGGAAACGATCATAGTAGAATAATGGCTAGAGAACATTCACAACTGTTACAGAAAGTCTTTGAGCAAGAATACATATTCCTATTTCTATACATCTTCGTACCGATTTCATGAATAAAACAAAAAAAAAATATTATAAAGTCAATTCATCCTTTTTCCCTACAGCCGTAAAAAAATTCATTTCTGATAATGAAGAAACAGTGTTTCGATTATCTATAGAAAAACATCAAAACAATTTTCTTCTTCAATTCTTTCGAGAATTTTCTTCGAGTCCCTATTGAATTTCAACAACTCCTAATTCTTCATCAAGATTCTAAAGGTTTCTTTATTTTCCATTATTATTTATTTTTCTTTTTTTTTCATTTTATGCCGTGTCTATTAACAGCACCTGTCGAGACTTGTTATCCAGAAAACGAAAAAAGAAAAAAAAGACAATATCGTTTCTCTTTAATTCTGATTCCGTGTTTGTATTGTGCCTTTGTTCTTTGAGGGAGAAACTCTTAGGAAAGATATGGAACGGCGGGATCTCTACCTGCGGGAGAACATTTCAGGAGAGAAAAAAAAGGAGAACGGTACAGGAGAACAGTACTTGTGCCTTTCCGACCAATCGATGCCGTTCGGGAAAAGGATGAGATAAATCTTGGAGAAGAGCCCCATAACAGGCACTCTGCTGCTGGTGGGGTCACGTTTTAACAAAACACAACGGAACTGTTTTTTCTCGACCCTGTTATTTTTCTTTCTTGTCTATCCTCTTTCATTTCTCCCTTTTCCCATTTTTTTTTTTCAATTTCCATCACTGCACCCATCTTATCTCTTAAGGCAGAATAAAAAAAAAAGAAACGAGAACGCCCCATGTTCAGGAATGGGTTGTGATAGATTATCGATTTTGGATTTTATACTGAGGATAAAATAAAAAAGACTTATTGACCTTTTTTTTTTCCAGGCTTGAGATATATGTTGCTGCCAGTATCAAGCAGTAGATCCGCGAACAGATAAAGGGGAAAAAAAAGCGATGCTCAGATGATTTCCTATTGAAATTTTCAAGCTTGAGGGATATTTCGATTGTAAATAGTCGAGATATATATTTTGACCGATTTCATGAGTAAACGGAGGAAAAGATATCGACATACGCAGAAATTGATTCGCATATACGTTATCTAGAACTTTACTTACGATTCTCGTATCGCCAGCATCATTTCATAGGCATCTATGGGTTCAACCATCAAGAGTGCGTGTAGGATTTTCATTTTCAAAATAAGATCCAACTGATATTTTGGCTGAAAATCTTATTTTATGAATGGGTATGGAGTCAATATACAGGAGAATTGACAAAGAATAATGCACTAAATCCAGATGCATTGGAACAGCAACAGTCGATGATACGGCCCACAACGATTGAGGAGCTTATTTTCAAAAGGGAACATCTCCGCTTGTTTTCGAAATGTAATTTTTAATAGTTTATCAATGTTTGGGACAAGCTCTATCAGATTAATTAGCCGGGATTATTAAAACGGTAATATTTTTGGTAGAAATCATAATGCGAAGTTGGTCGTTTCTACCAAAAGGGAACATATCCATCCCGTTCATCACTTTGGTATTTTTCATTCAAAAGGGGAACATAGCAATTCGATTTTCCAATTTGAGTTAAGGGAATTTTCTTCGAAGCACAATATTCCAAACTCGCTTTCAAAGCCGCATTTTAGAATGATCGTGTTTCTTATGTTACTAACAAAACAGCAGCAAGGGTACGTTCCTTGGCTAGGCAAAACCTTCTAGAATCAATAAGTGGTGCTCACGAAAGTAACGCAAATGCGTTACCAGGATAGTCGGGGTTACAGGTTAGACGTTGTCCTCTTGTGTATAGTATCTGTGGCTATGCGTTGCAATGTAATCCGTTTTCCCGTGTTCGTGTCATGTGCTATGGAGAACACTGTGGACGCTTTCAATGGAATCTTTACAGTGGGTACAAAATAGATCTCTTAATACTGGTCAATCCACACATCCAACACGAAGGATTGGACACGCTCCACATCTATACGAGAGATATCGAAGTATTCCCAAAAGATGGATATACCCGGAAATTTTATTAAATAATACGTAACATATTTATAACCGCTTCAGTCGAAATCCAATCTATATAGATTGCATTCCCAATAAGAACACATAGTTTTTGCCTTAGGACAGCGTTTTTGGCTGGGCTGAGAAGATATTGAGGTTTTTATTTATTTATTTATATATTAAGTATACGTGTGAAAGTCCAAAAGACTGACTTTACTAGGTTCACAATACAATCAATATATGAAATTGGAAGGAAGAATCAACGGATATCAGTAAAACCATAAATTAATCAGACAAACGAACATATGTAGAGGGAAAAATGCATAAAAGATGAAGTCTGAAAAAGAAATAGGAGTTCCAAGCTGTTTACAGCTAAATTTTGTGTGTTAAGAAACTCAGTGGAGACTGCGGCAATAGTACGTACAACCAAATTAGAGGTATAAGCAGTGCAAGGAGAGCGATCATAAAAAAATTTGAATCACCAAATGGGGGAACCTCCACAACAGGAGGTGCATGCCGCACTATCGTTTCAAAAGTGTTAAGGAATGTGTGATTCATCATTAAATTTGACTCTCGCTATAGGGCCACAGGAGTTCCGCTCTACGTGATTTTATTTTATTTTTAATGAAATTATACTATTTTCTGTAATTTATCATTTTTTTATCTCGATTTTATGTATATACAATTATATTTTATTTCCATTGTAAATATGTAATAGTATTAAATATTGCGACAGTATTTGAAATAGAATCTGTATTTATATACATGGATGTTGTCCGGAATGCAGAGCTCATTTCGTTCCCCTTGATGTGGGGGAGTTTAGTTTTGGTTATACAGTGAAACCTGTACGAGACCGAACGTCAAGGGACTGAAATAATATTCCGTTTCATGTATAAAGGTGCAAATCAAAGCACAAATCATTGTGAACGGACTAAATTTTGATTTCTTTTAAGACAGGTTTCCGTCTCATGCAGTATCCGTCTTAGACAGGTTTCACTGTAGAAAAGAGAAGAACCTCTCCCTCGCTCTTTATTTGTAAGTAATAGCAGCAGTATTGTAGGGGGAATGTGTCTGTTGTGAATAAAGTTGCAGTCGCATATTTGGATATCATTTCGTCTTTTATTTCTGATTGAATAGCAGCAACAGATTTGCCTCGAGTGGAGGACGAAACCGGATGATAGAAATGAATTTCTCGAGTTTAATTTTCTGAACAAAAAGTGATGTGAAGATTTTTCTTTTCTTGGTCAATAGTTGAGAAGAGGAAAAGGAGTGACATGATTGCTTCGTGTCCAGCTCCTTTTGAGAAACGTCGTTTAACCTCCGAAAAGAAGAATGATATGAGCTATCTGTTTAAAACCAACTATGGTGATGAATGTGAACGTGATCCAGGGTTACAAGGTACCGATAATAATTTCATAACGAGGAGGAAAGTGGTGAAGATCCTGTGAAGATGAAGACTGTATCTGTTTTGATGAAGAAAGTAAACGATAGTCACGTGTGAAATAAGAGCTGCGCAAACTTAAACGAACTGTGATTACTTTAGTCACAGGAATGCAAGTATATTTTTGTCATTTCAGACTGTTTCTGCAATATTTGCTTTATTTTTTGTTAATTAATTTTGAAAGTTTCTACTGTTTTATAATCTCATTTTGTTTTCTATAAGGACATCAAAAAATACGAAGAATTTTTTTGAAGTTTCCAATTTATTATACTTAGCCAGCTCCGATTTTAATCGAAAGGGAACAAACATTTCCAAGAGGTGTTTTCTTTTTTCAAAACGGAACATTTCCAAAATTTAAAGATAACTTTCTTGAATGTTGATCAATAGAAAAATAGTATTTAACTATCCTTCTCTACTACTCTGATATACTACCAGTTAGGCTATTTCTTGCTTTTGTGAAGCAGTCCATTCAGGAGGAATACGTTTTTACTTCTGCTGTATTATTAGCAAAAGTGGAAATGTTCCTTTTTGAAAATAAGCTCATCAATTGTGATCCGTCTTGTTTGATAGATGTACTATGTGTAACTACTCAGGGAAGTGACGTAAGCAACTGCAAACGTCAGGCATCTGCAGGGAAGAAGGCATTTTGAGTTCTTGAGATTGGCTATTCAATTCCTATTCCCTATTCCCATTCAATTCTTGTTTTCAAACTTTTCAAGATGAAAGACTCGTTGAAATATCTTCAGTATTTAATAAAAGAAAGTAAAAAATATTAAATTTTATTTTTCGCATTCATTGAAATCGTATCTTGGTTCCAGCATTTACGGGTGCGATCACGCAGGTCAAGAGACAATCGAGACACATTTAGTTGAATATATGAAATATTCATCATACTTGGATTGAAAAGTTACAATTATGAAATTGATTATCAAACAAGTTTGTAATTTCGGATACCGTTGAAATGACTCAATATTACATTTCGGATATTATTCGCGATCAATTGCTGGTCTAAAACACTTGAAACAAACTGATATTCTACTTTGACAAAGTGAACTTAGATGGAGCATTAGAAAATAAGGAAGAAATAGAAAAACTTAGAATATAGATCGTTATCACGCTAACGCTGATAATGATGTAACACATTTTTGTGGTCATAAATATTCAAACTTTGGTTTGGATTTATTGAAATAATTCATTAATAAAAGATGGATGCGAATCTTAACCACATTATTATTAATGAATGAAAACTATCTATTCATAAAAAAGTATATATTAATGCTTTTAATGGTGGAGATATTAGTAATTTCGACTGAAAAATTATTTGACGTTATCAGCTAAAATTTATTTCGTGTATTCTACGGAGTGTTTCTCTTGTTACTGATATATTTTCCCAGAACGCTCCTAGATAATGTTTTAAAAAAAAATTAAAATTTATAAGGATTTTTTTTTAAAGTGAGGTCGATGTCTTATCATGTTTCTCGAATGTACGGGTTTCCATAAAATATATATATTTTCGTGGATGACTGGTTTTTATCGCGTTAATTTTCATTATCACGATAAATCACCGACATTTACTGTTTTAAAAGTTACGGAAAGAAATTTACCTTCGCGGAACTTCCTACCGGAAATTATGGGAATTTATAATGAATTTCCAGTTAATAAGTTCTATGTTTTATGATACGTTGGATTTAAGCGGCGATTAAGTATCACGTAGTAAATCAAGGGAAATAACCCGGTTACTTCCAAGAGTATATACGATGCGAATGTTATTAAATTAATTTTGAAAAGATTAAATATACCTTAGAAGAAAGTGTATCGAAGGTTGGGATTACACTATGAGAGTTTAATAAAAGATATTTTACAAAATTTGAAAATAAACAACAAACAGTAAGACTATTGGTTATATTCTCCCGAATATAACCAATACGCTTATTGCTGCATTTTTCGAATTTTATAAAATAACTTTAATCAAACTTTTATAGTGCAATGCTGGCGTAAGATAATAAAAAATCCAGATACATAATAGATAATTTTTCAATCTTGGGTGGTAGAGGAAGCCCCAATTTGTATTTGGAGCTTTAAAAATAAGTGAATTCTAATACACTAAATGCTGATAAGAATAACTGAACTACAAACTCATAGACAGTGAGAACAGTAAAAATATTTATTTATAACTGTACAAAATTTGTTTTGACACTACCTCCGAATGAAGGTAATTATATCGAGTAATGATATTTTACATACACATTGTAATATATATATATATAAAAAGATTCATTTGGCAAATGAACAAGGAGTTATTCCACATGTACCACCCCAACAAGGGTGTGTGTCACCATATCCGGGAGAGAATAAATGTTCAACACATCTCGTCGAGATTCTGTCACGTGCTACCGTCTAGAAATGGAGGATACATGGACATTAGTGCGATAAATTCTCATCACTTTGTCGTACATTTGTGTATTTTACCGTCCATGTTCCAAGTTTAGCGTCTCCGCGAAGTGGCTAATGCCCAAAATCTGGGCAAAGTATGAAGAGGCCGGCCGAACTCACATCACAGAAACGCTAGACTTTGGACTCGGACGACCTCAACTACATTTATCTACAGAAAGCAGTTGATAGCGCAATTGAAGACCAACCCCATTATTTTGATGATGGGTGGTTGTACCGATTTTAAACAGGAAAGACTGAAGTCTCATCCGACCAATCACGAACCTCCACTGTTTAATTCCGACCATTCTGGATTTACGCTTACAATATGCATTGTACCTACCACCGTTCTACAATCCCGTTACAACTTGATACCTAAGAAAAATAGCATCTCCTTGCCGGATTACTTTAAATCTTGACCCCAATTTTTTACGTTCATACGTACAATGACCCGTCATTCTATCTGTGCATTTGAACCATTTTAGCGCAAATTGCACTTTTGGGCCAAGTTTCGTAAAAGATGTAGTAAACGTTTTTCAACTTTTAGTAAAGTCAAATTTAGTAAAAGATGCAAGAAGCATCAGTTTAGACACAATGCTGGGCTGGATTTCCCTCGAAAATCCGATTTATGGAATTTTCCTTGGGTTTCAGCTGCCCTTCTCCATATGCCCTCAGGGTTGGGTCAGGGTGTACATCCGTCCACGCCTTACGTTTTATTCTTGATAGACTTAGATTTTATTTTTTCAGCCTTTATTCCAGCCAGAGAGTAGGCAGACTTTCAATACATACAAAATACGAAAATTAAAGCATCTGTCAGTTCCAATTTAAAAAAAATGAGAAACAGATGGCAGCACCAGTACAACCTGGAACACTCGTAATTCCACTAATATAATTATTTCAGGGCCATGCATACGCTCACATTACAAGTAAGCCGATGGCCTGTTTAAATTTTTTTATCTTACCGGATTACTTATACAAAGTTAAAAAATTATGAAAGTATTGAATTAAAAGAAATCTATGTGTAGAAATTATTGTTTTTGCCACTATAGACAGCCGAACGGTTACTTACTAGGCAAAACTGGCTTCTGTTGAGTAGATACATGAAGAGGCCTGGTTGGGCCTCTTTTGATTGTTGCGAACAAACCATCTGATGCCTACGAAAGATTAGTAGTAATAATATTAAAAGTAGTAAATATAGAATACTAATAAATACAGTAAAACCTCTCTTTTTCGGACACCAACGGAGCAAAAAAAAATCTTCCGTAAAAGAGGGGTGACCGTTAATCAGGAGTTTGAAATGCATAATTTTGTTATACAATGGGAAATTATTATTTGACCGCAAAAGAGGGTTGACCGTTAAGAGGGGGTTTTTCTGTAGTTTCGAATAAATCGAATAAATTTACTTTACGATTTATTCCGTCGGTCAATACAAAATACAGAAAAAAATATTATAATCTTCCACCGCATTTTATTTCCAATTTTCTTGTTTCAAATCGCATAAAAATAATTCAAATATTAAGCTATATAATAATATTGACAGTATATATTGTTTTTCGCTGCAGTAGCTTTTCATTACCAAGCGGCGTTTTAATTGAACGGGGAAAAAAATCTTCAGTATCATATGCGGATACAATTATGGAGTAAGTTGGAAATAGACGAACACTCCATATTAAGTAATTGATAAAATCGTAGAAATTGATAAGATTAAACTGATTTCAAGTTGATTCCGATTTTAGATTTCTTGAAATTATTATCTTACTTGTCTCCCGTTGCTGTCGCATACGTATGGCTCCGCATAATCCCCCTTTTTTGCCGCTTGCAAATACAAATTTGAATGTCAGATTAATCTAAACAAAAATTAATAATTATTTTTCTTTATTAAAATATGGAATATTACAAATATATAATAATTACAAATATTGTAAATAAAAAGAAGAAATTATATCGTTTTTAGGCGCATATAAATGCACAGTTGCTATTGTCTCGTGATTACAAATATTGAATGAAGATTATTTTTCAATCAGTAAAACTTCCATTATAGTAGAAATGAGATTGGAATTATTACATTTTTAATATTCAAAATTATAGTTTACATAAAATTAATGAAATATAATTATTTCTCGAAAAGCGAGAAAACCTTATAAATTGTTAGTAATTTGAATAATTCGTCATGAATCCCGTTCAAGTGAGTGTATCAGCGCATGTTTTATGTGCATATGGTACATCAGCAAACGACAACGTACAACACTGCCAAGTCTCGAAGGAGTAAAGTTGAGTTTCTTATTGCAACCTGTTAATGGGTACGTCTAATATATATATTACAGTATGACAAATATTATTTAGTGTCAGAGTTGATGCTGCCATTTGCATTTTGAATAAAAAGTGGAAATCACTATACGGATATATTGGATTTACTACTCGTTGCAAGAAAGTCTTTTCTAGCGGGATTTTCAGGACATGAGGTATCTTAATTACATTTACAAACGACAAGCAGTACCATATATTTAGTTTTCCTAAAAAAAAAGTATCTTCAAATCAATAAAAGTACGGACGCAAAAATTATTATAATCATATAAGTTGATGAAACATTATATTTTTACTGAGCATGAATAGTTTTATATTGCGAAATATCATTTGAAAGAAATTTCCAAACCTGTTCGATCGGTCAAAGAGAAAATTGCAATCGGGCCTCACCTGCAGGCACGGAATAATGGGAGGCGATTTTGGCCTGTGGAGAATAAACGCTCTTTTTGCTGCTGATGTCGCTCATCATCAATGAATCGCATGTGCTTTTCCTTTGACTTCCATAATCTGCGAAATAATCGAATACAATATTTTGTGTTTATCTCATGTTAGAACGATATGTGAAGGAAATCATCGAAGAAATATTTATCTTTCTCCTGTAGTGTGTGGTTTAGTGAAACGAAATAAATTTCAGCACGATTTGTTTTTCGATTTTCTATTGGATTATTTAATGACGAGATTATTTTTTACATTCTTTCATTGTAGAGATTTACAGATCTCGATGACACTCATAGTAATCTTTGGAGCGAATAATGTATTGATACATAAAATAGAATAAAGGAATCCTGTAATTTTCTTCCCCCCCCCCATAGGTTTTCATCTCCCTCGATGGCAATAGCCGATGAATTAAATGAATTAGTGTGTTTAATATCAAATATTTACCAATTCGCTCTCGACGATCTTGGGATTGTTTCCTCAAACAAACAGCAACTGCGAAAATGATGATGACTAGAACGAGTGATGAAACCACAACGGGGATGACTAATGCAACGTTCCTGTAGAAAGGTTGCTCTTTTTCTTGAGTACCGTAAGCTGGGAAGGACGAAGGACCTAGAAATTCAAACACGTAGAGATTGAAAATGTTTATTTATATGCGATCAAAAATACATTCAAACCGTCATCGGAGTGCTACAGATTTTTCAGATGTAAGCAGCAGATTAATTAACCTAGGACCTTTCAAGTCCATTTAAAATGCACTTCGTGCGGCTGAATACACCTAAATGTTTTCAAAACTACGAAAAAATTCATTGAAGTATCTACTTCCTGGATCTTAGGCCGATCTATGTCTTCCACTTCTTGATGTTTCACCCACAACTGTGGCGGTTACCTTCAGTTGTGCGTGGGTCTCCACAGAAAGCAATAAAAGTAAGTTTTTTTTTTACCGAGTTGTTTTTAACTGAGATCTGATTTGTTTCATTGGAATCATTTCGGCTAATTCAACAAGATATCCGTCGAATTCGGTACAATCAGTTCTACTTCCTACATAGACCCATACCTAACTACGCACCTGAAGATACAATGGATGTGAGCGAAACAATAGTAAGTTAATGCAAGATTCATCGAAAGACTGGTTATTTGTAGAGATAACAAGGAAGAAAATTCATCACTGCCCCCACGGGGACTCGGTCTCTCGCTTGCCGGACGAGTGATTCCGGTCTCTCGCTTGCCGGACGAGGTCTGGTCTCTCGCTTGCCGGACGAGGTCTGGTCTCTCGATTGCCTGACGAGTGGTCCCGGTTTCTCGCTTGCCGGACGAGTACTCTGGACGAGAGCACTCGTCCGGCAAGCGAGAGACAGGGGTTCGAGTTCCCGTGGGGGCAGTGATGAATTTTCTTCCTTGTAATCTTCTTCTCCACAAATAACTAGTCTTTCGATGAATCTTGTATTGACAAGTGGAGAGGACATTTCTATATTCAATAGTAAGTTAGTTTCATAGACAGTATGGTCTAAGAGCTATAAGATGTAGGTATATATTTCATCGAATGCTGAGGCAATATATTAAGAAATTTGCTATTAAACATATTTTCTGTCTCAAATGTCGTTGAGATTAAAAGTCGTGCAAGCATGTTCGAGATTACTTATTCCATCGCGTTTTCTATCATACACTCACCAGATGAGTTATGGACGGGAAGAGTTCGAAAATAATATTCGTTCTGAGTCGCGCCAGCTTCACTGTGAGCTGTGACGAGCAGTATGTAGTCCTTTGCCGGTGTTAGAGGATGAAGAACGTACGTCTTCGGAGCGGTGTCGGCTTTTATCGTCGATCCACTGGACCATTGATTCCTTCCTTTCGGTCTATGTTGAATATTGAAGCTCGATATCGAACAACCCATAGTCTGCCAAGCATCGAGGTGCAGAACAGCAGAAGTGCTGTTTACGCTCAAGAACGTTTCCAGCTTCGGAGACATCGGAGCTGTGGAATTAAAAAAAATATATTTCTTTCATTAAGACGATGATGATGACTAAATCTGAATAACTTGTAGTATGTGCCATGGTAAATGTGATAAATCGGTAATTATACATTATAACCGGTTATTATGCATACTTACCAATCGCCTTGCATTTTGCATTTTTAATTGGGTTGCTATATTTTTGAAATACATGACATCCATATTTTTTATGGGCATCTTTTTCACAGCCACCTCGTTGGGCATTTTGCCTGTTGTGGCATTGTATTTGCATTTGTCTTGGTAAGATTGATAAATTTATCACTTTCACCAGCTTATTATAATAAGTATACGCATGTTAGCCGGTGAAAGTAATAATACCCAAAAGCGATAAATACCCAAGAGTCGTTGGTAAATTTGATGAATACCTGAAATTTATTTCCTTTAACTGTGATTATAATATCCTAGTGTAACTAATGAATTTGATAAATACGAAAAAAAAATCCCAAATGAGTCTAGTATCGATGTTGAAAAAAAGTCGGACCGTGATATAATGGTGAAAAATTTTGCGATCAGATCTCGATATAATGATACAATGCATGTACTTTATAACATAGTACGATTTATCAATTTTACCAATGCGCGCTTGGGTATTATGCATAATCGGTGGTGAAAGTGATTTATTTAGGGAAATTGATCAAACTTACCAAAATAATCGGCGATTATACATAATGACCGCTTGTTATACATACCGGTGATTATCCATAACAACCTGATTTATCACATTTACCACACGCGTATCATTTAACACAAAAATTTTATCTCATAAATAGTCAATGAATGATTTAACTTATTCCCAGCTAATTCTACTGGTTTGATGGCATATGCTCTTACAATATTTCGAGCTTCAATTTTTATTACAACGAAAAAGAGGTGGAAGTTTATACATAAGTTAGTACATAAATTACATACCTCCACCTTTGGTTCTAGCAGATACCGGTGTACTTGGTTCTCCAGTTCCCAAGCTATTCGAAGCGGTCATGTAAAGGCTATATTTTGAGCCGCATTTCAGTCCACTCAAGTTATAATTTTCGAGTTCACCGCTCAACTTCTTCGTAAGCCATTGCTCATCACCTTCAGCTTTGTAATGCAGCGTGTACTCTGAGAAATCAATCAAACGTATCATAGTCAACATTCCCAAAATTTACAGACAATAATCCTGAAATTTAATATTCAGACGGTTTTGGTCATTTCTTATTTAGGAGAGTTTCTTATCTCTGAAAGTCATGCATTTATGGGTACTGGGTATATATATACATAGAGCATAGGAGTAACTACATCATTGGTTCGAATTAATGATGTAGTTCGGCGCGTAATTCCAAATAAAACCCCATTTCTTAAAATGTGGACTCGTCATCTCGACCAACGCACCTGAGCTTCTTTATTCCTTCAGTAGCTGAGTTCAAGGGAGATGTTGTAGTTGAAAAAACACGCTAATGGTCATAAACTTATTTTTTGGTCATAAACTTATTTTTTGGTCATAAACTTATTTTTTGGTCATAAACTTATTTTTTGGTCATAAACTTATTTTTTGGTCATAAACTTATTTTTTGATAAGGAAAATGAATTTGTGTTTATCCACCACATTCACGTTTTCACAAATTTTCGACATAGGTCACGAAAGATTCGCCCAGAATTTATTGTATCGGTGAGAAAAACAGTACAAGAATCCAAATCTCGCTTCTTTTTTTTTTTTACGAATTGTTTCGATAAATGTGGATCTATACATTGAGTGTAAGAGCAGAACTATACCAGACAGACATGACCGCTGACCACCCAGAGAGTCCATCTTGAGATGTTTTGCAGTCTTTCTTTCCCAAAGGGATGGACGGTCTCGGAGAGCCTGATGTCAGAGTCGATTATGGGGGAAGAAAGAAAGAAAAACAAAAACACCTTTTTTTATGGAAGCACCCCAGAAAGCAACCATTAACATTTCGCGAGCAGACATTTGGTGCCCCTGAACTATGGAACTGGTACTATACCAGCCTTCCAGGAAATAGGTTCCAGGCATGTTTTACATTTGAATAATTTAAGTAGTACTATTTTCTTTTGAAACTTAGAACTTCATTATCTCGAATCGAAAATTTTCGATACTAGTACTATTCTTCTTCCCCGTGATTCAATTATTGGTTCCTTTGAAGATAAAATTTGGCAGTGAAAGATCATTTTGGCAGAGGAAAAATAGGGCATATGAAAAAATTGACGTTGATGAAGTGCAACAGAAAAGTACATGGTGAAGCATTTGTCAGCAACCATGACACACGACATTCAAAAGGTGACAGAGCAGCCGAAGAGAGAGAGAACAACGCTATTTCAATGAAAAAAATTCTGGATAAGTATATATAGAAGTAGGTTCTTCTTGAATAATGGTAGGTTCTTCTCCAGTCCTTGAATAATATCACTGAAATAAAAATTGGGATCAGAAGCTCCGAGTCCAAATTTTAAGGCACGCGCTGCTGCAATGCATGACTCTAATACAGAAAACAACTATATTTCAATGGTTCTACGTAAGGAGTAGATAAGACAGTCTGCCACCTGTTATAGCTGATTTGTCTCTTCCATTCTTTCCCCAGCTGACATCAATCCCTTTTGTCGAAGACGATGCAACTTGCACAGTAGGAGACGTAGGAGGAGCTGCAAGAATACACCAAGTTTTAGTCATGAACCAGAATGATCACCCAGAATGATCAACCTATGTGCATGGGTATCAATAGATTCAATAGATTCAAAATAAAAACTTTAAAATCTTCGGACCTGTTTCGAGCGTTACGCCAACAATTCTGCTGGACTTGGGACCACTTCCGGCGGAGTTGAAAGCTTTCACGACCACGTCGTATTGAGTGAAAGGTTTCAGGCCGGTGATATACGTGGACAGAAAGACGTCGTTGCTGCTCGGTGGCGTCTCCACTTTCTGGAAATGGTAAGGATCTGAGAAGGAAGATATGCGATATCCTATGAAGAACCCCTTTATTTGTCCGTTCCAAGTGTCCTCGGGAGGCGGCTGTGAATTCCAAGCGGTGGAGAATTAGATCACCAAAGTCATTTCGTCACAGAATAACGCAAAAATATTAAAGGATATATATCTCACGTTCTTAAAACGACCATGCCTGTATTATCATGTGTTAATATATATGCATATGGAAACTTGTTATGTCGGAACTCACTTTCCAAGACACTTTCATAGATTGAGCTCCCGTCGAATGAACTTGAACGTCCCTCGGCGCTCCAGAAGGAGCTGGAAAATAATTATAAATATTCAGATGAGTTCAAGGAACTCACATGCATAATTGATGCACCGCAAATTAACGCACGCGGTTACGACAGCCATAATTGAATAATACAGCACCTTCTTCTCCAGTAGTTACGTTGATTATTTCACTGGGATGACTCTTTCCCAAGCCGTTTTCCGCCACGACTCGTAACTGATATGTTGTGACTGGGTTAAGACCTCTTAAAGTCGCGCTGGTCTCGGAGCCAGATATTATCAGCTGAGATGTCAAACTGCTCACCCAACTTGATTCTATTATGAAAAATTAAAAAAAAATAGTTTCAAAAGGGAATAAAATAATATTTTTCTTTTCCTAGCATGTTTGGAAAAGACTTGATTTTCTAGGTTGAATTTTATGCTTGCAAATTGTTCAAGTATCGACTTTGACATTTGAAAAATTGTTTTCAATGATCACTAAAATCCTTTGTTGAGTATTGTTAATTATTCTCAAGGTGATCATTAACCTAGATCGTTTCACTCTCTAATTTTAAGCAGCTATCTTAAAATTTTACTCCTCAATGAAATCAAAGAATATATATAAAATAATTTTCATACACTACGTATATCACGATATAAATTTTCATATGCTTCTATTTCATTACATTATCCGCTTATTTTTCGAAAAACATTCTAGTCCACTGCGGTTTACACAAGCCCTTTGTTTCCTTTCATTGGCGATTTTTCGATGATTTCAATTATCAGGATTTTTTTTTTTACTTTTGGCAACTTTATGGCGACAATTGGAGATACCCTGTATAATTTTCCATTAAATATGAACAGCATAATTATCAGTTATAATAATGTATAATGTGACACAAAAAATAATTTATCCAATGTAACTAATGAAAAATATGTATTAAATGTCTCTAAACCTACATCTTTGTGCCTATGTACTCTTTTTACATGAAGCTACTACAGATTTCTTTGATAGATTGGCTTATAAGCTATGAGATTTTGCAAGCAAAGTATTTCACGTGCGTAACAGACGAAAAAAAAATTACAAATTCTCAAAAACTATCTCTTATGGATTTCATCGTGTCCATCAATTGAATAATAAGATATCAATCACACAGAAAGAAAAAGTTTACAGTTTGATTACCAGCATCAGCTTTATACTGAACGATACTGCCACTCCTATGACTATTTCCATCATGTGGCACATCCCACCTCACTGTAACTGATCTGCTTCCTATTTCTGCTATGGTAATGTTGACTGGAGCATCTGGTACACCTGTGATTGTAAGATGTCATTTAAAAAGTAATGAAAATCTCGAAAGATTTTAAATCATTCTCAATATTTCGATTCAACTTTCAGAAAATTGAAATACTTTGACACTTTATTTTTGATAAAAGTCACTACCAGAACAGCCACAGAGATTGGTTGGATGCAATTTGTTTTTACAATAAAGAGAGCTAATTCAAAATATTTATATATGCGTAATTACTGAGGGAATCGAATTCTATATAAATGGGATTATTTGAAGTGTAAAAGTTAGATTTGCTGATACAACGGGGGTTTTTCCAGGAAACTTCCTAATATTATTCGACAAAGAAACTCAAATTCAAAATAAATTCTTGGATGTTTGAGGAAATAATATTCAGTTTTGATAATTTGAATAAATTTCAGAAAATATCTGCTTATGAACATTTGATTAGTAGACATGCCTTGAACAACGAGCTGCTGAGAAATCTCATCATGTCCGATATCATTCCTAGCGATGCAAGAGAAGGTAGCAGTATCCTCATCACGAGATGCCAATTTGATCAAGAGTTCCGATGTCGTTTCACGTTCTCCAAGTATTTCTCTCGTCGAATATCTAACCAAACAGAAACGAAACAAAAGATATACGATAAAATATAAATCGGTAATAATGATAAAGGTACGGTAACAAGTGAAAAAGTTCAAATCTCTCTATTTCATCCCATGTAGAAAAAGAACTGTACAATTATGATATCGATTCTATGGGAATATTTCCGTATAATGAATGCTGAGCGTCATCAATCATATACCTAGACAAATTCAGGCATTTCAAAATAATTAGAAAAAATATCAAAGAATGGTTTTTTTTACTAGAATCTAATATCCAATAACTATATTTAGTCAAAACATATCCATATAGCCCTGAAGGAGTATAATAACTGTAAAAAAAAACCCCAAGAAATTCTGGAAATCTCGAACTTATCATACAATGATATATAGTCTAAGTTTTTTTTTCTGCGTTATCGATTATCTGTCAGTCTATAAAGTACTTTATTAATATATTGATTTTATGATCGCGAAGACGGAAAAATTCAAATTTAAATGATTCATGTAATAATATATTTTGATTCGGAAACCTCCTCTTATTATTTGATATGGAAAGAAATACCCCCTCAAAAAATATCCTATAGCACCGTTATATTATATTTCCCGTTCTCCTCAAAAGATATAATTCCATTCAATACCGACTCGATCCATTCATTTCTCTTGAGAACCTTTTCAGAGCTGTATATACATCCATATACTATTCGGATCTTGTCGATGGCGGATCGAACCTAATTCCGAATTTTCCCCCTTCGAAATCTAAAATCAATAAACGGGTCTGGATTTCTTTTCCTATTCTCTCGTATTTTTTGTATCTCCGGTATTTTTTTCCCGTTTCTTGTGAATGTAATCGGGAGATGAGACTGTATATGGGAGGGGGAAAAAATTATTGGGGGGAGGGGGAAAAACTGTTTTGTAAGAAAAAGAAAGATAGAAAGAAAGAAAAAAACACGTGACCCGATCAGTGGAGTACCTGTTATGAGGCTCTTCTTCGAGATTTATCTCATCCTTCTTCCAAAATATATCGATTGGAGGATCTCCTTCTGCAGTGCACTTCAGCACGACTTCAGTTCCCTCTGATACGATCTTGTTCTGAAAGTTTTCTTTGAAACGTGGTGGTACTGGACGAAAAAAAAATGAAATAAAACAACATAAAATCATGATGATGAAAAAACTCGGAGGAAAAATGAAGTTTGGTAAAACTCCAAAACTGTAGAAATTTATCTGCATTACAAACATTAGTGCTGACTTTTGGTTTTTCTTTTCTTTTTTTCTTGTCATAGGTTTATGTTAGAGTTTCACTTAAAGTAATAGGAATTATCTTTATTGTGATTTATGGCACATGCTAGTTTTGACTATCGAGAACTTATTATACATACATGTTCGAACATTGGATATTATATTTATAGTCGGCTGAGACGTTTCCTAATGAAATTTAAAGTTTGAATTTTGATTTGCTGATCTCAAATAGTCTGAAACTTTGCTAGTTTTATTTCCCCTTTCTTTATTGTTATTTGAACACAAGTGGTTTATTTATCTCTTCACGCAGGCTAGTTAGACTTTGAGCTATAGACTAAAGCAGGGGGGTCTTTATAAGTATAGTTATATGGGCAGGACTATACTTATATAGTTATATGGCAGGAAAACGAAGAAATTCCAAAAGAAAATTCGTAGAAGCGCTCTGGTAAGAAGTCATTCAAGTATTACGTCAGCATCGAAAGGGGGAGGGGGTTTCGGATTTGCTGACTTTTGATGACAAGGGGGGGGGATAGGGGGGTTTTTGCTTACATCATCAACCACCCCTTTTTGATGATATGAAATATTCTAGGCTGCTGACGAAATTTTGCTGGCGGGGGGGGGGGGGTGGGTCAGTGTTTTGCTGACTTTTGCTGACAAGGGAGTGGGGAGGGGATCAAAAATGGCTGAAAATCTGCTTACGTAATACTTGAATGGCTCGTAACTGTTGTTTATAAAATGTTGTTTATAAATATTGTGAGATACTTTCCAGATTTAATAGTAAGGCTGTGCAGGCACCTCAGCCACCTCGTTGGGCGTTTTGCCTGTTGTGGAATTGTATTTGTATTTGATACATTAAGATGGCCGTCGTAACGAATTCGGGGTGACCCCGAGAAAAAGTATTTTTTAGGCGTACGTTTTTTTCATTATAGCTACATATTTCGGGAGACCAAATTCGTTACCCAAAATTCATACATAGTTACAGAACTTAAAGGAAATGCTAAAAACACCTTAATGAACGAAATAATTTCAGATTTATTGAAAAAATAATAATTTCATAATTGATAGAAATCTATAATTTATTTTTAAACAAATTGATACAGGATTACTGAAATCGTTGAAAATTATTGAGAGTATTTTCAGAAGTGTTTAGATTAAACTTTCAGAGTTGTTGAAAGTAATAATTCATGAACAAAATTGAGAATTTCTGAAAAGAATATTTTCGAAATTTCAGATTTAATAAAAGGAATAATCAATTAAAAAGAACTAATATGTTAATTAATTATTGAAAGACAATTACTTGAAAATAAATAAAAATTCAAATTTAATGGCAGAAATAAATTTAGAGTTAATAGTAGTGTCTACTAAAATTGGGAAACCCCGTTTAATAATCGAGAATTTCGCTGTATGACATGGTGGCCCCGCGGGCTTCATAGAAAGTTTAATTTGGCCGTTGGACGTTGCGACTGAATGGTCGAAGGCCCTTGGGCTAAAGATTACAAGTTAGAAAACTAGAGTGTTCCGATGTGTGTGTATAAATTAACATTTGTATTGAAATTTGTATAGAAAATATCTTCCAATGGTGAATGTATAAACTTATTTCTTTCAAGTGAAACTTCTTTAACCACATAGGAGTGAATTAGTTTGAAAAAAACCCACGTCACTAAAAAAATAAAAAGGTTTTCTTCCACCAGGAAGGACGTCTGTTTGCACGTGACATTCACGTTTACAGGAATGCTGAAAAATATCTTAAAAAGAAGACAGAAAATAATAATAATGACAAACTTGAAATTTAATGAAATAACTCCAGATGTAAGGAAAGTTCTGACTGATTGAAAATTCGGGATTTATGAATTCTTTCATAAATTTGTAATTTTTATTTACTCATAAACTCCAAGTAGAAAATTAATAAATTAATTCGAAAATAATTGATGGATAATGTACTTATAATAATTTATTTATTTAGGAATATAATAATAATTTATTATTTTATGAATACAATAAATAAAATCATAAAAATTAATAAAATTTCCAACACCCAGTGTATATACGGGGCTCATTGCCTAAGTGTACATTGTGCAAATAATTGTGCGCACTCTCGGGCGTAAGTATGTTAATTATGATTATACAGACAAATCACGTTTTAACGAATACCGATTTAGCGAAAAAAATCGTGTTTTAACAAACCCTTTTCTAATCCCCCCAGATAAGGATACATAGGAACAATACAAAAGCCCGGAATTCCTTTACAACGAAATTTCGTTATAACGAAGTGTTTTCTAGGGTTTTTCTCCGGTTTCCTTGGAGTTCGTTATAACGGGATTCGACTATACGATTTCGTTAAAGTTTAGCAATGAATGAGACTTTCACAATATTATTTTCGATCAGTGTAGAGAAAGCAATGTATTTTGACATTCAGACAAATATACAACTGGAAAACAAATTAAGGCCCACGATTAATATTAGCTCACTATGTCAAACCCCCATAAGACATTTTAGATTCTTATTTCTAAATGTTGTGAAATCTTTGAAGAAACAAAAAAATAATAATAATTTAGGTAATAGTTGATACCACTAACCACTGACATTCTTGTGTTATTTAATATTTCCACCAACTAACCTATCGTAACACCGTCTATTTTTTCATTCACCATTTTGATATTGATTTTATTGTTATCTTACCAAGTACTTTCAAGTGTATGGTTTTGAAAATACCAGGACCATGTCCATTATGAGCTTGACACATATAGAAACCTCCATCTTCCTGACGTATGTCATTCAAAGTCAGAGTCCCGTTGCTAAATCGATGAGCTCTAGGACTAGAATGAACCCACGTGAAATCTTCTACATCATCATCTATAAAATAAATAAAAAAGACAAGAAACGCAGCCATCGCTCAGAATAATTTCTGATACATTCACAGCGTCGAGCATTTATCTGAACGGAAAACAAATTTCATCACACGAAACAAATCACCCCGTAATATTCATAATCCATTCGAGAACGGTTCTTAATCATGGATATAACGCCATATTTAGCGGTTTTGATCTTAATATTATATTTTTTTTTTGTTTATTTTTATGCTTCCTAAAACAAAAGTGATTTTGATCGACTTTCAGAAGCTGAATAAGAAAAAAAAATACATTAAAAAAGGATTATTTGTTTCAACACACATACAAAATGCGCTTTACAGGCCCATTTATAACGATGAGCCTCCATTTTCGAGGCATGAGGCTTTTCCTTGATTCATCTCCCGAAGATTATTTACCGCAGTTTTTAACAGTATCCGTAACTTCGTTAATCATGGCCGCGCTGCCAGTTCGTTTTCTTCTATTATTTTTTTTTCAACTTCTGCTTTTATTCCACGTCTAAGAAATTTATCACAAGGGCCATGAAAGAGTATAAAGTAGAAGAAAAATGAAATATTTAACGCGACGATAACCTCTAATTTTTATAAATTACAGTAAAAGCGTTTCAGCGAAAAACTCATTCATTTCTGTTTCAAGATATTACGAAAATTTTCAACAAAAAAAAGTATATCACACAAAAATATTTTCTGTCATAAATTCTAGTATCAAAATTTATCCATAGTTATCCTCAAGTCAAGTTACTTTGCAGGAAATGCAATTTTTTTTGCTCTGCTGTAAAGATACGAGCGAATATTTCTACATCCATGTTCTGACGAATTTCAACTTTCCAAGCATTAGTTTAAAGAAAAATATATTTTCAAAATACAGTCGACCCAACTTAGGCAGATAAATCCCTCGGGCACCGAAACTTATTCCGTAGAGACAAAGTTCCCGTTAAAAAATAATAATTTCAACGAATTTTCCTCGTTTAATCGAATATTACACTTCTTACGCCAACTGTTAATACACATCAACCGCTATTCACTTATTGATTTTATTGAAATTGATGAAATTGACATCATTTGAAATTGATGGAAAATATGTTACACTAAGTAAAAATTAAAAAAATAGGATTCTTAGTGTTCAAGTTGTCTTCAGTACATTTGATTATTATATTTTGTTTTCTATTGAGCCGAAAGAGAGCAGTATCCTAGGAAAAGGTTAGAATCCCTATGTATGTGGTTATAGGTATGTGGTTATTGTAATTAAATATAATTTTAATTTTTAATTTTTGGATATCCAATTTCTTCGAGAGACTCTATTAATATTGATCGATAAGCTATATTAATATTGATCGAGAAGCTCTATTAATATTGATCCCTCATCAGTTTTCAGCATACAAACTATACTTAGGTTGCAAAATGGCAATTCAATTGTTCCCAGATATAATCAGATATTGAGTGCTGGAATTGTTGATATCTGATAAAGCGGAGAAGTCGACTGTATTCAAAAATATGAAAGTAAATTTATATTTATCCGCATTACCTGCACGTATCAATTTCTTCCAAAGTATACTGGGTGCGGGGTAACCAGTCGCTGCACAATCAAACCAGACTTTCCTACCTAGTGTAGCAGTCATGTTGTGAGGTTCCATTGTCCACTGAGGTGGTACTACAAAACCAAGAAATATAAATTAATGCAATTTCATTTCCACCCATACATGCGGAATAATTCTTAGAAATTCGGAATGGATAGTGAAATGAATTTCAGTGAATGAATTGAACCGAAACACCAATTTTAATTCTGGACTTTTTTTTACAGATAGTACCAGGAAACTTATCACAAGATTTTTTCTATACCTTGCATTTACCATTATCCAACTGCCGCACAAAACCACGGCATGTATTATCTGTAATAATCTACTCGCTGTAAAGCCGTCTTAACGCGGTTCACCCAGGTGTACCTGGGGGTGTCCAGTTCAGAAGGGGGGCCACGTGAAAAAATTTTCTGCAATTCGCTTCTGTGGTATGGGGGGGGGGGGGGTTCGACCTTGTACAAGGCGGAACTATTACGATCCTGGATCCTGTTTCTTCACATGCGTGAATCATTGACTTCAATGTGCTAGTTGAAAGCAGGGCTTTGCACAAGTTAGAAGTTTTGACGGCTCTCAGTTCACGAAAAGCAGCATTGGACTGTTGAGGTGAGATAATTTAACTCCTAACGCACTTAGGTAACGTATGATTAAGTAGAATTGATAATTGTAATGTCTGACCGAAAAGTTGTTTTCCCCCCATATACATATATATATATATACGGGGTGATTATAAAAAAACTATCCCGACATATGGGCCCCTAACTGTCATACCATTCACAGAAACTGAATGAAATTTTGCATAAGGTATTTTGAGGTATGCGCTCAAGAATGATATGGAAAACAACAGTGTCACTCTAACAGTTACGGTTACAGTGAGAAAATTTCGAAAATATCAAATGGCAACACCAAGTTTTTTGTATTGGAATGAGATCTCCATACTGAAAAACACTAAATAGCGTTGGAATGGCACCTGTAGCACGAAAATCCCCGGAGCTAGGCAAGGAAAAAGTAAAAAGGACTTTGCCGTGCACCAGAGCATTAATGTTCGTTTCATTCGTCACACCGTTTCTTCGGCTGAGATCCCAGCCTGATTAGTCCTCCACAAGGTCATTAGTGAAACACAATAAAATGCTTTATATTATGCTGCTTCTCTGTCCTTATTGGTTGTCCTCACTTTTAGCCTATCTACCGCCGGTGATTTTAATGCTACAGTTGCCGTTCGAACGCTATTTAGGGTTTTTCACAATGGAGATCACATTCCAATACAAAAAACTTGGTGTTGCCATTTGATATTTTCGAAATTTTCTCACTGTAACCGTAACTGTTAGAGTGACACTGTTGTTTTCCCATATCATTCTTGAGCGCATACATCAAAATACCTTATGCCAAAATTTCATTCAGTTTCTGTGAATGGTATGATAGTTAGGGGCCCATATGTCGGGATAGTTTTTTTATAATCACCCTGTATATATATCGCATTCTGCACTTCTGTGGCCAAGCATTTGCATTTAAAGACATTTAACTCATTTTTATGCAGAATTCTTCTGACCTCCGCCCCAACCCTACATATATCAAAGAACTACTTTCCATGTCTATTTTAATCTCCACACTGAATTCCATGCCAGTCCGGTTTTTGGAACTAGCCACAGATGGCTTTGTATATTTTCAAATACAATTACGGGAACTCTGTATATGATGTATATTGGCGAATAACACATTTATTTAAAGGTAATACAATTATAAAGATACAAATAGTATTTAATAAATGTTCAGAAAAAAAATCATGAAAATTACAAAGTAGCGCATTTGATGATAAAAATTCTAGAATAATATTTATTCATAGTAAACATTCTGAAAGAAAATTTGATCATAAAAATAACCATGAAAATTCTAGAAGGAAATTTAATCACAAAAAAAATGATTTAAATTCTGGAATAAAATTTTATCATGAAAATATATACAAAAATTCTAGAATAAAATTTAATCACTAAAATTCTAAAATATAATTTAATCCTAAAATTAAAAATTGTTAAGAAAACAATATTTATGATTTGACAAACAATTGCACTTGTACCAATTAGATCATCAATCATACTATTATCAGAAATACTGATGAATAAGCATCCACGTCAATGCAAGAGACAAAATTTTTAAAATATATATATAAAGTCAATTCCACAAGGATTTACATTAAAATAAAAATTTACGCAACAACTTCTGTACTCAATTACAATTACAAAACGATACACAAAACGATAATAGAGTGCATTAGACCATCAAGTAATTCTATAGACACTGCCGAAAAGCCCCGAGATCTCATCCTACTTTCCACGCTAATATGCTGATGCTGTCTTTGACGAGGTGCCTGGCAGGAGAAAGTGATCAATCAGTGTGGAATTGTCATGTTCGAATAGAATTCCACATCACACAAAGACCTTTTCCTACTGATAATCATTCCACGAAAGTCAATGTTCGCCCGCGTGTTTTACTTTGATTAATTCTCTGCAAGGAGTTTATTGAACAGGGATAGAACCGTTGCGACTTGGCTGACACCAAACGGGAAAACTTCGCACATCGGGATCAGATATTACGAAGTAATACTGAGAAACGGATAGAAATGCTGTATACTGTATAGTCAACGATACAAAGGAGTGAAATTCACCGAAATTAAAAACATATTACTAATTTTTTTTTTTTTTTTTGAGTCGCCCTTATTGGACATGTTGTCCGGTGTGTCCAATAATAGCGAAGCCAGGGACATTTAGTGATTCCGGAGACCCTACAAGCCGATTGTAAATATTTTTGGAGAAATCTTCATCTTAAAAAGAGGTACAAGGTGTCCCAAAAACTAGTAAATAGTTTTCAATCTCTTCTTTGTCCGAAACTTTCAAAATCTTAAGCCGGTGATTCCCGGATGAGGTAAAACAAGTCCACCAATAGGGCTTTACCTACGGATACCAACATCACAATAAATGCCTTACGCAATTTTAATAGTAAAATTCAGAAATAAAGTATGCAACCATACACCATGCATTTTATAGGACTCTGATTTTCATATTTCGAGGTATTCGCTTTCGTGCAGTGTCATCTATCGACCACAATATAAAACATTCTGAATAAAAAAAATCGTTTTATGGGAAAATAACTTTTTCAATATAAAAATATACCAATTCCTTCATGTATTTTTACGAAGTTTTAAACTATTTACGAATTTTTGTGACACTTTGTACATTAATGTATGATATATGCAAGGGGGAATATTCATATATATAAAATTGATTTTTTGACTGCGTGTCTATGTGTGTGTATGTATGTTCTGTATACAAATCTACAATTTTAGATGGATCGTCGCCAAATTTTGCATATGTACCAAATGGGACCCGACTTGAACAACAGGCTACTTTAAAATGTCGTCAGAGCAGGGCAAATGCCGTAAATTGGCAAAAAACTGTCGGGCAACAATGGTTTTTGGGCCTCAACAATCACTTTCTGAACGTTTACTTTGGTTACCGTGGTTCCCTAGCAACGCGTTTAAGACGTGTATATGCCTTTACAATGGTTTGTCATTTCTTCAACGCTGTCAGTATATGCATAATATTTATGCCGTTATAATGGTTTGCCACTTTATTCAATTCTCCCAGTAATAAGAACTTTTTGAATAGACATCAGCATCACTTTGAGGGTAAGGCAAAGGATGATCCCCCATAGAAATCAGTGTTAAAATTGCCGATTTTAATGTAGAAATGCGGAAATTTGGTGGTTTTTTTCTATCATATCAATAATTTTAAAAATTGCATTAAATACTCGATTTTTGAAATATTGAGTTCGCTTTAGAGATAGATATACGAAGCCCAGAAAATTAAGTATGAAGTAATTAGCCGGACCTACTTTTGAGTTGAATATCCATGCAATAACATTGATTTGAACTTTTTATTTATATCTTCTCAAGCATGAAAATTAATGTCTCCGTATTGCCTTTTAATACTGAACTGCATAAATTCCTATAGTTTAGGTTGCTTTAAAATTAATTATGGGCCCGTAAAAAGTACATCGAAAAATTTCACAGCTTTAATTAAGCATTTTTTGAAGCAGAAACAGGCAGAGATGGATAACTTGAAGTTCCAAGTGGGGAATCGAAATACCTAGCACCCTTCAAAAATAGAAATATATATACATATTCTTTTTTTTTTTTACGTTTCTTCAAATCTAGATTTGTTTCTTTCATGAGTCGCGCAGGAAGTCGCTATATTGGTGAACTTGGACACGGTTTGTATGTCCCTCAAACAAAGAGGGGCATGTCACGTGATCCAAAAAAGCCTCATTGAAGAAAACCCGGGCAACGCCGAGTATTATAGCTAGTTAAAAATATAGATACAAAAATAAAAATGTAAAACGTTGAATATTAAAAAATAATGAAAAATTTCGTGTGGATGTAAATTCAGTGTTGAATACAATTTTAATTAAATTAGATTAATTCTGTGTATCGTGAACTTGGAACTTTTTAAATAACACGAAAATTAAAATTTAATGGAGTTTTGAAATAAAATAATTCAAAAAATTATGGAAAATTTTAATGGCGTTTTTCGACACACATATACTCTCACACACATTAATACCACATTAAAACAATTTCCAACGTTCATCCATCTCGTACGGACCAGTATCGAATAAGGAAGCTTATGGGAGTCAATATACTCCGTACGCCCTAGAAAATGCATCTACATCAGTCAATCAATAACGTTAATTGAGTTCCAGTAATAAAAAATTAATATATATTTGGAATTAAATAATTGCAGAAATATGACAGAAATAATTGAAGAATTATTAAGAGGAATAATCCCAGGAATTAGTAAAACTTATGATAATATTGAAAACCTTCAGTAATTTGGGCCTCGTTCGTTGTCAGTCGTTGTGCAGTCAATATCACTGGGCAGATCAGTCATATCCGTGACAGTCAGATCACGGGACACCTGCTACGAAGATTGTTGGTTTGAACTCGCCTGACAGTACTAGGATAGATGGATAGAACCGCTCACAACCCCGGACTGATGCAAAGCACCTTACTTCCGTTACCTTTTTTTATGTTGAAGATCGAATGATTGTCGGACAGATATGTGGTATGTGAATGTGTATCTACAATGTGATATATGTAATTACAATGTAAAATATAATGCTTAAGTGAAGTAATTTTTATAAAACTCAGGGACACTAAATTGCTGCTCGTGAGTTGTTAGTGTTTGCTCCCTGGAGGGTAAGATGTGATTTTTTTTTTTTTTTTTTTTTTTTTTTTTGCGGAGAAAAAGAAATGCTCCCTTCGGGGAACCCCATATGGTGAACTATGTTTGCCGGGCTGGGGGTTAGTATTTCTTACTTCCGTTACCTCAAAAGAGGCAAAGTAAATAGTTGCATGTCAGAAGTGGGATTCGAACCCACGCCCGGAGAACCGGACTGCGACCTGAACGCAGCGCCTTAGACCGCCCGGCCATCCTGACACAAGAAGCTATTTGCGACCAGCGTGGGGTACGAACCCATGACCCTGAGATTAAGAGTCTTGCTCTACCGACTGAGATAGCCGGACACGACGGTACTAGGAGCATTCGCAAAAACTTGCGTGACGAAATTCTTTAAGCACTCGTATCTCAGGAAGTACTTAATGCAAATCAAAAGCAATTGTACCGTCAAATGCGTGTCAACGGTGCACCCAATGATCACTCCGGTTTCAATATCTGTCTCTCCCACGACAACGATGCGTAAAATATTTTTTTCTGCTACATCTCAAACAGTTCACAATGAAAATAGACGACATAGGTGTCGTTAGTTAGCTATTCCGAAGACAAAGCAGATGATAATGACATTATTTCAGTACTAATAAGTGATTCAAGACACAAACAAACGCATTCACGTCAGTACTTATGGGCGTGTTTATGACGATGTTTTTTCCCTCTCTTCAATCCAATGTTTTTTGACTATCTTGATTTATATTTCTTTATCGTAATTTTTCTTTTAACAGAAGGAGCCTTTAAAACTGACAGAAGGTGAGCGATATACAGTCGAATCCCGTTATAACGAACTCCAAGAGAAAGGAGAAATCACTTCGTTATAACGAAATTTTGTTCTAAAGGAATTTCATGTTTTTGCGTTGTTCCTATACAAACTTATCTGGGGTATCAGAAGAGTGTTCGTTCAAACGAGATTTTCGCTATAATGGTATTAGTTAAAACGGGATTTGACTATATCTTTGAGAGTTTATCAAGAAATCTTACATTACTGCGAATAATCCGCCTCTGCGTAAAGTTCGGTTCTCAGCATAAAGAATTTCACCCCCACTTTAAAAAAAAACCAACTTGTTCATCATATAACCAGCGTATGTAAATATCCTTCACCAGCATGAAATTTTTAGAAATTAAAAATGTTTTTTGTCATGTTTTTATAATAAAAATGTAAATTTTCCCAGTATAATTTGAGTTTTTTATTATTATTCAGAAATTATTGGCAAATACTGTTTATAAAGCATTTTTTAATACAAAATTTATATTTTAACCTCGCAGCAGGAAAAAAAGCGCAGAGAACGGGCAGTATTTTATCTGCGACATTTTTCCCCGACACGGTGATTTGTAAATGACAAACAAAAATTCAATTTCATGCCATAAGTGTTTAATTCGGTCAATGTGTAGTCAATAATTGTTTTCTACATTTTGAAATATTTTCCAGCTCCATAAATTTTATTGCTTAAAATGTATTCCTCACAGAAAACATGAGAATAAGTTGCATGAAGCGAAACACGTTGATAATCAAGGATCTTTAAGATCCACTGATGCGTAAGGGCAGAGTTAGCTTAATTACAAATTTTCAATTTCCTTCTCACTCTCCCCCATCCTTCCTGTTACATATAAATTTCCTGCTGAGCCTGTTCAGTGTGAGCTAATGGAGCTTAATGCATGTTGAGACTAATGGAGAAGTTCAATTAAGTGAGCTGTTACGCTTCATGGAATATTTTATACGACTCGACATTTGAAATTAGTTATTGAACTTGAAGGGTAAAAGTCGATATTTTATGGGAGCATCATCAAAATTTCGAAGAAATGTAAAGAAATTTTACCACTCTTCTCAAAGGAAGCAAATTGATATGCGTTTACATAATATACGTAGCATTTTGAATCATTCAGAATTTCTTACGGAGTTTCCTATGAAACAAATGCGCTAGTCACTTTCTGGAATGAATATAAATTTCGTGAATATAGTTCCAATTTAATTCATTTAGTTATCGACAGACATTGGCTGAAAAGATAATTTTATTCAAATTTTTACTGATATTCAACATTCGCTGAAGTTCCACTTTATTTGGAAACCGGATATTCCTGAATTTTGGGGGAAATGAAACAAGAATCCCGATTGATCAGTTCAGTTGCATTAAATGGTAAATATGGATCTTTAGGATACGTATACATGTAAGAGTGACCGAGGACGATGTGACGGGAGGGGCGAATTGTAAAATTCCGTTTGATCGTCCCGTACTTTACGGGACAAACATATTTTAACGTACTATTCGGCTTTTTTCTTAGGGGGGGGGAATTCGTTCCCATCCCTTCCTCTGGATCCACGCCTGAGGGAAGGCAGACATCTTCAGCTACGAATGGAGTGGAGGCACGTATCTTCAGCTGCGAACAAAGCCGAAACATACGAAGTTCAGCTACGAATGGAGCGGAGGCACACATCTTCAGATTCGAAGAGAGGGAAGGTAGACATTTTCAGCTGTGAATGAAGCCGAAGTAGACATCTTCAGCTGCGAATCGAGCGGACGCAGGCGGATACCGAGAGATGGGACGGAGAAGCAACGAATTGTGTAGGTGCAACGAATCATCCCGTATTTTATGGGACAGACATATTTCCCGCTATGTTATTCGGCTCTTGGAAGGGTCAACCACATCATCTCCCTCCCCCTTACGGATCCGCGATGGTTTACAGGATGGCTGCAAAGACCATTTTAAAAATTGATAAAAAAAATTGGCCTTTTCTTTTTTAACTTTTCTACAGATTATTTAATTGTTTTGTGCATGAATTGTATACACTGTATACATTTTCGTGAAATTAGCACGTATATTCACGAAAACATGATTTAAAAAAAAAAAATCAAATTTTCATCGCATGTGTTTTGCCAACGCGGAGTTTTTACTCAATATTCCCGAAACTGACAGAAACTTTAACATTGTACTTGAGGGATGCTGAAGAGAAATTTAAAATGTAAAAATTCGATATCCGATGGCATGTGCTGATTTAAAGTAGATTATTTTTAATTATGCATATGGAGGTGATATAAATTTTAGTTTTTAATAATGCTGGATGTCAGATATTTATAGCGCAACTGATACAAAAATTTCTAGTCGAATGCTGCTAAAATTTAAAAAAAGATGTCGGTGATACAGTGAGGTGTTAATTTAAGTTACTTGCTGAAAGTAGCTGCATGATAAGGGATTTTCCATAAATTTGTGTTAAACGTTGGCTGAAAAGATGATTTTAATCAAAAATATACTGATATTCAAATCTTGCTGATGTTCAATTTTTTAATGAAACTGGGTGTTCCGCTGAATTTTTAAGCCGAATCGAAACGTGTATCACGATTGACCAGTTCAGTTGCGCAAAAATGTAATGGTGGATCTTTTGAATATATGGAATGGGGGGGGGGGGGACGAAAAGTTCATGAAATATTTTATACATCAATAAAAAACCAACAATATTGACATAAAAAGTGCGGTTCGCACTAAAAAACTTACCATGACGTAGAGAATATTTTATTATAATTAATGAGAAAAGTTCAAAATTTTCACTCACAGATGGCGCTGCGTCACGAAAGTCTGCGCATAACAAAATGTGACACGAACAGCACATAACTGATAGCTATTACGATTTGATTCACATAAAACTACCGCATTCTCATATGAGTAGGCTGACCATATTTTACCGGGAAAAATACAGGAAATCAACAATCATCAGCAAAAGGATGAGAAAAATTTTCAATTATTGATAAAATCACTTGGAAATCGCTAACGTAGGATATAAAGCAATACTCCTAATTCCTACGAAAATGAATTCTACGAAATGAAACTCTTAAAAAAACACTACAAATATGTCATATTAATATTCATATTTACTGTAATAACTACCACATTAATTTCTAAGTAATTTTTGTCCTTGATTTCGGTAAAGAATGTGGGTTCGAGTGGGATTCGTTGAGTATACGGGTACCAAACCGGGATGGCCAAAACGACGTGAGAATATGGGAATGTCCCAGGAAATACGGATCATATGGTCATCATATGCAACCTTCCACCCGTTTGGATGTAGCGTGAGATAGAAAGGGGGCAGATATTGAAATATAGTAGTTTTATAACACGCAAACCTTAATAAACATTAATTATGCACTGTTCGTGTTGCATTTTAAGCGATATGACGAGTTTTTTTTTTTTTTTTTTTTTTGGGGGGGGGGGGTATCATGCCATATGAGGGTGGGATTTTGAACTCTACTGCAAACCACGCTTTTGTGCGTCAATATTGGTCGAATTTTTATTAATTTTTAAAATATTTATGTAGACGTTTTCATCATCCATGTAATTAGATAATTATATTTGAAATAGAAAGTGTAGGTAGGTTCTCATGAAAAAAAATTGAAACAACTCTTTCTGTGGTTCCTTACCATTTACTATTATCTGCGTCGTCCTGTTGGTAGAAGCCGCCTTGTTGGAAACGACGCAGGTGTAAAGACCCCGATCCGACGAAGACACTTTTTTGAACGTGACGATAGACGTGTCTTCGAATGTCTGCACCGTAGTGTCTCCGTGGGCCAAAAATGGCTGTCCGTTCTTGAGCCATCGGAATTGCAGGGGTGGATCACCTTCATTCACGACACACATCAGCTTCGTGCGCGATTTCTCGTTCACCGTGAAATGATCTCTCAGGTGAATGGATTCGATGACTGGGGATACTAGCAAAGAAAAATGAAAAGAAGTACATAAAAAGTATGAATTTTACATTTGTGGAATCACACATTTAGATTCAAGCCTATAATGTTATAATTTTAAAAATTCATTTCATTTTCAAAAAAGTGTATTTGAAATTTGGAAGAAAAACTAATTTATTTTTACACCATGAAACTCAAGCGATAAGCTGTTTGAAAATACACATATTGTCTATGAATAAGAATTCAGCACACCTGAAAAATTTAGTACATGTTGTACTTTCAGACTCTGGAATTCATTTTTGCAATATCCAAAATGTTTTTGGGTGTTCGATACTCAAAAAATTAATTGAAAACATAAATTTTGCAAAATCTTTTTTTTATTTTATTTTGGTGCCATATTTTCAATTTTTTTCATATTTTTATTTTTTACGGAGAAATCATTCAGTTTATTCAAATATGTTGGCCAAAATGATGCTAGATATATTCATCCTTACATACAATTTTTCGCAAAATTTTATTGCTGCATCTTATGTAATAAATCATACTTTTCTTGAAGTACTTTGCCCGGAAGCCATCTTAAAAACTTCCTGAAAATTCAACTTCCAGTGCTGCCCTCAGATGAAATTCCCCAAAGTTCATATTCATCATATTTCTAACTCAAAACTTACAAAATCCAAATTTCTACAAACAGAAGAAATCAACCCATACATTTGTGGCACCAGGGTCCAAAAGAGTTATGCGAAGTCCTCATCAATCATTTTCAATCCACTGCTAGATGTTAGGTGTCCTCTTAAGTTTTGCATTTTCCTCTGTCATATGTTTTTACCATCCTGTTGACTTCCAGTCACCGTTTGGGATCTCAAAAATCTCTCCATCTTGTTTGGGGACGGCTCGGATGCATCCACGGGGTTATCAATGCAGAATATTTTATGTGCATGTGTTTTCCTGGCTTCTTGCAATTTGTCCTCGCAATTTCCATTTTAGACTTTGTTTTCTCTTTTATTATTTAAAACTCCTTCCATATCATATATATTGTTTGATTCTTATCCCTGTGATTCGTATTCTGCCTTTCTTTGTGATGACTAACACACATCTTTACATGCTCCTTTGTGCAGTCTGCAGTTTTTGTATCGTTATGCTTGTGAATATTTAATATCCATGTTTCAGGTACATAAGTCAGTGCTGGTAGCCCGCACTAGTTGATGAGTACGTTTCAGGCATAATGACATGTTGCTCTTAAGAACCACAGAGTTTTTGCCACAGAGTAAGTGCTCCACCCGATTCTGATTCTTCTGTTTATTTTATTGAGGATGATGGTTATTTATTATCCCAAGTATACATGACTTTGTACTTTTTTTCCATCTCTGTTTTTGGGCAAAATCTTCTTCCAAGAAGTGTATGAAATAATTCTTAATATAAAAGTCATATGGCTTTGATTGCATTTTGCATTTCCAGTATTGAAATAAGAATGAATTCTTTTTATATAACTCGATTTTTTTTTTTCATCATCCATGGACGTCAATTTATTTGGTCCTCGAAGGCGGTAGTTTGAGATAACACAACTAGGCATGCATGCATGCGCGAGAGTTGGCTCGCTCTCACTAATAATACAATAGCGAAGTTAGTTTTTCCAACACCAATGTGCACCATTTTATTAAAAAGATTGGTTGCCACAACAAGAAATGGACATCAGAAATAAGCTGATCTGAAAATAACATCTTCTTATAGTTGATTTAAAGGAAATACGGAACATTTATTTACTCCCGTATTACACTCTAAACACACAGGGCAGGTCAAACTTTTCGGACAGAAAAAAAGGCATCTGTCCCTCGGAATAGTTAAAAAAATGTTTACGAATTTTTTCAGAGCCACATCACTATCAATATCACAAAAAAAACATTTATATTATTAGTTATAATCAATATGAGCAATAAACTTGCGTACTTTAAGCCGGTTCGTAATCACTTGGTTCTGATTTTTTGACACAATTACAAGTCAGCTTCACCAGTGATTTGATTCCTCAGTTTATGTTTAGTGAAGTTCATGTTATAAAATATCTGCTCACATACAGTTGCGGACAGGAAGCTATTGAAAAAAACTAGATGCTATTTGTTTTCATGTTAACCCAGAACACTATTGTAAGCATCGATACAGCTCTAATCAGGGTTAACCAGCCGATTTCGGTCTTTAGCTGTAACATATACCCGGGTATATTTTCCACAGCAGCCTACCTGCACTATAAAATCGGGTATTTTTCTTTTCACCGTTTCAGTACCAAAACGTACAATTTTAAGCTCCAATGAGGCTGTGGATGTTAATTCCAGAAAAAATGTCGGTTCTTTATAAATAAAAAAGATGTTAGGAATCGGATTAACTGATAAAATAACTATTTATTAACATTGGCTGTATGAGGCAAAAAAATCAAAGGGGGAGTGTGTATGGTTCATAGAGACAATATTACTTATATGACTCAAGTCAGATATCTGTGACTCAGATGGATGTGGTGTTGCCACTAGAATGCAAAACGAAACAAATACTACGAAAAATTAACTAATAGTGTATACAGAGGGACGCCACAATTTCAGATATTGAAAAAAATTGAATCATAAATGAATGTGAGGTTTTTGTTTTTACGTTTCATTTGCTATTCTTCTTTCAAACATGTACGAACTCGAATATGATGCACTTGAGTAACTTTTTGCGCTGACACCGCAATCTATATCTGGAATCTCTACTGATTTCACGTACAAGCGTATGGCAAGAAATTTGGATTATCTATATTTAACGATTCGGCGATAAATATGGTAACCTTCACCTAACTTCACCGCACGTTAGACAAAGAAAGAACGGGAAAGAAAAAATATAAAATGAAAGATAATAGATAAGGCAGATAAGAGAGTTCTTTCTTTTTTATCCTCTTTCACCTTCACCCCACATGCTCTCTTCAACACTAGCTATAGCAACCCATCAATTATAGCTGGTGTTGGTTCACTTTCGCTCTTACATGTGTATATTTTAGAAAGACGCATTATAAAGAAAGAAGGGTAGGAAAAAGCAACTTACGTATATAACAGACAATCTTGGCAGAAGGGTTGCTATAAAGCTTCGCAATGTTGAAGACAGGGAGGAAAGAAAACGCAGAGACCCTGTTCGAATTTATTTCACTGGAGTTTGGACGTGATGCTACGCCCGTGATCGTAAGGAAGTTGAAAGTTACGAAACTGTTCTACGGAATGCAAGAAGAATGAGTATTTTGCCACTAATATGTATTTTTATAGGAACGCCGATGCAAAATGTCACAAGTTTTGATAGCGGGAAACACGGAAACCCTCCTATTGGCCCCCCAAGTTTCCACAGAACACCAGGCGTGAGAGAGCCTAGTCTTAATATATTCAAGTCCAAGTTCCAACTCCCATTAAACTTCAGCTCACCCTTCTGAAGGTAAAATGAATAATTTTATGAATGCCAAAAATTAAAGATTTTAATTGAAAGCATAACGAAAAAAAAAAAAGGAAGCTTAGCCATTAATTTCACAAATAACCGTACCAATTTACACAAGGGAGCTGTTGTTTGCTATAATAGAGAATAATCGATGATTGGGGAATAGTCTTTTTTTTTTTTTTTTTTTGGTTTAAGAATTTAATTTTATACTCGCATTGAAATATACTAAAAGAGGAAAAAAATAGAACTTTTGGAGAAAAAAAAAATTATCCCTGAGCAGAGAGATAGACACGTACTGAATGAACAATCTCATTATTACATTTTTTCCCCCCACCATAAGAAAAAAAGTGAGAGTTTTTATATCTGAGGATTTAGGCACTGTAGAGAGGAGAAACTGGATCTCTTTCTTGTGAATGTTATGCTATCGCGTCGGGTTATAGCTCCCGAGAGAGTCGTTTAAACTCTCACTAAAACTCACTAGATTTCACGAATTCAGTTTTTTTCTCCTCTTCTAAAAATACACATAAAAAAATAATAATAACTCGCACCGAGTCAGTTATTACTTGGGTGTGGGACTCTACGTGCTCGTTATAGTAATAAAATCGACGGTTGCTTAAACTTGCAGATTTTAACGAATGAGTGCACTAAGCGAGAAGCAAAAAAAAATTGTAAATGGTGGAAGAATCTATCTCCGCCAATAATTTTCAGGAATGCCAAGGATTTTACTCGTCTTCCAGTGATGCAGACTCATGAATGAAAGCTCTTCTCTGAGGCGATTCCTTTATTTTATTGAGATTTTCTAGCTTTTACTGTAACTGAAACTTTTATCATAGTTTTGCATACCTCTCTTATCTAAACTGTATGTGATTTAGGGTTCTTTATATTCATAATTTTTATAGATGTTTTCAAAATCAGGTTTCAAAATTTACTGTAAAATATTTTTGTCTACCATTATGTTATGAATAATTAAAATGGGGAAAAAACATGCAATACCGCATTTCTGTGCTCAGATGGCAATTTGTAGACACTATTTTGCCAAAATGTTATACTGTGGTTTTTTGACAATATAATTTGCCTCTGTTGTTTCCTCATAAACTAAAAGAGAAAGATTAAATTTTACCACCTTCCAAAATTTTAAAGAATGAGACTCCGGAATGAGAGCAACTCAATTTTTTTTAGAAAAGTGACTAACATTTTGGCATCTGAGCAAAGATTTATTGGTTTTTATTCAATTTTCACTGCTTCAAAACCTAAGTTCTTCTGTGCGCGAGTGAATATCTGAACAAAATATCATTAACAGACAAAAAAAATCAACGAAAAAGGGGAATTAATTTAAGAAATAACTTAAGAACTAACGGCATTGCGACTTTGAATATCATATAATTCGGGTTCCATGGAAAATTCAATATTTATGAAAAAATTAGTCAGAATCAGGGAGTAAAACAATCGGAAACTAATGAGTGAAAAATTGCCAGATTTAATGAGACAGAATTTGTGAAGTTTCCCAAACTTTTGAGACCTCCTGTTTGATTCAGGGCCCTGGACCAGACAGGTATTCCGACAGTGTCGCCAGATTCTGAGGTGCAGTGGATGTTCAAACAGCTACAGTATTTTGTAACGCCAGTCTGAGAACCCCTGGAATTTATTCACATATCTCCTATACAATACGTCACTTACGTCGTCACCCTGCATATACGTTATCTGGCCCTAAAACTAATGCTATTATCTATGAATAAACGAAATAAGACAGAGAGAGAGGTGTTGAATATTTATATACATCTCATTTATATATATTACTTTATTTTGTGATATCTAAAATGATATCTCGTGTTATATGCGGGATCGTTCTATATGAGAGTAAATATGGTAATTTTTTTAAAGAATACTTATACTTATTTTAGAGAATACCTGCATTCATCTAATGTATTTCGTCAAATATATACTTTTTTTGGTGAAATACATTTTGACTTTTACAGTTTATCCTATCATTGTCCTGAGTTGGCGATTTTTCTGGATTTTCAGATATAGTTGGCACCTTTATGCGCCTTTGAAAAGTTTTTGCCTATAATTGACAACTTTGTTTGTCTTTGGCCATTTTTTCGCTCTTTAAGTAGAAATTTTACATGAATTTTGGTATTTTTTGGCTATAACTGACTTTACTTGCCTTTGACACTTTCTTTTTTGCTATAACTGGCATTATTACTGTCTTTGACCATTTTCTTCGGCTATAAAGCAAACTTACTTGTCAATGCCAATTTTATTTTGCTGTAAATGACAACTTTACTTGCTTTAGAAATTTTTTTTTAGTTATTATTGTCAAATTTACTTGTCTTTAACAACAATATCCCCATATCCAAAGTATAATATTTAACCTTCCGTCGGGGGGCAACTGATCTAACAGGGGCACGACATTCATATTTTCTCTTCTCCCTCTTTTCCTTTATGACACTAGCGTTATTGAAAAACTCTCTCTTATCCAACGCCCTAGTGGCGTGGTGGTAAGATGCTCGCGTCTACTAGAGTGGAGGTTGATGTCAGGTCCCAATTTGAACTGGGGAAAGAATATGGAACAACATATTTTCCCTTACGAGCTTGAGCCAGCTACCGATAGATAAGGCTTTCATTGCCATCCCAACTCGTTAATGACAGTAAATTGCGGTATAGCAATATGACAGGAGTTGATGTGTGATGAAGTAGTGGAATGTTTCTTATCTAGTCAGGTTTGTTTGTCTAATAATCAGTTCACTCAAACCATTATTAATCGTGGGTAGTGACCAAAGTAATCTGCTCATTGCTGCAGATTATGCAATATTTTGAAATTTAGGCACATTAACGCTCCAATGGCTTGTGTTTATGATTATGAGGCAATGCCGATTTCTCTCATCTACTGGCAGGAAGAATTTTCTTGGCATTCTCGTTAATTTTCTTCCCTCGGGCGCATTTGATCAGACAAGCACAACGCAGCCATTTTTTTTTACCTCTCCCAGCCCCATTTAAATTTGTTCAACTGGTTTAATGTCAAATACATGTTTTTTTTCAGTAACTTTTGTGTTTTTTCTTCTATTGACACCATCTAATATTGAGTTTCATCACTTGACAGTTGTATCAATGAGCTTTATTAGGTATTTATTATGTTTTTTTCAATGGGTGCCCGTCAGCAACATTGTACCCGAACTCGGTGGTCAATATATTTGTCCCGCCGAATTGTCAAATAAATATAAATTTACGTAGCGACTATATGATGTGGGCCGAAATATTCCGTAAGGAATTTGTCATCATTCCGTGGACCAGCGGTGAAGAACACTAATTTGTGCAGTGAGTATCAAAGTCACGAACATCTGCCACGTTCATTGTAATTTTTACACCGAAAAGAAACATTATTTTCGTGCAACTGTAGATAAAATCTCACAGAAATTCTGATGGAAGTTCGCACAAGAATTCAAGTGAAAAACGTCTCTCATAAGTCCGAAATTTTCATATTATTCGCTAATGGAAACTATGCGTAGATGTATATCATACCCGATATATCGACGTATTCTTATTGCCTTCTCTAGACGTCTCGCGTCAACTTACTGCAATCAAAATATGCGTGGTTGTACTTGTCAATAGAAAATACACACAAACTGAAGTTAGGAAGTTCGCTTTTTTTTTTTTTTTGCGCCAGAAACGGATGTGGATGTTTGAAGCAGAAAAGAACGGATCTCCGGTTTATGTTGCCCCCCCCCCCCCTCCCACGTTTCAATCATATCCAATTTCAATATCCGTGTTTTTTCGGCTGAGAATTTTTTCATATATACATCTGGTATTTTTTTGATATTTCCAGAAATTTCGAAGTGTAACATGAAACCCTTTTATGTCGCCGTGGCTTTGGGTTGTTTGAACGAATGAAAGCCCCATCTCTCTTCTTTTTCTGCAGTAGAAAGTTTTTCTCGGATTATAAAGAAGGATTCTCCCAATTCTCCCGAAAAGTAAAAAAAAATTGTTTCGCATCTCTTAGAATATTTTTTTCCTCGATAAAACTCATGTCCATATAGTCCGTCTCGAGTGTATGAGCGCAATATAAATATGACAAATATACGGAAAGAAATCAATCACGATTAAAGTTTTAATATTTTTGCACATTAATTCTACTTTATGCTCCCACCACGCAATTCGCCTACTATACTAGTATAGTACGCGCCGTAGGTCCCCAGGTGGTCCTAGAGTTTAGCTGAGGGGTGTATTGGACCCCTTATATGTATTGCTGGAAAGCCAGTGTTTTACATGGGAAGTTACAAGTAATGATTCAATCACGATTTCTGATAGAAAGTAAAATATTGGACGTTTGAATCTGTCCTAAAAGTTTCAAACTCAACACAAATTAACCTTGGTAGAATAAAAAAGTATGTAATCACGGAATTAAGCGTCAGTGATGTTTTCTGTCCCTTTAATCACTTTAAAGAATGAGTTTCCAACGAATGATCCGCGAGATACATTCGGCTTTTTTCGAAGCTTTTTGTCGTGGTCCACTGATCATTTTCAGGAAATAGTTGAAAACACTGAAAACGATTATTTGTAGAGGTAATGAAAGAAATAATGTCGGAATTGATTAAAGAAATAGTTATAGAATACATGAAAGAAATAATTGCGGAACGAATTTATTTAAACTCACTTTCCCTCTGATTTTAAATTCGAATATCTCAGCGAATATTACACTTAGAAACTTGAGATATATTTGCTGGCATCGAGAGTGACAGCGCACAACAGTTTATGACTGGGAGTTAGATCACAAGCGGCCCGTATAAAAGTGCGGATGTCTTATTTTGTGACATACTATATTTTCACTCTCAAAACGGTTCCAAGTAATTTTTGAACGCCTTTTGAGCATTTTTTTAAATTGAAACCATACTTCTACGACAGTTAGTTGATGCGATAAAGGCTGCATTAGCACTTACTCTGTATATGACTGATTATTGCATGTCACACAATGAAAGATATGACATGTTATATGATCATTTCTTTAATTTCAGACAGCTCAATCTTATTAACAGTTGGATTTAAATATTTCAGACTCTTGTAACATAGTATAAAGCTTTTATAGGTTATTTTCAACTAATAAAACCACAGTACGCACCAACAACTGTAACGTAAGTTGATCCCGAAGCACTTTGTCCATCAACGTGGCGCACAACACACGTGTATTTCCCTTCATCCGTTTCTCTTGCTACATTCTGTATTCTTAGCGTACCAGTGTGGTTAACCTTTTGCCTCGAGTCAATGGGCAAATGGAGTGTATCTGTTCAAAACAAAAATATAAAGAGCTCAAGTCATGTTTCATATGGAACCTAAAAAGTAAAATTTTTTTCCCTTGATATATGTAATCACAAACACGCAATATCTGATTTTTTCTTTGATCTACAGGATAATTGCTTGGACAAATTATCTAATCACAAAAATTCTTCATACCTTTGAACCACCGAATCGCTCGAATAGGATGTCCACCGTAAGGACATCTCAGTACCAGTTCTACTTTGCTGATTGCAGTGAAATTCTTCATGGGCCTGACGAATGGTGGACCGTGGACGTTGATTCTTGCTTCGTGAGATGTTGCACCGACATCATTGCTAGCCTTCAAAGCAAAAAATATGAAGATAATTGTTTGGTTTACTGACATTCTACTAACCTCGCTTCAATTACCTCTTTATTTCGAAAACTATATGCTATCTCTTTTTTTTCTGTTATAATTCGTTATACGCTATAGTTGAATCCCGATTTAACGCATTTCGTTTGTGTCATATTGAAAATCTATGGAGATTAGCTAATATTTTGGGTGCTATATCGTGTTTCCAAGTACAGTAGAATCCGGTCTATCCGGCCTAATGTGGCATGGCAAAAGGGCAAGCCGAATAAAGGAAAATTTGTTTTGGCCGGAGTTCTATAATTGTTCACTTCCTAAACACCACCCCCCCCCATTCAACGAAAAAAACACCATTTTAATACCAAAAATCAATCTTATTCATATTTTGTGACATCTTGGTACAGATCATGAATGAATGAATGAACGCCAGAACTCTCTCTCTTTTCCACGATTTATCCCGTTGCCGAGATCTCTTCCAGCCCAGCTTCGTGGCAGAGTCTGGAACACTTTATTGTACGTCAAAAAAATAAAAACAAAGAAGAAAAAAAAACTATACAAAATTTTTACAACATTTTCCACGGACAATTCGGTACTGTCGCGATTAACAAATTTTGTCTGCTTATCAATGGATATTTTATTCTCCGCAAACCCAACCTACGTTCTAAGATTACGATGCCAAAATACGTTTGTCGCTAACATGAAAAAATGATTGAATGAGAACAAGTTATACTCCAGACATTAGGATTATCAACCGCCAAGTCACACCCTAATCAAAAACCTATGAAAAACGCTAGACAGGGGTCTAAGGATTCTATCAACTTCTTCTAAATCCAACAAAGAGCTAAACGAAATATTGATGCAGTTCTGGCTTGAAATAACTGTTGAAAAATTCTATGATCGATAAAGTTATGCTGCTGCAAATTAATATATGTTTAACTGGTTTTAAAAATGTTCCACACCAAACTGTTTGCATATGCGACAATTTTTTTTTTCAGCCACACAGAGTATACCGTAAAATGGGGGCGAAAATGTGCCATACTTTGATTCAGAACAGAGGGACCTTCTAGTGGCTTTTATTAAAACTAACAGTTTTCCCGATTAGCCGGAGGTAGCGGTATATTGATAAAACTGATGTCTTTTAATAAAGAAGATGCTAGAGGGCACTTGTTTGCTAAATTCCAGCATGACACATTCTCACTCCCGAGTGGCATAATCTCACCCCATTTTATGGTACGTCACACCATGGAGATGACGAATCATAACACGCATTTCATTTCCACTACATGTGTCATGGTAAATCTTGAAGTACTTGAAGAAAAACTTATGTTTTTTTTTCCTTTAACTAACATATTTGTTAACATTGAATAGTTTAAGCATGAAAATTTCCATGTATATAATGTGTTTAGATACTTAAAATAAGCGCGCGATAAATATATTCATACTTCACAAGTGTACTCTCCGCTATCCTCTGCTCTGGCATCGGTCAAATTCAGATAACTAACAACATGTCCATCTGGTTCAGCAACGAAATCTTTCAATGATATCCTCGGGCGCCCTCCTCTAGTGATAGTCTCGTAGTCCAAGAACCATGTAACTTTCGGCAAAGGATTCCCGGTCGCCACGCATCGCAAAGAAAGCACGTTTCCTGGTTCTATAGTGCTTTCCGGGAAAACCGATATCAATGATGGAGGAGCATCTAGAATTTACAAAAAAACAATTAAATTTGAATTTTAACTGGAAACAAAATCAACGCCAGGTCATTATTTCTGGGAAAAACAAGCTACAGTAAACCAATTACATGCGATCTAGCTTTATTTTGTTGTACGGTAAATTCCCGCCCGTACATTGAAGCTTATAAGTTACAATGTTACGGTAAATGTGATAAATCGGTTGTTATACATAATAACCAGTTATTATGCATACTTATTGATGAAATTCTCACTTTTACCTGTGAGTATACATAATATCCAAGCACCGTTGGTACATTTGATAAATTCTTGAAATTTATCGCCATAATCTGTGATCATGCATAATAATTTAGTGTAATTGGTTAATTTGATGTAGATGAAAAAAATTCCAAATGATTCTATTATGTGGGATGCATATAGCAATAGGTTCCATAGAAATTATAACGTGGAAGTGTGTCTGGTTTTTCAGGTTCAGGATGAATATAGTCGGACCCTGATATAATGTTACAATACATGTATGAATTATCATGTATAGTATATATCATATGACAAGGTTTCTTATGTTTACCACGACGCGACGCTTGGATATTATGTTTAATCGCAGGTGAAAGGTATTAATTTAGTGAAATTTATTGAATTTGCTAACGACGCATGGGTACTATCCATAACCACCAGTAAAAAGGATTAATTTAGGTTAATGTATCAAAACTTTCAAAATGCTGGACGATTATGCATAACAACGGTTGTTATGAGTAATAACCGGATTTTTCACTTTCACCGTATAACAACAATACATAAATACCCAGGTAGGCCATGGAAAAGCTAGTTTCGAAACAAACCCAGAGCATAAAAGCTGTTTAAGTGCCATTATATCCCTTCAACTTTGCTGATTCGGTAAAATGCAATGTACCGAAAGATTAATATATTGAGATTAAATAATCCATAGGCAAGCATTCATTCTACTCTCATAAAATCCAAATACGCATTATTAATTCTGAGGTAACTCGCTTAATAACAAATAGCCATTATGTAGATAGAGCTATTATACATCCTTTCCTTCATGGCTTTCTCAGAGGAACAAAATACACATCTATTTTGGCTAATACAAAATTTTACCACTATAAATTACGCAGTAAATATATGAGAAAAAAGTTAAATACGAAAAAAAGAGATAAACGTTTCTTAAGGAGTATATTCTAGATATGTCATGTAGACATATTGCACCATACGCAATCCTATTAAGAGCCATCAACAACAGGCAAAAACCATGTTATTGATGGAGAGAGAAACGTTTCTTCGACCGAAAGCTCCTCAAAATGATATTGTTTAGCAGAAACAAAATATTCTTCTCTTCGGAATCTTTTAAAAACCCATAAGGTTTCAACTGAAATTAATGGTTAAGCACAGAAAGAGCACGAAACAAAAACAACAACAACAAAATTATCCTCTAAACCCATTTATTGCAGTGATTGATTATTTCTTTTACACTAATTCCATTGGTGCATTAGTTTCCACCCTCATACCCCACGTCTTTTGCTGAACCATTACTGATCGCGCAAACACAACACGCACACATACGCCACTGTCTTTGCAATCACGAGAGGAAAATGGAGCTTATTAAATTTGGGGGAGGTTAGGGTTAGGAAGAGAAGGAGAGTTAGTTTCGTTTTGTTCTGCAGCATAAGTAGTAAAGACTTTTTTCTTTTCAATGGCGTGTGTGTCATTTGTCTCCTGCCGAGAGCAGATGTCGGAGATTTCTTGGATGGAAAACGGAGCCCTCTAACCCCTAATATGACGACTGTAGAAACTTTAGATAAACGACGGTAGGTTAATACTCTCCAGTTGGTGGAAAAGAGAGTCTCTCTGTGAGGTTTGTTCTCCTTCAAGAGATTCTAAAACGTTACCCATAATTTAAACGACAAAAGTTCGGCATCTCTTCGTGGTAGAAAATCGGTGGTGGACGAATGGGAATTGTGTGTAAAGGTGGAGTTTCGCTCCGTCTGTTTCGTAGGAGAGGAAATGCCTCATTTATTATACGGGGGGAATGTTTATCTGGACCTCGAGCTTTTAGTCTAAAGGAATACATTTTACTCGAGATTCAGGCTTCGAGCGTTTTCGGAAATGTGTTCGGTCAGAGAGAGAAACTTTTGTCTTCTAAACTCTCTGTCTGTCTTTGAATGACGTTGTTTCATGTATGAGAAGAGAAAGGAGGTAAAGAATTGTCTTATTTTTAGAAAGATGAAGAGACATTTTCTTGGAGGATACGGATTATGATTGTCCATTTTATTTCGGCAAACACGGGATTTAAGTTAGAGAATATAATACATTTTTGGTAAGATCAAATGTCTTTTTTTTTATTCTTATGACAACAGCAGTTCTCGGGATGGAATACGGTTATCTTTGATATACCTTATTTACAGATGGAAGATGATACACTTGAATTTGAAATGGGATTAGAAAAATATGTATTTTTTTCTTTTCTTTTTTTTCTAAATTTGAAATGGAATAACCAAAGAAAATATTTTATAACTATTGATAAATGATTACTTTTGTGTGGGATTGAATCCAAAGGCGATATCGGGAATATCCTATTTTATTGCTCTCTTTTCAATGTTTACCGTAACATATACATTTTGCCCTGCTGATAATTTATTAATTTTACCGAAGGTGGGTTAATACAACCAACTCATCCAATAGAAATTTTGTTTTAGATATAGACTATTTTTACAGCAGTTTCTGTTGATTTGGTTTGAAATATTTAAATTATTATTTTTTTGTCTTATTGTTCAACAATTATAATGCATTTTAGTTATTCTTATTTTTCAAAAAAATTATGCCGTATTTTGAAATGTTGCGGCAAACATCATTCAAGTCACAAAAAGTCTGATCTTGTGGGTGTTCTTTATTAAGTGGTTTAACTGTATGGTTCTTGCGAAGGAGATGGTACAGTAGGTAACACCACAGAATCCAAATATCTCAAGAGAGTTCACTCGAGATAGCAAAACCTCGATGATACGGCCATGGAAAATTTGGCAGAACTATGGATTCTAATTCTAAAGCAAGCAATATCGTGCAAGCTCGACATCTTACGCTTTAGGTGCAGAACATTCACGACCTCGGATAAAAAGTTACTATCAAATAAATTTTTAAAACGCGCCCTCTCTTTCAACTCATCCTTATATGTTATATTTATAACGAATAGAAATGGTAGTAATAATATAAAATGTGCACGGGGTTTGCTCAGTCCAATAAAGCTCCCAAATAATACACTCAACAATGTTATATGGTTTAATGACTGCGTAACAATAACCTTATAAGTTCGTCTACGACTGCCTTGTTTTAAACCTTATGAAACTTGTTTATGGTGTTTGCACTCAACTATACCACAGTGTTAGAATCTTAGGGTACGAGACATTATTTGTTTTTTTTTTTGCCAATAACTCAATAACCTAAATCCACGAATGACAAAGTCTAATTCCCATATTCAGCATTGAAGGACGTATATGTACGTAGGACGTATATACCCATATTCAGCATTGATTATTTCCACAGATCACGGTTTAGGGACTTCAGAATTAACCTCTCATAAAAGACTCGTATTACTTGGATTAAACAACGAAGTTCAAAAAAAAAAAATTCCATGATTAATTAAATTTAAATTTACGAATCTACATTCGTTGGATACTGATTCAATCGGTTTAGTTTCAAACATCAGTAGATCCAAGGAATAAGAAGGGTAATATGAAGAGCAACATGTAGTTTCTGCTGACAGCATGAGCTTTAAAAAAAACGGAATAATTTCTGACGTATCATCCTTTCTTGTAGAAAGTTTCCCCCTTAGTTGTAGAAATGTCACTTTACTCAGATTTCACTTCTACTAAACAATACATGCACCTTTTTCAACATTCATCACGTAAACAATGTATGGTGTCTGTATATGTGCGGTACTAATGTAGAGGCTGTCCCATAAATTCGTAAATAGTTTAAAAATTCTTATAAATTGCAGAAATTAAAAAGCTATTCTCACAAAAAGGGATTTTTCTTGGTCCAGGAAAAACAAAGTCCAAATTTCTGTCGACAGACAGGAAATCTGCACGAAAGCAAATCACAAAATACGTAAACCATAGTCCTATAAAATGGGAAGCGTACGATTAACAGCTTATTTCTCAATGTTTCTGGCTTTTTACATAAGCTTTTCATTGTGATTTTGACATTTGGTGGATGAAACAGTATTGGTGAAGTTGTTGTAGCAAAAGCTACGAATCACCAGCTGTAGTTTTTGAACTTTACGGACACAGAAGAGGTTGAAGAAAGTTTCTCTGATATGCATTAGTGCATTTCCCACCATTGACAAAAATTTGAACTAAATTTTTTCCCTGTACCAAAAAAAAAAAAAACGCATCCTTCGTAATAATAACTTTTCCGTAATTGACAAGTAAATATACCGATTCCTTCAATTTCCATGTATTTTTAATGTGTTAGTCATGCGTGTTTAGTGTTTGAGAAATGCTGCCGTGCGTCTTCATTATTGAAAGTGAAATCGGCTGACACCCAGATACTTCATTTACCCGAAACTTGTCGTTCCTTCCAGAAGCTCATCAGCAACTTCTCACCCTGAGATTCTTAGTTTCGAAATCGTAAGCTTTTCATATTCTCATTTTTTGAATCTATCATTATAAAACGAAAGATTCAAAAAATCTATCTTATTTATTTATTTAATATTGGCTCATCGGCAGGGCCCGGATGTTGATGGCATTTGCGTATTTTGCATTTTCTGCACTTTTCAATATTTTTCAGTTTTAAGGCATTATTTTTTGGATTTTTTAGGATATTTTTTAACCTTTAGAAAGAGTGAGATAACCCAGGTAAATAAGACACTCGCCTAAAGTTCCAAAGGATATTTAGAGGTGTCGCGAAATCGATACCCGATTCGTACTGGTCAGAAACTTTCCTGACACACAGGTGCAACAGAAACGCCACAGAAAAATATTGCTACCACAGAGAGTCCCACACCGAGGGGTTGGAGCACCAACTCATCCTCAGTGAGTATAAAAAAAAAGGCTGCCGTTTGGAATTGGCAATAAATTGTAGGTCCCGGTCTAATTAGTCCTTGTGTGCAGAAAATGACCCTGGTGCGACAAAAATTATCAATGGTCAACCTTTGAAAACTTTTCAAAATAACAAGTAAGTAAAATTTTCAAACAAAATATTTTTTTTTCATCACTGGCTTCCTCCTTTATAGATGACAAACAAAGTTTAGAATCAATGCCAGGAAATTTATGATTCAATAAGATTTCTGAGGCCACAATTTGCGCTTACACTAGTAAGATTCAAAACTAAAAACGTAAGAAATCAAATAGAAAACACTTCATATAAGGTATAAAGCTAAAATCATCCAAGGAAGAAACGGATCCAGCATAAGAGGCAGAAACGAAGTCACGTAGGAGGCTGTTCCACAGTCTAGCTGAACGGCATCTAAAGCCAAAAAAATAGAGGTCGCCTGTGGATAACATGACTAGATTCACGAATTTTCCAAAACTTGCAATTATTATAGATATGCCAATATAAATTATGTCAAATGAAGTTTAAAAATGCATTGAAAACAACTTACACGTATGTTGGCCCGACATGTCTGACACAAGACGTCCAAACCACCCCCACCCGACTTTACTCACATGACCGTATCTCTATTGACATACCCCCCACCATCACCACCACCGCAGCCCATCTGTTTCTCGGATTCTAATCACACAATCAGTTAAAGGAAAAAGAAAGAGTTTAACTTTTTGTGATGCGTTTCCTCTTCCTCACAGAAATTCACTCTCATGTCGCTATAGAAGTTTCACTTGAAAAAGCGGACTTATTGTCTGTAGAAAAAATTTTGATGTATTTATGGGAACGTCTTAAAGTTTTGAAATCGAAGAGAAATAAACCCTGTGAGTAGATCACGGTGAGATCTAAGCCCGCTCCTCCACTCCAAATATCCCAAGAACATCTATTGATGTTGAGAGAAGTTTATCTCGTCTTTTCAGAAATTTCTATTTCGTCTTGTAGAATTTCCAACCCACTCATAAATTATGAATTGTTTCTTTGAAAAATTTCAATTTTTGATGAAATCTAATTTGCGAATATAAATGTGATTTTCAATATATACTATAATAATTTTTTGTCTTATACCTGCAGTCAATATAATATCTCTTTCAGTTTCTAAACAAATTTGTTTTGTTATTTTTAATATAATGTTTTCTCATTTTTTGAGAATGTTTCATTTAATTTTTTAGGCATTTTTTCGGATCTTTGGGCCATTTCTTATGGTAATTTTTCAGGGTATTTTTAGGTCAATAACATCTGGATCTTCCGCATCAGGTATGCCTTTACAAATTCCTGGAAACAATTTTTAATATCTGAATAATATATTGAAAAACGAGCTCTTCCGGAGCTGTTTGAATAAGGCAGCCTTCTCTCTCTCTCTCCAGTAGAATGTGTCCAATTGATAGCCAACAGTTAGTGAATATGGGCAGCATATTAATTCCAAGTAGGTTCAAGTTAGATCGTGTAGTTATTGACACTCTTTTTTGGCAAATCTCCCGATACAGATAACCGATATTCTAACCAAAGCTTTTTGTCAACCGGCCAAATAAAATAGCGCAATATTTCAACGGGGATGTGTTCCCTTTCTTATTTGTAACTATAACTCGGATCATTTTATCTCGATTAAAAGTTTTCTCACATTTTTCCGTGAAGAGATAGAAAATAAAAGAGATACACAGTGAGATCTGGAGCAATTCTTTGGAAACTGAAATAAGAAGTATGTCTAGGATCGTAGAAGTTTTTTTTAGCCCTTTGATGTAACTTTTGACATTTTGATAGGGGATTACTTTTATAGTATCTTTTATATAGTGTGTTTTTTCAGTTGTAAAAAGATAGAAACATAGTTTTTCTTCGGAAAAGTTTCTGTAATTTTTCAATACACTCAGTATGATAGACCATTATAAAGAAAAAGAATGCTTCGTAAAATGAATTTAATTGTTCTATTTTACGTGTACACTTTGTGCAAGGTAATTATAAATAAACTGACACTACTCAGACGTATGTATCGCCCATTCTGATGGAGTAATTAGGATTAAACTTGTGTATAGAATATATGAACCATAGGGGTCAGAAGAAAGATTCAAGGAAAAATATATAAATTTCTGACCACCAGATGAAAAAGTGACTCTCTTTATCGCAGTTATCTCTTCCCATGGTCTAAATAGCGTATATTCCAAGTTTCAATAAAATACGTCCGTCACAACAGGCGCTATATAGGTCGAAGTAGTGTCAGTATAATAAAGCTAAGAAGTGTCAGTTTATTTGTAACCACTCTGTATTTGTGAAACGTATACAAATACAATGCCACAACATGCAAAATGCCCAACGAGGTGTTGGCTGAAAAAAGATGCCCATAACACAAATATGGATGTTATATACTTATAAAAAAATATATGTATAAAAATAAAAAATACTATATATTATTAATTATTTATGTGAATATATATAATTATATTACAATATTAATTATTATTATACATCGTTAACCTAAATCCAAAAAAATATATATAAAATATATGCAAATGGATGCCCTAAGATAAATTAAAAAAAAACTACCGCACCATTATTATTATTTATTTTAACTAATTTTATTTTCTTTGTGAAAGCCGCTAATTATCATTATGATTTTGAGGTTGATTTCTGCATTTTTTAAATAATTTTTCACCATTATATAAATTTAACAACTGGAATTGTAATTTATAAACATTTTTTGTTGCATGCGTGTTTTTTTATCGTATATTAATATTGTTAATACCTATGAGGTATTATGATTGTTATTACTATAATATTTAGCATATATTTTTAATAAATACAGTAAATTTAAAGCAAAATGTATTATTTCTATATCTTCGTCACGTTTTACTTGCATCGATTATATATTTGTAATAAAAGTTCCATAATATTTCTATTTCATCTTTTTTTCTCAGAAAAAAAAAATACTGTAGATAATAATTATCACTATATACAGGGTGGGCAAAAAGTCCGTATAAACTTTGAAAATTCATTAAAACCGGAAAAAAAAACCGAAATGAAAAAGGGTTTGCAGTGTTAGGTCACGGGAATTTTTTTAAGGCATGAAAAAAAAAAAAAAATAGCCGGTATTAGTGCGACATACCGGCTATACAAGTCAAGGAAAAGATACGCAAATAAAGAGCAGAATTCCTCCAAACCGTTTATTACAGCAGCATGTGTTCCCATGACCACCACCACAGGCAATAACACATTGCAAACCACAAATCCAGCAACGGTGGAGTGCAGTAGGTCCACATACACGGTTTATAACGGTGAAATGATTGTGGATTAGGAGAACAAGTTCTAATAACCGTCTCATTCGCATCTTTCCACCGAAGTCGCTCATACCAGCGCCACCTATAAGCTGTTTTTGAGTTTTTTCTGTCAAAAAATTTCCCGTGACCTAGCGATGCTAATCCTGCAAACCGTTTTATATTTCGGTTATTTTCCAGTTTTTTTACTTTTTTTTTTTGCACAAAATTTGCCCAAATAATGTATCTGAAATAAAGCTCATTCGTGATACCATAAATATTTTTATAACTACAATTACGAAAGAAAGAAAGATCAAATGTAATGCCACTTAAATGAACGTGAACGTCATAGAAGAGAAATATTCATTCTTTGCGTTAGTTCTGATAAGTCCTTGGACTAGATAATCTAAAGAAAATATGCGTGAAATGTGTCAGACGTAAGTCTGTTCAGAATACGATGCTTCTTATCAATTATTGAAATGGGAATTCTCACCAGCAATTTCCAGTTCAGCTGCTCCTTGAGAAGAATACTGATCGTTGTGTGCGAAGCATTGGTACATTCCTTTGTCTTCTCTACGTACAGAAGATATGTGGAGAACGTCCCTGGATAGTAAACGAACTCTTGAGTCACTTGGCAAAATCGCTCTGCGGTCTTTAATCCAAGAGACTTCGTGAACGGGATAACCAGATACGTTACAGCTGAATGTCGCTTCTTGACCAACTGTCAGCTCTAAACGTTGCGGTCGAAGACTCACCAAAAGAGGAGCTAAAAAGATAAATGACCGAAAAACAAAATTTGATCTTTTTAACATACAAATGTGCAGCAAGATTTTTATATAAAAAAAAAGTAACAACAATGCCGTCAAACTCGGTTATATAATGATCCCGATTGTTACGAAATCTCGTCTATAACATGAATAATTGAAGCTCCAGTTCATTACTATAAATTATAATATTACGGAATTTTGCTTATAACATCCACGAAATCACAAGACCACATTTTATCCCTCTTTTATCGCTTTAGCTTCCGTGTGTATGACGTTTTCCAATAAAAAGGAATCAAAGAATTTTCTAGAACTAGAGCAAATTATAACGCAATGATGCCCGATGTTGAAAAAAAAAAGACATTACATGTTTGACGCATCTTTTTTTATTTTCCTCCTCATTCATATAATCTGTATACGGGACATTATCGTATTTTCCCGTGATTTTGTACTTCCCGACTTTTCTTATAGAAATGTCCTGCTTATATTTCGAGCATTTTTCAGCGAAGCTTACTTTAATTCTTAAGTTTTACTGCAATCGAGGAGATGAAGATCTTACATAATTAATTTTCACTTCGGAGAAATACATTTCAAATCACTGCAGATTTGCTGTATCACTATATTTCTCGCCAACCTGAGTTTATTAACTATATTTGGCGACTTCGCCTTTGATTAACAACATTTTGGCGAAAATTAGCGATGTCCCGTATTTATGATCCTTAATTCTTTTCTATTGATAACAAATATGGTCATCCAAATCACGATGAAACAACAACTTAAGACACGGCATTTGATAGCATCTCATTTTATTCGAAAGTTTTAACAACTGGCTGTTGCGAAGATGAATTTTTGGAAAGAGAGAAATCCAACTTCCTTTGCGAGGAATCGAACCCACGCCCTAGACCACTAGACTACAAAGGCAACCAATCTCTCAATCTTTCCTTGGAGCTCGTGTGCACTGAACGGGACCGTACATGAGTTCCATGGAAAGATTGAGAGATTCCACAAATTCATCTTCGCAACACAGGGCCGTCATTTTAACTTTGCTCACCCCCAAATGACGGGGGCCTGTCGCAACAGCTAGTTGTTAAAAATATTTCGTATGGTAGAGGAGAGTGACGTCATCCTTGCATCTGATTTTTTTTTTTTTTTAAAACTGCTTTAATACGTCAACCCCTCGGTTATAACGACAAAGTTTTGCGGATTCTTCGATATTATTTGAGTTTGACTGAATTTGATAAGATCTAACTAAATTATTATATAAAAAAATAGAGTTAATAGCAGGAGTTTGTTTGTGAAATTACGCTGTTTTTTTGCACCCATTTCCCCGCTTATCAATATTTTCTACACTATCTGCCAATAAGTATTTGGACACCTGTGATAGAAAAGAAAAACTAACTTTATTCAAAATCAATAGTTGGTAGAGCCTCCACGAGAGGCAATTACAGCGTGAACCCTCCGGGGCATACTTTCCACAAGTCCTTGTGTGACGGCTAGTGGTATTTTCTTCCACTCGGCTTGGAGAAGACATGTCAGTTCCTTCACCGATTTTGGACGGGTAGGACACCCCTTAATTCGGCGATCCAACTCGTCCCAGAGGTTCTCGATAGGGTTCAGGTCTGGGCTGCCACAACGTAGGAAGCACATTGTCATCCAAAATAGTGCAGTAGGCATCGGCGTTGAGCTTACCATGAATGGGGACCAAGGGTCCCAGTCCATACCAGGAGGCCATAATTTGACCATACCATTCCCCAGACCATAATTCTACCTCCGCCGAACTTGACTGTTGGCACGTCTCCTGCCAGAATGACAGGAGACGTTCTCCAGGCAGACGCCAGACCCAGACCCTGCCATCCGAACGGTAGAGGGTGAACCTTGATTCGTCGCTCCAAAGAACCCGTTTCCACCGATCTACGGTCCAATTTCGATGTGTTTTGCACCACATTAACCGAGCAACGCGGTTGGACTTTGTGATCAAAGGCTTATGGGCAGCAGCACGACCATGAAAACCAATCAGATGTGTTTCCTTACGGATGGTATTCATTGAAACAATTCTCCCGGATGCCTGTTGAAACTCCTCGCAGATGAGGGCCATCAGTTGGGTGCGGTTCTTCCGAATTTCTCTGGACAGCACCCGTCGGTCTCTATCTCTCAGTTTCGTTGGTCTGCCGACTCGGGGCAAATTCCGACAATCACAGCTCAACTTCCACTTCTTAATCACATAGGACACTGTCGATTTTGGGTACTTCAGCTCGCTAGATATGTCCCTTAAGGATCGGTCATTTTTGTGATACCCGATAATTATACCTTTCTCGAAATCAGAGAGCTCCGAACTGCGCGGCATCTTGCATGTGACTAATGCCGATGTTGTTTCCTACACGATATATACCGGCGGAGGGCGTGAAGTATCTCAGGACCGCAGATATCGTCATTTGCATAGGTGTCCAAATACTTATTGGTAGATAGTGTATGTATGCTTCAATGTGTGTAAAATTCTATTTATATGCATATGTTACTGCCTAAGCCCGAAATCGGCCAGTTCATGTAGTGGCTGGAGATCCCTGTCCGATCTTATACAAAGAAAATCCGAAAAGAAAAGACATGATTTGGCGTGCTCGCCAAGTTGGCATATTGTTCCGTAATAATTATGCGCACACTTGCTGTAGCAACCCATGATATCACAGTCACGATGCGGTAGTTATTTAATTTTTCTTCAAAATTTAATAGAAAAAACTTTACGTGCGTATGTCTAATATAAAATTTTAAGTTTTTTTTCTCAAATTTCTCTTCGTTTTTTTCTTCTCTCGTCACATGCAGCTAATCCAATAATGCCACATCTTGTCGACACACTAAAAAGTTCCATCTAAGAGCTCCCTCGGAAGCCATGGAAGCGACATTGATGGCCAATGCATAAAAAAAGATCGGAGCCGACAAGAAAACCCAGACAAGGCTAAGATGGACCGGACTTGGATGAGGAGATTCCCAGCACCATCGCTGTGGAGCCAAGACGCTCGGCCAGGCTGGCAGGAAGACATCAGCGATACTTCGAAGACTCAGACTCGTCAGACTCCCCTGACCAAGCTGGACCTAAGCAAGTCCTGCTTTGAAAGCCCTCAGCGAACGTTCACTGTGCAGTTGGCTTCCCACCCTGTTTCTTTTTTATGTCATCATGATTTGTATACGTTATATATTGTAATTAATCTAGGATTTTTTTATGTATGTGAAGTTGACGAATGTCGTCGACAAAGCCTGGGTGGTGTACAGCTTAAAATTAAAAAGTAAAAGCTAAGTACAGCTACTATATATAGCCATGTATCACACGTTAGCACAATAGGACATTGGACAAGGATTGCCAGCCCCTTCACGAATCGACATCAGCCAAGCCCGAATAATTTCTGCAAATCGGAGTTTTTCCCGACATAACGACCCGTGTTTTTACCTTATTTTCAACGACGCCTGCTTGAATTTTTATTCTTCGCTGAAATCAAGAATTAAGAATATTTTCATAATTTATAGATTATATTACGATAAATTATGACTCTTACCTAATTACCTCTCATAATATGAACATATTCATGTCATGTATTTATCAAAAGTATAAAATTTTGTTTTGATGAATTACATTTAATTCATTGCGACTAGCTATAGACTAATTGTGTCATTGGCGATTTTTGACCATTCGTTTGGCTGTAATTGTTATCTTATCGTGATTTTGACATTTTTATTATGATAGCGTGAGATGTCTGGTATGAATTCTGAGATCCTGTATTTTTATCAAGGAAATATGGTCAGCCTAGATATAGATTATATGTCACTTTTCTACCGGAATACCTTCCGCATGTGTAATGAAACATCTTGGCGGACCAGATTTTGTGCACCCTTTGTAAAGAGCATACTGAGATGATTTCTGATTTCGATATTGTTAGCCAGGTGGTCAAAAACCGATATCGTAATATGCATATAGCCGTCAATATGATAATATACCACCGCAATAGTCAACTAAATACGAACCAATATATTTTTATAGTTCCAGATCATACTATTTGTTGTACGTGATCGAAACCCAGGGCACATTAAAACAAACAAAAAAAAAACGAACACAAAAAAAACTTATAATTAGGCTATGAAAAAAATAAAAATATGCACATAATTGTCACGAATTAATTCAAATGAGATACTTTAGGAACGCATTAAAGTAGCGAACGCATAAAAAAGGAGAAAGGAAAAAGTAAGCAAACAGGATGAAAAAGGGAAAATAGCGAAAAAAAAAACAAAAAAGTTCTTGCATTGATATTTACCCCAAAGCGAGTATTCAGAGAATAATATTGCAAGTGATTTATGAAATATTCATGAAAAATATTGGTTAAGGATTCCTTCCCCCCCCCCTTTTTAAGAATCCTTTTTTTTTTCCTTTTACAGGGTAAAATATATCGCCTAAGGTCTATCTATTAAGACAGTTTTCTTCTTCATTTCTTTCTAAGAATTCTAGGTGTTTCTTTGAAGCAACTGTTAAAAACATTTCAACATTTTTCATCGTTGTTTTTTCTCTACCAACTTCTAACGATTTTCTTTTGAACTTTAAGATATCTCTCGTATTTATTATCAGGAATTCCGTTTTTTTTATTTGTTATTGTTGTTTTCGCTTATTATTTTAAGCAAATCTGACGGTCGTCATCAATTTTTGTGTCTCGCATGCACGTTATTTAATTTTTCGCCCTAAATTTCAGATAATTTGCGTATTAGATATAGCTTGAACTGCTATCCAAGTTCTATCTGAAATATTTAGTTTTTGGTAAATAATGAGAAATATATAAAGATCTTAAAATCTTTGGAAACTAAACAAGATATTTTACCGATGTGGTCATTAAAACAGTTTATGAAATCACTAGAGGCTATATCATGAACAATTCAGAAATGAATAACGAGGAATAGAACTCTTGAAAAAAAATAAGAGAAATTGTTTTTTTTGTTTCATTTGATATAAAGAAATACGATTTAAGTAAAATGATTGAAGGAATATTCATCGTTCATAATGGCAACATCAATTATTAACACCTTCGCATCGGGAAACGAAAATTCCCGCTTTTCAAAAATAAACGTTGCCTCTGGGAAACGATAATCCTTGGTTTGCACCGTATGTTGGAATGTCTTTATGTTACTAAAATACCAAGATTTATATGAAAACGTTTTATGAAAAATAGCCCGATGCGAATGCCTAAACATAGGTGTATATGGAATTAAATTTTATTCGACAATTATAGGCTTCTTAAAAACTAAAAAGCAAAAGAACATAAATTGTTTTAGTATCAAGCTATTTTTCAATTTTTCCATTTTTCAATTTTTTTTATGTTTAATATTGTGACATTTGATTCCTAATCGAAAATAAAATTTTTAATACCTATCTATCAAGTCTTTAGAATCGATAGATAGATAGATTCTAGAGATGATAGATAGATAGATTCTATAGACGATAGATAGATAGATTCTAGAGACGATAGATAGATAGATTCTATAGACGATAGATAGATAGATTCTAGAGACGATAGATAGATAGATTCTATAGACGATAGATAGATAGATTCTAGAGACGATAGATAGATTCTATTCTTGATAGATAGATTCTATTCTTGATAGATAGATTTATCTATCTATCAAGACAGATTAGTTCATCAATTGTTTCTAAGAATTCTAGGTGTTTCTTTATAGCAACTCTTACAAGCATTTTAACAATTTTCATCTCGAATTTTTTTCGCTTTCTTAAAAATTGCGAACGATTTCCTTTTAAACTGTGAGATACTTTTCGTATTTATTATTAGTTATTCTGTTTTTTTTTCTTCATTATTATTATTTTCTCCCATTATTTTAAGAAAATCTGACGGTCATTATCAAGTTTTGTTTCACGCATGCACCTTATTTCATTTTTTGCTCTAAATTTAGATAATTTGCATATAAGATATAGCTTGACCTCTTATCCAAGTTATTTTCGAAATATTTCTTTTTTTAGAAAATAATACGAAACAAAGATCTGAAAATCTTCAAAAATTAGATAAAGTATTTTATTGATGTAATAATTAAAATAATTTGGGAATTCTCTAGAGTCTGTACCATGAGCAATTAAAAAAATGTAGGAAAAAATACGGAATTTTTGCTTTTGTTTCATTTGATAAAGAGGTAAAATGTAGAATAGTAGAAATAATTGAAAGAATATTTACTGGTCATAATGCCCATTAATATTAACAGAGATGGAAATCATATTTCTTATTAGTCGACAATTTTGGCTGTTTAATATTTAAAATGCAAAAAGTAGTAATTGCTTTATTATCAAGCAAATTTAGATTTTTTTCAATCCTAAATTCCGACGGTTAATTACTAACCGTTATTAAATTTTGAATAAATTATCCATCTATTAACATACATTATATATTTATAAATCTCTATTGAAGACAGATTTCTTCTTATTTTGTAATCTTGCTTCTTTTTTTTTGCAAGAATTCTATGAGTTTCTCTAAAGCAATTATTTTCGCTTTATTTCTAACTTTCTAATGATTTTCTTTTCAATTTTGAGATATTTCTCGTATTTATTTATTGTTAGATATTCCGTTTTTTTTTCGTTATTATTAATTTCAGCAAATCTGACGGTCATCATCACGTTTTGTTTCTCACATGCACCTTATTTTGCGCCAAAATTAGAGATAATTTACATATTAACTATGACTCGGCCTTTTATAACAATTTCGTTACGAAAGATGGCCGCGGGGCTAGTACCCAGATCGGAAGAGGTATTAAAACAAGAGTGGTGTCATTGGATTTGCCATAATGAGATTTACCGCAGACATCGCAAACACTTATATATTCTGGATATTTCCTGAGATACGAGCGTTTAAAAGAACTTCGTCATGCAACTTTTGGGAATCCTCCCAAAATTAGATGGTCCTCATTAGATGATTTAAAAGACGTATTCACGGTCAAAAGAAAAAAAAAACTCTAGTGTATAGGCCGCAGCTTCGAACTAGCCGCAAGAGCTGAAAATTAACTTTATAAGCCACGGCTTCATTACGGAAATTGCAGTAGTTCCTTTTCCACTGAGTGGTTAGTTTCAGACACACCACTGCTTAATTGACATTCATTAGTAAGGCTAAAATCATAACAAGAATGTAAAACTTTAGTTATAGCGAAGTTAGTTTCCCTAACAAAGTTAGTAGTGAATTATGATGCATATGATAGAATAAAGAATAATTCCATTAAATTATGAAATTATGTCATTTTACCTGTTACAACGAATGCTGTCTCGACTCTTCTTTCGCCGATGCTATTTCTAGCGATACACTGATACTGACCAGCATCACTGCGATCCGTTCTCGAAAATATCAGAGTGCCATGTTTGACCCAGACTCTGCCAGCTTCTTCATCCACAGGCATCAAGACACCGGCAACTTCTTTGACCCACCTGAAAAGCAATTATTCTTAGATATCAATGTGCTGCCTACATAATTACCTACGTATATGGATATTATTTTCTCTAATATCTGTATAATACAATCATACTTGGTGATATTTTCGGTGTTTATATTTATGAGATAATGTTTTGATACTATCAACTCAATTATACGCGGTCAAACGCGGTTGTAACTACGCAGTAAACGCGGTGCATCGAAGATTCCACGAAATTGTTTCGTTGTAATCGAGGTGTCGTTACAGCCCAGGCTGTAGTTTTCAAGACTGTTTTCTTGTGGGAAAAAATATTCATACGCAATTAAATAGTGTGCTACTTGATTGTTGATTTGAAATAGCACAATATTTGATTGTGTTAATTAATTGATCGTTATATTAATTAATTGATTTGATGCATTATGCTATTTAATGTTATTTCATTATGGTTTGGTGACAGCATTTGATCGAAAAAATTTAAGAAATTAGCATAACTAATACTAGACATCGCCGATTCTCACCAAAAATGTTGCCAATTGTCAGGAAAAATGCCAAAAATAATGCTTATAAATAATAGTGGGTGAGAAATACAGTGCCTAGAGGTTGTACGGAGATTTTCTTTTTTTTTTCTGAGGAATGTCATTACCAAAAAAATAAACATGTCGTAAATGTAAAATAAACATTTATGTTTCTAGTCATATTCATTATAACACATTTTATAAATCCTGCAAATTACTTTCAATTCTCTATACTACTACTGCAGATCGAAAATTAAAAATACTCTTATTTGGAGAAATTGAGCATTTTTTGTGAACTAAAAGGAAAAATTATAGGAAAATATGGGAATGCCCAATGGGTAATGTCAATAAGAATGCCGAGAAACTTCTAAAACTTCTTCTTGCCGTCACACACTTAAATTTTTTTTCAACGTTTAGTGTCAATGGAACAACAGACAAATATATAATGAACATTAATTCTATGAATTTTCAGGGAAAATGCCATAAAAACGGAAGCGAAACGTCGAAAAATGCGTCGTCAAATGCTTTTTCATCGACGTTATGAGCAAGATACCGTGTAGTTATTCTCAATGGAATCCAAATATTCTCCATAGGAATCCATCCCGATTGCCACTTATTAATGTTATATCGGAAGTATCGTTACGAGGTCGTTGTAATCGAGTTTTACTATATAAGTATATCCATATAAAGAGTATTTTATGTGAGAATATAAGAAGCATTGTTGAAAAATCCCTTCAAATATTTCATGAATATTTTTATGCCGATCCATAAAAAAACACTCAGAAAAGATTATTTTCCACATTCGCTGTGTTTTCGATTAGATTCCAATGGTAACGTAAATGAGGAAGAAAAATCGAAATTTCCACATGCTGTCAACAAATTCCTGAAACCATGAAGAGAAATATTGTTACGTCAGAGATAAATCTCTTTGATTTGAATAAATATTGATTGTTTTGAGCTCATATCCGTAAACATCCATCATATAAAGCCTTCTCGAATCGCTCTCCTAAATCATAAATTTGTCTTCAATGGCAAATATTTACTATACTAATATTATTATAACTTGATATTTTAGTTGCATCGTAAGCTATTTTTCCCTGTTTGAATGATCATTATTTCAGTTCCGAATTTCAAATTTTTATAATAACATGTATACCGGGTGATTATAATTACACTTCTCGTACTCTGAGTAGTTTCCTCTCAAAAACCGCTTATCCGATTTTTTTCGGATATCATAAAATAGTTCAGCTTTCGACCACCATGTGAAAATGCAGCACTTTTCCATTGAAATTCTACTTTTTTCCCCATGGACCATGTAGCATATAGACCAAGTTTCAATGGAATACGTCGACCAGAACGGGTGCCACTTAGGTCTGAGTAGTTTCAGTATACTGACGGGTGCTACTTTGGTCTGAGCAGTGCCAGTATACAGAAAATGCTGAGACCTATGCAGTGTCCGTTCTGGTAAACGTATTCCATTAAAACATGGTGTATCCGCTACATGGACCATGGGGAAATGTGAAATGCAATTAAAAAGCTCCACTTTCTCCACATGGTTGTCGAAAACTGAACTATTTCTTTTTATTTCATAAATCTCTTTCCTATGGTCGAAAGAGATGCCCTATTTGTCTCATTAAGATGTCCTAAAAATTTGGCTGTATTCGGATAAGCTGCTCAGAGTACGTGAAGTATAATTATAATCACCCTGTACTTTAAATTTTTCTGAAGAAAATTGATCATATACATATATTTTGGTATTAATTAATTAATACATTGAAAATTATCCAGTTCAAGAATTGTTTACTTTCTATCACCATATGCTCATAATGCACAAATACAGTATCACCGTCAACATTCAATGATTTTGAATAGGCGTCTTCAACATTCCAGACTTTTGGGCCAAAAACATTTCCATGAAACGCGAGGGCTAAAAAGTCATATTGTGCGATTTAAAATCATACAGTGACATCTTAGCCGGTGGACCCAACCAGGCCCAGGGCTCCGAGTCAAACGGAGACCCTATATTACTTCAGAATTTTATTTATTCCGAGATTTTTATTAAATCGAAATTTTCTTTGATTCTGGAATTATTTTTTTATCCAAATATGAATTTCATCATTAGTGAACTTTTTAAAATTAAATATGAGTTTTTCTATCAATAACGAAATCATCCCCCTTTGCATCAGCAAATATTTACTTCTAAAAATAATTTTTTTAATAATTATGAAATTATTCCCTTCTATAAAATTATTTCTCTTGATAATTCTTGGAAATGCTTTTTCAATAATTTTGAAAATATTTTTTTTAATTTTTCATTTATTTATTTATTTTTTCAATTTCGAAAATGCTTCTTCCAGTAGTCCTTCATATAATTCTTTCGATAGTTCTGGAAATATTTTTCATCATTTTTCTGAAAATATTTCTTCCAATAATTATAGAAATATTTTCCGATAACCACGAATTTAATTAATTAATTTTCCATGAATTACGAAATACTTTTTTCTGTCACTAATGATCTGATCCTCATCAATTCTGAAATTATTTTTCTCATTAATTCTGAAATTATTTTTCTCATTAATTCTGAAATTATTTTTCTCATTAATTCTGAAATTATTCTTCTCCATCAGCATCACTATCACGTTCTCGGTTGTGATTGGCTCCGCCATTTTTCTTCTTTTTTCCGTCCTCTTGCTCTTTTGTTGCCGGTTCATTTTGAATTTGACTCTTGTCTACAACAACGAGTAACTCCCGCTATAAGGATTTTTTTTTCAATATTCTCTTTGTTTCTGCTACTGATGAAGGAACTTTATATAGTTCTGAAACGCGTATAGCCGTGTTCGTTTTGGAATTTTGGGTAATCCGAAACGTCGATTATTTAATCGAATTAGCATTTATCCCCCCCCCCCTTCTTCGGCTTCAGCAAAAACTTCGAGGGCTACATGTGGCCCGTGAGCCATTTATTGAAAACTTTTGATTCTGATTCAGATCTTTAACAGCAAAATACAAAAATATGTTTTTCGGGAATACAGAAATGCATATAATAATAAAAACGAATGCTATCCATCCGGGTCACAATCTAAAAGAATCAGATAAGATGAGAAAGATCGTGATCTTTGCTCGATTGGGTCTTCCGATGGAGGTTTTCTCGAAGGCGATGGTTGTATGCTAGCGTTAATGTAAAGAAAATGACCACTATCCGGTAGAGATACTTGAATCCGTATATCCTTGTTTTTTTTTATTGTTCTCTGTTAATGGTCGAAATTGAAACATGAAAAGAAATAACATGCGAAAGGAATGACGTCGAATAAAGAATGGTGAAGTGAGAGTCCAGTTTTACCGCCTTTTGTAGATGGTGTTTTGAAAGGCGGAGGTTTGCCAAAGGAATCGCTGGAAAAACATTCTATATCCTACCAGGAACCAGTTGGCTGAGAAAAAGAACTTTGGGAATTCTGCCAAATTGATTTTTTTTATAGAAAAAGTCTACGGATGGTGCGTGTGTGTGTGTACACATTTTTTGTTTCTTTTTTTTGTGGAATTTTTTTAAGAAAAGAACAAAAAAATACGAAACATTCCATTTTTTTTCCCTTGCTTATTTCGCTCTTCTAACAACCGTTGATAGTTTGTATCGGAACACATATCGTTTATGACGTAGGCTTTGAATCTCATTCATCGTTTAGGTTGAACGAAACTATCAAACTGACATTAGAGCTGCAAACTTGAAACTCGGGACTTCGATAAGACATAAATAAAGGCCGAAACTTTCCGAGTTTTATATGGCATTTTGATAGTAGTACGTAAGGTTCTTCAAAAAATTATGCATACTTCTTTGCTTGAAAGATGACGGGAAATTTGGATATATATGTCCCCGAATGGAGGGTCCGAAAGTGTTTTGAAAGTACATAAATTTTGAGTTATAATGTCTCTTAGGTTATCGTCGTTTTTTGCAAATTTGTTATTTGGATCGTTTTTCATACTTTTTTGAAAAATTACTCCCGGGAAGGAGGAGGGGGGGGGAGTGATTATAAAAGGCGCCACATAATACTGCCGAGAGAAAACAAAGAAATTAAATGATTGATCTTTGTTTATAGACATTTTTAAGTTATTTTTGAGAAATAATAGGAATGATTGTTCGATAGCTGGACCGTTTGAACCGAGAGACAGCAGATGAATTATATGCATGCAACGTAATTATTTTTATAGCAGAATATTATGAAAGAGGATTGAAACGATATTTCATCAGTGCAAAGCCAAATTGCTGGTGCGCAAAAATAAGAATTCGTTCTCACGAAACTGGATCGCATCTGAATTCAACATTTTTGTTTGCGCTGGACTGAATAACAGCTGATAAAACATATTTACATCAAAATGGGGCGCAGGTAAATACAACTGCAATCTTACGAAACTGAATAGCAACTGAATAAAAGCATTTCATCATCATGGAACTCAATCACAGATAGATAAAACAACGCTTCATTGCCTCAAAAGTAATGGGATGCGTATTGGAGCATTTCTCTTGCGTGGAACCGAATTGTAGCTGCATAAAACATTTTTTTCTGGAGAATCGAGTAGTAGTTGCATAAAATATTTCTTTTTTGGGTAGAACAGAAGTTGAATGAAGCTTTTCTGTGGAACCGAATTCTCACTGCATAACTTTTGTGTGGAACCGAATAGTAACTGCATGAAACATTTCTTTTCTGTGGAATCGAATAGTAGCTGCATAAAGTATTTCTTTTCTGTGGAACCGAATTCTCACTGCATAAAATGTTTCTTTTGTGTGCAACCGAATAGTAACTGCATGAAACATTTCTTTTCTGTGGAATCGAATAGTAGCTGCATAAAGTATTTCTTTTCTGTGGAACCGAATTCTCACTGCATAAAATGTTTCTTTTGTGTGCAACCGAATAGTAACTGCATGAAACATTTCTTTTCTGTGGAACCTAATAGTAGCTGCATAAAGTATTTCTTTTCTGTGGAACCGAATTCTCACTGCATAAAATGTTTCTTTTGTGTGCAACCGAATAGTAACTGCATGAAACATTTCTTTTCTGTGGAACCTAATAGTAGCTGCATAAAGTATTTCTTTTCTGTGGAACCGAATTCTCACTGTATAAAATGTTTCTTTTGTGTGGAACCGAATAGTAACTGCATGAAACATTTCTTTTCTGTGGAATCGAATAGTAGCTGCATAAAATATTTATTTTTTATGGAATGTGTGGGGTATTAGCTGCATAAAACATTTCTTTTCTGTGGAAATGAATTGTCACTGCGTAAAATATTTCTTTTGTGTGGAACCGAATAGTAACTGCATGAAACATTTCTTTTCTGTGGAACCGAATTGTTGCTGCATAAAATATTTATTTTTTACGGGACGAGAGATTAGCTGCATACAACATTTCTTTCCTGTGGAACCGAATTGTCACTGCGTGAAACATTTCTTTCCTGGGGAATCGAATAGTAGCTGCATAAAATATTTTTCCGACATTTTTTTTCAATTATTCAGCAATTCATTCTGGTGAAACCGAATCAAATGTGAATGCAATATAATTTCATTGTCCCAAAATTGATGGGCAGCTGAATGCACCATTTACTTTGTACGGAACCAAATAAGAGCTGAATAAACTACGTTACATCGGCCAAAAACTGAATCACAGGTGAATATAACCACTTGGGCTGGGATTATTGACTTAAAAACTGGTTGAAATACTCCGTAAAAATGCATTTATGCCCTAAGAAACCAAAAATATGCTATATAAAACAAGAAAAGTGACTTAAATTTCCCATAAAGATAGTTTCAATGAAATAATCTATAAACAAGGAATATATACACTCATTGCCATAAAAATTTGCGCACCCAGAAGAAGTCGTCAAAATGAAACGAAATTTTACACATGTAAGTACTACGTTGATATAAGTAAGTGATTAGAAAATCCAAGAAAAAGGATCATTTATTGCAGAAAAAAGTACAGATGAGCAGAAGTTTTAGTACTCTGTTGTACCCCCTCTAGCACGATGCGATACGAGCGGGCATTGAGGCATACAAGTTCCGTATGATGTCCTGAGACATCTCCTTCCACAGTTGCTGTAAATGCGCCTCTAGTTCGACCAACCTCGTAGGGTGTCCAACTTGCCGTCCCAAATGATCCCAGATATCCTCGATTGGTGACAAATCTGGGGATAGAGCAGGCCAGGGAAGGGTGGTAATGTGGCGGAGGCAGTCTTGTGACATCCTTGCTGTGTGTGACCTAGCATTGTCTTGTTGAAAAATGGCTCCTGGGAGCCCTGCCATGAGTGGCAACACATGTGGCTGAAGGATGTTATGGACGTACCGCTGGGCTGTCATTGTGCCATGGATCAATATTAGGGGTGACCGTGTATCGTAAGCAATGGCACCCCATACCATAACACCAGCTGTGGGAGCGGTGTGTCGCTGTAAAGCGAAGGCAGAATTGAAGCGTTCACCACGGGGCCTCCACACACGAACACGATTCTCATCACTGCTCAAGTTGAATCTCGATTCGTCGCTGAAGACGACCTGGTTCCATTCCGTTGCAGTCCAATCCCGTCGTGCTCTACACCACTCCAAACGGAGGCGTTGGTGGGTGGGTGTCATTGGCAGCACACGTAATGGGCTCCGCGATACCAGATGTCCTTCTGCCAGGCGCCTTGCGATGGTTCGGGAAGACACAGGGGCCCGTAGTGAAGCTGCTGCCTGTGTCTGGATAGAGGCCAATGAGGCAGTTGGCTCTACGCGTGCGTTTCGGATGATGTGACGGTCTTCTCGACGACTGGTCTGTCGAGGGCGTCCTGAACCTGATCGCCGTATATAAATGACATCTCTTCTGTCCACTGGTCCCAACACCTCCTCACAGTAAAATCAGAACGGCCTAGTTGACGAGCTACTCGCCGAGCTGACCACCCAGCTTTCATCATCCCGATGATTCTTTCCCTATCGAACTCTGGCAACTGTTCATATGGTCTTCGACGGCGGCGTAACGGCATGTCTACGTCAGCATTTCCTTTGCAAACGATTAAATACACTCCAGCAAGCTCTGCTTACCTGTTTTATACTCCAGAGAGAACGAAGTTCAACGCCGCCCTCTGGTGGCATTACGCAATGCGCAATCACGCTGCATGTCTAATCATTTGCATATCTGCCCGACATGTACCTTCAGGCCAACTTTCGTTTCGATCCCACAATTATTTCTTGATGCGCGAATTTTTATGGCAATGAGTGTATATTAATGGAATTAAAACCATTTTAAACCATCATTAGTTGTTTGAACTAAAATTATTCAATTTATCGAATGTATAGACCTCTCATCACACGTCTCACTCTTATGCAAATTTATCTACGAACTCAATGCTAAAATGGCTGTTACGTATAGTCAAACCTAATCAAGACAAATTTGTTTAGGTTTGAATATGAATTTTATATTTTTCACGTTGGACGTAGTGAATTCACTATTCTGTTGGTTAATTAAACTCGTTTAGTCCGAAATATTTTTTCCTGTATTTTTTCGAAGTTCGACTATATTTCGTCTTGAACTCATAATACATACAGGCAAAACGACCTACCAAATTTTTGCTTCCGAAATCCAAGACAGAGAGATGGGAATTCTTCTTGAACTATTGATTTATCATTTATGTCAAGTGCTAATCAATTATGTTATGCGTTATCAATTCACTGTTATTCATGAGGGGCAAAGGACAGTGGTAGGAGAACTTGAACGATCACTAGGAAACCTTGAGGATAAACCTTTGAAGATAAGTCTGCTTCGTAACATTCTACCTCTAGCTTAGGTTGGAGGGATTGGTATGGTCACTGGGACGAATGTACAGATGTTTCTGAACACCGGGATCCCCTCTTTTTTTCCACTCGACCCTGTATAAGTCTTTCAGTAGAAAATGGTATGACAAAGAAAAAAAATATATTTCTTATTAAAAATGCAAAATAATGCCTTAAAATCATTAAAATATGTTCTATCACATAAAAATATTGACAAATGCCAAAAGCTATAGAGAATATGTAAAAGTTTAGAAATCCTAGGCCCAATAACTACGATTCATTCTGGTGGAAGTGAATCTGAGCTGAATAAAATATAATTTCATCGTCGCGGTACTGAATTGAAGGTGAATGGAAAAAAACTTTTTAATCCGGCAAAACTGAATAACAGCTAAACACAAAACATTTGAAAATTCAATACGAAATAAGATAATATGAATGCAACCAAACAGCTTCAAACTACTTTACAATGATTGTGAAGGAAAATAATAATCGCAACAAGTGAGTATCAGCCGAAACGTTTACCACTGTGTTATTGGAAGTACTCGGATATTTTATGAATTCCCAAAGTGAAAAAATTCAATTTCGACGATTTTAGTAAGTAATATTCTTCACCAAAAAGTAAATAAATAAATAAAATACAGTAAATCCCAAGTGGTTACGTACAAATTTCCTCTTGACTCTATGGAGGATAAAAAAAGGAAGATTTTTCATCATTTTGAAATGGAATGGAAGATTTCCTCACCGATATGACGGAGGTGGATTCCCTTGAGCAACGCATGGTAGTTCTGCAGAAGAACCCTCTTCAGCTTGTATTTGAGATCTGCTGAAGGTGAATCTTGGAAGTGTTGAGGAATGCGGTTCTGGGCAAGTGAATTTAAAAAAAAAATTATAAAATTGAAAAGTGATACAAAATGCATAACGAAAAGTTTAAAAAAAATTATACTCTCCAGCAATCCAAATGAATTAAGAATCATTTATTAGTAATATATGTACAATCAATACCAAGCGATTAAGGTATCCGACTACGTTCGAAAGTACTTTTCCATAAAACGGTTCTGGAATGAGCATTAATGACATTTTTTTTTTGATAGAACTTGTCTTGAAATGGGGAAAAGAAAAATAAGATTTTTTTACTACTCATGTCATTTTCTATGAAAAAGTCGTTATGTGTCAAGTTTTTTGCAAAATTCGTGTAATATTGGAAGCGCTATTGCGAAAAAAAAATTCTATTGAATGAAATGTTTCTTGTATTTCTACAGTGTAATCAGATAGTAATGGTGCAGATAATGAGCTAATATTTAAAGGGCTGTATGGTATGATCATAAGTTACACTCTCAACTCGGTTAATGTTAGTGTCATTTTTTTGAAATTCCATCCTACATATTGTCTAGAAAACAGTTTAATTACACAAAAAATATATGTGATAGACGTTAGATTTTGATGCATAACCTCACTAATATATGACAAAATACCATTTTAAAATTTTGTAATGATACAATCAATAAAGTTTTAGAAATCGTTTTTCAAGCTCAAATAAAATGTTGGAAAAAGGTATTCGTAAAATTCGTTTAAAGTTTTTATTCACCGATTACTTGCGTGTAAAAATGCAACACTGAAGTGGACGTAACTTCAATCTAAGCGTCGTATAAACAAAACAAGGGCCTGGTTTGGAATCATAACTCACAGGGATTTCATAAAATATAAAATGAAATGAAATAAAAATCGATATTTTCGTCCAAATGGACGTTTTCTACGTAGTCGGATACCTTAACAATGGCAAAGAACTTATTATTATTATTACACTTTCTATACGAATTTTTTCCCCAAACGATACATGTTAAATATCTGGACTCCGATATAAAGAACTCAGATTTAACGAATTTCTAGATTTAACGATTTTTTTTAGAAGTTCCCGTGCATTTGTTTAGGTTTTTGAACCTTGGTATAACCATTTTCCTCGATTTGACGAATAAAATTAGGAGTGTTATATGGTGCATTAAATCGTTAAATAGAGTTCGAGTGCGTTACCATTGCACACAATACAACAAATGACCACTAAAATTGACTCTTTAATTGAAAAGCATTGAAATATCCAGAGGATATCTTTTTCGGGTAGTATATAAAGAAATTGTCATTACACAGCACAAAAACAATCGTTTTCAACGTTTGGGGTATCTGATTACCTTTCTCAGCACTTTTCTATAAAAAGGTACTAGAGTGATTTGAATATCATTTTTTTTTATGGAAAAGTGTCTCAAAAATGGAGAAAATAATACATTTTGGGCTACCTTTATCATTTCTATGAAAGAGTCATTTTTAAATATCAAATTTTTAGCAGAATTCAAGTAATATTCGAAACACGATTACAAATAATTCTATGATTGAAATGTTATGTCGTTTCCCCAGTACATTACGCTCGTAATGCATAGTACTAATGAAATTTAGAGGTTTTTATGGTATGCGATCATAAGTTACGCCCAAATCTGTCGATGTACGTGCGAATTTTTTTTTGAAATTTCATTCAACATATCCTATATATAAATACTTTAATTAGTTAAATACATGTGATATAGAACGTTAAATTTTAGTCATATCCTTAACAATATATGACAAAGTATCATATTGAAATTTTGTAATAATACAATCAATCGATTTTTTGAAATCATGTTTTAAACTCAAGTAAAACACCGAAAATTTCATTATTTTTAAAACGCATTCAAAGGTTTTGTTAACAAATTAACCTGATGTAAAAACACTTATGCGAATGTAACTTCGGTTCTAAGGTCATATAAGCAAAACGAGGCCTGTTTTAGAATCAGAAGAAATGAGGCTTTGATAAAAATTGAATATTAGAAGAAAATATAAAACGATAATTTTTTCCGAAATGGCGTTTTAAACATAGTCGACGGCTATCTGAAAAAAAAGGGGCGTTGCAGTTTTATACCATTTTTGACGAATGAACATCAATATTTGTCCTGTGTGTATGCACAAGCGATACTTCACTCCAAAATGCAAGAGTTATTGATCGTCCCTGCTTGGCTTGCCAACAAATAAGAGATCTGTGTACTTTTGAGCATTTTTTCCGGTGGTTGTAGAACTCTAAAAGCGTCATTTTATCTTAAGATTCCTGGTAATACGTCCACATAATATACTCAAACTCTGAATAAAAACGTTTAGGATTTGCTTAGAACCATCAATGCTGAAACAAGCTCAAAATATAATATGGCTCCACTTGAGAAATATAAGAAGAGCAACAGGGTCGCATAAAGTGTCGAATCATTGAGGCTGTTCACCTGAGCTGTTGAAAAATCCACAAGAAATGCTTTCTTTCTCATTGAGTTTTTCTCATTGGTCAGACATTACTTCGATTGACTTTTGAATGGTAGGAATGATTTCTTTTACCAGCTACACGTGTCTTATAACAAATTAATGTGTTTTGTATAACGGAAGAAACTGAGTACTTCCCTTCATATGCTATTTTTAGCATGTTCAGGTTCGCAGTGACAACGCAGAGGAAAAACCAGACACGTGTATATATCGATTTATGTGTATACACTGTGTATTCCTTATCATATTTCTCATTCGAGTTCATATATATTTTCGTTTTTCTCGATTTTGTTTTCTGGAAAGACATTTTTTATTCTCACGTGACATATTTCATACATATTTCCTTACATTCAAAGTGATTTTTCTTTTCATATAACGCCATCGGTTCCTGTTGCGTTCCTTATAGAAAAAGTGTGATACAGTGCATGAGACGCTTGATCTGATCACTTGAAGACTCGGGGCTTTCTGATAATAATATGACCGATTCATAACTATATCTGAAAAAATCACGGTTGTAAGCACTATGTCCATACGTCCCATTTGGTCCAACGGGAAGTAAAGAAACAGGACGACAGGCACAGGTTTCAAAATAAATGTGTTGAATCATGATTTTTTTTCGATTATTCTAGAATAGGATTTTCCCCTGTTTTTACCGAAATACATATTTTTATTCAGATATTGCGGGGAGTTAGAATGAAATTGTTTAATGTGTAATTCGGATAGGGATACATTTTATAATGTACAGTTTACGTTCCATAGATCCCTTGTTAAAGCCTTCCGGCCAAGGAATTGTGAATGTGATTAGATGGGGAAAACCGACTATGAACTGAAGAAAGATACTTTTTTGTCCTTTTTACTTTACACATGACTTCAATATAAGAAAACAATTGCAAAAACAGTGATATGTATATCGATCATAGTCACTATTTTGGGTGGATTAGCACATTGTGAACTGAGTACGCAAATTTTTGTCAATAAAGGAGCTTTCTGACATTCTAACAGTTTTAAAGATTGATAACGATAACTTCTACGGAAGAAATGAACCTTACCTTGAAAATATGAAAAAAAGAAAAAAACCTTCGATAAAAAAAAATAGAAACCTAAGTCCTGATAACTACACGATTTTTTTCCCATGCTATGATATTCATCCCTTATATACTTGGCGAAAGTGATAGCAATACCCGAATTATAACTTTATCCATGATTCTAATAAGAAGCATCTACTATAACAAGAAAGATGGTTGTAACCTTAACTTCACATATCAGCACTGCAGTTTCCCATTAACGTTTATTGTTTTACCAATACCGATACATGTCTCCTTATCGGTGTGGGTACATAAAAATCACATGAATCCAAAATTGCACCCACACAATCTAGAATTATTCAAAACAATTTTTTCTTCCTTTTCTTAGGGTGTGGTAAACGACGCACATACTTTAATGAAACGTCGGCTCTTTCTCACTTCATCCCGCTCATAAAATTCTCGGTATTTTTAAGCAGGCTATAGTTCAAAAAACAATCTTTACTATTAGAGTAACATGCATTTCATACTAAGAGCGTCATTTAGTCTCGCGATTCCTGGTAATAACGTCCATAATGTGCACAATATATTACAGCTCGAAGCTGTACGCGCTCCGTTATAGCCATAAAAAGGTCACGGTTAAGGAATTCCGTAGTGCCGGTCGGAAAATGACTCTTTTGTTAATACCGGGCAATATAATGTATATGTTTGGAGTAAGTGCGTGGAAACTCCAGAAAGCAGTCCTAATTTTTTTTTTTTTTCTTTTTTGTAATTTCATAATTTTTTACGAAAAATCTCTGACGTGAGCAGAATACACATTTCTTCACAGTTCATAACATACCTTATAAATCATCACGTCGTGTATATAATTCATTCCATACTGCATATTTCTTGTTATTCCTCTCTACCTTTGTGCCGATATAATATGTACAGCAAGTATAGATACTTATTTCGAAAGATCTGTCCTAAATAATCATATATTTGAAAAACGTTATATACAGGGTGTGTTGTTAAGTCCTAATGCAGCTTTTATCTCCTCAACCATTCCTATTAGAAGTGGGATCTAATTAAAAAAAAAACGATCACAATATGTTCAGAAATCATACTATACCAGTTTTGAGGAAATACAGTGTGTCACAAAATAAAAAAAAATAAGTGATACTTCCAATTAAAAAGTTGTCCTGTTTCTCCTGAGGCTAACAAAATAAATTGTCATGTTTCTAAGTGCACGTAAGGAAGTAACTAATTCCCGTATCAATATATTTACCAGTACGAGCTTGGAATTGTACACAATCACCGTTGAATATAAGAAATTTTCGATTAATGGACAAAAAAGTAATGAAACTGAATTTTGAAAAAAATTAGAATTTGTCTAATTTTTCACTGTCCGCTAACGAAGGGGGGGGGGGGGGTTGAAAATTGTCCAAGTGCAATATTCACTGACATATTTGAATTCATAAAAGCAGAGCAAAATTGAAGAACGGCATAAAATAACGTCCAACGCGTGTTTCCTTCATTCATTCAGTACTTTCCAAACTTTCCTCCGAATTCTGAAATCGGAAGTCTCAGCGAATATTGCGTTTGGTAATAGGCAATTATTTTGGTCTCAGGGAAGGGGGGGCTAGGGTAACTGCTTTATAATAGTGAAGTTAGAGGAGCGGGGCCATGTAAAAATTCAGATTTTCTATTTTATGACAATATTTTCACTCTTGAAATTAGTAAAACATTTTTGAATACATTTTGAGCATTTCGTAAATTATAACGATACCTTTACGATGAAAGTTTGATGAAATAAAGGCCTGATTAGGACTTAGGACACCCTGTATATAAAAATGTTTATATTTTTCTGTTGATATTTCTCGGATTTTTGATTCCTTATTTTTCGACGATTGGCAATTTGTTCATTACTGTTTTGTAGATCACATATTTGCACTTGATCACGTGTTCTTTCTTAGTCCATGGGCTGGATGTTGACCACCCCTGACTTAGATTGATATAAATAAATTGACCTTTGTACCATACGGTATTAATTTATTTTGCTGAAAATATGTCTATTTTACTGTGAATATGATAAATCGGGGATTATCCATAATGATCAGTTACTATGCATAATAATTACGGTAACGTTGATAAATTTCACTGCATTTATCATTTCACTAGCAATTATTATATTTCCCAAAGCAATTAAGTCGGTAGTACAAAAACATCACAAATTCAACCACTTATCAGTATTTTTTTAAACTCAATCACCAATTTTGCTAACGCTGCATTTCATACGAAACAATGAACACAGCCATACGACACGTCAAAAGGTAATTCATTCTACGAGTATCGGATGTCCAAAAAATATGGCCTCCAACTCCGTCCAAGGAGAACCTCTTGGACATCACTATTCATAGCTACTACTTTTCCGGCTAGCATTGTCTAATGGTTTCAATTTATTCGACAATGCAAAAAAATTTGAAATTTCGAAATTCCGTAATTTCCGAGTATGAGTCGGTATCCTCGTTAAATATGAATCACCACAGTAAACGGCAGACTCAAAATACGTTTCACAAAAAATATCTATCTCTGTCCAGTATTTCATCAACTCATCACGGTATGCGCACAGTACCCATACTGTGCGCATACCATTCACGGGCAACATCAGACACACACGCAAACATATTGTTATATTTAAAAGTTCGAAAAATATGTATTCTTATTGAGAAAAGAGACATAACTCAATTGAAAAGAAAAGATACCTAAAATTAGAAGAAGTATTTTCACTCCTGAAGAAAATTTCGAGTAAAGTTTAGCACTGACGGGGATCCGAACACTAGTTCTCTTGCAATCAAGGCAAGGCAATTGTGCTAGACAATACACTGCAGGAAACAGTTTATTTTTCCTACATCAGGCATAGTAACGTGTGCCTGATGTCTACCTTAACTTGGACAAATGACCCCCCCCCCCCGGGTTGCAACAGTAGAGAGGTGAGAAAGCCACTCTGATCTGTGTATATGGGATTATATTCAAGTGGAATAACCGAGACTGAAATTTACATGTTTTCTGTTACTACAAACTCTTCACTTTATTCTTTCGTTCTTCAGATTCCTTGCTCAGAATTTAGAAAACCTATAGTTTTCTTTCTAACATACATTTAACTCGCCTAAAGTACCAAAGGATGTTTAGAGGTGTCGCGAGTTCGATACCCGGTTCGTCCTTGTCAAAAAACTTTCCTGACACAGGGGAGCAACAAAAATGGCGACATGACCGCAGAAAAAAATGCTACCGCAGGGAGTCCCCCATCGAGGGTTTAGCGCACTAACCTCTCGATGAGTATAAAAGCAAGCCTGTCGTTCTGAATCGGCAATAAATCGTAGGTCTAATTAGCCCCCGTGTGCAGAAATGGCCGTGGTGCGACAAAAATGATCAAATGAACAACATAAATTTATCTCTTGCTTTTGAATAATGCACTTCAAACCTAATTTTAAGACTAATTCCTGGAACAAGCATATTAACATACTCAAACTTTCAAAAATTTCACGTACTGACAACTTAGGAAGCACAATATAAATACCTATGCCTTGAAAGAATGAATGGACGTCAGTAGTACAGTCAATTTCGAATTTATAACGAGAACTTTGGAATTTTCATTTAACATTAACAAAAATTAAAATATATTTACCTGTAACCATAAGTTTCGCTTGAGTCTCGCTAGAAACTAGCTCCCCCGTCAGACGGTGCCTTGTCTGGCAGCGATATGTCCAGGATGAGTCTTTCTCTTGAACATCATGGATCAAGAGCTCTCCGGATTTCAGAACAGCGTACGAACGAGCTGTTGAAAATCAACAATTCATCGTAATCCATGTCAATGGTATTCTTATTATCACAATGATAATTCCCAAAATTCGAATAAGCCGTCATAAAATTATCAATTAGACTAAAAATAATTAGTTAGAAAAATTGTAAAATATTAAATATTAAAAATATTTAATATTAAAAATATTTAATATTTTAAAAGTGTTTGTGGAGATTTTAATGACTAAGTCAGTGGTTCTTGTTCCTTTTTAGCCACGACCAAAAATAAAGGAAACGATCGACTTTACGACTCATCGGCCTATTTTTTGTTCAAAAATTATCATTCAATGAACCTGGTTGATAAATCATTTAATTTCCAAAATTAGTGAAACACGCCAATCCCTGATTTATTAACAGCAGGGCCAACAGTACCTGAGCCCCGAGAATCAAACTGAATTATTAAAAGTTTTTACTGATGCTGAAATTACTCCTTCCGCAAACTCTGATTTTTTTATTAATTCTGAAATTATTTCTCTCACTAATGTTAAAATATTTTTCGTATATATTTGAATTGTGTACCGTATTTCTTTCATTAATTAAAAATCCCCATCAATTCTGAATTTACATTTCTTTTAAATCCCCATCAATTCTGAATTTACATTTCTTTTAAATCCCCATCAATTCTGAATTTTCATGAAATTGGAATTCTCACAAAATCTAAACTTACAACAATATCCAAATTTTCACCATTTTTCAATTTTCATTCATTTCAAATCCTCATCAAGTCTAATTAGCAATTTTTGCTGAAGCAGACAGGGAATGATCTACATCTCTCTGGTGTGTTTTATTTAATGAATTTTGGATTTCGTTGTAAATTAACGACATTAATTTTCAAACTCTCACCAATTCTAAATTTCAGTTCATTTCAAATTTCATTAATTATAATTAAGCTAAACGACCCATAGTTTAAAAAAATCTGTGGAGTGAGTTAACAATATGAAAAATACAATCATTCTGTTTAAATATTAATTATATATTAAAAATATATATAATCATGTTTATTTGAAAGGGTAACACCTCCAATAATACGCATGATGTATGTTTTTTTTTTTTTTACATGTACTAGTTTCTCTTTAGAATTTTCTTTTGCAGTGATATACAGAGCTGTGGAGATATAACTCCGGTTCCTTCTTTGCCCTTTTTACTCATAATATTTCTAATCGCATTATCCGCAAAAAAGAAAGCGTAACCGGGAAAATGTAATCCCCGGAAAGGATTATGAAAATATTCCATTTTCTCAGGTGCTATGTAAAGATGTTAGAGGAGACGACTTTAGTTGTTCAGTAACGTAATGAAAAAGGATAAGGTTATTATTTGTAGCACAACTCAAGATCTATTCTTTCATTAAAAGTCACAATGTTTTTGCTGCTGCATATTTTTTTCCCTCAACTTATCCTTCTTGGTAATTATTTTGTAACAACCTGATCAAATAACATGATCAGTTTAATCGACAAGAATGTTTCCGCTAATTCTCGATAAAACAAATTTATAGAAGAACATTATTCCTTTGTTAATTACTTTTAATTATTAGTCTTATCTTAATTTTTTTTTTTTAGCAATGAATTATGGGACTTGAAACTGTTGGTAAATTACCGTATTTGAAGTTGACGGATTTTTGACCTCGGTAGGGGGTGCACAATCTTTTCAGTCCGTGGGCCAGATATGCAGCAATATTGTCACTCGCCGCCCTTTTACTTGCACATGTAGGGTGACTACTTTACCGCACACCAACTCCGGTCACATATCGCCATTCTGCAATTTCGGACTAGTGGATGGGTGGGAAATGAGGTGCTGAATGAAGGTGTCATTCATCGGAAGTCGCCACAGGATAGGTAGGTAAAGAACTTTTTTCTGATGTACTTTCCCGGATTCAAACCCGTGGATCTTGAAAGTAACCTTTATGGTGGAAGACGAAAATCTTGCCACTCCACCACTCGGGAGCATGTAAAGTGACTCTGTGACGATTGGTGAGGTGTATACGAAGCGACGAACATGACGCATTCCTTTATTTTGCATTAACATGCGAAACACACAACCCTTCGTGATGAAGGTTAAAATCGAACTCCCGAGAATGTCTTCTCTCTCGATACAACTTAAATCTCACGTGTCTCGTGAATAAAAGTATTACTGTACATCCTTGTTAACAGCTTGCCTGTTACATACTCCCCCTCTGGTTTCGCGGACGTCCCGGCAAGGAACCAGCAATAGGCGTTATGGGACGTTGTTCAGTGTTCTTGTTAGTTCCAACTTTGAGTGGTCGTCCCTTCTTTCGTGATGACACTACGGATACAGCATCCGGTTTCGCACATGGTGTGAGAGCAGAAGTACGATATACGCTGACAGAGACACCCGATTTGGCCGGATGAGTGACTATGTACCTCGTAGGCGATCTCTGGGCTAGCACAGGGTACGGTCCATCTCGTTGTGGCGTGAACTTTGTCGACCAGTTCTTCCTTCGAGAACTCTGTTTGGAACCGTTGTCAACATAACCTTTGCGTTCATCCCGTTTTTGTTCCACTTTCTGCTTCACAGAAACTCTTGTAAGGCTTTGCATGGGAGTCAACCTGTTTTCACGAATTCTTTGGGCATGGCTGCCACCTTCTGATCGACGCGCGTTAGGGTTTTGATCAGAATATTTAATGCTGCTCCCCTTGCATTTATCGTTCCCTTCTCTAGCACTGCTTATACTTGTTTGGGTCCTTGACTCATGGAAGCTATTGCTAGACGTTATTGTTTGGCTTGGCATTTTACAACGATGCAGTATGTGATAATATCCTGGTGATCCTGGACTGCGTCGCCCGGCACCGGAAAGTTCGACTCGTTCGTTTCTGCGGAAACGTAAGTCTAGTACTTGCCTGCCTGTCGGAGTAACTTGTGGTTGCCTTTGCACCGATTGGTGATGAAAGCTTCTTGCGGATCGGTGGATTTCGCTATGGACAGCAGGACGTGGATAGCCAGAAACACGACGTGGATAGTCACGGACGCGACCTGTTTGGTTCCTGAGACGTCTAAACTGATCCCACCGCTGACGTTCCGATGCCATATCACCATGGTGAACTTCGCCTTCGGGAGTGTCTCCTCCCCCTGGACTGAAAAAATGTTCATTCTTTTTCCACGACCTGTTCAGCACTTGTTTCCGTTGCTGTCCTTCAACTTGTTGTAGTTGGCAAGAATTCAAGTTAACATGCTCTACTACATGTTGAGCAGTTTTAATCGTAGACTCGTTCACAAAGTGGAATCGCTTCCGAGTATTTTCCCCGAAGAACCATTGCCTTCGCTTGAGATCCAACACGATACCAGCTTTCTCTAGAAAGTCGATTCCCAAAAGAGTTTTGTTACCGACGATTCCAGGAAGAACTATAAATTTCGTCCTTAGTCGCTTCCATTGGATGTTGACCAATACCGTTGTGGTCCACACATTCACCGTTGATTGCTGTCCGTTTGCAAGACGCATCTCGATAGTTTCCTGATGGAATTTGGCGTTTTGCTCTTTCAAAATACGATGCAGAGTATCACTTGCGATACAGTGCGTAGCACCGCTGTCGGCACAGGCAGTTCCCACTTTGCCATTTACATGAATTTTTAACAATGCTACGGGTTTTGTTACAGAAGAGCATAGATTCAGTTTCAACTGACCAAACTGAGCGGTTGTCGCTGTCATTTCGGGATTACAGGTCGGACACTGCGCTCTAATTACCCCCGGATATCCACATCCATAGCAGCTTAGAGGTCGCTGTTCATCCAGGCTGATCATGGGAAGTGTCTGTTCATCTGCACGAATCACTGGTTTTGATGACGTCCATTGATATTTCCTCGGTGTTTGCTTTCGACGACCCTCGACATCGTACTGCTGGTTGAATTTCTTTGTGAAAGTACTCCTGGCATCTTCATACGCGTCGAGTTTCTCCGCTAGTTCCGATGGGGAGATCAACATGGCCCATACATCGATGAAATGTTCTTTCACTTGTGGAGGGCACTTCTTCTTCATCTGATCAGCTATGACTAGATTAATCAAGTCCTCGAATGTTGTGACCTTAACTTCTGTTAACCACCCTTCAAGATACGTTTTCAACTCAAAATAAAAATCACGCCATGAACTCTCCGAGTTCTTCCGATGCTCTACAAAAAGCTGTCGAAATCTGTCCGCATGTAGCTTAAATCGCTTTAACAGCAGTTCCTTGACATACCGATAGTCCTTGAACTTCTCGTCAGGCTCCTTGGCACAGATCCTAGCCACCTCCTTCGGTAAGCTATTGATGAGATACGTAATCCACAATTCTTCCGGAATCTGGTGTAATGCCATGTGTCGTTCGAACAGGACCAGGAACAATGAAATGTCATCTGATGATTCAAAACGCGGAACCGACACTTGAAAGTCCAGATTTGTCACAGCCGGTCGAACGGAAGCTTGGCACTTCTCCGCTTCTATCCTCAGTCTCTCGAGTTTGAACTGCATTTCTACTCGCCGGTTCCTCTCTTCGGCATCTTCCCGTCGAATCCTCTCCTCTGTTTCTTCTCGTCGAATTCTTTCTTCTGCTTCTTCTTGTCGAATTCTCTCTTCTACGAGGGTCTGTAGCACTCCTTTTGCGAAGACCTCATCGTATTCTTTACTGGACGTAATCAGCTTCTTCAGCTCTATAACTTTCATCTCGGGTTCGGTAGGTTCACCCATCTCTTCGGCAAGGCGACGGAGTTCGTCTTTTCGATATTTCGCTAAGTAAGACATTTTCACTCACTTGCTACCTAATTAGGATGTCCGCTTAGCTAAAAACACTCACGCGTCTATTTTAAACGTTGGGCGCCAATGTGACGATTGGTGAGGTGTATACGAAGCGACGAACATGACGCATTCCTTTATTTTGCATTAACATGCGAAACACACAACCCTTCGTGATGAAGGTTAAAATCGAACTCCCGAGAATGTCTTCTCTCTCGATACAACTTCAATCTCACGTGTCTCGTGAATAAAAGTATTACTGTACATCCTTGTTAACAGCTTGCCTGTTACAACTCGTATTTTACGGGACATTTCCGTATATTTGGTCGTCCCAACTTATTCACATGAATTTTCCTGTTTTTTAATTATTTTCCACGAGGCTCCCTTGAATTTTTGAGAGCATTTATTAAGGCTATTTTCATGGCCTAAATTATTGCATTGAGGATTTTTTTGCCTGTAATATGTGACTATACACTTGATTTCAGAATTTTTATTTGGTCTACAATTCGCAACTCTTTTGCGGAAATTTGTAATTTTTTTAGTTGCCTTTTCCTGGGCAATAATTTCTGATAACCCGTGTGATTTCTCGTATTTTTATGAAAGAAATAAGGTCAGCGTTTGCATGCATCGTGCTGTGTGTATTGATACTTTTTTACCAAAACACCTCCCTTTCGCGGGCAGATTTTGACCCACAGACCGGAGGTTGTGACACCCTCCCCCCCCCCACCCAAAGTAGACTAATATAAATATATCGACCTTTTCATAATCGTTGCTACTTAATAATAGTAATAACAACGTGATCCACACGTATTCCCAAGGGATCAGTATGATCCGTCCAGGGAATTTTTTAGTGTTAGTAAGCATCCATGCCCGAACCGGGATTCGAACCCAGATCTGCACAGTGAGAAGCCAGTTCCCTAACCACTCGACTGCCAGGCGTCTCTTACTTTAACGTATTAATTTACTTTATTAACTATTAATACTTTAACGTATTAATTTATTTTGCTTTAAACGTATGTCTATGTTACGGTGAATGTGATAAATCGGTGATTATGAATTCCGCTTGTATCTCGCAGGGGACAGAATATGGACCATGTCTGGGGGGAGGGGGTGTTGGTGATTATGAATATGTAATTCTCAAATGAATTGGGTTAGTAAAACTTTACGATAAATATGGACGAGATCATGCGGAGATATCACATAAATTGAATCACTTATCAGTTTATAGTCGGTGATTATATGCATACCCACAGGGTTTTATCACATTTTTACCGTCACAACTATATCACATGATTTTTTTGCAGTTTACTGGATGCATTAATAGCTCCATGCGACTATCGCAATATCGACACATAATTCAAATATCTATAATAATTTATTTGTTTTTAAATATTCATTTCGAAAATCAATCGAAAATTTGTATTTTTTTATTTTTCTGACAGAAAAAATGATTACGATAATTATTTATCAAACTGAAATTAAAAATGATCCAAATAATAACAAAATATTGAGTGATCAATGCCATCAAATTTTAAATCAAAGTCCAATTTATTTTTCTCCCGTACTTTCCGTATTGGAGAAATACTTTAATTTTGAAAAATAATCCAGATTAAAAGTTTCCAAATTGTTCTGGAAATTTGCTATTTCGCTTCACAGATCCATAAAACAAAAACATATAGTTAAAATAGCATCTCTTTCAAAATTGAAGTATTTTAATTACTGTGAAAATAATGTTTTCTTCTTTGCAATTAATAAGAATTCCCTTTTTATTCATCCGTAAAAAAAGCGAAATTAAGATAAAATTTTTAAGAAAAAAAATGTTTTTTATTGTTTACGATTTAATAATTTACTACTTCTTAAGAAATGAAACTAAATAATGGAACTACTCTGGTTTTTACAATTGAAAAAAAAATGCTTTTAAAATAATAAGAATTTAAATAATCAAACAACATAGAAATATTTTTAATAAAACGAGATTTTTTCCCGCATTCGAAAGGAGAAAAAATTGAAATCTTCCAGGAATTTTTAAATCCATGAGAAACAAAAAAAATCCACGTCATTATTATTATTATTATGAGTGATAAATGATAGCTCGAAGCAGATATAGAAAATTTTAATCCCATTCACCAAGACTCTTTAAATTTGTACTATTTTTGGCGTAATTATCTTAACCATGGATTATAATTAACAGGTTTTTTATTCTTCTAAATTTTAGTTCATACCTTCAAAAGTATTTTTCCGTAGAAAATAGAAAGGAGCAATGTTAGAATATCGTGAGATCGAGGATTTGAATAATAATGTTTAATATGCGTCATATTACCGGTTTTTTTTTCAGGATTACGATATATAAAATTATGAGATATTAGTAATAAGGAGATGAAAATACTATCACAGTTTACATTGGAGATTCACTGAAAAGTATAAAAAAATACTGTCAAATTATATAAATGACCTGAAGAAAATATTATACATATTTTTGTTATTGCAAATGATAATCACTTAATCTATATCGACGTTAAAAAATATAAACAAGGTGATCATGAAATAACTTTTTTTAAATACGAGCCCCTAAAGGCAACAAAAATCAACGAATTTCACTTTTTATAGCCCACATGCCCCACAACGATAAATGCACCTCCGGAGGGGGAGCCTCGGGCAAATCCCTCATCGGGGATCCTCCGTGTCCCTTGTCAATTATTCGAATTTCCGCGTGAGAAAAATGAGGTATTCGCCAAAGCGGCACCTGATATTTGTAAGAGCACCCATTATCTATGCACCCGAGGAAGCCGTCCGTGCCGTATTTGGCGGGCCCATGCGTTAAGGTTTTCAAAGGAATGGAACTAGGAAGGAACTAAGAAATTAGGAAGGTTTTTCCAAGAATCAAGCACTATCTTTCTTCTTCAATTCAGAAACAAACAAAATGAGTGGAACAACATTCAACGCCTGATCATAAATAAATACCCTTCTTGAAAACTACACCTTTATGATAATTTATAGATATTGAAAAGCTTTTCTGTTTGGAAAAGAATTGGTGTTCATTGAGGGATGGAGTGGTGACATTGTTGTAAACATACGCAAGGAACATAGACTAAAGATGCGGGCGCATGCGCCCTCATGTCCAAGTTTGAGAATTTCTGGCAACCCCACTTTTCAACGCTTTCTCTCTCATATTGATAATGTCGTTAAACACATACACACATTGGAACCCCCTGCTACTATTTATGAAACATAAAATAATACTAAACATCAGTCTGCTGAAGAAAAACCAGCTGAGCTGAATAAATCTTTTATTTCGGTGGTACGGAGAGTCCTTTTTTTTCCAGATGAAGGAGACGCATTCTCTTTTATTTCAAATGCACAGACCTGTCTGCACAAAGAATTTCGAAATCCGTGCGGAATGACAAAATAGCATCGCTCATAATCGGGGATTTGTTTTCTGCGCAGCAAAAATCTCTTTGTACACAGAAGCATTCTCTCAGCAGTCATTCCCAGACTTTAAATTTTATGCACCATGAAAAAATGGTGCTTTTCTTAGTTACTTTTGTCCATAACCAGGGTGAAAATAAAATTTTATTAGCAAAAATATGCCTTCTAAAATTTTAATTGAAAATAACTATACAAAATGCAGTATAGTGTTTGCCAATATGCATCTTGATGCGCGATATGCGTAATTCACGTACTAACATTTAATTTTACTCCTCAAAGTAAAAATACTCCTTCAAATTTTAGGTGATTTTTTTTTAATATGTATTTCTCAATGATAAAACAAAAATCACCCCTCTTTTTACCAAAATACCCTTAAAATTTTGGTGAGCAGTGAAACTACTCTTCAAAATTACATTTTTTGATAACACTGAACAGTATGTTACATGTTTTGGTATGTTACCTGTCCATCATTGAACTGGAACGTCTGCTATCCCTATCAAATCACAGTACGTTTATAATTGTGCGATTGAAATTGGTGATCGGTTTAGATTAACATATTGCATAAAAATACTATGGTAAAATATTAATAATTATCTTATGAGCAATAATAGTAGTAATGCTATGTTATAGTAGTAGTTATGAGCAATATTAGTTAAATTTATTGAGTTTACCTCGAATTTTTAACAGTTATTTGTTTAATCGGCTGGAGCTCTGCCAGCCCTACCCCGTTCTGAAGGCCATGCGGGGAAATCAATTGAATAGCTACTTCCACGATAAGATATTTCACAATAATTTACGACAATAAATATGTATATTAAGAGGTGGTAACGAAGCCCTCTTCTATTTTGCCCTGGGGCTGAGACGCTGTTTTCAGTAGACACACTTTTTTGGATAAAATAGAAAAAAAATTTGTTTGAGTTCCACAGAACAACCTCATTGTCATCAAGGGTTTCACGGCACAGTCTTACAACTATCAATTGTTCCAAGAAGAACTTTGCGTTGGAATCCCCGAGCTACACAAGCGCTGAAAGTTTGGCAAAGTTAAAAATCAAAAAATACTGCAAATGCCCTTATACCAACAAATTTAGCAATAACTTGTCCATTGCGCCGGCTTCCGAAAGAATCTACAATAATTTATATTGATGTTATTGTTCAGTAGAAATCCATATTTTTTTTGCTTGGAATACATCACTGAAATCAGCTTTTGTGAAGTTGACATCTACATTTTCAATTCAATTTTGCACTTCGCCAATCTCGCAGCGCTTGTAGCCAGCTCTATCAAGTCTAGATACACTCATAGAGGTGTGGTGTCATATTCTAGGATTCCTTCCAATATGTTCCCAAAATATATATGTTCCCCAATCACCAATTCCGAATTTTCTTGAAATATCTAACTACTACACAAATGCTGATTTCAGTGATGTATATTCCAAACAAAAAGCTGAATTTCTCCTGAACCAGAACATCGATATGATTTATCTTAGACTCCTCCGAAAGCCGGTGCAATGGAAAAGTTCTTGATAAATTTGGACCGCGTATAGCTAGATATGGGTGCGGAATTCACGATTAAAATTTTTCGTGACATCAATTCGATTTTCAACTTCCTGAATCTTTCGGCTCTTGTTGTTCTTCAGTTAATCCAAGTATTTCAACGAAAAGTGTGTCAAGTTATAGAATTTTTTCTGCTCTTTCCAAATACGTGCTTAGTTTGCATGTGGATGTCTCGAAAACTTCGCGAATCAGTGTTGTTTCAGACTTGACGCATATTCATTCCATAATCGATTATCAAACATAACTCAAAAACCGTTCCTGATCGGACAAAGTTGGTAGGTTGTTGCACATGTTTTCCACTTGATCTCGTCTATCACCCCCAACTTTTCGTTCAGCAGAACTGGCCACATTCATCTTGTATACGTGTGTGTTTTAGTTTATGCATTGCAGAGTGCTTGGCTTGTTGAAAAATCATAATTGTAGTTAGAACGGCACTCGTAGCATCATAAACGTCGGCATAGACCAAGAGAAAGAGAATGGGGGTCTCGCCAAACATTTTTCGTACTCTAACTCGTCGGTAGATAATTCCCTGCGACAGTAATGTGCTCTCCATTGAATGCATGTTTCTTTGTCTGCGTCTGACGCCGGCGTTAATGACGCTACAGATGCCAATATAACGCCATTCATTGTTTTTCACTGTGCTAATCACTTTAAAATGAAAAAAGCGGGTGTTCTCATTCGAAATTTTCGAAAGTATTTTTGCTGTGGCCGTAACAACCAGAGCTACAGTTTTTCCTTCATTCTCATTGTTCAGCATATATTCTCAAACCTGTATTTCTCGAATTTCGTTCGCATTCGTCGACATTTGCGGCCGCTAGGAGCTACTCTATCAGCAACGTAATTTTATGAACATTCCATATATAAATCGGAACTGAAAATTTTTTAAAGAAGTTTGATAATAATCACAAAATTTATATACACATTTTTAATTAAAAAAGCTCACACATACCCGAATCAATCTATATTCAAATTTAAAGTTATGAAAACAATTTGAAAATCATTTCAACTCCAAATACTATTTCAGTGAACGCACATCATTTGCGAAATTGGAATTAAATCAATTCAATTTGTGATTAATGGGAAATAAATAATTGATTAACATAAAGGAAAACGAACGGTAAAATAAAAGAGTGAGCTAAAAGCTTCGGACTGATGTGATATGCCGTGTTGATAGAAATGTCAATATCAACTCCCCGTTCTCTGCAGCCTCTCGCTGACAGAATATCTATATAAATCCGAACTTCCAGCACGTGATTCTGTGTGCCCTAATACTGTCGATAAGAATCTTTCTCAATAAGGGAGTTATATATTTCCTAGAAAATACCCATTACTTAAAATCTGGACGATGTTGTGAGCTTTACCTCCCTTAAAATGAATCTAAAATACAGTATATTATGAAGAAATTAAAAATGTTGTTATTTAATGATTATTGAACTAGTTCGTTATTCCTTTTATGCACGCCATGCACTTTTTGCAGCTATGCACTGTGTAGCTTAATGGAAGAGCACTTCTCGGACTGTGAGTGGTTGATGGTTTGATTCCCTGCAGGGGCATTGAGGATTTTCTCTCCGAACTTCATCTCCATGTAGTAACCAGTCTTTCGTCGTGTAACAGCGGGAGAAAAACTCCCTACATCTTTTTTCAATACAAAATACTACTGCAAAAACTATGGTTTTTATCTATGAAGTCTTGATTCCTTCCTTGCTGACAGTCTGCCTGACGATCGTCTGATATTTTGGAAGAAGAGGAGAGCTCTAGCCAATCCAATAAATTATGAGCGAATGAGAAAACAGATTGGATAAGTGGAACTGGATCTCCACAGTCTTCATAATAAGAAAGACCGTCACATGGCCGGACATGTCAAAATACAGACGGTGAATACGCACCATTGTGAATGCCTCAAGGTATGATCATCCAAGCGATCATTCCCCCGAGTGGTACAATGGTAAGACGCTCGTTTTCCCCCATGGATATTACGTCAGGATCCGAACGGTTCGATCCGGTAACATTGAACATTGAAGGACCAGACACACCGCGCTTCCCATCTCAGAGAGGTATCGAAGCTTTCCCGGGGGATGGGTGTATCCGGGGAGAGAAAACAAGTTATTTACCTACCGAGAATTGACACCTTGGTAGGAAATTGCCATATGGTGATATGACCGGAAATGGTGTGAGATAAAGTAGTCACACACTCCTTCAACGACTAAGATCCAGTCATAGTCGTTGGATCAATACAGATTGACGATTTCCTTTTTTTTACAAATTATCATAATTGCAAATTAGCGATTCAATCTGGTGATCACACGAAGGTGAGGTTCCCCATATCGACGATTCAGATTGAAGATTTAATTTCACGAAAATTATTTCCTTCTAGTATTCGACATATATTTATGTTGAAAATTTAGATTGATGATTGCCGATTATTATGTATGATGATTATTTTATATTTCCGCTGCCTTATCAGAGATGGACATGTTGCCTTTGTTATTTAATAAAGCTTCCGGATACATTCATCCTTCGGAAACACTTTGATATCTCTCTGTTAGTTGTGAAACGAGGTGTGTTCTATCCTTCAGTGTTCAAAGATTCCTTGTTGGTGGCATCTATATATATAAAATTGATTGTCTGTGTGTGTGTGTGTTGTTTATACAAATCTACAATTTATATCGATCGTCACCAAATTTTGCATATATACCAAATGGGACCCGACTTGAACGATAGGTTACTTTAAAAGTTCGTGAGAGCAGGACAAATGCCCGAAATGGGAGGAAAAACTGTCGGGCAAAAATGGTTTTTTTTCCCTCAACAATCACTTTCGGAACGTTTACTTTGGTTACCGTGTTTCCCTTAAATGCGTTTTAGACTTTGTACATGATGTCAAAATTGTACATGCCTTTACAATGGTTTGTCACTTCTTTAACGCTGCCAGTATATTTCTGATAGTTTATGGCTTTATAATGGTTTGCCACTTTTCCAATCCTCCCAGTAATGAGGCTTTTTGAATAGACGTCAGAATCATCATCAGCATCAGTTTGTGGATCGGGCAAAGGATGTTCCCCCTTAGAAATCAGTGTTAAAATTGCCGATTCTAAAAAAAACTGTAGGGATGCGAAAATTTAGTGGGATTTTCCACCACATCAATAATTTTAAAAATTGAATTGAATTCTCGATTTTTGAAATATTGAGTTCGTTTAGCGATGTATATACGAAGTCCAGAAAATTAAATATTAAGTAATTAGCCGGGCCTACTTTTGAGTTGGATATCCAGGCAATAACATTGATTTCAATTTTTTATTTATATCTTCTCAACCTTTCTTTCAAACCGAGCACAACTCAGGTCTATCGCCATCTATGGGCTATTTACTACCTAGTGAATTTTGCTGGAAGTGTAACTGTGTGTACCTAACACTCTGAATGCGTATGTAGTGTTGTGTTTGATTTTTCAGTGCCTCCATCTATATTTCAGAAGTGAAGTTAGTGATGTGTTGTGACTAAATTGCATTTGTGCTGTTTTTAGATCTGTTGCTCTGTGTGGCGAGACTTTATAAAGGGGAGATCGGCTCGCATTCGAACATTGACCTTCTCAAGCATGAAAATTAATATCTCCGTATTGTCTTTTAATATTCAACTGCATAAATTGATATAGTTTAGATGTTTTAAAATTAATTATGGGCGTAAATTACGTCGAAGAAATTCTTCCTTTTCATCGAAGAAATTCTCTAAAAACCTTTGACTAAGCACTTTTTTTTGAAGCAGAAACAGGCAGATGGATAACTTGAAGTTCAGGGGGGCGAAGATCGAAATACCTAGCGTCCCTTGAAAAAAAAATGAAAAAAATCATTTTTACTTTTCTTTAAAATCTAAATTTGTTTCTTTCATGAGTGCGCGGAAGTCGCCATATTAGTTAACTTGAACACGGTTTGTATGCCCCTCAAAGAAAGGGGGAGATATCACGTGTTCCAAAAAGCCTCATTAAAGAAAACCCGGGCAGCACCGGGTATTATAGCTAGTAAAGAATAATGGAGGAGCGTATAAGAATTACATTTTGCATCTCAGTACACATACAGCCTCTACTGAAATAATGTTCTTATCTGAGATGGGTGCAGTATTTAACAGATTTCTCTAATTGGGAATATGATTCTATTGCCAGCTAGTTACGAGTTTTTGATTTGAAACGAATCAAAACGGAACTTTGACCTTGGATAAGTAGATACATCATTCAGTTTAACACTACATTACAAATTTCCTTTTCAAAAATTTATAGTCACTTGTGTTAATTTCATTCTCTTTTTTTTAAACGAGTATTTTCCTGTTTTTCGTGGCAATATAAATTAGGTAGAAGTAACATTGGCATCACTCTGATTTTATTGGTTATTATTTTGATTTTATTATTATTTTTTTAATTTTAATTTCAGCATTTACATTTCAATAATCACGAGAATGTGACACAGCCTAAACTAAGAAAAAAATAAAAATTCTCAAATACTCTAAGCTACCAAAGAGATCAAAAGACATTTAAAATTCATAGTTTTATAGGTCTTAATACGCTAAAGTAATTTTCATTCCAGCTATCGTCCTAGGCGTTCCCAAAGAGCTATTAAACTTAAAAAGTTTTATTATCAATTCCGAAGAGGAAAAATAAAAACTAAAGCAGTTTATTGGCTTCCAAGATCAGAACCATCGTTAGAATCTTTTTTAGAAAAATTTCAACTCGCCGAAGTATATATACTTCTCTCTCAGTGCTGTGTAAGGATGGCTTCCTAAAAGAAAACTGGAGAATTTCTCCAATGGCCTGCAACGCTGTATACATGTCCTATTGCCACAGAAAAAAATAAAACAAACTTCCATCAGTTCGATGTTTGATGCTCGTAGAGGAAGCTCGTAACTTTTTTTTTTCCTAAAAGGAAAAGAACGCCTACTATCGGAAGACTATTTTAAAAGCAACCCCTGAAAACTTTTCTGGGCGAAATAAAATGGCTCGCAATTAACTTTAGTGCAGCTCTAGTCTTAAGAAAAGACTGAGAGACGAAGAGTTCTTGAAAATACCAACACTTGAAAGTTCATATATATATAAACTGCAATTCAGTTCTCGAGTTTCTAGGGAGATTCTGTAGCTTTTCAAGCAGTTTTCAATAGATTTTCAATAGTTTTCTTCCATAGATTTTTTTAAATAAAAAATAATATTCGTATTTTCACTCCTTACTTTTAATCATTACTTTTTCAGCAAAGCAATAAAAAAAAATCAAATTTAATAAGAAAATATAAATATTGGCGTAAAAAATATAAATAAACGGAATATTTCCTAGAATTCTCGTATGTTTTTTCTCTCTCAAATGTGTGAAAAGTGAAAACAGTTTTTCCAAATGATTCTCTTATTAGCTTGGCTAATTTGAATTTTTCGTGCGTAATTGCACGGAGCTTTCTCTAAGAAGAAAGCAATTTAAAAAAAAAAACCGCTTATTTCTACGGTATATTCGTTGAAATACTTGCAATATTTCCAAAAGGAAAAAAAATATCAAAGTAAAGAATAATATAAGCCAAAAGTGAGAAAAAGATTTGTTTTTGCAATTTTCGAATTTTCTCACCGTAGAAAGGAAAAAAACGAAGTAGAAATTACTAATTTTCTGTCTTTTTCCCTCTCACTCATAAATAACATGACAGGTATAAAGTAATTATATTATCAGCGAATGACTCTATCTCAAAATTTTACGTCATTTTTTCCTAACTAGGTTGTATACCAGAGCTATTTTCTTTGAAAATAAACTCGATTTTTAAACTTTTAATATTTGAAGATAGCTTTTTATACATAGATCTTGAACGAACCAACACTTGAAAGTCCATACTGTATATTATATACAAACTGCAATTCAGTTGCCGAGATTTTAGGAAGATTTGGTAGTTTTTTTCAAATGGTTTTCAATAGAGTTTCAATAGTTTCTTCCGTAGAGAGAATAGAAATATTCGAATTTTCACTCCTTACTTTAAATAATTATTTTTCAGCAAAACAACAGAAAAATCAAATTTAATAAGAAAAATATTGTCAAAAGAAATAAGCGGAATATTTTCTAGAGAATTCGCGTATTTTTTTTTTTTCGTCTCTCAAATGTGTGAAAGTGAAAACAGTTTTTCCAAATGATTCTCTTATTAGCTTGGCTAATTTGAATTTTTCATGCGTAATTGCACGGAACTTTCTCTGAAAAGAAAGCAATAAGAGAGGAAAAAAAACGCTTATTACTATGGTTTACTCACTGAAATATTTGCAAGGTTTCAAAAAGAAAAAAATAATCAATGTAAAGAAAACAATATAAGTTAAAAGTGAGAAAAGAAATCGCTTTTGCGATTTTCGAATTTTCTCACCCAAGGGAGAGAAAACACAGTAAAAAAATCACTAATTTTGTAAGTTTTAGAAACTTCTTTTTTCCCCCTTACTCAGAAATAACATCACAGGTATAGTAATTGTATTATCAGGGAATGGCTCTAGCTGAATTTTTAGGTTACTTTTCTTCTTAACTAGATGCATCCCAGTGATATTTCTTCAAAATACTTCAGTTAAATTTTTTATATTTGAAAGAAAATTTTTTGCACACATTTCAAAACAAACTATTTCACTCCCCAGATTATAAATAATTTCCATTAAATAATTTTGAGAATATTGCGCTAATGAGAATTAAAAATTAATTTGAAGTTTAACTAAAATTTACACTGTTTAAGTACGAAAACAAAATGTTCAAAATTTTTTATCGCAATCATGTAATCGTATGTGTGCTTCTGTTCTTCGCTTAATCAATACGCGTACACATGACATTATTATACATATGAGAGAATTGCAATAAGTTTCATTAACCTTTGTTTTGGTCATCTTGAATCGCTTTCAACACGTGTCCGTCGCTCCTCAACCAAGCGTCAACAAGGACGTATTCTTTGGCAAATGTTGGCAATCTGCATCGTAAAACGGCAGTGTTCCCTCTTGTCACAAATTCATCGTAAACTTGTGGACTGAATCTTTGTTTCATAACTGAAAATACACACAAAAAGAAAACATATTTAATTATGAAAGTACCGAGTTATTTTCTTTCATAATTCTGAAGAATGTTTTTAGTTAATAAAGCTTCTATACACAGGGTGTTCTGTTAATGAACCGGCAAACTCAGAGGGTTGTTAATAGACAGCAAGAGGAACAAAAATTGCAATGAAATATGGTGTCACAAACCATGTTGAGAGGGTGAAAATCGCGAAAAACGCATGCAGGTTTCGACGTCACGATGGAACGAGATAAAGTACAATAAAAACTACAAAAAGATTTATTTGATTAATTATTACAAGATTTGTTAGAAATGACGGCCGCTGACGTCATTGCACAGTCTACAACGACATAAAAACGATTCCCGGACTCACTCGAAGACACCAGGTATGCTTTTGATGTCGTCCGCAGCGACGACAATCCGCGCTATAGATCCTCCGGTGTGTCCACAGGCGTCGCATATACCAGTGATTTAAGGTGACCCCCCCAAAGGAAAAAGTCCCACAGATTGAGATCCGGTGAACGTGAAGGCCAAGAAACGGGTCTCGCGCGTCCAATCCACCTCCTTAGGTATGTCACATCGGGGTGATTACGCAAATTACAGCAATAGTGTAAATTTACGTCATCCGCAGCACGTGATCCTACCCTAGCGCATGCGTTTCGCGACGCTGCTTACGTTAGATATGGTGAGCGAACTGCACGAACGTATTCAGCGATCAACTGACATCCACCTTTCGTCGCCTCAGGACTCGGTTCGCGATTTTCACCCTATTCGGTGCATTGTAACAGACCACAACAATAAGTTTGTGGTGTCTTTTGTTTTCAAGCTCAGCCCATATAGTTTGAATATCACTTCTCTGCACGTTACACTCTCTAGCCTTCAAACAGGATTTCACGTATATATATCAACACTCCACCCCCTTTCCTATCAGATCTATTTCTCAAAAAAGTATCGTATGCCGAGATGTGTAAGAAAGATTCATCTCCATCGTTTGCCCAAGATTCTGTAATGGCTATAAGATCCAGGCCCTCCACAACTATCACAGTTTCTAAAAAATATTTCCTAACACAAGCTCCTGGCATTTATTAGCATACATTTTAATTTGCCCGGTGATTTAGTGTCAATCGAGAAGCCATCCAAGTAAGAGGTGGCTAATTCCCCGTCAGTACTGTTGTGATTATCATTAACTTTTTGTGGGCACCTGAATTAATATTCTTACTATTGATGTCCGCTATAGAGCCACTTCAGTGATCTCCAAATGTTTCGCGGATACAAATGACTTGTAAATGTGCCGCTTACTTCATTTTTACAAAATTAGGTTTGAGGTGGCGGGCCACATTAAGTAACCCCAAGGGCCATAGGTCGCAATGTATCGTTGAAGAAGAAATTTTGAGTTATTTGCAGTCACATAGCACTGGAATTAACATAAATTGATCATAATCAATAATTATTTTCTTCCGAAATATTAATTATTTAAATATTTTTTGCATTTAAAAAAAACCAAATTTTACATCGTCACGCGTCCCCTCCTCCCAGCGTACGTCTCTGATCCTAATATGCGTTAGGAGGCAGGGGGGCAGAGCTCAAGAAATTTTGCCGACAAGAGAGTGGGGAGGTGTCAAAAATGGCTAAAAATCCGCTGACATAATACTTGAATGGCCTCTTATCAACAAAAATCAATACTTTGCAAAATTATGGAAATTCCTTCCTGAATACTAAATATTAAATACACAGAGAAGTGTTTTGTTCTTCGAGTGATATTAGACAGGTTGTATTCCGGTTTCTGAAAAGTATCACTTTATTATCGCAGACTGATCAGAGAACAGTAAGAATAATAGAAAAACACCGCGAATTCTTTCGCAGCCTGTCACAGATGTTTCACGGTAATACAAAAGGAAAGTCTCACGTTATTATTATGGTGTACCTTGTATGTGAAAGCGTGAAACATCATCGCAGGGGCTTGGTTACAGTTTCGTCACGTTCTTAGCGCTAATTAATTTCCCTCCCCTCCCACCACCTTCTTAATTTCCAAGTTCCCTTTACCTTAATGAAAGGCAGCTTTTGAAACCTGTTAAGCTTTCGTATTCAAGGCACGGAAGTTTCAATGAAACAAAGGCTTGAGCTTCAAGCTACAAGCTATAAAATGCTGTAAACGTGATTCGTGAAAGAGGAAAAAAATAGGAATGGAGAATATTTGAAACAAAAACCATTGTTAAATTTGTTCTTCTTCAAATTTCCGTTTGTTTAGAAATTTGAATGAAATTTATAAATAACACACTGAGTGTGTATTGCGAGAATTTTGTTTCGTTCGTGGAAAGTCAATTAATCATTTGTATAGTCCATTCTTGAAATTATTAACTTTTTCAGTCTATCAAGAATGAATAGCATCACAGTTATTCACTTCAGAATATCAATACAAAAAATTATTATTTGAAGTTATCATGACCGAGTAGATCAGTGGTACACAACCTTTTCAGGCCGCGGGCCAGATATGCGGGAATTCTGACGCTCGCGGGTTAGAAACTTGTATATGCAAGATGACCTGTACTTAGCTGGACATTCCCGTAATTTTGTAATCATCCCAACTTTCCCATAAAAAGTGTCTATTTATGTTTTTCTTATTTTAAACGAGACGTGCCGAATCTTTAAGATCAGGAATTTAGATTATATTTCCTCATCATATATTATTGTCTTTGACAATTTTGTTGTCTGTGATCGTTGACTTGTCTTTAGCAATTTTTCGGGTGGTGATTGGTAACCTTTGAAAATTTATTGAACGCAATGGGCAACATAACTTGCATATAACAATTTTTGGGCTGTAATTGGTGCCTATACTTGATTTTGTTTTGCCGAAATTGGCAACTTTACTAACATTTGAATATTTATTGATTGCAATGATCAAACCTCATTTTCCTTTAAAAATTTATTGCCACCTGGAGCTGGCGACGTTTTGTGTCTTTGATATTTTTTTTTTGGCCTTAATGTACAACTTTGCTTGCCTTCGAGGATTTTTCGGGCTGTGATTGGTATATGACTGCACTTGTGTCTTTGAATTCATTTTTGACAAAAATTGACTTTGAATGCTTATTTTTCATTTGACTTGCCATTGATAATTTTTTTGGCTATGATAGACAAGTGGACTTGTCATTGGAAATTTTTTGTCTAGGATTGACAACTTTTCTTGCCTTGGAAATTTTTTCGGCTGTAATTGACTGCTCTAGCTGTATTTTCCAATTTCTTTCATGATAATTGATGAAAGCCCGTTTGGATTGTGATTTTCCGTATTTTTATAATTGAAGTCAGTCTAGGCATTTATCGTGTTGTGTGTATTGATACGAAGGCCGGTTGTATCAAATAAAATTAGATATTACGATTAAAAATAAGTACTCAACTACAGGTTCATTTACCATCGTTTAATCCAACATTCACCACACTGCTTAAATTTTACATAATCATTTAATTACGCGAGGTGGCCAGTAGGGAGAGAGAGGAGTCACTAAAATTAACTTCCCGCCGCCAGGCAGAGGGGTCCGTACTTCTTGATGTTTTCTGTCACTCTGTCTCTGTGTTACTACTTCTTCCTGAAGGTCTCATTCTATGTCGCCAAACACCTTCTTGTGCGCCAAACACCGTAGTGTTCCCACATTATCATTTGCGGTTACGGTTGAATTGAGCAGGGAAATTATCACAAATTATTTCTACTTATCAGTATCAATATTTTTCTACCGGAATACATTCCGCAGGCTGGGTGGAACCTGTTTCAGTGTTGTCATTACGTACAGGGTGTCCCAAAAGTTTTTACATAGTTTAAAAATTCTTGAAAACTGAAGGAATTGGCAATATTTGAATTCTGTTTGCGAAATAGTGATTCTCATGAAAGCAGGCCGTCATTTCAACTTTTTTCCGGGGGGGGGGGGGGGGGGGTGGCAAAGCACGTGTACTCAATGTATGTATATATATATATTTGTATATATACATACCTTTTTTATGTATTTTCAAAGGTCAGGCGGCCCCCGAAAGACAATATTTTTTTTGCTACAGAAGAAAAATGATTCACATTTTTCTCAATAGAGGGCGATGCAGCGCGAATTATTGAATCTGAGCATTTCCTCAATCTATTATCTGACCAAAACATTCGCATAGTTTCAGCTGGAGATCCGTGGCTGAAGTAAGGGATGGAACTAGATGGAAGCGGCAAAGTGGCAACTGCCCAGTGTAGAAAACTTTAGAGAGGGGTAAGAATGTTTAAGAAAGAACAAAAATACCTCATCAAAATCATCGAATTTTGAAGAGTTGGGAGGGGGGCGAAATCATGTTTGTTTTCCCTCACAAATATCCTAGTTACGGCTCTGTGTGGCTGAGGTTAAAAACTTCACCACTACTTCACTTACTGCTTTAACGACCAATTTTAACATCACATTGAAAGTACCAGTAATCAATCAATCAATCATATATATTGCTGTCCCGCCCCTAGAGTTGAAAGTACCAGTAACAGGGAAATTCATGAATGAAGTATCTGCTCATGCAATCATGCACCCTGCATTGTATAGGTCTCTGATAGGACTCTACAGGACTCGGATTTACACATTTCCAGTTATTTACATTTGTACAAATCCTCTATCGACAAAAACCTGAACTAATTTTCTTCTGTACCAAAAGAAACATCCTCCTTCGGGAGAATAATTTTTCCGTTAGCAAAATGCACTTGAACATACCAATTCTTTTAATGTTTATGAATTTTTGAACTGGTTAAAAATTTATTGGACTACATGTACTTTGAAAATGTTTTTATGGTGATAGATTGTTTGAGTAATTAATTTTTTTTTTTGCATAACTGCAAATTATTCACTACTTGAAGTGATCCATTTTTTGAATTGAAATTAAACGCAATTTTCAAATTAACCTGTTTAGTGAAATATCATATGGAAAATGTTCTTCTGAATATTATGGACGAACGATTTATTTGCTGCCGCAAAGTCTATGGATACTATAGTCCAACTGTCATCAAGACAGAGACAATAGTGCCTGAAACTATTTATTTTTATCTGGTGTTTTAAGTCACTGGAAATGATTTTATGGTAGCATTAAGAGTTCTTCGAAAAGATTCACGTGTCTATCCATGAAGAAACATATCATCGCTTGACATATTTACCCTGGTTGGTTCATCCAAATGGAGACGAAAATTCCGAAGAGAGAGGACAATGCTCTCTTGTTGAAATATTTTTCATACAAAACTTCAAATGCTTGATCTCATTCTCTAGCTACATTTGATTTCTGCATCATGGGATATCGATGGAATTTATCTTGAGAAAGAGAGATATTTTCAGTGCGTATAGAGGGTATAAAAATATTTATTGCCCTCTCTTTAAAATAGGAAATAAATTCCTCCGTTCATTCATGCTGATATAGAACCATGGTATATAGTAATAACACAATCTATACTAAAACAAATGTAAAGGAATTGATACTGCTCTCTATCTCTCTCTCTCTTATGCTCAATATTCTAATATATATCGTCTCCTTGGAAAAAAAAATAACGTGGGAAATAATGATGTTTGAATGTTTACTTTACCCATGTTACTATATGGAAGTTATTTTCCTAAAATGTTTTTGTAATGTGTTTCAATAGGGATATACGTTCGCGTTTCAGGCAAAATTTAGACAGCAAAATAGGGTATCCAACCATCTGACACACAAAGTGAAAAGAGTGTTATTATTTTCTGAATGCCCATTGGAGAAACTGGTGTTTTGTAGAAGCTTCTGGATTTTTTTAAATAATTTCAAAGGGGTTGGCATTTCCTTTTCTTTATTTCTTCTTTTCATCCCGATTTCTCTCTAATTATTCTTTCTTTTCAAATTCCGGACATCAATTAGGCTTATGCAATCATGGCTTATGCAATTTTTTTTTTATTTAAGAAATAATAATGGCGTTTAAATGTAATAAATAATGACATTTAAATGTTTACTTTACCAATGTTACTTTATGGAAGTTAATTTCATAAAATGTTTTGTCACATGAATTTCAATAGGGATACACATTCGCATTTCAGGCAAAACTTAGACAGCAAAACAAGGTGTCCAACCAGCTGGAAAAAATTAAAATTTGCACATTCAATGCTTCCAGCGTGAGTGGGACGATGTGAACTGTAAGGATGACGTCACTCTCCACTACCATACGAAGGTTTTAACAACTGGTTGTTGCGAAGATGGATTTTTGGAAAGAGAAAATTCAACTGCCTTTGCGGGGAATCGAAACCACGTCCTTTCACTTTCCGCGTAAGAGACTACGAAAGAAACGAATCGCGCAATCTCTCCTTGGAGCTCGTGTGCACTGAAAGGGACCATACATGGACGGCCGGACCTGACTCAGGCGCCAAGCTCGCAACTGCTAACGCTGCCGACTTATGAAGGGATGTGACGTCACTCCCCACTACCATAAGAAGGTTTTTAACAACGCCATCCTTTCATAAGTCGGCAGCGTGAGCAGTTGTGAGCTTGGCCTGAGTCAGGTCCGGCCGTCTATGTACGGTCCCTTTCAATGCACACGAGCTCCAAGGAAAGATTGAGAGATTCGTTGCCTCGATTCCCCGTAAAGGCAGTTTAATTTTCTCTTTCCAAAAATTCATCTTCGCAACAGGCAGTTGTAAAACCTTCGTATGAACTGTCTGTATAGAAACTGTCTATAAAAATTTGCCGTTGTCTGAGTTATCTGCCACAGTAAGTATTCAGCAGAACTCTATGGAAATGTTTCGATGCATATTTTAAAAAAGTTCAGAACAGGTATTCTATTATGAGGCATTTCTTTATGGAAAGGACAGCAGAGAGAGAGAGAGAGCACATGCTAACCTTTACAACAACGTGACCCAAGAGGTCAAGTTTCAGGGCAAGCTATCCAAATGCTTTCTAGTAGGACTTCTCCTATTCTTGTTTACCCCATCAATAAATATGAACAGGAGTGAATGGATTTTCTGGTGAAATACTGCAAGTAAAATTATCTTTAAATGTGGGTTAAAAAATTATTGTCGACCTTTTATTGCAAAGTTCCCCCCCCCCCACCACCCTAACTGTCCTTTACCGAATGTTTTACAGTTTTGCGATGGATAACTTCAGTTGTAGACAGAAGGTTATGGAAGTCCTGTATCTTATACCGGGTGTCCTGTAAGTCCCGATGCGGTGTTTTTCTCCTCAGCCATTCATCGCAGATGTATGGTTTTAATTAAAAAAATCCTCAAAATGTGTTCAGAAATAACTGTACCGATTTCGGTAGTGAAAATACAGTGTGTTATAAAATAAAATAAAAATCTGAATTTTCATGCGGTTAGCCTGTCCTAAAAAACTCAATCAGAAAAGTCGCCCTGTCTGTTCGGAGGCCAACAATAGAAATTTCGCTTTTCCATGTGTAACATTCGTGGAGATATATGAATTAAAAATCGGTGAACATTGTGAAAAAAACAGCATAAATGAGACAAAGAAGTCTGTTAGTTTTTGTTGTTTTTTACAAACTTTCTCCGCTTTTTCAATTCAAATATTTCAGCGCAGATTGCTCTTAGAAACGTGATTTTTTCATCGCCCTAGAGAAAGACAGAGCAGCAACTTTCTTATTGATTTTTTAGGGCAGGGTATCCGTATAAAAATTCAATTTTTCTTATTTTGCGACACGTTGTATTTTCAAAACTAGCACGGGATGATTTTTGAATACTTTTTTTTTTTAACTGGAACCGTTTCCCTACAACGAACGGTTGATGAGATAAAGGATGGGTTAGGATTTACATTAAATCCTTGAATTTTACTCAACAATTATAGTAGAAAGAAAATTTTATATCCAATTATAGTAGAAAGAAAATTAACAAACATATGTAATAAATATAGAAACTGTTTTATTTAAAACGATTATATCTGTCTGAACCATTGATGACCAATCTCTACTCAATTCAAAGAAATTACTAATTTCCACACTAGCAGCTTGAAGTAATATACATAGATGGGCCATCGTTATCGTAGCTTTTGTTCTCGAAATGTCCAAATGTCCAAACAATACCACTATAAAGCTAACTATGATAGCCAGGACATTAAACAGAAGGCATTCATTCGCACCTCGAAATATCAATTAGAGCGGGAAAAAAATAGAAATCGGGACCCAAAAGAACGTGTGCATTAAAACAAAAATCGACAAAAAATCGGTTATCAATGAATATTTCGACGGACTCCAAACAAAAAAATAGAGAAACATCTATTTTATTGCAACAGAAAATGAAAACAGCTGCATCTTTATAATCCTTTGAAGTGAAAAGTCCTATCATTGGAAAATGAAAACAAATCTCTTTCCCCCATCTCTTCCTTTCATGTGAGAACAATAGTGACGTTCTCCCATCAGAAACAATGACTACAATAATTCCTAGAAACTTTGAAGGAGAATAACACCATACATATATCGGTTCTTGTCTAGGGTAGTGCAAAGGAACACTTCATTGAAGAGAAAGTACAAAGGATGAATAATTTTCTCCAGAATATATACATACGCGTATTTTTTTTATACATACTTTCTATAACTTTTTCCACCATCCTCTTTCCAATCCCGAAAAAAACGGACACAATGGAAACAAAATAATGAAAGAATCCTCTAGATCATTAGAAAAATCTGTCTAGGAGATGTTCTCCCTTTATTAAATTCTATCTCCTCTTTTTCGTAACATATAAAATAGGATCTTACAGGAATTGGAAATACAAGGAGAGAGATAAAAAATAAAATAGATTTTTTTTTCAATTCCATCGAAATAATTTCTTTTAATTTATAGACAAAAAGAGTGTAATTATTTTGCGAATGCCCATTGGAAAAACTCGTGTTTTGTAGAAGCCGCTGCTGCCTCTGCAATGTTTTAAAATAATTTGAAAGGGGTTGGCATTTCCTTCTTTTTATTTCTTCTTTTTTATCCCGATTTCTCTCTAATTATTCTTTCTTTTGAAATTCCGGACATCAATTTGCTGGCTTATGCTATTTTTTTTTTAGAATAGAAAAAGAGTGGAAAAAATGCAGAGAGAGAGAAAGAAAGACTCGCTTAGTTCATTGCAGAGGAAAATCTTTTCCTTTCTCTCTCTAGGATTTTATTATTATCATTTTATTTTACTCATTTCCTTTGATATTAGTAACAGTGTTGTAATCAAATTTCTTTTTTTTTTTCAATTTTGATTCATTCATGAATAATACTTATCGATTTATGCATATGTTGCGTGTTTTGGTGCTCATTAGTGAGAGCCGGGATTATGTATTTTTCATAGAATAGAAATTCATAATAGCGTTGTAAATTGTATTTGATTTGTATTTGTTTTATGCAGCTGGTTTCACTGGATGTCTGAAACAGAACTGCTTGGAAATTTGCTATTAATTATGCCCATGAAAGTTTCCATTATTTTATCTCTTTTTTTTTTCGCTACGGAAATGAACTGATCAAGCCTGCGGTTTATAGCCGTACGGCTTCTCCCCATAATATTTCGAACAGCTTTTCATTTATTTCCCTTATTAAGAAGTGGGTGCATTAACAGTTCGGTGAGTGATTTTTTTTTTTTCGTGGTAATCATAATGTGTCCATCGTCTTAGCGCCATCTCTATTCCACAAGTAAATGTGCTAAAAAGCACGAAAAGTATTCCACATTGGAAAATTGGAAAAACTCGTGTTTTGTAGAAGCCGCTGCTACAATTGTAATTTTCTAAAATACTTTGAAAGAAAAAAAAAAGGCATTTTCTTTTTCATTTCTTCTTTTTATTATATATTTCGATTTTTCTAATTATTCTTTCTTTTAAAATTTCTGACATCAATTTGCGAGCTTATACTATTGTTCATTACAGAGAAAAAAATTTCAGTTTTCCTAGATTTCATTATTTTCATTTTATTTTATTCATCTCCTTTGACATTAGCGATATGTTGTGATCAAATTTATTTTCAATCATGATTCATTCGTGAATAATACTTATCGATTTTGTAATATGTTTATGTGCGTGTCTCCTTACTTATTAGTGAGCGCTAGCATTATAGATTTTTCCCCCCGGAATGGAAATGTATAATAAATAGTAAAGTGTATTGATTTCAATCAATGTCTTATTATCGCAGAACAACTTATTACAACGAAGAAAGTTTTGATTATCTCATCCTTTTCGCATCACTAAATTATGCGATGAAATGATCAGAGAATGCAGTTTATATAGCCTTATGGTATCCGTATTATATCCCGTACTACATGTACTTTTATGTTTTCGACCGACACATGGGTGCACTAACACGTCGGTGAATGATATTTTTTGCGGTAATCATAATTTGTGTGTGGTCTTAGCGCCATCTCTGTCCCACGAATAAGTATGCCCGAAAGTAAAGAAAAAGTATTCCACATCGGAAAAACTCGCGTTTTGTCGAAGCTGCTGTTACCCAATGTTCCAAAATGTTTTGAAAGAAATTGGAATTTCCTTTTCATTTCTTACTTTGTTATCCGATTTCTCAGTAATTATTTTTTCTTTTGAAATCCCGGGTACGCATACAGTTAAACACTTCCGGCACAACTCACTCGGTAGTAAATTGCCCATGGCGATAGACTGGCGTTGTGCTCGGTTTGAAAGAAAGAAACACACGTTTCACATTTCAAATGTGAAAAAAAGAATGTTGGTTCTTGGAAATTTTCAAAGACACTTAATTTAAATAAAAAAAACATTGCCATAAATTTAAAAAAATCCGCAATTACTCTTGAAAAAAAAATGTAATTTTTAGTGACGAAATACAGTTTTCGATTTGAAGGTGTTTTTATTTGTGTGACTACATGCGGAAATTTCCAATTTCGATTTTTTTTGGTGAAATTCTGGTTTTTATTAGCAAAATTTACGTATCCCTAATGTTAGGTTCCTTTTTTTTTAACTTGTGAGGTTACAGTTTTCCGATCTATATCCTACGTACTTTCTTCACGACGTTTTTATTCCAGTAGGCCTATATAGTCGTTTGTCGTGTGGCTGTAAATGGTTTTCAGTTGAAGAAAATGAAAATGGTGATAGCTTCAAAGATGATTAAATATGGGGGAAAAAAAAGAAAATGTGCATTAAGGTGAGCCCTGAAAATATTTTTGTCACGAATGAAATATATGAGCAATAGCACGCATTCGCGAAAGGAGGAGGAGGCAAAAAATAATAAATAAGTAAAAGAAAATGACAATGAAGATTGTGGCGTGACCAAACGTCCAGGATATCGACCAACCGGAGGCGAAAAAAACACATTTTCATTTCACATCTTCTAATTCCTAAACCTCCAACGAGACTCGTGCATTTTCACGTTCAAAACCCTTCTTCGCCTCTTTATATATTTTTCATTTCCCTTTTTGCCTTTCATTCTATCTTATTGTCTGAGCCAACGTTAAGAATTTTCGTGATGACCTTTCACGCAAATTTTTCTCTTCTTTTTTCCTAATGAGAAAAAGGTTCTAAACATTCGTTCATGTCGAAGAAGCTGTTACTGTAGTGAGGGAAAAAAAATGTAAAATAAAGAATTATACAAAGAAAATAACTGATGTATATTTCCACGAGATGTCAAGATGGCGTCGAGTGGGCGCGTCACATCTGTTGAAGTAAATATCCATAGCCGAAGAAAATGACAAAAGAAATACGAAAAAATGCCTTCGAATTTGGCTTATGATATGCAATTTGCATCGTTATATCAAGTAGGAACATTCGCAAAGAAATGGCTAGTAAAGTTTTTTTTTTTGTTAATATTTTCAATGATGAAAATTATATTATTCAGCATTAACTTGAGTGGGCGGGGCCAGAATGGATACAAAAAAGTCCGACAGGTCCGGGTTGAAAGAAAGACCCGGACAGAATAAGTGTGAAAAATGGTCCAGTGAGAGAGCGTAAAAAGTGACAAAGTATCAAAGTTGGACATGAGTAGATACGTGAAAAGATCGCATTAAAAGAAGACGAACAGCCTTCAATGTTTCGATCGGCTTCATAGAAATTGAAAGATAAAAAAACCCATACAGAAAACAGGGATGGATATTGTTTTTCTTACAAATTATCGATATAAATTGGCAGTTGAGTGATAGCAATTTTCTTAAAATTCATTCTTTTTTTTTTTTAACTTGACAGAAAATTTTGAGTAATGTTTATGATATTATCTATGTCGTGTCATGTCTTGCAACACCAAGCTTTTAACTGCACCCACGATAGCACAGAAATCAAAATGAAGTGAAAAGTGTATGCTCAGTAAATATATATATACTAACTAAAACTTTATTCCTTTCAGTTTAGTTCTCGCTCACTGCAACTTCAGCGTTAACTGAGAGCATTTATAGCCACACAACTCACACATTTCTAAGCACATCCATTTTTAGTGTACCTCTACTAAAATATACTAATGCAAGTTCATAGTAATAAAGTTTCAATACAATTTAGAAGAGTTAAAAGTGTTACAATTAGGGATGGTCCGATTAATCGATAAATCGGGTCGGTTAATCAATTGTTAATAGTAGTTAAAAATTTTAGTTGAGGTTATCAACTCGATCAATTCAATTAAAATTCGATTAAAATTTTTATTAAAAGTTGATTTAAAAAAAACCTGATTAAATATCTTATATATCATGTTCTGTACAGAATGTTTTGTATGACTGATCATATTTGAAAACATTTGAATCAATATTTTTTTTTGATCAAATTAGATTAAACGGAAACTGATGATTTCAATTTCAAATTGATTTTGATGGGAGTTTCAGAAGACGGCAAAAATTTATTGTCTTCACTATGAACAGTAGTTTTTCGTATTCTTGGAAGCATCTAGGAGTTTCTAGGAAAACAAGCAACAGTAAAAGCGAAAGTAGTTTCGAAATCAGCGAATAACCTAAAATACTGGATTTAAAAAATAAAGTAAAAAACGATCCAAGTGAAGAAATTCCAGATTTTGCTAAAATATGGTCAGCATATTAAATTGCTTCAAACGGACAAGCCGTAATTTCTTAACCTATTCCTATGTTTGTTTACATGTACCGAATAGGTGAGTGAAATGAATAAAATATATTTTTGTAGCCTCTATCAGTATTATATGATCACAAAAAACATTCGATTAAAATTCGATTAACCGATTTTTTTTTTTTTTTTTTTTTTGTTAACCGGTTAAAAATTTTAATCCATTCCCAGCCCTAGTTGCATCACATTTTTGCTGTGTGCTGTACATGCATTTTAATGTTCCAGCAGTCAGCATTGTTCAAATACAAATACAAATACAACGCCACAACAGGCAAATTGCCCAACGAGGTGGCTGACTTAAGAACATCATGGATCCCCGAGCCATTTTTGGAGGCCCTACCTACTACTGCTACACCACACACTCACACTAGCCAACAAGCCAACGAGGGAAGACATGGGGCCAGAACCTGGCGCTTGGCCACAGAGAGGAACAGGGGGCTCGGGCTCAATAAAGCTGGAAAGGACATCAGAACAGCTCATCGGAATAAATTGTATAATAGAAATATTTAAATCTGTATATACATTTTTTTTTTTTTTTTTTTTTTTTAATAATGTGTTTTTATATTCAATGTTCATGTATTTTATATTTTATATGCATAATAAAGCACCCGACATCGCCCAGCCCCTCATCCGGGCAATGGCTAAAATTGACAATGGTCGATAGAGCCTGGGCGGTGCACGGAATGAAATGAAAATGAAAATGCTACACCACACATGCCCCCCGCGGAACCCCCCAAAGAATCGGTACATGCGGGAATGTGCGTGTACATGTAGTTTTTTTTGACGTGAAGTTTTTTTTTTGCTTTCTCTGTAATGCTTGCTATGTGTAGTGCTGCCATCTGCAACCAGTTTTTTTAACTATGAGTGAACTGTTATGATTGAATGATTTATCGTTGTAGGACTGTTGCTCTCTGTGGCGAGACTTTTTAACGGGGAGATCGGCTCGCATTTGCGCCTTGAAGTTGGGAACCACAGAAAACCAACTTCAGCCGACCACCACTGTGGGATTCGAACCCGGATCCTCGTATCGCGAGTCCGTCACTATAACCACTTCATTTATATTATATCATTGTGACTGCTGAAATTAAAAAAAATTAGAAATACGAAACTGAAATTTAAGAGATATGCAAATATAATATAAAAAAGGATATATTTAATATAAGAACATTAACAAACAAAACCGTCTCTTCAATTCGATAAAAAACTACGGCTTGCCCCAATTTTTTTAACTTCTAACTCGTTTGCTCGACTTCGGCGACAAACTATCTAACTAAATATTATTATTTTTGAAGTTACGAATTGTGGTACTTTATGACGAAAAAAAAAAATTTCTCCAGGAAATTCATTAACGTGTGTGTAAATTGATCAAATACTCCATACTCCATTGAAATTTTAAAAAAATGAACTCTTGTATTCAGATTTCATTTCAAAACGGTAAATTCGATTATTTATTTGAAATTAGATTGAAAACATGAAATTGAATGAACCATTCACTGTTACGGATGTATATTTGTATAGCTATTCAATATATATGTCCTTATTACTAATGTTTAAAAATATTAAAAATGATAATTTTATCAATTCAAATTTAAGTAATAATAAAGACACCAAAACTGACGAAATTTCTTCGATTCGTCAACATTTTTTTTCGTTAAATCTGACGTAAAGAAATATATTTCCATGGTCGGGATTACAACATCAAAGTTTGATAAAACTTCTTTTATAAAACTTGAAAAATTCAAATAATAAGCGCACCGGTTACATGCGAGCGAATGTAACCAATAGGTACGTTGATTATTTTTTCAAGTTTTTCTAAAAGATCTCTCATCTAACTTTCATCATCTATCCATTGTGTAATCCCGGTCAAAGAGAAGAATAAGCAAACTAATATGTGAGCATGTGTGTGCTGGTGACAATTTCATCTTGCGCGTATAAAAATATTATTACGTGGACGTTCGTTACATAGACTCCAGCGCACTCTTTACTTGTACACGTTCGTGTTGAAAAGTCCCAGTTCCATTAAGAAAAATAACAAACACCATAAGACATGGTTCTTATTTAAAAACCAGAATGAAACGTAACTAAATAAATGAAACATCTCGTCTCTCTCTCTCAGTCAAAGAAAAAAAAAGCATTCTTATTCGTTTTTCCACGTGTATAGTTACACACACACAGCGAATAACGAATAACATAAGTTACGACCAAATACCATGAAAACAAAAAAAAAAAGAAAGTTAAGAATGCAGTCCATTGTTATCAGACCTAAACACACAACCAAAAAAATAACCGAGACATACACAATCCATGCGGAATCATGGAGCTTAGGATACAGACTCGACGTTTCTTATATACCCTTTTTTTACCAACCTGCTAGAAATATATTTGTCCAAATAGGAATGAGTGTACATGAAGATCACATTCATGGAATCCTGTCTCTCCTTGAAGAAAAAGAACATGTCGGGGAAAAAAAAAGAACTTCAAGAATTGATTTCCCAAACGGATAAGTAAAAGAAAGATTTAGGGATGTTCAACAAAACACATTAAGGCAGAATATATATATTTCTTCGTTATCATAGGGACTCTAGTTGCAAAAGAAAAGAGAAACACAAGGTACCGAGGATATCATTCCATGAAAACTGCAAACAAACGAACACCAATGGTGGCCTCAGGAGGGGGGGGGGGAACTGAAAAACTGCTTTATTTTCAAAGTAGAGAAATATATTTCTATGAACAATAAGCAAACAAAATGTGAACTTTCCGGTGACAATTTCGTTACGCGTAAATAAAAATATTATTACATAGACGTTCGTTGCCCATATACACTCCACCGCACTCTTTTCTTATACACATACAATGTTGAAAAGTTCCAGCTCTATTAAGAAAAATAACAAACACCATAAGACATGGTTGTTATCTAAAAACCATAATGAAACATAACTAAATAAATGAAACATCACGTCTCTCAGCCGAGAAAAAAAATTCTTACACACACAACGAATAAACAATAACACAAATTACGACCAAATACCATCAAAACAAAAAAAAAAAGTTGCGAATGCAGTCCATTGTTATCAGACATAAACACAGAAGCAAAAAATAATATTCGAGACATACACAATCCATGCGGAATCATGAATCTTAGGATAGAGTCGACGTTTCTTATATATCCTTTTTTTACCATCCAGCTAGAAATATATTATAAATATCCCAAATAGAAATGAGTGTACGTGAAGAGCCCATCCATGGAATTTTTCCTGTCCCTCCTTGAGGAAAAAAAAAACATGTCAGGGGCAAAAAAAAGAACTTCAAGAATTGATTTACCAAACCGATAAGTAAAAGGAAGATTTAGGAATGTTCAGCAAAACACATTAAGTTAGAATATATATATTTCTTTGTTATTATAGGGACTCTACGAAGATTTTTAACAACTGGCCGTTTTGCTGAGATGAATTTTTTTGTAAGAGAGAAAATTCAACTGCCTTTGCGGGGAAACGAACCCACGTCCTTTCACTTTCCGGGTGAACGCACTAGACTACAAATTCAACGAATCTGTTGAGAGATAAAGATTGAGAGGTTCGCGCGTTGTGTGTCTCTGTAGTATAGTGGTCTAGGGCGTTCACCCGGAAAGTGAAAGGACGTGGATTCGTTTCCCCGCAAAGGCGGTTGAATTTTCTCTGTTTCCAAAAAATGCATCTCCGCAACAGCCGGTTGTTTAGAAACATCGTATGCTAGTGGAGAGTGACGCCATCCTTTCATAGGGACTAAAGTTGCAAAAGAAAACAGAAACACAAGGTACCGAGGATATAATTCCATGAAAACTGCAAACAAACGAATAGTTATGGGCCTTAGGAGGGGGATTGGAAAAACTGCCTTATTTTCAAAGTAGAGAAATATATTTCTACGAAGAATAAACAAACAAAATGTTGAACATCCCGGTGACAATTCCGTAACGCGTAAATAAAAATATTCTTACATAGACGTTCGTTGTTTACTCTCCACCGCACTATTTTCTTATAGACATACAGTGCTGAAAAGTTCCAGTTTCATTAAGACACACAATAAGCACCACGAGACGTGGGCTTTATCTGAAAACCAGAATGAAATGTAACTAAATAAATGAAACACATCACGTCTCAGCCGAGAAAAATAGATTCTTATCCGTCTTTCCCCATTTATACTTACACGCCCACGCACCGAATACCCAATAACACAAGTTACAACAAAACATCATCAATAGAAAAGAATAAAAAAAAAAGTTAAGAATGTAGTCCAGTGTTATCAGACCTAAACACACAACCAAAAAAATATCCTAGACATATACAATCCATGCGGAATCATGGAGTTTAGGATACAGACTGGACGTTTCTTATATATCCTTTTTTTTTTACCACCCAGCTAGAAATATATTTGCCCAAATAGGAATGAGTGTACATGAAGATCACATCCATGGAATTTTTCCTGTCTCTCCTTGAGGAAAAAGAACATGTCAGGGAGCAAAAAAAAAAGAACTTCAAGAATGTATTTCCCAAACGGATACATAAAAGAAAGATTTAGGGATGTTCAACACACCGCATTAGGTCAGAATATATATATTTCTTGGTTATCATAGGGACTCTAGTTGCAAAAGAAGAGAAACCGAAGGTACCGAGGATATCATTCCATGAAAACTACAAACAAACAAACACCTATGGTGGCCCTAGGAGGAGGAAAAAAAAACTGCAAAAACTGCCTTATTTTATTCACGAAGTTCTTTTAGTTGAAAATAATAGAGTTAAAAAAAACACCCAAAAAAAAAAAATATGGGGCAAAAAGAGTATTTCTTATATTTTTCTTGTATGTAAACCTTTTGCTTGTTTCTATATCTTTTCTTATATTCCGGGTATTTCGAGCGTGGGAAATCGCTCTCACGGGAAATTATACCTGAAGAGACCCAGTTCCAATTCTTTTTGCATTGTGGATGTATATGTTGTAGGTTCTTTGTTTCTTACCAACTCTTTTCGGCTGCTCTTTTCATACTGAATAATATAACGTGAGGAGCTGGAATCATTTGAATAAGACCCAGCTGCCCACTCAGACAATCGCATTGTTTCATATGTTTAAGCGCTGGATTTTCGGTTCTTGGCGTGTTTCTTCTTTTTCGAGATATGAAAATCTTGTTTGGAAATATAAGAGAGAGCGTTTTTCCCTTTTTATCCACTCTTACGGTCTTTTTTTTTTTTTTTTTTTTTTGCTCTTCTTGGTGATATTATTTTCTCTAGGCTCTCCGGCTGGCCACGTAGATGCCAGAAAATAGAGGGTTAGATGTCGAAGCATCTTTGAATGGACTCTTTACTCGAGATGTATTCCTATGTGTGTGTGTGTTTTAAATATTTTTATTTTTCTGATCTGAATGCCCTTTTTTTTCTGTGTACTTTTCTATATTTTATCCTAAGTATAAATGTCCTAGAGGACTTTTCTATTTTCTATACCACGATGGATTTTATGAAATTTGGACTGAAGTTGACTTTGCAATGTTTGTGTTGTTGTCGTGTGTTGAAAGATACATAGAATATAGTAAAATTATATGGATTTTAAGGATATTGTATAGTATTGTATAAAAATATTTGTTGCTCTGTTGGACTCAGGTTTATATGGTATCGGGTGTTTCATCTCTTTGATGTTGCGCTTTCCGCCTTGGCGCAGTGGGCGTAGTCTTGGAGCTACTTTGAGACGTCACGATCCTGCTACTTTAATTCTCGCAGACGCGCGACATCAGTTTACAAAACCTACTGTATGGAGGAGGACTATTTTAAATGTTAGTTGTTTATTTTTTGCTGTTTTAAGATCGCTCGTTCATGTTGTTGCTTTGGTGTCACTGCTTTGTGCGGTTGGTGTCTTTATATATTTTTTAATAATTCTTGTGTGAGTCAGTGGTAAACAAATATGAGTCCTTGCGCGATTGCAACGTGCGAGAAAATTCACGGAAGACAGAGAAACTTGGTATATACATATATATTTATTTACTGCCAATTTCCAACCGGTAGAGTTGGGTGGGAAATGAAGGCGATATCTATCGGTGGTCGCCTCAGACTCAATAGGTAAAGACCATTTCCTGATGTTCTTTTTGCCGGATTTGAACCCATGTACCCATGTACGGCAACCTTCGTAGTAGTAGACGAGCATCACTGCGCCACTCCGGCTAGTTTTTCATTTTTAAAGCTTTCTAATTTTTTCCAACCAAGCACAACTTGGGTCTATCACCATGAACAATTTACTACCTAGTGAGTTGTGCCGGAAGTGTGTGTACCTAACAGTCTGAATGTGTTTATCAGACATTTCTGCGCCGCTCTGGCGGTCGAGTGGTCATAGTGACGGACTCGCATTGCGTGGATCCGGGCTCGAACACCACCGTCACCACAGTGGTGGTCGGCTGAAGTTGGTTTCCTGTGGTTCCCAACTTCGAGGCGCAAATGCGAGCCGATCTCCCCATTAAAAAGTCTAGTCATAGCGAGCAACACGCCTACAACGATAAATCACTCAATCATTATACTTCACTCATAGTTACAAAAACTGATGGCAGGTGGCAGCACTATACAAATAACAAGTATCACACAGAAACAAACTTCACGCCAGCTTTCACTACACGTACACGCACATTCCAACATGTACCAATTCGTTAGAGGTTCCGCAGAGGAATATGGACGAAGTGCATGTCTGGTTTAGTAGTAGTAGATATTTCAGCGCTGTCATCTGTATTTTTCGCGACAGTACCCAATTGTCCGGGGAAAATATGTTGTAAAAGTTTGTATGTTCTTTTTTTTTTTTTTTGACACAAAATACTGTTCCAGACTCTGCCACGAAGCTGGGCTGGAAGAGATCTCGGCAACGGGATAAGTCCAGTGGCGAAGTTCTGGCGTTCATTCATTCATTCATTGCCATCTGTATTTTAGAAGCGAAGTGTAATAACTGAATGCTTGCACTGTTTGTAGGTCTGTTGCTTTCTGTGGCGAGACTTTTTTATCGGTGAGATCGGCTCGCATTCGCGCCTCGAAGTTGGGAACCACAGAAAACCAACTTCAGTCGACCACCACTGTGGCGACAGTGGGGTTCGAACCTTTTAAAAAGCTACGTGCAATTCAAATGGAAACAAAAAAAGTAATTAAAAGTTATTAGAAATTTCAGATTGAAATTATACGTCTCGAGTTGGCTTTCAATTAACCCAATGGCAATTCTGTAGTGTTTGGTGAGAACATGATAACTCTAAAATCACATTTTTGAGATATAAGCATTTCCATTGTCATTCAAAAATCAAATATAAAACATACACACAAATACAAATGAAAATATCATACATCAGCATGTTGTTTAGTCGTACGCACGAATCGTGCATTTATCTCACTTCTAATTAGTTATAACTAGCAAGACTTACTACTACATCAAAAAAGCAATTTTTTTGGAGACATCATGTTCTGACCAAACACCACAGAATTAAGTAACGTACGTGATTCAAATGAAATGGATCCAAGAGAAATATTCTCAATGGAATTTACAAATACAAATACAAATACAAATACAACACCACAACAGGCAAAATGCCCAACGAGGTGGCTGATAAAAAGATGCCCATAAAAATATGGTTGTCATATGTTTCAAAAATACAGCAACCCAATTAAAAATGCAATTAACACAAGTTATAAACAATATATACACGTGATAAAATATTATACAATGCCCATAAAGCATACTTATGGTTGTCTTATTCTAAGAATGGATAGCTTCCCGATTTACCCCAACATGTTTATCGTATTTCTTTTTAAACGTGTCAATTGTGTTACAATTTACTACCTCCGGGGGTAAGCTATTCCATTTATTAACAACCCTATTGGAGAAAAATTCCCTGCGACACCATAACCTTGCATTGTCCCTCACCAATCGATACTGGTGTCCCCTTGTAAAAGCAGTCGATTGGCGGTGTACTAAAAGTTCATGGTCCATCCTATCCATCCCATTGAAAATTTTGAACACTTCGATCATATCTCCTCGACACCTGCGTTCATGCAATGTAAACATATTCAAAAAATGAAGTCTTTCTTCATAACTCAAGCCCTGTGTGCCAATAAGGACACGCGTAGCTCTTCTCTGCACCCCTTCAACCAAGTCTATGTCCCTCTGTAGGTATGGTCTCCAAAACCTTACAGCATACTCCAGTCCAGGACGAACTAAGCCTCGAAAAAGCGGAAGAATGACTTTAGGAGAACGCGAAGAGACCTTTTTGAAAATGAGACCAAGCATTCTATTCGATTTTTTGACAACCGCTGAACAATGTTCAGAAAACTTAAGTCGCTCGTCAATGAGAATTCCCAAATCGGTGACTCTAGTTGCATCCGGGATAGTGACACCATTCAACTCGTAAGAGAACCGTGGGTTGTTCGAACCAAAATGAGCGACCATGCACTTATCTACGCTAAACGTCATGCTCCATTCATTTGCCCATGCTGCAATCTTGTTTAAGTTGGTCTGGAGCAACTCCCTATCGCTTTCATTCCCGATTACCCCCATTAGCTTCACATCATCTGCGAATTTGCTAGTAATTCCATCGATACCCTGATCGAGTTTATCGATAAAAAGTGAAAAAAGTATGGGGCCAAGGACACTTCCCTGAGGAACTCCACTTGTGACGTCTGTCCAACCAGAGAATTCCCCGTTCACCATAACTCGTTGCGACCTATCTCTTAACCACGATTCTATCCAATTCAGCAAGTTGCCCCCTATTCCAATCTCGTGTAAACGCTTCAAGAGTTTGCCATGTTGGACCCGATCGAATGCCTTCTGGAAATCAAGGTAAACCACGTCGACATTTTTGCTCTTACCCAAAGCCTTAGTCACGTAATCATAGAAGCAAAGGAGGTTAGTTACACATGACTTCCCCTTCCTGAACCCATGCTGATTATCCGACAATACATTATTCTCGTCTATCCACTTCACAAACTGCCTTTTGATGATAATTTCCAAAATTTTCGAGAGGGAGCTCGTCAAACTCACTGGACGATAATTAGACACCACTTCTCTACTACCCTTCTTAAATATAGGAACAACGTTAGCCAGTTTCCAATCTCTCGGGACGATACCCTCAGCAACACTACTCCTGTATATCTGTGCGACTGGCCCCAACAATTTATTAGCACCTTCCCTGAGAACCCTGGGATAGATATCATCTGGTCCTGGTGCTTTGCTTGCACATACATTTCTTAGAAGATTTAGGACCTCCACGTCTTCCACTTGAATATCGTTGAGCGTTTTATTACCCCATGCAACACCCGTATATCGAATATCATTATCTCCATTAAAAACCGACGCGAAAAAGTCATTGAAAGCACTACACATGCCTACATTGCTCTCTACTTTTGAGCCTCCTATCGAGAGGGGGCCAACTGTCCCCTTACATCCATTATTGACGTATCGAAAAAATGATTTTGGGTCAGAGCCAATGTTATCTGCCAACCTAGATTCAACTTGCTTTTTACTATCCCTTATCGCTTTCTTCAACAGTCTTCTTTTATCAGTAAACAATGATAGGTCACCTCGTCCACTTTTATACTCTCTGAATGCTCTTTTCTTTTCAAGATAAAGGTTCCGCACGCTATCCGTGAACCATAGAGGGTGTGATGTACAAACACGCTTTTTTCGAACAAAGGGTATGACGTCGTGCAAAACAGAGGACAGCTTCGTACTAAATTCTTCCCATTGACTTACCACCCCTACTGATTCCAACCGGTCTTTGAAAACTTCCGCTAACCTTCTTCGCAAAACATCAAAGTTAGTTCTCCGAAAACAAGGAACCAGTCTTTTGTTATCAACCTTACCCGAGGAAAAGTTACAGAGAAATCTGACGATACGATGATCACTGGAAGAAAACTCTTCCCCCACCGAAACATGTTCAACTAGATCCTCAGAACTAGTAAGAACTAAATCCAAAATAGCAGTACCCCTAGTGGCTTCTGATACATGCTGATACAAAAAATTTTCGAGCACCAACTTAAGAAAGTCTCTTTCATACTGATTTTCAGATGAAAGGTTCTCCCAATCAATACCCGGGTAATTGAAATCCCCTAGTATGAGAACCCTCTTTCGCTTACACATGTAGGAAATTTCATCATGCATTTTGGCGATATAATTTTGATCCCTATTCGGTGGATTGTAACAAACCCCAACAATAAGCTTATGACGTCTTTTGTTCTCAAGTTCAACCCATATGGTTTCAATATCACTTCTCTGCACGTTACACTCTCTAGCCTTCAAACATGATTTCACGTATATCAACACTCCACCCCCTTTCCTATCAGATCTATTTCTCAAAAAAGTATCGTATCCGGAGATGTGTAAGAAAGATTCATCCCCATCGTTTGCCCAAGATTCTGTAATGGCTATAAGATCCAAGTCCTCCACAACTATCATAGTTTCTAAAAAATCTTTCTTGTTACCCAAGCTCCTGGCATTTATTAACACACATTTTAATTTGCCCGGTGGTTTGTTGTCAATCGAGAAGCCATCCAAGTCAGAGGTGGGTAATTCCCCGTCAGTACTGTTGTGATTATCATTAACTAACCCGCATTCCCGACTACGTGGTCTGGGAGTAAAAAACCTGACCTAAGACTATCGTAAACCTCCCAGACCCCTCTCTTATTTAGATGGATCCCATCCGAACGAAGCCACCTATCGGTAAATGCGGGAAGCTCCAAGAACGTGACCCCAAGTGAGGAGCAAATGTCCTTCAGGCCTATATTGAATTGGTGGATCCTACTCCTATATCCCCTACTACCCCTTGGCAGCACTGGAATCACTGCCACATCTGAACCCCCCTCCCTAGCGGATAATAGTAAATCCCGGTATTCTGACAGAGACTCACTAATATTCGCTCCTACCTGATTTGTTCCCACCCACAGAATCACCCGCAAGGGCAACTTTCGGCGATGAAAAACGTCTCGAACGTTGCCAATCTTCCCCCCAGGAAGACAACAGCGCTCGAAACCCCGAAAATCCCTACACACTCGGTTCCCAAGTTCCCTAACCATAGAATCGCCGATGATTAAACCCCTATCACTATCCCCCTCTACCTCATCCACGACCTCCCATTCGCCCTCTAAAATGTCGTTGTTCGTGGAGATTGCTTCTTCATCAATAGGTGGCTCGACGACCAGAGGGTCCGTTATAACCGGACCCTCTAGCACCCTAACTTTTTCCCGTAAAGCTTCGACCTCGTGTTCCAGCCTTTTTCTATCCAAGCACCCTTTACAATTGAAACTATCAGCTACTATACCCCTAGACCAGGGAAACCTCCCGTCGCAAGCTCTACACAACACTAGTCGAGGTCGAGGCATACTAACACTATTGCTAAAGCTAGATAATAATAATAATATTTAACAATACGAAAATGAGAAACGTTAACTGGAAATTAAAATAATGTAAAATACATTACTATGCAAAATATACGTAAGAGATTATACGAAAAAATTACGTAAAGTAGAATGCTCAGCACTAAATCACGAAGAATAAAATAAATATGTATATAAAGAATACAACACCCTCTAAAAAAAAGTATTAAGCTACGAAGTACAATTTATACTTATTAGAATTAGCTAACTATCTCAAAACACTAACACTACAACAATAGGCCCAAATGGAAGGAAAACAACGTTATTGAGAGTACCCGGGAAAAAGTATACACTGTTTGCTAACACTAACGTCCAAAAACCTACGAACTTATATCAAAGAAGCGACCGAACCTGGCGAAAAAACAACGAAAATGAAATGCGAACGAGAAAAATAAATATAAGTCGATCGAAAATACACAACGAAAATTTAAAAAAAAATGAGAGCAATATAAAAAAAAAAAACCACTTATCTCACAATCCAACGTGCGCTAAAAAAAAAAAAGAAAATCACCGCAGAATATGACCCAACAATAAACAACACGCTAAGTAAAACTCACGAGAACGAAGAAAAACACAAAGAAAGACACAAAATGGCGCACTGGCGTGTCGGTGAGCGGAGCGCGATAATAGCACGTCCGTTCCCCACGACGTCGAAGACGATTATGACCATAACCAAATTACCTCATAACCAAATGAAAAACTTATTATTTTAAATGTTCAAATGGCTAAACGAAGCAGCCCAATGAATATACGGATATTAATGGAAATAATCAAAAAGATAATTCTAGGAGGAATTCAGTAAAATGGATATTACAGTGATTGTGGAAGCTACCTACGTAATTAACAAGGTAGCAAATCGGAAGCACTCGGTTCTGCAGGAGAATGACGTCACGCGTGACGTCAGCTGGTACCGACTCCAGAGTCTCATAAAGCAACCCTTTTTTAAGTTCATGTGTTGTCCTCCCCTCAAAAGATGATTCGCTGCCATTAAAACCCTGAAAGGTAGTGACGGAAATCAAATTTCAACTGAAGATATATTTTGATGTTAGAGGAAAGATCTCACATATAAATGTTTTCAAGTCAGAAAACCGGTTTTAGTCGGATACTTTTACTTTTCTTCTCCAGCGTGGCTTCGCTAACCGCTTATCCCCCCCTCTTTGGATCAGAATGGGAACCATGTTCTGGATTGGTGGTTTGGTGGATAGTTTTACCAACAACAATTCCCAATGAAATTACAATTCCCAAAGAAATTTGAGACCAAATTTCTTTGGGAATTATTTTATTTTTCTAAGTTACTAGCCAATTCATTGTGGGAACACTATTCATTGTTCTGGTCTAGAGGATGATTTATAATGTTCCCATTTATCATATTAAGGCTGTACCAGCTTGCCCTGGTCCAATAGACCGATCCCTTTTCGTATAAATTGGACTCGACCTCTCAACCCACGCTCATGAGTGTCTTCGTTCCTTGGTAGCTTTGCTAGAAGTTTGTCTTCATATTACTGTTGAATAAACGTGACAATTTGACCATAAATAACTGTTCTCATAAGGGAATATATTTTCTGATAAGTTATTGGTTCCTGTAAAGTCGGAATGTAATGTTTTTTAAGTGGTTTTTTTTCTGGGTTTTCCAACTTCGATGAGCGAATGAGAGCCGATCCGCCATTTCAGAAAGTCACTCAGCAGAGAACAGGCAGAACCTTAACATGATATTTAAATAACATGTAAATTCACCCAATTACAATCTTCACTCCCAAATATGGAACAGGCAAAGCAGCAACAGTATGGACACGAAACAAGCACAACTCTGACAGCAGAAAAACGAGAAGACCATGCATATACATACACTGACACAACATGTTCCTGCATGCATCGATTCGTTAGAAATTCCGAGAGGAATGCATACGAGGTGCATGTACGGTTGAGTAGAAGTAGTTATAATTTTTCTTAAGCCGTTTTTGCAGCCATGTGTGATTCATAGAAGAAAAAATTTCGAAGTCAACGATGAAGTAAATGATGAAGTTATTCGCAGCTACCAAGCACCTGATGATGAGTTACAAAGACACAGAAAAGAAACCAGTAACGAGAGATTTGCGAAAGTTAAACGAAGAAAATTCTGAATAAAATCAAGTATTTCCGGGTTATGATTAACGGCTTCAAAACTAAAAATGAAGTGTCTGCAGCTCATTTCAAAACCCATAATACCACAATATGCCTTCGTTGGTATGCATAACTATTTTTTACCTGGCATCAATAAAGAATTTCTTCAATTGTTAGGAATCTCTGACTGATAAATGCTGCAATACAAACCAGTAAACAATGAATTGCAGATGCTGTTTTACATTTAGTAAAATCAAAATAGTTGAGATAAGTATTATCCGAAAATATTTTTTAAAGAGTAACTTCACTCTTCTCTAATGTTTTAGGGAGGTTGTGCGTGTGTTTTTTTTTGTAAAAAGAGTGGATTTTTTCATCAGTGTGAAATAGCTATTTAAAAAAAATTATCTCAAATTTGAAGGAGTATTTTTACTCCTCAACAAAATATGGATTAATAAATTGAATTTTGATGCGTGAATCACGCGTCTATATGCGTATTGGCAAACAATGATCGAGATTATTCGCCAAGGAAACGATGAGGAGAAATAAGCAAAACTCCTCTAATAACAAAATATCCCATTTCTTATTGGAACGCATAACTTTTGTAATAAATCAGTGAATTGTCACCCTAATTTTTTCGTATTGATGATTGAACAATGCAAGAGCAAAGAGCACAACATAAATGTCTAGGGGTGGGAAAGAATTTATGTACTTGATGGATGTAATTCTGATCTATCTTATAAGATAGGAAAAAATACTTGATTTATATCAAACCTGCAAATTCAACTTCACGTGAAGTAGGACGCATATTTAATAATGAATCTTATTACTTTAAAAATACAGATATAAAATAAATTACCCTTTTTCAAACCTGAGCCAGAACTGGCAATAATTTTTAGAGCGATTTGTGTTTATTCATTATGTGTTAAGTCAAAATATCCATTAAAAAATAAATTATTAAAAAATAAAATAAAAAATATATAATTAACTGAATAATTAATTTATTAATTGATTAATAGGCCGACAACTTTACTAGAACCATTTGAACTGGGTACACATATATGTACATCAGGTCGTAATTTAAAAAAAAAAATCATTGTGAAACCATAAAATGAAGGTAAACAAATGTGCCAGTCTAGAGCGAACAGGACATATCAGAATTTTCAGCCTATCGTTGGTATACAACACATGCTCACATGATTCCGAGCAATGTTTCTCTCTCACTAGTTGTTTGACACATGTTGAAAGTATTTATAATCGTTTTCGAAGGAAAGAGTAAACATAGAACTTTCAGCTCATCCCAGTTAAATTTAGAGAGATTAACGTATCTACGCACATGTACTGACATAGTATTTGATTTGTGATGATTACTGATACGGGATTCTTACGATTATTTTAGATCAAATATGTTCACGCAACGCTTTATGTTTTATCTAAGATGTTAAAAATGTAAACGATTATATGTTTGTTGTGAGAGAGAAGAGAGAGAAAGAGAGAGATATAAACTCGCGAAAATCACCATCAAAACTCGACGATATAGCTCAAACATAGCACACACACACACACACACACACACACATACACAAGCTCTCCCAAAATAAATATTTTTCCTTGAACGATTTCGTACCTGAGTTGTTATCCTATAAGCACACTTGAGTAGCAATGATTGTGAGAATCTGTTGCAGCAGAACAGAAGCAACCCACTCTCTGTATGCGGCGAAGGCTATGAATGTTTAATCCGATTTTCGCAGGATTCAGTTCCGAGAGAGAGCTTCCTCTTCTCTCTTTGAAATAGTTAAATTATAGAAGCGAATTTTCAAACGTGTGGTTTCTGAGCTTACTTTTCCCGAAACTTTGTCATTGTTGACGTGAATTCGAAGCCAAACAAATGAATACATTACGTTTAATTTCCGTATTACGTTTCAAGACATTTTAATTCTCTTCTATATGATCTACTGTAATTTCAGATATGACTCTGTTCTATAACTAATCCACCCCGAAACATTAGAATAATGTAAATAAAGAAAATGATTAAACTTTTTAAATAAAAGCAGAAATTTTGTTAATTGTTAATATTTTCCATTTTTTGTACGGCTTAAACTCATTATTTCATACAAAAATGAAACTAAACTTCAATTTATGAATGCACATTGCTGAAATATATGAATGCACATTGCTGAAATATATGAATACAAATAGGTTCTAATGACATTCAGAGGTATGCGAAATTTTGTCGTACAAACTAGGTTTGTAAGACTGGTGTGACATGTAGTTGAGTGCATGAAATGGTGATTTTAGACTAATATGAAAAATGGTGATGTAAAAAAAAATCTCACAAACCCATATGAGGCTGTTGCACACGGAGACCCGGGATGTATTAAAATACGAAATGGTAATAAAAAAACGACGAGTTCTTCACACCCTGCGTATACTATAAAGTAAGCTTTGTGTGAAGGGAGTTTCAAAAATTTCTTCAAACAAAAGCGAAGCTCGAAAGCATTACTAACGAAGGGATATGACAGTCGCAGATCTTGGTCCCTAGAGATCGTTATGTAATCTTGTGGCTTGCTATATAAAAAAACAATATCTTGCAGATCCATGAATTCTAAGTTTGTTCCTATATACAATGGATAACAATGGATAGCCGGAAATCATGTACAGAATCATCGCGTTTTTACTTTCATTACTAATTAATAATTTCATTAGACAAACATAGTATCGATACATTCAATATTCTAATAATGTCTTTGATGAGCGCGACAGCAGTGGGGGAGGTTGAATGCGTTCTAACTATCGTAGTATCAGAGATGTCTTTTTTCGTTGACCTCAAAATCGAAGTTGATTATTATATTGACTTTTTAAATTTATTGTCATTATCTTTGACATTTATTACAACTACTATACCTCGCGCATCCACCTCGAGTTTACATTTCTCTGCGGAATTTCTAACGAATTGTTACGTATAGTGCTACCACCTGTCATCAATTTTTGTAACTATGAGTGAAGTGTAACCATTGAATAACTGTACCGTTGTGTAGGCCAGTTGCTATTTATAGTGAAACTTTTTTAATCAGGAGATCGGCTCACATTCACATCTTGTCATTTACAGGCGTTTTCCCATCTGTGTTATTCCCTGAATGACTCCAGTGAAACACCAAGATGGCGGAGGACAAATCAAGTGATTACATGACACCATACTCTACATTCACGGCCAGCGTCCGAATTCCAAAAAGTTTGTTCTTTCTTTCTTTCAAACCGAGAACAACTCAGGTCTATTGCCATAGGCAATTTACTACCTAGTGAGTTGTGCCGGAAGTGCGAGTGCGCCTACCTAACAGTCCTATTGCGTATCTAGTGTTGTGTCTGATTTTTCAATGGTGCCGTTTATATTTCAGAAGGGTAGTGAGTGAAGTGTGACGATTGAATATTTGTTCTATTGCTATCTGTGGCGAGATTTATTAACGGGAAGATGAGCTTGCATTTGTATCTCGAATTTGGGAACCAAAAAAAACCAAATTCAGCCGACTTTATAATATTAAGTAAAACACATGTCCAGACACAGATGCCTCTTTGGATAGAAAATGCATAAGTTGAGTGTATACACAATGTTTATCAACGTATGTAGCAGCCGGTGTTCTGAGCAAGAACACCCCAAGGGTGTAGCTGACAGCGCTCCAGCACGGTCATTTTTTTTATCTTTTTTTTTTTTCTCTACACTACAAATTATAAATTCACTACAGAAGGGGCCCATTAGAAACCTCACCCGGGTAATCACTAGAGCACAGCCGTCGTTAAGGGTGTGCGGCAAGTGCCCCGTCGCACTGCCCCCCCCCCCCTCCCATGTTTTTGGAGGCCTCGCACTCACAGTAATAATAATTACTTTCATGAACTGTAGAAAATTCTGCATTTTAATCGAGAAAGAAAATTATAAGTTCTGGAATTTACTTCTTTAAACTTTTGAAATTCTGAATTTTCATAGCTTTCTAGAATTATTTCTTGCATTTATTCTGAATTTTCATTTGCCAAATTTTGATTTCTCTCTCCCACAGAATATACAAAATTCGGGCTAATAGGCACCGGAATTATTAACCCAGCATCTGGAGAGTGCGGCCCTGCCCAAGAGATCCCAGGCTAGGTCTTCTGTCGCAGAATGAAAGGGCCAAGGTTCTGAAAGCTATACGTTTTATAAACTATCTCAACAAATCTTCTATCCCTATTTATTTATTTTTAATCTCATATCAAGTAAAAATGGCAACAATCACTTCTGAAAACTTCAATATTTTCACTTCTGAAGTACAAATGACAGCTTTAAATAATCAGACACAGCCCCAGATACGCATTCAGACTGTTAGGTACCCTTCCGACACACAGCTCAATCGGTAGTAAATTTCCCATGTCGATAGAACGGAGTTGTGGTCGGCCGGGAAGAAAAGAAAAAGAATGGCAGCAAAGGTTCCGATCATATTTCATAATAAACCTTGAAGTTGACAGATACTATTTTAATGTTATCTACTATGGTGATCCACCGCCAAGTTTCATTGTCACAACATTAAATCATCAAAATATTTACTCCCGCATCTCAAAATATATGAGAAAATAAAATCTCTTTAAAAAAATTGAAATTTCTATCAATTTTTTCATTAATATCCAAGTAAATTTATTTTCCCTCTAACACAATAAATAAATGGCAACCACTCAAATTCTAACGAACGGCTCCTGCATGTATTGCCAACTAACAATTCTACAAAATTTCGGAATGCAAAGGAGATTTTTTTGTACAGAAAAATATTTACACACACACACAAGTACAATTTTCTTAAAAAAATAACTTTGGAAAAGTTTTCTCTCCCCCTTTTATATTAGACAAGAACCTTCGAGTGTCTCTGTTGAGCTTTTTAACAAAAAGACCAGTGCAGTTAGTTAGTGTAACTATTCTCGATGGCACGTAGTGTTATTACGCAGGACAGAAATCGATAGCTAAAGAAGTCAGAAAAATGTTTTTTTTCCCCCTTTCCAACGATACTTCTGACATTTACTAGAGGAAAGTATAAAAAAAATGGCACTAATTGGAAGAATTTCCTTGTCGTCTCTTAAGTGATTTACGAAAGACCATTAAAAATTTTTCGTGACATTTGTGCTCATTACTCAAAAATAGTTCCAACGTAAGGGAAAAAAGGTCTTTCTCTCTCCCTTACTGTACATTATATACTTCTTTGGTAAAAATTGGCAAATAGGAACAAAAATATGCCAATGGAATTGCGTGATGCCTTTATGTTCAAACTAGATCCATTGTAATAATATAGTCCTTTTTTTTTAAATATTCTTCAAGCAATATAATGGAAGTGTAATTATTATGAAATAAAATTCTTTTTGAAAAATATTGAACAAAATATCTTCCGAAGTGTCGTGGTTGCCGAGTATGTGCATAGTATTTACCATAAATATCGCGTTTAAATTACTTTAGCTTAGTAAACCGTAAAATGATCATACCACATACAAGAATGACAACTGACAAGATTTTTTGAAGATTAGATCATTGGTTCAAAATAATCTGGTTCTTATGAAAATTTGAGTATTCAATTTGCAGTTTTATGCTCCAGTATAAGCTTCAACATTTTTCTTTGTGAAATGTATTTCTCCAGAAATATCAAATGGATTCCATTTGAATTTGGACCGAACGAATGTGTAATTTCAATGTTCTATATCTTATTTGCACTCAAGGGCTACAGAATTTTCTTATAAATACAAAATGCACAGTAGCAACTTAGTATGCAGTAAGTGCGTAGATATGTTTCGGCACACGCTTTTCTTGAATACAAAATGACATTATATCCACTTATTCCGTTAAGAAAATTCAGTGAAATCCCTCTGCAATACTTATCCTCTAGGAACTTCCATTTTGAAACTTGGAAAACATTTTTCTAAAGTAAACCGTGAACAGTGCAATTTGGATTGCTTTAAGCTTTCGTACCAAAAATGAGTATCCTTTTTCTCGTGCAATTTGGGTGGGGCTATTATCAATTTAACCCATTTATCCTTTTATCCGCTATGCACTTGTAGAAGCACAGCTATATAAAACTCTGGGATAAAGATTCAAAGAAAATCCTAAAAATGGCAAATAATGTTAAACAACTAGCTCATACACGTACATCCACTTATCCAGCATAGTAATAGTCTTCAAATTATTCTCTTGACATAATGTTGGAATTTAAAATGGGAAATTCAAATACAAGGCAACAGGAGGGCTGGCACAAGGCACAACAGGAAAAATGTCCAACGCAGTGGCGGAGAAAGCACTCGTTGTGTGTGAATCCTAACCTTCGCACAGTAACAGCACCTGGCATACTGTTCGTCTACCATTCTTGCTTATGCTCGCAATCACAATTGCGAATTATTAGAAAATAATCACAATATTTTCTAACTTCCCAAGTGTATATCCCAGCATAAAATTCGTCATTCTGATCACCAAAGTTCCAAAATTGAAGCCAATTGGCAAAGAAAAAATATCTATTCAGTAAGCCTACTTACGGAATAATTTTAGTCAACCGCTAAAACGAAATAAACTTTATTTATAATCTAAATTAACAATCATGCGCTTTTTAACGCTAAAATTCATTTTACATTCAATTTGCCCATGTTGAAATAAAATTTCCACTTTCCATAGTACAACTGTCTGTCCGTAGTATTCTTAATTACACCCATGAATTAAACCCATAAGCAAGTTTTCTAAATTTGCTATCAATATTTCATTTGCATTTATGGATGACGAATCGAAAACTAGATTAATCTAACACGCTTCCACACAAGGGAGCCTAGATTTCTGATGATATTAAAGTATAAGAACCAGGAAATTTCAGATTTCAAATTAATGATATGCATGTTATTATGGAACTGATAATGAATCTCAAATTTGTACCTTTCTTTTTCATTTAAAAAAATATTGAAAATCGAAAAAATTAGTTTTTCAAAAGATTTAAACTCACATAGTCCTGAAAACTATGTTGAATCTTCTGTTAGACACAAGTCAATTTTCCAAACCTAAATATATTCCTTTTTTCTCGTTCCAAGTACAAGAGTAATGAAAAACATTTCTAACATTCCAGATTTATTGAAAAGTTATAACTCGAAACCAAATTTTTCGCATATTTCAAGTAAATACATCGAAAACCGAAGGGTAAAATTATTTCTAAGATTACGTGGGACGAATAAATGAAAAATAGGAATAACATGAATACTGGGCAGATATACAACAAATAAAAGAGAGAGGGGCTTTAATCTACTGGCGGGCCTCAACGCCTCGAAATTTGAGCGAAAGGAAAAAAAAAGTTAATTGAGAATTGCCTCGGCTTTTTGAAATAGCCACAAGATCTAAAAATAACCCAAGAAAGGCGATATACGTTGCAGCTTTATAATAGAAAATTATGATCGCTATAATACAGCGGATAAACAAATTCAAATTAAACTTGTTCACCCAATTAAAACCATAATAAATATGGAAGAAAAAAATATCACATAATCCTGAAAACTATTTCGAATAATCTTCTGTTAGACCAGTCTATTTTTCAACAACCTAAATATATTCCTGTTTTTTTCGTTATTCCAAGTACCAAAAGTAATGAAAAATATTTCAAACATTCCATTTCAGACTCATTGAAAAGTTATAATTCGAAATCACATTTTTCGCATATTTCGAGTAAACACATCGAAAACTGAAAGAGATAAAAAAAAAAGGGATTTCGAAGATTACATGGGGCAAATAAATGAAAAATAAAAATAAGATGAGTACAGGGCAGATATACGACAAATAAAAACTAGACAGAGAGGTAATCTACTGGTACGTAGGCTTCAGCGCTTCATTCCATTCAGCAACTCATCGAACAAACTCAAAGGAACTTTTCACTTGACAAGTCGACAAGAACACGGGACAAAACTTTTCCTTCCTTTCTTATATATGCCCAAGAAAGAACAAAATAATAATAAAGTTTCTGCTTCCCATTTCTTTCCTATGTATTATCTTCTTTTCTTATTCCATGCAGCTCCGTTGATTAATTTCAAGGAAAAGTCTCGAGCAGAAAAAAAGAAAGAAAAGAAAGTTATTCATTCCGCAAAAGAATGTAACAAACTCTTCATTCCTCTTTTCCTTCATTAGTTTCTCCGAAATACACGCAAACAAGAACATAAAAATGTGGAAAATATTTCGAATTTTTATAACTCACGTAAACTTTCATGTATATATTTATACACTCGGGGTCTTTATTACGCTTGTTTTTAAAACGCGTTCATATCACGTGCTTTATTAAATATACGTATGTACTATATATATTTCTCTCGGAAATATTTCATGCTGGAGATGAGATGTTAAGAAATTTGGAGGAAGGGAATTTGAATTTGCGTTTTGCGAGAGTATAGAAATAAAATATATATATTGGAGGGAATGGAGGATGGGTTGGTTCGTTGTACGCATACACATACAAACTCATATGCCGGTGGTATATACTCGGGTTGTGAGATTCGGAATTCCTCTCATGGAACTCATATCGCTCGGAAATTTCTTCTAGTCAACATGGCATTTGAAATATTCTAGTATATGTAGGAAGATAGAATGAAAAAAAAAGAAGAATCAAGAGACGAAGAAATAGGAGAAAAGTTTTCCAGTAAAGAAGTTTTACAACATTTGCATGATATTGCTAGAGAACTCAAATAAAGTATGTGCAATCCTTTTTTTCTTTCCTTGTTCATTGGAAGAACTTGAAGTATCTGAAAGTTACTTTATATATAACTTGTCGGAGTTACTTTTCTAACATTGTGATGAACAAAAAAATATTGTGTATGTCATTGTGAATGGAATGAGCATCATATGAATTTGTTTAGATGGATTTGAATTATTGATACTTTATGTTTTATTGAAGCTATTTTATGAAATACCTCAAATTTGTGGATTATATATACTATAATTTTTTAAATTCGTGTGCACGTGCAGAACGTAGATATATTTTAGTCTGAATTTTATTATTATTTGTACATTATATTCATTGAATAACTTGGTATGGCAAAACATTTTATGCGAGAAGATTAAAGAAATATGTTACGTATGTGTCGCCCTAAAGTAGCTATTTTATCAGAGTTAAGCTTGTTCATGTTATACTGGTGCTGCCATTTGTCTTCCACATTGTGAAGTGAAAACAACAAGTGTCTCAATTTCCTGTATTATGTAATTATAGTTTTGATGATCTGCCTGCTCATTGAGAGAAGGCATTTTCCAAGCAGGAGACCTGCTTGAATTCGCGTATCGAAGTTGGGTGATCGCAGAAAAAAATTCAGCTAACCACGCTCATGCAATCAACGTGGTTCGAACCTGTATCCTCCAGATGTGAAGTGACCACTATGCCCGCGCGACCGCACAACAGCGATGCTATTTTCTACGACCGATTCGAGGATTGATAGATTCGTGAATCCGATTTTTTTGCACTTTATTCGGATTTTTACCTCTTCATTATGTCCCTGCTTATATGGGCTGTATTATCAGGTTCCTGAAAATATTTGGAATACGGATTCGCTGCTTTTTGCATTTCCATGTGCTTTATAGAAATGTTGAAGTTTTCAATTAAAATTATTCTAACTGTTAAAATTTACATACTTTTTGAAAGAAACGTTGCAACTTGGTGAGCAACGCACTTTTTTTTTCATGAAAACTGAAACCAGTCACAAAAGCCTCATTCTCGAAACACTTGAAACTGATTTTAAATTTAATCTGAATTACGATCTAAATTAAGTTGCTCTTGATTGCCTTGAGCAGTATTGTGCAATAAATGTACTCTTTTGTCTATAGAAAGTAAGAAAGATATATCGAACGTTAACCGGCATCTCAAAGTACCGTCTTTTTTTTCTGGAAAATATTTTTCGGGGATTGAAATTACGCGTAAATGCCGCATTAGCAGAAACACTGAATGCATTGGGAAATGGAATATTTAAACACGCAAATACTGCGAGATTTCTTGAAGAAATTACGACACTATGCTTCTGTCCCCAGCATAATGCCGTTGTTTCAAAACTACGTTAGTTTCAGATAGATATGGACGGCTTTTTTTTAACCCAATATATCAATGAATCAGGTATTTTCTGGAATTTATACCGTGGTAAATTGTGAAAGACAAGTCATCTGGTCCTACCAAGGCACTCTTGCATTCCGGGCAAGCATGATAACATGCTGTCATCAACACCACTGGAGACACGACACTACCTTCCTTATTTCACGCACTATGGCATGACGCGTTGAAGTAGAGGCATTAGCAGCGTCTCTTGACTTCAAATAGCTCCTAGGTGGGACGATAGAGATAGACGGATTTTTCTCAGCCCAATACATCAAGGAAACATCTGGTCCCGGTGGACACTTTTCTTTCCAGTTCACCTCGGCATAAAATCCAGAAAATATTTGTTTGATAATATTATGTTTTAATTTTTCATTTAAAATACGACAGAGTAGTTTCGCCTTCTAATTATTGTGATTTATTTTTACGTACAACACACTTCCGGTTTCTTGTCTTTTCATAATTATTGATAGAAGTGGTACTTACCCGCTTTAACATGGACTTCCCTGCTGAGTACTGATCCGAAATCATTCGATGCTACGCACTGGTAAACGGCATCGTGCAGTTCTTGTTTGTACTCTGCTCTGGAGAACGGAGGGAATACCAGAGTACTTCCTTCCTTGTACGTTCTCTGGTACCTAAGTCCCGTGACGTCGGCAGCCATTGATCCTTTCTTCATCTGCCAGTGGACTCTTGGAGGAGGGGACCCGTCAGCAGCGCATCTTAATTCAGTACCTGAAATACTGGAGAATTCGACTCTGCTAGGGGGTTCGATCCTCAGCACCGGGCCTCTTCCAGTATTTGTGGGAGTGGCCGATACACCTGTTAAGCCAAAAGAAAAAAGTGGATTCAAAGCTTGTAAACTTTTGTAAATTTATATAGAACTAGAACAAATAAAGGCATCTGAGTATCAAATACGTAATACAGTAACCACTTATTATAATCACGGATAATGTTACTATTCATATACTACTATTAATAATCCACATATTTGTTATGGGCATCTTTTCTTAGCCACCTCGTTGGGCATTTCGCCTGTTGTGGCATTGTGTTTGTATTTGCATTCGGGCGTTGTTATCATTTTTGCAAAACACGGTACAAACCAATCTCATAACGTGGGAAAAATGTATATTTATATTCCTCGGGATTTCGGTTTATATTTTTTCTTCTTGCGATAGTTTTTTCATCATTTTGAAGCTGAGGTTTAACCAAACTTACCCCACCCCCATAAGTTATCGTTATGAGGCTGCACGACTATGCAAAAGGCTAAAAGATGTTCTCTTCCAACCCCCGCCCCCGACCATTGTTGACAAACATTTCCGTACTTGATGTCGTAATCGGTCCGTAGTATTCACTGGGATTCATATGTGTTAAGCTACTTTTGCAATGTCCAAAGAAAATATCGTTATATGCGATACACATTAGACAGTTTCATTCCAGCTCCTCGCAATGACGAAATATAAACATTGCATATAATGCATGATTCTAGCTTAAAGGCAAAAAATTCCCGTTTTGGAGTGAAAAAAAATTACCAATTGTAAATTTAATAACCGATTATGTGTGAAAGAAAATCTAAGAAGTCTCGTTAAACCCAACGCGATGTATGATCATCGGATATGTTTGTACTGATATAGTTTTCATTTGGTTATTGTTATCGGAAACCTTGCGTCCCGATGTGATCACATTATGTGACATGAGCGGTACGTGGGTACTTACTTGTTCATCAGAGTAAGGTTTAGGCGTTTATTTAAGTAATGGTCGTCATCCGAAGAATGATAGATCAAATACTATTTGATCTATCATCCCTCCTGATCGAGTTTATTGAACGATTGATAAAAGTGAAAAAGGTATGGGGAGAAAGACAATTTTTTGTGGGACTCCACTTTTAACACCTGTCCAAGCAGAAAATTCTCCGTTCACCATAACCCGTAGTGCTTTATCACGCAACCACCATTATATATAATTCATCAAGTTGCCCCCCCCCCCCAATGCCATTCTCATGGAAACGCTCCAAGAGTTTTTCATGTTGGACCCGATCGAATTCTTTTTGATTTCCAAAAGGTATTCGATCGGGTCTTACGCTATTAAAAAAGATCGGAGGTAAAATGTAGCAATAATGATACCCTGGTAAAAAAAAAATCAGCTTCTACTAGTAGCGTTACAGATAAACGTTGCGATGGTGGAAAAAGAAAATAGAGAACTTTATTTTTTCCGTTTACTCAAAGATGAGATGTCTCCTCGTTGTAAGTGGTTACTCTGATAAAGCGTGCGTGGCCGATAAAACAATTTTGCCATTTTGATAACCATTCACAAATTCAATTAGAGTTTTGTGTAACCACGAATATACAGCATAAAAATAGATTCTTATAATCCTTCTGGTGATAATAGCAAGAGAAGTGATTTCTTTTTATTTCAACCCATTCAGTGGCAATGCCGAAATATCTCGACAAGCTTGATCTGCTTATTTTAGTCATTGCAAATATCTCATCAGATGTGATCCGCTTTATTTCTATTTTGGTGCGCATTAATGTATAGTGGTTGATATGTATTTACATTTGAAGTGTGAATCCAAATATTGGATTTAGCGGGAAAGTTAATATTGTCTCTATAGGAAAAATTACATTAAAAGATGGTTTTATCCATTTAAGAGGGGGGACTCCGTTTATCCTTTATCCCATTAAGTTGGACCGAGAAACTGCATATTATGATTTTTGTATATTACAAGTATCCTTCTTCATGATACAATTTTAGCTCTTATAGTATTTTTGATTATAAGCATAAAACAGTGGGTTTTGATGGATTGTGCCCAGTGAAAGTTTGGAAAGTTTGAAAATTTCCGAAATTCATTTCCTACACCATTCTTCCGTCTCCACAAAGGGAACCAGAAGAACCTGTACTAGCACATTGAATAATGTAAACTGAACACATTTTCTCCTCCACACATATAACCTATTATCAGAATGAAAACTTCTTGAGAAAGTCATTTACGTGATATACCGTGAGTAGGAACGGTAAAAAGAAATCTAAAAATATCCAAAGAGTTTGACCGAAAATTTACCAATGCATTGCCCACTCGAGTGATCGAGGTTAATAAAAGGAAGAAGAAAATGGTGAGAAATTTATTAACAAAGGGAGGGATGAACAATGACATACTCTTTGATAAATTGCCCGGCTTTACAAAATTCTTCGCTAGAGCGGAAATTTCATTCGCATCTGTTTCGACACTTTTAACAGAGAGAGTCGTGATAAAGAAGTTCATCGACATTTTCTGCGACAAATTTTATGAGAAACGAAGAAGAAAGAAGACGGTGGTGGTGGAGGTGGTGACAATGAGGCCAGAGCTACATTTTTATACTTATCTTGGTTGGTCAAAAGGGAATCAAACTGACAAATTACTCAGCGCGAAAACATCTACGCGGCTTATTTTATAATAATCTCGAAATCTCTCTGGGGTATTTGAAAGAGGAAAATAAAGTGACATCAATATCTTTAGTTGAAGATACGTCTAGACTCTTCACGAATCACCATCTCAGGTTGCGAATTTTTCAGAAAATACGGTACGCTGTACGTGAGATCGTATTAACGAGGTTTTTCACGAAGGTTTTCCAAATAAATTCCAGTGTAATTTTCTGTTCGAGTGGATATGGCACCACCCATAAAGCCGTTTTTTCAACAAAGTGACTTTTAAAAATATTCAATTTTAAAGCAAATAATACAAAAAATATCGTATTGATTCGTCAATTTTTCTTCTAAAATTTGAAAGAATAGTTGAATTGGTAATGCGATTATACAGTATGATTCCGTGATTTCCTTCGCCGTATTGGTGAACTGTTTATATATCCTAGAGGCATGTTTCCGATTATAAAAATTGTTCAAATAACGTGTAAACCTTAAATGCATCATTCATGTTGCAAGTGGATAATATTCAGTTATTGAAATATAACAAAAATGCTCTTCATTTTAACATCCTCAAAATACCAATTATAAAGTTGTTGCCGAGTCTCTTCTGAGGCCAACAAATAAACTATCGTGTTTCCAAGTATAATATTCGCGGAGATATTTGTACTCAAAAACCGAAGGGATGTTGGAGAAAAACAGCACAGACCAACGAACTACGATTTTTTCCCTCATGATTTATGCTGTTCTTTCAAAACTTTTCTCCGATTTTTGAAATCAAATATCTCAACGAAGAAACGCGGAATGTTTTGTTAGCCTCAGAAGAGACAGGGCAACAACTTTAAAGTTGGGTTTTTGAGAACAGGGTGTCGGTATAACGAGTTTTTTTTATTTATTCGCTTTTTTAAACAATTATGCAACCCCTGGCAACAAGAATGACATATCTGATTTTTACACATTATATGTATGCTTTTTCTAATCGGAAGTAGCCTATGCCTGTTGGGTCAACGGTTCACCAATAAAATGCAGCAAGTGAAAATGTGGAGTTATCCTGTAGTGCAAATGCATGCAAGGAAAAAAAATGCAATTTAAATGCAATTTTCTCCGATGGTAGTATTTTTGAGCTCGTGTCTGTGAGATTATAAAAAAAAACGGCATGAAATTTTCTAAATTTTTTTTTGGGTTATTTATACGACAGGTTTTATGAAAATAAATCTCGAACGTGGATATCCGATCATTCATAGATTTTTATAATGTTTAAAAATGTATAAAAAAGTAAATTTCAGAAAATCTAAAAATTCAATATTATTTCCCTTTAGTCAATTACCAAATTCTAGATGCATTTTACGAACGCATGTTGAATTGACAATACTACAAAATTTCAGAAGTTTGGCCTATTATTATATATTTCAATTTTACGCATGTGCTGGAAAAAATTCGTTTCTTGGTTCAGGTTCAAGGTTCAAGGTTCGTTTCTTGAACAGGTTTTCGTACACTGTCATTCACATTACTTTTCTTTACATTTCTTTTTTTTTTTTTGCTTTGAGAGAATCAATTAACTGAATGACACGAAATTGTTGGCAGTTTGCAATTGAACGATATATAAAATAATATATCATTCAATTGTGCAAAGTGCCAACAATTTTGTGTCATTTTTGAAAAATCAAAATTTTGAAGCCTCAGAGTTCGGAACACCTTTTAAAAGTATCAGATGAAAATTCCCTGATTTGATCGGCATATTGATAACTTTAGTTGATATATTTTTACACATACTCTTTATAAACATTTGTTATTGAAATAAAAATATATTTCAAATTTGTATTTCGTGTAAGCTGTTTAACATTCATTGTTTTTGTTTTTGGTACTCACTTGAAGTACAGCATAAAGAGTAAATGCAATTTTTAACATTGTATTACTTTGCTACCATAATTTCCTTCGTATATAATCAATTCTTGCTTCTGAATTCAGAATACAGATGGCAGCAACTTTTTTTAAGGCGAAATATTCTCAGAAACAAACTTCACTGCAGGAATAAAATACATGTGACTCCTATTCCGGCATGAACTGATTCGTTAGAATTCCTCAGACGACTCTTTGCGAGGTGCATGTACGGTTTCGACCGCATTTAAACCGTATATAAAAATCGATAATTCATCGATAATGAAATCTCGAGAAACGGATAGTCTTACAGTTTTTGCCAGAAATTTTATGAGAAAAAACACGATTTCTCTACTTGCATCTATACACTATCCATGCGTCTTTAATTTTTTTATAGGTGGATTTTAAATATCGTATGTCTATTTGTAGCCCAACCACTTCGAAAAAAAAAAATACGCAGCGTTACATAATCCCCCACCAAGAAATCCCAATGTTTTTAACGTATAACCCACCGACTAGCAAGAAAATACGATACGGTACTAAGGTATCTATTAAATACAAAGTAATATATCTTTGTATTGGGAATAAACATAGAACGCATAGAGAATTTTTTTCACATTTTAGAGGCTTAGAGCGGCATAAAAGTATTATCTTTCCGAATATCAGATAATAATTATCTTGTTAGAGACATTTCTCTCCAACTTCCATACAGGATTACATTTCTCGAAAGAGTCCACACTGATGTATGCTTTCGTACTAGACTTTAGTTGTTTAAAAAGGCAACATATATACTGAATATTATTTGAACAAATATAAGAGGTACGTAAATTTAAAAAAAAAAAAAAAAACAGTTGTTCAGTTGCGCTGAGTTTTCAGTTGCTCTCTGTGGCAGAAAATCGTCATTCGTGCATCGTTCTTCGCTTTGATAGAAAGATATAAATGAGCGAGAATGAAAACTTTTGTCTCTTCAGTAGGGGTTGCTGTCACAGCGTGCCGATTTCACTAATATATATCCAATTAGTGAGCTTAAAATCGTCGATTACAAGTGATTGGCAAGAAATTCGAATGCTCTTTATTTGCCGAATCGGCAATAAAAATGATAACGTTGTCCTAACCTAACCCCACGTTAGAAGAAAGAATAGGGAAAAAAACCAGTAGAGAGAAAGGAAGGGGGAAAAACATGTAAAAGAGTAAAATAGTATAATAGATAAGTTGATAAGAATGTAGGTACAAAGTTAGATTTCGCTTTTCACCCTCGCCCAACCTGTTCTCTTTTACTCTTAGTAATATATTTCATAGTCTCTTAGTAATATATTTCATATCTCTTAGTAATATATTTCATATCTCTTAGTAATATATTTCATATCTCTCAGTAATATATTTCATGTATGAAATAGTAAATAAAGTGAATAAAAAAAATCACTAGTAGGGTATATAAAATACCGAGAGGAAAAAACTCATAGGGTTGAACATAGGGTTGCAACAACTCTCGCGAGAATGAGGAGAGAGAGAAAAGAAAACAAGAGCGAACTAATTTTAATTTATTGCACTGATGTTTGGGCACAATACTACGTTCTTGATCGTAAAGTGATTAAACACTTTTACTTACAACGCACTACTACACGTCTAAAAATGTTTATCCGTATCACTGAGGTGTTCGAAAATTATTACATACTTCAGATATTTATTCGTTTCTTGTGCCTCATAATGCATGAATTGAATTACGTGCACTTGAACTAGTAGTTTTTAAATTGTGATAAAAAACTGGTTAAAGTGCACGCGATTGAATACGCCTACAGTCTTTTTGCCATTTATATAACTTCAACACCACTTTATTTTGATACAAACATCGCAAAATCGAAACACACTTATCAAACATTAAGAAAAAAACAGAAAATATATAGCAGTATGTATTCTCCATCCAAGTAATTCCAATCTTTTAAACGTTTCATCCACCAACTATAAGCAGGAGAATACGGTACTGAGAGCTATGAAACATAACAATATATATTTGCATTGAGAACCAAGATGGAACGGATAGAATTTTTCACATTTTATACGTTTATAGCAGCGTAAAAATATTATCTTTCGGAATATCAGATAATACCTATCTCGATAACGAGATATCCGTCCAGCTTTCACGTACAGGATTATATTTCTCGCAAGGGTCTACGCTGATGTATATATTGGTATTGTACCCCAGTCATTTGACAGGCAAAATACTGAATTTTATTTGAACAAATATAATAGGTGCGTAAATTTATAAAATATAGCTTAGTTTCCCATGAGCACTATTATATGCACGTTTTTCTGAAATAGTACATCCTACATGAAACTGAAGAGAATCCAACTCCAACACTTTATTTCAAACTAAAAAAAAACAATATTATCATATATTTCTCGTAAAAATATCTCATATTCTCTTTAAAATAATAAAAAGAAATTTCGCATTGTAAATCCAAAATTTATGAGATAGAACGAAATACTAGAAAATTCTCTCCATTTATACAGGTTTTTTTTTTCCTTTCCAACGAAAACAAAATCTCTCACAAGATGAAGAAAAATGATTTATCGAAAAAGATATCTGATACAAATCCTGGGTAAGAAATGTGGAAACAAAATTATTCATAAGTTAATTATACTCCATAAATCTTCAAATTACGTGCATGTATTACTTGGGGTGGAGAGAAAGGAACGCGACGGTAATATATTTTAATTAATATCAGTATTTTTATTTAAGACAGTAATTAATATGAGACTTATCCTTCTCTATCTGAATCTCGAATATGTACGTATCTGTTAAATCGTCAAATTAATAATCTGTATATCCGTCATATATTTTGTTTGAAAAAGACGTATAATTATAAGTATTAAGCTATAGATCTTTTTTGATGTCTTTTTTAATTCAGATCGTCCATTTATTATTCGTCGTGGCCATGCATTATAGAAGATATGATATCAGATTGAGAAAATCCTCATGAATTCAAAAATATGTGTTATAGGAATTGACGTATTTACCATTCATTTACCATTACCTATCTGTGTGAGCAAAGATATATACTATGGAATTTTCCAGGATTATATTTCCAAAAGTTATGTTATAGATAATATCTTACTAATTTATAATTAATATAATGAAATTAGAACATGATATTAATTTAAATATTAAAATTACCAGCATGATTGAAATTTTTAATTAAATATGTCATGCAGATCTTCCAATTAGAGGAATGTTTTAATTAATTAAGATGTTATGGGGGTGGAAGGATTTATGGACGAGCTTCTAAACCTGGAATAACTCCGTGTTAACCGTTCTGGAGATTTTTAAATTTTCCCTGATTCGTATTATTACTACCACGTTGGAAATCACTAAACTTTCTAAAAATTGCCTTCAATTTTCAAGAATATATATATATATATTCGATTGCATATGAGCGAGCTAATAAATGATCCCTCCCAACACAAAATAATAATTGCAAAAACAAGGAAGAGGAAAGAAACGCTATCATTTTTTCGATTTATACTGTGTGTAGTTATATATTACCTCGAAGGGACAGGAAAAATATCCTCTCTTTCCTGTTATCATATTTTGAATAAAAGCTGACTCCGCCCACTAGCTTTGGATTGACGGGGGGGGGGGGGGAGGAAAACATGTTATCAGGAGAAGAAAACTTTACAATCATATCTGGGCTCGTCGATGCCGAAATTAGAGGGGGTTTAAACTTTAAAGCACCGGAGATATTTCGGGTTTGTTCAAAATAAGCCGCTCCAAGTTGGATGAGATATCTCGGGAAGTTGCAGAAAATCTGCTCATAAGTGATTTCTCATATTTCATAAGTGATATCTCACTTATGAAATAGAGCAATCTTGTCGTCTTCCATCTTTGATCGTCACTCCAAGTGATTAAAAATTAAAATTATTAAAAATTTTGGGAGGACTCAAAAATATGAAGAAAGGGGGAGGGGAGTTAAAATACAGTGGGGAGTAAGTACACCGGGTACTCGCTGTAATAGAAAATGCAGTAAAAATCTCTCTTTTGAGGATTCTCGTGGGACAAATAAAATTAGCAGTAAAAGAGAGGGGTTCCTGTTGAACTTGCATGAGTAGTAAAGTAGTACTTTCAAAAAATGTGGAATATCCCGGACAGCGGGACATATGGTCACAATATGTAGATGATTGCAGATGAAATTCATGTCAAAAGGGGGAAGGGGTCACACTTCAAAAAGTTTGGGAAAGCACTGTGAAAAGAACTGATTCAAGTGCAAGCGATTCAACATACGTACTGTGTATTTACCAGTTAGCTTCGGCACTAGTTTGTTTTAATACAAACATCAGCGTATTCTAGACTCGTATGCTTTCTTGTATAATATAGTAATTCTCAAAAACAAATACATACACATTCTCCATATTTTTAAAATACTAGTTTCAACTGAGAAATACTTTTCTTTTCTTCGATAAATTGGATAAACCCAGAATTAACAATAAAGGAGAAACAAAAATGGAATATATTTCTCAGAGAGATTCATTACATATAATTTGATAAAAAGTATATTTTTTATTTAAAAAAAACAACTCTTGGCCGAGTGAGTATCAGTAAATTAAATTTATAAAATAACATATACTTTAATTAGATTTTGCAAAAAATACTTTCGAATTTCAAAGGAAAAATACAGTCGTCTCAATCTTTCTTCCTTTTTTTCCCCCATAACTTAATAGAATAGAATTTAATTGTAAAAATCAGAGAACGGTTCCAAATTAAATTCCTCTTTCTATTAAATGACATTAATTTTTGGTTTCACCAAGACTTCGATAAGTGGAGAATTTTAACATTAAATAAATTCTTCAAAAAACTTACATTCTACTTCAGTATATCTTAATTTTTTTACGGGGGGGGGGGTCTCCTACCTGTTAACATGGTGGAAAAACTATGTTCTTGTGGAAATATCATTAAAAATACTATTTAACCTTGATTTATTCAAGTTAGTTATACATATTTTTGATTGTAAATGATATCCGATGTCAATCAAATGTTTATATACATATCTCCGATGCTCAATGTTTCGCAAGTTTAAAAAAAAGGCATTATGAACACCTTGCGCGCATGGTAGAACAGCATGATATTAATGAAGTTGAATAAATCTTGATGCACAATAAAGAAGAAAACTGTTCAGATATGTATATATATATATATATATATCATAAAATTATGAAAAAAGATTGAGATTTCACATTGGCTCAATCTCATTCAAAATTAAATTTTAAATTCGCCGCCAGGAAGTCCAGTGATTAGGGAGCTAGAATCCGTCTGTGCAGGTCTGGGTTCAAATCCCTGTTCCGGCATGGATGTGTACCAACAAATTCCCTGGAAACATCTAACGGGTCTCTTCGAAATATGTTCGAATCAAGTTTCTTTATCGTTTTCATCGTTGTGAGCTGATATAAAACGTTTTCTACACGCATTTAAAGCTGTTTTTTTCCAGATTTCCTCTTTTTTTCGAATTCGAATACCTCAGTGAATAGAAACGTAGATTTTTTTTGGCATCAGAGGAGACAGTGAAAAAATTTTCGAATTGAATGTTAGAGGATAGGGGGTTCGTATAAGAAATTAATATTTGTATTTTGTTGCGTATACGGCTTCTAGAAAATAAATAGCATATCTCCGACGGACATGGGTTTTCGATAACATGCATTGGATTGAAAGTATGCTTCTATAGCCAACGGTTCAAGAGGTAAAGGATGTCTAAAAGCTTAACTTCACACCCTGTATATAAAATAATATTTTCTGACTGACTAATTCGTCATCGCCGAGCCTAAACCGCTGGAGAAATAAATATGAAATTTTGTCAGTAGTCTCATTTCATGACGTAAATACTAACTAAGAAGGGTGGCTTTATGAAATTCCTCCCCTAAGAGGGTCATAAAGGGGGTTTCAAAGAGAAATCACGCCGAGGAGAGAGAGAGAAATCACCGCTGAAGCTACAATTATTAAATTTGGTCAGTATTTCTATTTTAATATTTACAGGCTCACTAAAGAGGCACTTTTCACATTCCAACCTCTAAGTTTGGGGGTCATGACATGGTTCAAAGGTTAAATGGGGGCAATCATGGCCGAGCCGAAACCACTGAAGCTATAAATATGAAATCTGGTCAGTATTATATTTTATAATGTAGATACCCACTCTCTAACGCGGGATTTCTGAAAATTCAACCCCCAAAGTGTCATGAGGTGTTCAAATGGCATATTGGGGAATCGTTGCGGAGTAATTTTCAGATAACCACGTGAGGGAAGCCGCGGGTAGCAACTAGTTGTTTACAAACCACTATTGCCGCAAACACTCAATGGACTTGAAGAAGTATCAGAACCATTAATCTTTCAACTTTTAAACTCGACATGAAGAAGAAAAGTGATACTTCATTATTATAATGGCACCTTGTGATTACAGGACGGACCCTGTGAATTTGGCTTATTATCGAAACTTATAAGCTATACAATTAAATTCAAGAGCTAACATTCAGGGGCATTCCTTATTGCCGGAGGGGACGCTACTAAGTACGAACTGCACCACCGAAAAAAAAGCGTCTGGAGCGTAAAGGGTTAGCAGTTGTGAAACGAAAATGTTAATACTCATTGACTGCGCAAAACTGCAAAATGAGTGAAATTACCTTGATTACAGACTAGACATTCGTCATGTTATCAAAAGTTCACATATCGATCATTTATAACTGAGATCCAATTTATCCCTTTACGAATCGCAGGCTGAAACAAATGATAAATGTTATTGGAAGGAAAATACGTTTATATCGTTATGATTCGGTGGAGAACTAAACTCGTGGTTGTTTCCGCTCTCCTTACCCTGATTAATTACATGCATAAAAACAAAGCATAAAAACGTGGTAGCACAATATGTAATGGTTTGGAATAATGATTTATTAGAAAAATAAAAAAAACACCTTCTTTTTTTTTAATAATAGAACCAAAAACAAATTTTTGTTTTTTTTAAATATATCATGGATAATATAATCACTGTGGAAACATATATGCAAAAGAAGGGAGTGAACTATAGGGAAAAAGAATATTTTTAAGATATATTATCTAATCCAAATGTGAATCAACATAGGTAGATGTTTTGTACATCGCTAGAGTAAATATTTTTGCAGCAATCTAAAAGAATTTGATAATGTACACGGGAATTCCTTAATTCACCTTGCCGCATTTTATTGGCTAACCGTTGACCCCCAGATGCATAGTTCCAATCAGGAAAAGTATCCAAATCACTCAGACGCGTCATTCATGTTGCAAGGAGTTGTATATTTATTTAAAAAAAAAATTATGTGGACACTTTGTGCTCAAAAACCCAAAAGTTGTTGCCCTGTGTTTTCTAGGGCCAACAAAAGAAATTCCCCGTTTCTAATTGCAATATTCTCTGAGATATTTGAAAAGAAATGACGAAAAAACTGCATAAGCTAACAGAAAATGTTTTTTTCTCCGAATTATGCTCTTTTCCCCCCAATTTTTTGAATTCAGATTTCTAAGCAAATATTGCATTTAGGAACGTGAAAATGTATTTTCACGTTCCTCACGTAATTTTTGACCTCAGGGGACACACGGCAAAACCTTTATAATTGGTTCCTTGAGCACAGGGTATAATAAAACGTTTTTCTTCTGTCTTTTTTATTCTGATAACAATACAATCATTTGTAACATCAACGACGTATCTGAGTGCTACACGTTATTTGGACACTTTTTCTAATGAAAAATGTCTCTAAGATCAACAGTTCTCGAATAAATTGTGGTGACAATCGTTAGCTATGCAACCCGTATATCATAATCAGTGTATTATATATATCACATATATTACAACGTAATAGTTTTGAAAATATATGAAGTTTTAAAATATCCGGCCCTTCATTTACGCCAGCCCTGTATTTCTACTAAAGCATACTTTTTCACCACGTTAAAATGTAGAAGGAGGCCCCCCCTCTCCCGTCCCTAAAATAAAGTCTTAAAATTAATAAGTACAAGTTTGTATGTGACCAACGGTTACGCAAGATAATCGCCTTAATGTTCATCCTGATGCTCAAAGCACGGCTTATAAATATCGGCTTAAATCTATTCTGAGAACAGCACGCGCTCGAAAGATCAAAGACTGTGAATTTAGGCATGAACCTAACCGACTTAGACCCAGCCACGCACACATACGCAGCTTAATCACTAAATTATCGCTGCTACAACTAGTGCTTGTGGTCTTTGCCGGGTCTCATTCAACAAGTTCACCGGCTCTTGTTAAAACTCGGGAGATTTCGAGGGGAAAGCTTTGAAGATTATGCCCGGATCGTGATAATTTATGTTTTGCGATTTCTCTCTCCAAGGCTCAGCATATAATCTACACGGGTAATCATAGCGATTGAACTGCAGATTCATTTCGAACGGTCGCTGTGATGGCGTTGAATCAGCCTCTGGTCAACTCTGAGGCCAAACACAGATTGGCCCGCTCTCTCACTCTATCTCTGGCTCTTGTATACCTGTTTCTCTCTCTCTCTCGATCCAAGTTAAATGTGATCGTGTATAAACTCCAACACGCTGATGTATTAATACCCCCCCCCCCCCCCACCACAACTATTTGAGTGGACAGAGGTTAAACGACTGAGACTTGGCCCAACGACTGGGGGTTAGTGCAGTAGGCTTATCGGGTATTACTATTCAACCTACAGGCGGAGAATCAACCTCTCTCTCTCGAACAGCATATCAGCATTGCGCGACCTAGTTTGTGAATGATGCCGAAAACCAAACTCGGCATCACAGAGTGACTTGGGGAAACGTTAACTCGATACGCGTCGTCGGGGCATTTGGCGTAATTGCCACATTTGCCGAGTTTCTGGTATGAGGGAGTTAATCAAGATGCAGATACGGAGAACTTTACCTATATATATACCGTGGTGGTAGGTGTGTTTGTATGTGGAATTACATAGAATGATTATTAAATGAAAAAGAAAAATTCTGTCGTTGAATCTTGTAGAGATTGCATGTGTCTTAGTGATTTCGATGATTATCCTAAATGATGTTTTCGGAACAATATCTCACGTTTAAGTGTATGCAAGGCGTTTGACGAAGAATGTCCGAAAGTAATAAAAATCAAATAGAGCAGAAGTCGTTTATTGGATTCATGGAAAATATTATCATTCGGTTATTTTTTATCACATTTACAATGTGCAGAACGGAGTGATATCACAAAATGGGGGAAAAATACGTATACAGTTATCAGGATTTTCGTTTATATTACATTCATTCTCAGCTAAAATGTTTTCTTTTCTTGCGCATTTTGAAGCTAATGTTGAACACGATTGTAGTGATTTAAATCAACTAATGTTTTTCAAAAAATCACTGATTTAAATCAATTCATCTCAGATATGAAAAAAAATACCTGTTTTAATCAAATAAAATTATTTATGCCGCTTTAAAAAGTGATTTAAATTTCTATTAAATTATTTTATTATATTTAAAAAAATATTATTCATAGTATTATAATATATATATATTAATATACATATTAAATATCAGGGATGTCACAGTGATACTGGTTTAGCTGACAAATGTTACTCAAGGTTTACAATGGTGAAGTTATGGGGTAAAAAGTTGACTTAGAAAATCAGACAATCTGCATGGCAGTCGATGAATGGATGAATATTCATAATGGACCACTTATGCGTGTGTGTTATCAAACAATCTATTAAAGACATCCATGTTGATACTATTGCCCCATGTGGATTATCCCATACTGGAAATTATTTAGCAAATTTGGTTTTTAGTTCAGTGAAATCAACAGAAGAAAACTCTTCAAATGTAAAATACCAAGTTTTTTTACAGACAATAACTGCAAACATGGTTTCTTCCAAAAAGACTGGATGAACAGCTTGGCTTTTCAGGACTTACATATGGGTGCAGTATCCACATTTTAAACCTGCTAGCCATAGATGTGGTTAAAGATGATGTAACAAAGCATGTTACAAGTACAGTATATATTTAACTATTTTCACAATCATCATCTCTCCAAAGAATGGTATCATACAGAAGATGGAAGTGCAATGATACTTGCTGTAGAGGCACAATGGAATGCTTATTGTCATTCTCTTGAATCTTATATTAAAATTGATCAGTTGTTACCAAAGTTTGTGAAGATCACAGATCTCACAAATAGATAGTGACATCTCCAATAAAATCCTAAATATTGGTTTATAAAGAAATGTCGAGGTCATGATTGCGATTCTGAAATCGATAGCCAAAACTATTGATTTCGTACAAAGCAACAACAACTGCTACAGAGCTGAATGAGTATTTCTAACTACCATGGAAAAAGCTGCAATTGACGATAAAATAAACATCAACATCCAACAATAAAAAGATCTTGTCTTCAGCATATAAAAATAGATATTAACAATAATGTTATTAGATGCACACTTTGCTGCATTTATTATAAGCTCATGAGTGTCAATAATTGATGTCACAAAAGAACAGAGAAATAATGTTCTTTATGAAACGAAACGACGGCTGTAGGTTCCCGCCAATTACATTAAAATTTTTCGGGAAGATGGAACCATTTCATGCCGGAACCATTTATTTTTATTTTTACCCTAAGGTTGTTGATACAATGTCAGATTTTGAGTGGTCGAATAGTTTTTAATAATGTTTTGGGTAAAGATGTAATTACGAGAGTGATATGTGATTTCTTTTTGAACCTGCTAACAACAGAATGAAAAATGAAACTTTTATGTGGTCCCTTTGTGATTTAATTTACAATTAGAAAGTTGTTTCCCTGTCTTTTTGAGTATAACAAAAGAGATCCTGTGTTTTTAACTGCAATATTGGCAGAGATATTCGAATTCACATATCGGAGAAAAGTTGGAATGGGTAGCATAAATGAGGGATCTGTTAGCTTTTGCTGTTATTTCTCAACTTTTCTCTTGCTTTTGAATTAAAATATCTCAGTGAATATTCCGAAATAAATGAGCAATAATGCAAGAAAGACATGATTCTCTGAAACATTTCACTCAACAAGTGACTGGGATTACAGCACTTAAGTTTTTAACCATTCCGTCTGTAGAGAAGTCCTTTATCACAAACTTTCGTACTTCCTGAGTAGTAGCATATCCATCTGCAATTGGCAGAAGCAAATTAAGTCATCCAATATCTGATAAAACTCTAGAAACCCGTGGAAACCCATGAGTGCGTGTGTATATGCAAGAATTGCTAATGAAATCATTGCTTCTTGTTCGGCGCCGTAACAAAAGAATTCAGATTTCGTTGAATGTGTATTTGCTACATGTTATATTATGAAAAAGCCCAGTAAACCACGGAATAAATAAAAGGATGACTGGGATTCAAAAAATTCACAGGGAATTTTCTGAGGAAAATTGCATTTTGCATGTGACATTTAAGTCAAAGTTCGAATTATGTAAAACATTAGGGACGAAATTGGAATTGAGCAAGTGATTTCAACACCTGTGAAGGAGAATTCTTAAAATTCGAATTAACCACGTACGAGTCCCACTGTACTTCCGTAACTTTTAGTTTTCTAACAATTTTGAGCAATTTCTGTTACAATCATCAAGTACTTTTAGCGAAAATTTTTATATGCGTTGAGTAAAACTTTGTTTTGGTCATACCACGTATTCATCTGAACAAAAATTGATAACACTAATAAAAAAAAAGATAATCTGCAATATTTCCATCAACTTTTATATATTTACAATGTCTCCCCTATCACATCATTATCCAGATTTCAGCTAGGAAAAAGCGACACGTCAGTCAAAGTCCAAAAAACGGTATTTTAAATGAAATAAAATAAAACTCAATACGAATCAATATCCCGAGATTCTGAAACTTTTTACACATAAAATATACATAAGATTCCAAATACTTAAAATATTCATTCTTTCCTCTCCTTTCATCGTATCATCTCATATCTTGGATTTTATTCGAAAAGAAGTTCCCTCGTAGGAAACGATCGAAATAAGAACTAAAACAAAAAAAGAAAACTATTTTTTTTTTTACTGTTTTGAACCTTCCTTTCCTCTTCTGAAAACAACTACTGTCCTCAACATAAACGCATTGCCACAAGAAACACAATCTAGCCTTCTGAAGTAGCATAATGCATTCGCCAAGTCAATAGAAGAGGGGGAGAAACCACTTTCCCCCCAAAAAAATAGGAAAGGTAAAGAGGGCAACACAGAATAAAATAAAAAATAGAATTGAATGAAACGGGAAAAGCCTCTACTTTTTTTTTTTCCTCTCTCTTTTTAAGGACACGGCATTGGAAATAATAGAAACCGACGCATAAAGAGAAACGAGTTACGTAACTTGGTATGAAGAAAATAAGAACAAAAGGCATATAAATAAAGTAGGAACAACGTGTGAAATCCACCGGATGTTTGTTCGATATGCATATATCGATCCGATCTTTTTTGAATACCCTTTTCCCCAACTAAAGTGATATTCCGATTGTTTATATTCCATCTTTGGATATTGAAAAAAGAGATACTCTTTTCTCTCGTCTTTTATGGTATTCATAATACGGGTCACGAAAGTATAACGTGATTATACTATTGTATATGCGAGATATACTACATGATTGCGTAAGTTGTTTTTTTTTTTGCAGTGTAATAAAATATTTGTCGTATATGTAGGGTAGCTTATAAATTTGTAGAGTATTTTGTTGTTTGAAGAAAAAAAATGGCTTCTAAAGAAATATTTGTTTTTTATCGGAGGAGGTCGCTTGTTGTTCTAAAGAGCTAAAAGATTGGTTCGGCTGGGACTCATTTTTATAAGTCGATTGGTATGTCTTTGCAAAGCTCTGAAAGATGTTTTTTCTGAGATTTTTGAAATGTATAGGGTCCATTCAAAATACGTAGATGTTTCAGAACTATGAATAATGCTAGTCTTAATTAAATTATAATTTACAGAACCTAAAAATTAGCTTTTAGATATAATGTTATACATGGAATTCTTCTCACTGTTTGTTATCGCGACGACTAACAAAATTCTTTATTGTAACCACATTGTCAAACCGAAATTTTCCGGAAGAATATTCCGGAAAACTTTACAATGCATTATCTTTAGAAATTCAAAATATACCTACTTAACAAAATTTAAGAAAGCCATTTTTGAATTAATCTTATCAATAGACGCTATTCACTATTGTATTTTTGTATAATCCAGTAGCGAACATTTTTATTCTCTTTTTTTTCTGCATTTGCCATAAGTTTATCTATTTCAGCATCACATAATGAAATTTATTTTAATGTATGCATAATCCAGGACGAGTCCCGAATTTTGTAAATTAGTAGCACAGGATCTCCTGAAAGAATGTCCTTCAGTCCTGTTCTTCGCCGAAAGTGAAATTTTCAGATTTTCTCAGCATATCACTCACCGGTTTTACTATATACTAGACTATATCCATTAATGAATTTACGAAAGTATTCGGTAAGTATAAAAAAAGCTTTGAACCTGCTTGATGCTTCTTGGTTTGGAAAAAATTTGGACTGCATCTGTTTTAGACGGAGATGTTTACTTCACGTATTATAACATCAGCACACCCATAACCATCTGATTTCAGAGTTTCTTTACGACACACACTTTTGTCGAAACAGTGTAGATATCGATGAATATTTCAGCGCAAAAAAGACCTAAGGGATTTTCTTCAGCTATACCCATCAATGTTACACCATTGAAACACATACTGGATGATTACAATTCAGAGTGAAAGGATTCATTCATTCATTCATTCATTCATTCATTCAGAGTGAAAGGATTCATTCATTCATTCATTCATTCATTCATTCAGAGTGAAAGGATTGATTTGTCATGATGTTGCGTCACTTCCAGTATCAAATAATGCATCTACTTCTTTACTCACGATCTTTACGATTTTTCGAGAATTATTTCTCTTCCATCTACCTGGGACGCTCAAAGTTTCATTCACATCTTTCTGCGTGCAATTAATAGGTTTGTGGCAGAATTTGTTATACCGGAAACATTTAACGCCACGTGACTTATTTCTAGTCTTTTTGAGAGATGATTTCTTTCCATACAGTTGTAACATCTAATTCTAGCCTTATGAGCCACATATGGTCTTGGCTTGTTCTTGTCCTCACGCTGGCACTCACTTGAAGTTGTTGAATAGAGACGCTCTCAACTACTGTTAGTTTTCAAGTCGCCATACGCCACGAATTTCGCCTCTAACTCTTTCACCGATGTCGCATCATATTGCAAGAGTTTTTGTTTGTCCTCTGGAATGCCGTCCAGGACATACTCGATAACTGCGGCATCCTCGATATGGAAATGCTAGCACTATTCCACAGTATGGGTGTGGACGAAACCAAAAACTCATTAGCTCAGTTGGAATAACGCAAAATAAATAAAACCCCAAAATGTTTTGCTCGTAATGCGAATCATCACTCGTTAATGGAGTCAAGATTTGCGCTCGTTATGTGAATTGCTCGTTAACCGAAGTTTCTCTGTAGAGTTTTATGCGTTTAATAAGTTGCATTTATCCTGCAGTAAATTCTGTATGAAGCGATCAGGGAAGCATCTAAAAAGATTCCGAAATCAATACCTTCCTTGATCTAGCTTATGTTACGTAGACGTTAAATAAACGGATAGTTTGAATAGTTTCGATAGATGACTTAGCATCAGAAACATCGACGGGATCGTTATTTTGATTTGCTCCATTATCTTCATATACATATTTCGCACGGTACATTTCATTCTCATAGCACTTTATGACATTTTTTCGGGAGGAAGACATCGCTATGGAGCATTGACTTTACGAGAACAAAAATGCCAAACATTGAATAATTCGTACTAGAATTCGAGTTTCATGTTATTAGCTCACGAATTCCTCTTACAAGAATTTCTAGAAAGTTTAGAAAAGACTTTTCCGCTCACATTTCAGCCAATCTGCCCAATTAGTCAAGAAAGTCGAGTTATGTAGAGTATAATAATGCGTTAGCCCTCGTTCAGCTTAACGTCACCCGGAAACGAGCTTTGCTCTTCTTATCAGATGATACGTTACATATGTCAGGGTATGGTATAACTCCAATTAGCGATACGGTAAAGCCTTTCGTTTCTTCTCGTGAATCCGCTCCAACTAATTAAAAATTTGGGAACTATCAGCGGGACCTTCGAGATCTCTCTGTTGTTTGGTATTGTCAAGGATCGAGCATTAAGATATTCTATTTAACATCTAAATGTCAAAAGAAGAGTCTGAGTGAGGCTCCTCCACCATCTTACCAATTTATTTGAGCTTGTGGGAATGTTAAACCATGCGATTTGGATTGCAATTGTCAACCGTTCGTATGAGAGGTTCAAGAGCATCCCACTTTCACGTTCAGTATCTTAAACAAAAGTAGTTTGTTTCCACGTCTTATATTAATTTATGTGTCATTTCTCGATACAACATCTTCAGTTTATATAGATATGACGTTTAAGAAAGTACACGACATTAATGAAATATTTCATTGTTCTTTGATATTTAAACAATATGCATCATTTTGGGCCATGTAAATACTGTTGCTTTTACTACAGCAGGAGCTGCTGCAGTACAGCTTATCAATGTATATTATATGCTTATGCGGGTGAAATGTGAAAGCTTGTCTGTTGATATTTTGTTCCGGTTTGAGTTAAACTCGTATAACTCGCTTATTCCGGAATTTATAAAATATGGTTATAAATATATATAAATTCAATAAAAATTATCATTTATTGGAAAATTAAGAAGAAAAAAATTAGGGGGATACTATTAAATTTCTGTACAATGCATTATTGTTTGGCTTGCAAATGCTTATATTGAATGTTTTAAAAAATGTCAATTAAATTTAAATAATTAGATAGCATAAATTTTATCCAGAAGAATTAAAAGTGATGAATGTGATAATATCATACAGACAAAAAAGGTACTATTGAATTTATAAATTACCGTTCTCTTAAACTTACCCATCATCTGGTTTGCATCATCGAGGTGTCCGTTTTATTATTGATTACTGAATTAGACGATTTTGTTGTTAGCTGTAAATATGTGAACCTGGAGTGGCGCAGTGCTAAGATGTTCGTTTTCCATTATGAAGGTTACCGTCAGGGTACACGGGCACGAATCCGTTCGAGAAACAAGTTCTTTATATACCGATCCTGGGGCGACAACCATTAGATGGCGCCTTCATTTCCCGCCCAACTCCACTGGTTGGAAATTGCCGTATAGCTATGCATGGCCGGCTATGCGGTCAAGTAGACTCCGTGAAAAATTCGTTATTGCTGAAGAGAGACACGGACCTTTTTATATATTAACAGGCAAAATGCCTAACGAGGTGGTTGAAAAGAGATCACGAAATCATGGATGTCAAATATATCTAAACAACAATCCCAAAAGAGAGCAATTATTTCCAAAAAATACCCACGAGACTTGCAATTCTTTTCCTTTTGTGAAGTCAAAATCACTTTTTTCTAATTAATTTTTTCCAGTTGCTGAAGATATCCATTTCTTTGATTGGTTGTACTCAAAATAATGATATACTTCTGGTATTCATAACGAAAAATATTGAAATAAATAATGATACAAAAGTATTTTGAACACAAAATACTTTTAAAAATATTTCTTCTTGGGCAACTTAATTGAGTATTTGTATTCAAAAATCAAGCTTTTCATTCAAAAAATATTTTTTCCACACAGTTTATATTTGTGATATTGTAATAGCACGATGTAAAATTGCTAAATATAGCTCGTATTTTCGATTTGGATTACCGAGTAGATATTTCGTATTAGATTGGAATTTCAACCAAAAATAAGATAAAACACTTCTCTGGTCATTTAAAAATAACAAGTGTATACTCACAACGAAAAATAAACACTACAAACAATTGAAAAAAACATATTATTTGATCCTTTAAATTAATTTATTCTCGTGTATTTTTTTCCACGAATTAAATATTTGCAGAAAGATAAGTTCAACAGCAACGAGTCTTCACTCTCAAAATCCATGTAAGTGATTATTAAATTTATCATCGTGCGTTTCCCAAATTACCTGGCATTAGGTGATGCATATCACTACTATGTGATGCATATCACCACTTGCTCGTTTTGTGATTCTCTAAAACCTTTCTACTTTAGGGTTCTTTTTATTCAAGCCAATTGTCTTACTGCCCCGATATTTATGGAGTATTTTCCATGGTATATGGATTGTCCCTTACTATCGTGACGGATTCCTCTTTCGAGGAAACATGCTTGTGTGTTCTTGCATGATTGCCAATTTTATAAAAGTTGACTTATGACACTTTTCTATATTTAGACGAAATTTAATGCATATAGTTGAAGCAAATGTCTAAAATTTGTGTGTGTGGGATTTTGATAAATGTGTTTAAGCAACAGATCTATAGACATTCTAAAAAAGCAAGCCCAATCCACTATTACCTCTATGCGTGTCATATTAAAGTAATTTCGGTAACTTCGAAAATTAATTATAAGAAGAAAGGCACCTAGGCGTGGCGACGGATAACACAATGCGTTCATCCACAACATGTGAAACTTCTGAAAAGATGCTTCACAGTAGAACAAAGATGGATAATTTTCGTCACATTTTGTGCTCAAAAAACTATGCAAAAATAGGCAAAACTTTAAAAAATTTAAATACCATTTTCTAAACAATTTACTCTACACAGATCTAGAAAAAACAAGTAATCGGAAAGATCAAAAACATAAAAACGAATGGCAAAAATAATTCTGTGATTTCACTCAAACACAGTCGAATAAAAAGCTAGGAAAATTGAGTTTCTCATCACATTTTTCAGCTGAGTCATAACCCTACTTCATCCCTCTGATGCTTCCTAATGCAAACAATATCAAAAAAACAAACAGAACGTCCAGTAGCACTAGGCATTTCTTTACACGCTGATATGGTATTTTTCCTGACACGAAAATTTCATTTTTTATTTTCAATTTTTCGGCAGCTCTTTGTCTGAAAAACAAGATTTTCATTAATCATAATCATTCATCATTACAGTCGACACTCATTGAAACTATTTCCTCGTTTCACAAAAAGAAACGTTACACTGGGAGTTTGACAGTCTTGAGATAGGTTAGGTTTACCTAACTATTGTAGGGTGAGACTTAAGCTTAGCATTGCCGTTATTTAGTGCTAAGCCCTGGTGGCAGCAGATTTGTATCTTCAGCGAAAACCCCACGACCGATATTAAGAGGGTTGGCACCACCCCTCGCATCAGACCTCACTGTCACTCGACTCGGGACTTATTTCCGTTTCGCCCTGCCAAGTATCTTACTGGGCAGGACTGCACCGTCTGATTTACGAAAGTTACCCGAGTACGCTTCGGGGTAGGACAGGGGTGTGTTCGCGCATTACACTGGGAATTCGTTATGAAACGGAATGTTAGAAAAAAAGAATTGGCTTCTCAAGATAATCCATATTGTTACGAAAATTATGTAAATAGTCCCAATTTATCCTTTATTATGTCATTTATCGCCTGTAAACAGTCATTGTCTTACGTAAAAATGAAATTTAGTCATTCCTATGTAAATGTCGCCAAATTAGGAACAAACCTAGCAAAGTTTAGCGACAGCTCCGATTTTGCCGTCAATGGGATCTCGTGAGAATAATGGAGAAGTTTCTCTTTCTTTTTCTTGTATAAAAGCACTGCCAAAGCGAAACTAAGAAGTAGTTTTGTTGGGTAGTTGAATATGAGATCACTAGTATGTTTGGAGAAGTCGTACATCAGGGGCTCTATTTTTGGCGTGTATTGTCAAATCGCTGCTTGTGAATACGTGTAAGTAGTTATTCTGTGAAATAAATCGATGTTGTCCTTCAAATTGCTCCGAGCTTTGTCATCTCGAGTGATTGCGAGACACATTACACGGAACAATATTCTGGACGGAGTAAAATATCATATTATCCATTTTCGTCTAATGTAAGCACTTACACTGAAACTCCATCAGGTTAGAATATACTTATAATAATAAATTCGTAATAGTTAATTCCATGAACACACTTGTTTCCCGGATTCTCCAGTATCGGAGGTCAAAGTCAAACACTGTTTTGGCAAACGAAAGACCGTTGACTCCATTAGTGAAACAAATGAGTATTGTGAGAAAACTCGAATATGACAAAAATTATCGCAATCTACTAAAAGAAAGTACAGTTATTTTCATTGCAAAACAAATTTCTGAAAAGTATTATAACTTTAGTTTTCTAAAAAAAATCACGGATATAATGATTACTTTTATTGCCCTCAAAACAATTCATCCATATTTATACTAAATACTTTCGGATTACTTTTTCATCCAGTTGACGATTAGTAAGTTCTCAAACTATCCTGAAATCAGGTACATATAGTCTTCCATATCTTCTAATCACACGCTTTTCCATTTTACTAAAGTGAATTCAACTGCAAGGAATTCGGTATTATAAACAATAATTATCATGGAGTTCTATTGAGCCCATTCTAAAACAACAGTATCGGGAATACAACGAATACAATATGATCCACTTTTAGCGAATTCAAAACCTCTTTTTATCTTCTCGAAAACTAAAGCGATTTAATTCAAAACTCTTCTCTTTCATTTCAGTGTCGCTTTAATATTTATCACATCATTACTTTGGAAACCTGAATGGGATTTTGCTCTCGAATTTTTATTGTTTCATGAAGAACAAAATCCTTTTAAATTGAAAGTCTCAAGATTAATTGCATATTTTTTTTTTTATCCTACACGGAAAAAAAGAGTAATAATACAAGACGGGGGGGGGGGGGCAACATGGTCACGATCTTAATGCGAAAGCAGCGTTTTACTGAACGAAATGTCGAGCACGTTCACGAATGTGATATTTCAGTACAAAATAGAAGACTCTTTTAAAAAATATATTTTAAAATGAAATGATTCAAACGTAACGAAAATAAAATGAAACGCTCTTTCAGTACGGTATAGTGAAAATAAAAGAAAAAAAAGGCTAAGAACAAGAGGGAAAACTCTTTTGTTCTTGTCTCTTTGAATTTAGTTTGTTTTCCCTTACGTGTACTTTCTTGTCCTCTTACGATTGGAGACGCTCTCTACAAATTGCACTCCAGGGACAAGACTGGGGACCCAACTTCTGTTTCTTTGATATTGCCCATTTGAGGAATAAAGTTTATAAGTTTCTTCCGCTCTTTTCAAGGCTGTGGGAATACCCAAAGTTGTCCTTACAAGAGGAAAACGTCATGTTTGAAATATATTCTTCATTTATTTCGTTTGAACGTGTTGTAGCTTTAAAATATTCAAGTTGTACAACAACGTCTCATTCATATAAAAAAAACAAAAAACATACGTACTATATGCAATAAAGTTTTATTTCAGGTTTTGGAAGTGAATTTACTGCTTTTGAGGTTCATTGAGTTGTCGGATTTCATATGGATATCACTTGTGTGTGTGTGTGTGTTTTTTATGATATAATTCAAAAAGACATTGTTTCTCGGATATTATATGGACTGGGTTTTCCATGAGGGAAAACTGGAAAATATTTTTGTATTCTGCTTCTTGTATTGTCGTGGGAAAGAAACGTTAGGGTATAAAACCATAGAAGAAGTTGGAATCGCATGAAATGTGTGTGTGTGAATATTTTCTTACCTCGAATGTCTCATTGTTTTCATTACGATCTATTTCAGTGTTCCTCAGTAGCCGGTCTGTGAGAATTTCAAATATAACCAAAATGCAGCACCCAATATAAAATCATATTGGAAGAAAACAAAAAAAAGGAGAACGCGAAGAGGTCCTTTTTTAAGAATGAAACCGGGCATTCTATTCGTTTTTTTACCACAGCTACACAATGTTCAGAAAACCAAAGCCGATCGTTAATGATGATTCCCAAATCGTAATTGCATCCGGTATAGAAATAACTTTCTACTCGTGAATGATGATTCGTGAAATATTTCGCCCAATTCTTGTAAAAGTTACTTAATTTTAGATTGAACAAATAAAATGTCGTCTCTGTATTTGGTTTCATTTTAATTATCCATCAGAAGGTCTGCGATTTATTTTTCGTCTGTTTTGCACTGTCTACAGGTGCGAAAAAATTGAAGAACACGGTTATGCATGGCGACAACAGCGTTGTGTTGGAACCCCTGCTGCCACTTGTTAAATAAACACGAAACAATTTGCTACAATACTTCAAGTAAGATGTTTTGTTAAATTTCGACAAGTTTGCCATGTACAAAAGAAAAATATGTGGAATAATATAAATATAAATTCGGCTACAAATACTCGTTGCGTTTTCAAGTTCTGCGGAGAATACGAACAGTTATTTTTTGTGTTTGCCGAGCGAGGGTCAACCAGTTCAAACCCACAGTCGACGGGGTATTTTAAAGCATACATCCAACTACAATTTGATATTTATTTTATTTTGTAGATGGCAGCAGATGCGACATTAGTATAGGCAGCGTCCGAATTAAGAAAAAATAAAAGTCATTGGTCCCACGGACCAGTAAATATGAGAAAATACTGGTCCGATAAACGGAATTCTGTTCTGAATAATGATAATTTATTTTCAGCTGACGTGGTTTTCTAAATATTTTCTACAGCAATAAACGTTTATCATCCGACATTTAAATGACTGAGGGTCGGTGATTCTTCCATAAGAGATTCTTCCGTGATGAGTGAATTACCCGGGGGTTTCCACTACCGGTCCCGGGAACCACTAATTTTTTTCCAGTGTTTCGATTGTTTAGCCTGTGGTCTCGTACCAGCGAACAACTAATGATTTGAAATGCTGTCCTAGGCCTACCGTATGTCTTCTTTAACTATATGTACGAGGGAAATTTTGCCCGATTCATGTACCAGCAAAATACATTTATAATTTATGAAGAAAGCCAACTAAATTGATTTTTATATACTTTATTTTGTTGTTAGTTTATTATATTGTTTTATTCATTCATTAATTTCTTTTCCCTCTCTTTATTTATTTATTTCTTCCAGACACATCGTTGTCTGATTTGGCCGGTGTGGCCTGAGATTCTGTATTTGTGGCAAAGTAACCAGTTCCAACTTCGGAAAATGAACTTTTTTTTAGTGAACCTCAGTGAACATTTTTATTTCACAATATTTTAATACATTAAAAATTATGAAAAATATCGCACGCAAATTCAAAATACTTAGACACATACACGCGTCAATATTTTCGCAAAGCAATAGAAACTTCGCTTATACATGTACACATTTTGAAATATACTTTCACAACCGAATCTTCTCATGATCGGAACGAATTTTCAAGTGAAAAAAAAAAAAAAATTAAAGCAGCACAAAATTTCCATGAGTGTGCAGGATGATGGAATAATAGGGCAAAGGAGAGGTTCTGGTTTTTCTCAGATATCGGTCTCTCTTAGCCTTCCAGCTGTGTACTTCTCAGGCTGTCAACTGCAGCCTGCGCTGAAATTTCACAGATTCGGTGCTTATGTAGAAGCCGGGGGAAGAAATTGCTCGTTTTTCAATATTTCTCATAGATACAGCACTTCTCACGGATATAGAGTAGGGTCCACATCTCGTGACATACCTTCAGAGAGAGAGAGATTAACAATATTTCCATTATGCAACCTGCATCTACTCGTACAGTGATTTTAGTATACGGAAACACATGAATCAGAAATATTTTCCTATTCGAGTAGCCGATGGCAACTTTTTCCTTCACTGAATTACTAAACGACGAAATTTACTGCAATGCCGATTAAAATATATTTTCATGTTCAGTTCGAATGCTAAACAAATTCCAATGAATGTGGATAAAGTATTTTATAATAGTTTTAAAACATAATACTGAATATAAGAACGTGGGCGTGAACTAGTAGATGTGAGGAATAACACCCCTCGATGTATTTTCATTGAAAAGTCTTTCCTGTGAAATATAAATTTGGATATCCCACTCAAGTTTTAATGAAGGGAATATAAATGTGAAGAGACTTCTGAGAAATAGTTCGAATAAAATTACGAAACCAGAAGAGGAAGAAGGGCTTTCCTGACAGAATTAGTTTATCAGAATAAAATTTCAAAATCTGATGTATTTTCAAACTATTCCAATGAAAAGATTTCTTGGAGTCACTTCCATGAACATTGTTTTTTTTTTTTAATAATTTCTATGAACTCTACGAAATTTTTCATACTTTACGAAAAATCCCAACATTTTTAATCGCAAATATTCGAAATTGTTGTTTTTTCTTTGCTTCCATTCGTTTCCGTTATATTTAACTGCAAAATTGAAAATAATTAATCTTTGGATTTACACAAAACCTATTTTCTAGCATCAACACCCTTATTTTTCTTAACATTTTTTTAAAATTATCCTGTGCGTGTATGTGTGATCACTCTTTATTCATGCCAGCTCATATTCATTCACACTAACGCTCACACAGCTCTCAGCAATCTTATCTGATTTACTCTAATCTGCTGAGTTTCACGCGACTCTCATCACACTTCTATCAGACTGACCACAACCACGCCCAGTCTCACACAACTCACATCCAACAATAATCATAATCCATTCAGTCTCATAAAACTCCGATCTAACAATAATTGTGATCTCCACCCAGTCCCTCGCAACCTACTAAGCAAATCTTATCAGATAAACCACACATTTACTCAGCAAATTTTATCATATTGGCAACAGCTCTTCGACTCTCATACAGTTCTAAAATCACGCTCATATTAGAAGGAATACGATTTGCCCAGTCTCATAAAACCCACATCCATGAATATTCACAACCCACTCAGTCTATCAAAGCTCTTAACAAACTAACCTCAACCCACTCAGGTCTCCAATAGCTGTCATCACACTATTATCAGAATGACCATAGTCAATCTTATATGAGCTTGTTCAAAATCAGCTAACCCTCACACAGCTCTCTCGCAATACTATCTGACTAATCACAATGTGACCACGCACGCACGCACACAGTCTCGTACAACTCGAATATTCACCAATCACAATATCACGCTCAGTATAAGAAAACTATCATCGCAAAATCATGAAACTCTAACCCCAACCCGCTCAGCTTCACGTTGTTGTCATCGCAATCACATCACATTGAAAACAGTCCGATAGCCCTTACACTGTCCCCTCATCCTGTTCAGCTTCACTTGACTAAAACTCTTTTCGCGTGATCTTAACCGATTGACCATATACCGCTCATATTTACACAGCTCTCATCGCATTCTTTTCTAGCTCACTTTGACCACAACCTACTCAGCTTTACCCGCACCTCTCACAGCACTCTTATTATGCTTGGGATCACAACCCACTCAGTCTTACACAACTCTCATAAAATTTGGACCACAACCCGGCCAGTCTCATTTCACTCACTTCCAACAATAATGATGAATATCTCAGTCGAAAACGCTTATCATCGCACTCTTATCAGACTCTGTCAACAAACAAGCTCATCTTCACCGCTCAGCCTCCCACAGTTCTCATCGCACTCCTATCATACTGACCAAAACCTGCTGAGTCTCAAACAACTCACACTCAGCAATCACCTCGAACCGTTCAGTCTAACACAACTCTCATCGAAAAAATTATCAGATTCTGACCACAATCCACTCAGCTTCACACAGCTCCCATAGCACTCTAACTAGACACTTGGGTTTTTTACCTGTTCTGGTATTTGCACCTATTGTTCCTATTTGCCTCCAACCTATTCAGCTTCGCAAAGTTCCACTAACCGCACTCTTGTGATACTTGAACCACCGGTCACTCAGCATCTTTAAACTTACATCCAACAATATGATAGCTCATCCTACCACCCAACCCCTCACGCAGTTCTCATCACACTCGTCTGAGACTTAAAACAACAGTTCAGCTTTTTACAACTCAGGTCCAACAATGAGCTCACACACACAATCTACATACTCTCCCACTTACTTTGACATATTTACACTTACTTTGACTTACTTTGGGCATACTTTGACAAAAACCATGCTCAGTCAAAGTCGTAGGCAACTTACATTCGAAAATGGCCGAAACATGCTTAATTTTCCCGTATTATTAACCAACTCTGATATCACTCCTCTTTTCAAGCCTGTCCGGTCTCCTCCAATTTCTACATTATTCTCACACTCCCATTAATCTCATATTGCCGGACTCTCATTTGAATCATTCCCTCATTCGAATGCAAATTATTAAAAAACCATCTCTATCAATTCATAATGAACATATATAAAGGAGAACAGAATTTATCCATGAAAATTGTATTCCTAATTAGATACGGCACTAGTTGTTTTCTAATAGAGAGAAACCGCGCATAAAATTCTTGGAATTTCTAAGCTGGAACTATAGTAAATTATTCAAATATTGGGATGTTCAAACAAATTCTTCCAAAAATTACTTTCCTGTAAGCAATTTTATGGATTATATATGAGGAAAAACTTGCTTCAAAGCTAGTTCTGTGCGCATTTTTTTCTTTCTCATTCAGTTTTTATATTTGTTTATTTCGGATCGCATAAATCGAAATGAAAAATTTCATTTCCATTTGCGAAGATGAATATTTTTTATTCGATATATTCTACAGTCATTTTTTTTTGCTCTTCCCCGATGAGAAAATTTCGTTCATCTATATATTTATGGATGTAGGAAAAAGCATAGCGTCTATGCTATTATTCGATCATACGAAATACCACAGTTTTTTTTTCTTTAATATTTATATATGTATTTTGTTCTAAAAAAAATTGGGGAACTTTTCAATTTAACTCTTAGTCCTGTGCCATCAGTTAGATTCGAAATACACAGGAGCGAAAAAAAAAATTGTTGCATCTACTCTTCTTCATAAAATATGTTCGATTCATGGAAATTGGATTTCTAGATCTTGTGAAGTAAGGAAAAATAAAATAAAAACCAACATAATATATATTCATTTTTGATTCATTGAGCTTAAGAATTTATTTTAAATTTTCTTTATATTTGTAGAATTTTCTTAAACATCTTCTGCAAAAGGTGCATCGCGCATGCGTAGATTCTTTTAAGCTTTAATATTAACTGTTGCCGTGGCGTTTCCTTTTGTTTTCCTCCCCGAATTCCATGATGTTGTTATGGAGAATAATGCGAAATAGGATCTCGAAAAATACTGGAAGACTCGATATCTTCTGACATTCGGTAGATTCTATTTCTCGAATATTTGTTAGTAATACCTCTTCAAAAGGAACAAGGAACTTTAATTATTTTTTACAATCCGTCTAGATAGATACCATTGAACTCTATTGCCTTTGGGCTTGATATAATAACATTTTTGAAAATTCTTTCTTCTTCCTATTCAGTAGCTCAGTTGTTACATACTGGAGGAAAAATTAAAGCGAATCAAAGTGGTTTATACTTTGTAATAAGAAATGTTTGTCTTAATTTGATTTTTTTATTGTTTCCAGTTTCCCCAGTATGAATACGATATAGAATACATTTCGATACGTCTCCCCTGTCTCGACATCAAATAAACAGCATTCCAAATTAACAGAAGTACTTCATATCATGACTGTCTTAATTCTCTAGATCTCGCGTGTATTTGAATTACATGTGGCAAATAAATAATCCAAAAATTCCATTATACCAATTTCTTTTTTTCTTTTTTTTTTTGGTATTATACAAAATTCCATGGAAACGTACACCTTTCAATGTCATTTCAGAGCAAAATTCAATAATACTAATGCAATATTTTTTCATCTAGAAACAGTTAATTCATTGTGATTGTCATATTTTAAGAGCTGCTGAAGTTTCACCTATTCACAGATTTCTAAAATCGCACCAAATTGAGAGAATTGGAAATAAAATCCAATGTAAAAACAATTCAAGTTTTCCAAGGAAAATTTTATATATTGTAGCCAGGGCTACACTCGTTTCAAGGCTGGCTGGAAGGTACTGGGAGGCTGTCCTTCCAGCTTCCAACCCAAGTCAAAGGTGCCGCCTAGGTTCCTGATATTTCAATCCGTCTGATTACACATTGGTCGAAGAATGCCATCAAACACAACTTACGCTGGCGTATGTTTTCTTGGAAGGTGTTCTGTGCAAGAAAATATTCACCAGGAACATTAGACAAGGCAGGGAAAACGTGTAGTCAGAATAGGCCGCTGTCGCTTCTTTGCATATATAGCAAAATATTGGAATCAAAAATTTTTCCGACTGACTATTTGGCCTAGCTTGACACGAAGATGGCCCTGGCTTTATAGATAACATTAAAGGCAAACCCCGTATATTTTAATCATATTTAACCATTTTAACTAATTAAAAACCCCTTTAAGAAATTAAAAATCCACTACAGTTAACTGAATTACTGTGTTGATGAATTGTTTCAAATAAAAATATTCCAATAGCACCAATTTACATCCGTTTTTGCACAAAAAAAATTCTCGATACGTTTTTATAGGGGTGAACTATAGAGGATTAAGTTAACAATAATCTAAATTACGAGCAAAATATATTTATTTGCTAAAACTGCTTCTCAATTTACAGGAAAATCACTTATTCGATTTTATGGCTCGAAACGTGCAATGAAAACTACATTCGACATTCGGAAGCTTGGACAAAGTGTGAAGTTTTTGTCGTACTGTAGTATTTGTCTTCTGAATAAAATACGAGGTTAAACACAAATAATGACAAATAAATGACACAATTAAAAAAAAATGTATATTTCCAAGAATGTTACACGTAATGTAATGTGTGGTACATGAAAACAAAGAAAAATATTCAAAGTTGTTCTACAACATCGCTCAGTAGATGGCAGCACTTCCGTAGAACTCAGTGTCTGAAATTAAAAATGATGGCAGTGAGACGAAAAAATTTTTGTGTGTCTGAATACGCAAGGGTTGTTTCTGATACTTCTGTGTAGTGTGTATTTAGAAATTTGTAACAAAAAAAGGATGGTTCAGTTAATTTCACTTACTGCGTTCTGCAGAAGTGCTGCCATCTATTGAGCGATGTTTAAAAAAAGTAATGTTTCTTTATATCTGTGTATCGCAGAATGTATTAGTTTATATTATAGTAGTTTAGAAAATAGAAATTTTAATTTTAATGAATAAAATCGTCTTATTCATTTGAGCAAACCCTGTACATCATTCTTGCATAGTATATAGGGAACTGTGCCATGTATGAGGCATTATCATATTAGAAATGTGAAATAAATTTGATGCGGCTTCGTCATTTCAATTGAAAACATTTGCTTCTTGTATGATTTTTTTTTTTATGAATTACATTCGTAACTTCTGTAAATGTCCTTTGAACAGTATATTTTTATTTGCTTATTTAAAAGAGAGATGGCAGCAACTACTGCGTCTCTACTATCTCACTAGTTTTTTTCGTTTTCTAGACTAAATGCTGTAGACACAACTCCCTTTGGAATTAGAACTTCATGAAATTGCCTTACATGAATAGAACAAAGATTGTGGTTCCTTATACAAACACATACAACGAAATCGACTTTTACATTTGAAAAAAAAAAATGTTTCAATAAATTTACGATAGATGTCCACGTCAGAAATATGTATTCTCACGCTAGTATAAAATCTATTAAAAGCCACTACAATCTATTTAAATGAAAGTTTTATAGTAAAAAAAAACTGTCCTTATGTCGTCTTTACATACGGTCAATAGTCTTTAGATCATTAGATTCAAGTCATCACATCCTTGATGTGTTTATTTATTTTCCTTTTTTTTGGTTTATTCGAACCATCCTGCCGTTTTCTTTTCATGATCTTCCGACGACACTTGGAAAAAGACGCAGTTAATCCTTCAATATTACGATCATTAACTCTCTGCCACCGTGATGTAATTATTTTCGCAGTTTGTCATTTGTCTCCTACCAGCGAATGTTCTTAGAAACCTAATTTTCCTTCTGAATGAATGAATGAGGAGAAAACTCTTTTCAACGAATAATCAACGCAATTGTTAGTACATTTTTGTGAACGTCAGCATTTTTGCAATTATGGCTGGATGTAATGTAAATAAAGGGAAAATAGTACATAATACCAGTCATTATGAACAGACAGAAAATAATTTGTATCTCATTGATCGAAAAACATTATGTAACTGTTGAATTTATTTGATTTTCACGTCGTGAGTCTTTTTTTTTTTTCTTCTAAGATTCAGTTTCCCATCAGCTCAAAGGAACATTTTTATACATCCGCATTTCTTAATTATAAGAGAATTTTTCCTTCGTTCTAATGATTAAATGAAGAATTATTCCCATAAATGCGTATACGATAATAATTAAAATTCATTGGACTTCCTTCGTTTGCTTTTATGAACATAAATTACAACAAATGAACTCACTTTTCAATATTTCTTTTTGTCAGAATATAGAAAGCATATATATGCACAGGACGATTTTAATTGAAGTTACCGTACACTGAATATTTTTACTCAAATCATTTCTCAAAACCAACCAGACTTCAACTTTCGACCGCCAAAACTCTTGACCTATTCGCGAACTGGCCGCAACTTCGGAGTATGACAGTAACATATGCACACCAATATATCACCATATTCCATATAATATACTGTATGTATATTACAGTGTATATATCTCTTGAAACCTGAGAGAGTGACGAAATTGGTCATTAACCCTTAAAATAGCAACCAGAAATTATTTAACCACCTTTCAAAATGCCACATCTCTTTTTTTTAAATGAAGTAGGCTTTCTTCAGACTTTCAGCGGGTGCAAACTAAAGGGTATGGGGGAAAAATTTTTCCATTCAGAAATCAACTTTACAGAACTTCTGGGCTTGTCAATGCTGAAATAAGAAGAGGATCGTCATACCGCTTACGCAGTTAAATTTTTTTCACATTGGTTTGTGTTTATTCTATGTCAAAGCACCACTTCAAAAAGAAAAATAATTATAACTATTTAAATAGGGGGTCGATATCTATACTACATTTCCACGCAACAGCATGTGTCACCATACGGCAATTTCCCACCAGTGGAGTTGGGTGGGAAATAAAGGCGCCATCTATCGGTGGTCAACCCAGGACCAGAACATTTAACACTTTTGGCAACGATTATGCATAATTCTCAAATAAGGTTGGGAAGTCTGATATAACACTTGATGTACATTGGCAAATTTATAACCTTTCTTCTCTGCATTGAACCGTTTAATTACTTTTAACCATACCTGACACGTACGCTACATATATTTTGTAATAAAAATTCAATTAAAATAAGCGTAAGTATGTTCCTAACATTATAAATGTTGTAACGTTGGCTTTGCTCACACGTTATGAGAAACAAAACCCGGCTTTACCATTCGAGTTCACCATCCGGAGCCATAGTTATGGTTAGTTAATTAAGTAATTAATTGAAGATTTATCATATTTGCCGGCATGATATGGTGAATTCTTGGTTTGTGCCCAAAATCTAATAAATTAGATTTTAGAGAAAAATTAGAGGTGGCCTGATTTTACTGTCCGCAATCGACAGCGTCCGCTAACGGGGAGTGAAATACATCGAAGCGCTATTCAACGGGACCGGGGATCAGTAAAGTGTCTGTTAGGGGGAGTTTCCACTGAATACGTATTTCTGCGAAGAAAATTCTACTTTACGTTTTCAAACCAAGAACACGTTTTCATGGAAGAATTTCACATTTCCGCAGCCATTCTGAATAAATAATAATAAAATTCTCCGAATTTGTTTGATTTTCTTTTTAAATACAGCAAAAGAAAATCGAAATACTACCAACAAAAAACAACGGTAGATGGAGCTTTGCACAAACTCTTGTGAATTGTGAATGCAATAGGAAATGAGAGAACTCTACATCTTTGCGTGCGGTAAGCCTCACATCGTATAAACGTCTCACATCGGCACCGTCCCGATGTAATACGTCTATAGTACATCAATAAATATTCTTGACACATTATAAATTCAAAACCCGCCTTCACAGTCCTTGATAGAATGCTTCCGTACACACATACTAGCAACTACTTGTGGAGGAGAAACAGATTTTTTTTTCCATTTTCGCTGAAATATGACTACCAAAAATGTTTCTTACGCGGATTAGCTACCTGAACCTTCTCGGTGAACTTGCAATACCTGTGTGTTTTCTGGTGCTTAAAAACGATCAGAGCATATGGTTGGGGGGGGGGGGCATGGCATAGGGTGCTTAAGGTAACCAAAAAAATAAATCACATATATTCGTAAAAACATTTATATCGAAAGAAAACACCTTTTGTATAGGGTGCCCTGTAAGTTCTAACGTGGCCTTTATCTCATCGACCATTCGTCGTAGAGGAATGGTTCCAATTCAGAAAATGCTCAAAATGTGTTCTAAAATCAGCATTTACCAGTTTTTAAAGAGACATTACAGTGTGTCACAAAATAAAAAAAAATCTAAATTTTTATATGGACACCCCCCCCCCCGTCCTGAAATACCTATTATAGAAAAATGTTGCCTATCTCTCTTCTGAGGCTAACAAAAAATTCCCGTTTCTAAGTGCAATATTCTCTGATATATTTGAATTCTCAAATTACAGAAAAGTTGAGATGGGACAGCATAAACTAACGGAAAACGCTTCTTTCTCCTATTTATGCTGCTCATTTACAACATTTCTCCCATTTTTTTAGTTCAAGCATCTCAGCAAATACGGCGCCATGTAAACATAATTTTTTTTTTGGGCCTCACGAGTGACAGGACAACAAAAAAATCAATCTCTCTCTCTCTCTCTCTGTATTTAGCGTGATTTCTGAACACCTTTTTAATGTTTCACCTCCATGAACTGTTTACGACATAGAACCCGCATTAGAACTTATAGGATGCATTGAATGACAGGAGCTCTGCCACCGGACTTATCCCGTTGCTGAGACCTCTTCCAGCCCAGCTTCGTGGCAGAGTCTGGGACAAAGTGAGTACACCTAACAGTCTGTTGTGTTTGATATTTCAGTGCTGCCATATATACTTCAAATTGGGAGTGAAGTGTAATGATTGAATATTTGTAACATTGTAGGCCTGTTGCTCTCCGTGGCGAGACTTTTTAAACGGGCAGATCGGCTCGCATTCGCGCCTTGAAGCTGGAAACCACACAAAACTAACTTCAGCCGACCATCACTGTGGCACCGGTGGGGCTCTAACCCGGTTCCTCGCGATGCGAGTCCGTCACTATGACCACTATTACAGGATGCACTGTATGCTATTTTAATTAATTACTGCTAATTCAAATGTTTTTTCAAAAGTTAGTTACTTTTAATTTAGGAAGAATAAATTTCGATGGGTAAAAATCCCTGGTGCCTCCTAAAAACCTTTCATGCTACTTCCAAAAGTCGATCCTACGTGTTCCCTTGTATGATTAGAGTCTCATTTAGGGGTGTGTGACAGGTGCGGTGACACCGAGCCCCGCACTGGGGGCCCAGACTTACGGTAACAGAAATGAAAAACCAATATATATACAAATATCAAATATATTTAATATACATATATCAAACGCATTTTCGATATATGATTTTTTCTCTCATTAATTCTGAATTTTCATCATTTCTGGGATTTTTTCTGTCTGATTAGTTCTGAATTCTGTGACAGTGAACGAATCTTTGGATTCGGACCCCCCCCCCCCCCAACAAAATGCATAAAAAATATATTGAGCTCCGAAATTATTTCCGCTTCGGAACCCGCTTCTGATCCGGGCGGATCTTATAATATGACAACAATTATCAAATGGTGGAATGATTGGAACATATTCGTAGACACTGATCCTAAACACGCATAATGAGCATGTATTGATTCGAAATCAAAATTACAAAATGAAATCAGGTAGATACCTGTTTGATAAGCTTTCAAAAACTTTATAAAAACATTTTTTTCTTCAATTTATATTCGATTGCAGGAAATCTACTTGAAATTCCGAAATTTTTCAAAAAACTGAGACATTCCATTTCTCAAAGCTTATCTTTAAAAAAAAAAAAAATCTGTACGATTGTTACGTAAATTAACGAGAGACCATCTGTACTTGTTTCCCTTTCCTCTAAAAAAAATTCTGTAAAAGACTGACAACAAAACAGAAGAAACCAAAAACAAAAAGAAGAATTTGTTTTATGATCCTCCTCGTAGCGTAGTTTCATGCACCACAGCGTAGAAAATAAAAGCTTAATTACCGATGAAATTAAGCTCAAAAGTGCGCAATTTTACTCTCGCTCTTAATTTAAGAACGAAAAAGAATTAAGTATTTAGAAAAACAAAAAAAAAAACAAAAAAAAACCTCCGCTTTTTAACCATTTCGTGAGGATTCACTCCTCGATCCTTGTAATCTCTTTTATGGAAAATGGAGGATACAAAACAGCAAAAAACTAAAAGAAATTACGTTATAAAAACTTTATCTACAGATCTAATTGTGAAAATTGTGTGTGCGTACTCATACGATTCTACTTGGAAAAATAAATAAACTAATCTGATCTTAATTTAGTTGAGGAAATATACATGGGAGAAATGAGAGGAATAAAAAACTCGTTTCTTTTTAAAGAACTTAAGAGAAATTTTTCAACTGAAAGTATTTAAATTTTTTTGTTTCCATCTTCTTGTGAGAGGACCTTTTTTCTTTTTCGAAAAGAAAACTTAATTTTTCTTTTTATTCTCCAGTTAATGAACTTACTGAATGCATAGACATTTATGTATCGTCCTGCAGCATTTAAGAAGAGATAAGCACTTGAATATATTCTAGAAAAGTGGTTCCGGTATTACAACAAGTGCGTGCTCTTTTCTTTTTCAATATTTTATTCCTTAATGATTCTATTCTAGTTTTTGGTTGTTAACAGAATGTTAAGATTGTACGTGATTATACAACTTATTTTGAGAAGATAAGAAATTTTAATGAAGTAAAGAAGGGAATGCGTAGGATGATATTTTAATGATGAATTAGATTCTGATCCGTTAGTGGTGGGGGGGGGGGGTTTATACAGCTTCGTTGCGATGAATTTCAGTCAAGTATTTCTGATGAAACAAACCCGGCACGTATCGCTACGAGTGATCCCGTCGCCGCAGTGGTGGTCGGCTGAAGTTGGTGGTTCCGAACCTCGAGGCGCGAATGCTCCCTGTTAAAAATTATCGCCACAGACAGCAGGAGGGCTGCAATGGTACAAACATTCAATCATTACACTTTACTTCGGAAATATAGATGGTGGCAGTGAAAATTCAGACACAACACTGTGTACGCACTCAGACCGTTAGGTATGCTTCGGTACAACTCCCTCGGTAGTAAATTGCCGATGGCGATAGACCGGAGTTGTACTCGGTTTGAAAGAAAGTGATCCTTATTCTCGAGTGGTGTGTTGGTCTCGTCTACCACTGTGAAGATTGCCGTCAGATCCCTGGTTCGAACCGGGGGGAAAAATATAGATAGCAAGATATTTCCCCTAAAGAAATTAAAGTACCTAATGGCACCTTCATTTCCAGCCCCAGCACAGTAAGGACAGTAAATTGCAGTATAGCGCCGCGATTTTTGGATGTGTTTGGTGAAGTAGGGCTCCTATGCATTAGCATTAGGGATACGTAAAATTTCGTATTTACGAAATAATCGCGATAAATGCGAAATTTGCCAATTTTGACGAATAAATGTATAAAAATTTGAATTTTTACTACTTTTCTGCGAAATTTCAATAATTTAAATTTTTATCGTTAATTCTTCCGTGTGTTTCCAAGCTATAATTGAAACTAAATACGAAAATAAAGGATCTAGTATCAGACTCCGCGCTTTACATGACTGCATGCTGCAAATTATTAAAAACACTTCTTGGTGACAACGTTTTGCACTACCAATGCTGGACGCATAAAGTGAATCTTGTGAGTGACGCATTCATTTAAGAATTCAAATAATTTAATTCTGTTGTGGCCAAGACGACTTAATACTTAATAACGACGATAACTTTTTTTGCACTCAGGGGCCGTTCAAGTATTACGTCATCATCAATGGGGGGGGATGGTTTCCGATTTGATGACAAGGGGGAGGGGGGGGTTGGATAATGCTTACATTATCAACCACCCTTTATGAAAATATGAGTTAGGATTCAGAGGGGCAGAGCTGATGACGAAATTTTGCTGACAAAGGGGGAGGGCAGCGTTTTGCTGACTTTCGCTGACAAGGGGGGGAGGGGGTCAAAAATGGCTAAAAAATTTCTTACGTAATTGCCCCTCAAGAAAAATGAGTAGTGCTTATTTAAGCTGCCAAAAAGAGAAAAAAGTATGACTGTATAAATAGGCTATTACTGGTAGCAAAATTCTTCCCGACGCCTGTAGTAACGAGGCAGAATTCGTGATTCACAGGTGTCATTCATCTGAGCGAATATCATATATTGCTGCTTTTCCAATCAATATGAAGACGATTGCTCCGGCATAAGTTTCTTAAAAATAAGTTTTGGCAGCGAAATTCTAGCTCCTAAAATACGGGTTCAGTTGACTTTCGTTTCCGAGTTCTGTAAGAAAATTATGCTAATCTCGCTTATCCGACATGAACGGGCCGGTAGAACGTCGGATAATACGGAGGTGTTAAGGAAAAGTTATCAAACGTCAGTTTATGTTAGAATTTTGCACATTGCGAACCTAATAATCATGCTTACAGCAAAACAACAGAAAACATTAAGTGAGAAAATGAACTTACAGTTACAGAATATTTTGAAGTTAAATACAGTACTTGAAAAAAGGGTCCTGTGATAATTTAAAAAAAATTTGCTCGTAGTCTGCTTTCTCTCCTGACGAGTGTCGTTGCCAAATTTCGCCATCTTTGCAGCACCATTATGTCGATTCCTGTAGCTTCTTCTTGTTGCTCAATGTATTTAATTACAATTTCTAGAGCCTTAACTCCGTCGTCATGTGAAATTCTGAAAACTCAACAGTAGGTGCTTGATCATGTTCTTTTGCGGTGGGACGTTGGATGATACGGCAGGTCGGATAAACGAGATCCTGCTGTATGTTGGAGTTGATGAACGGCATAGTATTTTGCAGAAGACACAGCAGCCGAAAAGACTTAAAATAAATTGACTTTACACAAGAAATCCAACCAGTGTCGTCTTAATGCATGGGTCCGACCGAACACGGTCCAGAAACCTCAAGTGCAGAGGGACCTCATGAAAATGAGATCTGGTTCAAATTATGGAGAGTCAGCATTTCTAGCAAGGTAGGGGGAGGGGACCGCAGAAAAATCATTTTAACCGAGGACGTATATGATATGCTATTTTTTTTTTAAATATATTTTATTTAATTTTTGTTAACAAATACGAAATTTTTTACCAGAATTTTCTTTTTTGCGAATATAAATGCGAAATTTATGATTTTTAATTTTTGTTTTTGTGCGAAATTTACGTATCCCTAATTGGCGTAACAAGCAAGTAAAGCCGCCTAGGTATTTCTAGGGATGTCTCTCACGCATTTCAAGGAATGTGCACATGTCTAGCAGTAAACAAATAGCGTACACATTTTCTTGATAAAACAAGCTCTTACGCATTTCCACAGGTAAGTCGATCATGCGCATATCTATAGGAAGTATTTATAATATTTACTCTTCTAGGGCCCATATCCTATACATTGCTAGAGCTCAGCAAGTATCCAAAGCATTTCTAGAGATATGAAATCGTCCAATGCATTTCTGGAGAAACTCAACTTCAAATGGCTCATGCGAATTTCAAAGGGATAAAAATACATTTTTATACTATGCATTGGTATACTTGGAGAATGAAACATCAGAAACTGTTGTTATATATTTACACCTGTTCCGAGCATTGCCTATCTTTCTTTCTTTCAAACCAAGCACAACTCTGGTCTATAGCCATGGGAAATTTACTACCGAGAGAATTGTGTCGAAAGTATGCATGTGTACCTAACAGTCTTTTTTCTATCTTTTTTGTTCCCTAGCCGAGCACAACTCAGGTCTATCGCCATGGACGATTTATCACCTAGTGAGTTGTGCCGGAAGTGTAACTGTGTGTGTACCTAACAGTCTCAGTGCGTATGTAGTGTTGTTTGATTTTCAGTACTGCCATCTATATTTCAGAAGTGAAATGAGTGATGTGTTATGATTGAATTACATTTCTACTGTTTGTACCTAACAGTCTCGGTGGGTTTCTAGTATTTTATGTGAATTTCCAGTGCTCCCATCTGTATTGGGAATTGTGAGTGAAGCACATGATCAAATATTTGTATCATTTTAGTTTCCTCTGTTCTATCTCCGACAAAAAGTCTTTTAATTACTGAAAGTTTACTAATTCCTCTTATATAATGACAAATTTATCTTAGTTAATCCAAACTTAATCTTAGAAATAATTTATATTACATTCTTTGTTATAAAAATGAATAAATTTATCACTCAAGAGTGTTATCGGTGATTCAGGCAGTCATAAGCAGTGGCATCTACACTTTTAGTAGCTATCAATTGCCAATGATAGAAAAAGTCAGTCATCGACACTGTGAAGTATAATATTATAAAATATGTTTTTTATACAAAGGTTTTTAGCATAGAAGATATATTTTGGAAAGAGAAAATTTTTTCAACCGCACCTGCGGGGAATCGAAGCCACGAAAGTGAATCGAACTCACGAAAGTGAATCGAACTCACGGAAAGTGAAAGGACGTGGGTCTGATTCCCCGCACAGGGGCAGTTGAATTTTCCCTCTTTCCAAAATATATCTTCGCATCAGCCAGTTGTTAAAAACCTTTGGATAGCGGAGAGTGACATCATCCTTAAATATGTTTTATTCCAATCATTTCTTCTACACCACCGTTATTTTCTGCACACAAGGACTAATTAGACCGGGATCTACAAGTTATTGCCGATTCCGAACGGCAGGCTTGTTTTTATGCTCATCGAGAAGTTGATGCGCTAACCCCTCGATGGTGGACTCACTGCTGTAGCAATTTTGTCTGTGGCCATGTCGGTGTTTTTGTAGTACTCCTGTGTCAGGAACAAAGACGAACCGGGTATCGAACTTTTGACACCTCTACGCATCCTTTGGTACTCTAGGCGAGTATCTTATCGACCTGGGCTACCGCGCTCCCTAGAGTTTGGTGCGCTAACTCCTCGTTGTGGGACTTCATGCGTAGCAATCCTTTTTTGTGGTAACCGTATCCATCGTACGAATGAGGACGAATTGTGTTTCGAACTCGCAATACCTCTGAACAACCTTTGGTGTGTCCGGAAAATTCACCGCCAGCAATTCTCCGACAACAATTCACCGAAAATTCACCGCCACGCAATACACCGCCAGGAAAATTCACCGACCAACAATTCACCGCCATGCAATTCACCGCTAGGAAAATTCACCGCCGGAAAATTCATCGCCGGAAAATTCACCGACAACAGTTCGATGCGAGTCAGTTAGCGAGGTAGTGAGCGATTGAGTTACTGAGTCAGTGAGAGAGAAGTGAGTGAGTGACCCAGTGAGTGACCTAGTGAGTGAGTGAGTATGAGAGTGAGTGACCTAGTGAGTGAGCGAGTGAGTGAGTGAGTATGAGAGTGAGTGAGTGAGTATGAGAGTGAGTGAGTGAGTATGAGAGTGAGTGAGTGAGTATGAGAGTGAGTGAGTGAGTATGAGAGTGAGTGAATGAGTATGAGAGTGAGTGACCTAGTGAGTGAGCGAGTGAGTGAGTGAGTATGAGAGTGAGTGAGTGAGTATGAGAGTGAGTGAGTGAGTATGAGAGTGAGTGAGTGAGTATGAGAGTGAGTGAGTGAGTATGAGAGTGAGTGACCTAGTGAGTGAGCGAGTGAGTGAGTGACCTAGTAATTGAGTGAGTGATCTAGCGAGTATGTGAGTGAGTGATCTAGTGAGTATGTGAGTGAGTGACCTAGTAATTCAGTGAGTGATCTAGTGAGTATGTGAGTGAGTGACCTAGTAATTCAGTGAGTGATCTAGTGAGTATGTGAGTGAGTGAGTATGTGAGTGAGTGAGTATGTGAGTGAGTGAGTATGTGAGTGAGTGAGTGACCTAGTAATTCAGTGAGTGATCTAATGAGTATGTGAGTGAGTGACCTGGTAATTCAGTGAGTGATCTAGTGAGTATGTGAGTGAGTGACCTAGTGAGTATGTGAGTGAGTGACCTAGTGAGTATGTGAGTGACCTAGTGAGTGAATGAGTAACCCAGTGAGTGAGTGAGTGGCCTAGTGAATGAATGAGTGATTAAGTGATTGAGCGATTGACCAGTCATTAAGTGATTGAGCGAGTGACCTAGTGAGTGAGGGAGTGAGTGAATTGGTTAGTTTTAACCTAGTAGTGTCACAAATGATTAAAAAATCTGATTGTTCTATATTATATTGTGTACATTACAATATCGACCTAATGACATATTTATAGCTTCAGCGGTTTCCGCTCGGCGTGATTCCAACGTATGACCCCCTTCATTATTGAACCCCCCCCCGTTATGACCCCTCTTAGGAGTCGAATATGGGAAAAACCTTTCTTAGTCAGTCTTCACGTCGTGAAGCAAAACTATTGGCAAAATTTGATATTTATAGCTTCAGCGGTTCTGGCTCGGCGATGACGAATCAGTCAGGACATGTTATTTTCTATGCAGTATATAGATGTAGACAAGCACTAAAACGGGATTTCTGAAAGTTCATCACCCATGGGGATCATGAGGTGTTCAAGTAGTATAGGGGAAATCATTGCTGAGTAAATCTGAGATTGCAGAATCCACATCAATGAAGTCGCTGGTAACAGCAAGTTCATCATGAAAAAATAATCCATTGCTTACTACAATGTTGCTTAATCAACAATGTTTATTATAATATCAAAGCGATAACAGGAGATGATTTTAAGCATTTTTGGGGGTTAATTCATCGCGTATCCACATACTTTATTATCTTTTAATTCTTTGTTATTATTCCTTTTAACGTTTCGTTAAAAGATTCTGTGTAAAATATAGAGTTAATGGAATTATTGAATATATTCTCTTGTGCAACAGCAATTTGTAATTTCTTCCGTATCACCTCAATTTCTCCTAATAAAGTCATTATTAAAACTTTTCGCCATATCTTTAGGATCACTGACTAGGTCACGCACTCACTTATTCACTAGGTCACTCATCCACTCAGTAGCTCACTCATACAGAAAGCAACAGGCCTACACCGTTACAAATATTCAATCATTACACTTCACTCACAATTTGAAGTATAGATGGCAGCACTGAAATATCATACACAACACTAGCTACACACTCAGACTGTTAGGTGTGCACACTCACTTTGTTCCAGACTCTGCCACGAAACTGGGCTGGAAGAGATCTCGGCAACGGGATAAGTCCGGTGGCAGAGACCCTGGCGTTCATTCAGTAGCTCACTCATCCACTCAGTAGATCACTCACTCACGGATTCAGTAACTCTGTCACTGACTCAGTAGCTCGCTCGCTCACTGACTCGGTAACTCAATCGCTCACTCTCTCCCTCACTAACTCGGTAACTCAATCGCTCACTCTCTCCCTCACTAACTCGGTAACTCAATCGCTCACTCTCTCCCTCACTAACTCGGTAACTCAATCGCTCACTCTCTCCCTCACTAACTCGGTAACTCAATCGCTCACTCTCTCCCTCACTAACTCGGTAACTCAATCGCTCACTCTCTCCCTCACTAACTCGGTAACTCAATCGCTCACTCTCTCCCTCACTAACTCGGTAACTCAATCGTTCACTCTCTTGCTCACTGCCTGAGTAACTCAATCGCTCACTCTCTCCCTCACTAACTCGGTAACTCAATCGCTCACTCTCTTGCTCGCTGCCTGAGTAACTCAATCGCTCACTCTCTCGCTCACTGCCTGAGTAACTGAATCGCTCACTCCCACACTAACTGACTCGCATCGAACTGTTGTCGGTGAATTTTCCGTAAACCGTTTTTGGTTAGATTGGCAAATTATTATTTAGTTTGAAGAATTTTCTATGCTCACAAGTAAATTTTAATTGAATGCTCGATTTATAAATATACAAGCAACCGCAATACATGGAATATCTTCTCTTCTGACAACCCATAACAGACTAGGACAAAAATACATTCTGCACCGATTCGAACACAATAATCGAGAATATAATAAAATTCGGCGTATCAACCATTCACTCGAATTCTTTCTATGCATTTGTGTTGAAATATATGCACAGGAAGAATAAATTTATTCTTTTTTTCTTAGAACTGCATAGTCATGCTCAAAAGAACCCTCATTTCTATTCGCCTACAAAAGTCTGTGAATGGAAGATTTCGCAATCTTTCTCCAAATTAATATATTCTACATTACCGAGACAAAAGAGACCTTAATCCTTACGTATCCTTGCTAGGAAATGAAGGATTTGCGTAGAATTCATTATTTCGCTTCCAAAATATACCGAAAGATTTAAAATATTACGGAGAATACTGAAGATGAAAAAAATATATTATACCTCCGATTTTCTTGAAAAATATCACAGGAAGCGAAAGGCTTAAGAAGTACAAACCTTAGAGTACTTTAATTATTAGGCATGTTATATAACAATTTGATAAATGCACTCTAAAAGTTTTCCCACGCAAATCTAGTTTGCATATATGATGAATTTTCCTGAATTCTGGAACATCGTAAGCGAAATTGTTATATTGGATACGAGTATGTTTGAAAAAAACGACGCAATGGATTGTGTTCGCTTAAAACAGGAGCCAACCTGGAAAGGTGTGTTATTTGTCATGTCACGGGTAGTGATTATAGTGGCTGGGAAAAATTTATCCCAAAAATTTTTTTTTTTGAATTGGTGAAAAATATTTCATGACACAAAAATTTCAGTATACATTATGTTAATATGTATTGTGTGACATTGAAGTTATGGTTTTGAATGAATATCTACTGAAGATCTATCTGCAAAAATATCGGGGAAAACTATCTTATACAAAAGCATAGAACTCCTGGAGCCACCTATCAAATAAAGACAAAACTATCTGTCATATATTTTTTTAAATAAAGTTAGTTATTGTTTAAAACCGGTGTCCAGTACAAAAATGGACAAGATGTATTCTAATACTATGCAGGTTGCATGGCAAGGGGGTATCGCAATCTACTGGAGAAATTTTTTCCAATTTTTTTCCTCCCCATCATTTCACAAATTATTTTTCCCATTTAAACCGGTTCTCGAAAATTTTCACTTTATTTCAGTGGTATACGATGTAACAGTACCCAGTTGTCCGGGGAAAATATGTTGTAAAAGTTTTGTATGGTATGTTTCTTTTTCCCTTTTATTTTATTTTCTTGACACAAAATAAAGTTCCGGATTCTGACCCGAAGCGGAGCTGGAAGAGATCTCGGCAACAGGATAAGTCAAGTGGCAAAGTTCTGGCGTTCATTCATTCAGTGGTATACGATGAGGAAAAAGTTTGAAGAACACTCAACTAAAAATCGTACAAGGTCCAGTCTCTTATTATTAGTACGGGGGTTACCAAGAAGTAACCGTATTTTTTTATTATTTTTTTTTACAATTTGGTTATTCGATTTTTCAATTTTTTTCCCAAAATTCCTCTTTATTAGAGCTAATAACACTTGTCAAGTATTTTCTTCCATTGTTAAAAAAACATTTTTTAAATTCATCTGTTGTGATGCCGGACAGCGCTTCCAGCGTTTTTGTTTGCAGCGCATCCATGTTAGCAAAACACTTTCTATATCAGGTTTTTCTTAATCCGTATCAATAAAGAAAAGTGATACGGAGCTAATCAGATGAATAGTCTGCGTAGGGCCCAAGTCATACTGTTTCTTCTTAACAGTTGGCACACACACTGTGAGGGATGTGTGAAACGGAGCATTGTCATGATGCAAATACAGTGAACCGCTTCTCGCAAATCGGGTGTTTCCTTCGCACACTCCTGTGCAGTCTTCTTAGCAGCTAGCTTGTAAAACAACGTCCGCATACTTGAGTTTTATACCAATAGCTGCATCCCTGAAAGCTGTTTCCAATATCTCAACAGTTTCTACTGCTTTTTTTCCCAAAGCTGGAAGCAAAACTTCACAGTCCTGCACAATTCACGCAAGTCTACTTTGACCAAAAACGAGGAACAGGCTAAACAGCTTTCACGAAAAAAAAATCACCGATTCTAATCACAACCTTTTTAAGCAGCGCCACTTGGCAATTTGACTCCTCTTGAGTCAATGTGCTTACGCTTACCCAGTGAGAGAACTGCATACTACAAATGCTCCGCTTAACGTATGGCGATTCCGGTTACCTTTAACAATTGATTCGACACTATAATGACCACTGAATAAAACTTACAATATGTCCCGGTTTTTATCAATAATTTTGCATTAAATATTTATTGAAATTTTTTGGACAATTTCTTTTAAATAAGGGGAAACCTAAACAGAAGTAATGACAAATACGGTGTACATACGGTGTACATATGGTGTTAAAATAAACTATATTCTTCAGTGTTTTATATCAACTGAATCACTTGTCCATGTTATCCCCAGGTGGAATTGCTTGATACTATACAATTCAAAATGAAAAATAAATTTCCCTCATGTAAAAGTCAATAGTTTTAATAAAGCACTCTTTTGAAAGTAATGAAAATAACAAAATTTATACACCATTTTTCAAAGAATTTATATTTCTGATAATTCTTTTCTTGTGAAACGAAGTATCATATTTACCACATTTTGTGTACCACTGGTGCATCAGACGCATTTTTTTCTCAGATCCATTTTCCAATGCGTCGAATACGCTGACAGATACGGTGTCTTGTGACTGAGGTTCTTTATTATGTTACCGTGTCTCATTAAATTAATAGAAGAATTTCTGAAAAAACAAATTGGGCGGTATTGTCTTATATATAATAAATTTGCTGGCCAGTTGGGGATACGGCATCAAAATAAGTATGGATACAGTTACAGATATGATGAAAAAATTCAGTATACGCATACTAAAAAACGAATAAAAATTCCAAAAAATTTCGCCTGCCCAATTTAACTTGGAGCTCTTGGTCCGAAACCCGTTGACCCATCCGTTAGATCAGCGGTTCTCAACCGGTGCTCCGCGGAGCCCTTGGGGCTCCTTGTGCACGCTCCAGGGGCTCCGCGGCCGCTCGAGGGAAATAAAAATAAAAAACAGTAAAATTAAAAAAAGAATAATTATAAATATTTCTAAATAGTAAAAATAAATCAGTAACTTTGACGAATAATTAAAAAAAATTGCTCTACGGGGCTCCGCCATAGAATTTTTTTACATAAAAGGGGTCCGCGAGTCAAAAATTGTTGAAAACCGCTGCGTTAGATGATAATCATCATGAAATCAGACCGAAAAAAAAACAAAATTTTCTCATTTTCTTCAAAACGAGGTGAAAAAAAATAAAAGAAACAAATGATATTTTTCAATCAATTTAATTTCTCCATATGTGCTATCTTCTGAAATTTCCTTTCACATTTAAGTATTATTTACACCTAAAAAGAATTCACAAAAGTGAACATTACAAGTTATGAAATTCGGAAAAAAAAATAACATTCCAATTATTTTCAGTCGTTTCAAGTAATAATGATCAGTGAATCCGAAGCGACTCTCATATGCTTGATGATATGTAAGATTGCCTTCGGGTGGCACCAGGTATTTTGAAAAGGTAATATAATATAAGCTTTATGAAATCTTGTCATTCACACTGCACCATAATCCAGATAATACAAACATATTAATTTAAGTCTACTCTGTAGTCATTTATATTCCATTAATGCTTTTGTTTCCATAATTTTAGTTAGCTATCTAGAAACATTTCCCAAGAAACTATTTTCTTATATTCTACCATATTTTACCAAAAAAAATGTATATCTTGCTAAACTTTTTTGAGGATATGGAATAATAATAGAGATTTAGAAATGCATTTTTGTTACAATACTAATTATATTTTTTCCATTCAATTTCCTTTTATTAAAATCTATATAGCCATCGGTGTCAACGATAAGTCTGTTATATAGTAATTATTTGATTGATTTTTCATTTTACATGACCACTTTACATTTCAAGTTTAACTGTTTTTTGCATGGAAATTATACGTTTTGTCTAAAATGTCAAATGATTTTTTTTCTAAACTTATTATGATTAGGAAGAAGTGTCAAAAGTATCAATAAAAGCAGAATCATATTCCTTCGAGAAAACTCTTGGGAGATAGCAGACACACACGTAACCAATAAATGATCGCATGATGAGTGATCATTTATCAATCAATCCATAATAAGTTGCACTCTAAACCGAAGAACAAGAAACGCACAGGTAAACAAAAAAAGCGGTTTCAATTCAATGTCAGTCAGTTTTCACGTAGGATGTCCCGTAACCAATTAATCATTAAAATTTTCAGTAAAAGATAACAGTTCCGATTTTTATGTACCACTTCAATCAGATAGAAAAGTTAGCAAAATATTTCATACTTCATTATCAAAGTTGTAGGAAATTTTTCATTCACGTTCAACTTCTCGCAAGAAAAAAATCTTGCGGTGATACCGAAATATTATCTAAGTTTGCATCTTCTAGTTGCAGTTTCTAATCATGGACATGTTTAAGAAATTATTATTTTTTATAATCTATCATATATTGTTCAGAAATTATTTATTGGGATCCCATTCTTTATTCTTTTTGAGGATGTGAAACAATCAACGTGGAAATAACGGAACATTTATAGGGGTAATGCATTTTTAATATGTATATTTTCTAAGACGTATTTCCAGTTATTAAAATTATACCGACAATAGTGTCGACACAGAAGAAAATCGTTTTTTTTTATTTCTTTTTTATTTCGTGGACAGTTTTAGCATTCCAAGTTACAAATTCATTATTTTTCCGTACGAAAATCATAAACTTTGTTTAATCGGTCAAATAATTTTTCAAAACTTACCATGATTAGGAAGAAGCGTCCAAAGTATCAGTAAAAAGAGAATCATATTCCTTCTGGACAACTCCTGCGAGATAGCAGACACGAAACCAATAAATGATCGCATGATGAGTGATCGTTTATCAGTCAATCCGTAATAAGTTCCATATAAATCGAAGAACAAGAAACGCACTGGTCTTAAAAAAAAACAGTTTCAATCCAATATCAGTCAGTTTTCATGTAGGATGTCCCATAATTAATCATAAAAGATATTCAGTAAAAGATGTGACACGGTTCTGATCTTTATGTATCACTTCAATCAGAGAGAGGAATCAGTCGAACATTTCTTAATCCAATGTCAAATTTTTTGGTAAATTTTCATTCAGATGAATTCCGAATTCCATAATCGAGTCACATCACAATTAAGACCTATTAAAAACACGTGTCCGATCACTTGCAAGAAGAACTTCAGAAAGCCAATCGTGCGGCCAGTCAGCCGGCCTCACCACGTTGCAATGATAGTTCCCTCCTATAACACCGGCTTTTCAAAGAGAGCCGGAGAGACACGGAACGGCGCTCCGTTTCCCACAGATCCCGAAAGCAAACTAGAAAGCTTGGGTCGCAGCGAGAAGAATTTGTTATCCTGGGTCGGTGGTAGGAAAAATGGGAATAGAAAGAGAAAGAGAGAGGTGGTTCGACTCCCTTCTTTGACTTGTTTGAAGAGGGATATGTGGGAGTCTCTGGGAATTCTGAACTTTGAAGGTGTATCTATTCTTCTCCCTCTGTGTCTTGGCGAAAATTTTTCTTCCGTGTAAAAATGAGAGAAACGGGGGAAGATTCTTTCGCGGTTGGTAAAACTTGGAACCATCTCAAGTGCAAATTCTATAAAAGAGTGGGTTGGACGGCAACGAGAAGTAATTTCCCTGCCAACTAGTGTTTAGAGGAAGGATTCGGGAGCTATACCACCTGTTGGTTCAAGAGTTAGTGAAGTCGAAAATATTCTTAAACAAGGACTGATAATTTATACGGGAAGTTTTTGATGGAAAAGGCTGGAAATTTTGTAAATTGATAGCGGGAGTTTCTGTCTTGTTGGATTTCTGTAGTAATCGAATATTGTTATATGAATGCATATTAGAAATGCATTTGAAAATATGTCTTGTTTGAAAAACGAGTTTGATATTATTCGAGTATATTTGACCCTTTACTTGCCAATGTTGCTCTTAGGCAAAACGCAGTTTTCTTATATTTTAAAGTAACGCATAGTAAGTATTTAAGTAAACGCCTTTTATGTTTTCAGCTCGTTTTGCACTGACCCTTCTAAGCAAATTCTGAACATTCGATTTTTATCCGAAAGCTGTACACGAAGTTTCTATAATTACCAGCATAATTACTCAAAGGTACAAAACATGTCTTCTATTTCATAACGAGCCAAGCAAGAACAATTTTTGACCCTTGCATTTTGGAGGAAACATAACATTCCGATTCATTCTTCATCAGTGGTAGAAAAGTAAGTTGGCAAACAATAAACGACATTTATGTACTGTTCAAATCTACGTAAATTCTAGAAACACCCGGTACAGCATCCTATATTTTTTTAAATATCAACAGTATTTTTTTTTTTTTCATGTAATATCCTGCTCGATATAACCGCTATTGGATATATATATATATATATCCGATTAATATACTATGAATTTCAAATACAATATCAAATGAATCATTTGTATGTATTGTGTTTATATTTTTTTAGTTTTTTCACGTAAATTCACGCCGTTTTCTTATCTAAAAGTGAATTAAAAATTACATAGCGGATTATAGAAACGTATTTGCGTTTCAGCTGCAAAAGAGGCAATAACTTCAAAATTACTCCCTTAAATTTTTTATCAGCCACCTCGTTGGGCATTTCGCCTGTTGTGGCGTTGTATTTGTATTTGTATTAAATGTAAATGATAATGTTGACAGTTGTGTAATTTTTTTCATTGAGGATTCATTGGGAAGTTTTATTTTTAAATCTCGCATCACATACGAAGGGTTCATTGGGGGTTTTGCACAGAATTTTTTTTTCACCGAAACTAGATTGAAGTTATTGTGTGTTTTTTTAAATCTTATTGTGTGTTTTTTTAATCTTATTGTGTGTTTTTTTTTTCTTAATTCTGGAAACTCTAACATTCTCTCCCCCCACCAAAAAAAAAAAAAAAATTACAAATTGTGCGATCATGAAAAAGAGTTTTCAGATGCAATTTGAATCAGCAATAAGAGCTGAAAATAACTTAAAATATATTAACTTCCAAAGTTATATTAGCCACAACCTTGCTACTGACAAAACTGCGGTAACCGCAAATATGCACCAAATATAATATTTACACTTCTAATGAATATTTCAAATTTCAAATTTCAAATTTCCTTTATTTAAGATTTTTACACACAGTTACAAAACATTTAGGGGCTAAGCAAGCTTGTGAGCCCACAAAACAATATCTGATACATATCTGTCGGCATAAATAATAACGAGAGAGAAAAAGAAAGAAAAAAACACACATACATATAACACCAAGAAATAAGTGGCAACAGGAATGGAATTGATAAACAAAAAACTTTGGCATTTAGCAGCGTATGCAAGATAAAAGATTACATTACAATATCAAACCGATAATTTAAATCTTCTTGAGTTAACAACCAAGATTTTAAATTGATAAAAAAAGATGTACATGAAGATTGTTCTTTTATTAACTGAGGAAGTAAATTAAATATTTTGGGAGCTAAATAAAGGAAAAATTTTTGGAAACGAGTTTTATTTGGCCTTGGTACCTGTATAGTATGACGTCTAAATTGCATTCCAGACTTATGTAATTTCAGATTGAGATGGCCACTTCTTTTAAAAAAAAATTTTAAACTTTTATAAACGTACAAATGTTGCAGAGGGAGTAGCTTTAATTGATTAAAAAGTGGAAATGTATGCGTGAGTCTATTTTTACTCAGAATGATACGGATGAAGGACTTCTGTGTGACAAAAAGTGAAGAAAGATTGCTGAAGTACGTCCCATCCCAACATGTAATGCCGTAACTCAATCTAGATTGTACTTACGCAAAATAAAGAAGTTTTAAAATGGATTGGGAACATTTATTCCTGATAAAATAAAATTTCCTAATGTTCCGATTTAATTCTACACTCAAATAATTAATATGTGTTTTCCAGGATAGTTTTAAATCTAAAAAAAATCCCTAGATACTTAAAGGTGTCTACTCCATTTACAACTGTGCACATACAATCCGAGATACAGCCATCTGTCATATTATGATATTTTAGGACACCAAAATCATCTAAAGTACCAGAACCAAATAACATATATTTAGTTTTACCTGTATTTAATTTTAAATTATTATTTCTGAACCAGATATTTATTGAGTTAAGATCATTTTGCATGTTATTCCTCAAGGTGATTGAAGATCTTTCAGAGTAACAAAGAGCTAAATCATCAGCAACAGCAGTGATTTTTTCTTTCAAATCAAAGTTGCACAGGTCATTTATGTAAATTAGGAATAAAATAGGTCCAAGTACTCATCCTTGAGGTACACCAGATGTAATTTGTCTTTTAGAACTCAAAACGGAATTTACTTTCACACTTTGAACTCTGTTAGTAAGATATGTTTTGAAAAATTTAAGTGGCAAACCCCGAATTCCTGCATATTCTAGTTTGGTTAGAAGAATAAGAATACTATGATTCACGGTATCAAAAGCTTTGCTGATATCTAAAAATAATGACGCAACTTTACAATTATTGTTATCTGCTATATACACATTTGAAAGAAAATTAACAAGAGCGTCCTCTGTACTTTTTGCCTTTCTGAATCCAAATTGGTTCTCACTAAAAAAATTAATGCTGTCAAGAAATTTAATTATTCTGGATTTAATCATTTTTTCTAAGACCTTTGAGAAGACAGATAGTAAAGAAATCGGTCTGTAATTATTAACATTCTTTTTGTCCCCTTTCTTGTGTATTGGAGAAACGATTGCAAGTTTCAGGCACTCTGGAAATTCGTAAGTGATAAAACTTAAATTAAAAATAAACGATAAGACATCACTTACATATGGTGCAATGCACTTCAATGTTATGGAATTAATTTTGTCAAATCCTGACGATTTTTTGGAGTGTAAAGAATTTATTATACTCAATACTTCATGACTATCCGTAGGGTATATAAAAAAGGATTTCTCAAAAAATTTAAATTTGAACAATTTAATGAATTACAATTATTAGGAACATCATTGTTACAAAAATTAGAAAAAAAGTCATTAAAACATTCAGCAATATCAATTGTATTCATTATTTCACCAGTTGTTTCAGTAAAAACCGCGTCAATGCTGCCATATTTATCTTATACTATTATTTTATTTTATTATCGGTAGTTTCTGAAGATTAAAAATTATGCCGGGATTAAAATCATTCCCTCTTGGGAGTAGTAGATATTATTAGTATATATTTGAATAAAACAGTCAAAAATACCTCTATTGATTAGAGAGCAAGATTTACCAACTTCATTTTACTTAGTATTATTTTTTATTTTCTAATTTACTGACTTCAAATTTTGTAGATGAGTATTGAGTATAATTCAGAAAACAAATCAGGCGATGGTTAATTTTCGACTATAAAGGCCCTGAAACGTGTCAAAATTTTACTGTATAGTGACGAGTGGCATAATTCCTATTACTTGTATTGTGCTTTTGCATGAATTACTACATTATATATGTATCGTTAAATCCATTTCGAAACCATGTCTCTTTTACGTAAATGTATGCAATGATTTTGCTGAATATGGCGTAAATATTCGATATTAGAAGCATTGTCAAATATAATAACAGGAAAGATTATTCATCACATTTATTCATAATTCATTGCTAATAAATTCGCTCGGTGATGTCAATGGAACTCGGTTTACACCAAGTACTTTTTTTTTTTAAATCAGAAACAATGAGTGTGCATAAAACCTTTCTATATATATTATACCTCTAAAATGCAGCTTCAACTTGTGTACGTTTTCAGGTGCAAAAGCAAACTGCGTCGCTTTTATTGTTGAAATAATGAGTTTACAGATTATATCTCATCATTATAATCAATGCATTAAAATATAAACATAACATCGAAACGTGAAACCAAACACTGTCCCTGACTCTGTGCAGCCTCGTGACTCCGTGATTTGTATGCAAATGTTGTCGCCGCATTACATAACCGATGCAACAGCAGCACATCAGCAGTACAGAGGAGGAGGGCGAGTTGATGTATATGAGTTACTGCACTATCAGCGGCATGGACACTGCACACCAATGACGGGCGTGCATTTAGCTGATTTGATTGGATCGGAACAGCCGTGCGGGAAGCTCATTAAAACGTGTTAATTGTAGGTATTTCCGAAAATTACCTTATATGCTAGGTGTTTTACCCAGGTCTATTATAATATGGCACATCGAACAAAACGTGTTCGGAGTGTTTTTCCCCATCTACTTCACTTTCTCTCACCCCTCTGGCCCAAAGGTCCGAAACTAAATACCGTTGGCACCGAAACGGTGAACTGTATATCTTCGTCGGATGAATGAAGCTGAGATATCAATCAAAGGCGCGTGACTCGGGTAGTTTATCAGTTTTTACCATAACCGATTGCTCACCAATGCACTGAGTGAGGAAAAGTCTGACAGAATGACGGACTCTCGTCTCCCTTGCTGTACCCAGGCGAAAACATGAACTTATTATAGACCTCTTTACTTTCCTACAATGGGGAAAAAATACCTCGAAGTGTCTATTCCCGCAAATGTAACCAACAATTTCTCCCTGAAAACAACATACAGCAATTTCTACGTCTTTCAGCGTGACATATTCTATTTTGATGTGCTAAGAACTTTTTACTGCTTCAGAATTTTTTCAAAAGGTGATACCAATAAAGTTGTCAAAAATGTCATTAGTTTATCCAACAGACATTCAGAATTTATTCATTAAATTATACCAGAACTTATTCATTAAATTATTCATTAAGTTGTTCATTAAATTATTCATTAAATTATTCATTAAATTATTCATTAAATTATTCATTAAATTATTCATTAAATTATTCATTAAATTATTCAGAATTTATTCATTAAATTATTCAGAATTTATTCATTAAATTATTCAGAATTTATTCATTAAATTATTCAGAATTTATTCATTAAATTATTCAGAATTTATTCATTAAATTATTCAGAATTTATTCATTAAATTATTCAGAATTTATTCATTAAATTATTCAGAATTTATTCATTAAATTATTCAGAATTTATTCATTAAATTATTCAGAATTTATTTATGGAATTATTCAATCTTCATCCACGGACACACTGGGAACTTAACACTAAGCATTTTTTGGTGAAATCATTCAGATTTAATCCTCGAAAAATAAATCGTTAAATTTTTATCGAAAGCTCATCGACATGAATTAGATTTTATTCAAAATGATCCACAATATATCTACAGTTCATAAATTTTTGAATCAATTTAGTCAGTTCGGAATTTCGAAAAATTTGAATAAATTTCGAATACAACTTTTTGGATGAATTGTATATTTGTTTAGAATGTGATTTCATAGAAGTTTGGCCATAGATGTGAAATTCGAAATTTATTCGAAATTCATCCATGAAAGAATTTAGAATTTATCCGAAATTGTCCATGAAATCATTCAGGATCCATAGTCACCCAGAACTAATCCATGAAACAATTCAGAATTAGTTTAAAATTAATAAATGAAAACTTTCAGAAATTAATCGAAAGTCACTCCAGAAACCATTCAGAAATTATTCGAAACTCACTCCAGAAACCATTCAAAAATTATTCAAAATTCATAAATAAAACCATTCGGAATGCTTCAATGAAATAACTCGGAGCTCACCCACAAATTTATCAGGAACTCATTCATGAGGTCATTCACTTATCCAGAAATCATCCCCCAAAACATATGATAACCATTCATAAAATATCCTAAAAACCTTGTCAAAATACCCTGAAATCATCCACAAAATATCCTGAAATCATCCACAAAATATCCTGAAATCATCCATAAACTATCCTGAAATCATCTACAGAAAAATCAAATATCCATCCATAAAAGTAATTCACAACTTATCGAAGGTTCATCTACAAAATTCATCTACAACTTATTCAAAATTTATCCGAATAAATCATTCATAATTCATCCATGAAAATCATTCATATTTCATCCATGAAAATCATCAAATTCATGCTTACTGCCGTCTATATCTCTGCCACGATTGAATTCAGGCATTTGCAATTATGTTCATATACAAGAAAACGTTCCCTCTCACAGAGCAGGAATTAAACCTATATCTAATTTGTAATGAATTTCTATCCAGAAAATCATCATTTACATAAATATAACAAATCGACGCTCCATAAACGCTTCAGGAACCCCATCCTTAATCACCCGAGAGCATTCATTTTCCCCTCAGACATTATCATAAAAAGCAATAAACCAAAATTACCAGTGTTATATGATCACGGAATAGTAAAAAAAATGTCATTTATATAACCATTATGCTTCTAAACAATAGTTTTTCATTATTTAAACGAGCCTTTGAAAAAAAAATGGGATAGTAAATAATTCGTTTCCTCTTCAGGATAATAGTCTTACCCAAAATTATCAGTGCTTAATTATATGTTTGGCGTGTTTCCTTCCTCCGACAATGAAAGTTTGACTTTCCCATAGTTAATTAAATGAATGGTAGAAAATAGTATAAAATACATCAGCAGCTTCCATATATAACCGGAAAGTAAAAAAACAAGTATCATCATTAGACGGGGAGCGAGAGTTCTGGACGTCACTGGAAATTTCATTTGCATGAATAATTAATTCGAAACTTAATGTTAAGACACGAAATTATTTTCAAAGCGATTGGAGGAAACTTTCAGATGCACACTTCACTGTATAATCGTAATTAAATACAGTTTTCTCTTTAAATACATACACGCATTTTTTTTTCTCTCTCTCTGTTCGCTCTGCGGATGCTGCTCTCTACCATCATTAAATGCGCACCAAGAAGCATTAAACTTTTCAAAAAAATAAGTTTTCATAAGCATTTCGATCATATTACGTATATTAATTAAATGCCATGATAAAAATCAAATTTTTATTTTGCTCAAAAATGTCAGGAAAAGTTGAAATTAGTTAAGCAATAATTCTGAAATTCGAATATTTTGTCATATATTGGATATGGGTAGTTGATTTCTAATACATGTTGGATTCATTATTAAGTGCGTGCATAGTTGATAAAAGTCATTGAAGTGTATCTGTCAGTTTCTTGATGAAAATTTATATTTGAAACGTTTAATTTTAGGAAACTTTTATTTTATTTATTATGATTTTTTTTTTGAATATTATTAAGAATGAAAGTCTGATAAAACTATTTTCGCCGCTTTGCGTTTCATTTTTGATTGAAGTAAGCCGTTATCCTTACCGACGCTCAATTTTTAATTATAATTATCATAATTTTGACGTATGACGTGTCTGGAAATTGGACACAAACACATTTTACTGTTTTACGAGTTTTGAGAAAGAGTCGGAGCGACATTCTGTCATGAAAAAAATAATTTCCGATGAGAATATCAACGATGAGAGCTTAAAAGTTTCTCAAAGTTGAAAAAGCGAATAAAAGGCGATTGCGCTAAGGTCGAACACTTTCCCTTCGTACCTGACATTCTCAACTAACCTTTACTACAGGGGCGGGCAAAAAAGAAATAAATTCATAAAAACCGGAAAAATAACTGAAATAAAAAACGGTTTGCAGGGTTAGCATCGCTTGGTCACGGGAATTTTTTAGGACAGGAAAAAAACAGAAAAGCCGATAGGTGGCGCTGGTACGAGCGACTTCGGTGACTTTCGGATATGCAAATGAGACTGTTATAAGACCTTGTGCTCCTAATCCACAATCAGTTCACCGTTGTAATTTCCGTTGCTGGATTTTTGACTCGCCTGTAATGTGTTATCCCCTATGGTGGTGGTCATGTGGAACACATACTGTGGTAATAAACAATTTGGAGGCATTTTGTCCATTATTTGCGTATCTTTACCTTGACTTGCGTACGTCAGCGTCACCTATCGGCTCTTTTTTTAGTTATTTTTTCCCTGTCTTTATTCGCTTGACCTAGCGATGCTAACACTGCAAACCATTTTTTATTTCGGTTATTTTCCCAGTTTAAATATCAATTTTTAAAGTTTCTACGGACTTTTTGCCCACCCTGTATTTATGCAGTTTGCTAGTTTAATGCAGTGATGGCTAAACTGCTCTAGGAGCGGGTGCAAAAACATGAAGAAAAAATTTAGACGGGCATGCCATATTCGGGCATTAATTCATACCGTATTCCCCCTCAGTAGCCAGCCTGACATTAAATTCGAGATACATCACATTTTTTTAAATGTTGGAGCCTCTGATTCGTTCCCAGCATGTCGGGAAAAGCGAGGTTCAATAAGGATCACAATATGCATTTCGCAAATTCATGGGATTTTTAAAACAGGGGGGGGGGGGGGTACTGTGTATTTGAGAATTCTTCAAAATCCCTCATTCGAATTTCCGCATGCCGCCTAAAGAGGGGGAAATAAGGTATTACAATGTTATGCTTTAAGAAATGAAGTGGCAGAATGTAAACTTTGGGGACTGCCACAATTTCGTTGCAAAATAAGACAACTTTACAACTGTGAAAAAGAAACAATACAGTAAGTATAATATATTTTAATAACCTTTATGCATATTCATTGCATATGCATTCCATTCTTTGCATATGCATTCCATTCTTTGCATATGCATTCCATTCTTTGCATATGCATTCCATTCTTTGCATATGCATTCCATTCTTTGCATATGCATTCCATTCTTTGCATATGCAAAAGATTTAAAAAATCAGTATCTATTGCAATTTCAACAACTACATTTTCCATATGCAAAAAAGGGATAATCCCTTAATTGAATTTTTTTCAAAACACTGATATTAAAAATTTCTATACTATTATTTTGAAATCCGCGGCGAGCCGGTAGAGCCTCTAAGTGGGTCGCAGTTTGCCTATCACTAGTTTAATGTATGATCGGTCTCGCATTCATAAGTCTTTCCGCAGGCAGACAAGATACTTACATAACACGAAAATTCAAGCATTTGCCATCTTCGTGTCAAACTATGGAACGCAGATGGCAGCACCATCAGGAACGTGAAATAAGTGTAACTCCGGAAATATAAGTACGTAAGAGCCAAGCATATATGCATACAAACACACAACACGTTCCACGTGTCCCAAATGTGTACGAGGAGTTACAGTTAACTAGTACAGTTTAGTAGTAGTTTTTGCATGAGATGTGAATTGTGTGTGTGTGTGTGGGGTGTTTGCTGAAAACACATAATTTTATCTGTAGTTGTGTCGGTTTAGCAGGTGGGGCACGACCCCTGGTTTTTACATGGTTGCTAATTCCTTTCAAACCACCCCCTCTTGAAATCTTTGAAAACTGGACACAGGTTAAACAAATCGTTATCATTTTCTCCCCCTAGAATGCTTTTAGATTTTTTCATACTGCAACGAATACGCAAGTTGCAGAAACTGCTACATTCTACAAATTGCAAAGTTTTGTTACACAATAAACATTGTGTATGCATGAGCAATTATTTCTAGATGCATATTTCAGCAAAAGTAGTTTGGAATAAAAGGAAAAGAGGGTAAATATCTCTCATTTGTTTATAACGAGAAGTCCGTTATTACGACAATTTCCCCCGCATTGTGAACTGTCGTTATAATGAATTTTTACTGGATTAGGTACGCATGACACTTAGGCACAACTGAGTCTGTCGTACATTGTTTATGTCGAACTGGAATTATGCTGGGTTTGAAAGTCTGGAGATGCGAATCGAAACCTGTGAATTCCTGCTAAACGCGATCGGTAGCCAATCGAACTATGGTTAAACAGAGAAATACCGGGTTCGTGTCTCGGTAGAAGCAGATATAAAATTTTTCCACAAAAATCAGTATCTACAAATAAACATCCAGTTTTCACAATATCATGTATGGTTATACAGTTAGTTGGTGTGTGCACACGTTAGAAATAATGCAACTACCAGTTTAAAGGCAATTCCAAAATAATAATCATTCTAAATATTATCCAGTGCATTTCCGCACATGTTGCAGATGAACTGTGTCTTTGCCTGATATGTTTTAGACTGAACTAAATTCTATCTAAATTTCTTATATATTCAAGATTCACTTCTCAAAGTAAAAGCGAAATATAAGAGAAATTCTGTAAGGAAAAATGTCTATGTAGTATGTGGATTCACGGTAAAATTCCACCATAAATTACTTTTCTTGAGCTAACTAACTACCATATAAGACATGGATGAAGGAAAAATTTCTTAAAATGTTCATGTTGTGGATCCAATGTGCTTCTTTAAGATAAGCAGCAGTGGAAATGTTCGTTGTGGAAAGTTTCCTCTCCTTTTTCAAAAGTTAAAATAAGAAAGAAAAGTATTCGAAGAACATTCGAGTTTTTAAAATGAATGCGCATCCATTAGTGGTTCAACGCACGCGACTTGAACATCGATTTGAATTTAAATCTCGAAGGAACATCGATATATATTTCGGGAAAAGTTCGGTCTTTAAACTCTGCTCAAATGTATGCCATGCAGGCTTAGATGCTCTCGTGAATATATCTCAAAGTATTTCTCCCTCTACGTTCTAGAATGTAAATGTAAAACTTCCAGTAAGAGTATAGCATAAGAGATTCACAATCAAAACTGTTAACGTAGATCCACTTTTTACTGGTACACGAAAATTTGTGGTGTTTTACATAATAATTGAAGATTATTTTTTCGGATTTTTGAAGTCCCAATTATCCGATAAGTTTGACTCATCGGGGAATGGATTCAGATACTATCACTAAAAAATAATCACTAAAAACGTGACCAATCTCTCTCCTTCCCTTTAACCAATCTCGTGAAAAATTTTGAATTTTACTTTGCTGTGTATGAAGAATTTTAATTTCTTTGTATGAAAGGTTCTTCCATCCATGAGATTTGTTGGACAGAAAATTGTAGACGATGAGCAGCCGTAAACAGTGTTTTCGTTTGGATTCTCATTGACGAGCTGCTTAGGTTTTCTGAACATTGTTCAGCCGTGGTAAAAAAGACGAATAGAATTTCAGGTTTCATTTTTAAAAAGGACCTCTTCACGTTCTCATAAAGTCATTCTTCCATTTTTTCCGAGGATTAGTTTATTCTGGGTTGGAGTATGCCGTAAGGTTTTAGAGACTACAGACTTGAACTTGAACTACCAGACAGATAACCACGTTAATATTCCTTACGGAACCTCTAACGTAAAGGGTATATGTTGGAAAAGTAGCAACACCTTCCCCAGCCCATCAAATCCATCCACCCTAACCGATCAAACATGAGAACACTTTTTCAAAGTACATGGGGGGGGGGGGATTAAAATATATATAGTAACCGCAAAATAATGTGAAAATTAAACATTTGTGGAAGCACAATGCACGTCACAGTCCAGGTACATATGTATGAAAAGGGTGGGGGAAAACATCAGTTATATATACTATATATCAGTTATATAACACTGGAAGACACAGAACAATGAAAAATAAGCATCTGTGGTAAGCACAATGCAGGTCACAGTCCGAGAGAAAAAAACGGGGAACGACAGAAATGCAAATATGAAGAACACGAAAATGCAAATATGGTAAGCACAAGAAATATTCAAATCTTAAGCATCTGTGGTAAGCACAATGCACGTCACAGTCCGTCCAAGTGCATATGTATAGGAGGAATAGAAAATACAGACTATATACCTTAGTCCTTTTGGTCCTACCTTAGTCCTTAGCCCTTGTAGACTACCTTACGAATGAATAAATCACGTGGCAAAGTTCTGGCGTTCCTTCATTCGTAAGGTTTTGGAGACTATAGAGGAACATGGGCTTGCTTCAGGGGGTGCAGAGAAGAGCCAGCCACTCTTGATGACACACGGAGTTTCAGATTATATTCTCATAATTTTACTTTTTTTCGTAATAGTTATTTTTGATTGCTATATTTTAGTTGAATTTGTTATTGATATTTTTATTGACATCATTCTGCAGTCACCTCGTTGATAATTTGCCTGTTGGTTGTGCGTGGACTTGTATTTCTATTTGTTATGGGGAAATAAAAGAGGAATATGTGAGTGAATATTTGCACATTTTTTTAATTAATTTAATTTTTAATTAAAACGAACAAACAACAAATTACAATATACAAATATATAATACAATATACAAATATAGCCGCTGTGATGGTCGAGTGGTTATAGTGCCGGACTCGTGATGCGAGGATCCGGGTTCGAACCCCACAGTGGTGGTCGGCTGAAGTTGGTTTTCTGTGGTTCCCAACTTCAAGGCGCAAATGCGAGCCGATCTCCCCGTTAAAAAGTCTCGCCACAGAGAGCAACAGTCCTTCAACGGTAAATCATTCAACCATAACACTTCACTCATAGTTAGAAAAACTGGGGGCAGATGACAGCACTACACATAGCAAGCATTACACAGAAACAAACTTTACGTCAGGTTGCACTACACGTACACGCACATTCCCGCATGTACCGATTCGTTGGGGTTTTGTTGGGGGATTCCGCGGGGGGGGGGGTGCATGTGTGGTGTAGCAGTAGTAGGTAGGGCCTCCAAAAAATGGCTCGGGGATCCATGATGTTCTTAAGTCAGCCACCTCGTTGGGCAATTTAGTTACTTATAGAAACTTCGACGTCTTGATCAATATTTTGGTGCAAATCGCATGTTTAAATGTCAATTAGTTGATTTTTTATTAATTTATTAAATTTTTATTTTTCCAAGACTTTTCACCCAACCTGTATAATACAGTATGTCGTATCCCCTCGATCAGCGTTTCTCAGCTGTTGATTCGATGGCCGAGAATATGTGATAATGGTTCCACAGGAAGACTTGAAATTATACTCTGATTGAATGAATTTTATTCAATTGCATGTAGCTGATATAAATGATAGACTCATACATTTGAATAATAAATCAAGCCCATATATTGTGCAATCCATTTAATTATAATTTAAATTTTAGTGATACTCTGGTTGCGAAAGTTAAAGGAACGCTACTAGTTCAAAGATGCTGAACCTTTCTATGAGCACAGTACACTTAATTAATTTTGTAATCGGTTCCGAACCAGTTGAGTGATTTTTTTAACTGTCCATGATTCGAAAAAGAATAAAAATGGATGTTTCGAGTGACCCGGATAAGTCGTGACTTAAAGGGTGACAAACAGGAACCCCTAATGATAAAATATTTATTTTCTTGTCCTTTATTTTTTCATATATTTTCTGTCATTGATTTTACATATTATTTTGACATTAATTATTAATTTTCTTTCCTTAAGTATTTATATATTTTCTGTCCTTAGTTACTGTATATACTTCCCATTTTTCTGTTTACTTTTCCATTTTCTGTCCTTAATTTTCCATTTTCTGTCCTTAATTTTCCATTTTCTGTCCTTATTTTTTTATTTTCTGTCCTTGATTTCTTTTCATATTTTCTGTCATTTTTTTCATTTTCTATCTTTAATTTTTTTCTTTTTCTATCTTTAATTTTTTTCTTTTTCTATCTTTAATTTTTTTCTTTTTCTATCTTTAATTTTTTTCTTTTTCTATCTTTAATTTTTTTCTTTTTCTATCTTTAATTTTTTTCTTTTTCTATCTTTAATTTTTTTCTTTTTCTATCTTTAATTTTTTTCTTTTTCTATCTTTAATTTTTTTCTTTTTCTATCCTTATTTTTTTCTTTTTCTTTCCGTAATTTGTTCATACATTTTCTGTCCTTAACTTTTTCTCTGACAAAACTTCCAAGTGCCTATTGAATTACTTTGTTGTGTATTAAATAACTGTAACTGTTCGAAAAGGGTATTTTTTTGTTCTCAGGATTTTAATTAGGATTAAAATGACGACCTACCAAAATATTTACCTGTTAGTTATTTCACTTTTTCATAATGTGGTAAATAAAGGGTAATATAGTCACCAGCTCTGTGCCCGTAAAGTATCTCTCATCAATCTATTATAATAATTCATTATTGGATTACTGTAATATATTGTACTCGTATATTATCCAATATAGTGTGTTATGGGTATACTTTTCTTATATAACCATAACACCATACGGGCCGTTTGCTAATGGTGCGGTCTAGGGCCGTTATGGCTGCTTCAGTCAGTGGAAAACAAAAGGATTAAGACCCCCCTGCCTTAAGATATGTTGTTCACGATGTTAGTAAAAAACAAATTCTTGAAAACAGTTTTGAATACAGTTACCACTACTGGAATGAACATAATATTTGGGGAGCGTTTAAGTCCAACCACAAAATTCCTTCAGATAGCACAACGATCAGTCATCGTTCTAAAACTTCCATACAACATAAATATGTAACAAATTTCGAAAATAAATACCTTCAGTTTGTGTGAGTTACTTTCATATCTCTACTTGGTCCCAGGAGCCATCCGAACATTCCATCGTTATTTGCTCATAACATAAATCGCTCTTCCCATAATTTGGGTTCGTTAGTCGACGAAACCGTTATAAACGCCGTTATAATCTCAATAAAAATTTAGAAACAGTTTTCCCCCCAAATTACCATAAATAACACAACACATGCATAATTTACGGCAAGGAAAAAAAAAGGCACTTATTGTAAATTTTCGTCTTTTGCGTGTATTAATAAATATACTGATTTGCAGGAAGAGAATATAAGATATTCAAATAAAATATCAGGATCTAAAAGTAGAAAGTTATGACATATTTCTTATTTTCGAAGAAAATGAAGAAATTGAACGTATTCAAAAAAAAACCCCAAAAAAAACAGGATGATGATGCAAGCGTATCCTTATACATACTTTGCATGCTGTCGTATTTTGAATATGCAATATGTATGAACCTTAACATCTAAACAAATGACGACGCGATGTTTTCGTTTTTGTCTAAAAAAAAGAGAAATCAAACAGGTATATACGTAAAATAAGTAAGAACAATTTCTCCAGAAATATTTCGTGAATATTTCATGACAAGAAGAAAGGCAGGAGCCATCGTTATACGGATATCGAAGTTGGAAAAAAAAAATGCGAAGAAATTTACTTCGGAAAATTCTTTTTATTTATGTTTCTAAAATTGTTGTCATTTTTTTTCAGTTCCCATTTTCCTTTTCACCGAGCATTTGGAACGTATTGCCTTATTATGATTTGTGACTTTCCAAGTATCGTTTCCACCTTCTAAGAATTCCAAACGGAGAACGAGGAAAAAAAAAGAGAAGCGAGAGATCATATTTCGAAAAGTCTCGTAAACCTGTTGTTTTCAATGCGAGTATAGTTTTAAGCTTGGTCTGTTTTCACAGCAATTTATTGGTTTGGAAACAATACCACTCACTATGCTTACTGAACTGAGTTTATTTTGTGAATGGAAAAAATATCATTTTGTCTTCTTCCTTAGGATACAACGGACAAAGAAATTCACAGGTTTGGGCCAATCCAGACCGAAGAATATTCTTCTGATATAAGCTATTTATTACGTAATGACATTTAATATTTTTAAAAGAATTTCAAAATTTTCATTTCTCGGATCTCGTCGATCAGCGACTTCGGAATTTGAAATAATCAAGTTCGACTGTATATGACCCATTGGAAAATTCAAGACAATTTTGAGTAAGGCGCGGTAGCCCAGGCAGGTAAGATTCTCGCCTGAAATATCGAAGGATGTTTAGAGTTGCCGCGAATCCGATACCCGGTTCGTCTTCGTCAGAAACTTTCCTGATACAGGGCACAACAGAAAATGACCATGGTGCGACAAAAATAATCAAATTTTTAGCAACCACACGTCCTTCGTGTAATTGAAAGTGTTTCCCTAATGTCAACGGTTGCAAAGGTATCTGCTGTGCAATTTGGAAAAGCCTGTATGCGGTACTACGAAGCCGACAGGAATTATTTTCTTGATACTGAAATAGATAAGCCTGTATGCTGATATCATAATCAATGATAATCTGTGTGTGTAATGGGATTTTATATAATTCCAACATACCAAATAATTATATATAAGGATTTCTGATTTAATGAATAAAATTCCAATATAACACAATAGAGCATGGTTCGAATATACGCATATGTGTATTATTCACATATCAATCGAAATTAATAGCTCACATGAATGGATACGTACTTGTTTAGTTCAATAGTTATCGTAAAAATATAAACTTCATGATCTTTAGAAATCGAGCACAGTTATTGATATTTAGTTCAAACAGTATTTCTTATAAATCTTGATATTTTAATGCCGTTATTCACACATATTTAATGAATAGCCATAATTTATTATTGGATCATGTTCCGTTTTCAAACGTGTAGGACACATGTTTGGATTTAAATTACCACAATCATTTCACATTCTCAGTTGAATTAGAAACTGAGTTGATAAATGGAAATACTTTTTTACTATAATTGATGTTGCGGTTTTTTTAAAAGATATCTCCGTCTTTCCGGTCTCTCATAAAATTTGTCATAGATGAAAGCTTTTTCGTTTTATAGTAAATTCATTAAACTCTGAGTAATCCAGTGAAATTCCTTGAATAGAATAATCCGTTTCATGGAGGTTATCCGGAGACTCTATGCAATTACAAATGAACTGGAATTTCTAAAATCTACTATATTCAACCATACGCAATTAACCATTGATATTTATGGATCGCGTACAAATGATTGATCAAAGTTTTCTTGTTATAATCTTTTACTTTCGATAATTAAAACGTTTGAAATTTACAGTCCTAACTTAATTATTATAAATTTATGTTCTTATGATACGCAGGCGTTTATATGAAACGTGAATGTAATTTCATATGAACTATACAGAGAAACCTCTATATAACAGTATTCTGCGAACCAAGAAAATATATCGTTGTAGAGGGATTATTGTTATATTGAGAGGCAACATTCTTACGTGCGATCAAATTTATGCCATTGTTCTCTATCGGCATTGTTAATATCACCATAAAATGCGCTTTTATAGGTTTTATTGTATAATTGATTAGTTTATTAATAAAATTCACTTAGAGACGTTACCCCTGTAAAAGAGTTCACCGCATTGTACTCTTTTGTCTTACCAGAAAGTAGCAACACCAATAACTTCCTTTAGCTTTCAGCGATCCTTTAGTATAAAATATCGATGCTATTACACACATTCAGAAGGACGAAAACAAGTGAAGAAGTAAAAATTAAATTCAAAATGGTTTTCAGCAAAATATAAAAAAAGACCGTTTTTTCTAAATATATATATATAGTGGGTTTTAAAATTCTAAAAAATATCGTTATAGTGGCTTTATCGCAGTGAAGGTTATCGTTGTATCGAGAGGAGTATAAAATTTAGACTATCGGCAATTCCAAACCTGATTCAAAAAATATCGTTGTTGAGGGATTTATCGTTATATCGTTATCGTTTCGAGTTTTTTGATCAGATACTCATTTTAATTTAATGTCCCCTATGTAATGCACAGTATATCAGTATTTGGTATTTTTCTTTTGATTTTCATCATGTTTTTTTTTCTCCCCTCCCCGCAATATAAATGTTTTTATATCCTTTTGTAGATGTAAATAAATAAATTAAGTATCGTAGAGAGTAGAGAGATTTCAGTGTGATATGAATAATATTACCCTTTTATAATAAAAAAAAAATAAGTAGTCATACATTTCCTTTATATTCGAGTCCGATTCAGACTTACAAGGAAAAAGAACAATTTTTTCACAAAATATTAACAAAACAAAATTTTCTTTCTCCATAGGAGAGATGAATTTTATCCCATGGTATGCACGAATTCAAGTTTATTCGGCATGTTTAAAATTCGAATATTTGTTCGATGTCCACATGGCATTATTCACGTCGTATTTTTTTTACCCCTGATCTCAGTTGTATTTCACAACGGGAAATATCCTGTAACGATGCCTACTTTGTGAAACGAGGCTTATGTGATTTTTTCATACTTCTTTTTTTTAGTGCTAGAAAATATCCCTATAGTATTTCAAATGCCCGTTAAATTCCGTCTAACTTTATCCGCTTCAAAGCGCAAATGTTCTCGGTGAGTTATATACGTGTCTGTATTTCTCTCTTTGCCGCAAAGCTCTTGACGCGTGGAATTCGTTCTCTTTTCAACCTGAAAACCCCCTCTAGGTTCAAAATATACACCATTCGGAAACGGATCGACTTGAACTAAATCCCATTTTATAGGTCCGCTAACTTCATCAGAGATTTGCATTCTGGGGGAAGATATGTGCTTGTCTGGTTCCGAGACAGGGGGGGAAAAAAATGCGTTCTTGAAGTACAAGACTGAATGCATGAATCGAGACCATGTACATTGAACATATTTCGTGCATTCGAACAAATAGAAGCTCTGGGAAAAATATATCTTATAAATTCGTTTTTAAAAGAAGAAAAAGTATTTTTGTAAGCAGCAGCGGAATATGATATATGGTTTAAACAAGCGTAGTACAGTCGGTCTCGCTTAATCGGATATCAACGTCTCCAGCAGACAATATCCGATTAAGCGGGAACAATTGTCATTTTACAACGTTAGTATAGTTTGCATTATATTGAAAACTGATGGAGGGTCAATAATAATTATTAAACTTCTCGAATGAATCAGACGTCAAAAATTAAGTGAGAATTATTTTTAATCACAATGGATCACAATACCTAAATTTTTTACTTTTCATTAAGAAAGTTAGCGCCCTTTATTAGTCTAACAGAGAATACAAATAAAATAGTGAAATATACGTATAGAAAACAACTTGAATGCTTGGGGCCAGAGAGTGCCTACTCTCAATTTTTTTTCTTTTAATAGTAACTTGGTAACATATTTTCTATTAATTCCAAATGTTTGATTCATTAAAAAAATGTATAGTGGTTGATGTTCATTAACAGGACGTGTGAAGCGTGATATTCGGATTATTCGGGAAAAACTAGGTGAAATTATCAAATTTTTAAGCAGAGAACTTTAACATTGTCTCTATGGCCGGGATTACACCATAAAAGTTCTGTAAAAGTGTTTTTATAAAACTTGAAAAATACAACCAAAACACTGATCGGTTGTATTTGCTCGAATGTAATCGATCAGCTTGTTGGTTGTATTTTTCAAGTTTTATAAAAACACTTTTACAAAACGTTTACAGTGTAATCGCGGCCTTAGGAAGATATTTAGGTGCCGGGATATTCTATCCGTAAAAGCGGAGTATTTTATCCAATTAAGTGTGGCTGACTGTATTTAGCTTTTCAGCTAAAAAAATATGAATATTTATGCAAATAAAATAATATCCAAATATTATACTGATATACCTAGCCTAACAGAATGTTATAGAAATTTAAACTTATGAATACTGGCACTAATCATAATGTATCTGAAAAAAACGATTTTTATACGAGTAAGTATGCATGAGAAATGATAATCTGTGAAATATGAATGATTGCATATTGTACAGGAGATCATGACTATAGAATTTATATGTGTAATATTAGAATATTAAATTTAAAAAAAAATACTTGTATTTTCTCAGTTTTTCTTTTTTTTCTGGTAGAATATCCGACACATAACATCATTTGCTAGAGTTTTAGCATATTATGCATTATTTTAGCATATGAGATCATATAGTTGTCTTCAAAGGAGCACTACATTTCTTTTACTGTACTGCTTTGAGTTATTAAGAAGTTTACGCCAGAAATTACTCTTGGATGGATGATGTTTGTTTTTGTCTGATCAATAATTTTAGTTAATATTCTTACCCATTACAGGCAACAAATTTGGGCGATGTATGATTCGAATTTCAACGATAAATCTTCAAAAACTGATATCTTTGTAAGATACCAGTTATTTGAGTGTCCTACCAATTATTTTATCTCTACGGATGAAAAAGTTTGTGATGAAAATATATGGGGGAGAAGTTATATGTGTGGTATTAAGTTTTGTTATCGTTCAGCATCTCTCTCCTCTCTTCGAGGTTCTTCCTAACAATTTATATGATATGCATGGTTAATGGAATGTCCTATTTATCATCCACGTATTTGTATAAGGGAGTGTAATGAAAGTATTAAAAGCCACTTAGGTAATTCTAAAACTGAAACATGAAAAAAAATACACCGGCAGAAACATATAAATTCAGATGTAAATTCATCTCCGTAAAAATAAAATTGAAATTTTTATATGTCATAGAAAAATATCAACATTTATTTTTATGGGGGGGGGAGGGCAATATTATTATTTATCACCTGGGAGCCAATTCCTGAAGTTAAGAGAGACTACTACTGTGCCTCTACTTCAGTGCCTCAAGCCACAGTGCGTTCTAAAATCAACAACAATCTGCGCAACCTTAATCTGTAGAAAACCATTCATTTCGATTTCGTGCATCACAGGGTCCATAAATGTACGCGAACACTGTTTAAAGGATGAAGATTTTAGATTCATTACATATAAAAAAATGTACATTATGTTGCAAAATTAATTAATTTTTTTTGTCGAAATTCACCAATTTTTTGTTCAATGTTTCATATGTATATGAACAATAAATTGTTTACAATATATATGTATACTATCAGAGATGTTTTGTAATTTGGCCTGTCCCTGTAGTAAGATGCTCGTCTTCTACTATGAAGGTTACCGTCAGCGCGTTCACGGGTTCGAATCCGGAGAAGAACATCAGAAACAAGTTCTTATGCCAACGATAGATAACGCCTTTACTTCCCACCCAACTCCACTAGTTGGAAATTGTCGTACGGCGATATATGACCGGAGTTGGTGTACGGTAATCTTTGTGATGTTCCGCCTTGATGAAGAACCCAGAGATGGCTTTGAATAATCAGTTTCCTCATTTCGTTTTCAGTTCAAAATTTCATTTCTCTTGATTTCCCTCTTAGCGTGGAGCTAATTTGCTTTTGAATTTATTTCGCAATCTATATATCTTACCATGTATTCCAGCTGCCATTGGCGGTTACAGTGGTATGTTATTATTATGTTGATTGTTATTTATTATGTTCTGTACACACACACACATATTCTACTTGAAATCTGTTATATAATTCACTCTGCTATGATATATTTCTGCTCGGATGTATACAAATTTCCTTACATAGGTAGATCGGCGTTTGCGATTGATCCTAATATGTGAAAAGCATTTCTAAAGTATCTTAAATTTATTTTTCTTTCTACGAAAATCTATATCTATATCTATATATATATATATATATATATATATATATATATATATGGGTTTTATCTAATATTATTATTTTTTATATTGCTTTTTCTACCTTTTTTCTTTATTTTTCTCCAGCTACTTTCTTAAGCAACTTGCCTATTCTGACTTCTGATTTTGTATTCATATTTTGATTAAAAATATCATATCTCAAATATTAGTTACCGAAACATAATATAACTTAATATCAAATTCCATTACTATATCTCATCAGAGTTATAAGAAGGCATTTTTTTAACGGTAAATATTTGTTTTTCACCTCAGGCCAAGCTAAAAATGCGTGATAAGAACAACAGAAAGCGGAAAACTCTTATATATACTGACAATAGTTCTGTATATTTTTTTATAAACGATTTTTTTTCTTGTGAAAGTGTGAATAGAAAACATGCAAAACCAAGATCAAGACGTCATGTAATGAAATACAAAGAAAACGGAAAGATATCCAGATAAACTGATTACCTATTAGTTTTAACAAGTACAGAACAGGAAACAAGAACAGGTTCTCACTAATCACGCTGTTACTGTTTTTAAATTCACTTGATATTTTTTTCTGTAAAAAACAGCTTGAAATGTTGATTAGAGGAAGTAAAATGTTGTACTTTCTACACTAATGAAATAATAATAATAATAATAGAGAGATCAAAGAGAGAAGAGATAGAACTTAAGAGATGACGGGGAGGTTGAAAAAAGTGTTAGACTTGCTTTTCACCGAAAAACACCGAAATCACATTATTCCGGGAGGCAAAAAAAACTAAAAAAACAGGAAATAGAGGAAGAGGAAAAACAACCGAAGAGGAGAGGGAAAAAAAACAGGAAAACTTCCTCTCTCCACGTGTATTTCCACGTACGTAATTAAATGGTAATTGCTAATGGGCCGCAAACTGTCCATGTTGTCTAATTAAATTTCCAGCAAATTTTTTCCCATATCCTCCGCCTTCTTCTTACTTACAATGCATTTCAGTTCGGAGATAGAATAAAAAATATATATAATTTTTTTTTTTTTATTCAACGTGTACATATGCTTATAAAAACGAGCTTCGTTGAATATTAGTTAGTAGAAGCAAACCAAAACAAAAACAAAAAATTGTTCATATATATATATATATATATATTACATAAAACTGGTAATTATGCAATTTTTTTCTTCTACGTGTGTGGTATGTGAGAGAGTGTATTTGTTCCGGAGGTTATTCAAAGTGGTGCAATTTAGATGTGAGAAAACTTATAATTAACTCTCTAGGAAACTTGTCGTTACTGTATGTATGTAAGTATATATAAAAACACGGGATTTAGAAGTAAGTATACAAAGAAAAAAAATGATGGTAGGACAGAAATTTTGCTTTTTGCTTACTTTAATGAAGCGATGACGCATATCTTTTGAGTACAGGTAATTGTACTAATTAATATATTTCGAACGCGATGAATATGTAAAAAATAATTATCTTGGAGTAGTTCCAAAGTAGTAAGGGATTAGAAAATAGCTTCCAAAAAAATCATATATTTTTCTAAAAAAATTTCACCAAAACATGGTTTATTAATTTTTTTTTAAATAAATTAATGCTTAAAATATTAAAATGCTAGAATAAGATAATAATTTACTAATTAAAATATTTTTAATTGCTAATTAGTTTCGTTTACGGCGACAGTTTAAGCTGATTAATTAACTAAAAGTTTTCTTAATTTTCTGGTGATAACCATGGCGGTGAGTATTTCTGCATGATGGTTTTTTGAAGTTGGGAAACTGTAGATCATATCAGATCATAATAAATTGTATTTGCATTTAATTGTTTCAGTTATATTTAAAGATATCATATAGAATTCTTTGTGGTCGCACTGTTGATGTTGTCTATAATTAAATTTTTAACAAAATTTACCCCACACCTTCTTTCTTCTTTCCTACAATGCATTTTAATTTGGATATAAAATACAAAAATTGTAGTGATAATTTTTTTTATTCAACATGTATATATAATTAAAAAAACGAGCTTTTTTTATTAGTTAATAGAAGCAAAACAAACAAAATAAATGGTAATATATATATTTTATAAAAATAGTAATTATGCAGATTTTTTTCTACGTGTGCGGTATGTGAGAGAGAGTGAGCATTTGTTCCTTGGGTTATTTAAAGTACTGCAATATAGATGTGAGAAAATTTATAATTAACTCTCTGGGAAACTTGCTGGTACAGTATGTATGTAATTATATATAAAAACAGGATTTAGAGGTAAAAAAGTGCATAAAAAAATGATGACAGAACAGAATTTTGTTTTTTCTTACTTTAATGAAGCGATAATGCATATCTTTTGAGAACACAGGTAATTGTCCTAATTAATATATTTCGAACGCGATGAATATGTGAAAAATAATTGCCTTGGAGTAGCCCCAGAGCAGTAAGGGATTAGAAAATACCTTCCAAAAAAATCCACATGTTTATTTTTGAAATAAATTTTTTTACCAGAAGCATGGTATATTAAATTTTTAAAGAACTTAATGCTTGAAATATTAAAACACTAGACTAAAATAATTTCAAAATAAAAAATTATGAAGTAGTTTACTAATTAAAATATTTATGATTACTTATTAATATTGTTTACGGCTACAATTTTAAGCTGATTAATTAACCACAGTTGGTTTTTTTTTCAATTTCTGGTAATTACTATGGAGGCGTATTCTTCTGCACCTGCATTTGATATCAGATCATAATAAGTTGTATTTGAATTTAACTGTTTCAATTTTATTTAAAAGTATACAATTTTTCAAATTTTTTTGTTTAAAATTTCTTGGCATTTCCTTATTGTACATATTTTTTTCGTCTTGCAATATTGACATAAAAGGTCTATTATTTACAAAGACTTTTGTTCGCATGGAAGTAATTAATTTCATCAATTATATTTTCGTATATGTGTTGATATAGGAGATTTTCGAGAATTGTTATAACACTGAATGTCATGCCAACGCATTGAATAAATATCTTGCAAACATTATAAGAAACAAACACAACCACTACCATCACACAGAGTATGTATGCACAAGGCTTATTTATGATTATTATTATCATATTTGTGATTTCTTATTCTAACTATGATTATAAATATTGAAACAATACTTTTCAATATTTTTACTGTGATTGAGATATACAGTCGTTAAAAATATAACAAGTTAGAATGTGATACTACATTTGATTTATCATACATTGTACTGATATCTACCACTTCTGCTCATATTATTCATGTTATAGATCCATTTAAATCACACAAAAAAATAATGTTTAAAAATAGTGCAAATACGACAAAAAACTTTCACAAAAATGAAGGCCAAAACTGCATAAAGAAGCTGCTTAATATGTAGTAGTCTGCTTAAATATGTATGTTAAATACATTTGGTTATTCAGCAACCTGAAATGCAAGTAATTTTCATAAAAAAAACTAAAAATCATGAGTAAAGCATTATACACTGCCCATAAAAAATTAATAAAAAATATATATATAAACAATATAACAACTTTTACGGAAAAACCCAAATTTTATGATGTGTATGTGAAGAAATAAATTCATAAAATTATTATGTTATTAATAATATTATCATATATGCATAAATCGATTTATTCATTAATATTGTTCCAATTTCATGGGTCAATAATCATGACTGTGTGGCATGTTTAACACCCAAAATAAAGTTCTTCCACTTCTTATAAAACAATATTTGGTTTTGAAGAGTTTTATTTCTTTATTTGTTACTTATATATTAGTCATTTTAATTTTGAAAAAACAAAAACAATCTATTTGACGCTTATTTGCATTTAGAAAGGCAGAAATAAAGTAAAGCAAAACTTTAACTAATAAAACAGGACGACTTTCAAGTTTATGAACTTTCCTTATCTGATTAAACCTCTGAAAGAGAGAGGTAACCATTCCGTTTCTTATATATTTACGACTAACAATATTTTCGTATAACCAAATTTAGATTCAAATATACAAATATGTACATAAAAAAAAACTCCAACAGGCAAACTGCCTAACGAGGCGTTGTTGTCCTTAAAAGTACGAATGTTGAATAGAAATTTGAAAATTCAGCAACTCTCAATAAAAGAAATTTTCATAAAAAAACTAAAAACGGTGAGATGAGTATAATGCATTGCGCATAAGAAATTATTAAATAAATTATTAAAAATATATATAAGTAATAGAATCAAATTTAACTTGAATATGAGGAGTGCCACAACCTTTGTGCGTGCGTGTGTGTGAAGTTGGTTTTTCAAAAATGACTAAAAAATATTTCATTCTATAGCAAATCAAATGCGAAAACTTCGTGTCAATCGGTTAATTTGTTTTCTCCGAATAAAAGAAATAATTAATGAATTATAATGTAAATGTATACAAGAAAAAACACTTTGAACGCGACTTTTTCAGATTGCAGTTTTTGAATTCATCCGTAAGATAAAAAATACAAATTATTGCACCAAAATTTCCGAAATTTTTTAGACATGTTTATTTGACATGTGTTTGTAAATAGACCTTCGATTTATCCATTGACTAATGGGAAGTATTTTATAAAAAAATGTTGAATTTATATAGAAATTTTTGAAGTTTATATGTTTTCAAACTTTTTTTCTAAAAACTAACTAATGGTCAGATATCCAATTTCGAGGATACATTTTACATGTAGTTTTTTTTTTAAATCTGACAGATGAGCTCAAAAACTGCAATCTAAGAAATCACGTGTTTTTTCTTGTGTAGATTTGCACTATAATTCATTGATTCTTTTATTTTGAAAGAACAAATTAATCGATTGACCCGAAATATTTTGCATTTGATTTGCAATCCAATGATATATTTTTAATGCCCTTTCTGAAAAATTAATTTCAGGATTCCTGACACCTGCCTTAAATGTTAATGTATTATAAGAAAAAACAAATTCATAAAAATGTTTATTTGATTATTACATGCATCGATTTATTCTCATTAATTATTTCATGGGTCAGTAAGAACCACTACTGACCTTATTAACAAGCAAAATGAAATCCTTCCAATTATGTGTATAAATGGGTTTAAAAACGATTTAGTTACAAATAATTTTATTTTTTTATTTGTCAATTAAATATACAATTTTAATTTTAAAATTGTATTGGTATCTTCTATAGGATCTATTATGTCGCTTAGAATAAAAAACCGTAACTCATTTAACGTTTCTTTGCTTTAAAAAATTAGGGGCGATGATATAAAACCATACTTTAATCGATGAACAAGACGACATTCAGGTTTATTACTTTCCTTAATCTGATTACACCTCTGAGAGAGACGCAACCATTTCGACTTCTAATATTTATAATGAAATTCCAATACAAATTTAAATACAAATATACTAATTGAAAAAATGTCTTATCAGGCAAACTCATCAACGAGAGTAACTGAGAAAAAAAATGTGTAAGCCAAATTTATTTGAAAATTCAATAACCCAATATAAAAGTAATTCTCATGAAAATAATAGAAACGATGAGACAATTACAGTTCACTGCCCATATGAAATTATGAAATAAATTATTTAAAAAAATATCATAAGCAATAGATCGAATTCATAATTTCGAATAATGTACGGAACACATAATTTCTTCTTGCAATTACATGTTAATGTAAGAAAGAAATTCATGGTAGTATTTATTTGATTATTACATACAATAATTTGTTCATGAGAAATTTCATGGGTTAGTAAAAGAATCACTATATAACACGATTAACACGCAAAACAAAGTTTTTATATATGGATTTAGAAAAGATTTAGAGTTTGAAAGAGTTTTATTTATTTGTTACTTAAATATTAGTTATTTTAATAAAAAAATATATATAAAAACCGTAACTTATTTAACGTCTCTGCTTTTAAAAAGTGGGAAATAAAGTAAAGCAAAATAAATAAAATAAAGCAAAACTTTAACCGATAAACAGGACAACGTTCAGGTTTATTACTTTTCCTAATCTGATTAAACCTCTGAGAGAGACGCAACCATTCCGTCTTCTTATATTTCTTATTTGTTTTTTTTGTTTTTTTTTTTTGTTATTTCACTTTTCTTTGCTACGTCGCGCAGCTGACTTTCCACGAAAAGATCTTCTTAAACTTGATTTGAAGTCCTTAAGGATTAGTAATAAAATTTCTTGTACCAATCTCTCTCTCTTCCTTCTCTCTCTTTTTAATTCTTTTTTACATTCTTCTCTTATTTTTCCTTATTTCTCTTAACTTTTACTGCCACTCATCAGTGGTATAATTGCGTAAGAACTTGAAAGTTTAGATTCTTTGAAGAAGGAGGAGAAAAAAAAACCCATACAAGTGTTTAAGGAAACTGTACACTTGAGGAATATAAAGTGGATTTCTCTCTTAGAACTTGGCAACACATGTCGGGAATGAGGGAAAATAAAAATACGTAGAGCAATGTATAACTATGTCTTCATCGATGATTTCATTTTATTGAGCATCATATAAATGTGATTAAAAAAAATTACGTGATATTTATAGCAGCATAAAATGGATGACATGGGCTATAAAATGGTCATAGGTTGAAAATAATTCATATATTTTTGAATGAATATTTTTAGATTTCCTAAATTTGAATTTTTTATCTACCATAAAATTATCCATTAGTGCTGGTTAGATAACATTTTACGACACCGTTCAAACGTATGTTACCGTAACAGATGTGGTACGAGGTCTTCAACGTCGTAAGAATAAACTGGATAAATATATAAAATTAAAATCCTAGATTATTTTGTGTGTCATAAATTAATAAAGTGATATGATCAACTGTAGTAAGGGGCCGTTCAAGTATTACGTCAGCAAATTTTTAGCCATTTCTGACCCCCTCCCTACCCTTGTCAGCAAAAGTCTGCCAAACACTGACCATTCCCCCCCCCCCCCAACCGTCAGCAAAATTTCGTCAGCTCTGGCCCGTACCTCCCAGCACATATTGGTGGGATCAGAGGCGTACAAAGGTAGGGGGGGACATGGGGGGAAAGAACGTCATTGGGGGGGGGGGGGTCAGGCTTTTGAAAATACACTGAAAATGGTAGTCACGAGGGTCACAAAATGAGGGGCCCCCGAGATGATCAAAAATTTATTTTTTTAATTCACAAAATGGTTTTTTTTCCGAAAAATTAAAATTTCGAAAGAAAATACCTTTATCTTGTTATATTATAATCGATTTCTGTTAATTTCAATGCTGTTTGAAAGCTAACAATTCGAAATTTATTTTTAAGAAAATCATTGCGTGACCCACCTTTTAAGCCATAAATGGCAAACCCTTGCCCCGTTGACCAAATGAGGCCATCAAAGTTACCTGATGTGGCCTGATGACTCAAACCTATTTTTGTAAAAATGAACTAAGCGGCACATTTACAGATCGGTTAAGCGGCCCGTGGCACAATTGCAGAGCATTCAAGCGATCCGTGGCACACTTAGATATCCCTTGAGTGACATGTGGCACAGTTTTAGAGCAATTAAGTGGCACCCAGTGCTGTTCTACATCACTCAAGTTACCTGCGGCACATCCCAGATTACTTAAGTGATCCGGGGCATGATTACGGATCACTTGAGTGATGCGTGGCACAATTCCAGAGCACTTAAGCGGCCCAGACACCATTCCAGATCACCTGGATCCGCGAAACATTTAGAGATCACTAAAGTGGCTCTGTAGGGGACTCGGGTTCTAATATTATAACTAATTATTTAAGGGTATATACCATGTTGTAGAAGTAAAAAAAAATTAAGCACTTAATTTTGCAGCATAAAATCAATGATATCGGCCATAAAATGATCATAGGTTGAAAATAATTAATATATTGAATGAATATGTTTTTGGTTTTCTTAAATCTGCATCTTTTATCTGCCATAATTTACCGTCATTTCTTACTATACAGGGTGGTTGATATTGATATTTATATCAAGCACCCTGTATAGTAAGAAACGATGGTAAATTATGGCAGATAAAAAATTCAGATATTTATATTATTATGCAATTATTGTGTGGTTGATATAAATATCAACAACACAATAATTGCACACGTCATTACTTCTGGAAAACTATTACAGTAAAGTGTCCTTTTTAGGATCCGACGAATGTGTGTGAGTGTTTATCGAGTTATAACGTTTTAAATTTTGTTTTTGACGTGTGTGTTGCATGCCAAACAACCCACGAAATCCTTTCCCCAGCAGAGAGTTGCAGCTTTTCGAAAATGAACTGAAATATTAAATCCCGTTAGAAGACAAGTTCGGCCGCCTTCTGTCAAGATTTGCGCTTTTTCCC